>NC_137282.1:161045000-163445000 GCF_054371585.1 Giraffa tippelskirchi
ATGTCTGCCCGCTGCCTCCCAGGATGTGTCTCCTAGGATCCCCCGGCCGCTCTCAGATCCAGAGCCCTTCAGTGGCCCCAGAATGTGGCCACAAGACTCGCCGGTGGTTTGGTCTCTTCTGCCCCAGCCCCTGCTGGCCCAGGCCCCTCTCTGTCTCTATAGCAACCCTGCTCCCTCCTGAGCCAGCGTCTCCAGCCCGCCCTGTTACCTTGCACTGGCTGCTCATCTTCCTCACCTTAATGCCTGACCTTCCTTCAGAGCTCAGCTCTGCCACCCCTGGCAACTCCCTCTACAACAAGCTTGTGCACCTGAGGGCTCATTCACAGCACTGCTCCAGGCCACCATGTGGTTAAGGTCAGAGTCCCTCATAGTACATTAGAAGTCTTTCTTCTTCCCTCCCTCCTTCTCATCCTTTCTCCTCTCTCTCTCTTCTCCTCCTGACTATTGTGTCCCTAGTGCCTAACACAAGTACTCGGTAAAACACTTTAGACTGAATGGATGAAATATAGAGGATGGGTGTGACCCAATAAGCTTGTCTTTTTGGCCTTGGAGACTGGACTTCTGGACTCAGTGAGTCATCTCACAGGTGGGGCAAAGCAAGAGCTCGCCCTTGCCTGAGAGTCTGGGCTCCGCAAGAAGTTAAAGTGTGATGTCATTGTTTCTCAAAAATACATCACGGTTTCTTTTAAAGTAATACATCCTAACTGAAAGATTTGGAGATGACCCTCCCCTGCAGGGAGATGGGGCAGGGAAGCTGGACAAACAAGAAAAATTATCACCCATAATCTCAACATCCGGAGAAGGCAGTGGCACCCCACTCCAGTGCTCTTGCCTGGAAAATCCCAGGGACGGGGGAGCCTGGTAGGTTGCAGTCCATGGGGTCGCGAAGAGTCAATCGGACATGACTGAGCGACTTCACTTTCACTTTTCATTTTCATGCATTGGAGAAGGAAATGGCAACCCACTCCAGTGTTCTTGCCTGGAGAATCCCAGGGACGGGGGAGCCTGGTAGGTTGCAGTCCATGGGGTCGCGAAGAGTCAATTGGACATGACCGAGCGACTTCACTTTCACTTTTCATTTTCATGCATTGGAGAAGGAAATGGCAACCCACTCCAGTGTTCTTGCCTGGAGAATCCCAGGGACGGGGGAGCCTGGTGGGCTGCCATCTATGGGGTCGCACAGAGTCGGACATGATTGAAGCGACTTAGCAGCAGCAGCAGCAATCTCAACATCCAAAGATTAGCACTACTGACGTTTTGTGAAATGTCCTTTTGGTTCTCACACACACAATCACAGTGTACAAAGTGCACACACTGTAAAATACTACAATATTTACACTGGTCGTTTACAGTCCCTTCCATGATGTGACCTTTAGTAACTGTATAGTATTCTACTGTATGGGTTGATCATGATTTACTTACTCAGTTTATGCTTTAGACATTTAGACTATTGTTAACAGCAAAATAATGGGAGATACTGCTATAGTGAATGTCCTTCTTTCTGTATTTTTGTGCAGCCATGATTATTTCCTCAGGATAAATGCCTAAGAGTGAAATCCTTCGTGAAAAGAATCACCAGATTTTTTTCTTAATATATATATGTTTCTATTGGATTATAGTTGACTTATAATATTTCAGGTGCACAGCAAGGTGAAGAATCACCAGATTTTAAGGCTTTTGATACATCCTATCATACAGTTTTCCAGATACAGTATAACTAATGATCCCCTCAGCAACTAGATGTTATTATTTTTAAATGGTTTTGGTTGATTTAGTAGATAAATATTGGTTCTTCCTTAAACTTATTTATATTTATTTCAGCACTGGCACAGTTAAACACTTTTGATGTTATTATTATTGGTCATGTGTATTTATTCCTTTGTAAATTCTCATGTATGTCTAGTGCCTATTTTTCTGTGATGATGTCAAATTTGCAGAAGAGAAACAGAAAGGAAGAGGCTACTGAATTTAGATCTTCATGAAAATCCAGTCAACAAACATTTACTGCTACATCCTTTTTTGCCCAGTGCTCTTTATCTTTGGGGTAAATGGTTGTATGAGCTGGTGTAGGTAAGGAAGTCCCTGCCATGAGATTTGTTTGAGACTTATGTTTACCCAGAGGATAACACAGACTGTTAAGAAAATATAGAAAGATTTAGTGCTGGTAATATAGAAAAACAAATAAGAATTCTTGATATAAGATATTATATTAACATGAATAATTTCTTTGTAATTGTATATGATTAAACTAGAAGTCAGGTTTCCTCGATGGTGCTAGTGGCAAAGAACTTGCGTCCCAGTGCAGGAGACATAAGAGATGCGGTTTTGGTCCCCGGGTCAGGAAGAGTCCCCTGGAGGAGGGCATGGCACCCCACACCAGTATTCTTGCCTGGAGAATCCCATGGACAGAGCTGTCTGGTGGGCTATAGTCCATAAGATTGCAAAGAGTCGGACACAACTGAAGCGACTTAGAACCCACACACGCAACTTAAAAGTCACGTAGGGAAAGGAGAATTCTTCGGGGGTATCGCTCTGGCCGCCACTCTTGACAGTGAGCTCGTGATCCCAGAGTATTGCTGCCACCGTTGCTACTGCAGGTTGGAGCATATGATCTGCTTGGAGAGCCTCTGAATATTTGGTAAGAGCAACTGAAGATGTGAGACCGATTCCTCATACTCTGAACAAATAGGAAATACTATTGCTCAACCTCTCTGAAGCACCCATCAGGAAAGGAAGCTTCACAAGGGGTGGGTGGAATCAGGCTGACCTTCATCCACATTCTGGCCCCACCACTGACCACTGTGTGACCTTCGCAAGTCCCAGAATCTCATCTATTAAAGGAAGCTTGCTAAATCCATGTTTCAGGCTTGAAAACAAAACTAGATTGAGTAGGTATGAAAAAGTGCTTGTTGTATATTTGGCATCAAAAACCTGGTAATCTTCTCTACGGAATAACTCTCACTTTGTAAACTAGGGGCTAGGTCTGATACATGAATGGCCACAATGCTTTTGTAAAAGGATGCTAGCGAAGAAAAATATCAATAAAATCCTAGTTCCCAACAGTAAGATTCAGAAGATTGGAGCTTCCTAGTGAACAAATAGAAACTGCTCTTTTAAGTTAAGTGAAAGTGTTAGTCACTCATTTGTGTCCGACTCTTTGCAACCGCATGGACTGTAGCCCCCAGGCTCCTCTGTCCACGGAATTCTCCAGGCAAGAACACTGGAGTGGGTTGCCATTTCCTTCTGCAGGGGATCTTCCTGACCCCGGGATCGAACCCAGGTCTCCTGGTTTGCGGGCAGATTCTTTACCATTTGAGCCACCAGGGAAGTCATAAAGGAGAATAATTTACTCCTCATTCACTTGTAGAATAAAGCCTGTTAATTTTTTGATAATGACCAGATCGGAACTTTATTCATGATTATTCCAGGCTCCCTGGATACTGTGTTTTGTCAAAGAAAAAGATTACACATCACATTATGAACACTGACATAAAGAACACGTGTTTTTACCTTAATGCTTCTCTCTGTGTTCCCACTTTAGCCTCCTAATAGCCATGTTAGTAGGCAGTCAGGTGGGTGTCTGGCTTCTCTATTGAAGAAAGACTTTGCCATTCATCCTTGAGTCATCGCTGCCTTGAATGGTGTCTAACCCATAGTTCATGGTCCTAGTTGGCTTAATAATAATAAAGCAACTTAATACTCTCAAAGGCTTCTAAAATGATGGACACTGTGTTCTACGTGGATTTAAGGTAGGCGTTATGTAGTACCCATTATGGAGAAGAAAGAACTGAACTTTGGGACAATTAAGCAATTTGCCCAAAGTTACATGAGGGCAGAGTCCAGATTCAGATGTGGGGCTAACATCCAAATCCACTTGCTGAAATGTAACATTTATTGCTGCAATAAACAGATACACTACATGATAAAGAAATATATGCAAATTGAGAAGGATGAGGTCTCTTGTCTAAATCCCCAAAGATTATCAATGGCATATTTAGGACTAAAATTCTTTGCACAACCTGAGCCTCCGTGCTCACCCTTCCTCCACCCTGGAGGTGAAGAATTAGTGCGCCGTATCCAAATGTGTCAATTGTGCTATCGCTTCTCAGCCTGTTGTTTTCTTCCCTGACTTCTTCTGCATGAATATAGTATTTCCTTAGTATTCCATTTTACCTCTATCCATTTTTCAGCCATCTCACCTTGTTTTGTGTTGTTAGTGATGGGTTTAGAGCTGTGCTGTCCAATAGGTTAGTCTCTAGCTATGTTAGCATTTGAAATGGGGCTAAAACGAACAGATTATGCTGATGGTTTAAGTATACACTCATTTTCAAAGAATTAGTATAGGAAAAGAATGTAAAAATACATAACTGAATTTTTTGATGTTGATTGAATGTTGAAATGATAGTATTTTGAAGACACTGAGTTAAATAAAATACTGACATTAACTTCCTCTTTTTTATGTTTCTAATGTGGCAGCTAGAGAATTTAAGGTTACATATACGGCCTGCATTTCTGGTTTATGGTATGTATCTGTTAGACAGCATTGCTCTGGGGATTATAACATGCATCCATAAAAACTTGCAACAAATACATTTCCATTTAATCTCTTTCATTGTTTATTCTCTCACACTCATTTAACTTCTACATACGTTATAAACTTCATAATGCACTGATTTTTTTCTTAAACAATTCTTAAGAACTGTGAAGACTCACAGACTTTACATTACTTGCAAGCTAAGGAGCTTACCTGTTACTGTTTCATGGATTGTGGGCACAAGACGTGAAACTTGGGGTCAGAAACAAAGGACTTGGTTACTCACAGTATAATGAGCAGAATAAGCATCAGTGTATTGGCAGCGATTCCTCTTGCCCCAAGGCCCAAGTAGACAATATGATAGCCCAGATGGAAGCTACACACAGAGAAGGTTTGTGATGTAACTAGGGAAACAGGGTCAAGAAGCTTGTATCGTTTGAGCAAGAAGTGAACACTGTATCCTTGGAATATATACTGTGAATCTTATGCTGAAAGTTATATATGTAATCATCACAACAGTCCAATAATCTGTGATAAGCAGTGAAGGAGGGAGATTCTAGAAGTGTGTTTCTATAGCATTTGTGTCTTTTACAACAACTACACGGCACTTGGTCAATTTAAAAAGAAAGTTTAAAGGGCGTGTGCAACTAGTTGGTGCAAGCGGAGGTCATCACTTTCATTTTTAATATCATTTCCTCAAAACATAAAGAATATCCACAGGGTCTTCAGTCAGCTTCCTGTTCTGATGTGACTATTTTGTGTTTCTCTAACTTTCACATTTTCCATGGGAAAATCAACTTTTAAAGTGATCAGCTTTTTTTATTTTTGTAAATGTGTTTGTTTTTTTTCTTTTGTCCTGCGGGTAAGCAGGGGATGTTTTTTTGCAGCTGTAACGAGTTGTCTTTGGCAGATTAATATAACATGTTAAAGCTGCCCTGTCAGGAAATATTTAAATAAATCCACATGTCTTTGTTGCAATGTAAATTGTGGAAATATATAAATAGTTTCTCCTTTACCAAACAGGAGAAATAATCTCTCTTGAGAATACACCAGTGTTGAAAATTTCCCCAAGGATGAAGCTTCAGACAGTTGGAGAAACTGGAAAACACACACATGCAAGAAACACTCCCATCTTATCAGCTTAACCTCCTTTGTGTCCATGGCCCAGCCACGGGCAGAAAAGCAGAGCAAACCCCTTTCTGGGAGGCAGATCCGGGGCCACCCAGCCCCGGATGGCTCTAGATCTGATCCCCCAGACTTTCCTCACGGGGGGCAGGGAAGCCTGCCTGTATCACATATTTTTATTTAGAAGGTCAGTTGCAACAAGGAAGAAAAGCTGAAATAAACTGCTTTCTGCAACCTTATTTTATTATGTTTTTTTTGCAACAAGTTTTACATCCAAGACTGAAGATTCCACTTAATTCAAACTGGAAACAGATTTTAAAATGTCAGGGACAGCTGCAGAGTGATTCTCTCAAAGTCTCAGGGCTCAAAATACTTGTCAGGCTGGGAGAACAAGGACAAAGCTGTCCTCCAGCTGTTCAAGTAGAAATATGCCTCCAGAAGATTCTCCCTGGATCTTCCCGCCCCCCACCACCCCGCTCTCTGACAGACGGTCTTCAGCCTCCAAGGGGCAAAGTCAGAAGCTGTTCTTGACTTGCCCTCTCCCTGTACCCCGTCGCCGTTGGGGTCTGCAAGGAGCACAGCCTGAGGAGGAGAGATCCTGAGATGCCCGCCCCGGATCCTGCCGGCCTGGCACGAGGGTCGGCTCTTCCTGAGCCCTGCTTCCCTAACCTGTGTCTTGGGCATGATGGTCTCCCTTATCTCAGGGGAGTTTGAGAAGTCAATGCAGTGGTCCGTGGAAAAGCGTCGGCTGTCTAGTAGGCGTTCACTAAACGTTAAAAACAGACACATCGCCACCCCCACCCCCACCAGCCCTTATGTTTTGTGCTGTCTCGGTCCGCACCTCCTTGGCGGTTTTCACCCCGTCTCCCCAGCCCTGGACTCTGCGCCCTGCTTCCTGAGCTGGTGGAATCATCTCTGGTCTGCTCTCCTTGCCCGGGGTCTCTCTTGCCCAGACCTCCTCCTGCCGTGGGGATGAGGCATTCTGAACCCCACCCACACACGTCTCCCCTAGGACAGACCCATTGTGTGGTCTTTTCTCTCCTCAGGGTGGAACCAAGCTCCTTGGTTGGGTAGCCTTGGCTTTCCTGGTTAATTATCCCAAAGCAGCTCCAAGCTTGCCCTTCAGGCTCTCCCATCCAGCCTTTCTGCTCTCACCAACTGGTTTGCCCCTTTCAAGCAGGTCACATGGGTTCCCACCTGCATCCCTGGTCCGACCCATCCTTCCCCAGCCTTCTCTCCTTTCCTCTGCTCCGGAGCCACGTTTCCATAAACTTGTCCCAATTAGCTCACCCTGGTCATCTCTCCCCTCTGACATCCATCCTGTGACTTCCCCACCCCAGTGACAAGTGTCAAAGGGTGTGCTCTGCCTTCTACGGGTTCCATCTCCCCTCCTGATGCCATAGCTCTGGCTGGGATAATTACTTACCATTTTTGCTCATAGTTTCACTCTTCGTTTGTTCTTTCACAAGTTTTTTATTAAGTGCCTGCTATGTGCTAGGTGGGCTCCCTTGGTGGCTCAGTGGTAAAGAACCTGTCTGCCAATGCAGGAGACGCCGGAGACTTGAGTCCGATTTCTGGGTCGGGAAGATCTCCTGGAGAAGGAAATGGCAACCTACTCCAGTGTTCTTGCCTGGAGAATCCCATGGACAGAGGAGCCTGGAGGGCTACAGTCCATGGGGTCACAAAGAGTCGGACACAGCCGAGTAACCAAACAACAACAATAATGTGCTAGGTGCTGGGGGTGCAAGAGCAAAGAAACTGTTTCCTGGGTCCATTTGCTTAGAGAGGTTTTTTCCAACTCACTTCACAAATACTTGGAGAAGGACAGGAATAAATTTGGGCTTTGTGGAGCCTCAAACTCACAAGTTACAGGTCTTCTTTAAGAAAAAATTAGTAAAATTGTAAATAAAAATGAACATTTACTTTGAATATTTCAAATGACAGAAGAAATGATATATCATTAAATTTAAAATCATTAAATTAAAAATAATAAAATCATTAAATTTTAAATGTCAACAAATAGCAAGCCATTGCAAAATCTGTAAAAATAACATTTTAATTAGCTCTTGATATCCACTTTTTCTCTACAAGTGCTTGTTCCTCCTAGATTTTGTTGCTTTCACTCTCTTCAGATGGCAACTTTGTCATATTTTTCTATAAAGAGACTAGAAAGATAATTTAGTCTTTCCTCCAGCATTGTTGATTGATGTTGATTAGGTTTTTTTGAACTATGGCTAGCTTGCAAAAAATGATTATGTGGTTTCTCAGTTTGTTACTGATTAAGTTTTAGGATTATTGTCAAATTTGGGAAAACATCTACTGAGCTTCATTCATGCAATAAAGAGTTTTCAGTTTTATTTTATTTGTTTGTTTATTTTTTGAGGAAAAGCTTCAGAGGTGAGATTTTTTTTTTTAATTATTGAAGTATATGCTAAGTCACTTCAGTCGTGTCCAACTCTTTGCGACCCCCCAGGCTCCTCTGTCCATGGGATTCTCCAGGCAGGAATACTGGAGTGGGTTGCCATTTCCTTCTCCATACTGAAGTATAGTTACTTACAATGTTTCAAGTGTGCAGCAAAGTGATTCAGTTATACTTATATATACATATTCTTTTTCCAATTATTTTACATGTTACCAAAAGACATGGAATATAGTTCCCTGAGCTATTCAGTAGATTTTCAAGGACTCTTTAAAGGACTTTTCTGTTTTTTTTATACATTGATCAATCTCTTAAAAAAAATCTTTGCTTTGGAAGCACTCATAAATCATTTTGTCACCAAGGCCTTGGTTTAGTGGTTTTTTATGAGTTTTAGGTTATTGTTGTCAATTCCACTATCTGTGGTTTGCACCAAATCAGTAGGAGGTAAATACTTTCCCATTTTCCTTGTAGAATGGACACCTTTTCATTAATCAGATTATCAAACAACCCAAAGAGTCTATTCTTTATTTCCACTCAAAATGCATTACTTCCTCTTAATGAATTGCTACTTTTGATTTAATATAAAGAAACAAAATTACTAGAACTTACTTCTCAATATCAGAATAATTCTTACTGATTAATACATTGTTCAACTTATGGCTTTTGTTTTATATTCCATTAATTTTTTGCTGGATTTTTTTCTCTTGGTTTTTTAATAAATAAATTGAAAGTGAAGTCGCTCAGTTTTGTCTGACTCTTTGCGACCCTATGGACTGTTGCCTACCAGGCTCCTCCATCCATGGAATTTTCCAGGCAAGAGTGCTGGAGTGGGTTGCCATTTCCTTCTCCACAAATTGAGTAATGATGGAAGTAAATGCTTTCTTTCTATATCCAAATTAGGTCTCTGAAATTTTTCACTTCTTTTATTGATATATTTCAAAACCTCATGCAAATTCAGTGGTAAAACAGTCTTTTCAAGCTTTATTGAAAACATACAAAAAGCCGATGTCTTGTGAGTAAGTGTATTAGCTGAATCACCAAATAGATTTCTATAGGCAAGAATTTCCATTTTGACTACTGAACCTCTCATTTATAATTTTAAATGTTTGATGATAAGAAATAATCCCCACAGATTCCATTTCAAATCTTGTTTCTCCCCCATGACCTACATACTTCTGTCTGATGCCAGGGAAAGTCTATAAGGCAATGACCTCCAGGCTCTAACCTACTTAGTGCTGACAGGGGAGCAGAGGGCTGCTGGGAGAATTCCTGGACGCAATTCTACATGAGAGCCACCTGCAGTAACTCCATACATGCTAGTGGCTGGAAACCACAAAAATATATCCCAGTTAATCAACCAAATGGATGTCCAATTCAATATGCCCTTAATACCATCCCCCAAATGCAATTGGTCCCTCCACACACTGGACAGAATGGGGAAACGTGATGGAGAGTTTGCCAAAGTAGAAGATGGAGGTCTTAACCAACCTGGGTTTTACAAGTTTTATAAATTATGACCACTTGAAGACATTGCTGAAGCCCTTCCAATGAAGGTCATGGAGCTAACTTCATTTACCTCACAGCAAGTCTACAGGAAAAGGGCAGACAGTCTTGTTCTGACCTGCAAGGATGCATGTCCTTTAGAACAGTGCTTCTCAGGGTGAGACCCATGGATCAGAAGCATCAGAGTCACCTGGGCTTGTAATAGTGCAAATTCTTGAGCCACATCCCTGCTAAATTAGATCTGAGAAGGTCTTTAGATGGTTCTGATACAGACTGAAGGTTTGAGAATTATTGCTTCAGAACTGTGCTATCCAACATGGGGGCCACTATTAAAACTGATGAAAATTAAATAAAACTAAAAATTTCTAGTGCTCAAGAGCCACATGTGTCTGGTGGCTGTCATCTTAGACAGTGAAGAAACTGGACATGTTCATCATCACAGAGACTTCCGCTGAGCAGCGCTGCTTTAGAGAACACAGCCTTCAGGTTTTGCCCATCCCAAACCCTCCCGTTTAGGGCCCAATTATATAGCCCTGCTATAGTATTTACACACTCTATTAACAGTATTCATTTCTATGTGTACTTGTGGGATATCAGGTCTCTGAGCTATCCATCTTTCTATTCATAAAACCTGGCCTCCAGTCTAGCATGTAGTGATTACTAAATAAACATTTGTATAATACACAAAGCATTAAAACATTCCAAGACAAGCTATTCTTATCAAAGGATGGAGGTGTTTTTCTAAGTTTCTTCTGTAGTTCTAATTTGGGTGTTTATATGTCTTATGTAAGAATGCTCTATATTTAGTATGAATCATCTGAATTGGAGGAGATTAAATCCACTTTCACTTAAGGAAGACTATGGCCTCAAGTTTCCGCTTCTACTCCAAGAGATAAATGATAGCGCCTTTTATTTGATGAGTATGGCTGGTTTGGAAGCATAATCTTTAATGAAATAATACATATGTGCACGCGTGCTAAGTCAATTCAGTCGTGTCCAATTCTTTTCAACTCTGTGGGCCGTATCCCGCCAGGCTCCTCTGTCCATGGGATTCTCCAGGCAAGAATACTGGAGGGAGTTGCCATGCCCTCCTCCAGGAGATTTTCCTGACCCAGGGATTAAACCTGCATCTCTTACATCTCCTGCATTGGCAGGAGGGTTCCTCACCACTAGTGCCTGCCACCTGAGAAGCGTAATACATATATATGTATGTATATGTGTGTGTATATATATATATACATATATATTCAACCATCTCAGGTAATTCTTGAAATAAATAACACAGGAGGGGAAAAATCACTGATGGTGATGCCATTCAGTCAATAATGCTAAGATAAAACCCAAATTATTCCACCTACTTCAATCATTTTTATCTCACTCATGAAAAGAAGATAATTTAATTTCAGGAGATTGGAAGCATTGATTGAGCCATGAGTCCCTGAGGCATTTATTAGATAAACGAGATCAATGAAAAAGAAATGTGTTTTTCATCTTCACTTTTCCATACGAGGTTTATAGCTAAGCTTGGGAGAGTTGATTTTCGCACTGTAACGCCCCCCCCCAGAGCTGACACCCATGGGAGGCAGCAGACGAGGGTGTCACAGAGGAGCGGACAGAGGCGGCCCTTGGGTCTCCTGCTGTGCTATGAGCTCTCCAGCCTGCAGTCTTTGTCCTGAAGCCACAGGCTGCAAAGCCAAGGAGCGGCCATTGCGCCATCTGCCGCATCACACAGACCTTCAACAGATGAATTACAGCCACTAGTACAGGGCACACCAGCTACACAGGATTTTTTCCCTTTAGGATGAAAGAGATTTTTTTTAAAAAACTTTAAATTCAGCTCGAATAAATGTCTCAATGTGGGCTTAGTGGAGATGAGAATGGAGGAGAATTTGTCTCTGTGCATTTCAGCCTTTTTCAGGGTTTAATTTTAGGGAGTGGAAGTGACAAATAGATTTAAGGGACTAGACCTGATAGACAGAATGCCTGATGAACTATGGACAGAGGTTCGTGACATTGTACAGGAGACAGGGATCAAGAAAATCCCCATGGAAAAGAAATGCAAAAAAGCAAAATGGCTGTCTGAGGAGGCCTTACAGATAGCTGGGAAGAGAAGAGAAGCGAAAAGCAAAGGAGAAAAGGAAAGATATTCCCATCTGAATGCAGAATTCCAAAGAATAGCAAGGAGAGATAAGAAAGCCTTCCTCAGCGATCAGTGCAAACAAATAGAGGAAAACAACAGATTGGGAAAGACTAGAGACCTCTTCAAGAAAATTAGAGATACCAAAGGAACATTTCATGCAAAGACAGGCTCGATAAAGGACAGAAATGGTATGGACCTAACAGAAGCAGAAGATATTAAGAAGAGGTGGCAAGAATACACAGAAGAACTGTACAAAAAAGATCTTCACGACCCAGATAATCACGATGGTGTGATCACTCACCTAGAGCCAGACATCCTGGAATGGGAAGTCAAGTGGGCCTTAGAAAGCATCACTACGAACAAAGCTAGTGGAGGTGATGGAATTCCAGTTGAGCTATTTCAAATCCTCAAAGGTGATGCTGTGAAAGTGCTGCACTCGATATGCCAGCAAATTTGGACAACTCAGCAGTGGCCACAGGACTGGAAGAGGTCAGTCTTCGTTCCAATCCCAAAGAAAGGCAATGCCAAAGAATGCTCAAACTACCGCACAATTGCACTCATCTCACATGCTAGTGAAGTAATGCTCAAAATTCTCCAAGCCAGGCTTCAGCAATACGTGAACCGTGAACTTCCAGATGTTCAAGCTGGTTTTAGAAAAGGAAGAGGAACCAGAGATCAAATTGCCAATATCTGCTGGATCATCGAAAAAGCAAGAGAGTTCCAGAAAAACATCTATTTCTGCTTTATTGACTATGCCAAAGCCTTTGACTGTGTGGATCACAAGAAACTGTGGAAAATTCTGAAGGAGATGGGAATACCAGACCATCTGACCTGTCTCTTGAGAAACCTGTATGCAGGTCAGGAAGCAACAGTTAGAACTGGACATGGAACAACAGACTGGTTCCAAATAGGAAAAGGAGTACGTCAAGGCTGTATATTGTCACCCTGCTTATTTAACTTCTATGCAGAGTACATCATGAGAAACGCTGGGCTGGAAGAAACACAAGCTGGAATCAAGATTGCCGGGAGAAATATCAATAACCTCAGATATGCGGATGACACCACCCTTATGGCGGAGAGTGAAGAAGAACTAAAGAGCCTCTTGATGAAGGTTGAAGGAGGAGAGTGAAAAAGTTGGCTTAAAGCTCAACATTCAGAAAACTAAGATCATGGCATCTGGTCCCATCACTCCATGGGAAATAGATGGGGAAACAGTGGAAACAGTGTCAGACTTTACTTTTTTGGGCTCCAGAATCACTGCTGATGGTGACTGCAGCCATGAAATTAAAAGACGCTTACTACTTGGAAGGAAGGTTATGGCCAACCTAGATAGCATGTTTAAAAGCAGAGACATTACTTTGCCAACAAAAGACCGTCTAGTCAAGGCTATGATTTTTCCAGTGGTCATGTATGGATGTGAGAGTTGGACGGTGAAGAAAGCTGAGTGCCGCAGAATTGATGCTTTTGAACTGTGGTGTTGGAGAAGACTCTTGAGAGTCCCTTGGACTGCAAGGAGATCCAATCAATCCATCCTAAAAGAGATCAATCCTGGGTGTTCATTGGAAGGACTGATGTTGAAGCTGAAGCTCCAATACTTTGGGCACCTCATGCGAAGGGTTGACTCATTGGAAAAGACCCTAATGCTGGGTAGGATTGGGGGCGGGAGGAGAAGGGGACGACAGAGGATGAGATGGTTGGATGGCATCACCGACTCGATGGACATGGGTTTGGGTAGACTCTGGGAGTTGGTGATGGACAGAGGCCTGGCGTGCTGCTATTCATGGGGTCGCAGAGAGTCGGACACGACTGAGCGACTGAACTGAACTGAACTGAATTTTAGGGAGCAAAACAAAGGATCTTTTGGGACCAGGCTCTTCTTTCTTCCCAACCCTGGAGCATATCTGTCTAGTGTGTTCTTCACCCTGAGCCACCCAGGCGCCTCCCGACTCTGAGCACATTTACCTACCTGCATTTACTGAGGTGAGGACCCTTCCTGAGGGAGGGGGAGGCTGGCAGGTGGGCAGTGGGGAGGAGCCCACGCTCTGCCTAGGCTGGGCCCCATACAGGACTAAAGAGATGAGTCCGCAATGCGCAGGGTGAGAGGAGGGACCCGGCCAATTCTGCTCACGTAGGATGCTTCATCCCTGCTCTTTTCAGAGAATATTCAGAGTTTTCTCATACTTGGAGTTTTGGCTTTCCATGTGGCGCTGGAGGTAAAGAATCTGCCTGCCAAGGCAGGAGACGCAAGAGATACAGGTTGGATCCCTGGGTTGGGAAGACCCCCCCACCCCGAGGAGGAAAATGACAACCCACTCCAGTTTTCTTGCCTGAAAAATTCCATGGACAAGAGGAGCCAGGCGGGCTACAGTCCACGGGGTCACAAAGAGTCGGATACGACTGAGCGACTGAATACACACACTTCAATGCTGCCAAGTCTGAACAAAGGAGAGAATCCTGAAAGTGAGAAGCAAGCCAATTTAGCTCCATTGCTACGAAGTGTGTGTTAAAAAAAAAAAAAAAAATCAGAGGTCTGGACCTATTCATAGGCGGTGGGGATGTGAGTTCTAGGGACAGGCAGACCCATTCCAAGGCCCAGCTCTGACTTCCCTGAGCCTCAGTTTCCCTATCTGTAAACAGTGAAGCCGGCTAATGATAGTCCCTTCTCCCCTGCTCGACTGAGTTTCCCTGATGCTCTCATGGTCTACACATTTATCACAACAGCCCATAGGTTACACTGTGCTATATGGCCATTGAAAGTGAAGGTGAAGTTGCTCAGTCATGTTTGACTCTTTGCAACCCTGTGGACTGTAGCCTACCAGCCTCTTCCGTCCATGGGATTTTCCAGGCAAGAGTACTGGAGAGGGCTGCCATTTCCTTCTCCAGGGGATCTTCCTGACCCAGGGATCGAACCCAGGTCTCCCTCATTGCAGGCAGATGCTTTACCATCTGAGCCACCAGGGAAGCCATTTGGCCATTGGACGACATCTAATTCCTCTCTTTTCCCAACCTCGTTTCCTCCAAGTGTGGCCACAGCCCCCTGCTGACTTTGGGGCATCCCTGCTCAGTAGGCTTCCCAGACTAGGCAGGGGGCACTTCAAGGACTAGCTGGATCCTCTTTTCCCTGTGCTCTTCCTCACGGAAACACAACTATGAACCCTGGAAATAACGCAAGAGAAAACTAAAGGAAAACCCCGAAAGGAAGAAGAAGACAAATTTGTTCAGGGTCCTGGGACTGGAGGAGTAGCAGAGGTAAATATCTTATGTCCCCTCCACCAAGAGAAGACCACCTGGCCCTGGCATTTCCCATCCCAGCCCAGCAGTGAAGGCAGCCCTGGGAGGACTGGCTCTTCCCCTACACCCAACAGGAATCCGGGTGACTACATCCACCGTCCTCAGCCACTGAGAGTCCTTCCAGCAAGCAGTAGGGGGAACACTCTTCCCTGAGAGAGGAATCAGTGAACTTGAATACAGAACAATAAAACTCACCCATATAAATGACAGAGAGAAAAATGGACAGAAAGTAAATGAACAGAGCTTCAGGGACCACGGGGTAGTAAATAAGATTCAACATCTGTATCATCAGACTCTGAGAAGAGCAGGAGTGTGGGCGGAAAGAGGATTTGAAGAAATAATGCCTGAAAACTCCCTCCATTTGGCATAAGACACAAAAATAACAGACCCATGAAGATAAGAAGCCCCCAAACAAGATAAACCCAAAGAAATCCATACGGAGATATGTCATAATTAAAGTCTGAAAATTAAAAACAAAGGCTTGGAAACAGAGATGAACAACATGTTATCTGTGGGGGAAGATTCAGATAAGAGTGGATTTCTCCTCGGAAACCTCAGAGGCCAGAAGGAAGTGGCATCATATTTTTCAAGTGCTGAGTGTAAAGAACTGTCAATCAAATTCTTTATTGCGTGATACTATCCTTCAGGGATAAAGAGGAAATAAAGACATTCTGAGACAAAGGAGCATGTTGCGACTGACCCACCCTTAAAGGCTGACTAATGGAAATGCTTTCAACGAAAATGATACAAAGGAGAATCAAAGACCAACAGGAAGGATGAGGGACTAATGGAAAGAGTAGAAATACAGGTACGTAGATGGACTATCCTTTTCAATTTGCAAACTGTGTAGTGAAGAATGAAGTTCACCAAAAGAAAGGTCTGGCCTTTGCCGTTGGCTCCTGGGAGGTAAACTCTATGCCCTTGGAGTAGCTTCTCTCACAGAAGTGGCTTTGTTTACTGGGGACCTTGGGTCACATCAGAGAGTCTATGCTAGCAGTGGTTTATGGTGGGGGCTCTGGATCACCTGAGCTTCCCAGGTGGCGCTAGTGGTAAAGAACTTGCCTGCCAATGCAGGTTAGACATAAGAGACGCAGGTTCGATCCCTGGGTCGGGAAGATCTCCTGGAGGAGGGCACGGCAACCCACTCCAGTATGCTTGCCTGCAGAATCCCACAGACACAGGAGCCTAGCAGGCTACAGTCCATAGCGTCGCACAGAGTCAGACACGACTGCAGCAACTTAGCACGCACACATGCGCTGGGTCACCTGCTATCAGTGCAACAAAAGTGGCAAATTTAAACACTAGCATATCAGTAACTACCTTAACTGTAAATGATCTAAATATACCAATTCGTAGGTCAGAGGCTGGCAGAGGAGATTTATATATATTTTTATATATATATATATATATATATATATCCAATCCATATGTTACTTCCAAATATATTACTTCAAACGTGATGATGTGGAGTGAAATTAAACTGATAGGAAAAAAATATATCATAAAAATATTAGTAAAGATACCACAAGTAGTTACATTACCTTCTGATAAAGTGGACTTCAGAGCAAGAAGAAATTCCTATAGAAAAAGAATACATTGCATAATGATAAAGCAATCGATCCTCCAGGGAGACATTACAATCTCAAAGGGGTCTGCACCAAGGATAGCACTTCAAAATACATGAATCAGAAGTGACAGGGCTGAATGGAGAAACAGCAACAAACCTGCAATTACAGTTGAAGACTTCACCTTCTCAGCATCAGACAGAATGAGTGGAAAGAAAATCATCAGGGAAATAGAACATCTGGTCAACGCCATCAATCAACAGACCCTAAATGACATACATGGAATACTCTATGCACAGACTAGAGACACATAGATTTTTAAATTCCCCTAGAATATTCACCAAGATATATCATACTCTGGGCCATGAAACAGACCTCGGAAATTTATTTCTATCTTTGGCTGAGCCACACTGTTTGTGGTATCTTTGTTTCCTGACCAGAGATTGAGTCTGGGCCCTTGGCAGTCCGAACCTAACAGAGTGCTGACCACTGGACTGCCAGGAAATTCCCAGCAAATGTAAAAGAACTGAAATTATGCAGAGTGTGTTTTCGGACCCTAACAGAATCAAACTAGAAATCGATAACTGAATGACAGCAGGAAAATCTCTAGACACGTGGAGATGAAACAACACAATTCTAAATCCATTGTCAAAAAAGATGCCTCAAAGGAAATTTAAAAAACAATTCAGGACTGAATAAAAATGAAATGCCAGAAACCAAAAAATGTGACGTGCAGCCAAAGCAGTGCTGAGAGGGAAATTATAGCATGAAGTGTTCACAAGAGAAATGAGGAACTGTCTCAGATCAGTAATTTACATACGTAGTTTAAGAAACCAGAAAAAGTGTACAAAAACAAACTCAAGAATAATGAAGGAAGTAATAAACAACAGAAGTGGAAAATATGACAATAGAGCAAATCTATAAAAGAGAACACTGGTTCTTTGAAAAAAAATCAATGAAATTGAAAAACCTCTAGCAAGAGTGACAAAAATAAAAAGAGTGAAGACACACAGCACCAACACCAGAAATAAAATAGAAAATATTGCTCCAGATCCTTCAACCATTTGAAAGATGACAAATGAGTACTATGAACAATTTTATGCTGGTTAATTTGAAAACTTGAAAGAAATGCACAATTTCCTTGAAAAGAATGAACCACCAAAACTCAGGCAAGAAAAAATAGATAACTTGAATATACTTATAACGATGAAAAAAGCTGAGTTTTTCAAATTTTCTGGCATATTGAGTGCAGCACTTTCACAGCATTATCTTTGAGGATTTGAAACAGCTCAACTGGAATTTCATCACCTCCAATAGCTTTGTTCGTAGTGATGCTTCCTAAGGCCTACTTGACTTTGCATTCCAGGATGCCTGGCTCTAGGTGAGTGATCACACCATCATGATTATCTGGGTCATGAAGATCTTTTTTGTATAGTTCTTCTGTGTATTCTTGCCACCTTGTCTTAATATCTTCTGCTTCTGTTAGGTCTATACCATTTCTGTCCTTTATTGTGCCCAACTTTGCATGAAATGTTCCCTTAATATCTCTAATTTCCTTGAAAGAGATGGGAATACCAGACCACCTGACTTGCCTCCTGAGAAATCTGTATACAGATCAAGAAGCAACAGTTAGAACTGGACATGGACCAACATCTGGTTCCAAATAGGGAAAGAAGCACATCAAGGCTACAGCTTGTCACCCCGCTTATTTAACTTATATGCAGAGTACATCATGAGAAACGCTGGGCTGGATGAAGCACAAGCTGGAATCAAGATTGCTGGGAGAAATATCAATAACCTCAGATATGCGGATGACACCACCCTTATGGCAGAAAGCGAAGAACTAAAGAGCCTCTTGATGAAAGTGAAAGAGGAGAGTGAAAAAGTTGGCTTAAAGCTCAACATTCAGAAAACTAAGATCATGGCATCTGGTCCCATAACTTCATGGCAAATCGATAGGGAAACAATGGAAACAGTGAGAGACTTTATTCTTTTGGGCTCCAGAATTACTGCAGATGGTGACTGCAGCCATGAAATTAAAAGACGCTTGCTCCTTAGAAGGAAAGCTATGACCAACCTAGATAGCATATTAAAAAGCAGAGACATTATTTTGCCAACAAAGGTCCGTCTAGTCAAAGCTATGGTTTTTCCAGTAGTCATGTGTGGATGTGAGAGTTGGACTGTAAAGAAAGCTGAGCACCAAAGAATTGATGTTTTTGAACTGTGGTATTGTAGAAGACTCTTGAGAGTCCCTTGGACAGCAAGGAGATCCGACCAGTCCATCCTAAAGGAAATCAGTCCTGAATATTCATTGGAAGGATTGATGCTGAAGCTGAAACTCCAATACTTTGGCCACCTGATGCGAAGAACTGACTCATCTGAAAAGACCCTGATGCTGGGAATGATTGAAGGCAGGAGGAGAAGGGGACGACAGAGGATGAGGTGGTTGGATGGCATCACTGACTCAATGGACATGAGTTGGAGTAAGCTCCGGGAGTTGGTGAGGGACAGGGAGGCCTGGCATGCTGCACTCCATGGGGTCACAAAGAGTCAGACACGACTGAGCGACTGAACTGAACTGATTAAAGAAGCTGAATTTGCCATAAAAACTATTCTGAAAAAGAATATATATGTGCTGTGGTAGTTGATTCAGTTGTGTCTGACTGTACTCAAAATGCAACATTCAAAAAAACAAACAACCCAATTAGAAAATGGGCATAAGACAAGAAGAGTTACTTCACTGAAGAGGATTTACAATTAGATAGTGAGTGTTAGGCACTCGGTCGTGTCCAATTCTTCATGTACCCATTGACTGAGCCCGTGGGATTCTCCAGGCAAGAATACTGGAGTGGGTTGCCATTTCTTTCTCCAGGCAGTTAGATAGTAAGCACATGAAAATGTTCAACATCACTAGCCAGCAGTACAAACAACACTACACTAACAGTCATGGCAACTTCATTTAAGGGCTAAATCTTAAATCAACCCAGATGTTCTTCGGTAGGTGAATGGTTTAAGCAGACTAGTGCACGCAAAGTGTGACTTGGATAAATTTCCAGGGAATTATACTGAGAAAAAAAAAACCCAGTCCTCAAAATATACATACTATATTATTCCATTCATATTATATTCTTTGAAATGACCAAATTTTAGAAACGAAGGGCAGATTATCCGTTGCCAGAGGCTTGGGAGCAAGTTGGTTTGTTTATAAAAGAGCCCGGTGTCTTGGCTGGTTGTGGGTTTCTGAATCTACAGGTGATAAAAGTTCATAGAGACAGACACACACACACAGGAGTGTGTGTAAAATTGGGGAAATCTAAATAGGACCAGTAGGTTGTATTAAAGTCAGTATCCTGGCTGCTATATTGTACTGCAGTTTAGAAAAATGTCGCCATTAGGGAGACTCCGTAAAGCACATGTGAAACGTCAACATTACTTCTCACAGCCGTGTGTGAATCTGCACTTATCTCAATAAAAATTTCAAAAGGAGAGGAAGGAGGAGGAGACCTAAGCTTCCCGAGAGAAACGATGTTTGGGAAGCACTAAGGAGCTCCCTGCATCTCCTAGGGCAGAGGACGCCCAGCGCTCCTGGGTCCTGGGTGGAGGGGCCGCCCTCCTGCCTTTCTCGGGGGTTCGCCCTGAGGTGCCTTGCTGCCAGCCACCCACACCCGGATGACATACTGTGGCCAACAGTAGGTTCAGCTCCTTTCCAAAAGCAAATGAACGTTAATCGATGACTACTCCTCTTCGCTTGGCATCATCACATTATTACTGCTTTCTAAACATCTGCGGAAGGAGAAAATAAACAGTTTGATAAATTCTGTGGAATTTACCAGAAATCTTCAGGGACTGAGCCAGCCCTCTGGCGCTGGCAGATGCCCACAGGGAGCCCCCTAGTGGCCATCAGGCTGCTCTGCAGCTTCTCACAGGGCTCCTGGAATTTGATCAATCCTAAGGCAAGAGGCTTTGCAAGCGGCACAGTGGTAAGGAGTCTGCCTGCCAATGCAGGAGACACAGGAGACGTGGGTTTGATTGCTGGGTCAGGAAGATCCCCTGGAGAAGGAAATGGCAACCCACTCTTGTATGCTTGCCTGGAGAATCCCATGGACAGAGGGGCCTGGTGGTCTACAGGCCATGGGGTCGCAGAGAGTCGGACAGGACTGAGCGCAGAGGATGCATGAGGCAAGAGGCAGGTTTCCTGGGCTTCCCTCTGCACAGACATCGTGAGGCTGGAGCCTGCTCTGTTCTTTGGCACCTGGTCTGCGCGGGCTGGGCACTTAGAGACCCTGGGGCTCCAGGGTATCAGTTCAGTTCAGTTCAGTCGCTCAGTCGTGTCCGACTCTCTGCGACCCCATGAATTGCAGCACGCCAGGCCTCCCTGTCCATCACCAACTCCCGGAGTCTACCCAAACCCATGTTCATCGAGTCGGTGATGCCATCCAACCATCTCATCCTCTGTCGTCCCCTTCTCCTCCCGCCCCCAATCCTACCCAGCATTAGGGTCTTTTCCAATGAGTCAACCCTTCGCATGAGGTGCCCAAAGTATTGGAGCTTCAGCTTCAACATCAGACCTTCCAATGAACACCCAGGATTGATCTCTTTTAGGATGGATTGATTGGATCTCCTTGCAGTCCAAGGGACTCTCAAGAGTCTTCTCCAACACCACAGTTCAAAAGTATCAATTCTGCGGCGCTCAGCTTTCTTCACCGTCCAACTCTCACATCCATACATGACCACTGGAAAAATCATAGCCTTGACGAGACGGACTTTTGTTGGCAAAGTAATGTCTCTGCTTTTAAACATGCTATCTAGGTTGGCCATAACCTTCCTTCCAAGGAGTAAGCATCTTTTAATTTCATGGCTGCAGTCACCATCAGCAGTGATTCTGGAGCCCAAAAAAGTAAAGTCTGACACTGTTTCCACTGTTTCCCCATCTATTTCCCATGGAGTGATGGGACCAGATGCCATGATCTTAGTTTTCTGAACGTTGAGCTTTAAGCCAACTTTTTCACTCTCCTCCTTCACCTTCATCAAGAGGCTCTTTAGTTCTTCTTCACTCTCCGCCATAAGGGTGGTGTCATCCGCATATCTGAGGTTATTGATATTTCTCCCGGCAATCTTGATTCCAGCTTGTGTTTCTTCCAGCTCAGCGTTTCTCATGATGTACTCTGCATAGAAGTTAAATAAGCAGGGTGACAATATACAGCCTTGACGTACTCCTTTTCCTATTTGGAACCAGTCTGTTGTTCCATGTCCAGTTCTAACTGTTGCTTCCTGACCTGCATACAGGTTTCTCAAGAGACAGGTCAGATGGTCTGGTATTCCCATCTCTTTCAGAATTTTCCACAGTTTCTTGTGATCCACACAGTCAAAGGCTTTGGCATAGTCAATAAAGCAGAAATAGATGTTTTTCTGGAACTCTCTTGCTTTTTCGATGATCCAGCGGATATTGGCAATTTGATCTCTGGTTCCTCTTCCTTTTCTAAAACCAGCTTGAACATCTGGAAGTTCACGGTTCACGTATTGCTGAAGCCTGGCTTGGAGAATTTTGAGCATTACTTCACTAGCATGTGAGATGAGTGCAATTGTGCGGTAGTTTGAGCATTCTTTGGCATTGCCTTTCTTTGGGATTGGAACGAAAACTGACCTTTTCCAGTCCTGTGGCCACTGCTGAGTTTTCCTGAGTACTCCAGGGTATAAGCGTCCTCATTCGGGGGACCAGCGCGGGAATGAGAAGCCATGCAGCTGTGCTCTTCGTGGGGGTGTCTCTCCACCATGCTGCATGGTGGCAGTCTGCTCAGCCTTGGAGAGGGGCGCCCGGGAGGCAGGCTGAGGTCCCCGAGCAGTGCTACATCTGTTGGACATAGAGCAGAGTTTACTGTGAGCAGGAGACGATGGACCCAGAAGGACTTGGCGGAGCAGATGGGGTGAGTGGAAGACCTTTGGTATCCAGGGTCAAGCAAAGGATGCCGGTGCAGAAAAGAACTGCTGGCGCTTTCTGTTCCCGAAAATCATCCAAGGGCCTCTGGAGAGGCTTCGCCATCCTGTCTATCCATTCTGGTACGCACTGGGACAGTCATCTCAGGATGCTATTTTGGCCCTGGGAAGCCAGATGGACCCAGCACAGGATGGCGAGCTGGAGGTGTTGGAGGGGAGCGATGAGTCACTCAGTGTTTCCTCGGCAATAGTCAGGAGCGCTCACATCAAGGAGCCCTCCCTCAGAGCTGGTGTTTTTCTAACAGCTTGGGGCGTAGCTGGCTGTGTCTGGTGCTATGTGCGTGGGCCACAGTCTGCTGTTATGATGCTGAATGAATCATAATTAGTGTACTATAAATTTGAAGTAGAGACCAAATAGCCCATGAACTTTAATGCAAAAGTCTGGAATTATTTTTTTTTTCCTTAGTCACCATGCAGTGTATCACATCCCCATGACTTATTTATTTTACAGCCCAAAATTTCTACCTTTCAACCCCTTTCCCCATTTCACCCACACCCCGTCTCCTGGAATTACCTTAAAAAAAATTTTTAAACAAGATTTCCACTCCTGCCCTGACCCTCCATGAGCTCCCACAAGGATGAAACTGTACTCCATAAGGGAAGCGCTCAGTAGAACCAGGTTCTACCATGGATTCCGTAGGAGTTAAAAAAAAAAAATCCAAAAGAAACAGGTGAGCCATGGGTTCTGCAATCAGACTGTTACAATGTAGTTGAGATGAAGCATCAAGAAACAAGTTAGCTAAAAATACAGGGGCATGGAAATTTGAAGTATATTGTTGGGTATTTGTTGAGATGCTGTTTTACAGAAATGCTAAGCATTCCTTTCTCACAGCAGTTCTTTCCTCTGTTGGGGGAAACGAACATATCTCTCATTCCAGTCTGATGTTGTGCTTGGCTCAACACACTGAACTCAGCAGGCTTTGAATTAATGCTATTGATTGATTGATTGAAATGTTTAACTCAGTCTAAACAGTCTAACCCCTCTTATTCTGTTTCCTTGGTGGGCTGTCAGCTAGAACACAAGGGAGCTCCTTTATGGGCCCAGTTCCCTCCCTGGTGAGTTAATGTCACACAGACCCAAGATTCATCACGGGACCACCTGCCTCCTCCTCCTCCTCCTGCAACCACCTTAAAGAAAGTTATCCTAGGAGCCTCCGGAGGGGGAGTGCATGGGACTCAGTCTGGACCCATTGCTCCCATTAGAATCATGCCTTAAATACACTGGGTGATGGATTTATGATAGTGGATTAGAAAGTGATTTCTATAAACAGCGTATCAAAAGAATATTGTGTCAGATAGACTGGATTCTGTTTCAGTAACACATGCATGCTGAAATCTCAAGGGGTAAAAACACTAACAGCTTATTTCTCAACCACTTAAGGTGGATTGGATGATGGGTGACTCTCAGGGTATCCTCCCTCCACAGGCTGACTCAGCAACCCAGGATGCTGCCACCGCCTTGGAACGCTCTTCTCAACAGTCACCAAGGTTGGGAACAGAGGGCTGGCAAGTTGAACCCTGGCTCCTAAGTGCTTTCGTTCAGAAGGGACTCGAATCACTCCGACGCAAAGCCTATTGGCCGGAATGTCACACGGGCCTACCTAATTATAAGAGGTGGACACTTGGTGAGCGGTAAATGTCGTCCTCCAGATACAATTTAGCATCAAAGAATTAACACAGATTTCAAAGTTACCTAATTAACAATCTTGTCATGGCAAGGTAGTCTGAAACAGAATGCTGCATATTTGTAACCTCAGTTGCTCACCCAATGTACGACTAAGCTGATACGAATTTATGGTAAAGAATACTGGCTAAAGATAGTAATTGGTTCCTGCCCAGTCAACTTTCCTTCCATAAATAAATCACGCCACTCAGGGCTGTCAAGCATTGCTTCACTCTGACAGTAATTGCATTTTCTTTTCATCATTACCATAAATTTGAGTGTACAATGCATACTTTATGAGAAGTGACGGGTTGGGGGTGGGGAGGTTTCCTTATATATGGAATCAAAAACATGCTAAATTTTGTTTTTAAAAGGAAAACAAATGATATAATTCCCGAGAGCTTATCACCCCAAGGACAGAGTCATCACCTCATCCTCATCCGGACCCCACTCCTTGTTCTAACTGTTCAGTTATTTCCTTGAGGACAAGGCTTCAAACATACACATGACCACCTTATACTGCTACATTTTGATTTTCTCTCCTAGATTTTAATCTATGTGTTGAATTTCTACCATGGGGGGGATGAAGATTTGGAGCTCAAATTCACACCTGCCTATTTCACATGCCCCAACATCCCAATAAAATTATATATCATTTTTCTGTAAAGTCATATTAGGAATTTATATTATTCTGACCACAGACACGTAATTCACAGCTGAACCTAATCAAGCACAGTGATTATATTTCCTTCATTGTAGAATTTTTTGCTTTTCCTGGAGTTTACAGTTGACGTATTTTTACATTGTTATTGCTCTCTTAGTTTTCCGTGTCACTATCAATAAGACTCTCAGACTCTGGAGAGTCCCTTGGATTGTAAGATCAAACCAGTCAATCCTTAAAGAAATCAACCCTGCATATTCATTGAAAGGACTGTGGCTGAAGCTGAAACTCCAGTACTTTGGCCACCTGATGCAAAGAGCCAACTCATTGAAAAAGATCCTGATGCTGGGAAAGATTGAGGGCAGGAGGAGAAGCGGGTGGCAGAGGACGAGATGGCTGGATGGCATCACCAACTCAATGGACATGAATTTGAGCAAACTCCGGGAGATGTGAAGGATGGGGAAGCCTGGTGTCCTGCCGTCCATGAGGTCTCAAAGAGCTGGACATGACTTATTGACTGAACAACAATAGCATCAATAATTCATTCCCGTTCAGCCAGACTTTCCTCCCAGTGCACTCAGCCACATTTGCCAGTTTCAGCTTCTAGAAGAGATTCTATAGAAAATCTCTGTGCCTTAGTCTACCTTCTTTTCCTTCTCACCTCCAGGACTGGAAGCTTGTAAACTACTATTTTCAGACTCCATTACCAGGTGAGTACTACTTAAGTCTGCCAATCGGAGGCATCCACAGAAACTAGAAGAAGTGAAAAGATCAAGACCGTTATGTTTCTGGGAGGCCCTATCTCAGCAAGAGCGTCGTGCACTCCGCTCAGTGATGGTGGAGGGTGCCTGCCATCTGCTGTGGTGCCAGTGGCTGCAACATGACCAGCATCTCCAGGTGGGCAGGCTCTGGCCTGGGGTGGCCTGAGCTTGACCGTGAGCTCTCGGGGCTGCTGAACAGCAGTGAAGGTAAGTGGAGTGGACTCACCTGAGCTCTGGCTCCTGTAGAGGGGGTCAGCAGCTTTCTGCAGCTCTGGATTTCAGGAACCGTCACCTTCCTGTTTTGCTCTTCCGGTCTTTATAACAATCTGGCAACCTAACTTGCCATATCAAATCTCCAGCCTTTCAAAATACCTAACATGATTTCTGTTTTCTATTTTGGACACTGAAGGATATAGCCAGGGCCGAGCCTGCTGTTCTGAAACCTTGTGATAAGAAAGAAAGAAACAAAACATAGAAGTAACTAGGTTAGTGACTGGCTCAGTACTAAATCTCTTTAGACCAGTGCCATCCAATGAAAATCCAACGTGAGCTACATTTACATAATTTTCTAGCAACTACATGTTACAAGGGCTTCCAAGGTGGCGCTAGTGACAAAGAACCTGACTGCCAATGCAGGAGATGTAAGAGACGCCAAGGGTTCCACCTCTGGGTCGGGGAGATCTTTTGGAAAAGGAAATGGCAACTCACTCCCGTATTCCTGCCTGGGAAATCCCATGGACAGAGGAGCCTGGCGGGCTACAGTCCATGGGCTCGCAAAGAGTTGGACATGACTGGGAGACTGAACAACAGCAACAAGGCTACTGTGTTGGATAACTCAGCTTTAAGCCCCCAGGGCCGATATGGCCCTCTTGCCTTCCGCCACCCCCTAAAGAGTCTAACAGGCAGTGCTCTCATGGTTCAAAATTCCGATCGGGATTCCTCGCGTCATAGGTTCCTGAAATCCCTGAGCTGTGAGGAATGGGAAAGGGTCCAGAGGACTGTGTCCACTGTACCTGTCCCGTGTTTGCTTTAACACTCTTGAAAATCCTGGCCGCTTTTAAACAAGGGAGCCCACATTATCATTCTGCACTGAGCCTTTCGAATCGTGTCGCTAATTTCGCCTCTGACTTACGTGGTCGCTATGTTTCTGATTTTTAATCATGTATCTTTCTGCCTTTTTGTTCAACTTTCTGGGGCCTCCCTAGAGTTTGATTTGAACTCTTCCTTTGAATATGTCATTGTTTCAATCATACTTTTTAATTTCCAAGAGGCTTTTTTTCCCTTTCCTCCTAATATTCCTTTTCTTGTGGCATCCCTTTCTCAGGTATGCAGTATGTTTTTATTTTTTTCATGCACCTGAGAATATTATTGATAGTTTCTTAAAGTTTCCTTCAGCTTCTTGATTTTTTCTCTTTTGAGTTATTTTTCCTTCCTGTTTTGTTTGGGCTCAGTATTTTATGTTAGAGGTAAAAGTAGGTATTTGGTTTGGAAAAAGACAAAGGACTTTTTTCCCCCCTTGACATACAGGAGAAAGAGAAGATAGGAGATGATACAAATATTTTAAAGGCAAAAGAGGCAACATGGAGGAAGCACCCATGAGGGGAACTTCATCTCTGGAACATGTGAGAATTTGTTTTTCACATGGTGAAGTACTGTAAGGGCATGAACTGAAGATCAGAAGGAAGCATTTGGCGTGTCTGCACTGCAGGAATCAACAGATGTTGAAAGCACGGAACTGCAGGGAGGGCTCCCAAGTCCAATCAGTTAAATTTGCCTCCAGCCAATCAGTCCCAAGAATGGTGACCTTCTCATTGAATGAAAGTGAAAGTTGATCAGCCTTCTCAGACTCTTTGGAGACCCCATGGACTATACAGTCGGTGGAACTCTCCAGGCCAGAATACTAGAGTGGGTAGCCTTTCCCTTCTCCGTGGTTCAAACTCAGGTCTTCTGCATTGCAGGCAGATTCTTTACGAGCTGAGCCACCAGGGAAGCCCAAGAATACTAGACTGGGTAGCCTATCCCTTCTGCAGGGGATCTTCCCCATCCAGGAATCGAACTGGGTTCTCCTGTGTCGCAGATGGATTCTTTACCAACTGAGCTACAGGGAAGCTAACAGGGAAGACCTTCTTCTTGAGCCTTGGCCGAATCGGGTGCCAGACAGGAAGCAGCTGAGGATGTCAGCTGGGGTTCCGGAAAGGGGCAAAGAGGGGGAAAACAGTGGAGGGGTCAGAATGCGCCAGAGGGAGACCCTGCCCCCAGCGTTTCGGGAGGGGAGCGGCGTGCCCTGCGGTCCCGGGAGAGGGAAAAGCTGGTTGGGGTCAAGCGGCCAGGATTCCCTGTGGTCTCTTCTCTCCGCCTCTTCCCCCAACCCCAGCCGACACCCTCAGCTGCTTCCTTGTCCGCCCCCCGATTCGGCCCAGGCTGGATGAGAAGTTCGCCACGCGGGGACTGACGGGCCTGCCCCTGGGAGACCAGCAGGCTTCCGAGCTGTGAGTCAAGGTTAGCTTTTCATCTCTCCGTCCCTTTCGGTTTTAAATCCAGCAGCCCTAGGAGAGACTGCAGTCAAAGAGGGAAGTTTCAGTGGCGATATATATAACCCGGGTCCTACGGAGAAGCCCCTGGCACGAAGCCTCGTTTACAAGACAAACTGCGGTAAACACTCCGGGCGACGCGGGCCCTGCCGCAGAGCCCGCTCCCGAGCAAACGCGGACCCTGACGTCACCCGGCCGGTCTCCGGGCAAGGCCCGCACCTGCTGACCACGAGCACCAGATGGCGGTGTTGGCCCGCGAGCCAGCGCGCCCTGCGGGCCCGGAGGGGCCGGGCGAGCCCGACCTGAATCGGAAACATCCCGGATCGCCGCCGCGGATTCCACCGCGAAACGGCGGAGACACGCGGCGCATCCCACCGAGGCCAGGGCGGCACATCCAACGGCGCTGCGCGGCCCGCAGCAGATCAGCAGTGTAAAGGGTGATTTTTAGGAAATGACTTGGAAATGCCGAGTCTGCGGGACAGCGAGCCCGGCGGGCGGCCTCTCCCCGCAGCCCCGACGTGGAGCCGGCCCGCAGCGCGCGGGGGAGGCCGGCGCCGGGGGCCCACGCAGCGGCTGTCCGCGCGGTGCGCAGATGGCAGGAGCCGCGGCGGCCTCCGGAAACCTGCGGCGCTGGCCCCCGCGCCCCCTCGCCACCTCGGCCCCGGGGGCTGCAGCACTCGCAGGGTCGGCCACCCCCGCGCCCCGAGGGGCCGTGCGCTCCGGCTGCGCCGCGGTTGCGGGAGCTGGTGGCCAGCGAACAGGCCCTGGTCGGGGGCCCAGTTACACATTCGAGGGTCGTGGGGTGCAGGGAGCCCTTCCCACGGTCCTTTGGAGAAGAAACCCTGGCTGTCGGGTGGGCCTACACCTCCCCGCCTCCGCCCCCACTCTGAGCATCCCTGGGGCGCGGCCCTCCAGCCCCGGCCTGTGCTCCGCGCCCATCTGGGCCGCGGACGAGCGGAGGCCGAGGATGCATTTTTCATCGCAGTTCACTTGGCTGCGGATCTGAAGGCGTCTCGGGTGAGGGCGGGGTGGGGGGGGCTGGGACCTCGACTGCGGGTCCTCGACCCTAGACCCGACCGCGCCGGGGGCCGCCGCTCCCAGCCCCGCCGCCCCGCTGCTGACCCGGGAGAGCCACCGCCTTTCCTCGTCCCTTTCCTCCTCTGATGTCCCGGCACAGCTGCGGGCCGGGGCTTCCCGGAGCGGGGCGGCCGGGGAGGGTGGGCAGGGCGCAGGGAGCGGGTCGCCTGTCAGTTGAGTCGCCATGGCGCGAAGCGCACCCCACGCGCACCTCGAGCTCGGCCTGGGGTCACATCCCCGCGCTGCGGGCGCTGCGGGCGCTGCGGGCTGCAGGCGAGACCGCACCACAAAGCAGGGGCCCAACAGGTGGACGACAGTGTGCGAAGATGCTAGCAAAGGCCAGCTAAGGGCGGCTTGGGGGTCCTGGGGAGAGGCGGTGGGGTGCGTGGGAACGGAAGGAGGGGGAGGCAAGGGCCGGGACGAAGGGGTCTCACCTGGAGTCGGGGCGGGGGAGAACGAGGCGGGTGCTCCTCAGACCCGCTGACGCGCAGCTAGACGCACCGTAGGCGTGGAACCGGTGTCTTCCTGAAGCCCTCCCCCCATTACATAAAAACACAGATATATACGGAGAAATCACTATCCGGAGAACATCGAGGTTTTCGAGGGGAGAAGTTCTGTCCAGGGTGGATCTTTTTTTGCCATATGAATATTTTTACATAATTGTGTATTAAACATGCATACATACATAGCATACATGGTGTATGGTGAAACTTTTTAATTGTACTTAGATATTTAAAAACACGATTTCTAATTATAAAAACTTGTGTATACATGTTTTGAAAAATAAGGAAGTAAGTGAAGACAAAAATGAAAATCCCCCAGACTCCAAGCACATTATAATCCTTTTGGAATGATTTCTTAAAATATTTTACTGTGCATGCCTCATTTAGTTGAGACCATATGATATGAATTTTTAGACACGGTCACTATACAAACATTTATGGAAGGCGATGTGGAAAGTGTTGCCTAATCTCAAGATAGGTGGCATCTCGGGGGTTTTGAGGGTTCCACTGAGCTCCCCCAGTGACTCACAGTTGAGGTGAGAGAGTGTGGAACTCACAGGCTCCAAAGGCACCTCTCCACCCCCCCCCCACAAATGTCCTCCTTTCAATTTATCCCAATTTACCATCCTGTTTGTGGGAGGACTCCAGTTGTGAAATTTCTTATTATCCACCCACCTGGAAAATCTATGCAGCCATTGCCTTGTAACTGATACCATTCTTTTGGGTGTCTTCCCCGGAAACATTAATTTAATTAATTTTAACACCTGTTACAAAGGAACAAGAATCAGACTCACGGAAGAGTTTTCCTCTGACACATTAAACGCAAAAAGAATATGGAGCAACATCTACAGAAATTTTAGGAGAAGGTGTTTGTGAACCAAGAATTTTGTTCTATGTCAAATTATCTTTCACATTTAAAGCCAACAGAAAGACATTTCCATTAAGTAAGAAAATATGCCACCTGGTACATTTCTTGAGGGAAAAAAAATCCTTGAAGAGGATTCCATTTTTGGCAGTGAAGAAGTATTTTATATCAGGATAACCTTATGCAGGGAGGAACCATGAAGCTGGATGAAGTAAAATGTGGAGTAGCCTGAGAGCCTCAGAGAGTCAAGGTTGCCAGGATCCGAAGGGCCAAGCGGTTAGGAGAGAAACGCTCTGAGAGTCCTTCCTCTCCAGCTGCTGTTCTCCCCGTGGCGTGTTTGCTGACTCAGGCCCAGTCACCATGGGGTGTGGAATCGGACAGAAAGGGGCAGCTGAAGGCTTGCCACAGGCAGTTGGTGTTCAGGATGCAGAGCTGCTAGGCCTGGAAGGGCCGTTAACACAGAGAAAGCAGAACCAAAGGGAGTGGGAGTTGAGTCGGCACGCGGTTTCTCCTCAAGATGTTTCCTCGTTTCTGAGGAAAACACGGAGGCTAGCTCCACAGATGCAGATTCCCAGAAGATTACCTCAAGGTCTCTTCATAATTAACAGTATTGCGTGAGTACTCGGTAACTCAGTTGTGTCCGAGTTTGCGACCCCATGGACTGTAGCCCGCCAGGCTCCTCTATCCATGGGATTCTCCAGGTAAGAATACTGGAGAGGGTTGCCATTTCCTTCTCCACGGGATCTTCCCGACCCAGGGATCGAACCCAAGTCTCCTGTGTCTCCAGCATTGGCAGGCAGATGCTCTACCACTGAGCCACCTGGGAAGCCGAATTATTAGGAAACTAGAAATCATTATTCTGATACAGTGGATCTACCAGAAATCTTCCACAAATGCAGCATGGAATGGTGAAATATTGGAAGTTTCCTTCAATATTATATTTCACACAGTAGCGCATATCGTAAGCGCGTCTGTTTAACATCGTTCTGGAGATCCTGGCTGGTTCAGGAGAAAGAGTAGGGAGGGGGGAGGAGGGAGAGGCAGGAGACGGCAAAACGAGAGGAGATGGACGAAAGGAGAAAGAAAAGAGAAAGCAGGAAGAACCAAAGAGGAGGAAAGAAATGACAGGCGCACTATTTTCACATAGTATGATTTCTTACAGGGTAATTTGAAAGGAAACAGCTATGGACAAATTATGAGATCTGAAAATATGTCAAAAACTGGGTAGATTTAAAATCAGTATAAAGAAGCCAGCAGTAAACACCTTGAAGACACATTAAAATGATAATACTTTTAATAGCTATGAAATCTTGTCAGCTAATAATTTTGTTGTTGCTGTTCAGTTGCTAAGTCTTGTCCAACTCTTTGCAACCCCATGGGCTGCAGCATGCTAAGCTTCCCTGTCCTTCACCAACTCCTAGAGCTAGTTCAAACTCATGTCCATTGAGTCAGTGATGCCATCCACCATCTCATCCTCCGTCACCCGCTTCTCCTCTTGCCTTCAGTCTTTTCCAATATCAGGGTCTTTTCCAATGAGTCAGCTCTAATGATAAATCTGTCAAAAGATTATGGGAGAAATGATAAAACTATGGAGAGTTATTAACTAGGAGAAGGAAATTGAGAGGTATACCATATTTATGGATAGGAAGACTCAATTTGTAAAGATACTAGATAACAACCAACATAATTCATAAATTTAATGCAGTACTATGGTTTGAATCAATGCTGATTTATAATCAATACTAATTCTGAAATGTATGTGAAAAAGCAAAGATCCAACAATAACCAAGACATCCCTGAAGAAGAAAAAGATGAGAGGGAAACGGCCTTATCAGACACCAAGGTTACTGTAAAGTTATAATCATTAATATAATGCAGTGTTTGTTCAGAGCAATAGAAGAGTAGACCAATGAAACAGAATTGAGAGCCAGAAATGGACCCATTCACAGAAATGTGATTTCCAGTGGGGGTCAATACCAATTAAGGGGATTGAGGTAATTTTTATCTATGTGGAAAAGATGAAGTTGAATACTTTTGTCACACCATATGCCAAAATCAATTGCATTTGGATAGAAAAAAAAATTGAAGAGCATGTCCTTATGTTCTTGCAATAGGAAGAACTTATTAAGGCTGTAAAGGAATATATACAATAAAATAAAAACCATAAAGGAAGAGATTGATATATTTAATCACAAAAAGACAGGCAGGGGCCAGTCAAGCAGAGCATAGTAGCTTCTGGAAGGAAAGTTGGTGGTCCTACTGAGCCTGTGGGAAGACGCTGAAGGGTTTTGAGTAGGAGATTATGACGATGTGATTTATATTTAACAAATCCCATTGGCTGCTTTGTGGAAAATAGACCATAGAGGGCAGGAGTGGAGGAGGGGAGCTAGTGAGAAGATTATTAGAGCAGTCTTTGTCAGGAGATCTTGGATGGGGTGACTGTGGTGGAGACAGAAGGGAAGAGATTCAGACATACTTAGGGAGAAGAGTGGAGCGAGTAGGCGTGGGTTGTAATTGAATGAGCCAAATAGAAGAAAATTCTGAGGGTTTTGGGCCTGAGCAACTGGGCAGCTGTGATGCTATTTACTGAGACGGAGAACCCAAGGAAAGAACTATTTAAGGAGTGGCTGAGAAACAATTTGAGAGTTCTGTTTTGCCGATTAGTCAACCAGACAGCAGGGTAAAGAAGGCATTTGGGTGTACAAACACGGAGCTTGCTGCTGAGGTCAGGAGTGGAGAGACCTAAATTCAGAGCGTCATCAGCATACAGATGGCATTTATAGCCATGGATAAGGGAAGGTAGCTTGTGGTCACAACACAGAGTATCTAGATGCCCCAGGGATCAAATGTGGGTCTCATGCATTGCAGACAGATTCTTTACTGTCTGAGCCACCAGGGAAGCACCTATCTAGATGCCAGACAAAGACATTTTACTCAGTCTTGGCTCCGTCATGCCAACGTTGATGTTTAGCACAAATGTGAGCTCAGAAATATTTGATGATGAAAAGTCTCTTGGACTGGTTTTGCATTAGTCATCCTACTTTCTTATAATGTATAAAACAAACAGAATTTTAGGCTTTCCCTACTGGTTAATATCAGCCAGTATTGGGATGTTTTAGTATTTGTATTTAGTAATGGCAGACGTCAGGCAGAATTCAGAAGAGTAGGGTTTTCCTGTTAACTCTGCTACTACTAAGACATAAGACCTTGGGGTAAAGTCATTTATTTTTTGGGTATTTCTCACCTTTTAAGACAAGGGTCTTGGCCCAACTGATTCCTAAGATTCTATGATTACAATGAAGTTCAGTTCAGTTCAGTTGCTCAGTTGTGTCCAACTCTTTGTGACCCCATGAACTGCAGCATGCCAGGCCTCCCTGTCCATCACCAACTCCCAGAGCTTGCTCAAACTCATGTCCATCAAGTTGGTGATGCCATCCAACCATCTCATTCTCTGTCACCCACTTCTCCTCTTGCCTTCAATCTTTCCCAGCATCAGGGTCTTTTCCAATGAGTCAGTTCTTTGCATCAGGTGGCCAAAGTATTACAATGAAAGTTGCATAAAAACATTTATTAATAGCAATAGCATTCCTGTTAGGGGCAAATGCTTTTGCTTTAAACAATAACATCATAAATCACATGGGGTTAGCAGGAGAAAAGAAGAGAGAGAGCTAAATGTGCTGTGCTAGAAATAAACCATTCTTGGTACGGATGCTGTGAGAAAGGGGCTGGGAGGAGGGGTGAATGCTGGGAGTTGGGGGGATGCTGAGGGCGGAGCTTTGCTTGTGTTGGTGGGACCAGTGAGCTTTCCATAAGCAAGCGGTTTGGGAACAGGCTTATACCTGGTTTGGTTTCTGTTGTTTGCCTTGCTGTGATGTAAATTTCTTTGAGCTTCCCTAACTTTGGGTAAAGTCTGTCCAGTTGAGTATTGTTGTGAGCCTGGCTTTCACTTTATTGCTTGCTTGGTGAATTTCGTTTCTTGTGAAAATGAAGGAAGGCACCATTTCTCTACCTGGAATAATTTCAGGCAGAACAGAAAGAGGATGTAGAAGACTGTGATACGATTCACATTTACAACTAATTCAGTAGGAATGAGGGGCTTGCGGCCAAGAGTAACCACGGGACCATAGGGCTCCCCTGGGAAGTCACATAAATCTTTGGCAGAACATCACCGTCTACAAATCATGATATTGTTCAAGCCAAACGAATTAAAAGATCAGGGTGACCCCAGATTCTTGCCAGCTCTCACAGCCTCTCTATTCATCAAACTTGCTGATTTTTGGAGGATTACTCAGTAAACAGAAGAGTACTTCATATAATATTTATTTTGTGATGAAAAACCTTCTTTTTTTGTAGTACTTGAAACAATTCCACATATGTATTTTTTAAATTTCTGATTGGTGTTAATAAAGAGATTTATAAAATCTTTCATGTGGTCATTTATGTTTTTGTATAGGTTCTAACGGAGTTTGTGGAGAAAAATAGCCCGAGTTTAAAATGTGCGCTTGTATTTACAAGTGAGTCAAACGTTAAGACAGATATTTTCCAATACGGAAAGCAGCAGCAGCACTTGTGGCTTTTGTTATCCAAGGTGTTTCTTTGTTTTTCTCTCCAGCAAACAAAGAATTATTCAGCACCAAGAGGGAAAGAAGTGAAAAGGTTGACCTCGTTTGAAAGGTGCTCCAGAGTGACCTAAGTTGTTTTAAAATTTCCTCTTAGTAATTATATCTGCCATCCAATTTTCCCCTAATTACTCCAAAATGAAAAGGAAAAAATAACTTTTGAATTTGTCCGAAAATTTATTTTGTAAGGAGTGTAAAAACAAAAATACTTCTGCTAGTAACTTCTACCCACTGATTCTGCGGAACAATAGAAGTTGACAGAGGAGAGTGAGAACGGGCCAGATGGTGAGAAGATCTTAGCGGCTGAGCCTCTGGGCTGGGAGAACTCCATCTGCAGGAGGTGGGGGCATGGGCATCAGGGTGAGGAGGGGCCGGAGACTGAAGCTGGGCAGGGGAAGTCTTCAAAGTTCTCCCAAAGCGGGGTGAGACGGATTCCTAACCCATACCAGTGAGCTCATCACAGTCCTTTATCCTTTCATTTTGGAACACGTGAGTCCATACCTTGACATCCATGACTTAAAAAAAAGGTTTTTTATTGGAGTGTAGTTGATTTACAATGTTGTGGTAGTTTCTGCTGTACATCAAAGTGAATCAGTTACACACACCCAAATATCCACTCTTCTTTAGATTCTTTTCCCTTATAGGTCATTACAGAGCACGGAGCAGACCTACTACACAGCAGGTCCTTGTGTCGTGTTAGTCACTCAGTTGTGCCCGACTCTGGGACCCCGTGGACTGCAGCCCACCAGGCTCCTCTGTCCATGGCATTCTCCAGGCAAGGATACCGGAGTGGTTTGCTATTGCCTTCTCCAGGGGATCTTCCTGACCCAGGGATCAAACCTGGGTCTCCTGCACTGCAGGCAGATTCCCTACCGACTGAGCCACCAAGGAAGCCCAGTTGGGGGAAAGTGGGGGATAAATTGGGGTTGACAAAGACACATACTATATATCAGAAAGATAATAAAGACCTACTGTGTAGAACAGGGAACTCTACTCAATACTCTGGTTTAGGCCTATATAGGAAGAGAATCTAAAAAAGAGTGGATATACGTATAATTAATTCACGTTGCTGTGCATCTGGAGCTAACACAACAGTGTCGATCAACTAAGCTCCAATTAATAAAAAAAATAAAAGCACTTACACTTTAAAAATGGACGAGGTAGGATTTCCACCTTCTTAAGAATACGGCTCGAGTTACTCAAGAGCTGGAATTTACAAAATAATTGATAAAAATATTCCTCTGGGTTGTATGAGCATATAGACAGAGACCACTGATCGACTCAGGGGTGTGATATTGATCACACATAACTTCTTTCTTTCCTGCTCCATCAGAGGCTGGGCTCCTTGTTTTCAGTCTCTCCATTTGATGCAGGTAAATCTTTAGTCTCTTGGTTGGTTGGCCAAGAGTCTCTTGATCAAACCCAGGGGTCTGCATTGCAGGCAGATTCTTTACCATCTGAACCACCAGGGAAGCCCAGTAAGTCCTTAATAGTTATCTATTTTATCAGGAAGATCGCCTGGGTAAGGGCATGGTAACCCACTCCAGTATTGCTGCCTGGAGAACCCCCTGGACAGAGGAGCCTGGTGGGCTACAGTCCATGGGGTCACAAAGAGTCGGACAGGACTGGGTGACTGAGCACACACTCAGTGTGCTGGTCACAAGGGCAGAGCTGGGGCTAGGTTGGTAATTTTGAAATTTTTTCTCTATCACGTATTGCTTGTCAGACCTTAAGTAATGTGACATCTTTGCACTTGAAGTTCTTCATTTATAAAGTGTGGATAATAACATCCTCTTCATAGGGCTGTGGAGGGGATTACACATGTTATGAGAAAAATATTTAGCAGTGTCCTGCTCATTGTAAATACTGTAATTATTAGTGTGTATGCATGCCTGCTGAGTCACTTCAGTTGTGTCCAACTCTTTGCAACCCCATGGACTGTAGGCTGCCAAGCTCCTCTGTCCACGGGATTCTCCAGGCAAGAATACTGGAGTGGGTTGCCATGCCCTCCTCCAGGGGATCTTCCCAACCCAGGGGTCGAATCCTTGGTTCTTATGTCTCCTGCATTGGCAGGCGAGTTCTTTACCACTAGCACCACCTGGGCAGCCCAATTATTAGTGTAGATAACTCCAAGATTTTTGTTGGGTATCTAGGTATTGCTGCAGTCCATGGGGTTGAAAAGAGTCAGACACGACTGAGCGACTGAACAACAGCAATGGGATATTGCTTCCATTTTTCTATGAGCATAATTAGTGTTCTGATGAACATTCATTTACGAAAGTGTTTGAAGACATTCTGGTTATTTCCTCAAGGTAAATTCTTAGATATGAAAACATTTGGTAAAAAGATACGTGCAATTTCAAAGCTTTTGATTCTTATTTCCAAACTATGAGAAAAGCTTTTCTCATCCCTCCTACCAGCAAAACACTAGGCATTTCCACTGAAAAATAAATATATGTACCCCAATTTGCCGAGGTACAGGAATGTATAAATAGTATTTCACTGCTGTTTTTATTTGCATTTATTTGACTAGGGCTCTTTCCTTGATTCATGGTGGTCTAGCCCACTCTTCTATAATTCTAGTCCCACTTGCTAGTTACCCCTATTATTTCAGGCAGCTACCTTATTCCCTCACTGGTTGATATAGATCACCAGTTCTTTCAACCATTTATCACATGAAATACTTTCCAGAATAGTTTGCCCGGTTTGGAATGTATTCCAGTTTGTCCTTGTTCCCCTTAAAAGATGGTGCCAGAATCAACCACAGTCTTTCACGTGTGGTCAGACCAGCTGCCACGTGTGCCAAGGAATAAGACGGTTCAATTACAATGTGTCTTTCTTTTGCGAATCCATTACTGTGCAGTCCCCTTTCAGTTTCTGTTGAGTCTTCTTGTGACTTAGAATGAATCTGGACCAGAGTAGTTTTTGGCTGATGGATTATTTTTGAAAGTTGTATTTTGAATGACTTTTTGTCTCCTGTTTTCTGCTGCTTTAAGATCGCATGGTGTAACTATTGTCTTTAAGGCTCTGGATTCTATGCCTCTTTTAGGGTAGCACTGGGTTGTACTAGCTATGTTAGCATCCTTCCTACGTTTTGCATCATCTCGTAAAGTGGATAGTCAATGCATTCTTTCTTTGTAGAATGACTGAGGCATGCATTGGAGAAGGAAATGGCAACCCACTCCAGTATTCTTGCCTGGAGAATCCCAGGGACAGAGGAGCCGGTGGGCTGCCGACTATGGGGTCGCACAGAGTCGGACACGACTGAAGCGACTTAGCAGCAACAGAGGCATGCATGGGATGAATTGAGGTAGCTGGATCTGATTCTGAGAGATTTGATTCAGCCAACAAAACACCTTGGTATACAGAGTGAAGTGAGCCAGAAAGAAAAACACCAATACAGTATACTAATGCATATATATGGAATTTGAAAGATGGTAACGATAACCCTATATGCGAGACAGAATAAGAGACACAGATGCATAGAACAGTCTTATGGACTCTGAGGGAGAAGGTGAGGGTGAGACGTTCTGAGAGAATAGCATTGAAACATGTATATTATCATATGTGAAACAGAACACCAGTCCAGGTTCAATGCATGAGACAAATGCTCAGGGCTGGGGCAATGGGATGACCCAGAGGGATGGGATGGGGAGGGAGGTGGGAGGGGGGTTCAGGATGGGGAACACATGTAAACCCAGGGCTGATTCATGTCAATGTATGGCAAAAACCACTACAATATTGTAAAGTAATTAGCCCCCAACTAAAATAAATAAATTTATTTAAAAAAAAAAGAAAGAAAAAAAAAACGACCTTGGAAAGGGGGAGAGGAGACTTTCTGGAGTTTCTCTTGTTGTTCTTTGGGCTTATCAAAGAGGCTTTTCAAAATACACAAACCCTGTGGAAATTAATGTCCTATGCTCATTCATTTTACTACCTGCAAAGCTTAAGGAAGGAAGTGGTGGGTCACTGAAATCTTGAGAGAAGGTAACATTGCACATTTATGTATGAAAGTGGTTTACAAATCCCAATATGTTTTATCCCATTCATTCTAAGGTCTGGGAGTTATTATGACCTTTGAGAATGCTTTAAAGCAAGAGCCCGTCTGTCAGAACCAAGAACCGACTGTTTCATTTGAGTGTTGTTTTTGGAACTGAATAATGAGACACAAAATACCAAACATGGGGTAGTGTAAAGGTAGGGATTGCGGAGTGACAGGCTGTTTACAAAACTGAGTGTCTGACTTGATTCCGAAAACTAAGGTTTTAAGAGCTGTCTGGACTGTTGAGTCTCAGAGGGGAGGCAGAACTAGAGGAGATGGGCCAGTGGGCTCAAGTGCCGGAGATTAAGAGAAACATATGAAGGCGTTTGAAACATCAGTTCACTTGGCAAGTTTTCCTGTGGTGGTCAACCAGCGTCAGTCTCCTAAGAGCATGCCCTCTCCTACCTTAAAGCCATTGAGTCACGTGGTGGTCTTGTGGTTTTATGAGATGACTGAGGTATAACAGGTACAGACCTGGAATAAGAGAAGTCAAGAAGTCCAGGATAGGGGAGGGAAGAGGGACGAGCGTAGTAAGGGAGGACTGTGATTGGATTCAGCCACGGGGCCAAAACTCACCAAATGAGGTCCCGTGGGGTTACTTACGTATCACATACGTAGGAATTATTTCATAACACCATATACTTATGACTTTATGTAATCAGTTCCTCGGCAAAAAATCCTAAACCAAATGGTCATTTGTGACTGGGAATAGAAACAGCCTGGTACTTTGAACTAAAATTAAAAAAAATAATTTTAGCTTTTAAGAAATGCAATTTTAATTTTTATTAAACGCTGCACTAACCATGCTCTCTGGTGAGAACTTTAATGACATGGTGAGCTCTTGCATCTGCTTCTTCCATTGCATGTTTTCTAGTTGATACTAATATTTTAAACATTTTAGTGTGAACACAATGTCTTACTGATAAAACCCATTTTTTTTTTTTAACACCTGCAAATGCCATTTTGTTGGTAGAATTTGGACTTTGAGACCTCAGTTTTCTCTCACTGGCTATGGAGTTCTAAAAAGTATAATGGCTTGTCCATTGTTACAGTGATTTACCTTAATTTTGCAAGCTCACAGATCTAAAATATGCTATCGTATGAAAAGAACTCCAATAAGAACAGGAGAGGAAACACAGAGGAAATCTAATCTCATTGCCTCAGCCTTGGAGACCCGCTCACTCTAGGGAGAGTCTTCCCTAACACACTGCCTTTCGAAGGCACATCTGCTTGGAGATGCATGTCCTGGTGCTGGATTTGCCAGAACATTCTTTTAAAACGAGCGAGCTTCCCTGCTGAATGAGGGTGTTAATTTTTCATGGACTTACACTGTGGCGAGGAGCTTGAAAAGGATGAGAGAGCTTTAGGGAAATAGTGTTGAGACAAAATAAAAGGAGTCTTGCTCTGGTCCAAGAAAGAACCTGGAGACTGTCGTTGAAAGTTTGCTTGTTAGCAGAGACAGAAGTTAGATACAGAACATTTTAATGCAATTAGCTCTTTGGTGCAAATTTCCTGGGAAAGGGAGGAAGGCTGTGCCAAGTCTAGCCCACTTAGGATCAGATCAGCAGCTCCTTGGAGACGGGCATGATCACTTTTATACTCTGGCAGGAGAATCTGCTGGATAAAGTTTCTTGACCAAAGGCAGAGATGCCTGCCATGGCCTGAGCTAAGTCATTGGCCATCCGGGCCTCTGCTCATCCCCCTGTTAAGTGAGAACGTGTTGAAAGTTTTCTCCTATTTTAAAATTACCCGAACCTATATCAAAGAAGTTTAGCACACAGTATTTTTCACTTTAAATCTGAATTGGAGCTGTTTTGTTCAATAGAGTCTATATTATTATTCACCTAAAAAAAAGCCATGATTTTTCCTGTTTCTTAATATTTGCATGTGCATGCTAAGTCATTTCAATCATGTCTGACTCTTTGCAACCCCATGCACTGTAGCCCGCCAGACTCCTCTGCCCATGGGATTTCCCAGACAAGAATACTGGAGTGAGTTGCCATTTCCTCCTCCAGGGCATCTTCCCAACTCAGGGGTCGAACCCACATCTCCTGCGGCTTCTGCATTGCAGGCAGATTCTTTACCACTGAACCACCGGGAAGCCCTAATATTTACATACTTAAAAGAGAAAAAAGTGGCCTAAATAATTATTCAGTCTGTCAGTATTATTTACTGTCAATTAACCACCACTTGACCTATGAATACATAATGGTGAAAGCTACATGGGTACTCCTTGCCACTTGGTCTTACTTTCATGTTCTGGACCCCTGTTACATATAATCTGTTACACAAGGTTGAATTAATCATATTGTTCGCCTGGTGGTAACTGACCATCGCAGGCGTTGACGACAACGTGGAAAGGCACTTCTAAGATGCTCCCCACCCACCTCCCGGGCCTCACACCTTTGTGGACTGGACCTAGTGCCTAGTCCCTGACAAATAGGATGTGCAAAAGTGGCTGCTGTCAGCATACACCCTCTCTTCCACTGCTCTGAGGGGATCAATTTGCTGTGCCGTGAGCTGCCCTGGAGAGAGCCCCGGGTGGAAGGAGCTGGGGGGCCCCTGTGGCCAGCAGCCAGGGAAGAGCTGGGACCCTCAGTCCCACATCCCGCAAGGAGCTGACCCTGCTGGTCACCACGTGAAGATCACCTCGACCTGAGCATGTGCAGTGATGCTGTCGTCATTTTCCCTTGGATATGTGTGAGTTATTGGAAAGTTTTCCAATTGGCCAAACCAGATCTTATGGCCATGCTTAAAGGCCAGGGGCAGGGAAGTGCCCAGGAAGCCACTGTGAGACCAAACTGAGTCACATAGCCAAGTCCAAGGGGAGACAAAATATATCCTGCTTGTGGAGATGGTGGAGAGGTAGCAAATATGTTGGAATAATAGTCTAACATGGGCTTTCCTGGCAACCCACTCCAGTATTCTTGCCTGGGAAATCCACAGACGGAGGAGCCTGGCGGGCTACAGTCCGTGGGATGGAAAAGAGCCAGATACATCTGAGCAATTAAACCACCATCGCTGCCAATCTAACACACTATAATCAATATTCTCTCACACCAGTAGTGCATGAGTTTCTTAAATGGGAAAATACTAACTCTTGACGGCTGTTTTTGCCAACAGAATGGGCATAAATTCATTTTAATGTATATATCTCTGATTATTGGTGAACGAAGTTAAATATTTCTTGATATTCTTATTAGTTATTTGAGTTTCTTCCTCTAGTTATCTGTTTATATCCATTGGGCATTTCAAAATTGCTTCCTACATTTTTCTTGTTAATTTGTAGGAATTCCTTCTATGCCGCTGATATTACCCCCCCATTCATTTCAGATGTTGCGCTTCTCTTCTCCTATTCTGTCCCCTGTAAATATCCTTCGTGGTATTCCACGCCGAACAGAAATCTTCAATTTTCTTGTCGTTACCATCTTTTTCACCTTATGTCTTTGGAGTGTTAGTGTTGGAACTTAGCCCACACATCCTAATGTCACAATATTTTTAAAAATATTGCTTTACTGTTTTGCTTTTCATATCTAGGTTTTCAATCAATTTAGGTTTGTATTTTTACATTTCATTAGGTAGACATATTTCTTCATGCTGTGAACCAGTTTTCTTAACATCAGTTACTAAAAATTCCATCCTTCCCTACAGATTTAAAATGCTATCTCTATCACAGAATGAATTCCCATACTTCTTTGGGTTTGTTTCCGAGATTCTTATTCTATTTCACTGATCTCTTTGTTTTTTCTGATACCAATATTACCTTTTTTCTTTCAAGCTACTTCATCTTTGAGGTAAAACAATATTTGGTTGGGCAAATTCCCCCGCTTTGTTCTGCCAGATAACTTTTCAGATGAATTTGTCAAGGTCATCCAAAATCCTATTGGAATTTTGATTGGAACTGAACTTAACTTATAAATTTACTTTATAGATCGATTTGGGAAGAAGTGTTTTGTTGAAACACACTCTTTGAAAAAAACAAAACAAAACAACAAACAAGTCTGTTGGAAATGTGTGAAGAATGAACAGTATCCGAAATCAACATATTGGAGCAAGCTTCTTTGGGTTGAATGGGATAGTCTTTCCTACTTGTCTGGAATAAGCCTGAGATCTCTCAATGGACTGGACTTGGATTACCTTGATAGAAGCAAAACACACACGAAGGCATGTATATATTTTGGAATTGTTCATTAGTGGTAGTCGGCAATAACTCCTTAACAAGAACACTCACTGCCTTTACAGTCTCTGTTATGAGTGAAGTGCTTATCCTATTCGGTGATTTGCTTAGTTCTTCAAAGCTTAATACCACGTCTAGTCTCGTGTTTATCATTTAGTGGAGCTAGTTATATCTCTTCACACTTGCCCAGTGTTGCATGTGCTTGGCGAGGTTACTGAATTATCACGCCATGTTAATGAGACCAAGCTCATGAGAACCATCTCTTTCAGAAACTCTTCACTTCCCGCTAACCCTGGCCAACCATCTTGCAAACGTGTGTTCTGAGGACCAGGGAAACTTAGAGAGTGTGCTTGAAAAAGTTCAAGTTCTTCGCCACTCCTGGAAAACACCTCAAGAGTCACAAGCTCACTAATGGCCTAATTTTCATATATAAAGGACAGGACCTGATCATTAGCTGTAGCTCATTTAAGGGAGTTAATGAGGAGTAGAAAAATGAAGAAGCTAGAAAAATACAGCACAAGGGTGGTCTTAAATTGCCTTACTCATCTTTGTCCAGTAGGAGTCTATTCATTTTCTGTAACTCTCCAAAGAGTGTCAAAGGGGTGAACCATTTGAATATTTAGCAACATGTTAAATTCAGTTCAGATTCAGTATTGTAGGTTTAAAAAAAAAAACATTGTTTAATGAGTGCATTTTGAACATATAACTCATTGAGAGGATAAACATGCCTATTCAATGTGCTATTTAAGAAAGAAATGTCTTAAATGAGCCCAGAATTGTTAAACTTAGCTCCTTAAATGTTCAGCAGTTTTATACTTTTCCCTTGCTTTGTCTGCATATCTCCCTTTTCTTTCCAGCCTCAGCTGGGTTCTTTTTAAAGTCACTGTCTTCTAAATCATGTAATTTTAAGTAACAAGACAGCTAGGTGACATATTGCAGTACGGGAATCGTTGAGTCAGGTCTTCTTCATAATTTCACAACTGCTAAAATCCCCATTGGAAATATGACTAATTCTCTCTAATTCTCAAAATTCTTCTCCAGAGAAAAATCACATTTTGTGCTACTCGGATGTCAAAAACAGCTCCCTCGCGGCTCCTAACTTAGCTCATTGTGGGCTAGTCTAATAGTAAGTTGATGCTCCAAACCTACTGAACTAAAAGCTCTCCTTATAATTGTGTTTGAGAGACACACAAGGCAGAAAACACCGTACAGACCCAAAGCTAAAGGAATGCTTTGTGTGGGATCCAAACAAGCAGGTTTCAGCTTTTCAATGTGCTTTTAAAACTCTTCATAGAGGTTGTCCACGTTCATCTCACCTAATGGAGACCTATAATTTCCAGGTGAGTCAGATTCCACTGCCAAATTGCTGAGAGATGGCAGAGATCTCCAAGAGTTTTGGATACACATGGTTTTGGTTTTGTTTCTGGGTTTTTTTTTTTTGCAAAACATAACCAGAACCACACGCCCAGTTGGAATTACTGTTATGCTTGCCTCTAAATAATTGCAATAGCTGATCTTTCTAAATGCTTAGTATGTGTTCTTCCTACCTTGTCTATTTCATCCTTACAATAACCCAATAAAGCAGGTATGATAACATTCCCTATTTTATAGTTAAGGAATCAGGGGTGCAGAGCAGTTGAGTAGCCTAATTTTGGGTGTCAGGAGCTGAGTCTCTTAACTAGAGTCTCTGCTCCTTGTGGCAAATGATGTCAAGGCTTCACTCAGGTCACCCCTACTCTTTCTGCTGTGTCTGTTGGTTGCAGGGTGCTTTCCGGCCCACACAGTCTGAAAGCAGGAAGTGCTGGGGGAGTTTGTGCCCTCATTGAGGGGCAGGTGGGTACAGAAGAATTAAAGCTCCAGCTCCCTCATCTTGCAGACTGATCCTGCTCCTAAGCTCCCTGCAGGACCCTGCCTGCATCTGCCTTAACTGCCCTCTTCCCTTCCTGTCCTGGTTCTGCCCCCAACTCCCCTACCAGCCTCCCCCAGGAGCCCTTTCTCAAAGAGTCATCTGTACCTGAATCCTCATCTCAGGATCTGTTTCTGGGAAGCCCAATTAGAACTCTCCTCTTTCCCGTGGTTTCACAGAACAAACTTTTCTTGGAATTTAGGTTAATATGTGCTCAGTCCTGTCCATCTCTTTGCAGCCCCATGGACTGTAGCCCACCAAGCTCCTCTATCCATGGAATTCTCCAGGCAAGAATACTAGGGTGGGTTGACATTCCCTACTCAAGGGATCTTCCCAACCCAAGCATCAAACCCACGTCTCTTGCATCTCCTGTCTTGGTAGGAGGATTCTTTACTACTAGCACCACCTGGGAAGCCCAGGTTAATATGTTCAAACTGAATTACAGAGTGTGAGTTTCAGAACTTGAAAAAAAGAAAGAAAACTAAATCTTGATCTTTAGATACCTTTCCATCAGTGTGTAGCTTACATGGAGACATCAGACGGTTTTGTCTAACCTTCCAAGTCCATCATTCCAGGAAACAGCCAGGTGCCATCTGGTTCTCAGTTGAATTGTTCAGGAAAGTATAGCCAGATCTCTGTATTCTTGGGGCAACTTTTTCTTCAGTTCGGCCAGCTCATCCTTAATACCCTGTCACCCAAACTCTACTCCATCCTTTCAGGCCTTCTGATGTTTGTCTCTGATGTAAAAGACCTGTCTGCCTTTGAAAGCAGGATGAAATCTATTAGAATGTGGAGCTTTTCCTAGAGAAATATGACTTATCCTAGGGCAAGAAGTGGCTAGCTTTCAATGTTAGAAGGAAAAAGTCTCAGCTTCTGAAATTCTGGGGATGTGGAAGCTGGGGGACAGGGAGGCAGGTCTTGGGGAAAAGTGTGTGTGTCTGTGTCTGTGTGTATTAGCACAGCTCTAACATTGTGAGCCCACGTCAGCTTGGCATGAAGTAAAGAGAGAGAGAGAGCATCTGTCTGCTTCCATCCAACCCTGGGGAAGAGTGATGCTGGAGCGGTTTCTCAATAGTCAGGGACAGGACCTGCAAGGGTTCTCATGGCAGTATCTGCCCAGGGACTGGTGATCACAGATCCTAGCAGTGAGGCAAGAACAGACGTCCTGTGATTCAAGACCTACTCCATGCAGCAGCCACAACAACGGCCCCAAAGAGCAAACTGTGCTCCCTTCTGAGGATGCTGATGGAGGGAGGTGACATTTTAGGTTTTGGCATTCGAACAGGTTAGGGCTTCTCATCTCTCTGTAACCTTTACCTTGCTCACCATTGTTGTGTGCAGTCTCTGCTTTCACTGATCTTTTTACATGAGTGTGCAAGTAAAGTGCCAAAGGCAGGACTGCCTTGTTCCATCGGACTGGAGTTTTCCTGTCCTCAGCACCCTCCACGTAAAAAGGAACGACTGTCAGTCTGTAGCACAGAGGCAGTCCCATAAGTATTTTTAAAATTTTAAAGAGGAGGAGATGCAAATGAAGCAATGGGGCTGGTCTTCCACTTGTGGGAATTCCACGGAAGTTGGTGATGTGTGCAGAAGCAAGAGGAGAGCTTCAGGATCCATTTGGGCAGGCCAAGTGACGTGGCAGCTCCTGGAACCTGGGCACGAAGCAGAAAGCACTGCAGATCCAGAAGAAGCCACTTTTGGAAGCTAAGAGCTGAAGTCTCTTGGAAAAGACACGGAGAAACATGAACAGGGCTGGTGCTTGCCCAAAGGACCTTCCCCTGCTGCCTCCTATGTGTGGCAGGAGAAGACACTGGCTGGGCTCAGGCAGAGCCGGCTGCAGTGTGGGGACCAGGGATTGGGGTCCAAGGACAGAAGAGACCAGGCCAGCAGGCATCATGCAGACCTGACTAGGGGTGGCATTGGGCCTGGGGAGACTTCCCAGAGGTTCCCTGGGAACATGACCTTGCCTGGAATCCTGACTCCTTTGCCCCTAACACTCTAAGGCAAGACTCACATTCAGAGGGGTCACACCCTGGTGAAAACTGAATCTGTGCTGTATTCCCCGAGACAAAATGTTGGAAACCACAGACTTCCCTGGTGGCTCAGTGGTAAACAATCTGCCTGCAATGCTGCAGACGCAAGTTCAATCTCTGGGTTAGGAAGGTTCTCTGGAGAAGGGAATGGCAACCCACTCCAGTATTCTTGCCTGGAGAATCCCATGGACAGAGGAGCCTGGCAGGCTATAGTCCATGGGGTCGCAAAGAGTCAGACACGACTGAGTGACTAACAGCTACAAACCCAAATCTAAAAAACACAAAGTTAGACAGGGGAAGGAGACACGGTCTCTATGATCTTTTGCTGATGAGCTGGGCTTGTGAAATTTCTCATGTCTCCAAGAGTCAAATGCTGCCCACAGCTCTCCTGGCAATCCAACCAGGTATGAGAAGGAGAGAGTGAGAGCAGGGGCGATGGGCTGACCTCGTGAAGCCCCAAGACAGGACAGAGATGCTCCTGGCTTCCAGCCCCTTGCTCTGTTCCTTGCCAGACCTGCTGAAGCCTTCTGATCTTCCAAAGCCTCTCTGCTAAGCGAGCAGGACCACCCGTTCCCATTTAGAGATGAGTAAACAGACAGAGAGGAGAAGAGCTGACGCTGGATCTCCTCACTCGCTGCCCAAACTCTTCACTGCATCTCCCGAGGTTTTATCAGGAGCAGAGGGCTGTGAGTTGCAAAAGCTGAGACATCCACTGAGCGATGCACCAGAAAGTAGGCTGGTTTTGGGTTTTGATGTTCAGTTTCGCTGCTGGAGGGAAGAGAACAGCTTCCTGAGCTGGTCTCCCTGAGATGTTGACCCTCTTCTCCTCCCTGGGACGTGAGCATCCTGGTTTCTGGGGTTTGGAGATGGGCGGGAGGGAGGCGCCCTCTTCTGTCAGGCGTTGCGAGGGAATCTATGGCTCTGACCTGGATGCTGTATGCTCCTTCATCAATGTGGGGTCCCCAGTCTCTGCAGGCACAGCTCATGGCCTGAGAGTTTGTGTTTCTCCAGAGCTCGATCAGGAATAGACTCAGGTTCAGAGAGGCAGCACCCTGGTAAAACTGCTAAGAGCTAAACCGTAGCACCATCTCAGGCTGTGAAGTTTCTCAGTCACTTCTGGTCCAAAATCTTCTGCTAACAACATCAGTCTTAGACAAAGGTTTTGTGTGATTTGATATTACAGATAAATATCACAGTGAAAACAAAGGACAATTTTAGAACTTTTTTTTTTTTTTCTGATCAGCAAGCCCTCACCCCCATTCTCTTAGGCCTTGCCAGGCAAATTTCTGTCTTGTGCAACTGTTGAAAATGCCTGGATATTTCTTACAGAGCATGAGTGGAATGCTTGAAAGCAATGATTCCTGAAGAAGGGGTCTTTGAATAGGATGCCTGGTGAGACTGTTGAAAATCAGATCCCTGGGTGCTCTTTCCTGAGGTTGTCATTGAGTTGGGCTGGCTGGTTTAAGGAATCTGTTTATGTAAAGAGCTTCCCAAGGTGATCTGCCCAGATGTGGGAGCCAGTGGCCGCAGTAATGCAGACGGCTCTGGAGAAAACGTGAACTTCACTCCCAGGGATGCTTCCTTGGACTGCCTCCTGTAAGACCAGCCCTGCCCTCTAAGGAAAGTCCGCCCTGGAACCAGCCATCCTCCTCAACCGGGCAGAGTCCCTGTTAGTGAAATAAAATGTAGCACTTTAAGAAAAAGTTCATTTTGCAGAAACCCAACAGAGGAGAATTCAATTAATGTGAAATGTGTTCGCATAACTCACCATCCGTTCTACTAAGCTGCTTCCAGACCTGTCATCTGAGGCCGGAAGAGCTTCTGGCAGGCAGAGAGAAACTGGGTCACCAGGTGTGAGAGCTTAGAGGCTCTTCCAGCACCTCTTAGCTCACGTGTGCTGGGAGGAAACTGCTGAAAACCCATGCACAGGCTGCTGGAATCCTGCAGAGCGCATCGGCCTTTGGGAGACCACACTCGGTCTTGGGTGAGCTGTTTCCCTTCCAGTTGGCTCACCGGGTGAGGTTCTGCCATCCCTAGACCAACAGTAGCACTGGCTAGAGAGGGGATGGGAGGCTGAAGTCGGACCTGAGGTTCCCTTCTCTCTCCTCTCATCATCACACAGTCAGGGGCTCATCTCTTCTTGGGTCGTGATAACCCTTGAGTCTCTGGCCCTCATCTCTCTGGAGAGCACCCCCCCACCTGAATTTCTCACTGCCTGCTGAACACGTCTCAAAGTAGAACACGTCACCTGCAGCCCTAAACTGTTCTTCACTCTGAACTTTCTTCTCCCGCCGCCTTCCTCTCTAGCCCCTCCCACCACTATCATTCCCAGACTGCGGCGGATCCTCCCGCCATGGGCACGGGGCCCCTTTCTGCCCTCTCAGCGCCATCCTCACGATCAGAATCGTCACCCTCTCCTCTGTTAGGCTGTTTCCTCGACTACCGACATGATGGTTAACTGTCACTGCTCGGGCGAGTCCCAGCCCTGCTCACGGATGCTGCTTTCCTCCCAAGAAAGGTCCACTCGGCCTGCTCCTTATTTCCCCTTTCACAACGTGGCCCTTCAAGATGTCCAATGTCCTCAGTATTTCTCAAGCCTTATTCCCCGCTCCTCCTGGGCATCTCTATGGACGATCATGTATCCCGTAACCGCCTACCTCCGCGCGTCTGTGAGTGCTGCCTCTTTCTTTCAGGCTGCCCTTCCTCTACTTTGCTTCCTGAAACCTAACAAATTCCACCGGAGTTTTCCCCGATGTCCTTTTTTTTTTTTTTTTTTTAATCTGGATAAAGGATTGCCACCTCCTTGGTTAAATCTGACAAACAGAATTTAAGGGGGAAACGTGATGAACTGTTTGCAGAATTGCACATGAGTCCAGAGACATACTAATCTAACCTACACATAAATCCATACAGCATCCCATTCTTCAAATCCACACTTCTCCTTGATTGCTGGGACAGGGTGGCAGAGATGTAGTGATGATTTCAGTTAGTTGGCAAGGCCATCGAGAACATGCGGGGTGGTTAATAGGGAGGAGGGAGGGGGCGGCAGATCGAACATGTCTAGATTTAATCTCGTTCTTGTTGCCTTAACAACTTGATGTAGATTTCAGAGATGCCCCCCTTTTTTTTTCCTTATTAATAATCCTTTTGGAAGTCAGAGTTGTCATAACAATAGCACTGAAAATAGCCAACCCTCTGTCAAATGACTTTTGTTGCTGGTTTTTCTTTTCATGAGAGGCCAGTAGAACTTTCGGATTAAGATCCAATAAGGCAAAAGAGAAGAGGTGACTTGTGCTAAATGGAAAGATCGCGTGTCTGTGTGTATAATCTAATTCCAAACCCTGGACATGGAGATGGGTTTATGCTGCTCACACTTCTTCAGTCTATTCCACCAGCAGCCTTTCACGATGAAGTGGAGTCTTGGATGTGTTTTTTCACTTATATACCATGCTTAAACAAAAGGTTACCTGTATGGAAATGATTTTTTTCTTAAAAGCAAAATTTTTAGTCCCGTGTTTCCCACCTGCTGGTCCCTGGGCCAATGTGATAAATTTGCAGCATCCACTTGCCTGGACACCTCTCTTTCCAGCTGTAACACCTTCCTTCTCAGCTTCCCTCCCCCGGTCTTCAGTAAGGGATTTATATAGTTACAAGAGTGCAAGTGTGATTTGTTTTGCAATTTGCTGCCCTGGATTATAAATGCTCTGTGATTCAAACGTCTCTCTTCCTCTGCCCTCGCTGTTATATGCTCTGTCTTAGTCTGTTCCAGCTGCTACAACAAAACACCGCAGACCAGGGAGCTTGTAAACAGCAGAGATTTGTCGCTCTCAGTTCTGGAGGCTGGAAGTCTGAGATCAGCACAGTTGGGTGGGGGCTCTCTTCTGGGCCACAGGCTTTTCGTCTGTCCCGCCATGGAAGAAGGGTGTGATCTCTCTGAGCCTCTTCCCTGACAGCACTAATTCCGTTTAGGAGGGCTCCACCTTCATGACCTGATTGCCTCCCAAAGGCCCTGCCTCCTCATTCCATCACATCACGGGTCAGGCTTTGAACGGGAGCATCTGGGCAGGGGGCACACACATTCAGACAGCAGCTGGCTCAGCCAAGGCAGAGTGAGCGGCACTTGAGCAGGCTGTGCCCAGAATGTGCCCAGCTTCAGTGCGCTTGCCCCGACCACTTACCCTGCAGGGCGCATCTTTTTTGTGGATCGTCTCTCAGGGAAACAGTGATGGAATATATTCTGCTGTGTCCTTTGTCCTTGACATTCAACCACTGTTGACTTGGACCCCGTTTCAGGACAGTTAAGCCAGTTGCCTGGGGTGTGGAAAACCTTTGGTGGTGCTTGCACTAGGAGGAACGGCAGAGTGTGTTCCCCTGGGCTGTGGGCAGATGCTCGGTCCCATTAGCTGTCTCCACAGGAGTGTAAGCACAAACTCCTGTATCCTCCAGACTGTAGGTGCTGACCTCCATGTGGGTTGTGAATATATAGAGAAAAAACTCTCGCATTAAGAAACCCCCATGAATCTTCCCTGTTTCTCAGATTCCCCTTGGGAGTCATTGTTGGTCATTTCATTTTTCTTTCTCGACTTTTAAGATTCTTAGGGAAGGAAAAAAAGAAAAATTTTTTTTGCTTCTTTTTTTTGTTACTTCCCAGGGGCAAAGCTTACAAAGAAATAACGGGGCTGAAAAATGTGAAGTGGGGCATAAATTCTGAAACACCCCAGAAGATGTTGAGTTCAGAGTCAGTGCTGGCAAAATCCATCTAAAGCATAACTCCACCAAAAGGGGAAAGCACCCTCCTCATACAAAAAAAGATACAAAATTTCTGCACACATTCAAATTTATGGTTCTTAAACGATTTTGTTGAATGCTGACATGTGATATACATCATCAGTATTTTTGGTTTCTTATGGGAAGTGAGAAATGGTGTGCTAATGAATTATCGGTTTGATGCAGTGTGAAAAAAAATGCTTTTTCGTCAGTTTTCTTTTGTTTGTTTTAAATTCAGTTATTGTCCTGCCCTGTTACAAAATGTAACATTTGTCTTTGCTCTACAGGTTTGGATTTTCAAGGCCAGCTCTCAGGAGGTAGTTCAATGGCTACTGCCTCCCTCCCCTGCAATTAGGCTGTGTGGACAAGTGGGCAATAGAGCCTTACAGCTCAGTGACACAAATGTTAACAAAGAGAAAGCCAGAGTGTTTTCCATTAGATTTTGCTTCTGCATTGCCATTTAGCCCCAGAGTAGCTTATCACAAAAATTGTAACATAATAACTTTCTCTAATACTACTAGTTACCATGCTATAAAATGGTGATTTTTTTCTAAAGTAATGTAATAAGAAATATAAAATTTCTAGCTGGGATTCTTTCTCATTGTCTGGGTTTCCCCTTTGTGCTACTACTTTATCAAGGAGTAAACTCAGAGCAAGGGCTTCCCTGGTGGCTCAGACTGTAAAGAACTCAGCTGCCAATGCAAGAGATGTGGGTTTGATCGCCGGGTCCAGAAGATCGCCTGGAGAAGAAAATAGTAATCCACTCCAGTACTCTTGCCTGGGATATTCCATGCACAGAGGTGCCTGGCGGGTTACAGTTTGTGGGTTCACAAAAAAGTTGGACATGGCTAAGCGCCTTAACGACAACAACAAACTCAGCACACGAGTAAGGGACCAGTAGCAGGAGCAAGAAAGAAGGGGGAGCCAGAAGGAGACGCCCTAGAGAGCTGCCCACAGCTCTGTGACACTGTATCTTTGTCTCCTTCAGATTCATATGTTTGGGGTTGTGGGGGGTGGGGGAGAGATTCAAGAGGGAAGGAACATTGTTGTATGGCAGAAGCCAACACAATATTGTAAAGCAATTGTCCTCCAAGCTACGACATGAAAGCAACCTAGATATCCATCGACAGATGAATGGATAAAGAAGTTGTGGTACATATACACAATGGAATATTACTCAGCCATAAAAAAGGAACACATTTGAGTCAGTTCTAATGAGGTGGAGGAACCTAGAGCCTATTATACAGAGTGAAGTAAGTCAGAAAGAGAAAGATAAATATCGTATACTAACGCATATATATGGGATCTAGAAAAATGGTACTGAAGAATTTATTTGCAGGGCAGCAGTGGAGAAACAGACATAGAGAACAGACTTATGGACACAGGAGAGGGGAGGAGAGGGTGAGATGTATGGAGAGAGTAACATGAAAACTTACATTATCATATGTAAAATAGATAGCCAACAGGAATTTGCGGTATGGCTCAGGGAACCCAAATAGGGGCTCTGTATCAACCCAGAGGGGTGGGATGGGGAGGGAGATGGGAGGGAGGTTCAGGAGGGAGGGGACATATGTACACCTATGGCTGATTCATGCTGAGGTTTCACAGAAAATGACAAAATTCTGTAACGAAATTATTCTTCAATTAAAAAACAATTTTTAAAAAGTGAATTTAAAAAAACAAAAATAAATTTAAAAAAAGAAGAGAGAGACCAGAACTCACTCTCTACCACCTGAGGACCCAGTGAGGAGGCGAGGTCTGCAAACCCGGAAGACAGTCCTCACCAGGCACTGATGCTGTTGGCACTGTGGTCTCGGACTTCCCAGCCTACAGAAGCCTTAGGGATAGATGTCTCCTGTCTAAGTCCCTCAGTCTGTGGGATTTTGCAGCCTGAGCTGAGAGAGCGGGAGCAGAATGGCCTTTGCACTTCACCCCGCTGCGGAGGTAGCTCCACTCCGTGCAACGCGTATTCACAGAGCCGATGGGGTGCAAATAACTTCTGTCCTGGGGGAGTGTTTCACCTGCTTCTTTTCAGAGTTTTTCACTCTGACACCGGTAGCTACTTTACACGCATGCCTACATCAGTACAGTTAGGCACTTACGAAGACTCTCTGAAGATTTCTTAAGTTCTCTCTCTGTCCCCTAGTACCCTGCCCTGAGAGAGTTAGCAGCTTCGGACTCACCAAATATTGAACTTTATTCCTCCACTCAGGAAGTCCACTGGGCTCTGAGGTTCCCCTCCTCTGTACCTCTGGCCACAAGCGTACCACAAACATTAAGCTGGCCATCGCTCTATTTGTCTCCCTTCTCTCAGAGATTACTCTTCTAGGGTGTCTGTCAGTGCCTGAAAACTACTGTCTCATATATTTTGTCCAGTTGTTTAAGGTAGAAAGATAAATCAGGTTCCTGTTAATCCACTGCATGAAAGTGGAAGCTTGCATCCCACACTGAAGGCACGTGGGAAGCCAGGCCCACTACCAGAGCTGGGCTCTGGAGAAACTGCCCATTGCAGAGCCTGGCCCCCAAGCCCTCCAGACCGGGAAGCAAACTCCTTTCCTCCTGTAAGTTCTCTCCAATGCCCTCACTAACAAAGCTTAATATCAGGCCATCTGGTAGAGGAATATTTTAAGGGGCCCATATCCATTTTCCTAGAGCGGGTAATGAGGTGTGAATTTAGAGCTAAGAGGCAATCAATTGATAACCGGCGTACGTATTGTGAAAGGTTGCTGTCTATCAGTATTTCAAAATTATGTGGCCATCTGAGAAGTTTAGATCTAGAACATCAATTAAATGCTTTCCCTGAAAAATTCTGAGCTCAAGTTTTAGGTAAGTGAGATTTATTTCCATGGAATTCTCCATGTGAGAATACTGGAGTGGGCAGCCATTCCCTACTTCAGAGGATTTTTCTCAACCTGGGGATCGAACTCTGGTCTCTCGCATTGCAGGCAGTTTCGTTACCACCTGAGCCACCAGGGAAGCCCAAGGTTTATTCAGTTCTAGGAAGAGAATAGCAGCTCCGTGCTTTCTTGGTAAAGAACAAAACAAAACATTAGAGTAGCGTACTATATTTGTCTCCAGTTTTCCTTATTATTTGGTAGAACAGAAGAAAAGGAGAGGAAGGCAACCAGTGTCGTTCAGTTACTTCTCTGTGCCAGGTGCTTTGCAGATATAATTATCTCAAACCCTCAAAACTACCCTGTGGTAAAGTTTGGCCCGTGTGCCATTTTATAGATGAGCAAAAAAGATTGTAACAATATGCACGCATAAGAATCTCCTGAGAAGTCTGCTGATGATGAAGATGACTTGACCAGCCCATGGTGTTGTTAGGAATGAGGATCAGGAATACACATTTAAACAAACACCCAGGAGATTCTGTTGCATGTGGTTCATGGACCACATTGTCAGAAACACATCTTTCAATAATTTGTTCAAGGCCGAAGGGTTTAGGGACAGGCTTTAGATGGAGAAGATTATTGTCTCTAACAATGTCCATCCCTTTTCCCTCTGCTGCCTCAAACTACAGATTAGTAGGGAGAATAGGAGCCTAATTTGGGGACTTTAGCTAGTTAGCTTCAGGCCCACCTTAGAGCTGTGTGCAGCTGTCCCTGGGGATCCATCAGGGATTGATTTAAGGGCCCCCTGGGGATGCCAGGGGCCACAGATGATCAAGTATCTTACTGCTGGCCCTTGGGATCCGTGGGTTCTGTGTCTGATAATCCAAGTTCTGCAGATCAAACACTGTTCAATCTAGGGTTGTTTGAATCTGTGGATGCAGAACCCGTGGACACAGAGGGCCAGCTATATCAGGGAGATAACAGTTGGTGAACCAGCAGTGAACCCAGAACTAACCAACTGTGTTTCAGGAACAACATTTTATTGGAAGAGCACTGGGTGAGTTAGTTCACTAGTGTGATAATGCAGTATGTTCCCTCTTTTACTCTCAACTCATTGATAGACCCTCAGTGTGACATTAGAAAAATCAGTTAACACCACTACAATATTGTAAAGTAATCAGCCCCCAACTAAAATAAATAAATTTATTTAAAAGAAAAATCAGTTAATAGTCAGTGGGTGATCTCCTTCTTTATCTAGGAAGTTGATAGCAATTGATTAAAATTATACTATTAAATTGTCAAATAGTGTGAATATTCAATAATGAAAATTTCTGAGACCACCAGTTCTCAAAGAAACTTATCTTTCAAAGTTAATTGTCGGATGTTAGTCAATAATGCTTATTTTCTGAAGCAGTTCCAAATGAAATAACTTTAGATGTTTTCTTGTTGAGTGATGTATCATGCAGTGTTAGAGATGAGCGCATGGAACTAAGCTGTGTTTTGGGTTGGGCAGGCATACCTAATTTTAGAGCATTTGGAGATTGATGCATTATTAAAGAGATGCATTCCATGTGTGAGTGACTCATTTAGTCTTGGTTCTGCCCTTGGTGTGCAAATGTGACATTTGGAGACAGTTTGTGTAAGCTATTGAGTATCTTTTTCTATAAAAATGGAAACAGAGCATCTAAGACAAAGAAACGTTTTGTGTAAATCAAATAAATGGGCCTGAAAAAAGCTCTCTATTAGGATTATGACATCCCTGACACATAAAGACTGATTTTTGTTTACTTTCATTTGATAAAGAACTCTACTTGAAAAAGGCACGGTCTTTTCATGAGCAGAATAACTCGGTTTCATAAAGGTTAATCCATAAACGTAATGTAATTTCTAACAATCTCTTGAGTGAGTGAAGTCGCTCAGTCGTGTCCGACTCTTTGCGACCCCATGGACTGTAGCCCACCAGGCTCCTTCATCCATGGAATTTTCTAGGCAAGAGTACTGGAGTAGGTTGCCATTTCCTTCTCCAGGGGATCTTCCCAACCCAGGGATCGAACCCGGGTCTCCCGCATTTCGGGCAGACGCTTTTACCGTCTGAGCCACCAGGGAATCCCCTAACAATCTCTTAACCAGATAAATTGATTGTAAGCATCATGTGGCAAAAAAAATAGAGTGTCCAAGAACACTGAAAAAAAAAAAAAGGGAAAAGATGGGGGAACTATCTCTGTCAGATATCAAAACATATCCTAAAGCTACACAAATTAAAACAATGTGATGTTGGTGCATGGCTAGAAAAAAACAGATGACTAAAACAGGATAGGAAGCCCTTTTATACACACATACTTACAGTACAAACACATACAGGACACAGGAGGCACAAACAGGGGTACAGAGTAAATGGCTTGGGGTTACCTTGATAATCATCTGGGAAAAAATGGGATTCCCATTCTTCATATTATATACACAGAAATCTACAGATCGATTAAAATTTAGGTGTTAAAAATGAGAATTAAATAGAAAAATATAGAAATTTTTAAAATTAAATAGGGAAATCCTCCCTAAGAATGGAAAGTGTAGTAAAGGAAAGACTGATAAATTCAAGTGCATAGGAAAACTAATCACCCAACAGGAAAATGGACAAACAGTGGACAAAAGATGTGAAAGAAGAACTCGTAGTAAAGGAAATAGTTCTCAAACAAAATGGCATTCAATTTTATTTATAATAAGGGAAATAGTAATTAAACCCATAATGACACATCATTTTTTGTACCTATTACATTAATAATACATGCTGCATTGGCAACAAAGTACAGAAGTGGACTTTCTCCTCCATTGCTGGTGGGAATGTAATTTGAGTGCTGTCTCTATGGAGCGCAGTTTGGCAATGCCTTTCAAAATGTAAAATGTTTGTACCTTTTGACCTTCTCTGTATTTGTCTCAAATATGCTCACATGTGGGCTTGCCTCGTAGCTCAGTCGGTAAATAATCTGCCTGCAATGCAGGAGACCCAGGTTCAATTCCTGGGTTGGGAAGATCCCCTGGAGAAGAAAATGGCAACCCACTCCAGTATTCTTGCCTGGAGAATCCCATGGACTGAGGATCCTGGCAGGGTACAGTCCAGGGGGTTGCAAGAGTTGGACACAACTTAGTGACTAAAACCACCACTATGCCCACATGTACGTATCTAGCAGAGCATCCTGTGTTGGAAACAATTTACAATCCGGTCAAGATTGTAAAGAAAGCTGTATTATATCCATATTAAGGAATGCTATACAGTTGTTGAAAGGAGTGGGGCAGCTCTTTACATACTGTTATAAGAAACACATTGTTTAGAAAAAGACACAGATCAATGAGCATAGCATGTTACTGTTGAAACCTATGCCTCTGTGTGTGTGTACCTGCATGTACAGTGTATATACATATGTGTAGATACATGTTAACATATAAAGTGTCTCTGGAAGAAGAGATTGGTTGCAGTGGTTGCCTCATGGAAGGTAAACTAGGAGTCTGGAGGAGACAGAGGGAGCAGTGTGACTTTGATGGCTTTCTTTTTGATCTCTTTCTGGTGTTTTGCCATGAGAATGGATTGCTTATTTTGTAAGTGGCTCTGATTAATGGTTGTTTTGGAGAACTTCTAAGATGACCTGGCCTCAAGATGGCTTCCCCAGAACTCATACTCTCCTTTGCCAAGAAGTAGGAAAGACTGTACTAGAAACGAGTATACCTTTGTTCCTTTTGTTTTTGTTGCTCAGTCATGTCTGACTCTTTGTGACCCCATGGACTGCAGCATGCCAGGCTTCCCTGTCCTTCACCATCTCTTGGAGTCTGCTCAGACTCATGTCCATTGAGTTGATGATGCCATCCAACCATCTCAGCCTCTGCCACTCCCTTCTGTCCCCACCTTCAATCTTTCCCAGCATCAACATCTTGTCTAATGAGTCAGCTCTTCACATCAGGTGGCCATAGTATTGGAGCTTCAGCTTCAGCATCAGTCCCTCCAATGAATATTCAGGGTGAATCGCCTTTAGGATTGACTGGTTTGATCTCCTTGCTGTCCAAGGGACTCTCAAGAGTCTTCTCCAGCACCACAATTCGAAAGCATCAAATTCTTCAGTGCTCAGCCTTCTTTATTGTCCAACTCTCACATCTGTACATGACTACTGGAAAAACCATAGCTTTGATTGACTATGCAGACTTTTTATCTTGGTTCCTAAAAGACAACCGTAAGTATTTCAGAAATAATCCTTGCATTCATGCAAAGTACATCCTCATGAACATCCCATTTTGGTCTCAGGGCAGGGTTGAGAAAGATATGAGAAATGATCCAGGCACAGCTCCAGGTGCGGTGAGCCCAGAGTCCCACAGTCAGTCATCGCTGAAACCAGCATCAGAACACAAATCTGTGTTTCCCTTCCCTTACCATTTAATCCAATATGATGGATAATATGCTAATAATAGTGACATTTGAGCACCTACTATATGTGCTGTGCTTAGTTGCTCAGTCGTTTCTAACTCTTTGCAACCCCATGGACTGTAGCCCGCCAGGCTCCTCTGTCCATGGGGATTCTCTGGGCAAGAATACTGGAGTGGGTTACCATGCCCTCCTCCAGGGGATCCTCCTAGCCTAGGGATCCCAGGTCTCCCACATTGCAGGCAGATTCTTTACCATCTGAGCCACCAGGGAAGCCCAAGAATACCAGAGTGGGTAGCCTATCCCTTCTCCAGGGGATCTTCCTGACCTAGGAATCCAACCGGGGTCTCTCGCATTGCAGGCGGATTGTTTATCAGCCGAGCTACCAGGGAAGCCCTCACCTACTATATACCAGACTCTTAAATACACTATGCCACTCAATCTACTTGTTTTATCACTGTGTTGTGTTTTATCATCTTTACCTCTTTTGTATATTTATCATCTTTCATTTTTCTAATGAGAAATATGAGTCTCAGAGAGTTAAATAAGTTGTACACGTTCAAGTGGTAAGAATCTGGAGCAGGGATTTGAACCCCAGCTTGCTTCACGTTGGGTCTTTTTCCTTTTCTGCAGGTGTCCCACGTGAGTCTTCAAATGAGCACCTGGTAGTGAGTCCATGGACCTGTCCCGCAGGTGAAATACCGGGTTCAATATCTGCCAGTCAAGCGTCTCTTCTCGAGCCGGCTTCTGTGTACAGAGCTGGGCAACAGCAGCGGTTCTTATCGCCAGAGGACAATGCTCATGGGAGCCATCCCCCACACTGTGGGGGTGTCCTGCCCCCGCCCCTGCCCTGGGCTGCCGGGCGGACCAAGGCTGACGCTGCACATGTGTTTCTGTCAAGCAGGAGGTATCCCATCGATCACCTCATGAACGAGAAAGGCTTTTGCTTTTTCAAAATGAAAATTGCTTCATTTTTTCAATTCTAAAGACAATATGTTTTCTTAAAGAGTAAGAGTCAGACAATAGAGAGTGATGAAGTGGAGAAAATGAAAATAATCTGAAAGCCCATCGCTAAGACCTAAGTACTGTTCACATTTTGACAAATGCACTATCAGACTGCCTGCTAAGCAAAGAGAATAGACAGGTAGGACTTGTGTATCCAGACCGAATCATTTTTGGATATTCTACTTTTCTCGCTTATTAAATCACAGTCACTTATGCTATTAAATCATTAACTTTCATAAATGTGTGGTGGTTTGGTCACGTAGGTAAACTACACTTAACTAACTTGCTCCCTAAGTTTTGCTACTATGAACAAGGCTGTAAGGCAACATTTTAGCATAACTATACACTCTAGCCCTGTTATTGCTGAAGGGCTGATTCCTGTAAGTGAAATTGCTGAATCTGTAGCTTCTTTGAATGAACTCAGAGAAAGAAGCTTGCACTCGGGGTCCCATTATAGACGCTACCAATACAAAGGGCTTCCTGCTCTTTTCAAATACTTCTTACTTTAGTTAGTAGTTTCTGTACCTGTGTTGTGAATGTCCACATTTTCATTATAGTTTTTCTTGTCTTGCCTGTGCCTCTGTTTCTCTACTTCTCCTATTTTCCTTTATGTAACATTTATCTTCTGGAAAAACAACGGTGGTTCCCTTGGACTTTGTTTTACCGTAACTTTTCTTTTTAAACAAATTTCCGTTTGTGGTGTCTGATTTTCCTTCGTGAAGACAGCAGGGGTCTGCAGAGCAGCTAAGCGCAGCCGTCTGTGTGTACGCAAAAGCAGAGACAATTAACACCTGTTGACAACTTTGGGCAAAGCTGCAGGCCTCATGTTCTGTAATTTATGTGAAAAGCTGAAGAACAATCAGTTCAAGCTGGTTCTTCAAAGAGACACAGCCTGTTACATGCTTTTGGCAGTTGAGCCTCTTTGCACCACAGCAAAGGGTATCTGAGTCCAAGGAATTCTGAGATGTGCTGGAGGGGCTCGTGAGCAGGGCCTGCGACAACAAACGCACACTTTGCCATGAAGGCGAGATGGGAGCTGCTGCTTTTTCCGGCTTTCGTCTAACTCCGCTTCTGACTAACAGACAAGCGTGTGCCTGGCTCCTCCGTCTCATTGCTTGGTGTTTGTCTCCATCAGAAGTAGGAAGAATCCTTTCCAGGATTTGCCCTGGGATGTGCTGATGTGGTTAGGGACACATAGGTGATAAGGATGCTTGGGAAGACAGCGGTATATGTGTTTAAATTCCGGCTCTGCTGTCTCCCAGCTGGGCCACCTTGGTTTACTCTGCTTCTTATGCTTTAGAGGGTAGAAAAGGACACCTAGCTTACAGGACGGATACGATGCCTGAGGTCAATTCTTTTTTTTTTATCACTTTTTTTTTTTTTGGACTGCATTGTGTAGCATGCAGGATCTCAGTTCCCCAGCTAGGGATTGAACCATCAGTCCATGAAGTAGGAGCAGGCAGTCTTAACCACTGCACTGCCAGGAAGTCCCCAGCGGCTGAGGTTATACAGAACCTGTTGGTCTCCTTCCCATCTATCCTGTCTCATCTCCGTCACCTCCCACACCGTCCTGTGTGGCTCCCACCCTCATCCTTCCACTGAAGCCCTGTGCCCAGATCACAGCACCATCTCTGTTTCTAGACACTCTTTGTCTTGGGAGGCTTCTCGGGAATACTGACTGTTTTCTCTATCTTAGAGCATTTCTTCCTTTGGCTTTCAAGCACACTCTGATAGTCTCTTCTCCCTCTGTGGATGCTTCTTCTCAGTCTCTGGTGTCTCGCCTCCTTCCTCCCCTCTGTTCGAAAGTTGATGCTACTCAGCTTGGTTCTTCTTCTTCTCCATGATGAGACAAAGGACATTGTTATACTTCCTGGTCCTTTTCTGTCAAGTGGGGTTATGTGACTAGTTTTGACCAATGGCGTGTGAGCAGAAGTCACACTAGGGGTTACTTCTAGGGGTGGGTCCTTGGGTCCTGGGTCCCCCAGAGCTCTCTATTCCCTGTCGTGGGCAGTGACGAGGTTAGTAATGTGCTTGCTCTGTTGCTGTGGGTATTGAGAGCAGAGCCCTCTGCTGACCTGTGATAGACACACAGCCAGAGTGAAACTGAATCTTTGCTGGCTTTATTCCCATTACTTGTTACTACAGCAGAACCTAGCTTATCCTGACTAATACAGACCTTTCCCACTCAGGCACATACTCTTTTGACTAGTGTAGGCAACTTTTAAAAGACATTTAAACACAAACGACGTATTATACCCCTCTGATAAGACAGTGAGGTCCACACTAACCTAACTAAAGAGGGAAGCAACCAAAATATTCGCCACTGAACAGGAAAGATCTGCATTAAGATGACTTTCTCTTTGTCCCGGGACCATGAAGTTGCTGGCAATTCTTCTCAACAAGGAACAGAAAAGCCTCTGGTGAATGACGCTGCTAAGGTGTCTCGTCTCCAGCTCAGATCTCTCTTGGGCTTCAAACACATCTTTGATTGCCTGCTTTACTTGGCTGTCTCACTGCCACCCCAGACACCAGAGGTGCAAATTTAAAATCATTGCTCTCCCCCCGCAAACATGCTCCTCTTACTGTGCTGTCTGTCTCAGTGAATATTTCCTTGTCCACCTAATTGAATCATCCAGACCTCTTTGTCTTCCTTTGCCTTCACACTAAATCTTTCTTCCAGACCCATGGTCTCTCCCTCCCTGTATCTCCACTAGTATTCTTTGTACCTGCCACAGTTTATCTGTTTTCTAGATCAGTATAAGCCTTCTCAGGAGTCTCCTCGGGTCAAGCCTCTCCCTCTTTCCTGTCCACAGTTTGCATTGCAGCCTGAGTGATATTTCTACAAGCAGATGTGATCAAAATACTTCCCCGTTGAATGCCCTTTCATGGTTCCCCATGGCTCTTAGAAGAAAGATAAACCTTCAAAATGTCTACAGGTCTCTGATTGGGTTCCTGCATCTTTTTCTGGCTGGTCTTTGACTCGTGGCCCATGTGCAACCACTATGAATGTAATTGAAAGCTTCATATTTTAAGAAACTCTCATGGCCTCATTCTCTCCAGCTGGAACATTCTTCTCCTCGTGTTTCTCGCCTAATAGTCATCCTTGTGTATTCATCCTTCTCTTAGATCCTGCTTCCTCTGGGATGCCTTCTTTGACTCACCCAGACAAAAATAGGCGGCCTCTGCGGATCCCGTTTATGACCTGTTCTCATGCTCATCGCCGTATAACCCTGCCCCTCGCTGAAATAATATGCGCCAGCTGTTTACATCTGTGTCTTCTAATCCTCACAACAATCCCTTGAGATGAATAATATTCCAATTTCAGAACAAGGACACCGAAGAACGAAAAGTGAGGTAAGCGGTTTAAAAGTCAGTCAACTCATTAGTGACGGTGTGGGTCTTGAACGCACATGTGTCTCTGCCTCGCAGTCTCAGGCTTAACCACTGGGGTGTCCTGCACAACTGCAGTGCTCACAGGAGGTCGATATGCATTGCTCATTGCTGCGTTCCCAGGACTCAGCACACTGTCTGGCACATAGCAGGTGCTCAGTACCTTGGCTGAGTAAGTGAATAAAGGGAAGAAAGGATGAAAAGTTACCTGGGAAATGATGGCTCATAGAGAAAGCTAGCTATGACTTTTTTTACAGCTCTAACACACAACAAAGCAGAAAAATGGGAAGAAAAATTGGATAGCATCAGTTTGGTTTCTAGATAGACTCTTCGGAAACATATCAGGGAAGATGTGGAAAGCAGGACGTGGTCTGCATTGCTTTTGAAACTGGGAGACAGCTTTCCATGGAGCAGAGCTTGCTGGGCTCACCGCCCTGTTCTTGCAGGTCAGGGTCTCATTCTACTTTAATAAGCTGCTGACTCACGAAAGAACCTTCCCAGCTTTGGCACCATTTGCCAGGATGCTGTACATTCACCTATATTTCCTTCAGGACAACAGGATACACAAAATTCTTCTCCTGAAATAAAAGAAAATCGGCATTTATGGGAGAAGAAAAGGTTTCTGATAAGTTCAATACCAACTTGCATTTGGGTAATGTTTAAATATAAGAAAATGACATTTATTTTTTTTAAGTAGGAATTCGTGTGTGGCAGGTAACACTGGAAGGGTTTTGGGTACTTTTGAATTTGTATCATCGTTGAAGTGAATTTATATAAGGGTGAAGTTTAACATTATAAGTTAAGATCTTCATCCAAATGACACATATGCGTATGTGAAATAAAATGACAAATGCGTACGTGAAATAAAATTGAGGGACTTCCCTGGTGGTCCCGGGGTTAAGACTTCACCTTCCAATGCAGGGGGTGCCAGTTTGACCCCTGGTCAGGGAGATAAGATCCCACAAGCCTCACAGCCAAAACACAAACCAGAAGCAATATTGTAACAAATTCAGTAAAGACTTTTAAAAAGATGGATGTTCTAAGGATGTTCCTGAGTAGCTCAGATGGTGAAAGAATCCACCTGCAATGCAGGAGACCCAGGTTTGATCCCTGGGTTGTGAAGATGCCCTGGAGAAGGAAATGGCAACCCACTCTGGTATCCTTGCTTAGGAAATCCATGGACAGAGGAGACTGGTGGGCTACAGTCCATGGGGTCACAAAGAGTCGGAGACGACTAAGCGACTAAACAACAACAGCAATTACTAATCACAACTCCTATGCCGTACATTGGCTCCCCAGAACCTACTCATCTTATAACTGAAAGTTTGTACCCTTTGATCAATATGGCCTCCACCCCAGCTGCTGGTAACCACCACCCTGTTCTTTCATCCACTTTATCTCTTGATTCAGCACTCCCCACCCTTCACTCTTCATACTGCTCTTGGGGTTCTCAAGGCAAGAATATTGAAGTGGTTGGCCATTCCCTTCTCCAGTGGACCACGTTTTGTCAGAACCCTCCACCATGACCCGTCTTGGGTGGCCCTACACAGCATAGCTCATGGTTTCATTGAATTAGACAAGGCGGTGGTCCATGTGATCAGTTTGATTAGTTTTCTGTGATTGTGGTTTTCATTCCCTCTGATGGATAAGGATAAGAGGCTTATGGAAGTTTCCTGATGGGAAAGACTGATTGAGGGGGAAACTGGGTCTTGTTCTGATGGACGGGGCCATGCTCAGTAAATCTTTAATCCAATTTTCTATTGATGGGCGGGACTGTGTTCCCTGCCTGTTGTTTGACCTGAGGCCAAACTATGGTGGAGGTAATGAAGACAATGACGACCTCCTTTAAGAAGTCTCATGTATGTACTGCATTCAGTGCCCCCGACCCTGCACCAGGCCACCACCGACCCACATCTCTGCCGGAGACTCCTGGACACTCACAGGCAAGTCTGGGTCAGTCTGGTGATGGACAGGGAAGCCTGGCATGCTCCAGTCCATGGGGCCACAAAGAGTCAGACACGAGTGAGTGACTGAACTGAACTGACCCTTCCCTCTATCTCTTATCACCCTTTTACCTTCCATCTTCCCTCAGCTGCAGCTGTGTTTTTACTTTGTCCAAGCTGATAACATTTCAATTCTATTTGATAATCAGAATTAAATCTGTGTGCTTTATCTCTCAGTGGATTCTGAAACTGGAAAGCTAATAAGCAGCATTGACATTATTAAGACTCTATAAATGTTGACTTCAGAGATGAGGGAAAAGCTAATGATTACATTTTCTGCCCTGTAGGTCCAGTGTCAGGCTTTCTGTGCACTTGAAACAGGATGTTCCCAGCTTCAAGGTCATACAGGCTTTTCTGTTCTTATACCTTATCATTCAAAATGAAGTCACATTTTTCTTGCCCTCAGTTTTGGACTTTGACTTCTTTTTCTTTATGTTTACCAGGTGCTTCTAATTGGATTCTTTTTTCTTACTTAAAAAGAATCTTAGGTCTCCACCATAACTTCATAGGTATCCAGCCTTCCAGTAGTTACTAGTGTTTGGAATCCCTTCCCTCCCTCTGCCCTCACAATAAGGTACCTGCCAGGATGCCCTGGGCTTCCCTGGTGGCTCAGATGGGAAAGAGTCTGCCTGCAGTGTGGGAGACCTGGGTTCTATCCCTGGATCTGGAAGATCCCCTGGAGAAGGAAATGGCAACCCATTCCAGTATTCTTGTCTGGAAAACCCCATGGATGGAGGAGCCTGGTCAGCTACAGTCCATGGGGTTGCAAAGAGTTGGACACGACTGAGTGACTTCTCTTGCTTTCTTTTTCTTTCTCTCAGGATGTCCTATGTGGGCCTGTCGCTTTCCAGACCTGTGCACTTTCATCATTCTTGGGCTTCCCTTCACTGACCTCCTGGATGAAAGGCCAGTCGCTACTCCATGTCATCTTTTTGGTCTTGTCAATTTTATAGGAAAATATACTCAGAAGACTTGAGACAGACAAAATGGTATATAAAGCGGGTCTTTGTATGTCTGAAAATATTTTTATTTTACTTTCAAAATGCATTGCTGCTTTGCCTGGGTATAGAATTATGGGCTTAAAATGTTTTTTTGCTTCTTTTAGAGCATTGATTTATTATCTTCTGAATCTAATGTGACTAATGAGAAGTTTGGGTGGTTCCTTGCATTTTCCTTTGGAAGCTTTTGTGATTTTTTTTTTCTGTATCATTGGCTTTCTGAAATTTCAAGAGGATCTGCTGCTAGCTGTGCAGCTGTTTTCAAGTTCATCCTGCTTAGAGCTCAATAGACTTATCAAATGTGAGGATTTGCCTTTCTTTAGTTCAAGGAAATGTTCTATTGTTTCTTAAAAAAATAACTCCATCCATATTCTCTATTCCTTTTTCCTGCAATTTCCCTTAGCTAACTGGTAGATTTCCACAACTTCTGCCTCTAATCACCTATAAACCTTATCCCTCAAACTTGCTATTTCTTTGCCATTTGCTTTAAACATTTGGGAGTTTGGGGGCTTTGTATTTTATCCCTTCTATTAAACTTCATATTTTAAGTATTATATTTTTAATTTATAAGAATTTTTTTCCTGTTCTCTAGCTGTTCCCTTTCCAATCGCACTAATTGTGTTTTATGAATAAGACATCTTCTCAAATATCTTTGAATGTATTCATTAAATACTTCAAAATATTTTCTGTTCTTGAATTATTTCTGTTCTCATGAGACTTTATATGTTCTGACCTTTTAATTTCCTTCTGGGTGTTGCCCTCAAATGTCTGGTGATCATATTTGTATGTTCACATTGGTAAGTGGGAATTCGTTTCATAATGAATATTGTCCAGCATCAATTTCTTCTGGATTTGAATCGACATCCTTTTGGACAGGCTTCTCTCCTGAATGAGAAAGCAGACAAGGAACTCCATGCAAGTGCACAGGACTAACTAACTGGCAGCCTTCGTTATTCTACCAGCCTAGGATCAGCTGAGGACCAGCTGAGGACCAGCCTCAGGTGGGACGTTCCACTTCATCTCCTCTGAAAAATGCAGAACACAGAGGCCGACACTCAGAGGAGTCCAAACCAGATCCCTCTTCAGCCGGTTCATTTCCTTACGGAAGAGTCTCCGGTTGTTTTTCCTCCATCTTCCAGAAGTCACAGCCTGCATGGAAGGGGGCCCTCTCACCCTCCTCTAGACGCTGAGCGCATCCTGGGAGGGTGACTGGCAGTCGCTCCCAAACTCAGACTTGGGGTTTGGCTTCCTCTGCTCTATTTCATCCACTAACACATTTCCGTCTGCTTTCATATGCAAGAAATGTGTTGAAGTCTTTCATCTACAAAAGACCTCCCTTCCCAGTCTCTTCGCTGCTGCAGATTTCTTTCTTTCCTCACTTCAACATGGTCATTTTAGTGGAATCTCTGGCAGTGAGGCCAACACACTCACACTTTCGATCAATCATCTCACACTGGTCACGTCCTCAACCCTGGGATGGTGTTTTTGAAAATGAATTTCCTTGTTAAGTCTACTCATCTCTTATCTATATTCCTCTGCTTGAGAATTCTGGAGACAACAATAGAATCTTGCTTAGATAGGAAGCAGAACCGAAGAAGGAAGGAAGGAAGAAGAGAGGAAGGAAGGAAGGAGAAAGAAAGAATTAAAAGGAAACAAACAAATGAAAGAAATGTGGACAAAACCCAGCGGTACCAACCATCTCTTAAACATTTCTCACAATCAGTTAAAATAACCCACATTATAAATCTCATTGAAAGACCTCAGTCTCACTGACTACCTTACCATGTTCAGTTTTTAAAAGTGTACCTTCTACTTTACTTATTTCCTTCCCATGAACGTAATTTTGACCCAAAAGCTCTATTTAATTAGGATCCAGTAAACTGAACCTCACTCTTTACTGTTGCCTTCTTCTTGGGGCTGTGGCAGAATTGGAGAGTCCAGAATACAAGGAGAAGCCAGTGTATCCATTACACAAACGTTGACATTTTTCTTTTTCTTTGTTATTTTAAGATTGTAAACATTTGTTTTAAGTGGACCACTTTTTAAAAAGTCTTTACTAAATTTGTTACAATTTTGCTTCTGTTTTATGTTTTGTTTTTTTGGCCGTGAGGCATGTGGGATCTTAGTTTTCCCACCAGGGATCAAACCCACAGCCTTGACTGTGGGTATTTGTTGAGAGAGGAAATTCAGAGCTTCAGGTACTGTTTCCCTCCAAGATGTAGTTAGCTCTTTGACATCTTGCCTTGGACTTATATGGGGTTTCTTTTTCTTGAGAGAGCTATAGACCTTTCATTTCTCCCTAAAACACTCTGTTGAGATGCTTTGGAATAATCTCCTTAATTGGCAGAAGCTTTAGGGACTGTAGCCTGCCAGGCTCCTCTGTGCATGAGATTATCCCGGCAAGAATACTAGACTGGATTGCCATTTCCTCCTGCAGTCTATATGCTGAGACGCGTCAGTGAACACAGGCCACCCTTTTCTCTGTGCTATTTTAACTGCTGCCACTTTTGCATTTCTGTGCAGGAGCTGTTCTTAGCCGGAAAACGCCAGATGGCCTCGAGGAGTCACGTTTGTGCTATTCCAGAGCAATCTCATCCACAGAGGAGAGCCAATAGCTAGTTGACACAGGCACCCTTACTGTTTTTATAGAAGTCAAGATGTTCTACCTCCATGACTAGGAGTTTCCTTTTACAATTGGCTTGGGTCTCAAGATGTCGTTGGAACTTTACTCTGGGCAGAATCTTGCCGCTAAATTCTATCTCCAGATGCTGCTCTTAAACTGATTTCTCTTTACTTCTTTTAGCTTTGGCTAGCCATCCCACTCACCCTCCAAGGTACTTCGGCTTCCCCTTTCTATTATACATCCTTGGACAATTCTCATTTGTTATTTGGAATTTTTAGCTATCTTTTGAAAATATATCTACTTCTTATGTTCCCCACCAGCTGATAAGATCCCTCTGGATGACAACTAAATATTTTGCTTCTTTTTCTCTGTTGGGGCCTCCATAGTAGTTTTCACTTGTTGTTTAGTCTGTAGGTCATGCCCGCCACGGTCCTCTGTCCATGGGATTTCCCAGGCAAGAATTCTGGAGAGGGTTGCCATTTCCTTCTCCAGGGGATCTTCCTGACTCAGAGATTGAACCCTCATCTCCTACACTGCAGGCAGATTCTTTACCGCTGAGCCTCTGGGGAAGCCCAGTTTTCACTTAGTAGATACCTAATTAATATCTGTTGACTGAGAGATTGCTACTGTGAGACTTTCTGTATTCAGATTAGGGTGTTCCACAAGAGGGAAGTCACAGGAAAGCATGAGGCTTTAGCATTAAGTCCTTCCACTGGGGAAAGATGAGCTTCCTAACATCCTCACAGAATCCGTGCCTTTCGTGACACCTCTTCGGAGTACTGAGTGCAGAGGGAGAGAGTCTTGGAATTATGCTTCCCATGAATGAAGTGTAAGTCCTGGCTCCCTGATGGGACTGAGGAGTTAAGCATCTTCCACCAGAAGCCAGAGTTTTGTGGGAAGATGGATGGAAGGGAGGGAACATTTCAGATGGAGAGAATGGCATGTACAAAGGTCCTGGGGCTAAAATAACGTGGAAAGTTTGTAGAAGTGAGGTATGGGATTTGGTTGGTTAATGTTTTGGCTTTTCTTTTTAGTTAAATTTAGGAGACTAAATTTTTATTTTAAACGTTAGACAAAGCATTTTGATTTATAACTGAAAATTTTGAGAAGATTCCATAGAAGAGTGATAAACTATGGTTGTCATATCATGAAATAAAATGCATTCATATTGTAGAGCTTTATACTTATTTATATTTTTTCTTATTTGTATTCACATATAATTTATATTTAAAATTTCTTTCTTTATTTGATTGATATAAGAACTAGAAAAATATGGAAAGGCATTTCCCCAGTTTTAACAAAGAATATCTATGGAATGTGAAATTGTTGACTTAAAATAGTCAATTATTGACTTAAAATTAAAATATCTTATTTGCTTTGTGATTTTCTTTATTTTTTCTGTTTTGCGGAGTGGGCCTGTTGGCTTTTACAACTGAAAAAAAGAAAGTCAGGGTAGATTTTATTAATGAGCTAGAGCCTCACATTTGTCTGCTGAGTGGGCATAGGGGATCTGGTCATTTTCACTCTTAATTGTCAGCCTGGGTGATGACATAAACACAAATGACCAGCTGTCAAGACCAGCCGTAAAGTGAGCAGAGCGGCCGTGACTGGAGGAGGGCTGTTTGCTGAATGTTCAACCAATTGCAGTTTTTATTGCTCATCATTTTATGTGCTTTCTGTAAATTCAGGGTTTTTAAAAAATTTAATGGATCTGATTTGAAAATTAAATTCTAAGCAAAGTAAGTGTAGCAACTCTTTGTAAACCTTTTATTGAATATTTTGGAATTGTTAAAAGCCACATGTTTCCTTACAGACCCTTTAGTGAGAAAGTGGTTTGGATTTGTTCTTTCACCTCCTTTTATGCATCTGTTTACTTTTATACAGTTTATGAAAGAGATATTAATGTTTCCATTCCTTTTTGTTCTGCTGAAATGAATCTTAAAAGTGAAGTCTCCAGTAGCAAGTCTCAGTAAGAATTCTTCCCCTTCTGTTTTCTCTTTGTTCACATTTCCTGAATTAATTTCTCTTTTATTTGTAAATTTTGCGGATGTGTGCAACTTTTCCTTTGCTTTTAAAATGACAGCCTTGTACTCACTCTAGGACCTCTCTGCTTAGTCTAATCCGATCCTCACATGCATTGCTGTGCCCACGAGGCACAATTCTTGGGGGCTGGGGGATCGACAAGGTCTTCCTTAGCAGTGCTTTCCTCGACCCACCACGCACGGACGTGTCACGCAGGGTATTCAGGCAGGACGGGAACACCCAGCAGCTGGGTGTCCAGCTGCCAATTCATCAACTTGAGAAGCGGATCTGTTTCCGCTCAAGTCATCGCAGGCAAGGCAGCGGGTGGAGGGTGCTGGTTCTCTGCCCACGCTGATTTCCTCCAGAGTCTCTCTTCCAAACTCCCCCACCCTGGCCGGTGGCTGGTGACCAAAGAACCATCATTGTCATCACCTTCTCAGGCAGATCTCACACCCGGTGGAGCAAACCAGAAACCACATGGTGGGTGGGCTTTCCTCCAACAGGAAGGAGGCAGTGGTGGTGGGGAGGAGAGACAGAGCCCCTGCCTAGGAGATGAGACCCTGCCCCTGAAATTTTGGGGGAAAGTGGACAGGTCATTTCACCCATCCCTCTGCCTGAGACACTCCCCTTGGAGATCGCATGTCCATCCATGTGGAGGTGGTAAGGCTTGAGTGAACTCTTGGGAAAAAGCTTTGACAGTGGGTAGGAACCACCTCTCCCTCTCGCGTCCCAAATACTGGCCTCCAAAACAGACTGGTCAGTGAAGGCCACACACCCATGACGGCTTGTGGACACAAGCCAGACAAAGCGGCAGGGTCAGACAGAGCAGAGAGGATGGCCAGGCTGATTCTGGAGTGTTTGTGTGAAGCCGAATGAAGAGATGGGGAAAGACACACAGAAATGGGCAGTGTTAGTTCTTTTCGGCTCCATCATAACCATACGAGGTAGTTATTACGATCTCATTTCGCAGATGAATTAGCTGAGACTCATAGAGACTAAGGGCTTCCAAGCTGGCACAGTGGTAAAGAATCCGCCTGCAATGCAGGAGAACTAGGTTCGATCCCTGGGTCGGGAAAATCCCCTGGGGAAGGAAATGAAAACCCACTCCAGTATTCTTGCCTGGACAATTCCATGGACAGAGGCGCCTGGTGGGCTACAGTCCATGTGGTCACAAAGAGTCAGACACGACCAAGGGATTGAGTATTCAGAGACTAAATAATCCAAACAAACAGAGCCATCACCGGCACGACTGCTTACTTGAGGATGTCTTACTCTGAAGCCGTACTCTGCATATAACACAGAGATGCTGTGTGTGTGTTTAACGCATGTAGCCAGGCAAAGTATTAAACACGGAAATCATGATTAATATTTGCACCTGTTTCCTGGGTTTAAATGAAAAGGGGTTTAAGGGAAGCACCGTTTACAGGTGTGGGCACAGAGCTGAGGAAGCTAAAGGTATTGGTTAGTGCTCAGGAGCTCATATACGAGCGGAAAGCAGTTTCCAGCCCCAGGCCTAGAGGATCCGCAGAGCCCTAGGCTCGGGAGAAGTGACGGAGCAGGAGCTATGACTGTAGAGACACCGAGCCGTGGCCCAGTAGAGGCCTGGCGGGCCCTCGGGGAGGGAGTGAATACCCTGAGCTGCCTTCTCCCTGCTCCCACCCTCCATCATCCTGCAGTTCCCTGCCCCCCACATAAACACAAGCTCCAGCAACAAGGACTTGGCTGATGCAACCCACGGGAGGAGATGCCTCAGAGCCCAGGAGGAGGGCTGAGAACAGAGGGGTAAGTGGAGAAGAAGAATCAGCTACAACTGTGCCCAAATCAGACTTGCTGAGCAATGAAGCAAATAGTGTGATGTCGGAAAGTAAGAAGGAAGAGCAACCTGGATGCAGAGTCCACAGCTTCACCGGCAGTAAACACAGAAGAGAAGCGCCCCTGTGGTTTCACTCAACACACAGGATGAAAAATACCCCCAACCCTTCCCCGAGCAGGGGGCCCCAAAGCAGAGCAAGGCTAACCGACTCCTTCCAGGTGACAGTTTGCCCTGGGTATTGTGACACATGCTTTGTCCACTTCCTCTTCCTCCTTGCCCGCCTCCAGCCCCTCCGGAAGTAGAGATGCCTCACTCTCAATAGACCCCCTGCCTCCCTTGTGCGGGCAGCCCTCCCCCACTCTGACACAGAACAGCGAACGGGTCCCAAGCTGTAAGATTCTACCCCGGATGGATGGATGACCCAAGGCTTGTGGTTGCGCCCACACCATTGCCAAGATCAGTCATGCCCTAACAGGGCCCTGCTTGACACAGACGAGGGCAACAGGCACGTCCCTGTGGTGTTGGGTACCCGTCTCCTGTTGGGGGTAATTATTCAGTGACTTCTGCGGAAATGAGTGGTTTGCAAACAGAGCGCCAGTCTGATTAGCAGGCGCGTCAATCTCAGCCTGACTGTTCCGTATTCTGAGTTTCGTGCTCATTCTACGTGAAATGCCCTGGTTGCAAAATTTAAAACAGGAAGCGTGAAGTGCTGGGTCTTCACTTTGAGACAAGACCACAGTGTGTGTGTATCATGGTGCTGAGCAGATTCATCGAGATGATTTGTTTCAGCAAACAGTACTTGTTGAGCTCCTGCTGTATAAACTAGGTAAAGAACTTGAACATGTCCATCAGGTTCTGAGACCTGCTGTAACAAACTGCTACAAACTGGGTGGCTTACAAGCAAGATGAAATGTTTCATACAAGTCTGGAGACTAAGAATCTGAGAACAAGGTGTTGGCAGGGCCACACTGGCGGCCGTCGTCCGTGGGGTGGCGAAGAGTCAGACACAGCTGAGTGGCTAACGCTGTCACTGCTTTTCTTCCAGAGGTTTGCAGTTCCCTGCTTCCCGGAAGTTGCTCCAATCTCTGCCTTCACCTTTCCGTGGCCATCTGTCAGTGTGTGTCTGTGTGTCCCCATGTCCAAATCTCCCTCTCCTTTCCCCTCCAGGGGTACCTAAATCCAGGGAGATTTCATCTTGAGACGCTGAACTGATTACATCTGCAAAGACCCCATTTCCAAATAAGGACACGTTCTGGGGTTCTGAGCAGACATGAATTTGGAGGAAATCCTATTTAATACAAGGCTTTCCAGGTGGCACAGTGGTAAAGAATCTGCTTGCCAATGCAAGAGATGCAGGTTCGATCCCTGGGTTGGGAAGATTCCCTGGAGGAGAAAATAGCAACCCACACCAATATTCTTGCCTGGAAAATCCCATGGACAGAGGAGCCTGGTGGGCTACAGTCCATGCGATGGCAAAGAGTAGGACCCGACTGTGTAACACACACACACTATTTAATACACTACAGAGGGATTTAATTTTGGTCCTGCTCTTAGAAACATAAGCGCTCATTATTTTCCTGAATATTCCTTCTTTGTTGCCAATTTTCTTAGAAAGTTATGTGCACAGCATTTCCGTGTTTGTGTGTGTGTGTGTGTTTTCATGTGCTTTGGAACAAGCTGAGTGCTCTGCTCACCTTCTGTCTTTCCTAAATCATCTTATTTCATCATGGAATTCTCATTTCCTTGCTGGCGCTTTACTTGGTACTATAAATCTAAATGTACCTTTTTTCTTTTAATGAGAAAAGAAACCTTTCTTGCTCTTAATGTTCAGACTCCTTGCTTATGCAACCCCTGGGGATGTTCTTAGTGGTGCCTTTTCATGCAAGGTCTGCAGATAGGTCACCAGGCCATTAAATCGGAAAAAGGAGAACATTTATCTTGAGTTCAAAATTGTTTTCATTGTGTTGCCGATTGATTTCTTGTATATTTCAGCAGCCTGGTATCAAAAGGAGGTGGGCCTTATCCCTCTGGTGTGTGTATGTATATGTGTGTGGGGGGGTGGTTCCTGTATATCTACCAAGATATGCAAAAATATCCACCAATTCCCATTTCCTTGTTGTCGTTTAGTCACTCAGTCTTGTCCAACTCATTTGCGACCCCATGGACTGTAGCCTGCCAGACTCCCCTGTCCGTGGGATTTTCCAGGCAAGAACACTGGAGTGGGTTGCCATGCCCTCCTCCAGGGGATCTTCCTGACCCAGGGGCTGAAACTCAATTTCTAGCATCTCTTGCCTTGACAAGCAGTTTCTTTCTCACTAGTGTCACCTGGGAAGACCCTCCACTTAACTTGCCCCCAAACAGACATCAGACTTAACAACTAAATCTCAAAACACAGAGATTGTTAAGGGCATTACTCAAAGCCCTAACATACAATAATAAGGAAACAGTGATTGCTGCATGGCTGAAGTTAAATCTCCCTCCTGGTTGGTCCTGTTATGAAGGGAAAGCGAAGTGAAAGTGCTCAGTCGTGTCTGACTCTTTGTGACCCCATGGACTGTAGCCCGCCAGGCTCCTTTGTCCATGGGATTTTCCAGGCAAGAATACTGGAGTGGGCTGCCATTTCCTTCTCCAGGGGATCTTCCCAACCCAGGGATCGAACCCAGGTCTCCCGCATTGTAGGCAGACGCTTTTACTGTCTGAGCCACTAGGGAAGTCAAAATGACTACGGCAAAAATTTGCTGAGTGCTTTTGATATGCTCACAAACGGCCTTAAGCAAATATTCTTAGTTGCTTCTTATAACAGCCCTGAGAAGTGGCCTTAGTTTCTCAGATGGAAAACTGAGGCTTATAGACATTAATTTTCTCTGCATATTATTGATTGCTCAGAATGCTTATTTTTAATACTCTCCTTTTCCCCCTCATGTCAGAATCCCAGTGGAAATTAGTGGCTTCCTCTTCTCTGTAAGGAGATCAAACCAGTCAGTCCTAAAGGAAATCAACCCTGAACACTCATTGGAAGGACTGATTCTGAAGCTGAAGCTCCAATAATTTGGCCCCCTGATGCAAAGAGTGAACTCATTGGAAAAGATCCTGATGCTGGGAGAGATTGAAGGCCGGAGAAGAGGGCGGCAGAGGCTGAGATGGTTAGATAGCATCACTGACTCAAGGGACATGAATTTAATCAAACTCTGGGAGATAGTGAAGGGCAGGGAAGCCTGGGGTGCTGCAGTCCATGGGGTGGCAAAGAGTCAGATATGACTGAGCGACTGAACAACAACAACTTTAGATAATTCAAGAAGGGTTAATTTCTGAAAGTACAGTTAAGGTACGGGTGGTAGGTGTAGGGGAAGAATATTGGCTCGAGGTTATTCAGAATTAGCAGCATCATAGCACCAATGAGGAGAAGGCAATGGCACCCCACTCCAGTACTCTTACCTGGAAAATCCTATGGACGGAGGAGCCTGGTAGGCTGCAGTCCATGGGGTCTCTAAGAGTTGGACACGACTGGGCGACTTCACTTTCACGCATTGGAGAAGGAAATGGCAACCCACTCCAGTGTTCTTGCTTGGGGAATCCCAGGGATGGGGGAGCCTGGTGGGCTGCCGTCTATGGGGTCGCACAGAGTCAGACACGACTGAGGTGACTTAGCAGCAGCAGTAGCACCAATGAAGAGCAGAAGTGATGACTGAAAACCACAAGGGAAGAGGTGGGCATCAGAGACCTTGAAAGGAGCAATGACCTTCAGTCAGGGAACAAGCCAGTCGGAGGTGACCTTGAAAGGAAAATAAAACACCGATTTCACTCTCCTTTCATGTAAACTCTGACTTTTAGGAGTCTCTAGTTAGACTGACCAACTTATCTCAGTTTGCTTAGGGCTTTCTCAGCTTTAGCACTGAAGGTCTTGCCTCCCAAGAAGCCCCACAGTCCTGGGCAAACCAGATTCATGGTTTATCCCAGCTCTAGGGCTCTGAGCCCAGCAGGTGCTTCCTGGGGAGCCGGTATAGAGGCACGTGGCTTGCAGAAATCAGACTCCACCCATCCACCTGCTCCATCATTTACTCATGAACTCAGTGAGTATTTACTGAGCTCCTACTGTGTCCCAGGTACTGGTCCAGCCGCTGGGGAGTCAGCAGTAAGCCAGAAAAAGACTCTACCTCATAGTCAGTGAGGGAGACAGATAATTAACAAGGAAATAACGCAAGACATAATTTCAGGCGGTGATAAATGCCAAGACAAAGAAGAAAATGGAGTCCCCAGGGTGGAGAGTGAAGGCTGTGGCCAAGTGGGCAAGCGCTCCTCCAGGAGACCCCTGGGAGTGCATCCCTGGAGGAGGAGGCCCGGCTCCTTCCCGAACAGGAGCGGCTACAACCACGTGGACACCCTTTCGCGCTCCTCCACTTTTGTGGCTTCCCTTCAGCTTTTCACTCTCCCCCTCAAGCCTCCTCTTTTCTCCCCTCTGCCCCTCTCCCTTCTTAAATTCCAAAGATAGAAATCCCTTTGCTTTCCCCTGCCATGGTTAAAATTCCCCATGAGGGCCCATGTTTGAAGCTGTTACAGTTATTGATAGTTTTGGGCCGTGAGAAGACCCAGAGGCAGGTGTAGATGGAGGCGGGAGGTTGCGCCTGAAGTCCTGGGGGCTGACGATGGGTGCAGTGGTGATGGGAAGAAAGAAGGGGAAGAATTAAGTGCCCATCTCTGAATGTCACTTTCTAAAATTCCAGTTCTTCCTCCGCAAGATGCTCATTGTAGCCCCTGGGTTCTGCCCCGTCTGCATGAAATTAGAGTCTGGACCCCAGAAAGCATCTTCAGGAGGCCCCCTTCAGGAGGAATGGAGCTGGGGGTCAGGTGTGGAGAGCAAGTGCCCGATCTAGGGTCTCCACACTGAAAACTGAAACAAGTCGCTCAGTCGTGTCCGACTCTTTGCAACTCCAGGGCCTATACGGTCCATGGAATTCTCCAGGCCAGAATGCTGGAGTGGGCAGCCTTTCCCTTCTCCAGGGGATCTTCCCAACCCAGGCATCGAACCCAGCTCTCCTGCATGGCAGGCGGATTCTTTACCAGCTGAGCCACAAGGGAAGCAAGGGTCTCCAAGGAGCTGGATTACTGACCTTCTCCTGGGAAAGTCCACACTTGACCCTTGTTCTATCATTTCTGTCATTCTGTTTTGTCCACAGGAATAGAGGGAGCCAAGTGGAAGCTTGGAGATTCCCTGAAATTTTGTACTATTCAAGTTTAAAAATTATTTATAACTTCATTCAAAACGGGAAAAAAAAGCTTTATCTTATGATTCCTTTTCTTCAGTCAATAACCATGAAGCCAATGCAGCATTATTGAACTTCCTCTGCCTCTGGAATTTAAAAGAGTGTAAAAGGCAGTAATTGATGGCTTTTTCTTAGACCACAGGAAACCACTTGTCACTATCCATTAATAGCTGCTTTTCAAGAATATTTTTCTTGTCTGCATTAGGAAGAAACAAATGACAAAGCAAAACAAAAAAGCCATTTGTTATATTCCAGTCAGAGGAGCTAAACTAAAATTCCCTGGATGGCCACATACTTGGACACGACATACATCTGTTGTGTTTGCAAGGGGTTTGTTTATTTATGTATTTATTTATGTATCTGTCTTTGGTTTCTTGGTTTCACTCTGCAACCCAGGTACATTACAGGAATGCCTACTCTGAACGGTTCCTTCAGGGAGTTGTACTTTATGGTACAATCATACCCCACTGCTGGGAGGACTTGGTAACTCTTTTCCTCTCTGTCCCTGTCTCTCTGTCTCTATCTCTCTGTTTCTTGTCTATTTCTCTATATATGTATACAACTGTGCTGTGCTCAGCCACGTCCGATTGTCTGCGACCCCATGGACTGTAGCCCTCCAGGCTCCTCTGTCCATGGGACTTCCCTGTCAAGAATACTGGTGTGGGCTGCCATTTCCTTCTCCAGGGGATCTTCCCTACTCAGGGATCGAACCCATGTCTCCTATGTTTCCTGCAATGGGAGGTGGATTCTTTACCACTGAGCCACCTGGGAAGTCCCTAAAATATAAATACATATTATATATATGTGTGTGTATCAACGTTTAAAAGAAACCTAACTTGTGAACTGATGGATGTCCCTTGTTTGTATTTATTTTCCCCAGAGAACACCGTTTACCTGATGAAATAATTAAACCCAAGGAGAAAGCTGAATCTGACAACTCATTCTCAACTTACTGATGCAAATTGGAGACAAGGTGCCAGTTTTGATGTGGAGTTCCCAGTCTCCTGTCAGTCTGTGTCACGGCTTTAAGACCTCTATCTAGAGAGGAATTGGCAAACATTCCCCTGAATATCATTTCTTTGGAAGAAAATCTCTCAGGATATCGAAGCTAGTTCCCTGTGCTCTACAGTAGGACCTTACTGTTTATCCATTCTGTATGTAATAGTTTGCATATTCAATACCCTGAGATAAACCATAATGAAAAGAATGTATAACTGAGTCACTTTGCCGTGCAGCAGAAGTGAGTACAACACTGTAAATAAATTACACATCGATAAAAATCCTGTCTTTAAAAAGCAAAAACTTTAAACAAACAAAAGAAAAGAAAATCTCTCAGTGCACTTCACAGAGCTTCCTCATCTTCCCAATGGTGAGCAGCACAAGACCTCAGAAGTGAAGTCCATGCCATACTGGCTGTTTTCTCAGATGAACGAAGGATCCTACATGCCTCTTGTTTCCAGAGAAAGGTGGGACCTAATGAATCCTATAGTGAGCGCGTTAGTCGCTCAGTCGTGTCTGACTCTTTGTGACCCCGTGGACTGTAGCCCACCAGGCTCCTCTGTCCGTGGGATTCTCTAGGCAGGAATACTGGAGTGGGTTGCCATGCCCTCCTCCAAGGGATCTTCCTGACCCAGGGATTGAACCCAGGTCTCCTGCATTGCAGCGGATTCTTTACCATCTGAGCCACCTTCCTCGGTGGTCCAGCAGGTAGGACTGAGTTTCTGCTGCAGGGGGCACAGGTTCATCCCTAGTCAGGGAACTAAGATCCCAGATGCCACATGACAAGGCCAAAAAAAAAAAAAAAAAAGAATCCTAGGGGATCCATTCAAACACTAGTGGGTTAAACACTTAATCCAGGTGTTTTCAGAATAGTCCTCTCTTGAAAGACTCACCAGAGATCCCATACTTTGGGGGGTGCCATCTGAAACTGGTGTCTCCCCTTAATGAGAGGGCAGGCCACATCGGCCTGCCTGGAAATACCCAGTTAGCACTCAGAGTCCTGTCCTCGCTCCAGGGCCAGAGTGTCGGTATCTGAGCCTGTGTGTTTTGCTGTGTGGAGCATCAGAGCTTCCTGGAGTTCTTGGTAAAAGTACAGGCCTGAGTTCCTTCCCCACTAAATAAACCGGCGTCTTTGGGGCCAGAGCCATGGATCTGCATGTCTAAGAAGCTTTGTACTTGAGTACTGTGGGTTCCCAGGTGGCTCAGTGATAAAGGATCCACCTGCAAATGCAGGAGACATGGGTTCGATCCCTGAGTGGGGAAGATCCCCTGGAGAAGCAAATGGCAACCCACATCAGTATTCTTGACTGGGAAATCCCATGGGCAGAGGAGCCTGGCGGGCTACAGCCCATGGGGTCACAAAGAGTTGGAGAGGACTGAAGCAACTTAGCGCACACACTCTGTGCCCTTCAACCTTGAGACCCTCAGGTTTGGACTGGCCACCTTATGGTTTGGACTGTAACTGAGAGAATTCACAGACCTCATCAGCTGAAGCCTGAGAAGAGGGAAAGATGGTCCAGGTTTGTCTTCACGCTTTACCTCCATGCCCCAAGTACAAGGTTGGAGGTAAAGAGTATGCATGATGGACAGTCTCAGTGACACTGGATTTGACTGGTTTGCAGCTCATTTAACACTGTTATCAAAGACTTGTTTGTGTGTGTGCACGCTTGCACGTGTGTGAAGGAGTATTTGATAATGTGTCAGTCCTCATTTCACTTGGATTTCTGTCAAGAGTTCAGTTCAGTTCAGTTGCTCAGTCATGTCCGACTCTGCAACCCCATGGACTGCAGCACACCGGGCCTCCTTGTCCATCACCAACTCCTGGAGCTTGCTCAAATTCATGTCCCTTGAGTCAGTGATGCTATCTAACCATCTCATCCTCTGTCATCCCCTTCTCCTCTCGCCTTCAATCTTTCCCAACATCAGTGTCTTTTCCAATGAGTCAGTTCCTTGCATCAAGTGACCAAAGGATTGGGGCTTCAGCTTCAGCATCAGTCCTTCCAATGAATATTCAGGGCGGATTTCCTTTAGGATGGACTGGTTGGATCTCCTTGCTCTCTAAGGGACTCTCAAGAGTCCTCTCCAACACCACAGCTCAAAAGCATCAGTTCTTCCGTGCTCAGCTTTCTTTATAGCCCAACTCTCACATCCATACATGACCACTGGAAAAATCATAGCTTTGACTAGACAGACCTTTGTTGGCAAAGTAATGCCTCTGCTTTTTAACATGCTGTCGGGTTGTGATGCTGAATAACTTTTTATATGCTTACTGGTTGTGTGGATACCTTGTAAAGCGCTGCTTCAGGTCTTTTGTTCATCTTTTAAAACCTGATGACCATTTTCTTTACCGATTGGAAGGAATTTGGGGATATACTCTCCTTTTCAAGTCCTTAGTTGGACTTCTCCTGGCCTGGGGCTTGCCTTTTCATTCTTCCATCGTGAGGTCTTATGAAGTTCTTTAAGGGAGTCGCATGTATTTGAAAGCAGTTTGAATCCTCTCCTCACACAGTCCCAGCCTCACTGAATCCTTTTCAGCCCCATCTCTGGTCCAGGGGCTGCTTTTTTCCCGTTTTTTTTTTTAAGGTTGCTTTAAGAGGAAAGAAGGAATGGTGACTCCCTTCCTTTCCATAAAGGTGAACAACAGAGAGTATTTCAGTTTCAGATCCCGTTTCCTCTAAACTATCATCAGGGCCAAGATGACAAAGTAAAAAGATGGACCCAAACCTGCCTCTTGTCAACACTGCTGAGCTGTCCGCAGTCAGACCCACCCAGGAGCAGGGGCCCCTCTCCCCTGCCGTGTTTCATTCTGCGGTGACCATTGCTGCTCCCTGTGGCAGAGACACCCCCAGACCACCTCCCAACTCTGTTCCACTGCCCCTAAATTTGGAAGGTACAGTTCCTTCTCCTGACCCCAGCAAGCTGGGGATGGTCAGACGTTCAGCGCCCAGCACTCTCTGGGGAGGGTCCCTATCAGAGGCCTCACCTTATTCTTTGGGGTCCTGGAGTCTTCCATGCCAACTGACCTAGAAAGAGGTTCCTCACAACCAGACTGGTCTGCTACTCTGAGCCATTCTAAGGAAAATATTTTAGACCAGAAAGATGGATATGGAGGCCTTTGACTACTTCCCTAAGATGACGTCCCTCTGAATGTCTTTCACTTGTCCCCGTTGTCCTGACAAATGGCTTCCTGGATTCATGTTAGTCCATCACCAAGGTGGCTGCAGGTTACACTCAGCCCAGGCAGAAAAGATGTGCCACAAAATCACCAAACAAAATCCGCTCCTGACACTCATGTGTCCACATTCCCAAAGCGGTTCTTCCTGGCTGCTGGCCCTGAGAGTCACCTGTAAACTGGAACCCAGAAATATCCTTTTTAGTGGGATATCTTTCTTTAGCACGCTCATGAGGAAATAGACCTTGGGTCTTTCCACTTTTTTCTTTCTCATTTGTAGGAGTGGGACTGCAATGAAGCAGTTTTGTTTGGAGGATTCATTTCCTAGTGTCCCCATGGAGAGCTTACCCAGGGCCCCGGGGGCCGGCTGCCTTGGGAAGGCCCTGGGGTCAGGGCTCATGGTTCTGCCCATTCTCTGGGTCATCAAACTGGTGTGTCGGGTGTGACGGCAACGGAAGGACAGTCATTGCTTTGCTGGAGAGAAACAAAGTGGGCTTGTCTTTTGGAGACGGCTTGGGCTCCTGGAAGCTGTGAAGCTGTAGCTTCCAGTTCATTTCCTTGGATAATTGACGTTTTCTTCCTTTGATGTTAAAAAAAACCCCCACAGAAACCAGCATTTTAAAGATAGAATCCTTTATTTTGTTTCCACTGTGTGAAGCTGGGATTCCCCCACGGAATACTTCATCACTGACGCTGAGCATCGTGAACCGGTCCTAGGAAACATCCCAACCACACGACAGGAGCGCAGAGTGGGGCTGCATCGTGGGCCGCTGTTGGCTCTGAATCTCCCTTCTGAGATGACGCTTGGCGTGTGAGCAGATTTGGACTTTACGGTTTTGTAAAATCCCCTTAAAATGGATGTCCCTGAAACCCAGGAGACTTTTCCATCTGTCTTCTTTGCAAGATCCGTGCTGGGGAAGGGCAAGATAATCCAGGCATGTTGGATTCTTAGAGTTGCATTTTGAATACTGTTTAAGAAAACACAGACTTCTTTTTCTCCCAGTTAATTTTTGCCTCTTTATTTTGAAGGAAAACATAATCCTTGGGCTTCTGTTTTGCCAGAACTGAAGTCATAAAGATGCTGCTTTCTAAGTATCGTGTTTGTAAGAGAATCATTGTTCAAGAACACTTTTAAAAAAGAAAATGTTAAGAAAAATATTTTAACTAGTGGCAGATGGAGGTACAGTCTGATTTGGGGTTCTGAGTCTGTGAATTTGGAGTGGACTCTAAGATTAACTATGGGGTATAGCTGGGCTAGTTTGAGGGGAAAGAAAAATAAAAAAAGAAATAAAGGTCAAGATAGCCTCTTGATTCTGTCTGGCTGAACAAAGGACTCTAGTCCCTTTCTACACCTAAGTCATCAACCTATCAGTTTTCAAAGACAGATGGTCCCCCTTGGTCCCCAGTGGAACATTTCCTTCTAGAATGCACTCTCTTTATAATCCTTTAAGATACGCTATCACCCTTGGCTTTATAAGAGAGCATATTTGGAAGACCTTTGTTTGAAGAATTAATTTCTTCACCACTTCTCTTAGAATCCCCAATTTATGAACCTCTCTAACCCAGCTCAGACCTTTGCTTTTACCCACCTTTATAATGTGAAAATGCTTAGTTTTTTCTTCAACGAATGCCAGGATCTAACCAATTTTGGCCTGTTTTAGTGCAATTATATAACATGTGCAACTGGCATAGCTTGTTTAACCAAGACAAGTGAAGTACTTTTCTTAGACTTGAACATGCACTCTGATGCACGTTCTAAAACCTGATGATCCTCTCTCCTCCATCCAAAACCCAAGCAATCAGCCAAGCCAAATGATCCTCTTAAGCCAGTGAAGAATCCACATTCTTTTTATTCAGTAAGTGGAAAGTGCAGACTGGGGCATAGGACTGGAGGCATTGCTAACTGGATAAGCGATAAAACATGTACCTGAAGTCACCAGGATGAACCATGGCTTCCCAGCTTACAAGCCTCTATTATATTATTTCCCTAGGAATGGGCTGCTGCTGCTGCTAAGTCACTTTAGTCGTGTCCGACTCTGTGTGACCCCATAGACAGCAGCCCACCAGGATCCCGCATCCCTGGGATTTTCCAGGCAAGAACACTGGAGTGGGTTGCCATTTCCTTCTCCAATGCATGAAAGTGAAAAGTGAAAGTGAAGTCACTCAGTCGTGTCCGACTCTTAGTGACTCCATGGACTGTAGCCTACCAGGCTCCTCCCTCCATGGGATTTTCCAGGCAAGAGTACTGGAGTGGGGTGCCATTGTCTTCTCCGGGAATGGGCTGCAGTTCCTACAAATGCTGCCAAGGGGCCTGGTGGGGCTTCTCTCAAAGCTCAGCTGGTAAAGAATCCGCCTGCAGCGCAGGAGACCCTGGTTTTATTCCTGCATTGGGAAGATCCACTGGAGAATGGATAGGCTACCCACTCCAGTATTCTTGGGCTTCCCTTGTGGCTCAGCTGGTAAAGATTCCACCTGCAATGTGGGATGGAGAAGGCAATGGCATCCCACTCCAGTACTCTTGCCTGGAAAATCCCATGGACGGAGGAGCCTGGTAGGCTACAGTCCATGGGGTCGCTAAGAGTCGGACACGACTGAGCAACTTCACTTTCACTTTTCCCTTTCATGCACTAGAGAAGGAAATGGCAACCCACTCCAGTATTCTTGCCTGGAGAATCCCAGGAACGGCGGAGCCTGGTGGGCTGCCATCTATGGGGTCGCACAGAGTCGGACACGACTGAAGCGACTTAGCAGCAATGTGGGAGACCTGGGTTCAATCCCTGGGTTGGGAAGATCCCCTGGAGAAGGGAACGGCTACCCACTCCAGTATTCTGGCCTAGAGAATTCCGTGGACTTTATAGTCCATGGGGTCGCAAAGAGTCGGACACGACTGAGCCACTCTCACTTTCACTGCCTTCTAGTGGACATGAAAGCAATCCTCTGATTCTGTACCATAAATCCTATTATCTGTAGCCCCTGTGTCCTATGGTTCTAGAGACTCGGGGTGCTGGGAAGATGTGTAGTCTCTTCTCTGTACTCATCCTGGCAGCTTCCGTCCATCTCTGGAGCTCTCCTCCAGAAGAGCACTGAGCTTCATAACACAGTTTAGCCATCTTCTCCTCTGAGATTTTTTTTCCAGCCTCTTTCCGATTTGGGTTAAGTACCTCCCTCAATCCAGAACGTGCATATTGTAAATGTCGGTTTATGTCTCTGCCTCTTATTTTTTGTTTCTTTATATTCTCAGAATTGGATTAGATGTTTCAAACCTCATTCAATTTTTTTTTTTAAATCACGAAAATGATAAGCTTTCTTTACTTTTAGCAGTAATACTAGATGCCAGAAGAAAAGGAACTATATCAAAGTTTTGAGTGAATATAAATTAGAAATCTAATATTCTATTCATATTTAGTCAAACAAGTGGAACCAAAATGCCATGAACTTTTTAGCTAAGCAAAAATTCATTAAGTTTTCTAAAATGTATATATTATATTATATGCTCAGTCTTGTCTTACTCTTTGGGACCCCATGGACTGCTGCACGCCAGGCCTCCCTATCCATCACCGACTCCCAGAGCTTGCTCAAACTCACGTCCATTGAGTCAGTGATGCCATCCAACCATCTCATCCTCTGTGGTCCCCTTCTCCTCCAGCCTTCAATCTTTCCCAGCATCAGGGTCTTTTCCAGTGAGTCAGTTCTTCTCATTAGGTGGCCAAAGTATTGGAGCTTCAGCTTCAGCATTAGTCCTTCCAATGAATATTCAGGACTGATTTCCTTTAGGATGGACTGGTTGGATCTCCTGGCAGTCCAAGGGACTCTCAAGAGTCTTCTCCAACACCACAGTTCAAAAGCATCAAGTCTTTGGTGCTCAGTTTTCTTTATAGTCCAGCTCTCCCATCCATACATGACTACTGGATAAACCATAGCTTTGACAAGACAGACCTTTGTCAGCAAAGTAATGCCTCTGCTTTTTAATATGCTGCCTAGGTTGGGGATAGCTTTTCTTCCAAGGAGCAAGCATCTTTAATTTCATGGCTGCAGTCACCATCTGCAGTGATTTTGGAGCCCAAGAAAATAAAGTCTGTCACTGTGTCCATTGTTTCCCCATCTATTTGCATGAAGCGATGGGACTGGATGCCAAGATCTTCAATGGACGTGAACCTGGGCAAACTCCAGGAGATAGTGAGGGTAGTGAGAGACAGGGAGGTCTGGTGTGCTGCAGTCCATGGGGTAGGAAAGAGTCAGACACAGCTTAGCAACTATACATATGCAAAAGCTTTTCTGCTACACTTGATAAAGGCTTAAGAAAGATCTCTGCCTCTTTTTATGCACTGTGATCTTGATGTCTTTAACATCTGACTCAGTGCCCCTGCCAAAATTTTGTTAAATGAGTGAATGTAAGCATATCAGATGTCCATGCCAGGGAAGCCTGGCTCTGATCAAGATTTCACCTGATGGGATTAGACGCTTCCCTGCGGTGGGACACCAGTGTGATGTTTGTTCATAAAGGCTGGCCCAGGTCTGTGCTCCATGGTACCCTGGAACACTGATGTAATACCTTGAGCAGAATCACCTGAGGGCCCACTTGGGAAATAGGCATAGCTGGGGATCCTAGAGGCTGATCAGTCTGCTCCCGGTCACCAGTGGCCAACTTGGCACCATCAGGCCATAGTCAGAGTTGCATCTTCACACGTGCTAGCTGTGGGGACTAAGCAGACCTCTGTTCTCTGGGTCATTGTGTGTGTGTGTGTGTGTGTGTGTATGTGTGTGCGCGCGTGCGCTCACGCGTGCATGCGTGCACATGCGTTCATGCGCGTCTGTTAAGTCGCTTCTGGACTGTAGCCCACCAGGTTCCTTTGTCCATGAGCATTCTCCAGGCAAGAATACTGGAGTGGGGTGCCATACCCTCCTCCAGAGGATCTTCCCAACCCAGGGATCGAACCCATGTCTCTTAATATGTCTCTAGCATTGGTAGGTGGGTTCCTTACCGCTAGAGCCACTTGAGAAGCCCTCTCTGGGTCATTAGGAGAATGAATAATCGTATGACTAAGGGGTGTGCTCAGGAAGATCCACTGGAGTAGGGATAGGCTACTCACTCCAGTATTCTTGGGCTTCCCTGGTGGTGCAGACGGTAAAGTATCCGCCTGCAATGTGGGAGACATGGGTTCGATCCTTGGGTTTGGAAGATCTCCTGGAGAAGGAAATGGCAACCCATTCCAGTATTCTGGTCTGGAGAATCCCATGGACTGTACAGTCCATGCAGTAGCAAAGTTGGACATGACTGAGAGACTTTTACTTCACTCACAAGGGATGGGCGCCTTTCAATAGCCGGTCCTGCAAGTCAAAAGATGGGAATGTTTGTTTTATTTGTATTCAGTAATAAATTTCAAGGTATCCATGGCTGAAGCAGCCTGACTAGCTCAGCAGGTCCCAAATTTTGAGCTCTGTGCCGCTAACTCAGAGCCGCAAAGCCATCCTGGCTGGTCATTGATGCTATGTAGTCATAAACACAAAAAAGTCTTTCTGTTTAAGGAAGGGGGAGGAAGGGGGTTTATATTGTGAAGCTTTTCTTCCAGATGAAAACTCTCCCAGTTCTCTGAACTGAAGGACAGTTTGTCCTTTAAATCAACAAGGTTCTTATTTCAGCATTTGTCCAGAGGGAAAGCCATTTCTCTGGACATCGATTTAGGTCAATCTAATTTCTGTTGGTTTGAGCCTCAGCCTAATGATTTTTGTTTTTCATTTGAGATTCCATCATCTATAGCTGAAAGGTAAAGTCTAGTCCACAGCCTTGCAAAGTGGAGTCAATGATATTAAGTCACCAGGTTCCCACAGGATTTCTAGGAAACAAGAAGGGGCTTCAAACTATTTCCCGAGAAAGACGTTTTCTGTTCAAACCATTTACTCAGTTTCCCTATACATTGACTTCTCCATATGTTCATGCCCTGTGTTTATTTAGCTCAGATGTCCATTCAGTTAACAGATGTTTGTCTAGTGCGTACCAAAGTCAAACCTGAATTTAGTAGATTAAATACAAGGCAAATCCATCGTGTGTTCTATTTTGGATCTTAGAATATCTTTGATATGAAGCTCAGGACTGATTTTCATCGGCCATCTTTCAGCTCAGTCTTACCTGTGGTTAATAGTGTGTGTGTGCGCTCAGTCGTTCAGTCGTGTCTGACTCTTTGTGACCCATGAATTGCAGCCCACCAGGCTCCTCTGTCCTTGGGATTCTCCAGGCAAGAACACTGGAACAGGTTACTAGTTCCTTCTCCAGGGGATCTCCCTGATGCAGAGACAGAACCCGGGTCTCCTGCGCTGGCAGGCAGGTTCTTTACCACTGAGGCACCCGGGGAGCCCCGACACATCTTTATCTTTTCCCATCAGTCCTTCCATGAGAACACTGCTTGCATTATTATTAATTATTAATACTACTCTGCATTATAGATGCTCATATTATTTTTATTCCAATTAAAAAGTAACTTATGTTTATTATAGAAGTTGCAGTATCCAAAAAGGTAGGAAAAAAGAGAAAGCAAGAACACACTCAGTTCCTCTAAAAGAGCTGCTGTGAGCATTTTGATGCAAAATTTTCTCTTTTCTGTGGTTTACAAATCTAGTCTAACGTGTTATTTAAGCCACTTTATATCCTAACTTTCAGCTCTCAGAGAGCAGAAGGGTAGAGGGAGGGACAAAGTAAGTGACGGGTCATCCTCTTAACAGAGGTACAAACTACTAGCTGTAAAATAAGTGAGTTACGAGAATGTAATGTACAGCACATATATTCCATAGCAATTTCATATGAAGTGTATTCTACAAAAATATCAAATCACTGTGTTGTATGCCTGAAACTAATATAATATTTTGAGTCAAATATGCTTCCATAAAAAACAAAGAGAAAGAATCATGAAAATGGGGAAAGTAATTTTAAAAAAACCACAGCATATGCATTTTCTCTTGTTATTACAAACTCTTAATATTATTTTAAGGGAGACATATTACTTCCTTACACATATATAGCATTATTTACTCAGTCTCCTCTTGGTTTAAATCTTCCTACCATATGATCCAGTAATCCTATTTCTAGGTATATACACAAAAGAATTCTGTGAATCCTGTAAGTTCTTCAGCAGCAAGATGCATGGTTAAGAGCGCAGGCTTTAGAGCCACATTGTCTTGGTTCAGGTGCTGACCCTGCCTCTGACTGTGTGAACTTAGGCGTGTTACTTAACCTCTCTGTTCCTTTATTCCACATTTGGAGAAGGAAGATAAAAAGAGTACTTACTCGTGGTGATAAATAAATGAGTTAATGTACATAAAGAGATGTACATCTGGCACACAGTAAGTACTATTTTAGTTCTAGGTATTAACCTATCTACTATCACAGGCCAGACAGGTGAAGGATGACCAAAATGAAGATCAAACAGTGGCTTATCTCAGAGTGGTGAGTTTAATAGTGAATTCCAAAACTTCACGTCCACTGGGAACCTCAGAATATAACCTTTCTGAAAATAGTCTTTGCAGATGTAATCAAGTTAAGATACAGGCATACTGGATTAGGGTGGACCCTAATCCAAAGACAAATATCCTTGTAAGAAAGGAGACACAGAGGATAAGGCTGTATGCAGACGGAGGCAGAGATTGGAGTCACGCTTCTGCAATGGAGGAGCCTGGAGGGCTGCAGTCCATGGAGCTGAAAAAGAGTCAGACACGACTTAGTGACTGAGCAACCACCAGCCAGGGACACCCGGGGCTGACGGATGCAGAAAAAGGCAAGGGTTTTTTCTGGAGACTTCACAGGGGATCTGGCCTGTCGATGCCTTGCTTTCAGACATCTGTCCTCTAGAACTGTTAAAGAATAAATTTATGTTAATTTAAGGCACCTAAAATTTGTTGGAGGACACCAAGGCACAGGGCACCCTGAAATGCCTCATCAAGTACTAGGGAGGAGGCTCAATATTTACATGAAATTGGCACGCCGTAGCCAAGCAGGATGGACATGATTTAAGGCCACTAGGGACTCCAAAACAGACCTGCAGGCAGTCTCAGCTGATCTTCTGGAGTGACATGTGACATCAGTGAGCTGACCAGAGCCCCAGATCATGTGTCATGGCCCTGTGAGCTTCTTGATGGCTTTTTGCTCTCGTCGGCCATTGATAACGCGGCCTCCTTTCCACATCTACTCTGTTGCTAGATTTTAATGATGATTGATTCACATAGCAAATGGCCTAAAGTGGCCCTCACCGCCTTCTTATTGCAGACACAATTACCACTAGGCTGAGCTTGCTGCTACAGTGTCTGATAATGGACTCTAATTTGCCAGTGGGGTTTATGGTTCTGTGTTCCCAGACAGGGATCCATTTCTAAACTACAGACTAATTCATAAATATTTTCTTCTCCAGTCATGGGGGAGGACCGGATCTCATTTCATGTTGAAAGACAGTTCTAGCTGGAGGCCACTGAAGGAGGCTCTGGGCTCAGGCCTGGGACCGAGCTTGCTGATCTAAGCTGTTCATTTTGCAGAAAAGCCTGCTGAGGCCCAGAGAGGTAAAGTGACTTGTCCAAGATCACACAGTGAGCTCCTTATTCTAACACTGCCTTCCTTGCTCCCTGAGTAGGGGAGCAGCAAAGAGAAAGGTGTTCCCAGGAGCCTTTTAGAGTGGAAGCACCTTGACCTCTGCTTGTTTGAAATACTAATAGGAGTTGTTTTCTTTTAAAATAGTATGTTTATTGTTTCTATTTTATAACAATGTTACAAACTCTTCCATGAAAATTAGAAAAAGTAGAAAAAATTAAGAACAATTAGTCATAATTCTTTCACAAAGAAGTAACAGGTTAGCATGTTTTTTTCATTGACAGTGTTTCAGTGTAGATCTAAGGGGCTTCCCAGGTGGCTCAGTGGTAAAGACTTTGCCTGCCAATGAAGGAGACTGGGGTTTGATCCCTGGGTGGAGGAGATCCCTTGGAGAAGGAAATGGCAACCCACTCCAGTATTCTTGCCTGGAGCATCCCGCGGAGGAGGAGCCTGGAGGCTTGCAGTCCACGGGGTCTCGAAGAGTTGAATGCAAGCAAGCAACTGAGCACGAATGCATGCAATGTAGATGCATAAATGCAAATGCATAAATGTAAGATCATATATACAGTTTCTCCCCAAATCAAGAGAGAGTTTTTATTGCATCTTTGAAAAAAATCACAAATAGGTCTTAGGAATCACCCAGTACTCTGTACTTTCTGTAGCTGGACGATGCTTAGATCTTATTCGTCTTCTGCTAAACTGTTTCTTTTTCAGAGACATAGGTGCCATGCAAAGATTTTTCTGATCTCCTTGGTTTTAACTGTTGTGATTTACATAATCAAAGCAGCTGAATTTGATGCAAGTTCGGAGTTGTTTCCTTCAAGAATTAACTCGTCTTTCTAGGCTTGAGATACTGGACAAGCAACATCTGGTCTCATCTGAACCCAGTGCATGGACTTTTCATCCATGAAATTATATATTTCAATGAAAGACCTGTTCTGCTGGCTATCGCTGTTTAGGGGGAAGGGAGCACCTGTAGACCTCACTTCCTCATAACAGAAGCCCACAGAGAGTTTTGTGTTCTGTGTTTCTCTGCTGCTATAGTTGGGCATTTTCTCATGTCATTAAATGCCTCGTTATATCTTCAAGAACATGACCCCATAATATTAAACAATGCAGATTAAGGAGCTATTTAAATATGTTTGCTATTAGACACATTGTTTTCCATTTTTGCAATTATAAATACTTCTGTTGTGTATAAGTTGGGCATACAGATTTAAGATTATCTCTGATTATTCCTTTATACTGAATAATTGGAAGTAGAATTTGGGATCAAAGACTATGATAGTTTTAAGAATCTTAAACAGTACATATTGCTAAATTACATGACTTAATCAGAGTAAAAATGGAAAGGTGTACTTAAAATCAGAAAATCCATGCTTGGATCTTAAATTGCCACTTATTATTAATAGCTATATGAGAACAGCAAATTCTTTTGTTTCCTTTCTAAAGTTAATTTTTAATTAGACAATAATTGCTTTAAAATACCAGAGTTGGCTTCCGTCATACAAGAACATCAATCAACCATAAGTATACATATGTCCGCTTCCCCTTGAAACTTCCCCCCAACCCTCGCCCTACCCCACCCCTCTAGGTTGTCACAGAGCATCGGGCTGACTCCCTGGGTTATACTTCCCACTACTTCTCTATTTGACACATGGTAACATAGATATTTTAATGCTACTGTCTCAATTTATCCTACCCTCTCCTTCCCTCTCTGTGTCCAAAGTCTACTCTCTATATCTGAGTCTCTATTCCTGCCCTGCAAATAGATTCATCACTTAATGTGTGAAATAAGAACAATCACTACCTTACAGCTTATTAAGAGAATGTAATAAAATTAATATTAAAATACTTAGCACCATGCCTAACAATCAGCAGATACTCAACAATTTATTGTTGCTTTGAATTGTTGCTACCAGTGATAAGCCAAGAACCAGAATCTTCTAGGGAAAGACAAAGAATATTTATTTTCCAAACAAGTGCCTCCGGGTGTGGGAAAGAGATAATAATCTTTCAGACTGCAAGTATGTAGATATGTTCAACGGAACACCCAAGACAAAGTTGTTCTCAGTGCTAGAACCATGATGCTGGAAAGTCCAAATGTGCCATTTTGATGATGTCAGTCTCTTCCTAGGGAGAACATTTTGGTATGTCATGGTGCCATCAGAAAATTAGGGCTTACCTAATGCCATGGCCAACCACAGACAAGGCCAGCTGCCAGACTGGCTTGTAGGGTTCAAGAGAATAAAGCTCTGGCTACAGACCCTTCTCTAAATTCTCAGGTTCCCAAGGGCTACAAAGGAGATTGGGCTAAATAAACTTGGAGGAAGTGAGCTAAAATCAAACCAACACGGGCTGTGAGCACAAGTCCCAGCTCTGACACTCCTTAGCTATTCGACTTTGAACCGGTCACTTGACCTGGACCTGCTCGTGTCTCTTTCCTTCTCTATAAAATGATGTCAAGGCAGCCGACTTGTTCAGTCACTAAGTCATGTCCGACTCTTTGAGACCCCATGAACTATCGCATGCCCGGCTTCTCTGTCTTCCACTATGCCCTGGACCTTGCTCAAACTCATGTCCGTTGAGTCAGTGATGCCACCCAGCCATCTCATCCTTTGTTGCCCCCTTCTCCTTCTGCCGTCCATCTTTCCCAGCATCAGGGTCTTTTCCAGTGAGTTGGCTCTTTACATTAGGTGGCCAAAGTATTGGAGCTTCAGCATCAGTCCTTCCAATGAATATTCAGGGTTGATTTCCTTTACAATTGACTGGTTTGATCTCCTTGCATCCAAGGGACTCTCAAGAGTCTTCTCCAGCCTACTTAGCCAGGTGTTTATCAGTCCAGAAGAAAATGAATATGAGATAAAAAGTAGCCAATAGATTAGTAATCATTCTTACTATTATCATGTAATATTAGACAATCCATTACCCTATCTTAGTCTTATCTTCAGTTAGAAAATGGAAAAAATAATAATCATATTCAAGTTGCAATATGACCATAAAGTTGCAGTATTACCATAAAGATTAGTACAAATACACGTGGGAGCACTGAGTAATCTGTGCACCATGACAGAATCAGGATTGGGAGGTACAGTCCTCACCCCTGCGTGTGGGCAGATGAGGGATGACAACGGGTCTTGAAGGCCGGAGGGCATGAGCCTGGGGCTCTCCCAGAGCCTCGTTGCCATATGTCTTCATCTTGGTTACCCGCTGGCAAGGGCATGCCCTCTAGCCATTTCTTGCTGAATGCCAAAATGAGTCAGATGTTTACCACAACAAAATCATGCCCGTCAGGGCATCCTGTGGAGCCAGCGTGGGGCCATCAGTGTTTGCGTCCCAACTGTGGCTGCCCTCTTGTCTGTGTCCAACACAAAGGCCTGATTGTAGCAGTCATTGCGCCCTGGGAAGGGGAGGGAGGGGGGTAGTCCTTAATCTCCAGCATGCAGATGACCTTCTCCTGGAGTTCTGCTTGTTACATATCCATATGGGAAGGTTGGAAGAGTCAGGGACTGCCGTGTTTCACACCCAGGGTGCTGTCCACTCACCTACAATGTCTTCTTTCCAATGAGCACGTTCAGCTACCTTCATCATGTGTGTGTGAGGTTGTGACCAGGGCAGGGGTTGGGGCAGGTAACATATGTGAAGCCAAATGCCTTTAATGACATGATTACTAGCTGTTTAAGGTAAACATAAAAAGTGTATGAAACTAGGACTACGGATAGAAAGATCAGAACTCTGTCTTTGTGCTTTTGCCTTCTGTTTGGTGTCTGTATGATACTCACACCAAACTCAAGTTTGCTCAATTCATTATTTGTCATAAAGATTAATGAAGCCTGTGTGCTTTTCTTCATGTGACCCACTACTTAGAAAGCATCCAATGCCAATAAAGATGAGTTCACCAAAGTTGTTGATTTGAAAGAATGCAAGAGGGGGTACAAAACAATAATACATCACAAGTTTATTTTTTGATGATTTAATTACTTTCAGAGAAAGATGTGAGTTGATGCAACAGTTGTCCCTGAGAGTCACTCAGCAAATATTTATTGAGAACTTGCTGTGTGGGTACTGAGTGCTGGAGGCTGGAGCCCTTCTAGGATTGCAGAGCGGAGGAGGGCATGGCTGGTAGTAAGAGGTGATGAGGGGACAAAACCAAAGGGATGAGGGAAGGTGCCTGTGATACACCCAGGTTTTGGCTTTAGTGATTTCTATGAAGTTAGCTGATGCTCCTAGCAGTGAGATTTAGAAAGATCCACTTCTAAATTTGGGTCTTTAGAAAGACCCAAAGAAAGTTAGAAAGACCAAGGAATCCTTGGTCTTCCCAGGTGGTGCTAGTGGTAAAGAACCCACTTGACATTGTAGGAGATGCAAGAGATGTGGGTTCGATCCCTGCGTCAAGAAGATCCCCCGGAGGAGGGCATGGCAACCCACTCCAGTATTCTTGCTTGGAGAATCCCATGAACAGAGGAGCCTGGCAGGCTATAGTCTGTAAGGTTGCACAAAGTCAGATATGACTGAAGCGATTTAGCACACACTCAGCATATGAAATCTTAAAACTGGGAAAGCTGAGAAGATCGGATGTAGAACAGAGAGAAAGTTGCCACTCACAGTGGCCTCATGCAAGATCCAGTGCAGTCTGGGAGGCCTGGACCTAGTTCACTTAAAGGGACTGGAACCGAGTGAACACATGGTCAGAAGTAGCATAACGTGAAGGCAAAGTCAGCCCGATCTTGGAGGAAGCACTTCCGTGGAGGGGACACTTGGATTTGGTTAAAAGCTTAGGACCCTGTTGAAATGGGACTTTCTCCAAGAATGAGCTGTGAATTTGTGAATGACTTTCAAATCTTTTCAGGAGAGAATGAGAGGACAGTTGGCATTCGGCGGCAGAGACTGGAAGTAAAACCTCGCCCATCCGTGTTTTGCCAAGAAGCTCACATTTCTTGTGTGGAGCCAGTAGAAATGTCATAGGCTGTGTGGTGTTTGCACACTGAGCTGAATGTGAATCAGCCACATTGTGCAACTTTGAGAAAAACCAGGGAATGTCTGAGGAAGGATGAACAGGAGTGAAGAGTTTAGCAACCCAGGAGAGACATGTTATTTCCAAAGAAGCCAGAACTTACCAGAATGTTCTGTTGTCCTCTAGTCGTTGCACAAGAGCATCACAGAGGCTGTGCAGAGCCCGGGGAGTGGAGGTGGGAGTGAAGCTTGAGACAAAGGCCGGTAAGGGAGGAGCCAAGGATCTGAGCAGCTAAACTAAAAGAATAAAGGGTTGGCGAGGGATGAAGTTTATGGTTTCTGGTATAAGAAAGGGCATTAGTCATGATTAAATGGGCCCCACCATTTTTGGAGAAAACAAGAGGAAAGGAGAGTGAAGCTGCAGCACATGATATTATGGTTAGATTTGTTTGTTTACTTATTTAATCTATTTTCTTTTTTTGGCCACTCCATTTGGCAAAGTGATGGGTGATCCTGCCATGCCGGATCTTAGTTCCCCTACCAGGGATTGAACCCATGCCCCCTGCATTAGGAGCCCAGAGTCTTAACCACTGGACCACCAGGGACATCTCAAGGTTATATTTAATGGAAGAACTTGCTAAGTGACTTTTCTTAAGTACGACAGGATTAGTTCTCAGAGGAAAAGAGATTGACTATGAGAATCAGTCTAGCATGTCAATAATAGGTTTAGTACAAATGTTACTTGTGCAGCTACTGTGTAAGGAACTGTGAAATTCCTTCTGCTGGGGACAGTGAGGGGAGTGGTCTTTACAATGAGATAATGCCTCTGGAGTAAAGTCCAGATAGGATTAGCGGGCCTCTTGAGTTTCATTCCCATACTGTGAATTGAATCCTAATGTGTTTTATGGGTCCCCATGGTTTTTAGACTACTGTGTTTCATGACTTTGGTAATCATCCTTAGTTTTAATCTTGAAGGATTCCCTGGTTTTCAAAAGCCAAGCAACAAGTTATTTCCATCATGGTATTCATTTGGCCTTTGTAAATTTTGTGGTTGTTGTTTTGTCGGGAGGGAGGGAAAGTCGGTATCTGTGCATGTGTGTGCGCGCTCAGTCGTGTCCGACTCTTTTGCGACCCCATAGACTGTAGCCCGCCAGCTCCTCTGTCTGTGGTATTCTCCAGGCAAGAACACTGGAGTGGGTTGCCATGTCTTCCTCCAGGGATCTTCCAGACCCAGGGATTGAACTTGCATCTCTCTTGTCTCCTGCATTGGCAGGTGGGTTCCTTACCACTAATGCCATCTGGGAAGCCCATGGTCTTGACAAAATGCACGTGTGTTTCTCTGCAGCCATCCATTAGGTGTAGCCTTGGTCCTGACGCAGCTCATGCTCGATGTGATTTTGCTGCTCACCCATCACTTTGCCAAAATGTCACAAGCCAGCGCCGGGGGGAGCTGTGTCACGTAGGACCATAGCCTTGAGGCAGGTCTGTCCCAGGCGTCCTGAGTTACAAGTGCTGGAAGAAAAATCTGATGCAAGCAGGAAATATGGTTCCATTTTCTTATTTAGAAGACACCCTGAGGTCCATGCGTGATAGAGCTGGGGGTGGGGCGCTCAGACCAGCTAGGAAACCAGAACATAGCACTGTTTTCAGCAGTGAATGAGGAACAGATAAAAGTCAAGCATGAGATACATCCAAACGAGGGAGCGTGAATGAGGATGAATTGGATCAATAGAGGCAAACGCAATCGAATGCCGTCTATTACCCTCCGAGGTGCGTGGGCAAAGAATCGTTAACACTAAGGAGGCTGTGGACCAGCAGCGTGGTGCTGGAAGGTGGGGAGGACGAGCCCTGAGACCCGGGGGCAGGCCCTCCATGATGGTGCTGCTTGGGTCTGCACCCGGAAGTTACAGCTGTTTACCGCTGACCTGCGTGTTAAATATTCATCACCCAGAGCTCCCTTGGGTGCGCGGGGAGGTGTGTTCCAGTCCCCCAAGGCAGCTTTTCTGATTGATGAGAGGAGAAGTAAAAAATAAGGGAAACTCTTTCTTTCTCCTAGTCCCAGTGTGTGTTTTGGTACTTCGAGATTATTCACAGCACTTGAATTAGTCAAAGAAAACTTCTGTTCCTTGGACATCATCTTTCTGACAGTGTGTGGGGGGGAGGGGATGGGGGAGGAGACACATTCAAAGTAATTTCTGCTGAATGGGCTAAATCTCCCAGAACCCTCTGGTCTCTCTTGACTCCAGGTACCTATTAATACATGAAGCACCTGAAGAGGTGGCTGAACCACATGATGACTGGTTTACTTGACAAGTTCACAGGTGATGTTATATTTATTAATGGATGAGAGATGCAACATTATTGTAGGTTGACCAAAATATATTGTCAGAGCTGATGGCTGCCTTTTTGAATTCATCTGAAAAATACAGAGAAAGGTGTTGGGGAGCAGAGTTCGCAAGGCCTGTAGGTGAAGTGGACCTCAAAACATTCTGTCTCCCGCAAGCATTGTACCCTTGATTGGGTGCATACATGCCACTGTTGTTCCGGAAGACGTAGCTTTTGCTAAGGGACAAGATTTTGCTGAGGGACAAAGAGAACAAGAAATAGTTATGACAATCTCTTTTCAAGTTCGTGTGAGTACAGATAGGAGAAACGATCTCTGATCTTCAGCTAGTGTCCATTAGGCTTTCAAATATGTTGCACACTGTCAGGTTTTACTTTGGCTAGGAAGACAGGCTCGCCAAATGTTTTCACATGGTGGTATCTCTAACTGAAACAGAAAGCCACTACTAAATAAACAAAAAGCTCTAGAAGTAGACCACAAAGCACTTAACCAGCATTTTTTTTTCTCAAATGCATGTTATAGCCATAGTGAAACAACCACCTTATTAAACCTTAAAGAGTTTAATTGACCCTTTGGAATCAAACATTTCTCTATCAGTTACCCAGGGATGTTCCCCCCTTGAATACGTTTGGTTTGGCTGAAAAAAGATAGTGAAGAAAAGACTCACTGGAAAAAAACCCTGATGCTGGGAAAGATTGAAGGCAGAAGGAGAAGAGGGTAGTAGAGGATGAGATGGTTAGAGAGCATCACTGATTCAGTGGACATGAATTTGAGCAAGCCGAAAGATAGGGAAGGAGACAGTGACAGACAGGGAAGCCTGGCATGTTGTAATCCATGGGGTTGCAAACAGTTGGACATGACTCAGCGACTGAACAACAGCTGAAAAAACGTTCCAAACTTATTTTGGTGGCCTTTTTTTCTATGTCAATTAGTTTTTGGTTTCTGAACCACTGTCTTTACATAGATTCATCAACAGTCTGAGGCAAGAAAATGGTGTTGGAATTAAGAGAGCAGGAGAGGAAGACGAGAGGGAGGAGAAAAATGGAACGGAAGGAAGGAGGGAAGAGAGTGAAGGACAGGGGCTGGTGACAGCGGGCGTGAGTTGGAAGGATAAAAAAAGTACCAAGGAAGGGACTTCGCTGGGGACCCAGGGGATGAGAATCCGCCTTGCAATGAAAAGGATGCTGGTTTGATTCCTGGTGGGTGACTAAGCCCACAGCACAGCTGCAGAGCCCAAGGGTCACAGCTGGAGCCCATGCACCCAACGCAAGATCCCGCATGACACAGTAGGTCCTGCGTGTGGCAACTAAGACCGGACACAGCCAAATAATAAATTATTAACTTTAAAAAAAATCAGTGCTTTTAAAAAATAAATGTATAATACTGAGGAAGGACAGGAGAGAAAGGCTGATAGGGGGAAATTTCTCTGATCTGCAGGAGCGGGGTAGTTTCATCAAAACCTGCTCTGATGAGTAGCCCAGGGGCTTTTTGTTAGAAACAGGAGCACAGATGGCTTCTGTTTTTGTGAGAAGAGGTCAGACCTCCTTCCCCAGCAGCCACTGGGCATGGCCCCTCTGCAGCTGAAGCTGCTGCTGCCCCCACGCAAAACCCTTTGGTTCCGTTGCCATTTTCTCGCACTGTGGCCCCCATATGCTTACACTCCTGACATCCAGCATGGATGTGAGGACCCTGGACTTGGCTTCCTCTGCACACTCAGAAAGCGGGAAGAGCCTGGGAGCCTACACCCCCTGCCCCAGCCCCCAGGGCAGCCTTGCTGGTGACTGATGGGTGCAGCTGCATCAATACTCCAGCTCTGTCATTCCTGAACTTGGAGGTGTGGTTGTGGCATCTGTACAGCTCCCCTTGCAAAAATGAGCCAAATTCACTCTCTGTGGGATGACTTCCTCACCTTCCCTTTGCTGTGTGCCTCTACTGGGTGTCCTAAATACACTTTCTGATAAACGTTATGAAACTTCATCTTGGGGCCTGCTTCTGGTATCTTGACCTAAGACAGCACCCAGTATCGAAGAGTCTGCGTGCGTGCATGCTCATGTTTAGCAACTGCTAAACCATGTCTGACTGTGTGAGACCCCGTGGACTGTAGCCCACCAGGCTCCTCTGTCCATGGCATTCTTCAGGCAAGAATCCTGGGGTGGGTTGCCATTTCCTTCTCCAGGGGATCTTCCCGACCCACAGATCAAGCCCGAATTTCCTGTGTCTCCTGCATTGCAGGCAGATTCTTTACAGCTGAGCCACCGGGGCAGCCCACCTAAAAGTCTAGATTATTCCAAAGACCACTGAGGCGCTCTCTCTCTGTCCGATCCTCAGGGATGACTGCGCAGTATAAAGGATCTACTCGTTGTGTGCTCCTAGGCTTGCAGTTAAAGAGAACAGTCCCCTCCTGTACAGTCTCCTCCTGCCCACGCTCGTCTCTCCAAGCACTTGGCTTCTTCTGAAACACGTGAGCATCTGTCCTGATGCAGATGAACCACGTCCTGGGAGGCTCCGCTCTCACGGCCCTCGCCCCTCCTCCAGGCTCTGTCGTGGTCTGAGGCTCCATCCGGAAGCCTGCTGGGAGTTTGTCTCCAGAGCTGGGAGTTGTTGTTGGGTGTGTTCGGGAGTTAGCTCCATCTCAACAAGCACCTCTTCGGCCCCCGTCTGACCGCGTCATCATTACCTGGGTGGGTCGAGAGTCGCAGGAGCAGGAGGCAGACAACTTCACTCACAGCCTTGTGGTTTGAACAGACATTTGTCACCCCACCCAAGACGGGTGTTACAGCTGGAGTCCCGGGTGTGTACTAAAATACCACCTGGGTTGTTGGAATTTTGTGGGCGGCGGTTAAGGCTATATTTTCTGGTTCCTTGTGATCCTGTAATTGCTCTATGAAGTCACTGAGGCTCACCATACTCAGTGAATCAGTTCTTAGGACTCTAGTTGAGGGGGAGGTGTTTTTTTTCCCCCCTCGTTCTCAAATACTATGAAAAAAAAATGTGTCTGAGTCTCCACATTTCTTCTCCCATTTATATAGAAAGAGGACAGGAAATAACTCCCCTTTTCAAAGTCAGAAAATGGAAAGTGGTGATGACTACTTATCCTCAGTAGGATTGCTCCCTGTGAATCCAGGCTGGAAAAGTTCTCTGCTGACGGGCCCATGGAGCAGACAGGGCAGAAATCACAATGTTTCTGTGATGGATCCCACCAGGAGGCCAATCTGAGAGCCTGTGGCAAAGTCCTCTTTGAAAAACCCTGTGGTGAATATTTGTTGAGCACCTACTGTATGCCTAGTCATGTAAAGACAGGTGCTGGTGGTGGTGGGGAGGGTAAGTTAGCATGACTTTTTGCCATTTGGGAATTATATATATTGCAAAAATATTATGTTATACTATAAAAATATCTTAATTTTAATATTTTTGATTGAGAGATTTTATTGCAAATAATAGTGATGTGAGAAATCGCCCTCAGATGAAAACTTAAGAGATTTTATTTAAATTGCTGCAGACAAGAGGGATTTGCCGGGTGGCGCTAGTGGTAAAGAACCCATCTGCTAATGCAGGAGATGTAAGAGATGTGGGTTCAATCCCTGTGTCAGGAAGATCCCCCGGAGGAGGGCCTGGCAACACACTCCAGGATTTTTGCCTGGAGAATGCCATGGACAGAGGAGCCGGGTGGGCTGTGGTCCACAGGGACACAGCTGAAGTGACTTAATGCACACGTGCACACACACGTGTGAAGCAGGCTGTCTGATTATGTTGGAGACACTCAAGTCACTGGTCAGCTGCTTTCTTCTCATCCTCATTGCAGAAAATTTGCAGTGAATCATTATTTTTTGGAAGCTGTTGCTCATTGTGTTTTTTCAATACCTGTTAGTTCTTGACAGTTTCTTGTAGGAAAGTCAGCCTTAAAAATATTCACATTTAATTATTTTGACAATAAATTAATGAAAGGAAACATTCCTGACAGGGATTATAAACTGGAACATGGGACAATTACATTTTTTCCCTAGGGGTAATGTTTATTAAATGATTACTATGGCAGAAACCATTAAGCTTGTGAGTAAATCTAACTGCAAAAAGAAAAATCAACCCCTGCTCCTCAAAGGCGACATCCTAGATTTGACTCCACAACAACCTGTATCTTTACCTGAACATTGAAATGGAAATGTTATTTGAGGCAGAGATGGGAGATTTGAATGGCAAGGGAGAGCCTGTCCAAAGAAGATGACCAGGTAACATTTACACAACTCATACACCTCTCACTCACATTATATAATGCGTGAAGTGTTTGGGGAGGTAACTAAGGAGATCTGGGGAGAAGATTTTTAAAACATTTGTTTATTTGGCTGCGTTGGGTCTTAGCTGCAGCACGTGGGACCTTTCCTTGCAACGCTTGGATGCTCTAGTTGTGACTGCCAGGCTCGGTAGTTGGGGCACTCTGGCTTAACTGCTCCATGGCATGTGGGATCCTCCCGCAGCAGGGATTAAACCTGTGTCCCCAGCATTGCAAGGCAGATTTTTAACCACTGGACCTCCATGGAAGATCCCTTTCAAATTTTCTTTAAATCTGAAATTACGTCAAGATAAATACAGTAAAAATAAAATTTACATCATAATCCAGTGAATGTACATACACTTACACACATGTCCACATATTATTCACTCAGCTAATGCTTACAAATGCCCACCAAATGCTATTCTAGACAACAAATGTACGGCAGTGACCACAGCAGAAAAAAATGTCTTCCCCCAAAGCCTATATGTTTATCTATCCATGCACATGTATATCTATCCACCTATGCTACTCTATGTATGTATACAAACATGTATATGTATGTATGTTTACATGCACTTCCATAAAAGTGGGAACACAAATTTTCTTTGAATTATGCTTAAACTCTCAGTGGTGCGTCATGACTTAAAAATTCTATCTTATTTTTAAAATGAAGCCAATGAAGTAAAGAATAAATTGATTTTGTGAACCACTAAGTGATCATAATCTTCAGTTAATGAAGCAAAATCCTAGATTAGGGGAAAAAAAAGCAGTAGCCCAAAGGTCCCCCACTGAAATTTTTATCGACCGCATACCATAACAAAAATTTTCGAATCCAGTCTAAACCTCTCTTCTGATCTCCATGTCTTCATTTCTAATTGCAAGCTTGTCATAGCTGCAGCCATTTCAGATTTTCTCAGTCCCAAATTAAACTCTTGATCTTTCCCTTAAGAGCATTCTTCCTCCAGCGTTTCCCATTTCAGGAAACAGCACCTCAACCCACCCGTTGCTCAGCTTAGAAAGACTGGAGTCATTCTTGACACCTCCCTTCCCTTCACTCCCTACAGGGATCAGCCACCAAGCTCCCTTCATTCTCTATGCTAAATACATCTCAAATTCATTTTTCATTTTGTCTGACACTGTTTTAGTCTAAATCCACCAACATCTTTAACATGAATTATTGTAATGCTTTCCCACTTGGTCTCCTTGCATCCCAAACTTTCCCACTTAAATCTTCCATGCAACAACCAAAGCGAACTTTTAAAGTGAAAGGTAATCATGTCATAACCTTTATGATCTTCCCAGTGCTTGTAGGAGAGACTAACACATTTGTGTGTGTGTGTGTGTGTGTGCTCAGTCTCTCGGTTGTGTTCGACTCGTTGTGACCCCATGGACTGTAGCCCACCAGGCTCCTCTGTCCATGGAATTTTCCAGGCAAGAATCCTGGAGCAGGTTGGCATTTCCTCCTCCAGGGGATCTTCCTGACTTAGGGACTGAACCTGAATCTCCTGCGTTGGAAGGAGGTTTTTTATTTATTTATTTATTTTTACCACTGTGCCATCTCTAACAATATACTAATTCAGACTGTATTTGACCATGAAGGACAGAAAACCTAAAACAACAGTGGGTGAACAGGATAGAAATGTCTTGTCTATCACGTGAGAGAAATGAGAGTAGGTATATTGAGGTTGGCTTCATATATAACAGGGCACCCAAGACACTCCTTCTATCTTGTTTAGGCACGTGGCTTCCACTCCTGGTCAAGTTGGCCACCAAATCTGCAGTCATTATGTCTACCTTCCATGTAACTGGAGGGAGGCCGTGATGTAGAAAAATTCACTCTCTCTCATAAGAGCCCATTCAGCTTACCTTGTCATCTACGCGTTTATCACACAACCACACACAGTTGTGGAGGAAGTAGGGTATAGCCTTTTCTCTATGTGGATAACATACAGGTAACAAGTGAGTATTAATAACTGAGTGCTCACAATAAAGGTTTTTAAAATAAATCTTGAGGTACCATGAGCAGTCTCTGCCAATATGGTCTTTAAGGCTCTACAAGCTTTGGCCCTGCCATCATCTCTTTGCTCAAAAGCTCCACCCACACTGGGCTTCTTCCTTCAGTGAGCAAGCATCCTCTTATCTGGATGGCTTTCCAAAATACTTTCCTGCCTGCTTCCTTGGAAAGAACTACTTTGACCTAAGAAACAAGGCAATAATTAGTCTTAACTCCCTAAACATCCCATATATAGCCTTACTTCAGCTACATATTTGTTTATGCAAGCATTTCAGTTCAGTTGCTCAGTCGTGTCTGACTCTTTGCAACCCCATGGACTGCAGCGTGCCAGGCCTCCTTGTCCATCACCATCTCCTGGAGTTTACTCAAACTCATGTGCATTGAGTCGGTGATGCCATCCAACAATTTTATCTTCTGTTGTCCCCTTCTTCTCCTGCCTTCAATCTTTCCCAGCATCAGGGTCTTTTCATATGAGTCAGTTCTTTGCATCTGGTGGCCAAAGTATTGGAGTTTCAGCTTTAGCATCAGTCCTTCCAATGAATATCCAGGACTGATTTCCTTTAGGATGGACTGGTTAGATCTCCTTGCTGTCCAAGGCACTCTCAACAGTCTTTTCCAGCACCACAGTTCAAAAGCATGAAGCATTTGATTAATTTTAAATACTCCAGCATGGGTAGTGAGGTATGTGTGTGTGTAAAACAGGTTAAACCTAATCTGTATCTACCATTTAGAGCTGGACAGTAATCTTGTAAGCATGCTTGTTAAAACGTTTCGGTTATTTCCGACTCTTTGTGACCTTATGGGCTGTAGCCCACCAGGCTCCCCTGTCCAAGGGATTCTCAAAGCACGAATGCTGGAGTGGATTGCCGTGCCCTCCTCCAGGGAATCTTCCCAACCCAGGGATCAAACCTGCATCATTTTATGCCTCCTGCATTGGCATATGGTTTCATTACCACCAGTGCCACGTGGGAAGCCCTATAAAGTAAGCAGGTTTAAACTAACCTATTTCAACAGCATAGAGTTGCCTTACTACACAAGGAATGCTAGAAGTGATGAAAGTTACGTATTTAAGATATATGACTGGTGGGGAGGAAGGCGGCAGAAAAACCATTACCCTTCTGTGAGCAGGATTTTATTCATTTATTTGGCTGCTCCTTGTGGCATGCAGAATCATAGCTTCCTGACCAGGGATCAAACCCAAGCCCCCTGCAGTGGACGCATGGAGTCCTAACCAGTGGACTGCCAGGGAAGCTCCTGAGTAGAATTTCAAAAATCGGTGAAACCGTTAGTCTACTCCATTGGTCCTGACGGTCCAGAGCCCAACCAGGGTATGGTATAGAACAGACATTCATTGAGGAAATAAGCAAATTCACTTAGCATTCACTGTCAGTTAGCTAATACTTAGAATGAAACTACAAACTCAAATGAGAGATAAAAATTAATACTTTACTGTTTGCTGTATGTTTGAAATACTTTGCTGTAAAGTGGAGTGAAATGAGGGCTTCCCTGGTGGCTCAGACAGTAAAGAATCTGCTTGCAGTGCAGGAGACAAGGGTTTGATCCTTGGGTTAGGAAGATTCCCCAGGAGAAGGGAATGGCTACCCACTTCAGTATTCTTGCCTGTAGAATTCCACGGACTGAGGAGCCTGATCGGCTACAGCCCTTGGGGTCATAAAGAGTCAGACACGACTGAGCTACTAACACAAAAAGAGCAGAGTGAGGTGAGCATCTGTAGTTTGTTTCAGATTATTAATACCTTTATTAACATATAACTCACAACGTATAATTATTCCATTTAAAGTATATAATTCAGTGGATTTTAGCATATACAGAGTTGTGTGCCCATCACCACAAAGTAATTTAGAACAATTTAATCCCCAAATGAAATTTCAAACATTTTAATGGTCACTTCCCATCCTCCTAGTAATTTACACGAGCTCCTATAGGTTTGCTCATTCTGTATACTTCATATAAATCTCTGACTTCTTCCGCTAAGCATGTCTTAAAAGTTTATTCACATCGTAGCTTGTATCAGTATTTTATTGCAAATAACATTCCATTGTTTGGAAATAACACCTTTTGTTTATCCATTCATCAGTTGATGGACATTTGCGTTGTTTTCATGTTTTGGTTACCGTGAGTAATGCTGTAAGAATATTTGTGTACAAGTTCTTGTGTGGACATATGTTTTTATTTCTCTTGTATATTGTATTAATTTCCTATAGTGGCTGTAGCAAATTACACACATTTAGTGGCTTAAAACAGCATGGATTTATTATCTTGTAGTTCTGGCAGTCTTGATTCTAAATCCATTTCACTGGTTAAAGCTAAGGTGCTGGCAGGGCTGATACCCCTCTGAAGACTCCAGGGGGACCTTTCCAGCTCCCAGAGGTCATCTGCATCCTCTGGCTCCTACCAGCCCTGGCATCCCTCCCGCTTCTCTTTCATCATCCTGTCTCCTTCTCATCCTCTCCCGTCGTCACATCTCTGACTTTCTCTGCTTTAATTGTCACATGGCTTTCTCTGACTTGGGCCATCCCGCCGTGGTCTCGTAAGGACCCTTGTGATTACACTGGATGCACAGATAATCTAGGACAATCTCCTCATCTCCAGACACTGAGTTATCACAGGTGCAAATTTGTTGCTGTTGCTCGTTTGTTGTTACTGCTGTCTGTTTGTTTAGTGACATTCCTTAACTAAATCTGAAAGGTATGTGTTCCCTGTCCTGTTCTGACACCATTGCTTAGCAATCAGCTAATGATCGATCAGAGATTTCCTTCTATGCTTTCAGCCAATAATATTTCCACCCTTTGCTTAAGGGCTTTCTGTGTGTTGGGAAGGCTTTCAATGCTTGGGTAGCTTACAACTCTGTCTTAACCTTCACTTACTCTTGTACAGGACCTAAAGTTCAGCCTAGGATGAGAGACTGGGGTCCTCTCAGATGTTTTTGGAAATACACACAGCCCTGGATATGTGCATGGCCTTTTAATCCCTAGATATTTGGGACTGGTACAGGTGACATCCTTTTAAAAGAACTTCTGTTGACTCATCGTGACAATAGAAACACTTGGTGGCTTGACACATTCTAAATTGTGTCTTTCCCCCCAAAGAATTATTTCTGTTCAAAGCCTTTGGGATGAACCCAAGAGTGAAGAAGATAAATCCAGTTGCCCTGCTCTGGGCGGTTGGAGGTATACTCACTCTGGGAGTTAAGTGTGTTCTGTTCTGACCACAAGTGCCTCCTTCTTGAGTGGGTCAAGTGGCCTCAAAGGTGACTCTCGACTGCTCTTGAACCAGAGGTGGTTATTGATGAATCAGCTGTAGCAACATGTCTTTCTTGCAGAGAGCTGAGTCAGAGCAAACCGAAGGCAAATATTCTGACAGCTTTTGAAGAAGAATCTACACGTTGTTCCCTCCACCGTGGCACAAACCCAGAGAACTGAACAGCATTTAAGAGTTTTTTTTCAGTTGTGTCTGATGTTTTTCTTTCTTTAAAAAAAATGACTCAAAAGTTTCCACTTGAGTTTCAATCAATATGCTGCAGATGAGCCAAGTCATCCTGGCAGAGGGAAGAACTGAGATTGTGTTCCTGCGGATGGTGCCAGGAGGCAGGGTGCTCCAAGGGAGGGCAGGGGTGAACGCTGAAGCTTCAGAGACCTGGTGGCAGCAGTGAGACGTACGCACGTGGCCAGGCCTGGGGCTGTGGGCTGCTCCCAGGTGAATATCAGCAGGCACTTGGCTCCTCCCCTCGCATAGTCACTTTGTGGCTTGAGGACTGACTAGCTCATCACCTCCTTTCTCCAACCCCTGAAAGTGAGAGATGGTCTGGTGAAGGGTGGTGTACCTTTTCTGCAGAAATGTGCACTTGCATAGCTGAAGAGCGCTTTAGGAAATTGAAACATAGTCCTTCACTGACATAACATTGCCGAGATTTGTTCTTCTCCTCCCTGATTGATCTTCAGCTGGCGGTGGTACTGACAGACTCAGTTCCAGTATCTCTACTCTCAGCTTCCTTGACAAGGAGTGAATGATTTTTTAATGGGGAATTTAAGAAAGAGCTCTCTGCTTGGAGATATTTATATATAGTCCCAAATATTACATATATAATATATATATATATTCCCAAATATCACATATATAATATTAATATTAGGAGAAGACAATGGCACTCCACTCCAGTACTCTTGCCTGGAAAATCCCATGGACGGAGGAGCCTGGTAGGCTACAGTCCACGGGGTCGCTAAGAGTCAGACGACTGAGCGACTTCACTTTCATTTTTCCCTTTTATGCGCTGGAGAAGGAAACGGCAACCCACTCCAGTATTCTTGCCTGGAGAATCCCAGGGATGGCGGAGCCTGGTGGGCTGCCGTCTATGGGGTCGCACAGAGTCAGACACGACTGAAGCGACTTAGCAGCAGCAGCAGCAATATTAATATTAAAGGCTTTCTCAAGCACAGGGCACCAGCCCCACAGCCTTGGTGGGGCCGACAGCTGGGGACTGGTGGCTGGATCATGCATGGCACTCCCTTACCCAAGGATAGCAGCCTTCATCCGGAACTCCCCTAGTGGTTACAGGTTCCAGTTGGGTTCCAGAGTTCTGAAACTGTGGATTCCAAATGGTTTCACCAGTTTGACGGCTGCTTTGTTAGAGGGAGCAACTCCGAGATCTTCCTACTCTACATTTTGCATGAAGTCCCTTGTCTGAATGTATTGTGAAATTCATGTAAATGATATCTATCTATCTAAATCTCTATTTCTTATTTTTTCATCAACCGTTTTTTAAAAATTGCAGTGAAATACACATAACACAATATTTACCATCTTAACCACTTTTAAGCATATAGTTCAAAGGCGTTAAGTATATCCACACTGTCCAACTAACATTACCACCATTCACTTGCAGAATTCTCTTCATCTTGCAAAATGAAAAGTCTGTAGCCACTAAGTGAAGACCCCCCCTTTCCACCCACCCCACAGACCCTGGTGACAGGCATCCTACTATTTGTCTCTGTGAATCTGACCATTTTAAATATTCATTAAGTGGACCTACTGTTAATTCTTTTGTGACTGACTCATTTCACTTAGCCCAACAGCCTCCAGGTACATGCATGCCTCAGAATTTCCCTCTTTTTGAAGGCTGAATAATATTTCGTTGTACAAATACATCACAAATAGCTTATCCTTCCATCCATCCCCTGATGGACATTCTGGTTGCTTTTGGCTATTGTGATTCACGCTGCTGCCAACAAGGGTGAATAATATCTGTTTAAAGTCCCCGTTTTCAATTCTTTTGACTATATATCCGGAAGTAGAGTTACCAGATTGTACGGTAATTCTAGATTTAATTTTGGAATAATCACCATCCTGTTTTCCACAGCCACTGTATCATTTTACATTACTGCCAACTGCCGGAAATTCCAGTTTCTTCACACCCTCACTAACGCTTGATGTTTTCAGGTGTTGTTTATTAAACAGCAGCCACGGCAATAGGTCTGATGTTTTCCGGAGCCATCCATGCTTCTTCCTGCTGCCACAATCTAGTCCACTAACGAGGCTACATGTTATTTCATATTATCTCCCAGGGTGGACCGCGCCTCCCTGTCCAAATAAGGCTGTAGTAACATATTTGCTTATGTCCATTTGTGAATCTGTGTGAAATCAGTTCGGGCATATATACCCAGGGATGGAATTGCTGGATCTCAATGTATTAGAATTTGTGTACTTTTTATTTGACTAAGCAGTCTTAAGTAAAGCCAGATTGCTCTCTGGAATGGCTACACAGGTTTACATTACGTTCCTACCAACAATGTATGAGGATTCTGTAGTTCAAAAATCTTTTATCAAAATTGGCATTATAAGGACTTCCCTGGCAGTGCAGTGGCTAAGACTTCGCCTGCCAATGCAGGGGCACAGGTTTGAGCCCTGGTTGGAGAACTAGGATCCCACCTGCCACGAGGCAAAAACAAACAAAAAAAGCATTTAATGTACTTCCTGTTATATGCAGTCTTATATGCCTGATTAATTAGTATTTTTCTAACTTCTAATTATTTTGAACATTTCTTCCTATGATTATTAACTGTCTGAGCTTTCTGTGTTAAAACTTCCTTACTGATATCTTTCACTCATTTTTTAAGCTCTTTGTTGGTGTAGGTCTTCTTGTTGTTGGTTTTTTGGGGGTGTTGGTTGTTTTGTGACTGGCAGATTACCTTTCACATTCCAGAAATTAGGGACCGTTTTTGAAAGACGTTGTTTATTCTTCTACTCTATCATGTATTTATTAATTTGTCCAATGTGTGTTCATTAAACAGAAGCTTTTAATTTTGATAGACTCTAATTTGACATTTTTTAAACCTATACATTATTTTATTCAAACTAGTCCTTCCCTGCCCTTAGTTCACAAATATATTTCTTCTACATTTTATTCTGTGAACTTCAGTGTTTTACCTTCCCTATTTAAGCTTTCATCTACCTTGCTATATAGTGTTATTGGGAAGAGATTGCCTTTTCTCCATGTAATGAGATGAATTTTTCCACATATTTTCTTCACATAATTTTCTGTACCTTATGTTGAATCAAGTTGTCCTTTCTTCATCAATTTTGTTGTCCTCCTCATCAAATATTCTGTTCCTGGATATAGACAGGTCTGTTCCTGACCCTCCATGCTATTTCAACGCTCTGTTAATCTCTTTGTTCAACAATGACCCGGTATCTTTTAGTCATAATGATTTTTATCTACTATGATATAAAATTGCTAATATTTAATCATTTTGACCTACAAAAATGGTAATTTCTTCTAGCTGCACCTGACAGTCTGTTTTAACTTGAATGTGGGAAGTTCTCCAAGTTCTCCCTCTTCTTTTTTTTATGTAAAGTTGATTTGTCTCTTTATACACATTGGTTCTGCTTTATAAATTCCAGATTAAGTTTAATGAATTTCTTGTAAATATCTGACAACTATTTTGATTGAGTGTCATTGAATTTTAGATCAATGTAGGGAAAATCAATACTTTTATATCAAGCCAGCTCATTTAATAGCATGGCATGTCTTCAGTTATTCAAATAAATTTTTTATGTTCTTCATCAAAGTTTTAATTTTTTCTCTGTAGAAATCTCATGCATTCTTGATTTAGTTAATTCCTAGGTCCTTTGTAATATTTGTCATTTTGAAAAATATCATTTTTAATTTTATTTTGAGTCCATCTCTACCGGGATGGAGAAATACTATTGATTTTTCTAGATTGATCTTCTATGCAGATAACTGCTGAACTCTCTTTTTACTTTTAATCTTTTTCCATTAGAAGTTTGTTGATTCGATTTATCTTTCTAGATAGATGGTAATATTATTTGTAAACAAAGGCAGTTTTAATCTCTTTCTTTACAATCTTTAAAGCTATTTCCTTTCCTTTCCTGATAAAATTAACCAATACTATATTGAAATACTGGTGACAATTGGGAATCCATATTTGTTCTTAGTCTTAAAGGGAAATTTTAGTTTCTCCATGCTTGAAATCTTTAAGATTTAGAATTCTCTTTATATATCTTACCCCTCAAAATGACTTCAGAACACTACACCAGCTGTTTGGACCAGATCTCTTGTCTTTGGGCTTTAAAAATCATAGGCAGTTGTTATCTCAACCATTAGTAGGGAGAAATGTAATTGGTTTTTGTACTATATATCTTCCTGTTCTCTGTGCTACTCAAAGCTGCAACTCTCTGTGTTTATATAGAAAATAACCCAAATCATTCTTTCTCTAGCCTTTAACACTCCAAATGTAACACATATCAATAAAGTCCTTACTGGTATAAATGATTGAATAAATCAATAAATGGAGGAGAATAGACCCATCTCTGACGCAGAGTAATTCCAAGTAATTTGAGCAGATACTCTGTCCCTGGAGAGTGGGGTAGAACTCTCCACTCTGGGCTGCAGATAGAAATTTCCTCCCACAGAGCACAGTGTGGACAGGGAGACAGAGTCACTTCCCAATGGAGGAACTCAATGGACACAAGCTCAGTCAGGTGATCAGGGTCAACATTAATGCTGATGCTATATTGATAGTGGGTACCTTTTGTAGGAAGGGCTTCCCGGGTGGCTTAGTGGTAAAGAATTCACCTGCCAATGCAGGAGACACAGGTTCCATCCCTGGGTAGGGAAGATTGCCCTGGAGAAGGAAAAGGGAACCCACTCCAGTTTTATTGCCTGGAAAATCCCGTGGACAGAGGAGACTGGAAGGCCATAGTCCATAGGGTCGCAAAGAGTAGGACACAACTGAGAGAATAACCAGAAGCAACAACCCTTCATAGGGTGTGATGACTGAAGTGCTCGGCCTCTGCAGTCCTCCTGCCCCAACCTGCAACCCATCCCTTCATGAGATGAACATCCAAGGAGCCTCGGTTGATGGACATGATACAAAATACCTGACCAGTGCTCCTCGAAACTGTCACTGTCATAAAAAAAAAGAGAGAGAGAGCGTCAGAGAAACAGTCACAACCAAGAGAAGCCTAAACGGACGTGATAACTGAATGTCACATGAGAGCTTAGATGGGATCCTGGAACAGAAGAAGGACATTAGGCGAAAACTGGAGGGGCCGCAGTAAAGGGTGGAGTTCAGTCCATAATAATCTGTCTGCACTGATGTGTTAATTGTGACAATTGTGTCATATTAATGGAAGATGTCAGTAACAGAGGAAGACTGGGTGTGTGCTTGAAGGGTAGGGGAATTCTCTGTACTCTTTGCAATTTTTTTGTAAATCTAAAATTGTTCTACAATAAAATACTCGATCTAAAAAACCCTCTAGAGTCTTCACAGAGAGTTCTGAGTGAGGTCTGGCTTCCTGGGTGGGTAGAGGCGGTACGGATAGTTTAGGAATTTGGGAGTGACATGGACACACCTCGACACTTGAGATAGATAACCAACAAGGACTTACTATATAGTACAGGGAACTCTGCTCAATATTCTGTAATAATTTAATGGGAAAAGAATTTGAAAAATGATAGATACTTGTATATGTGTAACTGAATCACATTACTATACACCCGAGTCTAACACAACAGTGTTTATCCAATATAAAAGGTTTTTAAAAACCTAAAAAGATCAGAAAGGGACTGAGAAGGAACATTGCCTTTGCTCAACACTTTTAAGAACGTAACCCCCCAGAGGGAGGCACATGCCTCCCCTGTGTGTGCACAGGTGTGCAGGGCTCTGTGTGCTGGTAACACCTGCTACGCGGGAGAATGGACAGTTGAATTAAAGTCTGGGTATTTGCCTGCTTCACAAAGTAGATGAGAATCTGTGCAGGGTACACACCCACACGCAAACACACACATGCCCGTGCATGCGTGCGTGCTAAGTCACCTCAGTCGACTCTTGCGACCCCATGGACTGTAACCCTCCAGGCTCCTCGGTCCATGGGATTCTCCAGGCAAGAACACTGGAATGGGTTGCCATCCCTTCTCCAGGGGATCTTCCCGACCCAGGGATCAAATCCGTGTCTCCTGTGTCTCCTGCGTCTCCTGCACTGGCAGGCAGACTCTTTACCCCAGACCCACCTGGGAAGACTCACACATGCTCTCTCACACACACATGTACACACACACACGCACACACACACTATCAGATATGACTTGGAACAGACGTCCTGCTTCCCTGGAGGCAGAGGTTTTTGAAGGTGAGTCCGGAGCTCCTGAGATGAGGTGCCCAACAGCGCCAGGATGCAATCCCGTGTCTCTAGAGCTTTTCTTTTAAGCTGCCCCGCCGGAGGGCTCTGCACACCGCACACACTCACCACCACACATGGGTGATCACACTCGTCTTTCTTCTCTACCAGAAAGTGATGTTCCCTCCCACCCTACTCCTCTCTGCTTTGTCCTTATTTGCACGGCCTCCTGGCATTACCTCAAAATAAACTAAAATCTCTTCCAGTTGGATCCCCGAATAATTTCAGAGGGGAGGGTTTCTTTGTGATTTTTGTTTGCTTATGGACTCTGCACAATGTTTGCAAATTCTACAGTGCTAGAAAGCTTCCAGACCTATTTAAATCCGTTTCCCAATTACCCAGCACAATTGAAGATATCACTGACTCGCAGTGAAAATCCAGAAAGAGTCTATGCTTTGCAGTATGTGTGTGAATGTCCAGAATTTTCAGAAAGCACGTTGCTTGCAGAATCCATCCTCTAGATAGAGCTTCTGACGACGACCTTATGCTGTTGGCTCCTGTAGCCAGAGGCTGTCAGGCCCTGCCCCTGGTGAGTGGCAAGATTCCCAGCATGGGGAAGACTTAGAATGGATTTTAGAACTGTGCCTCTCACTGTCAGTTTGGGGGCTTTCAAGACCCACAGCTGAGCCATCACTGCAAGGAGGTTGTAAGTCTGCTCCCTCCCACCTCTGGAAAGCTCCCAAATGTAAGAAATCTATAGTTTGATTACCCTGGGACCAGGATTTTTTTTTTTTTTTTCCATCTGGGGGAAGAGCAAGGTGATGAATTGCTTAATATTAGGCCTGGGAGACTTTGCGAGCTGATTTCGTAGCCCGGAGATTTTGGAGATTCTATCTGGGGAGTGAAAAGCATGTGTGTAGCTGCTTACAGCCCAAGGGGCCTTTAGATGCCAACCGAAGTTGTCGCACTTGGAAGGGGATAAAGCCCTGGAACATGTCTCCCTAGGATATTCCGCTGTCCCCACTGGCAGAAATGATGATCCTATGGCCTAAAACAAAGTCTTATTAAGAAAGAAATCCAGCCACAGTGTACGGTCATGTGATCAGCAGTGTTCTCCTGGGTGAAAGATGCTCGTCAGGGACTGTCTTAGTGGGTTCAGGCTGCCGTACCAAAAGCACCTTAGACCAGGTGGCTTGGAAACAGCAGACACTAATTTCTCATGGTTCTGCAGGCTCGTCCAAGATCAACGCACCATTGCGGTCTGCTTCCTGGCTCACTGATGCCTGTCTTCTCCCACGTCCGCCCATGGTAGTGTCACCAAAAGGCGTGGGGTCCGACCGCTTGTAGCCCCAAGGCCAGGAAGCAGACCAGGTTGGTGGAAAGGAAAGTTTGCTTTATTTCAGACTCTGGCAGCTGAGGGGGGAGGGCAGACATCTCTCCAAAGTCAACTCCTCCACTAACAGGCTTAATGACTGCATTATTATTATTCAGTGTCCTTTGACTGTTTTCCTTTGTTTCTGCATGTCTTCATTTCTCTGATTAAACTTATTCTTTGGCTAAAATTTTCCACAGAGGAAAGGCAGGCAGAGTCCATGGCAGGGTGGGGGGCTGCAGTGGACAGGACGTGCTCCACTGGGGTAGAAGTGGCGAACAGGCTGTCTGGGGTCTCATTTGCGAGGCCCTCACTCTTGTGACATAGCTGTCCCTGAAGGTCCCTCTCATTCTGAAAGTTAGGATTTCGACATCTGAATTTTAGAAGGGCTCACGTTTAGTCCATTGCAGGGACCGTCCAAATGCTACTGAACCCTACGTTGCAAGTGTTTCCCTGCTGAAGCTAGAGGCACTGTCAGTTGGTTTGCACCCCAGGGTGTTCTGAACGTGGTTCTACGCTGAGTCACTAATGATGGGTTTTTAGGTACCTCTGATCCGGAGACTTGGCTCACTTCCTGTTACTTTCTCATCCATTTCCTGATGTGAAATTGTCTAAGGAAAGTGTCCCGTGGTCATGCACTGATGTCGCAGGATCCTTCTGAACCCCCTACAGGAAGTGTCTACAACTATTCTACAATAAAATACATTTAAAACATTTAAGTACCCAACATCAGCAGGGACTCTAGTAAACCACTTTAGTGATAAAACATCTACTCATTCAGTTTATGTTTTCTTTTATTGTCCCTGCATTATTAGTGGGTTTTGCTTCATTGCTATCATCATGCCTGCTGATTTTTTTCTTTTATTAAATTGTAGAAGGAATCATGCTAGAGACAGAGTTCCCTGAGTGACTGAGTCACATCCTGAGAATAAGTTGGGCAAGTGTTTTTTTATGTGTGTGCGTGAGTGTGAGTCTGTGGGGCTGCGGATGTTGGTGGAAGGATGAAGAACTGGGGGGCAGTTGATGAGTGAAATGACTAGCAGGGTGGCTGTGCATTGATTTGCTCCTGGTGAATCAGGCAGCCTCAGTCGAAGGTGCGGATTCGATTTGCTATGAGCCCTGCTTCCTTTCTGCCTGTTTCCCCCTCTCTCTCATCCCATCTCGGATTATTTTTCTGCTTGCCTCCCCAGTCAAAGCCTATGCTCAAAATATTTATTCACACTAAGGTGTAAATAATAGGCGTTATTGTTGTTCAGTTGCTAAATCATGTCTGACTCTTTGTGACCCCATGAACTGCAGCACATCAGTCTTCTCTGTCCTCCACTATCTCCCGGAGTTTGCTCAAATTCATGTCCATTGAATCAGTTATGCTCTCCAACCATCTCATCCTCTGCTGCCCCCTTCCCTTTTTGCCTTCAATCTTTCCCAGCATCAGGGTCTTTTCCAATGAGTCGGCTCTTCACATCATGTGGCCAAAGTATGAGACTTTCAGCTTCATCATCAGTCCTTCCAATGAATATTCAAGGTTGATTTCCTTTAGGAAAGTAGACAACAGGTCAAATGAGAAATGAGAATAATTTTTAAATTATTTCCTCTTTTAATTAGATAATGCTTAGACTATAAGTGAAAGTGAAAGTCACTGAGTCGTGTCCGACTTTTTGTGGCCCCGTAGACTACAGAGTCCATGGAATTCTCCAGGCCAGACTACTGAAGCCTTCTGCTTCTCCAGGGAATCTTCCCAACCCAAGGATCGAACCCAGGTCTCCCGCATTGCAGGACTATAAACATGGTGCTAAATCATGGAAGATCAATTATAGGATGATTGTTTAGGAAGGATTTTTAAGCCTTTGCAGATCCTGTGGAATATAACTATGGCATACCTGACTCTACCTAAAGATTAGGTCAACTTTGACAGAGAGGGATTTAATCAAAATGAAAAAAGTAAAAATTAAGGCAAATATTTATTCTTGAATGCAATAGCTTAGGAAACTAGAAAACTAGTGTTCCTGAATTAGGTTAATATTCCCTCCATTTCCTGTTTACCACTCAAATACAGTTCTTTAAAATTCTGAATCACTTACTTAAAGTTTAATGGATTTGGACTGAGCCAGCAGATTCTCTATTATCTCTTCCAAAAATTCAGTCTACGAATGTTCCTTAATGGTCTATATACAAAAAGTACCTCGCCACTTCCTGTGGAGGATACAAAATGAACACATGAATACCTTCCTTACGGGATTCTTTTAATAATTAGATTAATAATAGTCTATGTAAAATGCTTAGAATTCAGTACAAAATAAACACTCCACAGGTGGTTACTATTGTGTTGCATTATCATTATTCCAGCTCAAAGGCACTCTGCCTGTTTGACTGTGAACAAGTTAATACATTTCCTTATGCTTCATTCACTTTCCTCTTGAGGAGAATGAAGATAATAAATAGGTGTAGCACCTACTTTACAGGTTGGTTATGAGTCTTAGCTAAGAAAATATCTGTAGCCCCACTTTGAAAGCTCTGACACCCTAGACAAACATAAGGAAGCTCGTTCAGCTGTTACAAGAGTGAGAGCTCAGGCCCCAGTGGGTGGAAGAATCACGTGCTTCTGTTATGTCTCCTGTTACCTGGAAGAGGCTTGGGAGAGGCCTTTCGAGCATCACTGCTGGGCTGTCCATGCCAGAGGCATACCTTTAGTTCTTGATTTGACGGGGTATATGGGATGTTGGGACTTCTTGGTGGCTCAGATGGTAAAGAATCTGCCTGCAATGTGGGACACCCAAGTTCGATCCCTGGGTTGGGAAGATCCCCTGGAGAAGGGAATGACAACCCACTCCAGTATTCTTGCCTGGAGAATTCCATGGACAGAGGAGCCTGGTGAGCTACAGTCCATGGGGTTACAAAGAATCGGACACGACTCGGTGACTAAGATAACATGGGATGTTAGAAGGTAAGGTTGAGATTGGTCTAAATTCTCACCTCTCCTTGTTCATTCATTCAAACTTTATTTCTTGGTAGATGAGAGGGGTAGGGGTGGGAGGGAGAAAGAGAGAGAGACTATTCTGCTGACCTTCTGATTCTTCTGAGTCTCAAACCAAGAGCATCTCCAAGAGCAGAGCCAGGTGGGATGGCGCACGTGCCCAGGAGATGTCTGGGTCACACAAGTGACCCCAGACCTCAGATCTCAGACCCTCACTGCTGCCTCTGAGGGACTGTGGGGCTGGGCTCCAGAAGGCATCGCAGATATTGTCCACAAGAGCGCTTGGAAGGGTTAATTGTTGGCCGAGCTCTTGCATCTATGAGAGCGGCTGTGGAGAGCTGTGTAGAAAGCGTTGCATAACAAGCCTTCAGTTCACTAAATGCACATGTTTTTATAATCTATCTAAGGGAATTGAACTCCCTTATTAAAACAAAGTGCAGACTCTCCAAAGCTCCAGTCCTCACAGGGGACTGCCCAGGTAAGACAAGGTATTTGGGCCGAGTCATCCACTTCTAGTGATCTTAAATTTTATCTACCCCATGGGTTCACTGTCTTTAATTACTGTGGCCACTGCAGCGACTTCATTTCTAAAACTCTGTCCCAAACGTAAACAAAATCATTCTTCTAAGTTCATACATTTTGAGGACTAGAATCTCCTAAAGGACTCTACTTAATGCCCTAAAGAATAAGGAGGGAGTAGACAAGGAAAATGTAAAATGCAGAGCCCAGGCTTGTGATGGGCAAAACCGTCATGCACTCCTCCAATGTGAGCAGAGAGGAATATAGTCTTTATCCCAAGCGTGAATCAGCATTTTGATCAAGCTCTCGGCCGACGTCCCAGCTCCTCACATTTTCTGGGTTTCCTGTCCCTGTAGGTTGTGTCTCAGACATTTTGTATGTACTGAGTCCAAGCCAGAGTCAACAAAGAGACAGCCTTAGACGACCCCATTCCTGGTTCTCGTTTCTGGTTGGAGACGTGGGCCTTTCCCCAGGTGACTGGCAGGTTCCTGACGATGTTCACGATGACTGAACGATCACATAGTTCTCACGCTTCTATGTGCAGCTGCTATATTCCCCTGACAAGTCTTTCTATGAAAAAGAAGAGGAAAACTCGGTGATAACCCATCCACGCAAGGATGGCAGTGACCAGTGTGGTGGCCACTCAGATCTGCAGCAGAGGCCTCAGTGACCCATAGCCCGGCCACTGCCCTCTGGACCCCTCGTGTTCCCTGGGGACCACTCTCCCTGTGTGTGGGCTGCTCTCAGCCAGTCTGAGCAGGGCGATGGCCCCGTGCACGCCCACTCCCGTAAGACACAGCCTGCTGTGCAGGAGTGGACCAGAGGCCTCACCCTCAGCCTGGCCGGCCTTGACCTGGACAACTGCCACCTCCAGGGCTCCTCCTGCCCAAGTCTTCTCCTTCCTCACCCCTCCCACATTCGCAGACCCGCAGTGTGGTCTGAAGATGCTGCCTGACTCCTGGGGAGGCCTCTCTCGATAAACATCTTGGACATGGAATCCTGTCCTGGCATTTGCTTCTCAGTGGACACACATTGACATAACCAGTAACCAAGGAGATGTTTGCTTACAGATCTGGGCTGTGCCTGCTGACGTAACCTGTGTTCACTTGGAGGTTCATGTGTTTCATTCCTCTGGACACCTGCTAGGCTCTGGGCTCCCCTGGAAGCTCGGAGCTCTGGGTGAGCTAGTGGAGCAGAACCGAGTGAAACCTTGTTTCTTCTCACTGGGTTTCCCCCTCTATTTTCTAGGGCAACTGTAATCACAAGAGGAGACATGAGCGCATAACTGTTCCAGACTGGGAGTCCCATGCTTTAAGAGTTCAGCCAAGGTGCCTGTCCAGGTTTTGGGAGCCAAGCCATTTGGTTACTGTTTGGTAGCCTAAGTGGTCAGGAGCTTCTGGCAGTAGCATAAAAAAAAAAAAAAGAAAAACAGCAACAACAAAACCCACCTAGTTTGGGAAACCTTAAAATGTGGCTATTGGCCCAGGAAAGAATATGCTGCTTGTTTGAAAAAGCAAAATAAAATTCCATCTGTGTCCACAGCTGCTCTGGACACTCAGTGCAGACGAAGCACGAGCTTCAGAAATTGTGTCTACACGGGCGGCAGATAACTGAGAAGAGCTCTATTTCCATAAACCTACTCAGAAGTTTATACTCAAAATGATTTAAAAAAAAAAAAAAGCTTTGAATTTGGTGTATTTACTTTTGTATTTACTTTTGTTTCATATGTATTTACTTTTTACTTTTGTTTTATAATTTAGCATGATTTTAATTTTGTAATTATTTATGAAAAGAAACTTTATGCTATTTTGCACACACAGCATCCCTAAAGGTCTCCATCTAGTCCACAGGCACGGCCCTTGGACAGCCAGTTCCCTTATACTCTCGTGAATGGGTCCCCCGCAGTGGTTGTGCCCATCAGTGTTGAATAACTGGATCTCTGGGGAAAAGGGTAAGGCCCAGGCTTCTCTGGAATTTCTGTAAATGATATATTCTACTTCCTGGGGCTTCCCTGGTGGTCCAGTGGCTAAGACTCCGCGCTCCCAATGCAGGGGGCCTGGCCTTGATCCCTGCTCAGGGAACTAGATCCCACGTGCCGCAACTAAGAGTTCACATGCCACAGCTAAAAAGAAAAATAAGAAGATCTCACACGCCACGATGAAGATCAAAGATCCCAAGTGCCACATCTAAGACTCAGCACAGCCAAATAAGTAATTATTTTTTAAAAAATTATATCCTACTTCCTAGTGTGAAACATCTAGGGACATCACAAGAAAATTTTACAGTACCAAGAAGGACTCAAGAGGCAGCAGTGACACTGGTGTCCTCAGAATGCTAATCTTGCTCCTCTGCCATGAGGCAGTCAGCTCGCTGTCGGCGGGCACCAGTGTCTAAGGCCTTCCCAGGTGGCTCAGATGGTAAAGAGTCCTCCTGCAACGCAGGAGACCTGGCTTCAGTCCCTGGGTCAAGAAGCTATCCTGGAGAAAAGAATGACTACCCACTCTGGTATTCTTGCTTGGAGAATCCCATGGACAGAGGGGCCTGGCAGGCTACAGTCCACGGGGTGGCAAAGAGTCAGAGACGACTGAGCAACTAACACTTTCACTTTTCAGCAACGTCTAAAGCATTTTGCCAATCCAGCCTAGCGATTAGCTCAGTGGTTAAGGCATCAGCCCAATTGTAAGGTCCTTTTTAGAGTCATGACCAGCTTTAAGCATCTAACAGATGCTCTCATCCTTGCTATAGAAAATGTATAAATACAGCACTTAAAAGGATGCCCACAATTTCCTGGAGTTCATGCATCCCCTCCTCTCCCATCCTAGTTCGTTCATAAACCCTAAGAACACCTGCTTTAAAGTGACTCTATAGTAAGTCTTTTTTCTAACCTAGAAGGTCACAAAACTAAAGCAGTAGAGCCCAAGAGAAGGTTGTATAGGAAATGTCGTTATGCTGTATGTGGAAATGTTCTTTACGAGATTCAATCAGACTGTGGTGCAGATGAACCTATTTCCGGGGCAGGAGTAGAGATGCAGATACAGAGAATGGACATGTGGCCATAGAGGTGGGAAGGGGCAGGGGTAATGAACTGGGAGGGTAGGACTGACATGTACACACTACCAGGTGTGAAATAGATGACTAGTGGGAAGTTGCAGCATAGCAGTGTAACTATATAGTGAAAGTGAAAGTCACTCAGTCTTGTCTGACTCTTTGCAACCCCATGAACTATACAGTCCGTGGAATTCTCCAGGCCAAATACTGGAGTGGGTAACCTTTCCCTTCTCCAGGGGATCTTCCCAACCCAGGGAAACCCAGGTATCCCTCATTGCAGACAGATTCTCTACCAGCTGAGCCACAAGGGAAGCCCATATAGTTATAGAATACTATACTGTGTAGTATAGTATAGTTATAGTATATAGCAGTATAGTTGCAGTACAGCACAGGCAGCTCAGTTTGGGGCTCTGTGATGACCTAGCAGTGGGGGATGGCGGGTTTGGGAGAGTGGGAAGGAGACTCAAGAGGAGGGAACTTATGTGTCCATGTAGCTGATTCACTTCATTGTACTGCAGAAACCAACACATTTTAAAGCAATCATACTCCAATTAAAAAAAAAGAAAAAAGATTTGATCAGACCAAGCATGTCAGATCTCAAAAAGTGTTTCTTCTTTCTAAAAAATCCTAACATTCGTCTCTGCAGAGGCACTTGGATGCACGGGGGACTCTGGCTCCCGGGAACTCTGCAGAAGGGTCCAAATGATTCGCATGAAGGGAGGGAGCAGTGTTTTGGAGCTGCTTCTTGCACAGGGGTTACTGCTGATTAATGAGCTGCTGCGTGTAGAAGTGACAGGAGCAGGATGGAGCAGGGAGAGGGAGTGAGGGGCTGGGAGATGAGGTCCTCGGGTGAGAAGGGCTAGAAGCATAAAGCTGTCTCATTAAAAATGCATGTTCTCCAGCAAACAGCCGTTCCCTGGCCTCATTCTGTGCTCCCTCCTAAACATTCTAATCCAAAGGGCCTCTGTGAGCCCACGAGGCCACTTTGCTTTTCTCTGCTGAGTGCCTCCTCCACGTCTTTTAAGTTCTGCTGAAAACATCATCACCCCTGGGTCATGCCAGGCTGCCTGTGCCACCTTTTATAGAAACAAACTTTTCTCCATCCATAAATTCGGCCTCAGAAGCAAGAATATTAGTTTTAGAAGCTGCTTCAGCTTTCCCAGTTTTCTTTTATTTCTTGAACTTCTAATTTTATATTGGAGTATTGCTGATTAACAATGCTGTGATAGTTGCAGGTGGACAGCAAAGGAATTCAGCCGCACGCATATACGTATCCATTCTCCTCCAAACCCCCCTCCCATTCAGGCTCTGAGCAGAGTTCCCTGTGCTACACAGCAGGTCCTTGCTGGTCACCCATTTTAAATACATCAGCGTGTAGCACTGTGAGACAAATCCCATCACCACTGGGGGTATGTGTGCATGATTTTCATCAGTCATTGCTGGTATTTGGTTTTACAGAGATTCTTATTTACTTATTTTTTGGCTTCTGCCATTTGGGCCAGAGGGCTCTGATCTTTTAGATACTCCTAAGATATTTCCAAAGTGCCTGACATTCAGGAAAGCCGGGTCCCCATTCCTTTAATCATGATCGAGGGTCTTCTACTCCCGAGGCACTGAGCTCGTTGCCATTGATGGGGTGCTGAGTGAAACAGATGGCAGTGGAGACACCTGCTAATAAGAGAATCACACAAATAAATGTAACCCCCTGAGGTGCCCAGAGATGTGTCAGGAGCTCTGAGAATTTGCAACGCAGGACCTGACCAAGTGAGAAAGGGTGAAGGGTGCTTCCTAGAGAAAGTGAGGATGTCGTTCTGATCCCAAAGGAGGCAGGGGGTGACTGGGGGCGGGGCAGCTAGGCAGAGACGAGAGTCTTTGAAAGGGAACAGCATGTTCCAAGTTCCTGGGGGTGGAAGGGGAGCATAAAATGTTCAAGGGTCAGGCAAAGGGAGAGCTGTGAGAGTCACAAAATAATGGGGATGATAAACATAAAATTGGGGATTGTGGTTATGGTTGGTGTGCCAGGAGTGATGGAGGGAGACGCAATGCAGGGGGGACCTGGGGGATTCAACTATAATGTAAAACTGCTTTTTGTTTCCCTGCTTAGCCAGTGGTAAAGAATCCACCTGCCAATGCAGGAGACCCAGGTTCGATCCCTGGGTCGGGAAGATACCCTGGAGAAGGGAATGGTATCCCATTCCAGTATTCTTGCCTGGAGAATCCCATGGAGAGGAACCCGGAGAGCTACAGTCCATGGGGTCACGAAGAGTCGGACATGACTGAGTGACTGAGCAGGCATCCACCTTGACATACAAAGCACAGTTTGCAATTTTGTTTATTTTGGCCCCTTCAATCTGTAGCCATGGTGCTGTAATAAACTCAGTAAAAATCGGTTATTTTTTAATTTGAAATTAAACAGATCCTTCCTAGATAGACTTTGGGAATAAATCGAACTATTTTCAGAGTTTTCAGGCTGAGCTTATTTTCATGGACTTACTAGCTTTTGTGGGTGGCTTAGTGGGTAAAGAATCTTCCTGCAATGCAGGAGACACAGGTTTGATCCTTGGGTTGGAAAGATCCCCTGGAGAAGGGCATGGCAATGCACTCCAGTATTCTTGCCTGGAGAATCCCATGGACAGAGGAGCCTGGTGGGCTACAGTCCCTAGGGTCACAAAGAGTTGGATACGACTGAAGCTACTGAGCACACATGTCCTAGGTTTTGGAATAATTTCAGGATTGCAGGATATTGTTGCAACTCTGGAATTCTGCTGGACTTGTTTTTATTTTTAAGAAAGGTAAAATTAAAATTAAATGAAGTCTGAGTCTCCCTCATAAATAGAGTGTATGTTTCAGTCATCACTTGGCAGTTCCTTCTGTTTAGTTCATGGATTTATGATTTTAAAATTGAGTTATTTTGTTAAGAAAACATTTTTTTTCATGATTCAAGAAGTCTGAAACAGAGCAAAGCCTTAAGTAAACAGAAAAGGAGAGCTTGAGCATATTATTTGTGGCTTTTGCTGGAGACTTCATAGTGCTTTCAACTTAGGGTCTGCTTCCGAAAGAAAGCTTAAGTGCTACTATGATGAAAGAAATAACCATAAAGTATTATTATTATTCAAATGCTTAGTCACATTCCCAGTGCTTAGAACTAGGTCAGACATAGAGGAGAAAATAAATATTTGTTGAATGCATGAATGAATGAGAAGAACTTAATAGTGTTTTTTCCACGCGATAGGCAAGGTTCAATTCTGTGAGTCTTGGTACCTGCTCAAGTTAGGAGGGCCTCCCTGGATGCCTGAGTGACGATGAATCAAATTTATATGTACCCTATAGGGTCAACCACTTCTTGTAAGTGGGAAATTTACCTTTTCAAGTTGGGATCCTGGCAAAAGCAATTTCAGTGGGGTGGTGGCAACTGCTGCCTGTTTGAAATGGGAGAAAGGAAATGACCACAGGGATTTTGCCAACTACTACAGCAGGTCATTCCATTAACCCCATCCAGTGTTACCTTCCATCCTTAATTCCACCTGTTTCTTGTTCTAATTCCTTACTCTCCCCACCATGACCTCAGCCAACAGTTCAAATTCTGACATAATTGAAAATGAATTCAGTAATCTGGTCCATCGATCAGTTGATTGCCTCTGGTTCTTTTTCCTGGCTACCATGATTATTAGCTTTTCTTAGCAGCATTCTGAGTGCCTGGCTCTCAAGAGTACAACAGGGAGAACCGGCCTTTCTTCCAGCTAGCTTGCCTCTGAACTCACTGTGGGTGTGTGATGTTACAAAAATAGATGGGGAAGAGCCACGCTCTCAGTTCCTTGGGATTGCAACAGAGAGAAACGTGAGATTTGCTTTTGCAGCTGTCCTTCGCAAACTGGCTCCAGTTTAATAGGGAGAGTTTGTGCTTCCTACACTTCTGTTTTTGTGGGGTTTGTTTTTTCAATCCATACTATTGGTTTCCAAATGACAAGCTCAATTGTGCTGGTCTCAGTGAACTTGGCTGCCATGTGGGCCAGTCCGTATTAGCATGAGAGCAGGACCTTCCCCTTCTGTGAACGCCTAGCCAATTAATTATAGGAGCTAAAATGAAAACAATGTTGGAATGATTGACATTTACTTCTAGACATTATTTTGATTTTCAAGTCCAATATTTTCCAGTGTAATCCATATTTGAAATGGTTCACTTGTGGTTCCTTGAAATTTAGCCTCTGGTTTTGGTGTAGTAAACAGTATTTGCCATCAGTTAAAGATTTAGCAAAGCATTGCTTTTTAATCTGATCAGGGTTCAGAGTTCAAATCCAAATATTAGCATTGAAATTAGTTTGCTTAATTATGTGATGGCTAAAAAGAGCTTGGTATAGTATTTATTGGATCCTGGAGACTAGTGCTGTTAATTCTTGACTGTCTGGATGTGGATTATGAATGTCACCTAATCTTCCTTTCTCAGATTCTAGGCATAAACTATATTAGGAAAGCAATGTTCATATACTTCGAGTTCCTGAGTATGCATAAAGTCTTTTTGCCCAATATATATGTATATATATATATTTTTTTTTGAAGGGGGGCCTTTATTATGGCTCAGAAGTAGCTTGAATATTTTGATGTTGATCTGCTTGATCTCATCAGAGTATAAAGGAGGTAGGTTGGTACAGGCAGAGAGCACCACCCTGGATTGAAGTCCCAAATTCCCCACTGACCAATTCTGAGCAAGTTTCAGTTTGCTGGTCATTACGTGGGCATAATTTAATTCTATGCCCTTTATACTTCTCAGGATTATTATGAAGAAAGAGCAATAACTGTGTCTATTCAATGTGTAGCCACATAAGGTAGTTGTTTAATAAAAATATACTGAGGATTAAGTGAACAAGACGGTACCTGGCAATTTGTAAAATAATATACACAATGGAACTGCATAAAATTTGTAACTGTCTAAATCCTTCTTTCTCCTCCTCCTCCTTCACCTCGTCTTCATGTTAGAGCATGAAGCACATCTCTGTATCTTTTATAAAGAGAATAAAAGAGGGCTTTCCCAGGAAAGTCTAAGGAATTTCTTCCCTGATATCTAGTGTCAGTGAAACTCATGGTTAATACAGTTCCCTCAGTAGGCTTTCTTAATTGTTTATTCACCTGCTCATTCATTAAGTCACCGTCTGTTTCTGAGCACCTCCAGGGTATAGAGTGGCTTTATGGCTGAGTCGAGAGACCACAATGGGGCCTCAGCAACAAACAGGCTTGTTTGGAGACAGAGAGAGGAGAACAACTTAGCTTTGGAAATGCAGTGCAGTCCAGCTGCTTAATCTCATCAAGACGAAGTGAAATAGGCATTCCTTCCGCTGACCCACACATCCCGCAGTGGGAGGAAGTCAGGAGAAGGGACCAAATTCTCCTGTTTCCATGGAAACCTGATCAGAAAGGCAAGAAATATGCAAAGCAACTACCTGGAAGGTAGAATATGGTTCCACTGCAGGGAGGACAGGGGCACCAGCCCGGTGATTGGACACCAAGGAGAGGAAAACAGTAAATGTTTGGAATCATTTTGTTCATAAGACACTGATGTGATTGAATACTTGAAGCAACACTTGGTTTGATGAGGGGTAAAGCATTTTGATATTTTTTGCAGCTCTCTCCATCCATAAACTGACACAAATACACAACATTATCAGAGATACTAAAGGAGTACTAAAGGAGATACTAAAGGGTACTTTGCAGAGTGCACTGCCTGTAAGATCTTTAGAACTGGGAGAGATGGACAAAAATGCCAAAGAGGGGGAAGGGATGACCTCCTAGTGATGAATGTGTGCTAAGTGATAAGCAAAAGTCACTCAGTCGTGTCCAACTCTTTGTGACTCCATGGACTATACAGACCATGGAATTCTCCAGGCCAGAATACTTGAGTGGCTTCCCTTTTCCAGGGTGTCTTCCCAACCCAGAGATGGAACCCAGGTCTCCCGCATTGCAGGCTGATTCTTTACCAGCTGAGCTAGCAGGGAAGCCCAGTGATAAATTTTATGACAACAACAAAGCAGAACTGGTAGGGATAGGGATTTCCTAGTTGCCCAAGACGGCGCTAATTGCTGTATGTGCCTCTTTTAACCTTCAGAACAAATTTGTGAGGAGCACCAGGCTTACAAAGATGAGGAAAATGAAGCCCAACAAATTTAAGAAAATCACCTGATATCACATAGTTCAGTTCAGTTCAGTTCAGTTGCTCAGTCGTGTCTGACTCTCTTTGACCCCATGGATGGCAGCATGCCAGGCCTCCCTGTCTATCACCAGCTCCTGGAGTTCATTCAAACTCAAGTCCATCACGTTGGTGATGCCATCCAACCATCTTATCCTCTGTCATCCCCTTCTCCTCCTGCCTTCAATCTTTCCCAGCATCAGAGTCTTTTCCAGCGAGTCAGCTCTTGGCATCAGGTAGCCAAAGTATTGGAGTTTCAGCTTCAGCATCAATCCTTCCAATGAATATTCAGGACTGATTTCCTTTAGGATTGACTGGTTGGATCTCCTTGCAGTCCAAAGGACTCTCAACAGTCTTCTCCAACACCACAGTTCATAAGTATCATTCTTCGGTGCTCAGCTTTCTTTATAGTCCAACTCTAACATCCATACATGACTACTGGCAAAACCATAGACTAGAAAATCCATTTGACTAGACAGACCTTTGTTGGCAAAGTAATGTCTCTGCTTTTTAATATGCTGTCTAGGTTGGTCATAGCTTTTCTTCCAAGGAGCAAGCATCTTTTAATTTCATGGCTGCAATCACCATCTGCAATGATTTTGGAGCCCCCCAAAATAAAGTCTATCACTGTTGTTTCCCCACCTATTTGCCATGAAGTGATGGGACCAGATACCATGATCTTAGTTTTCTGAATGTTGAGCTTTAAGCCAACTTTTTCACTCTCCTCTATCACTTTCATCAAGAGGCTCTTTAGTTCTTCTTTGATTTCTTCCATAAGTGTGGTGTCATTTGCATATCTGAGGTTATTGATATTTCTCCCAGCAATCTTGATTCCAGCTTGTGCTTCCTCCAGTCCAGCATTTCTCATGATGTACTCTGAACATAAGTTAAATAAGCAGGGTGACAATATACAGCCTTGATGTACTCCTTTCCTGATTTGGAACCAGTCTGTTCTTCCACGTCCTGTTCTAACTGTTGCTTCCTGACCTGCATATAGATTTCTCAGGAGGCAGGTCAGGTGGTCTGGTATTCCCATGTCTTTAAGGATTTTCCACAGTTTGTTGTGTTCCACACAGTCAAAGGCTTTGATGTAGTCAATAAAGCAGAATTGGATGTTTTTCTGGAACTCTTGCTTTTTTGATGATCCAGCAGATGTTGGCAATTTGATCTCTTGTTCCTCTGCCTTTTCTAAATCTAGCTTGAACATCTGGAAGTTCACAGTTCACATACTGTTGAAGCTTAGCTTGGAGAATTTTGAGTATTACTTTACTAGCATGTGAGATGAGTGCAATTGTGCAGTAGTTTGAGCATTCTTTGGCATTGCCTTTCTTTGGGATTGGAATGAAAACTGATCTTTTCCAGTCCTGTGGCCACTGCTGAGTTTTCCAAATTTGCTGGCATATTGAGTGCAGCACTTTCACAGCATTATCTTTTAGGATTTGAAATAGCTCAACTGGAATTCCATCACCTCCACTAGCTTTGTTGGTAGTGATGCTTCCTAAGGCCCACTTGACTTCACATTCCAGGATGTCTGGCTCTAGGTGAGTGATCATACCATTGTGTTTATCTGGGTCATGATGATCTTTTTTGTATAGTTCTTCTGTGTGTTCTTGCCACTTCTTCTTGATATCTTCTGCTTCTGTTAGGTCCATACCATTTCTGTCCCTCATCGAGCCCATCTTTGCCTGAAATGTTCCCTTGGTATCTCTAATTTTCTTGAAGAGCTCTCTAGTCTTTCCCATTCTGTTGTTTTCCTCTATTTCTTTGCATTGATCACTGAGGAAGGTTTTCTTATCTCTCCTTGCTATTCTTTGGAACCGTGCATTCAAATAGATATATCTTTCCTTTCCTCCTTTGCCTTGGGCTTCTCTTCTTTTCTCAGCTATTTGTAAGGCCTCCTCAGACAACCATTCTGCCTTTTCATGTTTCTTTTTCTTGGGGATGGTCTTGATCCCTGTCTCCTGTACAATGTCATGAACCTCTGTCCATAGTTCTTCAGGCACTCTGTCTCTCAAATCTAATCCCTTGAATCTATTTCTCACTTCCACTGTATAATCATAAGGGGTTGGATTTAGGTCTGGACTGATGTTGAAGCTGAAACTCCAATACTTAGGCCACCTGATGCGAAGAGCTGACTCATTTGAAAAGACCCTGATGCTGGGAAAGATTGAAGGCAGGAGGAGAAGGGGATGACAGAGGATAGGATGGTTGGATGGCATCACTGACTCAATGGACATAAGTTTGGGTAAACTCCGGGAGTTGGTGATGGACAAGGAGGCCTGGCGTGCTGTGGTCCATGGGGTCACAAAGAGTCGGACACGACTGAGCGACTGAACTGAACTGAACATACCTGAATGGTCTAGTGGTTTTCCCTACTTTCTTCAATTTAAGTCTGAATTTGGCCATAAAGAGTTCATGATCTGAGCCACAGTCCGCTCCTTGTCTTGTTTTTGCTGACTGTATAGAGCTTTTCCATCTTTGGCTGCAAAGAATATAATCAATCTCATTTTGGCATTGACCATCTGATGATGTCCATGTGTAGAGTCATCTCTTGTGTTGTTGGAAGAGGGTGTTTGCTATGACCATAATAATTGGTGCATTCTCTTGGCAAAACTCTGTTAGCCTTTGACCTGCTTCATTTTGTACTGCAAGGCCAAATTTGCCTGTTACTGCAGGTGTTTCTTGACTTCCTACTTTTGCATTCCAGTGCACTATAATGAAAAGGACATCTTTTTTTGGTGTTAGTTCTATAAGTTCTTGTAGAACCACTTAACTTCATCTTCTTCAGCGTTACTGGTCGGGGCATAGACTTGGATTACTGTGATATTGAATGGTTTGCCTTGGAAATGAACAGAGATCACTCTGTTGTTTTTGAGATTGCATCCAAGTGCTGTAATTCGGACTGTTTTTTTGAACTATTATGGCCACTCCATTTCTTCTAAGGGATTCCTGCCCACAGTAGTAGATATAATGGTCCTCTGAGTTAAATTCACCCATTCCTGTCCATTTTATTTCACTGGTTTCTAAAATGTAGATGTTCATTCTTGCCATCTCCTGTTTGACCACTTCCAATCTGCCTTGGTTCATCGACCAAACATTCCAGGTTCCTATGCAATATTGCTCTTTACAGCATAGGATCTTGCTTCTATCACCAGTCACATCCACAACTGGGTGTTGTTTTTGCTTTGGCTCCATCTCTTCATTCTTTCTGGAGTTATTTCCCCACTCTTCTCTAGTAGTATATTCGGCAACTACCGACACCTTGTCTAACCCAGTGAAGCTATGAGCCATGCTGTGCAGGGCCACCCAAGATGGATGGGTCATGGCGGAGAATTCTGACAAAACGTGGTCCACTGGAGAAGGGAATGGCAAACTACTTCAGTATTCTTACCTTGAGAGCCCCATGAACGGTATGAACAGTATCACATAGTTAATGAGAAGCAGAACCGAGACTTGAGCCTGGGGCTATTGAACGTTGAAGTCAAAGGATTTAATCATTACATTATATTATATCCTGTGAGGTCATGACCCTACAACCATTCCAAAATGTTTTCTTTTTTTAATATTTATTTATTTATTGGGCTGCTCCAGGTCTTGGTTGTGACACTAGGGATCTTTAGCTGTGGCATGTGGGATCTAGTTCCCTGACTAGGGATTGAACCCAGGGCCCCCTGCATTGGGAGCGTGGAGTCTTAACCACTGGGCCACCAGGGAAGTTCCCAAAATGGGTTCTTTCAGGCATCATGTCACCTATTCATTTATGAGTTTTTTATGCAGTCCATTTGACAGCATCTCTGAACACAGACTCCAAGGGTGTAATACAGGAATATTACAATAAAGGAGTAAGTTAGGGAAGCAACAGGCGCCTGGGAGCCTTCTCTGCATCCTATTGTATTGTGCCATCATCAGGTCAGCAAATAGCAACAGAACGCACAATCCCACTGGTGGAATGGAATTATTATGGTTATATTGTGTTGACAGGCTACTCAGAGAAAGTAGAAAATGTTCATGTTAGAGGTGAGGCCAGAATTCCATTCATTCATTTGTTCAAGAAATATTTACCAAGGACTTACTGTGTACTGGAGGTCTAGAAATAAAAGATGTGGCCTCTACCATCAAGGGATTTGTAGAGGGGAGCAGACCTGAAAGTCAGCATCGGGTGTGGGCTGTTTTCTGGTGCCATCAACACACCAAGAGGAACAAGGAATTCAACCTTGAACCTCAGAGAAGGGAGGGGGAATATTGGACATGCTTCCAAGAGGTTGGCTAGTGCTTCGGTTGTGTCTTGAGGAACAAGCAGAAGTAAGCCAGAAAGATTCAAGGAGTATCTGCCGAACATCCCCCTGGAAATGTTTAATAGACGATAGGAGTTTCCCAGTTTCAACATCTTTCAGTCATTTGATGAGCAGAGTTGAAATAGGACCACTGCACCAGTGTGGATCTTCTGTCCATTCAGGTCCTCCTAAGGGCCACAGTGGGGCCCTTATATCTGGGTAACATTTTTCTTGTTTACACGATGCTTTTATACCATCATCTCATTCTGTCCCTTTTGATATAGACACTATTATCCTCATTTTCTGGCTGAAGACAGTGTATGAATTGTCTGAGTTCCCACAGCTCTGATAGGTAGGGCTGTGATTCAGATCTAACCCCCTCCCCCCAACCCAGGGCTCCTTCTCTGAACTATGTGGTCTCCCTCCAACTGGAGTGTGAGCCTGCCAAGAAGCTCAGGGCTCCTGAAACATGCCCAGAGGAAAAAAGATGCTGAACTGGGCATGCATGGCTGCTGGGCGGGAGGAGCTGGGATGATGGTGGAGGATAAGCCGGGAGGGCCTGGTAAGGAGGCCAGCAGGGTCAGGGGAAAGAAGACTGAGATGGACCCCATGACTAAGAGGGCAGAGGGTCAACCAGAAGGCAGGAGGGCAGGACTGAGTGAGTGAGTGAAAGTCGCTCAGTCGTGTCCAATTCTTTGCCACCCGGTGGACTGTAGCCTGCCAGGCTCCTCTGTCCATGGGATTTTCCAGGCAAGAAGACTTGATTGGGTAGCCATTCACTTCTCCAAGGGATCTTCCCAATCCAGGGGTTGAATCTGGGCCTCCTGCATTGTAGGCAAATTCTTTATAGTCTGAGCCATCCAGGCAGGGTTGTGTAGCTTTAAATCCCGTGCTCAAAGTGTGCGTTCATCGCTCCTGTTGACTCACAGGCCAGCTGCCCCCTCCCCACCAGGAGGATCAGTCAGAATGAACCTCAGCTATAAAGGATCAGAGTGGCAGTGATGGTGCTGAGGCACTGGGTGCCCTGGACATGCCATCCCAACACAGCACGAGTCAAACACGGCTGTGATTGCCTGCTACTTGTCTTCACTGCTGGAGCTCTCCAGTGCTAACAGTTGGTATATTGTGGGCAAATGAATATTAAATTAGGTTTCCCAAGTGGCTCAATGGTAAAGAATCTGTCTGCCAATGCAGGAGACTCACGTTCAATCCCTGGATTGGGAAGATGCCCTGGAGGAGGAAATGGTGACCCACTCCAGCATTCTTGCTGGAAAATCCCATGGACAGAAGAGCTTGGCAGGCTGCAGTCCATAGGGTCAGTTGGACATGACTGACCACACAACAAATGTTAAGTTAATCACTAGAAGGCACACAGACCATGCTGAATTTTACCCCTGGCTAAGATATAGGAACAGTGGAGTCCAAGTTCATATATTGATTCTACTTAACTTAATAAACGCGCATCGGCAGATGGGTGGTGTTTAGAACTCAGAGGAGTGGACACATGGTCCCTGACTTCACAGAGCATCTGATTAGATTGTCTGGATTGGAGAGTCTATACCAGTTGAACACATTTACAAATCACTGGTCACTGGGTGTTGCCCTTTTCCTTAAGTGACTGGAAAATAAGGAAATGTGATCTTTCATGGCAACAGGATGCATCTAGAGTAGGTAACTGTCCTCAGTGTGCAGCTGAACACAAATGCAGTACTGCCAAGCTGAGCACTGGCTAACTCCTAAAAAAGAGATACCCTGCTAATGAAGGAGTTCACTGATGCTGGCTTACAGCCAGATATCCCTTTAAGGGATATCTTTTTATTTTTAAAGATCCCTCAAAAAATTGAAGAAAAAAGTCTTTAGGAGCCAAGGAATGAAGCCATGGTTGTGTAATTATACACTGTGTAAATGACATTCTGGGGGCTTCCCTGATGGCTCAGTGGTAAAGAATCCCCCTGTCAATACAGGAGATGCAGGTTCAATCCCTGGGTTGGGAAGATCCCCTGGAGGAGGAAATGGCAATCCATTCCATTATTCTTGCCTGGAGAATCCCACAGACAGAGAAGCCTTGTAGGCTACATGACTGAGCAACTAAACAGCAACATCAAACAACATTTGACGTTTTAGGTGGGGAATACCCTCTGAAGCCATTCTGCCAAAGGGGCTGTTCAGGTGAGGCTCCCAGGGATGTTGTAACAAGATGCTCATTTCCCCTCTTTGAAACCATTGGTGCACCTCCTTTCTTTGAGCCAGAGCATCCTCTCTGCTAAGGCTCCCTAGAACTCCTCCCGGGGACTCCCTCATGCACGAGGTGGTATGGACAAGTCCCAAAGCAGGAAACAGCATCTGCTTTCCCTGAAGCCTCGTGAGCCGCCTCCCCCTCAAGCTAACTCTGACCAGATATTTTATGACTGTGCTGTGAAGAGAATGCTTTGCGAAACTCTCAGAGGTGCCAAGGAGCTGAAAAAGCTGGTAAAGAAGCTAAGGGGAGATCCGAGGGCTGCCTGCAGGGGTTTGGAGGGTTGTTGTGCAGAAGCAGGAGCAGGGCAGGAGTCGAGGATTCCCAGATAGTTAGGTAGGAGAGGTAGAGAGAGGACCTCAGGAGCATCTCATCCAATGGCCTCCCTGGACCAATGAAGGTACTGGAGTGGAGGGCTTCTCTGATACTCAAGGTTGAAAATGATAGATAAGCTAATTGAGACCTAATATCCTTTTAAATGGGCTTCCCAGGTAGTGCTAGTGGTAAAGAACCCACTTGCCAATGCAGGAAACCTAAGAGACACAGGTTCGATCACCAGGTCAGGAAGAACCTCTGGAGAAGGAAATGACAGCCCACTCCAGTCTTCTTGCTGAAAATTCCCATGGACAGAGGAGCCTGGCAGGCTATAGTTCATGGGTCATAAAGAGTCGGACACAACTTACCAACTAAACAACAACAACAGCAGCAGCAACATCACTCTCCCTGAAAATAAATTCGTTTGCATCCATGCAACATGTAGTTATTAATCATCTAGTCCATTTAGGTGCCCAGATGGACTAGTCACTTCCACAGCAGGGACTGAGCCGGGATTTAAGACTGTCCTGGTGACCGGGGGGTAAAAACCCTCACCGGATGGAGCGAGCAGCATCCCTTCATCTCATTTCTTTGTTGTTGACGAGGAGAAGGTGATAATCACGCACGTCTTCATTGAATGGACATAGAAGTTTGCATTTGACCCAAATTAACGTCTCCCTTACCTGTGGAGCACATACACAGGCTGTGCTCTCAGTCTCTATCAGCCTCCCTGACCAGCTTGGGTCAACGCTTTAGTCTTTGGCTGATCACAACCTATCCTGTTCATCTCACGTTCAGAATCCCAAGTGCCAGCTTATGCATGATCATCGAGAAGCTGGGAGACTGCAGACGTGGTTGTGAAACCACTGAAACAGAGAAATTGGAGGGAAGGTTGGTCTGGAGGGTAAGATGAGGGACTTAGGCTTAGCAATTTTGCAATTGAAAGACACTGAACTTTCCAGTTAGAAATTCCAGCCTGGAATTGGAAATACGGGCCTGACAGGAAGAGTCTGTCCTGGAGGCAGCTTCCCCGTGCCGAAGTGAAGGTTGAAATCATGAGTGAACAAAATATCGGAAGGAGGGAGCACTCAGAGAGAAGCTCAGGTGCTCCAGGGCTTAAGCATAGGAACACACCTATTTATGGGGGGAAATAGCCTTCAGTTCAACTCAACACACTGGTACATGTGTGCTTACTCTGTGCCAGGCGCCACGTTAGACGTGGGCACAGTCACAGCCAGTTCAAAGACAGTTACAGCCTTTGCTCTCGTGGAATTTATGGCCTAAACTCATTGAAAATATCAAAGATCTGGACATGTCAGAGGTTGAAGCCGGTCCACAGGCCGCTCATTTCAACCTCCGTCTGACGGCTTAGTGGTACCTCTGTTCCAGCCTGACCCCTCCAGGTGGACAGCAGTCCTTCCCATTCTGGGGAGGCACTAAACCAGGCCATCTGACGGCCCTTGGAGAGGTGAGGACAGACAGACAGCACGCCCCACGCATTCCACGCCACAGGTTTCCTGACCCTCCCCATCCTGCTGCTTCCCTCTGAGACCTCTTCTTGCCCATCCATCTTTTCCATTTTATTATTTTTTTTAACATCTTTTAAAGTCTTTATTGAAAGACTGCTGCTTCCCAGCCACTAAATCAATCATTATCTCAATTGATGAGAAGAGTTAGACTCCCTTGTTCTATATCCCAAACTTCGCTTAGCAAGCCCCCAGTCTCACTTACATAATTTTCCTCATTAAACTCACTACCATCTTACATTGCTTTTACCCACTTCTCTTTTTCCCCACCCCCAATTTGGACCTTGTTTTGGCGGCAGAGGGAAGATGAAGATTTTGCAGTTGGTTCATGGTTCCAATCTTTTGACTTCTCATTGCCCTTATTGTGTAACCCATCGCTTTAGGGAAGCTTCTTAGCTTTACAGCAACCAAAAACGTGACTAGCCTACTATCAACATCCTGTATCTGAAATACTATTAAATTTTAACAGGACAGCATCCCTGTATAACCCAATCTAGAAAGTTCTAAAGGCCAGGAGCAGAAACAAAGCTGTGAATACAGAAGATAAATTTTCAAGTTGGTTAACAACGGCAAACGTAACAGAGAAATCAAACTGTAATATTCCTGGGAAGGTCCAAAGAGTAATTGCATCAGGATGGGTGGATCAGAAGCCACACTACTGGGGGTGAGGGTGAGAATAGGTGAGGAGAGAGGTCACCTGAGTGCACTGAGTGTGCAGTCATAGTGTCCAGCTCTTTATGACTCCACGGACTGTAGTCCGCCAGGCTCCTCTGTCCATGGAATTCTCCAGGCAAGAATACAGGAGTGGGTTGCCATTTCCTCCCCCAGCAGATCTTTCTGACTCAGGGATGGAACCCAAGTCTCTTGCATCTTCTGTGTTGGCAGGCAGATTCTTTCCCACTGAGCCACCTGGGAAGCCCCTGAGTGCACTGGAGTTCCTTCACTGTGAACCCACTCCATCAACTCTGACTTCCAGCCACATATGAGTATAGGCTTTAGAAAGAAGTTGGTCCTTCAAGTGCTTGGAATTCTTGAAAGAGTTTGGATGAAATCCATAGTGCTTCCAGATAATAAAGGTGGTGTTACTTTTCATCACTAATTTGATTCTTGCTAAAGGAAAGCCATTTTAAACAGAAAGGGATGAGACAGAGGGAGCAACGTAAATTCAGTTACTTCTATCTCAGATTGGTGTCCAAAAACAGGCTCTGTTCTTTTATAAAAGAAGAGCAAGTATTGCCCGAATCTAATTCCTTACTTGCTTGTGTGCCGCTATCCAGCTTACTCATAGTTTTTAACTATGGAGGAAAAGCAGTGAAACAAAGAACAGGAAATTTCACCACATGGCAGAAACTGTCAAATTGGTTATCCAAGCAAGAAGCTACATATTCACACAACCACAGTCCTAGTCCTGCCATATCCACTTCCTCTGTAGAATGATTGGCCATAAAAGAAAAGAGGATCCTGAGAATAAAGGCAGAAGGGATTTCTTTCATATTTTTGGACCCTGAATACCACCCTTAGTAATGATAATGAAAGTAAATAGGTTGAGGATTAAAATAACATTTTTGACTGTTTAGTGTATGATAATCTTTGTGTTAAGAACTTCACATTTTAGCCCGTTTTATTTTATTTTATTTTTTTATTAGGGCACAGTTGCTTTACATTGTTGTATTAGTTTGTGCTGTACAGTGGAGTGAATCAGCTATAGGTATACATATAGGCCCTCTTTTTTGGATTTCCTTCCCATTTAGGTCACCATGGAGCATTAAGTAGAATTCCCTGTGCTCTACAGCAGGGGCTTATTTAATTTTCACCACCCCATGAGGTCTATGTTATTATTCTTATCTTACAGCTGAGAAAATGAGAGACCAAGCTAGGAAGTAATGGAACCAGACCAAGGACACTGGAGTCCTGATCCTCAACACCATGTTAGGTTGTCTGTACATCACACTCAGTAAGCACGGAGTACACACCCTCCATAAGTGCCTGCTGAACAAAGGAAGAGTGGTCCATCTAGTCAAAGCTATGGTTTTTCCAGCAGTTATGTATGGATGTGAGAGCTGGACCATAAAGAAGGCTGAGTGCCAAAGAATTGATGCTTCTGAACTGTGGTGTTGGAGAAGACTCTTGAGAGTCCCTTGGACTGCAAGAAGATCAAACCAGTCCATCCTAAAGGAAATCAGTCCTGAATATTCATTGGAAGGACTGGTGCTGAAGTTGAAGCTCTGATACTTTGGCCACGAGATGCAAAGGACCAACTCATTGGGAAAGACCCTGATGCTGGGAAAGGTTGAAGTCGGGAGAAGGGGATGACAGAGGATGAGATGGTTGGATGGCATCACCAACTTGATGGACATGAGCTTGAGCAAGTTCTGGGAGCTGGTGATGGACAGGGAGGCCTGGTGTGCTGCAGTTCATGGGGTTGCAAAGAGTCGGACATGACTGAGCGACTGAACTGAACTGGAATGGATGAATGTCAAGAACAGGCAAGCAGCTGGATATAGAACAAAGCTTACACATAAGTTCTATTAACCACACAAGCAAATTATATTGGTGAAATAATACAGACACCAGTCAAAAACCCAGAAGGCATATTATTTTGTGAATCAACTTGATAAGAGCAACCAAAACACTAATGCAAATGAAGCAAACCTTGTAACCAGTGATCTTTCATTATTAGACCAACTTCATGTGTGTGGTGGGAGGACCACAGGGGAAAAACATGTTTTACAATCAAAGGGCAGAAATACAATAACTGAATCAGTGAGTCTTTAAGAACTAATCTGGTAGAATTTATAAAAAACTGGAAATATTCTATGTTTGCTTGTTGAACATGGTAACTGCTAACCACGTGTAGCTGACACGTGGCTACTGTGACTGAAGAACTGAATTTTAATTTTACTAATTTTAATTAATTTAAATTGTCACACAAGGATAACTGCTATTATACTAGGCTGTGCGGAGATTGAGAATGCAATTATCCTTTTGTAGAACCATGTTGTCCATTTAACACAACGACAAACTGGATGAATTAATTGAGCACCAAATCTGAGCTTGGCAACCCCGGAATTCTCTCACTCTCGCTGAAAGAGATAGGGCTGCCTGTACACAAATGCTCAACCGAAACCCGAGTGGAAAGGGGGAAAGCAATGATTGCAAGCTATTCAAACATCATCTGAAATCCGGAAGAGGGCAGAATTAAGACCCTGAATTGGCTTATTAGGGAGACAGTCCTGGAAGACAGGTGGGAACCACTACCCGGAATTCAGCTGATATTTGGTATCACTGTGGGCTTCCCAGGTGGTACGGTGGTAAAGACTCCACCCGCCAATGCAGGAGACATCAGAGACGTGGGCTTGATGGCTGGGTCGGAAATGTCCCCTGGAGGAGGAAATGGCAACCCACACCAGTATTCTAGACTGAGAAATCCGATAGACAGAGGAGCCAGGCAGGCTGCAGTCCAGGGGTCGTGAAGATCGGACACAACTGAGCAACTAAGCACACACATTCCTGTAAGAAGGGGTGATTAGGACACAGACACACACAGAGGAAGATCACGTGAGAAGACAGGGAGCACATGACCGTCTCTAAGCCCAGGAGAGAAGCCTCCGAAGAAACCATCCCTGCTGACAGCTTGATCTCACGCTCCTAGCCTCCAGAACGGTGAGAAGATGTATTTCTGTTGTTTAAGCCCCTCGGTGTTTATTATGACTGCCCCAGCCAACCAATACGCTCCCGGCTCGCCCCAACTTGTGTGTTCTTGCTGACCTTCTAGCACCTCGTCTCACCCGCCCACATACCCTCAGCCCTGACCTCACTGGCTCCTGCAAGATTCATGGTCTCGGACTTTCTGTCTTTGCTCTGAGGACCCCTGTACATAAATTTTCCTTTCCTCCACCCTTGTCTCAGGATGCAGCTTGTGTCTCACATCCCCTATAACCATCTCATAGGGCATCCCGGATGAACGTTTTCTCTCTGCCCTGCATTTGATCCTCTGGCTCCAAATCCATTCTCCTTTCCACCTCTCCTTCTCAATTCTGTTGGAGGGGTGAGCAGCCCAGCACCTGGGTAAAATATTCATTGCTCAGCCTCTCTCTCAACAGCTGGTCTTGTGGTACTGGCCGGTGAGATGCTAGTGGAAGTTGCTGGGTGGCTTTCAAGAAGAAAGCCCTAAAATGGGCTGTAATAACAACAATAGCAAAATGGGGCCTATGGCCCTGGAGGTCACGAGCCTGAGATGAAGGTGTGGGCAGGGTCAGGGTCTCCTGAGGCCTCTCTCCTTGACCTGCCGATGGTTCCCTCCTGCTGTGTGCTCACACAGTACTTTCTCGATGATTTTTTGGAATTGACACCAAAAGCAAAGGCAACAAAAGCAAAAATAAACAGGTGGGACTACCTCAAAATAAAAAGCTCTGCATAGTGAAGAGAGCCATCCACAAAATGAAAAGGCAACCTACGGAATGGAACATAATGCTTGCAAAGCACGTATCTCGTAAGAAGCCAGTGCCCAAAATACAGAAGGAACTCAATAGCAAAAGAAGAAAAAAAACACAAAACACAACATCCACAAACATCAACAATCCAATTTAAAAATGGGAAAAGAACCTGACTGGACATAGTTCTAAAGAAGTCATACAGACAAGTATAAGGAAAGGTGCAAGACGTCACTAATCATCAGAGAACTGCAAATCAAAACCACAATGAGATATCACTTTTCACCCGCTAGAATGCTACCTTCAGAAAGACAAGAAATAAGACGTTCCGGGGAAGATGTGAAGAAAGATAGAATCCTCGTACACTGTTAGTAAGAATGTAAACTGGTACAATCATTTTGGAAAACCAGATGGAAATCCCTCAATAAATTAAAAATAAAACAAATACGTGCTCTATCAATCCCACTTCCTGGTGTGTATCCAGAGAGAACAAAAGTCACAGTTTCAAAGAGATAGCTGCATTCCCACGTTCATTACAGTATTATTTACAAAAGGTTTAGAAACAACCTAAGGCTCTGTTAACAAAAGAATGGATAAAGAAAACGTGGTATGAGTACACAAGGGAATATTATTCAGCTTTTTAAATTGGAATATAATTGCTTTACAATGTGTTGATTTCTGCTGTACGACAGCGTGAATCAGTCACGTGTATACATGTGTCCCCTCCCTCGAGAGCCTCCCTCCCACCCCATCCCACCTTTCCCGGTCACCGCACATCGCCGAACAGAGCTCCCTGTGCTGCACAAGCAGGTTCCAGCTAGTTACCTATTTTACAGAAGGTGGTGTATATGTCAGTAGATTTTGTTTTGGACAGCAACGTGGGTGAACCTGGAAAGTATTATGCTAAGTGAAATAAGGCAGACAAAGATAAACACTGTTATCCATGGAACCTAATAGAGGAAGTCTAATATAAAGTAACAAAGAGTGGAATGGCGGTGCTGGGGCTGGGAGTCGGTGCAGTAGGAAGTTTGGTAAAAGGGAACAGACTTTCCATTAAAACAGCAAGTTCTTTATCCATTCGTCTGTTGATGGATATCTAGGTGGCTTCCGTGTCCTGGCCATTGTAAATAACACTGCAATGAACATCTGGTTACATGTGTCTTTCAGGATTGTGCTTTTCTCAGGGCATATGCCCGGTAGCATGGTTGCTAAATCATATGGAGGGGAGCAGAGGGCGAATCGAGAGGCAGGGAATGTATGTATGACCATAGCTGATACGCGTTGCTGTACGGCAGAAACCAACACATCATAAAAATGAAAAAACACAAACTAAAAACAAAGAATAAGTTCTGAGCATCCAAAGTATTAGCACAGATACCATAACTACAGACTGTAATGTAAAATTAAAATTTGCTAGGAGAGTGGAACTTACGTAATCCCTCACACACACATAGTTAAATATGTGAGGTGATGGATGTGTTAATGAAATGTTGAGAATCCTTGCATAATGTATACATATATCAAATCATCACACTGTCCATTTAAGTGTATGTACAATTTTATTTGTACGTTATAACTCAATAAAGCTGAAAAAAATAGCATCGTGCTCCGTAACAGCTGACTTACATATAAAACATATTTAACAAATGGAATAAAAGAGAATAAAGAAAGAGGAAACTAAATTTGTGGCTGTTTCTCTTTGAACTCGGTTTAAACTTATCCTACAGATAAGATACTCCTTTTTCAAGGGGTGGCCCCTGCAGTGAAATAGCTGTGTAGGTGGCATTTACACCTGCAATTCCTGTTTTATAAGGGAAATAAATTTGCCTGTTATGTGAGAAACAGTGGAAAATGAGCAGTTTTTACTGCATGCTGAGATCTCACCTTGAAGTCAAGAAGGATAATGGCTCATAAAGCTTTGGAGAGGGAGAGCAGCCAGCCCTCTCCCGACGTGCTGGACTGGGGAACACCTGAGTGCCGTGGGTGTCATGGTACCTGTGATGGCTTTCTCGGCATAGGTCATGAGACAGTGGCTGCCTTTGGTGATAAAACGCGAGAGAACTTGTCTGGGTTCTTTGGCTCATGTGAAGGGGACGATATCTATTTAACCTGGCTCTTTTTGGACATTCGTTGAGGGGAGAAGTTGAAGCCAACAACATTTACACATGCCTCTTTGCTTCTCTGATAGCTCAGTTGGTAAAGAATCCGCCTACAATGCAGGAGACCCTGGTTCGGTTCCTGGGTTGGGAAGATCCCCTGGAGAAGGTAAAGGCTACCCACTCCAGTATTCTTGGGCTTCCCTTGTGGCTCAGCTGGTAAAGAATCCGCCTGCAAAGTGGGAGACCTGGGCTCGATCCCTGGATTGGGAAGATCCCCTGGAGAAGGTAAAGGCTACCCACTCCAGTATTCTGGCCTAGAGAATTCCATGGACTGTATAGTCCATGGGGTCGCAAAGAGTAGGCCACCACTGAGCGACTTTCACTTTGCTTCTGCCTTGAGGAAAGCCATAATCTCAGGTTTACGACTGCCCTAAAGCCATCCAGTCCTCACATCCCTGTGGTAGCAGGTGTGGACATCTCTCATCTTGAACTGGTCTTCTTCATGTTTCAGTTCATACCAGCTTGAATAGCGCAATCTCCATCCCCTGTCTCGCCAGCCCTTGGAGCAATCACATCCTTCTGCTGTCGCTGGTCTCCGCACGTCTCACCAGCCCTGTCCACAGCTAGGGACACAGTCCCTCATTTTAGTTCCTTCGTTGGAGCCATCTGGGCTGAATTCTGTCTCCTGATGAGACTGTAGGAGATACGCCAATGAAGTCAGTTTCTGAGAGCAAGAGCCTGCTTTTTTTGTTTCCTTTTATTTCCCTTTTAAATTGCAGTAAAATATTACTATTGTTTAGTCGTTCAGTCATGTCCTATTCTTTGCAACCCTATGGACTATAGCCCTCCAGGCTCCTCTGTCCATGGGATTCTCCAGGCAAGAATACTGGGGGTGGGGGGGGTTGCCATTTCCTTCTCCAGGGGATCTTCCCAACCCAGGGATCGAACTCACATCTCTGTCTCCAACATTGGCAGGTGGATTTTTTACTGACTGAGCCACCAGCGAAGCCCCATTTTCTATTTCTTAATATGACCCAGTAGAGGAGCATATAATTCTTTTACCACTCCCAAGAACCAGATAAGGTAACCAGGGAGTTGTCAGAAGACCAGGTTCCTAATGCTCACTGTGCTGCTTGCTGTGTTACCTGAAGCAAGTTGCCAGGTTTCTCTGGTATTTCTTCATCTATGAAATGGATGATTACATACATGATCACTCAACCCTCTAGACCTTATACATCAAACATTCTGTAGGTCACTTCCATCCATCTTCTAAGGCAATGATTCTCAACTGGGGGGTGATTTTACTCCCAGGAAACAGCTGGAAATGTCTGGAGATGGTTTTGGTTGTTCAACCTGGGGGAGGGATTGCCATGGAATCTAGCAGGTAGAGGCCATGGATGCTGATAAATAGCCTCCAGTGAGCAAGACAGCCCCACAGTAAAGGACTATCCAACTCCACGTGTCAGTATGGCCAAGGAAGAGGACCCTGTTCAAGGGGGAGAAACCAACGCTCCACAGAGAGAATGACACTGTCTTTTTCCTTATATAAGTCTGACTGGGGGAAGCTATGGCGGGTCCCATGCCACGATCTACGGAGGAGTACCAGCATGTCAGAAATAGCACGTTGATATGCCTGTCCCCCCGTGTAGAGTGTACACTATTAAAATGAACTCTCATTTCTCAATAGGTTTCATTTAAGATGCTGAGAGGAACTCTAATTGAATGTACCATCTGGAAACATTGAACTCCATGGCGAGAGCAGTGGGATCAATTTACATCCTCCTCCACACCCCCACCGGGTACGTCCGAGTGTGAAATGCCTCCTCAATAGTTACCAGGCCAAGGCTTTTGAAACCCGTTTCTATAAAGAAGATTAGAGAGCTACTTTTATTGCAGTAACACCACTCCTCTGATGATCTTACTGTTGCACATTGTATTTTAAGGGAAACTGAAGGACAGACGGTATTGCTGAGGGCACATTGCAAGGGCAGTGGTGGACCTGGGATTGGGAACTGGCTCTGCTGGTTCTTGGCTCCAGGTGGACCCATTTAGACCTCTTATCCATCGCCGACGTTTCTAGCATATGTGCGTGTTCCATATAAGCTGTGCCTCCTTGAGATAGGCTGGTGCAAATCCTCCGTGGGAGGTTTCAATGAGGTCATGTGTTGCAAATCACCTCGTGTCTGGCAGATGCTCAGGAAACATTTGTGCTCTGTGAAAGGAGCGTGCCGATGCTGAGCAGCAGTGGTGGGGAGATCTTGAAATTAAATGTCACCTCCACATTTCTCTGTCTCCTCAGCCTGTCTCCAAAATGGAAGCAGGGGGTCACTGGAAGTTAAGGAGGTTTGTTCTGTCCCAGTTAGGCTGTGTTTCATGTTCGGTTACCATGGGAGAGTAAGGCAAGTGACACCCAAGCTGCCTTGCTTCAGTGCTCCACTGAGCGTGAGGACTAGCTGCTTTGCTAACAAGAATGAGAGTTTGCCCAGACTTGCGAGGTGGATGGACACATTCAATCTTCTGTGTGCACAGCTCAGTTCTGGTCCCGCCTCTGGATGTGTGTTCTGCAGAGGCATTGGGTCAGGACACCCGTGTGGGATACCCCTGCCACAGAAAGCCCACAGGCTGAGTTCAGCCATTGCCATTTTCTCCCTATCACTTCTAGCTTCTCTTCTGTATCCTTCTAGCTACAGAGTTGTTGGTTTTTTTCCCCAAATTCAAAATAAGTTCACTCTAAGTAGGATAACTCCTGAGAGGCTATGTGAAAATCCAGTTCTCTTCTTGCCTGATGATGGAAGGAAACAAGATCTTGAAAGAAGAGTAGAAAAAAAAAAAGAGAGAGAGAAAGCAACTAGCATGGAATTTGAAACCCTCTTCGTCTCCTTTGCAGAGGTGGACCTCAGTTTGGTTCTGGATGGATGGTCCAGCTATGCCGCTGACAACACTTTTACAGGGAAGACTTTTGCTTTTCATTTGTTTTGATTTGTTTTTTACTTGTTTGGGTTTGGCTGCACTGGGTCCTCACCGTGGCGCACAGGGTTGCTCTCGTCGTGGCGAGCAGGAGCTGCTCTCCACTCGCAGCGCACGGGCCCCTTGCCGTAGTGTCTTCTCTTGTCGCAGGCTCAGGTGCACAGGTTTCGGTAGTTAGAGCGCACAGGCTTTGTTGCCCTGCAGCATGTGGGTTCTTCATTCCCAGACCAGGAATCGAACCCATGTCCCCTACATTGGCAGGCAAATTCTTAACCAGTGGACCACCGGACCACCAGGGAAGTCCCAAGGCAAAGCTTTTGTTGTTGGATTGATTTCAAGAAGACCCCCCGTGTTTCATAAAGCAAAGCTAATTTCTAAAGAAGAAGCTGTGGCACTGCTTTTCCTGCAGGTTGACTTTTATGGGCTGCTCAAATACCAATACCAACTCATTATCAATACATATAAAATCCACCGTATGATTCTGGTCACCAGTTGAAATGCTAGTATAAGTAAATACTCTTCAAGGCATTGACTTGAACAGCCTTCCTGTGTGGCAGGGAGAGCAGACTGAGTTTAATCTACCTTTCAGTTCAGTTTAGTTCAGTCACTCAGTTGTGTCCAGCTCTTTGCAGTCCTGTAGACTGCAGCACGCCAGGATTCCCTGTCCATCACCAGCTCCCAGAGCTTGCGCAAACTCATGTCCACAGAGCCGGTGATGCCTTCTAACCATCTCATCCTCTGTCATCCCCTTCTCCTCCTGCCTTCAATCTTTCCCAGCATTAGGGTCTTTTCCAATGAGTCAGTTCATCCAATGAGTCAGTCCATCAGGTGCTGAGTTTCAGCTTCAGCATCAGTCCTTCCAATGAATATTCAGGACTGATTTCCTTTAGGAATGACTGGTTTGATCTCCATGCAGTCCAGGGGACTCTCAAGAGTCTTCTACAACATTACAGTTCAAAAGCATCAGTTCTTCGGCGTGCAGATTTCTTTATGGTCCAACTCTCACATCCATACACGACCACTGGAAAAACCATAGCTTTGGCTAGACAGCCCTTTGTCGCCAAAGTAAAGTCTCTGCTTTCTAATATGCTGTCTATGTTACCCCTCACCCAGACATGTCTGGATGTATCCAGGAGACTGGTGGATTGTGGTCCACAAGGATCTACTTACATAAGGGAAAGACTGATCTGGATGATTTGGGGATTGTAAATTTGAGAAATCTAACTTAAGTTTTTTAAAGGGGGTGGGGGAAAACGTCATGATGCCCAGTTAACATGAGTTTTAGGCTTGTCTGTATCCAAGTGCTCAATGTTACCATCAGGAATTTCCATCTCTTGACAGAGTGTTCTCTGTTGCCTTCATTGCTTGACCTCAAGTTAATGGCAAAGTATTTATCAGTCATATTCACAATTCTACCAGCTACAAGTCTAGCAGAAAAAGGTGGGAAAAGGTCATTGTTCATCCAGCATTTGAGCAGGAGTTTTGGGTTGAATTTCACTGGTGTGGTTCTCACCCCGATCACTCCACTCTCTTGAAACTGCTCTACTCAGAGGAGGATGAACGTACATCTCTGTTTGCCGGAGATGGCCCTTGTTTATATACATTGTCTGGGCATAAATATTAATAACATCCTCTGCTGTAAACAGCCAGAGAGTAATGGTAGAAACAGTCCTCCAAATAGGGTTGTCAGCAAGGGCTGCTATGACAAGGTGACCTTTGAACTGAGACACAATAAAGTGAGGAGGTGGCCATGTGAACAGCAGTAGCGTCAGCATCCTCAGATGGTGGCAGCCTGGGCAAGGTCCTTTGCCACTTTGACAGGTGTGCCTCCTGCCTGGGGGGGCAGTTTGCTCAGCACCATCAGAGCAGCAGTGCGCCTTCCGGGCCCCGTCAGCAGAGCTGGTTGTGTAGGTGTTGGTAGCCCTCATCTCCAAGGCAAACAGGACTGGAAGGGGAGAACAGAGGCTGTCCTGGGAGCCAACAGACCTGGCCTTCAGGCGGGCAAGCCAAGCCAAGCCCTAGGAGAACCCAGAATCCTGCACCAGGCTGTTAGCTCCTTAGGGCGGACTCCTGACTACCCCGCTCGCAGCCGAACGTTCACACCATGACAGGTGCGTACTAGCTGTGGTGACAGTCTAAGTCCGGGTCGGAAAACAGGCTCCACACACAGAGCCTTTCAGAAGGGAGTGAGTTTATTAAGAACAAACAGCGGAGATAACGTGGGCATTGCAAGAACAGAGGGCGAACCTCCTGACACCCCAGGGAGAGTCAATGCTTTTCATGGGTTAGTAGCCCATTTTTATAGCCTCAAGACAAAGAAAATTTCTGCCGGAAGGTTGGCATTAGGTGATTGGTTAGGACACTGTGGGGTGACTACTGGGATAGGCATTTTTGCCTAATTTGGCATCAGGAAGGTGGGCTGGCGATGCTCAGGGGATTTCAGGCAACGACTACAAAGAGGGCTTAATTCTGAGGAGATCTTGGTTCAGGACTCTGTGTCTGTGGCTTTGGGGCAGGACTCCACACTGGTGTCTCAATAGATACTTGTTGAAAATGATCAATAGCTCTTCATGAAGAGCTTGAGTGTAGCCAGAAGTCTACTAGAGAATGGAGGGGTGGGGACCCAGAAATGTTCTTTACGATATCACAAACAGTGGCTTGCATCCTATTCTCATGCCCAGATAGATTTGCTCAGAAACATACAGGTATGCTAGAAAGAGAATTATGAAAAGTCCTTTCTATTTAAAATCTCTCCCCTTGTGGATTCATAAGCTATAGAATTCCAGACCTGGGTTTGTCTTCGCAACTCAGAAGCAAGGAGTTGTAGCTCATTACCCTTAGCCTTGAAGTTGTGTTCTATCCCCTTTTCTACTATGGCTATCACTTGGTTTTACAGAGTTGAAATAAGACTACTCTATTTCCTTTCTTTAAATACTGTGAAACTTTTGTTGTTTGCTGGGCAACTAGTTGACTCATGCTACTGGAAATCTGCGAATTAAAGATATGAACAGATAACTAAATAATAAACGACTTCAAATAAATGACTTCCCTGCTTTTCCTTATTTCTTCCTTAACTGTTTATTGTCAACATGTCCCAAGCAATACATGATACATTAGGACTACAGCGATAAAAGATATCTAATTTGTTAACAAATTTTCTTTTGCTGAGTAGAAACAAAAGGCTGAATCATACATGATGCTTGGAAAGAAAATACAAATTGTCAGTTTAGACTCTGAAATTCTCCCCCAGACTTGGCCTGTGTGTCGAAAGCTAGATCTTGTGATGTGAGAAAGAGAAATGAATGTATGTGGGATAAGATCCTTAACGAGATTGCCATCCAGATGTTAGATCAAGGGGACTGTGATTCATTCCACTGGGAACTTTTGAAGGCCGAGCCAAGTATTGGTGACTTTGAGGGTTTGCTTGTTACCATTTATAACGTGTGTGGCTTGTTCCATGTAAATATTATGCAACAATTTGAAAATGAATACCAGATTGAGAGATGTACTCAAAATGGCTTGTCCCACTGAGCTCCACCTTTGTGAGTAGAGGTTACCCAAAAGACCAGGCTGAATAAACAGCAGCCCACGGGCCAGACTGTGTGTATGACTGGGCTAAATCCTGCCACTATTTCCAGAGTTGGCTGCAAGTTAGAGCACTCCCTGGGTGCGACCAGACAGCCGTATTTTCCTGATTTATTACTTACCACTGCTTCATTCCTTGTTCATTTCTCTTTACTCACTTCTGTCTGAGGCAGCATTTCTGTGTGCCCCCATTAAAGTATTTTTGTGCCCACATTTTCTACTCAAAATGCCAATCCTTATGATGAGGATCAGGTATCCTATCGATGTCTTCCCAGGCCTGTATAATTTTGAGGCAGTTCTTAGCCACAAGAAAAAGAAATGCAAAAAGGCAAAATGGTTGTCTGAGGAGGCCTTACAAATAGCTGAGAAAAGAAGAGAAGCTAAAGGCAAAGGAGAAAAGGAAAGATATATCCATTTGAATGCAGAGTTCCAAAGAATAGCAAGGAGAGATAAGAAAGCCTTCCTCAGTGATCAATGCAAAGAAATAGAGGAAAACAACAGAATGGTAAAGACTAGAGAGCTCTTCAAGAAAATTAGAGATACCAAGGGAACATTTCAGGCAAAGATGGGCACAATAAAGGACAGAAATGGCATGGACCTAACAGAAGCAGAAGATATTAAGATGAGGTGGCAAGAATACACAGAAGAACTATACAAAAAAGATCTTCACGACCCAGATAAACACGATGGTGTGATCACTCACCTAGAGGCAGACGTTCTGGAATGTGAAGTCAAGTGGACCTTAGGAAGCATCACTACAAACAAAGCTAGTGGAGGTGATGGAATTCCAGTTGAGCTATTTCAAATCCTAAAAGATGATGCTGTGAAAGTGCTGCACTCAATATGCCAGCAAATTTGGAAAACTCAGCAGTGGCCACAGGACAGGAAAAATCAGTTTTCATTCCAATCCCAAAGAAAGGCAATGCCAAAGAATGCTCAAACTACCGCACAATTGCACTCATCTCACATGCTAGTAAAGTAATGCTCAAAATTCTCCAAGCCAGGCTTCAACAGTATGTGAACTGTGAATTTCCAGATGTTCAAGCTGGATTTAGAAAAGGCAGAGGAACAAAAGATCAAATTGCCAATATCCGCTGGATCATCGAAAAAGCAAGAGTTCCAGAAAAACATCCAAATCTGCTTTATTGACTACACCAAAGCCTTTGACTGTGTGGAGCACAACAAACTGTGAAAAATTCTTAAAGAGATGGGAATACCAGACCACTTGATCTGCCTCCTGAGAAATCTGTATGTCGGTCAAGAAGCAACAGTTAGAACAGGACGTGGAACAACAGACTGGTTCCAAATAGGAAAGGGAGTGCATCAAGGCTGTATATTGTCACCCTGCTTATTTAACTTATGTGCAGAGTGCATCATGCAAAATGATGGCCGGATGAAGCACAAGCTGGAATCAAGATTGCAGGGAGAAATGTCAATAACCTGGGATATGCAGAAGATACCTCCCTTATAGCAGAAAGCAAAGAACTAAAGAGCCTCTTGATGAAAGTGAAAGAGGAGAGTGAAAAAGTTGGCTTAAAACTCAACATTCAGAAAACAAAGATCATGGCATCTGGTCCATCACTTCATGTCAAATAGATGGGGAGACAATGGAAACAGTGACAGACTTTATATTTTGGTGCTCCAAAATCACTGCAGATGGTGACTGCAGCCATGAAATTAAAAGACGCTTGCTCCTTGGAAGAAAAGCTATGACCAACCTAGACAGCATATTAAAAAGCAGAGGCATTACTTTACCATCAAAGATCTGTCTAGTCAAAGCTATGGTTTTTCCAGTGGTCATGTATGGATGTGAGAGTTGGACCATAAAGAAAGCTGAGTGTTGAAGAATTGATGCTTTTGAACTGTGGTGCTGGAGAAGACTCTTGAGAGTCCCTTGGACTGCAAGGAGATCCAACCAGTCAATCCTAAAGGAGATCAGTCCTGAATATTCATTGGAAGGACTGATGCTGAAGCTGAAGCTCCGATACTTTGGTCACCTGATGCAAAGAACTGACTCATTGGTGAAGACCCTGATGCTCGGAAAGTTTGAAGGTGAGAGGAGAAGGGGATGACAGAGGATGAGATGGTTGGAAGGCACCACCGACGTGATGGACATGAGTTTGAGTAAGCTCCAGGAGTTGGTGAGTGACAGGGAAGCCTGGCCTGCTGCAGTCCATGGGGTCAAAAAGAGTTGGACATGACTGAGTGACTGAACTGAACCGAGCTTTTAGCCTTTCACATTAGAAGTGACTGGAATCAGTCTTTCCTGAACCCAAATTAGGCTGAGCATCAGCAAGATGCACGGTCTAATTCAAACCCTAGACCCATGTGAGAAAATCCAAGGGTGTTAATGCTCTAGGTTTAGTTCAGAAGATTTGAGGCAGAAGCAAGTATGTTGAAACTTCATAGACATCAAGAGGACAACCTCCACTCTGGATGCCAGAAGTTTCTTTTTCTGCTGAAAGTCTGGGTCGGCTCCACACTCCACACGTGCCTGAATTCTCGTGTTCTGTCATCCAGTGCTTTTCCAGACGACATGTTTACCTCTCAGACTGAGTGCAGTCATTGCTTTCAGCTCTTTACTTTCATCAGTGTGACATAACTAAAATATTTCTAGAGGAGCAAATTTGAGCGAAGCTGTGATAAGCCTGTCTTTAAACCAGCTTTTGTAACAGAGCATGACCCCATGGTCACCTAACTGGTGGCTCAGATGGTAAAGAATCTGCCTGCAATGAAGGAGATCTAGGTTTGAGCCCTGGGTCGGGAAGATCCCCTGGAGCAGGAAATGGCCACCCACTCCAGTATTCCTGCCTGGAGAATCCCATGGACAGAGGAGGATCCTGGCAGGATACCATCCATGGGTTGCAAACAGTCTTACACGGCTGAGTGACTAACACTTTCAGGACCCTAAGAGGCTTTCCTGGGACAGACCTTCTTCCATACCCTCTGCTTTAGCTCCTCTCTGAAGTACCTAGATAATAATGTTTGATGCACATTTCCTGAGCTGTTTTGCAGACGTAAAAAAGTCCCACCAAACGGAAGATGTTAACTACTTGATGACCTTGAGAAGAGAGCCCCCCGTCTCCTGGAGCCTAAGGACTGATACAGTTCACCCCGTGACACCGCTCACTACCTCACCATCAGCCAATTAGAGAATTGTGCACGAGCTGATCACATACCCTGCGATCAGCCCTCCCTCCTCCGGCTTTTAAAGGTGCCTTCAAAACCTGTTGGGGAGCTTGAGGCTTTTTAGGGCCTGAGCCTCCTGTCTACTTCCATGGTCCTGCAATAACCCTTTCTCTCCTCCAAACTCCGGCTTCTCATTTTGTCCGGCCTCACTCTGTATCAGGCACAGGAACTTATGTGAAATGCTTTGACTATCTAGGGACAAAACCTCAGGAAACACTTCAGACCAACATTTTTTTTTCAAATGGGTTAGAGTTGAAGAGCAATTATTTAAAGTTGAATTATACAGGAACAGTTTATATAATATTTGCATATTTTTATTCTATGGTATTCAGTTTGTGATAAAGAAATCAGGTTACTAACCATTCAATTAATGCAATCTCCATGTTTAAAGACCTGTTTTGTATAACTTCTCTGCTTTTGATATTTCCTGGAGTCACCGCAGACAGTTAATACAAATGACTTCAATCCAATGTGTTTTCAATGAATTTCTGAACTTTCTGGTCGTAACACCCTCACTCTACTGACAAATATTTTCTTAAATCTCCGGTCTGTGCGCAGGTGACTGCACAGCTTTACCCAAAGAAGAAAACTAAGCTCATAGAGAAACGGAATATTTCCTGCCATATGGGTAAACAAAGGATGTCAGGGTCATCAGTGACTACAGCCACCTCCAAAGGTGAGCAGGTGAGTCCTGAGGGAACTCAGGATGTGAAAACACAGGTTACTGGCCCCAGAGCTGAAATGCATATCAAAGAAATGATGTCAGTGAGCCAGACTTTTGCATCTTCCCATACATACAAAAGTGCTAAATTCCCTAACTTGAGATTTCTAGTTTTCTTTAATTAACAATAATCTTTTGACTAGGAGAGCATCTGCCCTTTCTTACAAAACTCCTCTGTATCTCGCCCCACCCCCTTCACCTCCCTGGAGCAGTTTTCTGAGGGTTAGTTGAGATGCTGCCTCCGGGCTTGAAGTCCTAAAATACTTCCGCCAGATAAAACGTAACTCTCAACTTTGAGGTTGTGCTTTTTTTCCTTCTCAGTTGACAGCATGTTGAGTTTAGGGTTCTCTTTCTCACAAAGCTCCATCACTGCGACATTCAAAAGAGGCGTGAAAATATATAGTAAAGCCATCTAATGCGGATGTACAGGACCCCATTTCATCTTTTTTTAAGGACTGCATAGCTCTCCACTGCATGTGTGTGCTGTAATTTATTTCAACAAGGCTCGATTAATTAACATTTCAGTTGCTTCCTCTTTTATGTAATTTGTAAACAATGACATTTAACATCCTGGGAAACACATCTTTGCATACTCAGACAAATATTTCTACAGGAAAAATTCCTATAAGTGGAATTTTTGGCTGGAAGGAAACATACATTAACGCTATAATAGGTATCACTAAAAAGTTGTTCCTTTTCACATTCTTGCCAACTCTGGGTATTAGCATATTAAATCTTTGCCAATTTGATATGTCAAAACCATACTGTTGTTTAAATTTGCATTTATTTGATTAGTAAAGAGGTTGAATGTCTTTCCATATATTTACTAGCCATTTTTGCTTCATTTGAAAACTGCCTACTCATGAGCTTTGCTCAGGATTCCATTGGATTGCTCTTTTTTCTCATAAAGTCATTTGGGCTCCTTATGTATTATAGAAATAAACTTCTTTGTCACATTGTTGTAACTATTTTCATATTGATCAGTTATTTGTTACAATGAAGTATTTTTCTATTCCACTTTATTATCAAAGTCACCTTCGCCTGGCTTTCCGGGAAAGTCCTGTATATTTTTGTGAGAAAATATAATAAAGACATTTATTTTAACATTATTATCAAAAAAGGAGCAAGAATCATTGTATAAACATAAATCAAGTGAAGCAGTATAAGGATTTTTTTTAAAATCAAGCATGCAAAGTCTGTGACAATGCCGGAAAGAATAAAAAGCATATATTTTTCTAGAAGATTCTTGAAGCCTGGAAATTCTCCAAGGCAGAAGTCTTGCACTTCTAAGTGCATATGATTATACCTGACTTATGGGGCTACTGTGGTTATTAAACTGGGTACAATATGCAGAGGAGATGCCATTAAATACTCGTGTTCCCACCCAGCCCCAGGAGTTTTGTTAAAGAAAAATTGTACCTATAACTGCTCAGCTGTGACAGAGACATCTGAAAATGTAACATCACTAACAAGTCAAATATCAACGTTCAGCAGCTTTTTCTTAAAACACTGAAATGTCAAGACTCTTCGCACGTAAGTATGAAGCCAATCTGGCCTCTGTACCCCATGCCGAATCAATTCTCAAAGGCAGAGGTTGGGTGATGTAGAAAAGAGCAGCTTTACTGCTTTGCAAGGCCAAGGGGGCCTCAGCAGGCAATGCCCGCAAAACTGTGTGTCCCAGCCTGGAGGAGGCAGCGAGGTGTTCTACAATGATGGTTCAAAGAGGGCGTGATCAGCTCGCGGACATTCTTCTGATTGGTTGGTGATGAGGTAAGTGGGAGTCGGCATCACCAACCTTCTGATTCCATTGGTCTGGGGTCTACATGCTTGTGGATAGCATACAGCTAACTTCTCCCACCTGATGAGGGTGTCAGAGTCTGCAAAACAGCTCAAAGGGATTGTTACATGTGTCCCTCGAGGGAGAGCCAGGACTCTACTCCAGGGTTTCACTACTGTTTCTCTTGACTCTTCCTCCTTGTCTAGGGCCCCCTTTCTTGTCTAATTAGCAACTGTTTGAACCTGTCTGATGGAACTCAGGGAAGGTCAAGGAGGCTGTTTCCTATAAACCAGAAATGGGGGACGCACAATGACTTTTGTGTCCAGGAGCCCCACAGGGTCCTGCTCAGTATCAAGTGTCACCTCCAATGGGCGCTTGCCGAAGGCATCTGCCTTCTGCCTCTGCAGAGACTGGATCCCTTGCTGCTGCGGCTGTTGACCTTTGACATGCGCGAAGGCAGTTCAGGGTGGAGAGTGAGGCACCCCTGTGCTCCAGGTCTTTAGATAGAAATTTTCAGGAGCTGACTTCATTATCCCAATCCTTGCATCTCCTCATATCCAAAAAAGCACCCTTCATGACGGCATCATCTCCTCATGCCTAGCAGAAACCTCTTGCAAATCAAGCACTTGATTGCCCTGAATTCCCCTTTCACCAAAAACTTATGTGTTGACCTTCCCCTAGTACCTCTTTGGAGCAATTTCTTAGAATTATCTGAGGTGCTGTCTCCTGGGCAGAAGTCTTCATTTTGCCCCAAATATAGCATAACTCGCAACACTTATGTTGTGCATCTCTTTTTAGTTGACACAAGTATGCGAAGATGTACTTGATTTTCTAGAATGAGTTTGAAACTATATTCTCTGTATGAGAGTAAACAATCTCTGTGCATCCTAAACATTTAAGGTTTATAATGAAAGATGTTTTCTAGGAAAAGAGCAGGCTACAGGATAAATATTAGGATTCATAAACAAATAAAGTGAAATAGGACTCCGGCTTTAGTCCAAGAAGTGGATAGGGAAGCTTGTGGAAGTGACAGATCCCTTGTAGAATTACTTTTGCCAGGAGGGGCTCAAATATTTTCAGGCAATAGTCTACGGGTGGAGGAAAACAGCGCCTAAATGAGAAGTTGTGCTGATATATAGTGAAGATGACACTTGACCTCTGTGGTCTCCCTCCTCAAAACTCATAATCCCTGTCTGATCATGAGAAAATCATCAGACAAATCCCAGTTTAATTTTATCAAATACCTGATTGGTATTCCTCAAATTGTCAAGGTCAGCAAAAATAAGCAAAGTCTGAGAAACTGTCATAGCCCAGAGGAGACTAAGGAGACGTGAGGACTAAATGTAATGTGGTATCTTGACTAGAATCCTGCCACAGGAAAAGGACCATAGGCAAAACCTAAGGAAACTCAAATAAAGTATCAATTTTGATGAACAATGATGTATCAAGATTGATTCATCAATTGTCACACATGTACTATTCCAATGTAAGATGTTAATAACAGAGGAAGTTAGATACAAGACATAAGGGAATTCTCTGTACTTTCACACTTTTCCTATAAATCTGAAGTTGTTCTAAAATATTGTTTATTCTTTTTTTTTTTTTTAATAAAAAAGGCTCCTTAGATCGCCATCCATTCCACTCTTACTAGCTACCCTAAAAAGCAAAAATAAAACTTCTCCAATATGCCTGAAAGAACAGTATGCTTTCGAGAAGGTTAGAGTCCCAACCCCACACATCAGTGTTTGATCCTCTCTGAACGTGTCTCAGGCACTGTTCTCGCTCCGTCTGGGTTGCTCACTGTTTTGGGAACCCATGTGGATGAGGGACATCAGTGGATGCTCAATAAATACTTAATTGATGGAGTGATATGATAATTAAGTCTTCCTTAAGTGAATTCTGAATTCGGGTCAAACCAGAGCTCCTGCCATAGAATAACAATTTTCTAAGAAGCCAGCCTAGAGACTGAGCTGTGGGGTCAACACCCGGGATCAGCTTGCACACCTGCCCGCAGCCTGCTCTGCTCACATGCACGTCCACACACAGCAGCCGACCAGTCCTGGGAGATTCAACAATCCAACAAGCTTGGCTTTTAACAGTGGACATGGCGGCAAATCTTGGTCGGGTATGACACCACCTTAAATATAACCAGTTTAGGCAGAAGTCACAAACCCAACATTTAAAAACCAGCAAGTCAACAACAGAAGTCTATTTTCTCTCAGCTACGTGATGTGCTAGGAATTTGCCAGCATTTTATTTAAATTAGTGAATCAAATCATGTATCTAATTGACTAATAGAAATTGGCACCTTCAAATGAATGCATATTCTAAGCCAGTTTGCCGTATTACCCATCTGTATAGCCCAGAGTTCTGTACTGTTTGCAGAGGAGGTGGAATACAGAAGAATATCAAGTTCATGTCTCATGCACATGTGTGTATGTGTAAGTGTGCTAGTGGATCCATGGATGTGTTGACGTGACGTTGATCACTGATAAATCATGCCAGAGGAAGCAATAAAGAGAAATATCTTATATTTAGTGGTCTTTCCAAATCAATTTTAAGTGAAATGGTTGCCTACTGTTTTCTTTTACAGTGGTAATAGAAATGGTGGGGGTGACAACTGAGTGCTGACTTTCCAGGCCTCAAAATGGTGACAGAAGGCACCCAGCAGGCCTGCCCACTCTCGTTGTTAATTAAAGGATTTTCACATTCTCCAGGGTATAATGCACTGTGGGCACCAAGCCCCAGAGACACTGGTATCGTCTAATGATCACACATTCAAATAAACACCGTGGGGGGGTGAGGAGCACCAGAGAACAGATCACTTCCCCCACCTCATTAACCACCGCAATGCTCGCAAATGTCTGAGATGCACTGAATCCACGTCTCATGAATAATAAATATTAGTCAGGCTTCCAATTGCTCAGAGGTTCAAGGTGAGGAGGACCCCTACCTGCTCGGCGGAGACCTACGCCAGGTGGGGAGTGACATTTGCAGCTCAGAGCGGTCTTCATTGCCTCCACTAAGTGATTCTTGCCAAAGCGCTTTTCCTCTGACTTATGACACCTCTTGGTCTGAATTGCACTGTAATTGTCACTTGTCGGCACTGTTAACAAGCTGATCTGCATGTGAAAGATGAAGAGCTTCACAAAGCCGGTTCTGAGTTATCAGAGGGTGGATCTGCACACACCAACATCATCTCGAGGAGCTCTCAGCTTCAGAAGAAAAGACACATTTTAAATATCCAACGTCCTTCCAAACTGCTGAAGTACACTGCATATGAGATTTCCCCAACACTTTGAATTTTAGTTGAAAGAAAGCAGGGGAAATTTTATTTCAGAGAGGTATACAGTTAGAAAACGCTCTGTAGGAACTAGATGACAAAAACAATGCCATGATTTTGACACTTCGGGTATTTTTATCTCAGGGTATCACAAATGCAACTTTATTCATGTTGCATATTACATTCCCCAAAGTGCTATTGTTGCTGCTGCTGTTGTTCAGTCACTAAGTTGTGTCCAACTCTTTGCGACCCCAGGGACTGCAGCACGCCAGGCTTTCCTGTCCTTCACTGTCTCCTGGAGTTTGCTCAAACTCATGTCCATTGAGTCGGTGATGCCATCCAACCATTGCATTTCCCCTCATTAACCAACTCTGTCGCCTCCTTTTCCTCCTGCCCTCAAGGTTTCACAGCATCAGGGCCTTTTCCAATGAGCCAGCTATTCCCATAAATGGCCAAAGTATTGGAGCTTCAGCTTCAAAATCAGTCCTTCCAATGGGTATGCAGTGTTGATTTCCTTTAGGATTGACTGGTTGGATCTCCTTGCAGTCCAAGGGACTCTCAAGAGGCTTCTTAGCATCACAGTATGAAAGCATCAATTCTTTGGCACTCAGCCTTCTTTACGGTCCAACTCTCACAACTGTACATGACTACTGGAAAAACCGTAGCTTTGACTACATGGACCTTAGTCAGCAAAGTGATGTCTTTGCACTATTTGGTAACATTTAAAAATTGAATTAGACCATTTCTATTTTTATCTGAGGTAAATAAATGTAGAGCTTAAATGAAATCTTGCACATTGAGTGCAGCACTTTAACAGCATCATTGTTTAGGATCTGAAATAGCTCAGCTGGAATTCCATCACCTCCACTAGCTTTGTTCATAGTGATACTTCCTAAGGCCCACTTGACTTTGTACTCCAGGATGTCTGACTCTAGGTGAGTGATCACACCATTGTGATTATCTGGGTCATTAAGAAATTTTTTGTGTAGTTCTTCTGTGTATTCTTGCCACCTCTTCTTAATATCTTCTAAACTCAGCAGTGGCCACAGGACTGGAAAAGGTCAATTTTCATTCCAATCCCAAAGAGAGGCAATGCCGAAGAATGTTCAAACTACAACACAATTGCACTTATCTCACACACTAGCAAAATAATGCTCAAAATTCTCCAAGCTAAGCTTCAACAGTACGTGAACTGAGAAATTCCAGATGTTCAAGCCAGATTTAGAAAAGGCAGAGGAGCCAGAGATCAAATTGCCAACATCTGTTGGATCATAGCAAAAAGCAAGAGAATTCCAGAAAATCATCTACTTCTGCTTCATTAGCTACACTAAAGCCTCTGGCTGTGTGGGTCACAACAAACTGGAAAATTCTTCAAGAGATGGGAATACCAGACCACCTCACCTGCCTCCTGAGACATCTGTATGCAGGTCAAGAAGCAGCAGGTAGAACTGGACAAGGAACAATGGACTGGTTCCAAACTGGGAAAGGAGTATGACGAAGCTGAATATTATCACCGTGCTTATTTAACTTCTATGCAGAGTACAGCATGTGAAATGCCAGGCTGTATGAAGCACAAGCTGGAATAAAGATTGCCGGGAGAAATATCAGTAACCTCAGATATGCAGATGACACCACCCTTATGGCAGAAAGCAAAGAGGAACTAAAGAACCTCTTGATGAAAGTGAAAGAGGAGAGTGAAAAAACTGACATAAAACTCAACATTCAGAAAACTAAGGTCATGGCATCTGGTCCCATCACTTCATGATAAATATATGGGGAAACAATGAAAACAGTGAGAGACTTTATTTTCTTAGGCTCCAAAATCATTACAAAGTGTGACTGCAGGCATGAAATTAAAAGACGCTTGCTCCTTGGAAGAAAAGCTATGACCAACCTAGACAGCATATTAAAAAGCAGAGACATTACTTTGCTGACAAAGTACATATAGTCAAAACTATGGTTTTTTCAATAGTCATGTATGGATATGAAAGTTGGACCATAAAGAAAGCTGAGCACCAAAGACTTGAACTGGCTTTTGAACTGTGGTGTTGGAGAAGACTCTTGAGAGTCCCTTGGACTGCAAAGAGATCAAACCAGCCAGTCCTATAAGAAATTGGTCCTGAATATTCATTGGAAGGACTGATGCTGAAGCTGAAACTCCAATACTTTGGCCACCTGATGCGAAGAGCTGACTTACTGGAAAAAACCCTGCTCCTGGGAAAGATTAAAGGCAGGAGGAGAAGGGGACGACAGAGGATGAGATCGTTGGATGACATCACTGACTCAATGGACATGAATTTGAGAAAGCTCTGGGAGCTGGTGATGGACAGGGAAGCCTGGTGTGCTGCAGTCCATGGGCTTGCAAAGAGCCGGACGTGACTGAGTGATGGAACTGAACTGAAATGAAATCTTGAGGAAGTAGATTTCCTATGAATTTCCATACACTTTCATATAAATTGCATCACAATTAACAGAATGCTGAGCACAGAAGAATTGATGCTTTTGAACTGCAGTGTTGGAGAAGACTCTTGAGAGTCCCTTGGACTACAAGGAGATTCAACCAGTCAATCCTAAAGGAAATCAACCCTGAATATTCATATATATATAAACTTTATATATTCATACATATATCCATATATAGATATACAAACTTCATTTTTAAATGAAATGCAGGATCCAGTGTAACAACGGAGATTTCTGCATTCCCATCCCATGTAGCACTAGTGGTAAAGAACCCATCTGCCAATGCAGGTTAGACGTAAGACATGCCAGTTCGATCCCTGGCTTGGGAAGATCCCCTGGAGAAGGGCATGACAACCCTCTCCAGGATTCTCGCCTGAAGAATCCCATGGACAGAGGAGCCTGGCGGGCTATCGTTCACAGGGTCTCACAGAGTTGGACATGGCTGAAGCGACTTAGCATGGCACGGCACTTGATGCTTTGACTGGTCACCATCTCACAGAGGAGCCCCACTAGTCACGTGTGGACACAGCCAAAGCTAAGGGACAAAGCACTTGCCTAGGCACTCGGCCTAAATGCCTCCTGCTCTTGCAGAACATACACCTTTGCCACAAGCAGGGCACTGCCCTCCTTTCAGCTGGGCTCACACCCGGGAGGGCTCAGCGCACAGCGCGAAGTGAGCCTCAGGCTGATGGTGTTCGCAGGCAGCTCTGCTCCCAACCCGGAGGTCACCACGGCCCCTTTGGAGCAGAAAGGCCCTGGGATGCTGACACCTGCGGGCCGGTGAGAGCCCTCGTCAGCCACAGCTCGGACAGCTTTCCAGAAGTGCTATCCAAGCCCCCTAATGTGAGAGAGAAGGGTCCAAGCACCGCTGCTGCTGCCTGGGGCACTCTGTGGGACTGAAAAGGGTGTGTGTGGTGTGCGAGGTGGAGGTCTGGTGTGTATGTGTGTGTGTGTGCGATGTGTGTGTAAGAGGTATGTGGATGTGGTCTGGGATGTGTGTGGAGTGTGTGTGTGGATGCGTGTGAAATGTATGTGGGATGTGCGTGGATGTGGTCTGGGATGTGTGTGGTGTGAGTGTGTATGTATGTGATGTGTGTGTAGGATGTGTATGGTGTGTGTGGGTGTTCCCTTTGCACGTATATCTGTGCTTTTCTCATCTGTGTGCAGCTGGCCTTGCCTAGCTGAGGTTTAGTTTTCAGAGGCATCTCCCCAGTTTCTCTGAAACACTTGGTGGAATCAGGGGCTCGTGCTGCATGTTTGGGGCACGTCCACTGCATGGGCAGCAGCTTTGAATTATTCATCAGCAAGTCTGGGGTGGTCCTAGTACCAGCTCTGAGCAATGTCCAGGGGCTTGGTTACAGAAGCACTGGGGCTCATCTCAAAGAAACAGTCCTCGCAGACACAGCTCTGCAGGGAGAATATGAGCAATCACAGCGCTCTGACTCTTGCGAAATCGAGGCTGCAGAAACAAGTCCTGCCTACCCACCTGAAAGAATCAGCCCCTTGAGGTTTTTCCTAAGTGTAGGTAGATGGCTTCCTTTGCAACTTGGAGAAAACCTCTTATGGATGATGGCAGAACTAGGCTAAAAGGGTTCCCTCTAATGCTTGACTGACTTCTTTAAAGAGGGCTTATGAGGACAGTTTGGAATCTGCCACTGAATTCGCATTTAAATGTCAGCCCAGCTGGGGGCGGGAGCAGCTCTCAGCTGGTAGACCAGTTGCCCAATATGACTAGGCCTTACATAAAACATACATAGGTAGGTTCTCAGAGGGCCAGCTCTTTGCCCACCTTATGCAACCCACATACCTCTCGCTTCTCTTCTCTCCTGCCTGATGGACCGTGTGGACCCTCCCTCCTCGCAGGCTGGTAGCCATCACCTCAGCCACACACGAAACTGCACCTGTTCACTTGTAAGTGCAACCTTCGGGATTTACTGCACAGGATTCTTGCTTTGCTGTCAGCAACGTGAGCGTGCTCCTTTACCAGTGGAAATGCACGCTGACAGCGTTTGGAAAAATCCCCCGAGTTACAGCCACCTCTGCACCATTTTCTTAGGACAGATGGTATTTTGTGACAGCTGCCAGATTTACAAGACCTTCTGAGTCTAGAAAAAAGATTCAAGGAAAGGCAGAAAGCTGACTAGGGAGGGGAAACCTCAGAGGTTTCAGTTCTCTTTTAATTTCGCTGCAGATGCCTGGACTAACGACCCCTTGCCCCACCCATTTCTGTCCAAATGCTCTTGGGAAAGGGCTTTGAAAAAGGGCCTCGAGGCATTTCATTCTATTTGATTTGCTGTTCCCAAGGTAAATCCTAGCACTTTTTTTTTTTTTACTTCTGGAAATGAATGGGCCACTTCATCTCCATTTTGGGATTTTCTTTCAAGTGAAACGTATTCTGAAGTATTTTCCCGTTTTTGGCCTATCTGAAGTACTATACTAAAAATCACAATCACTTCTCACCCTACTTATTATTCCAGGAGAATCTCAGACTGCAACCCTGTTTTAAGAGTCCAGAGACCAGGTGGTTGCCTCTTCTCCCTGAGGCCGCATGTGATCTGACCAGGAGTGGACAAGTGTCCTCAAGGGCTTCTGTACATACCGCGGTCGACTTAAGTCCTTTCTCAAAAGTATGAGTGGGACCAGTCAGACGTGAGCACAGATGTGATGAGCCGGTGGCAAGCTGTGTCTGCTTCACAGGCTTGGTGATCGGGAACGCTGTGGGCACTCATATGTGGGGCAGGCAGGTATGAGAAACATGACCTTGACAGTTCTGAAAGACGGGCCGTGTCCTTCAATTTGAGCTTGTTTCACGTTGCCTCACAATGAGGTGTATTTTGGCAGCAATACCCCAAAGCTGATGTGTTCTCAGAGTATCATATTAGGAGGTGTATGGTGTTGATTACTTTGATCCCTTGATGAAGGTGGGGGCCACTAGATTTCTCCGCTGTAAAGTTACTAATTTTCCACTTTTATCCTTCGAGAGCTACTGCTATTGGGGGCTTGTCTGTGCAGCTGTTCCTGTTTTAATGACCAGCTAGTAATAAAGAAAGGATTGTGCAAGGGTAGTTTGTTCTGTGATCCCTTGATGAAGGTGGGGGCCACTAGATTTCTCCGCTGTAAAGTTACTAATTTTCCACTTTTGTCCTTCGAGAGCTACTGCTATTGGGGGCTTGTCTGTGCAGCTGTTCCTGTTTTAATGACCAGCTAGTAATAAAGAAAGGATTGTGCAAGGGTAGTTTGTTCTGTGAGGCTCTGTTAGACCATTTCGATGAGCTGGTTGAGCGATCGTTTAAATCCTTAAATCACTTAAAGTCCGTGACTGCTTCGTTAAACAGTGTGTTTCAGTGCTATGCTGGCAGCAATGAAATAAGCAAGAGGCCAAGAGACCCTCACTAAGCAACTCTTTATTTTTACCAAAACTACTCTGGGCCAACTGTATATTTGGTGAATGCAGCATTTGCAACCGAATCCAGCCTTAGTACCCCAACACTGAATTCTCAGAAGCAGGGTTTGGGGTGAAGTAGAAAAGAACAGCTTTCTTGCTCTGCAAGGCCAAGGGCGCCACAACAGGTAATGCCATCAGAACTGTATGTTCCAACCCGGAGGAGGCAGTGAGGTGTTCTACAGTAATGGTTCAAAGAGGGCATGGTCAGCTCGTGGACATTCTTCTGATGGTTGGTGATGAGGTAAGTGGGAGTCAGCATCACCAACCTTCTGGTTCCACTGGCCTGGGATCTACATGCTTGTGGGCAACATACAGCTAACTTCTCCCACCTGATGGGGAGTCAGTGTCTGAAAACAGCTCAAAGATATTGTTATATGTATCCCTTGAAGGGGAATCAGACCCTTCCCAAAGCTGCACTACTATTTCTTTTGACTGCTCTCCCCTAGTCTCCGTATCCTCTCCCTTCCCTAATTAGAATCCGTTTGAACTTGCTCCTTGGACTCCGGGAAGGTCAATGGAGTCTGAGCGAATCCCATTTCCTGTAATCAAGAAATGGGATACACACAAAGGCTTTTGTTCCCAGGACACCCCACAGGGTCCTGCTCGTTATCACATACATATGCAGAAATAGAAGAGAAACAATTAGGAGAGGATTCTCCAATAACTCAAAGGATCAGAATTGCTGATGAAGACCGCATTAGCTTCCAGGGTCCTTTAACCGTCAAGGAGGTGCTGGATGGAAGTTCGTCTGGATCACAGGTGGATGCAGAGACACTTAAAGATTAATACTATGTCCAGGAATAAAGGGCTTGCCTTGTGTAGTATTGTGTTAGTCACTCAGTCTTGTCTCTTTGTGACCCCCTGGAATGTAGCCCACCAGGTTCCTCTGTCCATGGGATTCTCCAGGCAAGAATACTGGAGTGGACTGGCATTCCCTTCTACAGAGGATCTTCCCAGACCATGGTTCGAACCCAGGTCTCCTGCACTGCAGGCAGATTCTTTACTGTCTGGGCTCAGTGGTAAAGAATCCAACTGCCAAGAAGGAGATGTGGCTTCAATCCTTGGGTCAGGAAGATCCTCTGGAGCAGGGAGTGGCAGTTCACTCCTGTGTTCTTGCTTGGGAAATCCCATGGACGGAGGAGCCTGCTGGGCTACAGTCCATGGGGTCGCAAAGAACTGAACCCCCCTTAGCAAATAAACAGCAGCCATCACTAACAAACTATTGCTTCTTAAATTCTGCCCCTGTCACCTCTGATCCTTTAAAGATGCAAACCTTGTAAGGGTGAAAGAACCCATATCAATACAGCTCAGTTCCTAAAAAATTGCTAACAATTGTGATTAAGATTGGCAGAGCCCATGCAGAAAGCAGTGCCCTGAAGGCATTTTTGTTTTCATGGTCTTCATCTAAGTCAGAGTAGAGACAGAAGCAAGTGAGAAATATTATTTGTCCATTTATAACCCTGTGGTAGAGCAGGAGGTGAAATGACAAAATGCGTCTGGCTAGTGTGTGTAGCAGACCTCCTCCAGCTCTGCGCTGCGCAGGACACTTAGTTGTTTGCAGCAGTTGTTAGCCAAGCCAGTGGTTTGAAGATGAGAAGTTAAAAGTTCAGTAAATATGAAAGTCACAAATTTCGTAAACTTAATGGATGCAAATGCAAGAATACATTGTCAGAGAGTTCTGTATTCCAGGTTCAGCAATAACCATAAGAGAAGAGTGATTGTTTAAGTACACTTTGTGTTGTCCGTTGTGTTGTTTAGTTGCTAAGTTGTGTCCAGTCTTTCACGACTCCCTGGACAGTAGCCCGTGAATCTCCTCTGCCTGTGGGATTTCCCAGGCAAGAATACTGGAGTGAACTGTCATTTCCTTCCCCAAGGAATCATCCTGACCCAGGGATCAAACTCACATCTCCCGTGTGGCAGGTGGATTTTTTTTACCACCAAAGAGGTAAATTTTGAGCCATTTGGAGAATGTGTTTACCTACCACCATCAAGGTGGAATCAAGATTGCCGGGAGAAATATCAATAACCTCAGATATGCAGATGACAATACCCTTATGGCAGAAAGTGAAGAAGAACTAAAGAGCCTCTTGATGAAAGTGAAAGAGGAGAGTGAAAAAGTTGGCTTAAAGCTCAACATTCAGAAAACTAAGATCATGGCATCTGGTCCCATCACTTCATGGCAAATAGATGGGGAAACAGTGGAAACAGTGGCTGACTTCATTTTTCTGGGCTCCAAAATCACTGCAGATGGTGATTGCAGCCATGAAATTAAAAGACGCTTACTCCTTGGAAGGAAAGTTATGACCAACCTAGACAGCATACTGAAAAACAGAGACATTACTTTGTCAACAAAGGTCCGTCTAGTCAAGGCTATGGTTCTTCCAGTAGTCATGTATGGATGTGAGAATTGGACTATAAAGAAAGCTGAGCGCAGAAGAATTGATGCTTTTGAACTGTGGTGTTGGAAAAGACTGTGAGTCCCTTGGACTGCAAGGAGATCCAACCAGTCCATCCTAAAGGAAATCAGTCCTGAATATTCATTGGTAGGACTGATGATGAAGCTGAAGCTCCAATACTTTGGCCACCTGATGCGAAGAGCTGACTCATTTGAAAAGACCCTGATGCTGGGAAAGATTGAGGGCAGGAGGAGAAGGGGATGACAGAGGATGAGATGGCTGGATGTCATCACTGACTCAATGGACATGGGTTTGGGTGGACTCCGGGAGTGGGTGATGGACAGGGAGGCCTGGCGTGCTGCTCTTCACGGGGTCGCAAAGAGTCAGACACGACTGACTGACTGAACTAAACTAATCCAAAACGTATTTCTCTGGAATGATCTAACAAAACCAATATAGACTATTGATCAAAATCTTTGAAAATGCATGCTAAATAGCAGTGTAAAGTTCATTTCTTTAGAGTCTTATCAACATTAGAACCATTTAAAATTTTGTATTAATTTCTTATAATTCAGTTCAGTTGCTCAGTCATTTCTGACTCTTTGTGACCCCATGGACTGCAGCAGGCCAGGCCTCCCTGTCCATCACCAACTCCCGGAGTTTACCCAAGCTCATGTCCATTGAGTCGGTGATGCCATCCAATCATTTCATCCTCTGTTGTCCCCTTTCCCTCTCACCTTCAATCTTTCCCGGCATCAGGGTCTTTTCAAATGAGTCAGCTCTTCGCATCAGATGGCTAAAGTATCGGAGTTTCAGCTTCAACATCAGTTCTTCCAATGAACAAACACGAAATGTAGCCTAAAGGTTATCTGGACAGATATTCACCTACGTTGTTGGCTTTCTTTATTTCTTTGGCCTTGCAGTCTGGAAGCATACTGTCTATAGAGAACTCAAATCAGACACCATTTCTATTATTTTAGAATCCAGAAGTGGCTTCTTGAAGAAATTACTACCTAAGCAGAGACTGCATTCTAATTACAAAATGGATCTAATTATGTTATTCATTGTAATATCTTACCTAATTACATGAAAAGATGGTTGTAAGATCAATAGCAGGTATTAAATAGAAGTTACATTGAGGTACGGTGAAAAGAGAACTGAAAAACTTCTAGTGTTACCCCTTATTAGCTGTGCTACCTAGTCAGATCCCTTTAACTTTGTGAGCTTAGATTTTCTCATCTGAAAAAATGTGGGTAGGAGTCCTTGTCCTTTCTATTTTGCAAAATTCTTTACAAAGACAAATAATACATAGGAAAGGGCATTCAGTACTCACAGACCTAGAGAACAAACTCATGGTTTCCAGGGGGAAGGGTGGGGGAAGGGCTAGTAGGGAGTAAGGGATGGGCAAGTACACACTGCTATATTTAGATACAGATAGCCAACAAGGACATACTGTGCAGCACAGGGAACTCTGATCAATGTTATGGGGCAGCCTGGATGGGAGGGAAGTTTAGGGGATAATGGATACATGTATATATATGGCCGAGTCCCTTTGCTGTCCACCTGAAACTATCACAAGATTGTTAATTGGCTATTCTCCAATATAAATTAAAGAGCTAAAAAGAAAAGGGGTTCTGTACATGAAAAAGTGCTACCTAAATGTGATTTCATATTATTCACTGGTGGAAATTCTTTGACAGGTTAACAGCAGAGATCAAAGAGAGATCATTACTGAAACCAAAAGTGTTTGCAATGTACTTCTTTCATGTGGGCACTCTCAGCGTCTTTGGTTTGTGTGACGATAAATCATAATTGTGGCACCAGATGTTCCTTGGTCCTGAGTTCTGGGAAGCAAGTCAGAAAACATCAGGGGTGACCATGGAGAGGCGCTCAGAGTGACCTGGGAAAGCTCTTGGTAGCTAATGACTTGCAGTGAAGAAGGAAGATGGTTTTCACTGTTTAGTGCCTGATTTATGTCAACTGACGCCAACCCACTGTGCTTATTTGCAAACATCTTTATCAAGATACATGACTTTCCAAATGAATTTAAAAATCCTTAATTGATAATTATCTAAACTTACCTCTACAAAAATCACACGTTTTTTTAAATTCAGTCAAGATTTGTTATTTAATGTACACCTTCTCTCTTGAAAAGTACAGTTGATTTAAAGCAAGCTAATTTCCTTATTTGCTCTCAAAGTACAGATGCGGCTCTTATCCTACTATATTTTTACGAGTGACCTAGTTTTCAAAGAAAAAGCAAAGGAAAGGTTGAAGGAGGAACAGAGGTGACATCGTGTCCATCATCAGTGAAAAATTAAAAGAACTTTCTTTCAGCTTGTAGAAAAAAATGTATCTTGCGCAGAACCCTGAAGTGCTTCATGAAAGAAGGAGCTAAATTCCCAATTGACATTTTGTATCTTCCAAACTTTAAGTCATACACCCTCCTCACTTCGCCATCTTCACATGAAATTCAAATCTGCCATCTTCCTTGACTGACCCAGGTAAAGTAAGACATGCGCTTACTTTTTTCTCCCATGAAGGTAAAATGTTTGCTATAAAGTTCCCAGATCTTGTGCCCAGTCTCCCCTGTATTTGTGAGGTGAATGGAAAAGGCATGGACACACTCTGAAGCCATGGCATAGCATTTTGTGGTTATGCTACCCTGGTTGATTCATTTGTCTTATTTTCATAAAAGTGTCATTAAATATACATGCCTTCATAAACCCGTGAGTGGAAGAGGTTCAATATGCAAACCGCATAGTGTTTGCATGGGCGAGCAGCTCAGAGGTGTGTCAACAGCCCCTTTTGAGTCAAACCCTCTCTCCAGAAAATTGTACAAATATTTAACAATTTTATTCCATTTATGGATCTACCAGATGGCAGGTGACCTCAGAGTAAGAAACCCTGAAGAATCGGGAAGGTGTGTGTATGTCAGTCTCCCAGTTTATCCCCCACACTGCTATATATAAAACAGATAACTGACTGCAGAGCACAAGGAACTCTACTCAATACACTGTAATGACCTTTGTGGGAAAAGAATCTCAAAAAGAGTTGTTGTTCAGTCGCTCAGTCATGTCTGACTCTTTGCGACCCCATGGACTGCAGCACACCAGGCTTCCCTGTCCATCATCAACTCCCAGAGTTTGCTCAAACTCATGTCCATCGAGTCGGCGATGCCATCCAACCTCTCATCCTCTGTTGTCCCCTTCTCCTCCAGCCTTCAATCTTTCCCAGCATCAGAGTCTTTTCTGAGTCAGTTCTTTGCATCAGGTGGCCAAAGTATTGGAGCCTCAGCTTCAGCATCAGTCCTTCCGATGAATATTCAGGACTGATTTCCTTTAGGATGGACTGGATATATAGTCTCATCAATTCTGTTTCTCACATCCCACTAAGATGTTCTTGTTTTCAAAGAAAAATAGCTCTGATGTTTTAATAAAGTGTCTAGCTTGTGCATATTTAAACTGTAGGCACCAAATATTCCTTTCTTATCCTCTATGTTTTTCCATTGAGTACCATACCATCTCTAAATATTTGATGAAGGCCGTAAAGTGGATTAGCCTGCCACACATCAGTGACTGGTGGATTTACTCCCAGTTGGAAGCATTTCTGTCCCAGGAATTTCAAAATCAGTGACCTTTCAGGAGCAGTTTGTTTCTCCATCTGGCTCACAATGTAGATGTGAGAAATCAGAGTGACGCCATGGAAGCGTGTTTCCTCCTTGTAGGCGTCAGTGTGCTGACTCCTGTATATTGAGCTTCTTTGGCAGTTTTTCATGCGTACTCTTTCCCTTCACCTGAGCAAAGATGGACCACAAGTGAAGAGGGCCCGTAAGGATGGAGCCTAAGATGTGTGGCCCAGTCCTCTTTGTTAGTGTACAGCCTCTCATAGCATCCTCCTACTCTCTAGCCCTTAACTATCCTAAATTAAACTATTTTTTTTTCTAGCTAGGTAATGCTAATTTGTGTGTACTGTGACTGGAAAAAAGAATAATGTTAAAGGAAAAAGTGTTTCAATTTTCTAAACTGTTGTCAGTTTTGTCATGTGAGGAGTTGGATCTAGACTGTCCTAGCCACAGTGTATGCAGCAATGCTGTATACTGGCCAATAGTTAGAGGTTGAAGGGAACAGATGCAATGCTAATAATTTCCAAGATCACATCACTGATTTATTTTTACTTTTTTTAAAGATCTTTTGATGCAGATCATACTTAAAGAATTTATTGAATTTGTTACAATATTGCTTTTGTTTCACGTCTTGGTTTCTTGGCTTTGAGACATGTGGGATCTTAACTCTCTGACGAAGGAATCAAACCCACACGCATCACCGATTGAAATTAAAGGGGGCTTGAACCAAGCAGATCATCAGCATGAGGCTTTGTTATAACTCCTGATTTTATGTCATTATTTTGAGCCTTCTATTTTTGAGTAGATGGATGGGAAGAATGACCATCAGCATATCGTTTCTAGCTATTACCCTTCCGGATTTTGGTATATAACACATCAGACATTAACTTCACTTCGTCTCACTTCAAAAAAATTGGTTCTGTTTCTTATTCAGGTTACTCCTTGTCCTGTGCTTCAACGACTGATGACTTATCACTTTGTGTGCCTTAAACTTACACAATATTGTATGTCCATTATATTTCAGTAAAGCTGGGAAGGGGCGGGAAAATGTGATGGCTTGCTGTTTGGATTTGAAGCTTTAGTTCTTGAAACAAGGTATCTCTTGATTCCTGCCCTGACCATGCCTGTCTTTTGTTTGTCTGGAACTCAGGGTTTGGCTTCTGATGTGGTCACTCCTTCAGCCTCCATGTCTCAGGTTAATCTCAAAGATAACCTTCCCAAATGATAGCTCCTCATTTTAGCGAGACATCTCAGGTTTCCAAAGTCATCATACAGATGGAAATCTTGCTCTCTTCCCCTCAATTACAAACTCCTTGAAGCCTGAGATCCTGTCTTGCCCCAAGAATGAAATCTACCATGAGAGTAACGTGTTAGCCGCTCGTCGCATCTGACTCTTTGCAACCCCGTGGACCCTTTGTCCATGGAATACTGGAATATTCCAAGAATACTGGAGGGGGTTGCCATTCCCTTCTCCAAGGGATCTTCCAGACCCAGGGATCGAACCTGGGTTTCCTGCATTGCAGGCAGATTCTGTACCACCTGAGCCACCAGGGAAGCCCGGAATCTACCATAACCAGATGCAAATGATGATCACAGTTCACCAGTGCACACCTGAGGCTTCCCAGGTGGCACTAGTAGTAAAGAACTCGTCTGTCAATGCAGGAGACACAAGAGACCCGGGTTCAATCCCTGGGTGGGGAAGATCCCCTGGAGAAGGGGATGGCTACCCACTCCAGTATTCTTGCCTGGAGAATCCCATGGACAGAGGAGCCTGGCGGGCTATGGCCCATAGAGTCATGAAGAGTTGGACATGACTGAAGTGACTTGGCTCACAAGCACGCACCTGGAGGCTCGGCTGTAGGACTCATCCACAGACCTGCTTTATTTGACCAGAAGCACGTTTGAGAGAGGACCTCCCTGGTGGCTCAGTGTAAAGAATCCACCTACAATGCAAGAGACTCAAGCTCTATTGCTGGCTCAGGAAGATTCCGGCGAGGAGGAAATGGCAACCCACTCCAATATTCTTGCCTGATAAATGTCATGAGCAGGGGAGCCTGGTGAGCCACAGTCCATGGGGTCGCAAAAGACTTGGACTCAACTTAGCAACTAAACAACAACATGTTTTAGAGAAACCTGAGTGCCTTTAGGCAGAGCATGGATTCTCACTCTTTGAGTATGAATTCCTCCACTCCAGTAGTCTTAAATCACACCACATTCATATTACCTGCTTGTCCCTGAAGGTATTTGAGATCGAGATGGTGAGGCCTGGCATTTACCATCCAAATATTTTATGGTAACCCTGTTCTGTTTTTGCTCTTTGTTTGTTTTAAAGAGAACTCATCCTTCTATCATTTCTAACCTGAGGTTTTCCTGGTGCTGTGACCGTATCACGGCTGATATATTTAATATGACTTGACTTTATTCTGGCAAATACCCGTATCGTCCTGTGGGTGTCTAACACTAAAGCCTGTGAGTATGATGACTTCCTCTGGAGAAGAAAATGGCTACCCACTCCAGTATTCTTGCCTGGGAAATCCCACGGACAGAGAAGCCTGTTGGGCTACAGTCTGTGGGGTCCCAAAGAGTCCGACACGACTGGACACAGCAGCAGCAGCAGCAGCACGAGGACTTACTGTCTGCAACTACTGTGCGTATGTTTCTGGGCTGATTTAGTGTGACAAAGGTGAGAACAGTCCTACACAGCATAGATGCTCCTGCCATCGTTCTAAGGAAAATGCCGATTTGTTTCTTGTTCTTTGATTATTTTGGTGAATATTAGCTAGGATTAGGTTTGGCTGCAAGTGATTAAAAAAACCTCAAAATAACAGCACTTTAAACTGGACACTTGTTCATTTTACTCTCACTTTAAATGTCTGACTAGGTGGTCCAGGGCTGGAGCAGGAGCCATGGGAGCTCAGACTCTTTCTAATTTGGCAGCTTTATTCGCCACCTTGAAGGCTTCCACTCTGTGATTCATGAGGCTGCTTTGGCTCCAGCCATCATGTTCACATTCCATCCGGCAAGAAGGAAACTAGAGCAAGAAAGGGTGCATTGCACCTTTAAGGACTCACCCAAAAAATTTTCACACACATCTGCATTTATTTCTCATGGGCCAGGGTTCAGTCACCTGGACATAACCAGCTGCAAGGAAAGTTGGGAAATAGGATGATTTAGATAAAAGTTGGAGATTTAATTCCTGCAGAAGAAAAGGAAAATGGGTATTGAGGAATAGCTAGGAATCTCTATTTCAATATATATCACAGAATCATTACTTCTATACCTTACCTTTTCATCTCTTATGGAACAAACGCAAAAATATTTTTTCCTGAAAAAAACCTATGTCCAAACATACTCAACATGTCTGAAGTCAAAGCTGAAAAGACCTAGTTTCCAGATGTATTATTTATTTTGAAAATATCTGTGTTTATAGTAAAGAATAAATCTTTGCTATGGATTTTCTAAATGCTAAAGTACTTTATGGTGAGTGCCTAGGGCCATTTTTCTTTACTGGATTAATCTAATGTCTGATGAATTTACCTGTTGAACTTTTCCATGAAACTGAGTCTAAGGGCTGCAAATAAGCAACTGGGAGAGAAAAAAGAAAGGATGTACCAACACATGACTTTCACTTAGAGAATTTAATTAGGAGCTTACAGTCCCCTGGAAAGCCTGGAGCCACAGCAGGGGTTTCAGAGAGCAAAAGGCAAAGGGATAAATAAAAACTATGGAGCTGCCTGCAGAAGCAGGCAGGTGGCTAATATGTTATGCTGTTGTTGTTGTTGAGCTCCTAAGTCGTGTCTGACTCCATTGCCTGTAGCCTGCCAGGCTCCTCTGTCCTCCGTTGTCTCCCAGAGTTAAGATGTGTGTGCCATCATCAAAGAGCTAGTCAAGAAACCTGAAGGAAGGATGTCTCTGCTGCAAGATGTAAAGTGGCAGCCTAACTCTGAGGCCAAAGCATCTGCCCACAGACGGTGACAGCAGAGGGAACTCCCAAAAAGCCTCAGTGTGGTGTCTGCGGAGCCATGCCGTGGTTGCCAGGGAAACAGGTGACCTCGTTGTTGTCTGGGGACTGCAGAACTGTAGGATGTTGGCTCGGGCAGCAGAGGACCCGACCTGTGGGATTGCCATTTCCTCCTATCAGCAGAGGCATGGGGCCTGTGGTTGCAACCACCCTACAGGAATCTGTGGGACTCTCCTCTGTCTGGAGGCCCAGGAGCTTCTGCAGAGAGAACTTGAATGTCTTTTCCCACGAGATCAAGGAGAGAACCATGACCTTTAGTCCCTAATGCCACCCCAGCAGCCCAGTCATCTCTGCAGAGAGACAAGCCATGTGTGTGCGTGTGCTACAGTCGTGTCCGATTTTCTTTGCAACCCCATGGACTGTCGCCCACCAGGCTCCCTTGTCCATGGGATTTCCCAGGCAAGAATACTGGCATGGTTTGCCATTTCCTTCTCTAGTGGATCTTCCTGACCCAGGGATCGAACCTGCATCTATTATGCTCCTGCCTTAGCAAGCAGGTTCTTTACCACCAGCACCACCTGGGAAGCCCATAGCTTTCACTCTATGAGCAGCAATGCAGCCCAAGAATTGGGTTTTACTTGGGGGCAATCAGCCTTGGGGATTATAGCATGAACAGAACATAGAGAGGGCTCCTGAGTACTCAGAACAAAAGGAAAGGGGCTCCCAAAAGTCACCACCTAAGTGGATTGAGGATAGAAGCCCATATTCATAAAATAGGAACAGGAATAAAAATCAAGGGGTGGATGGCATCAGGACCATCCACAAAGCCCTAGAGTCTACAACAGAAATGAGAGACTGAATATGTGAACAGGCAATGACCAGACCACACATAAAAATAGAGCTCTGACCCACGACCAGCAGCAAACTGCCCGGAAACGAGCCCCTTATCTGCAGGGAGCTGCCCAGGAAGCAGTGGCTGTAAGTCAGCCCTGCAGGAAGTCTGACTGCCATCTTGAGGAGCAATCCAGGAAGCCAGACAAGGGCTTCTGTGACTATCAGCCCCAAGTGGTCAGGACTTAATTAGAGGCAGCTTCTCTAATTTTTAATAATGTTTCTTTGTCAAAAGTACTTAAGTAGTTTATTCAACTGCGTTGGGTCTTAGCTGCAGCATGTAGGCGTGTGGCCTCCGTAGTTGCGGCACATGGACTCTTTCATCGTGGTGTGTGGGGTCTAGAACTCGGGCGTAGTTGCTCTGCAGCATGTGGGATCTTAGTTCCCTGACTGGGGATCGAACCTGCATCCCCTGTATCAGAAGGCAGATTCTTAACCACTGGACCACTAGGGAAGTCTTAGTTTCACACTAATTTTTGTCCCCACTTCCAGCTTAGGGGGCTTCCCTGGTGGCTCAGTGGTTAAAAATCCACCTGCCAATGCAGGAGACTTGGGTTTGATTCCTGGGTTGGGAAGATTCCTCTTGAAGAGGAAATGACAACCCAGTCCAGTATTCTTGCCTGAAAAATTCAATGGACAGAGGACACTGATGGGCTACAGTCCATGGGGTTGCGAAGAGCCAAACATGCCTGAGCACCCGCTAACACTCACCAGCTTAGGAATAAACAGAGAAAAATAAATATGCATCCCTAGCAAGTCACCTAGGATGCCACGCTTCTAGCTGACCGTCTGCAGCTCCCTCATGCCCACAGCCCCCATCAGGGCTCACCTGAAGGCTCCACTCCACAGCTGTCTCACGTCTCTGCCTGCCCCCGAGTCTCTGGAAAAGCCCAGGTGACGGGGGCTGACTCTCGCCATAGCAAGCTCAGAACAAATGACCCGCTTCTGCCCTCGTTTGGTTGGTCTTCATTTATTTCCGCAGAAACTGTGAACCTGCAAAACCAACCGCCATCAGCTCTCTGTGCAAACCCCCCATTAAATCATCACCTTTATTATCATTAATTATCACCCTTATCCTTCTCTCCTGGAAAACCTTTCCCTCTCTTCTCCAGCCATCCATATCATGCCCTTTCTCAAAACCCTGCCACCTCCAAGACCCTACCCCAGACTAGAGGCCCCTTGTCTGACACCTTTAGGCCACACTATTCTCTCACCTCCAGAAGGCCCTTGGCATCCCGTCTCTAGAGTGCCTTTGGGGACTTGGATTGTTCGATTCTGTATTATTGGTTGTTCTTCTCTAATTTGAAAGTGTTTGAATGTCTTCTCCCAGAACCTTGCACATTCATCGAATGGTCTCTTACAGCAGTGCCTCTCTAACAGGGTCTGCAGACCATACAGGCAGCTTGGAGAACTGCAAACTGATTGGACCCTGCCCCCCACCTGTCCGGTCAGAGTCTCTCTGTGAATCTCTCGTCTACACGGCAGTCCGGGAGGGGCTGCTCTTTGGCTTCTGGGGCTGCTCGTAGGTCACAGGAAGTGTTCAGTGAATACTTGCAGAACTGAATTGATCGCTTCCCTCTGAATGAACCAAAGCTTCAAATAGAAGCACTGTCTTTTGTCTTCAGGGATGGAACAAATGCAGTTGAACCACAGCTCCTGCCCTGAGACCACACTTTCGAGGGCAGCCCCTCCGCACGCATCCCACCTTCACACACTTGGGAGACCTCAAGCAGCAGAGGCTTTTATGATCTGTGATAAACGAGTAAATACCAGCAAATTCGGACTTAGTGGTGCTGAGGCTGATCACGGGATGGGAGGTGCTTGAGAGAAAGCAGGCTAATGACCATGGAGAGGACCGGTCCTCACCAGAGGCCAGATCAAAAGACTTGAGGGGATGAAGTCTCAGTGCCTTCAAGCTGTTACTGCCTGAGAAGGGGACATCTCCAGACATCCAAGGTCCATTCACCCCAGGAAGCAGTCAGGAAACAGGGAGTAGTGCCAGCAAGGCAAAACTGACCCAAATGAAGTCTTTCTCCCCAAAATACCCACTTATGCCAAATCTGGACTCTGTACACAGTTGAGACCAACTGGAGATGACAAGGACCTGAAGGTCTCTTTCAGGAGGACCTTGCCTGTGGGCTGCACAGAGGCTGCAGCTATAATCACCATCAGGAGACAACCAGCTGCAAGGGCAGGTCCTCCTGTGCCTCGGAGCTTCACTGAAAGAGAGGAAGGCCAGATGACCGGGGCTTTTCCCCCTTACTTTTCAGAAAGCATACAAAGCGGGTAAGAAAAATGATGTCTGAAATTAGAGAAAGAGACTGTAGCGCTAGCCAGTGTGTAGACCCTTGGCAACCAGTGACTCTTCCAAGCCTCTCCTTTTCGCGTCAAGTGCATGCATGCGTGTGATCAGTCACTCAGTCGTGTCCAACTCTTTGCGACCCCATGGGCTGTAGCCCTTCAGTCTCCTCTGTCCATGGGATTTTCCAGGCAGGAATACTGGAGTGGGTTGCCACTTTCTCCTCCAGGGGATCGTCCCAGCCCAGAAATCGAACCTGAGTCTCCCGCACTGGCAGGTGGATTCTTTACCACGGTGCCATCTAGGAAGTCCCTTTTTCATGACGGTGTGTTCTAAATTGCCCGTGGGGAGCTCTGGTAGTGGGAGCAGGGCAGCAGACAGGATTCAGGGCCAGACTGTGGGAGCTGCTGGCTGGCTGCTTGAAAGGATCCAGAGGCAATCAGAGCTGCCGCTGAGGGAGCCGAAGGCATCCATCGAGTCAACAGACTTCAGGTCACACCCTCTCACAGAAGCACATTTCATTCCCAGGCCTCATTTTATTTATTATTTATTTTGTTTGTTTGTTTTTGGCCACATGCCATGCAGCTTACAGGGACCTTAGTTCCCTGCACCAGGGATTAAACCTGTGCCCCCTGCATTGGGAGCCCAGAGTCGTAACCAGCGGACTACCAGGGAAGTCCCAAGCAGACTGCATTTTAAACAGGCCTGGTCTCTGTGGCACAGATTTCCTGCTCATCTTAAGAATCACACTGAAATCAGAGACTAGAGTCTGAGGTCTGTTATTGACAGCACTTTCTATGTTATGATATTTGTGTGGAAAACTGATTTTTTTAAAAAGCAAATATATTAATATCCCAATAACTCCTTCTTCTCCCCTCCAAAAGGAAAGCATTAAAATTCCACACAAAGATGTGAGGTGGCTTGCAGATGAGAAGGCTAGTAAATACATTAGAACTATCTTAAAATGTGAGTCTTATCAAGGAACCATATCAGCAATTAGACAGGACAGTGCAGAATAAAGAACTAAAAGCCAATTATGAGTCCCCTGGGCCCCAGAGAGGGTTCATAAAAATTTAATGCAGGGTAAAATAGAGAGCATCTAAACTGCAGCTGGCCAACACGTGCACTTTGATCGCCAAGACCCAGCGGCAAAGAATATTTTCCGTTAGCATTTGTTAGGCTGGGGGGTTCTTCTGTCATGTTTCTTGCCTGTGCTGAAAGGCATTTTTCAGTTAGAGAAGAAGAGATGGGAAGAGAGGTTGGAGGCAAGATGGTAGCTGGTCCAGGGTGCTCAGCATAACAGGCTGTTCTAACCTGCTCTGGGTGCCTAGGGGTCCAGAAGATGAGCAGAATGAGCCCAATTCCATGAGACTGAGCCACAGGAAAGAGCTCTCAGGGGAGAGGGTATCCAGGTTGAAGGGTCCAGGACTCGGGATAAATGCTGCTCTTTCCCTTCACTGGTGAGTTTAGGGGCTGAGCATGAGCCTTGACTTTTCTCAAAGCTCGGTTGGTAAAGAATCCGCCTGCAATGCAGGAGACCCCAGTTTGATTCCTGGGTGGGGAAGATCTGCTGGAGAAGGGACAGGCTACCCACTCCAGTATTCTTGGGCTTCCCTTGTGGCTCAGCTGGTAAAGAATCTGCCTGCAATGAGGGAGATGGAGGTTCAGTCCCTGGGCTGGGAAGATCCCCTGGAGAAGGGAAAGGCTACCCACTCCAGTATTCTGGCCTGGAGAATTCCATGGGCTGCACAGTCCATGGGGTCACAGAGTTGGACATGACTGAGTGACCTTTCCTTTCACTTCATGAGCCCTTGAAGGAAATGGCAGTCCCTCTCCTGCTCCCTTCAAAATTCCCTGTAGACTGAGCAGAACCCCTGGCCCATACGGACATCCAATAAAAACTAGTTTATTGATTGACAAGGGTGGGTCGAGGCCCCTCACTCCAGGGACGGCCTCTACCAGGTACAAGCTGGCCACCTCACCGGGTGTCCCTTACTTGCTGCCCCTGAGGCCTGGGCAGGTGCCCGTCACCGCTCAGAGGACGTGGAAGCAGGCAGCCGTGTCTTCCAGGAGCAGGACGGGACCCACTCTGGAGGGACCTTAGAACAGGTGAGGCTGGGGCTTCGCTGCTGGCTCAGGGGTAAAGACTCCACTCGCCAACACAGGAGACGCAGGCTCGATCCCTGGTCCAGGAAGACCCCACATACTGCCAAGCAACTAAGCCCTGGTGCCACGACTATGGAGCCTGTGCTGCAGAGCCTGGGAGCTGAGTCACCGTGACCGTATAATACGTCACGGCCATTAGATTCTAATGGTTAGAGGCCTTCTCAGAGTTGATGCTAGAGTATTACTAACACCATACACAGAGTACAGGAGGCAGGGTGGACCACTCAAGACCTCTAATGTTCTAAGTAAGTCACAGTATTTGAATTTATTGAAAGTGAATCATATATATATGTGTGTGTGTGTGTGTGTGTGTACATATATATATATTTAACCACATACATACATAAATACATACATACAAAGTGTTTTTATTTAGGTTAAAATGAGTTTTGGGAACTATTTCTGGTGGATCATGCTATGGGTCCATATGGTACAGCTCCTGTTTCTGACGCTACTTTCACAACTTCTAGTTGCCATCATGATAGGAAAGCCGCAGTGAGGAGACACGCGTTCACAGGGAGGGCTCTGGCACAGTCACCTGCAAACCTCGCTGCAGAAATCGCTGAGTGAGCATCGAAGAGACGAGAACTAGCTCCATTCTCCGCTTGTGTCTTGGCGCCCACACGTGCGATGACGCACTGGCCTCTGGCTTGCTTTAGAGATTCTTCGAGCTGATCCAGAAACTCTGCTGCAGGACGGACCTGCAGGACGTCACTTCCGTCTCCACTTCTGGCCCGACCTCATCGGAAGCTCTCCTTCCAGTCTCCACGTTTAGTCTGTCTCTACTTCGCTCCCTTCAGAATCACCCTGCAGGCTTGGTTCTGGTGCTTCGCTTCATGCCCAAGCAGATGTCGGCGTGTGCCCTCGTCGACGTCCACATCAGGGAGCAGCGGGGCCCTTGGCCAAGTGACTGCCGTGAACCGGGGCACGTGGGCTGGCATCCTCAGGCCTCACCAGAGGAGTCCAGTGAGGTGCCCGGGCAGGCGTGCCCTTCGACCTACCTGCTGGATGCAGGCTTCCAAAGAGAGCGGGAGTTCCCTGTCCATTTGCTGTCACACTTTATCTAAAGTCCTTCTCTGACCCACTCCCCTGACAGCTTCCTTGTGTTGGAAGGGTTTTCATTTGCTTCATTTAGAAAGACACCCATATGATAGTTAGGGAGTTCGGGATGGACAGGTACACATTGCTATATTTAAAATGGATAACCAATCTCCTGCAGAGCACAGGGAACTCTGCTCAATGTCATGTGGCAGCCTAGATTGGCGTATATGTATATATATATATATAGATAGATAGATAGATAGATGGATGTATATGTATGGCTGAGTGTCTTTGCTGTCCACCTGAAACTATTCCAACATTGATTATCAGATATAACAATAGCTCCAATACAAAATAAAAAACAATAAAATACCCGAATACAAAATAAAAATTTTTTTTAAAAAAGAAAGACATCCATATATATATATATGTTCACATACACAATTCAGTTCAGTTGCTCAGTCATGTCCGCCTTTTTGTGACCCCGTGGACTGCAGCATGCCAGGCCTTCCTGTCCATCACCAACTCCCGGACTTTACTCAAACTCATGTCCATTGAGTCAGTGATGCCATCCAACCATGTCATCCTCTGTCGTCCCCTTCTCCTCCCGCCTTCAATCTTTCCCAGCATCAGGGTCTTTTCCAATGAGTCAATCCTTTGAATCAGGTGGCCACAGTACTGGAGTTTAAGCTTCAGCATCAGTCCTCCCAATGAACACCCAGGACTGATCTCCTTTAGGGCGGACTGGCTGGATCTCCTTGTGTCCAAGGGCCTCTCAGGAGTCTTGCAACCAGTCAATTACAAACCGAATCTCCCATTTACTAGAGTGAACTGCAAACATAACTCCTAAAGACCGATTGGACCGAAAACTACAAGTGTAGCTGATGACCTCCCCACCCCCCCACACACACCAAAATATCTTCAGTTCAGTTCAGTTGCTCAGTCATGTCCAATTCTTTGTGACCCCATGGACTGCAGCACACCAGGCTTCCCTGTCACTCACCAACTCCCGGAGCTTGCTCAAACTCATGTCCATCGAGGCGGTGATGCCATCCAACCATCTCATCCTCTGTCGTCCCCTTCTCCTCCCACCTTCAATCTTTCCCAGCATCAGGGTCTTTTCCAATGAGTCAGTTCTTCACATCAGGCGGCCAAAGTATAGGAGTTTCAGCTTCAGCATCAGTTCTTAATTATTGGCAAGTTAAATATTCATTTCCCTGATACTACTATACTACTTTAACTACGTAAAGGAGGTAAAGATGACATCAATTTTTAGGAAAAGCTAAAATATTCATGAGTTGAGGTTGCTCAGTTCACATCTGCCATTATTGGCAACAGTTAGCGCTCGCTTCATGCCAGTGGCTACAAAAAGTGTTTTGCGTGTATCCTCTACTTTGATCTTCATAATGTGTAAAGTAGACACTCTGATGGTCACTGCTCTACAGGTGAGGGAACTGAGGGGCAGACACATCAAATAACTTGCCTCCCCACAAAAAACAGGTCACACAGGAGCATATGCAAAAGCCAGGATTCTAACTTCAGCTGTCAGATTACCTTTGGGAACCTGCAAAGTTCTTATTGAACTGGAGCCCCCCACCCACACATGTGAGCACATGAATGTGTATGCATGCACACACACAAGTAGCTGGCATTCTGTTAACTGTAACGAAGCAAGCCTTGTTTGCAGTGCATCCTGGTTGTGGTTTTCCACTGCTACTGTTCTTTCAATTGATAATACCTTTGTGGTACACGTGTGGCATTACTCTTGGGTTTCACTTCTGTTGGTCATTATGCTCCTATGCATTGCTGTGTTACCATTTTATTTGCTATTTTTTCACAATGCGTTGTTATCACTGAATGGTTTTTATCCCAAGAAGCAAGCTGAGTGGGAAGGGTGGACATGAAGTCCCTTATTTTCTTCTGTGGTCATGGAATCTGGGTACCACCGGAGAAAGAGATGGTGCTAAACAATCCAAGGAGGCTTTGGTGTGTGTTTGTGCTGGTGAAGCTGCTTATAGCTTTGTGTGGGCATTCCTCTCCAATCTTGATCTTTAAGTCATCAACATTTCACAAGAAGATCTCCTCCCTGCAAACTTGAAAGCCTTTATTTGTAAGCTATCCAGTTCTACTTGACTTTGCTCATAAAGTCTTTCAAAGTTTAAAAACATCTTGAAGTCTCTTTAAATGAGTCTAGTTAGAACTCTGGAGATGCTAGGAAGCCAACGCAGGGCTGAAACATCTTCTGGGTGGTCCTGCAGTCCTCTTGTTACCCCTGGGCACACACATATCACACACCCACACTGACTGGCACACATTAGCAAATACTTTATACACATACACATACACACACACACACACATAAGCACGTGCTCATATGAGTTGTTCAGTGAGTGGAGTTTCAATTGTGCAAGATGCAGAAATTCTGTAGATTGGTTGACAACAGTGTGATCCACTTGCCACTACTGAATTGCACACTGACAAATAATTCAGATGGCAAATTTTATGTTAGGAGCTCCTTGCCACAATTAAAAATACCAATAATAATCAAGACAGATATATTCACACCTGTGATATACACAGAGGTGCACTGGTCCCATCTTTCATTCCTAAGGAGAAAACAGCTTTCCTGCCATTGTCCTCCTGCAATCCGCTGCACCTCGGGAAGGTAAGCTGAGGGTGACGCAGAGCCCTGGGCAGAGAGGACCACACCCAGGAACGCAGACGCAGGAGAAGCTCTGTCGTCTGGAGCTGTCACTGGCATGGATGATATCCCCCCCATGAAGGAGAAGAAAAGAGCTGTCAGAGAAATGGTCCTTTCTCAGAACCTGAGCTCTACTGTGGCAGCGGCTGGGATGGCGCTTTACAAATTCCTTCTCGGGGCTTCAGATGTCATTGTCTGCATCATGAAAACTCCCCTGAGGCTCCTAGGAAGATTGGAACAGAGACAGAGGGCCACTCCCTCGCCAACTGCTCATGACCATGCTGCAGCATGATTATAAACTTTATGCCCAGCCTCGTCTCATACTTTCCCCAACCCCACTTCCTTCCGGAGTGGAAAGTTTTTCCCCTCAACACCTGAGGCTCAAGGGCACCCGCGAGATGGACTTCCATCATTCACTTTGGTTTGGCCTCTTTGAAGGCTGACTGTTATTTACATCCACTCACCTCCCTCTGCCACTACATCTATAATAGCCAAAAATGCAGATCCCGTTTCAGCTGGAAAAAACCAGCAGGGTCCAGACGTGATTGAGATTTTTGTTTATTTGGGTTGTGAAGCTTTGCATGTAAATCAAATAGAGTTTGCTGGAAAAGTCACCCTCTGCACGAACAGTCTGCTTCCTGTGTATCACCAAGTAGGAGAAGATGGTTGTTTATTTGGAGAGAAGAGGGTTGTTACCATATAAACAAAAATTCAGAATCAAAGAGTCAAATGCAGGGAACATGGAAACCCTTCACTCACGCACCTTCTGTTTACTTATAACTCCCAAAGGCTGCAGCGGATTTTCTGACAGAAGCCAGGATCCCTAGGTAATGTGTTCAGGCTTTCTTGCCCTGCCCCTTGAAGAGAGGTGTGTGCGCATGTGCTAAGTCGCTTCAGTCTTGTCTGACTCTGTGACCCCATGCACTGTAGCCCAGCAGGCTTCTCTGTCCATGGGATTCTCCAGGCAAGAATACTGGAGTGGGTTGCCATGCCCTCCTCCAGGGGATTTTCCAACCCAGGAACTGAATCCGGGTCTCCTGCATTGCAGGAAGATTCTTTACCATCTGAGCCACCAGGGAAGCCCCAACAAGGTGTAGATTGCAGCTTTCCTCAAGGTTCAGTTCACCGGACATTGGGGCCTTCAGCTGCAGGCGAGTGAGCTGTGCCAGGGCTTCTGCCCCAGAGAGAATGTCCATCTCCCCAGAGGTCCCAGCCTGAGCCCGTGAGGCCAGGGCCCATGGAAGACCACCATTTCCCCACAGACCTTCCCGGCGGAGTTTCCTCTGTCTCCAGGCCATTGTCATGGCCCCGCAGCAATGCTGGGAAGCGGGAGAGAGGGCCTGGCCGTGCTGTGACGACAGGACCACTGCTCCGTGTGCCCGTCCTGACTGTCTGCCCTGAGGCCACCTTGTCTCTGCTTGAATCGGCCTGGGTCAGGATGGAGGAGGCTGCGCAGAAACGGGCCAGCCCAGCAGTGCTGTCTGCTCTCTTTAGGAAGACACCCCTGTGAGGCTGACCTGGCTGCATCCTGGACCTTGGATTTCAGGAGCATCCCCTCCCCATTCCTTGATCTACAGGCATGGCTCTCGGGGCCCATGTGGTACAGTCAGACAAGTTTATGTCCAGCCCGTATTCCTTCTGAGAACCTGGGCACTGGTCCTGCCAGGCAGAGGGGCCCGTGTGACCAGCTCCAATACCATTCCTGGGCTCTGGGTCTCTGACGATCTCTATGGTGACAGCGTCTCACATATGTGGTCACAGCCCATGGCTGGGAGTCAAACATGGACTGTGATGCCGCCATGGGGTGAGGACGATCGCACCTTTGCACCTGGCTTCCTTTGACCTTTGCTTTTTCCCTTTGCTGATTCTGATGTGTATCTTTTCACTGTCATGAGTCATAACTAGAAGGCTGGCAGTCTAGTGGCTCCACCTTGCAATTCACTGAATTTCGGGTGATCTTAGGACCTTTCCCGCAACATAGGCATGGTGAGGTCATCTTTGCAGGCTGTGTTTCCCTGACTCTTCTGTTAACTGATTTTAGTTGACTTTAGCAAATGGGAGATGATGCAGGGAGTGAGGATGAGGAGAAAAGAGACGAGCTAGAGTAGCCGTTCCCTCCACTGGACCTCAGACAGTGTTTCTGGTGATGGGTGCAGCTCTGGTGGCTCCAATTTCTGCCACGTAACCAAGCCCACGCGCTGTGATGACCCCAGCGCCTCCCTTGCTCTTTCTGGCTCACCTTCCCTTGTTCAGTACCTTGTCTCTTCCTTCACCTGTGTAACCAATCTTCTGTGTTAAATTCCCTCTTTAAAAATACCTCAAGCCATTTTTGTTTTCCTAGCTGAATCCCACCTGCTAAATTCCTTAAATACATACACTGTGCCACTTTCAAGCCAGGCAAGGGACATTCAGAGACAAGACACTATAGAAGGACAGTGTGCTCAGTTGCGTCCCACTCTTTGGGACCCCGTGGACTGTAGCCCACCAGGCTCCTCTGTCCATGGGATTCTCCAGGCAAGAAGATGGGAGTGTGGTTCCATTTCCTTCTTCAGGTGATCTTCCCGACCCAGGGATCAAATTCATGTCTCTTATCTCCTGCACTGGCAGGTGGGTTCTTTACCACCAGGGCCACTGGGAAGCCCAGACACTCTAGACCTGAATCTCTGCATCCAGTTGCTCCTGCAGAAGTCACATTTTCTGACCCAGCAGGGGTTCGCCCTGCAGTCAGAAAACCTTGTGCTGATTTCTAAGCCACAGGACTGTGGAAAAAGGTCTATAACACGGATGGGCTTCAACCACATGCCAGGGCTCGGTGCCCTCGGACCCTCTCTTACTGACACTATTTGTTGGGCACAGGGAAAGCCCTCGCACATTTACTGCTTCTGGGTGGGTGGCCTGGTAGAGTCAGAACGTTGAGCAGCACGCATGCATGTTCACACAATACTCAGTGAGTCTCGGGCCAAAAGCGTCACTGTGATGGTAGTTGTGAGGGTGGTGGGCTGGTCTCAGATGCACAACATGGCCAGGAATCCCAGGGGGGTCTGACAACTGTGGAATCCAGCCTGGAGGGTACAAGGCTGACCACTCTTCATAGATCCCACACGGGCAAGGGTATCTAGGAACCAGGACGTTCCTGGTCCAGAGTTTTTATCGCCTCTTAGGCATGAGTGTGAGTTATCACTGGGACATGCCAAGTGAGGACAGCTGGTGGGCGGTGAGAGGGCAGTCTGAAGACCATGACTAGAGACCTAGAAGCGGGAGGAGTCAGGATGGAAACGGGAAGCATGAGTGTGGCTGAAATGGTCAAAGGTGACCGGGCAGCTCAGAGGAAACTTCTGACAATGCACCTCGCAGAGGCAAGGGGCAGAGACCTTCCAGGCAGGAGCGGGCAACGGGGTTCAATGCCGCCAGAGGTTAAATAAATGGGAATTGAATCCTGCCCTTTGGATTTAGCACAGGCCCCTGGTGACCCTTCAGTGGAATGAGGCAGGCAGAAGCTTGCAGTGAAGAGGGGAAGAGAAGGGGCGATAGCAGAGGGATGTGGGTTAAGGGAGGGATTTTAAAAACCCCGGAGAGACTTGACGTTGAGGACATGCCCATGGGAAGCAGCTGCTCGAGGCATGAAGTATAAGGTCCAGGAGAAAGAGTGGAGAAGCCCTACAGGGGCCTGAAGACGGTGAAGGGAACCCAGGCAGAGTGGGCTTGGGGGGCACACAGCGCCCTGGGCCATGGGCAAGGGGTGGGCGGGGCAGTAACAGGGAGCGACAGAAAGGATGGTGAGTCTGCAGGCGAGCTCACAGACTCTGCAGCAAAACCTTGAAGCATTCTCACGATGGCACATTTTCAGTTTTCTGTTAAATCAGATCAAGCAGCAGGGTCAGAAACTGGAAGACAGTCAAGGCGGCCAGACAGAGCCATGACTGAAAATAAGAGTGTTTCAGGATATGAAGACTCGGAGGAAAAAGATATGGAAACTTTTAGAGGGAAATTTTTCTTTTCTTTTTTCTCCCATCATTTGAAAAGAAACCAAAATAGTTTTCAGGGGGAAAAAACCCCCAACAAGTGTTATTTTCTCATTTTTGTGGCACTTTTCAAGGTATTTTCTCATCTTGCTTCTGGCTGGGTAGCCCCTCCCTCCAGCAGGAAAGCTTGTGGTTGGGTGGTGGGCGGGCGGGGGGTCCGGTGTTGGTTCAGGAGCGCAGCCCACGCCCCTCAGCTTTATTTACAGGGGAAGGACCCGTTCCTTCTGTTTTATGCATGCTGCGTGATCACCGCGGTCTGTGACCTGTCTGCGGGAGGCCCGACCCCTCCTCCTGGCCAGCCACACCAGCCAAGCTTGGAATTCTGGAGGGCAAAACCGTCCCCTTGAGTGGGGAGACCCTTTCCCCCAACCCTCTGACCTAAGGGCCGGGGGTGGGGTCAGCCCAGCCCAGCGGCCCGGGAGGGGGCGGCAGATTGGAGGTGGGGGATCTGAGAAGCAGGACTGGGGAGAAGGGGCCGGGGGAGGCAATGCCGAAGTGAGGCCAGGACGGCCAGGACGGCGGGTAAATAGAAAGTCTCAGAGACCGCCGCTGGCTCCAGCTGTCAGGCAGTGGGAGGAGAAATCGCTGTGGGACGGTAGGAAGGGAGGGGGGGGCTCTTAGGAAGTTATTTAAGAACCAACTTTCTTGTCGGTCTTGTGTCCTTTTGAGGAAGTACCTCAGAGACGCCCAGAGCCGGCCCGCGCTGGGGCACCTCCGGAGGGAGCGCAGGTAAGCCGCCCGCCGCCCCTTCCGCCGGCATCACACAGCCCTGCACCCGGGGTCCCGGGGTCCCTGGGCGCCGTCTCCCCGGTCCGCCCCCCGCCCCTGGGTCTCCAGGACGATGCTCAGGTGGCCGCTAGGAGTTCAGGGGGCCCGGATGGAGGCAGCCCGGCTGGTCCACTTGGTTCTTCGCCCCTAACTCTGCATCCACTCTGAGGCTTCTCAGGCACCCGTCCTGGGAAGCTTTCCTAAAGGCGCTGCTGGCTGAAAACGGCCGCTGGGGTCTCCCCCTCAACAGACAGGGGAGCAGGCTATGGAAAGAGGATGCAAAGAGCAGGGAGGCGGCGGGGGCAGGGAGAGTGGAGAAGGGCCAGGTAAGAACAGCTTCCTGCTGCAACTGGGGTCCATGGCTCAGCTCTACGTCTCCGGCACCCCCTCCCCGGCCACAGGCAGAGCCGGACTTGGGCACCTCCCCCGCCCCCGGACCTGGAAAGGAGGCGGCGCTTGCGCCCACCTCCTCACCCAGCCGGGCCTGCACCGGCCTCTCTCACCTGGCAGCCACCTGGGGGTCCCCAGCCTCGGTCCTCTCTCCCCAGGAGCTACTGCTCAGCACCCCTCTCCGGAGCCACCCCCCCACCCCGCCCCCAGCCTCCTTGCAGCCCCCTGGGCCGCTCCCCACCAGGGGACATCTCTGTCCTGCCTGCATCTGTTAATTCTTCTTCTCTCCCCTCTCCCCCACCCCGTAACTCACAAGACATTGTAAATAGGACTGCAGGTATTTCGGGCCCCGCTCAGACTTGGCACTTCCGAACACTGCTGTCTCCTTCCAAACCCCAGTGCCCTGGGAAGGGGCTGGGGCCTCCAGCCGCGTGGCCTTTGCTCAGCAGGCTCCTGGACAGCTCCCCCCCACCCCCACCCCGGACTGGTCCACCCCTCCCCTACCACCATCTCACACCCTTCCCTGGAGCCTCCATAAGGCTGCTCTTCATCTGCAGAGGGTGTGCCTGGCTTTTGGAAACAGCCAGAGAACCTGGAGTCCTGACTGGGTGACCCAGGTGATGAAGGAGAAGCCGGAGACAAGGTCTCCCTTCATTTGGCCCCTCGGTCAACAAGTGCCGACTGGACCCCGACGGGGAGGTGTGGTGTTTAAACTGGTCATTTGTCCGCACAGAAGGAAGGGGAAGCAGGCGTGGGACAAGGGCACTGTTAGCCCCCCAGAGGGAGTCCTTTTACCGAACGGGTTATTTATAGCTCTCTCTAATATCGCAGGGACCTCCTCCTCACCTTTCCAATCTCTCCTCTCCCTCATCCTGCTGCCTGAGGTCCTGGCTCCAAAGCAGTGACCACCACGTTCTCACACCCTCCTGGCTTCACTGCTGCACCTTGCCGGGCTCGAATGTAACCATCCCTAGACTGGAAGCTTCCAGGGCAAGCATCCTTCTGTATGGTTCTCCAGCGCATCCCAAGTGGCCAAACCGCAGCCTGGCACAGAGGGGACTCTCAATAGATACTGGCTACATTAACTTGCAGGCATGCATGAATGTTTGAAAGAATGCCACTTATTTGGACGTCAGTGTATGAGTTTATTCTTCTAGTGAGGACGCCTCATCAGTCTATAGGAAATGGGCAGAGGTACCTGCATAAATGTTTCTTCAAGAGATACCCTTTGGGGGAATGAGAAAAAGACCCTGCTCTCCAAAATCTTTTACAGCTTTCATTTCTCCAAATAAGCCCTCTTTCTTCTGCTTTCCGTGTGTTTTCATAAACACGAAATCCCCCCCCCCGAGATCCCTGGGGAGCTGTTCTCCATCATTAGACCGATCCTTTCTGCCACATCTCAGGGTTTATTTATGCGAAACTCAAAATGAGTTGCTCAAGAGCCGTCACGGACACATACATTTGTTTCTCCACTTTTGAATCCTTGTCGAAAAAGTAACTGGCTTCACGTTCCTGTCTGTGTCTCCTTTTCTCCCCCCAAGGAACCTGTGAGGCTGAGGATGTCAGAGCCCTCTGGGACCACTTTTGGAGGCAGGAGAGCCGTCCCCCCCAACACCTCCAATGCAGCAGAGAACGACCCCCCCACTGTGGAGCTGCAGGACCTGGTGCCCCGGGGTTTCAACCCGCAAGGTACGGCCACCTCCCTCTGCCCCCAGGAGTGCTGGGTCAGTGCCCTCCATCTCCACTGAGCTCGCACCAAAGCTGGCCCCCTGCCAGTCTCTGGTTTTAAGGAAGGACCTCCAAAACCCTCTGTTGAGTGGTAAAAGCACCAAAGACCAGGATTCATGCCCCAGTTCTGCCACTTCATTGCTTGGTAATCTCAAGAGCGTTCCTTGTGGCTCAGTGGTAATAAATCTGTCTGCCAATGCAAGGGAGGAGGGTTCACTCCCTGGGTCGGGAAGATCCCCTGGGGAAGGAAACGGCAACCCGCTCCAGTATTCTTGCCTGGAGAATCCCACGGACAGAGGAGCCTGGCGGGCCACAGTCCATGGGGTCGCAGAGTCAGACACGATGGAGTGACTAAACCACCAGAACAGTAATGCCAAGGAGGTCACTTCTGCGAAGCAAGGCCGTTAGCCGAGGCCTCTTGCTGCCCTCCTGGTCTGTTTCTAAGAATGTTCTCTCGCTAGAAGTTTCCACTTCCAAAACCCCGTGGCCGTTTCGATTGTCTAGCTCCCGCCTCCTTCCTACCCTGGGTCGCGCATCCATTGCTGTGCGTCTCAGAGCTGGAGAGAGAGGCTGGGATCTGCCGTAACGGGGATGGGGGCCCCGACCGCAGGCACGGTGACTGCGTTCCCTGCTCTCACCTCTGCCTGTCCAGAGGGACCTGCTCTGGGAGCAGCAGGCCGCGCTGACCCCTTCCCAGCCCTAGCCACTGTCAAGGCGGGGCCCAGGTGCCAGCGGTGGCTTGGTGACACAGATACCGTTCCCTCGGGCCCTGGCAGGGACACTCAGACTCATGCCCTGAGCAGAAACCTGCAGGGAACAGGCAGGGACCCAAACTGCTTTTGCTCCTGAAGGGGCTCTGTGTTGGTTTCCCCGGGGAGTGAACACCCCCTTGTAGGGGAAGTGTCCCCGATCACCCTGTGGGGTGTGGTGAACCTGCTCGGCCCAAAAGAGACCGGAGGCTGAAAGAGAAGGGCAAGGACAGTGCTGGTTATGAACAAACCCAGCAAGTCGGAGAACAGCTGGGTGTGATGGCAGGTTTGATCGTGTTAGTATCATGTCCAGATGACGTGATATCCAATTGTGAAGATGGAAGGGAACCCCAGGACCACCCGTGGGGCTCCAGCCAGACTGGGAGCTTGGGCTCACAGAACTGAAGGGCATCTTCGGCTAAGTCCACGGGCCGAAACAAGTGTTAACTTGGAGTTCTGAGACCCGTCTCCCCTCCAGGTGCTGCACACTCCAAAATGCCACCGTTAGAGCCACAGAACTCAGTTTAAAAGCACTTGCTAATCAGCGCATCTAAATCGCCGTGTTATAGGTTAGGAGACTGAGACCAAAGCAAGCACTTGATGTTCACGCCTTCACTGCTTAGTCTAGGAGCCTTCCTTCCTTCGTTTCTCTTTCTTTCCTTCTTTCTTCTTTTTAAATGGAGATAAGATTGGAAAGCGTGCAGATGTTAAATTACCAAGCAAGTTATCTTGGTGTAACCAAACAAGTTATCTTGTTTCAGTTTTCTAGCAACATTCCCCTCCTGCAGAGAAGACTCTGGGACCCAGGAGAGGGGGGCAAAGTGCTGGAAGAAGTGGGCAGAGGGAGCAGAAAGTGAGAGGGGTACAGAAGTGGGAGGCACCACAGAGGCAGTGAGGTGTCACAAAGTGTCCCCTGGTCCAGGACTCAGAAGACCCAGGGTCCTGTCCGACATCTTCCACTTGCTCACTTTCGGGCCTTGGGGCACGTCATGATAATGACCAGAACCTCAGTTTTCCCATCAGCAAAATGGAGCAATACCCACTTCACAGTCATCATGAGGCTCAATGACCAGTGGCTGTGAGAGTCTTGGTTAATAAGTGCTCATTGATCCAGAAGATGTAGATCATCACACTTCTGCAAGGTCTGCAACCCACATATGGGAGCCTTGATCTAAGGGTAATGTGTGCAGCCTGCAACCCTCAGATACCAAAAATGTGACAAAATGTTGCCAATAAGAAAACTGCCAGAGAACTTGAGCGGGTAGTTCAATTTTTAAAAAATCTAGAAATACTAATGTTTTGGTTGCTTATTTTTGGAGGCACGGATGGGGAGTTATTTTGAACTGACTTATTTGGAAAGATCAGTCATTATTTGCTTGGCAGTCAGATGTGTCCACAGCCCGAGTGACATTCTGGGATACTAATGACAGGCCCTGGTGTGGGGGTGTGTGTCCAGTGAACAGTCAGTACCTTGAGAACTGAATGACTCATCAGTCCTAGAGTCATTGTAACCTTATTATTAATAACAGGTTTCTGATTTCATAAACATGTATCCATTTGGTAGTTCTACAGATGAGCTAAGTGCTGTATGCACTGACGAAGGACCTGTGAGCCCAGGAGGCATAGAAGTAAGTTCCAGATGAGTAGAACAGAAAAAAAAAAAAAAAATATATATATATATATATATGTTGTCTGATCAAGGAGGGCCAGTTCCCAACATGCTTCATATTTCAAAAGTTGTTTAATTGTACTAAAAGTGGGTTTTCTGGGGCTAAATATGTCTACTTCTCCCCAAGTCCCTGCTAAGACCTGGTCATGTGGGTTTAAGTTCCAGCTTCTTGTAGGTTTCTCAGTCACCAGTGGAGGACTTGTATCTTCTCGATCCCATCTGAGGGTGACTGCTTCTAGGACTGACGTTGCTCAGTCGTGTCCGACTCTTTGTGACCCCGTGGACCGCAGCCCGGCTTCTCTGTCCTTCGCTATCTCCCGGAGTTTGCTCAAACTCATGTGCGTTGAGTCAGTGATGCCATCCAACCATTTCATCCTCTGCCGACCCCTTCTCCTCCTGCCCTCAATGTTTCCCAGCATCAAGGTCTGCTTCCAGGATAACAAAGTCCTAAGCCAGACTCTCTTCACTGGTTTCATGGAAGTTTTCCAAAGCGTCTCTTTAGCAAGCTGCTCTTGTAAGATGAACTGAGAAGGGCAGAGAGGCCAGAGGAGGAAAAGGGGAGAAATGCCAGATTTTTCCCTTTGCATAGTCTTGTGGCAGTGGATGTAGACAATATATATTGAGTGTATGTAATACCTTTAATAAGGATTCCCAGGTAGCTCAGCAGTAAAGAATCTACCAACCAGTGCAGAAGATGCAAGTTCAGTCTTTGGGTCTGGAAGATCCCTAGAGAAGGAAATGACAACCCACTCCAGTATTCTTGCCTGGGAAATCCCGTGGACAGAGGAGCCTGGCGGACTGCAGTCCATGGGGTTGCAAAAAGAGTCAGACATGATTTAGTGACTAAACGACAACAACTCTTTTAATGCAGAGCTTCAGTGAATATTTGGTTAAGAATGATTTTTGCCTGTATTTCAAAATGTACAAACAAACAAGATTCCTCCCATGCAGCAGCATGCGATGTAAGTAACACTGAGATGTTTGAGCTGACAGTGGAACCCAGTCTGTGGTGGTGTTTGATGCTCCGCTGTGTTTTTAGGGATCCTTCATGGCTCCCCTTTGAACTCAATTGTAGCTGAGAAAAGTATCTGAAAATCCCCTCAGCTTGTTTGGATTTGCATCTATTTCTAATAGGCTGTGCTGCAAGCTCATTTGGTGTTTTTGAAAATCTCTCCACAACCTTCCCGGTCTCAAAGGTTATTTTAGCAGGAGATGTAATGTTCTGGAAGATAAGCTTGTATTCTTGCTCCGGTTCGACTCTATGTTAGGAACAATAGGGATCATTGCAGCAGTAATTATAATTCTCATTCGACAGGTCTAATGCAATTTGAATTCAAACTGGAAAGCAAGCTCAACCTATAAAGAAAGAAAATCAAATGCAGGCAGGATCTAGTATTTTCAGGCTAACGGGGTCTGTGCTTTTCTGATCATCTCCCCCCTCCCTGCCCCTCCCTCCATGTCAGAACTAAATCAACTAATTGACTAGTAGGTCATCTCTCCTTTGTGCAGAGTAAACCTCTCTGGGTTCAAGGTTATTGAAAGAATAAAAAAGACCTTCAGAGTTAAATTAAGAGATGATGCTGTATAGAACCAGTTCACACTTCTCCTCTTGATTTGTGGGAAAATGTTCATTGATTGTGTCAGAAACTACGCCAAGATCTCTCTGGGGACACAAAAATGAACAAGTCAACACCTGGCCTCAAGCAACTGTCCATCTAGTAGCTGAAACAAACAAGTGAGAGGAGTGAGCCGTGGTATCAGTGGACTGGGGAAGAGGCTGAGGAACGCTTCATGATGGAAGGACACCTGAGTTAGGCCTTAGAAGATGATTAAGAGAGTGCTCCAGGCAGACGAGTGCATGGAAGGGCATTTCTAGCAGAGGGAACAGTGTATGTTAAGTAGTGAGGACAAGAGAGGGGAGAGGCACCTGGGAAAGGTAAGCAGGAATCGCATTCTAACAGACTTTGAAGACCTTACCTTTCCTCCTCCAGACACAGGACACTTGCCAAGGATTCTAATTAGCAAGTGACATAATCAGAATTAGGTTTATTTAAAAAATGCTAATGTTGAGAAAATGGGGAGAAGGAGGCACGTTCGGAGGCTGTTGAGATACTTCAGGCCAGAGGAGAAACAGACCAGAGGCATTTTAGTCCCTGGAGACAGTGTTAGACTCAGTTTTCTCATTCTAGCTTCTGCTGAGCATTTCACACATTCAGAATACAGGGCATATTTCTTTCTTTACCTTTTTTTCTTTTTTTTTGGCCATGCCACACAGCATATGAGATCTTAGTTCCCCAACCAGGGATTGAACCCATGTCCCCTACACTGAGAGCATGCAGTCTTAACCACCAGGGAAGTCCCTCGGAGTACTGCTACTGCTGCTAAGTCACTTTAGTCGTGTCCAACTCTGTGCGACTCCATAGACGGCAGCCCACCAGGCTCCGCTGTCCCTGGAGTACAGGACATTTTAATATTAATAGCCACAGTTAAAAAACAATAAGCTGTTTAAGAAAATGTTTTTAATGATTCTAATGAATGATGGTTTAAAATTCTGGGTATCCAAAAGGAATATGAGAAAGGAAATTTTATCCTGTTGTTTTCACAATAAAGAGACCTACCTCCTCATGGACAGTATTTATACCGATTGTTTGGTAATAATATTATCAGAGATTGCATGGAGAACTCAGTTCACTAGGGAATTCCTAGAATATGAACCTAAACACTTAACTTATTTAAGGGTTCCATCTGTGACAGGTATAATCATTCTCTGAAGAATATTTTTACAAACTAGGGAGAAAATAATCTACTTTTAATTCAATTTTTTCCTGTTAAGAGAAGGGTAGGGGGACAGGGAGGCAGCTGGCTCATGAGGAGAGGTTTTTTTTTTTAGCAGTCCATTTTCTGATGTTTTGGAATTAGGCTAAATTGTGTTAGGTAGACTTTTTGAAAGCTGTCACTTTGAAAAGAGAAAGCTGCCAAGTTTCCAGCTACAATATCTCTCTAAAAGACAAAAAAAAAAAAAAAAAAAAAGTGGCTTAGCAATGAGTTGTTCCATTCTGCCAGTGAGTGGGCTTGGCCAGGGAGAAGCAAATTCATTTCCTGTTTGTAGCGAATGGAGCTTAGGTGATGAGAAGTTTCCCTCAATCTAAACTATGTCTTGTTAAGCCAGTAAACAAAGCAAGAATCAATATGCCAGCTTAACAAGTGTTTACGGAGGCCCTGCTATGTGCAAAGGAGCAATACCAAGCAAAAGGCTCAAGAGAAAGATACCACTTTCTTGATATCTTATGACAACCTGTGCTCATATCTTATGACAACCATATGCAGAGTCCTTGCAATTATGAGATATTAAAAGAAAAAAATACTTGACTAGATCTGTGTGTGACCAGTTGTGAGCAGTAAAAGAAAAGGGGTTCATTCAGTGGTGCTGGGAACCTCATCTCCTTCTCCAAGACTTGGGGTAACCCTTAGTAAATCTATAGATCCTTGTTTTTGTTCAGTTGCTAAGTCATTTCCTACTCTTTGCAACTGATGGACTGCAGCATGCCAGGCTTCCTTGTCCTTCACTATCTCCTGGAGTTTGTTCAAACTCATGTCCATGGAGTTGGTGATGCCATCCAACCATCTTATTCTCTGTCACCTCCTTCTCCTCCTGCCCTCAATCTTTCCCAGCATCAGGATCTTTTCCAATGAGTCGGCTCTTCGCATCAGGTGGCCAAAGTATTGGAGCTTCAGCATCAGTCCTTCCAATGAATATTCAGGACTGATTTCCTTTAGGATGGACTAGTTGGATCTCCTTGCAGTCCAAGGGACTCTCAAGAGTCTTCTCCAACACCATAGTTCAAAAGCATCAATTCTTTGGCGCTCAGCTTTCTTTATAGTCCAACTCTCACATCCATACATGACCACTGAAAAAACCATAGCTTTGACTATATGGACATTTGTTGGCAAAATGATGTCTCTGTCTTTTAATATGCTGTCTAGGTTGGTCATAGCTTTTCTCCAAGGAGCAAGCAGCTTTTAATTTCACCATCCATAGCGATTTTTGAGCCCAAGAAACTAAAATCTGCCACCAGTTAGGAGATTACATTGGCGAGAGAGCAATATGACTGCCACTTCTTTCTCCTTCTAAACAAAACTCTCCTGCTCATTGCCCTTCTGTAGGTCATACAGATCTGACCACAGTCTAGAAAATTCAACTTTCAGCTTTTCAGTGGAGCATTTAATCTTCCATAGCTTAGTCAAGTTTTATTTTTTAAATGGAAGGTTTCTCTTAGTTTCAATGATTTTAACATGAACTTTCAAGAGATCGTATAGGAAAATTTTACTTACCATTGACTTAATTTTTTCCCACTTAGGGTACCACTGTGATTCCCTATCATTTTTTTCTTTCTTTCTGAAGGCGTTGATTTATAGTGATATTGTAATAGAAAAAATAAAGATCACTTAGAAAAGACAATATTTTTTTAAAAAAAGACATGCTTGAATTAAACATTGTCAAATACACAATGTAGGCTACATTATTTTAAAACAAACTCTTTATGTATATCTTAGCATATATTTAGTGTATATACTTGTTTTCACTATGAAAAAGGTGTAAAGCTATGATTTGTGGGGATGGGAGCTGAAGTTTTGTATATGCAAAGGAGTTCATTAACACTTTTTTACCCTTTGTAATGAGTGGTCTGAGCTGTGAAGACATGGCATTTTTATTCCAATCTGAAACAAAACTGCTGATTTGGAGGCTTCCTGTTTTAAAACCCCTGTGTTATCTTCAGCAGTATTTATATACCATCCTGAATATTTTGAGAATGAAATTGTCTGATAAATGACATTTAAAATACTCGTATGGTTAATACTATGATAAATGGAATAATCGATTTTAAAATGAGTAGCCAGCTCCTAGTTTCAGATTTTCAGGTATTATTACATTGGTTTAAAGTGAAAAGTGGCATATTTGCTATGAAATTTTAAAATATTACCCCAGGCTCAGTAGGGCTTCCCTGGTGGCTCAGCTGGTAAATAATCCCCCTGCAATGCTGGAGACCTGGGTTTGATCCCTGGGTTGGGAAGATCCCCTGGAGAAGGAAACGGCTACCATCTCCAGTATTCTGGCCTGGAGAATCCCATGGACTTAGTCCAAGGGGTCGCAAAGAATTTGACACGACTGAGCGGTTTAAGGTCTTCAGGCTCAGTAACAAGATGATTAAGATACAGTCCAGTCCTTAAGGGGCTTACAGACCCCTAGATAAAATCACCTATATTAGGATGATACTAAGTGGCTGATGATAATAGACATTTTTTAAAAGAAAATACATATTCTGAAAATCTGGAAGAGAAAATGACCCCCTCCACCTGTAGAAATTCAAGAAAAGAAAGACAGGCCTGTCTGCTGAGAAGCATTGTCTTATTTAATCTCCACAGTGCCATCATTCTGCAGATGAGAAAACTGAGGTACAAGTTTATGTAACTTGTCCAAAGTCACAAAGACAGTGTCAGAGCTGAGATCTGGGTCCAGGCAGTCTGGTTCCAGAGTCCATACTCTTATCCATTGTGCTATTCTACTTCTCCTAGTGTACTAATAACAATAGAATAATAATAATTTTGAGATTTTACTACATGCCAGATACTGGGCTAAAGCATTTAATATACACTTTTTCTTTTTCATTTAATGCTTACACAAACCTTATGAGGTATTCCATTGCTTTTCTAAAAGTAAGAAAACTGGACTCAGATTAAATAACTTCTCAGAGTTGCACAATTAGTGATGTATCTCCCATAACGTATTCTGAAAAATCCTCCACACAAAGAAATACTTCCCATGGTCATTCAACTTTGGAAAGCGGTCTACCTGTAGGAGATTTGCAGTACACAGCAGCCTATGACAGTCTCCCATAAATTTTGCAAGAACCCTGATTGTGTGTGTGCATGCTAAGTCGTTTCAGTCTTGTCTGACTCTTTATGACCCTACAGACTGTAGCTCTCCAGGCTCCTCTGTCCGGGGGAATCTCCGGGCAAGAATACTAAAGTGGGTTGCCATTTCCTCCTCCAGGAGATCTTCCAAACCTAAGGATTGAACACATGTCTTCTGCATTGGCAGGCACATTGTTTACCACTGAGCCACCAGGGAAGCTCAGGAATCCTGATTAACTCTGGTTAAACCAGCACTTCCCAAATGGATTTAACCCTGGCTATTCCTTCAATCCCCCCATGTATATCCCATAGAACTAGAACTTCATGATGCTACATAAGGATGAACTGATTTCAATCAGGCTCACTAAATGCTGACCAGGTTCACTAGACTGGGATGTGGAACTGGAAAGCCAGGGTTTTCATTTGCAATGAGAGCTAGAGCCACTGAGAACCTGATAGCAAAGAAAGACTTGCATTTCTCTCGCTGGCTTTATTTTTCCACACAGGCAGACCTGCTCAGGAAACCAAGGCCTAAAGCTAATACACTCATTTTTAGGGGTAGGTCATCATGCAGGCATCATGCCGGGAGGGGTGGAAAGAGCTAAGGCAGATCCTGGCAGTGCCCTGGGATCAGGTATCACTCTACAGGCAGAATGGACTCTCCCCACCTCACCTGGAAGGCCGACCCGACAGCCTGCCAGCTGACCTTTCTGCCTCTGGCACCACCGCTCTCCGATCTGTTTTCCTCTCTGTCACCAGAAGAGACAGTTTGTTTGTCTCTGCATCCATCTAACCATATTCATTTGCTAGTTCAGGTTCTTCACTGGATTGCCAGTGCAGTTAGAGTCCAAACTCCTTGACAGGGACTTCAAGGCTTGCTGCCTTCTCTTCCATAGTGGTTGCATTGCAACCCTCCAGTCAACCAATCACTTTTCAGCTTTGTTAAAAAAAAAAACATTGATTGATTTTGACTGTGCAAGATCTCCGTTGCTGCACGCAGGATCTAGTTCCCTGGACCAGGGATTTCACCTGGCCCCCTGAGTTGGGAGAGTGGAGTCTTAGCCGCTGGACCATCTGGGAAGTCTCCACCTCTCAGCTTTTAAAGTAAACCATGCGCTCTCTCCCCTCAGTCTCTCCTCATCCTCCTTTCTCTCCCACCTCTCTTTCTACCTGGAAAACTTGCTTGGCTTTCAGACCCCTATTCATACCTCAGTTCCTCCGGAAAGCTTCCTGAGTGCCCCCTAGTCTGGGTTAGGGGCTCCTGGCCAGAAACCGTCCCCCACTCATCATTCATTTTATTTATCAGAGTGTTTTACTTTTTCATGACACTATATCATAATTACCTGTTCACTTTTCCTTATCTACCACTGTGCATTTGTATTTATTTAGCAGTGACCTAATGTATCTATATCCATGTTTTGAATGACAGCATAAAATTGCATACTTATTAAACTCCTGGAGGACAGGAAGTTAGGGAAGACATTAAATGTATTGAATATATATGCCTGCCTGCTAAGTCACTTCAGTTGTGCCTGACTCTTTGCTACCCACGGATTGTAGCCAGCCAGGCTTCTCTGCTCTGTCCATGGGATTCTCCAGGCAAGAGTACTGCAGTGGTTTGCATGCCCTCCTCCAGGGGATCTTCCTGACCCAGGAAGAACCTTCATCTCTTATGTCTCCTACATTGGCTGCCTTCTGGGTGGCTAAGATGGTAAAGAATTGAATGTACACTTAGGATCTAAAATTATCTTAAGAATTTGGAACAATTAACCTAATACAATAAGATAAAATTTAATGTGAAACAAATAAGGCCCTAAAATTAGACTAAAAAGAAAAAAAAATTGCATTGATAGAAATGGTTAAGTAACAACACGAGTAAGTGACTTATAGGGACCTGACTGAGTTTTAATCCACTACTGATAGAAGTGACATCAGGAAGTATTTTTAAAAGTTTTGCTTCACCACATCTTTAATGTAAATCAACAATAAGAGTATCCAAAACACTAATGGTATTTTGCACTGAAATCACAGAAATTTATTTTGGAAGATGCAGTGGTCTCATTGGTTTTCACTGGAAAAAAACCATAACCAAAGATGTATTTAATTCTAGGAAAAACACTACAAGAGAGAAGTTCATAAAATGGAGCATATATATTTCAGAGCAGGTAAAATGTTTAGAAATAATTTCTGAAAGAACACTGAAGGCTTAGAGAATGCGTTACTCAGAGGAACACTCACAGTAGTCTTTGTATACCAAAAGAGTGCCAGATGAAATGAATAGAATATATTCTATATTTATGCAGAAGTTAGAACTAGAATCTATGGTTAGAAAAATTATAGGGAAGCAGATGTCAGTTCATCCTATAAGGATTTTTCAGATAATTGGATTATATAAATATAAGCTGTTTGCTTTACATGATAGTGGGTTCCCTGTTCAGATGGAGACTAAAAGCCTAAGTATTAGGATTTTCATGGAGATGTTTCATACAGCAGGTCTACCAGATGGTCTAGAAATACCTCTGCCCTCTGAGATTCTGTGATGTTGTAATATCAATACATTCCTTCCATTGGTGCTGATGAATGGAGAGCCGATTAAACTCTTTTTCGAGGAATTAGGTTTTTAGACATTAAAAAAAAAACCATTATTGAAAGTCAAGATGCTAAGAAAGAGGGCCAAAAGAGTTGATTCCTGAGGTCCTTCTCAAGTGGGACATTCATGATTTTTCAGCTCTTTCTGAAGCTAGTTTTACACTGGGGATTGTGACCTTAATAAGACCAGAGAACTTAGGGGGAAGGCAGCTTGGAAGAGAGAGGTGTAGAAATAAACGTCTTCAGCCCACAGTCTAAAGGAATGAAACTGTGCTGCCGGGGACCATGTACCACAGCCTGGTTCTGAGATGCCGCAAATGCAAAACTGCATCTTGGGCTTTCCGTTTGCTTTAGTGTCACAGTCAGAATAGCTCATTGAGGACCACACCATGTGAAATACAAAATAACTCCATCACAGTTCATAGTCAGCGAGCCACAAAGGAGCCTCTCGTCCCAGGCATAACGTCAGACCCATTCTCCTGTGAGGATATTGAATCTTTGTAGACATTCTCAAGAAATTAGTGTCTTCATTTTAAAGGTGAGAAAACTCAGCTTCTGAGAGGCAACAATCCCTTACCTAAGTAATGATGAGAGCTGAGATCAAACTCAGGATTACCTGGACTTTGAATTAATCCCAGGTGTTTTAGGGACTCCTAGACTTCAGAACTATAGAGTATCTTAATGAACCCAGTTTCTCTGTTTTGCCTATGAGACAAAATGAGCTCAGAGGGGACCAGGCATCCTGCTCAAGACTCCTGTGTAAAAACAAAGGAAGTCACTGAGTCTTACAGGGTGAAGCCCCAGCACTCCGTCTACACTGAGTGAGCACAAACCGTGCAGCTGGCATGGTCAGGAAAAGAGAGGGAAGTCAAGAGGGCAGGACTCCCTCCCCCCCCCCTACCGTGGCCCTTTAGAACCCCAAAAGCATACACAGAACTCTGTTTTTCGATCCCATGGGATCCCTGCCAGGCTCCTCTGTCCGTGGAATTCTCCAGGCAAGAATACTGGAGTGGGTATCCATTCCCTTCTCCAGGGGGATCTTCCCAACCCAGGGATCAGACCCAGGTCTTTTGCTTTGCAGGCAGATTCTTAACCACTGAGTCACAAGGGAAGTCCATCTTTAGACCAGATCTTCTAAACTGCACATAGATGGGTAACTAGAGTTACCGTCACATCAGTAATTGTTCCAGAAAAAATGGGGGAAAAACCTAAAGGAGATCTAACTTTCATCCAGTGTTATCATGTCTCAGATAAATATATAACTGACATTTACACTCCCAATTCCACACATCAGAGGAAAAACCTGAAGGTTTTGGCATCACACCAGGGTTTGCTTCCAGATTGGTCGGTTGGTAGCCAGGGAAATGCGAAGCTTGTTTCTGCCTGTGCAAAGTGGAAGCAATCCTACCTACCTCACAGAAACACTGATACTCTTCCCCCACACCTGTTCCCTCTGTTCCCTGCTTTTGAAGGACAAGATCTACTTTTAGAATCATGGAAGGGGAAGTTTACTCTTCCTGAACAAGAGGAGAATTTTGGATTAATGGTCTACTTTGTCCTCAGAACATCCCTTGGAAGCTTTGTCAGATTTTATCCCTTCCCTTTTAAAGATAAAAAATCGAAACCTGTTATTCCCTGCTTATTACACCGTAGAGATGCTGTAGTCATTGTGGGAAGCATCTGACTGGAGGAACACCAACGTGAGACTTGGACGTGAAGCCTTGACTCGAGTCCTGGTTTCTCTGTATCTAGACCCGTATGCGAGGCATCACCATCACTGCCCTCTTACACCAGAAGTGGGATCTGAAGCGGGGTCAGAAGGGGAAAAGTCTTATTAAAAGTCTTCTTTGAATGCAAGGATGTCACAAGAGACCGATTCTGAAATCTACCAGCCCCTTGTATAAAGTTTTATCTAATAAACCTATTACTTTGCGTGTTTGGGAAAAATAATCTTGTTTGAGTGTGTGTTGAAAACGAAATTACTCAATGTTTTCCTTGATTGTTTTCTTTGTGTATAGACTACCTTAATGTTGTGGCTGTTCACCTGTTCAAGGAGAGGTGGGATAGCAACAAAGTGGACCACCACACCGACAAATACAGCAATAGCAAGCTGATTGTACGTAGAGGACAGTCTTTCTACATTCAGATCGACTTCAATCGTCCCTATGACCCCAGAAGGGATCTCTTCAGGGTGGAGTATGTCATTGGTGAGTGCCATGTGCAAGCTCTATTCATGACAGTCACGATACCGTGGCTCATAATTGCAAAATGGTACAGGTGTATTTCCTGGAATCATCCTTTAACAGTTGGCTGGAACTGGGATTAATTACATCCAGCGCCTGTACCACTCTACACTCTAAGGTGGGTCTGATACCATGTCAAACATCAATAAATCATTTGCCTAGTCAGGCACAGATCTGGTATAATAAAAGTGAGCACAATTGGCATAAACTGTTAATGTATGTAGAGAAAAGCATACATTGCTGATATATATGCAGTTTAATAACCTGTAAAACAATGTGGCATATCTGTTTATATTAAAAAGACATATGTCCTTTGACCCCGCAATTTCACCCTTAGAAATCTATACCAGTGATATTTAAAATCTTAAAATTCACTTTTAAAAAGTGGGCATTATTTACTGCAGCATTGTGTATGGTGACAAAAACATCCTAAGAGTAAACAACTTTCAGTAGTGGAAGGGTTGAAAATCCTGTGACAGAGTCACATAATGGATTGTGACTAAACCAGATGACTTCAAGAGAGGTGGTGAGAAAACAAAATATGGAAGAGTGCACACAAGATCTATGTATGTGTGTGTAAATGTGCACGTGCACAGATCAGTAAAGTATTGTGAGTTCAGAAAAAAATTATGAAGCATACACATCGGTGTAGATGTAGGGTCCATGGTGGAAATATGGCCAAAATGAAGGCAAGAGAAGCAAAAGGAAAGGGAAGCAAGTAGGAAAAGGAGGGGAAAGAAAGTGAGCACAAGAGAACTATATGGAGTCATCGATGTAAAATCACTAATCTGTAGAAATAAGTATCATTCAAAGTATTACAATCACAACTAAAAATGCATCCTGCCATAGGAAAAAAAATCTAAGCCTGCTGATCACTTGAGGAGTATGGTTTGTGCTTACTTGAGCTTACAATGTGAACTCGCACATAAATGTGGGGAAATTGTTTGAAGAGAGAAGAGAAGGGGGAGAGGAGAAAAGAGATGCCCAAGTCAGAATAAAAAACATCGGTGCAGCGATTGAGTTCTACAAAGAATTGTTTGTTATCCCAATTGTGCAATAAGAAAAGGGAAAACTAAATTAACCGTTCTTGTGTGTTAGGCAAAGTGAAATAACACAGTTTAATTACATTTAGGGAGTAGACTCTTATTGTTAATATTTTTTAATAACGGGTACTTCAGGTGAGAGAAGAATCCACAGCTAATTTTTAAACAATATTTTGAAATATGAAGAAAATTTATTTTTGTTTCTTTCCCTAAGTTCATTTGTTTTTCTTTTGTGTGTATGAGTGCATGCTTGTGAGGACTAGATATGATTAAAATGCCCTTGACACATTTATAATAAGAGGATCACTTCACGTATGTCAATAAATACCTACAGTTTTCTTTCAACTTAATGGGGATTTTTTGCCTTCATCTTTATAAGCAAATATCTTGAGCAATGAGGGGAGGATAGGGAAGCTTAGTCCCTAAACTGGATGTGTCGGATCTTCTCCCACAATCACTCATAAAATAATTATAATAATGAACGTCTCAGGAAGAATAAGATGACTGTCTTAGATCTGGTTTCCAGGATACAGACTCTGAGGAGATCTGTGTGAAACGAGATTCCTGGGGTGCGGTCTCGGGGTCAGCATCTGAGCAGGAGTGAAGGGGTCAGTGTCAGACAGAGAGAGGAGCTGAGCTCCGGTGAACAAAGGCATCAGTGGGTCCCACAGTGCCCTCTGGAGCTGGGTTGTGTCTTCAGGGTTGTCCAGTCTTGAGGCAAGGGCATAGGCCTTTTATATTCTAGCACGGACTGTCATTGACTATAAGTTACCCCCAGGGAGGGGGTACTTAGTGTAGCTAGGTCTCTGTGGCTGAGGGTAAACCCCTGAGAGCCATGAGCCACCAGCACTCCCAGCATCAGGGACAAGGATGCCTCCATCCTAAATGCAAACGGTCTGGACAGTAGACCACAGCATCCACTGCAGTAAGCACTTAGTCTTGTCTTTTTATAAAAAAAAGACATAGTACTACATTTGTTCCTTCAGCAAAAAGGTGAGGGAGGAAGCATAGCAGATTTGCTTTTGACATAAAAATCTGCGTATTTTAAAAATCAGTACATCTCACATAACTCAATGTCAAGAAAAAGCATTGAATTCAATCAAAAATGGGCAAAAAGACTTGAACAGACATTTTCCAAAGAAAACATAGAGATGGTTCCACAGGCACTTGAAAAGAAGCTCAGCATCTCTGCTTCTCAGAGAAATGCAAATCAAAACTACAATGAAGTATTGTCCTACACCTATCACAATGGCCATCATCAAAAATCTGCAGATAAGTGTTGAAGAGGGTGTGGAGAAAAGGGAGCCTCTGACACTGTTGGTGAGAATGTGTGTTGGTGCACCCACTGTGGAAAACAGCATGGAGCTTCCTTAAAAAGATTTGTAAAACAAGGACTACCAAGTGATCCAGCAATTCAACTCCTAAATATATAATCCCCAAACACTGGAAAACACTAACTTGAAAAGACACACACTCATCAGTGCTCACAGAAGCACTATTTGTATACAATAGGCAAGATGTGGAAGCAACCCAAATGCCCATCAACAAATGATTGAATTAAGATGATTGTGTGTGTGTGTGTGTGTGTGTATGTGTGTGTGTGTATGTATATGATAGTGGAATATTACTCAGCCATAAAAAAGAATGAAATACTACCATTTGCAGCAACATAGATGGACCTAGAGAATATTATGCTTAGTGAAATGTCAGCCAAAGACAAATACTGTATAATATTACTTATATGTGTAGAATCTAAAAAATAATACAAATGAATGTATATACAAAACAGAAACAGAGTCATTGACATAGAAAAAAAAGAAACCCTTGTGGTTACCAAAGCAGAGAGAGAAGAGGGAAGAGACAAACTAAGGGCCTGGGATTAAGAACCTGCTACGTACAAAATAGGTAAGCAACAAGGTCTTACTGTGTAGCAGAGGGAACTATACCCACGATCTTGTAATAATATTTAATAGAGTATATTCTGCAAAAATAGTGAGTCACTGCACAGTACACCTGTAACTCACACAGTATTGTAAATCACCTCTACTTCAATTAAAAAAAATAATGATTGCTATGATAAGAAGAGACAAGTACTGAATATGGATCAGAAATGCAATTAAGTGGGCAGGTTTGTATGTACAAGTGTGCTTCACTTTCAGGAAACCTAGAATGTGACAAAGTGATTTAAAAAACAGAAAAGAGAATACTTCATAAAAAATATGGGACTCATAAGAGTCTTCAAACATTTATCTTAGGGTGTTTAAAACACAGATTTATCAACCAAGATCAATTTATGTACTATTTTAAAGAGTGTAACTATTGCATAGAGAGACCTATTGTCTTATTAAAAATACAGAGAAAATAACCACATATATGTGCTTCCAGTTTGCATTTCTTTGTTATTGCTCCTTTTTCCTTCCCTGTGATTTTATATAAGCTGAGCTGGGTTGCCTTAATACCCTGGAGATTTCTTTTGTGGCTGTCCTCAGAACCTAGGGTCATGGGATTTATTTATAAGTGATTCTGCCTTCAAATTGAGTTTCTTTCTTTTTAAATATTTAAGTAAATAGCCTCTCAGATGGTCCCAGATTTAACCCATTGCATGCTGGTTTCCCCAGGCAGAGAAAGAAGGTGGGCATGAAGCTGCTGCCCCTCCTGGGCTGGCGCCTCCCTCCCTCGTGCTCAGAGCTTTGATAGCTTGTTCATTAGTGGCTGGCAGTGCACAGCTATCTCTGAGTCACGTGGGAGGTGTTAATGACCTTGAGGAGGCGGGTATGTCTGGAACATGTGCCCGGTCGTCTGTGGGGCCTTTTCCCTCTCTCCACCTCTGAGCCTGCAGCCACCGCACATCATGGAAGGCTGGGGGCAGAGCACTAATTATACGTTTTGTTAGTCTGGAGCTGGAGCTGTGAAAACCTGGGAAGAGCCTGCGGTGTTAATATGCTGTGGCTTTAGCTCGGGCTCCCTGCTTGTTTGCGACTTCTTTGAGACAGAGTCATTCCGGGGAGAGGATTTGCAGCTCTCTTCCTCTCCAGCTCTCCCTCTTCAAAACAAAAAGTTTCCCCTGCCCAGTGAGCCCTCCAGATTGGCTGCGAGGTCCTCGAACACATTTCTTTCTCCCGGGAGTCCAGTTGCAGGCGCACAGGGGCATTGAGGCCAGCACCTCGGACACTCTCTTGACCTTTTTAGCACTTCCACGGCTCTCACAGCTCCAGGCTTCGTATTTCTGGGCCCCGCAGAAAGCAGAGGGGAAGGATGGTGTCCAAAAAACCTGCTCCTCTTATCAGAACAGCAGAGTTTCCCCCTAAGCCCCAGCAAGCCCTTTCTGTCTCATGTACTACCTTACCTGTAAGAGGAGCTGTGAAGCTGGTCTCCAGGACAACTAAGCTTGGCTGCTGTAGACACCCAGGAGTGTGTGCTGGAAGCCCCTTCAACCCAAGAGTCCAAAAGTGCAGGCTTTCCTGAGGACAATGATGGAGGTCATTCATGGTCATGGTCATCACATGCCCGAGCAAGAATGGGACCCCAGGCACCGCACATATTCTGTGTTACTAATCCCACTAAAACACTGAAATAACCTCTACATTTCAATATTTCTATTTCATCTGTGTCTTTTTTTATTAAAAACACACATACATATTTGTTTGTTTATTTGATGCATATGGGATCTAGTTCCCTCTGTGTGCTGCTGCTGCTGCTGCGTCGCTTCAGTCGTGTCTGACCCTGTGCGACCCCACAGACGGCAGCCCACCAGGCTCCCCAGTCCCTGGGATTCTCCAGGCAAGAATACTGGAGTGGGTTGCCATTGCCTTCTCCATCCCTGTGCGTGCCTGCTCAGTCATGACCGACTCTTTGCAACCCTATGGACTGTAGCCCACCAGACTCCTCTGTCCATGGCCAGGGATTAAACCTGGCCCCCCTGCATTGGGAGTGCAGAGTCTTAGCCACTGGACCAACAGGAAGGCCCCTCATCTTGAGTGCGTGTGTGCACAGTCGTGTTCGACTCTTTGCGATCCCGTGGACTGTAGCCCACCAGGCTCCTCTGTCCGTGGGATTTTCCAGGCAAGAATACTGGAGTGGGCTGCCATTTCCTTCTCCAGGGGATCTTCCCGACCCAGGGACTGAACCTGTGTCTACTGCTTGGCAGGCGGATTCTTTACTACTGAGCCTCCTGGAAATCTGGTGAGTTTTATCTTAAGCCAGCAAGGGTGTCAGACTGATATGTATTCAGGATGGGAGTGACTTGAACGATTCTTAGGGGATTTGAGGCTGGAGAGGAAGTGCTCAAAGGAGAGAGGGCGAGAGCCTGAATTCAAGCACTGGTTGAAGAGTCGGAGCGGCGGGGTGGGACTTGGGAAATGTGTAAGAGACAGAAATCTACTGGACTTGTGATTGGTAGTCTGGGTGGAGTGAGAGGGAGGTAGTCAGATACAGTTCCTAGGCTGCTGGCCCGCGTGCTGCTGACGATAGATGCTGGCCTCCCCAAATGAGATAAGTGCTTGCCTGCTAAGTCACTTCAGTCGTGTCTGACTCTTGGTGATCCTATGGACCAAAGCCTCTTACATCTCCCGCATTGGCAGGCAGGCTCTTGACCATTAGCGCCACTTGGGAAGCAGAAATGAGGGGATGGAGGAGATTCAGGAGAGAAAACCTGAGTGAGAAGTAGCACTGATGCTGGTGACTCCCACTGACAACTCGCTTACAGGCTCAGGTACCGAGCAAGGGCGCTGCCCTGGGTTGTGCTCATCTCCATCTTCTCAATGATTAAGGGGCTCACTCAGCGTCACACCTGGAAAGTGCTGGGGCTGTAATTCGAACCCAGGCATTCTCTCCTAATCACAATGCATAGGACCTGTGCCACTGAAACAGTAGAGGTATAAATGAGGTTCTGTTTGTTCCCGCTGAGTTTGAAGTAGTAATACTAGAGGGACTTCCAGGTAAATATGTCCAATGGATGGTCCCATATATGATTTGGAAGCTTAGGGGGGAAAAGTTTGGGTAGGATATATGGAAATGTGGATATCGTTCATACATAGATCATTCAGAAAAAGTGAATCAAGGGAGAAATGGCTGGAGGCTCAAATTCCGGGGGAAAATAATTTTTAAGGAGTCAGTCCAGGAGCTGGCGCCCCCGGAGGAGATTAGATAAGTGGAAGGGACACCAAGGAGGGGCAGTGTCACCAAATCCAAAAAAACTGGGTGTTTAAAGAGGAAATTGTTTGATGTTTTTGGAAGAGAAGAAGATAATTTAGATAATATCTAGAGAAGACTGTGGGTAAGAGGCGGGGTATCTTGGCTTGGGCGTCTGTTTCAGTATTGAAGGTACTTGAACTTGCATGTAGACAGAAGAGACGGAGCCAGTAGAGGAAGAGTCCTGAGGACTCAGGAGAATCTGGAAAAAGCAGAAACAGCTTGAAGTGGCTTGGCTGAGGGGTTGATGTGGCAGAAAAACTCCTTATCTTCTGAGGATGTTGGGAAAGAGATTGGGGGTGGGTGTTACTCTATTTGGTAGAGAGATAGGAAGCTGATTATCGTGACCTAGAAGATGAGCAGGTGCTGCAGGAACTTAGGGAGGCAAAGGACCATTTTCATATCAGAGGGCATCACCCAAGTCCTTTAAGACCAGATGCCCCCGTGGATTCGGGGCTTGGACAGTTTAGGGGGCGTCACCAGCTTTGGTGGTGATGGACATACTCAGTTTCTCTGCTGAGAAATGTTTTGCCCCAAATCACACAGCTGGTAAGATGTGGAGAAATGTTCCCTAGCCTGTGCTCTTCCCAATATTTTATGAGGCATTTTTGATGAGAATGGGTTACCTGTTCCATCATTTTAAAGCAGCATGGATATGGGATGTCATTTCAGGTTTTTGCTGCCGTGTGTTTCTGCATGGCCGGTCAGCATGCTCTTTCTCAAGCACCTCTGTGAAGTGACTAATAACGGCAGCTGAGAATCTAGGACAGTATTTCCCAGAGTGTGCTCTCTGTGAATACCTGTCATGTGAGATGTTCCTTGAAAAAAAAAAAGGTTCTGTGGTCAAACGCATTTGGGTCACACTGTGTTTCATGCCTCTTCTTGGAGAGCTCCAGCACACATTGGTGTATCACAGGCCCTGAGGAGGCACATGGTCAAAGAAAGACAGCATCTCCTTTAGCCTGACTTTCCCAACTTTCCTTAACTCCAAGCACTACTCCATCATATTTTCATTTTTATAATACCCTTTAGTAAAATGCAGAACTCACTCCAGGAAATGCTGGACTGCAGTGAAAATAGCCTTTATTCTGTAGAATACCGAGGCAGATGGGCAGATGGGTTTGTAGTCACTGTGCTCTGGCAACCTAGCAGAATATCTGCTTCTTTTACTTTTTGACACTTAAGATTTTGTGCCAAAATAACTCTGTCAATTTGGCATTAATATTCAGTAACTTTTCAAAAATGATTACTTTCCTTTTTCATATTTATATATTTACTTTCCATGCTTTTATTTGGCTTCTTTTATCATGAAGCCAATTTGCTTTCCTTTTGAACGTGTTTATTGAACCCTTACTGTAACCTTGCATGTGCAAAGCACTACATTGGGATTGGAGTAGTAAGATATGTTTATACTTTGCCCTTGAGAGTCTGGAGAGGACAGCCTGAACACTAGACGTTGAGTTCAAGGCCAACCTCTTGGGCAAGATGCCTGGAAAGCACCTTGGGAGAGAGAGGTTGTGTGGCTAGTTGGAGGAGACTCCCTGGAAGTGCTATTTGAGCTGGATATCAAAGGAAATGAAATGAAATGAAAAGATGCTTGCTCGTTGAAAGAAGAGCTATGACAAACCCAGACAGTGTATTAAAAAACAGAGACACCACATTGCTGACACAGATTCGTATCGTCAGTGCTATGGTTTTTCTAGTAGTTATATGTGGATGTGAGAATTGGACCATAGAGAAGGCTGAGCACTGGAGAATTGATGCTTTTGAACTGTGGTGTTGGAGAAGACCCTTGAGAGTCCCTTGGACCACAAGGAGATCCAATCAGTCAATCTTAAAGGAAATCAACCCTGAATATTCATGCAAGGACTGATGCTGAAGCTGAAGCTCCAAAACTTTGGCCACCTGACATGAAGAGCTGACTCATTGGAAAAGATCCTGATGCTGGGAAAGATTGAAGGCAGGAGGAGAAGGGGACAACAGAGGATGAGATGGTTGGATGGCATTACCAACGCAATGGACATGAGTTTGAGCAAACTCTGGGAGATAGCAAAGGCCAGGGAAGCTTGGTGTGCTACAGTCCATGGGGTCACAGAGTCAGACACGACTTAGTGACTGAACAACAACAACCAAAGGATAAATAGAGGCTGACCCAGTGGAATGGGAAAAAAATGGGAAAGGTCAGTGGAGAAAAAAAACCTTGGAAGGATATTGACAAACTTGCATACCCAGATAAATCTCTATGGAAGAGTTTTAAGCTGAGTATTAAAAAATCCAAGTTTCTAATTTCTGGATTACTGTGGCAGAATAAGGAAGATAAATTGGAGGTGTGAGGTAATTGTCAGGGATGTAAGAGACTCAAGGGGACAATCTTACTAACAGATGCCAAGGTGAGTGTGTGATGCACCAATCTGTATGACTTTTCCTCTAGTAAATTGATGTGTTTTTTTTTCTTTGCATAGTCAAGTCTTTAATAGTAAAGTCCGGGTGGCTCAGCCGTCAAGAATCCCCCTGCCAATGCAGGAGGTGAGAGTTTGATCCCTGGGTTGGAAAGATACCCTCAAGAAGGAAATGGCAACCCACTCCAGTATTCTTGCCTGGACAATCCCACGGACAGAGGAGCCTGGCGGGCTACAGTCCATGGGGTCACAGAGTGGGACACGACTGAGCAACTTAAAAACAGCAGTAAAGTGATGCCCTTTGGTCAGAGGAAACAGAGTGCGCTGCAGCGCCTGGTCCTTCAGGGTCATTTCAGGGGTGAAAGTTCCTCTGATAAAAGGGCTGGGAAGTAGCACAGGGGAAGGGAGAGTTTTGGAGTCAGAATCCTAGTTACACCACGTGGAACCGTGATGGTCTCACGCGACCCCCTCAGTGACTGTTCCTCAACTGCAAACAGGGATTATAGTCCTTGAGACAGTTCCTCATGGACTGTAGGAGATAACGTCCATGAAAGCACATTTTTATTCTCATAACACAACTGAGAAGCGGGGTGGGTAGGAGCAAACCATGCTGGACACATGGAAACCGGAGTTCACAAGGAGTGAGGGATTTGCCCGGAATGGCGCGGTGATCGGGAGGTCCTCTGCACCCCACCTCCCTGCAAGACCATCAGAATCCTAGCCCAGTGGGCTGTCCACCTTGGCCCTCTAAAAGAGGACAGACCCATTGTACCAAGCTTGCGAGAAAGGGGTAAAATTAATCCTAGTTATGCCGTTTGGTGGATTAATTCATTTATTTTGCTCTAATCTCCTTGACTGTCCACCTGTAAGTGGAGACGTTTGCTGAGACATCAGACTGGCCTGACTCTCTTAGTGGTTTTCTGTGAGATCCACTTCTCTATTTTAACTCTAAATATGCCCTCTGTAATGCCCCACCCCATTTTGGGTCTGAAGGGAGGACAATGGAAGAGAAGGCTTCCACCTCTCCCTTTTAGGGTGAGCCCTTAATGACCTTAGCTAGAACCAGCCGCCTTGGGGTTGGCTCTCCAATGAAACAGTGTAACAAAATGAGAAAAGGCTGTCAGAAACGCCAAGAGGAGGCCACTGGGCTCTATCTTTTCTCTCCTGATAGCAGAGAAGAGGTAACAGTCACTGAACCTCTAAACAAAAATCTCCAGTGTCTGCAGCATCCATGCTGACAGCTTAATTAGTCAAATAGGAACCCTGACAAACCACAGACCAAGTTCCACCCAGAATCATGTGCCCGCAGCTCTAGCTGAAGTGACAGAGACCGTTAGTCTTAAAGTAGGATGGATTGCCATCTGCATTCTGGTGCCAGAGACCCACAGGGAGCCCCCTTTCCCTGCTTTGTGACCCAGTCCCATCCTCCAGAGCTTGAGATTCTCAGCAAACACTCACGTTGAAAGGGTACCAGCACTGTCTGTGTGTCTCGGGGCATCCAGGGTACTCAGGGGCCCCCCTACAAAGGCCCACGGATGCTGAGATGATACCTCACAGACGCCTGACTCCCTCCCTCCCTCCTTTCCGTTTCCTTTTCACCCCCCACTTCGCCTCCCCTTGGCTCCTCTCTATCTCCATACTTGTGTCTTAACATTAACCTCTCTCACTTATGAGAATTCACAACCTTGGCTAATTAGCACCCACATCATTAAAACTGTCCTCTTCCAGCACGGGTCATCTGAACTCCGGGGTTGAACAGTGTAGGCATCCCTGGTTTTCCACAGAAATCCTAAGAAACTCTTGCAATTTGTGAAGTTAGGGCTGACAAAAGTGCATGAAAAAAAACGTAACGAAAATGAATGCGCCCACTGTCATACCTTGCTCTTCAGTCTCCAGTCGGTGAAAAGAGAGAGCAATCAAGTGGAATTAAAACCCACTGAAAAAGGATGAAAGTGGACTAATTATTCATAATCTGCACCCTCTCGTTACTCCTCGAGCGTGTTGTAAGAGCTGATGAGGGAATAACTGGAAAGCTCTTGGAGCTCCTTAGTGATAGTTGGTTGCTAATAAGATGACCCAGTTATCAGCCTTATTTTGAAGATTGCAGCTGTATAGAAAAAGTGAAAGTGTTAGTTGCTCAGTCGTGTCTGACTCTTTGCGCCTTTATGGAGCCCGTCAGGATCCTCTGTCCAGGGAATTCTCCAGGCAAGAATACTGGAGTGGGTTGCCATTTCCTTCTCCAGGGAATCCTCCCAACCCAAGGATCAAACCTGAGTCACCTGCATTGCAGGCAGATTCTTGACCATCTGAGGCACCAGGGAAGCCCTGTCTGCATAGGAAAGCTCAATCTTTACAGCAGTCCTTAGGGAAGTATAACCTTTATAAAGTACTGCTTAATAGCAGCCAGAGCAGAACAGGTATCAGGGGACCACAAGACAACCCATAAATAGCTGACCTCTCTTTTGTTATTCTGTAGATAAGAAAAGCTTTCTTTCTTCTCATTGTCTCAGCCTCTCTGATCTTTTCTACCCTGTCTTATCATTTCTCTTGCTTCCATTTCAGTTTCTCTCTTGCTCTTTTTGTCTCTCTATACACACGTACACAGTGTCCTGGGGACGAACGTTTGGGTATTTCTCCTTTGGTTAGGAGAGTAACTGGAGTTAGGACCCGCAGGAGGTGGGTGCAGCAATCTTTGTCTGTCTGGAGGTGTTTCTTCAGGCTTCAGGGAGCTGAGCTGGATGCTCGACATACACGGTCCCGTCTCTGGCTGAAGCTTGCCTTAGCCCTGGGTCTTTGCTGTCCTGTGGGAGCTTCTTCAGTTTTGTGTCGACCTCCTCTCCAAGTCTTTTAAAGTGCCTTTATAAGACCTCATCTCACATCTGGTCCAGTGAATTTCTTGTGCAGAAACCTCTGCTGTATCTGGCACTATGAGAAGCGGGATTTAAAATGCCATTCCCATCTGTAAAGAGCTGGCTAGAGTTGGGATGAGAATTCTACAAAGAGTTAATGAATATAACTGTACAGTACATGTTCTAGAGCTGGGCTGTACCGTTGTCTACCAGAAGTATGTAATAGATGCTGGTTGGCTGGACAGTCAGGAGGGACCCAGGATGGAGTTGAAAAGTAAGGTCTCAGGACCAGGCAAGAGTCCCTGAGGAGGGGATCCTGAGGCATTGGGAGTTTCACAAGAGGGACTGGAAGTGTGCATGCCCCAGGCTGGGAGGATGGGTTCTTGGAAGTCCAAGAGCTTATTGTTCTGTGGATGTACACGTATTCTTTTTTTATTTTTTAAGATTTTTTAATGTGGACCATTTTGTAAAGTCTTTACTGAATTTGTTACAATATTGCTTCTATTTTATGTCTTGGATTTTTGGCCACAAGGCATGTTGGATCTTAGCTCCCTGACTGGGGATAGAACCTGGACCCGCTGCCCTGGAAGGGGGAGTCTTAACCCCTGGGTTGCTGGGGAAGCCCCACGTGTTTCTAATGAAGAGAAATCCTTAACTGAATCAGACCTCCCAGTTATGTTGGGGTTTGAGCCCTGCTCACTCTTGAGGCTCCCGGAGTGATATGGAGACAGCAGGGGTGTGGGAGACCCAGGCTGACAGGCCTGCGAGGGGTGCGCCTGCCTTATGGAACCAGCCTGCACTAGCTGGGATTCAGCGCTCAGGTCCCCTGCGGATGTGGAAGCGGCATCTGGATCTCTCCTCAGCAGTCACCCTCCTTCCTCAACAGCCCATTTCATCACGTCTCGAGCCCTGAAAACCTAGCTTTTGTCAAAGATCAGAATCTCATTAACATGATCAAATGCAATTAAGTCACCATTAGTTTTCGAGAACAGTTTAAAGGGGGCTTGACAAACGGTGCAGGGCTCGGCGCTCGAGAGGTCGGGAGAGACTCGAGTGATACCCACCCCCTTTATCTATTCACCAAAAATGCCTGTGGGGAGAGGGGAGAAGAGATGTATTACCCCGCTTTCCTGCTGATCTAGAGATTCTCACACTTTGAACCATGAAAGCAGCTTCACAGTTCGGGGGAGTAATGTGTAGACTGTTAATAAGATGGGTGGAATTAGCTGAGTGTTCAATCAGATCCCCTGGGCGACAGGGTGGGCACTAAAAGAAACTTGGAACAAATGGGGGAATAAATGGGCCAGAGTCCCATCAGAGTGGCTCAACCAGCCTGGACATCAGGTCCGAGATCATTCTCAGACATAGGTGATGGTCACAGTCGCAATCGACGTCATCAGAAGCGGAAGCCCAGACAGCGGTCTTCAGATGTATCGAGAATATTGCATTGCCCAGGGAGTGGCTCGGAAACAGTGATGCTGGGACATCCCCTGGAGCTGCTTTCCCTGGTGACACTGAACATCTCCACGCTGCACCCCATAAAAAGCCAGTGACAACTCACTCAGGGAAACGGTCTTAGCTCACAGCTAACGCGTGCGTGCAGTCGCTTCAGTCGTGTCCGAGTCCTTGCGACCCCGTGGACTGTTGCCCACCAGGCTCCTCTGAGTATTCTCCAGGCAAGAATACTGAAGTGGGTTGCCATTCCCTTCTCCGGGGCTAACAGCTAATGACAAGATTCGAATTCATTCATTCTTGCTTTAATTTTAATATCTGATATGACTAACTGCATTTCCTTTTACCTCCACAATTACTCCTCATGGAAATAATTCCCTAACACCTCAAATGAATAAATTGCCATAGTTAAATTCCATTCATTACATACAGTTTGGAGAGTGGATGGGTTCCTGTCTTGGCTTCCCATTCAGTGGGCCCTATTTGCTTCTGAGACCTTTTAAGAGCTCGGGTCCAGCATCCAGTCGGGGATACTAGGACCGGCCAGTAGTCAGGATCTGAATTCCACTGGCTCCTCCCTGGGGAAACAGACTGGGTGGGAGGGGCTGGGTTAAGGTGTAACCTGGGCAGGACAAATGAAATAGGGAGGGGGATGCAGAAGAAGGGGAGACACTGATATGGATTGAATGTTTTTGTCCTCCCCCCCGGCCAAACTCACATGTGTTGGTATTTGGAGGTGGCACCTTTGGAGAATAATTGGGTTTAGATGAGGTCATGAGGGTCTGGCTGCATGATGGGATATGTATACTTTCAAGAGGAGGAAGGAGGCTTCCCAGGTGGCTCAGGGGTAAAGAACCCACCTGCCAATGCAGGAGACACAGGTTCAATCCCTGGGTTGGGAAGATCCCTTGGAGGAGGAAGTGGAGGCCCATTTCAGTATTTGTGCCTGAGAAATCCCATGGGCAGAGGAGCCTGGCAGGCTACAGTCTTTGGGGTTGCAAAGAGTCAGACACGACTGAGCGCGCACACAGTAAGAGGAGGGAGAGAGCAGAGCTCGCTCTGCCCACCGTGTGGGGACCAGCAAGCAGGAGGCCGGCCGGACAGAGAGCTGCCTGGGACCACGCCTGCCCACCCCTGATCTTGCACTTCCAGCTTCCGAACCATGAGAGACAAACGTCTGCTACTGAAGCCACCTAGTCAGTGGCATTTTGTTACAGCATCCCCCACAGTCTAAGACAGACCTCAGAGAACGAGGATCTTTGGGGCCTGACGCTTCCTGCAGTCAAGCAGCTAAAGGAGGTGTGTGCAGCACTTCATGCTATGGTTTGACTTGGGGAGAAACACTCGTGCAGGATTTTTTTGGAAAGCAGTCGTTAGCACAGTGCTCTCAACTCTTCCAGTGAAGGTACCATGCTTTCCATCTGGACTTGCAAGAACTACTGTTATATTTCCTTGACCGGGAAAATACAGAGACAAACTAGCTTTCCCTCTCAACCCCATAACCTGCTCCCAAAGAGACAAGTCACATTTGAGGTCCAACATCTGAAAGTTAGGTCGCTGTATATGTTGTAAGTTCACTGGAAAAATTAGTGCACAGAGTAGACAAGAGCCCCTGATATTCTGAAGCAATTAACAAGACAAAAACAGCACTTCTCTGACTAAAATGATGGCAGTGAAGCAGTGGAGAGACAGCTAGGGTGGCATTTTCCACCAAACAACTTTTTTTATTTGTGCAACATATTTCCAAGTGATAGAAAATGACACACTGTCTCCATTACTTCCTTTCCATCATCTCAATCTTTTCTAACTTCCATATTTGTGAAACAAATTGCTTTAAACATGTCAAAGACACTTGAGTGGAGTGTTAGCCAAATTTTAAAAATAAAGATGATTCACAAAGACAGCATTTGTGTTTATCTCCATCATGGTAAAATTTCAAGAAAGAAATCACAGTCCTGATAATTTAGGGCAGAACATAAGGTAGTCATCTTCGGAGATGAGAAGGAAGTCTCTTTTTGTTCTGCCTCTTTTCCCTAGATTTTTATGGCACAGGGAACCTGGCCTCGGGGGAGCGCAGTTGTCCCTGCTTCAGGGATTTACTGAGTAGTCACCACCATATTGATTTCTTCAAACTTGGATTCCGTTTGTGTTACTATGCAAGGAGTTGAGTTCCTTGACATTTTGCTCCATATCGGTCCTATATTCTCTTGCACTTGATGCTTCTTGAAAAGTCAGGTCATATCTTGCCCCTTGTAGAGACAGGAGGTTGCCTAGTGCAAGATACCAAGGAGGGTTCCCTTTAGCACGTACTTTTGAAGAGTTGATATTGGTGTCCCAAAGACAGAAAGCTCAAAAAGCACTGCTCATCTTAAGAAACTTAAAGACCTACATCAGTGATGTTTTCTTTTTTTTTTTTTAAGGGGAAACTAAGCTCTAATATGAAATAAAAAATTTTAAAAAGGAGAATGTATATATACAAGATAATTGTACAAATGATGGCTACCCATGTTGTTCTGCTGTTTGCTGTTTAAAACTTTTTTTTTTTAATTTTGAAAGAAATTCTATTTTATAGAAAATTTACAAAAGTGATACAGAGAATTTCTGTTTTTCTTCCAGAACCACTTAAGAGTTTTCAACCCAATGTTCCATCATCACTGAATTCTTTAAATACTTCAGTGTGTATTTCTTATGGGCAAAGGCATTCTCCTGTATAACCACCAAAATCAAGAAAGTATAATTGATGTGTTATGATCATCTAATCTTCAGACCCCATTTGGGTGTCACCAGTAGCCCCAATAACATCCTTTATAGCAAGAGGATCCAGTCCAAAACCATATGTTGCATTTTGTTGTCATGTCTTGTCTCTAGTTTTTTTCAATTTGGAACACTTCTGTAGTCTTCTTTGACTTCGGTTCCTTGACACCTCTGAAGACTGTAATGCATTAATTTTGTACAGTGACTCCCAGTTTGGATCTGTTTGTCTTGATGCTTCCTTGAAACTGCTGTCAGGTTATGCGTCTTGGGCAGTAGTGTCACAGAAGTGGTTCCATGTTCTTCTTGGAGAATCCTAGACGGTTGCACATAATATTTGTAGATCTCCTTACTGATGGCGTTAATGTTGATTACTTGTCTATGGCAGAGTTCTAGGTCAGTGTCCTAGTCTGTTCTGGCTGCTGGAACAACATGCTACAGACTAGGTCCTTATAAACAAACCTCTGTCTCAGTTCTGGAGTCTGGGAAGCAAAATCAAGGCACTGGCAGACTTAGTGTGTGGTTGCGGATCTACTTACAGCTTCTCAGACAGCTGTCTTCTCACTGTGTACTGGCATGGAGAAAGGGCAAGGGGGTCTCTCCAGGGTCTCCTGTATAGACACGCTTGTCCCATTCACGAGAACTCCACCCTCATAACCTAGTCACCTCTCAAAGGTCCCACTTCCAAATATGTGGGACTTGTAGCGAGTTGTTTCCAAAGCGCTATAATACTATTGTTGTGCTTCTATAAGCCACCATGAAGCCGTATCTAGCACAATGTTCTAGCAGTGAGTATAAGTGAAGACTTTGTGTCTACAACATTTAAATTTTGTGGGGTTAATACAAATATTCTGTCTATAATTGCTGGGTTCCCCAAGACAGGAGATTTTGAAATTCGCAGACAAGAAGTTGACTAGGGAGTAATCTTGGGATTAACTTTTGCGAAGGTAGCAGACTTGGGCAGAGGAAGAAACTAAGCTTCAAGTAGTAGCAGCAAAGGCCTCAGCTGACCCTGCTGAATGAGAAGTGAAGACAGGAATCCATCCCCTCTCCAAACTGATGCAATGAATGAAATTCAACTATGGTTACTTATTCATGTAAGATGCTAGGGAATTATTTCCTATAAAAAGTAAGTATGGACATGTGAGGAAGTACAATGTCTTATCAGATATTAAAATTTTAAGAAGAATGGATTTATTAGACTCTTGCCATTAACTGTTAACTGATGTCAGTTCCCTTAGAATGAGCAGCCGAATGACTTCTTTATGGGGTGCCCCATGGCTGATGTTCAGCCAGGGAAGGGAAGCCCAGAGGAGGCACCAAAGTGAGGATCCTTCGGTTACACAGCAAACATTGTGAAACTTCAGAGTACATGCTCTGAATTTGGGGTCTTAGAGCAGTGAGAGATGTTTTAGACGAGATTCCCTCACTGTGCCATTTTCCAAAGGACGGGGCTTGGTGTCATTCATGAAAGACCAAATTGTACAACTTCAGTCCACAAATAACGAGGTACTCTACAATTTTAAAAAGATGTTAGGCAAATCAGTGGAGTTTTACTGATTTAAAAAGTTTACTGGAGGAAATGAAGGAAACTTGAAATATTCCTTAAAGCCTTGGGGAAATATCAAGAAGAACAATCTCCTTTGCCCATAAGGAGTCCCTGGCTGGGGCAAGTGGGTGTGATTCCTTTATGTCTGTGTGTTGAAACAAGGTCTTCTACATGGTCACTTATGTAATTGATGTATATCCACTGAGGTTTCCTAGGTAGCTCAGTGGTAAAGAATCTGCCTGCCAATGCAGGAAACGCAGGAGACGCGGGTTAGATCCCTGGGTTGGGAAGATCCCTTGGGGGAGAAAATGGCAACTCACTCCAGTATTCTTGCCCGGAGAATCCCAGGGATAGAGGAGCCTGGTGGGCTGCCGTCTATGTGATCCCAAAGCGTCAGACAGGACTGAGTGACAGAACTGAGCACGTACACACACAAGCAGGCACTGTGGAAACTTGGCTTGAGCACACTACGTTTTATGATGCTTTTCCATGTAATCAATGATCAGTTCATAAAGCAACTACAAACATCTATTGTAAGCAAACGAGCATCCACACATAAACACATGCATGAATTAATAAAATACAACATGCATGCCACTCTTTCATCCCTGAAGTTCTTTCTTTGTTGTTATGTCTTTAATAAAATCATCCTTGGCTCCACTAGCAATCCACTGCTTTTGGTTTATTGATCTCACATTAGTCTTCTGACTTGAATTACAGTCTCAACTTGGATATTTGGTTTTGAACTCACTGAGGACAGAAAGTATATCATATACATCTTATATACTCACCCTCGTCACCATCAAGTTAAGTGACATGACTTTGCTTTTACTAAGAATTAGTAAATATCTGTTTAAATAAGTGTTTATTGAGCATGTATTGTCGATATCCTCCTGCAGACTAATACCAATAATAAGACTGCCTCTTATTTCTTAGAAGCTTTCCATGTTGATTTTTGCTCTGCCAACAATTGGTTTACTCTCTGGAGATGTGACATCATTTAAACTTCTTGTTATGTATTACATTCATATTTGCATTCCAAAGACAGGCACATATTTTTTTAGAATTACCAATGATTTGTTCTTATTCCTATCATTGTTGCCATTACATTATTAACAAGAATCGACTGTTTTAGTGAAAATTTTATCAGAGTTCTGTTTGGCTTTTCAGCTAAACTTTAGATCTTGTCTTTGTTGGCTAATGACATTGCTTCTTAAATCTGCTAAGACCCATAAGCCTCAGGCTGCCTGCGTGATGGATATAGTGCAAACAAACAGATCTTTAGCTTCACAGAACTGGGATTTGCCGAGGAGATTTGGTTCCTATCAGAGAGACTTCCTTATGGCTCGCTTCCTGAAGCTGACCGAGAAACAGATAAGCACCCGAGCTTATGCATGGCCACGCAGCTGGTCCGTGATTCGTACTTTCACTCCAAAGTGTGTTTCCCACCACAACCCACCTCCAAACCTTCCTTGGGCTTCCAGAGTCCAGCTGGAGGATGGCAGAACCAGAGAGATGAGCTGAAATTGTTCCATAACAGTTGGAGTGAGGGGCGACTCTGTAACACCTTTAGCTGCTTCCCTCTCTGAGTTCAGGGCTTCCCTGGTGGCTCAGTTGGTAAAGAACCAGCCTGCAGTGCAGGAGACCCAGGTTCAATCCTTGCGTCAGGAAGATCCCCTGGAGAAGGAAATGCCAACCCATTCTAATATTCTTGCCTGGGAAATCCCACGGACAGAGGAGCCTGGTGGGCTACAGTCCATGGGGTCGCAAACGTCAGACACGACTTAATGACTAAACCACCACCACCATCTCTGGGTTTCTATCACACCCAACAGCTGTAAAGATCAGTGTTATAGAATCCCTCGTCACACATGGTTCCTTGTGGTAGGTCATCCCAACTACAGCTTGGCATGCTGGGGGTGCATAAAATGTAAGCGATTTTGTTGGAGGCGTCAGTCTTATTTCACCAACAAAGAGATGACCCTATCTCCATGTCGTTGATGTTTCCTCTGAATTTTGCCTCATGTCCTTTCTTCCTCTCTGTGCTGTTGGCAACACCCTAGGCCAGCCCCTGCCTTCTTATGTCCACATCATTACCTTGGTGGGTCATCTATGCACTTCATAATGTGGGTCCTCATTGGGTGTGGCCTTGTTATTTTTCTGAATCACTCAAAGAGCCTTGCCCAGGGCTGGTTTCATGTATATTTCACAGAAATACATCTTACTCCAAAAATAGTTTAGGAGTCTTAGTAAGGATTGAAAGTGAAATGAGGTAGACAAGACAACTTAAAGAATATAACTATCAAGAAATTACCAAAAATTTATTAAGCTTACTATGTTCCAAGATGATACAAGGCACCGGATGTACAAAGTTAGACAAAAGTCAGTCCCTGTCCTCAAGAAGCTTCCCCTTGCTTCTCTGGTTTGCTGAACAGGGAAGCCTGGCATGCTGCAGTCCATGGGGTCACAAAGAGTCAGACAGAGCTGAGCGACTGAACTGAACTGAGAGCCAAAGAATTAGCACCGCCAGGAAGCTTTCTTCCTGTAGGAAACATCCAAATAAATAAATACAAATAAGTAAATTTTGTATATATATACACACACATATATATTTAATACACCCTCTTTGGAAGAAAAGCTATGATAAACCTAGACAGTGCATTAAAAAACAGAGACATCACTTTGCTGACAAAGGTCCATATAATCAAAGCTATGGTTTTTCCAATAGTCATACATGGATGTGAGATTTGGACCATAAAGAAGGCTGAGCTCTAAAGAACTGATACTTTCAAACTGTGGAGAGTCCCTTGGACAGCAAGGAAATCAAACCAGCCAATCCTAAAGAAATCAGTCCTGAATATTCATTGGAAGGACTGATCCTGAAGCTGAAGCTCCAATACTTTTGTCACGTGATGCGAAGAACTGACTCACTGGAAAAGACCCTGATGCTGGGAAAGATTGAAGGCAGGAGCAGAAAGGGGCAACAGAGGTGGTTGGATGGCATCACCGACAATGAACATGAGTTTGAGCAAACTCTGAGAGCTGGTGAAAGACAGGGAAGCCTGGTGTGCTGCAGTCCATGGGGGTCACAAAGAGCCAGACACGACTAAGCAACTAAATAACAACGTATATATATATATATATATATATATATATATATATATATGTATGTATACACACATTCACACACACACACATCCCACTGGCAAGGTATTGAATAGAAAGCATAGGTTCCAAGGTCCTTAATGAATGACTCTCTGTTGAACATTTGTGTTTCTCTCATCTTAACTGTCATCATCCAAGATTATTATAATTTTTTTTGCCATTTTTGATTGTTTCTTTTCTGGTGCTGTTGCTTTGTTTTTGTAGTTAGTAACCTGATGTTTCTGAGAGTTATTCAGGGACTTATTCGGCCTTGTCCCCATGCATTCTCATTCCGTTCTAAGACTGTTGACGCAAGGCTTGCTTCCCTTTCCCAGGCTGCTGTGTTCACGCCTCCAGCCTTGCCACATGCATCATGCTGTCACGGTAATGCTTCCAGGGCCCATTTGGAAAGAGATGGATTATTTTGAACACGAAAGGTGTTTCTTGGGAAAAACAAATGAATCAAATGGAAAAATGAATTAACATCATGAAATTTACCTTCCCAGCTGGAGATATGATATATGCATGAGTTCCTTAGAGACAATCCTCTTATAAGAATTCACTATTAAAAAAGTCTGCAGGTATGTGGAGTCAGAGCTCAGCCTGAAATGTATTTATACATGAACGGAAAACACCCCTTGAAGGAAAAAGTTTAGAACTGTGAATGTTTGTTTCTTGTGAGGGACGCATGGAATTGACAACTGGTTGCCACAGGCATCTCGTTCCAGGGCTTCCAAACTCTGTGTGATGTTCTTAATGGGACTTGGTATCTGCAAAATACTCAATTCCATCCAGTGACATTTACTGGGCACCTATTCAGTACAAGGCACTGGGATATTCTACGGAGTTATAAAGACAATAAAATAATATCTTCAGCTCCATTTAATAAGAAAAATAGGTATTTAAGTTCATAAGGACGAAAAGTTTTATTTGGGATTTTCTGGTGATTAATTAAAACTCTCATGATCAGAAGTATTAAGTACAGCACAGGAAGAACTGTCAACTATGGCCACTTGACTTATAGATGATGTGCCCAAGAGATGAGAAACAGGGGTGCCCTGAGGCTCATGATTCTTTATTTCAGAGCACCAGGGAAAGTGACTGACGTGTGCCTACTTCAATTACAGGTTCAGCCTCCTCCTCCCTGCTGTGTCCTCCCAGGCTCTAGGTCAGAGTAAGGTGAAGTCAGAATAATTATATTAGCAACCTCATTTAACTATACCAACCGTACTGTAGGTGAGTTAGTGGGCTTCCTCAACTCCCTGGGACTCTGATCACCGCATAAGATGTTGTTTTTAAATGTAAATATATTCCAAGCAATCCACTTTCTAAAACATTAATTTTTTTAATGTGGCACACTCCTCTGTGGGGTACTACCTACGCAGGGCTTTGCGTGCAGTGTGTTCCCAGATCTATAAAATGAATGATTGAGACAGAATCTCCCCCAAAGTCAAAGAAGGCTGAGTTTGAGCTGGGGGTGGATTTCTCTTGCCCCCATGTGGATGGCACGAAAATGAAGTGGCCATACAACAGGCTCCGGCCCACTGAGCCACAGTTGGTAAAGAATAGAATCGTAAAGGAATGAAATATTTTCATCCTCTTCCTCCGGGTTCCAAGCAGTGAGGTGTTAAGGCAGGTGTGTCTCTCTGTATTCACAGGTATATGCTACATGTAAAGAGAGAGTCAGGTTATATGTAAAGAGGTCATGGCGACATGTGAATACAGGCATACAGTTCTGGCCAATTTTGCCTTACAAGTAGCATTTGTGTGGCCTCAAAAATGATGTACAGATGAAAACAAACATTTAAACTAAGACCATACATTAATTTCTAGATCACTTGAGAATTTGACACCAATTTTAGTTAAGTGCGAAAGAATGCAATTGATAATTATATTTTTTCATGGTTAGTAAGTGGTTCAATTTCAAAGACTATGTTATTAAAAACAAAATGAGAATTGTTTCTGGGATATTAAATTTCCTGCTTCTATTTTTCTTGCTTAGATTCTTTTTTAACCCAAAAGTTACACAGATTTGTAAAAACAAAACGTCTATCCAGGCATTATTCACTTTTAGCAAACGTGTGCACAGTAGTCACCTTTGGAGGGCTGAATTTCGCATCCAGATTTGGCCAAGGGTGGCTGGTGGGCAGTCAGGGATGTTGACGGATGGCCGTTCAGGAGCATAGGCTGATTGTGGTCTCTTAAACGTGCTACCTCCTGGAGGTGAGAGGGCTATTTAGCGAAATGAAATACTACTCTGTCACAACTTCCTCGCTCGTGGTTCAATCATGGAAAATTCTTCCCCAGCGCTGTCATTGACATCATTACACTCAGAATTAAGCGTGGTATGAGGGAGCAGCCAACAAGACCCTGCGGCACCATCACAAGCCAGGTCTTACAGGAATAATCAGCTTTTGCCCGCAGTGCATGTGAAAAGGCCTGCAAATCAGGGTTCTTTCCTCTCTCCTTGGAGTGAATGGAATCTCTCCCTGTTCCCCATTTGCCTCCACGCGCTGGTCTGGCACCACCCAGCTTGACCCAAGGAGCAGAGCTCCTCACACGTCTCCTTTCTCCCTTTTGCCACCGCTGTCCCCTTAGAATCCTCCTAAACCCATATCCACTGCAGCCCAGAGACCCTTTTTGGAAGCCCCCATCTACCAGTTACTAAGCCCTTGGGTTCACACTTCCGCCTCACGTCCCTCCAGTCCCGTCACACCTTCCAGTGTCACTCTTCTCTTGGCTTCCTTCATCTTCGCAAGCCCTCCAGCACCCTCCCCACCACCTCCCCAGAAGCAGCGACCTGCAGAGGAAAGAGAACGGACTTCCCAGCCCAGAGAGCTCAGTCCGCGCCCCGTGTCCACCTCTGCCTGGTGACACAAAGGTCTTGTGTGTGATAACCTCACAGAACCTCAGTTGCCATCTGTAAAAATTTCCTCACAGGGACCCCAGGAAATAAAACTTCATTCCTATCACATTATTCCCATCTCTATGTGAAGTGCCTTGGCAACACTAAACACCTTTTACAAAACTGAAATTGAACATTTTAGTTGAGTCCTGTAACACCAATAAAAAATTATAACCAACTTCTTATGTCTTCAACACTCTCTGGGACTGAGGAATTTAACTAGGAGGTTTTAAGGGAATGAAGTGTTGACCCAATCACAGTGCAGATGTTTGTTCCTGGTTTGGTAACATATTTCTCTTTGAAGAAAAACCAAGGTGATGGTATTTTCTTCTTAGCCCCAAGTCTTAGACACTGGTGGTGCTTTAGTTGGTAAGTCGTGTCCGACTCTTATGACCCCCTAGACCGTAGCCTGCTAGGCTCCTCTGACCGTGGAATTTCCCAGGCAAGAATACTGGAGTGAGCTGCCCTTTCCTTCTCCAGGGGATCTTCTGCACTGACAGGCAGATTGTTTACCACTGAGCCGCCTGGGAAACCCATAGCTTTAGGTACACTCTCAGAGTTTTTTTGCTGTTCTTAAAGGAGGCTGCTTATATAATTCATTTGAAAATGCCTTTCATCCTTTTTTTAAAAATCTAAGTCTCTCATTATGGCATAGATTTTCTCTCCGAAAGTTTATTTTTTACCAAACTTGTGTCATATTTAATACTTGTATTCTAAATCCAAGTCAGTATTTAGTGGCAAGAGCTGCCAGGAGTCACTGGAATAAATGAATCATGGTCTTGTTTAGCTGGCAAGATTGCATTCGATGTCCACACTCCAGCCAACGGGGTCTCCAAGAGCAACAGAGAAAGGGCGACCTATTCCCCGGGGCTGAGCTCGTACAGAGAGGAGCATATACAGGAAGTATGGGGACCTTTGGGACAAACAGCTTTTACAGGTGGGTCATGTCCAGGCTTCCCAGAGACTGAGCCCCGTGTGTTCCCAAGAATACCACCTAGACAACTATCATACCTTGGCAGAAAACCATTTTCAAAGCTTTATTGGATTTGTGATACTATTTATTCAGAGTGTTGATAAACGGACGCTCCTACAACAGCAACGCACCAAGGCTTTAATCTCTCCCCCCGGCTTGTGCTGCACGCACTGATTTACATTAAGATTAAGCACCTCACCGAATTACACAGGGGCAACCTATGCAGCTACCTCCTGAGAATGCTCTGTCTGCGACAGTATACCTATCAAAGAATCCTTTAAAGATCCCAGGAACTGGAGAAGCCAAAAAGAAGCATTATTTTTATTTGTTTTAATGTAGAATTCTCTACATGGTTTTTGTAAAACAATTGAAGTAAGTTTTCAGTAAGTTTCTTCTGCTTACAATCAAAATAATTTTCAGATGTATTAGTCTGATTTGTAATTTTCTCCATGTCTAGAATTGAATGCCTGATGCATTTTGGTAACGTTTGTAAATGAAACATTTGCTGCAGTTTAACATACCTAGCGGAGAAGGCAATGGCACCCCACTCCAGTACTCTTGCCTGGAAAATCCCATGGATGGAGGAGCCTGGTAGGCTACAGTCCACGGGGTCGCGAAGAGTCGGACACGACTGAGCGACTTCACTTTCACTTTTCCCTTTCATGCACCGGAGAAGGAAATGGCAACCCACTCCAATATTCTTGCCTGGAGAATCCCAGGGACGGCGGACCCTGGTGGGCTGCCGTCTATGGGGTCGCACAGAGTCGGACACGACTGAAGTGACTTAGCAGCAGCAACATACCTAGGTATTTGACTATTTGGTAAACCATACTATACATTGAACTGGAAGCTAAAGAGTTAAAGAATGTTGTGAGGTTCAATACACTGCAAAGACTGTTTTTCAAGGAATCCATTGGTAAAATTTAGTTTTGATGTTGATCATGAAGTAGGAATTTGGCCCCAAATGACAACAATAAAGAGAAAAAAGATTTGCTCTGAGATAGCTTATACATAAAGTTTGATGATCCTGGACATATGGTAAAATGCTCTGATGTTTAATTTTCTATTGAAATAATAGGTAAAAATTTGTTATATATGAGAAATTATGTGCAAAGCATCTTTTTTTATTTCACCATTGAGTAGCATTATTATTCTCATTTAATGACAGAAAAAGAGGAAAACAGAGATTTGTAAAAGTCATGTAATTTATTGTGATTATTTTATTTTTTAATTGGAGGATAATTGCTTTACAGGGCTGTATTAGTTTCTGCCATACAACACAAATCAGCCATAAGTATATATATATATATATCAGTTCAGTTCAGTGTACAGTCCTGTCTGACCCTTTGCACCTCCATGGACTGCAGCACGCCAGGCTTCCCTGTCCATCACCAACTGCCAGAGATTGATCAAACTCATGTCCATCGAGTCAGTGATGCCGTCCAGCCATCTCATCTTCTGTTGATCCCTTCTCTCCCTGCCTTCAATTGTTCCAAGCATCAGGGTCTTTTCTAAGGAGTCAGTTCCTTACATCAGGTGGCTAAAGTATTGCAGCGTCAGCTTCAGCATCAATCCTTCCAATGAATATTTAGGACTGATCTCCTTTAGAATTGACTGGTTGGATCTCCTTGCAGTCCAAGGGACTCTCTTAAGAGTTTTCTCCAGCATCACAGTTCAAAAGCATCAATTCTTCGGCACTCAGCTTTCTTTATAGTCCAACTCTCACATCCATACGTGACTACTGGAAAAACCATACATAGCATTGACTAGATGGACCTTGGTTGGCAAAGTAATGTCTCTGCTTTTTAATATGCTGTCTAGGTTGGTCATAGCTTTTCTTCAAACGAGTAAGTGTCTTTTAATTTCATGGCTGCAATCACCATCTGCAGTGATTCTGGAGCCCAAGAAAATAAAGTCTGTCACTATTTCCACTGTTTCCCCATCGATTTGCCATGAAATGATGGGACCGGATGCCATGATTTTAGTTTTGTGAATGTTGCATTTTAAGCCAGCTTTCTCACTCTCGTCTTTCACTTTCATCAAGAGGCTCTTTGGTTCTTCTTTGCTTTCTGCCATAAGGGTGGTATCATCTGCATATCTGAGGTTACTGATATTTCTCCTGGCAGTCTTGATTCCAGCTTGTGCTTCATCCAGCCCGGCATTTCACATGACATACTCTGCATATGAGTTAAATAAGCAGGGTGACAATATACACCCTTGTCATACTCCTTTCCCACTTTGGAACCAGTCTGTGTTCCATGTCTAGTTCTAACTGTTGCTTCCTGACCTACATACAGATTTCTCAGAAGGCAGGTAAGGTGGTCTGGTTATCCCATCACTTTAAGAATTTTGCACAGTTTGTTGTGATCCACACAGTCAAAGGCTTTGGCATAATAAATAAAACAGAAGTAGATGTTTTTCTGAAACTCTCTTGCTTTTCCTATGATCCAGCAGATGTTGGGAATTTGATCTCTGGTTCCTCTGCCTTTTCTAAATCCTGCTTGAACATCTGGAGGTTCTCGGTTCACGTACTGTTGAAGCCTAGCTTGGAGAATTTTGAGCATTACTTTGTTAGCGTGAGATGAGTACAATTGTGTGGTAGTTTGAGCATTCTTTGGCATTGCCTTTCTTTGGGATTGGGATGAAAACTGACCTTTTCCAGTCCTGTGGCCCCTGCTGAGTTTTCCAAATTTGCTGGCATATTGACTGCAGCACTTTCACAGCATCATCTTTTAGGATTTGAAATAGCTGAACTGGAATTCCATCACCTCCACTAGCTTTGTCCATAGTGATGCTTCCTAAGGCCTACTAGACATCTCCAGGATGTCTGGCTCTAGATGAGTGATCACACCATCATGGTTATCTGGGTCATGAAGATCTTTTTTGTACAGTTCTTCTGTGTATTCTTGCCACCTCTTCTTAATATCTTCTGCTACTGTTAAGTCTATACCGTTTCTGTCCTTTATTTTGCCCATCTTTGCATGAAATATTCCCTTGGTATGTCTAATTTTCTTGAAGAGATCTCTAGTCTTTCCCATTCTATTGTTTTCTTCTATTTCTTTGCATTGATCGCTGAGGAAGGCTTTCTTATCTCTCTTTGCTATTCTTTGGAACTCTGCATTCAGATGGGTATATCTTTCCTTTTCCCCTTTGCCTTTCACTTCTCTTCTTTTCTCAGCTATTTATAAGGCCTCCTCAGACAACCATTTTGCCTTTTTAAATTTCTTTGTTTTGGGGGATAGTTTTGATCACTGCCTCCTGTACAATGACAAGAATCCAACCATAGTTCTTCAGGCACTCTATCAAATCTAATCCCTTGAAACTATTTCTCACTTCCACTGTATAACCATAAGGGATTTCATTTAGGTCATACCTGAATGGTCTAGTGGTTTTCCCTACTTTTTTCAATTTATGTATGAATTTTGCAATAAAGAGTTCATAATCTGAGCCACAGTCAACTCCCAGTCTTGTTTTTGCTGACTGTATAGAGCTTCTCTGTCTTAGCTGACAAGAACATTATCGATCTGACTTCGGTATTGACCATCTGGTGATGTCCGTGTGTAGAGTCGTCTCATGTGTTGTTGGAAGAAGGTGTTTGCTATGACCAGTGCATTCTCTTTTCAAAACTCTATTAGCCTTTGCCCTGCTTCATTCTGTACTCCAAGACCAAACTTGCCTGTTACTCCAGGTATCTCTTGACTTCCTACTTTTGTATTCCAGTCCCTTATGATGAAAAGGACATCTTTTTTTTTTTTTTTTGGTGTTAGTTCCCATGGACAGAAGAGTCTGGTGGACTACAGTTCATGGGGTTGCAAACAGTCGGACACGACTGGAATGCAGAAGTAGGAAGTCAAGAGATTCCTGGAGTAACAGGCAACTTTGTCCTAGGAGTACATATGTGTGTGCATATACACACACATATATCTCCCCTTCCTCTTAAGCCTCCCTCTTAACTCATGTCATCACACCCTCTTTTAATTTGCCAGAGATTGCAAAGGTGATAAGTAGCATAGCCAAGATTCAAACCTAAACAATTTGCGTCTGGAGCCTGAATTCTTGCCCAAGACATAAGCCTAAATTTGCTAAATACTAATGACATTGGCAATAAACATGTTTCAGTTAAATACAAAACTAATTACATATGGGCAACTTATAAATGGAGCTCTATTATAGGTAGTATAACAAATAATGAAATTGCATTCAGAATGCACAAAAATGCTTTCCTTATGCCCCTTATGTGTGTTAATTCACTTCAGTCATGTCCAACTGTTTCCAACCCCATGGACTGTAGCCCACCAGGCTCCTCTGTCCGTGGCGTTCTCCAGACAGGAATACTGGAGAGGACTGCCATGTCCTCCTCCAGAGGATCTTTCCTGACCCCAGGACTGAACCTTGGTCTTTTATGTCTCCTGCATTGGCAGGCAGGTTCTTTACCACTAGAGCCACCTGGGAAGCCCTTCAGTTCAGTTCAGTCGCTCAGTCGTGTCCGACTCTTTGTGACCCCATGAATTGCAGCACGTCAGGCCTCTCTGTCCATCACCAACTCCCAGAGTCTACCCAAACCCATGTCCATTGAGTTGGTGATGCCATCCAGCCATCTCATCCTCTGTCGTCCCCTTCTCCTCCCACCCCTAATCCTTCCCAGCATTAGGGTCTTTTCCAATGAGTCAACTCTTCGCATGAGGTGGCCAAAGTATTGGAGTTTCAGCTTCAATATCAGTCCTTCCAATGAACACCCAGCCCTTATGCCCCTAAAAAAGCCTCTCCAAGTCCTCAGAGAGCGGAATCTCTGGTACTGATGACTTCACATCACCCTATGAGCTCTGTTTTGGTTTTGCATCTGAGATTAGTATTTCTACATCTTATTTGAATGCATTGACCTACCAACAAAAATTTTTGTAAGTAGTCATTCTTTTTTAAAAAACATAAACCAGACTAATCCAACCTTCAAAATGTTATGAAAATTGACTACCATCAGGCAGCAAGTTGGCAGCAAAAGTGAAATTCAAACCCCAGTTTTATTATTTCAAGTCTAATGAATTATTTCCCACCTTCAGCTATTAAGGGGACAGAGTGAGAACAAAGGTAACTTGTGAAATCTCAACGCCGTATTTCTTCTTTCTTCTCATAGGTCGCTACCCCCAGGAGAATAAGGGAACCTACATTCCAGTCCCTGTGGTCTCTGAGCTGCAGAGTGGCAAGTGGGGCGCGAAAGTGATCATGAGCGAGGACAGGTCTGTCCGGCTGTCTGTCCAGTCTTCTCCAGACTGCATTGTGGGGAAGTTCCGCATGTACGTGGCTGTCTGGACCCCCTATGGGGTCATCCGCACCAGCCGAAACCCAGAAACGGACACATACATTCTCTTCAACCCTTGGTGTGAAGGTAAGGGCCTGGTATTTATTATCTCACTACAAAAATAGTTCGTATATTTTTAATGCATCTCTTTTTGGGTCAATAGTAAAATTATTGTAGAAGACATGTTCCTTTCCTACATACACTTTCCATGTTTTAAGGACAGAAAATGATGCAAAATTTGCTTTCAGTGTATGAGGCTATAACTTGGAGTTAATGCTGCTATAAATTTATTTCAAGAAGTAATTGAAGATTGCCTAAAATTGCACAATTAGTTAATTGTGAAGTTAATATGCTGATGGTATTACCTCTGTGTGTGTTATTGCTCTGTTAACAAAATGGGCTTCTTAGCCTTGACTTTCAAAATTGTTAGGATCCAGAAGATAAGACATATAAATATACTAGGTGTTAGTCACTCAGTTGTGTCCAATTTTGTGACTCTGTGAACTGTAGCCTGCCAGACTCCTCTGTCCATGGAATTCTTTAGGAAAGAATACTGGAGTGGGTAGCCATTCCCTTCTCCAGGGGGATATAATGGAATACTATGCAGCCATAAAAAATAACATGATTTTACCACTTGCAGAAACATGGATGGACTTGGAAAGCATTATGCTAAATGAAATAAGTCAAAGAAAAAGGCAAATACTGTATGATATCACTTATATGTGGAATCTAAAAAATATAACAAACTAGTGAATTTACAAAAAACAAGCAGACTCTCAGAGAACAAATTGATGATTACTAGTGGGGAAAGGGAACAGGGAGGGGCAATATAGGGGTCGGGAATTAAGAGGAACAAACAATTAGGTATAAAATAAGCTACAAGGATGTGTTGTATAGCACAAGGAACATAGCCAATATTTTATAATAACTATAAATGGAGTATAATCTTTAAAAATTATGAATTACTATATCATATATGTATACCTGTAATTTATATGATATTGTACAGCAATTATACTTAAATTTTAAAAAAAACTATTAAGATTCATAATCTGGCTTCAGAAAAATAAAATAAGATTGACCTGTCTATAGTGAAACTAACTTTTATCTCCTTAATTTAAGTACAGAAAGCATAAGTCTAATGAATTCTGTAAATTTGTTTAAATGTACAGTGGGTGCAAACTTTATAAATCATAACTCTGAATATGCAAACATGTAAATTTAATATAATACAGCTTAATCTCTACTGCTATTTTGAGTCTTTCCTTCTGGCTGCTGCAGAAGCTTAATCTAGTTATATTCAAATAAACTTAGTCAAGTCCAAGGATTTCTCTACCAATCCAATTTAAGAACTCCATGACACACAGTATTTTTCCCTGTCCCTATCTCTGCCCTTCCTTATTTCTGCCTCCATACTTGCTGTGAGGCCGATCTTAAATTTCAGAGGCAGATACAAACATTGCAGACACTCAGGGGAGAGAGTCCACTTCTGGATCTTAAGAAATGAGGTAATGAAACATATAAAAGCTGACGTAAGACCAAAGATTTCTCATGTCATCCTATTCCATACACATTGCTCTCCAATATCTTCCAAAATGAGTCTATATTAGCACTGATTTTGAACATGAGAGTTGCACTTGAATCAGAGTGGATATGAACTTACATACGATCCGTAAACAAGGTTTTCTGCTTGGGTATAACATAAATCTGGATCCTGCTTACTCTTTATTTGAATTATCTATTCCAGTATCTGAGCTAATCCTATGCTCCCCACCTGGCACCCCCATCATCTTATACCCACTAATCCTTATCTATGAGACAAGGTTCAAGGTTGATGGTAACACCCTGTGGTTTGCCCAGCCTAGAACCGAAAGCACAGTCCAACACGGGGGCTGCATGATGAACCCCACACACGACCAAATACACGGTAGCTTCACAGTCACCAGTGTTATGCTTGCATGCGCTAACACGGGACATAACACATGTAATTCATAACACGGAACTCTTAGAGATATGGTTTGGCAATTATAAAGGAGATTAAAAAAGAGACCACTGCCCAAGTGAAAAAGATTACACGAGAGGAAATCAGAAGTTGTCAAAATAAAACCAGGTGGGCAAGATGCTGCAAATACCACACACGCCACATGGAAGTGAAGTCCAAGGTGACTTAGGACACTGGACTGAAAATTACGCAGGCAAGTACAGCACTGATTGATAAAGAATGTTCTGCTGTGTTGCTGGGAGCCCTTTAGTTTGATTTGCATTCATAGGCAATTTATCCTCCTTAATCACTAAATCATTAGTGGGGATCAATAGCCATACCACGTTACTGAGGCCAGGGGTGGATGGAGGGAGAATTATTGGTTAGCTTTTTAATTTAATTGTGCTAAGCAGGCTTCAGATCCATTACAGAAAGGAGCCCTTCTCTGGGTGCTGGAGAGACAACTGAACTCACAAAGGCAGCAGGAGTGAGTCAGGCATTTAGTGTGAAGCCATCTCACTTTTCTGAGCACTCAGGAACTCTGAATTGTTGAATGCATTTTCCTATTTCAGTTCAAACCTTTCCACATTGGTCATCTAGAATTGGTGCCAGATCATGTACTCTGAAAGATGTCAACGTCCCAGCCTATGCTTAGTCCTCGGGGCAACATTTGACAGCTCTCTTTGATAGGGCATCAGTCATTTTCATGGGGTTTGTCTTGTCTTAACTACGTTTGCCACCTTATTCCCCACCACTGATGCTCCCTTAATTCATCCAGACTTCATCCTAGCACAGGATCTGGTACACGCATGCTTTGCTCAGTCGCTTAGTCATGTCCAACTCTTTGTAACCCTATGGACTGTAGCCCACCAGGCTCCTCCGTCCCTAGGATTGTCCAGGCAAGAACACTGCAGTGGTTGCCATTTCCTTCTCCAGGGGATCTTCCCGATCCAGGGATCAAGCCTGCATCTCTCGTGTCTCCTGCATTGTCAGGTGGCTCAGTGGTCTGGTACATACTCAATGTTTAATAAATGTTTGCTGCATTGACTTAATCATTCCAAGTAAATGCTTTCTAGGTTCATTGGACCTATCACCACAGATAAGCTGTAGGTGTAACCCCATACTTTACCATTTGAAGGAAGTCAAAGTCATATACAGTGCATGGGGGACATGTGTTGTGGGTACGTGTGTGTGTAGATTTCTCTCTCTTTTAGCATCTGATGCTAAATTAGCATCTGGTATTTCTAACTTTTCCCCCAAGTGATTGATTTATTTCCTTGTTTCTTTATTTATTTTTTACCTTTGGCCTCACTGCACAGCATGTGGGAGCTTACTTTCCTAACCAGGGATTGAAGCTGTGCTCCCTGCATTGGCAGCTTGGAATCTCAACCACTGAACCATCAAAGAAGTACCTCTAACTTTTTATTCACTATGACTTTTGCATTTTTCTTTAAACAGAGAAATCAATTAAATTTAGTGTAAAGAAATCAATTTCCAATATCTGGATGCTTTTAATAGACAGTAATTAATATGAACAAACTGTATATTATTTTGACATTCATTCTTATACTATTTGCTTTGTAATTTTGCATGGTCTTTTAGACCCTTCAGTACAGAATGAAGTGATGCACCAGGCCTGGTATTCCTGGGGTAACAATGACCGACACCCCTTCCTCTTGGAGACCATTGAGCCCAGACCAGAATTTACACCCTCAGGCTAGAGCCCTCCATTCATCAATCCACAAATAGTAATAGTATATCTCCCACAATGCTCATGACAACATAATTACCCATGGGTACTACAGCACTATTATTTATTCATTCACACATATTAAGGATCAATGCTGAAGTAGGCAGTGGGAATATGTTAGTGAAAAAGACAATCTTCGTCCTCAAAGAGCATCTGGCGATGGTTTCACAAGTGAGCTGCTAATAAACATGAATTACAGCACTGAAAAGCACGGAAAGGCGTCACGGCAGAACAAGAACATGTAATAGGGGCACTGGCCTAGTTGGGGGTGGGAGGAATGGGTTAGGAGTATCTTTGCACCCTCTGTAGCCCCTAGAATAGTGCATGCATACAATAGCAGTCAGATACTTGGCTAACTGAATTTTAAAGAAGTTTTAATAGAGCTTATGTGACAATTTGAAGCCCTTATGCATTCAGTCCTTGTATTTAATGAAATAGCATATATCTCTCTTGCAAGTGTCTGAATCAGCAGAGGCCCATTCATCCTTACAGCAAGTGAGCGTTATTTGGTGTGACATCAATCAGAAGGGAACCCAGGGAGCTCATAATAGACATTATTTTCAGTGGCACATAGATGACCCCAGATTCAAGGTCTGAAGCTGTTTCTGGAAGAAGCAGGGTTGGACGATCTATTCCAGAATTCATCTGCCAATTCATGTTATTTATAATTCCTTAGCTGTGTGGTTCATTTTTTTTTTAATCATTGGAGTATAATTACTTTACAATGTTGTGTTAATTTCTGCTGTACATCAAGGTGAATCAGCCATAAGTATACATATATCCCCTCCCTCTTCACCCTTCCTCCTACATACCTTCAAAGGATGCTCAAAGCTGGAGTCTTCCTGCATTCTGTGTTCAGAAAGCAGGATCCTCCTCTCGTTCAGTCTAACGTGGCACAGAGGTAGGGCTTGTGAATGTTTGCTGAACTGAATTGATAACCACCACTCCAAGAGGCAGGGAGGGGATTATTAGCTTCATATTTCAAAAGAAAAATCAGACCCTGTGGTATTACATAAAATTTTCAAGGTCATCCAGAAAATCAGGAAACAAGCTGGGGCTAAAACATGGATTCCCTGATGTGGGGAAAGATTGAGGGCAGGAGAAGAAGGGGGCGACAGAGGATGAGATGGTTGGGTGGCATCACTGACTCAGCGGACACATGAGTTTGAACAAACTCTGGGAGATGGTGAAGGACAGGGGAGCCTGGCGTGCTGCAGTCCATGGGGTCTCAAAGAGTCACACACAACTGAGCAACTGAACAACAACAGGCTCTTTTATTTTCAGAACCAGAACCACTGGTACCCTGTATTGTGGAATAAGAGAAACAGGAAGTAGATGACAGCTGGGAAACTTCTATGATGTTCTAATCAATGCTGGAAAGTCCTACTGTTAAAAATAAATAAATAAAAATAGAACCAAGTTGATAGCTAAAAGATCAAACAAGTTTTATTTGCAAAAAAGAAAAAATTTAAACATCCCAACAAGGGCACAGGCTCCCTTTGAGAATATGTGCTAAGTAAAGAATATCTGACATTTTTCTTTGTAGAATTGCTTCATGAATAATAGTCTGTCTTCTAAAGATATTTAAGTACACTAAAAAGTCCTTAACCAGCAAAACTGGAAATATAGCACAAATCAACTAAACTTCCCAAGCTGGCCTGATCTGTGATATGATGCAGTGTCTTCGCAGGGAATAGACCCAAAAGTTGAGAAATCGCTTATTGGTGTCTCCTGGGCTGGTTTCATTCCAGAGTTCACAGGCACAAAGGCAGGCCCCTAGGGAGGTTGAATTAAATCATTTTAGGAAGACAGTGGCTCTGGACCCTTCCAGAAACAAAGTGCAGATACTGGACTTTGCAGTTAGTGCAGTTACTATACTCCAGGGGCTTTCCTGGTGTCTCAGTGGTAAAGAACCCACCTGCCAGTGAAGGAGACATAAGAGATGCGGGTTTGATCCCTGGGTCGGGAAGATCCTCTGGAGGAGGGCATGGCAACCCACTCCAGTATCCTTGCCTCTAGAATCCCATGGACAGAGGAGCCTGGCAGGCTATTGTCCTTGGGGTCACAAAGAGTCAGACACGACTTAGTGATTTGAGCCCAGGTGGGACAGTGGTAAAGAATCCTCCTGCCATTGCAGGAGACCGAAGAGACTTGAGTTCAATCCCTGGGTTGGGAAGATCCCCTGGAGTAGAAAATGACAACCCACTCCAGCATTCTTGCCTGGAAAATTCCATGGACAAAGGAGCCTGGCAGGCTATAGTCCATGGGGTCGCTGAGTCGGACACGACTGAGCAATCTGAGCAGTAAATATACTCCAGTGTTTCCCAGTTCCCACAGGTGGGAATCATCTGCCTAGAGCACAGCCTCAGAGGTCGCCATCCCTTCTGATGTACTTGAGATGGAAAAACATATCATGATGACACCAATCTGGAGTCACATGTGCTCCGCAGAGAGGGTCACTCCCTGAAGCACTGATGATACCCAGCAGGTCTTACCTCTTTCTTCAGTGGCACTCAGTTTCTGTATAAAGGGGAGGGGAGTAAAAAGTGTTAGTCACTCAGTCGTATCCAACCCTTTTCGACCCCATGGACTATAGCCCACCAGGCTCCTCTGTCCATGGCATTTCCCAGGTGAGCATACTGGAAGGGAATTGCCATTCCCTTCTCCAGGGGATCATTCCGACCCAGGGATCGAACCTGGGTCTCCTGCATTGAAGGCAGATTCTTTACTGTCTGTACCATCGGGAAAGCCCCAAAAGTTGTTTCTAATTCCTCGCTCAAAATCTCTCCTTTTACCAAAAAGGTGAGACATTTCACCTTTTTGAAGAGGTCAAACCACCACCACTTCTAAAGGATCTCAAACAGAACCAGACTGTGACTTAAGCTGTTCAAGAGTCTCTTTGGAGATAAAATATAGGAGAGCATTCTAGCTCCACAATTTTCTCTGATCCCTTTGCCAGGCTTGACTTTAACGACCTTAGAAATGGGGCTTGCTTTAACTTTAAAATCGCATGAAAATAAGCAAAAGGAAATTTTCAGCCCAGGTGGTGATGAATAGCCCTCTTTCGCCCTCGGAGGTTATACAGATACTAAAATCAATAGGCTTAGCATTCATTTTTACATGTTTGTTATAAATTGTTACTTTCTTTGGGTGGGGAGGCCAGTGGCAATTTCCAAGGGGGCCAGAAATCAGCCCTGGAAGTGAGTCCTAGCAGTTCTCAGCTCACAGTTTTCTTTGTTTTTAGCTGCCCTGCTCCTCCCACTGGAGGAATTATAAAATCAATGAGGCCATTCTTGTTTACCCCTTGCCTGCTGGTAGCCACCCAGGAGGAGTGGCTGTTTACAAGGCTTGCGAATGTCTGTTCCGGGTAAAGCGCAGGGAGGTGTTAACCCACACTCAGCAATGGTGCCATGTTTCCTTTGGGTTTTACTGTTGGTGCTGGTTGTTGGCCAGAGGTCGCTAAGGATCAAGAGGTTGTCAGCAGGTCTGTGGTGCTGCCATTCCAACTCTACAGCCCTCGAGACCTGGGTTCTCCCATCAGCTCTCACACAGTTGGGAAGTGTAGTCCCCACACTTATGCGCACACACACATACACACACTCTACTTTCTCACAGTTGAGATTGTTGGTTGACTAGAACAGTGAGTTGCTGTCAGCTTGTTTTTCCTTTTAATAAAGTAATAGTATCCTTCATTTTACTAAAGTGCAGAACCAATATCTTCCCACCTCCATCATCGGATCTAGAAAACCTCACTATACCTTTCAAACTAATAAAAAAAATCTTTTAAAACAAACAAAAACAACACCCCCTGAAACCAACAACATCTCGAGAGGCAAATGATTGAGTTTTCCTGTTTCTGTCAGCCTATCAAACACAGAGAGTTTTTTCGAGTTTCCATGGTGATGAGATTTTTTTTTTTAATCCTAGCTTTGGCCAACTATATTTTAAAGTGACAGATCTGAATAAAAAGAGGGGAAAGAAAGCTCTGCTTTCCACATTCAATCTTCTTTTAAAATCATAAATAAATTTAAAATTAAAATCAAGGCTCCACATTTGATTCCCCTGCCTTGTTGTGGAGTCATGATTATGCCTGCCTGTTTTGAGGTGAGTTTTAATTCAGCGGCTGGAAGGAAAGGGGTGGGCTACACTCAGGCTACAGAACTCCTTCCTATTCATGACTTGCCACCTAAATTTATGACTTCTCATCAATAATAACCCAAAACCCAAAAGTAAATCCTTCATTCTCTTGGACGTTTCTCTCACTCTCCGAGCTCCAGACATCCATCCCCGTCTCTCATTTTAGCAGGTGGCGTTTCTTTTGCCACATTCTCAGACGCAGTACGCCGGGGTCTGCAGAGGCAGTGACTTGATCCCTCAGACTCAGCATCATAGTCTATTTAGGGGACAGCTTAGTAGTCAGACCTCTTAGCTGCACTCACTATGACCTTGGGAAAGATACTTTTCTTCTCTCTGCCTCAGTTTCCTCATCTGTAAAGTGGGGAAAATGCAGTGCGTTCCTCTGAGAGACATTGGGAGGTGTTTTTTCAAAAACAATTTTATGTGTTTATTGATCTGGCTGTGCTGGGTCTTTGCTGCTGCTCAGGCTTTTCTCTAGCTGTGTAGAGTGGGAGTCACTCCTCCTCGAGGTATGCGGGCTTCTCATGGAGTGGCTTCTCTCGTTTCAGCTCCGGGGCTCTAGAGGACAGGCTCCACCATTGGGGTGCACAGTCTTAGCTACTCCAAGGCATGTGGGATCTTCCTGGATCAGGGATTGAACTCGAGTCTCCTGCTTAAGCAGGTGGATTCTTTACCACTGAGCCACCAGGGAAGTCCTCACTATGAGTTTTAATAAGTTTGTTTTTGCACCACATTAGAAAGTTCCTGGCATGGAGTAAACACTAGACACACACTTGTTCCAGAAATAATGAAATCACAGAACAGACTCTGTGTAGTTGGCGCATGTCACCGTAGCATCCATGGGACACTACAGAACAACGCTTCATCCAGCCTGTGCTGGAAGGACGGAGTAGAAGGAGACTTAAAGAAGAGTTATAATTGTATAAAGATATCTATTGATGATAATGACATTGATAATAAAAAGAGCACACCGTATTGCTCTTGAAGAAAAAGTAATGCAAAAAAAAGCTGAACTTGTTAAGCTCTTCTTAAATAAGTAGTTTCATGGAAATGCAACCAGATTTTTAAAAATAACTTTTTTCCTCATGATGAAAATCTTATTACAGACACAAAAATTAATGAAAGCATAGAAAGAACTCAGAGATCTACAAACCACTGTTACCATTTTGGTGCACTTCCATTCATTTAATGTATTTTTGTATAGTTTTATTTTTGTGAGAGTGAGTGAAGTCGCTCAGTCATGACCGACTCTTTTCGACCCCATGGACTGTAGCCTGCCAGGCTCCTCCATCCATGGGATTTTCCAGGCCAGAATACTGGAGTGGGTTGCTATTTCCTTCTCCAGGGGATCTTCCCAAACCAAGGATCGAACCCAGGTCTCCCGCAATGCAGGCAGACACTTTGCCCTCTGAGCCACCAGGGAAGCCAAGTTTTATATTTAATTGACCATTAATTGAATACATTGTCCTTTAAAATATACACATCAGTTCAGTTCAGTTCAGTCGCTCAGTCCTGTCCGACTCTTTGCGACCCCATGAACCGCAGCACGCCAGGCCTCCCTGTCCATCACCAACTCCTGGAGTCCACCCAAACCCATGTCCATTGAGTCAGTGATGCCATCCAACCATCTCATCCTCTGTCTTTCCCTTCTTCTCCTGCCCTTAATCTCTCCCAGCATCAGGATCTTTTCCAACAAGTCAGCTCTTCGCATCAGGTGGCCAAAGTATTGAAGTTTCAGCTTCAACATCAGTCCTTCCAATGAACACCCAGGACTGATCTCCTTTAGGATGGACTGGTTGGATCTCCTTGCAGTCCAAGGGACTCTCAAGAGTCTCCTCCAATACCACAGTTCAAAAGCATCAATTCTTCTGCACTCAGCTTTCTTTATAGTCCAACTCTCACATCCATACATGACCACTGGAAAAACCATAGCCTTGACTAGATGGACCTTTGTTGGCAAAGTAATGTCTCTGCTTTTTATTATGCTGTCTAGGTTGGTCATAACTTTCCTTCCAAGGAGTAAGCGTCTTTTAATTTCATGGCTGCAATCACCATCTGCAGTGATTTTGGAGCACAGAAAACTAAAGTCAGCCACTGTTTCCACTGTTTCCCCATCTATTTGCCATGAAGTGGTGGGACTAGATGCCATGATCTTAGTTTTCTGAATGTTGAGCTTTAAGCCAACTTTTTCACTCTCCTCTTTCACTTTCATCAAGAGGCTCTTTAGTCCTTCTTCACTTTCTGCCATAAGGGTGGTGTCATCTGCATATCCGGAGAAGGCAATGGCACCTCACTGCAGTACTCTTTTGCTTCGAAAATCCCATGGACAGAGGAGCCTGGTGGGCTGCAGTCCATGGGGTCGAAAAAGAGTAGGACACGACTAAGCAACTAACCCACCTGCACCACAGTCATTACAGAAATGCAAATTAAAACCATAATGAGATCTTCTCTCACAACTGTTGGAATGGCCATCACCAAAAAGACAAGAGATAGCAAATATTGGCATGGGTATCATGTTTCTCTAACCCCTGTATTTTCTATTAAGCTGTTAGTTCTACTTAGAGGCTTCCCTGGTGGCTCAGAAGGTAAGGAATCCGCCTGCAATGTGGGAGACCTGGGTTCGATCCCTGGGTCGGGATGGGAAGGGAACTACTACCTACTCCAGTATTCTGGCCTGTAGCATTCCATGCACAAAGGAGCCTGGCAGGCTACAGTCCATGGGGTTGCAAAGAGTCAGACACGACTAGAGACTCAATCAGATTCGTCTATAAGTGAATCATTTCCCTTTTTCTTTGGAGCAGATGTAGAGAGAGCACTGAAGAAGCATATGCTTCTTAAGTCAGATGCTGAGTGCTTCCTGGGGCATTCGTCCTATCAGGAGACTCAGTGTCTGCTTGTCGATTTTTGTGTGATGTTCAGATTTACCAGTGGGATCAGGGTTATCAGTTTCATCCATCCATTATGAAGTTCCCCATTAGTCTCTTAAAAATGATTTTAGCCTAGATCCATCAATTCATTAGGGATTGCAAAATGGTGATAGTCTCATCTCCCACTCATTTTGCATTTATTAGCATCAATGATTTTGGTGCCTTGAGGTAGTATTCATGTAAGTAAGTCTAGATACATGGCTCTTTCCTTATTTCTAAGTTCTTAGAATAATGGGTTGATTCGTAGTACCCTACAATGGTGACCAATACATTTTTTACATCACCATGAAACTATAAATATTAAAATACTTCATGCGTCTTAATCTTTTGCAGTGACTATTATTTTTGATATTTTAATTGTCCCATTCTTGGCTGGTGGGAGTTTCTTTAAGTTGATTTCTGATTTCTTTGTCATGAATCCTAGAATCTTTAACAGCCTTGTTGTTTTCTGGTAGGAAGAAGCATTTCAGGCTAGCCTTGTACATTTCCTGACCCAGACCTCCAATCATTTTTCTTAAGGAGCCCAGATACCTTTTAATGGGGAGGGGAGAGGAGGAGAAATGGTACTCAGAGATCATAATCAGGCTCCAGGGCACTTGCTGCTATTACATTGGTGTTTTTTTCTAGCTCTTTTCAGTGGACAGAATTTTAAAAATGTGATTCTTTAAAGAGAAAATGCACCATGAGTTTTTATGCTCTCTGTTTTTTCTTTTTTTAATATAATCCTTTTGTTTGATATTTTCTTATAATGGAATTAGTTTTTGATTATCATAGTATGCTCTGTATGAAACACTCCAAAGTATTGCAAGGGCAGTGGAATTAGGAAAATCTATTAATAATAATGTTTGCTGGTGAAAAATCATAGTGTTAGTTGCTCAGTCATGTCTAACTCTATGTGACCCCGTACGCTGTAGCCCGCCAGGCTCCTCTGTCCAAGGGATTCTCCAGGCAAGAACACTGGAGTGGGGAGCCATTCTCTTCTCCAGGGGATCTTCCCAACTCAGGAATCAAACCCAGGTCTCCTGCATAGCAGGCAGATTCTTTAATGTCTGAGCCACTAGGGAAGAAGTGAATGCAAAAATTAATTTGTCAGTCATATGAGCAAAGCACAACAGTATGGGAGAAATAAACAGCCTCTCCCTTCATATATATTCTTTTCTTATTTTCTTTTTATAACTTTCCAAAACAGAGATATTCAACAGTAGTTAAAATGGCTATCTCCCAACATTTAAATGAATCAAATTCTCCAATGGGTGAGTAAAATTATGAGTAGTAACCTGGAATTCAGTTGAGTAAGGCACTTTGGAGCCTTCAATGGGAATATCCTCCAATTTCAGAGTGATATGTCCTCAATCTGTATCATCAGATTAGTGAAAAATTAGAAAATAATTCTGGTGGAATGAGATTCACCTCCCAACATGATTAACAGATGCATTCACTGAAGTTCCTATTCTTCATTTGTGAGCAGTGAAGAAATTAATGGTAGCTGGAAGATCCATGGGATTCTAGGTCCAGTAGCAGATGGAATGACAATACACCAGGACAAATCACCTATATTTTGATTCACAAAGGCAACAGTAGTTTTAAATTTGCGACTTAATTGCAGACCAGCTGCACTACAACTTTTTCAAATGACAAAAATACAAAAAAAATGTGTAACAAAAATATTTCAGGAAAAGTGTAGTCTAACAAAACAAAAGCACTGAAAGTGTATCTTGCTCAAGAGAGGTCAGCTTGGAAAAGTTATTACCGAATCTAAACATCTTTTATTTCATACAAACTCTACTCAGAAATAGCTCTGATACTTATTTCTGGCTGAAAGTATCAAAGGGTTTATTTGTCAGGGAAGAAATAGCTTAATTGACAAGGATGGATAGAATGAGTTCATACTCATTAAGATTTCTGCAGTGTTAGGGTACTAGCAAACATCTTTTAATGGCAGAATGTGGTAATCATGGAATTAATTATTGCTAAAGTAGTTTTCAGATGAAAAAAGAGAAAAAAATCAAATTAAACTTGACACAACCTGACCAAACACGTGTCAATTTACAGTTTAAAGGTTATTTGACAAAATATCTACATTTACACAATAGATTCTCCATAGCATTTTAAGATGAAAGTTCTTTTAATTTATCCTGGCATGCTATAAATGAATAAATTACACTGTTTAAAGACTTATTTAATATGCTTTTCCTTATTAAATTTACTGCTGCCATATAGTCACTAAGTTGTATCTCTTTTCGACCCCATGGACTGTAGTCCTCCAGGCTCCTCTGTCCATGGGATTTTCCAGGCAAGAATACCAGAGTAGGTTGCCATTTCCTCCTCCAGTGGATCTTCCCAGCTCAGGGATTGACTCCAAGTCTTCTGCATTCGCAGGTGGATTCTTTACCACTGAACCACTAGGAAAGACCTTATTAAATTCATTTATTCAGTAAATTTTTCTTTCTCTGAGTCACAAAGAGAAAAAGGAAAGATCTGACGTTTAATAGATGAATAGAAGAAGTAAGCACACTGATAACTTACAGTGACAAAAAGCAGATTAATGTTTCCCTGGTAGGGGTGGAAGGTCTGAGACAGGATTGGGAGGGAGGAATTACAAAGAGGAACAAGGAAATTTGGGGGTTGACATATATGTTTATTGGGCTTTCCAGGTGCTGCTAGTGGTAAAGAACTTGCCTGCCAATGAAGGAGACATAAGAGACAGTGGTTCAATCCCTGGATTGGGAAGATCCCCTGGAGAAGGGCATGGCAACCCACTCCAGTATTCTTGCCTGGAAAATCCCATAGACAGAGGAGCCTGGCCAGCTACAGTCCATTGGATCACAAAGAATCAGACACAACTGAAGCGACTTAGCATGCACGCATGCATATGTTTATTATTTTGGTTGTGAAATTACATATTTTAAACGTGTGTAGTTTATTGGACAGTAGTATATACGTAAATGTGTGTGTGTGTGTCAGTGCATGCGTGTATTGACAGTTGCATGAAACCAGGCAAATGGTAGCCAAGAGGCAAAGAACAGAAAGGAAGTTACACGAAAGTGCTGGAGTGTAGAACAGACCATGAAATCTACAGAAGATTTGATCAAAGCTATAATATGGCCCGGAATGGGAGTCCAAGCTGGTTGGATGGAGCAGCACTGGGCAAACTTTAATATTTACACAGATCCCTGGGGACCTTGTTAATATGCAGATTCTGACTGGGTCTGAGCTGGGGCCTGAAATTGCATTTCTCACAAGGTTCCAGGTGGTGCTGACGCTGCTGGTCTTTCCACCATTCTGTGAACATCAGGGGGCTAGAACATTTGTTCTCAACTGTGGCTGCGTATCAGAATCACTGGAGAGTTTACAATTAACTCATTAGTTAATTAATTCATTTTTTAAAATCCTGCTGCCTGGATCTCACTCCCACTCCCAGAGATTCTGATCCAATTGATCTAGAGTTCAACTCAGGAATCTACAGTTTTTAATCTACCCGAATGATTCTAATGAGCAACCTTGAATATTCATTGGAAGGACTGATGCTGAAGCTCCAATACTTTGGCCACCTGATGCAAAGAGCTGACTCATTGGAAAAGACCCTGATGCTAGGAAAGATTGAGGGCAGGAGGTGAAGGGGTCAACAGAGGATGAGGTGGTTGGATGGCATCACCAACTGAATGAACATGAGTTTGAGCAAACTCCAGGAGATAGTGAGAACAGGGAAGCCTGGCGTGCTGTGGTCCATGGGTCAGAGGGAGTCAGACACGACTGAGCAACTGAACAACAACAACTCCAGAGGGATGGTGAAAGCCTTACCAGGAAATGGGAAGGAAAGCTCCCCGAGAGAGTAGCAGGATGGCAAGGACAACCTGGGCCAGAAAACATGAGGAGCCGTGTCCCCGGTCAGAACTGAAACTGACCATTGCCAAGGCTGCACACTGACCTGGGTAGGACTTATACCTGTGTGGTCCTGTGTGTGTTAAAGATGCTTTTGCTGCTTTCATACCTGACCTGGGAATAAGTACCAGACTGATTCCTCGGTGGGCAGATGGGGAGCAAGGTTTTCCTGAGATTAGAGCCACAGGCAAGAAGAGTCCTTGTGGGCTTCCTGGTGGCTCAGGGGTAAAGAATCCACCTGCCAATGCAGGAGACACGGGTTCGATCCTTGATCTGGGAGGAATCCACTTGCTGCTAAGCAACTAAGGCCAGGAGCCACAGCTATTGAGCCTGTGCTCTAGAGCCCCGGAGCCGCGACAAGAGAAGCCACTGCACTGAGAAGCCCTCCGATCACATCTAGAGAGAAGCACCTGCTCTCCACAACTAGAGAGAAGCCCGCATAGCAATGGAGACCCAGCACAGCCCCAAATCAATAAACTAATTTTTTTTAAAAAAAGATAAGAAAAGTCCTTGCAATGGAGGAAGATGATCAGAGAGGCCGATTAGACACACTCTTACCAACACATGCACCCAGATTGTTCCTTGAAAGGAGACAACGTCCAGCCTCCCTCCTCTTCCTGATGCGCCACAAACCAGGCATGACCCATGACGCTCCAGCCTGCTAGTATGCCCCAGACTTGTTATAAAATCATCTAATTCTTCTAATGTTAATACTTCAGAAATTATTTTTTGATCTGTGTTACAGATTTTTATCTGCATTATAGAATTCTGATTCTGAAACCACTGATGTGCCAGAATCCTAAAATGTTTCATGAGACTCATCAATTTAATTGTGCTGCTTGCAACTTAGAGAGCCAGAACTTGTCATCATTTTGATGACAAATGTCATCATTTACAGACTGATCTTGGCCACTGTTCACCATTGTTAAAATTACATATTGTGAAATGAGCTACCTTTAGTGAAACAAAAGACTTTTTCCCATTTGGTTGAGTAATTGCAATTTATGATCAAAATAAACTTTCAAGTATACAGAAACTTTCTAGTTTGGTTAATAGTCATTATGTTTAAATTCCAATGCAGAGGATGCTGTGTACTTGGATAATGAAAAAGAAAGAGAAGAGTATGTTCTGAATGACATCGGGGTTATTTTTTATGGAGAATTCAATGACATCAAGAGCAGGAGCTGGAGCTATGGTCAGGTGAGCCACTTAACATTTGTCATTGTCAAGGACATCTTTACTCATATTTTTAGTCCCATGTATCACTGCAGGGTGCTATGTGCCAATATTGGACAAGCACAATTTCCTGCTTTTCAGGGTCTGAGGCTTTAAGACAGCCTGGGTGCAAACTTAGAAGGGCACCTGCATAATTTATCAGCTGAAATCACATATTTCTGGTTATTACAAAGTTACAGAGATCGGAGACTGTATGGTTGGCACGGCATTCCAGTGAGAAATGCTTTGGCACTTCGGTACAGTGAAATTCCATGAGCTCAGACTCGGGTACCCAACCTGGTTTTCTGCTGTTGCTGTGCTGTGCTCAGTCACGTCCTACTCTTTGTGATCCCATGGACTGTAGCCCACCGGGCTCCTCCAGGCAAGAATACTAAACTGCCATTTGCTACTCCAGGGGATTCTCCTGATCCACGGATCAAACCCGTGTCTCCTATGTCTCCTGCTTTGGCAGACTGGTTCTACGCCACCAGTGCCACCTGAGCAGCCTCTCCATCCTGGTTGATTCTAACTAACTCTTGAGAATCACACCCCCGCTGTTCAGCTTTGCCCACCTGCATTTCTGACGTCCTGCTGAGCTAAGGATCAATGTGTTCTCCCCCTGTTTTGGGATCCTTGCCTGGGTCCCCAGTTCCAAGCCCTCCGCTTCCTGAGTGACATACAACCCGTGACCATCGCTTATTGTCTGATGTCCTTGCCTTGGGTCTCTAATTCCTAACCTTTAGATGTGATTCTATTTACGCCCTCAGTGTGACAACAGAGAGAGAGAGCTAACAAGGAGAAAAGCTCATCCAGGTGGGTAGCAAGGAGGCCTGGGAAAGGATGCCAAGCATGATGGGGGCGCCTTAGCCAGCATGGATAGATGCCCTGGAGCACACTTGCCGCTTATCTCTGCCCACATTCAGAGTCCATTAATTTGGGTATTTCAGCCCAATCAACCAGCCAGGCCAGTAGTGTGCAGTGAGGCTGTGTAACTAGTTCTCTGATGATGTCTTTACCATTCCTGTTGACTGCTGTCACACCCCACAGACACAGCTGAAAGATGCTGCCTCATAGGAACCAGAGTAATGAGTTCTTTACGTACCTGGAAAGTACTGTGATTACCCATTCCTGCAGCCATCACATCAGTTTAGGATACACCCAGAGTTGGTATTTTAATTGGATTTTAATTGAGAATTACATGGTAATCAGCCATTAAGAGAGTGATGTCTGTCCTAACTACTTGGGTAGATAATATACAAGGTTTCTGTATTCAGGGAAATTTCCTGTACAATGAGGTGCAGTATAGGTATCATTTTCCAATTTTACCATTTTTAAAAACTATTTTTGTCTTTGCTCCTTTCTTGGAAAATTCTGGTGTTCTGTGTAGTTAGTTCTTTCTAAGGAAATTGAACCGACTACCAGACTTGATAGTACAATCTTTCTCTAAACCTGCCTGACGTCTCTTTGACCCTGGAGTTCATCTCGTCTCAGAAGAGAGGAAACCATAGGCAGAGATTCACTGCGTGAGGCCTCCTACCCTTCCTGGTGCCTGTGCTGCAGACCTGAAGTACCTTCCCGAGATGGACCCGAAAGCCATTTATGTCTGAGACACACAAGCATTGATGTTACTTCTGAGGTCTCGAGACGCTGGCCTGACTTTGTAAATGGTTCATCCCATTGCCTGATATCCCGGGAGCCAATACATAGGAGAGATCCTCTGAATTAACCCTACAATTAACCCTACAATTTTCTAAAGAACATCAAGCCAGTTCTTGATGCTTTTCCCCCTTTTTTTTTGCCCCATGGCCTGGCACTTGAGATCTTAGTTTCTCACAGGGGTTGAACTTGCGCCCTTTACACTGGAAGCATGGAGTCTTCCCACTGGACTGCCAGGGAAGTCCCGGTGCATGATCCCTGAGCACAGCAGCTCGTCAGTCGTTCTATTTATATTTCTAGCTTTTAAGTTCTTATTCGTTTTGCTGCTGCTGCTGCTAAGTCGCTTCAGTCGTGTCCGACTCTGTGCGACCCCATAGACGGCAGCCCACCAGGCTCCCTCGTCCCTGGGATTTTCCAGGCAAGAACACTGGAGTGGATTGCCATTTCCTTCTCCCATGCATGAAAGGGAAAAGTGAAAGTGAAGTCGCTCAGTCATGTCCGACTCTTAGCGACCCCATGGACTGCAGCCTACCAGGCTCCTCCGTCCATGGGATTTTCCAGGCAAGAGGACTGGAGTGGGGTGCCATTGCCTCTCCATCTTATTCATTTTACTGAAAAATAAAAGATGTCTTTTTCCTTCCACCTTAAATATTTCACACTAAAGATCATGAGTGATTTCCATACAGGAAATACACATTTCTAAACATTAGGCTGTGGTTTCATTTTATTTTTTGGCAGAGAATGAATGTCTTGTTTGCAGATTGGACATTAAGTAGTTTCTCATTTTTTTCCCCCAAATAGTTTGAGGATAGCATCCTTGACACTTGCCTGTATGTGATGGACAGAGCGAATATGGACCTTTCTGGCAGAGGGAATCCCATCAAAGTCAGCCGTGTTGGGTCTGCCATGGTAAGAACAACTACTGATGACTAAAATCAATTAGATATGTCATTTGCCTCTATATGGGTGTCAGTTCATTAAGAGCTGTTGAAATGGTGACTTACACTTAATAAACTTTTACTTGGAAGAGTCTGTAATTCCCCAAACTTGTCATGTGCCATGCAACTAAATCCTTATCACAGTACTGTATGTGGCTTTGGCTTCAGACAAATGCTAATAGGTGACATGATAGTACAGATCGCTTATTCTTAAGCATCTTTGTCTGGGGAGTGAGAGGGACCATGACGAAACGTCAGTAACTATAACCAATCGATCAATCAATCGATTGATCAAACACCAAGAAGCAGGAAAAAAAAAAACAACACTGTAAAGCATAATTTATCTACATTCACACCCACAGCTAAGCGTGAAGAAATAAATGACTAATCCTTTCTATTCCAACGATACCTCACCATAGGACTGTATATTGATAGTTTATGAAATGGGTGTTGACTCTTCAGAGTAAACACGTGAGATAAGGGGAAGGGCTGGCATTATGCACGCCGTTTTACAGGTTAGAAAGCAGTGTGCTGACAGTTTGTCAGTGATAAAGCCTCAGTCCTCAGATAGACCCCAGGTCTGCTGACTCCACATCTAGGCATTTTCTACCTCCCTTGCTGGTCTCGGCAGGAGATCCTGAAGCACCTTTGAGACTGCACAGACCCTGCACTGGAACCGCTTCCTGAGAGAGGAGAAACAATTCTCATGAGCGAGGAGGCTGGGAGTCCGGTGTAGGCAGTGGATTAAACGTGTTGTCTAGGCCCTAGGCAGCCCTGGACTGTACTGACCCGTGGGACACACAGACCCTGCCCTTGGTGCATGAAAGCAAGTCAGATCTATCAAATGCAAGCAGTGTGTACCGGTGTACTCAGTCGCTTCGGTCATGTCCAACTCTTTGTGATACTGTGGACTATGGCCCGTCAGGCTCCTCTGCCCATGGGATTCTCCAGGCAAGAATATTGGAGTGGGTTGCCATGCCCTCCTCCAGGGGATTTTCCCGACCCAGGATCGAACTTGCATCTGCTGTGTTTCCTGTACCCACTGAGCCACCTGGGAAGCCCAAATATAAACAGAACATTCCTGAAAAAGCATTTAGCTAGGTGCTACTGATACTTCATTGAATCAAAAACTGAGCAAAATATACTTCTTTTGCTATCAGTTTTCTTAAGTTTTTCTTTAAAGACTTTTTTTATATGGACCATTTTTAAAGTCTTTGTTGAATTTGTTACTATTTTGCTCTGGTTTATGTTTTGGTTTTGTGGCCATGAGATCTTAACTCCCCGACCAGGGACTGAACCCACACCCCTTGCCCTGGAAGGCAAAATCTTAACCACTGAACCACCAGGGCAGTCCCCCAATTTCCTCAAGCTTTATTTTTTAAAATCTCTCTCTGAAAGACTGCTATCTTTGAGTTTGATTTGAGTGAAATAAAATCAAATATCAATTTTATAAAAATATTAGACTGAGAATAATAGGAAACGCAATTTCTGGTTAGCACTTAAGAACAAAGATTGTTAAATTAACAACTAGGCTATGGGTAAATTTAAGAAAAGTGAAACTTAAAAAGGAAGGAAAGGTAAAAACGAACATCTAAAAGCATTTTTTTTGTTGTCGTTGGTTTATGTCTGTGACATAAAATATACAAGTGAAAAGACAATGAATTATAAAGAATTTAGGAATTTCTTTTTAATAGCTGTTTATAACAACATACATGAGACTTTTGGTCACTGTTTTTCCTGATTCACAGATAAGAACCCCTTTTCCTTCTTCTTTGAAGTTACCATGACAGTTTTGCAGTGAGAAAGGAAGCAGTTACTGGCAGAGGTTGGATATAAGTGAATTCCTTAAGCACTCTGAAATGGCATGCTCAGCAGCCCCAGCTTACTCACACTTCATGTGTATTTTTACGACTGTAGAGATCACTGCCTAACACAAGCAAAGCAAGAGAAAGGTGAACAGGAAAAAACAAACCCAATACTTCCTATGGTCGCACCTGGCCAGGTGAAAGCTGAGTCTTGAATGAAGCACATCTATCCTAATGCAAATTGCCTTGCAATTTTACTAATCATAAAAAGCCTATGAAGTTCTGATTTTGAAGATCTATAACCCACTTACAAGATACAGAACTAGACAGGATCTATTTGGAGGTTTGGTTTGGTTTTCTCTCTGGAGGGGGAGGCCTTGGGTGTTAAGGGAGAGCCTCGCCCCCCACTCTAGGCAGTATCTTTTTTTCACCACCACCATTGTTTACATCCACAAAATGGATGTTTGATAGTTTTCAAAATCGTTTTACATCTATTATCTCCTTTTAATCCTTAGAAGAGCTCCAAAATCCATTCAGTTATAGTGATTTTAGAAATTAAAACATTGAGCCTCTAAAAATCCACAAAAAATATGAAACTTTCCCAAGAAATCAATTGTTTTCTGGCCTCTCAGGGAGCTCCTCTCCTGTTCACAAGTCCTGGAAATCTATCATGAAATTGCTGAGGGAAGTTAGGCAAAGACCGAAAGAAATATAAATAAATAAAACAAAAACCCCTCAAATTTCTCAGCAAAGATTTGCCTTAAAATACGAGAAGATGTATTTAGGGAGCTCAGAAAGAAAGTGTTGTGAAGTTGCTTGAGTTTAGCCAGAACCCTGGGTCCGACCAGATGGGCCCGTGGATGTTTTCTAGGGAGTTGGTCCCGTCCACTGGAAGAACAGAGGAAGCTGCGTGGTCACTTTCAAACTTCTCAACCCTCTCCCCAGCCTGGTAAGAGGCAGGACGTTCTTTTTATAGGAAACACATTTTGGCACCAGATGCATCATGATATGCAAACTCTCTGGGAGGGATAAGACATTGACCACAGTTTATGCCAAGATGAAAGTGATGGCAGGCAGAAATTTCCTGGGATCACCTACTGCCAGGAAGGAGTGGGATGAGCAGCCTGGTGCTGGCTGGGCCCCTGAGCAGGGCAGACCAGGAATGGAGACAAGAACAGATGACTGGGGCCCCAGAGACAGATTTGCTCCCTGTGGTCACGGCCAAGCCCGGTGCTGAAGATGAGCCAGGAATCTGCGGAAACAAGATGCGTGCTCAGTGCAATCTAAGCACAGATAATAAATAACTCGGGTTCTTCGGTCTTTCTATTGATGATGATGATGATGACAGTGTCAGTCTGGCTTTACAGTGCCCAGATAAAAGTCTTATTGCCTAGTATTTATGACCTTGGGTGGTTCTTTTTAAAAATATCTGTCTGTGCCAAGTCTTAGCTGAGGCACGCAGGATCTTTGACCTTTGTCGTGGCACTTTGGGTCTTTTAGCTGCGACATGTGGGATCTAGTTCCCTGACCAGGGTTCGAACCCAGGCCCCCTGCATTGGGAGCTGGGAGTCTTAGCCACTGGGCTACCAGGGAAGTCTCCCTTTGGTGGTTCCTTGTCGTGGGGGCTGTCCTACACACCAGAGGACGTTTAGGAGCGTCCCTTGCTTCTACCCCAGAGATGTCAGGAGCACCTCCCTCACCAGTTGTGACAACCAAGAAGGCCTTTCGATATTTCCAAATGCCCCCCAAGCCCCTCTGAGGCTCAGTCTCCCTGCCTGTGCGATGGACGCGGCCCTCTCTTCCGGCCTGCATGGATGATCTGCCTTCTGACCTTGTTGAAAACCTGCACGCTTCCTTTCTCTGCTGAAGAGAAGCACCTGGCCCAGGTCACATCAGGCCTCGCGGTTTGGACCTTCCTCCCACTTCCTGTGTGACCCTGGCCCAGCCCTCAACTTCTGCAGGCCTCAGCTCATCTTTAAAATGGAATTCTGTCTCTGTCCTCAGATCACATTTGTTATTCCCAGTGGCAGCAAGAACGTCCTTTTCTTCTTCAAAACAGTCTTCTTTTTTCTTCTATTTTTTCCCCCTCTATACATTCAGTATCTTATTTGGTTCTTACTTTGAGTTGCTGTTACTCCACTTTGATGTGAAAATCGGAAACGTTTATGACAATCTGGACAGCCTTGGGCTACTGGGTTTAGCCAGGAGAAAGAAAGTTTAAAATTCCTGTGATCTCATCGTCTGGGGATTGGTCCTGAGATCTGTAACCTTACGTAAGTGAACTTTTATTTAGGCTTTCCTAACTACTGAGTGGGGCATTTGACCAAAGCTACACTGCAGATTGATTTAAGGGAGAAAAAAATTTTATAAGAGATTAGGGAAAAATAGAAGAAACTTGCCCCAAGTTACACTTCCTCCTTTAAATTATCTTGCTTGATGGCTGTTTGCTTTCCACCTCGTATCTGATGTGACCGTCCCCACCAGGACAATAGCCAGGAAATGCACCAGGAAAATTTTAGAATGTTTTGTGCCATCCGAAAACTTGCTTTGCTCCTGGGTACTAATAAAGCATTCCATCCTTGGCCCTGAATTCCTGAGAAGTAACCTGACGTGGCCAACCTAAAGCCAGCTCAGATGGCAAAGAGTCCGCCTGCAATGCAGGAGACCTGGGTTCGATCCCTGGGTCAGGAAGGAGACCCTGGAGAAGGAAACGGCAACCCACTCCAGTATTCTTGCCTAGAGAATCCCATGCACAGAGGAGCCTGGCAGGATACAGTCCATAACTTTGCAAAGAGTCGGAAACAACTGAAGCAACTTAGCACCCACGCACAGCCTGACATGGAATCTGAGCCTGGGTCAGATGATCAGGGCAGGTCTGCTCTGCCTCGTGACAAGAACTGCAAGGCCCTGGGGGAAAGGAAAACAGCCTGCCTTTCCCGCTGGGTGGTCACTGGTGCCTGCCTGTTTCTGCCCCATGAGTGACTGGATCTGAAAGCAGCTATGGGCAGAGAAGTTCTCCAGGGAGGCACTCTGCCCCTTTCGTGGCCACTATGCCTGCAGATACTGCTCACTTATGCACCATGGAAGTCCTAGCAGGTTTGCTCCTTTGAGTTGAGACTTATTAATAGGAGACCTGTGTGGAAAGGCACACAGAACCAGTACGTGAGATCCAGAAGACTCTCCGGGGGTCTTGTAGGTAAAGGGGGGAGGGCCCTTGGAAATGTTGTCATTCGAGGGCATGTGGCCAGTAAGTGGCTGAAATGGAGTTAGACATGGTCCTTGCTCTCGAGTCATGTTAGACCTTAGGGGGTGAGCACCAACACACTCACACCGATAACAGAACTCCTACATCAAGTCACATAGCTGTCTCCTAGGAAAGAAGGACCCAAGGGAATGGGTTCCAGAACACGTGAATTTTGAAGTAGGGGATAAGTGAAGAAAGGCATAAATCAGAGACTCCCAAATAGCCAGAGGCATTGAGCCCCTGGGAAAGAGTTCCTAAAGCAGACTAGGTACCAAACATGGTTTGATGGTGGCACGGGTGGTTGTGATGCAGTGATGGTGGTGATGCTGATAACAGGGATGATGGTGGTGCTGTGGTTTGCTGATGGGAGGAGTAACTGCTGTAAAGACGTTGATGGTAGGAAAACACTCAATATTAACTCATTCATTCAACAAATATTTATTGAGAATCTCATTTCAGTTCAGTTCAGTCACTCAGTCGTGTCCTACTCTTTGTGACCCCATGGACCGCAGCACACCAGGCTTCCCTGTCCATCACCGACTCCCGGAGTTTACCCAAACTCATGTCCATTGAGTCAGTGATGCCATCCAACCATCTCATCCTCTGTTGTCCCCTTGTCCTCCCGCCTTCAATCTTTCCCAGCATCAGAGTCTTTTCAAATGAGTCAGTTCATCGCATCAGGTGGCCAAAGTATTGGAGTTTCAGCTTCAGCATCAGTCCTTCCAATGAACACTCAGGACTGATCTCCTTTAGGATGGACTGGTTGGATCTCCTTGCAGTCCAAGGGTCTCTCAAGAGTCTTCTCCAACACCACAGTTCAAAAGCATCAATTCTTCAGCACTCAGCTTTCTTTATAGTCCAACTCTCACATCCGTACATGACTACTGGAAAAACCATAGCCTTGACTAGATGAACCTTTGTTGGCAAAGTAATGTCTCTGCTTTTTAATATGCTGTATAGGTTGGTCATAGTTTTTCTTCCAAGGAGCAAGCATCTTTGAATTTCATGGCTGCAGTCACCATCTACAGTGATTTTGGAGCCCAAGAAAATAAAGTCTGTCACTATTTCTATTGTTTCCCCATATATTTGTCATGAAGTGATGGAACTAGATGCCATGATCTTAGTTTTCTGAATGTTGAGTTTTAAGCCAACTTTTTCACTCTCTTCTTTCATTTTCATCAAGAGGCTCTTTAGTTCTTCTTTGCTTTCTGCCATAAGGGTGGTGTCATCAGTGTATCTGAGGTTATTGATATTTCTCCTAGCAATATTGATTCCAGCTTGTGCTTCACCCAGCCCAGCATTTCGCATAATGTACCCTGCATATAAGTTAAATAAGCAGGGTGACAATATACAGCCTTGACATACTCCTTTCCAGACTTGGAACCAGTCTGTTGTTCCATGTCCAGTTCTAACTGTTGATTCTTGACCTGCATACAGATTCCATGTATTCAGATTCCATGCATGCTAAGTTACTTCATTGTGTCCAACTCTTTGCGACCCTATGGACTGTAGCCCACCAGGCGCCTCTGTCCATGGGATTCTCCAGGCAAGAATACTGGAATGAGTTGCCATTTCCTCCTCCAGGGGATCTTCCCAAACCCAGGGATCAAATCAGTGTCTCTTATGTCATCTCCTACATTAGCAGGTGGGTTCTCTACCACTAGCATCACCTCAAGTCTAGTTACAATTATAAACAAAATAGTTTCTGCCTCCACAGAGCTAACAGTCTAATAGAAAAGACAGGCTTGTAAGTAACATGTCAACAGAGTATAGCAAAGTCTCATGAAATAAGCATAGGGTTGTAGGAGAAAGCAAACCCCTGAAGCTTTGCTCAGAGTTTTCCCAGGACAAAGCAGTATCCTGACAAGTGCTGGGACATAGAATGAAAAGGCAGAAGAATGATTAACCAAGACCCATAGCAATGATAAGCCACACGATTATTCATGGAAACCCTTTTTTCATGGTGGGAATTATACTCAAATAGCCATCACAAAAAGCACTGCAGGAAAACGTAGTCAGAGGGAAACTTTCTCCTCTGAGGACTTACTTGATTCAATTGTAATTTTTTATTTTTAAAGGTGACATTAGGAGGGAAATCTGGAAGGAGAGAGAAGAAAAAGTGTCAATATACTAGTTAGGTATTTTTAAATTCCAATCTTTGCACTGTTGCTAGCCTGGACTTGCCTGCTTCCCTTGAGGTGTACACATTTATTTTTGACCCTGGACTTTTGCTAATATCGAACCACAATGCCATCATTAATCCCAATTAATACCTTATTCTAGCTGTGCCTTTTGGGAACTAACTCAAGATTGGACTTTTTTTTTTAACCAATCGATGTTCAGTATACTCTTTAGCGTTACAAAAAAAAAAAAAATATCTTGAACTCCAGCTACTAAATCAAACTGACCGCAAGTAGAGTAGGTCCTGGAGTTTCCTATAGCCCAACACAAGATAAATGACTGTAGACTTTGGAGACGAAATGGACTTCAGGGCTTCTGATCCCCAAGCTTACGTGGTCTCACAGGTAAACTGAAAATAAAGCTCCTTTCACTCTGTCCATCTTTCTTCTTCTTCATCTTGTCCCAGTACTTCAATAGTTTTTTTTTCCCTTCGAAGCATGAAAAAGACAGTCATAACATTACTACTTTGATATTTTGCTCAGCAGCTCCACAGAAAGCGACTACAAAACCCTGTTTAATTTTTTCCCAGTTGTTTACTTGGCCATCTTATGGAAAGCTTCACATTCAGCAAACCTCTTCATGCAACAAACTATTTCAAGTATTCAGACTACATTTACAAATTCTCTTGGATTGGAAATTCCATGCAGTTACCTCAAATGAACTTTCAAATCAGAAGCAAATACATGAAGTCTAGTCCCTGGCCATATATAGAGACCAATCACCGCACAGCTTCCTGAAAATTTTATTTTAAAAAAATTAAAATGTTAAAGCACTATATAACTGCTCCTTTGGTTTATAAGCAGCTAAAATCCCTTTCTTGGAGTGAACTGTCCTGGAGAAATCTGAGGACTTGGGTGCTCCAGGGTCATTGTCCCCAACCATTTCCCCACTGAGGAGCTTCTTCACATTTCCCCATATGAATCTTATATTTGGAAAAATTTCATCTATCAAAAAAAAACCCCAAGATTATTAAAGTAACTTGTTTCAGCATTCTTGTGTCAGAGATTTATCTAACTGCCAATCAAAACTTCTAAGGGGAGTGGTACCTTCAGTCCGAGTACACTGAATGTGACCCGGTACCATCTCTGTGAAGGTCAGGACACAGCTTCCCTTGGTGTTTAGCAGAATGGCAGTGTCTCACACGCCTGCACAGTCTCACAGACGCCTAAGGTAAATTTCCAGGCTGCTGACCATTGCCAGATGTAGGATCCTCAATGGATTTCCGCTCCGATCCAGAGTTTCTGGAGCTCTGACCCCATCTGTCTTCTTAAATTGTTATTTTCTCTCTGCCATTCGTGCCCAGGGATGCCAAGAACGGCATTCCTCACTCAGGGAGAGCAGGAAAAGCTAGAGGCCTCGTGTGCCCTCGGCGACGTTTCCAATGGCGACACAGCTCAACCAGGAGCTCCCGAGGGTGGCAGCTTAGGAGAATCTACCAGCTAGGATTCATGAAAAACCTGATTGTAGTCCAACAGGGTGAAATACTAATCCTAGTCAGATTTTATGTAACTCTTAAAGTTGGATTCAAGGTACCCACAAGCATAGGAGGCTTGCTTGTGGTTCAGGAATAGCAAAGGGAATCCAGTGATGACCTGGGGGGTACAGAGTCAAGACCATGTCCAGTACATTTCAAACTAAGCATAATGCCACCTCATTCAAGGGCTTTCCGGGTGGCTCAGTGGGTAAAGAATATGCCTGTCATACAGGAAACACAGGTTCAGTCCCTGGGTGAGGAAGATCCTCTGGAGGAGGGCACGGCTACCTACTTCAGTAGTCTTGTCTGGGAAATCCCATGGACAGAGGAGCCTGGCGGGCTACAGTCCACGGAGTCGGAAAGAGTGGGACATAACTGAGCGCGCAGGCATTCCCCAGGGATTTACGTTTCTGTTTATTGAAGAACTTTAAACAATTGACAAATATATTGGAAGCCAATAGAAAAATAGAATTTACCCAACAGAGATTGTTTTCATAGCCAGTTTTGACAAATTGTATCCATTTCGTAAGTAACTGATGTGCAGACAAAGAACAGGAGTAGCAGGAAGTTAATGACTTATCCAAGGTTACTGGTCAAACTGGACAAGGATCTCGGGATCCCTGACCCCACTCTTGCACAGATGCTGCATTTCCCCTGTGTTTGTCCTCTGCCTGTCCTCTTTCTGTATCACATGAGCTTCTTGGATACAGGTGTCACGCCTTTTACAAGTCCTGTCTTTTTCAGTCCTTCTCTGTCAGGCTGGGGTGGAGGAGGTTAATGAGACAACGAACTGTTCAGACATCATTTTTTTCCCCTCCTATGAGAAAAGCCAGCAATGTAATGAAGTTTCCATTTGTGGGCAAACAGCTTGGTCTCTCCGTTATTAAGGTTGCATTTCTTATGCCCGGGCTCCCCATATTTTTGGAGAAAAACAGACATTCATTATAAGCCATCTCTCGAATGTGATGATCACAGTCAATCTCAATGTCTGCTTTCCCCGAATTGCTTCCTGGAATGAGGTCTCAATGTTGCATCTATTTTGTAATCACATCGGCTGTTTCTGAAACACGGGGACGCTTCTCAGCGGGCCTTCCGAGCTCTGCAGCCGGGGCTGCTCTGGTCTCCTGGGACAGACACCCCCAGGAGGGACGAACAGAAGTCCGGCAAAGCCAGCATCCCCCTTTAGGACGTGGCCTCTCCGGTCTATGCACTCTGCATCTCTTCCTGCCCTCCCTCCTTCCCCTGTCCTTTCTCTTGACATCCGTTTCCGATCTGCTTCCTGTTCCACTCTTTCCCTTTCCCATCCATCCATCCATGCACCCATTCATGATCCATCCACGCTTTCGTTCAGATATATTTGGAGGCCTGTTCTATATACCAGCCCTGCACCATGCAGCACTGGAATAACAATGAAAAAGAAGCAGACAATGCTTGGAAAGCTTAAAATCTCAGTATCTCCCTCTCTCACTCTCTTGGTCCACCTTTTGTTATTTCTTTCATGGTTGTAAAATATGTTTGGACCAAATAGGAATCCTCAGTTACTAAGGAAGACAAGATTAATAATCTCTAGTTGTAATGATTTTCATGAAAAATGGGTCTCATTACCCACTCCTGTCAGTGTGTGTGTGCGTGCTCAGTCACTTTAGTCGTGTCCGACGCTTTGCGACCCCATGGACTGTAGCCCGCCAGGCTCCTCTGTCCATGGGATTCTCCAGGCAAGAATACCAGAGTGGGTTGCCATTTCCTCCTCCAGGGGATCTTCCCAAGCCAGAGATCGACCCTGCATCTCCTGCACTGCAAGTGGATTCTTTAACCACTGAGCCACCTGGGAAGCCCCGCTCCTGTCAGAGCTTGTGTCAAATACAGAAAGCAAAGCACATTTGAATAGTGGCTGTGTGCTTCACAATAGAAGTTAGGGTTAGTTCCTGTGGTTTGTTGCTGTCGTTGTTGTTGAACTAAAATTTACATACAATGAAATGCATGGATATTAAATGTAAAATTCAATGAGTTTTGATTCAGATAATCACCACCCCAACCCAAATTTAGACTTCACCACCAGCCCAGAAATTCCCTTGTGCTCTCCTGTAGTCAACCCACATCCCCAGAAACAACTACGATCCTGATTTCTTAACATAGATTAGATTTGCCTGTTCTTAAACTTAACATAACGAATTTATACCCTATGCACTATTTGGGGCTGGTGTTCCTTTACTCAGTCTATTCTTACACATGCTTCAACCTGTTCCTTGGTATTGCTGAGCAGTGTTCACCATGCTCTATATACCAATCTGTCATCCATTCACCTGCGGGTGGACATTTGGGATGTTTCCAATTTGGGACTGTTGTGAATTAAGCTATTAAGAAGACTCTTGTACAAGTCCCTTTGCGTACATATATTTTTGTATTTCTGAGATAAGCAGTTAAAGCAGGCATGTCTAAATCATAGGGCATGTATATGTTTAGCTTCATAAGAATCTGTCCATTTTCCAAAGTGATTGGAAGCCTGGAGTGTCATGGATGCAGTTTGACACACACTGTACAAGTTCCCCCTACAATTAAGATTGACCTTCACCAGACTGTACGAGGGAGCTTGTTCACAAAAGCTGGATGGGTCCTTCTTCAAGGAAGATCTCTTCTCCCTCCCTGATTTAACTCTCTGCCTTTGAAACTAGCTCAAGTTGTCCAAAATTTATATCCAATGGTCTTTGAAAAACTATTACAGGCAAAATTAGGTGTAAAATTGCATTCTGCAAGAATTACAGAAATCCTACCCTTTATGAGAGCATAACTTCAACAGTGAAATTTAACAGAATATAATAGGTTTATAACAGAGAAAAGTCACCTTATCAAAGCCATATAAAATGTGCTCACAGGATAAGAAAAATACCTTTACATATTTAAAAAGAAGCAGAAAAAATAGTAATTATGCAAAATGCAATGGACCTACGCCTGAATTCAGAGAGGCAGCCCACCCTACTGGGCACAAAAGGAATTTTAACTATTCTCTCCTCTCAGGTAAATATTTGAGAAAATTCTAAACATGTTTAAAAATATGAAGAAGAAAATAGCAATTATGTGTATTCTCACTGCAAGAATTGTGCACAGCATATTGGCATATCTGCTCCCAGTTTTGTTTTTTTTTTAATGAAAAGTCTATTGTAATTTTTTGGTTAAAAAGATAATAATGCTCTCTAAAAAAGAATTCAGACAATCAAGAAAAATTTAAAGATGAAAGTTCAAAAAAAAATCATACTTGCAAAACTCTTCTCTAAGTGTTCTATTTGCTGTAGTTAATAACTGTAGACAAAATCTTGACTCTCCAGTCCAAGACTAGTTTGATTTTACCTCTGAATGACTGTTTGAGGCCAGTGTATTTCATTCTACCTTTTTGTACCCTGAGACAGATTGGAGCAGAAAAGGGCGTTATTGGGCTCTGCTCTTTCTTTGAAGATCCTGTTAAATGTCTCATTTCAGAATCCACTCCACTTACCTGGAGGCAGATCTCATTCCCACGAGGGGATGACTCCGGATTTCCATTATTTCCCCGCTATAGTCCCAGTCTCTTACCCTTTTAGGACTGTAGACCCTTTTCCACTCCTTTCTACACAGCTGTTATTTCCATGAATCCCACCAGAACAAGGAATAAAAAACTGCATTTTAATTCAGCTTGCTTCTTTCCAGATTTTGAAATGCAAATGTACAATCTCAGGATTTTGTTCACTTCACAGTTAGGCTTCTGAAGTTCTGGTGCTGAAGCTGAGCCATGCTGTCCCTCTGCCCACCTCTAAACCTTCGTCTTTTCTTGGACCACCTTTTGAAATGTCCCTGAATTATGTTCTGCCACTGAGGCTGCTGATAGTGACTTTCGAAGGGTCTGGTTTTTTCATTTTTTCCAATATCATAGGTATTATGAGAGGCCAATTTAGTAAACCCTTGCTGAAGCCGAATAATGTCCAAAGTTCTGGGCTCATCTTGTCTCCGTGGCCACCAGTGATGCAGGACCAAGATGTTTCATTCTGTCATTTGTCCGACTCCGAGCTCGTGGTAGGGTGTCAACAGTCAGCTGTGGCAGGAAAAGGGACCAACATGCCCTTGACATGCCCCCCAAACCCATCTTGTTGTCTCAGGAGGAGAACATGACTTTAACCCTTTACATATGTCACTTAAGACTTATCTCTTTCAGTATCTAGGCTCCCTGGAAATCAATTTCCTAATTAGAAAACAGTAGCTAATCTGGCCAAATGCTAATAAATGAGAAGAGTGATTTGTCTAGAATGGGGGAACAGCTCAGCATTAACAATTAAAAGGACAATAGAGGAGAGAGCTCCTTTTTTTTTCTTACTCTTCCCTTTGGCTGATTGGGCTCAGCTGTAGGCTATAAATAACACTTTTAATTAATGGCTATTTGGAAGTCAGTCATCAGAACCTTAGTTTAGGAACTTTTACCTCTGAGATTCATTGCCCTATACTATTTCTTAGTGATAAGGATAAATAACTGGTAATGTGAGTTAAAGCTGAATCCACTTACAAATATCAAGCTACATCATAGCAGTGCATATAATAGATGCAGATTTAAATAATCAATTCAACTGCAAGGAGAGTTATTGATCATGAATAGAACCAAAGTTGTTGGCTAAACCCTGCTGCATGCCAGTCATTTCATGGACTTACAGGATAAAGTCAAAGTTAACGTCAAAGGCATGAGTTTGCAATTCGTTGGGTCTAAAGAGTTAAATTTTTTGTATATTAAACAAATTAACTGGGTATTTGTGGTGGTTTAGTCTCTCAGTCATGTCTGACTTTTTGTGACCCCATGGACTGTAGACCACCAGGCTCTTCTGTCCATGGGATTTCCCAGGCAAGAATACTGCAGTGGATTGCTATTTCCTTCTCCAGGGGATCTTCCTAACCCAGGGATCAAACCCTGGTCTCCTCCACTGAAGGCAGATTCTTTCCTGACTGAGCCACCAGGGAGTCTGGTGGCCGGGTATTTACCTTCACTTTAACCTAACTGCACAGAGTCAAAGGGAAAACCAGTAGAAGTTGCTTGTGCTTGCACTTCTTAAGCATTTTCTTCTAGTTTTTTCTACTTCCTCCAATATTGCCTACTTACATAATTCTTGTTGCAGGTCCCTGAATTTGTCATATTTCTTCATGGTCACCAAGCAATTATCCAAATTCTTTCTTCCATGTAGATAACCTTTGCTGAACCTCAGCCTCTCAAGACCTGGTTTTCATGTCATTTTCTCTACCCCACTCACAACAGCCACCACCATCACCCTCCAATCTAATAAAACTGATGACTCCCTCTGTTGGGAGCCCACTCTCCCTGGATGTCTTTCTGTATTAATATTGGAAACTTTCCTTCTGCTTGATGGTTCCTCTTCCATCTCCTTCCACAGAGAAGATCTTACTCTTATTCAGATGCACAATGCCTGCATGCTTGTTGGGTATACAAAGGATTATTCCACAACTATTGAACACCTGCTGTTTGCCAATACTTGTTAGAAGCCAGAGAGGCATAGACTTTTCTCTCTGTTCTCAACATGCTCACAACCCACTGGGGAATGGATGCTTATAAATCTAAACTCATTCAGCCTAAGAGCGGGGTCTGGGAAAGGGCTGAGGCGGAGCTGGTAATTGGCAAGGCCAGGAACACATAAAAACTCGTCATATTTTAGTATCTCTTCTATGATTTTCATAATCTGAATGCACCTGCTTTAATCATATGTTCCACTTTGTTTACTAATGTCTTATCTGTATAAACTGAACCTATGCTTCTCAAACTCATGTGCACACAGATCACCTGGGGATTTTGTTAAACTGCAGTTTGTGATTCAACAGGCCTGGGGAGGGGCCCGAGAGTCTGCATTTCCAGTAAACTCCTGGCACACCGTTGCTGCTGGTCTATAGACCACACATTGAGGAGCAAGGCTATGAACTGTTGTCATGTCAACATGTAAACATTGTTAAAGGGGCATCAGTTTTTGGAAAAACTCTTAGTGCTCCCCACCTAGACATTCTTCTGACTGTAATTAAACATGATGCAAGTTACAGCAAGAGAAGTTAAGGTTCAGCAGTGATCCCCAAGAAACTGACAGGATGCTTTGAAACTGTTCATTCCTGGCCCCAGTTTTATCATCTAAACAAATGTCTTAGATGATATGGATGCTGGATCTTTTTTACTGCACTTGAGGTCTGCTGCTACCAAATGACTGTTGTCTGAGTGTGTAGCAAGTTTTTCCCAAATATTCAAGATTGCCATTCTGTACTTACATCTCCCTTATATTTAAACTATAATATCCCAGGTCCTTAATGTATCTGGAATATCTGTTAACAAAATTTTATAATTGCCTTAAACAATTATAAAGAAAATACTTCTGTTCATGCAATTTTAATAAACAAACTCTGCAAGGTACCCATGGGAGTCTAATTTCTTGTTAACTCTTAATGGTTCCTATGACAGCATCTACATATTTTTTATGTTTGTTAGAGTCAGCTACTCATCATCAAAGTCAAACCTCATTAGACCATCAGACTTTGGGCCCCCATGCTAACATCTAGCATCATTTGTCAGTTTTTAGCTTTCCTTCTATCAAGACAAAATCCCTCCTTGAGCGGTCTTCTTTTGTAGGTCTTCTTCCTCTCTTCCTCACACATTCTCCGGCACTGTTCCAGCCAGACCAAGGGCCCAGGCGCGTGAGAAGCCATTAGAACTCTTCCTGCCTGCTACTCAGCACCACCTTACCACAATCACACACTGTCTGAGGGGCAGCTTGGGCTGTCTGGTTTGCCCTCAAGCACTTAGTCATCACATCACTTCCCCTGATAAGTAGCAGTGGACTGAAGAGAAGCAGAACTCTTCATCATGCAGGAACACAGAAGGCACTGGAAGCCTTCGCTTGCCCAGTGTCAGAGTCTGGAGAGGACTCTTCTAAAGGACCTTGACTCCTTCTCACCTGTCATGGTCTCATTTAGATCAATGCCAAGGACGATGAAGGTGTCATCGTTGGATCCTGGGACAATGTCTACTCCTATGGTGTTCCCCCATCAGCCTGGACCGGAAGTGTTGACATACTGTTGGAATACAATAGTTCTCAGAAACCAGTCCGCTATGGTCAGTGCTGGGTTTTTGCTGGTGTCTTTAATACATGTAAGTATCCAGTTGAGTAAAAAAAATTTTTAATGTAAAGGAAATGTCACCTCAAGACATTTAGTCTATAACCTGGTGAAGGGACCTAGCAGTCTCTGTTGGATCTATAGAATTTGTGGATGGTTATTCTGGGATGTAGTCAATGCATAATGAAATTGTACTGGGCCAGTATGCTCATAATTTCTTTTTGATTGCAAAACCTTTATAGAAAGAGGGACTATTTCCTACATACTCCATCTTTCAACCCTGAGCAAAATGGAGAGTCTTGGGGCCAAGAAAGGGTGTGGGGGAAGGATATATAATTTTTAATTAGTAACCTCCACATTTTAAAAAAGCTTAAATTAGCAAAATTTAAAATAATAAATAATAAGATGTAGACTTCTAATTTGTTATTCAGAAGGTTTATAAATATGCTTATTTGCTTACTGTATATCCCTGAGAATTTTGTAAATATCCCCACTTAGTTTTTACCATAGCTGTGGAGGGAGGGTGGCAGGTGGGCTTATCTCAGTTCTTATATATGAGTCTCAATGCCCCTAAGCAATTAGACACCAGAACTTAATGAACGATCTTTACTCCCTGGCATGCCCTCTTGCCTTTAATCTACCCAACATCCAAACCGTAGAGGAAAACGTGGGAATAGAACCGTTCTCTTCCACCTCGTGCATTTGTCTGTCCAGGCCCAGACAATGTTATTGTTAATTCGGTGAATAGTTTTAAAAAATACATTTATTTCAGTATGTCTTCATCACTGGCAATGATATTCATTCTCATGCCATTTCTATAGCCCTGTAAGAAAGACATGAAACTCAAGTCAAAGTGTTCTTTCTGCTTACTCACTAATAAAGACTGTTTTATCCAGTTAGCATGTTTTTTAATCAGAAAAATCAAGGAGGGTCTGCAGGCTGGAAGCCAGGATGAAACAAGTTTTTATAAATGCTCAGGAAGACTGTCAGTCTCAGCCTGAAGTTGTGACCGTCTAAGAGTCGGTTAGAGGCCCAAGTGGGGAGAAATCATAAGTGTAGTGTTGTGGGTTTTGTTTCTCTAAGGCATCAAACTGAGTAGGGTTATTTTCTTAGCCATTCCCATATACTTAAGAGCTACAGGAACATATATTTCCTGGGAGCAATGACAGGCAGTGGAGCTGAGGTATCAGTGTCCTAGAAAGCCTGGTCTCTGGAGCTCCGCACGGAAGCCTGAACTTCAGGAATGCTAACAGTTGGAGGAAGGCCCCCTCCTCCGTGGCTCCCAAGCCAGGATTGTGCCAGGGGCTCAGCGGAGACAGCCTCTCTGATGAAACATTCCCAGGAAAACACAAAGCGCTCCCCACGTCCCCCTGATGCCCGCAGTTTTGCTGTCCCAATGTGATTCCTTTAGGTTCAGAAAAAGATAAAATAGTAAACAACTTCCATGCACGTATTGTTGCTGTTGTTTAGTCACTAAGTCATGTTCGACTCTTTTGCGACCGCATGGACTGTAACCTGCTAGGCTCCTCTGTCCATGGGATTCTCCAGACAAGAATACTGGCAAGGTTAGCCATTCTAGGGGATCTTCCTGACTCAGGGATCAAACGTGAGCTTCCTACATTGCAGGCAGACCCTTTACCACTGAGCCACCAAGGAAGCCCTCCACTTGTGTGTGCCTTCTGTATAAAAGGATCATCAGGTCTATTCCTGAAAACTGACTCTGGTGATAATGCAGAGGCCCAATGTAGGGATACCACCATGAGGATAAACCTGAAAGGGGAATTTGGAGGGGAGGAGGTCTTAGTGCCCCATGTCAAGCTGCATCTGGCTTAAAATTATGAGCTCAGCAGACTCTGGGATAAATCTCACTCTGCAATTATGTGAGTTGGTGCTAAGCTAGAAATAGAGCTAGAGTACCAATCATTTTGTTGGTAAAACTGTGGTGTGTGTCAGGGTTGTAAATCCAGAGACGAAGATGGAAGTGGGAGGCAGGTGGTGGTTGCCATCAGCGTCATTTGGCGTGTGAAGATTAAGTCATTTAATGAGGACCCTTGAATCTCTACCAGACTCATGTTTGGACTTCCAAGGTTGTTCTATTGAAGTGGGTGGATCGTCTTTGGTTAAAAATGCTAAACAATTCTGAGAGGGGGAAAAAAAGGCAAGTCATTAATCTTAAAATTGTCAGCTGAATTATTTTCAATGAGCACTGATGTCTGGCGTCCTGGGAGCCAGGAAGGGCATTTGGATTAAGTTTGATCAATAGGTACATATGGCAAGAGATGCATCCAGGTAATTTATTATCTAACAATTAAAATGAATCTGCGGTGTCACTCTCCACCAAGTGTCACAAAAGCAAGTTCCACCCAGGAAAACAAACCACACGGAGGGTCTGCTTGGTAAATTCCTGATTTCCTATTAGCTGGGGTTTTTTAATTTTTATTTTCAGAAACACAGGCCATTAGCTAGACTAAAATAATCCTACTTTGATGATCATGTGATTAGCAACTAAACAATTGGCACCCTGCTACTGGGATCCCATTCCCACTGGTATCATTTGACGCCCACTGGTCCAGCAGAAAGGCTTCTGTCTGCTTCCCTGATCCTTGACGACAGGCCCCTTTTGGCTTTGGACACCTGAGAACAACGTGTCCATGTTGGTCAAGAAGAAAGTCCCTTCTGAGAAGGGATTGCTCCCTCTGTGTTTATTAGATCTTGGTGATCTGTTTAATTGTGGTCTGTCCCTCTTTCCTGCAGTTTTGCGATGCCTGGGGATACCAGCGAGAATCGTCACCAACTATTTCTCAGCCCATGACAATGATGCCAACTTGCAAATGGACATTTTCTTGGAAGAAGACGGGAACGTGAACTCCAAACTCACCAAGGATTCAGTGTGGTGAGTTTGATTTACAAGCGCACTGGCTGATATCAAATTGAAGTGCATAACACACTTACCACCAGACAGAGTCAGTCTCATGTTTCTTTCTGTTCTATTTTAAGAACTAGTCAATACCATAGGCACAAATGTCTGATTGTCAGAGATTGTTTTTAGCTAATGAATGAAAAATGTTACTGAACAGCAGTTTGGGCTTCTAGTAATAAAGATCGATCACCCCATTACAACAGCAACTCCTGGAAAAGGCCACAGATTTAGTGGCTAGAGCCTATACCCGTTCTTCTCTAGCTTTTGTTGTTGTTGCTGTTCAATCACTGAGTTGTGTCCAACTCTTTGCAACCCCAGCACACCAGGCTGCCCTGTCCTTCACTATCTCGGAGTTTGCTCAAACTCGTGTCCATCAAGTCGATGATGCTATCTAACCCTCTCATCCTCTGTCGTCCCCTTCTCCTGTTGCCTTCGATCTTTCCCAGCATCAGGGTCTTTTCCAATGAGTCAGTTCTTCTCATTAGGTGGCCAAAGTATTGGAGCTTCAGCTTCAGCATTAGTCCTTCCAGTGAATATTCAGGGTTGATTTCCTTTAGGATGGACTGGTTGGATCTCCTTGCAGTCCAAGGGGCTCTCAGAGTCTTCTCCAGAACCACAGCTCTAGCTTAGTACATGACTATTACGGTGAACAGCAGAGACACAGAAGCCATGTATTCTCTACTGTAAGAGTAATAGAGCCAACGTTTATTAAGCACTTACTGTGTACCAGTCTCTGTGTGTACATGATCTTATCTAACCCTTTTAAGTTTAATCAGATAGGAGTTTATTACCATTCCATTTACAGCTGAGCAAACTGAGGCGCAGAGAGGTTAAAATACTTTTCTCAAGGTCACACATCTGGTAAGCCAAGAATAAAACCAAGAACATCTGACCCTTAACCGCAACCTTTTTGTCTTTGGCCTTTGCAATGTAAATAGGATTGCCCTTTGGATGTAAAGATGTGGTTCTCCTGATCTGTGACCTCATCTTTCATTCAGAGATAGAAGTAGAAATAAAGTCAGAATTATTACGAAATACCAGCCCTATGTTTTTTTCACTGCCCTGAACAGCCGTATCATAAGCTGGCTGCAAGGAGTTTAGGATTCCAAAGAAATTTCCTTTATCCATGGGGACCCATTCACTCCAAAACAGTATTCTAAAAAGATGAGGGGGGAAATCCCAAGAATCCAGATGTAAAGGGTATTCACAAAGGTCTGTATGGAAGGAAACTGCCAGGCATGAATTCAGTGGAATTTCCAAGCCAAAAAGATGTCTCCTAGAGCTGTTCTTTATAAGTAATAAAGCTAAAACACTGTCAGCGGTGAAAACATCCGAGTGGGCATGGGAGGAAGTTGGAAGCTCATTTTAGAAGAAATTAAAAGTTAGAAGTGTCTTAACTCCCCCATGTCACAGGAATGGAGCACAGATGCAGGGGCAGAATTCACTCAGCAGTCCCAGTAAACGCTCATTTGAGAATGAGAAAAGAAGGAAATTGCTGAACTAGTGGCAAAATGCTCATATGAATAAAAAAACACTGCAGTTCACTTGAAGGGAGTGAGCTGAGAAATGACAAGCTGGAGACTATAGGCAAGACAAAACCTCACCTCTGTAAACTGAACGGCAATTGAAAGCACCATTTAAGCCCTTGGAATCCCGGTAGAGCAGCCCTGTGTGTATATGGAATGACAAAAAAAAAAAAAAAAAGACCCAAATAGCCATCCCCGAAGCTGCTGTGACATTCAAACATGGCAGATAAGGAAAATGGTACAGATGAACCCACTTGCAGAGCAAGCATAGAGACAGCGCTGGAGGAAAGACCATGGACGTGGGGTGAGGGACGACCTGGGGGAGCAGCGCTGACGTATATACACGAGCGCGTGTAACACAACAGCCGGTGGGGCATGTGTAACACAACAGCCTGTGGGAAGCTGCTGTACAGCACACGGGCCTCAGCTCGGAGCTGTGAGGACCTAGAGGGGTGGGAAGCCCACAGGGAGGGGATGTAGGTAGACATAGAGCTGATCCACTTCCTGTAGAGCAGAAACGAGCACAGCCTTGTAAAGCAATCATACGCCGATTTTTTTTAAAGAATTATTTGTCATTCTGCACTGCTTACCTATTCCTTACTCTCTCTCTCCACACACACACACACACACACACACACTCACTCAATGCCCTTGTAGCCAACTGCAGTTCAGAATTATTCCTTCCAATTCTTTAACCCAAATGCCTCCCCCCATAAATCCACACAGACACCCCAACAAGTAACCTCACGACGCCCCTTGTTCAACTGATACAAGGGCGTGAAGCTGACAGACCTTTCCGTGGTCCTCCTTTCCTCTGTTGGCTCTCGGCTCCGAATTCCTTTCCTAGTTTCTACCTCTCTCACCCCTTCATTGTGCTCCTTCGTTGTCTTCCCTGAAGATCCCACCACCGTGGGGCCATGTTCTCTGGTCTGGGACCCTCCCGCCTCCTCCACAAGCAGACCACCACCCCAGTCCCCCTGTCTCCCCTCTGCTTGGCTCACGGACGGTGACTGACTGTCTGACTAACTGAACGGCTGCTGCTCACTCAGCTCGGGACATGCCAGATCGTGGAGCACAGAGATTAAAGGGTTTGGTCAGATCTGGGTCAGGCTGTGTGACCTTGGGCACCGCACACCCTCTCTGTGTCTCTCTTGTCCCCTAGGGTGGAGATGACATTTCCAAGCATAACAGGTGCTTAATGAATGTTAGTTGCTGTTACTGCGTTCATTACTAGCCGCACAGCTGGAATTTCATGGAGGCAATATGTTGCCGTCGACCTCAGCACACTGAAGTAGTCAGGAAGAGAGGGGTGCCCAGTGTTCTAAGATGACTTGCTATTTCTGTCACTCTGGGTTGTTTTTTTAAAAAAAACGAAAGCCAGAAACTGCCTCCTCAGTACAAATACCAGTGAACCCTAGAAGTGATAAATGTTCTAGAAAGCCAGAAGTATTTCTGAGAGCCTCCTTGATCGAGGAGGCTGGTAGAGGCTGTCCCTGGACATGTCCACCAGCATGGGCTCATCACAACCATCCCTGAGTCAAGCTCTGACTTGGGCAGACACTGGCCGTGTGACCTTGAGAAAATAGCCTCACCTCTCTGAGCTTCCTCATCAGTAGCCTGTGGCTAAACTTAGTAGTTACCAATTAAATGACAATGTAATGAGGCAATTAAAGTTCTCCCCCCAGTGCTAGGTCGGAAGGCAGTGCTTGGCGGGCACCTGCCCTTGAGACTGGCGAGAAGCAGGGCCCGCCTGCAGGGATGGCAAGCCGGGGAGGGGTGGGGGCAGAAGGCTGACAGAGGCTGAGCCCAGGCAGGGAGGAGGCCGTGGGCCCCCGCTGACCCCCGAGAGGCCAGGGCCACACGGCTGGCAGCACGTGGCCTGACGAACTTCCTAGTGGGGGTCTTCGGAGCCGCCGGCCTCCCTTCCCTCCTCAGGCTCCTCTCAGACAAACTGCCGGTTTGCCCCGGCAAACCGGTGGCCCCGGTGGCCCCTGCTCCCCTCTTTCTAAAGGCACCCATGAGAATGATTGCCTGGCTTTCTCAGTGCCCCCACCGTCTCTTCAACACTGAGGTGCTGATGGTGGCGAATCGTGTCCAGCTTGTCCAGCTGGGTCTCGGTGACTCTTCTCCGTGGCTCGGTGGAGTCCCACATGCCCGAAGCAGAAATACGCCCAGACGGGGGATCGGAGGGAGAGTGGAAGACAGGTGTGAAGGTGTGCTGAGCGGTTCAGAGCCAAGAGGGCTGAAGTCTGGCTTCCCCCTGGGCTCTACCTCCTTCACCCTCACAGACCACCCAGCACTGACCACTCACCCGCCGGCCTCCTGCTCTGCCAGCCTAGCTCCCTGCATGTGGATCCCCCCTCCCACAGAGCCCCAGCTTGCCACGGACAGCGGTTTGGCCGCCAGTGGACGTCCTCTTGATGCCCGCGGAGGGAAGAGTAGGCTTCTTGCAGATTCAGGAGAGGGAGGGGCCCTTACAAGGGCACAGCTGGGCGGAGTAATTGGACCTTGGGTTCGCAAATGAAATTCCGGGAGGGCCAATGCAAGGTGGCAGACCCTGGAAGGAGCGATTTAAGCCTCCTGTCCCAGTGTGCTGATGGGTTTGGAATCATGTGTAACCTCGGGGGGAGGCATCCATGAATCACCGAGGACAGCTCAATGAAGGTGCTGGTGCAATGTCCAGCTGCAACCCAGGCAGTGAACAGGGACGTGGGGCTCACGCTGGGCAGGAGTAAGGTGACCATTTGTCCACATCCTGAATGAGCTCAGCTTGCTCACCTCATCATACCACAGCCACAGTATAAATGGAAACAAGTTTTTATGGGAATTAGGGCTCCAACATAGTAAAAGGTGAATGGATAGTAGTTTGGGTTCCAATCAGTTCTCATGGATTTGGGGTAATTACATGATGCCACTTTTGTAAAAACTTTTTATTTTCTTTTGGGGTACAGCTGATTAACAAACAATGTTGTGGTAGTTTCGGGGGAACAGCAAAGGGACTCAGCCATACATATACATATATCGGAAATGGAAACAATTTTAAAAGAAAGGGATGGTGGTGCTAATTAGGGTCAGTCAGTCAGTTTAGTTGCTCAGTCATGTCCAACTCTTTGCAATCCCATGAATTGCAGCACGCCAGGCCTCCCTGTCCATCACTAACTCCCTGAGTCCACCCAAACCCATGTCCATCAAGTCGATGATGCCATCCAGCCATCTCATCCTCTGTCGTCCCCTTCTCCTCCTGCCCTCAATCTTTCCCAGCATCAGGGTCTTTTCCAATGAGTCAGCTCTTCGCATCAGGTGACCAAAGTATTGGAGTTTCAGCTTCAACATCAGTCCTTCCAATGAACACCCAGGACTGATCTCCTTTAGGATGGACTGGTTGGATCTCTTTACAGTCCAAGGGACTCTCAAGAGTCTTCTCCAACACCACAGTTCATGAAAGGCATTTCAGTACAAGGCTCCTCTCCTTCTAAATGGAAGTGTGATCCAGTGTCCCACTGCTGGAGTGGAAGTGGTCATATGGGATGATTCTGGGTAAAGGGTCTGTGCCCACCTCTAGACTTGTCTCCATCAGAATGTAGCCCTCAGCGGGGGAGCCATTTCTGTTATATTTTACTTTTGCTTTGCCAACACAGTGCAGGGCATAGAACTGGTTGGAAAACATTTTAAGTACTCATTTAGCTGATCAATCTCATTTAATTCATTCTACAAATGCTATTATACATGAATACATCCAAATGTCAGATGCTAAGGATTCAGGGGGGAGTTAATCGGGTCACTGCCCTCAAGGTGCTCCATCCAATGTTCACCAGCGAGACAACGACATACAGTACACGCTATAAGAATGTAAGGTGGGTGGCAATGTGAGCCAGGAGTCCTGGAGATGAAGGGAAGGGGCTTCTATCCTAAACCCAGGGGTGGAGGGGAAGGTGTTCACATGGTGAGCGAAGCTGTTGTCCCCTTGCAATCTTCCGGCCGTGCTCTTCAAAGATGAAATGCCCAGAAAGTGACCTTGACCCACAGTTGAAACTCATGGTGAAAGTCTAAGGGTCTGAAGTGAGACGACCAGAGATCAATCTGTTTCAAGGTCAAGTGGGAAGGAATGGAAGGTGGCTCAGTAGGTAAAGGAATCGCCTGCAATGCAGGGGACGCAAGAGACAGGTTTGATCCCTGGGTTGGGAAGATCCCCCTGAGGAGGGCGTGGCAACCCACTCCAGTCTTCTTGCCTGGAGAATCCCATGGACAGAGGAGCCTCGTGGGTTGCTGTCCGTAGGGTTGCAAAAAGTCAGACACGACTGAAGCAACTGAACACGCACGCACACACATCTTATATTATTATGACTGTGGTTGTTGACGGTTGAAACTCACTCTCCCTATATCCAGCCCCTCACACTCCTTCATGGACGATCTCAAGAACCTCTGACGCTTTGCCCTCTTCCCGAAGGGGCTGATGCCCCCAAGGCTGCACATTCACGAGAGGCTGATGGACTCACTACTGTTTGGGAACAGAAGCAGGTTGCTCTTACCATCAACACCTCTCCTGTTTCTCCAGCTGCCAGGCACTGTCCAATCCCAGGTGCTAGCTCCTTTAAGACTAGCCCACGCCGCACTCGGAGTTGCAGAGATCCCAACAGTCACCAGCACCCAGAGGCCCTCTTGGAGTCAACAGCTTCCTAGACTCTGGGACTCCTTCTCTCCCATCTAAGCCTCTGCCTCAGGTGTCCCTTCTCATTCTGCTCACATTCCTGGGGGAAGGTCTTCATCTCTAGACGGTGAGCTCCAGGTGGGGTTGGTGAAAGCACGTGCTGCTCATGCCCTCGGGATGTGACGAGAAGGTCTGTGCTCCTGTGTGCTCACCTAGGCCCGTGGCCCATCCATCTGCTCCCCAGAGGCCAGCTGATTGACCAGCTGTCAGATGTAGAAAATGGCATAGCTCAGAGCTTTAAGCACCTCGTGATATTAAAGACAATTGGAAAGGTGATGAATGCTAAAACATTAGCAAGAGTCTTTCCTTTATTGCCTTTTCATTTGAAATTAAGTAGGTTTGATGAAACTGGCTTTCTCGATTAAACTTTTTAAAAGAATTGTGAGTTAGCAAATTTGTATTTATCAATTTCAGCTCAAAGTTGGGACAATCTAAGAACTAGTCAGTGAATCACGTGGAAAGAAATTATAGTTTTATTTTGTTTTTCCTTAGGATCTCATGGGAAAACACCAGATCAAGTCAAACTGCTCTTGTAATTCTCTTTCCTCTCTTTCTCTCCATGGCTCAAGGCAATATGATTAGCTCTGCCACTAATTAGCTGAGTGACTTTGGGCAAGTTGCTTGAATTCTCTGGGCCTTAATTTTCTCATATGACTTCTAATTTAATGAGGTATAGGGTCACCTCCAATATTCTTGCCTGGAAAATTCCATAGACAGAAGAGCCTGGTGGGCTACTGTTCATGGGGTCACAAGATTCAGACAGGACATAGCAATTAAACCTCCACTGCCCCCAGCTCCAAAATGAATACTTTTTAAATAAATGTCACTGTTCTTCCAGCCAGGCCTTTCTTCCCGTGGTCAGTAGTTTCTGCCCCAGGAACCCTGCTCATCTGCACAGGCCAGACTGGGACCCGCTCACCCACGTGTAGGTGCTGCTTTGCAAACTGGCTCCTCAAGCAGAAAAGACACAGAAATCAAACATGCCACAGACAATGTCTGTAATTCTTTGGCTGGCCTCAGTGCACCTGCTTCTTAAAAAATAAAAAAATCCTAACTTCCTCCACTACTTTTTGGAAAGAGTACAGTTGTTATTGTTTGTTTTTCACTTCAAATGCAAAAAAAAAAAAACCTCTACTGCAACGGATAGTGTCGAATCTATAAATAAATCTCTTTCTAAGCAAGTTTTAGAGCAGAAATTCAGCAGCTTTCATGCTGGGGAGCCAGTCCTGGATGTAACACAACCCCACAGAGCCTAATCTCATTGCAGTCTTACACTTACATGCTGGTTTACCCATCATAGGTACATTTTTGATGTTCAGACTGATACACTTTAAAAAAAAAATGCTTTTTACTTTGTATTGAGGTATAGCTGATTTACAAGGTTGAGATAGTTTCAGGTGAACAGTGAAGGAATTCAGCCATACATATAAATGTATCCGTTCTTCCCCCAGCCTCGCTCCCCTCTAGGCTGCCACCTAACATTGAGCAGAGTTCCTTGTGCTGCAGAGCAGGTTCTAGTCGGCCATTGATTCTAAATACAGCGTGTACCTGTCCATCCCAAACTCCCTGACTATCTCTCTCCCCCATCCCCCCCCGACAACCATAAATTTGCTCTCTAAGTCTGTGAGTCTCTTTCTGTTTTCTAAGTAAATCTGGTTTTGACCCCTGTTTGGGGAACTAAATCTCACATGTTGCATGGCCAAAAAATAAAATCAAATTTTTAAAAAAGAAAAAGACAATCTCTGCAGACTGATGCACTTTGTATGTTGTTTTTAGAAGCTCAGTGTGTCCTGACTAGTTGGACTTTCACATTGTTATATTGTAGTTGAGTTTTAATCACGATACGCAAAAAGAATTATCCAGAAATGAATTCCAAGAAAAACAGAAGAAAATTTCTGAATATAAGCCAAACTGCTTACGATGCTTAGAGTTCACAAAATTATCTTGTGATGTATCCAAGTTACCAATCCTGAACAGCTACCAAAGATATTTATTTTCAAATAACTTATCGAGTTAACCACACTCTTGTCAGCCAAATTATTTCTGAGAAAATTACCTGGAGCTAGATCACGAGACTGTCACTAGAGAACTGAGAATATATGCTGTGAATCCACCCCAGAGTCTCCAAGGAAGGACTGAGAAACTTATCTGCCACCTCCAAAAATCAAAATAGCTCCTGCTTATGGAACGCTTTCTTTGTGCCAGGCCCTAAGCTAAGTGGGTGACATGTATCGCTATTAACTCATTTAATCCTTTTGACAACCCATTAAGGTAGTGGCTATTACTGTCCTCACTTCTAGAGGAAGAAATCGAGGCACAGTAACTTAACCATGGTCACCAGCCTTTAGCTTCCATGATTTCTGGTTGGGAATCATTTTTAATTCCATTGATAATCCGTTGTACATAATAAACCCCTTTGTTTGTGTGCTGTACTCCAAATTGTCTCTCTGTCTTCAGCTTTTGACAGTTTGACTATGAGGCATTTAGGTATATATCCCTTTGAGTTTATCCTCTTTGGGTCTTTTAATTTCTAAGGTGTGTATATTACTATCTGTCATCAAATTTGGAAAAGTTTTCAGCTATTACTTTTTCAAATATTCTTTCTGCCTCTTCTCCCTCTTTCATTTCCTTCTAAGAGGCCCATTATGTGTGTGTTCCACGTGCCTTGGGGCTCTGTTCATTTTTCTTCATATATTTCTTCTGTTATTCAGACTAGATCATTTCAATTAACTTCTCTTCAAGTTCACTGTTTCTTTACTCTTTCTACCTGCTCAAATCTGCTTTTGAGACCTTCTAGTGAATTGGAGAAGGAAATGGCAACCCATTCCAAAGTTCTTGCCTGGAGAATCCTAGGGACGGCGGAGCCTGGTGGGCTGCCGTCTGTGGGGTGGCACAGAGTCGGACACGACTGAAGCGACTTAGCAGTGAATTTCTGAAATTTTTATTCTAGCTATTATACTTTTCAGTTCCAGAAATTCTGTTTGATTCCTATCCATAATTTCTACCTCCTCATTGATATTCTCTGTTTGGTTAGACATTGCTTTCAAAGGGCTCCCAAACAGGTTAATAGTGATAATTCAGTTGCTGAAATTTAAGGAGTGCCAAGTCCATTTTCTCTTCTTTGTTCTTTGATAAGCTGCACGTTTTTATAGGCACTGTGGTTGTAAGGTTGTTCATTTTCAAGACTACCATGGAGCTACAGAGAGAGGGGTAGAAATAAGGGAAATTAAAATGCCCCAAAACTCGCAGTTTTTACTGAGGTTCTTTTGTTTTTGTTGAGTAAATCCTCCCTATGTTGTTGCAAACCTTTGGTCCATTTCCAGAGTTCTAGAGAAGTTGGTTTTGATCATGTTAGGATTCTCATTATTTTCATGAAGGAGTAGATTTTTGGAAGCCCTTCCCTTGCCATTCTGGGAATTTTTCTCCAGAGCACACTTTTAACCACTATACAAGTGGTTAGAAATTTGGGGCGTATCATACCCTGGAGGGTTTTACATTCTGTAGGAATAGTTTGGAGGAGGGCATGGCAACCCGTACAGTACTTTTGCCTGGAGAATCCCATGAACAGAGGAGCCTGGCAGGCTGCGTGTAGCCCATGGGGTCACAAAGAGTCAGACATGACTGAGCAACTAAGCACAGCACAGGAATAGTTTGGGATCTAATATCATCTTCCTGACATACATCTGCTGAAATACAAAATATTTTATGTATTTTTTATTTCATGAAGTCTTCTGTACATTATAAGGCATTATATTATCTTTTAGGAATTGTGTATAGAAATCTGTGGACTTTGTTTCAGTATAATAAATGGAGTGTTACGAAACATCTGTTTTAAAACTAGGAAGGAATATTAATTTTTGAAGGTTGAAAATCACTGCACAGGACTCTCCTCCCCTTCCTTTCATATTTCTATCCTAGTCCTACAGCAATAATGTCTCCAAAGTTATCTCCCAAATACTTGTTCTACTCAGGTCCCACGTAAGAGTGACAAGGAGGGAGTTTGGGAGGTAAAAAATGAGAGATCATCACAAATACTTCTCATGAGATTAGAACGAAAGGAGAAAATGGAAGCCACCTGATAAACCACATAGAAAGTGCTAAGGTATCTTTCACAACAAGAAAAATGTCATGTTTTGGTTAATCATAAATTCTGCTTAAGAGAGTCATCTTATACTCGGACCAAAGGTTACCAGTTTTCAAATAATTAAAAGCTAATGAAATATGTACCACCTAAGCTATACTGAATGGAATTTAATTTCTTTTGATAATTAATAAGACCTCTTGAAAAACTTCATATAAATAAGAGTTTTCAGTATAGCATACTCATAAACAGCTGTATAATAGAAAAAAGTAATTTTGGTAACTACTAAGACTGTTGGCTGTATTTTTTAAAATTCCTCTCAATAATTATGGATAAGCTTGGTCAGAATTTATTATAAAAAGCTTTCTATATGTTAAAGTTATTCTCAAAATCCAATCTCTTCTCCATTTTCGGCCGGAATATTAATTGATAATTTGCTATGCAAGTGAGAGATAAAGGTGTCCAAGGCCGTATTGTCACAGTAAATACAGCAGAGGGAATTCAGCACAATGACAGAGGACCTCCTGCTAAGTAGTGATGTCAGATGTGGCTCCTGAGTGGGTGGCATCTACCTCCTGAACCTTTGGGAGGTTTCATTTGGTCTCTTTCATTTCTGGTGCCACAATTTAAAAAATAAAACAGATGATCAAAAGAGCGAAAACTATCAAAAGAGGAGAAAAAATAAATTTACATGATTATCTCCTATTGTCCTAAAAATCATTGCTAATAAAGCTGCTGTAAAATTCTCTCCATAAATATTCAAGATATCAATACCTGGAATCTTGAGAAGAAAGGGGAAAGGCTATATACTTTCAAGGCATAGGCAAAACACATTCCCAGGAAAAGTTGTAAGCAGAAACAAACTTGCTAAGTATCAGCATACTGTACGTGTAACTGAATTTATCCAGTAGGGCCTGGGAGGACCGTACCAACATTTAGACCATACCAACGTTCTGATTGGTTCAAGTTCACGTCCACTGAGTTGGTGATGCTATCTAACCATCTCATCTTCTGCTGCCCTCTTCTCCTTTTGCCTTCAATCTTTCCCAGCATCAGGGTCTTTTCCCGTGAGCAAACTCTCAGGGGATAGTGGAGGACAGGGAAACCTGGCATCCTGCAGTCCAACAGGTCGCAAAGAGTCAGACATGACTGAGGGACTTTCATTTCACTTCATGCTACATCAGATGGTGCTTAAACTGCAGCTTCTTAATGAGCATCGTAGGATTCCTTCCCTGCATATAACAAGCAAAAACAAACACCTTCATTACTTCTCTCTTTTCTTGATGGGCGATTTGTTCCTCCCGGGGATATTGGCTTGATATCCGCCCATTTGGACCTTTGGGAGCCTTTGGTGGACAAGACCCCAGAGAAACTCAAAATGCCCCTCTTGGCCTTAGCACTCCAGCATCCGCTGACAGTGAACAGCTGCATTCTGAAGAAGCACAGTTCTCCCAGCTCCACCGAAGAGCCCTGAAGTGTGCCCCTTCCTCTGAATAACTCCCCTCTGTTGTCTGGCTTCACTACCTTTCCCAACTGACAAGGATTTTCTTGGTCCAGACTTTTATCTCCGTTTTGGAATGTCTTATAGACAAGCCTCAGGATCCACCGACTTGTCTCTCCTTCTCTCCCACAAGCCCCCCCACCCGACGCCTTCATGATTGGAATGACCAGATGTCAGCAAGCCCAAGGCGTGCAGTCGTTCTTGCCATCAGTACCGCTGCCTGTGTGAGGAGTGCACCCGCAGGGCTAGAGAGGGGTGTGTGTGTGTTAGTCCCTCAGTCGTGTCCGACTCTTTGCAATCCCATCGTGGACTGTAGCCCGCCAGGCTCCTCTGTCCATGGAATTCTCCAGGCAAGAATACTGGAGTGGGTTGCAATGCCCTCCTCCAGGGGATCTTCCTGACCCAGGGAGTGAATCTTGGTCTCTGGCATTGCAGGCAGACTCTTTACCGTCTGAGCCACCAGGGAAAAGATGAGGGTACGCCCCGTTAACACAAATAGTTTGCAAGACAGACCAGCTCCAGCCATTTTTCAAATGAATTCAAATACTTGGTTTACATTTGAAGCTGGTCCAAGACATCTCTTCCAGGGCTTTCTCTCGATCTTGTTTGTGCTGTCCCTTGAGCCCTAATAAAGCTGCAGAAACAGAATTGCAATCCCACGTCTCTTTCTTTTTAGGGAAGAAAACCTTTCTGCACAGATTGCAGAAAAGATGACCCTGTGGAATGTTTAAGCAGTTAGCCAAATTAAAGGCAGTAAAGGACGCCTTGCTTAAACTATCCACTCCATTTGAACATACAGCATGCAGAGCTCAGAAGCCCATCTCAGTCTCAGCTGTGTTTTCGGTCCACTCTGCACCCTCCCATGAGCTCTTGTTACTCTAGATGTGACCTTAGCCGGTTGGAACCAGGACAGATTCTGAACTGCGTTCTTCCCCCTTTAATAAAATGTACTTCTCTTAATGTTTTTTTTCTGTATATATTTATTACAAAAATTTCAAACATTGCAGAAAAAAAGTATAAAAATAAGAGTCATCCACTTTCTAACTACTCAGAATATTTGAAACATTTTGTTAAGCATTCTTTAACAGGTCCCTTTGCACACTGTATTCATTTTTTATTGTTGCATAACAAATTACCAGAACCTTGGCAGCTAAAACGGCACAAATGTATTATCTAGCAGTCTCTGTGGGTGAGGAGTTTGGGCACAGTGTAGCTGTCCTCTGCTTAGGGTCCCAAATGATGGCGATCAAGGTAGTAACTGTGGGCCCCTCTGATACCTGGTGCTCTCTTCCAAGTTCACTCAGGTTGCTGGAAGAATCCAGCTCCTTCCCGCTGTAGAACTCGCCGAAGCTGCTCTTTTCTTCCAGGCCAGCAGGGGAACGTATTTGCTGCTTCAGATCTCTGGTTTGCTCTGTCTTAGACCTCGAGACCCAGATTTAAAGGCTCACATGATTAGGTCAGCTCCACGTGATAATCTCCTTTTTAATTAAATCAGCAGATTAATTAGCTTAATTACATCTGCAAAATCCTCTTTGCCAGGTAAAGTAACATCATCCCAGGAGTGACAAGGCATCCGATTCATAGACATCACCCATATTCAAGGGGAAGGGATTCATACAAGAGTGGGGCTCGTTGACATCTCTGCCTTCCACACAAACGGACACATCCACAGTGAACACTGGACTTTGTGTTCTGTAGTGTGATTTTAAAAATAGATACGCCCTGGTTATTTTCCTACCTAATAAATACAGATCAGATTTTTATGGCTGAAGACTGCTCTATTTTGTGATTTTAAAATAATCAATCGCATATTGGATGGTTTCTGGTTTTCCTTCTTAAAAATCATGGACAGATGAGCATCCTCGTGTGCATGTCTTTGCATCTGCATGATTATTTTCTGTGCACGGTTCTAAGGAAAGGGCTTCACCAAATCCAAGGGTAAACTATAAACTAAACCAATGCTGCGAGGTCCCTTCCAGGAGCCTCCAGCAGTGCACGGTGCTGCTTTGCTAGTGAGGTTCTGCTTCAGGTGAAGATCTCTGCGTCCTTTGCACCTACACCACCGAATCATTGTTGAGAGCATCCTTGAAAGGAGTTCTAGAAATTACTAGCTGCCACTGCAGGAAACATACAGGAAGTGACGTAAAGAAACAATTTGCTTCTCACTTCTTGCTTCCATCATTATCTGCCCAAAGAAGTGCTTTTCAATTAGATTAGATAGTTCTCAACAAAACAGGGGCTTTATTTTAACGTCTACCCGGCTTCTTTAGAAAGAGGCAACGTGGATACTAGATCACAGAGAAGGTTTATAATCTTTTTAGCTTTAAAAGGACACTGCATGTATCGATAATGTAGTGGGAAGTCGGGTTCCAAGTAAACGCTCTGAGAAAATACAAAACTGTGAATCTTAAAAACAAACCAAGATTTAATTATGCCTGCCTTGCTGAGAGATCCTCTTGCCTTTCAAGAAAACAGGACCTGGTGAGCAGCTGCTAAGGGCCAGATCTGGTGCTGGGAACTTGATGGTGAGCAGGCAGGCGACATCCGCAGAATGAATCCAACCCTCTGAGAGTGCATGATGAAACTGAAAGGTGTATTTATCTAGGTAGAGATCTAGGTTAAAAAGCTCTAAAATTAAAAAAAAGACTTTCTAGGAAGCATATCTATTTCTAACCTGGATAGAGGTAAATGGAATTCAGCCATGTCTGTAAACATTAGTTCCTTTCACAGAGGAAGTTGAGATGTCAAAGGCAGGCACGTGTACCCAGAAATACTGAGCACCCAGACAGAAAGGGGACCGTCGTGGCGTGGTAGCCCAGATCACATTTCCTCTGGCCATTCTGAGCAGAGAAAGAGGCGTGATGGGACAAGCCCTGTGGCTGCAGAGGGTGCAAACTTGCTGGCTGCCCGTGGCCACTCTGGGAGCCCAGCTACTGGCCTTTCCGCCTGCTGACCAAGGCCCAACCCCTCCGGAACATGGCAAGTTATCTTCACCTCACCCACTGCTACAAGTTCCTGACCCTCTTATTAAACTCTTCCACCTTAAACACACCTTAAACTTCTGCCTTCCGTCCTGAAACTGGACGAGATGTGAGTAGCTAATTAGATATTTTAGTCAGAGAAAAGAAACTTTCCCCCCATTTCCTGGTCGTTTGAAAAGAAAGAAAATCCTCAAGGCTAAGTCTTTACCCGAGATTTGAGAACAACACTTATCTTGTTCAAGGCTAACCTGGCCCCAGTATTTGAATTTAAATAAGGAGGTCTGGGGCCTATTAATCTAGGGCGGTGCTGGGGAAAGCCGGGGTTGCTAAACACTGCAGGCTGTGCAGGAAGCAGGATAGCAAATGTTTCATTGCTGCTTTTTCTGGGCCTCTCTGCCTGCTGGTGTAACCTTCACCATCTGGAGGGAGGCTTGCGTTGTTCAATACGTGATCACAGTGACCTTCCTCCCAGCTTCGGAGCAAAGACAGAGGCTCTCAGGTGAGAGCTGACCCCAGGCCCCCGCCCCAACACCCCACACTGTGACTCCGACCTCCATCTGCGCGTCCCTCCCGGGCAGGCAATGTCACGCTCCCCTTATTCGTCCGTCCACGGCGCCTCTCTTGACCTACGCCCCCTGCACCTTTGGTATCTGAGCCTCTTTTGATTCCATCTCTCCCTTTATTCCATCGTATTCTCGCTCTCTCTCCCCACTGGCTCCTCCTCCATAGACACGACACTCTCTAACATAAAAATAATCAGAACAGTCTTCCCGTGTTGCATTCTTCTCCAGGCACTGAATGGGACCATGAGGCTCCCTGGAAACTGGGAAGCTTCCTCACACGCACAGCTCCTTCCTGACGGTTCCTCTTCTTCCCTACGGTGATGGGGAGCTCAGTCCCCAGTCCTCACCCAGCCCTCTCAAGTACAGATTTGCAGACTTAACTGACCTGAGGAGAAAGCCCAAATATTCAACTTGGGATAAAAGGATCTCGCAGTCTCATCCTCACCAAAGCAAAGCTTGGTGCTTAAAAGCGTGGATCCTGTAGCTCTAACTCACTGTGTGACCTCAGGCAAGATTCTTAACCTCTCTGTGCTCCCATTTCCTCCCTTGTAAACAGAGGTCAATAATAACAGTGCCTTTCTCCTGGCGGGCTGGGTACATCAGGTGTGCTCATGTACACAGGGGCTTTAGAACAGGGCCGGGCACACAGGAAGTGCGGTGTGTACTTGTCAGTCTTGTGAGGCACTGCCCACCGCTACCTGCCAACCCCTCTTCCCCCAGATACGCAAACGTGCTACCCACCCGCCACAGCGAACAGCATACGGGTTGCCAAACACTCCGTGCCTCCGCAACTTTGTTCTTAGTCCTTTTTTGACCTGCCAAGCTCTCATTTGTTTGGGGGACTCTGCTCAAACATCACTTCGGCTGTGAAGTTTTCCCTCCTGCACCCAGGGCTTCCCCACTGAGACCCCACTGACCCCACCTGAATTTCCCCTGTGGCATGCATCTCTTCAGTCAGTTATTGTTAAAGCCAGAGAGTTACCATGTTTGAGCACTTATCCTATGCCAGGTCTTGTTCTAAATGCAGTAAGCTTCACGACGAACCTATGAAATGTTTTAACAGTTGGTTTCTGTGTTTGCCTCTCCTTGATTGTGGAGTTTCTTAGGGACTGGAACCTATGTTTTGATCATGGGCGGGGGTCCAGCATGGTGCCTGGCGCATGATGTGTGTGTGTGTGTTCAGTCGCTCAGTCGTGTCCAACTCTGTGACCCCATGGACTCTAGCCAGCCAGGTCCCTATATCCATGGGATTCCTCAGGCAAGAATCCTGGAGCAGGTTCTTCCCAACCCAGGGATCGAACCAGGGTCTTCTGTGTTTGCTGCATTGGCAGGAGGATTCTTTACCACTAGCTCCACCTGGGAAGCCAGTGCATGATGGGTGATGCATAGTTAAATAAATGCTGCCGAACTGAGTCAATAGATGAGCAGGACTCGGAGAGGGATGGGAATGTGCACGAATCCCTGACACTGAAGGACACTTGAGGAAAGGAAGGGTGGTAGCCGGATCCAAAGTTCATCAGTGCTATAAACAGAGATGGCTGTAATTGCCTCACGCCACCGTTAAACTGCTATTTCCATCTGAGTATTTTCTATAGCGCCGGCAGGTTAATGCGCCCTCATTTGTTTCTGCAATGTCGTATAATTTCAGGACTTTCCAAGGACATAATCATGCGATTCTTGATGACAGTTTATCCCGTGCTCTTGCTTCACGGGTCCCATGCTAAGTCTAAAAGTTTTGCAGGGCCCTTAGCTCATGGGTCGCCCACATTTGCTAAAACCTAAAGAGACACTCACCTTGGCAATCTTTTCTTCTTGTTGGACACAAAATGAAAGTTTGCCACAATGTTATAGTGTCTGTGCCAATAGTCTAAGCCCATAAACAAAAGCATTTTATTGCTTAATTGTTACAAAAGGCTGTGCTTTTTATAAGTCATATATATATATATATATATATGGAATTCAAAGATATATGTGTTTCAATTTTAATTAACTTGTCTTCTCTACCATATCTCTTGAGCCCATAGTAAATTCTGTTTCAGTAGGCAGCAGACAATGGGTAAGGTTAAAATTGTTTAAGGCATTGATTAGAATCTCTCTGGGTGGCCTTAAAGCTGCTGGGAGAGCCACGTGCCACCACGTGAGTGCCCCCCGGGGGTACCATGGAAATGGACCTGCCCAGGAAACTTGCGTCCAGATCCTCAGTGTGTCTCTAGGAGGCTTCCATTTAGCTTAAGCCAGTCCAATAATTTATAGGCTTCCCTGGTGGCTCAGCAGTAAAGAACCCGCCTGCAATGCAGGAGATGAAAGAGACACGGGTTTGATCCCTGGGTTGGGAAGATCCCCTGGAGGAAGAAATGACAACTAGTAAAGCAATTATCCTTCAGTAAAAAAAATTAATTAATTTAAAAAAAAGAAATGGCAACCCATCCCAGTATTCTTGCCGGGATTTCCAATATTTTATAGAGAGCATATCCACAGGATTTTTGGTCCCTTTTTGATTTCCTGGAGCACTGAACGTGATGGGAAGTCTAATCTCACTGGGGTGGTGTTTTCTAAGGAACTACCACTGCTGGAACGAAGCCTGGATGACGAGGCCGGACCTTCCCGTTGGGTTTGGAGGCTGGCAGGTCGTGGACAGCACCCCCCAGGAAAACAGCGATGGTAAAGCCACATCCTCTCTCGGGGAAATTGTTGCATTCCTGATCTTTATATTTTGCTTTTGTGATTGCATCTGATGTGTGGGAAACACGCCCGCCTGGTGGGAACCAACATCAGCCGTGTGCTTCCTGGGCACGCACAGCATTGACTGCCCGCCAGTCAGGTTTAATTTCATTTCGATGGCTGTCTTTACTCTGATTACTTTGTAACTTTTGGGGGGGGGGAAGCATAAAACTTAACATATATAATTCATCGACTCTTGCTTTGATAAGCAGTTTTGAAGACAAGAGGAAAACTATCTGTGTAAGCACTTTCACTTGGCTATAAAGTATATTTCAGCCCTGCCCGACACACAGTGCTAAGATAGAAGGCGGTGAAGAAAATAAAGAACTCAGAAAGTAATTACGGATCATTCTTTAAATTGCTATCTTTTCAGAACCTGATTTCTTTCCAGGTTGTGTGATTTCTTTGAAATCTTGAGTATGTGGATACTCATCTTCTAACTTGTAAACTATGCTAAGTAGTGGCAGCTATGACACCACCCCACCTCCAGCTTTTTCATAAGCTTCCATTTCCCTTTAATATGATGATAAAAATCAGTGCTATGGGACATTATTTTTATTTCCCCAGGTGTTGATGTAAGATATTGGTGAATTGGCAATTAGATCTGGAATGCATGAAGTGTTAAAAATACATCCTTTGATGTACAGCCCTCTGTCTCAAAAAATTTCTGTAACTGTGCCCTGTTCTCTAATGGATGGAACAGTTCTTAGAGCTGAGCTGAACTTCCCGGGTTATAGTCCTCAAATGAGGCTCAAATGGAATTTTCCATTTCTTTCTTTAAAAAAGATATTGATGTGTGCATATCCAGATATACACAAACATTCATTACATACTCACAAGGGAACGTCAGTACAATACTGGATTTTGAGAGAAAGTTCAACGCTTCCTCATGTTCTGGATTATATGTCATGACGAGGTATCTGAGTGACTAATGACAGCTAATCTCTTAGAAACAAGAGAGAGAGCTGGCTAAAATTCAAAATACCTTGTAAAAGTCGGCATGGGCCTACTAACTTCCCCAAAGCATGCTGTCCGTGTAGCGTGGCTAGTATCCAGATTCTCCGGTTAAACTTGACATATGTCCACAATGTCCAAAAATGAAAACAAACAAACAACACAAGTCCTGGGGACGTGTCACCGTTTCCAACATTCCAGATACACTTCTAACAGGATAAGCCCTATGTCAGCCAACAGCTCGGCCCCCACACGCTTGAGCCTGTTTATGGCTGGAAGAGTAGATGCAGGAACGCTGTGCCCTTTGTTCTTTTCATGACTTTGGTTTGGGGTTTGCAGAAGCATTTCCACCATGTCCCTCCCTGTTGATGGCACATGTAGGTTACTCACCCACTCTGGCCATAGAAAGAACTGGGGCCGCATTGGTGATGACCTTGGGAGCGGTTGCCCCTACAGCCCGCTGAGGGCTGTGACCTATATGCGGACCACTTTTGTAACTGGAAAGACCAAAGATGGGAAACTCACACTCTCCTTCTTCTGTGTGGTTCAGGGATGTATCGGTGCGGCCCCGCCTCTGTTCAAGCCATCAAGCACGGCCATGTCTGCTTCCAGTTTGATGCACCCTTCGTTTTTGCAGAGGTAAGTGGAGAGCTGCGGGAAAGAATCTCCTTCCTCCCCAAGCTCTTAACTCACCAAAGAATAAGGCAATGGGCTGTTACCTCTAAATTTCCCAGGAACACGGTGTATCTTCATGTTTACAAAGTTAACCAGACATCGTTCCAACCTCTGGGTGCTACATGTTCTATGCAGTTCTTACTTAACATTTTCCTCCCCTTGATGTTCTGAGATTTTTCTGCCTGAAAGCAATTGCTTTAGTAACCTTAGCTTGGGCCTCTGTACCCAGGAAATAGGTACCAACTGCTCCCAAGAAATTAAGTGACTAAATGAATCACTCAAATAAAAATTGGTGGAGACAGGCTGTGAACTGACATGGGACAGTGCCCTACTTCACTCTGAGACTAGCCCAGTGGTTCACACAAAATAAAATCCAAACACACCCCAACTGTGATCTTAGTCTTGGAACTACAGTCCATTCCCTGCTATTCCAAGCCATCTTCTACCAGCAGGGACAGAGTAAGCTGTTACAATATGGATGGGACAAAAAGATCTGGAACACAGCTCACTGATAGGTGGATGGGGACATTTTGGCTGAAATTATGGAAGAACTGGGTGGAGGCTGGAAGCAGAGAGGGCAGTTCAAAGGTGCTCCAAAGGGAGCTCTGAAAGTCAGAGTGAATGTAAGAAGTATCAGGTAAAGGAGAAGGCCTGGCTGGGAGGCTGCTGGGTGCAAGAGGGAGGAGCAGAGAAACATGTGAGGCTGAGAGGCGGGACTTACCCAGGGTATGATTTCACCAGTAAACATGGTAAAATAATGTCTACCACTATGGAATCACTTTGCCCACCATTTGATGCTCTCAGCAACCCTTTAAAACGGATGTTATAATTCTTCCCATTTTACAGAAAAGTGAGGCAAAGAGTGATTAAATAACCTTTCCATGATCATCTAACCAATAAAGAGTAGTGGTAAGATTTAAAGCCAGGCAAACACCTGGTTCAATCCCAGGGTCAGGAAGATCCCCTGGAGAAGGAAATGGCAACCCATCCAGTATGCTTGCCTGGAAAATTCCATGGACAGAGGAGCCTGGCGGGCTACAGTCCATGAGGTCACAGAGAGTCAGAAGCAACTGAGTGAATGGGTACACACGTAGGCCCCCAACCTCACGCTAGTAACCACCACATGCTGCTACTATTCTAGAATGAATACGTATGTATCATTAACATGCATCTAGCACTGTGGGAATTCAGAAGCCTGAGTCCTTAAGAAACTTGATTCCTGATGGAGGTAGTGGTACATAAACACAGCAACATTTAAAAAACAACAATGCAAGTGTTGCTACGGAACCAAAGGTCAAACGAGGGATGTAGGTGATAAATGACCTGCATTTATGTTAATTAAGAAATATGCGCTAGGACTGTGGCAGGACAGCAAAGGCCACCAGACCCTGTCCTGGGAGAGAGGGTGACCGGAAACAGACACAAGGACAGCTGTGTGATGGCCACAGTAGGCCAAGCGGAGCATCACAGAGCCCACGGAGGGGAGGGCTGGGGATGCTCCCTGGAGGAAGTGGAGCCTGAACCGAGTCTGGATGGATGACTAGTTACTCAGCTTTCCTGGGGGCTCAGTGGTATCAACTTGCAATGCGGGAGATGTGGGTTCGATCCCTGGGTCAGGAAGAGCCCCTGGAGAAGGAAATGGCAATCCACTCCAGTATTTTTGCCCAGGGAAATCTCATGGACAGAGGAGCCTGGCGGGCTACAGTCCATGGGGTCACAAAACTGAGTGACTCAGCATGAGCAGACAAGACAGTATTCAGGCGAAAGAAGTAAGAAAAAAAAGCCAGAGGAAGGAAGGAATTTCAGACAGAGGAGAAACCTTGGGCTTCCAAAAGGTACATGCAGACAATTAGAAACTGTTCAGGAGCTTCCCTGGCAGTCCAGTGGTTAAGACTCCGAGCTTCCAGTGCGAGGGGGTGTGAGTCTAATCCTTGGTCAAGAAGCTGTAGTCCCACGTGCCCTGCAGCATGGCCAAGAAAACATAAAAAATAAATCAAAATGAAAACCATAGAGGCTCACGAACAGTGATGTGTTGGGAGGTGTCGGGTGATCACAGCTGAAGAACCTAGACGTGGGACATTCTGACCTGAGAGTGGACACGAGAGGCTTCCCAAGGGGAAGGATAAGGAACGGAGCCTGTTCAGCCCAGGCTGGGCAGGAAGGCCTCTGGGCAGAAGCCCTGGGGCGCCCGTGACTTCACTCCTCGCCTGAACCAGGTGAAGGACAACAGGCGGCAAAGGAGAAGGCCAGCCTGGGAAATGTCTCAGAAATAAAATAAGAATAAACATGCAGACCCCAAGACTGAACATGTGAATTACACAAAAGGAACAATGCCTCTTCCACTGTACCTGCCATTGCAGTTTCTAGAAGCCTTGGGAGAACAGGCAGACTGTATTCGGAATTTTCACCCGCTGGATTTCATTTTGAGATTTCAATATTCGTGCGTTCTTTCCCAACTGCCATCTGATCGTTTCCAATGCCACGAGGACTTCTTAACGGGAAATCACTCTAAAACTCACCAAGCCTTGTGTTTGTAGTTTTATTATGCTTTGTTGCTGCGGAGGAGAGAGGAACAGACTCCCTCCAGGAGCAAAACGCCTAATAGCTGTTAATGCAAACGCTTTCTGCAGTTATTAAATATAGATCGGGGTGTTGTGAGTGTCATTGGGACCCGCAGATGGTAATTACTCCTCTCTCACTCGATGCTGACTAGTCTGACAGCACATAGGATTTGTTGCTTTGGTGCGGGCTGGGCTCCGGGGCTGAGCCCTTTGTAAGAGACGCTGGACGGCTGAAGAGTGCGTGAGGGGTGAGGATGCCTTTCGCAAGGGTCCTAAAGCAGGGCTCCATGGGGGGCGTCGTACGTGACTTTAATGAGCGCCTGCGTGGCTCAGGTCCCAGACCACCATGCTCCCCCTCTCCCGCCTCCTTGTTGCGTCAGCCTGCTTCTCGCCACCCCAGCTACGTCAGCCGGAACGTGCCTGCTCTCACCTCCCAGCAGGCTGACTTTCTTGGTCACTCTTGACTCATTTCCGGGCCGGATCAGGCCTCCTGCTCATGGACTAGCTTTTGGCTTCCTCGCTGAGTGAAAGCAGAAGCCCAAATGAGAGCGCAGAAAACACCCACCTCTGCGCTTTTCCCATCTCCGGATTTCTTGCAGGGATCAGGGCTTCTTTCTCTGCCCTCCTCCGTTCTCTTGCCCTCAGCCCTGCGGTGGGTTTCTTTTGCTCGGGAGGTTCCCAAAGAGAGCAGAGCGGGTCTCAGCGTCTGGGGCTGCCTTCCCGGCTTCCCGCGTCACCAAGCGTTCAGGAGTTGCTGCTTCTCTTGTCTCAGCTTCTTCTAACTTTTGTCCCCTTCACATCATCCCACCAAACACACACACTCACACACACACACTCACACATACTCTCACACACATACACTCACACATACTCTCTCACACACACAAACACACTCACACACACACTCACACATACACACACACTCACACACACATACACTCACACACACATACACTCACACACACATACACTCACACATACTCTCTCACAAACACACACTCTCACACACACTCACACATACTCTCACACACGTACACTCACACATACTCTCTCACACACTCACAAGCTCACACACTCACACACACTCACATGCTCACACACTCAGACTCTCTCACACACACTCACAGACTCTCTCAAACACACTCACTCAAACACACACACACTCACACATACTCTCTCACACACACAAACACACTCACACACACACTCACACATACACACACACTCACACACACATACACTCACACATACTCTCACAAACACACTCTCACACACACTCACATGCTCACACACTCACAGACTCTCTCACACACACTCACTCAAACACACTCACACACACACATACTCTCTCACACACACAAACACACACACACACATGCTCGCACACTTACACTCAGACTCACACAGACTCACATACACACACACACATACACACACTCACATGCTCGCACACTTACACGTACACACACACTCACAGACTCACACACAGTCACACACACTCAAACACACACTCACAACTCTCACACACATGCTCGCACACTCACACACTCACGCACACTCACACTCAAACACACTCACAACTTTCACACACTCATGCTCCTACACTTACACACACACACACTCATACACACACACAGACTCACACACACTCAAACACACACACACTCAAATACAAACACTCAACTCTCACACACATGCTCACACACTTACACACACACAGCCTCTCTCACACACACACACACTCACACACACAAACACACAACTCACACACTCACATGCTCACACACTTACACACACTCAAACACACACAAACTCACACACTCACATGCTCACACACACACTCACACATACTTACACACACACACTCACGCACACATACACACCCTCCCTCCTGGCACTGAGCTGGTTCTGGCAGCAGAAGCGCGGGGCCCCTTGGGGTCACCATCACCGCCCCATGGCTCCAGGAGCCGCGCCTTCCCTAGTCTGGGGCTGGCAGTTATCTGGACTGAAACTGTCCAACAGCTCCTCTGCCGATTCTTTGGTCTCAGTTCAAGGTTGTTTATTTTGCTACCAGTTATTAGATGCAGTCCATTTGGGGATATCTCAAAATAACTCACCTGTTCATTCAAATCACATATAAAACTCTGGAATCATCTTGGTTTCTCTTTCTAACCTCCCTTATTTTGCCAGAAATACCTTCCAGTTATCCCAGATCCAGGCATGGCTGCGTCTCCATCATGACCCTCTGAGCTCTGGACAGCTCTGAGATCCGCAACATCACATCCTAACTCATTTCTTCCGCCTTGCTTGCCCCTCTCCAGTTTACTCTCCACAAAGCAGCCAGAGTTACCCTTTAAAGTGTAAATAAAAACTTGTCACTCCCCTGCCCCAAACCTTTGAATGGATTCCCATCACCTTTGCAATTAAGCATAAATCTTTACAAGATTCTATGTGATCTGGCCACTGGTTTCCCCTCCACCCCCATCCCTTGCTCGTTTCTTTCCAGCCACATAGACCCCCTTGCTCTTCTGGAAGCATCAAACATACTCTTTTGTTAGAGTCTTTACACAGACTGTTCCTTTGGCCATGAAAGCTCTTGTCCCACCCTCTACCCCTGTTCGCATGTTCTGTGCCCTCACTGCATCCAGGTCTCTGCTCAGCTCACCTCCTTAAAGAGACCTTCACTCCCTGCATCTCCCGCATGAAGCATCCCTACCCTTCCTGCTGTTTCTGTTCTTCTCTGACTTAGTGTTATCATTTCCCTCCCTTCTATAACATAAGTTCCTTGGAGATAGGATCTGCTGGACTCTCATTGCTGAACGCAGGGTCTGGCACACAGAAGCCATCAGCAAATACACGAGTGAATAATAGAAACAAGAGTGTGTGCACGGTACACCTCTGAGAACAGTATCTCAGAGACGGGGGCCAGGTGGCACCTTCACACACAGGCAGTCCTGGTGGGAGTGGTGGGAGGTGAGCTCACATATGCAGCAGCAGGGCGCACACACAGGAGCCCCTACGGGATGAAGCAAGGCAAGCACAGGGTGGACGTCTGGCAGTTGTGCCAGGAAGGTTCCCAGACAGGCAGGCATCCACTGCTCCCCCAACCCCGTGAGCCTTGGGAGCAGCACCACCTTCTCGGCGTCATCTGTGATGCAGCTACCTCCACTTGGGAACAAACAGACAGGGCAAACTCTGTCCTGGGTCCTGAAAACAAGAGCCCCACCATGAGCAGTGAGAAGTGGACGCGTGTTTGCCATCCGTGGGCACAAGAGGGGGTTTGTAGAGAGGCCGCTCTAGCCTGAGGACCCGGCCCACCCTAGCTGAGCCCCCCGGGGGCCTTGACACTTCCAAACACATCCTCGTATTGGTCTTTACACATACTGCTCCTCCTACTAGGAAAGTCAAGTGTTAGTCGCTCAGTCATGTCCGACTCTTTGAGACCCCATGGACTGTAGCCTGCCAGGCTCCTCTGTCCACGGGATTTCCCAGGAAAGAATACTGGAGTGGGTAACCATTTCCTTCTCCAGGAGACCTTCCCAACCCAGGGATCGAACTCAGGTCTCCTGCATTGCAGGTGGATGCTTCACCGTCTGAGCCACCAGGAAAGCTCTCCCATTATTCCCCACTCCACTTTGGAAGTGCGTGTGTTGTGTGACCATCACCCTTCAAATCTACGTGCAGGACTAGATGGTCTCTAAGACTCCTTTCCACTCAGAAGAAATTAAACATAGGACTTTCGCAGGTGGTTCTGATCTTCTTGCCAACCTTGCAAGGAAGGTATAATTAAACCCAGGCTCAGAGACGTTCAGTAGCTTGCCCGAAATCACACAGCCTAGGTCCAATATTTCTTCCACTTGTGACTGTCCTACCATGGAGATGCAACTGGTCTTGGATAAGCTTTCTAAGCTCCTCGGTGCTTCTCACATACAGTCAGGATGGAGAGCCGCCACACTAGTGGCTGAAACTGAGAAGAAAGCTTGCAGATGTCCCCTGGAAAGAATCCTTTCCCTCCAACCCACCCCTTACCTACATATGCAGAAGTCACTTCATGTATGTGATTCTCCTCTCCTCTTCCCACAAGGGACGGTGTGGTGGGCTAGCCTGAGGTTTCAGCTGATATAATCACTGCTGACCATGACTTCAGCCACAAAACTAAAAGATGCTTGCTCCTTGGGAGGAAAACTATGACATAGGTTTTCCATAGAGAGTGTATTAAAAAGCAGAGACATCATTTTGCTGACAAAGGTCCGTATAGTCAAAGCTATGATTTTTCCAGTAGTCATGTATGAATGTGAAAGTTGGAAGTTGGACCATAAAGAAGGCTGAGTGCTGAAAAATTGATGCTTTTAAACTGTGGTGCTGGAGAAAACTCTTGAGAGTCCCTTGAACAGCAAGGAGATCAACAGTCAATCCCAAAGGAAATCAACCTTGAATATTCATTGGAAGGACTGATGCTGAAGCTGAAGCTCCAGTACTTTGGCTACTCGATGGGAAGAGCCTACTCATTGGAAAAGACCCTGATGCTGGGAAAGTTTGAAGGCAAGCAAGAGATGGTGAAAGACCAGGAAGCCTGGTGTGCTGCAGTCCATGGGGTTGCAAAGAGTTGCACGTGACTTAGAGACTGAACAACAACAAAAATTTCCTAAGCTTTGTTCAAGGGAAGACAAGGATCTAGCCACTTCACATGCAGCTTTGTCTCCCTGGAAAACTGAAAACTGTCATAAGGACTGTTTATTAAGAGGAGATTTGTCATCATTGCTGCTATCACCTGCAGCTGAGGAGGGAGCTGTCTGTGCTTGCATGGCCTCCTCCAGGGGGAAACTTCAAGTTCTCAGGAAGCTCATTTAAAGTTTCCTTAAGCTTTTTGGCCAAAATGAGAAATGCTCCTTAGGTGTCCGCTCTGTCTGCTCCCGTCCTGATTCCTATTCTACGTTTAGTCTTTGACACCATGTGCTGAATACCGCCAAGCCCTGGACACCGCACAGAGGAGCAGGGCCCACACCTTCATCCTCAGAAATCCGAGGCAGTGCAGGACCACCCGGACCCCAGCCTGGGACCTCCCACTGCGTGGAGCGGTGGTCCTTCAGGGTCAGGCAAGAGAGGCAGTGTCCTGTGAAAAGCCACCGAACAAATATGGGCCCCCCAGCGGGAAGGTCAGGCTGTGTGCTCGGACCACCCTGGGTGAAGATCAGGGCCTGTGTGATACCCACCCAAGGGAAGAGTCAGGGCGTGTGCCCTGGGCCTGTACCTGCCCACGTTTGCACTTCCTCTCCACCACCTCCCAGTGTTTGTGTGACCACAAACACCCCACAAATGCTCCGCTGACACTCCGCCTCTTAGTGCCTCATCTATAAAACAGAGAGAATAGGACCTACTCAGGATTGTTGTGGTGGGGTTTAAATTAAATCATTTAAAACATCCTGAAACATTATGGGTCAATAAATGTTGATTGCTTACTTTCCCCTGAGCAGAGATCAGACTTCTTGTAAATTCAGAAATTTGTGAGAAAGTAGAGAAAAATTGTTCTCTTAACCTCATCAAGTTTTCTCAATACCTGGCAGTGATCGTTACATTTTACTTGATTTTGACGTTTACTAATCTAAGTGAGAATCATATTCACATAGATTTTACCTCGCTCAGTCCCAAAGTGCTCCTATGAAACTGGCAGAACAAGTGTAATTATTTCCATTTTCTAGAAGCAGGAATGAGCTTCCGAGGATAAGGTGTGTAGTTTCTAATAGTCCACACCCAAGATCAGAGCCCACGTTCCCTGCAGTGGATCCCATGCATTGTAGCTGCCTATCACAGGTGTCCTTCTCTCCATTTATTTAATTATTTTAATCTTTAATCAGGTAAAATTGATATTCAGAATGCAGACACTTAGTGTATACATCTTGATGAGTTTGAACATATGCATGTGCCCGGAAAAAAATATTTCCCAGAAGCCACCCAGCAGACTGCCTCTTCTCTCTAGAAGTAGGTCACTCCGTTACTGTCAGCTTAGAAGAAGCTTGAGAAGGAGTGGCAGACAGGATGCTTTCTGTTCTGCCTTAGGAGGTAGAATTTGCCAGCAAGAAAAAGGAATGAAAGAAATGGTTGGTGCTTGAAATGACTTAGCAGGTGGAAAGTGTCATCTACAGGGCTCTTAGGCGCTACCCTATTGAGCGTTAGAGATTTTGGTGACAAGGACATTTGACAATGGCTAACGGCCTCTCTCCTGTTTTTAGGTCAACAGTGACCTTGTTTACATTACAGCTAAAAAAGACGGCACTCATGTGGTGGAAACCCTTGATACCACCCACATTGGGAAGTTAATTGTGACCAAAGAAATTGGAGGAGATGGCATAAAGGACATCACGGATACCTACAAATTCCAGGAAGGTAAGCTACTGCAGTCGAATGAGGATCTCTCTGCCCAAGTCTGCTTCATCGTGACAGTCACCATCACCAGGAAATGCGTTTCGGAGAAGGCATGGCCTTTCGTGGCGTTCAAAAGTTAGAACTCGAGCAACTACGCCTCACACCCACAATTTTTCATTTCGTTTTAGTTTTACTTGTTTGTTAGCTTTGAGCAGAATTCCCCTTTACATGGCTTCTGAAATAATTGGTTTAAAGTTGCATCTATTTTAACAGAATATAGAATGTGTTCTTAGTCGTAAGAATATGAAAGAATCTTAATTTTAATCTGAAAAGAAAACATTACATAACTAATGTAATTTTAGTTCAGTAATGAATTTTAAATAACTATTCACAGTTGTTTGTTCTTGGTGTTGTTTAGTCGCTAAGTCATGTCCGACTCTTTGTGACCCCATGGACTGTAGCCCACCAGACTCCTTTGTCCATGGGATTCTCCAGGCAAGAATACTGCAGTGACTAGCCATTCCCTTCTCCAGGGGATCTTCCTGACCCAGGGATGGAACCCATGTCTCCTGCATTGTCAGGCAGATTCTTGACCACTGAGCCACCTGGGAAGCCCTCACATTTGTTTAGAACCTTGCAACCTTTTATCATATGCATTGTTCCATTGAAGTATCATGGAAATTCCTTGATAGGAAGTATAGGAAATATAAATGGAGGTAATAATATAAGATGAATAGGACATGACAACTTCACTAATTCAGGCCAATTAGTCTGAAGTCCTGTTTCAACCATGAAACGACACTGAGGTGGTTTTGTTAGCCTTTACTGTGTGAGGTGTTTCACATGCAGCTGTTGAGTTCAGTCCCATCTCGGTCGCTACTGAGTGTCTACTGTACGCCTGAATTTGTGTTTGGTGCTGGGCATCCCCACAGTGAGAAGGACCCAGTTTCTGTTTCCAGCCAAGCGATAGATTCATTCTGCTGAAGGGGCTTTGAAAACAAAAAGGGACGCTCAGTCCAACCAGGAGATTCAGAAAAAGCAAAGCCCAATAAGAGAAGTCACAGACCTCAGTTAAAGGAAGCTGGACTCAGGCTTCTAGAAGATGGAAACATGACAAAGGTATGGGGTGTGAGGCAGCAAGTGTGTTTAGGGTCCTGCAGGTAAAGAATCCGCCCACAATGCAGGAGACTCAGGTTCGATCCCTGAGTCAGGAAGATCCCCTGGAGAAGGAAATGGCAACCCACACCAGGATTCTTGCCTGGAGAATCTCATGGACAGAGGAGCCTGGCAGGCCACAGTCCATGGGGTTGCAAAGAGTTGACATGACTGAGCAACTAAACAACAAGGCATTACTAAAGCACTGGGCTCAGAGCGCCCCAGCGCCGGAGTGAAAGTTCCCCAAGGTGGGTCGTGGACAGGAGGTGAAGGAGCTTAGGTGTCTTGATGGGGACGTGGAATATATGTTACAAATGATTCACCACCAGAGTTTCTTAGGAATGGCATTTATTTTAGTGAATGGGTAAAAAATGAAGAGTAATTATCATACACCTAAATATTCATCAGTATTCCTGAAATGCTGAGTGCAGAATTCGTTTTAAATATTTTAGATCGTCTCCCTACTCTTGTTTACAAAAGCAATTTGCACTATAAAGAGAAAGTTTGCTGAATTGAGAACTCTTCTGCATAGTATTAGAAATTCAGGATCTGTGTCACCTGAAGCAGCGAATTTGTGCTGTGCTCCTGAAATGATTAGTTCTTCTCTTCTGTTGGCTTTCATTCACTGAGCAACATAGATACAAAAGATTTTTTTTTTCTTTTTGACACTTTTTTTCTAAAAAGGGGGTTTTTAAAAACATAAACACAGTAAAACAGAACAGATGAGCAACGCCCTTTTGTGATAAAGTGTCAGGCAAGAAGGTTTGGAAAGGAAAAGCAGTCCATGGAAGAAGTGAAAGGAACTGGCTGCAACATTCACTCATTCATTCATTCATCCTTCCAACAACTTGCTGTTAACCACCCACCATATTCCCAACACTGTCCACCTGGAGACTCGCAGAACACTGTCTTGCCATCCAAGGAAGAGACGGGAAGGAAGTGAGCCCTTACCTTGCCAGGTGGTGGGTGCCCAGGACAGGGGTGGATGAACAGATGCCCGAGGACCATGGAGAGTGTTAGCAGTGGACTATATTCCTTGTATTGTACATATATCCTTGCAGCTTATTTTACACATAAATAGTTTGGACTTTTTAATCTCCTGCTCTATCTTGCCCCTCCCCCTTTCCCTCTTCCCGCTGGTAACCTCTAGGTTGTTCTCTGTATCTGTGAGTCTGCCTCTTTTTTGTTATATTTATTAGTCCATTTTTTCAGATTCCACATGTAAGTGCTATCATACATTCTCAATCTGACTTATTTCACTAAGCATAATACCTTCCCAGTCCATCCATGGTGCTATAAATGGTGGTTTTTCATTCTTTTTTATGGCTGAGTAGTATTCCATTATGTATATTTACCACATCTTCTTTAACCATTCATCTCTTGTTGGACACTTAGGTTGCTTTGAAATTCTCTCTTCTCTTTGTTGCTATGACACACCTTTCTCCTGATTCCATCTCAACCTACCTGGCTCTTTTTTTCTATCTTTTTCTGCAACTCAGAGCTCCCCTTTCTTCACCCCCTCAGAATGTTACTCCATTCTAGTCTTCACTCCTACCCTCTAGCTGCTGTTAATGTGCACACACATACTGATTCTCCCAAGCCTGTCTCCAGCCTAGACTTCACTTTTAAGCCCAACATTCACCTAAATGTCCCATAGGAACCTGAAGCCGAACCCTCCCAAATGCCACTTTCTCTCATTCCCTCCCCACCCCAGATCTATTTCTCCCACACTTCCTGCTCCAGGGAAGAGAACCGTGATCCACCCAAACTCAGCACGTTGAGACCATCAGGCAGAACAGAACATCCCCTAAATGTCCTCTTCAAACAGTTCGCATCCATCTCCTCCCCTCCATCTCCATGGCCGCTCTCTGAGAATCAAATAGTGTTGGGCTTGGAAGCCCTTTGGCGTCATCCCTGACATGTAGTAACTGACCAATAAAAGTTTGCTTCCACTATTGCAAGTAATTCTATTATCACGGCCACGCCCTACTGTTAGCGCGGGCTGTGATAGTTTTCTCCTGGATGTCTGCCATAGTTTCCCAACCTCACCTTCTCTCCTTGCTCTCTCCTTCCCTCTGTCGATGTCATTGCCTCCAAAGCGACATATTTAAAATATAAATCTCAGCCTGTAGCTGCTTAAAAGCCCTCTCCTATCGCCTCCAGAATATTCCCAGCAGAGCTCGCCGAGCCTCTGCTAGTTGCCTTTGTGTCCCTTCACCGCCTCGCCTGACCACACAGGGGCCAGAGCAGCAGGCAGGTGAGCTGCTGAAGCTTCCTCCAGCAAGCCAGGCTCCCACCTGCCTCCATGCCTTTGCTCTCGCTGGGGAGAGAAAAACCCCTCTGAGAAGCCGCCCCTGCCCCGGGGGTGTCACGTTTCTGCCCCGTGACCCCCGAACCACACCCAAACGTCTGACCCAGCATCAGTGATGACACACGTGTTGTGAACCCTCTGCATCCTCCCGCGTGGGGAGGGTTTATTTCTCACCTGAGCCCAGCACAGCGCCTGGACATCACAGGGGCATAAGCAGTATGAGATGATCAAAGGAATGGCAGCTCAGGTGGCACCTTCACAGGTGAGCCTAAGTGAACATCAGGTGTCCTCAACTGGACTATTCCATGCCTGTTATAAAGGTAACAATTTTGTCTCTGGATGAAGGCAAAGTGTTTCGCCAAACCCCAGTCCTCCAGAGCCTCTTTGCCAGGCTGGGTCCTAAGTCCTGGGGACGTGGAGCTTACCTTCTCCTGGGTGATGCCACAAAGCGACAAGTACTGGGAAAAGGAAAGAAGACCAGGCGATGTGTTAGTGAGAGATGAGGGGACCAGGTGATGTGTTAGTGAGAGACGAGGGGACCAGGGTCATGGAAGTAGGGGGGCACCCTGAGAAGCTGATATTTGAGCTAACATCCAAGCAATCAGAAGAGGCTTCATCAGACATAAAGGGGACTCTCATGACACCCAGGTGTCATGAGAAGGTGGTTTTGACCTTGGTTCTGAGCCACAGAGGAGCTGTAGGAAATGTGGTCTGGCTTTAGATCATCCCCTCAGCCCCCAATTCATGGCCCTGTGTTATGTGCAACATCAGAGCACAGAACAGAACTACAGAGAGTAGGCATTCTGCCTAACTGGGGAGGCCCTGCGACTCTTGCCTCCTACCTGGGCCTGCGCTTCCTGGCAACCCCAGCCTGCCATGCTGCTCACTGGGACGAGCTGGTCCCCAGAAAGAAGCCAGAGCTTCCTCCATCCGTGACCTACAGTGAAGTCCCTCCTGGTGCCAGAAGCTTCCACCGCCCCTCCCCCACTTGGTCAGCTCAGCCTTTCCCCATGGAAGTACCTCTCTGCCCATGACCATGTTCCCATTGGTGGTGTTCGCCTCCTGCATTCTGCCTAAATGCATGTTTGGTGCCCGTCCAAAGCTATAATCATTAATGCTCTCTGTCTTGGGGAGCTCTTTGCCAGATGCTTTCTGCTAAAATATTTCACTGCGCTTTGCTTGTCACAGCCCCCCCTTTCCTTTAGAATAATCTCCCTCTTATCGATTGTACACATGTGCCCTCGCCAATGATTGTCCTGGACCAGTTGTTTCCGGCTCATTCTTACAGTCTTGACAAGCAGGGAAATTGCTAACACACACACACACACACACACACACACACACACAGAAATACACATTCACTTGGTTGGCAATACCTGCTGGCATTTTCTCTGTCTCGAAAGGTCCTGGAAGCTTCTCATTCTTATGCACATCCTACCTCTAAACCACCTACCAACCCTGCCACACAAGGAAACCGATGGTAGTAATAGCGCCTGGTTTGCAGAGTCGTTCTGAGGATTAGATGAGACAGTACACAACATACACTTCCCACAACACTCATCACAGTTGTTGTTGTTCAGCCACTAAGTCATGCCCAACTCTTTGTGACCCCATGGGCTGCAGCATGCAGACCTCCCTGTCCCTCACCATCTCCTGGAGCTTGCTCAAACTCATGTCCATCGAGTCAGTGATGCCATCCAACCATCTCATCCTCTGTCATCCCCTTCTCCTCCTGCCTTCAGTTTTGCCCATCATCGGGGTCTTTTCCAATGAGTCGGCTCTTCACATGAGGTGGCCAAGGGGTTGGAGCATTAGCTTCAACATCATTCAGAGTTGATTTCCTTTAGGAGTGACTGGTTTGATCTCCTTGCAGTCCAAGGGACTCTCAAGAGTCTTCCCCAATGCCACAGTTCAAAAGCATCAATTCTTCAACGCTCAGCTTCTTCATGGCCCAGCTCTCACATCCATACATGACTACTGGAAAAACCATAGCTTTGACTATGCAGATCTTTGTCAGCAAAATGCTGTCTCTGCTACTTGTCAGGGTTAGCTCTTAATGATAACTGTTATCATCATTGATTGACCTCTTTATCTCCGTTGCATTTCATTGTTAAGTAAAGTGGGAGAAAACAGCTTAAAGATTAATGTAACTATAGAAGTCAGCATTTTTATTTCAAAGTGATTCTTCTTTTGCTAGCCACTGGCAGGACTAGTTTTAGTTTTTTGTTTTTTAGGTTTATGTTATTTATTTCTTTACTGCTTCTTCATTGCTGCACACAGGCTGTCTCTAGTTGCAGAGAGTGGGGGCTCCTCTCTTAGTTGCGGCTTCTCTTGTCTGAAGCGGAGGCTCGAGGCACATGGACTCAGCGGTTGTGGCACACAGGCTTAGTTGCTCCAAGGCATGTGGAATCCTCCCAACCCAGGGATCGAACTCACGTATTCTGCATTGGCAGATGAATTCTTATCCACTGAGCCAGCAGGGAAGCCCCAAGATGAGTTTTTACAAGCCCAAGAATTTGCCTCTGTCTCACACATGCACTGAGATACATCTAGAGGAATTCAGACAGTAAAGACTATTGAGGAAGGTCAGCCCAGCCTAGAGTCACCAGCAGCAGGCTCTGAGCCCCGACTTATACCTGCTCAGCTCCCCATGTGCACAGAGCCACGTTTTGATTCTTCTTTCTTTCACTTTCTTCCCATCTCTCCCACCACCACCACTTTGGAAACCCTACTTAAGATATTTTCCTAAAAACAGCACACACGTCTCAAACTCCCCCACCAAATACCAAAAGGTGTCCCTCAAAAGAGATGTGTTCAATATCAGATGAGTTTGGGAAACCTTGTGTGAAAGTAAAGAATTCTCAGGACTTCCCTGGTGGTCCAGTGGGTTAAGACTTCGCCTTCCAATGCAGGGCTGAGGGTTTGATCCTTGGTTGGGGAGCTGAGATCTCACATGCCTCCGGGCCAAAAATCAAAACATAAAACAGAAGCAATATTGTAACAAATTCAATAAAAACTTTAAAAGACGTCCACATAAAAAATAGCCTTAAAAAAAAAAGTAATCAAGTCTCCCCACAGTTGGGCTCCATCTCAGAACCTTGGCCAGGCTAGTGAATGCTGTGAACAAGCAGAAGACACCAGAGTGTAGTGCTCCCCATGGGGACTTGACCTCTGAGTCTTTTGCTAGGGAGGCTTGTTCTCACTGAGCTGAGTGTCCGGGCCGGGTGCTGCTTGGGGAGCGTGACCTCTGCACGCTGCTGAAAGCACGTGACGACAGAGAAAGGAGAGCAGGGCGGGGCGGCATGGGCCAGGGGGCGGGTCAGCGGGAGCACGTGGGACAGGCCCAGGCAGAAGGAGACGCGAGGAAGCCGGGTCTCAGCGGGCAGACCCACGAATGGGAGAAAACTCACACTGTAGACGGTGAAAGGCAAGATGCAACTCCTCCAGAGGCATGGCTGGGAATCTGGGAGGGGAGCAAATAGATTCCACAGTGTGAGAGAGTTGGGTTTTGTCAGCTCTGCCTGATGAGCCCTGAAATAGTGGCCATGGAAAAACAAACCGTAGAGTAAGCTCTGTAGCAACCCCTGTTCAGATAGCTGGAATCCAGCAGCCTGGGCAGGTTGACTCTCCGGGAACTTGACTTTGCAGAACTCGTAACATAGGATGATGAAGATGCCCACCTCAGAGGGAAGCTGTGTGGCTTGCAGAGGCCACCCAGCAAGTCTAGCACGTGCACCCACAGCCCTCTATTCATTAGGGTGACTTTCTCTTGGGTGCCTGGCTTTCCTTTGTCCTCATCTCTGCACCTCTCCTAGGTCAAGAAGAAGAGAGGCTGGCGCTGGAAACGGCCCTGATGTATGGGGCAAAAAAGGCCCTCAACACAGAGGGTGTCCTCAAATCGAGGCCTGAGGTCCACATGAACTTCGAAGTGGAGAACGCTGTGCTGGGCAGAGACTTCAAGGTCATCATCACCTTCCGGAACAACGGCTCCACCCGCTACACTGTCACAGCCTATCTCTCCGGCAACATCAGCTTCTACACCGGGGTCTCCAAGGTGGAATTCAAGAATGAGACATTCAACGTGACCCTGGAGCCCTTGTCCTGTAAGTTGATGAGGGGTCTGCTCCCTCCAGGATGTGGGAATATCACCACACACATCACTAGGTTGTTGATTCACCCCCTCACACACACACATACCTTTATTTGGTGCCTACAAGTACAGATATTATTTTGTGCTGGTGACACGGCCAAGAGTTGCTCATGGAGTTGATGGTCTCCTGGAGGAAAGATGGGGGCTGGACACAAAACAGCCAAACAAGCGAATATACACGGTTCTGCACGGAATAGGGAAATACAAAGCTGGGCAGAGAAGACAAGCAGGGCTGGTAAGGTGCGGGGTGATCAGGGAAAACCTCTCTGATGGGGTGATGTTTAACAGAGACCTAACAGAAGGGAAAGAATGAGCTTTCCAGCCAAAAAAAAAAAAAGCGAAGGCCCTGAGGCCAGGGCTCGTGCAATGAGTTCATAAGCAGCAAGGGGACCAGAGTCAGGAACAGAGGCATCAAGAGGATGGTGGGTACCGACCAGGTAAAGGCCCAGAGGACTTCGTAAGGACTTTGGTTTTGATTCCAGTGAGCAGCAGGGCCACTAGAGGCTTTAGAGCAGAAGCGTGCCCTGGTCTGACTTCGGTTTGAAAGATCACTCTGGCTGCTGTGTGGAGAACAGACCACGGGGGCCATGGAGCTAAGCTTTCAGAGTAGTTATGATACTGTTGCAATAGTTCTGAGAGAGATGGTGAGTGAGCAAGGTGCTGAGAGCTGTCCGGTCTGAGGGTGTTCTGAAGGTCGAGCTCTCGGGACTGGCTGACAGGTTGGGTGTGGACGTGAGAGAAGGAGGCTGCGGAGGAAACTAAACAAGATAATATATACAGAAGGCTTCCCACGGGTGGGCTGTCAGCACACGCTAACTTCCAACTTGTTCACGCTTCGGGAAACTGATACCAGAAATGTGAGCGGACGTGTTCAAGGCCGCACATAGCGGTTAGAAGTCAAGTGGGAACCAGAAGCCTCATGCCGTTCAGGCAGGGATGGTGAGCCAGCTCCAGGCATCCTTGGGCCCTAAGGGGGCTAGTTCCTGTTCCCTGGGGTCCTGCAGCCCCTCGGTCCCCTGGACCAGGAACTGCACTGCACCCTCTTCTGACCACTAGGGTTCCATCTCCCAGTCTTCTTCCCCTCCTCTCCCTGATCCAGCAAAAGTGTGAGCTCACCTGAGCGAGTGGACTAGAACGGCATGTTAGCCGTCCTAGTCGTCCACCCCGGGACGTGGAGCCTAACTCAGTATCAACACAGCTCCCATCACTCAGCTACCCCAGGCTTGTCCTGAATAACTTGAAGGGCGTCGGAGACTGGTTTTTGCTTTACCCTGCAAGCAGGTGGCACTAACTGCATGCAATAAACTGCCCATTGCAACTGAAAATACACTGCAATGTATTGTAAAAAGCCACAGGATTCTAGACCTTGATCAAGCAGGTCAGGGTACAGCCTATGGTCAGAGGGTCTATTGCAGAGAAAGTTTCCCAAGTAAAACAGGAGCCATATTTTCCAGATTGATGATTAAAGGGGATGTGTGAGCTAGAATCAGCTGGGAAGATTTGAATAACTTAAACCTTTCAGTATCTTCAAGGGTGCTATGCCTTCCACTCGGCTATATTTAGTTTTCTTTGCATTTTTGAAAAAGAGACGAGGCAGCCCCTGTGTGTGTCTCCCTTGGCTTTCCCCAGACACCGTCAATGGTACTGGCAGGATCCCAGCTCCACCACTCAGAGAATGAAAACCTATTCTTCTTTCTCTTGCCACGTTTAATAAACTTTATCTAGAGCAGTTTCTTGTGCAGTGGCGAAACACAGCACTTACATAATGTACTATTTTAGGAGCCTGTTCTCTGGGGCTCAGAAGCACAGCCCAGTTTCTTCAGTGCTAAGATTTAGAGGATATTCCACCTTAGAGAATCAAGAGACCCGAGGCCAACAGGCTCAAGGCAGAGTAAGTGTCTGTAAAGCTGTCAGGCACATCTCAGCAGCCTAGATATCCCAGTGGTCAAACACGGCCCTCTAGAAATACCAGAGGATGTCCATTATTATTATTATTATTATTACGGGAGGCTGCTAGAGGCAAAAGGCATGTTCTTGAAGGCCTCTCACTTTGCTGCCCCATCTGGCCAAGTGGAAACAGGTCCCGCGTACTCATCTGAGATTGTCTCCAATTGAGGGACAGAGTTTTAGTCTTCTGGACAAGTCACTGCCCTGGGAGCCATGGAGGTAGCAGGGTCCAGGCCCAGACCCAAAGAAGGCAATAGGGGTGCATCACCCAAAAAGGCAGAATTCAAAGGCGGCCCTCAGTAGGATGGGACTGCTCCAGGAAGCAGGCAGAGTTGTTGACTGCTTGTCGAGGGTAGACCAGTCCATTCTAATAACTCTGTGTAGCCCATGGCTGACTCTCAGCCCAGGCACTGTGCCCTTTCAGGCCTGACAGGTGTTCTGGGGCTGTCAGGTGCGTGGTAGGATGTTTAGCAGCATATATGGGCTTCCCTGGGGGCTCAGATGGTAAAGAACCCACCTGCCAATGCAGGAGACACAGCTTCGATCCCTGGGTCAGGAAGATCCCCTAAAGAAGGGCATGACAACCCACTCCAGTATTCTCACCTGGGAAACCCCATGGAGAGAGGAGCCCCACAGTCGGTGGGGTCAGAGTCGGACACTGAACATGAGCACGAAGCACCTGGCCTCCACCCAGGAGATGCCAGCATTCCCCTCCCAGCGGTGACAACCCAGAAGGTCTCCAGTCACTATCAAACATTCCCTGGGGGCAAAATGTGCCCCCCCACACACCATTGACAACCACTGGTCCAGGATGACCATCCTTCCCATTTCACCAGGAGCTGCGCGTGTTCTGGGGACAGGACTTTCAGTTTGAAAACTGAGACCATCCAAGTCCACTCAAGTCTGCCCTAACACCACTCCATCTCCTGCTAGAACCCCTCCTGGGACTTCAGGAGCCTTTCAGCCTGGAATATGCATCATCTCATCATTGTATTCAATGTAGATTCTGACTCCCTAGACGGGGGCAGGGGCAGAGAACCTGTATCTGTAACCAGCTTCCAGGCGGCAGAGCTACTACTGGTCTGCAGGCCGCACCCAAGCCACAGGGACCTGGGTTGGGAGGGCCCAACCTTCCTCTGAACTGAGGTTCTTAGAGGGCTGATTCCAGGGGATGAAGGGCCCCCCTGGTTGTCGAGCAGCGCTTCTCAGGCCTGCTGTACATCAGGGTCAGCTACAAATTTTTCAAACAAGGCCTAGACCGCAAACCTCCAAGATTCTGATTGAGTTGGTCCGGGGTGGGATCCAGCAGGGTAGGTTCTTAAATGTGACTGTGAGGTGGAGCCAAGACCGGGCCGTCCCAGCACCCAGTCCTCCGTGCAGAGAGCTTGAAGCAGCAGGGTCTGCTTCAAGGCACAGCCTGGCGCTCCATCGCCTGGACACCCGCAAGGCAGGAGGCCTCCCTGTGCCCCGACCGATGCTCACCCCACACAGCCTTCCAGCCCCGGGTGCAGTTCACCGGCTCCCAGTGGAGGGCCAACGTGAACATGCGCATATATATATATATACTAGAGACGTGCACACGTATACATAATCTAGACATGCACATACAACACTCTGCACTTAACTATCCACTTTGGGGATTGTTTCCTTTGATGACTTCCAATGAAGGGAGGAATCTTTGGCCAAAAGCAGGCGCTGAGCAGGACAGCCGTGGTGGAGACATTCAGCTCCGTGCAGCGGGTGGAGGCGTGAGTCCCCGTCCCCTCTGCCCAGGCGCGGGCTTGGCCTGCAGGAAAATGGCCCTTTGCCCCCTGGAATCCTGCCCTCTGGCAAACGAGAGTGAGAGGAAGTGGGCAGGGTGGCCAGACAGAAGCCCACCGCGGCGGTCAGAGCCGCAGGACGGAAGTCCCCTCCTCAGCCCAGATGGTGAGCGGAGGGGAGCCGAGACCACTCTCCGCTGTCCAGATGCAAATGCCATCCCCCCTGGCTTGTCCCCAAGAGCTCAACGTCAGCGACTCGCTCAAACAAGCATTTGGCACAGAGGTCTTTTAAGTTGTAGGTAGCAGAGGGGGTGGGAGACAGTTGAATGCCTGTGTGAAATAGGTTTCCACCGCTTCTTTCTCTTAAATAGAAAAATCAAATTGGATTGGAACAGTAAGAGTTGGAGAAAACGCGTGGCGCCAAGGAAACAAGGAAAAGGTTCACGTTGTCGGCAGCTGCGGTCAAGCATGGCCTGGGGGGCGTGAGACGTTTCTTATCGCAGGAGGGGCCGGGCGCAGGGGCCATGGGCGTCCCCGCTCCCATCTGCTGCCCCGGGGCTGTTTGTGCCCAGGTCCAAGCAGCTGCAGCTAAAGCCTTTTGGTCCTTGATTTTAAACCTCTCTGTTATGTTGCGTTTTATTAATACAAGAGCAAAAGCACTGCTGGGAAAATGGGACACATTTTCTCTAGGAAGACTTGACTGAGTGTTCCATTTCCAGCACGTTCTTTACCCCAGAAGTCGGAGGGCTCCCTGTCCCTGATGGACTCTGGGTTCTGCTCGCCCTCCCCTGGTGGGGGCTGTGCTAACGGGGAGAAGACGGTGCCCTCGGGGAAGCGGGGAGCACCTCCTCCTCGGGGAAGCGGGGAGCACCTCCTCCTCAGGGAAGCAGGGAGCATCTCCTCCCAGGTTCCAACTCGGCATGTTTGTGTTTCTTCTCTCCAGTCAAGAGAGAGGAGGTGCTGATCCGAGCGGGCGAGTACATGGGCCAGCTGCTGGAGCAGGCCTTCCTCCACTTCTTTGTCACGGCTCGAGTCAACGAGACCAGGGACGTTCTGGCCAAGCAGAAGTCCATTGCACTGACGGTCCCCAAGCTCATCATCAAGGTCAGTTGTAGCATCTCAGACGAGGAGAAAGGCGGGGTTGCTGACGAGGCCTCCGGCCTTAGGGCTTGCGAATGTGTGTCTGTGTCCTGCTGCCCCTGCAGAGAAAAGGAACCAGGATCCTCCTGTTCTTTGAAAGAAGTGAACCGCCCTATAAATAGATGTGCACATATAACACTTTCCTCTCCTCTCCAGATTTAAATATATAGATGTGGCTGCAGATATAAATATAACCTGTGGGTATAAACACACTTGTGGAGGAAGATGGAGATGTGTAAAGGGTACAGATAGAACTCAGCGTCTCTGGAATCAAGTGGGTCAGGCGTGGCCTCAGACAGCAGCCGCCTGGGTCCCTCCCACGTGTCCTGCTGTCCCCGGAGCGCTCACTGTGTACAGGAGAATGCACAAACCAGAATGTCAGCCTGACGCCCCTGACTCTTCGTGTGTGATGCCCCTGGCAACCACCGGCCAGAGGCAGGCACAGAGTATTTCAACGTACAGCTCCCTAGGAAGCTCCCTCGCGTCTTTTCCAGTCAATTACCCCCTCCCCCATCGCCAGGACAACCACCTTTCTGACTTTTCCACATATTGCCTGTTTGGCTAGTAGTTCATTTTTTAAAATAATTTTCAATTTAGCTCTTAGTCCCTTTTTATTTTATTTTTATTTTATTTATGTATGGTTTTGGCCTTGCCACATGGCACGTGGGATCCTAGTTCAAACCCACAGCTCCTGCGTGGGAAGTGCAGAGTCTCAAGCACTGGACCGCCAGGGAAGTCACAACTGGGAGCTGAAACATTGCCTCTGCATTTTCACCGTTTAACGTCTGTCCCAGCAGAAACCTCTGCTCAGACGACTTAAAGGCACTTGGCAGAGGGGCAATGGGCACCAGTGGGAGGAGAAATAAATGTGGTGGCCTGCTTGTTCCCACCAGCAGCGTCAGCACCCACATCCCGGAGACCCATCCCGCCCTGGGAGCGGACACCCGGGCCTCCAGCGGGGTCCCTGGGCGTGACATCACGTGTCCAGGGCTCGGAGACCTTCCCAAGCGATTCAGAGTGATGAGCACAAATCAAGGGGCATTCCTCTAACGTGGTGGATAATCAGAGTCTTAGAGCCACCTGCATTTTAAAGCCTCTAGAGGGGGCGGGCGGGGAGGCGCTGGCAGTGTGTGGAGAGGGGCATCCCGTGTCTCGCGAATTCCTGCTGTGAGTCCCTTGTAAAGCTGGTCACTGCTGCGTAGCGCTCAGAATGGCAGCCTTCCCTGGGTCCATGCCCTGTGGATGGTAATCGATCCGAGGGCTACCCTGCGATGGGTCCCACTAGGCCGGACTTGGGCCCCCTGAGGCAGAGAACCCTGGACCCTCCTCTTCTAGAAAGGCTTGAATCCTGACACCTCCTTGGTTCTTTCACCTCAGTCCCTTCTTCTGGGCCCATCACAGCAGCATCCCACAAGAGGCCTTAAGAGACAGAAATGAGGGGTGCAGGCTCTGCAGGCAGAGCAGGAGAATATACAAAACGGAGGGGTGCTGTTGGGGTTCCTCCAGAGGCGCCGTCACTCCCCTGACAGCGTGAACTCAAGGGTGCAGTGACCGGGGGCCTGCTCACCGCACCCAGGGGGCCCCCTCCTGGCGGGCTCTCCCAGAAGCCACGCGGTCCCCTGCAGGCCTCTCCCAGGGGTTGGCGTGGGTGGGGGGCCTCCCTTCCCACTCCTGTTCACAACTCCATCTCCGAACCTTGCCCACCAGAGGCAAGGCCCACGTGCTCACCTAATTAGGCACCAACAGCTTTTCCCCGTGAAGGGCTCAAGAGAGAGACTTCCCAGATGGGAAGTGCTCAAACCACCGCACAAAATAGAATTTAATTGCACCACTGATAATAAACTGGATGTATAAAGGAAGCTGATAACTTTCATCTCTTAGACATTATTAATTGAAGGATTATTGGTGAGTTGTCTTCCGAGTGTACTTAGAAGGCAGCTCAGTTCCCCAGGGGCAGCACCCAAATCCCTTCTCCTCCAGCTCGAGTGACCTGGGCCGGGATGGTATACTTGACCAAGAGCTGCACCAGGGGCTTGTTCTTATTTTTGCTTTCTCTTTTATCTCTATAAGCACATCAGGAATGCAGTTCTTAGAGGAAATTTATTTAGAGGTAGGACTTCCCTGGTGGCTCAGTGGTGAAGAATCCACCTGCCAACGCAGGAGATACAGGTTCAGTCCCTGGGTCGGGAAGATCCCCTGGAGGAGGGCGTGGCAACCCACTCCAGTGCTCTCACCTGGGAAATCCCGTGGACAGAGGAGCCTGGCGGGCTACAGTCCATGGGGGCGCAAAGAGTCAGACGCGACTGAGTGATTAAACAGCAACCACAGGGCCACTTGGCTGGACTCAAGCAGGAGAGAGAAAGAAAGCCTGGCCTCTGTTCGGGTGTGTTCAGGAAAGGAGGCAGGAGCCTGATCACGTACGCGGTCCCCTAACCACTAACCTCACTGACAACATCAGCCCCGGGGATGATCTCAGTGGGAGCAGAGGAAGAGGGGCTCCTGGGTGAGGTGCCTCATGCCCCGAAAGCCACCAGGTGTCCCAGAGCTATGAGAGGCCCTGACTGCAGAAATGGGCTGCCTGCCTGGGGTCCCAGAGCCTCTTGCCTTTCTCCTTTCTCTTCAAGCCTGTGCCCAGAGCTCTGTCTCCTGGGCACTGTGGCTCAGCCTCAGAACTGGAGCTGCCTGACGGCAAGTTTGCAGCTGTTCTCGCCCACCCCCTCCTTTCTGGAGCAAATAGAGACCAACCCGGACCACGACGGGGCCCACCTGTCTGGATCCACATCAAATCAACCAAAGCGTTCAGGCCAGTGGACACGTCCTTGCCGCCTAAGAACCCCATCTCGCATGTGACCACACCTCGCATGTCTCCGGTGACTACAGAGATGGGAACTGGGTTAAATCATGCTCCCAGTTAACTATTCCCTGCACCCACCACGTGTGAGTCAGTGTGTGAGCCTCATATGGAAAACGGCAGGAGAGACAGTCATTAAACTTTAATGAGCACATATCTCTTTTCCCAGGCTATCAAAATATTTTGATGAGAAAAGTATATTTTATTAAAATCGGATGTAGAATTTTTCTCTGCCTTCCCATGTGTTGATTGTTGCAAGAGGCTTTAAGTCAGGAAAAGCTTCTTCAGCATTTTGATGGTTGAAGTGAAAGTCCCTCAGTCGTGTCCGACTCTTTGTGACCCTATGGACTGTACGGTCCAGGAAATTCTCCAGGCCAGAATACTGGAGTGGGTAGCCTTTCTCTTCTCCAGGGGATCTTCCCAACCCAGGGATCGAACCCAGGTCTCCCGCATTGCAGGCGGATTCTCTACCTGCTGAGCCACCAGGGAAGCCCTGATGATTTTGATGGTTAATGAAGGGCTATTGGGGGAGAGGGGAGGGCAACACAGGGAATTCAGCTGGCCTGCAGGGTGGAGGCTGGTGCGTGGGAGTCGTGGTGTGTGACCTGGAGCACCGTGCCAGGGGCTTCCCCCCAGTCTCAGAGAGTAGAGAAGGTGTCCCAGGGTTCATGTCCTAACCCAGGTCATCTAGAGCAAGAACACCTTTTGTAGAGAAGCTCCAGAGCACAGGGGCTTGAATGGCCGGACCCCCTGGGTTCATCTTCCTACTTGGGCAGCTTTGGATCAGTTCCTCAACACCTCAGATGTACAATGGTCCAGTAATATTGCTGACCTTATAGGCTGCTAGGAGGGATAATAGAAATAATTCTCATAAAGAGCTGAACATGGTACCTCTATCATGGTAAGTACACAATGGGGTGGCCAGTGGTAAAGAACCCACCTGCCAAAGTAGGAGACATAGGTTTGAACCCTGGGTCAGCAAGACCCCCTGGAGGAGGAAATGGCAACCCACTCCAGTATTCTTGTCTGGGAAACCCCATGGACAGAGGAGCTTGGCAGACTACAGTCCATGGGGTCACAAAGAGTTGGGCAAGACTGAGCGGCTGATCAGGCTTGCACACGGTGGAGACCAGCATCCGTCAGCTTCCATCACTCACGAGCAGCCACCAAGTTCCCTGTCCTCTTCCTCCCCCTCCTCCTCTTCCTCCTTCTCTCTCTCTCTCACATGCATCTTCTCTCTCTGAATTTCCTTGCCCTCATTTGCAAAGTGAATAACACACTCATAATTGTGGCATCACTGACTCAATGGACATGAACTTGAGCAAACTCCAGGAGATAGTGAAGGACAGAGGAGCTTGGCGTGCTGCAGTCCATGGGGTCACCAAGAGTCTGACACGACTGAGCGACTGAACAGCAATCATAATACTAGCCCCATTGTTAATCGTAATCATGTATAACAATCATAATATAGCCCCATTGTTAATCGTAATCATGTATAACAATCATAATATAGCCCCATTGTTAATCGTAATCATGTACAAAACACAGCATTGTTGGGGACTGAATGAGTGCTGTTTCTGAGAGCTCAGCCTGGCCCAGGACCTGGCGGTTGCCGACAAGAGTCCGCTCCCCCCCGGCCCCGTCCTCCCTGCACTGGGATCCTGCACAGAGTGCTCCAGGCAGCGGGGCCCACGGGCCTAAAGGGAAGCTAACGCTCACCTGGCGACATCGGACCTAAGCCCCGGGTGCTGAACACGTGCGTTGTTCCCTGTGGGGCCCTCCTGAGAGGGAGGCCCATCCCGAAGAGCCTGGAGGAGACTTGGGAAGGGCGATGGGCGAGGAGAGGCGGTCACACGTGCTCCAGTGGCCTCCTCTCAGTATCTGGGAAACAAACTCCTCCCACTGCCGTTGAAAACAGCTCGGCTCCCACCGCTTCTTTAGGACCATCTCGTAGGAGTGTCCTTCAGCCGCTATAGAACATCCTCAAACACCAGCAGAACCTGTTTCCTCCTGTGGATGAGGAACGCGTTTGCCAGGGAGAGGGGCTCTGTCTCCTAGCGAGCACAGAAGCTCGGGGCTGGCTGCACGCCCGGATGGCTCCTGAATCGAGATGCTCTCTTGGTTCTTCTTAACAACCCCTGTGTCCTCCCTGGGGCCCACCGCTCACCTGAGGTCACCTGTAGCATCCTCCTTGCCCGCCTCCTGCCGGTGCTCCGGGAAGCCCCGATTGTAACCAGAGAAGGGCCAGGTGGGCCTGGAGGCCATGGTGGCTGCTGGGACCTGCACTCCAACATCCCAGTTCATAACCTTTATCCAAACTGGGGAGCCCCCTGAGGACTAACGAGTGTCCCCCAGATGCTGGACAGCCACCAGGCAAATTGTGAGACTCAAGTGCAGTTTCACTTTGTTCTTGTGAGAGCCCAAATACCTGGAAATTTCCATCGAGGCAAAAAAAAAAAGAGAACAAAACTCTGAGCTCTAATTATTCCCAACCCCAAACCCTAAACCATCTCCCCTCCCAGCCTCCCACGGTTTCTCCACGACTCTGTCGGTACACGTCCCGGTCACCAGGACACACCCCTGCCGTGTCCACGGCCCTGTAGTGGGCGGCAGGGTGAGGCGGCTGCGGCGGGCTTCCCCGCGTCTCTCTGGAAGGCGTCGGTAGAATCTGCCAGCTTCTCTCCCTTGTGCTTCTCGGCCTCAGCCCCTGAGAACACAAACCCATGTCACTCCCCACGAGCGAACTTGTGGATGAGAAAGTTCTCCTGGTCACCCTGGCAGCGCGGTCTCCCTTTGAACCTCCACAACATTTAGAGTCAATAAATGCTGTGTCTCGGATGCTCTGCCACACACAGTATCATGCGGAATCCTCTGAGGAACCTCATGAGAAACCGAGGCCCAGAGAGGTCAAGTGATTGGCCCAAGGACACACAGCAGCGGCTGCTGGTCTTCAGATGCCGAGTGCGGCACGCCTTTCCCCCAGCTTGCCCTGCCGTGGTCGCTGTCTTTGTCTCATCCCCAGCAGGGATGTCCTCAGCACTGCCCTGAACCCCCTGTCGAGAGAGATCAAAGTCCGCATCTCGTCTACCTTGTCATATGATCACGCTGTGCTTGAGCTACTAGTTCTTCTTTGAAAGGATAGCTCTATCTTCACCCCACTTAGAGAAGAGTGTTATCGTCAAGTGAGACAGCTGTGTCAGAGCCCGAGGGTCCCCTTGCCACGTTTGACTCGGGCATAGAAATCCGATTCTTCCCCCGTAAAGTCAGAAAGAAGGAGCTGAGTTGTATACATGTTTTCAAATTTAGTTCAGGATCAACTTGTAGTCACCGAGCTCCACTGGTCATTTAACGACGGCACAAGCTCGTACTGCAAATGACTCTTCAGTGGATTTCAGGAAATAGGCTCCTTTCAGCGAAAAAGAAAGTTACTATTTTTGCCTCTCTGCTGTCAGAGATGACAGGGTATGCAGTGTCTAAAGATGAATGCCCTGGAGTCAGAAAGACCTAGATCCCTATGTGGATCCTGCCGACGCCCAGGGTCTGTAACGTGCGGATTTTGTTTATCTTTGACGTTTTCGTTTTATGTCAGTAGAATGAGGATGATGTTACTGCCCACCGCCAAGTCTATAGAGGATCACCCAGGTAAAGTGAGTAAAACGGTGAGCAGGGCGCCTGGGTCACTATGTGAACACTAGACGTGGTGTGAGTTGCAGTGGTTGTTACTAGTCAGAGTCGGTGCAGAGGGCGGGAGGCAGAGACTCTGGCACCAGACTGTCTGCGGTCTCCCTTGCCGCACTTGCTGTGTGAACTGGAACAGGTCACTTCACTTCTCTGCGCCTCACTTTCCTCATCTACCTCATAGGGTTGTGAGGATTAAATGAGTTAATGTAAGTAAATCCCTTACATCAGCGTTGTTCAGGAGGTGGTGGTGGTGGTTTAGTCGCTAAGTCGTGTCTGACTCTTGCGATCGCATAGACAGAGGAGCCTGGCAGGCTACAGTCCATGGGATTCTCCAAGCAAGAACACCAGAGTGGGTTGCCATTTCCTTCTCTGGGGGATCTTCCTGACCCAGGGATCGAACCTGGGTCTCCTGCATTGTAGGCGGATTTTTTACCAACTGAGCTACAGGGGAAGCCCAGTAGGATGTTCCCTAATTACCCTAAATATGCACCGTTCAGTACGAGAGCCACTGGACACATGTAAATGCTGAGGATTGAACTGCGGCTAGTACAAGTGAGGAACTGAATTTTTACTTAATTTAATTTAAATTCATTTAAACATTTAAATAGCCCCATGGGGCTGGCAGATACCATACTGGACAGTCTTGGAACCGTGGCTGACTGTTGTAAAATCATTTGCATTATTTAGTCTATGCCAATTCAGCTGGGCTAGAGAGAAACAACTGTGGTGGTGTTGGTGAGTATGATTCACAAGCAAGCAACTGCCTATTACCCGCAATGATAATGCTCCCCGTAATGGGAGGAGGAAAAAGTTCATTTTCCAGTAATAAGTCATGGAAAACATGACTGATAGCACTTGAAATAAGGACTGTGAGGTGAACTAATAAATCATGTGAATTATATTGACACCTAAGTTCACTCTTTGTCAACCTTCTTCATTTCAGTTTTGATTTTGAATATAGTTGTATATATGTATTATAAAGCGTATACTCCATGGAAGAGATCTTGTGATTTCCTAAAAAGTAGTTCTTTCCCAAAAGTTTGTGTGGGTGTGTGTGTGTTAGTAACTTTCTTGTTTAACCAAAGAATCAGAATATTGATCTTTATCATGAAAAAAAACAAACAGGAACTCAATATGTCAATATTGGTGAATGGTGTTTAACTTGAAAAAGTATCATATTTTATGTCAACATAAAAAAAAAACAGAAATACTTTAAATGGAATATTGGAAAAAATCAGAGTGCAAAAGTATTCGATATCACTGAGTGTGACATGTGTTTCATCCTGTCCCCTGGTCCAAGTAATGGCTGGTCGTCTCTATAGTGCATGGCACATTGTGTAAATCAACACATGCTATGAAAATCCTATGTACATTCTCCATTTTCCTCAAAAGGAGGAGGAAATGTTGCCTAAGCAGAAGACGGTGATGTTGAATGTTGGGTTTTTATGTTCGGTTTGTTTGAGTTTCTAAACTTCATTGTCATCTCAGTAGTCAGGCAAAGGACATTTAAATTCTAGGGGCAGGAGACAAACGTCAGAAAAGGGATGCTGAATCTTTGTTAATTGCAGAAGAAACACTCCATGATCTGAGAAGAGCCCCTTCTGCTGGAGGGGTGTATGAATAAGCACTTCTCAGCCTTCCCTGGTACTGGAGCAGGGAGAAGAAGGGGCTCTTCTCAGATCATGGGGCAGTGGACTTCACATTCTAATCATACTCAGACCGACAACCCAACTCTGAAGGCCCAAACAGTGGGCCAATCTTTCAAATACTAAATCCCCCCATCTCTGCCCTCACCTGTGACCCACTTTCCACAGCAGAAGAATCTTCCTGTAGAGCTAGCCTACCCATATGTAAAGGATCCTTAACCTGGAGACCACCAGGCCCCTGAGGGCCATGGATAGATGTCCTGGCCTGTAACGAATCCCCTAAAACCACATGCAAGGTGTGTACGCATCCTGCATTTGTCACTGTGGTTGTCTGCAGAAGGAAAGGTCAGTAGCTGCTATCAGATTTTTCTAAGGGGTTGTCCCGGTAATTGCAATAGCACACCGTGAAGAAAGCAGATGGCTTCAAAATATTTTTCCTCCAAAATCAAAGTGATCATAGCAAATGCTTTCACCAATAGTGTCTCTGAAGCAGTTCTACTTTCTTCAATTTAAACAGCTTTTGTAAATGTTATCTTTATCCTCTATTTTTAGAAACCAAAAAGTGTTCTGAGATTTTTTTTTTCTTAGGAAAAATATGTTGGATGAACTTGAGAATTAAACCAAAGATTCTATGTAAAGTATTCCAATAATGCACTTTTATACATCCATCCCTTGTGTATCCATGAAGATTGGCTTCAGGACTCCTGCAGAGACCAAAATCCATATCCACAGGTTCAGCATCCCCAGATTCAGCCAGCTTTGCACCCTACTGTGCATGCCAGGTTGAGGACCACTGAGGATACACTGCTTGACACACAGTCCATGCTTCATAGGTGACGCCTCCTGCTGTTGTCACCACGTCATCCATGCCTGCTCCACCCCTGACTGCTCTGTCCAACTCTCCACCCATCCCACCTTAGGGGGTCAAGATTTGAAAGTAATAACCATGGAGAATTGGCTGCAATTTTCATTTTTCTTATAGATTTTTTTTAGTTATCAATGTGTCTTAAAGAGTAAAGTCATAAGGTTTTACCCTTCACTCTAGAGTCTCCCAGGTTCAATCCCTGGGTCGGGAAGATCCCCTGGAGAAAGAAATGACAACCCACTCCAGTACTCTTGCCTTAGAATCCCATGGACGGAGGAGCCTGGTGGGCTACAGTCCATGGGGTCGCAAAGAGTCGGACACGACTGAGCGACTTCACTTTCACTTTTCACTCTCATGCATTGGAGAAGGAAATGGCAACCCCCCTCCAGTGTTCTTGCCTGGAGACTCCCAGGGATGGTGGAGCCTGGCAGGCTGCTGTCTATGGGGTCGCACAGAGTCGGACACGACTGAAGTGACTTAGCAGCAGCAGCAGCAGAGTCAATAATGGAGAATCTTCTTCTTGGGACAATGCGTCCTTTTCCCCTGTGTTCTAGCAACGCTCATTTCCATTTGACTTTTCCTATATTATACACTGCTTAAAGAAATAATGTAGTATAACGGCTGGGCTGCTACATGGAAAACTCAAACAACCAATAAATTTCCTTTTTAAGCAGTTGATTTAATATAGCATATATTTACTGGACACCGACTAGATACTGGAGTTGAAATGGGCTAACACGAAATGACTAAAGCAAAATACCCCAAGAATTGCTTATCCAAATGATGTAATTGAGCCTGTAATGTCTTGAGCCATGCATTGTGTTAGCTGCTTTATACGTATTGTCTCATCCTGATCCTTTCCTTGGAGGGAAGAACTATTTTTATTGTCTTGTTCCCCAGTAATTTAGAGTTTGCACAGATCCATCCATTTGGCATACACAGCCCCTAAACCAATAAACAAATGCTTGCTAGCCATTTTCTAACACATGATGTCAGTGTTGGGAAAGCAGATAGTCCCAAGTGTGAGGTATTATGCATCGTGAACACAGCATAAGAACTAAAATAATACAACAACCCTAATAGTAGCATTCTACATAGACTACCCCATAGGGATGTCCATCTTGTTTCAGAAAACTGAGTCTCAGAAAGGTTGAGAAAGTCACCCAAGACCTCACAGCTAGTAAGGCCATTGAACTCTGGCCACTTTGCCACATACTCAATGCTTCTTTTTTTTTTAAACTTTTTATTTTGTATTGACATATAGCCAGTTAACAATGTTGTGATACTTTCGGGTGAACAGCGAAGGGACTCTCAGCCATACGTGTACACGTATCCATTTTTCCCCAAACTTCCCTCCCATCCAGGCCGCCACATAGCATTGGGCAGAGTTCCCTGTGCTGTACAGCAGGTCCTTGTTGGTTATTCATTTTGAATATAGCAGCGCACACGTGTTTGGAACACACCCAGTACATCTGAGGCTTGTGATATGCAAACTCACCCCAAAGAGCCTTCATCCTCCCAGCCTCAGATACCCAGACTGCGGAGGAAAAGTCTCTTTTTGCCTATTTTAGCATTCAGATTCCTCTTCTTCAATGGTGAGGACTCCCTCCTCGGATGTATTTCTTTCTCAAGTAGCTCCAGGAGCGTTTTCTTCCTCTTGAGCTCAAGGATCCCTCCCGTCCTGGCAGGAGACCTGAACCCTTTCCAGGAGCAGAGTCCACCTGGCCGCCCTGGCCGGGGAGAGCTGTTGCTGCCCCGAATGCACTTCCGCCTCCTGCTGCTGGGAACAGCCGGTGGCCGAGGGTGTTAGCCTGAGCTCTAATTAGGGTGGTTTTCATAATGAGGGAAAGACTGTGATTCTAATTAGCAGTTTTCCATCTTTTTCTCAATAAGTATCCCCTAGTCAAAGCAATATCCTCATCGCATTTGTTCCTTTGCCAAAAAATGGCCACGCTGTAAAACGGAAGGTGGGTAAAGATATAAGGGTGCAGAAAGAGGCTTTGTGTGCTGCTAACACGCTTCTTTCTCCTCCAACTCCTTCCTCAGGTCCGTGGTGCTCAGGTCGTGGGTTCCGACATAGTGGTGACGGTTGAGTTCACCAATCCTTTAAAGGAAACGCTGCGCAATGTCTGGATCCGCCTGGATGGTCCCGGAGTGACGAAACCCTTGAGGAAGATGTTCCGGTGAGCAGAGGGGAGAGGTGGGGACGTGGGGTAGGACTGTGGGAAGTTCTCTCTCTCTCCGTCTTTTCCCAACTCACGTCTAACCCCCAGGGAACATGTCTGAGAAGCTGCTACCTCCTTATTTACAAGTCTGTAGGGCTCGGGGTAAAAACGGGGTTGGTTTGACCAGCACTTCCCTCATTCAGTTCTTAAAACCACTCTGATGGGATGGTTACTATTATTAGCTCCCTTCGGCAGTGGAGGAATCTGAAGCTTTGAGAGACTGACTGGTTTGTCCCAAGTTGTGCAGTGTGTAGAGGTAAGCCTGCATCCAGGAGTAGGCGGGCTGATTCCAGGTCCCCAAAGTCAAGTGTATTCCTTCTTCTAGACTTTACAGAGTACTCACTGAGTCAGGTGTCATGAGTTAGGACTCTGGCAGGAGTCCTTTCTCTCCAACCCTACTCCAAGATCTTACCAATCCAAGCACTCTCTAGAGCTGTTGCAGTAGAAAAAAAAGGTGAGCCTGGAGAGTTCTGATGCTGGGAAAGACTGAAGGCAAAAGGAGAAGGGGGCGGCAGAGGATGAGGTGGTTAGATAGCATCACCGACTCAATGGACATGAATTTGAGCAAATTCCAGGAGAGAGTGGAGGACAGAGGAGCCTGGCCTGCTGCAGTCCGTGAGGTCACAAAGAGTCAGACACGACTTAGCGACTGAACAACAGCAGAGAGTTCTTGACTTGGTTTCCTATTTAGGGGACCAACAACCACCCCAGGCCTGTTGCTTGAAGGTCTGCTTTTGGCACACCTCACACATCAGATTGTGCCTACAGTTCTCAGCCTTTGTGACTTCTAGTGACAAAGAGCGTCACAGACAAGACAGCCCATTCCATAGTCGAGTAGTTCTAGTAGCTAGAAAACAATCCCACCTTTCAGTCCCACCAGTGGACCTGAGTCTGCCACCTGGACCTGTACAGAGAAGAAGGTACATTTGTCTCCCACCTAATGGCTTGCAAATGTCTGCAAGCAGTTGTCTGATCTTCCCGCATCTTCCCTATTCCTCCCCGACTTCATTCCCCTCACCCCTGATGTGGTTTCAGCTCCCTCCCTCGCCCACATCCTCCAATTTGTCAGTGTTCGTCTTAAAGTGTGACACCCAGAATGGATCCCAATCTTGGAGGTTTATTACTTTCATTTCTACTGCAAATAAGTCCCCGTCAGCATCAATCAATCCAGCATATTTCCTGTGGGGTGACCTTCTAAAGCACAGAGAAAGAGGTGGAAATATATGGAAACTGCCTTATGACCCAGATATGTTAGGAATTCCCCCAGCACCCTTTGTGGAGGACTCTGAGTCTGTAAGGCAAGAGCAAAGCCCTCCTTCACCCTCTCTGAGACATCTTTAAGACAATGTGCCCCCTAAAGACTGCATTTCTGTCGAATCACAGCACTCACAGCGTCTGCATCTGAGCGTTTAAGAGGGGCCTGATGCCGGCAGATGCAAGAAAACAACAGAGAAAATAGTTTGAGTGCTTTAATAAAAAAAAGAAAACACAAGCACAAAATATAACAACTTTCTATGCTAATAAGGAAGCTGCAAAAAAAAAAAAAAAGGAATTAAATTAGAAATCAACTCCAGCTAGCAGAAGAGGTCAGAGGAGTGTGCCCCGCTTTCGTCAGAAACGACAGTCTCGCTCACCCGTTCTCACACCTTCCCACTCGACTCAGATGCAAGAATCACTCAGGCAAAGTGAAACACGTTTCTTCTTCAAAGCAGCCCCCTGCTGGAGCCAATTTTTCCTCCTCCAACAGTAACCCCACAAGATTCATCTGAGGGACCAGAACCTCCTGCCACCTTGACACCGTGGCTGTGCAAGAATCCCGCCTTGATCTCAAGCCAATGCAAGGAAAGAGGCAACCTGTGCATTAGAGACACGGTGACTCCCCACACCGAGCAAAGACCCGCCAGTGGGGAGACACGCGCCTCAGAGGGTTGGGCGTCCAGGTGCATGAAGTGTGTATGTGTGCTCAGTCGTGTCTGACTCTGAGACCCCATGGACTGTGGCCCACCAGGCTCCTCTTCCGTGGGATTCTCCAGGCAAGAGCACTGGAGGGGGTAGCCATGCCCTCCTCCAGGGGATCTTCCCAACCCAGGGCTCTAATCCATGTCTCCTGGGTCTCCTGGGCTGGCAGACAGATTCTTTCTTACTGAGCCACCCGCGAAGTCCAGGTGCATTGCTTATGGTTAACACCTGACACTGGGGAAGGGTAACGGGGGGTGAATTGGCAAAAGGATGGAGGAGGCCATTCCCTACATGGTGGAGGCAAGGCAATGTCCCACCACACTCTGCCTTAGGCTCCATCAGTAATCACTTCAGCACATAGATCTACGGCACATCAGTAACAGAGCCAGGTCCTCAGTCTCTCATGGAGGTGCAGGTCCAGAGGGTGGATCTCTGCAAAGCAAGGGAAGCTCTATTTCTCAGAGACTGTCAGAAATTGGAAATAAGTTAACACAGGAAATGTTTTATGACCCAGGCTGGGCTTGGGACTTCAGGGAGACCACTGCTTTCCCTGTTTCCTCCTGATTCCTCCTCCTCACACCTTCACAAGCAAGACAGGAGCCAGCTGGCATCCACATCCATCTTGTCAGATGACTGACTTACAGCTATGTACCCTGTCCTGCAAAAACCCGATCAAAGAGCGGCAGGTCCGTGCAACAACTTGGACTCCTCAAGTGCAATTCTTTGGGACCAACAAGAACCCTTCATGAGTCTGTATTCTTTTCTCAGATACACACCTTGAATAGTCAAGGGAGTGTCCACTCCACTCGGCCATCCACACCCCTGCCAGGGCCCTAGGTGGCAGGGAGTCTGGAGCTCCGAGCAGAGGCTCTGGTAGGTGGGTGCTGGCGAGCAGGGAACTGAACCAGGAATAGGCGGTGTTGTGTCCGTGGCCCACTCGGCACAGCCGACTCTGCACTGAGATGATGACCTTACTGCTCTCTCCATGCCTCCCGCTGCCATCCTTGGATGCTCCGAGGTGCTGCCCCCAGACACCCGCAGCTGTCAAGTTTCTGCTCTTGATAATTCCAGAACATCAAATAATTCATCTTCCAGATGCATTTTTTTTCTCTTTAAAAAATGATCAGGTCCAGTAGGCTATTTTAAGAGAAAAGTTCCCCGACTTTGCGCTGTTGTTTGAGATTTTGAGTCTCTCATGTAGGACAGAGGGCTGGACACGTGCAGGCCGAGCACAAGCAGTTGCAGTTTATTGTGATCATAATCCCCTAAGCCTGCCTGCATTTGGGGTGATAAATGGCCGGTGCATCCTGATAGCTCAGCACATTACTGAGAATCATTTATCACCACACCTATCCCTGGGAATACAGGGCTCTTCCAGTATTACTCCGCTCACCCAGATGGGGAGATGAGTCTTTTCTTTCTGCGTGCATACCTTTATCTGTAGGAAAATGCACACTTCGACATGGATGTGTCTCTTCGTGCGTATCTTGGATGATACTCATGATGGGCATGGGTACCTGGATGAATACCATTATGTGGGCGAGTTGATGAATTAGAGCAAATAATGAAGCCACTCCAGCCTTCTTGCCTGGGAAATCCCATGGACAGAGGAGCCTAGCAGGCTACAGTCCGTGAGGTCTCAAAGAGTCGGACATGACTGAGCAACTAACATTCAACAGTTCATTCAATGAAGTAGAGCTTGGGGGTTACAGTTTCTGTTTGAGGGAGTTACCTCCCTTTTATGGCCGTTGGCCAGATCCTTAAACCAGGCAGCTATTTCACAAAATGTTTCTGGTGGATCACTCGGGGAAAACAAAGGAAAAGGGAATGAATGAATCAGAGTTTGCTCTTGAGAAACAAATACCCAAACACCCATATTCATATTGAAATGACTATTTAAATTAAGGACAGAGAACTGTTTCTCCGCATCCAGGCAGGAAGAACTTTTCTCAGTTATGTTACAGAGAGTTCAGGCGGAGCAGACAATGACCAAAGCTGACGGTAAATAATAATAACAGTAATAACAAGGCGGCAGCATGTATCTAATATGTGGATTTAACCATATGTTGCCATCGTTCCAAGCGCGACACAAGTACCAGCTCGCTCACCCTCTCCACGTCCTCTTTAGTGTCTCACGGTGCCCGCCTTTTACAGGGGAAGAAGCCCATGGTGCGGTCAGCGTGTTTCAAAGCTTCAATCATAAAATCAATTTACCGAGTTGGAAAAATTCTCCCGTATGTAGGCTATGTGTGTGCACTGGTCATATAATTTGGCTTTTCTGTAACTCAGTGAGATCATGTATATAGCCACGTTTCTAAAGAACAAATGCCAGATTAATGGAGACACCGAGATTCTCAAAACCAGCGCCTAGAGCAGCCCCAGAGAGAGACGCCCCCAAGCCCGAGAGGCGTTTCCCAGGTCGTCGGCCACAGATGACAAACACACAGCAGCAAGGTGTGTGGGCAAGTGACCCACGCTGGGTGAAGCAGGATCATGAATAACAGGGCGGGCAGGGCGGTGGACAGGTCTGTCCCAAGGGGATTGGCCAGAACGAGTTAAGAGCATCACGACCTCAGTATAGGAAGCTGTGGATTCAGATAGAAGTCCGATCCCAGCAGGGAACTTTAGCCCCCACGTGCGCTGAGAGAGGTCAGTCATGTCCATGAGGCTGCTGTGGAGGCCTGGGGATTCTCTGCATGGACCACGTCCACCAGGAGGCAGGCTGATGCATCCAAGTGGAAGGAACTGTGACCCATGGGGCTGCAGCTGACCGAGCCTCGGGTAGGAGCCCTATTCGGGTGGTGACTGGGAAGCCAGCGACCAGGCCCTTCTGTTTCCCAGTCAGCATCAGTGGAGAGAAAGAGCGCCGGTGACCCAGACCATCGCCGCGGGAAACTTGACCTGCCTCTCTGGGGCATAAAACCTTTCCTGCCTCTTCCATCCTTTCAGGGAAATCCGGCCCAACTCCACCGTGCAGTGGGAAGAGCTGTGTCGGCCCTGGGTCTCCGGCCCCCGGAAGCTGATCGCCAGCCTGACCAGCGACTCCCTGAGGCATGTTTACGGCGAGCTGGACCTGCAGATTCAGAGACGACCTTCGATGTAGACGCGCGGGGGGCCAACCTGGATCCGGGCACCTGGCCTCTTGTAGTCTTGGCTGAGGAAATTCTAACGCAAAAATAGTCAGCTCTTGCTTTAACTTAGCTCTGAAGCCCTGGACAGGACTGGATAGGGTCCCAGAGTGGTGACGGCATGTATTTCCAAGACACACTTTTCAATGTGGCTATTCAATGTGCAAGTTAGTTTTTAATCACCCCACCTTCCAAAGGATTCTGAGCATTAGCTTTAATTAAGCCCTAATTAGGCTCTCGGAGCTCATAAGAGTAAAAGTCATCATTTATCATCTCAAATGGCTGCAGCTTCAACATCAGAGGACTTCCCTTGCCTGGGGATTTGCTCAGTACATGGCCTCATGTAAAACAGGGCTTCTCATCCCCCTACTCAGCCTTTTGGGGATCACATACTCCTCAAACGGGAGGGAAGGACATGATTTGGGCCCTAGAATTCTATTCCCCTTTCTTGGAATCAAGTTTTAGCCTCCATATCAGAATATTTTACCCAGGAATTGAGTGCAACATCATTTTTCTTCTTGGCAAAGCCGGGGAAAGGTCTTCCATCTTGCACCTGCGGCAAAGCGACTGCCTGCCAAATTTCACAGATTTACGTTGTGAGAAGAGGTGGCCCCATATTAACAAACTGCATTTGCGGAGAACTTAATCCCCGAAGAAGAGATAAGAAGGCAGGTGCAATACTTAGATCTATTAAATAATGTAGTTTTATAGTGCTTTTTATAGGAGGTGTCACACCATGGCCGGAACAGGAGGAACCAATGGCCCTAACTTTAACCCTTTGGGGGCTGTAGTATTAGATATTAACCAGACTGACTTAGGACAGTGGGGATGTGGAATTAACCTCCTTTATTAGTGATTATACTTCACCTGTCTCTCTGGAAGCATTTCCTTGGCATAATGACCCAGGTCCAGGTACAGTTTTAGAGACAGAACAAACACAACAATTTGGAGAAGCTGGCAGATTTAGTGACCAGATGTGTGGAAGAGCAGCCACTATTTCTCTTATCCTTCACATCACTCACATTGAGACCTCAGCTTGGCATGCAAGTACTAAAAGCTAATACGGACTCCACCCTGCAAACAGCCAGTGCTACTGTACATCCAATGACAGAGGACACGGATATCATTAGAATTAGGCTCTAAGGTTCCAACAGGCAAGGCTACCAAATATTTATCTGCAAGGCTGATTTTTTTTTTGGTCTGAATTACCAAATTGATATGCCTAGAGTGTGATTTAGGTCAGTGAATTGTGATCCTAGCGAAAGAAAAGATGAATAGTGAGAAGGAATCAGGGGGAACGCCAGAATGGAATTATATATGGTCTATACAACCACATTTCTAGGCCTTTGAGATGGTTCCTGAACCTTCAGCACTGGAATCCATGAGGGTTAGCCAGTCCCCTCCACAGACACCTCATACCTAACTCTACTAAGTAATCTCCCAGCATTTGCCAAGGCTTCCAATACTCAGTTCTAAAATGAAATGCATTTTGCTGGACTGTTAAACTGGCTTACTATAGTATATTCTTATTAACTAGAATGTAATCGAAGCTTAAAATAAAGTTAATCTGATTGTATTTGCATCTGTACGGAAGTGAAGGCTTTTGCTTTTCAATACAACATACCACTAACCACAGCTGCTTGAGAAACCACCCTTCCTTGGCAGCAGGTGGTTCACCCTGGAGAGTGAAACAAACATCTCTCCTTGAGGGAAAATAACTCAAATGGGTAATGACGTTACAGTTAGCTTTCCTCATTGCTCTCTCTACATTTTATTAACCTCACTCAACTAAGGAGGAAGTTTGGTTCAAAAATCAGCTTCCAGAAACTTCAAAATCTCTGCAGATACTTTTTTCATGAGTAATCTCATGAATCATTATGATGACTCAGTGGACAAGCCATCATGAACACCTACCGTGACGAACACCTTTTGTGGTCTTAGAACAAAGATGGAAACTGTGTGAAAAATATGTATAGGAGGTCCTGTATTCATGGCTGACATTACTGAACAACCACATCTTAGGGCCTCACAATCCTTCTCCACACAGAACTCCAACCAGCTATTACAAACTGATATGGAGTTGGCATTCAGAATAAAACCTATTCTACCCACGTTAGAGTCAGCCCACCCGCTTTGACAACTGAGACCCTAGACTGTGTAATAATGCCATGGCTCTAAAAAATCATAGATTAGCACTGGTAACAAGCAACGTGGGCTTCCGTGGTGGCTCAGTGGTAAAGAAGCCACCTGCCAATGCAGGAGATGTAGAAGGCTCAGGTTCAATCCCTGGATCAGGAAGATCCCCTGCAAAAAGAAATGGCAACCCACTCCAGTCTTCTTGCCTGGAGAATCCCACGGACAAAGGAGCCTGGCGGGCTACAGTCCATGGGATCACAAAGAATCAGACACGACTGATCGGGAACAACAACAACAAACAAGCAATGTATCTCAGGCAGCAGCTGCTGCTGCTGCTGCTGCTGAGTCACTTCAGTCGTGTCCGACTCTGTGCGACCCCATAGACGGCAGCCCACCGGGCTCCGCCATCCCTGGGATTCTCCAGGCAAGAATACTGGAGTGGGTTGCCATTTCCTTCTCCAGAGCACGAAAGGGAAAAGTGAAAGTGAAGTTGCTCAGTCGTGTCCGACTCCTAGCGACCCCATGGACTGTAGCCCACCAGGCTCCTCCGTCCATGGGATTTTCCAGGCAAGAGTACTGGAGTGGGGTGCCAGGCAGCAGCAGAGACTCTGAATTCTGGTTTTTGCCTGTTCCTGTCCTCTATGCTTTGAATAAATCCTTATTTGTGTTTATAGCTTTGATGACTAAAGAGGTGTAGTGATGCTTTTACTTCCACAAGGTTCTTTGGGGGATATTTCAAGCAAGACATAACAACACATGCAAAGTGGTAGATAGATACATAGATAGATGATAGAGAGATATGACAGCTGAGCAAGAGAGGAAGAGGTGAAAGAGATTGTGTAAATATGTATATTTCAAATAATTTTACTTTATCAACCCTTTAAAAAAAATAATCATTTCCAACCTTTGATGGAGAAACTAAAGGGACCTCGCAGGCGCACATCGGGGTGGATCAAGTGGATAGGGGTTGAAGGTGAAGTCAAGCTCAGCTTTGCTGTGCATTCTTTAAATCTCATTATGTCTCTCAGAGTTTAAAGAATGCTGAGTTAAAACCAACTCAAGACTCTTTGAGGGCTTCCCTTGTGGCTCAGCTAGTAAAGAATCCGCCTGCAAAGCGGGAGACCTGGGTTTGATCCCTGGGTTGGGAAGATCCCCTGGAGAAGGGAAAGTCTATCCACTCCAGTATTCCTGGAGAATTCCATGGACTGTACAGTCCATGGGGTCACAAAGAGCTGGACACGACTGAGCGACTTTCACTTTCTTTTCAAGACTCTTTGAAGAGCTGCAGTATAGTAACAAAAAATATACAAATTTATGATAGGAATATGAGGGAAAATGGAGTTTGTGCTAGACTCACTGGCGATCAAAAGTCATAAAATTCTACATAGAAGTTCATCATTTATGAATATCCTTCCAATGTTATTTTTAAAAAGTAATAGTCCACACAATCATTAATTCAGCTTTTCTACCCCCCACCATCCTCTCAATATCGAGCCAGCCTTCCAACCATCTATCCATCCTTTATTCCAGCCATTTGTTTAACCATCCATTATTCATTAATTATTGTATGCAAGCATGAATTCAACAAGTATTTATTGACCATTAAGCATCTCAGTAGAGATTCAAAGATAAAAAGTCTATGCTCCCTGTTCACAAGCTAGATGCAGAGCCAGATATATAAATAAAGTATGCATAAGTATGTATTTATAAATCTACAATTAGCTGGGGATAAGTATGTCAACAGAGGTATGTCCAGAGTACCATGGAAAGAAAAAGAAAAAGATTCCTGAAAAAGCCTCCCATAATTCTCCAAGCATACTGGAGGAAAGATGTAAGTTGCATCTTGAACAAAAGACTAGGAGGTAAGTTGGAGAACATCTGACAGAGACGAGCTCACATAACAGTCTATAGGCGAGAAAGGACAGCCCTTCCGGGGAACTGCAGTTGCTGCAGCCTGATGAGATGGTGAGTATCCAGCAAGGAGAGGCGGGCTCTTCATATTTCCCATCAGAATGATTCGTGGCATCATTCATTGAAAGTATCTATGGAGACTTTAGCCACAGAAGTGCAGGTATGAGTCAGAGCTGGAGCACTTCCAGGAACAAGAATTTGTTTCTTCTAGGCTGTATGGTGGAGAAAGGCTAAAAGTGGCTGCTGATTAAAAAACTGGATTCAGAACTAAAAACTACAGGCAGGTCCAGGAGGCGCAAGAGAGTATGGGGTGGTGTGCCTAACTCAGGTCATGATTGAGTCTCAGGGTGTGCCTATGGTTGGTTCAGGGATGGGAATTGAAATGTTTTAGGGCCCAGGAGAAGACTCTTGAGAGTCCCTTGGCCTGCAAGGGGATCAAAGCAATTAATCCTAAAGGAAAACAGTCCTGAATATTCATTGGAAGGACTGATGCTGAAGCTGAAGCTCCAGTGCTTTGACCACCTGATGTGAAGAACTGACTCATTGGAAAAGACCCTGATGCTGGGAAAGATTTGATGGCAGGGGGAGAAGAGGGCGGCAGAGAATGAGATGGTTAGCTAGCCTCACCGACTCAATGGACATGAGTTTGAGCAAACTCCAGGAGATAGTGAAGGACAAAGAAGCCTGGAGAGCTGCAGCCTGTGGGGTCACAAAGAGCTGGACACGACTCAGTGATTGAACAGCAACAAGTTCCCAGGAGATAAAGTGGGAGAGGAAGCAGGTCAGGGGAGACATCTATTGCACAAACAGATACCAGTGGGTGACAAACAAGTTCCTAGAAACTCACCTTTGAGAATCCGAGTAACTACCATGGGCAGGGACTGCTCAAGACCCAAGAGCTTATTCCTAGGGCTGTGCTATTCTCTCTCTTACAGGCAAAGCTCTCCACCTCACTTAGACTTGGTTTTGCCTTTATAAGTCTCTACAGAAGCATGAAAACAAGAAACCCACAACACATAAATAAATGAGAAGAAAGACAAAGCGCCTAAGTTGCAACAAGAAAAGTTACTAGGAGGCTGTGTTTACCTCTGTTGCCAAGAGCTCGGGAGCATTTTTTTAGCTTCAAAGACAATGGACCTTTTTAAAAGATGCTTGGTAAGCTGGCTGCTAATACAATTCATGAACTCTCGTTAATTTTCACACTAATCATGGTTCTAGGACTTCAGTAATTATCTAAGCAATGTTTCACCACCCCAAAACTAGTTCAAACATAAAGGGCCCTCATGAGTACTTCCTGTTACTAAAAGCAAGTGCCTAGAACACCCAAGAAAGGGTTCTTTCCTCTTCTTTTGGGTTGAGCAAGTTTGAACAGTGGGAAAGTATTGCATGATAAAAATTACAATCACACTTAGAATTTGTTATATTAAGGCAGTAGACTATGAATAGCCATAAGATCACTGTCACTCCTTTCATTGAAAGCTGGTCATCTCTCCTTCTCTCCCCTTGATTCTAGGCTAGTTCTCTGGTGCTCGGACCGATGGAATGTGGTAGAAAGAACTCTATTGGTTCTCAGACCCAGGGAGATGGGCAGCTTTCACTTATTGTCTCTTGAAATCCTTTCCACAGAAGTCGTGAGCTTCTGTATAAAAGCTCAGCTTCTTTGGGACTGACGAACTGGAGAAGCCAGAAGTAGATGTTTCCATCAACCGTCCTAGCTGGAGTCAGCTTCCAGGTCCCTTCACCAAGGCACTAGACATGAAAACAAAGACATCATAGCCTGAAAGGAAGAATTAAAGGAACTGGCAATATTTAACCTATTAGACCTGGGACGACACACGCTAGATCTCTTCAAATTTATAGAGGTTGCTGACAACACACTCTACAACTCTACACATTTTTCGGATAGAAAAGATGGAGTTCCAGCGCTGAGCATTTCCTTCAAGCAGGAAGAGCGTCGATCGCTCTCCTTTCTGAGACTGCTGGACTAAGTGCTCTGCTTATATGATACTGCATTGCAGGTGACCTTGACTTTCAAGCTATGGTTTTCTAGGCCCTTCCTCACCCTCATCTCCATCAGCATTTGGTTGGAAGCCATTAGGGATAACTTGAAGTTGAGAGAGAAGACACGAAGATGAGAATGGCATTGCTCTTTCTCAAAAACTTGGGAAATAAGACGATTCCATGGAGAACCTCAAAGAGATGTCGGTTCCCTATCACTCCCGAACCCATCTTTCCCATGAAGCACCAGGGACAGTTAATAGCCTGATCATGAAACTACATGCCATTTTTTCCCCTTGAACATTCAAAAACACCTTGATTTGCACACAGATCTATACTGATTTATCTCTAACTGCGTGGCATGAAGTAACTCATTTTTCTGTTAGCTGTGTGCTTAGTTGCTCAGTCGTGTCCTACCGTTTACAGCCAGGCTCCTCTGCCCATGGAATTTTCCAGGCAAGAATACCGGAGAGGGTTGCCATTTCCTATTCCAGCTATTCCTAAACCCCAAATTTGTGGCCACTGTTACAGGTTTAATTCCAACAATGGCTTAAAACCTGGAGTATCTGGTCCAAGATGAGCTGGAAATTATCCATGAACAAAGGAATGTCACTCTCTTGCCATAGTTGATGGAAGTGGCTCTGGACCATTCTTGCCTTCTAGAAATGTGTCCTGAGAACTCACCAGTGGTCATAACGAGTAGCCTTCCTCCTGCCCAGACTCTTGTTTACAAAGGCCTTTGTGTCATAGCTGGGTGCCGGGGTTTTGTGCAGAATCTTGCATCAAAGCACCATCCAAAACCCACCCATATCCAGGTGACTCCTCAGGGTACCTAACAGGACACTCTGGGAGGTCCTGGCTGTGTTCACCAGCCCCACACAAGACCACTTCCTCAGAAAGCAGAGGATGTCTCTGTAACTTTGTGTATACCTTTCCCCAGAAAAGATTCCTAAGCTTATCAGAGCATGCCCTTATATTACAAACCATGGCATTAATATGGATTTTGAATATTTTCCTACCATAGTGACATATTTAGTCTCTTACTTTTAATGATTTTTTATCATTTGCTAATCCTTTACATTTTGTGGAGGGGCTTCCCTGATGACTCAATGGGTAAAGAATCCACCTCTAATGCAGGAGACACAGGAGACGCAGTTTCAATCCCTAGGCTGGAAAGATTCCCCTGGAGAAGGAAATGGGGCAACCCACTCCAGTATTCTTGCCTGAAAAATCCCATGGACCGAGGAACCTGACAGGCTACAGCTCAAAGGGTTGCAAAGAGTCTGACACGACTGACGCTTTACTTTTAATGTACTCCTGCTTTTAATGATATTTTATCATTAGCCTCTCCTTTACTGTTTCCTGGGGCTAGTTTGCCCCAGTGTCAATGGCTTACATTGCCCTATTTCAAATCTGAACATCTGTATCTTCCAGGTTTTTTTTTTTAAGTCTTTATTGACTTTGTTACAATATTGCTTCTGTTTTATGTTTCAGCTTTTTGGCCACAAGGCACCCCAACCAGGGATCGAACTCACACCCCCTGCATCGGAAGGTGAAATCTTACCACTGGACCACCAGGGCAGTCCCCTCCCCCAGGGATGGTTCAGTGACAGCTTCACGCTCCCACCAACTGATTCAGTGCCCAAACAAGGCCTGTCCAGGCTGAAGTGCCCTCAGTATGTGACTACTGCTGCCAAACTTGATTTTCTGTGCACTGCTTTTACTAGGGACACAAGGCTGAGCTCATGAGTATAATTCTTTTTCTTGGCTATAACCGTGAATTCACAAAATATGACTCTAATAAAGAAATCTGCTTTTACGGAGATCATTAAAAGAAATGCTAGATATCTACAATAATATCCCAATTAGCTTTATCGAGTATACAATGCTAAAAACCCATATAGATCAACAAAATGTTGTTACTGATATAAAATTGAAAAACAGGTATAATGCGAGAATAGTGCTTTCTATGATGAAAAACAATAGGCTTCCAGGATCTCCTGACTAGCAATGTTAAGCAGAAAATGAAGACCATTATCTGGGAAATTTAAGCTTAAAAAAAAAAAGCCCAAGCTCACTTAAATAACCTAAATATTGAAAGCATAATATAAAAGTGTTCTACTTCAACCTTTTCTCTCCGTTAATCCTGGTTATCCCCCAAGAAATCTAATTTAAGGAGAGCCATAGGACTTCTGTATTCTCAGTAGTGCTTAATATTTTGTTCTATTAGTGCTGACTACACATAAAGTGATAATACATAATGAAGCCCTGGTTATATATTGCTTTTTGAAAATTAAAACATCAGATAATTAGGTATGCAAAAGGTTACCTTTGCTGTTATTATTCTTCCCATTAGTATTACTATTAATAAAAAATGCCATTAAAATCTCATGGCACCCCTGGCCCTGTGCTGAACCGAAATGCAGCAGACTCCTGCCGAAACAGTGAGATAAGAGCCTGGCCCTGGGCACCACTGGCGGGAGTGTAAATGGGTACAGAGCCTTGGAAAGCTTTTGGCAGCGTCTGCTGAATCTGAATGCATGCCGTGACCCAGTAATCCCACTCGTAGGTATATATCCAACAGAAAAAGGGTGCATATATTCACCAAAATATGAATGCTCAAAAATGTCCATAGCATTCAAATAACCAAATAACTTCAGCAAGCCAGGCAAGGCTTAGCTGGGCACTCCGGCTCAGGACTGGCTGCAGTCAAAGTCAGCCAGGGCTAAGGTCTTATCCGAAGGCTCAGCCCAGAGGCTCTGGTTTCAAGCTCGTGTGGGCGCCCCTCACAGACGCTGGCCTGTGGACCTCAGTTCCTCCCTGGCCGTTGGCCTCTCCCAGCCCTTGTTACGTTGGGCAATCTGCAGGGAAGCTCACACCTGGACGTCTGGCTTCCACCGTGACGAGACCACAAGAGAGCAAGACCGAGTCCAGCTCTTCTTGGAACCGAACCTCTGAAGAGACATCCATCATTTCTGTCACATCTGTAGAAAGCAATTCACTGGGTCCAGCCGAAGGTCAAGGGGAGGGAATCCCACAGAACGTGACTATCAGGAGGTAAGGATCACTGGGGCCATCTTATGCTATAATATAATTCATGATTAAAAAAAAAAAAAAACAACCTAGTCTTAGAACCGCCAAGTGGAGTCACAGGGTCTGGAATACACAAGGCTTTCTGGTTTCATGCTGTCTTTTTCTCTTTGGCCTAAGAAGCTGTCCATGAATACTTCTTACATTCTAATTCAGTTTTTTAGGAGGTTTTTTTCCTGCTTAACAGAAGACTTCAAGCTTCCAGATTTACTTCTTGACAGACCACTATCTGATCAGACCCAAACGAGCTGCCAGGGAAGTCCCTCAAATGAGCACCTTTAACCTGCTCGCTCATCTCCTTCTCTAGCTGCAAAGGCAAGATCTGGATGCCAGAGACAGGGGAGTTGCTATTTTCACTTTAATCTCACATTACAGACACAGCTTAGAAAATAACCTGGAAAACCAGTATCCTTCACAGTTAATATTCGGGCCCCCTCACTTGGGTCACTGTACCCAGAAGGCGACAGATACAGCAGAGACCGTGCGGCAGACCGTATGCTAACACGCGGGAAAGAGCAACCTCTAAGCTAAAGTAGACTCTCTCTCCATCTCTGTTGTGCCTTGGCGTGGCTCCCCTGACAATTTCTACCAAATGTTGAAAGACGCTGTAGTATCTGGCTGACCCATCACGACGATTTCCTTTGCCAAAAATGACTAACAGTTTCAAATGATTAAAATAGATCCTATCTAGGCAACCGTCTACTTTTCATCTTATAAAAGGAGCTCTGTGACTCCACTGCATACATCGCTGTGTACCTGGTTCAGAATAATCTGTCAATAAGCATTGCTGGATGAATGAATGATGACAATGGCCAGCCAGTGGAGGAAGGAGGAAGAGCTACCCTCCCTGGTACTCAGGCTTCAGGCTCCCCTCTCATCTCTGTTACTCCTATTCATTTTTCCTGCCACTAAAATCCTAAAGTGCTTTGTCTCCAGGCAGTCCGTTTCCTTCTCATCATTTCACCTTCTAGAGTTGACCCAAGCATTAAAGCCAAAATAATATCAAAGGGAGCAGGGGTTAGAACTCAGCCATTGAACACAGCGTGTTTGAACATAGCCCATTGTCTGTCTGCTCCTCCCTGGGAATGAAGCATCTGAAGCATTCAAACCTGAATTGTCCTAACCAAGTTTCCCTAGAAACCACCTCCCATTTTCCCGTACACAAGCACATTCAAGACTATGATCAGAGAGTCAGAAATAGCCCCATTCCCTCTTCCTCTTACTGCCAAAGTGACTTTAAACAACTCTGTGGAAAGTATCAGTCACCCTACAGCGCCTTCCACTGTTGGAGTTCAGAATGAGGCTGGGCTTAGGGAATTCAGAGATGATGGTTACAGAAGGGAGAAAAGATGAGCTTTTGCTTTCTGTCTCAAAATGAGGCCCCATGGGCTGAACATGTTCAGTCACTCAGTCGTGTCCAACTTCTTGTGACCCCATGGACTGTAGCCCACCAGGCTCCTCTGTCCATGGGATTCTCCAGGCAAGAATACTGGAGTGGATTGTTGTTCCCTTCTCCAGGGGATCTTCCCAACCCAGGGATCAAACCCAGGTCTCCTGCACGGCAGGCAGAGTCTTTACCGTTTCAGCCACTAGGGAGGCCCTGTGATTTCTAAAGTTAGTTCCAAATCTAAGCATCTATGTTACAAGGTTTGAGTTTGATGGAGCGCCTCACATTTCCCCAGAAACCGCTCTGAAGCGCTCACTGGGTCATTGTCCTTCCTGTGACTGAAATGGTTATCACGCATTGTGCGCAGCAGTGTGTCCATAGAGACAAATGTTGTTACTTCATTCTTAGCTCCTAACTGGAGCCTCATCGGGACACCCTTCCAGCCAATGCTTTTTATCAGATAAAGACAATAAGCTCTTGGACTGCCTGCCGGTAATGAAAGAGGGTAAAAGTGCCAAAAAAGAGAGAGGCTTACCGGTTTATTAGCTGGTATCTCAGGCTTTTTCCGCAGCACCCGAGGCCCAACTTTTAATGGGAATTGCCTTCCAATGAACATCGATGGGATATTATAAAAGCAGGTAAATAAAGGTCTGGAAGCAAAGATAAGTTTAGGACTCAGCAACGAGTAATAATCCAGGCTCCAAAAATGACACTTATATTAGAAGGTTGGAAGAGGCCAAATTTTCAAGAAACAGTGCATATATAGAGAGAGACATAAATTCATTGGAAAGCTCGTTGACTCTCCTAGGCAACCACCATCCCGAAGACAGATAAGCTGTGAGATGGCTGGGAGTGGGAAGACAGATCTGGGAGGAGATGCTGTCGGGAGCAGGACAGCTGGACTGTGTGTGACGAGCTGGAGGCTCATCCGGCACCAGTTAACTGGGAGAGGAACCCCTCCTTTGACATGGGACGTGCTGGGGTCCCTGGGATAGGAAGGGTAGGCCAGAGTGGAAGACCAAAGGAGTGAACACGACTGTGAAGGACCTGGGTCTGACAAGGGAAGGATCCACTTACCCCCTGCTTCCCTGCGCCCCATCCACCCCACAATGCTCCTCCTCCCAGGGGCCCAGTCTCCACCCTGGGACCAGTTAACCCGTTTGCTGGTTCTTCCTCCTTAGCCCTTAGAGGCCATGTTTCTCTTACTTCACCCACCAGGGGGCGGTAAAGAGTCTCCCATGCTGCGGAGCTGGGCTGGGCTCTCGGTCTGAAGTGGTTCAGTCCCCACCGTCTATCACCCCATTGAAGGTGGCAGAAAACCGGGATGGTCTGTTCTGCAAAGAACAAGGCATTCGGGCTGATGACACAATTCCCACTTTCTGCGTCGCTCGTCTTAACAGGACACAGGAGACACAGCAGCTCCAGAACAAAAAAGAGTGATGTTCAAACTCCATTCTTGTGTCTCTTTGCCTCCCCTGAAGTATTTTTCTGGGAAGGAAAAACCCTGTCATTCCGGTTACGTAGAGTTCCGATTTAGAATGAAATACAGGTGTTGATTACTTCCAAATTCTTAGGGCTTTACATGTATGAGAACTACTACGCCCTCAGAGAAATATGAATAAAAAGAAGTGATGCTACGAAAAAAGAAAATGTCTTAGATCTGAAAAAGATCAGTGCTGACACCATATCTCCTGATAGTAAAGTTATAGCTTCGGCACCAAGTCATCAGAAAGGATGGGAGGGCTGCCTGTACTGAGAACTGACCCACCACAGCTCCGCGGCCTCTGCAGACCCCATCCCAGGCTCATGTAGCTCTGTCCCTTCTCCCCTCCTGCCCCCAGCCCTCGGAAGCCCTCAGCATCCTCGCCTCCCCTGGTCATCCCCTCTCCACTCTGGCTCATTTACATGTGTGCATGACAAACATTAAGCTCCAAACTCTAGGAAAGGGTGATGAAAGCAGATGGAAGGACTCACAGCAGCTGATCCTTAAGTGGATCCAGTTAAACTATGGGCATTGTAAGCACCAAAGCATCTCAGCTTCAAAGGTCACCAATAGGGTCCTAGGTTTAGGGATTAAGATAAAGATTAAGATAAAGACAATAGCCCTTCTCTCTGGAGATGTAGTCCCTGTTGAGTGTGTGCTAAGTCACTTCAGTCTGTCTGACTCTTTACAACCTCTTTGCATGAACTGTAGCCCACCAGGCTCCTCTGTCTATGGGATTCTCCAGGCAATAACACTGGAGTGGGTTGCCATGGCCTCTCCTCCTCCAGGGGATCTTCGGGATCCAGAGATTGAACCCACATCTCCATGTCTCTTGCATTGGCAGGTGGGTTCTTTACCACTCGTGCCAGCTGGGAAGCCTGCAGTCCCTAATAGGACCTCATTTCATTGACTTTTATATAATTTCCCTCTGATTCTATTACATTTAATTCTGTCTCATATATGGAGAGAAAGCAAAAGACATAAAAAAGATGAGTGAAAAGCTATTTCAAAGTTCAGTGGCAAAGATACGCTTCTTTTTTTTTTTTATTAACTCCTGGTGGTCTGTTCAAGTTTTCCGTTGCTTCATGATTCATTCTTGATAGATTGTATGTTAATAGGGGTGTTATTTGTTGGCATATAATTGCTCAGAGTAACCTCTTTATGATGCAGGAAGACCAATGACCTCTCATTAAATGCAATGAGAGTGCATGGCTTGACTGGAGATTTCATTGCTTCAGCCTCTGGCCCTTAAGTTTATACACATCAGTTAAGAAATTATCAGAGGAAGGAAATAACTAAAAACAACAAAAAAATTTGAAGCAAGTCTACCTTGTTTCTTGGCAAGAAGTCATGCAAGAATGAGAAGGATAAGCAGAAAAAGAAAATATGAAGAATCGTGGCCTCCCCTTTACTTCTCTTTGTAGCGGAGCAGCACACAGGCGCCCAAATGGCAGCGCTTTTCTCTTTACACGTGAGGGGCGGGGGGTGGAGGGACGATTCGGTGATGGGCGGGACTCCCCTGGCCTCCTCTGGACCCGTGAATTCAGAAGGAGAGAAAAGTTTCCTAAAATTAACCAAAGGGAGTCAGGAAGGTGACTTATAAAGGAGGAGAAATGTTCCCAGAAGGGTGTAGAAGGATGAAAGGAAGTCCTATGACTCAGTTCCATTAAGAAGCTGACCCTAGAAGAGCTGGGCTTTGTGAGCAGCACTGATCCATTAGCTACAAGGAAAGGGAGAGAAAACTGCTGGAAGGTAATTAAGCTCAACATTATGCCCGTGAAAGGCCCTTCGTGTTTGGGTGGCGTCTTGAAGCTGGGGAAATTAAAGTACCGTGGATACCCGGTAGGTCCAACACTGTGATCTTACACAAAAAACGGACAAGAGAAACGCGGGCAGACGTCTCTAGGGGAGAAGCCATTCATTTATCGTAGGTACCTTTCCCGCACCGGAGAAATGTCTTTAGGGCTGTGAGACCATCACGTGGTTTGTGTCCCCGGTGTGGTGACTTCTCATCAAAAGAGCTCCTACGAAGAGAGTCCCGATCACCTTGCTGCTTTCATTACCCGCGGAGGACACGTCCGTCACAGCTGGTGCTGGAAGCAGGGCACCCACCCTGAGGGCAGCTCAGAAATCTATCAGAAGTGGATTGCAGGGATTGGCCAGGAATATAAAGTACGTGGCATGAAGGGTGTTACATCCTGGCATGTGGCCGTGGAGGAGAAGCAGACACTGCTGTCACTGTTTCACACGGCACAGTCAGGACGTGGAGGGGAAAAGCTGAAACTGGAAGATTCTAGTTTTCTGGATTCCATCCAACGGCAGGACACTAGTAGTCACTTTGAATAGCCCCCCGAGGGCGGAACCTTAAAGAGTTGGTGCTCCCCACGCCAGCTCCTCACTCCCAGGGGCGCGATCATTTCATACTATGAACTTCACACATGTTGGGGATTGTTTTCACCAGGACTAAAATCCTTTGACTCACAAAATGGCTCCAAGTGTCGGCATTAGACTCTCCAAATATCCCCAGTACTTCAAATCCAGAAGCGGTGATATTAACTGTGAAGATTCAGTGCTCGTCGCAATCTCTGCAACACTCTAGGTTTGCGTCTTCAGAAGAAACCATTATTTCACGACAAATGAAAATGTGGAGGCTCCTTGCCTCAGTGTGTCGGCTTCCCCTCGGTTTCCTTTCAAAGTGTCCCCTGGGGTGCTTGAGGGTGAGGAGTGACCTATGTCCCCTAATCCGGCGGGAGCTGCTGTTTCCATCTTGGCATGACTCTTAAGTCTCTATGCAGCCCCCCTTGCCTCTCTCTTGCCAGAACAGAGTGCTAAGGCATTAAGCCTTGCTGTTACTCTGATTTGACTCCTATTCTCTCCCCTTATAGACTCTGTAGGTTGACTTTTCATGTGTTTGCTAAAAGCAAATGCAACCATCTTAATTATCTAAACATGAAATTTATTATCCCTGGTGGCTCAAATGGTAAAGAATCTGCCTGCAATGCAGGAGGCCTAGGTTCAATCCCTGGGTCAGCAAAATCCCCTGGAGGAGGGCATGGCAACCCACTCCAGTGTTCTTGCCTGGAGAATCCCATGAATAGAGGAGCCCGGCAGGCTACAGTCCATGGGGTCGCAAAGAGCTGGACACTATTGAGCGACTAACACACACACAGCAAACAGGTATACTAATCTACGTTTACTTCTCTCAAAAACTCTACTAATTTATTCGGTTGGGCCTATTTCATAGTGTCTGCAAACTTGGAAAGCTGTCACTGAGAATGACCCCTGACCATTTATCCATCCATGAGATATTATTGTACAGTCTTGCTTTCATACTGTCCTCAAAATCTCCAAAATCCGGTGTGTATTTGGCACTTCGAGCACATCTCAGTTCCAAGCAGCCACGTATCAACTGCTACACAGCCACATGTCCAGCTACCAAACTGGACAGCAGAGGTCTAAAGCGATGGTCCTCAACCAGGGCTTCACATGAGAGTCATCCAGGTGGCTTTTCTTGTTTTTTAGCTTGATGATGATTTATTTATTTAATTATTTATTTATTGTAGAAATGTGGATGGACCTCGAGTCTGTCATACCGAGTGAAGTAAGTCAGAAAGGGAAAAACAAATATTGTATATTAATGCATAAATGTGGAATCTAGAAAAAAAAAATGGTACAGATGAACCTATTTGCAGGGCAGGAATAGAGACACGACAGAGGGGACAAAGGTATGGACACCGAGGAGGGAAGGTGAGGGTGAGGCGGACCGGGAAGAGTAGGACTGACGTACATACACTGCGATGTGTAAAGTAGATAACAAGTGGGCACCTTCTGTAAAGCAGGAGCGAGTGAGTGAAAGCCGCTCAGTCGTGTCCAGCTCTTTGTGACCCCATGGACTATACAGTCCATGGGATTCTCCAGGCCGGAATACTGGAGTGGGTAGCCTTTCCCTTCTCCAGGGGGTCTTCTCAACTCAGGGATCGAACCCAGGTCTCCTGCATTGCAGGCGGATTCTTTACCGGCTGAGCCACAAGGGAAGCCCAAGAATACTGGAGTAGCTAACCTATGCCTTCTCCAAGGGATCGTCCCATCCCGGGAATCAAACCAGAGTCTCTTGCATTGCAGGTGGACCAACTGAACTATCAGGGAAGCCCATAAAGCAGGAGGGGTAGGTTCAATCCCCAGGTCGGAAAGATCCCCTGGAAAAGGAAATGGCAACCTGCTCCGGTATTCTTGCCTGGGAAACCCATGGACAAACACTCCTGACAGGTTTACAGTCCATGGAGCTGCAGAGTCAGACACAACTGAGTGACTAAGCCAGAAGTAGTCCAGGGAGGCTGAATAACAAGAGAGCTACTAAAATGAGATCTCACTTGCTAGCCCGAGAATTTCTACAGGGCTGTATAGCCTTTCTGACTTTGCAATGCAATGCGCTAAGGCCCAGGGTGGTACACAGATGTACTCACAGGATGGCAGTCTCATCAGCAAGAGTAGCCTAAGAACATAGGGGACCCCCCCCACTGCATCCTGACTGTCCTGGTCTGCAGGGCAGAGCTGAATGAGCAGCTGGCCTGCTGGCTAGAGAGCTCTGGGGGTGCAGCCAGCGAGAGGCAGAAAAGCCAGCCCGGACTTCCCCGTCCGTGAGCAGCTTACGGGAAGGGCTGGCGCTCTCAGAGCTGCATTTCCCTTTTTGCTCCTCCACTAAGGCCCGTATGGTTTTCTAATGGCATTTTAAGCCAGCTGTTAATGTGGGTAATGTAGTTTGGGAGAAAGCAAAAAGGCCCAATTATAAGAATCAATATATTGCGTGAAGGGAGAACAGAAGCCTCTATTAAATATGAAGCAGGGCTTCAATTCCAACCAGAAGTAGGCCAAGCGAGGAGACCAAAACCCTCCCCGAGACGGGGGTGAGGGTGACGGAGGAGCCTTTCTGAGCCGAGCTCGCTCATTGCCTCCTGCCCAGCGGGAACACTGCAGTGTGGCCGAGCAAATCAGGTCAGCGGGTGGTCCCGGGCGGAGCACACGACAGGCTGCCTCGAGCAGTGGCCAAGTTAGTTCACGAATTGTGGACGGACCCGCCCACTGACGAGCCTCCCTGCCCTCTCTGGTCTGTTTCCTTTAGGCCAGGACGTTCTGAGTGTGGGCCCCGGAGCAGCAGCACCGGCATCCCCCGGGAGCGTGCCCACTACAAGAGGCCCCTCCTCAGAGCTCAACAGTCCAGCAGAAGCAGCAGTTCTGAGCGTGGGCCCAGCGGAGCTGCATTCTTCGTGCCCCCTACACGCTCCACACAAAGCCCGGAGCTCAGCCACGAGATCTACCACTGAAGAACTACCGACTCTTGGGACTTCCCTGGTGGCCCAGTGGTAGAGAACCTGCCATGCAATGCAGGGGACGTGGGTTCCAGCCCTGGTCCGGGAACTAAGACTCCACGTGTTGAGAGGCAGCTAAGCCCTCACACCACAGCTACTGAGCCCTCGAGTGCTGCAGCTAAGACCCCAGCCAAATAAACACATCAAATAATTTTAGAAAAAGAGCTATCCATTCTTGCCGTGAAGACTAGAAAGGTGACTCTGACATGCTCCCTGCCCTTCAGGAGTCCATGGCAACCACGTGTCTGAGCCAGTGGGACTTTTATAGGGTCCCCTCAGAAAACTGTATTCTTCCCTCCCAGTGTGCCTTTAAGTTAGTAAGTGTAAATGTTAGTCGCTCAGTAGTGCCCGACTCTTTGTGACCCCATGGACTGTAGCCCCCCAGGCTCCTTGGTCCATGAGACTTTCCAGGCAAGGGTACTGGAGTGGATTGCCATTTCCTTCTCCCACTATGCCTTGAAGGGCAGCTCAAATTTACCCCTGGGCTACTGTGTTCCTGGCCCCTGGATGAAAGCTCCTGCAGGACTCAGCCCCTCTCCAGGTCCTCTCAGATAACAAAAAGATTTTGGTCCACTTTTGTTAGAGGAACGGTCTTCAAATATCAAGTTCAAGGTCAAAATTCTGGCCAAACCTCAGACCCAGACACACCTTACTTCAATCCCTAGGGGGTTGAAATCTGTCCCCAGGACCTCACCCCATTTCTGGCCCATTCCAGAGAGCACAGCATCTTAGGTTCAAATGAAATTTCTGACTCAACCAGAATTCAGGAGAACTAGACCCGGTTCCTTGGACCCTGAAGAAGTCCATCTGCCCAACTACATGCTGGGTGCCTCCCCTGTGAACCAGCCTCGAACAAGCCACAATCAGGGTCTACTGACAGGCAGACATCAGCAGAAGCTCATGCAGAAGTTCTGTACTTAACCAGAGATCTCAGATATTGATAGAGGCTGCCCCCTCATTCGGAGAAGGCAATGGCAACCCACTCCAGAACTCTTGCCTGGAAAATCCCATGGACGGAGGAGCCTGGTAGGCTGCAGTCCATGGGGTCTCGAAGAGTCGGACACGACTGAGAGACTTCACTTTCACTTTTCACTTTCATGCATTGGAGAAGGAAATGGCAATCCACTCCAGTGTTCTTGCCTGGAAAATCCTGGGGACGGCAGAACCTGGTGGGCTGCCGTCTATGGGGTTGCATAGAGTCGGACACGACTGAAACAACTTAGCAGCAGCAGCAGCAGCCCCCTCATTGCCCAGGCCCTGGCCAAAAGCCATTAAGAATTCAGGAAATTGCATAAAGCTAATTGCTAAGCAGCACTCTGGAGCTGGGCTCTCCATGTGCATCGTTCCACAACACAAATGGCATGGCCTGGGGCTGTGCAGTGCGTGCGCGATAGGGCTGACTAATGGGCCGACCACACTCCCTCCCTTCTCTCTTTACCTCCCACTCACTACTTCTCTGTAGCTGTTTTCAATGGCTGGGATAGCCAACTCTGACATCTTTAGAAAAGATTTGGATATTTTCCCGGGGAGCGGTGGTTATCACCTTGTGCCATACTTGCTCAGCACACTCCACTCCACGGAAGCTCTCTCTCCCCTTGATGAATTTTCCTACTTGGCTGATACCTCTTTTTTTCCCCTCCTCCAGCCACCTCCAAAGTTTCTCCAAGTTTCAGTTCTCAACATCTTCTATCTACGATCTATCTATCATCTATCTAGTTATCTATCATCTATCTATTTATCTCTCTATCATCTATCTACCTCAGTTCAGTTCAGTTCAGTCCTTCAGTCATGTTCGATTCTTTGTGACCCCATGGACTGCAGCACACCAGGCCTCCCTGTCCATCACCAACCCTGGAGTTTACTCAAACTCATGTCCATCGAGTCGGTGATGCCATCCAACCATCTCATCTTCTGTCGTCCCCTTCTCCTCCTGCCCTCAATCTTTCCCAGCATCAGGGCCTTTTCAAATGAGTCAGTTCTTCGCATCAGGTGGCCAAAGTATTTGAGCTTTAGCTTCAGCATCAGTCCTTCCAATGAATATTCAGGACTGATCTCCTTTAGGATGGACTGGTTGGATCTCCTTGCAGTCCAAGGGACTCTCAAGAGTCTTCTCCAACACCACAGTTCAAAAGCATCAATTTTTCAGCGCTCAGCTTTCTTTATCGTCTATCTATCATCTGTCTAATACATCATGCCCAAAACGCTCTATCCTGGGGAACAGTCCAGCGCTATATCACTAACCCCAGCCTCTCTCCTGAGCTCCAGTTCAGACTTACTGAACTCCTTATAGCAGGGGTCCTCAACCCCCAGTCTGCCATGGACTGGTACCAGTCTCCAGCTTGTTAGGAATGGGGGTGCACAGTGGGAGGGGAGCTGTGGGCAAGCGAGTGAAGCTTCGTCCATCACTCCCCATTGCTCGCATCCTCCCAGCATCTCCCATCCATAGAAAATATGTCTTCCATAAAACTGGTCCCTGGTGCCCAAAAGGTTGAGGACAACTGCCTTACAGGAACTTGTACCTGGATGCTCTTTTGGTTTCTAGCATGTGACTCTCTTCCTATCAATACCTTGGGAAACTTGCAAGACCTAATGAGCTTCAGCAGGGGACAGAGGCTACATCCCACTTAAGAAGCTGGAAAACCCAGACACTTGCTCTCCCAGCTGCCCTTGGGTCAGGAGCCTGTGATGTAGGGATGCAGGGGCTGAGAAACAGGCATCCCTAGTGACTGAAGCAGTGGCAAAGAAGCTAAGGAAGGCAGAACCCAGTGTCAGGGACCTGCAGGGGTCAGCGGCAGTGCCACGGGGACCCTGAATTGGGACCTTGTCCCAGGGTGGCCCTCAGCCTGGTTCTGTAGTTCTCCTGAAAACTCTGAAAACTACCCAAACCTACTCTGAACAGTTCCTTGGCCACTTAAGTCCGAACTGATTTTGGTTGCTTCCAAGGCACAATCCTAACTGATACAATTTCTTATCCATCATCTCGAATTCAACTTGTCTAAAATTGAATTCTGGCCTTTTCCCCCTAGAACCTGTTATTTCTTGGAACTTTTCTTTCCAATGACGTCATTCTCCCCATCACCTAGGCTGAAACTCTCCTTTACTTTGCCCACCCTCTTGCGCCATTCCGTCATCGGGTGCTGTTCGTTCTACGATAATGCCTTCCTCATCTGTCTCTTCTTGTTACGTTTTATGGCCACAATCCTGTGCTTCTAAGTTAGTCTAACTTTATCTACTGTCATCCTAAGGCAGCACACAGGGTTCTAACTGCTGGCCCTGCCTTCAAGTTTTCCATCTTTCATTTCCTGGGCATATCACTTAAAATGCCCACAAGGCTTTTTGCACTGTTTCAGTACTAGCGTCTGCTCATAAACTTATGCAGGGCTCCCTAACCGCAGAGTAAGCTCCAGACCCTAGTGTGACCCAGAGGCCATCCTGCCCTTTTCCCGTGGGTTGTTTCTTCCAGATATGCTGCCTCTATGTCTGCTCCGGATCAAATCAGGTTAAAAGTTTAGCCTGTCTTTGCATCTTCCCCAAATAAACCAAACATTCCAAAGTGTTAGTGAGCAATTCAGACCTTGAAGTCTTCATAGACATGAAACGACAGTTAACACGTACACCCCTAAACAAACATGTGGAAATTTATATTCGAAGTCTGTTTCCCACCTCCTTTCTAGGCCTTGGGCGTGAAGACACAAGTTATCTCTCAGCGATCTGTTTACTTCTCTGCATCTCGTTGCTCCTCTGTAAGATGAGAGCAGGAACAGAACCCATCTCACTAGAGTTGTCATGAGGCTTGAGTGGGTAGGGGGTGTGGAGCCCTCAGACCAAACCCCGCATGGGTTTACTACTCCCATCACCCCTGAACTTCCCAGCTCCGTGAGCCAAACTTCCTATATTTGCTGAAGGAAACTTCAGTTGGGTTCTTTTCCTCTCTCCATAAAAGACGTGACTATAAAGATCATAAAAGGCATAAAAGACACAGCCCTGTGCCGTAGGTTTTATTTTCCTCCATTTTATAGGGAGTTAGTGAAGCCAAGTAATATTCTTTGGCAGTCCAGAATATTCGGTTTTGGCCTTCAAGGCCATTTAAATCAAGAGAAATTGGAAAATGTTTATTTTATGGTCATCATAAATATTTTGCACCTTAAATTTTCTGAAACCTACCCCCGCAAATAATTCTCCAAATATCTGGTTTACTTACTTCTTTCTTAAATAATTTGTAACTATGAACTATCTTAAGCTTATAGAAAAGTACTAAAAATAACAGACATCCTGGGTTTATTTCTAGAATGCTTACAGCTTATTTTTCACAATAGGTCTTTAACCCACCAGGAATTTTTTTTTTTCTGTGTAGTTTTTCTGCCTGGTAAGGAGTTAAGATCTAACTGCATCCTGTTTCATATAAATAATCCATGGTAGCTATGCCATGTATTAAGGATCCATCCTTTCTCCCAATAATTTGTCATAGCATCTTTGTCCTTTAAGTTACCTGACACTTCTGTGCCTGTTTCTAGATTGTTTTGTCTCAAGACACCCCCTTACGTTACTGTCCATTTTATTTTTTTAAAGATTCTTTTGATGTGAATCTTTTTTTTTTTTTCCGAGGTCTTTATTGAATTTGCCACAATATTGCTTCTGTTTTACACTTTGGCTTTTTGGCCCCGAGGCCTATGGGATCTTGGCTCCCCAACCAGGAATCGAACCTGAACCCCTTGCATTGAAGGGCTGAGTCTTAACCACTGGACCAGGGAAGTCTAGTGTCCATTGTAGTTATTAGGGCTATAGGACATCTCCATTTCTCTTGCATCTCCATCCTTCTTTTTCAGCTTCTGCTTTCACCACTGGTGCTACTGCTTTTCAAAAAAAATTACTGTTCTTGGCTCTTTACTTTCTCTTTACATGAATTTTAGGAAAGGCATATTGAATTTCAAAAATAATTTTATGAGAGCTTTACTGTTGATGAGTTAGATTTTTATTGGAATTATATTGAATTTATAAATTGTTTGGGAAGAATTAAAGCTCCTGCAGCATTATCTTTTCATCCAGAGATGGACTGTGTTCTGACATTTATTTACATCTTCCTCTATGTCTTATAGTAAATGTTTTTCATGTTCTCCGTAACAATATCATGTGTATGGAGTTGTATTCCTGATAGCCACACAGTTTGGGATAATACGTAAGTGTTGTCTTTCTTAAATTCACATTGTCAGTCATTTGGTAGTGCTGTTGAAGAACACTATTGATTTCTGGATGTTGATCAATATCTAACAACTTTGCCAAATGCTTTTATGAGTTCCCAGAGTTTACCTGTAGAGTTTCTTGAACTTCCATAGAGACATTTGTTATCAGCAAAAAGTAAAAATAACAGTTTCCTTCTTCCTTTTCAGCCTTTATGTGTTGCATTCCAGTGTCCAGCCTTACTGCTTGGTAATGACCTTCAGTTAACAATCAGTAGACAGAGTGATAGCAGACGACCGTATCCTGCCACCAAGACACGTTTAGTATTGTTATCGTGGTGGAGATAGACTACATTTAACCCCATGTTTTCCATTTACTTATCTTTGCTCTCTTGCACACCACCCCTAACTATTGGATTCAACTTTTTTTCGCTGAATTAGAACTTTTGAAGAGTTGCATCCTCAGTTAAAGTGTGAATTAGAACAGGAAAATAAAACTTGTTTGCACCTAATAAGTCCCAACTGAAAAAAAAAAGTCTTTTCTGAGATTTCTAAAACCCAACCTTGAGTACCATACAAGTTGGAGATTCCGATTTCACTGCTCTTGTGGTCAGAACCTCAGGCCAAACCAAGATATAATAAGACAAAATTCATCTTGGGATGCAGATACCCCTCAAGTTGTGCCAGAGCCAAACCCAAAAATCACTCTGGAAAGGTGCATCCATAACCCAGACCACAAGGTGTTTCACAGGGGAAAAAAGTTCAAATAAAATAAGTCCACATAAAAGTTACAAAACTGATTGGAAAGTAATTTCTCATGGCCAAGAGTCAGCAGACATAGACAGTAGGTTTAGAACTCTCAGACATGTAAGGTAATAGATTATCTAAGAAAGATATACACTAAATAACCAGGTTTGATCCCTGGGTTGGGGAAATCCCCTGGAGGAGGAGATGGTAACCCACTCCAGTTTTCTTGTGGGACAAGACCATGGACCGAGCAGCCTGGTGGGCTACAGGGTCACAAAGAATCAGAGACAACGGAGTACGCTCGCACAAAATAGTAAAAGACATGAAAAAACTATCAGTACTTGAGACGTGAATAAGGAGATTTGCAAAGGTTCTAACTCAAGTTCTAGAATTTAAAGATATAGCCACTTAATAAAATAAAGAAATCTCTTTGTATATGTAAAATAATAATTATGACCATTATGAAGAGAGAGTTAATGAAATGGATAATAAATAATGATGGATAATAATAATATTTCTAAATGTGGTTGAAAGGAACTTTTGAAGGAGACTCCACGTGAGGCTACCTCTAAGAGAATGTTGCAGAAGCACAGGCTGGCTCCTGGGGTCTGGAACACTTTCCCTTCATGCCAGTCTCATGAGGAACTGCTCAAATCTGATACAAGTAAAATTTACTGTAGAATTTCAGTTCTGTGAAAATCCGCACCACTGACAAGAGGAAATTGCACAGGGTAACAGGCAGTGCGTAGCTTTAACAAATAAAAGGATTGAATGAACTTCCAAAGCAATCCCTTTTTAATGTGAAAGGGGGTTAATAAAATGTGAAGTCTGAAAAAAATAAATGCATTCACAATGCATTGAAAATATGAATAAAGAAGGACTCACTTATAATCCAACAACCCAGGGATACCTATCCAGGTATATGTACTGTCCCTTGAAAGGTGAAAGAAAGTGAAGTCGCTCAGTAGTGTCCGACTCTTTGCGACCCCATGAACTGTAGCCCTCCAGGCTCCTCTGTCCATGGGATTTTCCAGGCAAGAGTACTGGAGTGGGTTGCCATTTCCTTCTCCAGAGGATCTTCCTGACCCAGGGATCGAAGCCGGGGCATTGCAGGCAGTTGCTTTACCCTCTGAGCCACCAGGGAAGCCCTCACTATCCTTTACATATATTTAAATAAAAATTTTGTGAAACTGTTAAAAAAAAAACCCCACAAAACTATAAATAAATAAACACAAAACTGAGATACAGAAGAGACTAAAAGTATAATGGAGCACAATGTAGAATTTTTGCTTAAAAATTAAAATCACAGCAAAATAAACCACTTTATGCAAAAATGAAAGCTGCCAAAATGACACAAAAAGATGTTGAAACCAGCGTAACTTAATAGCTTTGGAAATATCTGGAAAAACAAAGTATCTCCTCAAAAGACTTCAGATTCAGAATGTTTGACAATTAAGTTTTTTAAATGTTTAAGAGGCGAAATTCCCAAAATATATAAGCAGTTTTGAGCCTAGAAAAGTCAAAAAGGGACACTCCAAATGGTTTCAAAAACTAAACTTAATATGGACAATCTCATTAGTATATTCTGATGTATGTGCTGTCAGTATTATCTATACAAATCACTCATGGAAGTGTCACAGATTTATTATCATCCTATGTTATTATTAGGTTGAGAGCTTCTTAACTCTGTCTGATAATGCTGCTCTCATTCTTGAGAACTGAGTACCACTCAGATGTGAACGGAACTTTCATTAAGATTCTACACTTTGCAGGTTAATAGTGTGTCACATGACACATTGAAGAAGGAGACTGTTCAATATGACTTTCATTGAAGGACAAATTGGTTCAAATTTATATTCATTCCAAAACTGTTAGTTTCTCTCTCATAATAATAGAAATCTAGTGGGTTTTTTTCTTTCTTTCTTATCATCAAAATTTCTGGGTGTCTAGTTAAAATATTTAGTTTTATCTGTTCAAGGGTGATTAATAGAGATTGTCAATCCTAAAGGAAATCAATCCTGAATATTCATTGGAAGGACTGATACTGAAGCTGAAGCTGCAATACCTTGGCCACCTGATGTGAAGAACTGACTCATTGGAAAAGACCCTGATGCTGGGAAAGATTGAGGGCAGGAGGAGAAGGGGATGACAGAGGATGAGATGGTTGGATGGCATCACTGACTCAATGAACACGAGTCTGAACAAACTCTGGGAGATAGTAAAGGACAGAGAAGCCTGGTATGCTGCAGTCCATGGGGTCGCAATGAGATGTATACAACTTAATGACTGAACAACAACAACAAAAATCAAGATTATTGCATCTTTTGCCATTTCTTTCTCTTTTAAATCAAACTGTTTCACAAAATTTCCTACACACTTCACGATGACTTTCTTTAGTTATGTGACAGTTGCCTAGAGAGCAGAGATTATTTGTCTCCTTCCAAGTGTTAGTTATCTAACTGAAATGTCGTTTCCTCCCAGTAGGTGTGATATGGCATCAGGACTTCACTATGCTAATAATCTTAAAATGTTTAACAGAAGAAATAACTCTATTGTAGCAACTTAAAACTTAGCCATAATGCTAGGCAAAATTAAAGTCCTTTGTAAAAAGTATACGGTCTCTGAGTACTTTAGGGAAAATATTATAGTGGATGAAATTATCTAACCCTCAAAAAATTCTGAAAGATTAGATGGATTTTGGTTCAAAAATCCCTTTATAAAATTAATATTCTAGTTTCAGAATTTTAAATGATCTTATCTCTTGTGCATATAATAAATATTTAGTCTATTAAGGCTTCAATGGCATGATAATATATGCTCTTTGAAATCTAGAGATGAAAGGCATTCAGCAGAGAAAATTACTAATTTTTATTATTTTGGGCATATAATATAGCTACTACTCCTCTACTAAGAATGCTTTGAGACGTCAAAAATAAAATTTGAAAATTAGAAGTTACATTGAAGAGCGAAGTTCTTTTTTCTGTATTTTTTTCCATCTATCTGTAACTCTTGGAGATCATTCTAAGCCAGTACATACAGGTCTGCTCAATCTTTTTAATGATTTCTTAGCCTTACTATAGCATGGAGTAGTCATTAATGAACAGTTTTATTTTTCACTGTTATAAATAATGTTGCAGAGAACAAAAAGATGTGCATATATTTCTTATACATGTGAGTACTTCTTCCAAAGAAATTTCTAGAAGTAGAATTGCTAGTTCAAAGGACATATGAATTTCTGTCTTGATAGATATTGCCAAACGGTTTATAATAAGGCTACGCAAAGGTAAATAACATAAAAGCTCAATAAAATATAAAAGATGAAATTCATGCTGGGAGAAATGGCATGATAAATGGGATTTGCTTAAAGATACTTCAGCAAAGAACATGACGGAATACGTATAAAAGTTGCAAAATTTTGAGAGTTGTTAAATCTGGGTGATCGGTATGTGGAAGTTTATTCTATTACTTCTGTGTGTGTTTGAATTTTTTCATGATGGTTTTTTTTAATTCCATATGCACTGCTCCTTCAGAAAATGTCTCAGTTTCCATTTCATCAGATGCTAAACAGATGCCAAGACAGGGCTTACTTACCTGGGCCAACCTCCACTCATTTCCTAGTCTAGATGTAGTCCAGCCAAAACCCATTATAAGACTAACATTTCAGTTAATTCACTGGTACCTAAATCTTTGTCTGTGCTTCTTGGTACAATAAGTTTATTAAAGGGTAATTCCTTGCTCATACTGATTTTTTTTCAGAAAGGTAAAACCTGGGAAGATCCCCTAGAGTAGGAAATGGCAACCCACTCTGGTATTCTTGCCTGGGAAATCCCATGGACAGAGGAGCCTGGCGGGCTACAGTCCATGGAGTCTCACCGAGCCACACATGACTGAGTGATTGAGTAAGAATACAAAACCAGGCACATTCTGTCCAGTAGCGGACAGGGGACCGTTTTCACCACACACACTTTAGCCAACACTGTGTTGCTGTCTTTTAAAATAACCTCTTATAAGTGTGCTGTAGAAAGATAAATAGGATTGAACCTGGCTTGGTCAAGGGGGGAGGTCCTTTAAGGCAGCAGAAACAGCACCAAAGGCCCAGAGGTAGGAAAATGATCTTATTTCTCTAGTCCTGTGTTACCACAGTTCACTCATTTAGCAAATATTTATTTGCCCAGAGCCTCTGTATTTTAATGGATATTAATGGCATTAGTTAAAAATATATTTGTAGCTTACAAAATAAATGAGTCACAGGATGAAATGTACAGCATAGGGGAAAACAGTCAATAACAATGTAATCTGTTTGCATGGTGGCAGATGGTGACTAGACTTGTCGTGGTGATCGTTTTGTAATGTATAGAAATATCAAATCACTGTGTGGTACACCAGGAACTAACAGTGTTATAGGTCAGTCTGTTAAACTTCAAAATACCCTAAACAAACAAACTCATAGGAAGAGATCAGATTTGTGGTGGCCAAAAGTAGGGGGTGGGGGAGGGGGAACTGGATGAAGGTGGTCAAAGGGTACAAACCTCCAGCTATAAGACAAATAATTACTAGGGATATAATACACATCATGAGTAAGACAATTAACACTGCTATATGTTATACATCAAGGTGGTTAAGAGTAAATTCTAAGTTCTTATCACAAGAAAAAAAATTTTCTTTTATTTTTTATCTACATAAGGTGATGGATGTTCACTAAACACATCGTGGTAATTATTTCATGATGTTCATAAGTCAAATCATGTTGCTGTGAGCCTTACAGAGTGCTGTATGTCAACTATATCTCAATAAAACTGGAAGAAAAAGTATATTGGTAACTAATCAAAGCTTTATTCCTTATACAGTAAGAAGAAATGAGGGGGAAAGTTTCTTTCAAAAACTGGCAGTTTTCCAAGAAGGAGGTTACCCTTCTGCAGACCTTCTGGAATATCTAGAATTTCGCGGAGCCCAGCCTACATCTTTCCGCTTTCTTCAAGGCCTTCCTCAGTGCCCTCTGGCCACTAAAACTTTGGCAACAAAATATTTCTCAATACATTATCAAGATCGGTGACATCCAATATTTTCCTGTATCCCATTACACTTTAGGACACTGTCACAATGTACAGCCCTTTCTGCAGCAGCAGATTTCTCTAGCAAACTCTTCCTGAAGAATTAAAAAGCAAGCTCGCCTTTAACAAAGAAGACACTTTCATTTTCCAGTGGGGCCGAAATTCAGAATCCTATTCTCCAGAAACCATACTGTTTACCACGAGGCGAGCAATAATGCCTGTTGCAGGTTAACTGGAGAGAAAGGACCTTTCCCTTCAGTGCTGCCTGCAGCTAAAGGAGCCCAGCACAGCGGAGCCTCCTTGCCCTGCTTTTAAAAGCCAGTCCTCGACTCTAAGGAGCTGCTTGGCTGGGCGCAGTACTCGGGCTGTTTCAACTTGCTGGGCAGCCGGCGCATTTGAACAGGAATGAGTGGAAAGGAGGAGAGGGGAGCAGGGCTCGCCAAGACAAAGAGCTGGAGCAGCGGCGGTGCCGTTCTTCCGCCGCAGCATCTCCCGCGACGTCCTCCGCCTTCACCAGCACCGGTCAGCGCGCCTGCACTGCGCACAGGCCCGGTCGCGCTGCACCGCGGACCTCCCGCGCCTGCGCCCAGGCTGACCGTCAGGGCTCTAAGAGCCGCAGCAAGCGAAAAACAAAGCTTAAAATCAGCATTTATCCCGACATTTTTAGCTGTGTGAAGTCGTTTTCAAGAAATCAACCTTCTTCTCCTTGAAGATGAAGAAAATGTAGTCATCCCTTCCCTTAAAAGCCAGAATCAAGAAAGTGATTCTAAAAAGGAAAAATATATATCTGACTCCAGAAGTGCGTTAATAAGGATGGGTAAATATACAGCACTGCAGTACCTGCTTTTCATGTAAATGCTTTACCATGTACCATTCATTTACAAGACATGTTTTCATGTCTTAGCAGTCTCTCATCCTTTGGGGAAAGATGTTCTTAAAGGAATGCAAAATATACACATATGCTCCATATTATCTTACATTGTTGCAATATAGGGCATATTTAATAGTATATAATATTCACGTAACTGTATATACATAAGGACAGAGATATAGTGCCCTCTACTGGATCAAATTCAACTAGGTTAACCCCTCCCTTGAAACAGTTAAGGTAACTTTCCTCCAAGTGACTATCAACACCAGAATATAAGTCCTAATGTTAGTGATTCTTCATGTCTGGCAGTTCCTCCCTGGCTTATACTAGCAACAAGCAAACTGCCTTTACACATGCTACTTGTCTTAACGATGCATGCTGACTAGGCCTTGTGTTCCAATGCCTTAGGTTCACAAAGGTTATTGAAATTTATGTTAAGGTGAGCTTTCGTTACTCTCTCTGATGCTTGCAGGACAGTGCACAACACAAAGGAAGGGGAACTCTGTCTGATTAATTGGTTTGAGTCATCTAAGCAAACAATTCAGGCTCTGTGAGTCTCAAGCCAAATACAAGCTTTCTCTAGTATGCGCTGCTTGAACGAATCAGATGTGACTTTAAGAACCAGGCAGACGTGGGTTCAAGCCCAGTGTCCATGTCCAAAATGCTGGATGGGGAGAGGGATGAATGGGAGGTTGGGAGGGACATATACACACTACAAAATATAAAACAGATAACAGGACCCACTGTTTAGCACAGGGAGCTCTACTCAATATTCTGTAAAGACTTCTACTGGAATAGAATCTAAAAAAGTGGAAAAAAATGAATGTTTTTAAAAGTTGAACAACTCAAGACATTAGGCAAATTGAGAAGTACTGGTTTAAAAGCAACATTATCCACACGGCTTAAATAATACAGAAATCATCATTTTGAATAATTTGTTCTTGAGTAGCACAGAGACCCCATGGTAAGACACATCTGCTCCTCAAAACTGGCAATCCGATCTCTTATATGGATTTTTGAAAATTTAGACTAATGATGGATTTAGAAGTTTGTGGGTAATCATTAAAAATCACAGAAAGATTATTTTAAAATAAGAATAGTTTCAAAAACTCCACAATTTAACATGCGTGCAACATTGAGGACCAGCTGGAAAGCAGGATTCTTAAAACACAGGGGATACGATTGCCCTATAAGAGTCTCCACTGCCAACATTTCTTTTTCTGGAGGAGACCCTTGTCCTGACCTGAATCTCATCTCCTGGCCACTGAGGGCAAAGCTCCACGTGGTTAACCCTCTGCAGATATTCAGAAGCTGGACAGAGCTTGTTATGGAAATTCACAACCCAGCCAGAATAAGCTAGCTGGAAAACTAGATGCAGGAAATTTAAAGAGAAGAAACCACGGTGGGAAAGACTGAAGGCAAAGAAGGACGTGGCAGAGGAAAAAGGAGAAGGACGTGGCAGAGGAAAAGGTGTCCATCACTGACTCAACGGACATGAATTTGAGCAGACTCCAGGAGATAGTGGAGGAAAGGGGAGCCTGGCGTGCGGCAGTCCATGGGGTTGCAGAGTCGGACATGACTTATCCAGTGAAGACCGCCGCCGCCGCCAGGTGGATCGCTTTCAGCCTCTGGTGCACAGAAACATGGGAGAGGACCTGTTAGGAACACAGAGGAGAACTTTGTGGACCGGTCCTGGAAGAAGAACCGTGGCTAGTGGTGAGGTCACCCCCTACCCACCCAGGTTTCCTAGGGAGGCTCAGGCAGCCACAGGGGCTATTTGTAGCTTTACTCTAACCATCACATGAAAGTGTTTACTCTCCTAGGAAACTCAGTTCAGTCCAAGGTCAGAAATGGTGAGGACAGGCCACGACCCCCCTCCCAGGGTTGTGTTCTCCCCCTCCTATAAGTATAGGGATCCCCTCGTGGACCGGTGGAAAATCTGGAGTCCACAGCTGCCCCTGGAAACTCTGGTTCAGTGAGTCTGGAGAAACACCCAAGACTCTGCATTTCAGCAGGCAGCCCTGGTGACTCTGGTACAGGCAGTCCCTGGACCACACGTTAGAAACTCTGCCGGAGGAAGTGAGGAAACGTATAGTTAGCCAAATGCACTGACATCTGAAGACCTTCTGTTCATGAGCCTCCCTCTTTAATGAGATCCTCGTGGAATAAGAACCCCCTTGTACTCATTTTTGTCCTTACATCAGCAGTATTATCATAAATGTAGCAATTACTTTGAGATTCAACCTTATGACAGTACACACAAGCATGTAGACACCCCTGAAGCCCTTCTGAGCCCTAGACTTGCCCCTTTTATTTTATGCACCAGTTTCAGGATCTGGGTTTTCTGCTCCTTCCTTAAAACTGTCTCCACCTATTCCTTCTGACCAGAGTCTTCTCCCGGCAGTGCTGCAGAGGAAGAGAGCGTGTGGGTCCCCCCCACCGGATAACGTCCCTGAGAAAGTGCGCAAGACATGGCAGGCTTCCCTTGAAAGTTTATAGCAAGTAACACTGAGGAAAAGACAAGGGGAGGGGGTAAATATGGACATAGAGCTAGAGAGAAATCTCCGTTTCATATACATCTACCCCCAAAGTCAGCTTTTCTCTTTACCAGCTGTTGACTCTATACCTGTCTTACCCCTTCCTTCTCCCCTTCCTTCCTTCCCCCCCCCCTTCTTTCCGTCTTCCTCCCTCCAGCCCTCTCTCCCTGGCTCGAGCTTGGGCAGAGTGGCACTCTGGGCTTGAGGGCACACTCACTGCACACACACTCCACAAATGCATCAAAGTGCATCAAAGAATGGAGGTTTCCAAGTGAGGCCTCACCAAGGGTTAGCGTGAGAAGAGGCTGGGAGAAAGGACGATCGGCTGAACAGCTTGTTAGGAAAATAAACTCCCTTCAGAGGAGAGAAGAGCCCCACACACAGCCACAGAGAATAAAGTGTGTCCTATTCTGAGAAGGAGTTCCGGGAAATTAGACGGGCTTGGTAAGCAGGATCAAGTCATGAAGGACCACATGGGTCAAAGAGTGACCATCTTATAAATCGTGTAGAAATGACCACTGCGACTTTCAAAAGCTACAAAACTCGCAATTTTATAAGTCTAAAATTTAGTAAACTTTAATTTATATTTGAAACACAGACAATACTCAAAATATCTATACACATTCTGGTCATATAATCTGAAGCATCCTAACACTCCGCATCATCCCAGCTTGGACAGGAGTCATTTTCTCACTACAAATCTGTTTTCTTTATTAAAGCATTTCTGTTAAAAGTCTTTGGAAATGTGAATAAATCAGTTATGGCTATTAAAAAATGTAAGGTCCATCCCAAGTTAGTAGAAAGAAGAGATGGACCTCATAATTATTACTCCAGTATAGCAGACGCAAGCCCAGTGTGTCCAGGACAACCCAGAAAGGGGACCGCTCAAACCACAGGGCGTCCCAGCTCAGGTGGACAGTTCCTAGACTCGTATCTTCCTCCTCTTGGTGAGAAAGTCTTCATCTTGAGAGCTTCACCCACTTTAGAGTTTAAACACCGTGAGTCCAACTACTTGGGGGCAAAACCCAGATGCACTAAGTTCTTTTCTTCACAAGGGAAAACTCTCCCAGGTAGTTCCTCAATTTAAAATATAATAGCTTCTTGAAAGTCATACAGATGGCCAATAGGTACATGAAAAGGCCTTCAACATCGCTAATTATTAGAGAAATGCCAATCAGAACTAAATGAGACATCACCTCACACCAGCCAGAATGGCTATCAGCAGAAAATGCACAAACAACAAATGATGAAGAAGGTGTGGAGAGAAAGGAACCCTCTTACACTGCGGGTGGGAATGTAAATTGGTACAGTCACTATGGAGAACAGTATGGAGGTTCCTTAAAAAACTAAAAATAGGGCCACCATATGAGCCAGCAATCCCACTCCTGGGCATGTTATGTGGAGAAAAGCATGACCCAAAATGATCCATGCACCCCAGTGTTCATTACAGCACTGTTTACAACGGCCAAGACATGGAAGCAACCTAAATGTCCATTGACAGAGGAATGGGTAAAGAAGATGTGGTACACACACACACACACACACACACACACACATTACTCAGCCATTAAAAAGAATGAAATAATGCTCTTTGCAGCAACACGGATGGACCCAGAGAGTGTCATACTGACTGAAGTAAGTCAGTCAGAGAGGAGAAATATCATATGACATCCCTTATATGTGGAATCTAAAAAGAAATTATACAAATAAACTTACTTACAAAACAGAAAGAGACTCACAGACTTAGAGAATGAACTGATGGTTGCCAGGGGGACAGGGATGGTTAGGGAATTCCAGATGGACGTGTACGCGCTGCTCTATTTAAAGTGGGTCACCAACAAGGACCTACAGCACAGCACAGGGAACTCTGCTCAGTGTTATGTGGCCTCCCGGATGGGAGTGGGGTTTGGAGGAGAATGGATACATGTATATACATGGCTGAGTTCCTTCACTGTTCTCCTGAAACTATCACAGCATTGTTAATTGGCTATACCCCCATACAAAATAAAAAACTCAAAACAAATAAAATAGTAGCTTCTTGAAAGGCAAGATGTAATCTTTCAAGGTATTGTTTGTGATATTGACCACAATGCTTGTTTGATCAACATTTTTTTTTTCATCTTCAGTGTTAAATGATGAAACGGACTGAGTTACTATGATCTTAAAGACACAAGGTGTGTTGTGATTTTTTTAGGTATGAGGAAATCCTGGTACTTTTATGAAAAGGTTCTGCACTTCATATTAAGTCCTACAGTAGACTGTCATGGGGCCCTGATAGGGACTCACCTCAAGTCTTCAGCATCATCAAGGGAGACAATGGAAGGGTCAGTTCCTAGCTCTTCTGTCTGGGAAAGGGGGCTTTGAGTCATTCCTGGGCTGGAATAGGACCTTCCAGCTGCCAAATGCACGCAGTCATTTTTCTGCTCGTGAACAAAAACATCACAAATGAAACAAGTATTTGGGTTTGCTCCGGGATTTAGAATGAAGTATCTTTATCCAAGCACTAAGGAGTCACTGTAGCAGACATATTGTGATGTTGTTTCCCTTCTGAAGCTCTTAATCCCTCTACCAGGGAGGCCAGATGTAGCCTAAATGAACCACATTAGCCTGAGCCCACTCAGGGCCGTGTCAGGAAGGAGTTCAACTCTGGTAATGAGAATTACAACCGCCTCTGGATCTCTCTACAAAGGTTACTCAGTCCTGCTCTGACAAGTCATGTCTGGGCAGCCATTCCTAAGAGGTGCTCTGGTAACCAGGGGGTCTTGTTCACGTGCACTCATGAGGTCTGGGATGGGGCCTGAGCATCTCCAACAGGTTTCTCAGTGAGGCCTGTGCTGAGGGTCCACAGGCCACACCTGGGGCCCCAGGGCTTTAGAACATACTCAGAAACTGAGACGGCAGTGTTTCTGAGATGTGTCAGTGGTGACAGAGACGTCAAACCAGGAGAATTAAGATGCTGAATCATCCTGGAGTGTCTGAGGTGTGTAGTGATCTCCCTTTGTCCCCAACATCTCTCAGGCTCAAGTGGGAAAGAATCCGCCTGCCAATGCAGGAGATGCAGGTTTGATCCCTGAGTTGGGAAGATCCCCTGGAGAAGGGAATGGCAATCCACTCTAATATTCTTGCCTGGAAGATCCCATGGACAGAGGAGCCTGGAGGGCTACCGTCCATGAGGTCACAAAGAGTCAAGACACAACTGAGCAAGCACGCACCACGTGTGGGTTACAGCTCATCACAGTTTCCTACACAATTGTTCAGGCAAACCTTATTTTGGATTCCCACCAAGGCTACCCATAAGCAAACTGATACAATAGGCGTTCACTCGGAGCACTGAACTCGCTCATATTGGGCACCCTTTTCTCGTCTCATGGTGCCCATCTCCTCCTCTGCATCATCTGTGCCCCCCAGCCCTGCCCCTGTCCTTCATCTGAATCCTCTCTGATCCTGATCCCCAACCCCCCTCCCCACAAAAACATCTTTCAGGAGGAAAATCTAACTCACTCACATGCCAATAATGATGCCTAGGGAGATGTTAGCTAGGTCAAGAGCATGTTTCTCTAGTGGTAGGAATTCCAAGCCCCATCTGGAGGGGAGAGAACACCTGAGCTCTGCAGTGGGCTACGAGCGTCCAGGCCAGCAGCACTCAGTGTCCTTCTAGACCCCTGTGGTGTAGAATCCCTCCACCCACCCCAGAAGAAGCCTCTGCCCCAGAGTGTCCTACAACCTGGCCTTGGGTGACCATGGTCCACGCCGACCCAGGCCAACACCTCAGGGTTGGTTCTGTGAGGGCATCTAACGCCTTGTTGGATGTTATATTTCTGTTTGTTGTTGTCCAGTCGCTCAGTCATGTCCAACTCTTTGTGACCCATGGGCTGCAGCCCATCAAGCTTCCCTGTGTTTCACTATTTCCCAGAGTTTGCTCAGACTCATGTCCATTGAGTCGGTGATGCCATCCAAGCATCTCATCCTCTGTTGCCCCTTTCTCCTCCTGCCCTCAATCTTTCCCAGCATCAGGGTCTTTTCCAGGATCTATGCCTGTCATTCAACCCAAATACCTAAAGGGGAATTTTCAATCTCAAATTTATTTACTTATGTTTACCGAGTTGCCTGGGTGGAGTTACAAAATCCCTCTACGTGAAATCTTCTAACTCTAGAATGTCAGATTTTGCTACAACCGAAAGGAGACCCCTCTGTTTATTCCTCATCTTTAAGTGCTTGACTTTTGTCAGACGTTGTGGCTTGGGGAAGCAGGGACACACACCTGCCCTCTGTCGCCTCGCCTCCCTTCTGCCTCTGTCCTACAGAGCACCCCGACTCAGCTCAGTGGAAAAGCACAGTGATTCTCGCGTCACGTGGGCTGGACCTCTTGAGTTAACTCGCTGGAGCTGAGTCACTGGGACCAAACTAAAGATGCGTCTTGCCATAGGTTGCCCAAGCTGTCCACCATGTCCTTTATGAAGCCAAGAAAATATTGAATTAGGATACACGAGGACTGTGGATCCAGATGTCCAGCCAGTAAAAAGATCGGTAATGAGAAAACAGAGCTGACCTCTTTCAGCAACGCGAGGAAGTGGCAGGGGAATGTGAGAGGCAGCTGCTCGCCGTTGGCAGCTGCCTCGAAGGGCAGTGCTACGGAATGTCAGCAAACGGCATATTTCACGGCCGCTTCCCCACTGCCCTTTAATGATTCAGGAGCAGAGCCATCTTTAACAGCGCTTGGCATGCTGTCTGGTTAAAAGGCAAATAGAGTGTCCTCATTTCAGCAGAATTTCCAGAGAAAGAGCCGATGGTCAGAACGTGTCCTTCTCATGGGTCACTGGAAAATCAGTTTATCTAGAAGCAGCATGGGTACACTCCCCTCCTCCGCCTTTGCCTGTGGAATGATCTCCCACTTGGCTTTGAGAACACCTACTAAGCTATTTTTAGATCCCATTTCCAACGTGGCATCTAAATACTCTAACTAATGCGGATCGTAATTCAAGGATATAACACGAAGTTAAAGCTGAGAGAATTTCTACAGCCAAAAGCCCTAACAAGGGCTTTCCTGACTGAACAGAGAATGAACTTGACCGTCATCCATTGTAACATATTCATTTAAAATGAGCTCTGTCCTCGAAAGTGTCCTCCCCACAGAAGTCCCTAAGTCACAGAGATGTCACGAAAGTCATAAAGATATTTCCTCCTAGTTCAACTTTGTATGCATAGCACGAGTAAAGAGGATGTAGTGGTTAATCATATTTGATAAAGCTCAAAGCAAACCAACTAACGAGCTGTTAAATAAGTCAGTCATAAGATATAACACTTACAGCTTTTACTTAATGTTGACTAGACCCAAGTTCCACAGAAGAATCTCAGGGGCTCTTCAACTGATGGCATTTATGTCAATGTGATGCAACACAGCACATAAAATGCATTATGGGAAGTGCTTTGTATTGTGTGAAATCACTTATGTTCATGCAAGATGCCGTGATTTTGAGACAATTGGCATGTCAATATCAATTTTGAAGCGCAAAACAAATAATTTGCCACATTTAATTATTAAAGTAGTTGGGTTTTTAAGTAATTTGCTTTTTATATTGGCCACATTTATAAATTACCATTTGTGTGTGTGTGTGTGTGTATCCCTAATGCCACTACTCCCATACATATCACCTTCGAATTGCTCAAAAAAGAGAGAGAAAAGAGTGATACTGGAGAAATGACTATTGAGTCAAAACGGAGTATAACCAATGGTCAGCGACAATTGTAATTGCCTCCAATAATACTTTCAAAAGAGCTCCTCTAACTGCCATCTCATCCAGGAGGGCACCTCCCACCTGCTGGTCCTTGCTGGCATGTCCCAAAGGAAACCAGCTCCCAGCTGCTCTCACACCCTCCACATCTGAGGGACACACCAACCATGGGTTCAAGATGCTGCCTGCCACTGCTGGGCATGTGGAAGGGAAGGAAGCCCTTCAGGAAACAGACAGTCATCCCCATAACCACTGACAGAGAACATGCCATCTTCCAAAACTTGCCAACCTAGATGATAACCTTTAAAACTCAAACATCTGAGTCATGGAGACGATTGGCTCCCTCCAAAGCTGAATTAAAGCAGTGATGGACACAACTTCTGAAATAGTCCAGGTTGAACCCACAGTGAGACTTGAGAAGCTGGGAAGATGAAACAAGATCAACAGAGGAACAGTAGAGAACAAAACAAACTCGTGGGAATACAGAATGAAAAACATATGGTATGATTTTCCACCCAGAAGAATCATAAGGGCTAGCTGGAAAAAAGTTTTTAAAGTCATGTGTTTTGGCAAATTGTTGAGTAGAGGTGGTTATAGAGCTTTTTAAATCTCCCTAAATCCCACCTCTCCACCACCGCAGAGAAAGAGAAACAAGGATCACATAATGAAGAAGACACGGATAACGTCTGCTACAAAACTGGATGATATGAGTTTCCCAAGAGCCTCAACCAGGAGCCAGTGGGAACAGATAGGGCCACAAGATCCATGTGGCATCAGCAACTGTGCAGAAGGACCCAGAGGGAGGGAACAGGTATCTGCCAGCCTCAGAACAGAAGAACGCCACCACAATCACCGAGAATTTTCCATCATTCAAACTGACCTTCAAACATAAAGTCTGCAGAGAAGCTGTTGTGTACATTAGAGAACTCTGCTGTGCATTCTCATGATCCCTCCCTAGAAACGTACAGGATAGTGAGCTACAATCAACCAAAATGACTCAAGAGACCTTGACGATGGGGCTGGAAGGGATACAGGCAACAGAGGAACATGGTAAGTGACACCATTGGACTCAAACATAAAAATCAATATATGGGGAACTCTACAGAAAAGGGGGTGAATCTGTCAATAGCAACAAACAAAAAAAGAAGTTGGGGTGAACTTATAGATTAAAAAACACCAAATAATCACCATGTGTTTAAATTGCATGTATGCTAAGTCACTTCAGCTGTGTTTGACTGTTTGTGACCGCATGGACTATGCCCGCCAGGTTCCTCTGTCCATGGGATTCTCCAGGCAAGAATACTGGAGTGGGTTGCCATGCCCTCCTCCAGGGGATCTTCCTGACCCAGGGATCGAACCCACGTCTCCTGCGTCTCTTGTATTGCAGGTGGATTCTTTACACACTGAGCCACTTGGGTTCTGTATATGTTTGGGATTTTCTATGTTAAAAGCTATCAGAAAAACAAAAATAGATAAATTCTTAAAAGTCAGTGACAAATACTAATCCACAAAGTATCATTTGGGTAAAATTATGAGAAAGGGAGGCAGCCATCTTAGTAGCAGCAAAAAATATATATATAAAACATCTAGAAATTAACTTAAGTAGTAAAGACCTATAAGGGAAAAACATAGAAGAGCTTAATCAATAAAAAGAAATTTTATGCTCCAAATGGAAAGTCACCATTTAAAGATTTTTCCACAAATGTATCCAAAACTTTAATACAACTCCAATCAATATTTAACTAGATTTTTTGAGCTGGACCAATTAGTTATAAAGTTCACCTATAAAATAAAAGATAAAATGAGGAGAAATTTTTGGAAAAGAATTAAGAAGAGAGAATATTTGACTTACCAGTTAACAAAATACATTGCAATATTGGAGAAATTAGAATGGCGCTGTGCTGTTTGGGCCTCGACAAATCAATCAGTGAAACAGAACAGAGATTTTGGAAAGAGACACGGTCATTTATAAGAATTTATTATAGGGTAAAGATGGCATTTCAAATCAGTGGAAAAAGGATGGATTATTCAATAAGCCCTGTTGGTACCACTGGATCTCTTTTTGAGAAAGAAATAATGTTAAATTCAATCCTCTGCAAAAATAATTTCCAGACATTAAATATACAAATACAAAAGTTAAAACTCTCAAAAATATGAGAAATCATTTTTATAATTCTAAAAGATGGAAAGCTTTTCTCATGAAGACACTCTACAGCTTTAAGGTTCTATGTACCGATATGGAAAGAACTCCAAGATGTACTGTTAATTAAAAAAAAAAAAGCACAGAAGAATGTATGTAACTTACTACCTTTTGTGTATAAAAAGAGGGAAAATAGACATCTGTATTATCTATAGTTTTTTGGTTCTATGTGTGCTAAGCCACTCAGTCATGTCCGATTCTTTGCAACCCAGTGAACTGAAGCCCTCCTCTGTCCTTGGAATTTTCCAGGCAAGACCACTGGAGTGGGTTGCCATTTCCTACTCCAGGGGATCTTCCCGACTCAGGGATTGAAGCTGCATCTCCTGCATCTCCTGCATTGGCAGGTGGATTCTTTGTCACTGTATCACCCAGGAAGCCCATTTATACACAAAAATAAGCTCTGGAAAAATACATAAGGCACTGATAATAGTGTCTGTCACAACTGGTTCTGAATAGGGGACCACAGGAGTGGGAGAAAGATTTTTCACTGTACAACTTCATTTCGTTTTTAATTTTTGAATTCTTCAATGTATTGCTCATCTCAAAAATTAGAGAAATAAATGCATGAAAAAATACTTTCATATTATAAACAAATTGAATAAACAAATGACAGAGGAGAAAATGTCACCTAGATGACAAAGAGTTCAACTCAATATACATAAATCTCTCTACACTAAAGAAGAGAAAAAATAAACACCTGAATAGAAGAAAAAAAAGCAAGCAAAATGTACAAACAATGTATTCTCCAAAAAATAAACCAAACAACGCTCAAAGCCTTAGAGAACTTGAATTCAGATAGGTATTTTTGCATTTCAAATCAGCAAGGAACACCTGGTCTAAGCTGTGGAAACAGCTGGAGCCCCGTTCATTTCCCAAATTCCTTTTTGTCTTCTGTCCACGCGTTCTTCACACGGTGGCCCTCGGCTTCGGGAATGTAGATCTGATCACGTGCCTCCTCTGATCAAATTCCTCCAATGGCTTCTCATTGTTCTTAGAGTAGAATCCAGACTTACTACGAGGCCCTGCAGTAGCTGGTCCCCACCTGCCCTCATGGCCGCCTCTCAAACTGCTATACTTGGAGGTGAGTCAGAGGATGTGGTAGCTCTGTATGTATTGATATAGAGACTGATGTGCTGTTTTTAAGTTTTAAAAATAGGTTACTTTTGGAGAAGACTCTTAAGAGTCCCTTGGACAGCAAGGAGATCTAACTGGTCCATCCTAGAGGAAATCAGTCCTGAATATTCATTGGAAGGACTGATGTTGAAGCTGAAGCTCCAATACTTTGGCCACCTGATGCACAGAACTGACTCATTGGAAAAGACCCTGATGCTGGGAAAGATTGAAGGCAGGAGGAGAAGGGGATGACAGAGGATGAGATGGTTGGTTGGCATCACTGACTTGATGGACATGAGTTTGAGCAAGCTCTAGGAGTTGGTGATGGACAGGGAAGCCTGGCATACTGAGGTCCATGGGGTCGCAAAGAGTCGGACATGACTGAGCAACTGAACTGAACTGAACAGGATGATCACACTGGAAAAAAGATTTAGATAGATAGACAATGTATAATATATTATATGTTATATGATAGATAATGTATATGTTATATGATAGATAATGTATAGTATATTATATGTTATATTTTATATGTTACATATTATGTTATATGCTATATGTTATCACATAGTATATTGTATATATCTGAGAGTCTCCAAACTGTTAATCGTGTTTTCTTTGTGGATATGCTTCTGTAGGGGGAAATCATTTTTCTTCATTATATACTGTCCTTAGATTATACAATAAACATGTACTGTGTTTTGTAATAAAGACAACAAAACATTTAATCCTGTATAAAATGCATTTAGATTCTGCAATTTCGTGGTGCTTCCAAGTTGCAGTTTTACAGTTAATTCTGTTAGATTTTTCTGTTGACCTGAGGAGGAAGGGATGCAGCTGTAGGTAAAGGAACATGATTGATGGGCGCGCCCATCTCTTCAGAGCACACTAGGGAGAAGGGAGCTACAGACAAGCTGGTTAGCCGCCCGCCAACTATTATTTCAAAGTCAAAGGCAGACAAATGACTAAATGAATGAAACTGTCAATGATATCATAATAATAAGAGTATTCTGAAAATTAATAAATTCTCGTGTAATTTTTGCATGAAATAATTTTTACTTGTTCTTATTCTTTAATGATACATACTTTCTATTTTGTTAAAATTACTTATGGAGTGACAATCTGGAAGCTTGAAGTCTCTTTTTAGAAATTCAATCCTTTTTTCAAAATTAGATAAGCCATATTTTCTTTGTAAAAGGACAAGTTTTGAGATCTTAAAAAGACTGATTCATTAGTCACATGCTTATACAACATATTTTATGAAGGCCATAAAAATGTGATGTCATTTGCTTTACTTCTCTGCAACATTCTGTGGGGATTCATCAAAATCCAGAAGGACGCATGGCAATGTGTGATACCACCATTGTGTACACCCAACGAAGAGAGGGAGGGGGTTTCAGAACTGCTGCTAGTCTAGCAAGCAGAGGTCAAAGCTACATATTTGGCATCTTGACCTTGCTACCCGTTCCATGACTGACTTCTGGAAAGCCAAAATTCTACAGTTCTTTTCCTGCCATTAATATACGGTCATCATGCCAACATTGCAGCATCAAAGCAGTTGCTTTAAAGATCCTCTAAAGGATTACACATTGGGTTTTTGCCTACAGAGACAGGAGGCTCGTGCCCAGAGAGAAGCCCTTGATCTGACCTTAGTTACGAACCTGGTGGTGGAGCAGCTCCCTGTAGACCCAGGGAAAAGGCACCATGGACCCGTGTGCCACCGGCCCCCTGTCCAAATGCCAACAATGACGACAGTGATCGTCCTGATCGCCAATAACCATAAATCCTAAGCAATGTGACTTCAGAGCTTAGGAAGGCCACAGAGTCATTTTTGTTAAATCTCTGCCTGCTGGTATTGGCTTCCCCAGTGGCTTGGTAGTAAAGGATCCGTCTACAATGCAGAAGGCGCAAGTTCGATCCTTGGGTGAGGAAGATACCCTGGAGGAGGGCATGACAACCCACTCCAGTATTCTTGCCAAGAAATCCCCATGGACAGAGGAGCTTGGAAGGCTACGGTCGGACACGACTAAATCAACTGAGCATTCTGCTGGTATTAAAAATAAGTTTATGAAATAAACGTAAGACATTAAGCACTGTTTTCTCACCACCGTCTGTATCATTTCTCAGCTAATAGTCCATTCCTCCTGAAAATGTCATGGGCAATTGTTTTGTTACCAACACAATCTATTTTCCATCTCCTCCAGCTGCTTAGAACTCCTGAGAGAAAATGGCACAGGGAGAGTTTATTTTGTTTTTTCACTTCTGTGTTTGTTGTTTTTAAAAATGAGGCCATTTCAAGCAGTGGTGACGAGGGATTTTCTTTCTTTGCTTGGGGGTTATTTATTTATCAGTTACTCTTTTGCCCTTCCTTTCAGCTCCCCTGTGACACACGTGTTGCCTGTATGAACAGCCCTCTGTAGCAGGGGTCCCCAACCTCCGCGATCTAATGCCTGATGATCTGAGGTGCAGCTGATGCAATAATAACAGAAATAAAGTGCACAATACGTATAATATGCTTGAATCATCCCCAAGCCATCCGCACCCCCTCCTCAGTCTGTGGCAAAGTTGTCTTCCACAAAACCAGCCCCTGGTGCCAAAACTGTTGGGGACTGCTTCTCTGCAGCACCTCAGATCTCCTGATAGATGCACTTCAATCAGCAGCTCTACCAATAGCAAAGGCAAACGGGGGGTCCCCAAGTCTAGGATTCAGTCTGCACACAGAACACACTGGCCTTCAGTTTTACCTTCCTTCGTCTTTATCCCCTCACCGCGCCCCGCTCTTTCAGTGATCCCTGAATGTTCTGAGTGCACCAAAATAATTCGATCATTGGTGTGGGCTGCGCCTGAGGTCTGAGAAGCACCTGGTGGTCTATGACTCAGTACAGTGATGCTCCAGTGCCCACGCTCTGCTCAGGGTCCACCCACGGGGTCCGGGGAATCCCACCCGGCTTTGGTCCCCACCTCTTCAAGTCTTCAGTCGGTTTGAACATCCACTTGGAGTCACTCAAGATACCCAGTCTCCTTGCACAGGGCCCCCTTAAAAACCCCAATTCTGCACCTTCTCCACATTTCCTTATTTCTGAAATTCTGAACCTTCTCCACATTTCCTTATTTCTGAAATAATGATGGGCTCCCCTGAGACTGAAAGGAGGGGATAATGTGACATCCACACGCCTCCCAGAGGTGTGAGATACACAAAACTCTCCCTAAACTCCAGGCCACTTTCGGCCTCGTACGGGCTTATGGAAACACCACCAGCTACAGGTGGCCCTAGAATATCCAGAACCAGCCCAGGGTGCAGGGGTGCAGGGGGAGGGGGCTCCCTGCTAGCAGGTCAAGTCACAGCTCACTTCCCCTCTCATTGGCCACGACTGCAGAACAACTGTTCCCTCCAACTGCAGAGATGGGCAAAAACATGCCCCTCGCTGCCCTCGTACCCTGCTGTCCACTCTGGCTCATCCTCAGGCTGACCAATGCAGGACGACCAGCGGCAAGGGGCCACGGCAGCCTTTCCAGCTCAAGGGCACAGTGAAAGGAGCTGCTACACGTTTTTTAAATGTATACAGTTGACCTTTGAACAATGCCAAGGCTAGAGGCGCTGACCCTCCCCCCATGCTGTCAAAACTCTGCATGCAACTTCTAGAAGGCCCTGGTATCCACAGCTCAGCACCCACAGACTCTACCAACAGCAGATCGCATGGTAACACAATATTTACTATTGAAAAAAACTCACCTAGAAGTTGACTCACGCCCTTGAAGTTCAAACTCGGTTAAGGGTCATCTGCAGTTGTGACCACTCCACTTCCAGTCCTCAGTTTCTTCCTCTGCAAAATAAAATAAGTGAATTAGAATAAACGATCTTTAATATAATTTCCAACACCACCCACACAGACCTTTTTGTGAGTGAAGATGCTGTGTGTGGTCATAGGACCCATTTCTGGAAACTTCTGGCCAACGTGCAAACCAAGTCAACTTAGCTTACGCATTGCCTTCAAGCTCTCTGTCGTAATAAGTGAACAATCTCTATTATCAGGGGTTTTTTCCTACATATCTCGATTGCTAAGTTAACAAATGTTGATATTTTCCAACTTGAAGCACGGCAAAATCTTGATATTGTCAGAGGGAAAATACATTCAGTTTAGTTTTGTTAGACTTGAATATAGTCTTTGAAAGATCAGTTCTGTCTTCTCTATCTTATCAGAATGTTTTATTCTAAGCATTCTGGAAAAGAGCTAGTTATCACAAATAAGTTAACCTGTACTTCTATCAGTGATGCAATTAGAACATTTTGGCATTCTGGAATTATGTTTTTAAGACTACTTTTTTGATAATAATCTTTTCCTTATCAAATGCCAAAAATTATTAAACATTCACAGGAAACTCATTTTGACCCTTTACCATAAACTGGTAAATTTTGATAAGTCTGCTGCTGCTGCTAAGTCACTTCAGTCATGTCCGACTCTGTGCGACCCCGTAGACGGCAGCCCACCTAAAAAGCTTCAAATCTGAAATACTAAAATATGACCTATTTTTACAAATGTGAACAAAGTATAAAAAAGCAGTGGGAACCTGCCAAAAGTTGCAGTGGGTCTGAAGACCCTCACTGGACAGGCCCCTTATAAGAAAAACTCTGGGGTCTTCCCTGGTGGTTCAGAGGTTAAGACTCCGTGCTTCCAAAGCAGGCAGTTTGGTTTTGATCCCTGACTGGGAAACTAAGCTCTCACATGCTTCATGAGAAAAAAATTAAACTAAAAAAAAAAAAAGAGAAAAACTCTGCAGAAAGGCTTTGGTTTTGTCCTGTTGTGATGTGTGCATTGATTGAAGACTGAGCCATACAACCCCGTCATTGAAACTCTCATAACTGACCAGATCTACAATGTCAACAATCAACTTGGTTTTCACATAATTATGATCCCAAAGGTGCCATGCTTTTGCATCCCTGTATCTCGAGAGTCCCTTGGACAGCAAGGAGATCAAACCAGTCAATCCTAAAGAAAACCAGCCCTGAATATTCACTTGAAGTACTGTTGCTGAAGCACTTGGGCCACTGGCTGCAAAGAGCTGACTCCTTGGAAAAGACCCTGCTGCTGGGAAAGACTGAGGGCAGGAGGAGAAGAGGGCATCAGAGGATGAGATGGTTGGATGGCATCACTGACTCAATGGACATGAATTTGAGCAAACTCCAAGAGATAGTGAAGGACAAGGAAGCCTGGCATGCTAAGAGTCAGATACGAATTCGCAACTGAACAATAACAACATCAGTCAGTCACTGGCAGCATCAGGTTAGCTCGCATGGAGGGTGGACATAATGTCCCTTAATCTGTGGACAAGAGGCTCCTGTCAACGGAGGGGAGGCTCCAGACGAGGCTGTAGCCGAGCGCTGTCAGCAGAGGACAGGGGCTGGAGGCCCCGCCCGGTACAGTGACCTCGGCAGAGCCCCAACGTCTCCGCGCCAGACCGGCCATCACCGATCTCCTCTGGGGCTGTGGGAACAGAGGGACCGTCCTCCCCAAGCTCAAACTCATGGGAGAGCCGCAGCGCTTCCCAGTTGGGAATTTTGTGAGGGAATTTTTTTTAAAGTAGGAAGGGAGGGTAAAAATAAACTGCTACCCTTGGAAGCTGTTAAGTTCTTCCCCTAGTTGACTGATTCAGAAAATATGTACTGAATGCCTATTATTTTCTAAGCCAACTGTGGAGCTGTAGAGACGAAGAAGCCTTGCCTCTGCCCTTAAGTTGCTCACCATCTCTTGGGAGGATGGACATTGGAGCAGATGATGACTGTTGGCTTGGAGATGTGTGACAGCAGGGATGTGGAAGTACCTACAGGGAAGAATGGCTGCCTTGCTCTTGTACCAGGGACCTGCCAACACGGGCTGCGTTCCCACCAAAACTGTGAAGAAGTCGGCCCGGGTTATCACTGAGAAGTACTGCATGCGCTGGAGTGACGACTTCCACACCAACAAGTGTGTGTGCAAGGAGATCACCATTATTTCCATCAAGAAGCTCTGCAGCAAGAGCGCGGGCTACAGCCACCTCTGATGACGCAGATTCAGGGAGCCCAGTGGGAGAGGTCTCCATCGAGCGCGAGAGGGGCGGGACAGAGGAGAGAAGATTACGCGCCTGAGGTCCCAGCCCGGGATCAGGAAATCACTGACGTAGGTCCTGACACTAACGCTGAAGCCCCTGGACTTGGGCAGTCTGTCCAACCTGCAGGTCACTCGGCCTACAGGTGGGATGAATCTCAAAACGCCACGTGGAGCCATTTGAGTCTTTCTGCTGTGCTGTAATATTTTCAATTAACCTCAGACAACAACAACAAAAAAGAAGAAGGAGGCAGAAAAGGAGAAGAAGAATCGCTGCCTTATTCTGTGTTACTCTGTTCCAGGCGCTTGAGACATATACATGCACTGTCATTTAACTGCCACAACGGCCCTATCAGATGAGCTTTTTTGAAATTCCCCTAAAGCATGTGAGGGCTTCCCAGGTGAGTCAGTGGTAAAGAATCTGCCTGCCAATGCAGGATATCTGAGTTCTATCCCTGGGTCAGGAAGATCCCCTGAAGGAGGGAATGGCAACCCGCTCCGGTATTCTTGCCTGGAGAATCTCATGGACGAGGAGCCTGGCAGGCTACAGTCCATGCAATCGAAAAGAGTCGGACATGACTGAGCAACTAGACAACAACAGCAAAGCATATGAGACCCACAGAGATTAGCTGACTTGCTGGCGGTCACACAGCTAGAGTTCTGGTTTCCTAACAGATCCCCAAGTCCCTGCTTCTGACCACACAGGTGCTGTCATGGGTTATGCTGGGAGGGCAGGGAGAAGGCACAGGAAAAGAAGCCCCCTGATAACTTAACCTGTGAATCCCAAAGTGGGGAGTCAACTGGGAAGGGGGAATGGGTTGTGCTCAGATGGAGCCCAGTGAACTTCATGGTTTTTGCATTCTAATCCATTGGCTTATTTTAGGAGCAGTGTTGAAAAAGAGCAGGACCCTGTGGTCCTTGCCCCCTCAATGTCCTTTGCCTCTCTTTTGTCTATGGAAAGCTTTAGTCGAAGGATAAGTTTAATCAGAGAAATAAGAAATGCAAACACGAGGAAACAGTCAAAGGAGACCAAATAATAATGTTGTAGTCGTTAAGCATAGGCAAGGACATTTAGTCCCTTCTCAAGGGCTATAGATAATAGCCTGAGCCATATCCTATGAGCTGTCATACAGATACTAAAACATCAGATGGAGAAGTTAACTACACGATGACCAGACTGTAGCTGTGACATGAGCTGCTACAATTCCGAGAATGGGCCTCAAAGAAATGGAACAAATGGACCCTGGAACTGAAGATTAACTGAACCTAAAACAACCAAGATGACGCTGGTCAGACCACCAATGACCAACTTCAAGATGACCAACTGAGACGTCTGTGTTGTTTCTGTGTGTGCCCCCGACTCTGTGTATGAAGGCTCTTGCCCCAGTGGTGGCCAGTGTGGGGGGAGTCGGCCTTTGGACAGACGTCCCCCACCCCAGTTGCTGGCATCTGAAATAAAGCGACCTTTCCTTTGCACCAGCCTGGTCTGCTTATTGGTTTTTGAGCGGTGAGCAGGCAGACCCCACACCTTTTGTTAACAGTTTCATGGACTGCTCCACTACAGTTTTGACAAAGAAAAATAAGGCCATGTGCCAACCTGATATGTCTTATCTGCTGAAGCAAGGTAAAACTCTTACCTACATGGTTTTTGGGTTTTTTCACTAAAATAAGGGAGATATATTATCACTGTTGCTATCAAAGTGTCTGTGAATGCAGAAATGTTCATTATTTATACAGCAACGTGAATGCATTTGGCAATTTACCATACATAGCACCTGCTGAACATACATTTCTCTCCCTCAAAGAGCTGAGGGAAGTACAATATAGGACAAAACAATGCAGGAAAAATATAATCTTAGACAAGTAGAAGGGAGTTTGTGGTCTTTATGGCCAGAAAACTTCATGGAACAGAGATCATTCTCTGTTTAAGCATTCAGTGCTGAGACTGTACACTGTATTGGTAAAACACAGATTTGCCTGATCAAATCTATCATTTTTACATTCTTCAGGAAACCGATAAAACCACATTTCAGACTCAGCTCTTTGGAAATCAGAGTTGAGGAAAAGGCAGTGGTTTAGGAAATGGAGCTGAGAAGTAGACATAAAAGACAAAAGGGGATGTAAAATTAACACAGAGGGGTCAAGATTTTGAAAGGATTTGCTTAACAGGTTAGAGAAGGGCTGTGTGTCCTATAGAAATGTGTTCCTGGGTTGATCAGAGCAAGATCAGCTGGCCCTTTGCAAGTGACTTACCTTTCCCAGTGGCCACTGAGTCAGCATCCACGGTCTGCCCAAGCAAGTCATAAATGGGGGTTGTGGATCACAATAGGAAGTGGGCTGGAATGTGGCTTGAAGGACAGAGGTCATCACTATTTGACACGAGTTAGTCAAAGTAGCCGGAGAAGGCAATGGCACCCCACTCCAGTCCTCTTGCCTGGAAAATCCCGTGGACGGAGGAGCCTGGTGGGCTGCAGTCCATGGGGTCGCTAAGAGTCAGACACGACTGAACGACTTAACTTTCACTTTTCACTTTCATGCACTGGAGAAGGAAATGGCAACCCACTCCAGTATTCTTGCCTCGAGAACCCCAGGGACAGTGGAGCCTGGTGGGCTGCCGTCTATGGGGTCGCACATAGTCGGACACAACTGACGCGACTCAGCAGCAGCAGCAGTCAAAGTAGCTATTATGATGATGGTGATGAATCAAATTAGCCATTATTGAGGAGTTATTTTTAAACTGGTAGCACTAAAGTTGAGTAATGCTTATTATTTAAAATGGTGTGGATGCATGGTTAAAATACCCAGTGGTCAACTAATATTAAGTTGGCCCTATAATTTATTATCTAAACCAGGACACTTTTGTTGATTTTTTAAAAAGGTACTATTAATAATCACCCCAGTACATTATGGGCAAACCATGACTGTTTCTGGCAAATCTGGACCTATGGTCACCACAGCCATTTGTGAGCCATGTACAAAATGAAGAAATGACCAGGTTACCAAGAAAAAAAGTCTGTGAAACCTGAACCTTCTTTATTCATCTTCAGCCTTCAAGGAAGTCATTTACCCTCCAGAAAGTGTGATGAGCACAGGACTGCACTCCACTGAGCCTCCTGGATGGGAGCCAAAATAAGGTTTCAAACAAGTTCTTACACAGCATTTGTCCTTATCACCCACTGCATTTCTTAACCAGTTTCACTGACTTCAAAGGAGCTTTGAAGAAAAAAGAAAAACCTTTGAGATGTGTGTGAAAACCACAACAGAAAGGGCATATTTGGCAGCATTTCTGGCTCATCACTTAGGAAAATACTACCTGGTGAATGTGAGTCAGCGTTTATCCATTCAACAACTCTCATCACTCTTCAACAGAAGAAGTTAAACTACAGGCCAGGGATCCTCAGCCTCACCGATATCGAAATTGGAGCCAGACAATCCTTTGTTGGAGGGAGGCTGACCTGTGCAGTATACGTGTTTAACAGCAGCCTTGACCTCAACTCACTAGATGCCAATAGTACCTTCCCCTGACTTTTAATGATCCAAAATGTCTCCAGCCATTGCTAAGTGCTCCCCAGGGGTAAAAGGGCCCACAATTGAGAACCGCTGGCGTAGACAGCAACCTTTCTGTGCCATTTTATTTTCTACTGACCTGGCCCATGCTCTAAAGGTATACAAATCCTCACTCTTTCAGCAGGAAGGGATCTCAAAGGAAATGACTCCTCTCTTCCACATGTTTATTAAAGCCCCTGTAACATTCCCACCATTGGAAGGACTGAGGCTGAAGCTGAAGCACCAGTACTTTGGCCACCTGATGCGAAGAGCCTGATGCTGGGAAAGACTGAGAGCAGAAGGAGAAGGGGCGACAGAGGATGAGATGGTAGGATGGCATCATGGACTCAGTGGACATGAGTTTGAGCAAACTCCGGGAGATGGTAGAGGACGGGGAAGCCTGGTGTGCTGCCGCCCATGGGGTTGCAAAGAGTCGGACACGACCGAGCGACTGACCAACAACAATAACATCCCAGGCAGGTGATCATCCAGATTTCGCACGTCTCTTCCAACACCAGGAACTCACTTCCCTCGCGACACAATCTCTTCAATGGTTGGCACTTTGAATATGAGGACATCGTTAATGCTGAGCATAAATAAGCTTCTGTCCTAACTTTACCCAAGGGGCTCTGAGCAAAGCATCTCCTCCTTCTGCTACTACTCTGTCCCTATCCATGGAGCTTCCTTTCTTCCCAGAGAAGCTCCCCCGTCTCCTTCCACAACACTTCTCTTAATCCACCAGCGCGTCTCTCCACCTTAAGACTCTTTCAATAATCAAAATGATTATAATGATGATGATGATGGCAATGAGGATGACGGTGATGGAGTTAACCATCATTTGTTGAGCTCCTTCTATGTGCTATATGCTCTTTCTCCATTACAATGCAATCCAATATACCAAGCATAGTAACTGTTGCTGTTATTTTTCAGTCACTAGGTTGTGTGCAACTCTTTGCGACCCCATGGACTGCAGCACGCCAGGGTCCTCTGTCCTCCACAAACTCCCCTGGAGTTTGCTCAAATTCATCTCCATTGAGTTGGTGATACTATCTAATCATCTCATCCTCTGATGCCCTCTTCTCCTCCTGCCCTCAATCTTTCCCAGCATCAGGGTCTTTTCCAATGAGTTGGCTCTTCACATCAGGTGGCCAAAGTATTGGAGCTTCAGCTTCAGCAACAGCCCTTCCAGTGAATATTCAGGGTTGGTTTCCTTTAGGATCGACTGGTTTGACCTCCTTGCCATCCAAGGGACAAACATAGACACTATTCCCAAAAGAAACTGGCAGATTAATCTGAACTATGATTTCCACCACGTCATGCCCTAGCTCGTGAGCCTACTTTGGCTCTCTGCAGCACAGCTCTCCCCCAGACTTCCAGAGCACTTCCGGAGCTGTCTGAGCCCGTAGGCTTCTCCACTTTACCGCCCGGTGAGCATCCAATGCCATCTCCCCAGTTTCTTCACGTCCCACCGCACGACACATGCACCCACAACTATGCACACCCTAATTCTTATTCCCCTGGAATTCCTCCTACTGCCTCTACACCCACTCAAATATTACTCTTCCTTCAAAGCCAGGTAAAAGTCCTCCTTGACCTACTTCAATAAATCAAATACATCTTGAGTAGCTCTTTGTGCCAAGCACTGATGCAGAACTCAGCCTGGCTCTCAGACAACTTGTAACAGAGACAAACTTCAGTCGCCCGTAAGACTTCTCAGCCTTCCCTCCTCTCACTTCCAGCTGCTCAAGACGGCTCTGGCCGGTTTGGAATCTTACCCTGCCTCACCCCGGAAAGAGAGTTCTCCCTTTGCCAGATTGCCTTCGGCAGCTTCATGAAGCAGAATTAAGGGAATGGAAAAAGGAAAAGAAACCACACAGACAAACATGAGAGAGAAGAGAGATAAAATAAAAGATGCACATTTGTGTTAGGAAAGTCAGGGCTGTTTTGTTTGGAAATTTTTAGAGCAGGCACTGTCCTGGGGGCACTTAGGGAAGAGAGGGGAGTGACATCCGAAGAGTGTAGTGGTAGATTACTATTTAGATAGTCTTCCATGTTCCTCTTGAGACACAAGAAACATTTTAAATTACTTTTAGTTACTAGATTGTGTTTATTTGCCTGCAACAGCATAAAAACCCTGGATTATGTGGTCCTCAGTTTATATTTCAGTGATATTTATAATCTAAACTCGCACCTTGGGACATAAAAGGGAGAACCATTTATAATTATTCTGGAATAGCAGACATAAATCAGGACTGTGCTGGACAAATCAGGATGTCCAGTCACCCTATTTACACTCATTATAAAATGCAGCAAGTGGAGGGATGTCATGTGCCCAGGACAACTTTGGGGCCCAAAGGATAAGCATCTTATTCAGTGAGTGGCAAAAGAGAAGAAAATATCTGGAGCAGAAAAAGTCTTTCCAACTCCAAGGGCCTATTGTGAGCTTTCTCTTTTCTGAATTAAAGACTGATTTGTCTAAATTACACCCTTTCTCCTGTTAATGGCTAATTTTTGCCGAGGTTCAGAAAACAGTTTAAAAAATTTTACACCAAAAGGAGGAAAGAGCATCATTTTTCTACACATCAAAAATTTTGGGCAATACAGGAAGTACAAAAAAAAAAAAGAAGAGTGTAATAAATACAAGTTGTCTGAGCGGACTTATTCCCCTAGACTAGGGGATGTGCACTCATTTTCCAATTATTTCATAATGGCCTCTGAGCAGATGCTCAGTAGTGGGGCCCGAGTCTGACGTCCATGCTTTCAGGCTAGCAGGCATACATGTCTACTTTTGATTAATAGAGACAAGAGTGAACTCGAGTCTCATTTACCAGACTTTCCCAACATCCCCAAACATCGCTTAAGAGTCCAACACACCCATACACCCATACTGCCAAGTGGAGGTAAACACTATCCGTCTTCAGCTCTGGAAAAGAAAGGCTCATGGCACTCACCACCCCTTTCCTCCTTCCACCCCCAATCTGCTCTGAGGGTAGGCTAGATGGCTTGAATACCGCATTTCAAAGGCCATTCTGTGACCATGGGCAGGATCCAAGAGAAAACAGACCATCTCTCTTATTCAGTTAAATTCAATGTGATGTGATGTAGGACCCAAGACCCGGGAAACCCACACTGCACATTGCCTCAGCAGCTCACCTAGGGTGCAAGCAACTTTCTGGCATGGGCTGGGGCGGGGGGCGGGGGGCGGGGTGGGGTGCATAGACTGATGCAAAATCATCTCTTTGGCCCTCCAGAGGGCAGATGGGGTGATGATGGTTGGAAAGACCAGTGAAATGTGCCGGGGTAAGTGCCTGGACTCAGACAGGAATGCCACAGGCAGGAGAGGGAATCTCTGGCCACCCAAAGTGGGTCTTTTGATTTGAAAGTGAAGCGAACATTGACTTTTCACTGACAAGTCAAAGAATGTTCTCTTCCCTGCCTAACCCGAGGTGGCACCTTCACTGACTGGCCAACTCCACTATAAATTATTCTTGGCTGCCGAATTTCATGACGTATTACTAAAGACAACTTTCTAGGTTACAGGGAGTCTTCCCGGTAGCTGGTATTTCTTCATTCATTTATGTGTGTATTTAATATAATAAAACTCAAGCATTATATTAAAAGAAGGAAGGAGGCAAGGGGAGGAGGAGGGAGGGAGGAAAAACCTTCCCTTACAACCAACTCAGGCTGCAAACAGAATCGTCAACGACTCATTGTCTTCTGAAGAAAGAAAAGAAACTTAGCTAAACCGCTGGGCAAGTCATACCATCTCCACTTTCTGTCTGCATTGTTCCCTGAGAAACATAAGGGACTCCAACCAGACGGATCCTGTCTCCCAACATAAATATTAGGAAGGAGTTCTGCTTCTAACCAAACTGAGACACATACATTAATAAAAACCACCTTCCAACTTCTTCCAACTTGTGCCATCATTTAATGGAGACTATAAATGCCACCTCAACTTCAGGCTCGATTCAAGGCATATTTGAACTAGGAACAATCTGTCACATGTATCCAGTACATTTTATCCTGTTTTGTGACAAGACACTAAACAATTAGGCCAAAGAGTTCAGGGAGGAAAGCTCAGTGAAATTCTCAGAATCTAAAGAATAATCTGTCCTTTTATTTGGCAGCTGATAAATATTTTATTGTTGTTTGGAGAACATGTAAGTGGAAGCACCAATTTCCTTTCTGCGACTCTCTTGGAGCTGGCCGTTACTTCTTCATGAGCAAAAACAAGAATTCCCTTTTAGCTGCTCACCTGTGAATGAAAGCCCACTTATCTATGCAGCCGTCACACTTGTAAAAGACCTGGTAAGAGATCATCTCACGTCAGCTTTAGACATATTTCCAAAGAAATAAATGTTAGACCTTGGGCGGCCTTTGCTAAGAAGCCATTTGTTCCCATGCTGAAGTTTTAAGCAATGCGCAGTCCCTTCTGGTTTCATAATTTAGTAATCAGTTTATGGGGGAGATGTCAAAGTTAATTTTCTAAGGCACTTTTAATTACTGAAATGCCTTCTTTCCAATAATACTCGGGGAAAAAAGTGTTCTATGAAGATTAATCTCCTTGAAAACTGAAGTTGAATACAAGCTTTCTTTTTTAAGATTTCATTATGTTTGTGAAAATCCCCTCAAAATATATTATACATTTGCCTGCTTTCTTAAACAGAAGACAATGTGCCTACTGTCCTTGATGATTTGCAAGGCTGTCATGACCGATTCCATATAATACTGGGGGAAGGACTAAAATCCGGAGAAGCAAGAGAGTCATCAGATTCAGTCCTTGAATCTTCATGTAAGAATCAGTCAGACCACTTTCTGGATTTGTCATACTTCTCATCAATTTTACATCTCTAGAGAGGAAGACATGGAGCCTGAATCCCAAATACTCTAGCACCCACCTGCCCACTGCCACGCAAGCTCACAAGGGGCCACACAAAGCAAAACCACTCTGTGTATTATAATCAACAGAGGAGCAAACTCAAGCCCCAGAGGGGCCAGGGAGGTAATAAGGGAAGGACATAAGATGTACAGGCTTCCCTGGTGGCTCAGGAGTAAAGTAAAGAATCTGCCTCTATTGCAGGAGATACAGGTTCAGTCCCTGGGTAGGGAAGACCCCCCTGGAGAAGGAAATGACAACCCACTCCAGTATTCTTGCCTGGAGAATCCCATGGATGGAGGAGCCTGGCGGGCTATAGGGCATGGGATCACAAAAGTGTTGGATGCAACTCAGCGGCTGAACAACAACATTAGCTGCACATCAGAACCCAGTAGCAGACTGGGGGACCTGAGAGCAGACAGTCTGTCTGGAGGGGATGCTGTGTTCAATTCCAGCTCATTGGACTAGGCAAGTCGGCAAGCCCCTTTGCTGCCAGCTTCCCTGACTTTGCAAGAGCAACTGGAGCTCTAGGTTGTTATGTGACCTATCTCCGCTATTCAAATACTGTGCAGAATATACACAAAGATTATCTCAGGTCAAACCATCTGAGATGGCCTAAGACCATCTTTTGTCAACATCGAGTAAAAGGCATTGGACTCAAGCTCTAATGTGACTACTACTTAATTTTTATAAGTTAAGTTGATGACCTAACTTAACCTATATGCAAGTCACTAAAATCTCACTTTGTGCCTCTGGACAAGGACCTATATCAGAAATCAATTGATCCAGATCCATCCTGTTGATTCGCTCTCCTAAAGTCTCAAGAATGCATCCATTTCTTTCCCTCTCGTCTCACCTGTCACCTTGAGAGCTGCCTGCACAGACTCCCCACTCCTCCTGGCCCCTTTCACTCCATGATGCACAGACCAGGTCCTGTCCAGACCAGGTCACCACCTCACCCTCCTGGGACACTCCCCTCCTTTGAAACCTTGCAATGACTTCCCAGGACGTCTGGAATAAAACCCAAATTCCTTAAGGTGGCCTACATGGCCACAACCTCTGTCCAAACTCACCCTGTACTGCTGTCTCCTCGCTCTCTTCCACCTTCCCTGGCTGGATTCGCTGAGACTCACACATGCAAGCTCTTTCCTGTCTCAAGTTGTATTTTTTATCCTGGTTCTTTGCCCAGCTGTCGCTGTCTCTCTTTCAGGTCTCAACCTAAGTATCAACTCCTCAGAGAAAACATTCTTGATTGCTGAAGTGTCTCAAGAAAGGATTTGTTCAAATCCTAACCCAGATACTCCGGGATGTGGAAATTCGGCCTTTGCAGACATAATCAAGATAAGATGAGGTCGTGTTGGGTCAGTGTTAGTCGCTCAGTTGTGTCTGACTCTTAGCGACCCCATGGACGGTAGCCCACCAGGCTCCTCTGTCTGTGGGATTCTCCAGGCAAGAGTACTGGAGTGGGTAGCCTTTCCCTTCTACAGGGGATCTTCCCGATCCAGAGATCGAACCCAGGTCTCCTGCCTTGCAGGTGGATTCTTTGCCATCTGAGCCGCCAGGGAAGCCCTCCTGCTGGATTAGGGTGGATGCTAAATCTAATGACGAGTGTCCTTATAAAAAGAGAGAGATTTGATGACACGGAGGCAGGACCACCACGTGAAGACAGAGGTGGAGGTCGGAGGGAACTACCGGCCAAGGGCTGTCAACAATGCAGCACACAGGAAGCCGGGAGAACTCGTGGAAGGACCCTCTCTCAAACCGTAGAGGGAGCACGGCCCTGCGACCCCGTGACGCTCGGCCTCTAGCTTCCAGAGCTGTGAGACAATGGACGTCTGGCCTTTTAAGCCACCAAGCTCGGGGTAGTCTGGTACGGCACCCCTAGGGGACCGATACAATTCCCCAACGTAGAGTAGGTTCCTTCTGTGACCGCTCCTTTCCCACACCAGGAGGGAGCGTGGGCTCCTCTCACAGTTTGGAATTATTCCTCAGCGTGTTTCCCTGTGTCTTTCTAAACCCTCAGAGGCCTGTGGTTGGAAACCAGGTCCGTTTTGCTCCCCTGTCACACCTAGAGGGCACCTGTCTTATAGAAGATGCTCTGTAAAGACGCTGTGATTTTTTTTTAATAGAAACTATTTTTAAATAACTTTTTACTTTATTAGGTAGCTATTTCTGGCCGCGCTGGGTCTCTGCTGCCGCGAGCGGGCTTTCTCTGGTTGCGGCCCTGGGGCCCAGGAGTTGTGGCGTACGGGCTTAGTCACTCTGTGGCATGTGGGGGTCCCGGACCAGGGACTGAACCCGTGTCCTCTGCTCTTGCAGGCAGATTCGTACCCACTGCGCCACCAGGGAGGCCCCAGGGTTCTCTGACTTTACCCATGGGTGTTTACACTCTTCTGGGCTCTTACTGTTTCGGGTAGTTTGTCCTCAGATTGAACAGCCTCAGACTGTTGGTCTGATATCTACTAGTTCTATCCTCCCAGAATCGTGGAATTATAGCGCTGGAAAGATTCTTAGAAATCACCCAGCTCCCCACCACCACGAGCCCCCAAGGATTTTTTAGATGCGGAAACTGGGCCTCCTGCACGTGTGACCAGCTGTCGCTCCTCACAGCGGCCAGTAATTCCTGCTTCTGAGCAGCCGCCCTGGACTGGCTCCAACCGCCTTGCCTGAGGGTCTGAAGGCAGCCCTCCGTCACCTGCAGAATCTAGTCACTGCTCGGTGGCGACTTTGTTTAATTAGAATAATAGAATTTTAAGCCTGGAAGCCTTCTCCTCGGACACATTTGAGCAAAGGCATGCTGCATGCCCTCATTCCACTGAACATGTCTTGGTTATATACGGGCTTCCCTGGTGGCTAAGTCAGTAAAGAATCCGCCTGCAATGCAGGAGACTCCCTGCAATACAGGAGACCCAGGTTCAATTCCTGGGTAGGGAAGTTCCCCTGGAGAAGGAAACAGCAGCCCACTCCAGTCTTCTTGCCTGGAGAATCCCATGGACAGAGGAGCCTGGGGGGCTATACAGTCCAGAGGGTTGCAAAGAGTCGGACGCGACTGAGCGACTAAACCACCACTACCACTTATATTCACTTCAAATGTGGCAAGATTTCTTGCTGTGAATTACCCATCCTCAAAAAGTTCCCCCAGATAGTTCTGAGCATTTCCGAAAAGGCCACCCTCCAACGGGCCAGGGCCAGGGCCCTCAAACTCCCCTGTTCGAACCCCGCCCAGGGGCCTGCTGGGGCCCCAGGATGGCATCTGTGCCTCTCGTGGTACCTGCCGTTCATCTCTTGTCTCCTTCATCCTGGATGCAGAGCATCGCATCTCACAGCACAGCTGTAAACTCTTAGTGACACCTTCCCAGGGCCAGGAGCGACGGAAGGGAAATGCAACACAGGAAACAACCTACAGCCATGGCCCCGGCCAGCCACTGTCCTGGGCTCGGTCTGGCTCCAGCTGTTCCTGCGGTCAGAGCCGCTGATGGACCTCCACCGCGAGAGGAGGCAGTCCAGGCTCCCCACGCCTCAGCGTCTCCGCCCAGTGGACCTCTGGCCCCAGAGAAGGTGGGAAGCCCTTCCCTCAGGTCAGGCTAAGGCCCACCTGACCTGCTGCTCCAAGACTGATTCTGCCCCAGATTCCACTCCCTCTAGTGACGCACCCCACCGCCAGCACTGTGGTCTGGTTCTGTGGGTTAGTTTGCTAAGGCTGCCATAGCCAAGTGCCACTACTGGGTAGCTTCAAAGACAGAGATTGATTGTCTCAGCACTCTGGAGGCTGCAAGTATAAGTTCACGGTGCCATCAGGCTGGTGCCTTCTGAGGAAGGGTCTGTGAGGGAGACTGTGCTAGCTTCAGGAGGTTTTTCCAGAAATCTTTGGAATTCCTTGTTTTAAAGATGTAACATCTAATCCTGACTCCATCGTTGCATGGCTGTCTTCAAACCATCTTCTTTCTGTGCGTGCCAGTCACTGTGTTTAAATTTGCCCTTCTATAAAGGTAGGGATGGTATTAGATTAAGGCCCACACTAACCGCCTCATTTTAACTTGATTACCTCTATAAATAAGATCCCATTCTGAGATCCTGGGGTTAACACATCTTTCTGGAAGAACATAATTCAATTTATAACCTATAATCCCAATGAGACAATCACAAAGGAGCTTAACGTCAATCTCAAACTATGAGTTATTCATTTTGAATAATGCTTTATCAACTACAATCCAGCTTTGTCTGCTTCAAGCTCATTCAAACTCTTTAGTCTCCTTCAAGAAAGCTTGGGGTCCAGCTTAACCCAGGGTTATGTGTTTAATACACACACACATGATGCTTTGATCGTGATTATCTGTAACATACCAGGGGTTTGGGGCACTGATCATCCCTCCCTTGGCCCAAGGTTCTGAGCAGAGCACACACAGAAACACAAATCTGATGAGAAACAGAGGAGAGCTTCATCCATCTGAGCAAATGCTTGACATCTCAGAGCAAATCTCTAATAAAAACTTGAGTAGAGAAGATGGCTTAATCTCTTTTTTCTGCATGTAGTGCTTTTTAAAAAATTTATTTAACTTTTACACGATTTTTAAAGTTTATGCTCTATTTACAGTTATTACAAAATATTCGGTATATTTCCTGTGTTGTACAATACATCCCTGTAGCTGTGAAGATGGCTCAACCTTGAGGCTAAAGTGGGTCTCCCACTTCCCTCTCCAAATTAGGTCTTGGAGCCAATGGGCCTCTGGAAGGAGAGAGGGGTAAGAAGAGTGCAGAGGAGACTCCAAGTTCACGAACGCAGCAAGCCTCCCAGAGGCAGACCAACTTCAGAGGCTCCTGGAAACAAAGACCATTGTCCAGCATAAGAAGCAGCCGACAGCACAGGGACTGGACCCACATGGGAGAAGCGACTCCAGGAAAACAGGCACTGAAGAACTCGGAGGAAACTGAGACTGAGACGCAGTGTCAGTCCAGGGCATCCGCCCCCCCAAACCACACCCCTGCCAAGTGAGGAGGGTAAGATCTCGCCACGGTCTGAAAACAGGAGCCCAGGAGGCAGAAAAGGTTCCACGACCCCCAGTGAGCTTGTTAAGTACAACATGGCGCTTTCTTCTCAACAACTCCCATCTGGTCAATATTTTTACACCCATTTTAAAGATAAGGAAACTGAAGCCTAAGGAAGTAAATTACTGGACCATATTTTTACAGCAAATAAGTTTAGGGAGGAAGCCAGAACTCAAATCCCATGTCGATCAGTCTGACTCCAAGGGTGACCTGCAGTGTGATCATTTCCACTCTGTGTTAATAAATGATTCACGATCATCAGGAACTTATTGGTTGAAACCCATGAGGTTGGATTTGCTGTTTTGTCAGGGCGAGACGGATTGACGTCGAAAAGCTTATCATCAGGAGCCTCTTTATACCCACAAGCGGAAAGGAAGTCTATCCAAAAGTGTGCTCATAAAGAGCGTCCTGGAGCCTCGCACCAGGATGGAGACAGGAGAGGACGCTCGTGCGGGCTGCCAGCCAAGCACCCCTCCAGTGAGCTCACAAAATAACGGGTGACATTTGCAGCCAGCCTCGCCTCCAGGTCAGGGCTGTCTCCATGTTTGAACCCTTGACGAAATCACATTGTTCAAAAGCACAGCTGGCAAAAATATGCATCTGGTAAAATGACACTTCAAACAGATGAATTAACTGAACACAGTTTTTATTTATTTTTTTTAATCAGTTTATTCTCTTTTTTTTAACTTTACAATATTGTATTTGTTTTGCCATACATTGACATGAATCCACCGCGGGTGTACATGTTTTCCCCTTCCAGAATGAACACAGTTTTTAAAAATCAGATAATACTTTAAGAAGAGGAGAGATGACAGCGGAGGCCTTGGGGAGAAGAGCTGGTCTTTCTTGTGTTGGGCACAAGGTCCCGATGGGCAGGTGGAGCATTCACCCTCTGATGACAAATAGCTACCTTATAATTGTCACTTTTAACCCTTCCTCCGAGTGTAAAAGAAAATAATGGAACCATAGCATATTCCACTGAAGGAAATAAGGAAGGAAGGGAGGAGGGAGGGAAGGAAGAAAAGAAGGAGGAAAGGACGTGTGGATGGAAGGAAGGGAAGGAAGGAGCTCCTCCTTACTGTAGAATGTCAAGTAGCAAATTTGGAAGAAATGAGGAAAATAGAGAACCACCATTTGCCGACCACCATAGTGGTGGCTGACTTAGACAGGAGTGGTCGGTGGATGCTAGGGCCTTCCTGTGGAGTTATGAGAAGGACTAGGACATCCAAGTCTGAGAACGCTTCCCCCAAAACACTCACCAGTTACAAAGAGGGAGCGATGAATTTAAGGAAGAGACACCTGGCAAGCCAGGCAAACCAGGCCGACACCCCCGGGGCTGGAACAGGTCACGCGCTGCAACTCCCCGAGAAGACTCAGTGGAGGAACACCCCTTGTTTCTGAGGTGTCCCCACCATGACTGTTTGGTGTGAGCGCGGTGGTAAGAAAGCATCACATGGACCAGGGTGAGGTCATCCCAGAAGGTCATCTCAGGAGGCCAAGGACCAGAGACACTGAGCGTTTTGAACATTAAGCCAGTTTGGCTTACATTCCTGGAATAAACCATACATGCTTTCTCTTCTGGGAAATACCTTTTCATGTCTTTTGCTCGGTTTTATTTCAAGGTGTGTGTGTGTGCGCGCACACATCGGCTTTAAAATTGGTTTAAGGAATTCTTTAGTTCTTGATACCAGTCTTGATGATTTTGGTAATGTACCCTTTTATTTTCTTTAAGTTGTTACTTTTCAAACAAAAGTTTTTCATTTACTATGGTCAAATGTATTAATCTTTTCCCGTTCGTGCTTTGTATTTAAGGGCTTAAGAGGGACTCTCCGGTGGTCCAGTTGTTAAGACCCCACGCTTCCAGTGCAGGGTGCACAGGTTTGACCCCTGGTCAGGGAACTAGATCCCACCTGCTGCAACTAAGAGTTCACATGCTGCAACTTACGATCCTGGTGCAGCTAAATAAATAAACAAAAATTTAAGAATATTCATCTATATAGTTCATTTAGTTTTAAAAGATTTGGTAGGGGGAGGCTATTCGAGTCCTTAAACCACCTAGAATAGATTTTTTTTAAGTAATTAATTTGAAGTAACTTTAGACATAAAGAAAAATTGCCAGAGCATTATGAAAAATTCCCACATGCCTTCATCCAAAGATTCCCCAGTTTTAACGTTTGACTGTGTTCTTCCATGACTGTCTATTCATCCCCATTATCGCTATTCCTTTTCTGAACCTTAAGACAACAAGCTACAGATATGATGTCTCATCTCCCCTAAGTACTCCAGTGTGTGAACCCCCCCAAAGCGAGGACAATCTTGTCTGTGATCATCACACAACTCTCCAACTGGGAAATCAACCTCAGTACCAACTGATGTCCAACTCACAAAACGCAATCAAATGTTGCTGACTGTCCCGACAATTCTGACTTTTCTGACTTAGGATCGTACCTAGGAAGACAGCTTGCATTTTAGTTGTCTATACTGTTTCAGTGTGAATGGAGACCACATAGATAATTTGATTTGTGATCAAGCACACCTTTGTTTTGTGACCTCTGCATCTTTGTTTTGTGCGTGGTTCTGTGTGTATATTTCATAATAAAAATGTGGATTTTTAAAAATAAAATATGTGTTATTAAGTAGGAAGCTAATCACACTCATACATTTCAAACATAACATTTGCTCCCAGGATTCTGATTTCTGCACTAAAATAAAATTTCTTCAGCCAGTCATATATTTAAGCCCTAGAAGTTTCAACTAACTTTAAAGTGGTGATCAAAGATGAAAAGTCACCTTACCAAGTAGTATATGCAAAAGGAGACTCAAGCCTCTCAAAGCTGATTTTTATTAGGACCCCTAGCAACACATTCGGAGGAGGCAATGGCACCCCACTCCAGTACTCTTCCCTGGAAAATCCCATGGATGGAGGAGCCTGGTAGACTACAGTCCATGGAGTCGCTAAGAGTCAGTCGGATACGACTGAGAGACTTCATTTTCACTTTTCACTTTCATGCATTGGAGAAGGAAATGGCAACCTACTCCAGTGCTCTTGCCTGGAGAATCTCAGGGACGAGGGAGCCTGGTGGGCTGCCGTCTATGGGGTCGCACAGAGTCGGACACAACTGAAGCGACTTAGCAGCAGCAGCAGCAGCAACACACATCTGCAAAAATTCCCTCCCCCTCTTAATTCATATACATATTTCAATATGGCATAGTTGTCGACATTTTAAATAAAAGAGATCTGTACATTCATATTTGCATTTTGATTAAGGATTTTAGTTGAAGGTTTAAAAATGACAGAGCTTCCCTGGTGGCTCAGTGGTAAAGAATCCACCTGCTAATACAGGAGACCAGGGGTTCAGTCCCTGCATCAGGAAGATCCTCTGGAGAAGGGAATGGCAACCCACTCCAGTATTCTTGCCTGGAGAATCCCATGGACAGAGACGGGCTGCAGTCCATGGGGTCGCAAAAGAGTCGGACATGACTTAGCGACTGAGCAACAACAAACAACATAACAATGACAGACTAAATTTATGAGAGACATGTGTTGTTAGACCAATCCATTCTAATATAGCAATGGATTTTTTTCTGACCCAAGAAAAGGCAGAATTTCCTAGTTAGCCTGGCAATTGCTCTTGCAAGTGATTTCAAAGGCTTTTTTTTTGTTTTAGTGGCAGCATCTGGAAGGTCCACTTATGATGGGTAGAGAGAGTCGGGAAATGGACTGCTCAGTGTTTTGCCCTGTTGCCAATGCAAGAACACACGCGCCCTCACCAGATGCCTGCGCATGTGTGGAACACTGCCTGCCTGAGCACTGAGACGGGGGCTTCAGGACCACAAACTGAGAAGCAAAGGCGGTGCTAACCAGGCTTACAGACCATGGTCTCTTCCTGGTAGACTTGGGGACAAGAAGTTTTGCATATTCACATATTAATTACGCAGATTGACTTCCGGGGGTACCTCTGGTTCAATTTGATATGTAGATCCAAACAGCACCACTGACTTTTTTTTCTTTTATCCTGAATAGTATTTGTTTCTTTACATTTAAATGAAATTATTTATCAAAAGGAAACGTGTCCTCTGCAAGAAGGTGCCTATAACCAGCATCCTTGCATGGACTCTATTCCTTGGGTGGCACCTCCACAGTATTCTAGAAAACTTCCTGTTCACAAAACCCGGAAGGTGAAAACCACCTTGGACATCATGTCCTAATCCGATCTCCGATCTCCTCCATTCTTCAGATCACCAAACCGCAACTCAGAGAAGCCCGGTGGGGGGTGGGGGTGGGGGTGGGAGGGGACTGACAAGTGTTGGTCATCACAGTACTGACAACACAAGTCCTGGTTACCTGCGTCTGCCCACTCTAGTCCACTACTCTTTCGCCTCAGGTATGATGTGGAGTGGACATTTCAAATTAAAAAAAGAAAGGAGGAAACTTTCTCCAACTCCACCTTCAACCATGGGTATTGCCCCCAGTGTTCTCAGCAACTAGAGAGTTCATTATCCTTTAATTAAGGAATTAGGGGGAAACAACCTCGCATGCAGCACCAATTGCAGAACGACTTGTACTTTTAAAAATAAAAATAATTTTAAAAAAAATCTGCTTTCAGCCATTCACCCCACATCCTTTATGCATGGTACTGAGTCTACTCTCACTTTGCATCCGTCGCACAGCAGCGAGGGGAGGCGGGGCTGCAAGCGGACAAAAGTGGAGAGAAGGCCCGCGGGGGTCCCAGGAGCGGCGCCCCTCCCCCCTCAGCACCCGCCCACCAGACGCTGGAGGCTGTGCGCATGCGCAGGCCGTCCGCGCCGCCCGCACCCCCCCCACTTCACTCTGCTTTATTTAGGCCTTCAGCTCTGCCTGCTTGCACGCCCCCAGCGCCCCAAGTTCGGATGGCAGGGGGCGGGGTGGGGGAAAGCCCAGGGCACTCTTGGAAGCTCCTGAGTGGGTGGGCAGGAAAAAGGCAAGGACATTGAGGACAAATAAATCCTTTTCCCGCCGCCCCCCACCGCGGGCCCCGCAGCAATCTGGGCTGGGCGCGGGCACCCCAAGTCTGGGCCGAGAGGGGCCGTGGCGCGCGCGTGGGGCCCCGGGGGTGGGGCGGGGCCGTGGGCGGGGCCTGCGGCGGCTCCCCGAGGCCCCGCCCCTCTGGCCAACCTCTCGCCTCGCCATTGGAGGACGTGGGGGGCGGGTCCGAGGGACCCCCCCCTCGCCACCGGCCCCCGCCCCGCCCCCCGGCCGCCCGCGTTTTCGGCTCCTCCAGGAGCCCTCCGAGCGCAAAGAAAGGAAACACCCGGGGCGGCCACCCCCCGGGACTCTGGAAAGGCGCGCCCCCCGCCCCGCCGCCCAGACCTTAGTCCTGGAGATGTCGGGGGAGGGCGGTGGGATACGGGGCCCGGCCCCCAGGCCCCCGCCTCTGGGTGCGGGATCCGGCGGGTGCGGGTGAGGGCCCCCCTTGTGCAGTCACACAGTGCCGCAGTCAGCCCCGCGCTCCCCTGTAGCGCGTCACCCTCCACCGCCCTTCTTTCGCCCCTTCTTCCCCTTTCCCCATCTCTGCATCCCCGAAGAGATGCGAGCGCCGATGGCGCGGCGCCGAGGGGAGTGAATTCGACTCGATGTCACCTTAACCACTTGCATATCTACTGCTCAGTTAACATCTCGTTTTCTCCAGTAATTTGCGGAGATTTAAGGGGTCGTTTTGATTTTTCATTTCTTTTTTCTCTTCATGCGCTTAAAGTTGGCCGACTCCTTCCTTAGCATGTGATGAAAGAAGCTAGAATTTAGGCTTCTCTTGGTGCAGAGAAAGGGAAGGAAACCAAAGCTTGACGGCGTTTGGGAAGAAAATAGCTCTGTTCCCTTCTCATCCTTAACTCGCGCTGCTGGGTAGCAGCACCTCTCAGGAGCACAGGCGCAGCTGCAGAAGCGCTTGGTTGCAGAGAAGGCTGCGTCTACAAGGGTTTGCGCCCGAGCGCCAAAACAGTGCAGGTGTGTGTGGATCCGGGTGTGCGTGTGCGTACGTGAGGTACGTGTGCGCGTGTTTGTGCGGCCCAACAACAACAACAAAAAAACCTCAAGAGGCGCATCAGGATCAGAAGGAACCCCTCACACTAGTGATCGCCTCGGAAATTTCCCAAAGGTCTGAGAGTTAGTAAATCCCTTGATACGAAAATCGCCTTTGCCGAGCTCCTTCCTGCCGGGTCTCTCCGCTTCCTAAGATTGGTGACGCCGCGTCTCTAGAAGCGGCCTCTTGCCCGCGCGGGCATCACGGAGGGCACGCGGTGCACATTTCAGGGGCCCCGCGGGTACAGAGTAAACCCCGGGGCCCCGGCGTGTGCGCGCGCTCCGGGCCTTGCGTGCGAGAGGGTCTGGGCGCTCGGCTGGGCTCGCGGGCACGCGCGTGTGTGTGCGTGAGTGTGCGCTCACGCGCTCCAGGCCGTGCCCCCGAGCCCAGCCGCAGGGTTGGAGAACGCGAGCAGGCCAGCGCAGAGGGCAGGCGGAAATGTCAGATTCTTAGAGCTGAGCTGTTTTCCTCTCCAGCTCCCGCTCCTCTAAACCCCGCTGCAACGTAGGGAGGGGGCTGGATTCGCCCAGGAGCTGGTGCAGGAGCGGGCTGAAACAATCGAGTGGGCGCGCCAGGACTCCCCGGCTGCAGGCGGGGAGGGGAGAGGGAGCCCCGGTTCTGCGCAGAGAGGGGGCGGGGTTGGGGGGCCCCGGGAACAACGAGGAGGCGGGGGTGGCCGCCGAGCTGGGGAAGTGGTCCCCCCACCCCCACCCCCGGGAGTCGAGAACTCGTTCGGACAGCACATTAATTGGAGATAACTGATTAATTCGAGCTTCTGATGACTATAAATGGCGATTCTCTACCAAGGTGTCTTTATTTAAAAAAAAAAATCGTTCCGTGTCATCCCACACGTCAGGCCGGCTCGTGGGCGTGAGGCTGTACTTCCTCCGCCCCCTCCTAATGGAGTGAACCATTCCCAGCTCTCCCCTCCCTCGGCCTCTCTCTCTCTTTCTCTCCCTTCCTCGCTCCCTCTCTTTCTCTCCTCCCTCTGCCTTCCCCGTGCATAAAGTCTCCGTCGCTCCAGGAACTTGTTGGCAATGCCTATTTTTCAGCTTTCCCCCGCGTTCTCTAAACTAACTATTTAAAGGTCTGCGGTCGCAAATGGTTTGACTAAACGTAGGATGGGACTTAAGTTGAACGGCAGATATATTTCACTGATCCTCGCGGTGCAAATAGGTAAGTGGACGGCGGGCCGGGCTCGCGGAGGGCGGCGGGCGGCCGGGCCCGAGGCACCCGGGGGTACCGACTGGCCCGCGGTCGTCCGGGGGTGCGGAGAAGCCGGCAAATCCCCAGGGATGGGGCCATCGGCTCCTAGGGACTGGCGCGTCCCGGGTTGGTTTTGCTAAAAAAGGGAGAGAGAGAGACTCCAAATGTTCGCCAGGAAGTGTGTGCGGCCGGCTGTTTTCTGGAGGGGTTTCCCCCTCTTTTTACAAAGCGCACATCCGTATTTGCTTCTTTCTCTTGGGTGCACCAGGTTTGCTGCGCTTTGGGGAAATGCATTGCTCCCTGCCATGCTGCAAGATATTATTTTGAAGGGTCGAAAGGTGAATGCAGGAACCAGATGGCTAGGCAGCCAGAACTGGAAAGTTTATGTGCAGAATGCAAAGATATTCTAGGGCTCAGACTGCTGCATTTACAACTTTGTCATTCTCCCGCCGCCCCCCCCCATATCCTAGCTGCAGCGTTCACACCGGGCACCGCAGACCGGGCTGGGGGGCAAATTGAGAATAATAGGGAACCCCAGGGTATATCTTTTAATATGCTTATCATTAAGGAGCTTCAGTTCAGCTAAATATATATGGATATAATTTCTATGCACATTTGCCTCTTCCTTTCCACACAGACATCTGTATGTTATATACAGTAAGGGGTTAAGAAGTGTTTGCAATGTGTGGTGTTGGGTGTTTGTAATTTTTGTTTGTTTGGGATTGATTATGGATGGATTTATATAGTTCCCATTTTATGTTAAGGAATCTTGAGTCCTAGTTTCACTGTCGTTGGGGCTTTTGAAAGTTCATATTTTTTTTCCATCCAAAATGAAGACGGCGTAATGGAAGGGAACACGAGAAAACCCCCTTCTCTGTTGCTGGGTCAGAGCATTAATTAATGTAGCCTCAAAGTGAAAGTGAAGCAGATTATTAATAGAATGGACAAGAGAAAAAATAGAAAGTCTTCAAATGGGTTTTCTGTAGAGGAGGGAATTGTTGGCTCCTATCATTTGAGGCTGTAGCATTCTTTGCAGACAAATCCTTGCAGTATTGCAGGGAGGGGGGGAGTGCTTTAGGGAATTGGTTTGGTTGGGGCAAGAAATGAAATGCATAACATTTTTCTTCATGAGAAATGTGGAAGAAACAGGCTTTGGAGTTATCTATACATTAACATGGATTCTTTGCAGTAGGTTTTTATGCATTTGACAGGATTTTCAGAATCTCATTTTCTTTTTTGCATGAACATTGTAGGGATTTTAGAGTGTACAGGTGCAGGATGTCAGCAGCATTTCCTTTAATTCCAAGAAACGATTTGATGTTTTGAGTCTGGCTGTTTTGAATCTTTGACATTCATGCAAAGAGCTGCAATAAAGACATTTCTTATTGCAACAAATCCCTTAGATCTTGGAGATAAGTGGATGTGGTTTTTGCAGTGACTGCAGATTTTTAGAGAGCAGGAGACAGCAGTTGTTTTTCATATAGGGTTTGTAATCAGCGAAGGTTTGGGACTCTGCTTTCCCTGTGGGAAATAACCTTACTTTGAATGGAGTTAAAAAGAGACTGTGCATGCGAAATATGCTTGAAACACATTAACCTCAGCCGGGAAATGACCATTTGTTGGCTGTGGAATTGAAATTGAGCATGTTTGTTCCCGAATGCTTGCCCTTTCCCGAACCGGAGGCTCGATCTTTATTAATTCATGGCTGGGAGCTGTCCCAAATCACTGACATTTGGCAAGAAAAATGGGGCTTGGGCAAAGACGGGGAGGTGGAGGGGTGGGGAAGGCGAATGAAGACGAGGCGGGAGGAAGTTTGGAATGAATGAGAGGTCGAACAAATGAATGAACGGAAGGAGATGGCCCAAGACTCGGACACGGTAGAGGACAGGGAGGTAGCCCAGGTCACCCGCCCGAACCTCGATGAACCAGGGCTCAAGAAGGACAGCCAGGGTCGCCCGGGCTGAGACCTGCTCCGATGCAGAGATGCAGGAGCCTTCCAAACGAGCCCGGCCGGCAAGCCCCCGGCCTCCCCAGCCAGAGACCGAGGAGTCAGAGTTGCAAAAGATAGAAATTTTCACGACTTATTTTACACGCGCGCACACACACATGCGCGCTGTGGAAGGTTTTCCAGCAGCCCCTGAAAACATACCATGGCAGGGGCGCTTCCCGCATCCCCCCCAGCCCGCTCCCAGACCCCGGAGAACCCAATTCCCCTTTAAAATATTGTCAGTGCATCTTAGGGGCTGCTTTTTCACCACCGAGTTTTGGGGGTGATGGTGAGAAGAGACTGGGGGCCGGGGACAGAGGATGGACTGTATTTTATTTCGTTTACTCGCTGCAAAGCAGCGATTGCGGTGTGGTTTACAGGGGACGCCGCACAGGGTTCATTTCATCGGCGCTTGTTCTGTTAGAACAAAGATTCGTTTATTCCTTCATTCTAGCTCAGTGTTCTAGCTGATATTGCAGTCCAGGGGCTCTTGCTATTTCGTGGGGGGACCGGGAGATTGACGAAGGTTGACGTATCGGCCCAAGCTTCCCGTTCCGGATTAGAAAGCTTAAGGCCCGCCCCGCTCTCCCTGCAGCAATTTGGAACGGTGCGCTCTCGGAGGCCTCTGCGGGTTCGGTCACCTTCCCCCTTGCCTGCTCCTGGTCCAGGGACCAGCGGCTGGGGGCGGTGAGGTGTCCGGTCCTCCCCGGAGACACACGCGAGCCGTGGCGCCCTGAACGCCACCGGGAAGCGGCGGGCACTCAGGGCCTGGGCCCTGGAGGCCCCTTCTCTCCCCTTCCCTCGCCCAGCAGCGCAGGTCTGCACTTCTCCTGCGCACTCCTGGCACCCAGGGTGCTTTTGGCCGCTGGCTTTGTCATCTTCAGCCCGGTTCGTGCTTTGGGATGGAGAGAAAGGGCCACGGCAGCGCGCCCGCCGCCTGGAGCTTGTCTCTCAGTCCCGTGCCTCGGGGCTTGGCCGACCTGAGGCCAGAAGCGAGCACTCGGCGTCCCCTGGGTTTCTTCCTCCTCCTCCTCCACGTCGTCAACCTCCACCTCCATCTCCACCTGCTGCCACCGCCCCGGCTGCGACCCCGGCCGCGACCCCGGCCCCTCTGGAGAGAGCCCCGAGCCAGAGGCCCAGAGCCCCTGGAGGCAGCCACCCCGGCCCCCAGCTGCAGAGCTGGGGCTTGGAGAGGAAGGGTCGCGCCTCCTCGCTGGCTGGCAGAGCCGGGCTGGTTTTTCCCAAGGAGCTGAGCAAGGCGGAGGGAAGCAAGGGGCCGGCCTCAGGGATCTGGCCTCCTGAGAGGTGACCCAGGGTCACTAGCTCGGATACATCCAGACCCTGCCGGCCCTAACTGCCCGGGACCACCCTTCCCCCTCCCAGTCTAGGTGGATAGGGGGTGCAGACGAGGACCTCACTAGGAACTCTGTGGTAGACAATCCCTCTTATAATGAAACAATCCAAGTCGGTGGCTGCTGGGGGCTTCTAGAGAATTTATTAATTTATTCATTCAGCAGTGCTTGCCCAGCGCCCACTAAGCAGCAGGCTCCGAGCCCAGGGATTTTTCACAGACGTGGCGCTAGGCTGGGCCGTGGGGCCCCAGGCCCTGCTGCCTCCCAGCCCCTTCCTCACCCCTGCACTGTGCTGTCAGACCCCTCTGTCACCTCACAAAAGGGAAACCGCACTGTGAGTGCCTTGACGGGCCGGCTAGGGGTGTGCTGGGGAAGCGCAAGCGGGAGCGAGGAGAAAGAAAGAAAAGAGGCGGGGGAGGTGAGAAGAGGGGGTGAAGGAAACCGAAAAAGATGCCGAGAGCGATGCGGGCGGGGGTCGCACGGTAGGAAAGGCCTGGACTCCCCGACCCCACACCCGCGCACACGGGCTGCCTGCAGAAGACGCGTGCAGCTCGGCCATTCTCGGGCCCCACCGTTCATTCACCTTTGGCCCTGGTGTGCCCCGAGCCTGGGTGCCATTGGACACGGCTGGATGGGGCGATGCGCACTGGGCCCCGGCGGGCAGGCCGCGGGGCTCCGGGGCCAGGTGGCGGCACCGCTGACCACTGTCCCCTCCTCCCCGCAGCGTACCTGGTGCAGGCCGTGAGAGCAGCGGGCAAGTGCGATGCGGTGTTTAAGGGCTTTTCGGACTGTTTGCTCAAGCTGGGCGACAGCATGGCCAACTACCCGCAGGGCCTGGACGACAAGACGAACATCAAGACCGTGTGCACGTAAGTGTCCTCTCTGTTGGGCGAGGTTTCCGTGCTGGGGGGTGCATTGTGGAGGTGGGAGGGCGCCTCGCCTCCTGCCCTCAGGCCTTGGCTGGGGCGTGCCCTGCCCAAGGGGACCCTGTGGACTGGGCAGAGGAGGATCCTTTCCTGGGGCCCAGTCCCACACTCTGCAGCCGACCCGGCGTGCACAGAGACGCGCACAATCCACACACTGGAACCGCCGGACCCGGGGCGAGGGGGCACTGAGAGCTGCTGGCAGCTCCTCTCCACCCTTTGAGGCCCTCTTCCTCGTCCTCTTCTGCTGCGCCAATGAGCACTTCAACCAAGACAGCTGGTTTGGCTTGAGGGGCGTTTTAGGTAGTTCTATCAGGTTTGCCTAAAAAGAAAGGATCTCCGCTATTTTGTCCCCTTCCTCTAATAAAACTCCCCTCTGGCACAGGCCAAGAAACTTCACCGGCAGCAAGTGAGTGCAGATCCCTCTTTCTCTTTCGAGGAGAGAAACTGAAAGAATATTTTATTTTGGGGCGATGGCTTTGCCCAAATGTCCAGTAACCATCTCTGCCGAGTTTATAGCCAGTTTGGAGCTTTAGGGTAGCTATCCTCCTCGTTTATCCCTCCATTTCCTGCATCTGCAAGGTGTCCCCAGCCCAGGGCAGCTAAGGGCCCAACAAGGACAAAAAGGAGTTCATGCCAGGCCCAGGGGTATTTTCCCAGAGCCTGGCTAGAAAGCACAGCTCCCACTGGCAAATGAGGGTAGCCGAGTACTGTGGAGGATCAGCCACATCTGAGCTAAGGCAGACCTTAGAAATCCCCCCATCTTCTGCAGGACAGATGCACACACACTTACATTTTATTTTTCAAAAACAGTTGTAACCCTTCCCACCCCCATCACGGCCCTTCCAATAAAGCTGAGGCAAAAGGTGTTCCCTGTTTCCCATAGGCTGCAGTGACCACTTTCTGCACCCTCCTTGGTATACTCTGAAGTCCTTCCTCTCTCCCTAATTCCTTGGGGGCGGCATGTTATTTGTTAGCCACTGAGTCGTTCGATGGGGATGAATTTTGCTACACGCTTTCTTCAATACCCTGGTGTCCACCAGAAGCCACAGCAGCTAAGTGGCTGCTACTTTCCTATCAGGAAAGGGACAACATGCTGGGTCTGGGATGCACACCCACCTGCTTTAATCCTAAATGTCTGATGACAGGGAAGAAAGTATCTATAAAGATAGTCAAAAGCATAAATAGAAGTCAGCTCTCAATTCCTCCATCGTTTGCCAGAGTTTAATTATTCCAAGCTGTTGGGTTGTTTAGCAGGAAGATGGAAATGGAGTGGGGCCCTCCCATAAGTGGCAGACCGCAGCTGGGTCAGGTCGAGACTTCCACTCTGTTGGTGGCACTGAAGGCCACCTGCTCTCAGTTCTGGTGCTTAGTCAGTCGTTCAGCCCTGTCTGACTCTGCAACTCCTTGGAGCCCACCAGGCTCCTCTGTCCATGGGGATTCTCCAGACAAAAATACTGGAGTGGGTTGACAAGCCCTCCTTCAGGGGATCTTCCCAACCTGGAGATCGATCCCAGGTCTTCCGCATTGCAGGCTGATTCTTTACCATTTGAGTCACCAGGGAAGCCCACCTCCTCTCAGACCCACCTGGATTCTGTCCTCCTCTGCCCAGTCTCTCTTCCAGGAAGACCTGGTCCCCATCTGGGCTTGCATAAAGAAAGGAGAGATTGAAACCTCCTTTGGGAGGTGTAATTATGCAGAGAGCTGTCCTGCAGCCTCTCCATTTCTCTAAATCTCAGTATTTATTACAAATTGAGGAAACTGGAAGGCCTGTACCCCAGGCCCTGCTGCTGCTGCTGCTGCCGCTAAGTCGCTTCAGTCGTGTCCGACTCTGTGCGACCCCATAGATGGCAGCCCACTAGGCTCCCCCATCCCTGAGATTCTCCAGGCAAGAACACTGGAGTGGGTTGCCATTTCCTTCTCCAATCCATGAAAGTGAAAAGTGAAAGTGAAGTCGCTCAGTCGTCTCTGACTCTTCGCGACCCCATGGACTGTAGCCTACCAGGCTCTTCCATCCATGGGATTTTCCAGGCAAGAGTACTGGAGTGGGGTGCCATTGCCTTCTCCGTCAGGCCCTGCAGTCCTCATAAATCAGAGACTCACGGAGGTCATTAGGAAGCAGCAGGAGCTCAAGGCAGTCCAACAGAGGTTTGTAACTTGACTGTCAGCCAGAAGTCCGGGTGGGACTGAAACCTGGACCAAGCCTGCCTTCAGCGTGCTTACAGTCCAGGCCGGTGAGCAGAAGGGAGAGAGGGCAGGAGAGAACGCACACATTTCGTGGAGGGCCCTCGCTGGTGACCTGACACTAAGGGCCCTGGCGAAGGGGGAGCCAGACTGGAGTTAGCAAGAGGGCACGGATCGACCCAGCCCCGAAAGGAGACAGCGGCCCAGGAATCGATCACGGGTTGGAATTATATTTAGTCTGGAGATCTATTTTGGGTTTTCAGAGGAAAAGGGGGACAATTAAAAAAAAAAGGACAAGTTAGATGAAGGTTGTGGGGGCGGGGCTAGGAGCCGAGCCCGGGAGGATCGAGCGGCCGAGGAAGGCGCGGGCTCCGCAAGAGGCGAGCAGGGAGGACAGGGAGCCGGGCCCTCGAAGGCCGGCGCGGCGGGCACTACGCCGGCCCCGGGCCCCGCGCCTGGGGGCGGAGGGCTGGCACCACCTCCCGAAGGCCGCGGGGGTCCAGGCCCGCGGAAAGGCCTGGGGGTGAGGGGTGGGGGAGAGCAGGAACCCGGCGCGCAGGGCCAGAGCTCTAGGGGTTAAGGAAGCTGGAGGAGGCGAGGGAGCAGGCCCGGGGGCTCGGGCGCTGGCACTCACCGACCCCGGGGAGGCAGAGGCAGGCGGCCGTCTCCGCACGGGATCAGAGCCGGGAGGGCGAGGCGAGGGGCGGCGGAGGACCGAAGCGAGCGAGGTGGAGGAGGAAGCGAGGAAGGGAAGGGACCGGGGGGAAACCCGAGGGGAGGAAAAAGGAGGAAGACAAAGAAGGGGAGAGAAGGGAGTCGAGGAGAGCGGGAGACAAAAGGCGGAGCGGAGGAGACGCGAGGCCGAGGCGAGCGGGCGCGGCGGCTTGGAGACGGAGGGGGGAGGAGGAAGGGCGGAGGGGCGGCGCGGAGCCGCGGGGAGGGCCGCGCGCCGCGCGGGCCGGCCGTCCTGCAAGCTGAGAGGCATTAATGGGCGGCAGCTTGCGCGGCTTAGCACTGTTTTCCTAGCTGTGCCCGCCGAGGCCCGCAATCTGTCAGCGCGGGCCCAGGTGCCAGCGCGGCGCCGCGGGCGCGGAACCCGACCGGGAAGGGGCGGCCCCAGCTTGGACAGCGGCTCCCCGGACAGGCCGAGGTCCAGGGGGAGAGAGGCCCCCCGGGCTGCAGAGAGGAGGGTCGCAGGGAGCTTGGCCGGGCCGCCAGGGGGACGCTCGGGGTGGGGGGGGGGACGCTCGGGGTGGGGGGGGGCGCAGGCCCGAGGTCCTGCCCGCGCCCACAGTGAACCTCCTTCTGCTCTGTTCTGTTCCTCGCCAGATACTGGGAGGATTTCCACAGCTGCACGGTCACAGCCCTTACGGATTGCCAAGAAGGGGCGAAAGATATGTGGGATAAACTGAGAAAAGAATCCAAAAATCTGAACATCCAAGGCAGCTTATTCGAACTCTGCGGCGGCGGCAACGGGGCGGCGGGGCCCCTGCTCCCGGCGCTGCCCGTGCTCCTGGCGTCTCTCTCGGCAGCTTTAGCGACCTGGCTTTCCTTCTGAGCGCCGGGCCGGCTCCCCCGCACTCACGCCATGCTCCCGGAAACCGAGAGGAAGATCCATGCGTTCTTTGGGGACGTTGTGATTCTCTGTGATGCTGAAAACACTCATATGGGAATTGTGGGAAATCCTGATTCTCTTTCTGATTTCGTTTGGTTCCTTGTGTTTAATTTGCCAAATGTTACCAATCAGTGAGCAAGCGAGCACGGCCAAAAATCGGACCTCAGCTTCAGTCCGTCTTCACACAGAAATACGAAAATCGTAAACCCACCCCCATTTTTTTTTTAATTTTTATTTTTTTGGCACAAGAATCTCAGGAACGGCCCTGGGCCGCCTACTATATTAATCATGTGAATACATGACCAATGATGGGCTCCTCCTAACAGGAAAGAGGAGAGGAGAAGGCCAGGGGAATGCATTAAGAGAGCAGCATCTCGTGAATAATTCACGCTGTCTTTCTAACACAGTATCTTGTTTTGATCATTTCCACTGCACATTTCTCGTTGAGAAAAGTGAAAGGACAGATGGTTGGCCTTGTGTTTCAAGGCTAGGATGGGGAGAGGGAGGGAGTTGAGGAAACCTCGGGTCAGAGGTACAGGCTGCCAGAAGCAACGCTGCTGAAATCACTGAGAGGTTAAGCTTTACCTGCTCGTGTTGATGCATCTTTCGAAGTCCACTGCCTTGGTTTTCCCTCTTGTTTTAGCTGTTCCACATACAGTAATACCTGAATATCCAACGGTATAGATAACAAGGGGGGGGGATGTTAAATGTTAATCTAAAATATAGTTAAAAAAAGATTTTGACATAAAAGAGCCTTGATTTTAAAAAAAAGAGAGATGTAATTTAAAAAGTTTATTATAAATTAAATTCAGCAAAAAAAAAAAGATTTGCTACAAAGTATAGAGAAGTATAAAATAAAAGTTATTGTTTGAAATAGGGGTGTCCTCTGTTTCCTGCCCCAAGCCTGCTTTCTTGGCCGAGTTCTCTCGGGGTTCCCTAAGGGACACAGGATGCCAGGTGGTAAATTCACCAGCTCACCAGCCACCTGATAACCTACAGTCTTCAAGCAGTAGGTTACCAGGACCTCTTGCCACTTCCCTGAAGTCGTGTTTACCTAAGAGAAAGGGGAAGCTGTATTTTATTTCTGTAAGCCAAAAGGCAGGGGTCCTTCCTCGGGGAGGTTTGGGGGCGCTGGCCTTGCGCGCCTCTGAGAACGCACACGCTGACTCACGCGGGTCGGAAGCCCAACCACCGGCCCTGCGGACCGAGTCCTGCTCGCGACTCGCCGCTTCCTCTGCGGTGGCCGGAGGCAGCTCGCCGGGGAACCACCGTTAAGGGCTTCAGCGGAGGTGCCAGAGGCGTGGTCCCCGGCAGGGATCGGGCGAGTCCTTTCATAATTAATAAGACAGCTCAGCTGAAACGGCGAGGGCCCCATCGATCCGGCCGGCGAGCTGCTTCCACCTCTCCTATTTTTGGCCCGCGTGCCCTCACGGAGAAGTAACGGCCCGCAAGTAAACGCGGCGGAGAAGCCCCGGGTCCCGGACGGCCGGAGGAGAGCAGGCTGCAGGAGGCAGAGCCGAATGTGGGCCCCCGGGTTCCCGGACGGCGAAGTCGGATTTCCTGGACAAAGTGAGGGTGGAGGTGGGGGTGGAGGTGGAGGTGGGGGTGGAGGTGGGGGTGGGGGTGGGGGCGGAGGCTGGAGGACCGCGAGGGAGGCTGCGGAGGCGGCCGCGGGTGCCCGCGCCGGCTCCTAAGGGGGGTGCGGAGACCCTGAAATGCAATGTGTAAACAATCGCTGGAGTAACCGTTCATAAATCAAACCCAGTGGGTCGCAGCGCAATCTGCATTCCCCCCACGGATTGAATTCCAGCAACACATGCGCCCCTGCGCCCCGAGCGCTGGGAAGCGGCGAGGATTCTGAACTGCGGCAGGTCCACGCACGCGCCGCGCCCGCCCCTCCGGGGGATAGTCCCCCGCCGCCTGCCCAACCCGCCCGCTCCCCTGCCCATCCCTAGTCTCAGGCCAAACCTAAGGAGATCTAGCTGCCTGCGCGCAGTGGTCACCCACCGAGGAACTCTGGTTGTTTGGCAAAATAGACTTTGGTTCTAGTCGTTTCAATGGTAATTTTCGGTCTCAGTATAAATGCCAAGATTCTAACCTGAGCTCAGTGCCTGGAATTCAAATTAAAATGTCTGAGCCTGTTTTAAATACGAATCTACTTAATGAGGGAGGGAGGGAGGGAAGGAGGGTGGGAGGGAGGGAAGGAGGGTGGGAGGGAGGGAGGGAACGAAAAAGGGTTTACACCGGCCATTCCTGCTGTGACATCTTCCCTCTTCCTGCCCAAATCCGGGGCGAACCAGCGCGCGCCCCCGGGCCCCTTGCTCGCCAAAGGAAAACGCACGCGGCGTTCTCCCCAGGCTTGAGGGGGAAGGGGGAGACCCCCGCGACACACGGAAGACGCCCCTACCCGCCGCAGCGCGGGCTTCCCGCCCTGGGAATCGACCTCCTCCGAGGTCTGGAAGGAGGCGAGGCGGAGGGAGGGGGCTCTGTCCCCCTCGTCTCCCGGACCTGGTGCTCCTGCAGCCTCCCAGGCGGGGCTGCCCTCGAGGGAGGCCTGTCTCGGATCGTCCCGGGACTCCCTCGCCCTGCCCCAGGCCCCGGGCCCACCCTCACGTGCTCCTGGATGGAGCCCAGGTTCGCAGGGCGCACCTGGCGGGTTAGAGGACGCTCCTTCTAGTTGCAGTGATTGTTCAGTTATTATCACGCCGTCTTCGACTGTAATTTGTTTAACCATGATGACATCTCCATATGTTAGTTGGTGTTACCCTTTTTTTTTGTTTTATTTTGTTTTTAAGCAGCATCGCCGTAATCCCTGATCCCAGCTCAGGGAGGCATTAACCAAGGTAAGCAGCAAGTCAGTCCCAAGGCAGGGAGGGTATGGAGGGTATTGAGGAGTGAAGATCAAGCAGGAAGGAGATGGAGTCTATCCTGCCGACCACCTGGGCCTGGTACCTCACTGCACGCACGCTAGCTGCCAGCCATGGAGGACCTGGGACAGGAAGGGACCTCCTGCACTTCACGCCCTGCCCAAGTAGACTCAAGACACAGGAGCCCACCCACCTGAGTGTGATACTTGATTATCTTCAGGAAAACCTCAGAGAGGCCTGCTGCGGAGTCCCGGCTCAACCCCGGGCCCTTGAGAGGTGGACGTATGGGGGGTGCAGGGGAGAAGTGCAAGGGAGAAGGCCACGGGCATGCAAAATGAGGGCTCAGGCCCAGGAGAGAGACAGGGAAGCCTGACCCAGGAGCAGGGCGAGCTGAGGGGCTGCAGGGAGGCAGTCGCCTTGGGCTGGAGACCCCAGAGCTGTGGGCCAGAGGTGGGGTACAGATGAGCCTGCGGGCTGTTCTCATTCAGGACCCTCCGAGAAAATCGAATCTGCAGGAGGCTCCCCACGGAGACTTTCTTTCTGTGTATCTGGAGGATTTCCACGCTGACGAACTCTGAGCGGGAGAGGCGAGTGGCCACGCCATGGGGCGGGGCAGGCTGAGCCAAACACCGGAGTCGAGAGAGTCCGATGGATGGCAGAGACAGAGAGGCCTTTTCTCCGTGCCCAAACTCCCTCCAAGCCTGACAGAGTTGCTTTCAGAAGGTCTTCAGCCCTCCTCTATCTCTCCCACTCCCAGCCCCCCACAAGGGAATCCATCCTGGCAGGACCAGCTGGGCACCTGGGGTCCCAGAGGGGTCCACACTCTGGAACAGTCCACCACCCTGTCCCCCGGGACCTGAGGGAGGGCTCCCAGCCACTCCTTCCCTCCTTCCCAACACCCACCAAAGGAGATCAAAGGACTGTGGCCCTCACCCCTCGCCCCTGCTGTGAAAACAAAGTGGGAGGCAGGGAGTCATGCTCACACTTGCTGTGGGCCTCTCCCAGGAGTCCCTGGTGGCCGCTGTCCACTCCTGTGTGGCAGGGAACTAGTTTGGAGTTTTCCCAGAAGGAGAAGAACAGCATCTCCTGGGACCATGGCAGTCTGGGTACCAAACCCAAATGCCGGAATGAAAAAAGCTAGGCTATAGAGAGCAGATTTGTAATTGCCAAGGATGGGGAGGGTGGGGGGTGGGGTGGGAGGTGGACTGGAGGTTTAGATGAGCAGATGCAAACTATTACATACGAGGTCCTACTGTACGGCACAGGGAGCTATATTCACTATCCTGTGATAAACCACCGTGGAAAGAATGTGATCATGAATATATACATACACACATACATATCTGAATCACTTCACTGTACAGCAGTAACACAACATTATAAATCAACTATACGTCAACAAAATGAAATTTGAAAAAATAAATAGAATGAACCAGGAAGAAAGAAAGAAAGAAACTGGGAGCAGCGCTGCCCGACTAAGGCCACGTCCCCCACTCAGCCCTGGTTCAGAGAAGGAAGGACAGGGACAAGGAGGAGTGTAGCCCCTGCATCCAGATTCTCACCCTGGAAGGACATGCCTTCAGGGAGCCAGAAGACCTCTGTTTCCAGCCACATAACCAAGGCTGGATTCCTTAACCCCTCCAGACCTCGGTTTCCTTAGGGAGGGTCATACCTACCTCATGGGGTTGTACTTTGTCTCAAATGTGATGACGTAGATGAAGCACTTTCCTACTACATGCCTCTTACCTACTGTTAGATGTTATTATTCTTGTTTACTCCTGCCTCCACACAGGCTGAACTCCATGGTCTTAATGAATTCTTTAAAATAATCTGGAGTGGAGAACTTCATTATGACCTTTAATACTGAGACAGATTTCCTTTATAGTGGTGTGTGTGTGTGTGTGTGTGTGTGTGTGTGTGTGTGTGTGTGTGTGTGTGTGTGTAGGAGCTCAGTCATGTCTGATGCTTTGTGACTTCATGGACTGTTGCCCACCAGGCTGCTCTGTCCATGGGATTCTCCAGACAAGAATACTGGAGTGATTTGCCATTTCCTTCTCCAGGGGATCTTCTCAACCCAGGGATCCAACTCACATCTCCTGCATTGGCAAGCATGTTCTTTACTACTGAGCCACCTGGGAAGCGCTTTCCTTTATAAGCCAGCAACTTAATTTCCTCTTGCTACAGGCTACCCAGTGCTCCAGCCCGCTCTGGTCTTCTCAGGAAGCTCTAGATAAGCTTCCGGAGTTGTCAGCCTCTGGACAGAGTCTGTGTCCCTAGACCAACCCCGCCCCACCTGGCACGGGGCCCCAGGCAAGCCCCCTGTCCCTCACTGCTTTCCAACTCTCAATCTGGGGTCCCTAGTTCTTGCAACACTAAAGGGTCTGCTCCCGAAGCCTCCCCGACAGCTTCCCTCCTCATCTTTACCCCTGCCCCCCGCCATTTATATTCAACCACTCTCTCAAAATTAAACCAGAAAAAGTAATTCATTCCTTGTAATCAGCCATGTAATACAGTGCTACACAGAGCCAAGAATATTAACCCACCCTGCACTAATGTTAACAAACATGTGTATTCTCATACAACTCTCCCCAGCTCGTGAAAACATATCCTGACATATACTTATATGGAGGGTGGGCTTCTTTTTCACTTTTACAGAATTATGATATATTTCTCTTCTACTTATCTTTCAAGATCAACAGCTAAACATATAGCTCCTTCTTTTAAATAGTTATACAATGGTTCTTAGACAACCATACTACAATTTATTTTATTTCCACCCATCAATGGACATTCAGGATTTTCCAGTTTTATTTGTGTGTCCTACAAATATTGTCATAATAAAGATTCCTGTTGAAACAACATTGTTTACTAGTATTTTTATTTCCTCAGTAGAGTTCAGTTCAGTTCAGTTCAGTCGCTCAGTTGTGTCTGACTCTTCGCAACCCCATGAATCGCAGCACGCCAGGTCTCCCTGTCCATCACCAACTCCCAGAGTTTACCCAAACCCATGTCCATCGAGTCGGTGATGCCATCCAACCATCTCATCCTCTGTCGTCCCCTTCTCCTCCTGCCCCCAATCCTTCCCAGCATTAGGGTCTTTTCCAATGAGTCAACTCTTCGCATGAGATGGCCAAAGTATTGGAGTTTCAGCTTCAACATCAGTCCTTCCAATGAACACCCAGGACTGATCTCCCTTAGGATGGACTGGTTGGATCTTCTTGCAGTCCAAGGGACTCTTAAGAGTCTTCTCCAACACCACCATTCAAAAGCATCAATTCTGCAGCGCTCAGCTTTCTTCACCGTCCAACTCTCACATCCATACATGACCACTGGAAAAACCATAGCCTTGACTAGACGGACTTTTGTTGGCAAAGTAATGTCTCTGCTTTTAAATATGCTATCTAGGTTGGTCATAACCTTCCTTCCAAGGAGTAAGCGTCTTTTAATTTCATGGCTGCAATCACCATCAGCAGTGCTTTCGGAGCCCAAAAAAATAAAGTCTGACACTGTTTCCACTGTTTCCCCATCTATTTCCCATGAAGTGATGGGACCAAATGCCATGATCTTAGTTTTCTGAATGTTGAGCTTTAAGCCAACTTTTTCACTCTCCTCTTTCACTTTCGTCAAGAGGCTCTTTAGTTCTTCTTCACTTTCTGCCATAAGGGTGGTGTCATCTGCATATCTGAGGTTATTGATATTTCTCCCGGCAATCTTGATTCCAGCTTGTGTTTCTTCCAGCCCAGCGTTTCTCATGATGTACTCTGCATAGAAGTTAAATAAGCAGGGTGACAATATACAGCCCTGATGTACTCCTTTCCCAACTTGGAATCAGTCTGTTGTTCCATGTCCAGTTCTAACTGTTGCTTCCTGACCTGCATACAGGTTTCTCAAGAGACAGGTCAGATAGTCTGGTATTCCCATCTCTTTCAGAATTTTCCACAGTTTCTTGTGATCCACACAGTCAAAGGCTTTGGCATAGTCAATAAAGCAGAAATACATGTTTTCCTGGAACTCTCTTGCTTTTTCAATGATCCAGCGGATGTTGGCAATTTGATCTCTGGTTCCTCTGCCTTTTCTAAAACCAGCTTGAACATCTGGAAATTCATGGTTCACGTATTGCTGAAGCCTGGCTTGGAGAATTTTGAGCATTACTTTACTAGCGTGTGAGATGAGTGCAATTGTGCGGTAGTTTGAGCATTCTTTGGCATTGCCTTTCTTTGGGATTGGAATGAAAACTGACCTTTTCCAGTCCTGTAGCCACTGTTGAGTTTTCCAGATTTGCTGGCATATCGAGTGCAGCACTTTCACAACATCATCTTTCAGGATTTGAAATAGCTCAACTGGAATTCCATCACCTCCACTAGCTTTGTCGGTAGTGATGCTTTCTAAGGCTCAGTTGACTTCACATTCCAGGATGTCTGGCTCTAGGTGAGTGATCACACCATCATGATTATCTGGATCGTGAAGATTTTTTTTGTACAGTTCTTCTGTGTATTCTTGCCACCTCTTCTTAATATCTTCTGCTTCTGTTAGGTCCATACCATTTCTGTCCTTTATCAAGCCCATCTTTGCATGAAATGTTCCCTTGGTATCTCTAATTTTCTTGAAGAGATCTCTAGTCTTTCCCATTCTGTTGTTTTCCTCTATTTCTTTGCATTGATCGCTGAGGAAGGCTTTCTTATCTCTCCTTGCTATTCTTTGGAACTCTGCATTCAGATGGGAATATCTTTCCTTTTCTCCTTTGCTTTTTGTTTCTCTTCTCTTCCCAGCTATTTGTAAGGCCTCCTCAGACAGCCATTTTGCTTTTTTGCATTTTTTTCCATGGGGATGGTCTTGTTCCCTGTCTCCTGTACAACGTCACGAACCTCTGCCCATAGTTCATCAGGCACTCTGTCTATCAGATCTAGTCCCTTAAATCTATTTGTCACTTCCACTGTATAATCATAAGGGATTTGATTTAGGTCATACCTGAATGGTCTAGTAGTTTAATAGAGTAGATTCCCCCAAATTTGGATTGCTGAACAAGAAGGTATGTGTGTGTGTTTATTTTTATTTTTAAATATGTATGTCATTTTAATGTTTTTAGTGTTGGATTACATTCCCAAAGTGTATATTGCTCGTTTGCCCACATCCTCATCAACACTATACGTTAACAGTATTTTGGTTCTGTCTGTGCAGTAGGTAACTGGTGGCTTTGCAGAGGCCACACTTCACAGCTCTGCGTTGGGTGCTCTGGGCCCCCTCTGCCTTGATTGCCACCCCCACCACCATCACCCAACTGGTGGGGAAGGTCCAGCTAAACTTTCTGTACTCGTCCCTCTAGTAAGGGCAGTCAGGCCTAACTGTTCCTGGAAACCTCCAACGTTCTCGCTAATCTAATAGGCACACTCCTGGAGCCGAGGGTGTGGATCCTGCAGCGCCTGGCCAGGGACCAAGGGCGGGTGGAGTGGGAACTCGGCCGCTTCCGCTAAGCATGCCCCCTGTGGCTCCGTGGGCCAGTGCCACGGCTGGAGCCCCTGGCCTGTATGGGGTGGGGTGTGAGGAAGGGAGGCATCCCCAAAGACAACAGCTGAACTCTTTTCCATCCAGTGAGGCCAACTGGGAGCAAACCAGGAGGATGGGGCTACAGAGCCCCGGATCACACTGTCTCTTGTCTCTTTCCCACTTACTCTGTTTCACGCCTTAAAAAAAATCTAACTTACTTTCATGGAGCACATACTACACACTAACCATTATGCTAAAGCTTTGCCAACATCATCCCATTTTTGCACTAATTTCTGTAGGAGATTGCATTCTCCTCACTTTACAGATGAGGAACAGGTTTAGAGAGAGGTTAGAAATTGGCCCCAAATCAGCAGGCAGAGCTGAAATGTGAGCATTCATCTGTTTCGGGAGCCTGTTTTAAGACTTCACTTTGGTGTTTCTATTACTATTTTGAGCCAAAAGAGAGAGAGATAGCACAAGTTTAAAAAAAAGAAAGGAAAGAAACACGAGTTCTATGATAGGGAGAATAATGACCTTGAAAAGAGTTCTAATCCTTGGATCCTATGAATGTTAGTTACATGGCAGAGGAAAGTAAACGCTGCAGACTGAGGTAGGTTGCTAATGGGTTGACCTCAAAATAGGGAGCTTAGCCTGGGTTGCCCCTGAGGACCCAATATTATCATGAGGGTTCTTTTAAGTAGAAGAGGTCAGGGTCAGGGGATGTAGGAAGGCCTTCACTTACCTTTGCTGACTTTGAGGTTGGAGGAAAGTGCCCACAACCCAAGGAATCTGAGCAGCCTCCGAAAAGTGGAGAAGGCAAAGAAACAGACTTTCTCCCAGAGTCTTCAGAAAGTCACGCAGCCCAGTGAGGTTAGTCCAGTGAAATCCACGCCAGATTTCTGACCCTCAGCACTAACTCGGAGATTAGAGATTTGCATTGTTTAAGCCATCAAGTTTATGGTAATATGTCACAGCTGCAAACAGAAGTCATACAAATTCCAATTTGGGGGGATTTTATTTGAATTTTTTATTTGCGTTGTCGATTCACAATGATAGTTTCAGTTGAACAGCAAGGGGACTCAGCCATATGTACACATGTATCTATTCTCCCCCAAACTCCCCTCCCATCCAATACAAATCTGATTTTTTATGTTACAGATATCCAGAGAACCCTTGCTGGGATCTGCTCAGGGCCCTTCTTTGAGTTTTGGGGGGTACGTGGGGATGGGATGGTGGCAGCTTTATTTCAGCCTGGGGGCAGCGGCATGTGTGAAGGAAAGAAGACTTTAGGGACCAAGTTTCAAAGGACGAGCAAAGAAAAACTTGCGCTGACATTTTACCACGTGTTGGCGTAGAAGCTTTATCTTCTCCTCCATTTTGTGTCCCTTTTAGCTGCAAAAGCCTTCTTTTCCACCGGGAATTTCAGAGACAGGCAGGTGAGTTACTAGTTTCTGTACCAGTGGCTCACAGGCCTGCTCGGGTATGAAAAGTTCATGTACAGAGACAGATGGTTTGACGGGACTTCAGTGAAATGAACATATCACCAGGTGGTTATTCTTTTGATAAATCACAGCATCTAATTTTAGCCACACACCTACCTTATCACCTGGAAAAATCAGGTGTTGGGATGATTTTTTTTTTTAATGGTGGGGTTTCCAACTTTGTATGTAACCTAGAGGACAGAAGGAAGTGGGTAAAAGTGAAACTGAAAGTCGCTCAGTCCTGCCTGACTCTTTGCGACCCCATGGACTATACAGTCCATGGGATTCTCCAGGCCAGAATGCTGGCGTGGGTAGCCTTTCCCTTCTCCAGGGGGTCTTCCCAAGCCAGGGATTGAACCCAGGTCTCCCGCATTGCAGGTAGATTGTTTTGCCAGCTGAGCCACAGGGAAGGCCGAAGTGGGTCCAGTCTCCATGGAATTCCTGGAATGAGTCCCTTGCCCTGGGAGTCTAGAATGGGAGATGAGTAACAGAAACACAGGGAAAAGCAAAGCAGTGCAGCCACAGGCAGGCACCGCCTCCCACATGGAGAGAAACGCCTTAGACGAGTCCAAACCTGCTAAAGAGGAGAGGAGAGAAAAGGACACACTTGTCCATCTGGGTTAATCAAGTCACAAATTGGTTTGTTGACATCAAGACACCACTGCGGGAGTCTCCTCTTGATTAAGAAAGAAGCGAGAGGAGGCAAGCAAATAAGAGGGCCAGGCTGGGCGGGTAGTTAGCTCAGCCTGATGGACAGAGTGTCTGTGGCGCTTCGGGAGTGACGGTGAGAAATGGCTCTGGGACCCTCCTCTTCCCCTGGTTCCTCCCCGGGCTGGGGAACTGCACCTCCCTCAGGCAGGACTGAAATCCCAAGCAAACCGGTTCATTTAACTCTGGCCAAACCCAAATTCTTCAAAACAGGCAACCTTGAAAGGGAAAAAGAGCATCTCGGGAGTGTGGGCCGCACATTCGTCAACACCAACTCCACCAGGAGCTGGGAGCATCCCTGCCCGTGTGCCAACCAGCCTCTGAGGCGTTCTCTCTGCCTAGCGCGTGGGGTCTCCACGCCTGCACCGTGCATATCGGCCGCCTTTCGCAGAGCAGCCTCGGCCCAGTGCGTTTTCCTGTGTACCTGTTCTCCTGCCTGGCTTTCTGCACTATTTCCTGCTCTTATGAACAGAATGAGAGAGCCACCTACATGTCCTCAACTGCTTTGTTTATTAGATGTGTTGTATAATTTTTTCCCCTTTCTGAATAGCCCTTGCCGCTTTTATAAATGGCAGGGAATAAATGGCTCAAATCTTTATTTCCAGGGATTACTATACATGTGTATTCAAATCCAAAATTCATAATGACACAGTCTCTTATTCCTATATTCTCTAATTCATATGCATCCTTTCTAAGAGAGAGATACAGACTCAAACACACACACATATTCACACTGCACTTGGGAAATTGACCTTATTCACTCTAATTTGCTCTAGGATCCTGCCTCTTAGGCACTAAATTGTCTCTGCCATTTTGTATTTCATTCTCCAGATGCTTCTTTTTCTTAGCTTACAACTTACACAAATCTCTGATAGCCTAAAAGATATCCCCCCTTTCCATCCTTCTGTCCCCCCACTACCGACCCATTTCTCCATCTACCTTCTGGAGCAAAGCCCAGCCCGCAACGGATGTGTTGGGAAAACACGTGGGAAAGACACAGGGCTCCTTCTCCTTCTGTCAGCCCCTCCCCGAAAGGCCCGCCCCTCGCGGCCCCGCCCCTGCGGCCCCGCCCCCTCGCGGCCCCGCCCCTCTCCACCCAGCCCACCTCCAGCTTCTCACATACCTTTCAACTACAGCACATCCCTTTCATTGGCCTCCTTCCTTATCCCCATTTGCATTTAACCATATACCAATTATTTTATGTATTCTATTTTAAAATTTACCAAGAATCCACACTCACTGTAGGGAAATTAGCAACCGCAGGTGATCCAAAAGGGGAAAATTAAAATAACCGTCGTTTCTCCAGCCAGTAGTATGCATTTTGGTCTCGGTGTATCTTGAATTCTCTTCTTTCTACATGATTGTGATCACGTCATTTCCCTTCTCAGGAAGCTTCACTTCCTTCCCTTTTGCTGAATCATTGCCAAATGATTCAGGCTCCCTGAATGGCACCCAGGACTCACCAGGATCTGGTCCATTGCATCTTGCCAGACTCCTCCCCATCCACAGTCCTCCACACCCCCACCCATGCCCTGCAGCCACCTGGGACTCCGTGCCCCTCCTTGAACTGACATGTCCTCCCCAGGTGCCCTCTTTGTTCACTTAGTTCTCCCATCACCTCCTTCCACCTATGGATAGCCTACTCTTCAAGACTCCTTCAGGCTCCATCTTTCATGGATCCCTGTCTGACCCCCTAGTCAGAATTACTGGGTATCCCCTCTGTTGACTTCTGCTTGTTCTTAAGTTTGTACTAGAATTGACTGTCTGCTGATCAGCTTTGTCTTTAAATCAGAAGTTTCCTGAGGTCAGGGACTGTGTCTCAATCATCTTTGCATCTCCCACGATGCCTAGCACTGCACCTGGCACAAATGTTTATGGAGTAAAGAAAATTTCCAACCCCTGGTGCCTTGCACACATGTAGTTGTACACCATAATCTTGGAAGGATAAAGAAAGGTATTGTTGCTGTCAGTCCATCTCTGAGAAGCTTCTTGCTAATGCCTTTTCTCCCTCAGAAACTTCTCTGGCAACCTGGGTGTTTATCCTTATGAGAAGAGATACATAAAACTGTTAGACACATGCAATAAAGTCCATCCAGTGATTAGAATGAAAGGAACAGACATTCCCATAGCAATGTGGATAAAATGAAATGAATGAAAAATAGCTAAAACAGAGTAGAAAGAGAAAGGGCTTCCCTGGTTGCTCACTGGTGTAAAAAAAAAAAAAAAATCTGCCTGCAATGCAGGAGATGCAGGTTCAGTTCCTGGGTTGGGAAGATCCCTGGAGAAGGAAATGACAACCCACTCCAGTATTCTTACCTGGGAAACATAGACAGAGGAGCCTGGCAGGCTACAGTCCATAGGGTCTCAAAAGAGTCAGACACTTAGTGACTAACAACAATAATAAAGAGAAAAGAAGCAATTCCTCCTGGGTATATCCTTTTTGTGCTTCTCAGAACAACTTCCTACACATTTCATTAGCTTTTATGTTCTTTCATGTGCTACAAGGGGACATGAAAGACTCATGTTCTTCCCTTCATTCCCTCCCTCTCATCCAAGGAACTCTTGAAATCAGTAATGTTCCTGCTTCCTTGTTTGAAGAGAGAATTCTCCATGCTTCCCCTTCACCCAAATTATGAGCTTATCATCACAAGTGTACAATGACTGTGCGTGCAGTGGCCAGCCTCTAGGATGATGTCCAAGGATCTCTGACTGCCAGTCTACATGCCGTGTATAGTCACTTTGCATAATGAACCAAGGCTGACCTCGTGTGACCAATAGAATATCAATGAAGTAATGATGCATGGCTTCCAAAGCTAGGTCAGAAAAGGCATTGCAGCTTCCTCCTCCATCTCTCAGATCATTTTCTTTGGGGGAAGCCAGTTGTCATGTTATGAGGCCACTCAAGCATCCTTGTGGAGAAGTCCACATTGAAAGGAACCACATCCTCCCCCCAACCCCCAGCACTGACTCGCCAACCCCATGAGGGAACCCCCGGGAAGCAGGTCCACCAGCCACAGTCAGAACTTCAGATGGCTGCAGCCCCAGCTGATCTCTGACTGCACCTCCATGGAGACCTCAAGCCAGGACCATCCAGCCAAGCTGCTCTCAAACTCCATACCCACAGAAACCATGAAGGATGATAAAAGATTCCTGGTGCTAAGATGCTGTTTGAGGATGATTTGTTATGCAATGAGAGCTGATAAAATGCATTTAGTATTTTCTTTCATTTTATTCTTCAGTGACTGTTTGTCCATATGTTCAAGTGAATTTTGATTGGTTTTATTTGTGAGACTCAAAAAGAAAGGACTTCATCAAGTTATTGTGTAGTGAATAGCAAAGTACTTCGACTGGGCCGTCAAGTATCTAAGTACTTTAAACAACGATTGCTGTCAACTAGGAAGCAGGTACCACAAGGCAGCTTAGGCATATCAATGTGTCCAAGAAGAAAAAAGAGGAGTCCAGGTATTTCAGACATTGCTGCTGTTGTTCAGTCGCTAAGTCATGTCCAACTCTCTGTGACCCCATGGACTGCAGCACCAGGTTCCTCTGTCGACAGCGTCAGTGTCTCCTGCAGTTTGCTCAAGTTCATATCCACTGAATCAGTGATGTTATCTAAGCATCTCGTCCTCTGTCATCCTCCTGCCCTCCATGTTTCCCAGCATCAGGGTCGTTTCCAATGAGTCGGCTCCTCGAATCAGGTGGCCAGTGGATTGGAGCTTCAGCTTCAGCCATAGTCCTTCCAATGAATATTCAGGGTTGATTTCCTTTAGGGTCGGCTTGTGTTTCAGACAGAGGTAACTTAATACAAGGGAATAGTTAAAATGTGTTAGAAAGGCTGGAAGAGGAAAAGAAGTGATGTTACCCAAGGAAACCACTGCAATGCTTAGGTCTGAAGGAGCCAAAGAGAAACAGCATCATGCAGAGCCAGTGGCCACTGTGACAACCAAGATTGTGAAGCTTTTCTTCCTACCTTCCAGTCTCCTGCCAGAAGCTCCCATTGGCAGAAACAAATAGGAAGTAGTAGGCAAAGGAGTCTGGGAATTGTAGTTTGTGAGCCTTTGGCCCAGTCAGTAAAGAAAAGATAAAGACAGGGCAGCTGAGGATTTGAGAACCCATAGGCATTATTTGTCACTGGAAACAATAGCAGAAAAATGGAAATAAAGGCGTATGTATTTGACAAGGTTTACTCAAAAATAAAATGTCCAATGTGTGTTCATTATTTGTGATCAGAGGAAGATAAATTCAGATCTTCCCACATTCATCTTCCAAGACATAGTCCAAGGACTTCTCTGGTGGTCCAGCGGTTAAGAGTTGGCCTTCTAATTCCAGGGGTACAGGTTCGATCCCTGGTTGGGGAGCTAAGATACTACATACCGCATGGTCAAAAAACCAAAACGTAAGACTGAAACAATATTTTAACAAATTCAATAAAGATTTTTAATATGGTCCACTTAAAAAAATCTTTAAAAAAAAAAGAGACATTGTTCAGTAGCAATAGGGTCAAAATTCTAAATTCTTCGAAAGTGCTGCCATATCAAAGCCCTTCTTATTAATTGTAGAAGGAGCATATCTAACGAGAAGAGCACATAACCCATGGCGCACACAATACAGGCCAGGCACCGTTCTAACTGCTGTACAGTTGTTACTCATTTACTTGCTACGTACCTGCATGAGGTCGGGCCTAGTGCGATCCATTCTGCAGGGAGCAAGCTCAATCCCAGGAGAATTAAGTCCCATAGATGGTGACTCGCAGAGTCAGGGTCCCAGCGTGGTTGCCTGGCTCAGAGATTCCATGGCACTGTCCCTTGTGCTTCCATCAGCTTGCCTAAAATGTGGGGGCTACTCATCATTGCTTGTGCCTATGCCCAGAGTATTCAAAATAATAATATTAGATTATAATAATCTTAAAATATAAATATTATAAAATAATAAATATTAAATAATAATGTTAAAAGGAACAAAAGTCAAGGCCTGTCAAAGCTCAACCCCGGAGTTTGAGGGCCAACCTTCGACCCAGTTGGTGCAAATGTCTCCTCTACTACAGCGCAGCCCGTGGACTCCTTAGAATCAGAAAGACCATGGTTATTGAAGGATCCGGGTCGCTCAGAGCTTTCTGAGTCTGGAAATATCCAGTCCAAATCTGGAGGCAGTTAGTAACTGGTACCCGGGGAGGGCTTGCAAAACAGAGAGCCGTGTGCTTGGGCAGTGACGAGACTCCAGTCAGAAGAACACTACACTCGGGGGGCTGTTTCCAGCCAGCCTGCACCCCTGCAAAAACCGGATCGTTTCAACAGGCTCACCTCAGTTCCTCTGCTGGGGGGCCAGAGAGGAGGAAGAGACTGGATCCTCAGAAACTTTATTCCAGCATCTGGGGCAACTTTATTTTTTTAATACTTTGAGGGTTTAATCTCACTTTAAAAATTCAGATATAATTGATATCAGTTCAGTTCAGTCAGTTCAGTCGCTCAGTCGTGTCCGACTCTTTGCGACCCCATGAATCGCAGCACACCAGGCCTCCCTGTCCATCACCAGCTCCCGGAGTTTACCCAAACCCATGTCCATCGAGTCGGTGATGCCATCCAGCCATCTCATCCTCTCTCATCTCTTTCTCCTCCTGCCCTCAATCTTTCCCAACATCAGGGTCTTTTCCAATGAGTCAGCTCTTCACATCAGGTGGCCAAAGGATTGGAGTTTCAGCTTCAATATCAGTCCTTCCAATGAACATCCAGGACTGATCTCCTTTAGGATGGACTGGTTGGATCTCCTTGCAGTCCAAGGGACTCTATAATTGATATACAGCATATGTTACATCCAGGTGTACAACATGAATTTTTCTTGTTTTTAAACAGCCGGTGACTCGAACCATTTTGAAATAACACGTGACAGGGTCGTCATACCCTGAGCGAGTCCAGGCAGAAGGGAGAGGAGAACAGAGAGCATCACGTGATGACACCAGACCCGCCCACCCTTACCTTCGTGGAGACTGCACACTGGCTCTACTTGGTACACCTTAAAAGGAGGCAGGTGGTAGTGGAAGGTTTGATTCCCAAATGATTTTAGATGGCAGACCCGCAGTACCTGAGTCCCTCTGAGTCCAACACCAGAAGCACAGATGCTTCTTCTGAACTAGCATCAGTGGCTCATGGAGGGTGGAAGGGCAGGTCTCGCTGTGCCCAGGAGCCACCACCAAGTACTTTAGAGCATCCTTGTGTGTTGGATTGCACTGTTCAAGGTGAACCAAAATGGATCCAATTCCTGACTGCCAAGAGGGGCATTCAAACAGAAAACAGCAACATGGTAACATAAAAAATTACATAGCTTGTTTTAAAAATTGAAGTATAGTTGATTCACACTGCTGTGTTAATTTCTGCTACACAGCAAAGTGACTCCATTGTACACAAACACATTCTTTTTCATATTCTTTTCCATTAGCTTTGACTGTAACAAAAGGGATTGATTTTCATGTAGCTTATAGAAAATGAATCATTTTATAGACCTATTTTTTTGATAGCCATGTGGCTGTGTGGTTATGAATGGAGGTACATGGAAAGAAGAATTAATACACAAAAGATCTTCTCAGAATGAATGGCATGTTTTAAAGAATATGTGATTCTTCCTTTGCAAGTGTGGAGCTACACAACAAAGCAAACATCTCTGTTGCAGACTTCCACCCCAGCAGGCAGGAGCCATGTCTGCTCCTGCAAAGGACACGTCTTCTCTCTGAACACCCAACTCAGAGAGGTGGTAACTCCAAAGCTCACACTCGCATATGCCAAAGTAGCCTTTTTGGATTTTGTCCCTCTCTTGGTAATCCTCTCGTTGTGTGCTGAGTTGCTCAGTCGTGTCCAACTCTGTGAGTCCATGGACTGTAGCCTGCCAGACACCTCTGTCCATGGGATTTTCCAGGCAAGAATACTAGAGTAGGCTGCCATTTCCTCCTCCAGGGGATCTTCTCAACTCAGGGAATGAACCCGAAACTCCTGTGTCTCCTGCATTGCAGACAGTAGTCCTCTCCTTAGGGTCTTTTTATAATACTGCTGTCAATCTGAAAAGGAGTTGGCTCAGCACTGCTGAGAGAGATTTCTGAGCAGGTGCGACATTACGAAACGGGGTGAAAAATACCAAGTCACAGATGTATGTCTGCTACAGGGAAGGGAAGCAAAGAGATGGGGGGACCCTGCAGGGTTTGAATTTTCACTTGCTGTTTCTATAATAGGCCTGTCCCTACTTGGCCCAGCATCGGCCTTATTCTCTGACCTCACCACAATTTCTCTGCCCCAGATGCCCCGAGCTGAAAAGGTTTTATAGGTTGACATTAACATCTTGCTTAAAATGTCTCCAGAGATAATGCATTTTTAGCTCCATTTGGTCAAATAATATGACTACATGTCTCACACTAGGTTCATTTTCCTTGCGAAGTGGAACACCCTTTTTAACTTGTTTAATTGCTGACTATCCATCCCAGCTCCTGGAGAAGTAAATAACAACCATTCCATTGTCCTTGCCTAGAGAACTCCGTGGACAGAGGAACCTGGCAGGCTGCAGTCCATGGGGTCACAAAGAATCCGACATGACTTAGCGACTGAACAATCACCCCAACTAGAATAGAAGCTTCTTAGAACATTGCATTGCCTGATCTAGAGTAAACAATCAATATGCACTGAATTAATGAATTCAGGCAGCTGGGGCCTGCCTGGTTGTTCTTATAAGCAGAGCATGTCTCTCATATATGTTTCTATACCTACAGTCTTGGCTAGGATCTTTGCATAGAGAAGAAACTCAGTACTGACTGCTGAGTGCACAAATCAATGATCATGAATCAAAGAATGAATGAGTGAACAAACAGCCCAGTATCTCCGTGCCCATGTCCCTCTGTGAGCATGCATGCTACTTAAAGGGACTTGTAAACTCACGGCGCATTGAGGGCTTTGCTGCCTCATGTTCCTGGTCCCCCTCGTTAGAACCATCTGGGAGGGAGTCCGAGGGGAGTGTGTCGGTAGAGTCCTAGACACAGTGGCTCTTAGCAGAACTCCAAGCCCAAATCGAGAAAGCACTTACTCCCCTCCCTTCCAAACCACTTTCTAAGAATGTTTTGGTGCTCTGCCATCAAAGGATGAACGCCTCACATGGTGTGAGTTAGTAACACGAGAAATCTGATGATTCAAATGTCTTAAAGGAGGCAAGAAAGGGGAAAACAGCCATGTGACAGTCTTCTCTTTCCTGTTCTTGTCTGTGGAGAACACATTGATTTTTATGAGCTGTTAGGACTTTATAAACTTCCTTTCCGGAGTGATCTATCAGTGTCAAGCATTGTTACCATCCTGTGGTTCCCAAATTCCTCTCTTGTGGGCAGTAATTTACCCTTATTTTTTTTCTCTGTGATAAACCTTTGCATGATTAGTGAGTCTCTAATTAGGGATTATCATCGCCTTGGAGGTCCCAGCAAAGAAAAACATCAACAACCTCAGAGGAGAAGACTAAACGGTCCCCTCATACTCATCTTCTCTCCAAGCCAGGTCCATCTGGGGTCGTGTCTGCAACCACATGTCATGGCTGTCTGTGCTGTGCTCAGCCGCTCAGGCATGTCCGACTCTGTGCGACCCCGTGCACTGCAGCCCGCCAGGCTCCTCTGTCCATGGGATTCTCCAGGCAAGAATACTGGAGTGGGCTGCCATGCCCTCCTCCAGGGGATCTTCCCAACCCAGGGATCAAACCCTTTAGCCTCCTCAAATCTCAGATACTCGTAGGCTCATGGCGCACCAGCTTGGTTAATTGGGCACAGAGATACTGGGCTGTTTGTTCACTCATTCATTCTTTGATTCATGATCATTGATTTGTGCACTCAGCAGTCAGTACTGACTGACTAATTGGAAAGCTTTTCATAATCATTTTCATCCGTGAAATTAAGAGTTTCCAAAGGAATCATTAGAAATGCAGGGGTTTACTCTTGAAATAATAAATATTTATTTTCTCATCAGCTGACAATGGAATTTCAACATGTAAGGCACCATAAGAAAGCTTTCACCCAAAGTTATATGTTGAGAGCTTACTTCTGATTGACTATTCAGATACTGACAATATAACCGAATGGTGTCTAATTCATCTTTCTTGTGTTGTTATGCTGACTGCATGGCATAACACTCTAGTGCTTATTGATCACACCAGAATTGACACAAAGGCTGGGACTGTATGAGTTGTTTTGTAGTCTTTTATTCACCTAATATTATAGTTTAAACATTTGCCTATTTTAAAAACTTCATTGAACTGTTCTCAAATGTAAAAATGAAACAACACCATGGGTAAATTTATTACATGGCCAGAAATGAAAACTAAAATTGATAAAGGTGGGATATTTTTTTCCTTTCTTTAATGTCAGCTCTTAAAACATCTGGACATTACCTAACCCCAAGTTGGTCAGGTTATCGATGCATTTATCAACTCAGCTGTTTTGAAGCCCAATCGTTTTGGTTTCTTAATGGCTGTATTATATCAACTGTGCAAAAATCCAGTAATTATAAAGAGAAACATGTTAGATATGCTTCTTGTTGAATTTTTAAGAAAAAAAACTGTGGTTATATTCATGACATGAAGTGAAGATGCAAGGAAATTGCACCAACAGTTCTGTAAAAATATGTCCTTAAGAAAAAATCAAGATGCAAGGACTGTATAAAAATTTGAAAATCCAGGGAAACAAAATAGAAGACAATTGAGACAGTGCTTTCTCATTCCTGGAGACTTCTTTTCCTTCTGGAAAAATAGGGAAAATTTTATTATCTGGGCCCTCTCCCAAGGACCTAACAGAAAGAAAATAAACGTATACAACAAGGAAAAGCAAGTTGCATTACAGTTGGTGACGCTGAGGCCAAAAAGCAGTGTGAGGAATAAAGTAATGGTACTGGAGCTTGTGTAAGCTCGGGGGAGGGTAATAATGTTCTCTGACAGTTTACTAAAACGTAAAGGAGTCCTCCAAGAAACGACAACAGCTGCAGCTCTGAAATATCAGAAGTGTAAGGCTAGAGGCTTTACGAGGATATTTTTTGTTCACGGAAAAGCTCAAGTGGCTAAAGAAAATCTCTTCAACGCCCAGCACACCTAAATCAAATGAACACTTCTGAGGAGGCAAAACCATGGCTCCTCAGTGATGACTGCCTCCTAGTCCCTGGAAGGTGGACCTCACTAGGCAGACAAGGTCAAAGACTGAGAGAGAGACTGAAAACCTTGGGTGATGCACGTGGGTCCAAAAATGTCCCTCCAAGTGGAGAACATTTCCCAGCTGCTGTCAAAGAGACAGGAGGGAAGGCGGAGACACTCGAAGCGTGAGGGCTGCAGGAGCTGAGGGTGAAGGGGGGCCGCGAGCCAGGAGCCGCAGTGGCCCCAGAAAGCTGGGGCGGCCCTCAGCTCACAGTCGGCTAGGAAACAGGGACCCCGGTTTTACAACCACAAGGAAATGAATTTACCAGCAACCTGACTGAGCAGGAAACAGACTTCCCCCAGACCTTCCAGGAAGGAATGCAACCTGCCCACACGTTGGTTTTCGCCCTGTGAGACCCATGCTGGTCTTCTGACCTACAGAACTGGAGACAAGAAATGTATGCTGTTGCCGTTACTAGGTGTGTGGTCATTTGTTGCGGGAGCAATGGAAAATGACCACAACTTTTATCAGATGTTCTCTGCCGAGTCAGCCCGGACAAAATCAAACACAGCTTTTCCTCAACGTCTGAGGGGATTATAGCCTCATCATAAATTGAAAATTTCGTAAGTCAAAGAGCATTTAATACCCCAGCCTACTGAACTTCATAGCTTAATCTCATTTACTTTGTCTTATTTTTTTAAGGTAGAGAAGCGAAAATGTGTTCTAGCAGAGGAAGATAGCAGCAAACCAACCGCTTTCGAAAATTTTTACTGCCGCTCAGTTGCGGTACGTTTTATGCTCCTTACCAGTAAACGCAGACTACACATGGGCATATGTGAAACGGAAACTCCTTCCACAAAACAATACTTATCTTGTAGATCATCCGCATCTCAAAAGATGACCAGGAAAGCTGCTGTCAAGCAAAGCTACCGTTGTTAGCCTTGCTGCAGTCATGGAGAACACGACCTTGCCCATCTGAGTAGGGGGAGATGAGGAAAGGAAATTCATAGGTTTGGGGTCTGGACTCAGGTAGGTCAAAGCAGGTGAAAGAAAGCGGAGTCCAGACTCCTGAGACTGAACACCTGTAAGGATGGGGTTGCCATCAGCTGAGATGGGGAAGGTTGCAGGTGGGGATAGCGTTAGAAGGGAGGTCAGTTTTCCTGCATGTGGATCTGAGAGGTTTATTAGATGCCCAAGGGAGACTGTGTCGGGAGTAGGCAGAGCACAGTCTGGGGTTCAGGAGATCTGGACTGGAGACGTAAAGTGGAAGGATCAGTATACGTGTGGATTTGAAGTCAAAAGACGTCTAGACTGAGAAGATGATGTGGGACTGAGCCCCAGTGCACCCCGACATTAAGAACTTGAGGAGAGAGAAGGAGCCAGTGAAAGGGCTGAGGAGGAAGAAGGTCTGCGTCAGGCTCGGCTCTCACTGTGTCCACATCCTCACACGAGCCCCGGGAGGCAGCCGGGCGTGTGCTGGCTCTTGGAGAAGTCCACACCTCACTGTCCGAGTTGGGGCCGAGCCAGGGGCAGGCAAGGTGGGGAGCCACCAGCAAACGTGCCCAGCGGGCCTCCTACACACGGGCGCCAGGGTTCTTCACATCTCCGCTGTCTGCCTGTTCTCTCGCCATCCCTGGCGCACACAAAGAAGATGACACAGCGGCTTCTCCGGGTCCTGGTGAGGACTGAGTGAGACCCCCCAGAGCACCCAGCCCAGGACACGTACCAGACGACCAACGATTAGCACCTGCCCTTCTTCGGATCTCTCGCCCTCAATTACATAATCGGACAGTTCAGAAGCGGAGATTTCTGAGTTGTTCCTCAAGTGCTGCTGCTATTTTTACCTGTCCTCTCACAAAAGGTTGCAGCCCAGTCCTGCTGTTGGGAAGAGGGCAGCCCTGAGTCACTTCCTCCCTCACCTCGCAGGTCCTGCTGAGCCAAGCTGGACGGGACCAGGCTGGCCACAGAGCTGCCCAGGCCACAAGGGCCCCTGCTTCTTGACATTCAGGAGGGTTTTCATAAAACCACAAGCCTGCTGGGAACCTGGCTGATCTCCCAGTTCCTGACTTGATCACACATCTTCACCACCCTGACACCCACTTCCCAAAACTGGTCACTGCTCCTCCCAAAAGTAAGCAGCAATTAGCAGGTGGCTGATCTTAAAATTTGAGGTTGATGTATTTGGACTTCAAATAAGAGATAAGACTCCTTCCTTTAAAAGATAAGAATGATGACATCTCACACATTCTATACACACCACTATATATAAAACAGATAACTAGTAAAGACCTACTATAGAGCACGGGGAACTCTACTCAAACTCTGTAATGACCCACATGGGGGGAGAATCTTAAAGAAGAGTGGGTATATGTATACGTATAACTGATTCACTTTGCTACACAGCAGAAACTAACACAACATTTTAAATCAATTATAAAATCAACTCAATAAAAGTTAATTAAAAAAATTAAAAAATGATGAGAGTGAGTGTATACCTGTGGTCCACAATCTTGGCTGCAGATGAGGATGACCAGAGGAGCTTAAAGATACCGATGTCTGGGTCCCGCCCCAGAGACTCTGCTACAGTTGGTCTGGGGTGTGGTCTGGGGTGTGGTCTGGGCTTTGGCACATTTTAGAAAGTCCCCAGGGTGATTTTACTGTGCAGCCCAGGTGAGAGCTGACACAGGTAAACGCTTGGGTAGATGTCCTTCCTCTGCCCCCAGCAGGTGCCTTAGCATCTGGGGAGCCGCAGAGCACAGCTTGCCTTTCTCTGGCTTCTAGATGTGTGCTGTCGGTGCACGTGAGACAGGAGATGGAGGCGCTTGCCAGGTCATGGAAGGCCATGGTCGTGCCAAAAGTCTGGGCTGGATCTTACTTAACCTTCGTTGAAGGGTTTTCTGAGGGTTTGCAATTTGGTCATTGGAAATGATGTCTAGTAACACCAGGGACAGCATATTAAAAAGCAGAGACATTCCTTTGCCAACAAAGGTCCATCTAGTCAAAGCTATGGTTTTCCCAGTTGTCATATACAGATGTGACAGCTGGACCATAAAGAAGGCTGAGCACCAAAGAAATGATGCTTTTGAACTGTGGTGTTGGAGAAGACTCTTGAGTCCCTTGGATAGCAAGGAGATCAAACCAATCAATCCTAAAGGAAATCAACCCTGAATGTTCACTGGAAGGACTGATGCTAAAGCTGAAGCTCCAGTACATTGGCCACCTGATGCAAAGAGCCGACTCATTGGAAAAGACCCTGATGCTGAGAAAGATTGAAGGCAGGAGAAGGCGATGACAGAAGATGAGACGGTTGGATGGCATCACTGACTCAGTGGACATGAATCTGAGCAAACTCTGGGAGATCACGAAGGACAGAGGAGCCTAGCGCGCTTCAGCTCATGAGATCACAAAGAGTCAGGAACGACTTGGCAGCTAAACAGCAACACCAGGGAGGATAAATTGGCCTGAAGCGGGAGGAGGCCAGAAGGCCACTGAGATCCCAGCGAGAGACAACAGGGCCTGGAAATGGGCAGGGGCTGTGGCAAACGTCAGGGACGTGGCGAGCAGGGAGGTGAGTCTTCACCTTCTCCCGTGGGAGCTGGCCCAGGACTCATCCTACCCACTGCCTCCTGGTTTGCTGGGGCTTTTGTTGGCGGTCCTGTGTCTTCACTGAATTCTCTCTTGATCACAGTAATGACCACATTTGTTATGGGTCATTTTTGCTCTGGGCCAGGTACATTAAGGACATCTGGCTTTACCACTAGAAAAATTGAAGCTTAGCAGGGTTAAGTGACCTGTCCAAGGTCACAAAGCCAGTAAGAGGTGGCGCTGGACCAGTGCGGGGTTCGGACCTAACCCTTGAACTGCCTTCTCCCGCTACCCACCTGTGATATGCAGGTGCCCCTCTCCTGGCTGAAGCATCTCTTTCGGAAAAGAGTTTCAGAACCAGCCATGTCCGTGGACTTCATCTAACTTCCTCCCTGTCGTTCCTGGCCAGCCCAGCTTTGCAGTCTTGGTGCCGAGACCAACAGGAAGATCCAACTTGTTACGCTGGCTTGTTAGCCAAACTCCTAACGTCGATCTACTTGACATTATTTCAGCTCATACATTTCAGTTCATACGTCCTCATAACTGAAAATACCTTCCATTCCTTTGAATTTTCCACGTGCCCAAAGAATTGAAGCTCCGTAATTTCTCCTTTTCGTCAGAAAAAAACTTAAAAAATTGTGTTGGTAATGAACTTAAACTTTATAAACCATCAGAAGTTCCTATGTAAGACTTTGAGAGGGAATTCTGGCACCCTTAGAAAAATCCAGAAGGCAGGGGGCTTGCATTGCAAGAACTATGCCAAAACTGCGGAAATGCCAACTGGAGTCATGGTCACAATAATGGCCACAATAATTAACTTCTTAAGGTTTTGTTGGTTACCCATCACTTCAGTTCAGTTCAGTTGCTCAGTCGTGTCTGATTGTTTGCGACCCCATGAACCACAGCACACCAGGCCTCCCTGTCCATTACCAACTCCCAGGGTCCACCCAAACTCATGTCCATTGAGTCAGTGATGCCATCTAACCATCTCATCCTCTGTCGTCCCCTTCTCCTCCTGCCTTCAATCTTTCCCAACATCAGGATCTTTTCAAATGAGTCAGCTCTTTGCAGCAGGTGACCAAAATATTGGAGTTTCAGCTTCACCATCAGTCCTTCCAGTGAACACCCAGGACTGATCTCTTTTAGGATGGATTGGTTGGATCTCCTTGCAGTCCAAGGGACTCTCAAGAGTCTTCTCCAACACCACAGTTCAAAAGCATCAATTCTTCTGTGCTCAGCTTTCCTTATAGTCCAACTCTCACATCCATGCGTGACTACTGGAAAAACCATAGCCTTGACTAGAGTAATGTCTCTGCTTTTTAATATGCTGTATAGGTTGGTCATAACCTTCCTTCCAAGGAGTAAGCGTCTTTTAATTTCATGGCTGCAATCACCATCTGCAGTGATTTTGGAGCCCAGAAAAATAAAGTCAGCCGTTGTTTCCACTGTTTCCCCATCTATTTGCCATGAAGTGATGGCACCAGATGCGATGATCTTAGTTTTCTGAATGTTGAGCTTTAAGCCAACTTTTTCACTCTCCTCTTTTATTTTCATCAAGAGGCTCTTTAGTTCTTCTTCACTTTCTGCCATAAGGGTGGTGTCATCTGCATGTCTGAGGTTATTGATATTTCTCCCGGCAATCTTGATTCCAGCTTGTGCTTCATTCAGCCCAGCATTTCACATGATGTACTCTGCATAGAAGTTAAATAAGCAGGGTGACAATATACAGCCTTGACATACTCCTTTTCCTGTTTGGAACCAGTCTGTTGTTCCATGTCCAGTTCTAACTGTTGCTTCCTGACCTGCATACAGGTTTACCCATAGTGACCCTTAATTTACATTCCGTATTTTGTGATTAACATTTAGTGAGTACATAGCACATGGCCACACCAGGCTAAGGACTTCACATAGATTATCTCATTCTGACACCCACATCTTATAGATGAAAACCTGAGGCCTGGAGAGATTAAGTAACTTGCACACATTTTCAAGCTGGTGTGTGATAGAAACTGCATTTGGAACTAGACCTAACTTGAGCCTATGCTCCTAACTATTAACTACATTGTTAAGATCTTTGATTACAAGCAATTGTAGGCTGATTTGTGTATTAAAGCGGCCACTTTTCATATTGCAGTTATTGGCAACATTCTCTCTGAGCTTTGCTTTAAAAAGTAAGTATTGGAGTGTCTTTTCCTATAGATAGTATTGTGGCGTTTTCATCTCACTCTGTAATTTGTAAAATGCCATCACTGGTATGTTTCAAATAGATTTGCAGTCAGTAACAGTTAATAAGTGAAGGAGGAAGGATGGGGAAATCATTTCTTCTCAAGATCTTTGAGCCCCGACCACCTCTGTCCATGCTGTGGGGTTCTAAACAGTGTCAGTCATCGGAGCATTCCAGAACCAGAGTCCACTCAGCCTTCAGCTCCGCGTGGGGCACAGAGCCCCGGGTTCCTGCTCTAAAATGCAAGGGTCTTGCAGCATCAGCCTTCTGTGTTTCTCTCCGGGCAGCTGCTGGCGGTACACGAGTGACTCTCTGAAGAGTCCTCTGGCTCTATGATCTCACAGCTTCACTGTTGGCTGTAATGTTATTGTAAAAACAAAAACCCTTCTCTATTTTGGGAAACCCAATCTGAGGCATTTATTAACATCAACTTCTTGTTAACCAGTGGATGCAATAAGATGTTTCTGAGAAAGCAGAATCATCAGAATGCAGGCATTCACGTCTTCTGAATAATAGGGTCCCCTGGTCAGGCCCCTGAGAAGCCAGGCGACTTGGAGGGGCACCCAAGAGCACTCCCGTTCATCAGACGGCTTTGCTGGAGCCACCTGCTGGCAGTATCGCTTCCTCTGCAGCCTTGAGTGTAACTGCAGTTTTGGAAAGTACAAGCCCATCGCCAGTTTGAAAGAGCTCCTCGGTGATTCCTTGGGGGAAGCTAAGCCTGTCTGGTGACATGGATAGTTTCCTCTAACTCAGTTTGGAGAGGGGGAATGCTTGTGTGCTAGGTGTTATTTAAATTGTGGCGGTTCTGAGATTTTGGTGCCCAACTGTGAGCTCCTCTGCCAGACAGAGACCCTGAGGGTAGGACCCCAAACAGTTTCACCAGGCACGGGGTATGTACTCATGTGTGCTTGTTGAATGAATGAGCAAATTAATAACTGCTTAAGATCCAGGACCCAAAGAGGGCTTTGAATTCAGATTTCTTAACTTTTGCTTTATAATTATCTCCATATTCTATGTATTTTATAGATTCTTCCAAGACTGGAGAGGATGGAGTGGTTATTGCTGATGGTTACTAAGATCTGCCAGTAGGATTTATGCCTAGAGCAGAAGGCTTTTTTTAATATAAAATAATACATGAACCAAGGCAAGAAACCAGACAGGAGAGAAACAAATGCCAGAAGAATTTTCCTCCTCTGCTTAGGTAGGACTTAACGAGGCTTTTTTCAGGTTTTACCATACAGGAGAGTCTTGTAAAAACTCCAACATGCTATTCTATCATGCTCAGCTGAAGTAATATAACACCCCAGCAAGTTAAAAAAAAATTTAGCATCCAAGTAAAACAATCCCTTTACTAGAAATATTCTTCTTCAGTTTAGATAAATAAATATGAAAATGAATCTCCTAGAATTAATGTAATACCTGGATAATTTTTTTTACGTGTCACCCCTGTCTTGGTCAGGGCAGAGCAGCACACGGGTCTGTGTGTCTCCCCGCCCCGTGACCAGGCTGAGCACATGTTCACTTGCATCACGTGGGACAGGGGCATGGCGGGGTGGTGGCTGCCGTTCAGAAGCTTAAATATGGGAAGATGGTAAAATGGATTTTCCGCACAGTCTGTGTCAAACCAGCATCACCCCTGCTCCTTCTGCGCCGGCAGAGAAAAGCCTGCTGTTTCTCTTCCCAGGATGGGTCAGCGTTAGGGTTTTCCAGTGACAGGTGGGAAAAAAATCCCTCTGTCAAGTGGCTGAGATGATCTGCTGCAGTTTCAGGGAGAAGGGAGGTCCCCTCAAGAGCCATCACTGCAGGCAGGCAGCAGAAGTGGCTGGTAGCAGCTGCTGGACTCTGAGATGCCCTCAGGAGAACCGCCGGCTTTGGTCTTCCGGCAGCCCGAGTCCGGCTTCTCTGGGATTCCTGCTCAACCAGATCTTCTGGGAGCAGACTTCTCCAGCCCCACTCAACTGCCATGCGCTTCTTCCAGCTAAATCTGTTCGACTCAAAATACTTCAAGGCTGCTTGTTTTTTTCTCTGAATGAATCCTAACTATTAGAACATTTTCACCTTATTGGACATTTTAGGGAAAAGTGAGATTTTTCAGGTCTGTGCTGTCCAATCTTACTTCTAGGTCATCCTGAGCCCCAGGTGACCTCACTTCTGGGTGACCCTGACTCCTGAGTGACCTTACTTCTGGGTAACCCCGAGCCTCAGGTGACCTCACTTCTAGATGATCCTGAGTCCCAGGGTTCTGGGAGTCCTGGAGGGGAGCTGTCCAGCTCCTGGGGTAAACTGAAGTCCCACCTGGGCAGGCCCAAAGCATGGGGTCCACAGGAGTTGGGGGAGGGCAGGAGGGGACCAGAGGGCTGGGTTGGCAGCAGGGAGCAGGGGTCGGGTGCAGACGAGGAGCCCAGAAGTTCAGCAGAAATGACGGCCGGGAGGGAGGACCTCTGCAGGGTCTCTGGGAGGCCGCTGGCCGCTGGCCGCTGGGCTGGTTCTCACAGACAGGCTTCCCTGGCCGTTAGGGGGCAGGGAGCACAAGGACACAGGCCTGGAAGCTGGGCAAAGACCTTGTCCTCATGGGGCAACTGCGTCACACCCAGATTTCACTTGCTCAGATGACTGAACCAGATCCTGTCCTTTATATAAGTACACACTACACCTTAAGGCCGTGTGGTAACGAATGATTTGCCCTGTTTCCTGACTCCCTAGCATCAGAGACCCACAGTTGGCCTTGCACTGCGGAGAGCCGCTTCCTTGCCCCTTGGGTCGGGGCTTGGCCACGTGACTGGCTTTGGCCAATGGGATGTTAGGAACCACTGAGCTAAGGGGATGCTTCAAATGCGCTTGCATGCTCAGGCATCTTCTCCCGCTCATCCGCCATCAGCACGGGAAGAACGCCCCCTGGACAGACGGCTAAGAACTCTCCATCCCCAGCCCCAGAGCAGAGATGCCACAAACCCGCAGGCACAGGAGGGATCATTAAATGCTCACTGGAGATTGTGGGGCTGTTTGTTACACACTGAACTCCTGTCAGTGGCTACATGATACAGCTGCACATATCATGAAGAAAGAAAAAGTGAAAGCTTTGGTCGCTCAATCGTGTCTGACTCTATATGACCCCATGGACTGTAACACGCCAGGCTCTTCTGTCCATGGGATTCTCCAGGCCAGAATACTGGAGTGGGTTGTCATTCTCTTCTCCAGGGGATCTTCCCGACCCAGGGATTGAACCTGGGTCTCCTGCATTGCAGGCAGATTCTTTACCATTGAGTCACCAGAGGAGCCCCACCCATATCCTACCATAGATGCTATGGAATAATTAAAGAATTTTCAAGGCTAGCTTTGACCTCATCTGATTTTCACCATCAATGTACTTTTAGACTCAAATGCATGTGCAAGATGAGAATCCATCTTACCTTCAGTCACAGCTTTATTTCAGTCTCATCTCATCAGCAGAAGTTTATGGTAGCTGTTAATCTAGCTGGTATCTTTGCCCAATGAACAACTGACGTAGAATTTAAGTGAACAAAAAATGTGCATATACAGATCCATAGAAGTCTCTTTCTTCTGCTTATCAGCATCCAAAACCTGTACTTCTAGATAATTTCATAATTGTTTTCATCTTCCATTTTGCTCAGTGAAATTTACACAGCAGAAAAGTGTCATTAAGAATGAACAAACTAAAAAAAAAAAGGCTTGAACGAACTGAGAAATATACATGATCATTCACTTGGCACCATCTTCTAAAATTTCACACTTCAGGGATAAGCAAAATTAGTATAATTCACTTCTTAAATTGCTTACTAACATTGTAAGTGAGCCAGTGCAAAAGGAAGGAAACTGTAGCTCTCAATGGGGCGTGACAAGGCAAGGCTTTGAGGGTTTTAGCGAATGGAGCGATGCTGACAGACGCCAAACCTACTGACCCCAGCACCGATGCCTCCTGGGAGGGGACCTGAGCTGTCTGACCCCTGAGTCTCCTTTGCCTACAATTTCAGACTGGCGTGGTTGAAGGGCTGTATTTCCATCACCAAATTTCTCCACTGGCTTTTCACTACCCAGCTTGCATGTCAGTTGTAAGTTATCCTGGCAATTGATTTTTTTCTTTTTAAGATAAAACCCTCTTCTTTCTGTGGGTAGAGATTAGAGTAAATCATGGTTGCTATGGGCTTCCCAGGTGGTGCTAGTGGTACAGAACCTGCCTGTCAGAGCAGGAGATGTGAAAGACACGGGTTCGATCCCTGGGTTGGGAAGACCCCCTGGAGGAGGGCATGGCAATCCACTCCAGTGTTCTTGCCTGGCAAATGCTATGGACAGAGGGGCTGGCGGGCTACAGTCTATAGGGTCCCAAAGAGTCGGATGCAACTAAAGCAACTTAGCACACATGTGGTTGCCATAGTTACAACCCCTTTCTTGAGGTTTGGGTCATGCCGTGTGGGTCCAAGAAGGACCCTACCTGTGTGAGCCCCATACTCTGAACTCTCAACCTGGGGGTGCAGGTTGAGAAGTTTGCCCAGCTGGTTTCTTACCATCTGGGCTGGGAATAAACAAGAGTTACCTCAGCAGTGACTTCCTCAGGCACTCCTGCGTTACCTGGTCCCCCCGACCACGGCCTTGGGGTCCTGCTCCCCGCTTTCCCTCCGGATCTTGGGTGGACAAAGTACGGTGAGGCTAAAGTACAGTTGGGTCTGAGTCCCTGCCTCGGTCCTGTGGTCTTGGTTGAGGGAGCCTGGGCAGGTTACTCAACTAGTTTAAACCTTGATCATTTTCTCTGTGACATGGAGACAATAAGAGCATCCACCCTGTGAGGCTGTTGTGAGAATTAAATCGGGAATCCCATGAAGGGCTTCGATAGTCCTTGGCGTTCAGTGTGTTCTTTGTTAACGTCAACCGCTCTAGTAGAGATGGCAGACCAAAAGCAGCACCGTTTACAAGAGCCAAGACGAGAAAGCAACCTAGGCGCCCATCAACAGGTGAATGATTAAAGAAGATGCGGTATACATTCATGCACATAAAAGATATGGTATACATATGTCCCCTGGAGAAAGAAATGGCAACCCACTCCAGTATTCTTGTCTGGAGAATCCCATGGACAGAGGAGCCTGGTGGGTTACACTCCACATGGTCGCAAAGACTCAGACACGACTTAGCAACTAAACAACACAACAACAACGCGTGTATATGTATATCTATATGTATGTGTGTGTGTGTACACATATATATATATATACAATGAACATTTCTCAGTCATAAAAGAGAATGAACTATTACCGTTTGCAGCAACGTGGATGGACCTAGAGATTATCATACTAAGTGAAGTGAGACAGAGAAAGACAAATATTGCATATCGCTTACATGTGGAATCTAAAAAAATAATGAATCTAAAAACAATGTATCTGATTACAGAATAGAAACAGACTCACAGACCTACAAAACAAATTTACGGTTATCAAAGGGGAAAGGTGGGGGGAGAGAGAGATAAATTAAGAGTCGGGGATTAACAGATATATGCTACCATATCTAAAATAGATAAGCAACAAGGATTTACTGCATAACACAGGGAGCTATATTCAAAATCCTGTAATAATCTATAACGTAAACTAACCTGAAAAAATAATATACATATAACTGAATCATTTGCTGGATGATTATATAATAATGTATATACTACATCTGAAAATAACACAATATTGTAAACCAACTCTACTTCATTTTAAAAAAGAAAGAACATCCTTAAGAAGGGAAGATGCCATGAATTTGGACCCCTCGTAGGTGGGGGCTTCAGCACAGTGACGGCAAGGAATACGGTCCCTGCTCTACCACCTGACCCTTGCATCAGCCCCCAGAGGCTCCAGAGAAGACAGCCGGGTATTTGAGGACGTGGAGTCCAGCATCCTGACCTCTCGCTACGCTCCAGCGGGCCCTTCCGCCCTCATTAGGACCAGCGGGGCACGGTCCCAGAGGCCCAGGCTCTCTCAGCACCTCTGCAGCGGGCGGGGCGGGTGCCAGCCCAGTTCACATCGCACTGGCCAGAGCTGATTCCTGGAGGAGCAGAGCGTGAGGTGGGCCAGCGTCCCCAGCTGCTGGGAGCTGAGTCTGATGTCTTATTTCAGGTCTGTTGAGGCTGCTGTCGGCTGTGGTCAGACATGCGTCTGTCGCTGGGTACATGCTGTGCGGGGCTGCCCTGTGACAGGCAGGCCGGGTCCCTGGTGAGGCATGTGGTGACATGTGCACGACCCGCCTCTGGCTGCTCTGCCGTGTTCAGCGCCTGCCTGCCGGCCCCTGCCCCTCATCTCCAGCTTGGAAGGAGGCATCTGCTCCAAAAAGCACTGAAAGAACATGAGGTCCTGTGATGAGCGCTCAGCCCTCGTCCAGCTGGATTTGGGGTCTCCCATCACACCAGCCCTGCTCAACCTGAGGAGACGGGCTTCTGCCTTCCCTGACCCTTATCTTCAGCTTTTCAAACTGAACTCTTAAGTGATGCCCACTTGCCCCTTAATTCAAAGTGACTTGGCTGGATATCAAAAAGGATGCTTGGGGACAGGAGCAAGGGCTCAAGCACCAGAAACACTCGGTGGACCTTCTTTCCTCTACTAGCATCTGAGATGTGAGGAGCCAAAAGAGGCAGACGCCATGTTCCCAGCTGTGGGTCTTATTACTCAGGCGACTGCTTGCCACAGGACTGCCTGAACATCCTGTCCTGCCCTCACGGGGCCTTGGAGATGAAAAAGACTGCTACAGGCAACGTGGAAGGACCTAGAGACGATCATACTAAGTGAAGTACGTCAGAGAAAGACAAACGCCACATGGCATCACTTATATGTGGAATCTCAAATAGGACACAAATGAACTTACCTACAAAACAGACTCACCAACTCGATGGACTTGAGTTTGAGCAAGCTCCAGGAGTGGGTGATGGACAGGGAGTGGCGTGCTGCAGTCCATGGGGTCGCCAAGAGTCGGACACAACTGAGCGACTGAACGGAACTGACAAAACAGAAACAGACTCACAGAGAACAGACTTGTGATTGCCAAAGTGGGAGGGGAGAGGAGAGGTAAGGAGTAGGAGTTTGGCATTGGCAGATGCAAACTGATATGTATATATGGATAAACAAGGACTTACTGCACAGCACAGGAACTATATTCAATGTCCTGATATAAACCATAATGGGAAAGAATGTGAAAAAGAACATATATATATATATATATATATATATATATATATGTATACATGTATAACTGATTTATAATTTCATGTGTGCTAAGCCACCCCCAGCCCCCTTATGAGTATACAGTAGAAGTGACAAATAGATTTTAAGGGACTAGATCTGATAGACAGAGTGCCTGATGAACTATGGACAGAGGTTCGTGACATTGTACAGGAGACAGGGATCAAGACCATCCCCATGGAAAAGAAATGCGAAAAACCAAAATGGCTGTCTGAGGAGGCCTTACAAATAGCTGGGAAGAGAAGAGGAACAAAAAGCAAAGGAGAAAAGGAAAGATATTCCCATCTGAATGCAGAGTTCCAAAGAATAGCAAGGAGAGATAAGAAAGCCTTCCTCAGCGATCAGTGCAAGGAAATAGAGGAAAACAACAGATTGGGAAAGACTAGAGATCTCTTCAAGAAAATTAGAGATACCAAAGGAATATTTCATACAAAGATAGGCTCCATAAAGGACAGAAATGGTATGGACCTAACAGAAGCAGAAGATATTAAGAAGAAGTGGCAAGAATACACAGAAGAACTGTACAAAAAAGATCTTCACGATCCATATAATCACGACGGTGTGATCACTCACCTAGAGCCAGACATCCTGGAATGTGAAGTCAAGTGGGCCTTAGAAAGCATCATTACCAACAAAGCTAGTGGAGGTGATGGAATTCCAATTGAGCTATTTCAAATCCTGAAAGATGATGCTGTGAAAGTACTGCACTCAATATGCCAGCAAATTTGGAAAACACAGCAGTGGCCACAGGACTGGAAAAGGTCAGTTTTCATTCCAATCCCAAAGAAAGGCAATGCCAAAGAATGCTCAAACTACCGCACAAATGCATTCATCTCACACGCTAGTAAAGTAATGCTCAAAATTCTCCAAGCCAGGCTTCAGCAATACGTGAACCGTGAACTTCCAGATGTTCAAGCTGGTTTTAGAAAAGGCAGAGGAACCAGAGATCAAATTGCCAATATCCGCTGGATCATCGAAAAAGCAAGAGAGTTCCAGAAAAACATCTATTTCTGCTTTATTGACTATGCCAAAGCCTTTGACTGTGTGGATCACAATAAACTGTGGAAAATTCTGAAAGAGATGGGAATACCAGACTATCTGACCTGTCTCTTGAGAAACCTGTATGCAGGTCAGGAAGCAACAGTTAGAACTGGACATGGAACAACAGACTGGCTCCAAATAGGAAAAGGAGTATGTCAAGGCTGTATATTGTCACCCTGCTTATTTAACTTCTATGCAGAGTACATCATGAGAAACGCTGGGCTGGAAGAAACACAAGCTGGAATCAAGATTGCCGGGAGAAATATCAATAACCTCAGATATGCAGATGACACCACCCTTATGGCAGAAAGTGAAGAAGAACTAAAGAGCCTCTTGATGAAAGTGAAAGAAGAGAGTGAAAAAGTTGGCTTAAAGCTCAACATTCAGAAAACTAAGATCATGGCATCTGGTCCCATCACTTCATGGGAAATAGATGGGGAGACAGTGGAAACAGTGTCAGACTTTATTTTTTTGGGCTCCAAAATCACTGCTGATGTTAATTGCAGCCATGAAATTAAAAGACGCTTATTCCTTCGATGGAAGGTTATGGCCAACCTAGATAGCATATTTAAAAGCAGAGACATTACTTTGCCAACAAATGTCCGTCTAGTCAAGGCTACGGTTTTTCCAGTGGTCATGTATAGATGTGAGAGTTGGACGGTGAAGAAAGCTGAGCACCGCAGAATTGATGCTTTTGAACTGTGGTGTTGGAGAAGACTCTTGAGAGTCCCTTGGCCTGCAAGGAGATCCAACCAGTCCATCCTAAAGGAGATCAATCCTGGGTGTTCATTGGAAGGACTGATGTTGAAGCTGCAAGTCCAATACTTTGGCCACCTCATGCGAAGAGTTGACTCATTGGAAAAGACCCTAATGCTGGGAAGGATTGGGGGCAGGAGGAGAAGGGGACGACAGAGGATGAGATGGTTGGATGGCATCACTGACTCGATGGACATGGGTTTGGGTAAACTCTGGAAGTTGGTGATGGACAGGGAGGCCTGGCGTGCTGCAATTCATGGTGTCGAAAAGAGTTGGACATGACTGAGCGACTGAACTGAACTGAACTGAAGTCACTTCAGTTGTGTCCAACTCTTTTTGATGCTGTGGACTGGGGCCTGCCAGGCTCCTCTGTCCATGCGATTCTCCAGGCAAGAATACTGGAGTGGGTTGCCACACCCTCCTCCAGGGGATCTTCCCAACCTGGGGACTGAACCTGCAATCTCCTGCCTTGCAGGCAGATTCTTAACCCACTTAGCCACCTGGGAAGCCCATTAATTGGTTATATATTAATACATGCATGTCTGTTTCTGAACTTCATTTTTCTGTACTTAAACCAGCGGTGAAAGGCGGTAACACGGTAGGCAGGAAGTGGATCCTAGAGGGTGTTGGAAGCCATAATTAGGAATCCATCATGATCCGAAAGAGACCTGGAAGGAGTGCGAGTGTTTCAAAGCTGGTGGGAAGGGGGTTGCAAGACGAGACATGGGCTGGAAGGAGGCAACGTGGAGGCAACTGTACTAATCCAAGAAAGAGGACAGTGAACCGGCCAGGGATTGCTGTGGGCAAGAGCCCTGGAAAGACCCTAGATGCAGGCGAGAACCACCTCTCCTGGGATGCTGAGTGACGCCGAATGGTGGGTAGGAGAGACGGGAGAGAGGGTTAAGAACATGATGATGCCCAGGTCCCATTGTGTGTGCGTGCTTAGTCGCTTCAGTCGTGTCCAACTCTCTGTGACCCTATGGACCGTGGCCCGCCAGGCTCCTCTGTCCATGGGATTCTCCAGGCAAGAGACTGGAGTGGGTTGCCATTTCCTTCTCCAACTGTACCTGATCTTCAACTGATGACTGATGATGGCAAGTGGGACTTCAGCAACCTGTGCCCAAGAAGTTCAGTTCAGTTCAGTCGCTCAGTCGTGTCCAACTCTTTGCGACCCCATGAACCGCAGCACACCAGGCCTCCTTGTCCATCACCAACTCCCGGAGTCCACCCAAATCCATGTCCATTGAGTTGGTGATGCCATCCAACCATCTCATCCTCTGTTGCCCCTTCTCCTCCTGCCCTCAATCTTTCCCAGCATCAGGGTCTTTTCACATGAGTCAGCTCTTCGCATCAGGTGGCCAAAATATTGGAGTTTCAGCTTCAGCATCAGTCCTACCAATGAATATTCAGGACTGATTTCCTTTAGGATGGACTGGTTGGATCCCCTTGCACAAGAAGACCCACTGCTAAGCTGAGACCCTCTGAGCATTGTCCAGTTCTCCCAGCCCTTTAAAATGCCTACTCTTCTCAGGCTCAGTGAAATGCTTACACCCTGGAGAAACAAATGAATTATAAGGACCAATTAAAAGGCAAAAAGCCTCATTCACTCTGAAAGGATGGAATCAATGAGTCAGTGCTAGAATAATGCTAAATAATAAAATCCTCCCGGAACTTGATTTCTTAAAAGAACATCTATTTGTTCTCCTGGATCTGTGTATTGGTAGGGCAGCTCACCAGGCTGGGCTCTGGGTGGGGGCGGGGCAGGGGAACACCTATTGCATCAGCCATGGACCCAGGTGGGTCTGGCTGGGGTGAGGTGGGGCGGTGGTGCTCTGCTCTGTACGTGTTCATCCCAGGCTGCAGAGGCCGTAGTTACCCGGAGAAATCGCATCTCACGGAGATGGCAGAACCGAGAACACGCCCGGTCACACAAGCGCTTTCCAGCATTTGATCACATCCTGTCTCTTAGCATAGAAGCCCCTAAAGCAAACACTAAGGAGATCAAACCAGTCAACCCTAAAGGAAATCAACCCTGAACATTCATTGGAAGGACTGATGCTGAAGCTGAAGCTCCAATACTTTGGCCACATGATGTGAAGAGCTGACTCACTGGAAAAGACCGTGATGATGGGAAAAGATTGAGGGCAGGAGAAGGGAGAAACAAAGGATGAGATGGTTGGATGGCATCACCGACTCAATGGACATGAGTCTGAGCAAACTCTGGGAGACAGTGAAGGACAGGGAAGCCTGTCGTGCTGCAGTCCATCGGGTCACAAAGAGTCGGACACGACTGAGCGACTGAGCAATGACAACAAAGGCCACACCTGAAACCAAAGGTCAGGAGCGTGTACCCCACCCACGGGGTGAAGGTGGGCGGGATAGATAGTTCTGGAGGACAATCTGATCCACTACCAGGAGATGATAGGAGCGTTTTCTCCTCGATTTAACTCTTCAGGGCATAGCATTACAGCTGGTGAAGCTTCTTAAGGGGAATAAACATACTACCTCAGGCAAGATTGCAATGAGATGAAGCAAAATCCAAACTCTGTTAACAGAGTCTGGGAAGAAATTCCAGCCCCGCTGAATATTCCCATCATGTTCCACAAGTGAGAGGTCGCAAGGTTTGCCCTAAAAGGGCTTGCTCTTCCTTTCTAGATGTTGGGTCCAAAATTTCAAGAGCCTCTATCCGTAAGCAGTGGCACCTGATTCGTGACGACGTGGGCCAACTACTTCAGCCTGCAGATTACAGACAGATCCGACAGAAAACACATCACTCAGCCATTCATGAATTTCTACCAGAGTATAACTTCTGATTCAAATAACAGCATAAATATTTAACCTCTTGCTGCGTGGAAGTGATTTCATATTCAGCTTCAACTGTTATCTATCATTATTTCATGATCAGAACTCTGATTTTAACTTCCAGATTTGAAGTGAATAACCTTCTGGCACACACACATTAGCTTCAGAGCTTTGCTCCAAGGTGGAGGCTCTAGAAAATTTTCTTATAAAAACTCTCGCGACTTGCCACTTCCTTCTGTGCGGATATCCCAGTTCCCTCTTCCGCGGCCCTGATGAAAGGTTTTTGCCAGAGAGGCTCTCGGAACAATGTTCTAAAGAGATTTTAAGGGTGTTGCCGACCTTTTAAAGCAGGTGAGATTTCAGATAAAAACCCAGGTTACTGGCTTTTCATTTGGTGGCTGCAGGGCCTTTGCAGGTTGACTGGGGCTGAACAGTGCTGCCCCCTACAGGCTTGGCCTCACCCTCCCGTTGCCCCGCCCCCACCCCCCATCCCCACCCCTACCTGCCAACCCCCCACCCTCGCCTCTGTCTGCACAGCCGGCTTGGCCCTGGGGCACCGTAGGTGTCACCCTGCTTTCCACTCTTGGACCGTCTTTGCATGAATGATGGCCCTGCTCTAATCCATGTGGTATTTCTGCGCACAGCATCCTCTTTGCCAAGTGGGACTGATCTGACTTTTCCCTCCGTCTCTTCGGCAGCTCGCCCAGTATATCCTCCGAGGGGAGACGGTTGCTCTCCTGCATCAGCACAAAAGCCTGGGATGGCCGCTTGTCGACCGGAAAACTGCCTCCTTGGTCCTCATCTGACCGCCGCCCGCCCCACCGTGGCCACTGTCAGGCACGGAGCACCCACGTGTCTAACGATGTTCTCCGCCCTAGAGCCTCCAGTTCACAGCAGACGATTTCTTCCTCTCGTGTTTTCTTCAGGCGACATTTGGAAAACCACCATCTGAAAGCAGAATTGCATACTGATTTTTCTCACTGCTACTTTACGGGTTTTAGGCTCCCCTCTGAAAACGTCTAAGGGGCTCCCACCGAGTAAGGAGGGCCTGTGAGCCCTCTTTGTGACCTGGACTGGTTTCTCCAAGTCCCAGAAACTTTCAAGGCTTCTTGTAACTAAATTTCCAAACCGTCCCAAGTTGGGTGATGTCAAGGTGCTTTCAAGAACACTGATAAATATGTGAGCCTTAGCTGCTAACTAAATTCTCTCTTAATCACAAAGCGAAAGACCAAATTGATATAATTTCTAGGGAGAATAAAACAGACTGTGAAAGGTTAGCGTTCGGCCTTGCTTAGAAACGGAGGCAATTATTTTCCTTCTGTGTTGTCTGTGCAAGAACGCATGTGTGGATGTGGTCTCGGGTGCCCATCGCCGTACCCCTCGAGGGGGCCCCGTGGGCAGTTCCAGAAACACCCACACCCCCGAGCCACACCGACAGGGAAGCCCCCAGACTCCTCCTTGGCACAGGCACCACTGAAGCAGAAGGGACTTTATCTAGCTGTTGGGACACGTCCCGTGCTCCTGGAAAATCTATTTCTGGCTCTAGGCTTCATTATAAATGTCAGGACACGATATAGTTATGGTTAAAAAGGCACTTTCATTAGAAGTCCCTCTTCCCAGGCACTTGCAGGTTTTTGAATAAATTACCCTTTGGGATGAATTTTCTCCTCAGCATAAAGGTAAATTGGTATGGAAAGCTTAACGAAACCCAGGTTTTTGTCCTTTTGCCAGGATGTAATACCAGCGAAAGGGAATCAAAAGATTCCTTAGAACCTTGGGGGCACTCATTCCAGAGCCCTAGTAAGACCACCTGCTTGGCTGGTCTCAGTATTCGCAGACTCCTGAATTTTAGTCTATGTGTGTGCTCAGTCGTCCCAACTCTGTGCAGCCCCATGGACTGTAGCCCACCGGGCTCCTCTATCCATGGGATTCTCCAGGCACGATTTCCTCCTCCAGGGGAACTTCCCGATTCAGGGTTGGAACCCACATTTCTTGCATCTCCTGCCTTGGCAGGAGGATTCTTTACTAATAATAAGGCTTACCAGTGCCACCTCAGAAGCATTATTAGCCTAAGGGGTAAATTAAAAACAGGGCTTGGGGGGACGAAGAGAGAAGGGAGCGAGAAGGAGAGGGTCTGCTGTCAGGACCAGCCCAACAACGAACCTGTACTGGTACCCACTCTGGTACACACAGGGCCATTGGCTGGGACTCGAAGGTCAAAGGCTGTTTTCTGTGGGATCAGCCTTAAGGCAGGGGATCTCTGCCTTTGCAGGTAGCAAGGGATGCTGGGAGCTGAAGGGCCAGCCAAGCAAAAGTCTGCAGGAAGACAAGATCAGGAGCCTGGAGTCAAGGGCTGAGGTTACTAGAGATGAAACTGGACTCATCCTGATTGGGAAGGGGTCAATGAGGTGGCAGTCACCTCAGCTTGCCAGGAGATGCCGAGTGTAATGATACTTTCCAAATGGGTCACCAGCAATGTGGAGAGTGAGACCAGAGATTGCAGGGGCTGGTTTCCAGGACCCCACCGTGTCGGCTGGAAATGCAAACACCTGGACCTCAGTGTCATCCACGAGACTGAATATCTCGTCTGTCCTACATGTCAAAACCCAGAGTGCAGGCTTGGAGGAAGGTGGCCTACTTATTCAACTACTTAATACTTCTTGGTTTGGGATGGCAAACAATTAGCAACCATAATGGTCTCATGTCAGCCACAGTCAGTGCTTTGAATTAAGGAAGGTTTTTGTTGAGAACTTGAATGTTAGGAAAAACTCAGGGCCATGCCTGACTCCCTCGCCAAGTGGGTGCACCAAGATGGGTTACAGGGGCTCTGTCTTCACATCACCCCAGCAGAGAGCGAAGGGCTCCTACTGCTGACAGAGAAAATTCCTCCTTCCACCCCAGAGGCTCTAATTTCTTCTATATTCTGTCTCCTGGCTTCCCTGCATGTGTGGGTGAGCGGTAAGTGTCTTTGACATTTTTGAATAGACCTGTGTTAGGAATGAATCTCTAGGGCTTTAAAAAAAACACCCACTGAACAAGTAAAAGTTGTCTTTCTCACCCTGATAGAGACTTTCCAACTTTTTAACAAGGTATCAAGGTGGAAAATGGGGTGTACTTTGAGCCACCATGCTAGGAACAAACAACCCATGATTTTTCCTGGTACATTTTTAGCCCAAATAGACCCTTCCCATCCCCAAGCATTGTATAAAAGTTGACTTACTGAATCTTTGCAGTTCTTACAGGATGTGGAAAAGGCAGCCCCTATTAAGTCTCTGCCCCTCCAGGGTCCAAGCTATAGCTAGAAGATTCCACAGCTGAACTGAACTCATATGATAACTGAGCATCTTGCTAACAGAGCAAGGAAATGGGGCTGGTAGGCATGTGCTCCCATAATTACAGCAGAAATCCTCTTGAAAACAGGGATCACTGGAGCCAGATTCTCGTGAGGTTGGTGGAAGCATTTAGCTTCAGTTCAGTTCAGTCGCTCAGTCATGTCTGACTCTTTGCAACCCCATGGGCTGCGGCACGCCAGGCTTCCCTGTCTTCTTTAGCTTCTGCTGAGTTTAAAAGCCTACCTAGAGGACTTCCCTGGTGGTCCAGTGGCTAAGACTCCATGCTCCCAATGCAGGGGGCCTGGGTTTGATCCCTGTTGAGGGAACTATATCCCACATGCTGCAACTAAGACCTGGCACAGCCAAATAAATAAATACATATATTTTTAAAAGCCCATCTAGAACAATTCAGGGCAGAAATTAATCTGTGATTCTTTTTTCCAAGGAAGACGTTTATTACTTTCAGCATCAAGTTACTGAAGATACTATAGCAATGACAGCCAGTCCTGCTGCGGTATGAATGTTTCTGTCCCCACAAAATTCATATGTTGAAATCCCAGTCCCCAAAAATAGTGGTATTAAGAGGCAGGGCCTTCTGGATGGATTTAAGTCATGAGAGTGCCCCCCCTAATAAATGAGGCCTTATAAAGGAGACCCCACAAATAGACCTCACCCTTTCCTCCGTGTGAGCACATGACGAAAAGACTCCACCCAGAAGACGGTCCTCACCAGAACCTGACCGGGTGGCACCCTGACTTTGGCCTTCCAGTCTCCAGAGATGCGACCTAGACACTCCACCCAGCCTGTGGCATTTTGTTAAGCAGCCTGTTCAGACTAAGGCATGCCCCTAGGAGGATGCTGGCGTTGCGGGGCCCTATTCATAGGCAAGTACGCTCCTAGGTTTTTCCAGCTGTTGTTGCAGAAACCAGTACTAGAGGAACTAACTCTCAGCACACGCGGAGAGTTAGAGAACTCAGGTTTGCTACACCGGCGGGCCCAGAGGAGGTTACACTGCAAGCTCTGAGCCTCGCACAAAGGGGTTACAGAGTTTTAGGCGCGGACAGGCTTGATTAGGCGGGTTTGTGGGTTTGTAGAGGCTGGGTGATTGCAGAGAGCAGGACAAGGGTGGGTGAGATAAGCACCAGTTCCTAGTATTGTGAGTCCTCACTTTCTGAGACCTACGTGATCCAGACTTTGCAAGGAGCAAGCTGAGTTACAGAGGCAGAAGCCGCAGGAGGTTATGTAAAATTTTAACTTTTCCTCTTCACTGTCATCCAGGGTTCAGGCCACAGGGGGAAGCTTATTTCAGGACCAAGGTCTTAGTCTCGCCAAGTGACTGAGTAAACACTGTCCAGAAGGCAGATGAGAAGCCCCATGTCCACCACGCCTATGAGCCCAGGAGCTGGGGAGTCAGGGGAGGGGACCTATCCATGGCCTTTCTGTCTCTTGCTTTGTGGGAGGTGTTTGGACTGCTTTACAAGGGTCTCTCTCAGTTCCTAAGTAGCTCTCTAGTCCCCTTGCTGGAATGGCCATGGACCGTGACCAGTCCTACAAGGCTCATGGGGAATAAATCCTGCTTAAGTCAGACCCCAGGAAAAAGAGCCCCTGGGTCTGCCTACACATTTGCTTTATTCAGGACTTGATGTCAAAGAACACGGACACCAAAGAAGCCAAAAGTCTTCGTCATAATTTCATTCAGCAAACTTCTGCGGAACCTGTACTTGTCAGAATCCACCCATCACTAGCACCTGGTCATAGGCTGAAAGGGGAATGGCTGGGATGAGAGGATGTGATGGCTCCCATCAAGGAACTTACAATGAGTTTGAGAAAATCACGTGCAGCTTACCTGCCAGGTAAGCTTACCTGTCACGTGCAGCTTACCTGTCAGGCTTGTAGGCTTACTATCAGCCTAAATATGTGACCCCAGGTTTACCCCAGGGCCTGCTGGAGGGCAGGATCGCACCAGTGAGCCCACGAGTGCCGTCAGCAGTCACTGGGGATTCTGTGTGGGGCGGGCTGTTCCTGGGAATTGTTCTAATACTTAGTAAAACATGCCAGGCAGACTCCCGGCTTTCTTAATGCAAAGGAAGCTGGTTCTTTAGCTATAAGTGTTGTTTCACTTACTTTGCATCACCATGGAGGTAACGTCTGCATAAGGCAAACATCATCCGTGTTTGATCCCGTGGGACCTGTGTCCCAAGGCGTTGGCTCACTGGCGGTTGGCTCTGGTGTGGTCCCGGTGAATTTAGGAACATGACTTAAGGACTAGTTTTCCGCCTCATCAGCAATGAGAACGAGAGCTGGTGGGGAGACGAAGACAGGCAGGACCCCCGGGACTTGCAGGCCAGCGTTTCCGGGGCCCCTTTCCCGTGGGCTCGGTGGGGCGGGTCTGGACACTGCAGAGAGGAATTTGGGGAAGCGTTTGGACGGGAGGCTGCGTCAGAGGGTAATGGGTCTCAGTACTCATTCACTCCCCCTGCAGAGGCTGGGCCAGGCCTGGGGGCGGGGGCGGGGGGCACTAAGCCTTCGCCAGTCAGATGCCTGAAGGAAGCCTCGGAGCCCAGTCTGGGTGTGAGGTTGGGGGAGAGCTGAGCTTTTCCAAATCAGAATCTGGGAGGAAGTGAGTTTGCAGAAATGCCTGAGTTTTTCAACAGGACGAGCACTCGACCCACACTTCAGGAATGGCCTTATGTGGCGTAGTAGTCCACACAAAACCTGTGAAAGTCACTCAGTCGTGTCCGACTCTTTGTGACCCCATGGACTGTAGCCCGCCGGCTCCTCTGTCCCTGGGATCCTCCAGGCAGGAACATTGGAGAGGGCTGCCATTTCCTCCTCCAGGGGCTCTTCCCGACCCAGGGGTCAAATCTGTGTCTCCTGCACTGGCAGGTGGATTCTTTACCATCTGAGCCCCCAGGGAAGCCCTTACGCGGTGTGGGGGAATCTCAACGCTGAGGCCTGGCTAGCGGGTCCTCGTCATCAGCACACAGCTGCTCTCACGGGTCAGAGGGCGATTCACAAGCAGGACTAACTCAGAGGAGCAAGGGCCAAGTGGGAGTAAAACATGAGCCCACCTCCACGAACCCCTCTGGGGAGACTCGGGGCCCCCCACCTGGAGCTGGGACCCCCTCACGTGCCTGCTGGTCTACCTTGTCCGCGGGACGTTTCTGATTGGGAGCTGGCAGGAAGCACTTCGAAGTGACCTCTCTGCTTTTCAGATGCAAAAACGGAAGGCAGGGCGACCTGCCCAGGGCACAGGGGCACCGTGAAGGGGGTGCAGGGCCTCTGGAGGTAGCCCTTCTCAGGCAGGTTCTGTTGCTGAGGAGGCTGAGAGCACCCCCCACCCAGTCCTGCCTGGGGAGCCTGCAGGGGAGTCAGTCTGGGGGCCATCCTATGGGGGTCCTGTCCCCACGTGCTCCCTGCCCTTCCACAGCCCCAGCTCCCTCTCCCGCAGAAATGCCGGCTGACGGGTCTTTTCAGCATCTTTGTAGGAAGATTTTTCCACAGGGAAGAGATTCCTTGTGGGGGTGTGTGCACCTTTGCTCCATCTGTGTTTGTCCTGTTTTCACGATGCCCCCTGCCACTCTCAGGCCCTCACTTCCAGGAACAGGCACTGTGCCATCTCCAGATAAACTGTGACTGTGCCCTGAGATGTGCCAGGAGGGAGGGGTGATGCCAGCATCCCTGGGTGAGGGGCACCAGGGCTGCAGGAGGTCCAGCCGCCTCTCAGGGACTCAGCCTCGCCGCTCTGCCACTGGGACTGTGCCCGAGCGCTGGCCTTGCCAGCAACCAACGGCATCTGGGGACAGCTGGCTCTTTCTGGGCCCCCTGAAGACGGGAACGCAGTCCCAGCCAGGCTCACTCATCCATGCAAACACATCCTAGCCTCCAGGGAAAGCGGTACCTCTAAGTGGTACAGTCTTTCTCACCTGGAGGGCCTACGCTTGCGGACTTTAAAGGGCTAATTAGACACTTGACTATCTTTTGCAGCTATTAGTAAGGATGCTCGGAAGTGCGGGAATATGAGGCAGCATATGAAAGGCTGGCTTAATGTGGGGCGCCGGTGAAGCCTGCTCTCAAGAACTACTGTGTCTCATTACATCTAAGATGTCACCCACTGCAAGCCGCACCATTATTCTATTGATATGTACACTAAGAAAGGAAAATAACACCTCCAATTAAATACGACATGAGACTCTCTTATGACTTAGAATATTTCTTTTATTTTCAACTTGGCATAGGTTTTAATTACATGTCACTTTGTGCACAGCTAAGAGAGAAAATATGAGTCAGACAGATGCTTAAGGAATCACTAAAATTTCTTCCTGTTGAGAGTCCAGCTCTTCTGCATCACCTTCAACTCAGAGCTGATGTCTCTGCTTCTCCACGCACGATCCCTCTCTGTGCCATCAAGCACGTTGGTAAAACGATACTGCTTAAAAGAAAACTCTGAAAGAACGAAAAGCTATTGTTACATCCTCCTGCGCCAGGTTTGCAGTCACGCAGAGCCAAGGTATTTTCGGATCTTGCTTGGGGAATGTGCCGAACAGATCTGACACACAACTTCCCACCCCCACACCACAGCCACTAGCTCACAAGGGTCAAAAGAGCGCTCACATCGTGTCAGGGGCCTGCTGACAAGCCTCCAGGGCCATATCCAGGCTTGGCTGCTCACGCTGTTGACGTGCACACACAGGTAACACACAGCTGAGAACAGGAGCCAAGGCGCCCCAGTGCAAAGCCCCCCAGTTTCAGAGATGTTAGCATGTGGAACGTGTGTTTTAAAACCAATGGGACGCGGTAGTTTCTCAGGTGAGGTCTGGTGGGTGAGCAAGGGTTAGTTAAGCAGAGAGCGGGGAAAGGGCAGCACAAATAAAGGACTGGAGGGGGAGGGGTGTGGTGCCTCCGAGAATGAAAACTCCCCATGAGCCTGGGGCCCAAGCAAGAGGAGAGAGAGGCGGGAGGTCCACGGAGAGGGCGGGCGTGTCCCCACCTGCACGAGGACTCGCGAGTCGTCTTGGTGGTTGTTGTTCAGTCACTAAGTCGTGTCCGACTCTTTGCGACCCCACGGACTCCAGCCCACCGGACTCCTCTGTCCGTGGGATTCTCCAGGCAAGAACGCTGGAGCGGGTAGCCATTCCCTTCTCCAAGGGATCTTCCCGACCCAGGGATGAAACCTGCGTCTCCTGCATGTGCAGGCGGGTCTTTTACCATCTGAGCATCCTAAGAGCAAGGGGAAGCCTGCACAACATTTTGGGCAGGAAGTGGATGCTGGAAGAAGAGAGGTTGATGCAGGAGAGGAAATGTAAGACCTTTCCATCCAGAATCTAGAGGATGGGCTGGGCCAGGTCAGTGGCCCTGAGGGGGAGCACGGTGGCTTTGTGATGGGAATCTGTGGCTGGATTCAGGATTGACTGGATAGGAGGTGGTGAGCAGGAGGGAGGGGTCCAGGTCGCCTCCCAGGGAACTTCCTGGAGGCAGGGCCACTCACAGAGTCAGCAAACACTGCAACCAGGCCAGGTTCGGGGTGGAAATAACACTGGTTGATTTTGTCTATAGTGTATCCGAGGCAGCTCTGAGACCTCCAGGTGGAGACGTCATGTAGGTAGGAGGATAAGCAGGTCTAGAGCTCAGAGGCTGGATGTCGAGGTGGGAGACACACACAGGAAAAGTCACCAGGATGTACCTGGTAACTCAAGTGATGTGATGGATGCCGTTGCTTTTGATGAATTTGTCAGGGACAAAGACTTTGTCCTGGCTTCCCTGCTGCAATGCAGGAGATGCAGTTTCAGTCCCTGGGTCGGGCAGATCCCCTGGAGGAGGGAATGGCAACCCACTCCAGTATTCTTGCCTGGGAAATCCCATGGACAGAGGAGCCCAGTGGGCTACAGTCCATGGGGTGGCAAAAGAGACACAACTGAGCAACTAAACAAGAACAATGAAAGCATTTGTCCACTAATTATTAACGGGAAATCTGTTTTAAAAGTCTAAACCAAGATACCAACTTGACAGTTAATCACTCAAAATGAGAATCCGGACTTAGGGCCTGATGTGCCATTCACGTGAAATTAGAGATCTGGGTCAGTAGACTGCCTACCTTTTGCGGGGAGAACATCCTCCCATTTTCTCTTCTGAGCCTGTTTTCAGCTCTTGAACTGAACTCCGCAACGTTCTGCATCGGCTGTCTGGAATGTGTGTCCCTGTGTCCTTTCTGATGAAATGTCATGAGCTGCCCTTTGACCTTCAGCATTTCCCAATCTCGGCACCAAAAAGCTTTTCCTTTGTTCACTGTAACACAGTTGTCTCTTTCCTGAAGTGGGATGTCTGGTTGTCTTCCTCTGAGCCCCGAAAATGTATTTCTCTCACCCCTTCCACCCTGATTTTGAGTTTGTGGACTTGAGAGTGATGTCAGGGCAACCAGCAAAGGAACCAGGGATCAGAAGAGGTGAAAACACAGAGACCGTCTCCAGGGCAGCTCTGGGCAGGTGGCTGTATTCAGCTTTCCCTCCTATTCCTGAAACTTCCTCATTCCTCTCTGCCTCTCAAACCTCCTAGTGCTTCAAGGCCGGGTTCCCTCACTCTCTTATAGAGCTTACAGGAGGTCCCACATGGACCCTGCTAAGTTAAAATTTCTAAGAGCAAAGAGTACACATTTGGTCTTGTCATCACTTCTCCAGCATCTAGCACTATACCTGGAAATTGTCAGACATGAAGAAATACATGCTGAGTGAGTCGATGGCTTTGGATGAATGGATGGATTGGAGGTGCTTTGCCCATCTCAAGCAACTGTGAATCGTTAAGAAGAGCAGAAAGGGAAAGAGTCATTCTTCTCAAAACACACACTGTTTATACCATGTGCTTAGTCACTCAGTCATGTCCAACTCTTTGTGACCCCATGGACTCCAGCCCACCAGGCTCCTCTGTCCATGGATATTCTCCAGGCCAGAAGACTGCAGTGGGCTGCCATGCCCCCGTCCCGTGGATCTTCCCAACCCAGGGATCGAACCCAGGTCTCCCACATTGCAGGCAGATTCTTTACCATCTGAGCCACCAGGGAAGCCCCATCTATACCACATAACTCAGTAATTAAAGTGCGCCGAGTGCTCGTTTGACTGTGTGCAGAATCAGCATGTTTGTTTTCATGTCACTTGGATGGCGATTCTAACTCATCTGACTTATCCAGAGGGAAGAGTAATCGCAAACGACGGTGTCGGCAACGGCCTCACCCAAAGTGTAAGGTGGATCTTTGTGTTCCGAAATTAGCGAGCATTGATGTCAGGTAAGCTTTCCATTTTTCTTCTCTTGTTTTATGGTTTTAGTAGTGTTATCAGCACGTCCCTGGTGGCACGTGGATAAGAATCCACCTGCCAAAGGGAGGACAGCAGTTGGATTCCTGGTCTGGGAAGATCCCACACACTGGGGAGCCACGGAGCCCACGCGCAAAGACTACTGAGCCAAGCACTGGAGCCCGGGAGCCGCAGCTACCGAGGCCCGTGGGCCCCGGAGCCGGTGCTCTGCCACAGGAGGGGCCGCTGAAGTGGGGAGCTTGCACACCACGGTGAAGGGCAGCTCTCACTCACCGCAACTAGAGCAAGCCCTCGCAACAGCCACGGAGACCCCGCGCAACCACAAGTGATACACAAACTATCAAAAACTTATAAGACTCCATCATTTTTAAAAATGTATATATATTATCTGTTGGTCTACACGACATTTGGGCTCCATGGCATCATCCTGTAAGAACGTGCATGCTGGGTGTGATAGAATAATGCCCCCTCCAAAGACGTCCTCATCCCCAGAACCTTTTCTGTTACTTGGGGATGGGAGAATGAAGGTTGCAGATGGGAGTAAGTTGCTAATCAACCGACTTTAAAGTACAGGAAGTAATCACAGATTACACAGGTGGCCCAACCTGATCACGTGGGTCCTTTAAAAGTGGAAGAAGGAGGCAGAAGCCTCCGTGTCCCGGTGGGGCAGTAGAGAGAAACTCACCTAGCCAGTGCTGCCTTTGGAGACGGAGGGGGCCACAAGCCAAGGAGAGTGAGCACCCTCAATAAATCAGAATCAACCAGCAATCAGGTTCTCTCCTAGAGCTTCCAGGAGAAGTGCAGCCCTGCCAACACCTTGACTTTGGCCCAACGTGACCCTTTTTGGAATTTTGATCCCCAGAACTGCAAGGAAGTACATTTGTGTTGTAAGCCACTCCATTTCTGGTCATCTGTTACAGCAGAGCCATAGGAAACTGATATGCTGTGGGTGAATAAAACAGAGAAGAAGGCATACAGATGTGTTTTACTATCTATCAAAAAAGATACAATGAAAGCACGCATTTTTCTCATTTTGTCCATTTGTGCATATATTTTTCCTCTCCCATCATTCCTCATCTACACAGACTGAGAATTAGGCTTTTTCAGAATTCAACACAGAGTGACATCACACAACAGAAGGTAGCCAGGAAGCAGTGATGGGTTAGAAACACACCTGTGTGTGCTAAGTCGCTTCAGTCGTGTCCAACTCTGTGACCCCAGGGACTGCAGCCCACCAGGCTCCTCTGCCCATGGGATTTTTCAGGCATGAATACTGGAATAGGTTGCCATGCCCTCCTCCAGGGGATCTTCCTGACCCAGGGATTGAACCTTCATCTCTAATGTCTCCTGCATTGGCAGATGGTTCCTTACCACTACCACCACCTGGGAAGCCCTAGAAACGCAGGTGGAGAGCAAGCCCATTCTGTTCCTCAGTGAAACAGACTAAATTGGTGTTTTTCCAGGAACTTTTTAGTAACAAGGGGAAGCTGGCAACCTGACATAGAATGACCTACCGCTGCTCTCCCGTTGCCTGGCAGTTTGGAGTCAGGAGGCCTGGAGGGAGCTGGGTCTCCAGTGCAGGGGCAACCTGGCGGGGGTGGGGACAGCCCTGGACAGTGCTCCGTTAGTTTCTAGCTCTTCGCCCACTTGGTCTTCAGCAGAGCTGGTAACGCGTAACTGAGTCTGACAGACGTGAGTTTCTGCTCATCTCTCCTTCCGTTTGCAGATACGTGCAGGACCAGAGGACATCAGAAGGTGGGCAGGGGAGGACAGGGAAGGGAAGTGATAAGCCCGGGCTATTATAAAACTTTGGTAATTGGTGCTGGGCGGTCAAGAATAGGCACACATTTTATATAACATCCACACCTAAAAGAGACCTTTTTTCCAAAGGGAGAAAGAACTATTAGCAAACTCAGGCTTTCCTGGAAACTTGAATAAGTTTCACTTGTCTTTTCCAAGCATTCGTTCATGAGCCCAGGCCCTTTTTCTGGAGTGAAAGCTGATGCAACTCAAACGCACTTATGGATATCTATCTGTTCATAACTTTACTGTCAGCGACCACCTGGGGTGGTTGGCAGGATTACCTGACTCAGTGTCTGCGCAGTGTTCAGAGAGTGCCAGGCACATGGAGGCACTGTGTGGATATTACTGGCCATGATCGTCAAATCAAAGTAAACCGCCTTATTTAGAACCTGAGACAAAAATAGCCCATGGCTCTTTCTGTCTCTTCCTATCTATGCGATGACGCACCAGGGCTTAAGGAATGCTTTGGTGGGTCCAAGTCAGATGTGTGCAACTTCACAGCCCAAGAGAAATCAGCAGAGCTAAGTAAGTAAGTCCCTCAAGGAGGTGGGGCAGTGGAGGGTTAGGGTCTCACCGATCAGCCCAGCTCAGCCGCTAGTGACGCCACATCAGGGAGCCTGCAGTGGCGGGGGGACTTCCATGCGCGTGTCTCTACATGGTGCTCAGCCTTCAATGGGGCCAGCTCTGGTCCTGAGAAACATCTGTTGCGTAAATGAGAGAATGAGCGGGGCGAGCAAGACAGACACACACACGCGCACACACAGCCTCCGTGCCCCATTCTGGAAAAATAAAAAGAATGAACCTTAATCATTTCTACAGACCATCTCAGTGCCTTCTTACTAACTGCTTTTTAAAAAAGACCAATACTCTTTCAGAGGGAAGATTATTGAAAACTAATAGGGAATCTGTGCTTATAGAGTGAAAGCAAATGAAAGCAAGGCCACCAGCACCTGTTCCTCCCTCGACTGCCTCTTCCTTTAGCTTTCAGACTTCAGGGGACCGTGACAGTGAGTGATGTATTAAAATAATGGCGACTGTTTTAGGTCAGGCTCCCCTGGGGACAGATCTGAGGCGGAGATGGGCGTGTAGGAAGGATTCTGTGCAGTGATCTCAAACCCACACCCAGGGGAGTAAAGAAAGCAGGGCTTGGGAGAGGAAGGAGCTGGACTTCGGGGTGGTCACGACAAAGGACCTGTCGATCCGGAGGGCCCCGGCGCGATCCCTCCGGCCGGAGGAGGGCACAGCCTTGGGGAAGGTGGCTTTCCTTGACTGAGGACAGTTGCCAAGCAGGGACCAGCCACCCCTGCAGGGGCTCCTGGAACGAGAGCCCCAGTCCTTGTGTTGGTCACCTGAGGCTGTGTGACGCATCACCGCGCACCTCACGTGCTAACCCAGCACACACTCAATGTCGCATTGTCTTCAGCCTCACCGGGTTCTCCGGGGAGGGTCCCGCAGGCCCGGGTGGGGCCACGTTTCCACCTGGAGTTCCCCCCTGGGGAAGAAACCACTTTCAACACCCGTACGAGTCGGTGGTGGAGTTCCCTTCCCCGGAGCTGTACAGCGAAGGGCCTGATTTTCACTGGCTGTCCCTGGAGCCCACCCTCAGCCCTCGAGGTTGCCTGCAGGGCCAAGAGGCGGCCCGTGGTCCTTGCCAAGGGGGCCCCTCCCACGAGGCCAGTTCCTTCCTGGAGTCTCCAGGGAGCCTCTGCACTCAGAGGCCGTTGCCTCCTTCGAGGGCATTAACCTGGTTAACTCAGGCTCACCCTCTTGGTTAACTCAAAACCTGCTGACATGGGAGCTTAATTATATCTCAACATCCCTTGCCTTTTGCTATCCTATGGGCTAGAGGCAAGCTCAAAGGCCCTTCCACCCTCCGGGGGAGGGGGTGTGTGCGGAGGGCATACACGTCATGGGGTGGGAATCCTGGAAAGCACCCTGGGGTCTGGCTGCCACAGTCCCGACAGGGACTTCTCGGTGGTTCGATATCTACTCGTTATAATAACTCACACTGTAGAAGTCCATCAACAAGATTCTCCCAGGGCCAAGTGGCTTCAGAGTTTAGACCCATTTTGCAGGCAGTCTTTGCTCTTAGGGGTCCTCACAGTCTACGGACACGGTCCAGAGGTCTCCATGGCAGCAGGGGACAATATTAAGCAAATCTGTATCCTCCGACTGGAAAGTGGCACCTGGGTGGGCACTGGCGTAGCCCTCAGCACTTTGTGGAATTCCACACCTGCCTAGGGGGTGACACTGAGCTGTGTTTGCACAGAGAGCGGGAGGTTAGATTCCCCCTGAATCTTCCGCTGAGTGTCTAACCACCTCCCAGTGGCCAGCCTGCCAGAGGAAGTCATGGCTAAGTTTTCTTGTAAAAGTCAACAGGGACATGTTCCCTTGGTCAAGTGAAAATGGCAAGGGATTTCAGAAGGAAAAAAAAAAATCTTCCTTAAACTGTATAAAATCAGAGTTATACAAATAATTTATGGGTAGGTTGCATTTACAAGTTTTTATGTTTTAACAGAAGCAGAGTGGAGGGAAACAAAATAACCGGCCTGAAGATGCCGTGCGGAGCCCGCAGAAGCCCTGGACCCCCAGTGAGCATGGCAGCCCTGCCATCCTGGCGGCAGCCCACCCCAGCCTCTGCAGACCGAAGTGGGGACAGCCGTTCCAGGCGGGCAGAGAGCTGCGTGCCCGGTCCTCGGTGTCTCGCATCGCCCCCTCAAGCTCGGTTTCGCTTCCAGAGAAGTGCAACGCCTGCTTTCGTGCTCAGTGGCCTTGGCTCTGCAACCCCCGGCCTGCAGCCCGCCGGGCTCCTCTGTCCCTGGGAGCGTCCAGGCCGGAATACTGGAGGGAGCTGCCATTTCCTCCTCCAGGGGATCTTCCCGACCCGAGGGTCAAACCCACGCGTCTTCCATCTCCTGCGTTGGCAGTGGGTTCTCTGCCACTGCACCACCAGGGAAGCCCCCAAAGCAGCACTCTCTCATCCTCCTTTTACAGAAGAGAAAACTACCTTTGCCTTCTTGTGGTTCAGAGTTCACTGACGGCCACAATAACCCAAGAATCCACAGATCCAAGAGGCACGATGAACTCCAATCAGAAAAACATAAATGACACTACCCCAAACCACATCGGAATCAAAATTCTGAAAAACTGTGGGGAAAAAGACAATTTTAAAGGCTGTCAAAGAAAAAAAGATGTATTTTATGGAAAGAGTGAGGAAGAGAAGAATTAAAACAGACTTTTTGTCAGAGACTGTGCAAATCGGAAGACAATGGGGTGACACCTCTCAAATTCAGGAAGAAAAACCTGTCAAACTAGAATTCTGCATCTAGTGAAAACATTCTTCAAAAATAAAGACAAGATTCTTCAGACAAAAAACAAAAACAGTGAAGACTGTCACCAGCAGACCTATGATACAAAAAAAAGTTGAAGTTTCACAGTCTCACTACAAGAAAAGGAAGCTTTTCAGGGAGAAGAGAGATGATGTCAGGTGAAAACTCAGATCCAAAGGAAAGAGAGCCCTAAAGATGGGGAGATTCGGGGAAATATAAAAGGGCTTTTTCCTTATTTTTATGTTCCTTTAAACTCTCTCTGTTCCAGTAAGTGGAGTGAATGCCATTACTTCTCTTCCCAAGTCTGTCCCATCAGCCCAGAACCACTCCATGCCCCTCACCTCTCACAGCTTCCCACTACAACTACTGGATGTCCCTCTTGGTCCAGCAGTTAAGACTTCGAGCTTCCACTGCAGGGGGCGTGGGTCCCATCCCTGGTCAGGGAATTAGATCCCACATGCTGAGTGGGGCAGCCAAAACAAAACAAAACACTATAAAACAAAAGACACTCCCTTCTGTTGAGTGTCTACCTCAACCCACAGCTTCCCTGGTGGCTCAGATGGCAAAGAATCTGCCTGCAAGGCAGGAGACCCTGATTCGGGAGGATCCCCTGGAGAAGGGAATGGCAACCCACCCCAGTATTCTTGCCTGGAGAATCCCATGGACAGACTATGGGGTCAAACAACTGAGCAACTAACAGTACTTTAACTGCTTTTTCTCCCAGCATTTCCCTTACACTCTCACCTACTCATCGCGCCTGCTCAGACCCCTCTCCAGCCTCAGCTCCCATCCTTGCCTCCTTGTCGTCCTTTAAATCACGGCAGCCCTTCAGGTTCCTCGGAAACACTGAGTCTGTTTCCACCTCTCACACCTGCTAGTCCTGCCCTGGACGCTCTTCCCACAGGTATGTGCCTGGCTCCTTCTGATGTGACTGTTTGATTAAGTGAGAGACGGTCTCAACCTTCCCATCAAAATCAGCGGCCCCTCCCCCCCGTCCCCACCCGTCACCATCTTCACTCGCTCTTCTGTGACTCTGTTCAATTTCCCAGGAAGAGGTAACCTAGCAGGGAGCTGGTTGCAGTAACAGAGATGTTTGCGTCTTTGTTTTCTAGGATCCAAGGAGCCATTTAGCAGAGAAATGGGGACCTCTGCTTGGGAGGCCAAGGAAGGCCCTGCAGAGAGGGAGTCAAGCGGACATTTCTTGTAGGGTGACAGGGAGGGTGCAGACCACCGACACCTCTTCTCTGAGAAATGTATTTTATCAAAGACTAGTTGGTTTGCATTGTTGTGTTAATTGCTTCTGTACAGCAAAGTGACTCAATTATACATCTAAATACTTTCTTTCTCATATTCTTTTCTGCTATATTTTATCCCAGGACATCGAATGCAGTTCCCTGTGCTGTGCAGTAGGACCTTGCTATGTATCCAGCCTGTAGATAATGGTTTGTATCTGCTAACCCCAGACTCTTGCCAAGACAACAGGGAAGGGACTACAGCTCAGGGCAGCCGTGGGGCAGGGTAAGGGGAGCAGCATGTGAGAGGACGGGCCCTGGGGAGCTGGAAGCCAGGAAGTGTTCTTGACTTGGGAGCACTCTGCTGGGAATCAGGGCGGAACATCCAGGTGAGGGCCCAGGAGATGGTGCCAACACGCTACCAGGATGGCCTCCAGAGATGGAAGCGGTGACAGCCGAGCCAAGTGAGACAGAACCGCTGGCACGCCAGCGGCGGGCGGTGCAGACAAGATTAGACTCCCGGAGGGGTGGGCGTGGTGGAGTGCACGCTGAGTGTGAGACTGAGGGTGGGCTCCACCCGGTCCCCGGCTTCACCGTGCCCACCCTAGGGCCCCAGCTGCCCTTGGGGCTCAGGGCTGATTCTCCAGGGTCACCGCTGCAGTACCGGGCTCTCTCCCAGGAAGGGGGATGAGAGGACACAGGGACAGCAGAGACCGCTTCGCAGCATGTCACCTGCAGAAGCGGGTGGAAGGAATTATCACAAAGGGTGTGGGGTTAGAGGGGCAGCCGAAGGGCCTGGACCACGGGGAGTTAGAGGGATAGAGGCGAGACAGATGAGCAGCTGCTGAGGCGAGCGTCCCGTCTGCGTGATCAAAGACGTCTGGCGTGGACACGCTGGAGGCTCAGGGCCTGGCCCCAGTCTGCTCTGTTTCCAGAGCGGATCCAGGTTTGGGGTCCAGGGTCCAGGGTCCAGGGACTGAAGGAGAGTCTTGGTCCCCAGGAGGAGGAGGGGGAGGGAGGAAGGGAAGAAAGCCTGCAACACGTGGCAAGTGTAAGGGTGATGGCTTCCCAAGTCTTCCCCCAAAGAGCCATGGTCATTTACATGGGTGACTGGCCACTGAGAAAAGTCAAATACTCAAACGCTTTGGGGACCGTTAGACAGGGGTCCAAACTGATGTTGTAGAGCCACAAATCAATGTCATGTCTGTCTGCCTTAATCAGACTCCTAAAAGGGAGTCCTGGCCTAGGCCCAGCTCACAGTGGGCCCCCCGGGTCTGCAGATCAGCCCTAGTGCCCCTTCTCCCCATCTCTGAGTGTCTAACTGGGTTGGACATACTTGGAGGCTGTCACAGCATCCACATGGGTCCTTGGCCTGTGGGCTAAGAGCTATCACAGTGGATGAAGCCAAGCGGTGCCCCTGACATCACTACCCCCCGCCCCCCCAAGCACTCCAGTCTCTGTAAAGGACTGGGCAGTAAATGTTTTAGGCTTTGGAGCCAAGAAGCAACTTCCTCAACTCTTCAAGCAACCAGTCCCCCCAAAAAACTAATAGTCTTTTTTTCCATTTTACACTTAAAAATGTAAAAATCATTCTTAGATCACAAAACCAGACAGCAGGTGGAAGACACCGTGGTATGGTGTCCATCAAGTTCTCTGTTTTTAGAGCAGGTCGAGCGGACTGTGAGAGCCTCCAGGAGGTGCAGCAAAGTGCAATTCTTTCTTTGGGTCACGGAGTCCCCAGGACAGTGGATTGTTGAATCTTGGACACCTCTGACCGGTATTTACTTTTTTTTTCCAAATGAAAGCAGAACAAACTTGTTTAGCCTGGGAATCCAGTTCCTTCCTTAAAGTGCAGGCAAAGTTCTGTGTGCATGTGTGGTTTTCTGTGCGAGGCCCATGAGTAGCTTTCTTCACATATTCAAAGGCTCTGTAAGCCTGATGGTCTGTGTGCACCTCCGCTTGGGCCCCTGCCCCAGGGGTCGGAGGGTGGAAGCTGCCTAGCTATCCCAGTGAGGACCCGCCATCAACAAAAGGCCTCTGGGCTGCCATTAGCTCCGGAGGGCTTCAGGCATCCGAGAGGTGCAGGGGAAAACTACCCCAATCGATAGAGTGAATGGTTCAATAACTCATTTTGCTGCCGAGGCAGTAAAATAAATAAATAAGAACCTGGCTGGAAGTTGAAACTATCCGTGTTCAGCGCTTCTCGGAGGCCAAGTTGATGGGCTTTAATAGCCTCAGTCGGCACAGGACACAGGCAGACTGTCCCAGCAGTGTGCCCTGTGTTTCCTAGGTAACCAAACTTGAAATAAGACGATGGCTGGAACTGGGTACCAAATCAATTCGCTGGAGGTAGAAATGTGGGGAAGGCAAACTTCACATAGAAGTGCAGACCGCATTGTCCAATTTACTATCATTCAGCTGGTGTGTATCTTCCTCTCACTTACCTCCCACCTGGCTCACCTACCCCCTTCCTTCCTCCCCAGACCTTCCCCCTCCAAAAGAAAACCCGAGTTTCAATCATTCTGTTATCATCAGGATGATGCTTCTTTCCAGGCTGTCATTAGGGGAGGATCAGGCGAAAAGAGCTAAAGGCAGAAGCACTTGGACAAAGTTCTTGTGTGCAATGGGCCTCAGCGGTGGGGTCCCACCCAACACAATGATCTAGGAATTGCCCCGGTGAGAAGCTGACTGTGAAGACGTTGTTCCAGGCCTTACTTCAGACGGAGGAAAATTCCCAAGTATTCTGGCAGATGAATCAGCAGCTCTTAGACTATGCCTGGCTTCAGCCTCAGGTACACCAGCTACCATGCTGGCTAGATCAAGGGTTGGGTAAACATCAGGAAGACCCTGCCTGGCAGTCTGCACCATTGCTCTGCGAACATCACACTAGAGTGTAATTGCCTCATGATTGCTATGGACCTTCTATTCAGTCACGGATTTAGTGACAGCCGCTTATGACATGCCTGATGAATGAATGGATGAACAAGTGAGTGAATGAATGGATTTATTTTAATGGAGATCATGGTGAGAAGTCCCTCAGCCCACACAGAGTCCTTGGGTTTTTTATTTTCTTATCTCCTCTTTCTCACGTTGAGTCCTTACTTCCCAAATTTGCAAAGGAGGGAGAAACTTCCCCCACTCCCAAGCCCGGAGTGCCCAGGGAGAAAGCCCCCAAGTCTGACACATAAGGGCATTTGATAAGTGCTTGCCAATTAAGCTGCACGGATCATCATGCAACATAACCGGATGCTATTTTAGAATCAGTTTTGGGCTTCTACCTTTTATACTGTCAATGTAATAATTCAAGAAGCTTTCATTGAGTGTATCAGGATAGGCAGGCATCAGCTAACTTTCTCTCTAAAGGGTCAAATATTAAAGAGTAGATATTTTCTGCTTCCTGGGTCATGCAATCTCTGTCAGAACTCTTCCCCAATGTCACTGCAGCATGAAAGCAGCTGTATGTATGTGTAATGGGTGTATATGAATGCGTGAAGCTGTGTTACAATAAAACTTTATTTATAAACACAAGTGGAGGGCCAGATTCAGCCCAGGAGCAGTCGTTTTCCAAACCAAGGGCTAGGCTGGGTTCTAATAACAAACACCAGCAAATCTTTGAGGCTGAGAACACTGAAAGACTATTTCCCATCATGTTACATGTCCAGGATGGGCTGGTGGTGGGGAGGGCTTTGCTCCAAGGTTACTTTACCCCATCTCAAAACACCGCCATCTCCATGGGGGTGCTTCAGTGTCTCCAGGGCAGGAGAGGGAGGGTCTTAGCCCGGGAGGGACACGCATCATCTTTACCCTCACATCCTGCTCTGGAGCTCATCACCCAGCCACGCCTAAACTCAAAGGTGTGGAGGCCTGCAGTCTGAAGTTAGAAGCGAACTGCCTGTTGGAGTCCTGCCGACTACATGGCGCATTAGGGATGTGCAAAGCCCTCGCTGAGAGAAGCAGGCCTCTGCCTGACGGCAGGACAGCTAAGCCCGCGCAAACAGCAGGGAAGTAGGGGTGATGGGGAGAGGAATCTGCTGTCTCTTTAGCTGAAAACACTGTACTCCTCCAACCTAATGGATGGCTACGCAACATATGACAAGGCTGTCGGAGTAGGTGTTCTAATTACTGACGCTTTGAGCGCTAAGTCACTTCAGTCATGGCCGACTTTTTGCGATCCCGTGGACTGTTGCCCGCCAAGCTCCTCTGTCCGTGGGGTTCTCCAGGCAAGAATACTGGAGTGGGTTGCCAGCCCTCCTCCAAGAGATCTTTCTGACCAAGGGATGAGCCCGCATCTCACGTCTTATGCATCGGCAGCTGGTTCTTTACCACTGAGCCACCTAGGAAGACACTTCCAGCAGGCAGTGAAAAGTTGGACGACCTAGGGTCTGGCGAGGGCCCCACCGCGCCATCAGTGCCTCCAGCCTGTGTCTAGGGTCTGGCGAAGGGCCCCTGCGCCATCAGTGCCTCCAGCCTGTGTCTAGGGTCTGGAGAGGGCCCCCCGCTCCATCAGTGCCTCCAGCCTGCGTCTAGGGTCTGGCGAAGGGCCCCCCTGCGCCATCAGTGCCTCCAGCCTGTGTCTGGGGTGTGGCGAAGGACTCCTTCTGCGCCATCAGTGCCTCCAGCCTGTGTCTGCACAGAGGGCCGTGGGCCTAGAGAGGAGGAGCAGGGAGGACGGAAGAGAAGAAAGCCCACACAGCCTTCCAGGCAAAAGTCATGGTGCAAATTTTTTAAATGACAAAATAATTACCTGGGAAACTGTAGAAGATTTCAAAGGACAGACATTCAGCCTGAGCAAAGTTTACACGATGTCAGCCACGGACCCCAGTGAGACCTGCTTTTGATCATCACATGTAAATTTGGGGGATTGTAGTCCAATTCATTTCCTAAGTAGAGAAAAAGCTAGAACTGGGAAAGTCTGGCGTGAGGCTCTCAGTGAAAAGAGGAGGAAAGGGACAAAGGGACAGGGCAGGGCCCTGTCCATCCCACCCCAGGCCTGGAGACAGGAGGCCCCACCAGGCCTGCCAAGGGCCAGAGAGCTCCCGACACCGAGAGGCCTGAGCCTCAAGGCAAACGCAGCCTCGAGGCGAACGGCTTACCTGCCTAATGAAACAATCCGTATTGTCAGTTCCCAAGAACGCTTGCCTTCTCCCCAGAGACTTGCAAGAATTACTTAATACTAAATGCTTGTCAAGCCCTTTACCAATGTTAAGGATTTGTTTCATGTGAAAGGTCAGAGTAAGCACAAATAGAAGAGTTTGGCTTTATTTTGTAAATACTCTGAGGATGAGCAAAAATGAACTTGCCCGTGGAAAGCACAAGTGAGAGCCTCTGCTGTACAGAAGGGTCATCTCCACACCACACCTGCCTGCACTGAGTTGGGTGCTTATTAAGTATATGATATATACTACGGAATTGCATCAACGGGTAGATGCACAGCTAAAGACAAGGACCTCATTATTTCCTCCAAGAAACACCTCTGATACCTACAATAAGATATAAGAGCATGCTGGGAAAGATTGAGGGCAGGAGGAGAAGGGGGTGACAGAGGATGAGACGGAGGATGGCATCATCCACTCAATGGACCTACGTTTGAGCAAACTCCAGGAAATAGAGAAGGACAGGGAAGCCTGGCATGCTCCAGTCCATGGGTGTGACGGTGGAACACCTGAATTATTAACACAAGGTAATGGAGGGTTGTCTGTTGTCTAGAGAAGGTTCAGAGGCAGACGGGGCCTTACCTGGAGCCAGTCAAGCTGAAAGTCTAAGGGAACAGCCCCCAAGGCTTCCCTGGCTTCTGATACCACCTTCATGGTCAGGAACTTTCCAAAACAACCTCTGTTGTCAATAGGTCACTAGAAGGACTCACAGTTCTCACTGGAAACTGTTACCCTCACAACTACAGCTTGTTACAGGAAAAAGGCTGCAACCAGACAGACACACGCAAGGTAGAGTTGGGGTCCCACTGTCCTCAGGAGTCCCACCCTCTTATTAACAGCATCAGCATGTGACAATCTGTGTCAGGCATCCCAGCCTGGGAAGCTCACCTTTAACGAAGGCAAAATCAGTGGACCAGTGGCGCCCGAGGTTGAACCCCAGTCCAGTTCCCTTCTCTAGTATCACTTGGCCCGAGGGTCGTGAGCCCCCGTTAGCATACATGATCAGGTGAGGTCCCAGGAGCTAGTGGTGAACAGCAAGGCCTCTCTGATCAGGCAGGGAGGTGACCTCCCAGGAGCCAGAGACAAGGGCCAGATTTCTTTGTGGGAGGACCAATTCCTTGCCATCCAGCTCCCAGGGAGAGCAAGGGTCTCTGCGCGAGAAGTGTACTGGGGGCAGAGGCCGAAGCAGCAGGGCCCAAGAAGTCTGAGGGAAAATGATTATGCCCCAGATGGGAAGTCAGGGGATTTATGCTCTTCATGCCTATGTCCTCTCTGCAGAGCAGACGTGGGGGTGGTGGGAAGAGAATGTTCTAGAAACAAGCCACTGCCAGTCACGTACCCTAAGGCTGGAGCATGTTCAAGGAACAGCGGGGGAGCCCCTGCGGTGCGGTGGAGTGAGCGAGAGGGAAAGAGGCGGGGAGGGGGCACAGGAAGTCTGACCTCAGCGACGACCTCGCCGTCTCCTCGGTGCAGGGAGAAGCCGTGCAGGTTTGTGCAGAGGAGCAACGTGAAGTCCAGTTTTCCAAAGGCCACTCTGTGCTGAGCGTTGGGACAGACTCAAGGAACAGGTTCAGAAAGTGGAGCGCCCCAAGAAAGCTTTGCAATATTCCACACGTGAGATAAGCCTGCCCCGGACCAGGGTGCAAGCAGAGGTGGAGTTCTGGGTCAGTTGTGAAGGTGGGGCCGGCAGAATTTGCCCCCATATGGGATCCAGGGCTTAGAAAGACCGAAGTCAAGAAGAGTAGATCAGTCCAAACCACGTGCAGGAGAAAATGCGAAGACATGAGAAAACACTCAGGATGTATTTCTAAGTGAAAAGGCACGCTGTGGATCAGTGAGTCCAAGATGATTCCATTCTTGGAAAAAGGAAAAGACATATGTGTGGATGCAAATACAAGAAGGGTGTCAACTGAACTGTCCCCTTGAGAGGGATCACGATAGTGTTTATTTTTCCTTTTGCTTATTTTTAATTTCTACATTTCCCAGTATGTACAGGCATGGCTCTTTAACTAGGAAAAATAAAGCAAGTCATTTAAATCTGAAGCTCCTTCCCATCATTTTATCCCCTCATCTGTCGCTACCGAACCCTCCTCCAGGTCACTCCTTGACGCTCTCTGGTGGTCCTGATGGTAATTAAAGCTGCTGCTGCTGCTGCTAAGTCGCGTCAGTCGTGTCCGACTCTGTGCGACCCCATAGACGGCAGCCCACCAGGCTCCCCCGTCCCTGGGATTCTCCAGGCAAGAGTACCGGAGTGGGTTGCCATTTCCCTCTCCAGGGCATGAAAGTGAAAAGTGAAAGTGGAGTCACTCAGTCGTGTCTGACTCAGTGACCCCATGGACTGCAGCCTGCCAGGCTCCTCCGTCCATGGGATTTTCCAGGCAAGAGTACTGGAGTGGGGTGCCATTGCCTTCTCCAAATTAAAGCTACTAAAGACGTTATAGCTTCAAAGAGAGAAGCCAGTAAAGAGGTGGAAATCTTTGCTTTATTTCCCAGAAGCCAGCTCAGGCAGAAGAGGGCCCATGCCTCGTGAACTCAGAGGAAGCAGACGCTTGGGAAAGTTGTAGTGGTAATTCATATCAAATTGCCTGACACACAGGAAGTGCCCAGAATGGTATCCAGAATGATTGGGTACCACATCTGCTTTACCCTTTCCTCTGATGATGGACATTTAGATTGCTTTCATGTCCTAGCTACAGTAAATAGTGCTGCTATGAACACTAGGGCTCATGTATCTTTTTTAATTATGGTTTTTTCTGGATGTATGCCCAGTAGCGGGATTGTTGGGTCACACGCTAGTTGTATTTTTAGTTTTTTAGGGAAACTCCATACTGTTTTCCATAGTGGTTGCATCAGTTTACACTCCCACCGACAGTACATGAGGGTTCCTTCCCTTTCCTCCACACCCTCTCCAGCATTATGGATACAAGGAGTAAAGGGGAGGGTGGGAGAAACTGGGAGATTGGGATTGACACATGTACACTGTTGATACTGTATATAAAATCAATAAATAATGAGAACCTGCTGCATAGCACAGGGAACTCTATTTAATGCTGGGCGGGGACCTGAATGGGAAGGAAGTCCAAAAGGGAGGAGACTCATGTATGTGTGGTTGCTTCATTTTGTTGTGCAGTAGAAAATAATACAGTGCTGTACAGCAACTATGTTCCAATAAAAATTAATCTCAAAAAGAGTCCCTGGGGACACCTATCGGCTCCAGCTTGCTGTTGAGGGTCTGTCTCCTGTGCTGCTAGAGGAGGCAGCACGTACAGGCGGGAGAAGGAGGAAATGCCTAGTGCAGCTCGGACCCTGGGTGTCACAGGTGAGCGAGAAAGATGGGAGGACATGCTGGGGTTTCGCTGCCTGGAGGTCGGAAGCTGACCTCCATCCTCAAGAAAGAAAAGGGACAGATGAAGGCAGGCACAGAGCAGAGGAGAAAGTTCCCGATTAAACAAAGGGCTTGTTCTCTTTACAGCTGTTCAGTAAATGACGGCAGCTTCTCCGGAGAAACCCCCTGAGGAACACTCAAGTCCCCTTTTCACAGGAAGCTCTATTACTTCTGGTGCATGGCGGCGGCTCACCCAGCCTCCTCGTCTATGGAAATGTTCCTATCTCCCCAAAATAAAACCTTAATAGAGTTAGGATTATTTAACTAATCCTCTCCTTTTAAATGAATAGTGAAAATGGAAACCTTTAAATGATGTGCTCGAGGTTATTTATGTGTTTAAGAAATGAGTTTCTTCAGCGCAATAATTTTAGCGTTGCCAGTCTCACAGTTAATGACTAAATAAATGGTCCCACTTTCGGTTTTGGTAAATATTCCTCACTCCATCATCATTTATTCTCTTAGGGGAGCCGTAGACTGCACCATAAACTCGGTATGGAGAATTGGTCCAAGTTTCTTTGATGCAATATTTAGCAGAAACTGCCTATCACATCCTTTAGAGGAGATAATGGATTTTTCTCCTTTTCTGGAAAGTCTGTAACTATGACAGTCACAAAATGAGCGTTTTATCCTCTCTGGACCTGGGTCTGCTCCAGTTCTCAAATTGTGCAGATTTAGACATCGGCACGAGGCTAATTCTCTCCCATCCTGTAAATTCCCAGCCTTTGTCACTGCCTTCACTAGAGAAGGAAGAGATCCCCTGGTCTAGGACAGGGCACCTCCCCAGGCCTGCCGGCTGTGAACTGAGTCAGCGACCCCTGACCTGACAGGCATGTTGCGGGCTCACAAGGCCTTGAGTTCAGACTTCTCCCTCCATAGCAAAGTGCCATCTGTGCCCACAGCAGAGGCGACCCCTGGAGTCCATGCTGTGCCCACGTGTCCCGGAGGAGGTGTTCTGCTGTGAGCCCTGGAGGGCGGCAGGCACCACCGCTCATCCCCAAGCTCAAGCTGCCAGGATGAGGGGCTTCCCAGGTGGCTCGGGGGGAAGAATCTGCCTGCCAACCCAGGGGGTGCAGGAGATGCGGGTCAGATCCCTGGGTCGGAAAGGTCCCATGTGCCACAAGGCAGCGCTGCCCCATGATGACCAGGCCTGTGCTCTAGAGCCCAGGAGATGCAACTACTGAAGGCTGCCTGGAGCCTGTGCCCCGCAACAAGACAAAAAAACAAACCAAAAAACCCGCCGCAACGAAATGCTCACGCGCTGCAACTAGAGAATAACCCCCACTCAGCACAACTAGAGAAAAGCCCGCACAGCAGTGAAGGCCCAGCACAGCCAAAACAAACAAAGAAATACAAATTTAAAAAATAATTCAGAAAGGAGAGTAACTTTATTTTAAAAAAGAAAAGACTCTGTGATGGGAAGATTGCACCCCCCTACCCCACCCCGTGCATCCCGCCCTGGTCGATCTAGTGCCAAACCTCTTGCAACAATGCAAAACTGAATAGGATTGTTTACTGTGGAAACAGACCATTGAGAATGCAGAGATTTATTGATATAAACTTGCACATTTTAATGACAGCTTGTAAATACGAGTAGCTTAGAGACAAAAATCTAATATCTGGCCCCAGTTCTCTCTTGGAGTTACCTGTTAATCCTTGGATTGCTTCTCCGTTTGCTTCTGCATCATCAATATATATTTTTAAATATTTATTGTGCATCTATTATGTGTCAAGCACTGTTCTATGCATAGAGTACATCCAGTGAACAAAAAGCCATCCTGTCCTTGTGAAGCCCACCACCTTGCAGGGGAGAGAGATAATGAGTTATGAGCATAAGAAGAAAAGAACATTGTACAGCATGTTAGAAAGCGGTAACTATGGAGAGGAAAATTAAGTTGAACAGGAAAAGGGGGCAAGAGCACCTGGAAGAGTGTAGGGACCATGGCTCGATGCGCAAGAGGGAGCCAGGAGGGGAGGGGCTGGGGCCAAGGGCTGAAGGGTGGCACTGGGCACATCCCGGGATGCAGGAGGCCGGGGTGGCTGCACCAGGGGCCCAGGGGCCAGCAGCGAGAGATGGGGCCGGAAGTGGTCAGGGCCAGAAGCCCCAGGGAAGACCTCTGCCTTTTTCCAGGGGCAGCTAGGAGCCCACTGGAGGGTTTCAGAAGAACTGAGGCACCACAGACTTTCACCTCAAAAGGATCCTCTGTGTCTGTGTTGAAAGTAGACTCCAGGGGACAGAGGTTGGGGCAGGAAGGTCAGGTCAGAGGCTCCGCATGAACCCAGACAAGAGTGGATGGTGGCTCGAAATAGACCAGGAACAATTGAAGTGGAAAGGGCCCTCCGAACTCTCTAACATACCAATTATTTGTACCTTCAAGCCTGAAGCCACGCGGCTGCTTCTCTGTCTCTCTTTTTTGGTTAACTTTTATTGAAAAGTGTATAAGTTCTCCGTGTACAGTTTGATTAATACTCACCACCCGAGTGGGAACCTCAGCCCTCACTGTGTCTCCGCATGGTCCCCACCCTCTTCTCCAAACATAAGCAGCCTTGAACAGTGTAGATTAGGGGTTTTTTTTGTGTGTGTGGGGTGCTTTGGGAGGTTGATGTGGACCATTTTTAAATTTGTTATTGAATTTGTTACAATATTGCTTTTCTTTTGTGTTTTGGCTTTTTGGCCATGAGGCATGTGGGATCTTAGCTTCCCCTTCAAACCCACACCCCTTGAACTGGAAGGTGAAGTCTTAACCACTGGACTGCCAAGGAAGTCCCCAGTTTTTTGGTTGTTTTTAATTTATATGACTATAGAGGAATTATACAAGTCTTTTATGTCTGGCTTTTTTTTTTTTCAGTGACATTTCAGTGTATAGCAATAGCTGGTTCATTTCATCAGATTTCCAGCCATTCTGTCCACCATTTACTCTATTTTCTTTATTATTAACCACTGTTATTTAAAATTCACATCTGATGCACTTGCGTATCTGCTAGTGGCAGGTCTTTTTCTATCGTCTATTTTTGCTCTTTGGGCTGGATACCAGTATTGTGCATGGAAACTTGTAAAGGCTGTGAATGATGTCTTTTTTCCTGAAAGGATTTATTTGTGCTTCTGGCAAACAGGATGGAAACAGGGCGCTTTAATCTAGTCTGTGATTGAGCTGATGCAGAACATGGTTTCAAACTCAGAGGCTGGTTCATTTCTCACTCGCCCTTACTTCTGGGGTTCCACCTGCCAGCCGGGGGTTCCCCAGGGACCCCTCCTCATGTGTAGACCCTGAATCCAAAGCTCTGTCTTCCCAGTACTATCAGACTGCTGAAATCTCTGTTGAGCTTCTCAGCCTCAGAGCAGCCACTTCCTGCTTATCTTCACAGCTTTTCTGCTGCAAATAAACTGGCAAATAGCTCAAGAGAAAAATAAGAGCACACCAGCCTCGTCTCCCTGTGGTTCTGGGGGTCTGAGAAACCTGTGGCTACTGGTCACTTCCTCTGTCCCATGATGCCACTTGGAATGCATAGACTGAGCAGCTGGCAGAAACCCAACCAAGAAGACAGGAAGGAACAAGTGGAAACTCCAGAAGGTGACCCCCATGCTCAGATGAGACAGCAAATCTCTACGGAATGGCTGAGATTGGTGCTACCCTCGGGAATCGAACGAACACGGGCTGAAAGTTGCCGTCTTACCCCCATTCAACCCATCTGTTATGGTTTCTGCAAAAATCAGATGGATTTTCACGGATGTGTACTCAGTTGCTAAGATGTATCCGATTCTTTGCGACCCCATGGACTATAGGCTGCCAGTCTCCTCTGCCTATGTATGGGATTTCCCAGGCAGGAAAACTGGAGTGGGTTGCCATTTCCTTCTCCAGGGGATCTTCCTGACCCAGGGATTGAACCTAAGTCTCCAGCGGCTCCTGCATTTATTATTTTTCATATTTTATTTAGTTATTTGTCTAGGCTTTGCCAGGTCTTAGTTGTGGCGTGTGGGATCTAGTTCCCTGACCAGGGATCAAACCCAAGACCCCTGCATCAAGAGCTCAGAGTCTTACCCACTGGACTACCAGGGAAGTCCGAGCAGATGGGCTATCGCTTTATCGCTGAGTCCCCAGGGAAGCCCTGGATTTTCATGAATGATGGTAGATTACCAAAAACTTACCCAATGAGTAGCCCCAACTGTAGCTGCTGAATTAGAGCTGGTCTCTTAACCAGAACGGATCAGCACAGCCTTTGGTACTTGGGTTGCCACTATCCATCTGGCAGTGAGTTCTTTTAAAACCTTCTTAGGAGAGACAGCCGACAGCAGCTGCATTACATCAAAAGGACGGAAGTGCACGTCCCTGCTTGACGCCAGGGGCACACTCATTCTCCTGCTCTCTGTTGTCTCGACAGCCCCCAGGATACCAGGCGGGTCTACTGTGCTTCTGGCATCACGCTAATTGGAAGGGCAAACAGGAAGTGGTGAGGGCTTTGGAGGCCAGAGCAAAACACATGTGTGTCAGAACATAACAATCCCTTACGCTTCCCGAGTCCTGCCGTGCTGATGCCGATCTGAGAGGTGGGTGCCTCCTAGGGGGATGTCCTCTAAGGCAAATGACTACCCTGTATAAAATGGTCCATGGCTTGGGGACGCTTTGGATTTGGGGGGCAGCCTATATTGCACTTGGTATTATTTCTTGAGTGCTGGGCTTGAGGGAGGCCCACAGTATAAGGGGCTCTCCAGGAATTCTAGGTTTCAGTGCAGCCTATCCTGCTACTGAGGCCACACGATTTATCAGATCCATCAGTGCTAGATGTATCCAGAGTAGCCTAAGATGCTGTCAGGGATCTTAGACAAGCCCTGGTAGGAGATTGGCAGTGCAGAATATCGAGGGTTCTAGACCGAGGTCATGGCCATTCCATTTCAAGGACTATTTACTGTGAAAATGCTCCTATTTAAAAACCAGCTCCTGGGAAAAGGCCAGCAGATTCAGGACAGTTGCTGAGTCCGTGTGTTGGCAGGTGGGACCCCCAGGCAGCCGTGGAGTGTTCGGGGCCACTCGGGACCAGTTTTCAAAACAGCCTTTCCCTGGACGTCTCATCGTCTCACCTCATGGCTCCAGACCTTGAACGATTATTACAATGGAAGAAACCAGTAATTTCAAGACACCAAGATTATCTGAAAAAAGGAAATCTGCATTATGTTTAACTGCATGCATAAATATTCCTGCCTCTTCATTTATGCGGAAGCTTGGCTTTGGTACTGGAGTAAACATCTACCTTATGAAAAGATCTCCAAGAGGTTTGTCTCATTCTCCCTGGGCTGTGAAAAAGATTAATCCTAGATGTAATGATGTTTATCAGAGTATGTATCTAAAGAGACTAGCTGATGAAGCTAAGAATTTGAAAAGCCTCAATCATCCAAACATTATAGCTTTCACTGAAGCTGGCGATGGTTGTCTGAGTCTTGCTATGGAGTATGGGGTGAAAAGTCTCTGAATGACTTAATAGAATAATGAAATAAAGATAGCCAAGATCCTTTTCCAGCAGCCATAATTTTAAAAGTTGCTTTGAACATGGCAAGAGGGTTAAAGTATCTACACCAAGATAAGAAACTGCTCCATGGAGATATAAAGTCTTCAAATGTTGTTATTACAGGTGACTTTGAAACAACTAAAATCTGTGATGTAGGAGTCTCTCTACCATTGAATGAAAATATGACTGTGGCTGACCCTGAGGCCTTTTACACTGGCACTGAGCCTTGGAAACCTGAGGAAGCTCTGGAGGAGGATGGTATTATTACTGACAAGGCAGACATAATTGCCTTTGGCCTTACTCTGTGGGAAATAATGACTTTATTCCACACATCAATCTTCCAGATGATGATGATGAAGATAAAACTTTTGATGAAAGTGACTTTGATGGTGACGCATACTATGCAGCTTTGGGAACGCGGCTGCCTATTGATACGGAAGAACTGGATGAAACGTACCAGAAGTAATTGAGCTCTTCTCCATGTGCCCTGATGAAGATCCTAAAGATCATCCTTTGGCTGCGCACATTGTGGAGGCTTTAGAAATGGATGTCCTGTGCTCACCTCACACCCGTGACGACTGGAGCCTCAAGTATGGCTCATGCACACAGCAGTTCTGTTTACCATGATACATTTATGTAGCTATTATGATGATCCATAATTATTAGATGGAAGTGGTCTATTTTAGGACCGTAGATAGCACCTGAGTAACAGTTGAATAACTGTTTCTATCATAAAGGTATTTTATGTATGCTTATGTTAATAAGCATTTGTGATTGTAGAGAGTTTTCTATAAAGTTTAAGAAACTACTCAAAAATTTGAACTTTATATAGGTTTAAGAGTGCTGTAAAACTGATGTCTAACATTAATTTGGATTGAGTGACTATTTGATTGATGATCTTTCTTAGATGTTCTCTGTTTTAATGGATCCACTGAAATTAGCACTTTGTGTATTACAAAATAAGTCTACATTTGCTTACCTTTTAAAACAAACCTTTTGCTGGCCTTTCTTGGCTGATATGCATATTAGATATGGTCACTGAGACCAGAGACCTGGGATAAGGCTCAAAAAAGTAGTTCCCTGGGTAGATCCAAACAGTTTTGGTTAAGGCTCGTCTTGTTCCAGAGCTTTGGGTTTTGCTTTAATTTATTGAATGTATTTTCTGTACTGGTATCTTTAATATTTTTATTTACTGATCTATATCTTAAACATATCACAGTATTGGTATAAAAATAAAACCCTAAAAGGACAATATAGAATAAAGGACTTGTCAGTTACCCAAAAGTGTGTTATCCTATTTTGTACTCCACTGAATTGAGTGTTGTCATTAAACTTACTGAGTGAAAGTTAAAAAAAAAAACAAAAAAACAAAACAGCTCCTGAACTTCCCTGGCAGTTCAGTGGTTAAAACTCCATGCTCCCAAGGTGGAGTTGGTGGGGGAAGGGTGGGGGGTGGGGGTGAGGGTGTGTGTGTGTGTGTGTGTGTGTGTGTATGTGCATATTTCAGTTTCTGGTCGGGGAACTCAGATTCTGCATACTGTGTAGTGCAGCAACAAAAAAATAATAATAATTAATTTAAAAATTAAGAAAAATTTTAAAATAATATAGATTTTGAATTTTAAAAAAATTAAAAGAAACTAGGAAGAACTTGAAAAAATATTTTAAAATAAAAACCAGCTCCTGAAGTGATGACAGATAATAGAAATCAAGCTGAAAATGGAACATCAAGTGATTGTATGACCAGACATCAAGTGATTGTATGACCAGAACTGCTCATCACGAGCAGGACATCTGCACATCCACCAAGTCATTCTGGCATCTGATGGAAGCAGTCCATTTAGAATCAGTCCTGAGCAAGTCCAGAGGGCACAGGGGGTCCCAGGGCCCCACGTCACCTCCCTGCATTGTCCTGACACTTCTCTCAGCTTTATAACAATGAGGGGGACGGGGGCTGCTACGATTCACTGGTGAAGGCGGGGAAACACAGCTTGTTCCTGCTTTGTGGATGGATCAGTTCTCATCGCCGTGTTGGCTGGCAGTGGACCGCTGTCAAAACTGCGGCTCTGTCAGGGGTGGCCCTAGGGACAATGCTGAGGGGAGACCCTACCAGAAGGTCCTGTGCTGTGAGAACATATGCTTACAATGTCTGTGCACACATGCACGCGTGCGCACGCACACGCACACACACACACACACACACACACACACACACGACTATAAGGAAAATATCATTGTAGCTGCACAGGAGAAGCTGGCTCTCTGGATCACAAAAGACATTATCAAGACATTGCCAGTGGGAGAGGGGCTAGTTATGAGCCAAAGATTAGAGAGGAAAAAGCCTTTGTAGTACATAAATAGCCTGATGAACTCAAATAGACTCAGTGTCTGGAGAATCACAGGACAGAGCAAGTTCCTTTTTCATCTACGGAGTGAAGGGGTTTGCATGGACGAACCCCACATATGTGCCTTGTGCAACTTCAAGGCTCTGGGAAACAGTTTGAAAACCTGAGCCAATCCACCTCTTTCTTCCAAAAATGTCTCCAGTCCATCCACCTCTGGCAGGGAAGAACCATCCACGTTACTAACAGCCCTCAGAGAAGGGGACCGGTGCAGCTTCCCAGTTACCATGAAGCTCTACCATTTTGACACAAGTGGATATTGCTTTAAGGCTCTCCTACTGCAGGTCGATCCTCATTATTCTTCTCCTAGTCTCGGGGAAACAGGAAGAAGTTGCCATCATTTCACCAAGTCCTTTTACATCCCTCGGGGTATTAGAGTTAACAGTTTTTATATTTGATCGGGTTGTGATTAACGGGAATTAAAAGAGGCTGAGAATATATGTATCAAGCAATTCTTATTTGCAGTGAGTTGTTCATTAAATTTCTGTTTGCCTCCCCGGGTAGATATAAAGAACTGAGCAACGACAATTTTTTCTTATTTATTAAAGGTTAAATTATGTCCCCCTCCAAAAAACTCTGTGTCGGAGTCTGAACCTCTAGTACCAGGGAATGTGACGTTATTTGGACACAGGTAGTTAGTGAAGATGAAGTCACACAGCAGTAGGGTGGGAGGACTACATCGTATTCCAGGATGACTGGCACCTTATACTCCACGTGGAGACAGAGACACACACAGGGAGGAGCCCTCTGATGATGGAGGCAGAGATGAAGTTATACAGCTACAAGCCCGAGGATGCCAAGGAGAGCGACTGCCTCCGGAAGCTAGAGGAGGCGCCTGCTGGTCCCTGATTTTGTATTTCTAGGCTCCAGAGCTGTGAGACAATACGCTTCTTTTTTTAAGCCGTCTGGTATGCAGACCTTTGTTGTAGCAGCCCTAGGAAACTAATGCACTTGTATTAATGGTTTCTCTTTGATTAAGTCTCTAACATGTATTGATCAGAATAAAAGCGTGTCTCCACAACTGACCCATTTCTTCTCTTTTTTGAGAGACTTTGGAAGCTTCTGAATTAAGAGGCTATTTTCAGGAATAGTAACCTAAGTTTCAGTTTTGGCTATATTTAATTCTAATTTATAAATCAGTAGCACTTCTCACAAAAAGATCTGTCCTAAATCCATCTGAAATTCAAAGAGGTACTGATTTCAAACAACTCACTACCTCCACAGTCCTTAATAGATACACAATTCTCTGTAAGAATAACAGAGCATTATTCTAAAATTAAAATCACCACTAAAGCTGGGTGACAGAATGCCTTTATGTGGGCCTCCACAGGCCTGGCTATGTCAGATTTAATTAAGGAGTTTTATTTGCATCAATAAATTATTATCCGAGGTAAAATAAAAGTTATTCGATTTGTTCACACTCAATTTCGTTTAGGTGCACAATTAGTGGTTTAAGTCTATTGCAAAATAATTCAGCCAAGAAATCAATTTTAGCACCTACCAAAAGCCCAACCAAGCTATAATTACAATCTTCTAAATGCTAATTGTGTACAGTTTGGGATAGGAAGTACACATATATATCATCTTACTGTTTACCACCAAAAATTATACTTGCGTAAAACATGGGAAAATTATCTTTGTTATTTATGACCCTCCATAGGCTAGGGTGTTCGTTTTATAGCCCTTTCCGGATCGGTCCAGGTTCATAAACTACTGTTTTCTGTGGTTGTCTGTGTACCTTTTATTCTTCTTCAGCCGTTGGAAGTTAAAGAGGGTTGAGGCACAGAACCCCATAGTCGGAGGCAGTGGGGCCCAGAGGCCACAGTGGGAGCTGGGACCTCAGGGAGGGCAGAGCCTGGGTTTCTGGGGGCTTCTGCTACCTGGATGCTCAGAGTCTTCACATCCGCTAAGAGGACAGGCCACCAGCTGGGGGGTAAGTGACTAATGGAGGGACTGATGAAAACGAAGCTTGTTGCCAGATTGGAAACTAAATACTGCTCTGGGGAGGCTGTCAGGGGACTACCCCTGACGAAGAACCAGGATAACGTGTGACAATGTTCCACAGGCTGTTTTGAGAGTCTTAGTGGCCTCTAAAGCATTCTGCATCTAAAAATTCTGCATGGAATATTGGGAACAATTGAAGAACACAAAGGCAGGACATGTTTGAGATGTGCTGTGCTGTTTTGACATATTCTCTTCCCATCTGCCAAAACCATAGTCCCTGTGACAAGGACGCTTGCAGGCCCAACATGAGTCTCTCTCCCTGGGAGGCGGATTAGCAAGTGACTGTTCCTGCCACGCCTGCCAGGAAACTAAAGAAGGACTGGAATGGGAGAAGCTGGGTGGTTCAGCCAGGGCCCCGAGGCTCCTCCAGGCTCCTCCGGTACCACCTTTTGACACTACGAGTATTTTGCATTTCACAGGGAATGGCGAATGTCACAGCAAACACACGTCCATTTTTCTATTTATTATTAAGAGTTATTTTGTATAGTGTTCATGCACCACACAGTGTCTTCTTGCCTGGGACTGTTGAGGGAAGCTTCTTAATGTCTTAGCACATAAAGAAGCGTTGTCAGGACTTCCCCGGAAGTACAGCGGTTAGGAATCTGTCTGCCAGTCCTGGAGACAGATTGAATGTCCAGGGAAGAGCCACAGGCTGCAGATCAGCTAAGCCTGGGCACCCACCGCAAGGACTGGGGCCCCCGTGCCTAGAGCCCGAGCTCTGCAACAGCAGAAGCCATGGCAATGAGATGCCCCGCACGACAGTAAAGACCCAGTGCAACTAAAAACAAACAAAAATTAAAAAGAGAACTGTTGTCCTGAGCATAGAGCTGGGGGTGTCCCTGCTCACACAGCCCAGCATCCTCTGGAGAAATGGATGTATGTTCTTCTGGGCCACCTTCACTCCCAAGAACACCTACAAGACGCTCCAAGGTGCCTGGGTGTTGAAAGACAAGCAAGGGTTGATCCAGAGAATGATGGTGGGGAAGGTGGAACAGGCAGAGGTGACGAGGCTGGAGGATGTCATCGTCCCTGACACTGACCATGATCGGCTCATGGGGAGTGCCACGTGACCCTGGCACTAAGCTCGAGGGGAGACGGTGACAAATGCCGTGTGTCCAAAGAAAGTGCGGTGGGCAGTTAGGAAAGAGTCCTCGTGAGGAGGTGATGAAGGACCTGGGGGTGGTGAGTGTGGATTGGAGAAATCTCGAGGAGGCATCATATCTGGATCCTCCTAGGCCAAGTACCCATGAAGAAAGAGGCAGACATTCGGTGGATGCACAGGGCATGTGAGATCACTGGAAAAGAGTACCAGGCAGGAAAGTTCACCTTGGGTTAAGAAAAATCACCCTAACAATTACAGCGGACAGTGATGATCTATGGAATTTTTTATCCTTGGCTGGAATTATATAAGCAACGATTGGAGAGCTGTCCAAAAGAGCATCATTTGGCTCAAACAAATGGCCTCGGGTGTCTTCTGGAATCTAAATGCCTACACCTCCAGGAATAAGGTCTTGGCTCCCCAGTTTCATTATTCCTTGGTGTCTGCGAGAGATCTCTCCACAGTACAGCAATCCTTTTTATCTCCTATGATCTCAGGGCCACTTAGAATATCATTTCTTTGGCTGACTCCTTGGCTCTGAAAAGCAATGCCAAAACGCAAAGGAATCATGATGCGCTGTTGGTAAACCTCTATAAATTGCTGATCTATTTCTTATCTTAGTATCTCAGACTTTGTAGGCATTCAATAGAGTTTTGATGGGTGAATGAATGAATGAATGAATGCATGAGTGTGAGCATTACTTAGCTAATTTTGAAAACAGTATTCCAGGCTTCAAAGACAGAAGAAGAGGGGAAGAATCCAGATAATCTTTTGAATCTTTTAAAGCAGGTGTAAGTTAGAAATTAATTAGTAACAACTGCTCATGATTTTTAAAAAAATACTCATATCATTTTATTTTTTACTCTTAAGATAGAAAATTTCTTTAAAATTATTTTTTTAGCCTATAAAAATATATGCATACATTACACTAAGTGGTGAAATATAAAAGCATTTCCTTTATTTTTTTGAATTTTTGGGGGGGAGGGCCACATCACTTGTCACATGAGCTCTTAGTTCCCAAACTTGTGCCCCCGGCAATGGAAGAGCAGAGTCTTAACTACTGAACTGCCGGCTGTTGTTCAGTTGCTAAGTCGTGTCTGACTCTCTGTGACCCCATGGACTGTAGCACGCCAGGCCTCCCGGTCCATCACCAACCCCCGGAGCTTCCTCAAACCCGTGTCCATTGAGTTGGTGATGTCATCCAACCATCTCATCCTCTGTCGTCCCCTTCTCCTCCTGCCCTCAATCTTTCCAGCATCAGTAATTTAAAAATTCATTTATTGGTCATAAATAATCAAACAATAAAAGTAGAATAAAAAACCAATACAGATTTATAACCACCAAAATGATCTCTTCTTAATTTGACCTTGCTAAATCTTTTCTGACTGTCTCTGCTCTCACGACTAAACAGCATGGAAACAGAAGTCTCGTGCTCACAGACTCCCTCGTGAGCTCACAGGCCGCCTGGGCAGCTGCCTCCTGGGCAGCTCCGTCTGCTCTCAGGGGGCAGGTTAACTTTTGGGAGCTGCACTTCCTTTCCCGTCTTTACACAGAGCTTCCTCCTGGAGAAGCAAAGCAAACCTGCTCTTCTCGGCCATAATCTTCTCTATGATCCCTCTTGTTAAAGACTCAACCTGGGCGAAGCATAGTGGATTCCCTTTAATAAAGAATTTAAATCAAATTGAAGTTTTTTATCATGCTTCCCTGATAGCTCAGTTGGTAAAGAATCCGCCTGCAATGCAGGAGACCCCAGTTGGATCACTGGGTTAGGAAGATCCCCTGGAGAAGGAATGGGCTACCCACTCCGGTATTCTTTCTGGCCTGGAGAATTCCGTGGACTGTATAGTCCATGGGGTCACAAAGAGTCGGACATGACTGAGTGACTTTCACTTCACATATTAACTAATTATGAGCAAAAATATGTGTGGGGTCAGAAAAGGCATAAATAATAAAATAGGCATATATATACACATTTATACAAAATGGACTACTACTCAGCCATAAAAAAAGAATTAAAAAAAAAGAATGACATTTGCAGCGACATGGATGGACCCAGCAGTTATCATACTAAGTGAAGTCAGTGGGAGAAATGCAAATATTGCATGGTATCACTTACACGTGGAATTTAAAAAATTATACAAATGAACTCATTTACAAAACAGAAATAGACTCACAGATGTAGTAAACAAACTTATGGTCATCAAAGGGGAAAGAAGAAGGGAGAGATAAATTAGGCGTTTGGGGTTAACATACACACTCTACAATCTATTTCATAATAGATAACCAACAAAAACCTACCATATAGCACAGAGAACTCTACTCCATATTTTGCAATAACCTATAATGGAGAAGAATGTGAAAAAGAACAGATTATATATAGATAGATACATAGATATGTATAACTGAAGCCTGGCGTGCAGCAGTCCATGGGGTCGAAAAGACATGACTGAGCAACTAAACCACAATAACTGAATCACTTAGCTGTACACCTGAAACTAAAAAAATTGTAAATCAACTATATTGCAATAAAAAACGAAGCCTCAAAATAAAGACAAGTATGATCTATTAAAAAAAGAAGAAAATAGGCACATTGACTGAGAAGTCTGTCTGACAGGTTCGGTCATCCAAGAGCTCCCTGGGTATGTCTGGCACCTTCAACACAGGTGTCAATAAAAGAAAAGTAAAATGTGACTTGAAACCAGTGTAACCAAGTGAGATATGCAATCGAACGTAGGGAACATTCGCTGATGGCTCAGATGGAAAAGACTCTGCCTGCAATACAGGAGACCCGGTTTCGATCCCTGCATCAGAAAGATCCCCTGGAGAAGGGAATGGCTACCCACTCCAGTATTCTTGCCTGGGAAATCCCATGAACAGAGGAGCCTGGTGGGCTACAGTCCCTGTGGTCGAAAAGAGATGAACAGGACTGAGCGGCTAATACATAGAGAATATCTACTATAATTTCATGATTAATATTTCCATACATTTAAAAAATGTATATATGACATGAAATTAAACTTCAGTTTCTTCTCTGCCATTCTGCAAGCCTGAACTAAGTCAAGACAGGTTTTTGACTTTATAGCGTAAGCTGTACAATGGAAAGAAAAGGAAAGTTTATTTAGTACCAATCTAGAGCCAAAAATTGTGCTTCAAATTTCACAGCATCCTCCCAACAACCAATAAGTACTATTAAACCATTTTATCTATTGTTCTGTTATCTATTGCTGAATAAACTACTCTAAAACTTAGTAGCTTAAACCGACAGCTTATTCTTATACCTCGCCCTTCTGTGGGTCATAAACTTGGGTCACAAAAGGCAGGGCAAAGACAGACAGTCTGCACTCCGGTCTGTGCTGTGGGGCATCAGTGGGAACGTCTGGAAGGCCGGGGGCTGTTAGGGCCTCTCTCTCTGTCCCCCACATCCAGCCCCTTCACGGGGGTTTCCTCCCAACATGATGACCTCAGGACAGGCGAGTCTCTACGAAGGGCTTGGGGTGCCAAGAGATGAGGCAGCTGCTGCCGCGCCTCTTAGGGCCTGGCTCGGGCCAGCAGAGGACCACCGCCCCAAGCCAGGCCATCCTAGGGCCAGCCTGCATTGAGACAGAGGAAGCGGGAGGCACCTCACAAGGACCCACGAGCCTGTGGTCCAACCCCAGATGAAGAGGCACACAGCAGCGGGAGGCAGCGGAGCCAGGACTCAAACCAGACTTGACCAGTTATTCCCCCCCCGGGAACCACTCATGACCACATCTGTGCTCATGGATTCAAGGGTGTCCTGCAAGGTGACCTCCAATGCCGTGTCCTTTCAGTCTCAGCGACTCTTCCAAGCTCCCGACCTCAATCTCCAAACATGAACTGCATGTATCCATTCAAATGCCACAGCAAAATTCAGACTCAACTTTTTGTTGTTCACTGGCTCAGTTGCGTCCAACTCTTTGCAACCCATGAACAACAGCACGCCAGTCTTCCCTGTCCTTCACTATCTCCCGGAGTTTGCTCAAACTCGTGTCCATTGAGTCGGTGATGCCATCCAACCATCTCATCCTCTGTCGTCCCCTTCTCCTCCCACCTTCAATCTTTCCCAGTATCAGGGTCTTTTCCAATGAGTCAGCTCTTTGCATCAGGTGGCCCAAGTATTGGAATTTCAGCTTCAGCATCAGTCCCTCCAGTGAATATTCAGAGGTGATTTTCTTTAGGATTGACTGGTTTGATCTCTTTGCAGTCCAAGTGACTCTCAGGAGTCTTTTCCAACACCACAATTCAAAGGCATCAATTCTCCAGTGCTCAGCCTTCTTTATGGTCTAACTTTCCCATCCGTATATGACTACTGAAAAACCATATCTTTGACTAGATGGACCTTTGTCGGCAAAATGAGGTTCCAGACTCTGGAGCAGACATGAATTCTGGCCACATCATGGGTCCCCTCTATCCCAAACCAGCAGCCCCTGACATCCCCCCAGTCTCGCTGGCTCAGCACCTCGTGGGGACTCTGTCCCTGCTGTCACTTTTCCCTGGGTCCACTGTCAGTCACCCAGGTGAGTCACCCAGCCTTCGAGGCTGCCGGAGGACCTTGCCCACCGGCCTCGCCAGCCTCCCTCCCCACCCCAGGCTCACCCCGCCCCCACCACACTGCCCTGTTGCTCCTCCCAGAGCACCTGCCTTGTCCCCACCTTCGGTCACTGCCCAGACCCCGTCTCCGCAGAGGGCCCACCCCCCGAGAAGAGCATCTCCGCTCCACCCCAGCTTGTGTCACTCCACCCCATCCTTCACCTCCTGATGTGGCGATATCTGTTTATTCACTTCTTTACTTACTGTCCCTGCCTTTGGCTGGAACAGCGCTGATCAGGAGAAATACAGTGTGAGCCTCATACGTAATCTTCCAGTTAACAGTCACCACACATCAAAGGGCAGAAGGAAGCAGATGAAATCAACTTCAGTGATATATTTTATTTAGCCCAAGACACCCAGAATGTTATCTTTTCAACACATAACCAATGGGGAAAAGTATTCATGAAGTCCTTTCCACTTTTGGTCTCTGGTGCATTGACAGTGCTTCTCATGGAGATGACCCACGTGTTAAGGGCTCCACAGCCACGTGAGGGCAGCTGGAGAATATAAATACCATGGAGGCAACGCCTTCTTCTCTTGCTCACCTCCCACGGGTCAGCCTGGAACAGAGCCTAGCACTTAGCATGCATTTGTTGATGGCCTGCGTGGATGTGGGCGTGGGTACAATGGACCACACACATCCCTTGCTTTTGAGCCTCCTCCTGCCTCACCTGCCCGGCCCCTCCTCGCCTTGAATGTGGCACCTGTCAGCCTCTGCAGGTGTGGCCAGCAGCTACTCTTTTTCAACCTGGGATGCTCTACCCTCATCAGCAGTTCCAGAGGCCGAGAGAAAGAGGCTCTGAAAGTCACAGAGCTGAAAGTCAACTACCTGGGAAACTTCAGGCAAGTTTTCAAACATCTGTGATTATTTTCCTCTCTGTTATGGATAAATCCCATAACTCTAGCCCCAGCCACTATAAGAATAAAAATAAAGCAACATGACTAAAACAATTTAAAAAAATGGGCAAAGGGCTCAAATAAACATTTTTCCAAAGAAGATATGAAAATAACCAGCAAGTACAAGAGAAGATGCTTGACATCACTAATCATTAGGAAACTGCAAATCAAGATCACCATGAGTTACCACTCATATCCACCAGGAAGTCTATTATCAGAAAAGACAGGAAGTAGCTGGTGTTGGTGAGGATGTTCAGAGGGTAAACCCTTGTGCAGTGGTGGTAGGAATGTAAAATGGTGTAGCCTGTGGAAAATGGTACAGCAGTCCTTCAAAAAATTAAAATAGAATCACCATATGATTCAACAAGTACCCTTCTGGGTACAGACACAAAGGAAGTGAAAGTAGAGATCTGATCTGTTGTACACCCGTGTTTATAGCAGCATTATTCACAACAGCCAAAAGGTGGGAACAGCCTGCTGATGGGTGGACGGATAAACAAAATGTGGTCTATGTGTACCATGGCACGTTGTTCAGTTTTGGAAATTCTGGAACATGCTACAAAGTGGATGAAACCAAAGACATGCTTAGTGCAACAAGCCAATCTGTAAAAGGCCAATATTACGTGAGCTGCCTAGACAGTCAAGCTCATAGAGGCGGAAGGAACAGTGGTTGCCAGGGGCTGGGACTGGGGGAACAGGAGCGAAGTGCTGAATGTGGGCAGCGTTTCAGTTTGAGACGAGGACAAATGTTTGTGGATGGATGGTGGTGATGGCTGCAGAACAACAGGATGCGCTCAGTGGCGCAGATTTGTGCGCTTAAAAAGGATTAAGATGGAAAATATTATGTCTACTTTATCACAACAACAAAAAGTAAAGCGGTGTCAGTGAAAGTGCTCTGTTGGGTGTGATACTCACACAAATGTCAGGTGGCGTTATCTCTAATGGTCCCCCCCACCTGCTCACCCACACCCCCGGGCGTCTCTGAGACCCAGGCAACAGTCGCTAAAGCGATGCGGTGAGCCCCCCGCCCCCCACGGAAGTACTCGCTCCTCCTTTACCTGCCCCTCCGCAGAGGCGTAGAGTGGGCCATCTTCCTTGAATGTCTTTTTTTTCTTTTTTTACATTTGAATAGAAAATTTATTATTTTCATTTTCCAAGTGTTTTCTTTTTCTATCAGGGGAAAAAAAAGAAATCTTAAGGACAGTTGTCACTTGCTGCCAAATTGAGGGTAGTCTTTCTCTAGTGGTTTAGTCACTAAGTCGCGTCCGACTCTTGTGATCCCATGGACTGTAGCCTGCCAGGCTCCTCTATCCATGGGATTCTCCAGGCAAGAATACTGGAGTGGGTTGCCATTTCCTTCTCCATGAATATGTCTTTTAAACTACGCCAGTCTGAATAGTTTTAACGTGACGGAACGCGGAACGGGATGCAGAAAGCACGGTAGAGAGGTGTGTGTGCTGTGCCTTCACGGGTTTGTGTTTAGAAGACAGCGATTTATTTTTAAAGTCGGCAACCGCTGGTTCCACCTGCTGGTTTCTTTTGGCGACCCGGTCTGTGTGCGCCTTCTCTACCTGCTTGCCTTCTCTACCTGCTTTGGAGTCAGCGTCCGCGAGCTGTTTGTCCCCCTGACCAGCTGCACGCGGTGCATGTGGCGAAAACACAACCCACAGCACGTAGCCTGGGGGGCCCGAAATCCGTGCCCCCTCCCCGCCGTGGACGCAGAAGCTGAGCGAAGCAATAAGGCCTAATAACCTCCCCCGTCCTCCTAATTGCTTTCTTCTCTTGACAAAGAACCGCAGCAGCAGCTCCGGCTGCCCTCAGGGAAATCTCGGCTTGTTATGAGGCTGGTGGGCAATCCTTTCATCCCCGTGAAATGCTGGCAGTTTGTGTCAACAAATCCAATTTCAGTCAATCAACAGACAACCCGCCTCCCGGCTCCGTCCTCCCGGCTCCGTCCTCCCTGCTGGGGGGGCTGACACAGGCCCCTGCTCCTTCCACCCCTGCCCGAAGGGCCCCGCAGGAAGGACACCTGGCGTGGTGCCCAGGCAGCCCGCCATGGGCACGGATGGCCCAATCCGTCAGGAGCGCAGCCGAGTGCCAGCTTCACGCAGACGGACCCGGTACCAGCTCCGGCTCTGCCGCTGCTGGCCGCCTGGCCTTGGATGAGATATTACCTCTCTGACCCCTCGTTTCTAAAGTGAGATGATGACAGGGCTGGACAGTGGGCAAAGGAAGCGTTACCATACGCGCAAGCCACTTAGCCAGCCTCGGCCTGCAGTAAGTAAAAAGCCAGAGAGGCCTTGATGATCTGCCAGGTCTTTAGCCAAACAGGGCAATAAATGGGAGCTACTGAGGGCTTTACAACCATCATTAGCATCTTCATCACACCCCGTCACCTTGAGGATTGGATGGAAAACAGCTTAGGAACCAGCCTGTGTGGCTCTCCTTCAGCTGCTAGTCAGTGAAGGTTCACTTTGCAAAGATGTTCAGGGCGCCGTCAGTGTTTGCAACAAGAAACAGCCAGACTGCAGTGTCCTCATCAGGGGCCTGGAGTCTGCAGCTAGAGGGGCGTTCAGGCGGCTGCCCCATCACACGGTAGAACACCCGGCAGGAACCTGGTCCTGAGAGCAGACCCAGCGGGGCCCGGCAGGGGCACCCTGAGATCTCTGTGTCTTCCCTGGGGAGCTGGAGGGAAGCAAGGCCTTCCCATGAGGAGCCCTCCCCCTGTAGGGGAGACCCCAGATTTTTAGGTCTTTGGGGACTAGAGGTCTTTGCTGGGCAACAAAGAGTTAATCCCACTCTGTTCCATTTCGTGCCAGGTGGGGTGGCTGTCACGCCTCCTAGTTGGGGGTGACACGCCGTTGCCTGAGCCCAGGAATCCCCGAGATGAGAAGCCTTCAGAATGGGGTGCAGGGGTGGGAACCAGCAAATCGAGAGCTCGGGGGCTCCCACGAGGTCCAGGAGGTCATTTCCAACTGACTGGGGAGACGGACGTCCCTCCAGCAGGAAACAGAACAAGTACCTGGGCTGCATCTTGCTGGTGCTGCTGCCGCCACCACCGCTGTGTTTAATTGGGGAGGGAAAGGGTAACCAGAGGCGAGGTTTTCAGCCACAGGACACCCTGACATTGACAGACTTCCTGCGCCGGCGCAGGCGTGGTGAGAGGCCCTTCTGCATGGATTACTTCCTTCTAGGTGTCACAATCACCCCGCACGGCAGGTACATTTATCTCTTTTGTTAAATGACGATGCCGAGGCCCAGATGTCACCAGAGAGCTCGGGGACCTGGCTCAGAGCAGGTGCCCAGGAACAAGAGCGACCGAGGCTTGCCCGGGTCACAGTCGGCAGGGACAGTCAGCCGCAGGCTCTAAAGGTCCAAGCCGCTCCTGATGGCGTTCTGTTCTTTCCCGACGCGACTGTTCCCGGCAGGGAGGACTTCACCAGGAATGGGTTTTGGCTCCTGGGAAACAGTTTCAGGTGGGGAAAAAAAGCTTTTTCTAGGGAAATCTGCCTTTAGAAGAGCAGCCGGGCTGCTTCCCGCAGCCCGAGGGTAGGGCCCTCTGAACACGACGGCAGTCCCGAGTATTGGGAGGAGAGAGTCAAAGATACTGCATGAAAGAAAGACCCCAAGCCAGCAACATGTGAGTTATGTTGGCTATGACATTGCACTTTTCTCACGTGACAGGGAGTCCTCAAAATGTCTGATTCTTTTCTAAAATTTTCATTATATTGACAATGAAAAAAAATTTAAAAAGAAGAGACTTCCCTGGAGGTCCAGGGGTTAAGACTCCACATTTTCACTGCAGGGGGCATGGGTTCAATCTTTGGTCAGGGACTAAGATCCCGCATGCCACACGGTGCAGCCAAGATAATAAATAAATGAATAAAGATATTGGGACAATTGGCTACATCCATCATAAATTCCTACTTTAGTACATTTCAAAAATAAGCCTCATATGGATTACAGATAGAAACAAAATCAAAACAAGGGAAGTATTAAAGAAAAGAAAAAGAAAAGAGAAAAACCACAGAGCCATGTATGATGGGGAAAGTTTGAGACAGGCACACGTGGAGGGAATATTCACAGCTCCTAAAAATTTAATTGCTGGAGAGAAACGGACATAGAAATCTGGGTTTCCAAGCAGACTGCCCCTTGAGTTCTGAATGAGGATGTGAAACTACCTCGGAAGCCCTCAGTGACGTCCCCCAAACATACACAACTCAGCACGCCTGAAACCAGATGAGCTGTTGGCCATGCCCACCGCGGAGAATGTCGCCTGCAGGCTCCTCTGGGGTTGGTGCATCATTGTCCCCACAGCCTCTCCAGCTGGACCCGTGGAATTCCTCCCAGACTCCCCCTCCCTGGTTTAGCAGGTCTATTCACTGCTATGTTGTCCTCTTACCACCATCACTGCCCCTGGCCTTTCTTTATTCTTCTGTGCCAGCTTCTAAACCAACCTCTCTGACAGCAGGCTCACCCTCCTCTACCCATCCGTGGGTCCTGGGCGACCTCTCTAAAGCCTACACTTGACCCTGGCATGCCCCTCCTTACCACAGTCCATCACCCACCAGCACTAAGGAATCTGGAGCCTAAGCTCCTTGCCTGGTACGAGAATGCGCCTGATCACCAGAGATGGACACCCCGGATCTGCCTGCTCAGTCCTCACAGTCTCGGTAAAGAAGCATCGCTGTGAAGGTTCATCCTGCTGTCAGCTTGGCTGGGTCCGGTGTGTTGGTTCGCTCAGGCTGTCATACAAAGGACCACAGGCTGGCCAGCTTCTAGAGGCTGGAGTCCAAGGTCAAGCTGGCAGCAGGACTGGACTCTCCCGAGGCCTCTCTCCTTGGGGAGCAACGGCCACCTTCTGGCTGTGTCCTCGCATGCTCACCCCTTGGACACCTGCTGTCCGTCTGCGTGTCCTGATCTCCCCTTCTCCTAAGGACATCAGTCAGACTGGATCAGGATGCATGCTAGCAAGTTCATTTTAACTTCATTACCTCTTTAAAGATACTATCATCAAATGCCATCATATTCTGTGGTACAGAGGGATAAGAGTTCAATGTAAGAGTTTAGAGGGGACACAGTTCAGCCCATAAATGCCATGGTAACCACTTTGGGGTCAAGCAACAACCTGGACATTGCTGTGAAGGTATTTTTTAGATGCAGATAAAATTTAAACCAGTGGGCTTTGAGTAAAACATAACACCCTCCATTATGTGGGTGGACCTCGTCCAATCAGTTGAGAGCTGTAAGAGAAGAGATTGAATGCGGTGCCCTGAAGACGTGGGGTTTCTGCCTCCAGACTGGCTTTGGACTCGAGCAGCAGCATCGACTGTTTCATAGATCTGCAGATTTCAGATTTTTCAGTCTTCACAATTGTATGAGACAATTCCTTAAAACAAATATCTCTTTACAGATACATACATACCCTATTAGTTCTGTTTCTCTGGAGAGTCCTGATTAACACAATCATAAACTCCAAAAGTTACCCAATAACATATAAAAACATTTGTCCCGAGGAGGCAATCCGAGACTAATACCTGGTTTCCAGAGTCACCAGAGAGCAGGCTTCTTTCATCTTACTCTTTCCTGATCCTAGAGTGCTACCTCATGGCTCAAGCTGGCTGCTTGAGTTCCAGACATCACATCGCCATTCTAGCCAGCCAGAGAGTGGAAGGTGCATAACAGGGCACACTTCCCTTTAAGAACACTTTCTTGAAGCTGAAGCTGAACTTCCTATTGGCCAGAGCTTACTCATATCTAGCTGTAAGGGAACTAGGAAGGTAGTCTTTATTCCAGAATACGTGTGCCCAGCTAAAATCAGAAGGTGTGGTATAATGGTAGAAAGCAGGAATGGATGTTGCACTGCACCACAATACCACATCTGCAACAAGTGCCAAATGATGCATGCCAACACGAATGAGCTACTGAGAAATTAGGAGGAGCTTAACGTCAACCTGGGCAGACAGAGAGGGCTGCATAGTGGAAAGGGCTACCTTTGAAGGAAGGGTTAATTCGCTCAAGGAAGGAAACATCCCAGCACCCTTGCCCCAGGGTGAGCATGAAAACTGCTGTGACAGCATGGCAACCCAGGAGTCTGTGATGTGAGGCCAGCGCTGGAAGGCAGCCTCTCTCTGCCACTGGCTTGCAAGTGGCAGCTGCCAGCTGACGATGGCCAGGCTGACAGGCTGTGGGCCCACGGCCAAGGGCATCGCGACCTTTCCAGCACCCCTGGTCCTCGCTGAAGCCTCGGAAGGCTGGGGCGGGGCGGGGCAGCTGCAGCCATCGCCTCAGGCCCTGCCAGCCAATGAGCGGCCTCGCTGATGCTGTAATGCTCCAGCTCGGCATTTCATTGGCCGGCTGTCTTTCTGGGGCTCAAACTAGTTCTTTCTTTCTTTCTTTTTTTTTAGAAATTGAAAGTGGGCATAAACAAAATTACAGAGGAGAGGGGCTTACCTGAGCCCAGATGGGTGGACACAGTGCAGTGTTGTTTGTGAGGACAGAAGGCTCTGCTCCCAGGCACTCGCTTGACTTCTGGGTCAGGGGAAGGACTGCTCTCATATTATTTAGGTTTTGGTTTTATAGTCTGACAATTCACAGTTCTTACTGTAGCATTGCTCAGAGCTTTTAATACACCAAAAGGCGCTGTGAAGCTTCACAGGGATATGCCTTTCTCACGCTTGGATGGTCTCAGAACCTTTTATTCCCAGAGCATGGGGACTCAGCGTTCCACAGACACACTCTAGAAAACGCTCCTACCGGGACGGGTCACTCCAGAAATCCAGCTTGTCAGGCACCCTCCAGGGTCCCCTCATACGCACCTTGAGGTTTTCTTATCAGGCTCTGGTTAATTGAGGGTTCTGACGTCACAGGAAATCAGCAGCTGCCCTGGTCAAACGTGGTCCCAGCTGGAGGGGGAAGCCTCACTCTGCCTCCCAGCCTGCCCTTTGCACCCTGATGTGGATCACAGGTGCCCAGGATCCCAGTCAACCCATAGTGACCGAGGCCCTTCTCAGCACCAGCATCCTTGGGTGGGAAGATAGGTTCTGCCTTCAAAGTGTCTCAGGTGAGAAGACCCAGGGCAGAGAACTAAGCAGGTCGCTGCAGTACAGCCTGCGGGATGCAAGGGTGTAAGTCATACCAGGTACGGTGGCAGCTCGAAAGAAGGGAGTGATGACTTCGCTCTGGGGGGGGTCGGTGTGGGGGAGAGGGGTAGCACCAAGGAGGAAGGCAGGAGAAGCTGGAGACCCAAGTCGGCCCTTGAGCTTGTCAGATGAAACCCACACACTGCCCAGGAGCCTCTAAAGTGTTCTCATCCCAGGGAAGCAGGTCTGGAGTCTGAGAATCAGGCTTGTGGGACAAGAACCTGCCTCACTCTCACCCTGGGAGTTACTGATGTTGGTGCCTGGGCAGAGGGTCAGCAAGTCCAGGCTGCTGCAGGTGCCCTGGGCAAGCCCACCCCTGGCCTCCAGACTGCAGCTCCTACTTGATGTCACAGAGGGAGTTTTGGTCAGGCAAGGCCACGTGGTCAGAGGCCACCAGCCCCCCAGCCCCAAGCTGGGTTAAGCACATCGCATGGTGGGGGAGAAGGTACAGGCGCGGGAGTTGCTGGTGTGTTGGGTCCTCCTGCAGCTGCAGTCGGGACTGAAGCAGTCAGAGAAGGTGGAATGCAGATGGGGCCACGACAAGGAGATGGGGGAGAGAGAGGAGGAAACAGGGAGAGGGCAGCTGGCCCAGGGCCAGGGAGTGCCCTGTGATCGGGGGTGGGGTGGGCTTACATCACGTTCCCAGCTGCCCCTTACTGCCTGCATGACCTTGGGCATCATCTCTGCTCCTGACCAGCTCATTTACCTGCAAGAGGAGGTGAGGAGGCTAGCAGTGACCGCAGTGCCCCTCCTCCTCAGAGTCACAGCATCCTCAATTCTGGATGGTCCCATACCAGCTGCGGCCACTGACCAGGAGCAGGCAGACAGGTGCAGATGGCACGGCAGTGCTGGCGGAGTGGGGGGGCGACTCCACAGGGGTGCAGCCACCCGTCTGCCCTCCAGATGTCTGCCTCCTACCTGCTGAGCCCCCAGGACCCAGGGAGTAATGGAATGGCCTCCTCCAATGCCCAAACGGTCCTGCAGCAGCTTCTGCAGGCCCCCCTCTCTGCTGACAGCAGGCTGTGAGTTCAGAGGGAAAACGAGCTCCCTGCCCTCGAGGTGAAGCCAGGCTGCAGCGTCAGCCCAGGACAGAGGCTGGCTGCATCCTCCAGGTGCGGGTCGGTCTGGAGAAAACCTCGATTGTTCCTCTGCCCCACGGGATCTGAGTAGAAGCACCAGGAACATCCTTTGCTCCTCATTTGATACGGTGTCCTTTCCTGCAGTTATTTCCAAACTGGGTTTCGCTAAGAATCCTTTCTTTACATGCAGTCTTATGCAGAAGTGTAAGCAACACATTATTCAATAATTCTTTACTGAAATAAGTACGCCTTAGGTGCAGTGTTGAGAATGGGGTCCCCACTGAGGTCACAAACAGACTTGCTCCCCGCCACAGAGGCCGCTCAGCTGACTGGAGGTACAGCCTTGTACGCACCTTCTCTGTGGTCCTTAGTGAAGAGATCTCCACGTTTGGGGCCAATCAGGAGTTCATAAGCAAGGGCAGACCCAGTCAAAGCCAAGGAGACTGTACATTGGGCAGAAGACAGGAGAAGGGCTTTATGTGGTCAGCTTAGCCCTGAGACACCCTCCCTGCGCAGACAATGTAATCTGAGCACAGATCTTGGGAAATTCCTATTCTTCGATCCAGCAGCTCCCCGTCCACAATGTGATAGACCTGCTGAGAAAAGCAAGTCTAAGTCAACTGATAGAGGCCCTCTCTGCTGATTCAAATTTCGTTTTCAGAGAACCTGGCTGCCCACGGGCTGCTCCCTCTTGGAACCCTTTAAAGGCTGAGTGTGTGCTGATGAGATGCCGTGAACTTCCCTGAGTCCCCCCAGGACTTGGGAATTCTATTTCACACCAAAGTCTGCATCTGTGATGTTTTGATTTGTGAATGTGAAAACTGAAGTGGAGGTGAATACTGATGTACCCCAAGGCCCCTCTCGGCTACTTAATTCAACAGGGCCTGGGATTCTGGAAATTCTGATGTTCCAGTTTACCTGAAATTTCAAGTGGTTCCCCAGAAGCTGACCTGAGATGAGGAGGGTGTGAAGGTGACTCAGAGGAGGGGGGAGCATGAAACAGAGACGGAAGCGGGTGAAGATGCAGACAGCAAGGCCTTGGGCTCGCACATGACCAGCTCGTCCACCCGAGCGGTGGGGACCAGGAGCCCGCCCCCTGCCTGTCGAGAGTGAAGGGCTGTCTCAGATGGAGGAGCATCCAGGTGTTTCCTGCTCTCCAGATACCCGCCATGTCTTTGACCATGCTTGGTACCGCGGAGAAGACAGCAGCCACCAGATCTCACCATTCCATCAGCAGTGGGGTCTGTTCTTTCGACACCCCAAACCAGCCTTTAAAGGTCATCATCTCTTGGAACTAGCTCCCTGGGGTAATGACAGGGACCATCAGTGAACCATCACGGGCCATAGGTACTCTGGAAATGACCACCGTTTCAGTAACTGTGCTACTGATAACAGCAACGACAAGGAGAACAGTGTGGCTGGCACCGGCCTGATGCCCACCACATGCATTTTCGCTTCCTGGCACACAGCAGTTTTCTATTCCAGCTCCCTTGGATCTCAGAAGGTCCTAGTTCTCCACAAGGAATTTGTGTCTGGGTCTAGATAGTGAAAGCAGATATGATGTTCCCTTAGATAACTTCAGGCTTCCCTGATAGCTCAGTTGGTAAAGAATCCACCTGCAAGGCAGGAGACCACCTGTGTTCGATTCCTGGGTAGGGAAGATCCACTGGAAAAGGGATAGGCTACCCACTCCAGTATTCTTGGGCTTTCCTTGTGGCTCAGGTGGTAAAGAATCAGCCTGCAACACGGGAGACCTGGGTTTGATCCCTGGGTTAGGAAGATCCCCTGGATACCTTCAAGGCTGCCTGTTGAAGATCCTGGTGCCACAGAATGGAAGGCCCCAAGGGATCCTTGAGTGCTTGGGTCGCAGGAGAGCTGGCTGACCAGAATCATCTACATTGGACTCTGCACTGGGGAGAAACAAATGTTTATTAAGGACCGGTGGTGGTGTTTCAGTCTCTAAGTTGTGACCGACCCTTGCGACCCCATGGACTGTAGCCCACCCGGCTTCTCTGTCCAAGGGATTTTCCAGGCAAGAATACTGGAGTGGTTTGCTATTTCCTTCTCTAGGGGATCTTCCCAGGGATTGAATCTGCAGCTCCTGCATTGCTGGCGGTCTCCTGCATTGCGGGCGTGGGGATGTTCAATTTGTTAGCGGTTAGCTTGCTCTCTTACAGTGAACACTGATGACCACAGAAGCAGCAGCCTGTTGGGTAGTTACCGCTATTTTCATTTTGTAGGTGAGAAAATTGAGGCTCGAAATGGTTCAGCAGTTAGCAAATGGCAGAGGTGGGACTCAAAGTCTGTTTTTAGGCCCTCTCCTGGGCTCATTGTTATGTAAAGCTTAGTGTGGACTTTGATGCTTTCCCACTTGTAGGCATTGATGGGACAGAGGGGAGAAGAAGGACTCCCTGGGTCCCTTGGGTGGAATCTGGGTTGGGGAGGGAGGATACAGAACAGGGAGGCCCCCTGGCATCAGAAGCTGAGTTTTGGGCACTCCACGATTTTGCTAAGGGCTTCCCCCCCTGCTCATATTGGGTCTGGTCCCCAGTGTTCTCACTCTGATAAAGCTGTTTCTTCATTATACACTGGGTTTCCCTGATAGCTCAGTTGGTAAAGAACCTGCCTGCAATGCAGGAAACCCCGGTTCGATTCCTGGGTAGGGAAGATCCCCTGGAGACGTGAAAGGCTACCCACTCTAGCATTCTGGTCTAGAGAATTCCATGGACTGTATAGTCCATGGGGTCACAAAGAGTCAGACACAACTGACTACACTCATTTGTCTCTTGTGATTCAAATGAGTACTTGCTCCTGAAAAGAAGAAATGAGATGCTCAAAGGGGCAAACCCTGAATCTCCAAGCCGGTGCCCTCAACTCCAAGCAGAGGAAGCAGGAACATCTTGTTCTGTGTGGACACCTTGGTGGCCTTCTGTTCTGCCTTAGTAATAGAATCTGATCTTGTTCATCCTCATCCAAGTCCTCTGGGGAAATCTAGGCCATCACCTTTACCAAGGGTGGGAGTCCATGGCCTTGGCTGGAAGGCCAATGTGTTGGAAGGATCTGTCCCGACAAATGATTGGTTTAGGCTTGGGTATGGGGTGCCGTTTTTATCAATGGACCTAAGCAGGAAATCTGCAGGGGAAGCCTTTGGGCTTGGAGTCTGTGTATTGTTCCTAAAATCAAAGCAGTCTTCTTGGGTCCATCAGGAGAACAATTGATGAGGATAATCCAAAATATTTTGGATGGCAGAGTAGAAAAATGAAAATAAGCTGGGTCGTTGAGACGTTGGTGAACTGGTGAGTCAACCACCCCAGAGCGGCTGTCTGTCTGGACTCCCTTTGTGAGATGATGAACCACTTAGCCCTTGAGATCATGGTGACTCAGGATTTCTGCTACTTGCACCCATCTGCACCCAATGGATTCAGCTGACGTCTTGTCATAGACTTCATCCAGAAGAGCACATGTGAGCTTCCGACTCGCTCAGCCTCTGATGCAGCTGGCTTTGGGGTAGAGTCTCAGCTTACATGCCCAACCCTCCTCTATAATGAACTCCTGCCCATTTCTCTTACTCAGGGGTCCACTGTCTTAGCCCCTACCTGGTAAACGGAGTCTCTGCTGAATTACGACATGACAAACCCTCAAGTGCCCCCTGGCTACCCAGTCATCCATTCCTGTGGTTGTGAGAAGAGAAGGATGTTGAAAACTGTGAGTCTTGACAATGCTGTGTACATGGACCGTCAATGTTTTCTTGAGTTTCCATAGGTAAGTAACAGGAAGGGAAAGAAAATAGGCTCATTTTTTCTAACATTGATTAATTCACACAAGGTCACATTTTACATCATTTTAATTAACTTCCACTGAGTTCATGTTAAAAATGGGGACAAGGGTTTATTAAAATAAGTCGCAAGAACCCTAGGTATAACAGCATGGGTATTTAAATAGGATAGGAAATTGGCAATCTTTCCCTTCTGCTCTGATGCATGGAGGGGTTTTGTGAAATCCTAACTTTTCTCAAATATATCCCTTTTGCAAATGATGGAAAGAAATAGACTTACAGGCAGCGACTCATCCAGGAAGCCCTTCCCAAGGTTTCTCGCCCCTGCTGGTCCCCCTCCTCGGCCACTGGGTAGGACCCCTTCCTTGTTAATACCCTGGAAACCTCTGCCTCACAACCGCTACGTCATCCTGACATTAATTGTTTACTTTTTTGTTTCTCCCACAATATTGTGAGATTTTTGAGGGTGAAACTTTGTCTTCTAGCAGGATACCTGGTGTAGCGTAGGTGCTCAGTATAGGTTTATGAATGAAAACCAAGACACTTTTTCCTGGCCTTCATTTCAGTTCAACAAAGGACAAACGTGTCTGTTTTGCACTGTGTAAAATGGAAGTGAAAGGAGCAAGTCCATTCACGGAGTGTCCAGAGGCTGCAGGACCTGCCGTACACGCGGAGGGATTGGTGGGGCACAGCTGGTGGGCATTCTCTGACGTGGGGCCCCGGGGTGAGTGTGGGTCCGTGAGCTTCACACACCTGGACATACAGTAGCAGGGCCCTAAAGCTGCCCCTAGCACACCTGTGCTAACCTGGGCCGGGGAGGGGCGTCGCTGCTGCCAGAGATATTTTTGTTCCATGTTTTGGCTCCGCGGTTTGTCCCCAGATTAAGCAAAAGCATTTCTCTTGGCTGGGCTGACACAGATTCTCCAGGCACCTGCCCACCTAACTCAGAAGGCCTCCACCACTCCTCATTTCTCAGATAAACTTCACCCCAGGAGTTCTCGTTGAGCGTGTCGTCGGCCTAGTTACACACCCAGTCCCACCGCAGGACTTCACATCCTCCTTGGTTGCCCCATTTCCTTTGTCCACCAGCCCACTGTCCTCTTCATTCCAGCCCCCAATGGGATGACCATGCCTGTCCCCATTTGGCAAACTAGCATGAAATGAACTGGAGGAAAAAGCAACTGTCTTCTTATGTTCAAGAGAAGGCTTTGTAGCTGGGAAGGTTTGAGGCTGAATTTCCCCACACTTAGATTGACCTCCCTGTTGAAATTTTTAAGTACTTGTGTGACTTACTTCTGAGAAAATCTGATATTCAGATTCCTAAATGTAGAGTCAAACACTACTCATACCACAAAAGGATTCTCCTGTTTTCAAAAGAATTGTTCTCATAGCACTCTTACAAATCGCTAATAGAACAGACAGCCAAACAAAAATGAACAAAACATTTGATCAAGCTTTTCCTTTGAAAGTTTATCTAAATGACTGATATCATAGAAAAGAATGCTCCACTGCATTAGTCATCATGCAAATACAAATTAAAACCGTAATCTAGTATCAACCGACACCCACCAGCATGAGTAAAATGAAAGACACAGGAATAGCAAGTGTTGATGGAGATACAGAGCAACTGAAATTCCCATTCACTGCTCGTGAGATGGGGAATCGGTGTAGCCTCTACAGAAAACTGACACTATTTTTAAAACTGAAAATATGCATAACCTCTGACTCAAAGATTCCACCCAACAGAAATGCACGTATATATCCACTGACACACATATTAGGATGTACCTATAAGCACTATTTGTTATAGAATAAATCTGGGCACTATAAAAATGCCAATTAGTGGTTGATACACAGGGATATAGTTGCACGATGGAGTATCTACAGCAATGACAATTAACCCAGAACTACCTGCAACAGCATGGATGAAATTTACAAACACAAGGCAAGCAAAGAGGATGGACGAAAAGAGCATAAATTATACGAATCCCTTCAAATAAAGTGAAACCTGGTAACATTAACCTATGTTCCTAGGAGTCAGGACACAGGTGGTCCTAAGGGGATAAGTGAGTGGAGGGTTCACGGGGAGGGGTCTTTATTGGCGTGTTCAGTTTGTGATATATGAACTTTTCAGAACGTATATGTGTACGCTCAGACACGTCTGACTCTCTGTGACCCCATGGACTGTAGCCCGCCAGGCTCCTCTGTCCATGGGATTCTCCAGGCAAGCATACTGGAGTGGGTTGCCACTTCCTTCCCCAGGGAATCTTCCCGACCCAGGGATCAAACCTGAATCTCTTGCATCTCCTGCCTTGGCAGGTGGATTCTTTTCCACTGCACCACTTGGGAAGTTCTTTATTAAACTTTAATTAAAAAAACCCTTTCTTGGAGTATGATTCACTTTATAAAATTTCCATGTCAGATGGAACTTTCTAGAATCACGTTTCATCCAGCATGAAATGCACCCCGGATATGCAGTTGCTTCGAGTGTCGTTCCTCCCACCCTATGTTCACTTATTCACTGTCCCTGCAGGACAGGGAATGAGCTAGGATTCAGGGAGCACTTCTGTTTGGGGGCCTCGGATCCTGTGCTTCTCGTATCACCCATGATACAACATGACATGTCCATGGCATGCTCTCCGGCTGGGTTTCACACTCTCCTTCCTCTCCACCCTACCCCGTTCCTCAGTGCCCAGCTGATCAGAAGATTCTTCAGAAGACACAGTGCTGAGTTGCAGAGGATTCCTTATTCCTCTGACTTGGTTATGGAACAAGTTCTGAGGCTGGTGCCCATCCTGTAGGAAGCGAACATTTATTATGTGCCTGGAATCACCTCCACACGCTCCCTCAGCCATGCCCATTTTACAGAGGAGGAAACTGAGAAGCTTCCCTCAAAAGGCCTCATCCTGGGATGTGATGCACTGGCCTCAGGATCCGGCTGGCCTCCGGCACCAGCACCCTGCCTGCTGTTTCCGAGAGAAGCCTGGCTCTGGGGTTTTCCTTGCCCTGACTGGCTCCCTTCCTTGTGCAGCTAATGACAGACCACCGCCGGCCCGCCATCTGTGGGGAGCTGTGCTCTCACCCCCTCCCTGCCGGGGCCTGGGACGACTCTCAGGACATGCCTGCTCCTGCTGGAGGCCTCGTCTCTCCCCAGATCCCAGTGGGGCTGAGAGCGGCTCGCCAAGCTCTGGGCCTGCTTGTTCTCTCTCTGCTGGAGAGAGATGGAGCCCCGGAGCCTGGCCCGCCTCTCTGCAGCAGGGGGAGCAGGCAGCTGGCCCACCCCGGCCCCGGGGAGGCTCTGCTCTGGGTGCCCGGCCCGCAGAGGCTTCCAGGCTGCCCGGGTTACCGCCCACACTGGCCACCCACGCTGGCCGTCCACATCCCCCAGGCAGCCCGACGGCAGGGTCCACAGCACAGCCTCGCTGTCCAGAGCGTCCGCCCTGCCGGTCACAGCACCGCCTCTGCAGACGTAAAGCTGCCCTGGAATGTGCCGGGGGAGGCTCGGTTCTGCCCAGGGATGTGATCACGGCTCAGCTTCAGGGAATGAGCTGCCGGGCCTCAGCTCACCCCAAATCCTTCGCTGCAGCCTCAAGCCGGAATTTCCCCCAGGCTTGCTTGTCCAGACCCCGGGGGGGCACACTGGCCTCCCCCCCATGCCCCAGTGTTGTCATGGAAACAGCAAACTGCCACGTCTCGGGGGGCCCATGGACACTCGTGATCTCTGTGCCTGGGGCTCCATTCTTTGGCCGACCCTCTGTGACCGCTTTCTGCACTTGGCATGCCTGCCTCGTCCTCGGAGGGAAAACTCCTGCAGGATCCCAGCAGGAGTCGCAGAGTTCCAGCTCAAACGACTGGAACCTCAGAGGCGTCCGCTGTTCATTTCACCAAAACAAGCCCAGAGAAGCTCAGTGACTGGCCCAGCATCGACACAGTCCGCGGTTTGCTCCGGGTGGTCCTAACTCACCCCGTCCAGGATCCAGGAGACGGAGCTCAGGGCCGCTAGGCCAGGACCCTCAGGGACCAGAGACCCCTCCCCAGCCCCGCCTCCTTCCAAGTGGGCAGGCTTCCCCCCGCTGGGGGCGCGCATGGCCCCTGCTGTCCACACAGCCCTGATCATCCAGGGCCTGCTTCTCTGCTCAGGAAAACTGGCCTCTATGCCAGCCCCACCCAATGAGCCTGGGTTAGGAAGTGGGCTCCAGCAAGGGCCACCAACAGAGCAAGTGGGACCAGGGGCTCAGCTCTTCCTGGAGGCACACAGCCCAGGGAAGAGTTATTCAAAGCACAGGGACAACAAGCTCCGGAGGTCACCAGGGCAGCCAGCAAAGCCCACCCTTCACCAACCAGCAGCCTCCCTGCTTGGGGGGGGTCCCCACATCCCAGCTCCCAGGGAGGCGAGTGGGCCACGAACCGGTGGGAGGGGTCTCCTCTCAGGAGGAGATTCAAGGTGCGTGAGGAGAGAGGTGGTCCATGTGGAGGGTACTTACAGTCCAATTCAAAACAGTCAATCCTAGAGGAAATCAATCCTGAATATTCACTGGAAGGACTGATGCTCAAGCTGAAGCTCCAATACTTTGGCCACCTGATGGGAAGAGCTGACTCATTGGAAAAGACCCTGATGCTGGGAAAGATTGAAGGCAGGAGGAGAAGGGGACGACAGAGGATGAGATGGTTGGATGGCATCACCGATTCAATGGACATGAGTTTGAGCAAACTCCGGGAGATGGTGGAGGACAGGGGAGTCTGGCATGCTGCGGTCCATGGGGTCGCAAAGAGTCGGACACGACCAAGTGACTGAACAACAACAACAGTTTTAGGAAGCAAACACAAATATTCTCAGGCCTCAAGTGAAGCCAGGCAGGCCTGTGAATCAGCTCAGAGAAATTCTCACGACAAACTCGGGAACCAGTCCCACCCCGCAAACTGGGGTTCAGTGCGCCCTCCCTGGCACCCCAGCTCAGGGCCTCCAGCCACAGAGCCCCCCACCTACCCATGCAGGACCGGGCCTGACACCTAGGATGCGCCCAAATATTGTAGCTGTTACTATCACCACGGGCCCCGACATCCCAGTGAGCCCACCTGCAGGAAACTGAGGCCTGGGACGCAGCCACAAAGCCGGTGAGAGGCCACATGCAGGTTCCGAGCCTCCCGGCCGAGGCTTGGACGATGCGCTTCTGACGGCCGAGCGCAACCTCAGCCCGGGCCCGCTGCGTGTCCCAAGAGGCGCTGACTCGGGAACCCCAGAGGCTGCTCCGGCCCAGCGGCCCTGGTCCACCGCCCCCACCCCCGCCCTCAGCCGTTTCAGCAGCTATGCTGTGCTCATTTCAGGTTTTTAATTTTTTTCTCTTCCTTTTTTTTTTGCTCCCTCTGAGACGCAAACGTTCGAACAAAGATGTGATGCTGGAATGAGGCATTAATTTCAATAGTCACTTGAAAGAAATTGCCGGGGAAATATCTCATTTTCCCATTAAGAGCCGTGGAGCCCAGGCCTCTGGCGGTTCTGCTCTGCACCCGCTCCAGGCCCCGACCCCCGCGCTGCCCTCCCCTCTCCTGCCAGCATCGCACTATACCCTGCAGGCGAGGTCTCACTCCCTGCCCTGGAAGGACGCCCTGGGCTCCATGTGGCTCCCCGACGGCAAATGCCCAACAGGCAGGCTCCTCTGGGGACGCCTCCCTGGAGGGGGTCCCCCGGCACACGGACGGGGCGGCTTCCTGGGGGCACAGAGCAGGTGCTCATCCTCTTCACATCTCGGGGACCACTCAGGGTGGGGGCGGGGGGGGCAGCGGGCACACAGGCCGGCTCCCCAGAGGTCCCGCCTTGACGGTGGGAAGTGGCTGGGGTCAGAAAAGGGTTTCCAGCCTCCCTGCGGCCTCCACACCACAGGGCCAGGAGGAGGACACGCCTTCCCAGGCCCCTGCCTGGGCAGCGGCTCACCTGCGGAGCCCGAGGTTGACGGGTGTGGCTGGCCTGAGAGAAGGAGGGTGTGTCTTTCTCTCCAAATCCAGAGCCCCCCCGCCTCCCCCGCCCCAAGGCCCAGGCCTGCGTGAGGCAGAACCAGAGGCTGAGAAGGGGGTCTGGTCCTCCCTCAGCCTTCCATCCCCCCATGTGGTGACCACCGACCCCTCACCTCCCCGGCGCCCAGCTCTCCCCCGGTTCTATTCCTGCAGGCCCCGTTCTCGCCTGTCAGCTAACCTCCCGTCAACAAATACTTGTGAGGCACTCCACCCAGGGCTCTTTCTCTCTTACAAAGAGCAATTACTATTTAACAAACTTATTTATACATATTTTTAATGTTATCTAGGGGCCTCCCGTGTAGCACAGTTGGTAAAGAATCTGCCTGCAATGCAGGAGGCCTGGGTTCAATTCCTGGATCAGGAAGATCCCCTGGAGAAGCAAAAGGCAGCCCACTCCAGTATTCTTGCCTGGAGAATCCCATGGACAGTGGAGCCTGGTGGACTACTGTCCAGGGGGTCGCAAGAGTCAGACACGACTACTTAGTGACTAAACTACCGTCACCACCAATGTTATATAAAAATTGTTATGATTAGAAATTAGAGCCGAGGTGTGTGGCGCCCTCCAGGACATGACCCGTGTCCGTAGGCTCGAGCCCGTCCACCACGTGTGGAGACTGGGTGTGGGACCCACCACAGCCTGGGTTACAGAGGAAGGGCTGAAGCCCAGAAACTTGGTCCTGTGTCCTGAGGTCCTGCAGCCGAGCTCTGAGGATCCGAACCCAGCTTCTCTCTGCCCCAGTGGCTGAACGCTTGACCTGGTGGCCTGGACCGTTGTCCATCCAGCCCTCAAGACTCAACGGAGTCCGTCTCCAGGGAGGGTGCCTGAAAACTGGCAGGAAGGTGCTCGGCGCTGGGGGCCCCACTACGCCTGTGTGGGTCCACGGCTACGGACGCCGGCGGCCCCATTTAGGTCTCACCTGAATGAGACGGACGAGGGGACCACAGCCACTACGGAAAACAGGACGAAGGGGCCTCAAAAAGTTAAGAATACAGCTTTTATATGTTAACACAAATGCCTGTTTCCTGTGTACAGTGAGGTGAACAAAGCTAACAGGAGTTTGGAGCAGAGGAAGGTTTACTGCAGGACCGTGCGGAGACAGGTGGCCCATGCCCTGAAAGGCCCAGACTCCCAGAAGGGTTTCGGCAAAGCACTTCTAAAAGCCAGGTGGGGGAGTCGGGCCGTGGGGTCTGTGGTCGTCTCATATACAAGCCTCTGGTTGACTGATGACGAGCTAGCAGGTGGTGTCACAGGGTGAACTGTGTCAGACCTTAGGCTGCTGAAGACCTGGGGCTGTGTGCTCAAGGTCATCAAGTGGTTAACATCTTCCATTTGGTGGGGGTTTTGCATCTGCAAAACAGCTCAGGAAGTGTGCCTCACATGCTATAGTCTGGGTACTTCAGAGAGGTGCTAAAGCAGAGGATGTGGGTAGGGTCTGCCCCACCCCTTCCCAAAGACCCCACGGGGTCCTGCTTGGTTACAATGGAACATTACTCAGCCTTGAAAAAGGGAGAGCCCTCCCATTGGCAATAACATGGATGAACCTGGAGGACACTACACTTAGTGAAAAAAGCAGACAGAGAAAAAGAAAGTGAGTGGTACTTTTAGACACGTGGGCTCTTGATGCAGCCCAAGTCACAGAAGCAGAGAAGCTTGGACACAGGAGCCAGTGAAGGGACAGCACTTCGTTTATGCCGGATGAGCAAGTTCTGGGGACACAGAGGACAGCGTGGTGACCCTGGGTAACACGGTGCCGTACTGCGTGCTTGAAATGTGCTAAGACGGTAGGTCTTGAGTGTTCTCGTCCAAGGAAACAAAGCAAAGGAAATGGTGACTGAGGTCGGGTCCTGGGTATGTTAGCTCGCTCACTTGTGGGGACAGCTTCATCGTGTGTTCCGTGTGTGGTCAGTTGCTTCAGTCGCGTCCGACTCTGCGACCCCATGGACGGTAGCCCACCAGGCTCCTCTGTCCAAGGGATTCTCCAGGCAAGAACACTGGAGTGGGTAGCCATGCCCTCCTCCAGGGGATCTTTCTGACCCAGGGATGGAACCCCAATCTCCTGCACTGGCAGGTGGGTTCTTTACCACTGAGCCACCTGGGAAGCCCTAGAAGGGTCCTAGGAACCAACAAAACTGCAGATGAAGGCAGAGGCCATCTATAGCCCCAAGAGATGGGGTAGGGGGGAACCCAGTCATTTTCTCCAACATGAGGCCCCATCTCTTTGCTTACTTTCAATATCAGTAAAATAATTTCAGGCACGCACCCCAATATGATTTATAAATTCTACAAACATGCTCCCGAACTAATGAAAGCATCACAAAGCAGACACAAAGGTCAGCATATTAAAGGAAGAACACAGAACTCCACCTCGATTTCTGGTGTTTTCTCCCTGCATGCCCTGAGGTCCCAGGCTGGCCCTGCTGGGCTGGTGGGCACGGCTTATGGACCCTGGTGGGAAACCCGCTGGGGTCTGAGTGCGAGGCGGGAGGGGGGCAGCCCACAGACAGGCCCTTCCCCACAGGAAGCTGGTGGGTGAGGCTTCGGAAGCACAGACTTTGGGGTCAGACGGAAGCAGGATCTGAGCTCAGCCCCACCTCTGAGGAGCCGCGTGGCCTAGGAGACGACCTTCCTCTCCAAGCCTCGGCTTCCTGACTTCAATGAGGGAGACAGGCCTCTGCTCAGAACTGATGAGGTGCTGGCCACAGGGCATGGCACGTGTGGGCACACAGGTGTGCGAGGAGTCCTCTGCCCCACCCTGCCTGGGTATCTGGAAATCAGTCCTGAGTGCTCAGTCGTGTCCAACTCTTTGTGACCCTGTGGACTGTGGCCCACCAGGCTCCTCTGTCCATGGGATTCTCCAGGCAAGAACACTGGGGTGGGTTGCCGTGCCCTCCTCCAGGGATTTTCCCGACCTAGGGCTCGAACCCACGTCTCTGACGTCTCCTGCAACAGCAGATGGGTTCTTTACCACTAGTGCCACTTGGGAAGCCCAGTCAGTCCTGGGGATGAATCTAAACAGGAGGAGATGGCCCCCAAGGTCCCCTTTGACTCTTGGGCACACCTTCCCCTGCAACCATGAGAGGGGCGGGCCTCCCACAAAGCAGGAGACCTTCCGGGTAGAGAGAAGTCCGTGAACACACACAGACATTATTTTGGTTTACCTCTTCTTTCAGCACCTTCCCAGTTGTTTTTCCACAGGTGCCTGTAAGTCTCTTTGGCAACTTAGAAAGCAGAGTAGGCCCAGAAAAACAGTCCAGGAGCAGTAGAAATTTTTTTTGGCCTGAACAGTGCGGTGGAAGTGTGCTATCTCCAAGTCAAGGCCGTTTCTCCCAACCCACATTGGCCCCCGGGGCCCCAGGCTGCCGCCCCACATGGCGAAGTCACGCGCCCCCTCCCGAAGGAGCAGTGCTGGATGGTCAGAGCCGCTCACCAGCTGGGCTGACCTCTGACCCCGCCCGAGTGGCCCGGGGACTGTGGCCTGGGACAGAGCATTTCAGGAGAGCACTCCAGGGCAATCAGTCCCAGGACTGTCTTCCCCTGGAAGAACTGCTTTCCAACTGGCACCAAATCAAACCCGCATTTCAGCAGGGCTTGGGGGGTGGGGAGCTATCGGGCTGTGATGATGGAGAAGGGATGCAGGAGACGCGGGCAAGGCGGAGGGAGGAGGCGGCGTGGCTGCTTGGCCTCGGCTGCTCCCAGCAACCGGAGCCCTGTTCTCTCTCCCATCCTCCCCCAGAGCTCTTCACGTACAAGTGTTAGACTCCGCTGGGCTGCAGCGGGCACACTGACGGACGACCCAGCAGGCTTCGAGGATGCCTGCCCAGTGCCAGCCTGGATTGCAAAGACCTTAGGGGAGTAGGTGCTGGCCTAGACGCCCCTGGTGACCCGTGCTCTCTGCCAGCCGCCTGCAGCGGCCTTTCGCCCTTGCCTTCCTTGCTGCCCACCCAACCCCCATCCCGGTGAAAGGCTCTCAGCCCCCAGCACCATCCTCATGGCACTTTCAGCGCAAAGTTGCATAAGCTTTCACTCCCCCCAATCCCCGCCACCCGCCCTGCCCTGGCTTGGCCTGCCGGCTCCGCTCCAGCCACTGTGAGGACAGGAGGAATTCATCTGCAGAGGACAAGCTCAAGTCTCTGGTGGAAAACAAATGCATGTACTGCAGTAAATGGGAGCAGCTTAAAAAAAAAAAAAGAGCACAAAATCCATTGGGGACCCCGTTGCCATAGGAACTGGTGTTACAGCTGCTTCCGATAATTAATGGAGGGCTTTGCTATTACGGTCTTCTTGAAACTTCGCTCTCCCCACTGCTGCACTGCAGCATGTGGCAGCCTCCCCATTCATAAATATTTCATCACCCCGGACAGCGCAGGGCCCGCTCTGCTGAATCTCGGTCCCGGCTTCTCTCAGCTTCGCTCTCTCCCTCCGCCTCCTGCGTCTGCTTGCCTGCCGGGCGTCCTCTACCTCTAAACCCGGAGGGGCGGCTTTCGCGCCCTAGTTTTCAGAGTCCAGGTCCTGGGCCTGGTCTTCCTTCCTCAGGGTCTCTGGCCTCCCTCCCTCGTGGCATAGTCAGCTGGGGCCCTGCAGCCGGCCGCCTTGCTTTCTCCCCGAGGGCGCCCTGGGCTTCCGGACCTGCTGTGAGCTGGCCGAGCTCGGGTTTCTGCTCAGTGCGGAGTCCGCCTGCCCTGCAGGGTTTGAGAGAGAGACCCTCGCCCCCAGCCCCGCTGCCCCAGATATACTCAGATGTTGGTCCCCTTAGCGGGGGGTGGCTGGCCCCGGTTTTCATCTAGATGAAATAACATCCGAGGGTTTTTCTCCTCCTGGCTGCCCTGGACAGCAGCGGGAACTCTCTGGAAGGCGTGGCACAGGGAGGGCCCTTCACAGGCACAGGGGGGAGAGCTGGCCCCCCTCCTGGGGACCCCACAGGGCGCTGCTGACCGGAGGAGTCCCGAGCTGGAGTCAGGCACCCGGGGTCCAATTGAGTGCATCACGGGCGGAGATCAGGCTCGGGGTCACTGTCCCCTCCGTCCTGCGCTTCCTGGGAGGGTCAGGGCCCCATTAGCGATGCTTTCAGCTCCATGAGCCTTGCTCTGGAGGAGGTGCTGTGCTGGGTGGACGGGCCCTTTTCCTCCGGTTCAGGCAGCACAATGGGTCCCAGCGGTGACCCAGGGGTATTCCCCAGCTCCCCAGGGCTCTAGACTTGGCTCCCTGCCCCGAGAGGATAAGCCCAGCCCTGTCACTGGCCTGGCCCTGCCCCTCTCCCCTCAGAACCGCCTTGGGAGCCTTGTTCTTGGAGAGCACCTCCCCTCCAGGCCTGATTTCCACACCTGCCACGCGTCCCTGGTAAACGAGTGGTGCGCTTGTCTGGTCCGAACCTCCCCTAACAGGGGCCCAGCTGGTCACACCAGTGACAGTGACTGAAAGGGGAGCGGAGGCTCCCCCGGAGGCTGAGGACAACTAGCCCTGCAGGGCGTTCACTCTGCACAAGGCACGTTCCATTCGGAGGGCTCTGCACACGGGGCGCAGGGGGCGGCTCGGAGGGCTTTCCCGGTCCCTGCGTGTGTGAGCGGGATGGCTGCGGTGTGGGCTCAGCTCCTGCCAAAAGCGCTCTTCCCCCTCGGAAGGGAACCTGGGCGCCTTCTCCCTGGGGAGGTGGTGCAGGGGCCTCAGGTCTGGAGTTCAGTCTGCTTCTGGGATTCTTGTCCTTAGACCTCAGCTGCTTCACTTCTTAGCGAATGCAAAGTGGGTTGAACGTGGACCCCGTAGTCCACACCTGCCAGCGCCAGGTCAGACAATGATTCCTTAAATCCAGAACACTTTATGCAGTTTCCAGGGGTTTCCACCCTGTCTCACCTGACAACACCCCAGGACGCAGACACCTCTTAGCGAATGCAAACGCCTACCCTGTCTGCATCCTGGAGTGTTTCAGGTCAGACCAGGTGGAAACCCCTAGAAACTGCACAGAGAGTTCTAGATTTAAGGAATCATTGTCTGACCCGCCGCTGGCCAGTGTGGGCAACAGGATTCGTGTTCAACCAAATGCAACGTGCAGAGACGTCAAGACGCAGGGCATAAGGACCTACTGTACAGCACAGGGAACTGAACTCAACACTCTAATGACCTGGATGGGAAAAGAACCTGAGCAGGTAGACGCATAACTGACTCGCTTTGCTATAAGCAGAAGCTAACACAACATTGTTAATCAGCTAGACTCCGATAGAGCTGATTCCTGACCCAGGGATGGAACTCATGACCCCTGCACCACCTGGGAAGCCCAATACGCCAATAGAGATTAATTAAAAAGATACAGGGCGGTTGGTGGTGGTGGCCATCTGTGCCCACCCCCCACATTACAGATGCAGCCATTCCTTGGGGTGGCATGAGGCATGTCTGAATGGCTTCCAAAACGACCAATCCTTTGATGTTAAATTTAAATATATAAACTTGCAAGCTTCTCATCCGAGTTCCCTGGGAAAGGGAGTTTTAGTTTTGGTGTCTCTTTTTGTAGCAGGCAATTAATGATACTGTTTAAACCCCTGGGTCTACGGGTGGACCCTCTGGACTAGAATCCCATGGCATTCCTCAGCACAGAGCCCTGCTTGCTTTGACAGCGCCTAGCCGGCCTAGGGGACTGCGTATGTGTGCAAGAGGAGAGGGGTCCAGAGGAGGGGGCACGCTGAGCTGCACAGGGCCGCCCCCTCCGTGTGGACCCCTCTCTTTGCTTCTGCGCCACGCGTCCCTCTCGGCACTCCCAGACAGCACGCCGCAACAGTGCCCCTTCACACACAGGCACCTCCAAGTTGGGGACTTAACAGTTTGGAGAAACCCGTTAGAAGCAACAGCCAGCGTTGCAAAGCTGGCAACGGTCTAGGGCTCTTTTTTGCCGTTCCCCATTTTAACTGTTAAAATCCAACTCCGACATCGCACGCGCGGATGAAATCAACCGTCTCTTATCAGATCCCAAATCTGTCAGCTGGAGTCTACCAGCCGCCTGGAGCCAGAAGCCTGTTCGCACGTGTGACTTGAGCTGAACAGGGGCTGGGACGATAGCGAAGTCAGCTCTGCTCCAGCGCCTGCCTTCCCCAACATTTGCTCACTTGGAGCCCGGGAGGCAGGCCGCCAGCCTCCGTCTCCCCGGCGGGCTTCCAGGCCCCTGTGGGACCAGCGACCAAACGCAGTCCTCTGCTCCCGCCGGTGTCCACGACGGGGGCGGCCCGGGGCACCAGAGCCCGACCGGGGAGAGGGGATTCACCCCGCCCCGCCCGGCCCAGTGCTTTCAGGGCTGGGGGCTCTGCTCCCAGGCGGGGTGGGCAGCTCCCGGATGGACCTGGACACACGCCACTGCACTTCCGTCCAAGACGCCTGCTCCCAGGACATCTGCTGGAAAGAAACAAAAGACTTCACAGAATGTAAGTTTCCCAAGGACAGGTTTGCAGTTAATCCATCTACAGATTCCCCGGTCTGGCACAAGAGCAATATTAATAAGAACCATTCACTGGGCATCTGCTGGGTGCCAGGCACTTGACATCATCTTGTGAGTGTAAACAGATATATACTTTTTTAAGCTCATGAAATTAAGGAAACTTCCTGAGATAGTGAAAAAGCAAAGCCCCTGTGCGTTTCCCTGGACTCTTATGATAATGATGGATGAGTGGATACGTTGAATGAATGAATGAATGGGTGAGGGGGTGAGTGAAGTCTTTCTTCCTGTCTGTTAACCAGTTGCTGCATTTATCTGACGGAGGACGAGGGACGAGCATGGCACACGGCAGGTGCCCACGGCTGTGAGGTGAAGGTGGGGCCCCAGCCCCACCCGAGTGAGGAGGCTGAACCCTCACGGGCACAGGAGCAGAAGCCCCCTTGTCCCTGCAGCCTTCACGCCTGAAGCCCAGCCCCCAGCTGCTGAGACTGAGCCGCCCCAGGCTCTGCGGCTGCGTCCTGCGGGCAGGACGGGCTGGCCCGGTCAGGCAGGCAGGGCAAGGCCCCGCACCTGCGGCCCTTGTGCTCGTCTGGTCTGCAGATGCTGGGACGAGGCCCACCCGCAGGGTGTGCGCCTGCATCGTTGCTCCAGCCGTGTCTGACTCTGCGACCCCGAGGACTGCAGCCCGCCAGGCTCCTCTGTCCACGGGACTCTCCAGGCAGGAAGACTGGAGTGGGCTGCCGTGCCTCCTCCGGGGGATCTTCTCAATCTAGGGATCAGACCTGCGTCTCTTATGTCTCCTGCATTGGCAGGCGGGTTCTTTACTGGGAAGCCCACTCATATTGGGGGGAGGCGGTCTGCTTTACTCAGTCTACCAGTTCAAGGGCAAATCTCATCTAGAAACACCCTCACAGACACAGCTAGAATAAGTGTGATCAACTATCTGGGCACCCATGCCTCAGTCAGGCTGACTCCACACATAAAGTTAGCCACCCACTACTCACAAGTGCTACCAGCTCCTAGGACTTTAAGTGTCTGCAGCTGGCCTCCACTCCTCCCCTCTGCCAGCCGCCCCTTCTCCTGCCAGCCTCCCAAGCTGGGACCAGGGCCTAACAACCCCCCTCAGTCCACATGGCTCAGCCTCCGAGCCCCGTGGAGCCCCCTCCAGAGACGCCCCCCGCGTCCCCTCCCAGCTCTCCTCCCGCGGCGCCCGCCCGCCCCTGGGCCCCGTCAGGTGCCTGAGTTTCGCGCTCTCCCTGGTTGTCGTTCCCCCTCCAGGCTTTTCCCCGCTTCACGTCCTTCTGCGATGCCGTGCCCTGGCCTGGAGTCTATGGTCGTGGTGTATTTGTTGTTGTTCAGTCGCTCAGTTGTTGTCCGACTTCTTGCGACCCCATGGACTACAGCATGTCAGGCTTCCCTGTCCTCCGCTATCTCCTGGAGTTTGCTGAAGTTCATGTCCATTGAGTCAGTGATGCCATCCAACCATCTCATCCTCTGCCGCCCCCTCCTCCTTTCGCCTTCAATCTTTCCCAGAATCAGGGTCTTTTCCAATGAGTCGGCTCTTTGCATCTGGTGGCCCAAGTATTGAAGCTTCAGTTTCAGCATCAGTCCTTCCAATGAATATTCAGGGTTGATTTCCTCTGTTTACATATAAACTTACATATTTATATATACATTTAAAGCTTTTCCCCTAAAATCTAGAGTATATGCACATATGTCCAGCACCATGAATCCTCAAATGACATTTTCTTTTCTCCCAAGATTTTTACTGACTCTTCTTCATAGATCAAACATTAATCTAGGTACTAGTCCCCATTATTGCTTCCTTGTTCACTCACTTTTCAATTTCATCACTAATTCAAAGCTTATTTGAAGGTATTGTGAAATATTTAAGATGTACCCAATGTAGGTAGAATAAATTCAATGCACTACTCTGCATCCACCATCTGATTGAACAAATAAAACATTGCACATACATATGATGGAGAAGGCAATGGCACCCCACTCCAGTACTCTTGCCTAGAAAATCCCATGGATGGAGGAGCCTGGTAGGCTACAGTCCATGGGGTCACTAAGAGTCGGATACGACTGAGTGACTTCACTTTCACTTTTCACTTTCATGCATTGGAGAAGGACATGGCAACCCACTCCAGTGTTCTTGCCTGGAGAATCCCAGGGACGGGGGAGCCTGGTGGGCTGCTGTCTATGGGGTCACACAGAGTCGGACACGATTGAAGCAACTTAGCAGCAGCAGCAGCAGGATACATATGAAACTTTCACAGTATCAGCTCCCCATGAACAGGTGAACTGTGAAATCAGACCTTAAAATCACTGTTCTTTGCTTTACATAGTTACTACATATGCATTCATCCCTACACAGGATGTAGTACCATTTTCATGTTTTATTTTTAATATAAATGAATCTCAGTGTATGTCATCTTTTGCAACTTGCTTTCCTTATTCAACACTACATTTTTGAAATCCATGAATGTTAATACATAACACACTGGCTCTTGCATTTTTCATGGCTGCATAGTACTCTGCACACGAATACATCACAATCTGTGAATCCGTTGTTCTACTGATGAACATTTAAAGAAACGCTGCTACGAACCTTCTAGGACAGATCTTCCTCCGTCTTTCATTGTGGTCCATCATCTTAACAGATTTTCTAATGTTAAACCAGCTTTGGATTTCTGGGAGAAACCCAACTTGCTCAAAATGTCTTTATTTTTTATAAAGTACTGAATTTGGTAGGAAACAGTAATATGGAGGCCCTCAATCGGTCGTAGGTGGCAGGTGAAAAAAGTGGAGTGTTAGTCCTTCAGTCGTGTCTGACTGTGTGACCCCATGGACTGCAGCCCGCCAGGCTCTTCTGTCCATGGGATTTCCCAGGCAAGAATACTGGAGCGGGTTGCCATTCCCTTCTCCAGGGCACCTGCCTGAGTGGCAGGTGGCCAATCCCAAAGTCAGGACCATCGCTGAAGGGCCCCGAGTAACTCCGGGTGGGCAGCGTGCTCGACTCTTCCTGACTGTTGCAGGCACCTGATCCACACCTCCTGTCCAGCTCCCTCCTCCTGTGGGCACCCTCCCCCAGCTGCAGGTCTCCGGCTGACGTCTGCTCTCCTAGTGGAGTCGAGTAAGACGGCAGCTGCCAGGTAGAGGCCCCGCCCAGCTGGGTCATTGCCAGGCGGTGGGCCTGCCTCTTCTCCTCTCCCTTAACTGAGACTTGGCCATCTGCCCCAAGAGCCCAAATCTGCCAGGGTCCATGCTCACCCCTAGGGCAGCAGGAGAAAATGCCGCCTACACACCAGGTGGTGGAGGTTAATACTGGACAATCAACTTGAGACCGAGATGCAAGTCGCATCTTACTGAGAGAGGACGGCATGCTTGGGTGGGAAGAACAGCTTCTTTATGACGATGCAAGGTTTTTGTTTTCTGACCACGCTCCGCAGCAGGTAGGGTCTTTGTTCCCCTACCAGGGATCAACCAGGCCCCCTGTAGTGGGAGCGCCGAGTCTCAGCCATCGGACTGTACGGGAGTCACCGATTGTTTTGGTGGCACCCCCGTGGCATGTGGGATCTTAGTTCGCTGGCGGGGGATCAAAGCCACGTCCCCTCTTGGAAGGGCGAAATCTTAGCCACTGGACCACCAGGGAAGGCTGGAGGATGCTAGGACTTTTAAGGGAGGTAATTTGGCATATATATTTTAAGGGAGGTAATTTGGTGTATATATATATATATATATATATATATATATTTTAAGAGAGGTAATTTGGCATATATATATATCTATATATATCTATATTTTAAGGGAGGTAATTTGGTATATATATATCTATATATCTATATTTTAAGGGAGGTAATTTGGTATATATATATCTATATATCTATATTCTAAGGGAGGTAATTTGGTAGAGGGCTATCTAAAGACGAGGGGGAAGAGGAGAGAGAGCTGAGTGGAGAGGGGTCTTCCGGACCTGCCTCTTCAGCGTCTCTGCTCGCTTCAAGCAAGTCAGTAGCGGGATGCTCAATGTCCTCAGGGAAGCATGAGGCAGGGTCTGCCTCCGCCATCCCGGGAGCTCCTTCTGGCTTTGTTATCTGTGGGAAACCCCAAATACCTGGGCACAGGGGATTCAGAGCACCTTGAAGAAACAGAAATGATCACTCAGGCTTAAAAGAGGGGCCTGACCACTTCCACCATTGCCACTCAGGCCTGCCTCTCCGAGAGGGCAAATCCTGGAAAGGGAAGGGCCGCAGGGGGTGCCTGACCTTATAGGATCCTCCGCCCCTGACGCCCCCGCCGGCTCTCCGTGGCAGCCTGGGCGTGTGGATGCCCGCGGACCAGATGGACATTTGCACTCTGTGAACCTGGGCGGGGAGGGGAGGGGCCCTGGGGATGAGCTCAGTCACACAGTCCGTCTGCAAGTTCAGGGTCGGAAAACGCACCGGGGACATTGGGACACGGTAGGTCATCCGGTCTACGGGCCATGAGACACGCCCACCACTCCTTGTGGAGCAGCGAATTCTGCCCTCCGGGCCTTGTCAGCCCACAGCTGCAGCGCAGGCTGGGGCGGGCATGCAGCTGCAAACAGCAGGTGCACCCCCGGGAGGAGGATGCAGCCACCGGAGCACCTGACTCACACTTGGGTACCTGGTGACGGGCAGGACCCACCAGGCTGGCCTTTAAGGCTGTGAAAAGTCAGTGGCGAGAAGGGTGCTGGAAGCTTCTGAGCTTCTTGCCAGCGGCGAGCGCCACGTGCTCCCAGGCTCGGAGCATCACCAGGGTAACCCGTCTGGAGGCAGCGGGTCACTGCGCAATCGGAGGAGTGAGTTTGAGACTCCTTGTTCCTAATTTCTCCCCAGAGTAATCACTGTCCGTTATGCCCGTGTACACTTCCCATTGGGATAGGGACATTCGACACGCCACAGGCTGCATGTCATTAGACGCAGCAGAGCATGCTGGTGGTTCTGTTTTACTAAGGAAAATGGAAATAAATTCAGCGCAGAGAAAAGATCAAACCATGAAGTTGCACAGAAACAGGAATGAACCAGAGGGTTCTCTGGGCTGTGCTTGGTGCTGATTCCTCAAGTTTGCCGTTAAATTGTCTTTTAAAGCTGTTTTCTTTATTTCTCCCCCGTTTTAAACTAATTCTCTCCAACCATCCAGCACAGATTCAGAACAATTAACCCGGAAAAGAGGGGGAAAAGGGAAGGTCGTCTTGGTAACGGGAGACTTTGAGCGGCTGCAGCTCCCTGCCCGGAGGACCTGATTCCCGCGTTCCTTTACCGCTCCTGTGCCCACTCTGTCAGCATCCTCTCCTGGAGGCAGCAAGGAAGCTGGAGAAAGACAGCGCCAACACCCCCAGGCTCAGGGGACCATCTCCGCCTGATACAGCCCCTGCTTCTCCCTCAGGATTTCTAAATCTGCTCTTGGTGGTCGGTTGCAATTCTGGGTTCCCCCTGTTTTAAGCTCAAGTCTCTGTCTGGATCATCAGAAATGATTTTGGATATAAAACTGTACCCTTTGACCCAGAAATTCTAGCTGAATGAACTAATCTCCAAGATACAGAAAGTTGTGGATCTGAAGATGTTCACGGCAGCGTGTTTTATACTGGTGACAGGTGGACAGCGGCTTGCCTATATGAAATAGTGGATGATTATGCAATGCGTGAGTGCAATGGGATGGTTAGATTCCCTGTGTCTTACTTCCTGCTGAAATGGCACCGTGGTTCCCAATAGGGGTCCTGGGGGATCCCTGGGGTGCCTCAGTGGGGGGCAGTCTGGGAGATGCTGTGAACACATCACAGAGCAAAGTGAAAATCCCCACATTCCCCCAGCAAGGCTGTGAAGGCTATCAAAAATATTAAGTTCCTTTGCTTTAGGCAGGAATTAAATCAACCCAGGGTGGTAATAAGGGTTATCTCCTGCAGATCAGAGACTCTGGCTGGCAGTATGTATATCTTTGATTAATTTTAAAAATGAGAAAATGAATAAATTATTGCTTGGTAAATGCACTTGTTTGGTAGATGAGAATCTCTTAAAACATGGGGTCCTGGGGGAGAAAAATCACAAATGAGTTTCTTAGTGGTAAATAAAATTCATGAAAGTGTCAGCCTGCTCGGCAAACAGTGGCCTGGCCTCAGCCCCTTTATTCCTCCCATGAAGGGGTGACTTGTTGTGCGGGCCTGGGATTCTGAGGGTTCTCAGATGGGAACCCTCACTGAGGCACCCCAGGGACCCCCCGGGACCCCTACTGGGATCCATGGCCTGGGATTCTGACACATAGGGGTGGGAGGTGAGAGATACGTGTCTTCCAGGGGAGGCCATGCAGTCCAATCTCTGCCAGCATCTCAGCATCATCAGTGGCAAGAGGTCCTGCAAGCGACAAGGCCCAGGACAGTTGCGTCCCTCCGAACTCCTCTCCTGCTATCCTTCTGGCTCACAGATGGATGCCTCCATTGGCTGTCTTCATCACCTGGGCCGGCCGGGCCCCGGGAGCATCCTCTCTCTTTCCAGCCTCCCATCCATGCAGCCTTGTCCTCCCTACAGCCGGCTCCTGTGGGGACTGCAGCTGGCTCCTCCTGGCAGGCCCCCTCTGCTCCTCTGGCCAGTTTCTTAGGTCACGGGTATGTTCTTCTGCTCTTTGCCTGCAGAGCTGTGGCCACATCACTCCTTAGCACTGAAGGCAGCCATGGCTTCTGCCTTTTCAGGTCTATCACTCACCAGCCTTCTGGAAACCTGGACCCAGGCACGTGCAGCCTGACCGGTGGGGCTGGTTGTGCCCTACCTCCGAGCCTTTGGGGCTTCCGTAACTGCTTTCCTGACATTTGGCTTGGAAAAGTGACAAAGGGCTTTGCGTTGTGATTTCTGGTGACACGTAGTGCTCCTGACAGCAAATGTGGTAAATCCCAGGGAACCAGAATGCTGGGTTCCTATGTGACTTTGAACCAGTCCATCCACCTGTCTGAAAAGTATGGTTGCCATCTACTGAATCATGCATTACAGACACACAAAAATGAGTTATCTAAAGGGCTTCTCTGGGGACTCAGATAGGAATCTGCCTCCAATATGGGAGACCTGGGTTTGATCCCTGGGTTGGGAAGATCCCCTGGAGAAGGGCATGGCAACCCACTCTGGTATTCTTGCCTGGAAAATTCCATGAGCAGAGGAGCCTGCATGGCTATAATCCATGGGGCCACAAAGAATCAGACATGACTGAACACACACTCATAGGACTAAAAAACACTAGAGAAGCAGGCGCCTGGCAGTGATAAACGTACTTGGAGAAGAGCCAGCTCCGGAGGGACATGGAGCCCTGGGTCACGAATACCAACACCCCTGCCCGATGAATCCACCAGTGCCTGTCCCGACCCTCCATGACAAAAATCCAGACATGGGGGAGTCTGGAGGGGCGGGCCCACTTAGGAGCCCTGGGAACCTCTAGGCTGAGCAGCTTTCCTGCCATACACACGGGCGGCTCCCGCTGCCTCTCAGCCTGGCCTCCTAGTGCCCCGCTCAGTGTGGACTCCAAGCTTCAGCATAACTAGTTCTCCAGCAGAGACTAGCGGCCCTTCACTACACACTTTCTGACGCCCTCGCTCAGCAAGAAGGCGGCAACATCCAGGAGGAGACACCGAGAAACGACACCGGGCCTGGAACCAAGAGAAGTGGGTTCTCATCTGGGCCCTGTGAGCTCTGGTCGCCAAGTAGCTGGATGGCTTTGGGTCAGTCTGGGTGACACTGTGGCTTGCCTATGAAATACCATCTCCCACTCCCCTTATCTATTTGTTTATTTATTTTTTGGTAGCATCTTTTTTCCTACAATAGAGGCTAGAAATGATAGACACTTCCCTTCCCAAGTCTTGAAGCTGGACTGCGGATTTGTGAACAAATCCTGGCCAGTGAGACTTGAAGAGAAGGCTGTTTTCTCTATGAGAAAAAGAAATTTGTGGAGGGAAACCGAGATCCTGTGCTCCCTCCATTTCTTCTGTTGGAGGGTGTGTGGAGACATGCTGGCTGGTGCATCTGCAGCCATGCTGTAACCATGAGGGGAAGACATCACCCATCTGCTGCAGCTGGCAGAGCAGAAGGAAGAGCCTGGGGTCTCAGTGAAGCACTGGGCCAGTGAACCAGACCTGTCTCCTCCAGCCTCACTGTTCTGAGGTAACTGTCTAAGCCAGTCGGCACTGGTTATTCATCCACGTAGTGCAGAAGTCATTTTACTGCTCTGGGCCTCAGCAATTCACCCCTAAAATGGGGCCACCAGACAAATGATCACTAAGTTTCCTTTGAGTCTAGATCTCCTAGGATACTGCCCTGTGCCACATCTTCCCAGACCCCGCGGTCACTTTAGTTGGGAGGGTGGCCCTCTCTGAACCCACAGCCGCTCTCCTTCCACTGTCTGCTTACCCGGCAGCATGCAAACAGCTTCCCATACACAGGGTCCCGTCATCCTTACAACATCCACTGCAGACCTGCTCCGAGAGATTAAGGGGTTACGGACCCCATGTTTGAGCTTGCCTCTGCCTGATGACAAAGCCCATGTTTTCAACCATTTTGCTAAACCGCCTGTCTTCTTGAAAACACGCTTGAAGCGACCCCATTCAACGGTATTTTTCAGGCCCCAAGGCCCACACGCGGCATCAGTCCAGGAGTTAACAGGCTTTCCTGGCCTGGGCTGAGCTGCCAGCGAGCATCCCCGCGAGCCTGCTGGAGGGGCTGGCACAGAGGAGGAGAGGCCGGTTATCTGAGCGCCCGGCCCACCCTGCGCCGGCAGAGCAAGACCTCAGAGACTCCAGCCCCGCGGCGCCCTGCAGGGAGGTGGCCGGCTTCCCCTCCATCTGCCGGTGCTCCTGGTGGGGCGGAGGGGCTTCGGGAGCCAGGAGGAGGCCGGGCCGCCCGCCCAGTCCGCCACACAGCGACAGGAGCGCTGACTGCAGTCCTCACCAGGGAGTGGCCCTTTGCCAGGCGCTGTGCCCTCATCCAAGGGGTGAGACCATGAACAGACCCGACGTGTTTCCCTCCGGTGAGCCTGTGGCTTCATTCTCATCATCCGGGTCCGAATTAATCCAGGCCAGAGCGGCCTCTTCCAGACGGCTGGGCAGGAGGCAGGGAGGGAGGGGAGGAGGGAGGGAGAGGACGGAGAGGGGGCAGTGGGGGGCAGACTTGGTGGCTGGTGGTACCCAGGCAGCTCAGACGCGTGGTCCAGAAGGACTGAGGGGTGGGCTGCATGTGGCCGGGCTGTGGTCCTCACAGCAGCCAGCCGGGAGGGAGCCTCATGGGGTCTGATTCTCAGCGGGGCCACGTGTTACCCTTTCCTGGTGGCAGAGAGAAGTGCAGGCACCTTGTTGCTCCAGCCACCCCCCTCCCCGTCCCAACTTCCTGGAGAGCTGCCCACCCATCTCAAGCGTGATCTTGTCCCTGGAGTCCCAGAGCCCCGTCTACGCCCACCTCTCTGCCTGCTCCCCCGGCTCCGAGCTGGAGCTGTAGTTGCTCACCCGACCGTGTTGGTTGTCTCTTTTTCATTGTGGCATAATTTATCTGTGGCGCAAGGCACAGATCTTAAAGCATCCAGTCTGAGGAGTTTTGACAAATGCACCGTCCGCGTAACCTGCGTGCCAGTCAAGACGGAGACGATTCCCGTCACTCAAATCCCCACGGGCCCCCATCAGTCCCTCCCCGGGTGCAGGCCACCTCTGGTCTGCTTTCTGCGGCCACGGACGAGTCCTGTCTGCTCATAGCTTCATCAATGCATTTCCCTGGTGGCCAATAACGTTGAGCCTAAGTCTTATTGGTCATTTATAAATGTTTTCGTGAAGTGCTTGTTCTTTTTTTTTAGTTTTTTAGTTATCAAATTGTAGGAAACCTTTGTGCATTTTTCTAAAGACTTTTTAAAGAAATTATTCCAAAATTGTAGTAAATCTTTGTGTATTCTGGATAAAAATTTCTTTGTTGAATATGTGTCACAAATTTTTCTCCCAATCTGTGGGTTTCCTATTCATTTTTTTTTTTTTTTAACTCTTCGTTTTGTATTTGAGTAGAGCTGATGAACAATGTTGTGATAGTTTCATTTGAACAGTGAAAAGACTCAGCCATACATATACATGTAGCCATTCTCCCCCAAACTCCCCTCCCATCCGGGCTGGCACATAACCTTGAGCAGAGTTCCCTGTGCTGTCCAGGAGGTCCTTGATGGTGACCCACTTTAAACACTGCAGTGTGTACATGTCCATCCCAAACTCCCTACCTATCCCTTCCTCCAACTCTTCCCTCCTGGTAACCACAAGTTCCTTCTCTAAGTCTGTGAGCCTCTTTCTGTTTTGTTCATTTGTATCATTTCTTTTTAGATTCCACATATAAGGGATGTCATACGATATTTCTCCTTCTCTGTCTTACTTACTTCACTCAGTATGACAATCTCTAGGTCCATCCATTCCTACTCATTTTCTTAATGATGTATTTCAAAGAGTAAATGTTTTAAATCTTGAAAAAGCCCACGGTATCAGTTTTTTCTTCTCTAGCTCTTTCTGTGACCTCTGTAGGAAGTCACTCCCTACCTGAGGTCACAAGAACAATCCCTTATGTTTTCTTCTTTAAGCTCGATGGTAAGTTTTTGACTTTTATATTTAGGCCTATGTTCCATCTTGAATTAATTTTTGTGTGAAGTGTGGAAGTGGGGTTGAGATGATTTTCTTTTTAAATAACATCTTAAAAAATTTTTTTTAATTATTTTGTGGCTGCAGCATGCAAGATTCCAGTTCCCCGACCAGGAATCAAACCCGTGCTCCCTGCCCTGGAAGTATGGATTCTTAACCACCAGAGCTCCAGGGGAGTCCCCCTTTTTCTTTCTTTGTTTTTTTAGCATGGAGAACCAGTTGCTCTGGAAATACCTGTTGAAAAGACTTTCCTTTTTCCATTGACTTGCTTGTCATCCTAGTTGTTTCTTATTAAGTAAAGATGACTTCAAATGAGACACTCAGTAGACTGGAAGCCGTTAAAAATAGATTTCAAAATGTCCTCTGTAACAGTGCCAGGCTCACACACCTGCCCGTGAAAGCCCTTCTTGTCCGGGAGAGAAGGGCGATGACCCAGCTGGCACGATGTGGTGGGCCCTGGCCCTGGGTGCCTGTCCTGCCCACAGACGCCAGCAGCCTGGGATGCAGCTGGGACCCGGCTGGACGTGAGGCTTTAGAGCGGAGCCTGCTGATTACACTGATTTCCTTCTCTGATGGATCCTTGTAGTTTACCCGGGTTCATGCGCCCTCCTTGAGGCCTCCTGTTTAACTCAGCGTGGCCTGGTCACCCCGCGTCCTTTGGAAGCATATGCACACCAAGCCCTCTTTAAGGCTTGTGTCCAAATAGACAAACACGTGCGCGTGCTGGCTTGCACTTGAGCAGTGGAGACCGTGGAGGGCGAACCCCTTGTCTCACGCCTGAGGCTGCAGAGGGCAAGGCATGGCCACTGTGCTCTCATCCGCTGTCCATCCTTGGCCCACACAGGGCATGGCGGGAAGACCCCGGGCTTTGGTCTTACAGAGAGGGGGCCTCGAGTTCTAGCTCTGCTCCCCGCTGCCCGGAGGACCCAGGGTCTGTCCTTGGCCTCGTGGTCTCAGCTCCCAGGGGGACGCACCACGGCCCCTGCTCCGCGAAGGAGAGCGGCCCCCCGGTGGGCGTGGTTATGGCAGGGGTGCTGGTCACCACGCTGCACGAAGCAGAGTCGTCTGTCACCAAGTTGCAGAGTGCCGGTCATCTCAGGGCTTACATTTTCCTTCTTCTTTTTTCCTTCCTCACTATTCTCCTTTTTCACTCCCATGAAGAAGTCAGGAGCTGGGCGTCCCCTGGTGCCCCTGGTAGGCAGGCCCACCTTTGGCAGGAGCGCCAATACCCAGAGCAGACTGAGGGGGTCGCACAAGCTCCTGGGTCTCATGGAAACAGAATGAAGGCCCGGAAGCAGGAGGGACCTGGCACCCCATTTAGCTGCAAGTTCTGAATCTGGGGGCAGCAGGCTCAGGTGAGGCCTCCCCCTGCCTGGCATGTTCCTGGTTGAGGCCCCTCACGAAAGGGCTGACTGCATCATATAGAGTGTTGAGAGGAGCGTTCAGGAAAGCCCTCTGTAAGACGCCCCCCACCCTGAACGCCAGCTCTCCCAGCCCCAGTGCCCGGCCCTGGGCATTTCTGAGCTCTGCTGGCTGGTCAACAAGCAGCACCATGTCTTCTGAGTGCTACTCCGTCAGCTGGTTTGGGGGGAGCACTTCCATGAACGCCTAACTGGTTTGGGGGGTCAAAGCGATCCCAGGCCGGGTCAGGAATGTCTGCAAGCAAAAGATCAGCAGTCCCGCGGGGCACTGCACGTGTCCGATCCTGGGCCCTGGCCCCCAGCTTGGCTGGGCTGGGGTGCAGCCTGCACTGGATTCCCATGAAAGTCCACGGGAAGCGCCCCTCAGGATAAAGGCCAAAATGACACTGAGGCCGTGCCTCCCGCTAGAGCGCCTGCCCACCCCACGCCACCAGCTGCTAATGGCCGCGCTCATCAAATATTTATCCCGGCGCGTGCGGTCCGCCATCAGCCTCCAGCATCATGCTGGGGAGGGAATCTGATTAGAAAACTGGTCGGGAGTGGGGCAGGCAGACTACAGAAGCGCTGGGCATGGAAACGGGGAGACGCCAAAGCCCCACAGTCCCCCATAAAGGTCGTCTCAGAAGCAGAGGCCGCCTGTCAGGAAACAAAAGCTCCCGGGCTTCCAGGACGTGTCCCACCAGGTCAGGGGCCTCCCAACCCTGGGGACAAGGCTCCGTCTCCTCCCTGGGGACAGGAGGCACCTCCACCCACGCGCTGAGGCCAGAGGCTGGCCTCCAAGGTCTGTGAAAAGGAAAGAAAATCCTGTCCGCTCCCTCCGCCTCCAAGGAGCCCTGGTGTCTCCTCCACACCCCACGCTCCTGCCCTTTGCGGAACAGAAGGAGGGAGACGGGCTGGGAGCCGGTGCAGGAGAGCTTCCGGGGTCTGCAGTCAGTCCCTCGGTGTGGCTTCACTCATTCCGGGGAGGGAAGAGCCTGTCAGGCAAGAAGTCATGTCTGGTGTTTACACTTGAGCGGAATCCAGGGACCAATTAAGCACCCCGAGCGCCCACGGCAAAGCGTTTCTAAAAGGAGTGGAAGGTCGCTCTCGCCTCACTGTGCCTCCCCCGCTTCTCCCAAATAAAAGACAAACGGCCACAGGTTCTCGAGAGCAATCCTTTATTTTCTGAGAGTCCTGGAACCAGCTCCTTTATCGCAGGATGACGGATGCCTCAGTCCACAGACGGGATCCTTCTCTCCTTCACTCAGCAACCCTGGAGCCCCGGGGAAGCGGGGCCTCAAAATCTGCCCTCGACGCCCAGCTGCCGCACGGCCGCCTCCTGCACGGCCTGGTGGACGCCCCCGACCTCTCTCTGCGACAGCGTGCGCTCCATGTGGCGGTAGGTGATGCGGTAGCAGTGGCTGGTCCTGTGTGTCCTGGAGGATGGGAGAGAGAGGCAGGTGAGCGCGGGCAGGTGTGAGTGCGGGCAGGTGTGAGTGCGGGCAGGTGTGAGTGCGGGCAGGTGTGTGAGTGCGGGCAGGTGTGTGAGTGTGAGTGAGGGCAGGTGTGAGTGTGGGCAGGTGTGTGAGTGTGTGAGTGCGGGCAGGTGTGTGAGTGTGAGTGAGGGCAGGTGTGAGTGCGGGCAGGTGTGTGAGTGCGGGCAGGTGTGAGTGCGGGCAGGTGTGTGAGTGTGTGAGTGCAGGCACGTGTGTGAGTGTGAGTGAGGGCAGGTGTGAGTGCGGGCAGGTGTGTGAGTGCGGGCAGGTGTGGGGAGTGCAGGCAGGTACGTGAGTGCGGGCAGGTGTGTGAGTGCGGGCAGGTGTGTGAGTGAGGGCAGGTGTGAGTGCGGGCAGGTGTGTGAGTGTGTGAGCACAGGCAGGTGTGTGTGTGTGAGCACAGGCAGGTGTGTGAGTGTGTGAGTGTGTACAGGTGTGTGAGTGTGAGTGTGGGCAGGTGTGAGTGCAGGCAGGTGTGTGAGTGTGTGAGTGCGGGCAGGTGTGGTGAGTGCAGGCAGGTATGTGAGCGTGGGCAGGTGTGAGTGAGGGCAGGTATGTGAGTGTGCACAGGTGTGTGAGTGTGAGTGTGGGCAAGTGTGAGTGCAGGCAGGTGTGTGAGTGTGTGAGTGTGGGCAGGTGTGTGAGCGCGGGCAGGTGTGTGAGCGCGGGCAGGTGTGTGAGCGCGGGCAGGTATGTGAGTGCGGGCAGGTGTGAGTAAGGGCAGGGGTGTGAGTGTGGGCAGGTGTGTGAGTGTGTGAGTGTGGACAGGTGTGTGAGTGTGGGCAGGTGAGAGTGCAGGCAGGTGTGTGAGTGTGTGAGTGTGGGCAGATGTGTGAGTGTGTGAGTGTGGGCAGGTGTGTGAGCAGGCAGGTGTGTGAGTGTGTGAGTGTGGGCAGGTGTGTGAGTGTGTGAGTGTGGGCAGGTGTGTGAGTGCGGGCAGGTGTGTGAGTGCGGGCAGGTGTGAGTACGGGCAGGGGTGTGATGGTGGGCAGGTGTGTGAGTGTGTGAGTGCGGGCAGATGTGCTACCCGAGGGAGCAACAGTGAGCGCCGAGGACGACAACAGACTGCTGACGGGTGATGCGGAGGCAGTGGCCCCCACGAGAGCCGGCGCGTCCCTTAACAGACTCCGGGGCAGGTGCTGGTGACGGGAACCCCGACCACTGGGTCCCCTGGGAGGGAAGCCTCCTCCAGTCTGACTTCCTGGGCCAGCCCTGGAGACCAAGTCGGAGCTGGGGGGCCCCTGGGCTCCCGGGGACTCTGACCAGCAGAGCGGGTCAGGAGCCTGCGGGCCGCAGGCAGCACACAGACGGGGGTGCCCTCCCCGTGCTGTGCAGACAAGTCACTCGAACCCGCCTGCGCCAGGCGGCTATGGGCCTGGCCGCCACAGCGCAGCTGGGGGGCGCTGCAACAGAGATCGCGGATGGCACGTCTGCAGCGCGGCAGCTGCCAACCCATGGGCGCCCAGCGCCTAAGCAGGGAGGCCTGGGCACTAGCTGGCAAGCCTGGGCCTCCCTCACCCCTCCCCAGGCACCTCCGTCTCTCTCCTGAACCTCAGCCACTAAATCCCTCCTCTCCAGCCCCGGCCGAGCCAGCCCTGCCGTCCCCGCCGCTGGTGACGAAGCTGGAGCAGACGAGTGGTCCTGGGCAGAGCCCAGGGGAGTCAGCCTGACACCACGTGTCACGTGCCCTTGGCCCAGACCCTTGAGCCAAGGACCTCTGGTGGGGTGGCCGCTCCACACCCCCTGGCTGGTGGGGACGTCAAGTTGTGCGGCCGCTGGGCAAAGAGCTGGAGGAACCTCCGGGGGTCACACATCGACGGTCCTTCGAACGCTGAAACACACCATCACCCAGTGATTATGCGTTCAAGAGAAACGAAAGCATGCGTCCACACACAAACCAGCATGTGCATGTTCAGAGCAGCATCAGTCACGCCAGCCAAAGTGGAAACCACCCAAGTGTCCTTCACGTGGTGGGTGGATAAATGCTCGACCTCTGCATGGAGTACTACGCAGCCATGAAGAGAAAGGACGTTATAGCGCCACGAGCAAGACAAAGCTTGAACACACGGTGCTTTAGTGAGAGACGCCAGGCAGGGAGAGCCACACCTTATATGATTCCATCTAATGAAATGTCCAGAACAGGCAAGTCCACACAGACAGAAAGCAGATTCCTGACAGCCCCGGGCTGGGGGGTGCAGCTGGGCAATGGAGTGACTGCTAAGGGGGTCCGGTTATCTGTTGAGGGTAATGGAATGTCTGGAGTGAGATGGTGATGACTATTATAAAACCGCTAAGTTGAACACTTTAAATGGGTGTATGATGTCTGAATCACGTCTCACTAAAGCCATCCTACTAGAAGAAGAACCTTGCCCTGTGGGCCGAGGGTGGGCCCGTGCCGACCGTGGGGCTGCACACTCTGCTCTTCCGGCGCCCAGAGCAGTGTCTGGCATACAGCAGGTGCTGCATAAAAGCTGCTGAATGAACGCTTGTAAAATCACCAGAACCTGGGGCGGCCGTCTGCATTCAGGCCTCATGGGGGCGGGCCAGCCTATCACTGCCCGCTGGGTCTCCCTGCCCGAGTTCTTCTCCTCCCTCCTCCCACCCCTGCCTCTAACGGTGATGGAAGTGATGCTGTCAGCATCCCGAGGGGACGGCAGAGGGGAGGGAGGGTCAACACCGGGAAGCCCCAAGCTCTCGGCCCACAGGAGCCTCGTCTTCACTGTGTTTCCTGGTTCCCGGAAGCAAAGCCTCTGCGGAGCCCTCGGGGGACACCAGGCCACGGTGCCTGATGCAGAGGCTGTGTGCGGGCTGCAGGAGGCTCCTGCACAGGCCTTGTGGTGGGGCTGGAGGGGCAAGGCCTGAACTGCCCAGGTCCCCGAGCAGCCACGTCCCTGCAGAGGTGTAGCCCAGCTGGGCCCCACCAGACAGCTCCCCGCGGCCGCTGGAAGACCTGCCCGCCCCACTCCCAGAGAAGAGGGGCGCTCTTCCCCCATCTCAACCTCAGCTGGCAAGGGTGCTGCCGGGCCCAGGGTTCTGAGACGCGGAGGGTTCTAGGGGAGGGTCAGTTAGTTAAGGAGGAGAAAAAGGGCAGAGAAACTGCGGGCTGCAAACGTTTACTAGAATAGGCATGGTGATGGGACCTGGGCCCAGGCTGTCAGCAGATGGGGCCCCAGCGAGGATGGAGGACAGTCTCCTGCAGGGGAGGTGGATGCCCCTCCCTCCCCGACCACACAGGCCCCGCAAGGCTGGAGGCCTCGAGCCAGCACCTCCATTCCAGGCTACGACACACGTCCTGACTCCCAGCGTCTCCTCCATCGAAGGAGCAACAGTGCAGACTCCGACGACCTTTCCGGACCACAGAGGAGATGCGGGCAGAAGGCGCCGGGGCCCAGAAACTCTCAAGATTCACGAGCACGAGATGAAAGTGTTCTCACGACACTGTTATTACATTTTTCCAGGGGTTCACGCAGGTCTCTGTCTCTCAGCTGAAGAGCTGGAACGTAGACTCGCCAGGCTGAGACTTCCAACCAAAGACAAGTGGGAAAAGTTTTATCTCCTTGCTCCTGAGTGCTTCCGAGAAGGCCCCTGTAAGGATTCTTGGGCTTCAAACAGCTTTTATAAAACACTGTGAGGAACTGGGTGTAATGAATCATGAACATATGGATTAATTTTAAAAATTGAGAGAAACAGTATTTGGCAGAATAGTTGGCGAAAGTTCAGTAGATTCAACTGAAAACCAACCAGGTTTGCCTTTTCCTAGCGTCTCTGGTGAGAGAGAGAAAGGAGCGCCTTTTGTCTGCTTCCTAGAGACTTGTATTTGGAGCTTCAGACGGTGGACATACCTGGTCCTCCTTTTACTGGCTGGGAAACCTGGGCCCTGGTCTGACTGCAGGACCGAATCTCCCAGCCCCGAGGAGTGGTCCCGCCATGAAGACCGCACGGCTCAGCGTGGAGCAGGTGAGAAGATGGAGTCCCCAGACGGGGAGGGACGCCTGGAAGGGACAGCCCCAAAGGCCTGGATTAGGGCCTCTCTGATTCTTCTACATCCTCTTAACGTGGCCTCTTTTAGCCCAAAAGCTTCCCAAGCTTTCATCCACGAAGGCTCCCCCTTCACAGAAACAGAGCAGCCGCAGACACGGATGCAGCGCCTCTTACACACCACGTCAGCATCACGGCCCCCACGGCCCCAGCGGGGAGCCCACATCACTGTCCCGACACACAAATGAGGAGACGAGGCAGAGAGGGCACAAGACACAGAACCACATCCACACAGCGAGTCAGGGCTGGACATGAAGCCAGGCAAGGATGTGCAACAGGGCAGTGTCTCCTCAACAAGGTGAACAGAGCTACCATGTGACTGGGTACCCAGAGCTACCATGTGACTGGGTACCCAGAGCTACCATGTGAGCCAGGTACCCAGAGCTACCATGTGAGCCGGGTACCCAGAGCTACCACGTGAGCCGGGTACACGGAGCTACCATGTGAGCTGGGTACACAGAGCTACCATGTGACCAAGTACCCAGAGCTACCACGTGAGCCGGGTACCCAGAGCTACCACGTGAGCCGGGTACCCAGAGCTACCACGTGAGCCGGGTACATGGAGCTACCACGTGAGCCGGGTACATGGAGCTACCACGTGAGCCGGGTACATGGAGCTACCACGTGAGCCAGGTACACAGAACTACCATGTGACCAAGTACCCAGAGCTACCATGTGACCCAGGCACACAGAGCTACCATGTGAGCCGGGTACACGGAGCCACTACGTGAGCTGGGTACACAGAGCTACCATGTGAGCCGGGTACATGGAGCTACCACGTGAGCCGGGTACATGGAGCTACCACGTGAGCCGGGTACATGGAGCTACCACGTGAGCCAGGCACCCAGAACTACCATGTGACCCGGGTACATGGAGCTACCACGTGAGCCGGGTACATGGAGCTACCACGTGAGCCAGGCACCCAGAACTACCATGTGACCTGGGTACACGGAGCTACCATGTGTACAGCACTCCTGGGTGCGCACTCCAGAGAACAGAGACTCCCAGAGAACAAACCAGTGGCTACCAGAGGGGAGGAGGTGGAGGAGGGCAAAACAGAGAAGAGGGATGGAAAGGAGCAGGCTGCTGGACATAAAATAAGTAAGTGGTGAGGCTGGAACGTACAGTACAGGGAAAACAGCCAATATTTTATAGTCAGTTTGTATGGAGTACGATCTACAAGAAACACTGAATTGCTATGATGTACACCCGAAACTAACGTCATGTTGTAAATCAACAATCCGTCAGTGGAAAGATGGTACCGTGGAGCTCACTGCTGCTTTCCAGGTGACAGTGCTGGGGGTGGACTCTGAGGAACCGGGTCACCAGGCTTCCCTGGATGGGAGGGACGGTGGGGCAGACCACCTCCACCACCCCCACGGGGGTGACCTAGCCGCCCACACAGGCTCCGGACTCGAGGTCAAGTCCGTCCCGGCATGCAGATGACAGATGCAATGTCTGCTTGTCCGTCAGTGAGGAGGGCAGCTCCTTCACATTCTCGGTGGTGTGCTGGATGCCACCCAGAATGGGTCAGCGCGTCCACAGGGCACACGGACACCTCCACCTGCAGGGCTACCCCCAGAGGCGACGAGCTATCCCGGGGCAGGTGCGGTTCTCGGAGGAGGCAGTGCAACCCCAGACTCACTCCTGGCTCAAGGGACGCCGAAGCCCAGCCTGACGGCCACACAGCAGAACCCTCGCCCCTCCAGGAGGCTCGGGAGAGGGAACAGTGCGGTGGGAAGGGGATCAGGGAGGGGACGGGGCACGAGGCGGAGAGAAGCCGGACCTGCAGCTGGAGCCCTGCCTCCACTCCCTCCCCCGCCTCCTGCGGCCCAAGGTGAGACGGTGCCATGTGCTTCCTGGGCTGGTGCTGCTAGTGTGGGACCCCCCAGCAAACGCATGAGACCCTGATGGCCAGGTACCCGGGGTTGGCGGTCTGCCCCAACCCCGACTCGTGCTACTGATGGGGAGAGAAGGGCGGACGGGGAGAGGATGGGGCGTGAACGCCCTGGGGGCCTGGCTGGGGAAGCTGGTGAGGCGTGGGCAGGGAGTCAGGGAGAGACGAGAATTACCGCTCAGAACTGCACACGATTTAAACACGTGCTCTGCACACGAAGCAAACCACAGCCCCCTCCCCGACCTTCGCTATATTAAAAAAGCCAGAGGGGAGAGGAGAAATGAAATCCTGGTCACAAGACCTCGGGTCCAGGGACTGTGTGCCTGGCTCCTAATGAACTGCTCTGGGCTTTCCGAGGACAGAGGTTTCACGGATTTAATGCAAGAAAGCACCCGGGCCCCAGTCCCGGCCGTGCGATCTCCCGGGGGCAGGCTGGACTGAGCGATGGCCGGCTCCCCCCGGCTCTGCATCCCAGGTGACAGCATGGGCAACAGTGGAGGTCCTGTGGGGAACGAGCCGGCTGGGCCGAGCCTCTGCTCAGCCCGCGTGGATGAAGGGGAAGGGGCGCCCATCTGAGGGGCTTCAGGGAAGGGCAGAGCTGGGGTGCAGCCACCCTGGGGGCAGGGGCGGTGGAAGCCGGGGGCAGCGGCTGGCATTGTGGGGGCAGGTGAGGGCCGGGCGGGCCGGCCTAGGGAGACGTCCTGCAGGAGGTGGGTCTTGGGTCAGACCAGACCCCCCGCGCCGTCCTGGGCCCCCGTCCACCGCTGTCTGCCACCCCTCCCAGCGTCACATGCTCTGCGTGTCGCTCACGTCTCAGGCTCAGACGGTCTGGCCTGCCGCTCCTGGGGGCCACTCTGAGTGTGCCTGTGTGTTCACGGTGTGGACACCACTGCCTTGCGCGGCCTCTGCAGCGGCAATTTCTCCCCATAGGGATTTCTGTTCCTTGGAGTCATTCACCAGAAACCAGCCAGATGGTTCTTCTGACAGTCACCGCCTGGGGAACGAAACTCCATTCCAGGCCTCGATGGAGGGAGGGGAGCTGGGAGAGAGGCTCGCTTCCAGAGCGGCCCCCACCACGGGCCCCAGCACCCCCGACTCCCTGCACCCTGGCAGCTGAAGAGGTCCTCGGAGACGCAGGCTTTGCCGGCAAGGTAAGCTGCTTCACATCAGATACTTGTCAAGCCCTCAAGGAGGCGTCAGCTCCCCCCACTCCCCACCCACTTCATTCTCATGGATCCTGGAAACTTCCCGCATCTTTGCGGCGGCCGGGGGGGGGGGGGTGTCTAATGTCACTAGGTTGGGAGGAGGAGACCCTGCCCTGGCCTTCTGGGGAGGGGGCCGCTGTTCTTGGTCTCCACTGCAAGTTCTGATGAAAACAACTGCTCTGGGGAAGTTTCCTAAAAGCCTCTCTCATGGGGAGGCAGACGGGGACAGCTCTGCTGAGCCCTACCGCTTCCCCGGTCTGGGTCTCGGGCCAGTTCCTCGTTGCTGATCCAGGCTCTCACTCTAAGATGCAGATCACAGGCTCACGGGGTTTTTGAAGGACCAGATGACGATAATCCATGTCACGTGTTCCGCACAGTTCAGGCTACAGCTGACAACTGGTCTTATTACTCGTGTGCCCAAAGATTCTGCAGCCTCAGTTGGGACCACAGAGGAAGGCCGCAAAGACCTCGGACAAGTCACCGAGCTTCAGCCCCCTCACCTGTACAAACGGATCCCAAGAAGATACGTGCTGCAAACTGGGGGGAGCTGGGAGGCGTTCTGATCGGTGAAATGGGGCAGACGCAGAAGGTCAGAGGTTACACAGCTCCAGTCCCACAGAGTCCCAAGAGCAGCCAGACTCACAGAGATGGAGGAGAGAGTAGGGGTCGCAGGGTCTGAGGGAGGGGACAGAGAGGTAGTGTTCAAGGCAGGCAGGGTCCCACTGAGCAAAGGAGGTGGACAGTGGGGATGGGGGCACATGAGGGCGTCCAGGAGGTGGACGGTGGGGATGGGGGAAGATGAGGACATTCAGGGGGTGGACGGTGGGGATGGCTGCGCAGGAGTGTGGGGGCATCAATGCCACTGGAATGCACACTGGAGAACGGTGACGGGGGTAAATTTCGCATCTGTGGATTTCAGCACAATAAACTTCTCCTTTTGGAGGAGCGTTGGCCCAAACCACCTAGTTGACTATTGCTAGAAATGGAAATTGGGAACTCAAATTTACACTAAAAAGAGACAAATCGAAAACAAGGATGAAAAACCCCACCAGGCCACTGCTCAGCAGGGCAGGACCGTCTTAAGAGAACGGTGTGGTTGGCTTCCACCTGCCCAGACAGCTCAGCTTCTTGACGTCATTAACTTAGCAACCAGGCTGCCCTGCGTTTCACACAAGTGGTTTCGATGCTCACCGTGCTATCACAGGGTTTACCATATTTGAAAAATTCTTTGCAACAACTCCATTGTCTTCCAAGCCGTCCTCCTACATTTCTAACAAACTTGAAGTAACGTCTCATGCAGCACAGATTTCCAAAGCTCCGTGCTCTTCCTTTGTGGGAAAATTTGGAAGAGGTTTTCTTTTCCTCCCTGGCTGCATTTGCCCAGCCCAAGTCGACCAGCTAACTTTAACTCCAGGCTGGTACGTGGTGGCTTCCTGAACGAGCTGGCACTCCAGTGGATGAGTCGGGTCACAAAACACAAGATTTTTGGTAGGTGACGTGCTACATTTTCAACTCAGTCAGTTGACCTGCAATGATGTATTCTGCATTGGGGCAGAAACTGCAGGAGATACAGAATGGGGATAGCATTGCTTTATCAATACATGAATACTCAGGCAGTGGCCGTTCTGTGCATGACACAGCGGCAGGTGAGGGGAAAATGTGCCCCAAAACAAGACACGCAAGGATGAGGCTAGATTACCACCTGTGTGGGGGCTGAGATGTGGATGCATGGCCCAGGGCCAGGCTGTCAGTGCTGAGTGTCAGACGCATGACATAGGCTGTAGGTGACTTCGGGGTGAGAAAAGACTGGCGGGGAGATGAGCTTACACCTAGATCTTAAGCATGGGTAGCGTTTGGCAGGTGAAGGGCAAGGACGCTGTTCTAGGTGGTGAACGACACACGTGTTACTGATGGGGGTGTTCATTATGTCTCCCCTTTTGTTTCAACAAAGGACGCTGAGTGTATGCTCCAGGTATAAGTGGTCCAACGGGGAGAAGTCCAGAGGCTGCGTGATCTGTGGGGAGACGGCTTTAAAACTCTGGCTAAGAAGCCTCAGGGCTTCCCTAGTGGCTCAGATGGGAAAGAATCTGCCTGCAATGCAGGAGACGTGGGTTCGATCCCTGGGTTGGGAAGATCTCCTGGAGAAGGAAATGGCAACCCACTCCAGTATTCTTGCCTGGAGAATCCCCTGGACAGAGGAGCCTGGTGGGCTATAGTTCATGGGGTCGCAAAGAGTCACACATGACTTGGCAACTAAACAACAACAAAGAAGCCTCAAGTGAAAGTATTCAGAGTCAACTGAAACCAGAGTTCAGGACTGGGGACCTAAGGAAGCCGTGAAAGGTGGGTGGGCCCTTGCTCCTGGCACTTTCACTGCATCTAGAGGCTGTTAAACTAGCTTTTACAGCCCCCAACAACAGAGGGTTCCAGAGGTTTAACACTATATACCATGTCACCCATCTGAATTAAGAGCCACCCAACCAAGGAGTATGTGGTAGAGTTCCCCATGAGAGTGCATGTCCTACAGCTTTTATTTCTTTAATGAGTCCTGGAGGAAATGGGCTAATTATGTTAAAAGAGTCGGTGACTAGTTCATTACAAAGGAAGCACACGATAGTAAAGGGAAATTTATGCATATGTCTATGATTTATGGTTATTTTGCAAATGCTTTTGAGAAGAGACCCTCTGGGTCTAATAGTCGCACATCCCTCCACAAACAGTGAGAGGTTGAGGGCCAGAGCAACCAAACAGGGACTCGGCTGGAGGACAGGCTTCCTCTCGACATAGACTCTAGGCTGGAATACGGCAGGGAGAGCTGATTAAACACTCGTCATCCGAGCAGCGTGTTTCATGGGATCACGGGATCCAGCATCAGGGACCATGGAGACTTTGCGGTCCAGGGTGGAGTGCTCGCTGCAGACCCTTGTGATGATCACTTCCGGGGCAGCCCACCCAGGAACCCACAGCACAGGCTGAGAGCGACCTCACCCCACGGCGAGCTGGCAAGGGTTCCCTGGCTCTCCTGGCTGGTCCTGCGTTCACCTCAGTCCTTCTCCCCTACGAGAGCCCTGCTGACCCCTCGGTCACTGTCAGCAGCAAAGCAGTCTGGTGGTCTTGGTGGGGACCCCAGGACCAGTGGTGATCAGAGTGACAAAGGGCCTTGGGGGAAGTGCCTGTAATGTTTTAACACCTCTGCCTAGGAGGTTAGACACTGTCTCGCCGCGACATTCATTCACTCTCTCATTCGCTCAACAAATGAAATGAATATCCGCCACACGGCGTGTATTCTGCTGGGTACTCAAATCGACCACCCCAGACGTCTACTCCCCCGAGAAGCTGATAGGAGGAAACACACTGACACAAACTTGTTCTAGAAGCTTGTATGACTTAGGTATGTAAACAGATTTTAAATTCCAAATACTGACAAGACTGACGAAAGCTCTGGGCCTTGGCATCACATACTTTTTAAACAACTGAAGACACTTTGTCAATAGTAACAGTAGCAGCAATAGGAAAGTTGGCAGTTATAAAGCTATGCAGCTTCTAGAACCTCACGCCCACACGACATCACTGGCTGTGACCATGGGGCAGTCCTGAGAGGTGGACACTGTCGCCTCTGCTTGCAGAACAGGGCCAGGCCTGCAGAGACAGCGTGAGTGGGTGGGGGTCGAGACTGGAACCCCACTCCCTTCCCCCGCATTCAACTCGGCTCATCTTCCCTCCCAGACGCACTCTGCCGGGTTGTGGACGTCCACTGCAGTCACCACTGGCTGCTTTTCAAAAGGGAGATCCCACTAACAGATGAATTACAGGATGCCTTCTGAAACGTGACTAGAACTTTATCACACAAAGGAAAGAACTGAATTGTTAGCAAATATTATACAGCAGAGAAAGCGTAGGAAGTATGAAGAAAGGGCAAGAGAAGAAAAACCCTTTAAAGGGAAGGAGGGTCTATTAAGCATAAAGTGCTAGGCCCTTGAATATTTCATTCCATCTTTGCCCTGCATAGAAAATATGGATAAAAAAAAAAGCCAGAATGAGGGAAAACATAAGGTTGATGAAGGCAAAGTGAGACCTGGGAAGCATGGAACACAGACGTGCAGGCGTGAGCTGAATGAACGGAGATGTAAATCTGGTTTAGAACTCGCAGCCACGGTGGAAGAAGCCTGATCAGTCCCCAGGTCCTCACTGCCCGAGGGGAGAAGAGATCACAGGGGTTCAGAGAAGGAAATCCACCCCGGAGAAAAGCCTAGGTGGGGCTCCATACACACAGCTTCAGGTGAGCAGTGACTACGATTTCTGGGTGACTTAGCCTGGCTGCAAGCACTCACTGAATTTTCATCACGGTCCCATCGTAATGGGGATGCCCCCCCTATTTTGCAGGTGAGAAAACTACGGCTCAGAGAGGCTCCAAGCGCCCTCTCAGATCACTCAAGTAGCAGGTGACAGGGTGGGCTCCCAGCTGTCTCCAAAGCTGCGCTTTTAGTTCCGGCTTCTGCCCGACTTAGTGGCCAGTGTCTCAACTATGCTGCTATTTCAAGGCGGTCGTGCATTTCATAAACCTATTCCCTTGATGAAACTTCAGAGAAAGCTCTAAAATGTACTTCCAAGAAAAAGCAATTTTGTCTGGGGCCATGGAGGTGGGTCCGCTCAAGTGCACAGCACTTTCTTGGTGGTCTGGCCATCTCTGTTTTGTCCATAAATCTATTGACCTCTCCAGCTCTCAATAAAACCAAAGTAATGCTGTTTGCTCCTAACTAGTCCCTCGGTTAGGAAAAGTCATGTGAGCAAAGCATGGTCAGCAACTTGGAAGAAAGTACTAATAAAATAAAAGTCAGAGTCAATAAACCATATCAAAATATAATTGAGTTGTGGTTGTCCATTTTCAAACTCAAGGAAAAGAAAAGTTCTTTTCTTGATATTTTCTTACTTCAAAAAAAGAAAAAGCCACTGAGCTTACATTTCTGGTATACAGGAGAAAAACATATTCCATTTTCTAAGTTGAATTCTGCTCCTTATAAACGTTTAGGTGAGATTCAGTAAGACTGCTCAGGAGTCAATTTCAAAGGCAAAGTATCAGCAAGACACCTCCATCATGGGCTTGAGGTCCAATCTGACACTGCCGCGCATTGATGGAAGCACCGTGTGGTCCAACATCTTCCGGCTCCCGTACTTCATGCTGAGTTTTTTTACTGGGCAAAGGACTGAGTGTTGGGCACTGAGTTGGGCACAGTGTTGTGCTTTGGAAAGATTGCTAGAACAGGCGATCAGAGAATTAAGTCTGTCCCTTTCTTTTCCACAATCTGTTCCATGTATGACAATTAGCTCGGAATAAGATAGTACTGAGCCAAGAAGAGTCCAGAAAGATGGTGAAATATGATAAACTAAAGATCCTACTGCAACATACTCCTAGATTTGCGAATAACACTTGAGAACATTGACAGCTGAGTAGATTATGAAAGCAAGTGGAAATCTCCAGGTACAAAAAACAAAGGAAAAAAAAAACCCTGAAATAATACGTGTCTAGAACTTGTGCTGCCCAGAGGAGGGAGCGGAATCAGCCACTGTAACCTAGAGTGCAGATGTTAATGTCTACCTGGGAGCAGGAGATGGAGGCTTTGGTCCACATGAAGCGAGAAATTGGACCTGAAATTCCCACACGAAGCTGGAACTCTAAAGGGCTGTATCCCTGACGTGACAGTAGACTAAGAAATGCTGCAGATCTTCAAGCTGAGACATCAACACAAAACTGGTCCTGGAATGATGCTACCCGCAGGATCCCTAGACAACCTGGCAGAAGACAGTGCAGAACAGCCCTGGAGAAAACAGTGGCCATGGAGGATCACTTCAGCAAAGGTCCCAGTGAACATAACCTCAGTTAGGAAACACAGAGCACACGAGAAGACGCCCAGGACATGCCAGTCACTGGGTAAAAACACGGAAGGATTAGCATCCCGAGAACTTCAAACACAAGGACAATCCAAAAAGTGCTTCAGTGATTAAAAGTTAGCTTAAACATTTAAAAATACTTATAGACATACAAGATATGAAAGAACATTATAAATAATAGCAGATCTGAAAAAGACCTATATGTTAATAGAAAATGTATCGAAATAAAAATATAGTTATAATTTTAAAATGAGTGGAAGGGCTAAACAATAGACTAGATACAACTGAATGCAGAATTAAAAAAACAGGAAGACACATGTGTGGAACTGTTTAGAATGCTGATGGCTCAGACAGTAAAGAATCTGTCTGCAATGCGGGAGACGTGAGTTCGATCCCTGGGTCCGGAAGACCCCCTGGAGGAGGGCATGGCAACCCACTCCAGTATTCTTGCCTGGAGAATCCCATGGACAGAGGAGCCTGGTGGGCTACAGCCCATGGGGGCTGCAAAGAGTCAGACACGACTGAGCAACTAAGCACAGCGCAACAGGGAAGCACAGAAACGAAAACCCTGGAGAATGTAAGAAAAGTCAGATGACTATGAGTCCCAGAAGAAGAACAGAGGACAAGGAGGGACAATATCTGAAAACACAGCGGATGGGAACTTCCAGAAATAATGAAGTCCTCAGACTCAGAAGCACAATAAGTTCTGGATGGGATTAAAAAATAAAAGTCTGCCCTAAGCACACGGTGATGCAACTGCAAAACAATTAAGACCAAGAGACGACCTTCATAGCAACTAGAGAGGAAAAGTAGAAAACTTACAAAGGAACAATTAAAGACACGGGTGACTTCTCAGTGGCTCCAAAGAAGTCAGGAGGTGATAGAATAATATCAACAAAATGTGGACCTATAGAGTTACACTCAGCTAAGCTGTTACTCTGGAATAACGGCAAAACAAAAACATTTTCAAAGTGAGACAAAATGAGAAAGCTTACCACTCAACACCTGCAATGAAAGCCCTATGAATGGTATCGTTCAGGAAGAAAATCAAACTCAGAAAGAAGTGACGTTAAGAAGCCAGCAGCAATCATAGGATGGCTCAGATCATAGACGAGCGAAAACCAGGTTCAGTCTCCAGCGGAACTGCTTCCAGGGGCTGGTCTCAGAGGTCCCACTTTTCCAGAGGTGGTCTCCACCTTGGATGCTGTTCCAGATGCCCTCAGTTGCAGTAAAATAGCTCAGGAAAGCGGACTTCCTGTTTAGGTTGTTACCATCAGCCCCAGGCTTCCCACAGAACCTTACCACTCACGAAACACGCGGTGAGTCAGGTCAGCAGAGGGACTGAGAGACCTGCTCTCATTCTGGCAAGTTCCTGACTCTCCCTAAGCCTAGTGTTCAACACCAAGTAGGGCTAATAAAACATGGGCTTCCCAGGTGGGTCAGTGGTTAAAAAAAAAAAATCTGTCTGCCAGTGTAGAAGACGCCAGAGATGCAGGTTCCATCCCTGGGTCGAAAAGATCCTCTGGAGGAGGCAATGGCCACCCACTCCAGTGTTCCTGCCTGGAGAATCCCATGGACGGAGGAGCCTGGGAGGTTGCAGTCCTGGGGCCACAAAGAGTCAGACACGACTGGGAGACTGAGAACCCAACACAAATAGGCTTATGAGATAAGATTACAATGTAATGCCCGGTACAAAAGGAGTACTCGGTAAAAGACAACATTTACTATAGTTAGTATCAGCATTATAAGCCTTGTAATTAATTTGTTTAATGAGCAGGGCATACATTTAGGTTAATAAAAAGTTATGTGTCCCCCGATTTACTTAAAAAGAAAACAAACAAACAAGGGCATTGATATTACCTGTGACGTCCTGGGCGCCAGGCACTCAGCCGCGTCCATTCACCCTTGTGCCCCGCCACCGGCCCGTGAGGACCCCTGGCCGGTGAGCACCGACACCTGAGCAGCCTCTCTGTCAGCACCTCCGGGATGCGGGTTCGGTCTGGACCGCCCGCTCGTATCCAAACTGTAGGGAAAAGGCTGGTGGGTCTTTCAACTGTGCTCAACTTGGAAGACATACCCCGGTTGGTTCTGTTTTTTTAAAAACCACTCTCTGCAGTTACCTCGGGGCACAGGAAAAATCAAGACACGGAGAGAAGAGCGCTTTTCAGCAAACGGGCCGCAGCCATGAAATTCACACGCACGTTAACACGGGGAGGCAGCGCCCAGGTTACGGATGGCCGTTTGGCGTGGCCGGTCATTTCACAGTCCATTAAAATATGCTCATTCACTCGGCCTGCAGGTGTAGACCCAGGTACGTTCCAACGACAAAAATAGCAACTCACGAAACACGGGCAAGTGTCCATCAGAAGGGCTGCAGAGGGATCTCGTGTCCGTGGACAGATGTGGGCAGAGCTCTGAGCTGGGATGGAGGCCCCAGCGTAATCCTGGGCCCCCGAGCACAGTGCCAGAGGGAGCTTCCGTCTTCCCGCTCAAGAGAGGGGGGCCCCCCAAAGCAGAGCCACCTGCTTTTTCCAGTGTTTGTGGGAGTGGCCGATTCATTACGTTTTCACACCTGCGTTTGCTCTCTCTCCTCTCCAGCCTCCTGTCCCTGAATCAAGATAGAAGGGATTTTGGGTACTGAGGGTCTCACCAAGGAGACCCTGAGAGCTCAGGGTCAAGTACGGAGTCTGGGAGCCCGAGGGGCTGTATGGCTCCCCGCCTCACTGCCCTGCCAGCTGGGGCAGAGTCTGTAGGGACCATGGGGGGCGGCTACAGGTGTAGGCCCGTAGGGGGGTGTCAGGAGACCCGGGTCCCCAAAGTGTAGCCCTTCCCTAAGTACCCGGGTAATCCCAAGCAAGCACCTTCTTGTCTCTGGGCCTCAGTTCTTGCCCGGAACCTCCGGCTGCTCTAACCATGAGTGTCCAAGGGCGTTCCGTGTCAACTGCTGGTGAAGGACAGAGAAAAGCAGGGACCCCGGGTGAAACAGGCTTCTCACCCACCAGGACCCCCAGCGCCCTGCGCTGGCGCACGCACTCTGGCCACAGTAATCGCTGGTGACAAGTGGGCAGACCCTGGGCTGGGCGATGCGTCTGGAGCCAGACTTGACTACAGCCGCTCGGAGGAAGGAGCTGCAAAGCTGCTAATTGGATTCGGCAAGTTGCTGAGTCACTGTCGGGTGAGATCAAGTCTCTCTGCGAAGACAGGAGGCCTGGCCTGTCAGCAGCTGAGAACATCTCCTTCATGATGAAAAGGAGCAGGGGCATGCAGAGCGGAGCCTGGGAGGAGCTTTCACAATTTACGAGTAATTAAAATCAAACAGGCCACAATTAGAAAGCACCCGCCACAACCTTATTTTGCCATTTGTCTTTTAATTAAATACGCCCTGGTACTTAGCTTTAGTGTGCAGAGACTTCGATGGGGTAGAAACCACGGAGCTGGAGCCTGATGTGCTGGCTGCCATGTCTTCTTGGAGGCGGAGGGTGGGGAGAAGCAGAAGTGTTTCCTGTGAGTCGCAGCCCGCCCCCTCCTGGGACCTCTGCAGAGCAGAGCAGAGGAATCAGGCGAGCCTGACTCTTCAGGAAACCACCTCTTCCCAGATAGGAGTGTGTGTGTGTGTGTGTGTGAGTGTGTGTGTGTGTGTGTGTGTACACGCATGTGCGTGCATGCGTACGCACTCAGTCGTATCTGACTCTTTGCAACCCTATGTTCTGTAGCCTGCCAGGCTCCTCTGTCCGTGGGATTCTCCAGGCAAGAACACTGGGGTGGCTTGGCATGCCCTCCTCCAGGGGATCTTCCCCACCCAGGGATGGAACCTGCGTTTCGAACATCTCTTGCTTTGGCAGGCGGGTTCTTTACCACTAGCGCCACTTGGGAAGCCCATTACTAGTAACAGTCATCTCTTACATGATCTTGTCTTCCTTCCAGGCAGGAAGAGGATGTCCTCAAGAAGCCCCTCCAGCTGCCCGCCAGCAAGCCCACAGCTCCGCCAGTGCTCACAGCCTCCTTGCCTTTCTCTTCCATCCTTCCTCCCATCTAAGGCTAAGCCTAGCATGGCGATGGCTGTTCCCCTGCCTTCAAACTCTGGGGACCTTCCCTCTACATGCCCCATTCACAAATTCCTACTCATTCCTCATGTTTCTGCTTGGAAGCTCCTCCCTTGAGAAGCTCTCCCTGTCGTCCCTGTGCTGGAGGGTTGTGACAACCCATCACATGTGTGTGCACCAGCCCCCCCTACACCCTCAGAAGGCAGGACTCCTTGCCGAGCCACAGGCACCGGTACGATGCTTGGTCCACAGCAGCGGCTCAGCAGACACCTGCCGGATGGCAGAGAGCAGACTCCCTTGGGAGGCCTGCAGCCTCCTGACCATGCCCCAGCCTCACCAGCCAAGTCAGGCTGCTGCCTCCAGGCTGGACCACTTCCCTGAAGACCTGGGCCTGAGTCGGTGCTGTCCACAAAGAACTTTGGTTTGAAAAGACGAAGAGCACTGTGCCAGCCACCTTCCTTGGCTGAGGACACTGAGTGGCCGGAGTTCATGACCAGGACACAGAAAGCCGCCGTCTGGACCGCACCAAGAACGCATGGATGGCCGGCAGGCAGATAAGGACCCGTGAGGTCAAACACAGAAGCTGGATACCACTGGTGTGGAGACGAGTGCATGTGTGCATGTGTGTGCATGTGTGCATGTGTGTGTGTGTGTGTGTGTGTGTGTGCTTCCTCATCGGTGACATTGTCTCTGTTTGCAAGGGTGGCCCTGACTTCCAGAAGAAAGCCTGCTCCACTCTGGGCTGCCCTCCGCAGTGAAACAGAAAACTACCTGCTGGCTGTGTGGGAGTTTAAATAGCAAATATTAGATTACTTAGTAATTAAAATAATGAAAGGAATCATGAGAGCTGAAAGACATTTTTTTTTTTTTTGTCTTTTTAAACTGAAGACTAAGTAAGGGTTAAAGTCTGAACCGGAGACACATATCCTGACGGATCCACTCTTAATTGCAGGGCAGGCCAGCTGGAGCCTGGGCCACATCACAGGCTTCGGGGTTCCTTTCAAGGGTGAGCCGCTCCCAGGGTTCCCCTCTGACTCCACCACACAGGGTCACAGAGGGCTCCCTTTGGTATAAAAGACCCCTTGATTTATTTCTTCTCTTATGGCAGCGATGGACATTCTGTGCTTTCTTCAAACAGGTCTTTTTATTTCACTGTCTTTGAGAAAAGCTAATAAAGAATCAATTACAAGAGATACACACAAATAGAAACTGGTATTTATCTAGGCGGGATGTCTGCTGAAAAGTAAAAGAGCCCATTAAACCACAGGCACACACAGTGAAGCATGTCTACGTAAGATCTCCTACCGTAGGCGTGAGCGTGTCTGGCTCTCAAAGGAGAGGCTCGTCCTTTCCCGACGGAAGGGAAAAGGGCGCAGGGCGAGGCTGCGGGTGGGGGCAGTCATCTCATGGACCCAAGAGCCCTGGACTCACTCCTAACTTAGGATTCCCAGGAAATCGCTGGGGAGGCCATTTTTTCCCCTAAGAATTTGGCATCACATGAGCTAGAAAGTAGAACAGGGCTAATAATAACTTTATCATCACTGTAGCCTTGATTCAGAACTTTGTTTTATTATTTTTCTTAACGGCTCTGTTCTAGGATACCATCTTGTAGGTCTATTTGTGGGTGTTAATTGTGGCATAAACGTTACAGATCATGACGTAAACACCACTGCTTCTCCTGAAGAGTGCCAGATGCTGCAGAGGAAGGTAATGGAGTGACTAGGCTGGAGAGGATGACCAAGATCACCATGACTAGTTCTTTGTCATCAACGCTTGAAGGCAAAAGGAGAAGGGGGCGGCAGAGGATGAGATGGTTGGATAGCATCACTGACACAATGGACATGAACCTGAGCAGACTCTGGGAGAGAGCGAAGGACAGAGGAGCCTGGCGCGCTGCAGTCCATGGGGTTGCAGAGAGTGAGACGTGCCTTAGTGACTGAACACCATCACCACCACCAAGGTTTAATGACCAGATCCAACAGATCTTGACTGGGATGGCTTCTTTACGATTATTCATTGTACTGCACATTTGTGTTGTTGGCACTATCTGCACATGTGTTGCATTTAGCAATAAAAAGGTAAAGCGTTTTCATGTCCTGCCCACCTAGAGGGTTCTGTGGGGAAATCACAGCACCTGCCTGGAACTCCTGGGTCCTCCTCTGGAGGAGTCACTGAGCCCACACGCTGAGCACAGCATGGAAATGGAGAGGTTCCTCCCGCCCCCGGAAAAGGGAGCGTCTTCCCAACAGAAAGCCCATCAGGAGGTGGAAGCAGATGGGGACCCCGGAGAAGGAGAGCAGGCTTAGGACTCAGACAGAACTGGGTTTGCATCCAAGTTTTGCCACTTCGTGGCCACGTGCCCTGGTGAAGCTACTCAAGCCCCCAAAGCCTGTGCGTCTCCCCTGTTGACAGAGACTCTGAGAGTCATGGTGACTCAGTGCCACACGGGTCCAGCCAGGACGGGGCTGGCCGTGGGGACCACAACCCCAGGGCAAAGGGACTCAGAGCACACAGCAAGTGCAGGGTCAGGCTGTCCTGGTAAGAGCAGGGCGGGTGAGAGGGTCGGCCTGTAGCCGGTCTGGTTCCTCTGCCTCTTGCTGAGCCCTGCTCTCCCTCAGCCCCAGACTGCGGTCCACAGGCCAGCAAAGCATCGTCTGGGGTGTCCCTCGGGAGTGTCCCTTCTGCTGCCTCACACCCTCCCCCGTGGGGCCTCACTGCCCACGTGAAGCCGCTCCGTGTCACTGCTGGTGCCGGGTGCTGACCGGTCAGGAGGAAGAGAAGAAACGACCATCAGCAACTGAGAGTGGCCGGCTGGGGTCAGAGCCCAGACGTAAGTGTGGAAGGATGGTGAGGAGAAGTGCGCACGTATACGGGACGTTCCTAGCAGGGATCAGCCCTCGAGGAACTGAGTCCACTATCGCTGGTGGTTGCATACATGACAGATATTTATTAAATGCTTCCTGATAAATACATTGGCTTTTCACTTCCTGAAAGGAGAGGGAGAGAGCTGACTGTAGGCTCAGCACGATTTCAGTGGCTGCTTTCCCGGCCTCCGCTCACCCCCTCTCCCAGCTCCTCCAGGATGTGCCATCTACCAATGATGGCCCCGACCCAGCCTCCTGAACTCGGAGTCAAGCTCAGCGCAACAGGCGTGAGCTTTCAGCCACGGCATCAGAAACACGGTTTTGTTCTGGGCGAGGTCTGTCACTGATCAAATGCTCCCATGAAACTCTGATGGGGTTATTAGAGAGCACGGCTTTCACCTTCTAATGCTGAAGCCGTTTGTACAGAGGCGAAGAGACGGCAGAACCAGGGGCATCGACTAAGGGGCCCCATAAAGCAACACCAGCGCCATCGCCTTTCAGCCGCCGCAGGAAAGCTGATGCGTGAGCTTGGGCCCGTCTGCCGCCCTCCGGGCCTGTGGTCAGCGTCCCCCACAGGGGCCGTCGCTGGGGGCTTTGGCGTTGAGGTTGGGATGGACAGAAGGAGGCCTCCACAGTTTCCTATGTGGCAGAGCAGTTTGCAGGGTGACCGCCACCAATCAGACGGTCCCGTCAAGAGAGCTTCAGAGTTGAGTGAGAAGAAGGTTCAAGGGTGCACAGGTGGCTATTGAGTAAGATACTGAATCGCTGAGGGACTGCCCTTGGGTTCTCCGGAGGCTGCATTATAGCTGGGAGAGTCTGCAGAGCTCAGACGACTGGACCCTGCCTACAGGGCAGCGGACTCAGGATTCCACTCGTCTCTCGAGTCATATACCGTGTTCCCGCTCCCGTGATCTAACACACACCCCCAGCCTGAGCACACACAGACACACCCACACCTGCGGGCACCTCACGGGACACCAGGCACAAGCGTGATTTCTCTTTGTAGCTCTGGGACCCGTGTCTCCACAGGATCTGAGCTTCTCTCCGCGTTGCCTTCACAGACCGTGATGCTTCTTTTTCAAGAAACCTTTATGGGACAGGACGTTCACCTGTTACAGTACTACCCCCAGAGCCCTATTCCTGGTTTTCAGTACCCTCAAACACATCTTTTTTGCAGACACTTAAAGAGTGAGAGGCACGCGGGGAAGAGGAAGTGGTGAAGGTTACGGAGGGCAAGAAAAGGCACTCCGCCAGCCTAACGAGGCTGAAAGCAAAACACAACAGCCAAAGGAAAATTCTGCCACACAAAACACGACAAAAAAAAGTCTCCAACTCTTCCAAAGGCTTCCACCAGCAAAGTTCACTGAACTTCACGCTTAGATGGTTAGGCATATAATGAGAAAAAGTGAAATGTACTAAATAAAAAACAACCTGCTACAGTTTTTGAGAACTGTCATCTCTTTCCCCACTCGGCCCTTAGAATAAGTGACTTGGTTCTTCATTAGAAGCTATGTTTAGAATCAAAGGGATGACAGATCTGGGGAGGTGTCAATGCAGGAAGAAGGGACAAAGTCAGAGACGGGTGATGATTAAAGGCCACACTGCAGGGGCTGAACAGCTGTGCTCCCAGGGTCCGCAGGGAAGGAGCCCAGTCGTTCCGTGAGCATCTGGGTAACAGATCCTAGGAGGAGATTCAGGGCCCAGCAGACCTGGAGTTCCAGGTACACTTTGGGGAAAAGCTCACTCAGATGGACCCCTTCATCTTAGAACTGGAGGAGGTAGGGTTGTCTTTCCCAAGGCCGCATGGACACAGAAGCTTCAGAGGAACAAGATGGCAACCAAGGCTGGGTTTAGAAATGGACACAGAGGAGACGTCCCGGCGACCTGGGGGACCCGAGGTCCCTGTGACCAGAAAGAGGCCAGTCCTCAAGGCCACTGTCTGGGAGGCGAGGGGCCAGGGAGGGAGGGTGTGGGGGCCCCGGGGATGCCGCTGGGCGGTGTCCCAGCCTCAAGGCTTCATGTGTACGATGAGGTGAGTACTCTGTGTAGGTGTTGAGAGGATAAACACAGTTGGAAGTGGCTGAGCCAGAAGTTAGAATTCTTGGGTGTTTAGTTTTTTGATTTGTGCTCAGATCTCAGGGCATTGTGCTGAGTGAGAAGAGCCAATAACGAAAGGTCATATACTGAGTGATTCCATTCCTACAATATTCTTAAAATGACACAATTACAGAGATGAAAAATGGCAGTGATACAGAGATGAGCGGTTGCGAGGGGCAGGGTGGTGGGGGGAGGGGGGGTGACTGCAAAGAGGACACAGGGAGCCGGTTTTCACAACCGCGTCGCTCGGCAGGAGACCGGGCAGCGCTCACACCGGTGTGCACACACATCACACATGTGCAGACGCACACTCACATCCTCTGTCACACGTGTGCAGATGCACACCCACACCCTCTGCTCAGCTTCTCAGGGAGCCATCGCACAGTTATCTTTCAACAGAATACAGTCATGTGCAGCAACCTGGATAGAGCTAGAGATCATCACACTAACTGCGGTGAGTCAGGCAGAGACAAACACCGTATTATATCGCTTACAGGTAGCATCTAAAATACGGCACCAATGAATGTATCTATGAAACAGAAACAGCTTCACAGACACAGAGAACAGACTTGTGGCTGCCAGTGGGGAGGGGGGTGGGGATGGACAGATTGGGAGTGTGGGATGAGCAGATGCAAATTATATAGGGTGATAAGCAACAAGGTCCTACTGGAGAGCACAGGGAACTAAATTCCATCTCCTAAGATAAACCATAGTGGAAAAATATGAAAAAATGTATATATATGTACAACTGAGTCATTTTGTTATACAGCAGAAACAACATTGTAAGTCAACTATATTTCAATAAAAAGTAAATTACAGTGATCTTTCCAACAACCACAGAGCCCTAACTTCCTCAGCATTGGAGATTCCTGAGCTAGAGGTGAGGGTCCTCGCTGGCTTCTTATCGCTCTCTTTATTGGTGAGGCCATCTTTCATTGCATCTAAATCCGGGGCACCAGAGTGTTTAAAACCACACTGAGCTAGTGCAGAGACAGAACCAGAAGCCACACAACCCACCCTACCTCCCAGTGTCTTAGATTCTGATGGCTCAAGGCTGCCTGGGTTGTAGATGGTCACCCAAGCAGGGCACAAGAATGGAGATACGTTTCAGCATCACACACACACTGTCCCCGCAGACCTCGGGGCTGGTGCCCTGAGACTCGGCACCAAGGACCAGCTCACCTGCGGCTGTGGCGGATGGCTGCTCTGTCAGAGACCATGCCGCACTGGCTGGTCAATGCTAGACTATGACCCCTAGGTCTCACAAGACTTTATTACACATTCTAGAGGATGAGAACAGAAAACAGAAAGCAAAACAAGTACACAACACTCTGATGAAAGTTTTATACTTTTAGGAGTCTTGAAACTTGAAATTTTTTTTCTAAATGCAGGGACCTGTGATGAGTATTTTGAATTTAACTGTTGGAAAGGAATCTGTGACTAGCTTCGTGACTTGTAAGTAACTCTTCTTGCTGTTACCATATGGTGTTTCCTTTAATAAAAACATTTTGCAGAAATAATGATAAAAAAATCACTTTAAGCTTTTAAAAAAGTTAGATGTTTTTGGCAATAAAAACATTCCTTGTGATTATGTAGATAACTTTGTATCTGATAAACAGGAAAGAGTCTGTTCTCCTCGTCACTTTACTTCTAAGTAAAAATGATGTGTTGCTCTGTGTCATTCATTCTGAGACAGTTTCTGAGCATGTTCTTATTCATCAAGTTCTCTCTAGATTTCAGGAATGTACATTAGAGGATCCTGTTCTGTTCACGTAGGAGCCCATTTCCTTTGATTTTTGCAACAGAACAAAATACTCTATATCTGCAGAGCTTGGAGCCGTAATTGTGTATGTCAGTTCTGATGAGTTCAGCTTCATGCTGCACGAAAAGCTGACCTGGCTTCAAGGCATTCAACACTTCCAGAAGTGCAAGGCAAGGGGACAAACCTAGACAGTGTATTATAAAGCATAGACATCACTTAGCCAACAAACGTCTGTATAGTCAAAGCTATGGTCTTTCCAGTAGTCATGTGCAGATGTGAGAGTTGGACCATAGAGAAGGCTGAGTGCCAAAGGATTAATGCTTTCGAACTGTGGTGTTGGAGAAGACTCTTGAGAGTCCCTTGGACTGCAAGGAAATCAAACCAGTCAATCCTAAAGGAAGTCAATCCTGAATATTCATTGGAAGGACTGATGATGAAGCTCCAATACTTTGGCCACATGATGTGAAGAGTTGACATTGGAAAAGACCCTGATGCTGGGAAAGATTGAGGGCAGGAGGAGAAGGGGATGACAGAGGATGAGATGGCTGGATAGCATCACCAACTCGATGGACATGGGTTTGGGTAGACTCAGGGAGTTGGTGATGGACAGGGAGGCCTGGTGTGCTGAGGTTCATGGGGTTGCAAAGAGTTGGACATGACTGAGCAACTGAACTGAACTGAAGCTGAAACTCCAATACTTTGGCCACCTGATGCAGAGAACTGACTCATTGGAAAAGACTCTGATGCTGGGAAAGATTGAAGGCAGGAGGAGAAGGGGGTGACAGAGGATGAGATGGTTGGATGGCATCACTGACTTGATGGACAGGAGTTTGAGCAAGCTCTGGGAGTTGGTGAAAGACAGGGAGGCCTGGTGTGCTGCGGTTCATGGGGTCGCAAAGAGTCACACATGACTAAGAGACTGAACAACAAAGGCCAAAGGAGCAGTCAAGGATGCCAAGGGGTCAGAACCCCTTTTCCTTCTGCTTCACCAGCCTTAACAAGCTATAGTCACAAGGTGGCTGCTCCAGCTCCAGGCCTCACATCAGCATTGCAGACAGAGGGTAGTGAAAGGCCACAGGGGTATACTGGGCAAAAAGCCTTCTGGAAACCACATCCAGAAATTTCCGCTTATTGTTATTGGTCAGAACTGGGTTGCATGGTCACTGCTAGGCCAAGAATAAGAGAGTTGTGGATGGGGGTCAGGACACCCAACGAGTATCACCTACTCGCACTGCTGCAGAAAGGGTGAGGGGTTGTCTTCCTTCCTGTAGGATCTTATTTCTGAAGTGTGTTCTATTTCTTGCTTCCTCCATGGCCTTCTAGAATCCCTGGGAGAATGCTTCTCAGTGCATATATAAGAGGCTTTGGTTGCTTAAGTTTCCTTATAAGAAGCTAGTGAATATGTGATCTTCCTTCACATGAGCTTGATTGTATTGCCAATGAGTGGTAGCTAGGAGGTTTGATTTCATTTCCTTACATTAATTCACAGGGCAAAGTGAAAGTAGAGTGGGTTTAAATCAATGTCTTCACCCCGAGTCATCGGGCTTAGTGTGGAGGGAGAGAAGAAACAGCCCGTGTACTAATGGGAATTGTATAGACAGGGAAGAGAAGAGTGAGACGGAGTACACATTACTGTATTTATACATCACAGAAACCTAGCAGTGGATTGCTTTTCTGTGCATTTTACCATCACTCTTTTTTTTTTTTGCCTCCTCTTACACTTTAATAAGGAATTTGACATAAGTCCTAGGTCTTCCTAAGACTGCCTGGTGCCTGTTTTGACAAGGTTCATATATAAGAAATATAAACAAACTTTCTTGTACCAGGGGCTTCATCATTAACTTTACTCATTACAGTCCCATCAGCTTGTCAGTTCAGTCACTCAGTTGCGTCCGACTCTGCGACCCCATGAACCACAGCACGCCAGGCCTCCCTGTCCATCACCAACTCCCTGAGTCCACCCAAACTCATGTCCATCAAGTCGGTGATGCCATCCAGCCATCTCATCCTCTGTCATCCCCATCTCATCCTCTGTCATCCCCTTCTCCTCCTGCCTTCAATCTTTCCCAGCATCAGGGTCTTTTCCAATGAGTCAGCTCTTTGCAGCAGGTGGCCAAAGTATTGGAGTTTCAGCTTCAGCATCAGTCCTTCCAATGAACACCCAGGACTGATCTCCTTTAGGATGGACTGGTTGGATCTCCTTGCAGTCCAAGGGACTCTCAAGAGTCTTCTCCAACACCACAGTTCAAAAGCATCAATTCTTTGGTGCTCAGCTTTCTTTAGAGTCCAACTCTCACATCCATACATGACCACTGGAAAAACCATAGCCTTGACTAGATGGACCTTTGTTGGCAAAGTAATGTCTCTGCTTTTTAATATGCTGTGTAGGTTGGTCATAACTTTCCTTCCAAGGAGTAAGCGTCTTTTAATTTCATGGCTGCAATCACCATCTGATTTTGGAGCCCAGGAAAATAAAGTCAGCCACTGTTTCCACTGTTTCCCCATCTATTTGCCATGAAGTGATGGGACTGGATGCCATGATCTTAGTTTTCTGAACGTTGAGCTTTAAGCCAACTTTTTCACTCTCCTCTTTCCCTTTCATCAAGAGGCTCTTTAGTTCTTCTTCACTTTCTGCCATAAGGGTGGTGTCATCTGCATATCTGAGGTCATTACAGTCCGTGAAAAATCAAATGCCCAAATGGCAGAGTGTGAGGTGGGCAGATAAGCTCTCCTTATATCAGAAAATGTATAAGAAGGAAGAGAAATGGTGATGTCTCAGACAGGTGGATGGTTAGGTATGCCTACTTGTGCTACCTACTTTATTGAAACTTGAATCCGAGTTGTCACCTCCTGACAAATCTGTACACTGTGTGGATGTAGATGCAAACCTACCCTACCTGGAATCTGACCGAAGTTCCCTGACCAATCACAAGTGATACCTGGGCGGCAACAGACTCACACACTGATCTCCATCTTTCTATGTTAACCATCATTCTCAGACAACACTCCCCTCTGGACTGAATGATGGAGATTCTAGCAGCTATGACCGCTTGAAATGAATAAGAGCTGAATTCATGCTGTTTTATAATTAAGGATCTGTACTCATCTCTGTCATAAATATCCAGGAGTTTGTTTGCTGTTGTTGTTTAGTTGCTAAGTCATGTCCTACTCTTTGCGACCCCATGGACTCGCAGCCTGCCAGCCTCCTCTGTCCCTGGGATTCCCCAGGCAAGAACACTGGCGTGCGTTACCATTTTATACAGTAAACAAATAAACCTTCAGGCTATACTGGCATTATGTTTCTAGCTTTTGTTTCAACACAATTATTATCAGTTGGGCTTTCTGCATTTTAATATAATCCATCAATTATAAAATCCACAGGTTCAGCTGATGAGTCTTGGAATAAATGTGGACTGACTCTTCTACGAGGATGCTTGGCCCACAGGGTTGGCCTTTGTAGAAAGAAAAGTCAGTGGATGGGAAAAACCCCATGTTTTTGGAACAACACTCCCTCCCCCCTTTTCAGGCCATGGTCATACAAAGGTTAAAGAAAACGTGCCGTGAATCTCCCTTCTATAACATGAAACGGGTCAAGACTCACTTCACTTAGACTGGAAAGTGGAAACCACGTGACCAACACAGCTTCAATTTCCTCTGCTGAAAACCAAATCCTATTTTCACTAGTGGGTATTTCATTCATCTCTGCTTTTTTGGTTTTTTAATTACATCGCAGAAAGTGCTACTGTAATTTCCTCCCTCAGTAACGACAGCATTATTCATCAAGAAGCTTTTAATTCTATACAGCAATTGCTTCTCTTCAAAAATCTGATTTCAATCTCCGCAGAGGCAGAAGGGTATGATTTTTTGACCCGAGGGTTAATTATCTGCAAATAAGTTAAAAATCGCACAAAACCTCATCCTGGGAAAAGGGAATCCAGGCACGACCTTTCAGGCTCCCTGTCTCACTGTTAGAGGGTGTGGTGTGCAGCTGGCCGGGCACCCATGCCTGGAGGGTCCCTTGTCTGTCCTGCCAACCTCCGCCCCGCCAGTGAGGGTGGCAGGGCCTCCATCTGGGCTTATCTTCAGAGCCCAGGATCGGCACACAGGAGGAACTTGATAAGCATTTACAGAATTGACCTGAATTGAAGGGACAGTGAATGGAGGTACAGGCTTTGAAATATTTGTTAAAAAAAAAAAAGGTGTCTAAAAAGGTCCTATTTCTGGACAAAGATAAGGAGAGAAACAGAGAGGAGACTCACTGGGGGCCATCCGCGGACTTGAGATGGGGCTGGAGGGGCACAGTCGCCCCAAGGGAGGGAAGGGGGACCCGTGGGACCCCATCTCTCCCGGCCCCACCGGGCCTCCAGGAACGCCCGCTCCTCCCTCCAGCTTCCCAAGCTCTCTCCCGGGGGCCCCAACACTCACTTATTCATTTATTTAATTTAATTTGGAAGCTTTTCTGAATACAAGTACATCTGATGCTGGAACTAGGGGAGGAGTGGGCCGGAGGGAGACAAGGACAGTGACAGCTGACACCTGGGGGCCGGGTACCCCGTCTCGCACGGCCCAGCAGGAACCCATCCGACACCCAGTGCCCCTTGGGGCTGAACTCCAGGTGGTCCCTGCCCTCCGAGGTACCTGGTGCTGACTGGTGAGCTGTGCTGTTTACGTGGCTTCGGGTCCAGCACGTGAGACTGGAAGGATGCTCGTGGAGAAGCCTTGCAGAGCAGGCACAGAGGGCTGAGTGTGGGCGGGGCTGGACCCCAGGCGCACGTGACCCATGGGCGGACTCCGTGAGTCTGTCTCGGGGTTGGGGGCGCAGGACCCCGGGAGGAGGGCAGGAGCGAGGGCGCTGAGGGTCTGCAGGGCTGGGCCCCACTGCCGCCCAGAGGACACACGACCCGGGATGTGCTCAGTCACGCTGGGGCACAGAGAAGGGCGAGGTCCCCACCATGCAAATGAAGGCTGAGGCCCGGGAGGGACCCAGGAAGCCCATTCTCACCATCTTCAGTTTTCAGTGGGAAAGGACATCTGAGAAGACAGACACCAAACAGTGTACCCCGGATCGAAAGCTCCCCAGCCTCGGATGGATTTCACTGCAAAGGGGCTGTGAGCGCCAGGTACACGGCACTTCCGATTCTGCCCCCTGGCACAGCACGACCCATGAAGGACATGCAGGAGATCAAGGGCAGGATAGGGGAAGCTGGTTGTTAAAAATCAGGCTCCACGTGTGGGAGCCCTGGCTCTCAGTCCAGCGGCTGGGCCGAGGGCAGGGGCAAAGGGGGCACACATGGGATCCATACACACAGCAGAGAGGGGGCTGTCGGGGGGGACTGCAAAGAGGAGGAGGGAGGCGCAGGATGGAGGAGGGGAACACAGAGAGGGAGCCCCCTGCCTCTGAGTGGTGCTCCATCTCACAAGCGCGGCTGGCATCCCAGATTTGCTTAAATGCCCCAGGCTTGTCAGCTGAACGTCCGGCACAGTCAGCCCACGGAGGCAGGTGAGACTGGTGTTCTCAAGGTCACCCTGCAGGGATCGGGATCCCCTGAGCAGCTGTGTGATGTGGGGCAAGTGACTGAGCCTCGCTGAGCTTCCATTTCCCCTCTACCTTCGGGGGCTGCAAGATCTGAGTGAAGCTCGGGGACCATAAGCCCATGATGAAGGGACTAACTCTATGGTGAGGGGGGTCCATTACCGGAAACAAGGGAACCGTTCGCTGAGACTGGAGAAGCCGGGACTGGGCTCCTGACCGCTGAGGCCACCCACTCTGGTCTGACGCACCCTCTGTGGACAGCCTGTTACCTCTGCTCCATCCGTGCCTGCCAGGACTGCCTGAGATGGCACAGCCCACCCGCCTTCCGCCCTGACGCTCGCTCCTGTCTCTCAGCCGCCGGGATGCTGCACTCTGGGAATCTCACTGCGTCTCTGACCCGCTGCTTCCTGGGTCCCTCGCCTCCCCATCCCCCAAGCCCTCACCTGCTTCCATGTTGCCCTGGGCAGGTGAACGAGTAAAGAAGTAATACGCAGATCTAAGAGCCAAGAATGACGCTCCTGTTGGAAAGGGGAAGGGGCTGCCCTAGCATGGTTCCAGGGTGGCAGAGGTTCCTAGCAGGGGAATGCGTCTGGAGAAGTTGTGGGCTGTCACAGCCTGGTGGGAGGCAGTGTGCAATGCCCCTGGCACCTAGTGGTGGACACCCTCCAGAGCACCAGCTGGCCCCACAGTAAAGAATGATCCGGTCCAAATGTCAGCACCCCTGAGGTTGAGAAGACTGGCTTTAGGCTGACCAAAGTCAGTCCCTTGGGAAACGGGCAGGTGTTTTGAGAGGAAGAGAAGGAATGCAGTGAGTCATTCCAGCCTCTGAGTCATTCCAGCCTCGGACACTTGTGCTTCAAAACCAGGCAGATGAGAACGGGGAAGCCTGGTGCTGAGAAGAGTGAGGACAGAGGCCCCTGCAAGGGACCCAGGCCCCCACCCCTTCGGAGGAAGAGCAAGGCTCCGAACCCACAGGAACCCAAGCACCGTGGGAGATCCCAAAGCGTTCCAAGGAGAAAAAGGAGAATGAGCACAGACGTCAGCTTTGGAAACACCAAGCGTTGGATGCGTGTTGCCTTTTCTGAACAGCTGTCTCTGCTGAGACCGCGTGCCTCCCCTGGCCTGCTGCCCTGGGTCCCGAGACGCCCCGCTCGCCTCCTCGTCCACCCCCGCTCTCTGCCACGTCCAGGCCCAGCCCTGGGGCCAGGCTCTGGGAGCCCTCCGGCCGGGCTGAAGCTTGGTGGGTTCCACAGGGGCTCAGGCAACCTGGCCCCTGCCCTGCCCTTGGGAGAGCTGGGACAGCAGGGCTCTGGGGGCATCGTGTTCACCAGCACAGGCCGTTCGTGAGAGGAAGCCGAGTCAGCACACGCCCCAGACCAAGTCCAACCCCAGCAGCACAGGCCCGCCTGTTCCCGCGGCGAGAAGACTGATGCTGCCTGGGGCTCCAGGTCTGCTGTGCTTAAGTGCCCTTTGCAGCCGAGCTGTGAGACGTGGAAGTCACCGCTGTCCGCAGCGCGAGTGGGCACCGTGGACCTGAGAGCCGTTGCGCCCACTGCCAGCTCCCTATGGGGCTCGGGCGGGGTGCTGGCTGGGTGCCGTCAGAAGCGTGCCGCCTGCTGCTACAGACTAGGGGCCCTTTGAACCGCCTTCGGAAGTCAGTGGGGAGAGAAGTGGTGAGCCCAGGCGGGCTCAGGGAGGTTTCACGTGGGACAGCTTCAACACAGCAGGCTCAGAACCCCTATGAAGCTGCAGCCCCGGATGGAGGCCAAGGGCAGCCGCAGGGAGTGGAAAATTCTACCAAAAAGCACAGCTTCCGGGGGGCGAGCACCTGGTATTTCCTGGGGAAACGCAACCACAGGAAGTTCGGAACAAGGACTTGACACCGAGCCTCCGTGTCCCTCCCCTGCGGTCCAGCGTGAAGCCACCTCTCTGCCAGCTGCAGCTGTCCATGGCACACGCTGTTTTTCCTGTCAATTTACTGCAGGCAGAGAATCATGTGAGCACAGTCTCAGCTTTGCCAACAGCAAAAAATCATTTTGAAGAAGGCATCTTTTCTAGATGAGCAAAATTATTCTTCCCTCCCCGGCATGAATAAACAGTCATTGCAGCTTTAGCAAACCTTGCTTCAAAAATAGGCATGGAAGAAAAAAAAAAGCAAGCAAACAATCCAATAAAGCTGTAATGCTCTAAAATCCACAGTTCCCCTCCAAACGTCATGATGTGAAAGCACCGGGTCCCTTTAAGCACATCAGCAGGCGATACTAGCCCATCTCCGCCTCTGAGACTATTGAAACAAACCTGAATTCCTGGGCGGAACTGAAGGCCAGACATGATTCCTCTATTGACGTTCCTCATGAAGCCACTCCTGTGGCTGGAAACTCCTCCTACTGTTCAGGACTAACTAAGGAGGCAGGCGCTGCTGATGAAACATCAATGACCAGTGTGCAAACGTCCGAGGGCCCCTTTAGCTCATCACGGCTCATCAGCCCACCACTCACCCACCTCCCACTTTAGACACTCAGTTACTCAGCATCCATTAAGCGCCCACAGTGAGCTAAGCCCTGAGTGGGCTTTCACCCACCGTGGGGCCCCTTGGACCCTCCACGCACCTGATGCCTTTCTCTCTGCTCGGGCAGATTGACTTCGGCCTTAAGGCGGGAAACTCGCTGAGAATCACCCTCTCTGGGAGCCCCCCTGTACAACATGTCCGAGGGCTGAGGACGCAGGGCCACGAGCATCATGCAGAAGCAGGGATGAAGTGGGCGGCTGAGCGCTTTGGCCTGTTCAGAGCCACGTTCTGATCACACGGACAACTGGCCCATCTTCACCCACGTGGAGCCGGGGACCACGGAGGAAGCATGAGGTGAGAGACACGGGGAGGACCCCCTCATTCCAGATGACACCCCGCACTGCCTGCTCCAGACTTGGCTGCAGCCCAAGTCACAGAGCCTGAGTCCAGAAGGTCCCCGAGTGCACTTTCTTCGCCATTACCAGAAACCCCCAGGGTAGCATTTCCGGCCTTTAGACAGACAGTCCCCGACCTGGTCTTTACTTCGCTCTGGCTGCTCAGTACCGCGCCATTACCTCTGAAAAGAGATAACGAATACAAATGGCACCACGACCATGGTGAAACAGGTACAAACAAAACGTTCTAGGGACCAGGGGAGAGAGAGAGCCCCTGGCAGAGGACCAGGTCTAGGCCCTGGAGGCGGCAGCCGGGGAGCTGACCCCGGGACGCTGGTTCTGTTCAGAGAAACCCACGAGGGCGAACATCACCCCACCGCCCACCACTGCAGCTGCAGCAGCCCCTGCGTTTACACGCAATTTCCTGGGTGCTGAGCACCGGGGTTGTGCTTTTCTCACTAGAACAGTCCACCAATCCCATTTTCCAGATGGTAAAAGTGAGGCTCAGGAAGGCTGAGTCTTTACTCAAGGCCATGCTATCTGCACGTGACGGTGGAAGACAGAGCTGAAATGGGCGTCATGTTTGCTTAACTGAGCCCATCACTCAGCCAGCCTGAGGATGCGGCATGTGCATCCCACGTCCAGAGACCCTGGGAGCCCACTCTGGGAGGCCTGGAGTCCCCGGGAAGCGCTGCCTGCTGCTGAGAGCTGGCGCAGGCGCTGTGTTCTGGGGCTGAAGAGAGGGCAGTGGGGACCTGGGCTTTCTCTTGACTGTCGAGGTCCCCGCCCCACCCTGTCTGTGGCCTCTAATATCTCTGGAAACAACAGCTTGCTCATTCTTTTTTAAAGCTTTTTAAACGTTATTTTGAAACTGCAGAAACATTACAGGGAAACAATGGGCTGAGACTCTCTCCATCTTAATACGAGTGCAGCCCTGTGCCTGCCCTTCTCTGCAGCCTTGCTCGTCCACGCTCAGGCTCACAGGGAACGACGGTTCTGCATGTGCCACCTTAGGTTTTGTTCCATTTAACATGACTGTCCGAACAGTTTCCTTTCTGCTGCTGTCTTCACAGTCATCATCTGGGTGGTGGGCTCCAGCCCACCACCAACTCAACCATGTGTCCCCAGCATGCTGGCTCGGGAGGGGACGCTTGAAACTCCTTCCCCAAGTCCACATGCACATATCCGTTCCACACTTTGACTAAGGGGTTCCAGTGTAATTAACCCAAGTGGGGATTAAGCAAGATTTTAAAAAGAAACAAAAGTCCAGTTTCTATTTGTGTTTCAACTGCAGGGGAGGAGGAGGAGGTGAGAACCTGGAACAGGTGGCGTGGGGGAGGGAGGGGGTGGGGGTATGCGGGGGCAGACCCAGCCCTTGAGAGGCTGGTGGGCCCCCCTGCCCTCCTGTGAGAGTCATCTAACCGCTCAAACTCACCCACCTTCCTTCTGACCAGTGTTCCTAAAATAACGACCACGACAGCGATGAACACAGGGAGCACTATTACGGTGCTGTTTCACACGCTAGGTACCGTTCCAAGAGCGTCACACCGTCAACTCATCCAGTCTTCACAACTTCGTAGTATTATTGTTCCTGTTTTACAGATGTGGAAACTGAGGCTGGAGACGGCCAGGATTGAACCCGGGCAGCAGGAGGAGAGACCTTGCTTGGAGCCAACAAGCGCTTCAACACTCAGACCTTATTTCCCTCCCCAGTCTCTTTTCTCATCTCTTGTTGATCGTCAGGTTCAGTTCCGATTGTCAGCCTGGCACGTGCGGCCCCACACAGCCTCCTGGCAAGCTCCACTCTCCCCACGCGTCCCCTTCAACCTGCCCGACTCCGGGCGTGAGGCCCTGGGGTCACTGTTCCCGGCCTCTGTCCCCCAGGCGCCGGCCTGGGATGCCTCCACCCCAAGTTCTAGTTTTCACCTGCTTTCCTGTTCCAGGAGCTTCCTTCCCAGACACACAGCACCCCCAACCCCCAACTCTGAACATTTCAAGTCCACTGGAAACTTGTAAGACAAACAGAAAACCTTCCTGCCTCGGCCGGGGCCCACTCAGTAAAACAGGCCTCCCTTCAGTCACCTAGGCCCCACCTTGGCAAAGTCATGGAAACCACCCAGAGAAGTCCCCTGCAGTCCTCCGTCTCGTCCGTTCCATACACAGCCCATCTCCCCGCCTGCCTCTCGCTCTCAAATCACCTCCGCTCGGCGCCCCCAAAACTCTGCCCTCGCGCCCTTCCTACCCACACTGCTGCAGGGGGAGCCCGCCGATGGGGCAAGGTGATGGGTCACCCTGGGAACTGCCTGTGCTGGGAGGCGGCTCTGAGGTGCCCTGGTGAGGGGTGGGGTGGGGGTTGGGGCCACCTCTGGTCTCTGATGGCTCTCAGCCCTGCACCAACCCCTTCCTTACAGAAGTGTCTTAGTTCTGGAAGCTGCCTGGTAGGGCAGATTCAAAGCTGAGGTCGTGCAGTAGCAGAAGACCCCTGAAATTCAACAGGGCGGCCTGGTGCAGTCTCCCGGGCCTCCCACCCCGGCCGCCTCTGCCAGCTTGCAGCTGTGCAGGTACCTGGGCCCCTCACTACTGGGACCGCCTGCTGCTGCGGCTGCTGCTAAAATTTGTTTCAAGCCACATCTTGGCCCAAAGCCCGAAGCCTCTTTTCAGGAAGAAAGCATGCATCTTCTCAATTTCATATATATATATATTTACTGCTTGTTCAAAGAACAATAAGATAAAAATATCACCTCAGGCAAAGGGAATTTAATTCAAACATTCTTAAGAATAGATTCAACAATCTTTTCCTCAAAAACCAAAACAAAACAAAACAAACAAACCTGCTTCATTCTTGGTTTCCCCAGCTACATAGAGAAAGAGCAAAAGGAAAGAAACGGGGAGAATTTACAGGAAAGGGAATTTTCGCGCGCCCTTTGCAGGTGCCTTAGAGCCTGGGAACCAGCACTTTCGGCGTTGGTCTATTCCGTCTTCTCAGCGAGCCTACGAGAGGGGTTCTGCCACCAGCCCACAATGCAGATGAAGACCCCGACAAGGCCTGGAGGGTTAGCGGTGTGTGCATGTCTGGAGGTGCACAAAGCAAGGGTTTGAATCTAGGGGGCCTCAGCCCAGGACCCACGCTCTTAACCAGATGCTGAGTTCATTTCTGCACATCTGTCATCAGAGATCCATGTGCTGCCTTTTGGTTTGTAAAGAAAGGAAAGAGGTGTCAGACTTGTTTCTTCTCCACGTTCATCTTCCTTTTATATCAAACCCCAGGTGCACACACCTGGGTCAGCCGTGGTCCGTGGCTCTGACACACTCTTACGAAGGGTCCACCCACCGCTGCCTGCTTTCTCTTACTTATCTGCCCTTAACCTGGGAAGATTAAGTTACTTAATACTACTTAATTAAGACTAAGATACCAATACTTTGGCCACCTGATGCAAAGAACTGACTCACTGGAAAAGACCCTGATGTTGGGAAAGACTGAAGGCAGGAGGAGAAGGGGACGACAGAGGATGAGATGGTTGGATGGCATCACCGATATGACGGACATGAGCTTGAGCAAACTCCGGGAGTTGGTGATGGATAGGGAAGCCTGGCGTGCTGCAGTCCATGGGGTCACAGAGAGTCGGACACGACTGAGTGACTGAACTGAACTGAATCTGGGAAATCCCTTAAACAGAGGAGCCTGCAGGCTACAGTCCATGGGGTGGCAAAGAGTTGGACGTGAGTGAGCAACTAAACCACCACCACCACCAATGAGATAAGACTATACACACCCAGGACCCCAGCACTCAGGTCAGAACTGGAACCCGGACGAGGACCCATGTCTCCAGGTCGACTTCCCCTAAGCGGCCCTCCTGACCCCTGGGCCAAGGTCTGTTGACCCACGGCTTCCTTTGCAGGCAGCCTCATCACAAACTGTACTGTTGTTAGAAGTGATTTTTCCCTTTATAGACAGGATCATGCTGTGTGTCATCTGTGGGACTTTTCCCACTCACATTCAGAGTTTTTACAGCTGGGGTTAGCATTAGGACTTCAAATCCTGCTGTGCTCACCCACCGGTGAAGACGCAGCCTCCTGGGGGCAGTACAGGGGCCATCACCTTGCTTCTGGGCGTGGTGGGCTCCGAGTCCTCACAGACCAGAGGATACAGTCCTTCTCCTCTCCTTGGTTTCTAAGGCCCAACCCGGTGGGGCATCTTGACTGTCTTGCTAACCACCCCCTCCCCAGCTGAACTCACTATGCTCAGCACCTGGGTCCTCTCGCTGCCTCTTGAACATTCTGGCCTTGGAGGCTGAGCGGCCTGTCCCACTCTGCCTGCCGGAAGTTTCAGCCAAAATTTACCTTCTCTGAGAAGCCTCTTATCACTGTCCGACCTAAACTAGCCCCTCTGTCACACGGCCCTGCTTTTTGCTGGTGACAGCATGACCCACATTTGGGGTTTATTATCTGTCTTCCTCCGCCATGAGAAAAAGGCCTTGTGGAGGTCTGCTGTGTATCTGGTGCAGACTCTGGGGGTCCCTGAGACTCTTTCAGGAGTTCATAAGGCCAAAAAAAAAAAAAAAAAGCACTTCCACTACAGAAGACTTTCTGTGCGCTTTCTACCATGCTGACATTTATTATTGATTTATTTTTGGCTGTGCTGGGTCTTCGTTGCTGTTCAGGCTACTCTCAGTTGTGGTGTACGAGCTTCTCATTTTGGTGGCTTCTCTTGTTGTGAAGCTTGGGTCTTTAGGGTACATGAGCTCAGTCGTTACGGCTCCCAGGCTCTAGAGCACAGGCTCAATAGCTGTGGTGCAAGGTCTTAACTGTGGCATGTGGGATCCTCCCAGATCAGGGATCGAACCCGTGTCTCTTGCACTGGCAGATGGATTCTTTACTACTGAGCTACCGGGGAAGCCCGTGTGTGGACATTTAAAACATCGGTGCAAAGGCACACGAGGAGAAGACTCCTTGTGCCTTAACACGGATCCCAAGAGCGGCATCAACTATGCTGGTGTTCATGGAAGGTTTCACTATCTCACACTTGCAGGAAAAACCTCAATGCGGGCCCACTGAAGCTTCACCTTTATTGACTCTTTCCCCCAGGGCGCACCAGGCTTGTGTACGTTCTGTGCAACTGGACAGGGACATGGGGCATTCCTGCTACACGCTGACGCCCAGGGGTCGTCTCAAGGAGAAGCACTTCTGTGACTGAGTTACAAGCACTTTCCTCCCTGGAACGGCGATTTCAGGTGCGAGAAACGCAGGCAGATGATGGTGGGATTTTCTCAGAAAATGAATGCAGTGAGTCTGCTGGTTCAAGAGCTGACAGTGGTTTTTTTGCCAAAGATAAACTGCTAGCTTTCAAGTGAAAATCTGAATTCTGGACAACTTATATCTGCCAATGCCTCCCAACACTTAAGATGTTTCTGCCGAGATTGGTGGTGATATTAGTGAACGTGATGTTTTTTGATCTTGGATAATAAAAGGTGTCAACTTGGAAGCAGCTGTATAACTCAGTGAACTGATATTTTCCAACTGCCTCTCGTAACTGTCAAAAAACCATGTGTGGGTGAAAGATCTGTTCAGACTGGGAGACAGACTGATGGATTTTAACATAACTAATACAGAAGTTCATCAATAGGGTTTCAGATCCCTCAGTGCAGCTAACTTTTAAGGAACTACTATTGTTGACTTTTGGCATAATATCAAAGAAGATAATCCATGATTTTTTCAAAAGGAGATTATAGCATCTCTCTCTTTTTCAATAGGATATCTGCGGCAAAGTCAAATCCTTCATAGACTTCATCCAAAACATCTTAGAGCACCAGACTGAATAGAGAAGCTGAGATAAGAAACCAGCTCTCTCTACTAAGGCAGACACGAAAGAGAGCTGGAAAAAATGCAAACCGGGAACTCCCTGGCGGCCGAGCGGTTAGGAATTGGAGCTTTCACTGCCACGGGCCCAGATTTGATCCTGGTCAGGGAACTAAGATCCCGTAAGCCCCGTGGCTCAGCTGAAAAACCAAAAAAGAAAATATGTAAACCACTGAGATTCCTTTCATTAAAATTTTCAGTTATTTTTCATATACATGTGCTATTTTTGTGAACATGTGATGGTTTCATGATTATGTCTAAATGAATTAAAACATAAATTTAAGCATGTCTTAATTACTTAAGATATAACATTTAAAATTTTAACATGCATGCGTGCATGTACAACCTTGGCAAGACATTTAACTTCTTTGAACTTCAGTTTTCGTCAATGTAAAACGGGGGTACTACAGGTTTATATGGATGACATGAGGGTCATATATTTAGAGCACGTGGTGCAGTGTAGGAACATATAAAACGCTCAAGAAACAGTGGGCTTCTATTCTTCTCAACTGTTGTTTGTTTTCCCTTCATATTAGCCCTTTCAGGAGCATCTATCTCTTCAGCATCTCCCTCAGAAACCACAGAGAATATGATGGATGCTGAGATGCTCACAAAACCTTCCTGACTTCCAGATGCTTCCTCAGCTTTGTCCTTCTTACACTGTCTGAGTATGGAAGAAGAGTGGAGAAGAGACTTGTCTGATACTGTATGATCTCTCTGACGTGCGGTTTAAAAACAATACAGATGAATACACATGCAATGCAGAAGCAAACTCAGGTTTAGGGGCTTCCCTGGTGGCTCACTGGTAAAGAACCTGCCTGCCAATGCAGGAGATGTGGGCTCGATCCTGGGTCAGGATGATCCCCTGGAGGAGGAAATGGCAACCCCCTCCAGTATTCTTGCCTGGAGAATCCCATGGACAGGGGAGCCTGGCGGGCTGCAGTCCACGGGGTCACAGAGTCGGACACGACTGAGCGACCTCAGAGATACTGTCTGATTCTCCTGAAGGAGCCTGTCGTTCCAAGGGTTCTGTTCTCGGTGAGTGAGGGAGTCAGTTTCTATTTGGCTTCAAGTTACAGATGAGGATTCAGGAAGAGCAGCTAGCGATGTAAGGAAACCAATTTCAGCTACTTCGGTCAAGCCCGTGGGGAAGGCTGACCCCCTCACCCGATGGCCAGAGACACCAGGACAGCAAAGGAGAGGGGCCCCCAGGTGAGCCTCCGACCCCTTCTTGGGAGGCGCCTCTGGTGTCCAGCTGTGCCCAGCCCGGAGGCGGCGGCTGCGTCCCGCTGCTCCCACTAACCCTGGACTCCACCAGCACGGTCGTCTGCCCTGGATCCCGCTCCTTCGTCCCTGCAAATCACCTCCTACGTCAGCAAAGGGCTCTGGCTCCTTTTCAGTCACAAAGAGCTCTCCATGAACAGAAATCGGGAAAGCTGCGATAAATGTTTCATAAATGGCACTCTGAAAGCTCCGTTCACACACACGCACACAATGGGATTTATTCACTCACGTGCTCTCGGCACAGAAAGGCAGCATTTTCTCCCGTTCGAGTTTGCTCCAAAACAGATTTAAAAGTTTCGTTTGGTTGTACTGTATGTATCAACTGCACCAGGCGATGAGCCAAGGAGAGACTGAAACATATGGACTCAACTGCAGGGCTTTGAGAGACGTGGTGGAACAAGACAGAGGTGAGCTCTCACACTCTGTTCTCTGGGGCTGCCACTCGGCTGGGCAGGAGCCGGGCCCGAACTCTGCACCCTGGGGCGCAGGGCCAAAGGGCTGCCCCGTCTCTGCAGTGCTGATGTGCTTTTAAACTCTGATCATCCCATCCATCACAGGAAGGAGGACCCGGCATTGTGTTTCTCTATGTATATATACATAATTTTGTTTATTTATTTCATTTTTGGCTGTGCTGAGTCTTCGTTGCTGTGAGGGCTTTTTTTCTCGTAGCAGAGAGAGGGGACTACTCTCCAGCTGTGGTGCTCCTTTCTCATCGTGGTGCCTCCTCTTTCTGCCCACCATGGGTTCTGGGCGTGCGGGCTGCAGTAGTCGCGGCACGTGGGCTCAATACTTGCGGGTCCCCGGCTCTGGAGCACAGGCTTAGTCGTTCGGAGGCATGTGGGATTGTCCTGGACCAGGGACGGAACCCGTGTCTCCTGTACTGGCAGGCAGACTCTACCACCGAGCCACCAGGGACGCCCCCTGGCATTGTGTTTTTAAAGCCCACCCAGGGGAGGTGACACAGACCTTCCCAGAGAGGCGGCGAGTGGAGGGCGAGAGGGCACTGGATTGGAAGTGGGTGACAGGGCCCACATGGGGAAGGACCAAGGGTCCAGGGGACCCCAGGAGCAGGGGAGGCCAGGAGCCCGTGCCTGCATAGCATCTCCTGGGGTGGAGGGACCTTCCTAGGGGAGCTCAGGGATGCAGGGTGGAATGCACATCCAGAGCGGAAACTTCAAGAGCCCTGATGAAAGAGCATCATGCCCAGCTTTGCACAGAAGTAGCCAGCACTCAACATATACCATGTTCAGTTCAGTTCAGTCGCTCAGTCATGTCCAACTCTTTGCGACCCCATGAACTGCAGCATGCCAGGCCTCCCTGTCCATCACCAACTGCCAGAGTCCACCCAAACCCATGTCCATCGAGTCAGTGATGCCATCCAACCATCTCATCCTCTGTCGTCCCCTTCTCCTCCTACCCCCAGTCCTTTCCAGCATTAGGGTCTTTTCCAATGAGTCGACTCTTCACATGAGGTGGCCAAAGTATTGGAGTTTCAGCTTCAACATCAGTCCTTCCAATGAACACCCAGGATTGATCTTCTTTAGGATTGATCTATTAGATCTCCTTGCAGTCCAAGGGACTCTCAAGAGTCTTCTCCAACACCACAGTTCAAAAGCATCAATTCTGCGGCACTCAGCTTTCTTCACTGTCCAACTCTCACATCCATACATGACCACTGGAAAAACCATAGCCTTGACTAGACGGACTTTTTTGGCAGAGTAATGTCTCTGCTTTTAAATATGCTATCTAGGTTGGCCATAACCTTCCTTCCAAGGAGTAAGCGTCTTTTAATTTCATGGCTGCAATCACCATCAGCATACCATGGGTGTCCCATTAAAGCACAAAACTACTCTTAATAAAAAGTTCTGGCTAGAACACATTGAGCATTTCAATCAGCCTTTTCTTTACTCGTGTTTTCTCAAAGTTGACGTCAAGTTAACCGCTCTCTGCTTTTCATTTATCTCACTTAATGACATTTCTTCCTCATTTCTACTGCTCTTTTAGGGATGGTGCCAGAGGAATGAGACACAAAGTCCTGCCAGGACCAGACTTGTTGGGTCTGGACGCCAGTGCTAAGTAACTGTCTGTACAGAAACAACAGACTTGTCGTCGCCAAGGGGGAGGGGGTTGGGAAGGGGAGGATTGGGAGTTTGGGAGGAGCAGGCGCAAACTATTATATATGGGCTGGATAGACAACAAGGGCCTACTGTACAGCACAGGGAACGGCAGTCAGTATCCCGGAGTAAACCGTAGTGGAAAAGAACATGAACAAGAATGTTTCCATCTGTATAAAAGAGTCACTGTGCCGTAGAGCAGAAATAAATACAACATTGTAAATCAACCACACTTCAATGAAATAAATTTTTAAAAAAATGCTGCAAAGAACCCATCATTCTGGTTCCGAAAGGGTCACGAGATGCCTCCGTTCTGCATCCCCCACCAGATGCTGCCGTGTGTGCACCGTGTCTGGTCCCCGGAGCCCAGCTCGAGGTCTGTGCACCTCCACGTTCACAGTCACGCTCTGTATGCACAGGAAGAGGTGACTGACAGTAACCCTGGCTTCCCAGGCGGTGCTAGCGGTAAAGAATCTGCCCGCAGTGTAGGAGACATGGGAGATATGGGTTCAGTCCCTGGGTCGGGAAGATCCCCTGGAGAAGGAAATGGCGACCCCCTCCAGTATTCTTGCCTGGAGAACCCCAGAGACAGAGGAGCCTGGAGGGCTACCCGTGGGGTCACAGAGAGTCAGACACAACTAAGCACCCAGCACACACACTAATCCTGGGCCTTCCTAGAGCTGGCAACAAGCGGGCCTGAGCAGGTCACCCCGATGGATGAGAGGACCCCAGGGCTCTGGTGCCAGGTACCCCGCCCCCCCAACTCCCGCAGACGGCCACAGGCCGGCAGCCCATCTGTCGGCCTCGGCCACCAAGTCCCAGGGAGCCTTCCGGCCTTTGCTGCAGGCTTCTCAGGCTCTCGATCTTATAACATTCATGGGAAAAGAGCAATTGCTGCTTGCTAGGCCCATACACGTCTTGTTGAAAATGCACACCTGTCTACAGCCATACTACCCTGAGTGCGCCCGATCTCGTCTGAAAATGCACACCTTGCTCAAGCAGAAGCAGGAAGTAGTGTGTTCATCCTCTTCCAAGGCCATTTGAGAAGGGAAACTCTGCCCACGGAACAGAGTCTCCAGCCACAGAGCAGAGTCTCCGCCCATGGGAGCAGGGTCTCTGCTGTGCGCCCCACAAAGGTGGGCTTCAGTGGACCCTGCAGGCGCCTGTGTGTCTGACATCTCACTTCCTTGGGAAAGGTATCAGAGACGTGGAGGGTCTTTATTTGATGATGTGTGAAGGGAGCAGTGGGAATCTTGACAGCAGATTACCAAGGCTACTGCAGCAAAAATTTTAAAAAGATCCTTCTGTTTATAACCCCAAAAGTTAACTAAATGAAATCAAGCACATTCTTTCCATTACCTACTCTAGATCTGACGTTCAGTAAAAAACAGAACAAAGAAGGAACCAGGGTAAAACAACCTTCTGCTGTCTGGGGACATCAAGTTTGAAATTCTATTAGTCTGGGAAATACTTTAAAGGTACAGTTTAGTAAATGGGTGGATTTGTATCCCCGTGACTTGCAGTCATGGCATCTTCAAAGGGAAATTCAGGCGTGGTGCCTGTGCCCTCTCCAGTCGTGTACAGAGCCCCACTGACTGCTGGGAACGGGTGGAAGCTGCACTTTCTGAAAAGCACAGGGTGCATTTGGGGGTCGGAGATCAGTCTGGCACAGCTGAGCAGAAATGGCCCTGGGAAGGTTTAGGGAGGCCCCAAAGGTGGCCGTGAAAGTCACCTGGGTTCCTGCACAGCAGTGGTCCTCAGACGCTGCTGCATGACACGGCTACCTGGGAGCTCTAAGAGTCTTGGTGCAAGACCTGCCTGCACACCTGGAAACCTATCAATTCTTCTTTAAATCTCTCTGGGTAATCCAAATGGGCTACCCAGTGTGAGAACCAGGGCCACGGTTAAGAGCTTTTCCAACTTCAATGTGAACACGAATTTCCGGGGATGGTGTGAAGATGCAGATTCTGATTCAGCTGGTCTGGGGTCAGGCCTCAGAGCTGCATTTTAACAAGACCCAGGGATGCTGTCCCGGCTGGAGGACTGGTTTACATGGCGGAACCAGAGACCGTGGGAAACCAGCACAAATTTCTGTGTGCGGAGGTGACGTCATCAAAGCTGAGCTTTGCGAAGATGACCCAAACAGCCCTGGGCATAAGCAGATTCAAAGAAGTGGCAAGGAGTAGGGGATCAGTAAGGAAGCGGTTGAGAGGGGATCAGACAAGTCAGAATGGCTCCTTCAGACAAGTCACGCCCTGTCTTACTCAATACCGCCCCGCGGGGGCTGCTGTCCCAGGGTGCACTTGTAGAAAGCTCTCCTAGGCACTCAAAGACCACGAAAATTGAGTCTACTTGACTATATTTAAAGCAGATAACCGACAAGGACCTACCGTATAGCACAGGGAACGCGGCTCAGTAATCTATAATAACCTAAATGGGAAAAGAATCTGATGCTTGTACGGGCATTGAATTATCACTTTGCCCTACACCTGGAACTAACACATCATTGTAAATCTAACTATACATCAATATAAAATGAAAATAAAGAAAATAAACTGAATGCTATTGGTAATATCCCATACTTAGGAAAAAAACAGAGAGTCTACTTGAGCGCGTGGTCCTTCCCCGAGGTCTGAGGGACTGAAACACAGTGTGGGGAGGAGCGGCCGAGTTTTGTGAGCAGACTGTGCTGCCCTGCGCCCGCCCCTTCCCCGCTCCTTCCAGGCACGTGCCCGCCCTCCGGCAGTGACCGTGTGTCTGCAGTGTGGACAGGCAGTCAGGTAGACAGAGTGAGAAATACACTCCTGGTAAGTAGTGTTTTTCGGGTTACCTGCTACTGCAGAGTTGACCTGGCTAATCTTGACTGATAAGGGGCTTCACAGGTGGCTCAGTGGTAAAGAAGCCATCTGCCAATGCAGGAGATGCAGGAGGCTTGGGTTCGATCCGTGGGTCGGGAAGATCTCCTGGAGGAGGAAACGGGAACCCACTCCAGTATTCCTGCCTGAGAAATCCCATGGACAGAGGAGCCTGGCGGGCTACAGTTCATGGGGTCGCAAAGAGTCAGACATGACTGAGTGACTTAGCACGCACGCAGTCTCGGCTGATACACCGACTGACGGCCTTCCTCCCTGGGGACCAGTCCCAGGAGGCTGGGAGAGATGATCGGAGACTCCCAGTGGCTGGCGAGCCCGCTGATGAGCTGCCTGAGTTCCAGTGAGGCTGGGAGTGTGGTCCTGGTGACTCGTGTGACCCACGGGGCTTCGGGGGATGCTTCACAAGGCTCACATCTCAGAAGGGGCTCCTCAGCCCCGGAAGTGCTCCTTGTGAATAAGATGCTTCTGCAGGAAGTGCTCCTGGCTGAAGGCTGTCTCTCCTGCCTTGGCCCCCCATGGCGGCGGGACAGGCCCAGACACTGTAACTTGGTTTCCACCTCTGCTCTCTGCTCCATCCAGACTCCTTCCAAGCCTCTTTTCCACACCCAGAGTTTTAACTAAAGAGGGTGACACAAATCTATTGTTAAGAAGGCTCAAATGATATCAGATGATTTTTTTAATTAAAAAAATAAGTGTTGCTTTTAAGCTGAGATGTAGTTTGAGATTCTTCCCCGACGTCTCACTTCACACCCAGCCAAAGACAGTTCAGAGGCTCCCGATGTCACTCGGCCAAGCTTTGCCCGAAATTAGATATTTGAAGGCTGCAGATGAATGTAAAACAGGTCCTGTGTGAACACAGTATGAAAATAATGACCTGAAAGCACTTCAAAGGCCAATCATCAACTTCCCGTGTATCTCATGGTTTGTCTTTGTTTATTGAAAGTCAGACCGACTTCTCAAGTGAATAATGAGCAGTGTCCTGGGAAAGCACTCAGGAAGTAGAAAGAGTACCACATGGGGTACTCGATAAATATTTTTAAATTCAATTAATGAATAAATGAACCCAGATTCCTCATTTGCAGGATGGACTTAGATGTCTTTTCATCTCTAAAGTTTTTGCAGCGTTGCTTCAGGACGCCCTCTCGCGGGAAATGTGACCCTATCTTTGCTGGAAATTGGAGTACTTTTCAAAGAATGCCTTTAGTTCTTCTCTCAGACAGGCACCCTTTAACTCTCCACCCATCAGTCAGCTTCCTTCACCTCTCATGAAAGTTGCAAAAAAATCTCAAAATTCATTCTAATCAGTCCTCAGTCCAGCTTTTTGTTTAGATGTGACCTTGGAATTGTTCTCTGGGTCTAAGTTTATAGCCCACGGGTTTCCCCAGTGGGCTCAGCAGGTAAAGAATCTGTCTGCAATGCAGGATACACAGGTTCCATCCCTGAGTTGGGAAGAGCCCCTGAAGGAGGAAATGGCAACCCACTCCAGGATTCTTGCCTGGAGAATCCCATGGACAGAGGAGCCTGGCGGGCTGTAGCCCATGGGGTCACAAAGAGTCGGACACAACTGAGCACTGCATGGTAACAGTAAGAAAACCCGTGTGCACGCAGGCTGAGTCACTTTAGTTGTGTCCAGCTCTTTGCAACTCCATGGACTGTAGCTCACCAGGCTCCTCTGTCCTTGGGATTCTCCAGACAAGAACACTGGAGTGGGTGGCCATGCCCTCCTCTGGGGGATCTTCCTGACCCAGGGATCGAACTCATGTCTCTTATTTCTCCTGCATGACAGGCAGACTCTTTACAGCTGAGCCACCTGGGAAGCCCTAAAATAAAGCCAATGTGAGATTAATTTTTTTTCTTTGAGCTAATTGGTATTTTTCAAATTTCGACAATAAATGTACCACTTTGGCGGACAGGAAAACATGGTACTGTTGTACACAGATGGCAGAATCCCTTCCCTGTTCATCAGAGACTATCATCACATTGTTAACCGGCTATACAAAATAAAAAGTTCAAAAGAAAAAAAATAAAAATAAAGTGCATGGCATTGTATGACAACTCAGAAAGTGTCTTTCCTTCCAAAATATTTTTTCCTATTTCTGCTGGGCTAAAAAACTCATCTAGGCAGAGACTTATCCCCCAAGAGATTCTAGTCAGTTTTCCTAAAATTTTTATTACCTTCACTGTTTGTTAAGTCGTTGATACCTGTTCTCGATGGTGGGGTAAGTTCTATCAACAGGGGTTGATCCATTTATATAGGCTGTTTCTGGCAAAGGGAGCCCTAATAAATGAATATCTTCTGCACTGGGTTTTAAAATTACTGTTTTATTATAAAAATAATATACGCTCATAGTAAAAAAATTAAATTATACAGAAGGGGGTTATGAACTGAAGAACATAAGATATCCCCAATTCCAGTTCCCTGCTGCGGAGATAACACTGGCTCGCAACTTCCTTTGTATCTTTTTAGATGTTTTCTAGGCATAGAGAAGTCTATGAAAGTGAAAGTGTGAAAATGTTAGTCGCTCAGTCATGTCCAACTCCTTTCGACCCCATGGACTGTAGCCCGCCAGGCTCCTCTGTCCATGGATTTCCTGGGCAAGGATACTGGAGTGGATCGCCATTTCCTTCTCCTAGTATACATGTCTATTAAAAACAGGAAATGGGATAATCATCTACAGAATTATGCAAGACTTGGTTCTTTCAGTATATCCTGGTCATCTTTTCTTATTGATGGATGAAATAACGATGACTAGATTCCTGTATAACTCATCAGTCGTCCACGGAAGAACAGTTTTTGACGTTATGTGAAACGGCAATAAACACACAGGCACACATCTTTGAATACCTATATTAAGATATTTATGGGATAGATAAAATCTGGATCAAAGGGAGTGTGTATTTTAAATTTTGATAGACATTGTGAAACTGCCTTCCAGAAGAACCGTACCGATTTGCATTTCCACAAATAACACAGATGAAAGCGCCTATCATCCCCTTGTACATTTGACAGCATAGAGTTTTACCAATTAAAAAAATCTTGGCCAATTCAACAGATGATAAAGTATAACTTGCACTTCCCTAAGCACCAGTGAGGCTGGCACACTCGCCCTTGGAGCCATCGGCTGCCTTTAAAGCCTTTACAGAGCTGAGGCCACTGGGGAGGACCCTCCGGCCACACGGAGGGGACGGTGCTCCTGCCCAAACCCCAGAGGTCCCACTGGAGCCTCTGCCAGACCCCAGAAGTAAGATGGCTCACTCCACCTCGGTGCATTTTCCCCAACTGCGCCCCGACGCTGCACCAACAAGGATAACACGGTCAGCAGAGCGGCGTAGGGGCACTCGGTTACACAGCTGCAGATAGCTAGACGAGCCGGAGATACCTAGATGCTGATTCTAGGTCCACTGAAAAACGGGCTGTCTTGCAACTTGCTTAGGAAAAACGACTCCCTGGGTCGCTGCTGCTTGTCTGCAGGACCGATGCAAACAGACAAGCCACGTTGCCCAGGAATGTCCTGCTAACAGCCTCACCTCGCCCCGGAAGCAGCGGTTTCCCTCTCCTCCCAGTCTAAAGGCTGAACAACAGAGCCTTGTAAATCATCAGGCTGCTCAGAGATTAGCGGTGAAGGGGCAGACCCTGGCTAGGGCTTTCCAAGAGGAAAATAAAATATTTACATCATCTCGCAAGTCACTCTTCAAATGCTACATTTTTCTCTTTCATCGGTTTTTACCTGACAGCACTTGACAATTGTCTCTGCGGCTGTGAAAACTTCAACCCATTTATCTTGAGAACACGGAAGATGAATGCAGACTGGACTGCCGCGTGGAAGGCTAACAGGCTGCGTGTGGGTGCGTCCAAAGAGCGCAACAATGACTTACCATGATCGTTAAAATTTACTTTGCAACAGAGGAAATACTAATTCTCTGACAGAGGGTTCAACATGGGGATGGGGTACAGGAGACATAGTATTGATTAACCTGAGTTTATAAAGATCCTCCTTTCTGGTGGCAAAAAAGTGAGGACCCTGGAATAAGGCATTGGAATGACCCAACGCCCAGGATGGTCAGCAACTAGCTGAGAGGTCATCAATGCGGTTTCGGAACAGCACATTCTGAACACCTGGACCAGCATGCAAGGCAGGGGTGCACAAAAGCCACGCACACACCTCGGCCCACAGGTTCACCTGGCACAGATTCGGTATATTGGTACACACGCATTTCCACGTCGGCATCTATTACAGTAAACTTGGGAGGAGGTATATTATAAACACAATTTAGCATTCCTCTCCTAAGGCTGGTTAGTAGTAAATAGTCAACTTTCCAACCTTCAAGCGTAACATTTTTGAAGCCTGTTAGCTTCTGTAGGTAGATTTTACTTCCCTCCCAGGTTTTCAAAAATCTTGCTTTCAAAGTGAACTCTGAACATGGCTGCACACACCCAGCTCAGGGTGTGGTGGCAAGTGAGAGCTTAGCTCCCAGTTTTGATGGCTAGAAAAGGAAAGTGGCTAGTTGCTATTTTAAAAGCTGGAGCTGAGATCAGTTCCAAGTGGGATAAGAGGTTCATGGAAACCAAGACAGTTCTCACCAGCAAGAGCCAACCTATGGGGCTTGTGCAGATGCGTCCTGAGGGTCCACTGTGGTCCAGGCACCTCCTTTGGCTGCCCCGGGCCCTCTCAAGTCCTCCCCGGCATAATTTCACCATTTTACATGTGAGAGAGCAGAAAGTCTGCTGAGTAACACGGTGGGGACTTATTCTAATGGTCTTCGGTCTAACTAACATCCTTTCTGAATTACAGTCTCCGTTCTTCTGGCTCTGTTCTGAAGGTTTTCTCACCCAAAACCCAGGAAAATACTGCCAAGGTAACTCGACTTGAATAGTAAGAGACCCAATGCGATATGAGCCTTTTCTGGGCACCCTTTGGATGCGGCGTCACTCTGGTGCTGGAGGCCCTGTCAGAGCTGGTCCAGGAGAGGGTGCGGCCTCCTGCCCTCGGTACAGCCCGGCAACCGGAGCCCCAGACATTCTCTCACTTCAGTCTGAATTTAGAAGGAGCTCCCTGGTCCAGAGAGTCTAAACCTGGTCCTCAAACTTTGTTGGTGTCATTAAGTTGCTAAGTCGAGTCCGACTCTTTGTGACCCCAGGTCCTCAAACTAAGTTCTTCTTATTCTCTGTGGGGCAGAGTCCACCGGGCTCCTGGAAATGTCTTTCTTTCCATGGTGCTCACAGGTCAAGGTCACCCACCCTGGGAGTAGAGCCTCCTCATTGCAACAGCGACTTGTAGGATGTCCCGCTGAGGCCTGCAGATCCGCACGGTTACAGTCTGGCTGGCTGGGTGGGGTCAGACAGAGTCCAACAGGACAGTGTGAAGCTGGCCACTGGACCTGCAGCCCAGGTGGGGACCAGGGTCGGAGGAGAGGGCAGGAAGCTGAGGTGGGGGGATCTCAGACCCCTCACCTGACTCCCAAGTAATGAATGTTTTATGCAAAAGCAATTATATCCAGGAGGAAAACATTCTTTCTCTGAACTGGCACAAATGAAGCAACTGTTGATTGGCTTTGTCCCTAAACGACAGGACCACGTCTCCTGCACTCTCAGCCTCCTTTGGCGGGGGCGGGGGGGGTCCGCCTCGCTCTGCTTTGGCCCTGCCTCCACATGGCTGGCTGCAGGCACACGAACGTCTTCTCGGGTCACGGACCTCCCTGAATTCCACAGGTTCTGGGTGATGAATTCTGAGCTTCTCCACTTCAGGAAGAAAAATTATAAAAGGAGATTGACCTCCGGTTCCACTTCATCTTCTTCTGATGCTGCAGGAAAGCACACACGAGCCCCCTCGCTGGCCGGGGACCGGCAGTCTGAAGGACTGGAAGTTGAATCAAGGACCAGGCGTCAAAGGAACAGCTCTTCAGAGTCTTTCCGCTGACCTAACAGACTCGCTGGCGAGATTGTGTAGATTAGTGCCCCAAATGTCCTTTCAAATCCATTCTACCTCTCCATTCCATGTGTGAGTTGTCTCCTTAGGTGATGAGTCCTTGGCCTGTTTAATATGGCCTTTGAGAGGTAGAAGGGATTTCCCTGGTGGCTCAAATGGTAAAGAAACCACCTGCAATGCAGGAGTCCCGGGTTTGATCCCTGGGTCAGGAAGATCCCCTGGAGAAGGGAATGGCAACCCCCTCCAGGATTCTTGCCTGGGGAACCCCATGGACAGAGGAGTCTGGTGGGCTACAGTCCATGGGGTCGCCAAGAGTCGGCCGTGACTGAGTGACTGACACTTTCACTTTTTGAGAGGAAGCAAGGACAGAAGCCTGCCGACCTGCAGTGGCTGGGAGGGGAGAAGCTGGTGTCCTGTGTTGGCTTCTCATGTCCCTCAGTCCAGGGCGGTGGTGATGAAGACAAACCAGCCCCTGAGGTGGCGGGAATCCTTAGAGAACAAAATGCAAACTTAACTTCCGGATCCCGGAAGTCGTGAGATCCGCCTTGCTTTGTTCTCAGAGGGGACCTTGCGCTGGTTCTGAGCGGCAGTGCCCAGCGAGGCTCCTGATGGGAGGACGGTGGGGCTGGCACGGGCCCAGCGGGGCTGCAGGCTCTGCGGGCTCTGCAGCAGGGCTGGCATCGGGGTGACTCTCCGACATGTTCGCACACATGCTCTGGGCCACGACTCCAGATGGGAGAGCTCACTGCACAGGATGGCGGGTGGAAGGGCGGCACCATCGCAGGTCTGCACGGAGCGGGAAGCAGCTTACCATGCTCTAAAAGGCGGGCGGGGCACAGGAGACGGCGATCAGGGAGACGGAACCACGTGCCCGGGATGGAACTGCTGCCTCGGAGGGCCCGTGGACTAGGCTCGGTTCTCCAGCTGCAGAGCAAGGGCTTAGCTGCCCCGAAGCGTGCGGGATCTTCCTCTATCAGGGACTGAACCCACATCACCTGCATTGGAAGGCGGATTCTGAAAGTTCACTGAACGACCAGGGAAGTCCCTCTGATGACATCTCTGAGGATGAATTCCACCACCTCTACCTTATATTTCTTTAGGAGTTTACATATTATATAATCACATTTTAAAAATGAATACATGGGCCCAGCCCAGTGCCTGGCATACGGTGAGAGCTCAGTAAACATTCACTGCAGAATTAAAGGACTTCCCAGGTGGTGCTAGTGGTAAAGAACCTGGCCTGCCAGTGCAGGAGACATAAACGACTTGTGTTCGATCCCTGGGTCAGGAAGATCCCGTGGAGAAGGAAATGGCAACCCACTCCAGTATTCTTCCCTGGAGAATCCCCTGGACAGAGAAGCCTGGCAGGCTACAGTCCATAGGGTCGCAAAGAGTTGGACATGGCTGAAGCAACTTAGCATGCATGCACAGAGGATTTGAAAAAAAAAAACAAAAACCTATCATCTGGCATCAAATTAATCATTTTCACTTCTCCATGCTCCCTCTGTTTCCTTTCAATATGAGTAATATGTTTTTACACTGTTGTAACCATAAATAGGTATTAATTTGTTTTCTGCCTTTCATAGCATGTTTTGATGTTGCAACCTAGTCTGTGGTGTCTAATGACTGTGTAATATTCCGTCAAGGTGTCTAGTCTTCTCTAAATCAAGGTAGGATTGGGCCTGTTCTTTCAGCAGAACCCAAACCTCACCAACCAGGGCAGAGTAAAACCACAGGGTGGTCTGTCTGCAAGCAGCCCAACCTCCGCCTATCGTCTGGGTTGGCGACACACCCTGTATGCTGTCCTTGGAAAACTCGAAATCATTTCACAAATTGTTTATGAAAGGATGACTTCAACCACTGACCAGATGCAAGCAGCCTCAGGAAAAAACCACCGACGGAGGGAGAGGTAGGGGGATCAGAGGAGGGGCAAAGAGACAGCTGACATCGACCTGAAGAGACATTAATAAAGGCACCAGCCAGGGGCCAGGGCCTGCTTTCTTCCTCCCATCTCTTGGGAAAACAGTCAGCAGTTCTTAGCAGATGGATCAGCCAGAGTCAGGGGCCTGGGATTTTCCCATCTTGCATTGTTAAAACGCTTATGAGATGCCGCAGCCAGAGTGCGGTTTCCTTCTTTTTCATCTTTAGATAACTTTTCCTCCCCTTTATACAAGGGAAACACCCACTCACTCAAAATAATCTGGGAAACAGGGGGGAAATGTACAGAAGAAAGTGAAAACCGCCTGCAGTCCTGAGCCCGGGACAACACGGGTGTGGTGTGTTTGCTGACCCCCACTTCCGTCCACGTTCATACAGCGATGCTTAGATCACAGCCCCCCACCTTCTACACCTGCAGTTAGACGGTGAACCTCTTCATCCGTGTCGGTAACGATTCTTTAAAATGTTTTAAATATGTGTAAAAGAGTTCACTGTTGGGATTAGAGACGCATAATTGATTTGCTTCCTCACTGGTAACAGGATGCCACCTCATTCAGGGTGCTCCTCAGTTCTCTCTCTTAGAAGTGACAGCGCCCCAGTCTTTGAGTGTTTCTCAGCTAAATGCACCAGCGCAGATCTGAAACTGCAGAACCACTGGATCAGGGTGCGGACGCCTGGAGACTGAGCCACAAGGCAGAACACACTCATTCCTGGAGCTCTACACACGCGCCCAGGCCTGCACCAGGCTCGTTACATCATTATTGTTATCATTTAACTGTGGATGAAAAATGAAATCATTATTTTAAATTGCATTTCGTTGATTGCTGGAGAGGCTGAACTTTTAAATTTTGTTTTCCGGCTATAAGTTTAAATAAACTGCTTAGTGAACTGTTTTCTACTGAACTGTCCATTTTTCTATTAAAGCTAGAGATTTTTTTCACTGATTGCGCCACTATAATCTTACTTTGTGAAAGCTAAAAAACATTTACATACATTCAAAATGCAACTCTGCAAAAGAAAAAAAAAAAAGCTTGGAAACAAGATTAGTAGGAAACACAATAAAACACTAACCATGTTAGGCATTAGGTGGAAGGAGCACTGGCTGAATCTTCCCAAAGCAGGACCATGAAAAGAGGACAATAAGCCACGCTCCGGGGGCGCTGTCTGCGGTGACGAAGGCGGTGGACAGGGCAGGCGTGCGGGGGCTGGAGCTCAGGCGTGTGCGGCGGCGCGGGGGGGGGGTCTCTTTATTCTGATTCACCACGATCCCCACTGCACACTCCCTGGTCCACCCCTATCCCTGATACAGACACCCACGAGGCATCCACCTCTGTTTGACCCCGGGGATAAACAACATGGGCTGGATGACTGCGTGACTCAGGATCACTGTTTTAATTTATTTATCTCATTGAAGTATAGCTGATTGATACAATGCGTTAATTTCTGCTGTGGAGCAAAGCGATTCAGTTTACACACATACACATCCCTTTCCATCTGCTTCTCTAAGTTCATCACAGGACAGCGAATGTAACTCCCTGTGGGTACGGTATGACCTTGTTTATCCATCCCACACTTAACAGTCTGCATCTGCTCAGCGTCAAGCCCCATGCCACCCCCCACACACCCCTGCCTTTGGTAACCACAAGTCTGTTCTCTCTGTGAGAGCCTGTTTCTGTTCTGTGTGTGCTGTTAGCTGTGTTCTGCAGATAAATTCATTTCTGTCCTATGTTCGAGTCCACACATAAATGATATCATGTGGTATTTGTCTTCCTCCGTGTCACTTCCTTCACTTGGTATGATCATCTCTAGGTCCAGCTATGTTGCTGCAAACAGTATCATTTCATTCTTTTCATAATAGTCCATCGTCTACATGTACCACATCCCCTTCATACATTCATCTGCTGATGGACATTTAGGTTGTTTCCATGTCTTGGTTGTTGTGAAGAGTGTTGCTATGAACGCTGGAGTGCAAGCCCATACACTGTATGTAGACCGCCAGGTTCTGCTGTCCACGGGATTCTCCAGGTAAGAATACTGGAGTGGGTTGCCATTTCCTTCTCTAGGGGTCTTCCTGACCCAGGGATGGAACGTGGGTCTCCTGCACTGCAGGCGGATTATTTACCAGCTGAGCCATGAGTGAAGCCTCCATACTGCTCTCCGTAGAGGCCCGGGCCTCTCTCACTGCCAGGGCTGCAGTCCTGTTTTCCTGGTGAAGTGTCTCCTTGCTGGAAGGGCAGGGGGCTGCATCCAACGTTGCTTTATCTGCACAACTCCCAAGGATATGCCGGGGCTCTGACCACATGGCAGGTTTACAGACATCCCCGAGCCTCAGCACTGAGCTACGCTGTAATGGTGGGCACGGAGTGGAGCCGGCTGAGATCAGATCTTCACTGTATAGCGGAAAGAAACAAGGGCTATCAACCTATATCTGGATGCAGCTATTTCCACATTGGCTTAGCGGATAAAATTTAGCTTTAGAGGCAGAACAACTCTTTAGTCTGCAAAAACAGGTGAATGAATTCTTTATGATGAGAAGTAAGGCCCTGGGGACAGGGCTGCTGAAGGAGAGAAAGGGAGGCCGCCCACACGGTGAAGTAAAGGATCCCGCAGGGCTCGGGTGAAGGAAGCGACTTGTGGGGGCTTCCTAGGGTGAGGCCCGAGAGGTAGGTGTTTGGGGAAGGACGGCCCTGAGGGGGAGCCGGGACGCAAGGCTGGGTTTCCCCGAAGGAGACCAGAGCTTCCTAGCCGTAGCCCAGGAGACAAGACGAGGGCGGCCAGGGACTGACTCAGACGGTGACTGGCCCTGATAACCCGCCACGACTGCGCGGCACACGCTCAGCTCCAGTCTCCTTTCCATTACGTCTGACCTTTTGCACACGTGTTCGTGCCATTGAGGGCGTCCTGGAGAACAGACAGGCACCAACGCGGGGAAGCGACGGCCTGCAGTGTGGCGGGACGGGGTGGGGGTGGCGGAGGGGGCCCAGGAACAAGTGTTCGGGGCTGGAGGAGACGGCAGGACGTGACAGCCCAGCGAACCCTGCAGAGACCCTCAATGGGCGGCCGGGAAAGCAGGGCTTACATGGTGCTTGGATGTTTCTAAAAAAGGGGAGAGAAGGCGCCTGACCCGAGGGCACATTTAGTTTCGAGGACGTTCCTGAGGCCCTAGGTTTAACATCTCGCAGGCACGGTCTCTGCAGATAGAGGGTGTCGCCCCTTGCAAAGCACAGCCTGAAGGAAGGAGCAGGAGGTACAAGGCCCACCGGTTGCTCGTTTTCTGGCTTCAAGGGAAGGTCAGCGGCCGCCGGGCGTCTCTTCACCAGCAGACAACCCCGTGAGACGGTTTCCTGAGGACAGGCCTCTGGCAGGATGGCTCGGTGCCCAGCTCTCCCTTCCAGCCCCAGAGCCGCGGGTGTCGGACGCTCCTCTGATGAGAAGGGCGTGCTTCTGGGTCGAGGTGAGACCACAGCCCGAGTCGCCAGGGAGCAGACGCAGCAGACGAACACTCGGGAGCACCTGGCACTGTGTCGTCTGGCAGTTTCAGAGATGCCCTTGGGAGGTCCGTGCAAGAGCGGGGGACCTGGGACTGAAGACGGACCCTTCTCGACACCCGTGGGGCGGCTCCCGGACCCCAGCGAGCACACCTGCCCCTGGCCCCCCACCCCTCACTCACATCTTCTGTGTTTCTCAGGGATCTGGGGACAGACGTGGTTGAAGCTCCAGGGGCCCGAAACGGTGCAGACGGTGTCCAGGTGACGCTTGGGTCACAAACGGTGGCTGGGATGATGTGACCCAGAGGACATCCAGCCGGGGCTCAGGGTGCTGATTTCCCAGCAGATCCTGAGCCATGGGGTGCTGCTGAGGCCGAGGGGCTGACCCTGAAACCCCCTTCCCGTACCAGCCTCCAGGTTCCCCGTCCTCCCGCCCTCCTCCCGAGTCTACAGAGGACTGTGACCTTCAGGAAAGGAGGGAGACACTCTTTAAAACAAGTGCATCCACTGGGTCTATCAAAGAAGGTTTTTCTGCTCGAAAGTCATTTATCTGAACAGCGATCTTGGGAAACTGGGTCGGGCTCGGAGAGGGGAGGGGATGTCGCAGGCTGGGAGGGACGTGCGTTTAGAGAAGCTTTCCTCGAAAACAAGATTTTTGACACGGTTTCTCCACGTTCATTCACCTTGTAGGAAGGCGTATTTGTCATCGCCCCTCACGACCCTGCTCTGGTGGAGTCCCCATCTCCAGCTCTGCCAGCAAGCTCGCCCTCTGCTCAGGCAGGGCCCAACTCCCAGGGCCTGGCTCACTTGCCTCCCAGTCCCCTCCCTGCACATCGCATCCACCCACTTCTGCCATCTTCACCGTCATCATCTGAACCCAGACTCGCGGCTGGTGCCAGGCTTAGCTGCCTGTGACAGGTTCCTTCAGTCACTCTACACACATTTCCTGCACGCCTGCTTCTGCCAGGACTGAGAAACAACCCTGCCCACTGGGAACTGCACGATCAAGTGGGGAAAATAAGACGTGCAAACAACCATTTCAAATACGTACAAGGCAAAACGAGAAACGCACGCACACACCCTGTTACACGAGCACTCAGGTGAAGGGAAAAAGACTTGGGTTTGGTAAGAGTCCCCGGCTGGTCTCCGTCTGGGGTGGGTGCCCACTGCCCCCCGTCCTCACTGAAGCCAGGGGTGTGTCCCAAAGCACTGGGGCAAGGCCACTGCCAGCAGCACCCCCACGGGCGGGCAGAATTGGAGGCGGCTCCTGCGTCTTTGTGCAGCAGCTCTAGTGATGAGAAAGTGTTTGCAACAGAGCATCCTGAGTGCCCCGCTGTCAGAGAAGACTGGCCAACGGAGTTTTATGACGTTGGTTCATCACCACATTCTGAACAGACTTGAAGGTGCGCAGGGGCAAGGTAGAGCAGGGCGGGAAGAAAGCGTGATGAAAGGAACCGGGAGGAGAGGATGCAGGAAAGCTGAATACAGATGTTGCTTTTTGGTTCTCTTACGGACTAGTCCTTTCTAACTATGTTTGTTTGATTCTCAGCACTTATACCAAGTCTCTATTAAAAAAAAAGAAAAAGCAGGACGTGTCGCTTGATAAAGGATTTGGTTGGATTCACAAAATTTTGTAAAAATTTTACTAAGATACTACATTTCTAATATTTTTAATTGAAAGAATAACAGTTTATGAAGCCAATCATGAACAATCTTAGATATGGGGGTACTTTAAATATACAAAACACCTCTGAATTTGAGATGGATTTTTAAAACACTTGTTTGGTCACTCGTAAAGTAAAGCAGGGCAAAACAAACAGTTCTTTCTGACAGTAATAATGGCCATACTCTGCAGTTTTCTCAAATGGAATTTTCTCTGTAGGTAAATATTGAGACAACACTTAAGTTGGCTCAGATCCGTCTATATTGACTTCAGGAAGCAGCAAATATCACAGGACAACACAAGAGTGAGGGAGGGAACCCTGGAGTGGTGATCCCCACGGCAAAATGGGGCACATAGTCATTCAAGATCAACTGTGAGGACTTTCCCTTACTAATATTCAATACAAACACAGAAGTTTCCGGTTTATTAAATCTGGGAGCATTTAATACATGAGTAAACAGAATGAGACTTTCACATTCAAAATATGGCTCCATACAAAAATTTTTAAATCACTTTGAACCTTTTCTATACAAAACCCTATTTACAATCATTTACTGTATTACTCTCGATGAAAGTGGAAGAGGAGAGTGAAAAAGTTGGCTTAAAGCTCAACGTTCAGAAAACTAAGAGCATGGCATCTGGTCCCATCACTTCATGGGAAATAGATGGGGAAACAGTGGAAACAGTGTCAGACTTTATTTTTGGGGGCTCCAAAATCACTGTGATGGTGATTGCAGCCATGAAATTAAAAGACGCTTACTCCTTGGAAGAAAGGTTATGACCAACCTAGATAGCATATTTAAAAGCAGAGACATTACTTTGCCAACAAAGGTCTGTCTAGTCAAGGCTATGGTTTTTCCAGTGGTCATGTATGGATGTGAGAGTTGGACTATAAAGAAAGCTGAGTGCCGAAGAATTGATGCTTTTGAACTGTGGTGTTGGAGAAGACTCTTGAGAGTCCCTTGGACTACAAGGAGATCCAATCAATCCATCCTAAAGGAGCTCAGTCCTGGGTGTTCATTGGAAGGACTGATGTTGAAGCTGAAACTCCAATACTTTGGCCACCTCATGCGAAGAGTTGACTCATTGGAAAAGACCCTGATGCTGGGAAGGATTAGGGGCAGGAGGAGAAGGGGACGACAGAGGATGAGATGGTTGGATGGCATCACCGACTCGATGGACATGGGTTTGGGTAAACTCCGGGAGTTGGTGATGGACAGGGAGGCCTCGCGTGCTATGATTCATGGGGTTGCAAAGAGTCGGACACGACTGAGCGACTGAACTGAACTGTATTATTACAAAGCACACAACTTACACTCTACCTCAGTATGACATTATAAATGTCTTTATGGCTAAGTGTTGCTCTCTGTGATACTTTTATTAGGATGCTATTGAGAATTTAAGCAGGTCCCAAACTAGGACACCAGAGGCATGTGCAATAAAATATGCTGTTAGTCTCTTATATAAATGCATGCTTCTGAATATGTTTCCAGTCTGATATGTATGCTGTTGTTTATATTTAACAAATGCAAAATCCAACTGAATGCCTAAGGGCCCAATATGAGAATGGAGGAGAGGAAAGGAAGGAGTAAATAAAATAGATCATCAATAATAGAAATGACAGAGATCCCCTGTTCATCTAATGCTCTATTCAAGTGAGTAGCCTTGATAACCGAAGCTGACAGACATCTTTAAATACCATTAGGGGGACTTCCCCGGTGGTCCAGTGGTTAAGAATCAGCCTTCCACTGCAGGGGGTGTGGGTTTGATCCCTGGTTGGGAAACTAAGATCCCACCTGCCTGCAGAGCCCCTGAAGCCTGCAGGCCCTCAGCGAAGAGCCAGTGCAGCCGACATAAATAAGGAATCCCCATCAGGAACGTTTTCCTGCATACTTAGAGGGAGCGTACTAAACGTTTTTTGGTAGCAAACTTGAGTCATGCTGTTTTAACTGTTATTATTTGTCTATATGAGCCTAACCAAACTTATTAATAGTAGTTATCTTTAATTTGTACTTTAAATGCCTCCTTCATTCAATAAAGCAGTGAAATTTCCCCAAGGTGGGAGAAAAAGAATGATTTCACCATAGTTTCAATGTAGCATATGCCACAGTTATGACCAAGATGTGGTTCAATACGGGCAACAGGTGATTAAGAAGACATATTCTGTGACAGCGTAAAGGAAATGAGAAATTTACCTTCCTGCTTGGCATGTCAAACCAACAGAAGACATGATGAAAACAAGGTCCCTTCTGTAGAGTGTTTATGAATTAGTCCACGTTGCTTTATTTACCTGCGACTTTTCACTCTGTCTAAGGTGAGTTCTTCCTTCAAGGTTTTCTAAGTTACTCTTTCAAAATAAAATAGAAGCAACTCGAAAACACAAATCCAAAACAAAGATGCATGGTATAATTACTGGGTACCGTTCCTCCCACACATGCTCTATGGTTCATCCCCATTTAACACGCCTGTGGTGCCGTCTGGTACCTGTGGAGTGTCAGTGACATATTTTCTGACTGAATGAGCACTTAAGCCAGCACCACCCTGACACCAAAGTACCCGCGCGCAACCGTGTACGGCTTTCTCACCTAGCAGGCTTGCAGTGACAAGGAGTATCCTTTCTCTGTCTCCTAAAATTCTCTGTCACTCCTCCCCAGAGCCTCTTCCTTTTTTAAAAATTTTATTTTATTTTAGGTGGCGCTGGGTCTTTGTTGCGGCAGAGCCTCTTCCTTTGAAGAGAGCCAGGTGGACTAAGGACACAGACTAACTAAATCCTTGTGCGGACAGGGAGCAGGCATGCTGGTGCTACTGGCTACCTAGTAGCATCATCCGTCTATCCATCCATCCATCCTCCTACCTACCTATCTGTGTGTGTACAGATGTGCTATACTTTTTATCAACTCAGTGGGTCAATGGGTCAATAAATATGCAAATTTATTAAATAATGTCTTCATCAATTATTGATTGACTACCTACATTGTTAGAAAACACTGCTGTAGTTTCTTATAATAGCTGGAAATCTTAGGTAAAAAGCCCCACATATTAAAAGCAGTAAAAAGAGCACGGGGCTTTAGCCGCAGCCCCGCCACCAGCTTCTTCTGGGGACTTCGGGCATTTCCCTTTGCCGGTGTTGAGCTCAGCTCTTTCTTTTGAATAATGAAGACACTGAAGCACACGCTCTCTTTTAAAGAACTCCTCTGAGTACAGAATGCCACAAATATGGAAGTATTTTATAATGCTGGAGACGGGAAAAGTAACACTTCTCCCAGAAGAACTTAGGGATACTGATCTCATTTAAGTTAAAATCATTCCAATTTGAGAAAAACGTTATGTATCGTGCCTTCTAACTCCCAGTTAAGAATCTGAGCCTGGGTAAAAAGAAGTCAGGCATTCCCAGAGCTCTTGTGAAGAAAACAAGCTTGGATGGCCATAAACGTTTCCTAAGGGCAGTAGGCCATAAAATGCACCTGTGAAGGCATTACTTCTTGCCTACGGTTGCAGGGTACGTGGAGGGTGAGCAACATTTCCCAGTCTCTAGTCTGCTGTCCCAGTGTGTTTCCACGCCCTCCAGGGTCAACCGTCAGTGTCCTCTGAGGTCTGCGGAGGACAATTAGAACTAATATTTGAACAACAGTTGCCGTTGTTCAGTCACTCAGTTGTGTCTGACTCTTTGCAACCCCATGGACTGCAGCATGCCAGGCTTCCCTGTCCATCACCAACTCCTGGAGTTTGCTCAAACTCATGTCCATTGAGTCGGTGATGCCATCCAACCAACTCACCCTCCGTCACTCCCTTCTTCTCCTGCCCTCAGTCTTTCCCAGCATCAGTCTTTTATTAAGGGACCGTTTCTGACCAGTAGGCTTTCCTCATAATATTTCCATCAAACACAACCTTAATAGGAGGTTAACTTTATGAGAATACTCACAAATGGAGAAAATTTGGGCTGTTACCAATATTAGGTTTAGATGCAAAGAAAATACAATTATCAACATGGAACACTTTCTCTGATTTGTGAATTTGTGGCATCTACTTTCCTATTTTTTTTCTTCTTTTTTTGGAAGAGGATGCACTGCCTGAAAATAGTCATCTTTAAACTGACGCAAAAACGGACAGATCTTCAGGATAAATGGTTTCTAACTCCATGCTGGAATATAACACACAATAGGTCTTTGGCTGGACCACCCACTCTTGGAAAGTCTAACTTCAACATTTTGCTTAGTATTTGGCTGACTTAAAAAAAAAAAAAATCACACGACTGATTCACATAAATGATTTTAAATGAAAATAAATACATAAGGGGAAAAAAAGTTAAAGGCTACCACAATCCTATGATTCAGAGATAACCAGACTTAACATCTGGTGGTATATCCTTCTACTCTTCTGGAAGGTAGGTGTACATTACATATATGTATCTCTATCTATGCCCACAGACAAAATCCATCCCATACTCCCACATATCCAGGTGTCCAGAGAGCTCACGATGGCATCCCTGCCTCTCTGCACACATCTTTCTACAAGGTACCCTCTTCTGGAAATCTCACCTCCTATAAATCTTAGTTTATTGGCAACAGGCATTGTTGGCGTTGCGGTGAAGCCCTTCTGCTTCCTGGAGAGCACCTGAGCTCCTGTTCTCTGCCCTCACTTCCCAAGAGCTGGCGCAGGTCCAGCTGACGGCAGTGCAGCCGGATTCTGCACACACGCAGGAGTACGGGGTTCCTTCCTGCCCAAGCCCCACTTTGAGAATAAAACACAGTAACTGCACTCGGCTGACACAGATCTCCATGCTTCCCCAGACCCTCGCACCCTTTGGTGGTCTGGCCCAAACCCATGCCCCTGGCAAGGCTGGAAGGAACTGTGTGGGGACCCAGTCCTGATGGCAGAAGGGGGCAGGCGGGAGCTGCAGGCAGTGCAAGCTCTCCTCAGGTCCACAAACTCGCCGACCCCTCAGACACCTGCCCAATGACCACAGGGTGTGGCTCTTGCTTCAAGGAAGCTGCCTGGGAACAGACACACGTGGTTAGAATTGACGTGGGAAGTTCAGGCTGCTGCCTTCATTGGCTCTGTCTTCCTAGGTTCCTCTAGGGGAGTGTGTGGGGGCTAAGTCGCTTCAGTCATGTCCGGCTCTTTGAGACCCTACAGACTGTAGCCCGCCAGGCTCTTCTGTCCATGGGATTCTCCAGGCAAGAATACTGGAGTGGGTTGCCATGTCCTTCTCCCAGGGATCTTTCTGATCCAAGAATCGAACCGGCAACTCTTATGTCTCCTACAATGGCAGGCGGATTGTTTACCACAAGTGCCGCCTGGGAAGCGCTCTCTAGGGTAAGGACCACATCTATTTGATCTTTTGTCTCTCCTCAGTGGGACGCTCAGTTTGGAGCTCATGAAAGGTGCTCCTGAAGCTCCAATACTCTGACCACCTGATGCGAAGAACTGACTCATTTGAAAAGACCCTGATGCTGGGAAAGATTGAGGGCAGGGGGAGAAGGGGACGACAGAGGATGAGATGGTTGGATGGCATCACCGGCTCAATGGACATGCGTCAGAGTCAACTCTGGGAGCTGGTGACGGACAGGGAGGCCTGGTGTGCTGCAGTCCATGGGGTCACAGAGTTAGACATGACTGAGCGAGAGAACTGAACTGAAAGGTGCTGGGCACTCGGCTGGTGGCCTGGCTTGATATCAGGCTGCAGCGGTGGATGAAATGCACGTCCTGTACAGCTGTGTTCTCCACAGGTCTTCAGTTATGCTAATTACACACTTTCCCCTAATAAATAGTGAGGAATTCTGTGGGTGGGGCTTTTCAGGTGGCTCGGTGGTAAAGAATCCACCCGTCAACGCAGGAGACCTGGGTGTGATCCGTGGGGTGAGAAGATCCCTGGAGAAGGAGATGGCAACCCGCTCCAGTATTCTTGCCTGGGAAATCCTATGAGTAGAGAAGCCTGGTGGGCTCCAGTCCATGGGGTCACAAAACAGTCAGACACGACTGGGTGACTAACAACAACAGTTCTGTGGGTCATAGGGGGAAGGTCCATCTCATCCCATTACTGTCATTATGCACAAGGGTTTCTACACCAAAGGCAAAATATGGTGTCGCCAAACTCCAGGGAAGAACAGAGAGGAACACGTTGTCCGTGGCAACCAGGCTTAGCCTCCATCATGAATCACTGTGGCCTCATTCTGACAGGTCCGGTTACAGCCTAGCCCCGATCACACCAAGCAGTGACTCAGCTACAATGAGACTTCAGATGCTATTTTTAAGGGGGAGGGGGAGGCAGGGGGAGGACGGAGACACAGAAAGGCTTCATGATGCCTTCCTGAATTTTAATAGCCTAAACTAAATCTCCACTTTGACACTTGGAAACATTAACCTGCCCCTGAAGTTATGTAACTTCTACAGTTTACTTTTTATATCGCAGCTTGCTCATTAAATCCACAAATGACTGCCATGGTGAAAAGCTGATGGAAACGGAAGAGAGGAGTTTTCACAAGAGTTGGGGCCTAAGGGAAGCAACTGTGGTGCTGAGGACGGAGCGCTAGCTGGACGGTCAGACGCTCGGCCTCTGGAAGCTGAGTCCGGGGGCCTGAAGGGCCGGGATGTGCCCGGGGTGGGCAGTGGGGCAGCTGTGCTGCGGGGGTCCCAGGGTGAGCATCGGGGCATGGTGAGCGTGTCTGTCCTGCTAACTGTGCACCTGGATTTGGTGACGGAAACTGTCCCGACCTCAGGGATCCTGTGTCCCACCCCACGGACCTCAGCGCTGTCTGCTCACTCCCTCTCCAGGCCCCGCTTGCCACGTTGGCTTTGCTGCTCCGTAACCACCCTGTAGCCGCCAGGACCCCCGCTATCAGCTCACCGACACCTCCCTGACTTCTTCCAGCTGCGCCGCCCCTCGAGCTGTTACAACAGCGCACATGTGTCCAGAGTAGACACGTGACATTTCTGTGAAAACGCAAGATGATGCTCTCCTCATGGTCAGAATTTTGTCCCCTTGCCTGCCAGAGTCCCTGGTCACCTACAGCAATTCTTTTCCTCTGGATACAGGTCGATGGTCCCCGAGGCCCCCAGCTGACCCTGGAGCGGTTTCCTCTCTGAGGAGGAGCCGGTGGGCGGCGGGGGGACCTCTCCCGGGGTCAACTCTGCTCCAGACAGCCTTCACCCGGTGAACATCCTGCAGTGGTCAAACCGACCTCTTAAGACACACGGGCGGCTCTTTCAAGAACGCTTGTTTCCGGAGCAAAGCCTCTCCCGGGCTGCGGGCTGCGAGGAGGCCGGGGAAGACGCCACCCGCAGCGGCCCCGGGTGTGGAGAGGAAGGGAGGACGAGTGAAAGGAGGAGGCCTAACCACCCCCGCACCGGCCCGTCCGCCGGCGACCCCGGACGTGCGGCTTCTTCCTGCAGCTGGGGCGGCTGGGGACCCACACCAGCACGGAGGGCGCCCCCGGCCGAGCGGACGTCCCCCTGGCCCCTGGCGAGCCCACGGCCGGGACGCTCGCCCGCCGCCAGCGCCCGCGGCTCCGGGGACGGCAGGGCGGGGCTGTGGGGGCGGCTCGCCATCGGTCCCGGAAGCGCCGGCCGGAGCCTCGACCGCCTTTCCGAGGAGCTCGTGGACACTTCCTCCTCCTCCTCAGCTGCTGGCCGGCAGCCGGCCCCAAGCTGGTTAAAAGTAACTGTAATAGACATGAGGCAAATGAATTATATTTAACTCTCGCCGCCACCTCAGGGATTGTCTAGAGACGGAATAATTTTAGCTTCTGCTCCAGAAGTCCCCAGCTGAGGCAGAAAGTCATTACCTCAGGATTCACCGTGAGGCGCTGACACGAGGTGTGTATTCCAGCGCGTGAGCGTTCAGATTTCTTACACAGTCAGGCACGGAGAATACGGTCCTGGGTGGGCACAACAAGGCCAGGCAAAATAAAGACGTTCCAGGCACAGATAAATCCAGTGACGTCACCTGACTTTGGGCTTCGTTAAGAACTAGTAACGGCCATGGAGGGTCCTGGTGGAACAGGGTCTGGACAGGGTCTGCTGTGCAACGCAAATCCTGAACATCACACCTCAGACAGTCGGCTTTCCCAGAGAAGAAGCTGCATGGCAACACTTGAAAAGTGTGCTTTTTAAAAAAAAAAAATGTAATTGGGCTTTATTAAAAAGCAGAGATATCACTTTGTTAAAAAGGTCCGTATAGTCAAAGTTGTGGGTTTTCCTGTAGTCATGTACGGATGTGAGAGTTGGATCATAAAGAAGGCTGAGTGCCGAAGAATTGATGCTTTCTAACTGTGGTGATGCAGAAGACTCTTGAGAGTACCTTGGACTGCAAGGCAATCAAATCAGTCAATTCTAAAGGAAATTAACCCTGAATATTCATTGGAAGGACTGATGCTGAAGCTCCAATATTTCGGCTACCTGATGTGAAGAGCTGACTCATTGGAAAAGACCCAGATGCTGAGAAAGATTGAGGGCAAAAGGAGAAGGGGGCAGCAGAGGATGAGATGGTTAGATAGCATCGCCGACTCAATGAACATGAATTTAAGCAAACTGCAGAAGAGAGTGCAGGACAGGGGAGCTGGGCGTGCTATCGTCTGCGCTGTAGTCTGACAAGAGTCAGACACGACTTAGCTAAACAATGACAACAAACTGGGCTTCAGTGCTGGGCATGCTGATCAGAAACCAAGCTCATCTATCTATTAAAGCAGGTGCTTATTTACTCAGCAGCATTTGTGAGCAGACAGTGTGTGTTTCTGGAAGTACCTACAAGTAATAACAACTTGTCTGAAACGCCGTTCTTCACAAGCACTCTGAAATCCTACACTCCACTTATTCTGAATACTCTCCCCATGTGCAACACACTCATTTGGCCACTCGTGCCCTGTGTGTTTATGATGCTTCAGCTGAGGGCCCAGCACGACAGGGATGAAGAACCTAAGGCAGGGCCTCTGTGCTCCGGAAGCGGGGCAGGAGACACAGCCCTGACGACTTCCTGCGTCTGGTCTCTGCCCTGATGAGCAAGGGGCGACCTTCCAGCACAACAGCAGTGGTCGGCCCTGGTGTACATCCTTCGAGGGGAGACGCCTGAACGGGACCTGACGGGTGATTGGACCGCCCACCACTGCCGGTCACCGCAGGCCCTTTGCACACACATGCTCAGGGCACCACGTCCCACGGTGGGAGCCTGCAGCCGCTGCACGCAACAGTTAACTTGGACACAGATCTCTGCTGCTTCGTGGTTTTACATCTCGCCTCACTCCACAGAGGATTTAGAGAGGCTTACGAAAGAAACTACACCATAAAATAATGTTGGAATATGAATAAAAATAAAGAATCCACGTGAGGGGTGGGATGCTACCGACACGTTCCTCAAGCCAGACTCACTTCTGCCCACTCCTTCCCTGCTCCCTTCACGGGAACCTCGCAGGCAGACCTGAGGATGTGGGCTTGGGGTTGCTGGGTGCTCTGCCCAGCTGGGTGCAGCCCTGTCAGCCCCTCCTGGCCTGCGTGGACCAGGAGGTGTGACGAGCAGGAGCAACCCACAAGGCAGGATTCAAGTTGTAGTTGAAATACCATGAGAGCCAGAACAACACGATCTGCTAGGCACTCAGAGGTGACTCCCATCCATCCATCCATCCATCCATCCATCTGTCTACCCATCCATCCATCCATCCGTCTACCCATCCATCCATCCATCCGTCTACCCATCCATCCATCCATCTGTCCTTCTACCCATCCATCCGTCCATCCATCCATCCGTCCTTCCATCCGAGATCACTCTCTTAGGAGGAGGGGAATTAACATTTGTTTTGTTTTCAGTGACTGTGCTAAGTACCTTATATTTATTAATTAAAACACAGTTCTCCCGAAAACACTACGCAGTAAGTATTACCATCCCCATTTTACAAGTAAAAACACTGAGGTTCAGAGAAATTAAATAACTTGCTCAAAGTACATAGCTACTGAGAGGTAAAGCTAGAATTCAAACTTGGATTTATCTTCAAAGCTGTAGATTTTTGCTTCAGCTGTTGCTACATTAAAAAAAAAACCCAAAAAACAGATTAAACATTTTGCCTGAATCAAGCAGCAAAAACCAACTGAAAAAGTCAACCATTCATTTAAATAAGCTTTAGCGATTCTTTCCCCATTGGTTTCTCTGATCATCTGGCTGAAATGCCTGATCGACCAGCTATTGCAACGTCATGGAGAATCCGAACAGTGTGCGGGCGTCTACCTAGCTTTCTCAAAGGTAGATCCAAGCTTGAATCTGTACAATGTTATAGATGTTAGCAGCTGCTGTCCAACAGTACAAGAGTGAAAATAAATTAAATATTTGCCTATGTGGCTGCATATACAATACATATAAAACAGAAAATTAAATTCATACATAAGTCATCAGCATTCATAAGTAAAATTCAACATAAATGAAGCTGCTAATAAGCTCCACCTCATTCCTCAGGGTGGGGAGGAGGCCAAATTGAAAAACCTCATCTTTTCAGGCTTACTGTTTATTCTGAGTATACAGACTTCTGAAAGAGTGGAGCTGAGCAGGCAGAATGATGGGCATTAAAGGCACATTGCCATGAATGGTAAAGCGGATGTTGGGGGGGCGCTGTGAGAAAGCTCAGCACCCCCAGAAGAATGGAAAGCATCAGTGTAATTGCCCATCAAGGTCAGAAGTGCTTCTCTGGCTCTAAGCGTCAGTCACAACAGTCAAAGTATTTGAAGATGAGAAAGCATGAGCCTCCACCAACCCAGTCAAGTCTGGGTGCGGCCAGAAAGAAAAGTAGACCAGAAGGCCAGCATCTCCCCCTCTGGTTCTCTTTCTAGAGACAGTCCTACAAGTTTGTTTGGTGCCAAGATTTTCCATAAATTCAACTGCTGGCTCCACAACTGGTATTTGTAGTTTCCTTTTAAGGGGCTCTCTGTAATGTCAAATGATACCTCTTTTTCTCTCCCCTGAATTTGGTCTTGTTGGACATGATCTTAATCACATCTTAATTATTTTGTTTCTTAGTATCTCTTCTTATTTGTATCTCTAGTATCTAGCATTGCATACGCCTGGTACATGGCAAATCTGAACTGCACACTAAATATTGATTAAAATTTCCTCTCTCTTTTCAGCTGGCAAGGGTCCTGTGGAGCCTAGTACCATACAGGATAGAACTCCAAATTGTTCTTGGGGGTCAGCCTGGTTTCTCTCCTGTGATGAAGGGTCTCATAAAGTGCATCCAGATGCTGCCTCTTCTAACTTAACACACATCCCTGCAGTGGCCATGACCAGCCAGTGCTGAGCACATTAATGTGCCTTGCTCTGTATAACAAGCACAGATATTTGCAAACCGTATATCTCTGATAATGGGTCAATATCCAAAAAACATAAAGAAGTCACACAATTCAATAGCAAAAACCCGAAATAACCCAATTGAAAAATGGGCAAAGAATCTGAATAGATATTTCCCTAAAGAAGACATGAAAAGTCAAGAGGCACATGAAAGATGATCAACATCACTGGTCATTAGGTAACTGCAAATTAATATCACAGTGAAATATCACCTCACACCTATGAGAACAGCCATTCTCAAAAAGATAATGGAGAACAAATGCTGGCATGGGTGTGGAGAACAGGGGCCCTCGGGCACTGTGGATGGGAATATAAATCGGTATGGCCACTGTGGAGAACAGTATGGAGGAGCCTCAAAAAAATTAAAATTAGAACTACCATATGATCCAGCAATTCTGTTTCTGGGAATATATCCAAAGGCAATGAAAACACTAACTCAAAAAGATAATCTGCACCCCCATGGTCACTGCAGTGTTATTTATAACAGGCAAGACATGGCAACAACCTAGATGTCCATGATGAATGAATGGGTAAACAAGTAGTTGTCATATGTATGTATGTGTGTGTGTGTATGTGTATATATATATATATTAATACATAATGATACATTATGCTCAGTTACTCAGTCATGTCTGACTGTCTGACTCTGTAACCTCATGGACTGTAGCCCACCAGACTCCACTGTCCATGGAATTTTCCAGGCAAGAATACTGGACTGGGTTGCCATTTGCTATTCCAGGCGATCTTCCTGACCCAGGATTGAACACATGTCTCCTGCAATGGCAGGCAGATTCTTTACTACTGAACTACCTGGGAAGCCTATAATGATGCATTATTCAGCCAAAAAAAAAAGAGAAAATCCTACCATTTGCAACATGGATAGACTTTGGAGGCATTACATTAAGTGAAATAAGTGAGACAATGAAAGACAAATGCTCTATGATCTAACTCATATGGAATTAAAAACAACCCCCTCCCCAACAAACTCATGGAAAAAGATCAGAATTGCGGTTATTACAGGTGAGGGATGCGGGAGGGGGCATTGGAGGAAGGCAGTCAAAAGGAACAAACTCCCAGTTATAGGATAAATAAGTGCCTGGGATGTGGTGGAAACATAACTAGAGTGGACGCTGCTCGATGATGCGTAAGAAAGTCGTCAAGAGATTAGACCCCAGGAGTTCTCATCACCAAAAGAACATTTTCCCCCTTTTCTTCTTTACTTTCTTTTTATTGAATCCATACAAGGAGATGGATGTTAACTGAACCTACTGTGGTCATCATTTCACAGTATGTGTAAATCAAATACCGTTTTTGTACATCTGAAACTTGGACAGCAATGGATGATAATTATTTAAAAAAACTAACAGCCACCAGTTTTTTCCCCCCAGTTATGTTCCTTTTCAGTAAGAAACAATTATTCTAAGTCAGTTGAGGGAATTGCTGGATTGTTTGTGTAGCACACTGTTCCTATCACAGGGCATTGCACCTTGTGGTCACAGGGTGATCTTGGTATCACAGGAAGCACCCAGTACTGAGAGCTCAGTTCAGCTCAGTTCAGTTCAGTTCAGTTGCTCAGTGGTGTCCGACTCTTTGCGACCCCATGAATCGCAGCACGTCAGGCCTCCCTGTCCATCACCAACTCCCGGAGCTTACCCAAACTCATGTCCATCGAGTCGGTGATAGCATCCAGCCATCTCATCCTCTGTCATCCCCTTCTCCTCCTGCCCCCAATCCTTCAGCTCAGGGAGTCAGTAAACACCAGAGCCTTTGCCAGGACAGCTCCCCAGGCCTTCTGTGGCTGTGAATGCCCCCTCCACCCGCAGGCCCAGACACGCCTCTCCACTCTGGGCCTCTTCAGCGCCAGTGCCGCTACAACCCCAGCCGTCCCCTCTCCCAGTCCCCGACTCTCTGCCGTATCACCGAGTCCCTCCGCTGGGAAGAGTGGAGCACCACGGAAAGAAGGCGGAGGCCAAGATGCCACCTCGCAGAGGGTCTGCGACTAGCCGGTCATTTACACATTTGAGTTCTGCCAGGGTCTGTTTCGTGAAAGCATTAGAAAGCCATACGAGACAGGCAGACCTCAGAGGAGACGGTTACAAGGAAGAGGCACAATCTCCACAAGCTTTCCAAATGGCGAAACGCATTTCAGCCCCGTACGGAATGTGGAATGTACTTCTCTCTCCCAGGTCACTGAGATGCCTGCCCTGTGCTGTGTTTCTGGCTCAGACACCCTAATGCGAGGGGAAAATGGGTACGATGGAAATAGAACTTGCAGTCCTACCGTTGAGTAGATAGGAGCCACCTCATGCATACCTACCCACTCCCTGTATCTCCTTGACGTCCCCGTCTCAAATCTCTCAGGAGTGTGTGAGGACTAAGTCTCCAAGAAATCCTTTTTGCTTTGAAGACAAGCTACGTTATGTCCTGTCCACCAAGTCTGTCCAGTCAGCACCCTCTGGGCCTTCTCCTCGCTGGGTCCCGGGGGCCTCATGCATCGTGGGGTGCCGCCAGCTCCCACCCCACCCCTAGAGAGGGCCGAAGGGACCGCTGCCCCGTATTCACCCACTACATCTCTCCCATCACCCTGCGATGGCGTCCAACGTGGGCCGCCAGTCAGCACCTTGGCCAGTGGAGCCTCGGGCAAGCGTCCGCAGGGCCACAGTCTCTGACCACCCAGCGCCTGCTTTTTTCAAGTGGGAAAGGATGACAAGAAATCCTGTCTTAACCAACAGTGAAGATGTCTTTGAAATGATGTGAGGGAAGCCGGAGACCGACGTGGCATGGCGTTGGACCAGGTCTGCCCTGCAGCTCTCGAGGAAAGACGGTCCAGCCCCTGTGGTTCACCCGCAGGCCACTTGCTCCGTCACAAACAGCCCCCATCGCTGGAGGCTCTCCGAATGCAGCTGAAATCAACCTTTTATAATTCTCACATCAGTCTTAGTCCTGTCTGTGAACAGGCATACTCCCTTTTCATCATCAACCGTCTCCTTAAAACAACATAAAGAAAACTAAAAGCCAGCAGCATCATGTGTGGAAGGACACAGGAAGCCGCAGGAGCACAGGCAAGATCAAATGGACACAGCAGCACTTTTGTGAAACCAGCTAAAGTGCCGTGAAAACGAGACCCTTCCAACCTTTTCCTTGTCCACTTGCCCTTGAACTACTAGGGGGCAGACTGATAGGAATCTCCAGATCAGTTACAAAATTCAACAACCGTGTATGCAGTAAGTGGCTGCTCAGAGGAAGCTCCCACGTTAGTGCTAACGGTGCAGACTGAGGTTCCCACCCTCGGCACCTCATATTCTAGTGAGAGAAGCAGATGCGTCTAGAACTAAACATAACACAACATCCATTTCAAAGAGCTCTGGGCTTGGACTCATGGGTTACTTTGTGTTTTAGTGGCGCTAGTGGTAAAGAACCTGCCTGCCAATGCAGGAGACATAAGAGACGTGGGTTCGATCTCTGGGTTGGGAAGATCCCCCCAGAGAAGGAAATGGCAACCTGCTCCAGTATTCTTGCCTGGAGAATCCCATGGACTGAGGAGCCTGGTGGGCTACAGTCTATGGGGTCTCAAAGAATCGGACATGGCTGAAGTGACTCGGCACTTGTGCTTTTGAGATGGCGCTTTTTATGTCTTAATTATTCATTTAAAACAGAAGTGGAGGAAATGCAGGGAAGTCAGTTTGGGGATGTGGACACACCAGGCAAGTCGCTGGTGGGAGAGCCCGGAGGAACGTGCAGACTGGCGAAGGCACGAGCCCATGCCCCAGGCCTGGGGGTCAGCTCCGGGGCGGGAGAGGAAGACCTTGGATCCCTCAGCACAAAGCTGGTGGCCTCGAGGGCCAGGCCAGCACAGAGGACATCTTCTAGGCGGCATTGAATGGACGATTGGCGGGGGTTGGTCTACTGGGCTCCCTGCCACTCAGAGAGGCTTTGATTTCCAGCCCTTTCTCTCCTCTTCCTAAGCAGGAGAATTCCCATTTGCAGCATAAAATTAGCATAGAGATGAAATCGTCTCAGGGGACACAGACTGAACGGACACAGGAGACATTACATTTTTCATTTCTCAAATGAAAAAGTTTTCCTTTTTCTTTAAAGCCCAAGACTGCCGCTTAATTTGTGTTCAGACGACGCTTGCACTGCTGAGTGAGGCTGCAGGAGGCGGGGGGAGCCGGCAGCAGGGGTCTGCCCTGGGCCCCACAGGGCCCCGCCTGGGCTGCGTGGACGGTCCACGCTCCGCACCTCCGGCAGACACGCTGGCAGCCTGAGGGTGAACTGCAGGGCTGGACGCATCTTTCCTCGAGAGCTGCAGGGCAGGACCTGGTCCAACGCCATGCCATGTCAGTCTCCGGCTTCCCTCACATCATTTCAAAGGCATCTTCACTGTTGGTTAAGACAGGATTTCATGTCATCCTTTCCCACTCGAAGAAAAGATTCTGAGTAGCTAGGCTGGGACGAAAGCCAGCCCCGCCCCTTCTTCCATACCAGCTCTGGTCTTTTTTTAGGATTTCTCACATCCCTCCTCTCTGCTCTCCTAAGCACTCGAGTTCTCTCCATTTTTTCTTTAGTGGATTGCTTCTGATCTCATCGGAAAACATTCTCTGAGTCATTAACAATACAAGACGGTAAAGCAAGCTGTCCACCGGTGGCCCCAAAGGCAATCCCTCTTCAGCATCAGTGTCAAGGCCCTTCAATTAAGAGAGCAGACAGTGGCCCGGAATAATACCGGGTCTTTGCAGCAAATGAGTCCATCCAAACAGACTTGGGAGGAATGTTTTCTTAAAAGTTCAACCATCTGATTCCTCTGTTGAAAAGAGCTGAAAAAGAACGCTTTTATCTGTACCAAGCTGAAAGAAGAGACACCCTTGTATTCAAGAGCCCCACCCTCCAGGGGAGAGGGGGTTATTTTTAATTTTTGAAGTGAACCATTTTTTTTAATTTATTGACTTTATTACAGTATCACTTCTGCTTTATGTTTTTGGTTTTTTGGCCATGAGGCATGTGGGATCTTATCTCCCTGACCAGGAATTGAACCTGAGCCCTCTATGTTGGGCGGGGGGTGGGGGGTGATGTCTTAACCGCTGGATCACCAGGGCAGTCCCGAGGGGGCTGTTTTCAATGCACAGGGAGCAAGTGTTGCTTATTACAAATACGGGAGAAGAGAAATCAGTATCCATGTCATATAAAACCTTACTACTGTGGATTAATATTTAGACATTGTAAAAAGCTATACAGCAGCCTACTTTCTGAGGTGTGTGTGATGAGCAGCGAGTGTCTGCTCAACGAACCTGACAGTGGACACAGCAGACGATCCCAGCCTTCTGAGTCCCCACTGCAGGAAGGAACACCATCCAATCACAGCTAGAATCTGCTAAGTACTGACCCTGTGCCAGGCATTGTTCTAAGAGCTCTATGTGAATTAATTCTTTTAATCCTTACAATAATCACATAAGATGGGTAGGACTAGGTCTGTTTTATAGAGAAGTAAACTGGGGCGCAGGGATGTTATAATCTGCCCAAGGTCACACGTGGCAGCAAAGGGCAGGTCCTTTTTATTCAAAGCCAGGCGGCCTGACCCGAGAATCTCCCTCTTGACCACAACACATGCCAATTACACATCGCTAGCTTCTCACAGAAGGACCTGAAAAATGACTACTTGGCATTGCTTACTCAGGCGATTATAATTTTGATTAATAACTTGAAGGAGAATTGTGTCTCAACCACTGGACCACCAGGGAGGTCCCTGTCTTGTACACACTTGAATTAATCCAGAGATACTTCTCCCTGAGCTAGTTGAAATGGTAAACACCATAAACAGGGGGGCGGACGCCAGGTCCCTCTCTGCTCCATCCTGGGGGAGCCCGGGAGGCTCCTTCTAGACACGAGAGGCCACGTGCAGCTGCGGGAGCTGGCGGTCTGGGTAAGAACCCCGACACTGCTGTGGGGTGAGCTTCACACACAGCACACAGGCGCTATGAGAATGACTGTCATCTTTCATAAATTACATCCTGCTATTCACAGGGAAGGCCCTGCAAAACTAAAGTAATAATATGCATAGAGAACAGCGGTAATAACATCGTAAGCAACACATCGTAAGGATGAGGACAACACAGCACGTGAAAAATACAAGCGGTAATAAAAGACCTGACAGAGAAGAAAAGGAGATTGAAAAAAAAAGTCATGAATTTAAAAACCTGTTGAGGCACGGAATAACGCATGGTAAGAACTCAACAAAAATTACAGTGGCCTAGATTCATGTCAGAGATAAACCCACGTAGGAAAATAAGAGCAAAACAAACAAAAAAACCACTTCTCCTTTCCTTCTTTCAATGTAAAATATCTTTTCGGGCAGTTGAACATACTAATGTCTCAAGGGCTTGGCAGCGGGTTTCCTGGGGAAGGAAGCAGGCTGGGATTGCCAGCACTGGGGCCCCAGGAAGGACCTGTGCCCGAGCCCAGCTGCCAGGCGCCTCCCTCGCAGGACCACCTGTGCAGCTGCCCCTCCCCCACCACCACACGGTTTCAGACGCTCCCCAGTGTCCTCAGCCCACCCTGACTCGACCTCCCCGTCACTCACCTCGGGAGGTTCCTCCCACCTGCGTCACAGAGCAGCTACTCACTCATGTGTATACACACACGTGCACACACATGCACGCACGCACACGCACACACACGCGTGCACACACATGCACACGCGCACACACAGACAACTTGACCTTCCAGTCCCCACGTCTCCTGTGAGATTTAGACTTTTTCAACTCACTCAAGCCTGTGCAGCATGCTGACCTCAGCATCTCAGGTGAATCTCAAGGTCAGTGCGCCCAAACCTCTGCCCCGGCCAGTCCTGTCCTTTCACCAACACCTGCCAACCCTGCACATCGTGGTACACTTGGTACCATCCCCCATAACCTCAGACTCAATCAAGAGCCAGGTTCTGGAGATTCTGGTTCCTATTAATCTTGGGATGTCCACGTCCCTCATTCCCTCGGCCACAAGCTCGGTTCCTAGCTGCCATCTCCTCCTGCCCCGGGGTCCCTCCCTCCTCCTCCTCCTGACTCCAGGGTCCCTCCTCCTCCCTGCCCCATGGCGCTCCTCCTCCTCCTGCCCCGGGGTCCCTCCTCCTCCCACCCCGGGGTCCCTCCTCGCCGTGCCCTGGGGTCCCTCCTCCTCCCTGCCCCATGGTCCCTCCTCCTCCCTGCCTCATGGCGCTCCTCCTCCTCCTGCCCTGGGGTCCCTCCTCCTCCCACCCCGAGGTCCCTCCTCCTCCCGCCCCAGGGTCCCTCCTCCTCCTAGCCCCATGGTCCCTCCTCCTCCCTGCCCCATGGTCCCTCCTCCTGCCCTGGGGGGTCCCTCCTCCTCCTCCTCCTGCCCCGGGGTCCCTCTTCCTCCTAGTCCTCCCTCTGCAGGACAGCCTGGGTACCTCCTTCTGAACACCATGACCAGTCACCTAGCAGGTTTTGCTTACTTAACCCACTCCGGGGGTTCCTGCTGCTCTTGGACGTGGCCTGTGAGGCCCGGCATGGTCTGAGCTCACCACCTCCTCAGCCTCGTTACCACGGCCCCTCGCGTCCAGCCACACGGCCTCCCCAGGACCCCCGTGTCCCTGCCGGAGCCGTGCTGGTGCTGCCTCAGCTCTGCATGGTCTCCTCCTCCCACCCCTCGATTCCAGCGCTCAGCTGTGCTTCAAGCACCATGTTGTAACACTTCTCCCAGCTGTCATGTCACATTCATACGTGTGATTATTTGATTAAAGTCAGCTTCTCCAGCTGGTCTAGACCATAAGCTCTTGGAGAACATCAGCCAGGTCTGTCTACTTCCCAGTCTCTACAGCGTGTGCGCACAGTAGGCATTCAACTGAATCAGCAAACGAATGAATGAACTAGAGGTGCAGAGAGCCACCGACCAAGCAGCAGCCAGGGCCGGGCTGGGGCGTCCTCTCTCTAGACGGCTTCGGAGGGAGGGTGGCCTCGCGGTTCCGAGCACAGGGCAGGTCCACCAGCCGACCCTCCTCCAGAACCACTCAATCCAGACATGCCTCAGCGGAGGGGGAAGAAAGGGAAGGAGACGGCAGTAGGTCCGACAGGATTTCCAGCCTAGTGGAAGGTGCAACTGCGCCCGAGAGGGAACATTTTACAGTTCCTTCCATGAAGGAGCACACAGCACGCCTGTGAACACCTCGGGAGGATTCAGCAGGACTGAAGTGGTGTCTTCGACGCACCGTGTCATTCTTATTCACATCACAGGTCCTTAGACACATCTCTGTTCTCGGTTCTTCACACGCCTGTCTCCTTCACCTAGACGATAAATCCCTTGACGGCAAGGACCTGATTCTCTCCCTCAGGCATGTGGCACCGACGTGAGGCTGGCGCCCAGCACAGCTCAGGCACTCGGGAGTGTTCTCTGAAGGACTCAAGGAAGAGGAACTGACTGGGTAAGTGGAGAGACAGGCGTCAAGAGCGAAGCTGCCTACTCGACAGCTCCATGGAGGGACTGAAACAGCACCTACCGGACAACTGTACGACCCCGCCCCGGGGCGCTTTGGTGGAGAGGATGCAGACAGCTCGGTTCTGTAATTACCGGTTTACCTGACCGTCACCTCTCTAAGCTGGGGGCTGGGGGCTCCCCAAGGATGGCAGCCTCCGTGCTGAGCAGATGTGATTTTATCTGTCTTTGTGCTGAGTGGCTGTGAGTGATCACAAACCCTTTACTTTAGTTACTAAATGAATCCAAGTCCGGTCCCAGCTCTTGGACTATCAGGGTTGGTACTGGCTGGAAAAGCCTTGTCTTTCTGGCTCTAATGCCTCAAGGGTAAGATGCTACAGTACGATGACATGATCACTCTAGCCCAAGCACCTGATGAACTGTCATCAACTGTCCTAACAAGCAGAGAAGACCAGGGACAGCCTGGGCCTAAGCAAGTGTACTGACCACAGTGAACCACAAGCTACTTTAAAAATCTTGCCCACTGCTAATCTTAGCAGGCGCTGCTCCCAAGGATCAGGGTAAAGGAACAACTGTAGCCTAACACAGGCAATCTGCATGGAAGTCTTCTGATATATTGCAAACCATTATCAGGAACAATTATAAAACAGGGATGAGCATCGGCGCCAAGTAACTTGGCAGCTCACAGGGCAGTAATTCAAATAAAAAATAACCCCGATCTGAAGTTGGATGTGAACATATATAAAATATTGCTATAATCAGCATCCCTGGAAAGGATGAGTAAGCAATGTGACATGAATTTAAAATTATCTAATAACCTGGTTTTATCTTTGGGGAGGAAATGTTTGATTTCTCCCGAAATGCATCTCTTGAAAATTTGTGGCAGAAATTCCAGTCATGTATTTGGCTAACAATGTATCTATCTCAATCTGGAAAAACTGAGCTCTTTAACGCAGAATTCTTGGCAACTTCCCTCCAGTTTATACAATGTAAATGCCATCTTGGCTCTGACAACAAAACATGTATACCAAGCACTTGTCAAACAAGCAAGTGTACGGTAGAGAACTACCGAGGGGAAAGGCAGTGAAATGCCTCAGACCCTAGCACGCTGCTCACCCCCTTCATGTGTCCACCTTTTATGCTTTTAGGCGACAAAAGTCTTTTAAAGATGTATTAATGCTTCCAGTCCCTGCAGAGTAATAACTTAGCAACAGTAATAATCATCCATGTTTGCGTGCATGGGAAGTCGCTTCAGTCGTGTCTGACTCTTTGCGACCCCATGGACTGTAGCCCACCAGGCCCCTCTGTCCATGGGATTCTCCAGGCAAGAATACTGGAGTGGGCTGCCATTTCCTCCTCCAGGGGATCTTCCCGGCCCAGGGTTGAGTGCGCGTCCCTTATGTCTCCTGGCATTGGCAGGTGGATTCTTTACCACTAGCACCTGTTTACTGAGCGTATTTTGTGCCAGGCACCCGCCTAAGTGCTTCCGTGTGTTAACCTACGTGACCGTCACAGCAGCTCTGAGGCAGGCACTGTTGATGTTCATCCCTCATCTCTTGGGTGCAGACGCTGATGCACAGAGATATTCCTGGGGCACCACGGCCCGTAAGTGGTGACATGCAGACCTGAACTCAGGCAGCCCGCCTCCAAGCCTACCCTCTTAACCACAACTTGACACTGAGCCCGTTAAGCTACTGACCATCATGTAAACTTTTACTGAAGACCGAGAGCAACATACAATTGTGAGCATCAGACTCTGAAAGGGCCACGCTCGCTTTCAGTACTGTCCGGTTTAAAAACGGTTAATGCGGTTCGGGCTTCACGCAGCTGAAAGCGTGTAAATCCTGACGGGACACAAATACACCCAAGCCCCTCTGTAGCCAGAACCTCATTTCCAAGGGCCAGGGGCTCTCAAATAACACAACTCTAGGGCCAACTCTACTGAAGCTGCTTATCCGAGCTTCCGTCAGGAGGGCAGATGTGTAAAGGACGCCCACATCCGGTCTCCCATGCCATTGCCTCTTCTGAGCTTGACTGGGTGACCTCATCAGTGCAGTCTAGTGGAAACAGCCTTTCACGGCCCCAGGCGACCCTGCACTCGTGTGTGGCCAGCGGGACCTAAGCTCTGGGCCCTCGTTTAGACAAAGGCTCTCATCTCAAAAGATGCAGCCATCGGTTCTTCAACCGATTCATCAATATATACACCTTGACATTAGGCTTCCCTGGTGACTCAGTCGGTAAAAAATCCACCTGCAATGCAGGAGACTCGAATTTGATCCCTGGGTTGGGAAGTTCCCTTGGAGAAGGACAAGGCAACCCACTCTACTATTCTTGGAGAATCCCATGGACAGAGGAGCCTGGCGGACTACAGTTCATGGGGTCGCAAAGAGTTGGACACAGCTGAAGCAACTGAAATGTACGTGGGTATACACAGATGCATGCCTAGATTGACTAGTTAGCAGGCCTTCCCTATCTCTGAAGCAAGAAGAGACAAAAATACAATGCATGTTCAATAAGTGGCATATGGCCTGCTTTACAAATATAGTTTATATTTAGTCTCTCTCCTGCACACACAAAACACCCAAACTCTGCCTCTCAGGGTGGTGGCCTCTTGCCCTAGTTTGAGGGGCCCCAACAGAACCTGTCAGGACCTTTAGGGCCACCATCTCCTTACAGATTGGGGGAAGCTTGTCCGTTCCCACCAACCAGGAAGCACCCTGTACACTAGATCCTCACATGCGGCGAGGTGCTTTTAACGCCCTTCCCACCAAGGCCGGAGGTTCCTCTAACCGTGCCAGCTGCACCCTGGGTCCGGCCACCACTGCCTCCGTCCAGGTGCCCCACGAGGCCCGAAGGCGTTAACAAGCACAGATCGGAAGCCTCTGTCCACAGCGTCCCCCACCGTCCTCTTGTTCGCTGGACGTCAGTGGCAGACCACGAAAGGGCCGATGGGTGGCTGGACGACTTTGAGGAAAGCAGTCAGTCAACGTGGCCACGCAGTGACTTTTGTACATGAGGGGAGCCTTGAAAGAAAAAGGAAAACTAACACTTATGGAATTCCTAGGAAGAGGGAACTATTTTATAACAGTCTTGCAGGTCTTCCTTTCTGAAATTTAGTTGTTATTTTTATCTGCACATATTTGAAGAGCCAAATAATTCTGCAGGCTTGTTGTGAAAGGCAGCGGCCCCCAGCTCACTCCTCCAGTGGGCTCCTGGAGTCTTCAGCTCTCATGCTTGATCAGCTCCCAAATTTCCATTGCTGGCACACCCCCTTCCTGTTCACCTGGTCCTTGATTAATTTATGCCCCCCAAAACCCCAAACTCTTTACTGTTACTGTCAGAACATCCTGAGAGGTAACCGAGGCTAACGCTTGTGTTCAACCTGCCACCTTTAATCAAAAGTCTATTAACCTTATTTCTTAGGAAAGGTGACTGATGCACCAGGAGAGGGTGAACCATGTGTTCATGAGTCAAGTTCTCGAACCCAGGAAGAAAAGGATGAGAACCTGACATCAGGTCTGCCTGATCCTGAGGCCCAGGCCTCTCCAGGAGAGCTCGCCACATCCCCTGAGGAGCACGGGGCTCCTGTGCTGGACCACTGTCCCCTGAAATTGACAGCAGCACGAACACCAGCAGCCCGGGGAGATCCAGGTGGCTCTCAGTGTTGCCGTCACCACTTCCCATCCCACGCCTTGTCCCGAAAGCCCCTCACTGTCGCCCCTGAATCCCGCCCACTGACCAGGCTCTGCCCTCTGCCCTCTACCCTCAGTTTGCAGGGGCTGCTAACAGGGAAGGGAATGGTTCCAATGGTGGGTGGGTGGAGGGACTTGCCTAATAGTACGGATGTTGACTGTAACCTCTTCCAGCGATCGAGACTTCTGGGAATTCAAAAAAACGCCTTCTCAGAAAATGTCTGAGAAGACATTTTTTTTTTTAACCAAACCAAAAAGGCAGGAGAGGGACACTTTCAGGTCTCATCACAAACGGTCATTACTGATCAACCACAGACCCTGTGTGATGACTTTGTTCTGAGGGTTGCAAGCAGGTCAAGCTCTTCTCTAGGCGAGTGGCTATGAGCACAGGCTCTCGAGTCACACAGCCTGGTGTTCAAACCTCAGCTCGGTCACTTCTTATTCATGTGGACTTTGGACAAGCTTTGTAAGTTCTCCAAGCATGGCTTTCTCATCCATAACATGGTATTAATAACAGTCATGCATACACTTTACTGAGATGCTGTTGGTTTAAATGAGATAGTGTACATTACACGTTAATTATAATATCTAGCAGTGCACAGTTCATACATACTAGCTCATATTTTATTTTTCCTGCTATTACCACGTTCAAGAAATGTTTATGCACAAGAAAAAAATGTAACTACATATGACGACGGATGTGAACTGGTCTTACTGTGGTGATAATTCTGAAATATATACCAACATCAAATCATTGTCGTGTTACACCTGAGACTAACATAATGTTATATGTCAATTATACCTCAATTAAAAAAACATTTATGCCACAAATTCACTGACAATTTATCAAAGCACCAACTACGTTTAGAGAGTAGAGCCACACTTTAAAAACAAAAATAGTTTATCTGGCTGCACCGGGTCTCAGTTGCAGCCCTTGGGCTCTTTAGTTGCAGCCTGAGATTGAACCCAGGCCCTCTGCATTGGGAACATGGAGTCTTAGCTGCTGGACAGCCAGGGAAGTCCCGAGGGTTGTGTTACACTCTGTGGAGGATACTAGAATGAGCAAAGCTCAGCTCTATCTTTAAATGGCTTGTGGCCAGGTGCCAGGTGGGGTGAACGGCACAGGTATCCTGTACGGCATTAGCCAGGAAGGGAGCCAGGGAGCCAGCAGGCACAGCTTAGGCCCTGCAGGGAGCCTCACGTCCCCGGAGGCTGGCCTTCGTGTTCCTAGGTCGTTTCCAACCACTCAAATCTCCCAAATGATGTGTACCAGGGACAGAAACTTCAGTTATGTAAGAGCATGAGATGATGCAAGCCACTTGAAGGGTACCGGAGATAAATGATCTATTTATATTTTTATGCTGAAGACATAAATAGAAAAAAAAAAAATAAAACAGCACCAAAGAAACGTTCCTTAAGATAGACGGAGAGCATGGTTGAGAGATGAATGCACAGAACAAGCAGATGCTGACTACACAGCTCTCCACATCAGCCAGAACGCCGCAGGACCCTGCACTCAAGGAGACTTGCCGAGCGCACCACCACGACGGCAGCTGACCCTCTGACACGGGACACGGTGTGCTTGGGCGGTGTTTAGAGACATTGTGTAATAAGGCTGTTGAAACGGAGTAATGAGGTGCTCCAAAATCCCAGCCCCGACTATAAACCCACAGACATCATGAATCTATAGCACAGCGTTATTTTATGCAGCATGTATCCCCTCAGCAGGGATGGGCTGGTACCCACTGAGTGCCCGGGGCCATGTGGGCCCAGGGACAGAGCAGGGCAGGACCGAGATCTTATCCCTGAAGTAACACCTCAGCGTCAGTTTGGACGCTAAACACGCTAATGAAGAATATTTCCACATAACAACAAAAAAAAATGCCATAAAGAAAATTTTTGAACGGTAGCAGACCTGAATGACACACCTCAAATAGAGTCGGGTAAATTGAAAACCCCAAAATCTAACCTAAAAGGATTTGAATTCTTTGAGGGGCAGAGAGACAGAAAAAAAGAGAGGGGGGCGTCGGGAAAAGGTGAAGTCAAAGATTAAGAAAGAAAGTATCAGAAGTGTAGGCTAGAGAGGTCTGGCCCTCATAAAGCAGGGACCCCGGTCGGCAACCCCAACCCCTGCTCCCGCAATGCAGCCTGTGGACAACCCCCTGACCGGGACAGAAGGCGGGGCCCTGACGCAGAACCCCCGCCCCGCCAAGAGGAGCCTCCCCAGACAGCTGTGATCTGAACACAGGCTGTCTGGCTCCCCATTTCAAGCTCTTCACCATCAGCTCACGAGCTAATTGCAGGAGTGGCCAAAAGGTGGGGGCGTGGGGGACTCCGGTGGTCTGTTTGGGTCACACGTGGCTGTCAGGATGCGAGGGGGCCCCGTCCTTGGTGATTCCGTGGAGGCTGGAGCGCACGCTTGTGTTCTACTCGCCACCTGCCCACCTGACCCTCCCACAGGGAAACGTCCGACTTCGCCCCGAACGCGTTTCAGTTCTGCTGGATTCATGCGTCCTGCCTCAGGCGTAGGGGCAGCTTCTCTACGTTCTGAACGAAGGAGGCGGCGATCTGGGTGAGTGGGACAGGATGGCACACGTTTCCCACGGTGATACAGAAATCAGGGGATCGATCCAAGTGCTGAACGGTCTGACCCCAGTCAGCACGCGTGCAGGCCAGGCTTATGAATGGACGACGCTCTGTCTTTCCTACCGGTGACAGTTCCATTTTGAGGATTATGTTAAATTTCAAATATTCTTTCTCATCTTCTTGGCTTACTTTGAAACCAAGGCAGTCAACCAGTATACTCTGATGATATGCTAAGCGCCAAACTCTCTGCTAAGGGTACAAAGATGAATAGTGTTAGTCGCTCGGTTGTGTCCGACTCTTTGTGACTGCAGCCCGCCAGGCTCCGCTGTCCAGGGGATTCTCCAGGCAAGAATACTGCAGTGGGTTGCCATTCCCTTCTCTCCAGGGGATCTTCCCAACCCACCCCACGGATCACACCCAGGTCTCCTGCATTGCAGGCAGATTCCTTCCTATCTGAGCCACCATGGGTGAATAAGAAGCCCTTGGTCCCGAACAGCAAGGAGGAAAGAAGAGGCGGGAGCAGAGTCTTGCTTGGAATGGGATGAGGGTGAAGACCCTCCTGGATAAAACAGTAGCTCCCTGTACCCTTCCAACTGTGGGTGAGGAACACAGCAAACCAAACCAAACCAAAGAACATCAGGATCCGTGTCTTCACTGTGCGATGCCTATGTCTCAGATTCGCCAGTGCTGACCACAAGTAGAGGACACGTGATACAGAAATCAGAGGGGATCGATCAAAGTGCTGAAGTGCCTTGCCTCTCCCGAGGCATCTCTGCTGAACGTGTTTACAGGCGCCAGGAACACCATACCAAGTTTAGTAAACAGATTCATAATCCAACCCCGCCCAGGTATTCTTCTTAAAAGACTTCCTCTTTCCTAGAGCAGAGGCACCCTGGAAAGGGTGGGGTAGACAGGGAGACAGAAGACCCCACCTCGACTTCAGAGCCAGGAAGTGGGTTCTCAGGGTCCGGGGACGTTTCCAGGGTCACCCGGCTGGTGATGGCTGGGCCCCTGCAGCCAGACGTGTCCGTCCCTAACCTAAGTCTCCTCGTGACGCTGTAGCCTCCATATGAAGGGCGGCAGGGGACACGTTCTGAGGACAGCGAGAGGCATCCAGCAACTCCGAGAAAACCTTCTATACCATGTCTCCCCGCCACTACTCTATACGAGAACTCACCCTCATCTCAATCCACCAAACCCCGAGGCTTCCGTTTAAAACAGGTGGACCTGGGCACAGGACAGCCTCCTTGCAACAACCTATTCCCGACCCTCCATCAGCTGGTGCGCAAAAAACATGCAAAGATGCCTCACGCTTTGAATGAAGTGTGAATAGATCAAAGACCACGGGGCACTAAAAATGGGAGCCCAGAAAAGGCTCTTTGTGGCACTGTGCGGTTTGTTAATCCTACAGCCGACGATAATGTATGAGGCCAGGCAATTAATTCCAATATTTCACACGTGCTGATTTTTTAAAGCACCAGATCAATTCTATGCAGGCCCCTGTGCCAGACGCACATTTGCCAAGACAAAGGGCCGATCTGACAGGACCAAATCCCCCCAGGGTCTCAGGGCCCCTCTGACTTGAAAGCCTCCGGACTCGCCAGCTTCCCTTCTGCTGCAGGTTCACGCCCGTGGAGGAGACGTCAAGAGGATGGTGAAGCAGGCATATGACCGCCTGGCCCTGAACAAAAGGTGCGTCTGCCGTCTGGCGGGGACCCTGGTCCCACGGGGATGGACCGGCAGAGCGGGCAGGAGCGCAGAGGCCGTGTGGGGACCCCGGGCGAAGCCTGGTCTGCCCTGCTCCTCCCCTGGGACTTCTATTGGCTTCACACGCTTCTCCAAGGTGACATTCAAATCAACCCCACAGCTCAGGTTCCTTTGCTTGTGGCCCTAATTGAATAAATGTAACATAGCAACAGATGCACTGGCCCAGAGCCTTGGCCAGATTCCCCCTTGGACATTAACAGCCCATTCTAGCTGTTTCAGCTGTGCCTGCGAGCAGGGAGGGGCACCCGGGGCATCCTCCCGTCTCCATGTGTATAGTAAGTGTATATATGTGGTATAGAGGGCATCCCCCTGTCTACATGTGTATAGTATGTGGATATATGTGGTATAGAGGGCATCCCCCTGTCTACATGTGTATAGTATGTATATATATGTGGTATAGAGGGCATCCCCCATCTCCATGTGTATAGTATGTGTATATATGTGGTATAGAGGGCATCCCCCATCTCCATGTGTATAGTATGTGTATATATGTGGTATAGAGGGCAGCCCCCCGTCTCCATGTGTATAGTATGTGTATATATGTGGTATAGAGGGCAGCCCCCCGTCTCCATGTGTATAGTATGTGTATATATGTGGTATAGAGGGCATCCCCCCGTCTCCATGTGTATAGTATGTATATATATGTGGTATAGAGGGCAGCCCCCGTCTCCATGTGTATAGTATGTATATATATGTGGTACAGAGGGCAGCCCCCCGTCTCCATGTGTATAGTATGTGTATATATGTGGTATAGAGGGCAGCCCCCGTCTCCATGTGTATAGTATGTGTATATATGTGGTATAGAGGGCATCCCCCCGTCTCCATGTGTATAGTATGTATATATATGTGGTATAGAGGGCAGCCCCCGTCTCCATGTGTATAGTATGTATATATATGTGGTATAGAGGGCAGCCCCCCGTCTCCATGTGTATAGTATGTATATATATGTGGTATAGAGGGCAGCCCCCGTCTCCATGTGTATAGTATGTATATATATGTGGTATAGAGGGCAGCCCCCCGTCTCCATGTGTATAGTATGTGTATATATGTGGTATAGAGGGCATCCCCCGTCTCCATGTGTATAGTATGTGTATATATGTGGTATAGAGGGCATCCCCCCGTCTACATGTGTATAGTATGTATATATATGTGGTATAGAGGGCAGCCCCCCATCTACACCAGAGCAGAATGACTGCCCTCCGCTGCTTCAGTGGCTGTTAATATTTACTCATGGGTGAAAAGTCTGCAGGAGAATCTGAGAAGAATTGAAGCGTCTTCGAAGGTGGGAAGGGTACCTTAGCCAAGTCGGTTTTTAATGCAAAGATGTTCAGAAAGGGGCTGTTCTGTGCCTAAACATACACGGCTTCAGAATCCTAAGAGGTGAGTCAGCAGAGAGTTTGTTGAGTCTGTTTTCATTAAGATGACCTGAGTTTGCAGCTATTCCCATTGGTAAACATATTCAGGGAACCAGTCACTAAAATAAACCTGCCATTCATTTGAGCTTCTTTCCGTCCTTTTGCAGAGGGTAAAAAATTTTAAAACTGTATCATTACCTCCTGGGAGTAGGCATGCAGGTTATCACGTGAGCAAGCCGTTGACGCTGGGTTTAAAACTGGAAGATCAGACCCTGGCGCCTCCAAGCTCCTCTCTGGGGAGGACACCGCCCGGCGAGGGTGCTTTCAAGGGACTCACGGGGCTGAACAGCCAAGATCACAGGGGCCAGCCTGCTGACATCCAGCCAGCCATCTGAGAGCAGGGCGAACAGGGACCAGCGCGCACGACCGGCCCCTCTCAGGGGAGGGAAGGCTCTGCTGTGAGCACAGGGCTGCGGGCTCCTGTCTCGCTGGCAGACAGGGACAACCCTCTCCTCCCAGGCGCGGCCCCGCGCTCAGACTCTCGCTGTAAAGAAGGTTTCTGCTCCTCCCCGTGTGCGTGTTTTCATTATACGTTCTTCACATGTTCTTTTTTAAATTAGTTTTTTATTTGGGCCATTTTTTTTTTAAGTTTTTTTATTGAATTTGTTACAATATTGCTTCTGTTTCATGGGTTTTTTTGTTTTTTGGCCATGAGGCATGTGGGATCTTAGCTTCCCGAAACCACACCCCCTGCACTGGAGGGCCAAGTCTTAACCGTCGGACCCCAGGGAAGCCCCTCATCGCACATTCTCGAGAGTCTAGGAACTTGTCCCCACCCAGCAAGCACTGGGGCTCACAGACCTCCTCCCGCCTGGACAGACCGCACATGGTCCTCGCCTTCGCAGTGACCCTGCCACCCGCCGGTCCTCGCCACCTCTTGCTACGCTTTCCTTTCACAGGCAGAATCGTTCCAAGTCTTTGACTTCCCTTCTCAGGCCCCTGGGTCCCTTGTCAGACTAACAAAGCCCAGGTTCAACTACTGCGCGGGCTGGAGAGTCTGCACCTAGCGGTCCACGCTGGAAACTGACCCCTGGCCACCAGGACGCAGGGCGAGAAGGGGGTTTAGCAGCCCGCAGGCCTGTCTGCTGCCAGGACAAACGCTCTCACTGGAGCCAGCCGGTCGTCTCGCCTTAGTGTGGCAGGGTGCCCCACGGTCATCGCCAACGCTGCCCCAAAGAGCGGGCATGTGTTCAGCGGCAGGGAGGATGGGGGTGAACGGAGGTCAACATCCCTACCCGGGGCACGAGCCTATGCAACAGCCCTCAGCCTGGGCATTTCAGCGCCTGGGTGAGATTTTCCCTTCTTACCTTCCTCTTCTGCCCCTCTGATCTCACATCTTGCCTCTAATCACAGCTCAGAGGGAACACATGTAAGGTAATTACTCCTGAGCGAGCTGTGGAAGAGCTCATTGATTAGAAATCATTTTCAGAGGGAATGCTGTAACACAAGAGTTTTGATCAAAGCTGGATTATTACTTCGGTTCTTTGTCTTACCCACATACACTTGCTCCCTACTCCTAGAAGAAAATTTGTGTGTGCATGAAGGTAGAATCATAAGGGAGCTGAGAGTTCTTAGAGTAGAGCTATTTGTTTCTTTCATTAGTCTAGAATAAATATTTCCCTAAAAAGCCACTCATCAAGCCTTTTTCCCCTGAAGCCCATGCTCTGAGCCCATAATAGCATTTCCTTCAGCACCACCTCCCTGGAAGGAAGTCAAGCTCAGGTTGAGACGCTTCGTGCTGCAGGGCGAGACCCAAGCAGGGTCAGAGTGAATGCACCTGTCCAGGCTGCTGAGAGTGCTGAGAGCGAGTATCGAGAGGGTGCAGAGAGCCCTCTGAAGACGTGACTGGGCCCTGGGGGGCTCGGGGTAGCCAATGCGTTTACCCACGGGCCCATCTTCCTGTGCTGGCCTCTTCAATGACGAGCACCTTCATGGTCCAGTGCATTCACAAACTGCCTTCTTTCAAGTGGTTCACAACTGTGCAAATTTACTCTCTTATCTCGCCCTGGAAGGCAGGCATCCAAGGTCAGCAACAGAAGCCGGAGGAAGGTGCAAAGGAGGAAGTTCTATTTTTTTTTTTTTTTTTTTTTACATTTAAAAAGCCTTTTTCGTTCTTCCTGAGGTGCTAGGTTAGATTCTACATGCAGCGGCAAAGGCAGGATATATTACAAATCAACTCTCAGTGACTGCTTTACATGGGGCAGGAATGACTTCAGATATCCCAAAAGGCTTTTAAAGTGAAAATACTTTGTTCAGAGTAAGAATTTTATCTTGGAGTAAACCATCCTTAGCCCTTACTCCGATTAATCAGAAAGCTTAAACAACAGACAAATGATTTTTAAAAAAGTCATATGAGGGATTTATGTGATTCAGAAGCATATTATACATGGATTGTCCTGGATCAATTATAGCTCAAGCTTTAGCCTATACTGTTCTTCATTTACAGTTTTCTATACATGTCTCAAGTATGTATTTTATATATATGTGTGTTATAATCCGGGCTTCCCTAGTGGCTCAGACAGTAAAGAATCAGGCTGCAAAGCAAGAGACCCGGGTTCGATCCCTAGGTCAGGAAGATCCCCTGGAGGAGGGCATGGCAACCCACTCCAGTATCCTTGCCTGGAGAATCCCATGGACAGAGGAGCCTGGCGGGCTACAGCCATGGGGTTACAAACAGTCGGACATGACTGAACTGACTTAGCATGCACGCTTCACGGTGGGGAGGGGGAGAGATGGCCAACACCCAGATTTGATTTGTTTTTTCTGCAAGATATGAAGCAATGCAAGAGCTGCTGTGTCTCCTTTAAGTCCTGCCATAACCACCCAATGGAGAAGGCAATGGCACCCCACTCCAGTACTCTTGCCTGGAAAATCCCATGGACGGAGGAGCCTGGTAGGCTACAGTCCATGGGGTCGCTAAGAGTCAGAGACGACTGAGCGACTTCACTTTCACTTTTCCCTTTCATGCACTGGAGAAGGAAATGGCAACCCACTCCAGTATTCTTGCCTGGACAATCCTAGGGACGGCGGAGCCTGGTGAGCTGCCGTCTATGGGGTCGCACAGAGTTGGACACGACTGAAGCGACTTAGCATGACCACCCAACAGCTGTGTGACCTCAGGCCAATGACTTAAACTCTCCAAGCCTCAACCCTCCCACTGTACCAGCATATAAAACGGCAGCTCATACAGAACAGGTACTCAGTAACCCCTGCATCTGCATGCACATGCACGTGCACCCACACACACACATACACTCTCACTCTAATTAAATTGCCCACGTAGGGTTATAGGCAGAACAGACTTGAAAGACACATGGTCATGTAAAAGCTCAACATTATCTTGGGGATATAACCTTTAAAAACTCAGTCCAAGATTGAAGCGGATAGCAGTAAAATGGAGCATGACTTTTTTTTTTTTTAAAGGATTATTCAGAAACCCACCAGATGATTTGACAGTTGATTAGAGACCAGTTACCCGAGGGAAGTACGTGACCCTTTGGCACTCTGCTCAGAACAAGGGGAAGAAATCAAGTCAGGCTTCAGAAACCCCTGTGTAGCCCGACGCCCAGCCCACAGAAGCAGACAGGCAGCTGCAGACAGCAGGGCAGGCGCCGACCACGGTAGTGATGGTGAGTGACAGGCTGGTCCTCAGAGACCCTGCCTGACGGTCAGTGAAAGCCACAAGTCCACAGACACCTTCTCAAGGCCCTACACCTCACGAGCACCATACTCACTGACCCATCTGCAAATAAAGAGCCAGACGTCCAGTAAAGAAGAGAGGGAAGGTAGGTCTGATACCCAATTTACAACATAACGTGGCCTTTCCCAGGCACCCCAGAGCTTCCTACAGGCATTTGTGCAAATGGCCAGTTCACTCTACCTAAGCCAGAAGAACCAACCTACTGTGCATTCCTGGAAGTCCCCAAAGACACTCCGAATAGACCTGATGGGATTCCCAGGTGAGAACAAACCTTCACGAGTGCTCTAAATGCAGAATACAAACATGATGATGTTTCATATGCAAATTCCAAATAATGACTGAGAACAAGCGCGTGTGCCATAGGATGATATACCCACAACAGGACGGGAGATACACCCAGACAGAGCGCCAGCCCCTGGGAACACATCTGCAGCCACACAGAAGGCTGAAGGTCATGTGTTAAAATTAAAAATTCAATCATTTTGCTTTTGTAAAAAAACACTGGATGTGCTTCTATGAACTTCCTTTCAATCGTAGACTTTTATGTTGCTGCTTTCAACGTAGATTTATGACACCAGGTTTTTAGCTGATGAACCAGTGGCTTGTCCAGATAAGAGAGAAGGCAGGTAAGAATGCAGGTGAGAACACAGGGTGTCCGTCCGTTAACGGGGCACACTCCCTAGAGAGACGTTGTGAGGAAGCAGGGTTTCATCCCGCGGTGCACGGCTCCACAGGCAGCCTCACCACTGCACGTGCTGCCCAGGGAGGCCCCCACGCCCCCCCGTGCCCTCGGGGCCCTGCATGAGTCGCCCGTTCACGCCGCAGGGATTTTTATAAATTGGTGTAACAATAGACATCTAAAATAGACATCTAATGGTTGATGTGCTCTGCAGACTACTTTATCATGAAATAGATTTTAAAACACCAGTAGAGGATGGCAGAATGGTGCCACCTCCTAAAAATGACCAGTCTCCCTTGTTTCGTGAACACTGAAAGCAACGATCTTTCAGTCATCGACACCACCGGATCGGCTGTGCTGAATTCCAAATCAGAAAACAAAGTGTTGGAATGAAGACTCTACAGGGTCCACTTCTGGCCTGAATCTCACCTGAGTAACACAGACGCCGGGCCTGCTCCACAGTGGAACTCTCATCAGATACTGCTTTACAACAGATGCGCTGGCTGCAAGGTCCGGCATTTCTTCCCATTTCCTCTATCAACAACATCACACTGCCTACATCCTAGAGCATTTGTTGTGCTCAGAAAAAAAAAAAGTATACTGCAACTTCTTACGGTGTTAAAAAAACTCCTTCTCAGATCTCAAAGCCCATCACACGTTTTTTTCTTTCATAGTATCGTCAACTTTCTTTCCTGGTCTTCCAATCCAAAACAACTAGACCTTAAGAAAGCAGCTTTGTCGTTGATTTTCATCAAGCAACTAGGTATCTCTTATGCGCGTGAGCCTAACTGCACACAGAACACAACACACACGCTTTCCAACGGGAAGCTGCGCCGTCTTGCTCTGTAGTCAGCACTTCCTTTCGATGACAGTGAGTTTCTCCCAGAAGGAGACCCAGCACCAGGGTTTTGGCACCGCCGCCAACAGTGGTTAGTGCTGCACAGGCGTGTGCCAGCCCCGCGAAAGAACCTGTAAGGCAGGGTCTGACGGTAATTCCATTCTAAAGACAAACTCAGAGAGAGAGAGCAACTGGAAGTCCCACTGGTGACAAAGCCAAGCCCTGAACTCCAGGCGGCCGTGAGGGCCGGCGCGCTGCCCCGCGAGGCCTGCCGGCCCCTGTGACACCCGGTCCTCTCCTCCTGGGATGCTGCCACATCGGGCACCCGCTGCGGGCCGATCGAACTCCAGGGACCATGAGCGGTCTCAGGAGGGCAAGTGACGCCCATCAGGGATGTTTAAACCTGCTTCTCCACCAAACACTCCCATGGGATATTTAACAGAAACGGCTGCCTTCTCTTCACTGGGGGATGGGCGGAGAGGCTGATTTTAAAAACATAATGCAAAGGCCCAACTGATACACAAACATAAAACTTTAAAATTATTAATACCGCTTCTTTCAAACTTGAGTGTTCAACTTTACTGATGATAAAGCAGCAAAACCTCCTTCTAACTATAATTATTAGCCGCTCAAGGCAGCATATCAACAGATCATAATAGCTATTTTTCACAGTTGCTTATGAGAGTGTCAGCACGACTGAATGTAATTTTAATTAAACAAATCTGCCGTTATGAGTACAATAACTGCCTTGCCATTTTTACATTATGGCATGAGCTAAAAGAAAAAAAAAATCCCCCTTGTATTGCAATAAGCAGAAAACCTATTAGTAAGCAAAAGTATTGTTAAAAATAGTTAAACAGTATGATTACAATATATCAATGTGTAAACTGGGTCCTACATTACAGAGTCGGACTTTGCCCTATACCTGGTCCAGCCACTGGCCAAGCAGAGCAACCTGTAGGGGGACGTCCAGGCAGGAAGGGGGCTCCATGCCCGGCGTGGGGCGTGAGGGAGGGGTCACCACCGCCCCTGGGGGAACCCGCTGGAACCTCTAAGACACGTTTGTTTCCTGAGCCACACTTGCTCTGCTTTGAAGGTTGGAGGGACCTGGAATTTTGGTTTCCTACTAACTGTTAGGATTTTTCCCATCTTGAATATCTGTATTGATCTCCTTCACTTAAACAAGGCCAAGAATAGCTTCTGTTCAGCCTAGGCTTCTAGAGGGCTTGATCTGCTTAATACCGCCAGGTATATTCCTGCGGCAGACGTGAGGTGACATGATTTGGGATTCATATTTAAATAGGTTTTCTTGCCGGAGGAATCCTGAAAGGGAGAGGCTCAATATTATAGGTATCCATTGATTGAATCTAGGTCAAAAAAATCGCCTCCTAAATATAACCGAGTCTTCTCCGTTTTCCCTGCCATACGTGCCTCCCACTTCCCTCCTCGCGTCCGCTCACTGTGGGGCGGACGGCTGTTTCTGGTTTGGGAGGTGGGTGGAGGTGTGCGGTGTTACGCTGGATTGCACCCTGTCCCCCAGGTGGACCCGCTGCCCTCCGGAGGAGGCCACCCCCACAGGGGGTGCGCAGACCCCTGCTGCACAGAGGCACCCGGAAGTGCATGAGACCTTAAGGAGTGTTTCCTTCTGGTGCCATTTCAAAAAGTGCTGATCAAAGTATCATTTAAATTCTAAATCCTGCTCATATGCTTAGGTCCTAGTTTTCAGGCCATACTCTTTCCTGAGCTGAACACACTGACTGCACCCCTTTAAACGAACCTGAGGAGGCTGTGTTGGGAGGACCACCCGGCGCCGGGAGGCGGGGTGCTAACCACCATGTCCCTACAGCCTCTGCTTTCGGAGCGCCTGGAGCAGGTCCTCCAGCGGCTCCACTCAATCCTTTAAGTGAACCAAGCAGGGAAGGAAGACAAACAGGGGGATGACGGAAAAGGGAAACTTCCTGCAGCACTGCTTCAGAGGGGACGGCCAGACGCAAGCGCCGAAGGCCAGGGCCAGGAGGCGGAGCACTGCCCCCTGGGTCTCTGTAGTCCGTCCACCCTCGGCCCCTGGGTCTCTAGTCCGTCCATCCTCGGCCCTGGGTCTCTGTAGTCCGTCCACCCTCGGCCCCTGGGTCTCTGTAGTCCGTCCACCCTCGGCCCCTGGGTCTCTAGTCCGTCCACCCTCGGCCCCTGGGTCTCTGTAGTCCGTCCACCCTCGGCCCCTGGGTCTCTGTAGTCCGTCCACCCTCGGCCCCTGGGTCTCTGTAGTCCGTCCACCCTCGGCCCCTGGGTCTCTGTAGTCCGTCCACCCTCGGCCCCTGGGTCTCTGTAGTCCGTCCACCCTCGGCCCCTGGGTCTCTGTAGTCCGTCCACCCTCGGCCCCTGGGTCTCTGTAGTCCGTCCACCCTCGGCCCCTGGGTCTCTGTAGTCCGTCCACCCTCGGCCCCTGGGTCTCTGTAGTCCGTCCACCCTCGGCCCCTGGGTCTCTGTAGTCCGTCCACCCTCGGCCCCTGGGTCTCTGTAGTCCGTCCACCCTCGGCCCCTGGGTCTCTGTAGTCCGTCCACCCTCGGCCCCTGGGTCTCTGTAGTCCGTCCACCCTCGGCCCCTGGGTCTCTGTAGTCCGTCCACCCTCGGCCCCTGGGTCTCTGTAGTCCGTCCACCCTCGGCCCCTGGGTCTCTGTAGTCCGTCCACCCTCGGCCCCTGGGTCTCTGTAGTCCGTCCACCCTCGGCCCCTGGGTCTCTGTAGTCCGTCCACCCTCGGCCCCTGGGTCTCTGTAGTCCGTCCACCCTCGGCCCCTGGGTCTCTGTAGTCCGTCCACCCTCGGCCCCTGGGTCTCTGTAGTCCGTCCACCCTCGGCCCCTGGGTCTCTCTGTAGTCCGTCCACCCTCGGCCCCTGGGTCTCTGTAGTCCGTCCACCCTCGGCCCCTGGGTCTCTGTAGTCCGTCCACCCTCGGCCCCTGGGTCTCTGTAGTCCGTCCACCCTCGGCCCCTGGGTCTCTGTAGTCCGTCCACCCTCGGCCCCTGGGTCTCTGTAGTCCGTCCGCCCTCGGCCCCTGGGTCTCTGTAGTCCGTCCGCCCTCGGCCCCTGGGTCTCTCTGTAGTCCGTCCACCCTCAGCCCCCTGGGAAAGGGGGCCAGTCACTCCTGTCACCCTGGACAGGACGATGTGGGGCCGCACGCTTAGGGAGCCCCACTCTCAGACGGTGGGAAGCTTCTCCACCTTCCCTGAGCAGACAGCTTTTCTCTTCACGGCACCTTCCTTCATAGATGTTCCTTGTTCCTCGCGTTAGGCAAACAGACATACACATGAACCCGCCCTAATCGGACTCCTTGAATTTCTCTCCTGCCTTGTGATTGCTCCTCTTCCAATCAGAAGAGGGGTTTCCTAGGTAACCGTGGATAATCTGCATATGTCTAACACCCCCCATCAGCTTCCTGATCCTGGGAGCTCAGAGTTTCAAATATATTTTATACAGGATATGCCCAACCTTCTTCACAAAACTCCCCCCACCCCCCACTTTCTTTCCTTCCTTTTCTCCCTCTGAACATTTGGTCCAAACCACACTATTTTTAAACCAGTGGTTTACTCACATCCCAACTTACTGCAGCCTAATTCTTGTTTCTATATAGCAATCCGCACCCCACGTTTCTCTCCTGTAAGAGAAGAAGCATCGTAACTGAGAGGTAAGGTTCTGGTCATTTAACCAGAAAATGTTACCAACTGGGGAGTGTTTTTGGTCTATGTGGAAAGAGGTGTCAGTTATATCCTGAAAAAAAAATATAACATAGAGATTTTCTTTCTTCTTCTTTATGGTGAATCAATTTCATCAAAATTTCTTAATTGAGTACTCTGTTCTAAATGCCAAAGAGAGTAGAAAGTTCAAGACCTAGCGCTTGACACTGATTTACAGTGCAAGGATGGAAAAATATATAAATATAAGGCCATGGAGCGGTTGCTAAAACAGAAGAATGTGTTAGAAATGCTCCTTCTACTATAACCATAGAATTTCAAAAGTTGCACACTGGTTGCATTACTAGACAGACAATCCAGGAGAAATTACCATATTTAATAAATGCTAGGATAAGAGATGGGTTTCCCTGGTGGCTCAGTCAGTAAAGAATCCTCCTGCAATGAGGGAGGCCTGGGTTCGATCCTTGGGTCGGGAAGAGCCCCTGGAGGAGGGCATGGTAACCCACTCCTGTATTCTTGCCTGGAGAATCCCCATGGACAGAGGAGCCTGGAGGGCTACAGTTCACGTGGTCACAAAGAGTCAGACACAACTGAGCGACTACGCACAGCACAAGGTAAGAGAATCTTCCACTAAACCTGTGTGCACGTCTAGACCACAGCTGTCATCTCCGGTACAGATATTTCACCTGCCTAATTTCCAAGACAAGCTTCCTTCCTCATCTTACTATTGCCACTTCCTTTCGGGAGCAGGTGAGGACTATGAACGGTGGCCACATCTCCATCTCCATCTCTCAAACACAGACTCACTTCTGTGAAGTGTTCTTTCTCCTCTGAGAAATACTACACGTGAGACATCCTATAAAAGTTCTGGAAGGCAACTGGCATTCTGTGGATTTTGTCCTCATCTCTGAATTGTGCACGCGTGGAAAAGATGTCCGTGTAAACGAGACTTAGGACCGACCCAGAATCCCCGGCCCTTGTTTGCTGTGTTCAGGTCAGTTCAGTTCAGTCGCTCAGTCGTGTCCGACTCTTTGTGACCCCATGAACCGCAGCACGCCAGGTCTCCCTGTCCATCACCAACTCCTGGAGTCCACTCAAACCCATGTCCATTGAGTCAGCGATGCCATCCAACCATCTCATCCTCTGTCATCCCCTTCTCCGCCTGCCCTCAATCTTTCCCAGCATCTGGGTCTTTTCCAATGAGTCAACTCTTCGCATGAGGTGGCCAAAGTATTGGAGTTTCAGCTTCAGCATCAGTCCTTCCAATGAACACTCAGGACTGATCTCCTTTAGGATGGAATGGTTGGATCTCCTTGCAGTCCAAGGGACTCTCAAGAGTCTTCTCCAACACCACAGTTAAAAGCATCAATTTTTTGGCGCTCAGCTTTTCTTTATAGTCCAACTCTCACATCCATACATGACTACTGGAAAAACCATAGCCTTGACTGGACAGACCTTTATTGACAAAGTAATGTCTCTGCTTTTAAATATGCTGTCTAGGTCGGTCATAACTTTTCTTCCAAGGAGTAAGCGTCTTTTAATTTCATGGCTGCAGTCACCATCTGCAGTGATTTTGGAGCCCCCCAAAATAAAGTCAGCCACTGTTTCCACTGTTTCCCCATCTATTTGCCATGAATTGATGGGACTGGATGCCATGATCTTAGTTTTCTGAACGTTGAGCTTTAAGCCAACTTTTTTCAGTCTCCTCTTTCCCTTTCATCAAGAGGCTCTTTAGTTCTTCTTCACTTTCTGCCATAAGGATGGTGTCATCTGCATATCTGAGGTTCTTGATATTTCTCCCGGCAATCTTGATTCCAGCTCGTGCTTCCTCCAGCCCAGCGTTTCTCATGATGTACTCTGCATATAAGTTAAATAAGCAGGGTGACAATATACAGCCTTGACGGACTCCTTTTCCTATCTGGAACCAGTCTGTTGTTCCATGTCCAGTTCTAACTGTTGCTTCCTGACCTGCATACAGGTTTCTCAAGAGGCAGGTCAGATGGTCTGAGATTCCCATCTCTTTCAGAATTTTCCACAGTTTATTGTTTGCTGTGTTACCTGAAGGGAGAAGACCAGGGCAGGACATGGGGGAGGCTCTCTGTGTGGCCGGTGGGGAGACTGGGCTCAGCCAGAGGTGACAAGCATGACGACACCAGTGGGGCAGGGTGGGGGACCCGCTGTGCACAAGCCCAGAACACGCAGGGCACCACGGGGCTCCACGGCTCGATGGTGAGCCGGCCGGGGCCACACTGGCAGTCACCGCCACGTTCAGTGGAGTGAGCTGGTTTGTGAACACGCATGGGACACCCTCTGGGGCTTCCAGAACACCCCGAGGGGGCTCTGCTGGAGACAGAGATGCGTGTGAGCAGGTGCGTGGTGATTGCGGGGGTGGCGGGACTGAAGCCCCTTCGCTCCAAGCCCCAGCGTCTGCCTCGTCCTCTCGTCACAAGAGGCCCCGTGATGGGGACGCCCCCGCCTGCACCGCGCAGCCTTGGGGCGCCCTTGTCTCCTTCCGGGACTCTCAGGACATTCTACCTTGCTCTCTGCTCACTAGACCCTGATCAAATTCTCTCAATGATAACACCTCCTCTGACTCCAAACTACACCTGAATAAATGATTGCGGTGAAGCTGTGGACTACTAAAACGAAGCAAAACAGAGACGGAAGCTCCCACAAAGACCGGCTGCGCCCCCGGGGTGTTATAACCCCACCATTCCCCGTGTCCCCTTACGCCTTGCATCTCAGATTCTGCCCCGTTCTGGACTCAGAGCCAGACTCCCCTTCTGAGAGGGGGACCCGCAGGAGCCCTTGGCCAGCAGCTCCCAGCAGAACACGCAGACAATCCTGCGAGGCCTCTGCCCCAACATCTGGGGCTCCCACCGCAGGAGGAGCCTCCACGCTCCCCCAGGCCAGCCTGAGCTGGGCTCCCCTCCACTCTTGGCTGATGGCTATTCCAAAGCCCGGCTCCTGTGTGACCGCCTGTCTGCCCTGCTGCACGCCTCCACCTGCTCCTGACTGCCAGGCCCGCTACCAACATCCCTAAAGGCAGACGCCCAGACGGCGGGTACCACTGGGCCCACCTGTGCACATCACCGGTCCTTCCCCCTGGAGGGCCCCTCCGCCCGTAGGTGGCTTCCCTCGGCCTTCTTTGGTGCATCCTTCTGACTGCTGCTTGAGCCTCAGATTGACCAAGTTGAGGAAAACAAGTCGCCAGGAGACACTGGACAGCTGCCTGGAACCGCCCTCGCCGACAGGTCTCGGCCCCGCCCGGGGTGACACTGGAGTCCAGAGGCGCTGGGGGCACGAGAGGCTTGATGGTTTTTCAGGAGGCCAGCCAGGTGAGGCCCAGGTCTGCGGGCGTCTCTGCTGCTTGGAGATCTGAAGTTTTGACGACTGACTCAAACAGGTCTCACCTGTATATCACAGAGGCTTCCTTACAAATACAGACCCAACCGTAGAGACTCAGCTCCCAGCTCCCGACTCTCTAGTGAGGATGACGGCGTGGTGATGCTCCGTACAATTCCGGCTGCATCTGGATTCACGCGCCTCGTGGTCACTAGGACAACATCACCGACTCTGAGGACAGTGGTACACGGGGCCCGAGTCTCCGTGGGGTGTGAAAAGTGAGGTGACAGACAAGGGGACTGGCGGAGGGGGGGTGGGGGAGGGCCGACTCCCACCGCGGGCCCTGGGCATTCATTTGTGTGGCAGCTGGTGGACGGAAGTGACCTTGTGAACTGAGATAACAACTTTAAAGACCCAAATGATGGAAAGCCTTTCTCTTAACTGCCCCCCATGACGGGGGAGGGGGGAGTTCTGCTCATTCCACCCCTGCGAGCAAGACTGAGACCTCCCGTCCTCAGACATGCTGCCCTGGGTGCACGTCTTAACCTGCGTCCCTCTAATCGCTACTGTGGGTGTAGGACCAGGCACCACGAAGGGGTGTGAGGCACCCTTACCTGCATCTTGGAAAGAGGGCATTCAGTCTCCACACTTACAAAAAGGTGCACAAGGTGCCAAGCACAGACACTGCCGGAGAACTCTCTGAAAAGGGCCAACGGCAAGTTCCAAAGGAGAGAGGGGCTTCCTGGTTCGTCTGCACAAAGGCGCGGGGTGACGCGGCAGGTGGCTGGGGACGGGGCGCCGCTGTCCGGGCGCCTGACCCCTGGCCCAGCCTCCCCGGCATCCAGCAGGTGCTCGGTTCCCTCCCTACTCTGTGCACGGCTGCTCCTCTGGGGTCAGGTCAGCCTGCAGGTGAGCCCCAAGAACCTTTCTGCAAACGGTGAGGTCCTGGGGGACGCGGCGGAAGAGGGGCGTTTGGGGACTGAACTAATTGTGTTCTATAGCGTCCCCCGCTGGGGGCCAGCGGGGCCGCTCTGTGATGGCGACAGGATACACCCCTCTCGGCTGCTTTAGAAAGAAGGCTTGGGGATGGAGGGGAGGGAAGGGATCGGGGCAAAGAAATACAAGGCTAAAAATAGCTTTCTTAGAACCGCTTTCTGGGCTGTCTGAACCACAATAGACGTTCTTATACTCATGCCGCCAGCCTTGCAACAAAAGTGAGGGAAGGGCGAGCAGCCAGCGGAGTTCTAAGGCCGTCTCCTTGGCACTGCACGCTGACTCTTTCAAGGGGACGCGTCTTCTGACGAGCTCTCCCAAGATGAGCTGGAGCGGGCTTCTCACTGCTGGCCCCCCTTTAAGATGAGCTGGAGCGGGCCTCTCACTGCCACCCCTCTTTAAGTTCCGGTGACTGCACTTACTGGGCTGTGTCTCTAGAAAGATGACCAGAGATGTCAGCTCACCTGCTGGCACTGCCCGCAGCATCGCCTCGGCCTACAGCCCAGAGACCAGTCCTGTGGACGACGGAGCCCGGCCTGCCAGCATCTATGCCACTGGATGAAGTACTGGTGTTTTTTTTTTTTTTTTTTTTTCTGATTAAAATTTTACTCCTCAAGTTGCAGGAAGACCAGGCACCATTTCAGAACGACATGCTATGTGAAGCCTCATTCTCTTCTCTCTAGAATCATAGCTTCATCATTTGGACCGACCGCCAAACCCAAGCGGATTTGTTGTACTGAGGTCGTCCTCTGTCTTACGGAAACAAGATGGGTTGACTGTGGAAGTTACTGGTTGATACTCGACCACCGAGCAATTATTTTAGAACTCGGTGGTTTTCAAAGCATGTCACACAGACGGGCTCATCTTGTGTTTGCGGCAACCCCTGAAAGACTGTATCCGAGCACTCAAGTGGGCAAAGGAGGAGACTGCGGCCCAGAGTCCCAGGACCAGGTATTAGGACGAAGAGAGGCGGGAATCAGGGTGCCTGACTCCCAGCTCTTTCCGCCAGACCACACGGCCTCGCCTTCCAACGCCATAAACCACCTCTGGTCATGGAATAAAAGCTCCTCTAGGGAGTGAGGGGGGGTGGTTAGGCACCCACCAGCCACGAAGCAGTGAGCCCCCTTCCACCCCTGAGAACACTGAGGGTGGGTGGGGGGAGGCACGGGGCCCTGGGCCCCTGCAGAGTCTGCATCGGGGGGCTGGCAGGTGAAGACTAAAACGCGACCGAGCCAGCGGCCAGGGGCGAGCAGGGAGTCCCGCAGGTGGAGGAGGCCGGGCGGCCGGGGAGGAGGAGGGGAGGGGAGGACTGGGAGGAGGACGGCAGTGTCCCCGAGCTGGGTCCGACACCGTTCAGTGAGCCCCTCTGCTGAGGATGCACTTGCCTGGAAGAGGGGCCAGGCGGTTTGGGCGGCCCCCCCTGACCAGACCAACTACAGGTTCTTGAACCAACGGCGGCTCGTCCACAGCCTGCTCAGACCCCAGGAAGCAGCCTGATGTGCAGGGCTCCACCTGGCACAGGGTTCACGGTTTGCTCAGTCAGTGGGGCTGCCTCCCCCCAGAACTGGTGCTGGTATCAAAGAGAGGATGGGCTAGAAAAGCCTTGGGCTGAGGCAGCGAGGGGTGGAGATGCGAATGCGTGTTTAAATGAGGGAGGCGCTGAGATGCACAGAGTCTCTGGCCTCAGACCTGCCTTGGTCTGAGTAGCCTTCAGCCCTGACTCAGGTGTATCCTAAATAAATCCCTTTGTCCTAAAGAGTCACCATGAGGGACTCTGTCCTGACAACAAAGCAGCCTAACAACCCAGAGTTGTTTTTATAGAAGCTGAAGGTTTCCACCAAAGGGCGCTGACTTGCATTAATCGGGACTGGGGGCGTGTCTCACAAGATGACTCACAAGATACCAAAGGGAGCCCCCAGCTCAGCCCTCAACCTCCTGCGAAGAGCTGGTTCCGAGAATCCAACACATTCAAATATGACGGACAAAAAGCAATCACACGCACACCACTGATGCACCAACTAAAATACAGGGAAGGAAAAAATAGGGAAATGGCAGAAAAACTTACTGACGGGAAGTCACAGAAAAATACTGCCATTGGGTCACATGAAATTTCTGGCCAACTATTTTGCAGTGAATTTTAAAAAAACAAATGAAGCAATTTATCCAAGGAGGAAAAATCACAAAGCAGAAATGACTCTGGGAAGAGACAGGAAGAAAACAGGGAGAACTGAAATATGAGCTTGAAGAACTCAGAAAAGGTGGGTGTGGGACAGAATAACTGAATTGGAATGTGGGCAAGAAGAGACCACAGCAGACGGGGGTGGGGGAGGAGATGACGGTGGGGGGAGCACCGAAGACTACGTGGAGAGAGAGGGAGAAACAGCAGCCCGAGGCGTCGGACAGAGGAGGGATCCCCGAGGGAGGGTCAGGAGAGATCCTTGTTGATACGATTCAAGAAAACTTTCCTGAGACCCAGGAGGCAGCCAACCTTGATGAGAGAGAGACAAGGGTTCACAGAGTAGCAGGAGCAGGTCACAACCGAGAGGGATCCTGATACGATTATTAAACTTTGAAGACAAAGAATTCTTCAGGAAGAAAAGAAAAAAAGAAAAAAAAGCCTGGCCTCAGATTTCTTTATATCAGCGTCAACTTGAGAAGACAACTGAGCAACACGGGCAAGATCCTGCCCCCGGAATGGGTGAGCCCAGAACCTTCTATCCAACCGAGCTGCCAGTGAAGCACTGACAGAAACAGAGACGCAGTGCTGAACATGTAGGAGCTCAGGGAATATCGCCCCCCCAGTCCTCGAGCAAACCTCTGGACGCGCACCGAACTCCTGGGGCGCAACACAGGTCTTGGTGCGCGGTGTGTGCTTAATAAATGTTCACTGAGAGACTACCAAAACAGCGTTCCCGCCACAAACTGCTCCTTTGGCTTCATTTCCTCGGTACCCAGAATGTGAGAGGGTAAGAAATCGCTTCCCAAAACAATACCGGAAAACTCCAACATCTTTAAAACCTTCTCTTTCATATCCTTTGTTTACTAAGGCAGGAAAGATGAAAACCGCATCTTAGAAAGATTTTCAGAAAGTACTGATACAAAAGAGCTTTCTGACGTGCTGAATCAGGTCCACTATAAATTCAGATCACATTTGTCTCTTACACACTACGTTGCAGCAAAACTCTATTACATGTTCCCACATGCCATTTGTCACACAGAAACAAAAAAGGATAAGCCAGAGAGGGTTTTTTTTTTACTTACTTTGGATGTTCAAACTTGTCTATAAGATCAACTTTTTCCACCAGGTCTCCTCCAATTGTTCGGACTAAGTCATAGAAATCGTTCTCGGTGTAATTCTCACGAGGTAGCCAGAAGGAGATGTCGTTGATCACAGCAGGGTATTTGCTGAAAGGCTAATGAAACGAGAGAAGAAAAGACAGACTGATTTGCAAGTTGAATGTCAATGTTTGAGTTTTTTCATGGCAAGTTTCACTTGGGCTAGTTAGAAAATGCTGGCAAGACAATGCTTCAACACTTGAATGTTCAGGAACAAAACGAACTTAAAAGATAAGTCAATATCCGAAATTGGCAAATTCCATTATGAATATTGTAGATCCTTATCACATTCATGTGTAACGTTACCATATATTATATTTATATTGCCATTAACGTTCAATTTAGTATAAAGCAATTTGAATACATCATACTTCAGTTTTTTTTCCATTTGAAAACTAGAGGAGAAAAGTTTACATTTAATTAACAGGCAATTCATTAACTTCCTGTGATACTTTCAGGAAGCCATTTTAATAGAGAAATAAGTAAGGGTCTGTCAGAATTGATATTTCAATTAGTAATGTCATTATTTGTTAGTATTTCTAATTATTAAGGGAATACTTCTAATTGTTAATTATGTAGGGAGTTATTTTTCAAATTATGCTTCTAAGGATGTGATAGACACAAATGTAGCCTCTCCTCCATTTTATCCCACTCTTTTCCCAGTTTATTAGGGGCCACTAACTAGTTCATAATATTGGACACATATTTAAAATTAGGTATTTTTAGAAGTTACCACATTTGTTTACACAGCTTAAACACGTACATCACAAATACATATCTATATATTACTCATATATATACACACATATGGCATAGATAGTCGTCATGGAAGTCTGTAAGTTACTGCCACAATAAAAAATGTCTCCTTAAATGCTTCATTACATAACTATGAAATCTATTCAACTAAGGAAATATCTACTAAAGCTATAAATTTGTTAGAAGAACAAGTTTATAAATTGATTTATACTAAGCCTGATATCACTATAAACCCCCTGAAGAATCACTGATTAGAAAAAGTATAAAACTTTTTAAACAGAAAAACCTCTGAAGAACTAAGTACTCAGACATAAATGATCTCAACTTGCAATATCAACAAAGCTGTCACACAAAAGCATTGGTTCGGAACACACATTTCAAACGAACATAATAAAGCTACCATCCAGGTGCTCCTGACAAAGGACCACTGCTCCTGAAAATCCTCGTTTTTTTTCAGAGCCGAGACGCTGGGATAAACAATCTGCAGGCTAAGATAACGCGAGATGAAGGGAGGTGGTTGCTTACACAGTGCTTCTCCTTTGGATGGTATCCTTTTGCCACTTTTAAGGAACATGGGTATTTAGAGGAATTAGTTAAGAGGCAGGGGTTTCCAGGAATAAGCATGAAATCTCTTCCACAACAGACATGGAAGGAGGCACTGGTTTCAGGAGTCCAAGAACAACAGTCAACGTGACAACAGCCAGAATGTAAGACACTACAAAATACAGGGTTTATATTCCCGTAAATACAGGTGTTAAACCATGGAGGAAAACCCAGACCCTTGTATTGCAAACTGAGTTCACACTAACAATAGGTAGCAAGTTTAAAGCAGCGACGGCAGGTGTCTTGCGAGCTTGGCGAGTGTAGAACCCGAGGCTTTCACAGCTCCTGATGGCCGACCCTCTCTCTCGGCTCTCTTCTTGCAGGTGAACAGCTTTTCTCCCATTGGAAGCGTGTGGAAGGCAGCCTTCAGAACTGACCTGGCTGAGACACGCCCACGGGAACCATCTGATGGGGCCGAGGCTGCAGGGTCGCTGCGTCCCTGCCCAGCTGTGCCCGTCAGCACTGATGACAAGGCTGCCGTCAGGCAGAGCTGCTTCTGCACCGGGCATCTGTCTTTTCTTCCCGGCCGCGCGGAGGCTTTCTTCTTCATCTTGGAGGTTCTAGGGAAGCTGGGCCTGCCCTCATCTTGGTTTATTCTGCTCAGGACTGTGCGCTTTCACTCAGGCACTTCACACTCCATCCATGTCGGAAATTTCCAGCCACGACTCCTGCTTTTCTCCTCTGGAACCCCAACGCTCCACCTTGCGGGGCTTCTCAATCTACCTTCCGTTCCTCTTACCTGATTGATTGCAGGTTTTTAATCTTTACATATTTGTGCTCTGTCCTGGGTGAACTCTTTAGTCACAGCCTCTGAGTTACTCATTCTCCTTTCAACTGACTTCTGGTCTCATCTGTTTTGGTTTTTTTTCCTCTATTTCAGTGACTCTATTATTCACTTCTGATATTTCTAGTTTCTTTTCCCCATAAGTATTTACACTCTGTGTTTTGCCTTTTATCCAGAATTTCCTCTTCTTCGTCACCGTCTTGCTTTTACGGTTATTATCACTCCACTGATCTCTTCGAGGACACTGGGCGTGGGGGAAGGACCCCGGGGGGCTGGCGCCTCCACCGTCTCTGGAGGAGCAGCTGTGGAACCTCGAGGCGGCCTCACTGAGCTTTGCAGCCGAGCGTCAGGCTCTGGTCCTGGCCCTGCTGGGTGTGTTCACACGTCTGAGGAGACTTACCTCACAGCTTCCTCATCTCTCAGACAGAGATGGTGCCTGTGTGAGCAAACTGCAGTGGAGAAGACACGAAGTAACACTCGTGAGGCACATCCTTAATCATTTTCTCGCCCAGCTCAGCGGACGCACACCTTTGACAGCTCTCCGAGACCCCGTTGCTAAAGTGACTGGGGTAGGGGTGGTGGTGGTGGTCTAGTCGCTAAGTTGTGTCTGACTCTTGTGATCCCATGGACAGAGGAGCCTGACAGGCTACAGTCCATGGGATTCGCCAGACAAGGATACTGGAGTGGGTTGCTGGTAGGGGAAGGGCTTGTCTAAAGAGGGAGATTTTGGTTTAACAGGGCTCCCCGGCCCTGGCTGGCCCCTTGCTCCAGGCTCGCCCCTGCCAGTATGTAAAATGTCAACATCTCCACGTACCTGCTAAGGTGAAAATCTCACAGGCGCCCTTCCCATTATCCAGGATGAAGTCAACATTCTCCAGCCCCATAACGGTTCAGAAACGCCATCTATTAAGGCCACTTCACCCCGTCCACGGTAATGCAGCCTGGTGCAGCCATGATTTACTCAAGGAATTGGTTTCTATACCAACACCTCCCTCTTGACTGGACCACCCACCTGTTTCCTAGCGTTGCTCAAGGAGGGCCCAGGTTATCTTCCCCACAGGGAAGGTCTTCTGCTCTAGTCAGCGATTATTCACTCAGCCTCTGGCTTCTTCCCTTTAGGCAAAGCTAGTATGATTTTTTTTGTTGTTGTTGTTTTAAGGATTGACAGTCGTTCTAACAGGGATGGGTCAGCTCGCCACAGTTCTGGAGTTGCCAAGGAGACGTCCACTCAGCTTCCAGCCACGGCCACGTGTGGTCAAGGTTCACCCTGTGGGGTTTGCCCCACGGCCACGTGTGGTCAAGGTTCGCCCTGTGCGGTTTGCCCCACGGCCACGTGTGGTCAAGGTTCGCCCTGTGCGGTTTGCCCCACGGCCACGTGTGGTCAAGGTTCGCCCTGTGCGGTTTGCCCCACGGCCACGTGTGGTCAAGGTTCGCCCTGTGGGGTTTGCCCCTCGGCCACGTGTGGTCAAGGTTCGCCCTGTGGGGTTTGCCCCTCGGCCACGTGTGGTCAAGGTTCGCCCTGTGGGGTTTGCCCCGTGTGGTCAAGGTTCGCCCTGTGGGGTGTGCCCCACGGCCACGTGTGGTCAAGGTTCGCCCTGTGGGGTTTGCCCCAGGCTCTGCATCTCCTCCGAGAACACAGCCCTGCCCCTCGGTTTTGACGGTGATTACGTTACCAACGTGCCGCCCGTGGGTGCTGGCGCTTTCCGTGGGTCACCTCGCTGACGGACGGTGTGCTCCTGTGACGCGGCCACCTTTTCTGTTCCCACGGTGTCCACGGGGACACTGTGGCTGACAGACCTTAGCTAATGTGTTCAAGGTCAAAGAGCCCGTAAGCAGCAGAGCCAAGGTCAAACGCAAGGCCAGGCTGTGCTCTTAACCCCCATGCTTTAAGGCCTCCATTTAAAACAAGGGTTTCACAGGAAACAGCTCAGCTCTTTAGTACTGTTTCCAGAAGCAGTCTTTTCAGCCCAATTAATAACTGTGTAAATAAGACCAAAGCTAACATGTATCCCTGTGGTGCCGTCCATGACATTTCCTTTTCAAATGACTCATTTAGCTTTTCGATTAATTATCTCGACTTACAAGCACTTCCAGTCTGTTTACCGTCTATGTGATTGTGATCTTATCTAAATGAACTTAAAAACCGGTCTTTCCTATGAAATAGTATGCATTGCCAATGACTTGCCTTTACATTCAAATGGCAACCCTCACTTGAATTCCATCTACTCGTTTTGTAATAAAAAACGGCTTCTTGAATTTGGCTGCCAGGCGAGGTGTTTGACAAATTCAGGTTGTTCGAACTCACGATTCCATGCTGCCTTGATGTTTACAGATTTTGTCACTTTGTTCCAACAATTTGTTTTTGATTCTGACTTAATTTCGCCGAGAGCGCCAGGAGCAGACTGTGCTGGTCGGAGGGAGGCCCAGCTCCCACTTGGAAACTTTTGTTCTGTGATTTCACCGAGAAGCCATGTGGGATCCACCGAGTTCTAAGCTTCCGACCTTTAAGGGAGCCTCCCATGTTTGTTCCTATCTTCGGACAGAATTTCAGTTGGATGTGAAGATTCGCAGGAAACAAAAAATTTCCACAAGGAAATCACAGGGAACCACGCAACCCTTCTGGCAAATGTGGATTGGATTAATTAACCATGTTTCTAAACCATGGCTCCCAATGATCCACTGACATCCTTAAGAGCAGAAACAGGATCTGAAATCTTTTTGAATCCTCTCAGATCTACTTTCAAGCTTAGGAATTGTTTATTTGGGACTTCCCTGGTGGTCCAGCAGTTAAGAATCCGCCTGCCAATGCCAGGGACATGGGTTTGACCCCTGATCTGGGAAGATCCCACATGCCGTGGAGCAGCTAGGCCCATGTGTCACAACTATGAAGCCCCCACACCCTAGAGAAGCCACTGCAGTGAGAAGCAACTCGAGGGCTTAGAGAAGACCCTCACGCAGCAGCAAGACCCACTGCAGTCAAAATACACAAACGTATAAAAATGTAAAAATATATTTACTTAAAACACATCAAATGCTGCCAAGCATTAGAAAACCAATGGTAGGCAGGTGGGAGCACAGCACTGCATGCAGCCCACATTCTCTGCGGGACGGAGGGGCCCGGAGCACGGTGCCAGGGCCCTGCCTGAACATGATGGGTCTTCGCTTAAGAAACTAGGGGGGAAAGTCAGCTTCAGAAATCTTTGTTCAAGCGCAATTTCGTCTGTGCTTCTGGTTAAACAACTGCAGGGACAGGGGCCTGCAGCCCAGACCTCTGAGCATCAGAGGAGTGCTGACGGAGAAGACAAGTGATGAAAATAAAAAGGGCATCTTTCAGGGGAGATGAAACATTTCTAAAACTGAATGTGGAGCTGGTCACACGTCTCCATGAATGTACTAAAGACCACTGAACTGCACAGTTTTAATGGGGAAATTGTATAGTACGCAAAATACATCTCAATAAAATTGCTGTGAAGACAATAAAAATCATTATGAAGACAATAAATATATTGTTATGAATAAATAAATGCATCCGGTAAAGAAAGATGGGTCTCTAGAATGGAAAACTTCTATCTCCTATTCAGCCTCTTTATTTCATCTTCAGAACTTGTCAAAGACATCATTTCTTAAATTCACTTTTTTCCCCACTGGTTGTGGGGAGCAGGGGCTGCTCTGTCGTGATGCGTGGACTTCTCGTTGCCGGGGCTTCTCGTGCTGTGGAGCGTGGGCTTAGGGCACACGGGCTTCGCTGCTCCGAGCCACGTGGGATCTTTCCGGATCAGGGATTGAACCTGTGTATCCTTCACTGACAGGCGGATTCTTTACCACTGAGCCACCAGGGAAGACCCGTAAATCCCCTGTTTCCAGGTTAAAAGATTGAGCCTTTCCAAGGCCAGCACTACTTCTGAATTCTAGCTGGCCCTCTCAGAGAAGGTTTGCACAGTCATTTAAATCTTCCACTAAATCTCTCGTCTTATCTTCATGGTCTTACATCATCACTGTGTTTTAAGTGAGGTCACGTACAGTTTAATGATGATGACTGTTTCCAGGTAACCATGTTCACCAGGGGATGGATATTTCCCTTTCATACACCTCAGGTAAGTGAGTGGGGGCTACAGATTAAAAAAGAAAAAGACATAATGGGAAAGAGGTGTGTTAACCCTCGCCCCACATTTAACCTGAAAACAGAGTGAGCTCCAAGCACAGCCTGGCTGGCCTGCTCCCAGCGCCGGTTTCATCGCACGTCATCCCCGTCCTGCAAGTCCCCGTTCTTACAGGGCTGGATGCTGGGAGGGCCGGGGACTTGGACTTGACCTGGTTCATGCAGAGCTGGCCTCCGGACTACTCCAGTGTTCAGAGGAAAGTGAGCAAAACGGAAACTAACCTCCACCACTTGAGACATCTGACTCCCAGCGGCTGGTCCAAAACTGGAGTAAAGATCGCACTTGGGGCCTTTTGCAGAGCGGACGCCCTTGGACCGGACCTCCTTCCGCCCCTCCTCTCCCGTCCTCTCCCCGCACACGTAGGCGTTGGTATTTCTTCCCAAAGGCCAAAGAGTCAGCCCGGGGCAGACCCCCACCCTGTGTCAGAAACTTTGTTCTCCATCCTACTGACGGTAGAAACGTCCAGGGGGTGCATTTGGGCAAATGACCTCTGAAAACATTTACCGATTTGATTTTTCCAGAAAACAGCCTAATATCCACTCTTGGTCATGGGGCAGAAACAGATATGGAACAAAAGGCTAACTGTGAGGACCTCAATGTTTCAGAGAAAACATGGCAGGTGCTCTGGGCGGGGCGGGGGCGATGTTGAGGGGCTGGGAGAAGCAGGGGGTGGGATGGGGTGGGAAGAAAACCCCAAGATACAAAAAAACTGGGGGGCTTCCTGGGGATCTATGGTGTTCTTATACTTCCTAGGTGAAATTACTTTCCAAATATTAGATACAAAGAAAATGAAAGAAAATGGTCTCAATTTTTAGTCATTTACCCAGAGAAACTATGTTGAGAGGAAAACAAGGGCCATAGTTTATGCATCCACATTTTAAAAAGAAGTGGTTTCTTCTCTATTTAAAATAAAACTCCACCTGTTAATATTAGATTCTATTTCAGTAACAAAAACAATGAGTTCAACTTCTTCACGTTAGGGAGAAATGTGAAGCGTTATTTTCTTTGGCACCAAATCCATGCGAGTCAAACAATGTTTACAGCGCGGTGCACAGGGCAGGTGTGACAGACGCCTTAGTTCCGGGTACGTGGACGGTGAATGCGGGTTCTGATGGAGGCGCCCCGGGCCCCGTTTCCAGCGCGGTGCATGGGGCGGGTGTGATGGACGCCTTAGTTCTGGGTACGTGGACGGTGAATGCGGGTTCTGATGGAGGTGCCCCGGGCCCCGTTTACAGCGCAGGGCACGGGACGGGTGTGACGGATGCCTTAGTTCCGGGAACGTGGACGGTGAACGCGGGCTCTGATGGAGGCGCCCCGTGCCCGACTCACGTGGGAGCTGGCAGACGGTGCACTGGGCTGGAGCCGGGGGACAAGACGGCCAGTGTTGAGCAGCCGCCTGCTCTGGCTACTCAGGCACAGAGAGGTAACATTCCGAGCTCAGTAACGACGAATTTCGCTTCCGAAAAGTGAACAGAATACTCCATACACTGGATCGGCCACCAAGGCAACTTTGGGGATTTCTTCTTTTCTCCCCAAACCATCACATGCTCGTCACCTGCACAGGACATGAGGTTTCCCACGCGCACGTGACCGTCCTCACCATGGGGTCGGGTGTGCGGTGTAGCCCAGTCAGTGTGGACAGGGCACAGGTAACACATAGCGAGTGACAGCAGAGGTGGGGTGTGGACACGGCTGGCTCCCCAGCCTCTAACCCACCCAGGAAGTCACAGCTCGCCAAGCGGGGCCCTCCTGAGGCCCACTGGGCTGCTCTGAGCAGCCCGACTCCCACGTGAGCTGTGGCACCACGCACCTCAGCCTCCGCAGACGCTTCTGTCTGACAGCAGGCATAGTCTCACCCCATCGAATTATTATGAAGATCAAATGAGATGATATATATTAAAAGTCCTTATAAACTACAGAATACTATAGAAGGTAACATATGATTAATTATCCCTTTTTATTTTGTAATCTTTAACAAAATTCATCAGATGAACAACCTAATAATGGTTACCACTGAGCTGGGGTCCGCTGCACCCCAGGCAGTCACCTCTTGCGTCTTCACACGAAGCCTAGGGGGCCATCGCTCCGCTGGGACAGCCTGGCTCTGTCACCTACTAGTTTGGGTGACTTCGGGGGGGAGAGGTCCTTTAACTCCTGGTCCCCCATTTTCAAAAGCTATTCTTCCACTGACTGAGAGAAAATCTAGAGGTACGGTTCCTACCTACTTAGTGTTGGAGGCGAAGGAGCAAAGTGATGGGGATGTTCGATCAGCAGATGACCTGCTGGGCAGGCGTCTCAGAGGCGGGCACGGAGCGGACTACACACTGGCCACCCGTGTGTCCTCCACATCCCCGGCAGAGGACGGCCGAGGCTGTGACCCTGTTACTGGCCGGGCACGTGCCCTGGCCTGGGGGTTCTCACTGCAGCTGGCTGGGACTGGAGCCCCTCACCGACGGAATCTATGCCCCTGGGGGCAACGCCCGGCAAGAGTCTCCTCTCAGAACTCATGGGGACGCCACAGAGCGTCGGTAACCACGCTCTAGTCTCAAACACAAGGACACGGGTCACACACTATGGCTCCTGCATAGCTCGGCCACCTTCAAACACAGGGTGCTTCCAGAGACAGCGGTCATCTTCCCGAGGAATAAAAGGCCCGTCAGCCCTTTGCCCCCCACCCTCTGCCCCCACCTCCAGAGCCAGAGGTCCACGTGTACGTCAATGTGTTACCTCATAGTTCCCATACGATCATGCCTCATTTAATAGAACGTGTTAAAAACATACATTATGTCACTTAACAACCTTATGGGATAAATACTATTGTCCCCCTTTAGAAATGAGAATCCTGAGGCTTGGAGACTTAAGGGATGAACTCAAGGTCACAATAACCAAGACCTGTACATGGGCAGCCCACTTCGTTCAGAGCTCGTGAGCTTGGGGTGGCAGGGAGGCTGGACCTCGTGGACGATTCAGATCTCTCTTAAGGTTTCATGGAAATGTTTGTGGGGGGCAGGGGTCTGAAGGGGTTACTCAGAGCCCAGGTCCTCACCAGCTTCAGATTGTAGACCTTCACTCAACTCAATGCTTCGTGCTTATCAGAAATAATGCCAAATTAATGTATTAAGAAGCCAATTTAATTTACTAAGAGAGTAGATCCTGAAAGTGTTCATCATGAGGAAAAATAGTTTTCCTTTTCTTTTTTGTATCTGTATGATAGACGTTAACTAAACTTACTGTGGCAACCAGTTCACTATATATATATATATATATATGTATGTATGTGTATATATATATATATATATATGTATGTATGTGTGTATATATATATTAACAAGTCAAATCATTATGCTGTACATCTTAAACCAGTATTGTCGATTACATCTCAGTGAAACTGAAAAACACCAGTTTATTCACTCCTGTAGGAAAAATACCGTGATCATAGCCATCGTGACCTTTACACACAATGAATAGATGTCTATACTCCAACTCTCAAACAAAAAAAATACATGAAAATGAAAGGGTCCATGGGCCAATAAGCTGGGGACATGCTGGCTTCAGGTTTCTTATAGTAAGACTCTCAGAACCTTTAAAGCATTAACAGGCTTTGTGACTCTCCCAGTAACTGAAGCCACGTCCCAGAATTTAGTTATCAAATCTTTTGCCAGAAACACACCATGGATCATGGTGATGCAGGAAGGATAGGTTCTGGAGCCACAGGAACAGAAACTGAAAATTAAGGGCTGAACAATATAGATTTTTTTAAACCAAGTAACGTGTGCGAATCTGATACTTTCGGAAAATATTTCATTTACAGAAATCTACCGGGCTTATGGTCTCACCTTTTCCTCACTCACCTGAAATCTCAATGAAAATATATCTTGTTTTTCTGCCTCTATTTACCTGCAATGCTATCAACCTCCACTCACAGCAGGAAGACAAGCGAAATGCTCGTACACGCAAGGGTATTCTGACACTTCCTGTTCTATACACTCCTCACTTTGACTTTCGTGAGATAGAAACCACTGCATCCACATTTTACAGAGGAAGAAAATGAAGACCAAGGGTTAGACATCAAAGAACTACTACGCAGGTGTCAGAACACGAACCCACTCTTTCTCCAGAAACATATCAAGTGCTGCCTGATGCTAAGGTCCTGATTGGACCCTAAGCATGCCTGGTACAGTTTTTAACTTGAGTTTTTACAGTTCTTTTAAACGCATCCTGCTTTCTTATTTATCAGTCATTTGAAGGTTAGTCTTCTCGCTAGGTCATATGGCTCCCAGTGAGCCATACGTTTTGATTAACCCCATTCCTCAATCACGGTGGTGACAGTGAGGCTGAGTCTTATTATGATTAAAAGGGCTTTATGACATCAAGGAGCCAATCCTAAAAGGACCAACAGCCTTTAAAAAAAAAATAATACAGGTGATTTTCATTTTTATTCTACAAAAGAAATATTTTCCCCACAAAACTCTTTCTTTTTATACATAGTTATCGTTAAAGATCTCGAGCACTGTGATTTGGAAGGAGAAAGAATATTGGAAGAGGGCTATTACAATAATAAAAAATAATGCATTTTTCTTTCTGCAGCTGCCTTTTGTCATTTAGTTTCCATGTAACCTAATTCTTATTCTGATCAGAGGAGAAGGAGCTGAAACCAGGTTTTTATTAACACCATCGATATCTACCTGTGCTCAGGCACACGCGCACACACAGTCCTCCACTTCTAATTACACACGGTACACAGGAGCCTCCCTGGCTGCTCGCCACACAGATGATGAATAAAGTAGCTTTTGTTTCCAGAGATTTATTTCAAACACCTCTTCATTAAATGCTATTTGGAAGCAGATGCGTATTCGTGGAATGTTAAAGAAAAAACAGGCTGACAAAATAGTCATCAAGGAAATGTGCCAATGCAGACCCTTAGACAGCCTTGTTCCAAAGGACACACTCGAAACACATACACACACACACATGCACACACACCAGGGAGGAAGAAGAAATTTATTACAAAAAGCCCTTGCATATCTCTTTTAAAATATATGACATTCCTATACAGAGTACTAAGCACTTGAAGATGCAGCTGGAAAATGAATGGCGGCTTGTTTTTTAGATGGTGGTGATGGGGGGAGGGCGATGCCCAACTCTGCCGGAGTCTGGTGAAGCCTGCTGTTTGTGCCTTACGGCTTGGATGACTGGGCTCTGGACAGCAAAAGGAAGAGCGGAGAGGAGAATGCTGACGTGAGGGGAAGCGGACCCCCGTCCCTCCCCTTCTCTTGGACCCTCATCTGCACGCTCCGGGCAGGGGTAGGGTGCAGCAAAGGGGCAGGGCTAAGCCAGAGCTGCTCCAAAACAGAGACAGCGATGTCTCCTGGGACAAGCCATCTTCCTGCTTTCGAACTCCATCACAATTAGGATGAAAAACTATTTAACTGCAGCAGAAGCATTACTTTCCTCAAAAGCAATTGCATTCAGGGACACAAAAGAGAACCCATCCAACACAGGTGCCTGGGTGCAAACAGCCACCTGCCCGTGGCTGAGGCCAGGACGTGCCGTGGGGTCACCACGCGCCTCCCTGGCAGCAGGCACCAGACTTGCTGCACTCAGCCCGGCTCCGGAGCCAGTGGCCCTGAGCCAGTTACGTGTCCTTCCTGGGTCTTGGTTTCTTCATCTGTAAAATGGGGATAATTAGTAGTATCTGTGGAAGAGGTTTCCTGTAAAGTACTTAACAGGGCCTGGAAGCATGACAGAAGGCTCTGTTAAACAAACGGTCTACTTGTAAATACAGGAGACAGGGAGCTGGATTTTGTTACTGAATAATCGGATTTATTAATAATTTAACTGGCACCCACATTTCAGAGGGAGAGTGCAAAGTTGTCATTCAAATGAAAGCCCTTGGAAGTAGAACTGACTTCACATTGCAAGTGGGGAAACTGAGGCACCCAGAGCACGGAGGCTCCTTCTGCAAGGCCCACCTCATGCTTCCCCCACAGAGCCACCCACCGTGGACGCTGGATAAACACTGTGGCCCAAACGGACTCTCGCGAGATCCGAGACTTCCCTGGGAACACAACATTGCTTATTCTACCTCCATTCCTCTTACAGATTTTAATTGCTGAGAAAGAACAGGTATACATTTGGGATGCTGAACCATTTCATTTTCACAATGGCTCTTATTCAAGCGTGGACTTCCCAGATGATACAGTGGTAAAGAATCTGTCTGCCAATGCAGGAGACGTGGGTTCCATCCCTGGGTCGGGAATATTCCCTGGAGAAGAAAATGGAAAACCACTCCAGTATTGTTGCCTGGAAAACCTTATGGACAGAGAAGGCGGGCAGGCTACAGTCCAAGAAGTTGCAAAGAGTCAGTCACGACTCAGTACTCACACGCAAACACTCCTTCAAGCCTGGGGATTCGGTACCAGCCATGGGGAACACTCCTTCATGGATGAGATGTGTGTTTAGAGTATCCAGTGATGAACACAGGAGGGCTAGAAAACCCCTGACTCTGTGGCTCATTTAAGCCTGGGAGGCCTTGCTGAGCCCACCTGTCACACGCCTCTCATGTCTTCACTCGTTACACTGCCTTGAAAAAATGAGAGCCTTCAAAAATGAACTAGCATGTTACATCAAAGAACCTGTAAGACTTAGTGTCCTGTGTCAACAATGACATCAGGAACTTCGCCATTTCATGCCTCGCATTTTAGCACAAAGGACCATCCTATTTGGGTAAAAGATTGTCCAAAGAAATTTTTTTTAACTTTGGTAAAGGTCCTATTTTTTCATGGATGGAGCCTGGGTAAAAGCTCGCCTCACTGCGGAGGCCTTTATATCAGTCCACACGCATGAGCCAAGGACCATCTCTAGCAACGCCCTGCCACAGGTGGTCAGATTGAACACAGGGAATGGCTATCACTGCCTTTTCTAACCACCTTCCCCGGCCAAAGCCACTTCATAAGCTTCAACCTGAGAGCCCTATAGCTTAGGACAAATTCCTAAATTCTCCAAACCTCAGGTTTTCCATGTATAAAATGGGGATATTCTTAGCACTTCCTTTATGACGTTATCATAAAGGTTATAGAACATTATTAAAAATTATTATTAAAAAATATTAAAAAGCAGAGACATCACTTTGCCAACAAAGGTCCATATAGTCAAAGCTATGGTTTTTCCTGTAGTCATGTATGGATGTGAGAGTTGGACCATAAAGAAAGCTGAGCATGGAAGAATTGATGCTTTTGAACTGTGGTGTTGGAGAAGACTCTTGAGAGTCCCTTGGATTGCAAGGAGATCAAAGAAGTCCATCCTAAAGAAAATCAATCCTGAATAGTCATTGGAAGGACTGATGCTGAAGCTGAAGCTCCAATGCTCTGGCTACCTGATGCCAAGAACTGACTCACTGGAAAAGACCCTGATGCTGGGAAAGACTGAGGTCAGGAGGAGAAAGGGGCACCAGAGGATGAGGTGCTTGGATGGCATCACTGACTCAATGGACGTGAGCTTGAGCGAGCTCCAGGAGACAGTGAAGGACAGGGAAGCGAGAGGGCTGCCTGGACCCAAAGGGTGAGGTCCCCTTCCCAAGGGCGGCTTCCTGAACCATCGCAGCCTGACTGATGGGCTCCAGAAGCAGAGACGACTTATATCCCCAGAGCCCGTCCAGCAGCAGCCTGTACACACAGGGGCTTCTCATGCAAGGTCTCAGCCACTCCTGTCATGCAAGCCAGAGGGGTATCGTGCCCATTTCACACAGGAGGAGACTGAGGTTTAGAAAGAACACGTGTCTGACTGTAGCGCCACACGGCGGACAATGCTGCTGGCCGTTTGGGTGTCTGGGCTTTAGATGGGCGAAGCTGGTGGCACAGGGCTACCTGGGTTCTGGCGGTGGCCTTCCTGGTGACTGGACCACAGTGTGGTGCAAACACCTTGAAGCCTCAATTTCTTCAAATGAACTCTACCCTTTTTTACCTGTGGGTATTAAGTTACAGCAAATAAAAAAAGCAGATGAAATCAAGGGCAAAAAAACAAAAAAACAGAATGCAAAAGAAAGATAGGGAAGCTAGGGTGAGGACTGGATCCTCAATGGGAAAGCACTATTTTTTTAAATGCTATTTTATTTAATAGATGTGGAGGTGTATTTGTGTCATCTGTGAGTGATAGTGTTGCCATGGTGATTACTTACATGTTTCCAGAAAAGAAATAACCATGGAGAAATCAATCGATAGTACCCCAACAAGACACACAGTGCTGTGCACAGACCGTCAGATCCCCCACACAGGATGCAGAGGAGTTCGAACGGGTAAAAGAAAAAAACACTGGCTTGGGGGAAAAACAACACGTTCCTTCTGCCAAACCCAGAGAGATGTGGCATTAAAACGGCACTGTTTTTCCTTTTTGTGAGCAGAGTCTTTGGGCTAAAATGTAAGAGTTATCCAAACAAAAATTTGGTACATTTAACTTGAAGCAGATCAAGCCAAGAGGAAACCCAGGCTCCATCCCGGGCTGGGGAGACCCACCGAGCGGGCAACAGCAGCCCACTCCGGCGCTCTTGCCTGGATAGCTCCACGGATAGAGGAGCCTGCTGGGCTACAGTCTATGAGGTCACAGAAGAGCTGGACACGACTTAGTGACTAAATCACAACAACAAACATGGCAAGAAAAGAAGGGCTTATATACAGCACTTAACATGCTTGCCTGCTCTTGAATCCACTCACAGTTACTGCTACAATAGCTGGGATCTACTGAACAATACGGTATGTCAGGCACTGTGCTAAATAAGGCCATGACAAGTATTTAACCTGATCGACCCTCACGACAACACGGTCCCCTAATGCTGAGAAGACTCAGAGGTGGCGATGAGGGCAGGTGGGGGACTTGCGCTAGACGGCCTCGGCCTTTTCCGGGGATAAAGCGGGGCTATTTGTCAAAGGCTGGCGTGGTGGCGGGAGGCTGTGGGACACCCGAGGATCCCGACAAGAGCCCGCACGAGTGAGGAGGGCCACCCAGGCCTGATATTTACGGGCACACTCAACATGGAACCGTGTTCAGTCAGCAAAGAGGCGAGTCTGGGGTTCACGCGGGATCTGGCCGGGCAGTGCAGGGAGCAGAAATGAGAGGGTCAGGATTGGAGGGTGATGGTGAGAATGCAGGGGCAGGCTGGGCTTCCCAAAGCAAGAAGGACTGCCATGGGTGGGGGCAGCAGCCTAGGCCCAAGACAGGAGGAAGGGGGAGGCCATGGCTTGGAGCCCCCTGAGCCGGGGCCAACAGCCATTCTCCCCAGAGCTTCCCGATCATTGTCTGTGCTGTGACGGGCCATGGTTCTACACGTGCCTCATGAGCCCTCCTTCTCTATAGGATTGGGCAATCTTTTCCATTAAATTATCTATTATTATTTAATAGCTAGGTAAGCCTGTAGACTGTGATCCCTAGGTGGCTCAGTGGTAAAGAACCCGTCTGCCAGACGAATGGATAAGGAAGCTGTGGTATATATACACAATGGAATATTACTCAGCCATTAAAAAAAAAATACATTTGAATCGGTTCTATTGAGATGGATGAAACTGGAGCCCATTATACAGAGTGAAGTAAGCCAGAAAGAAAAACACCAATACAGTATACTAATGCATATATATGGATTTGAAAGATGGTAACGATAACCCTATATGCGAGACAGAATAAGAGACACAGATGCCTAGAACAGTTTTATGGACTCTGAGGGAGAAGGTGAGGATGGGACGTTCTGGGAGAATAGCATTGAAACATGTATATTATCATATGTGAAACGGAACACCATTCCATGTTCGATGCATGAGACAAATGCTCAGGGCTGGGGCAATGGGATGACCCAGAGGGATGGGATGGGGAGGGAGGTGGGTGGGGGGTTCAGGATGGGGAACACATGTAAACCCATTGCTGATTCATGTCAATGTATGGCAAAAACTACTACAATATTGTAAAATAATTAGCCCCCAACTAAAATAAATAAATTTATTAAAAAAAAAAAAAAAGAACCCATCTGCCAATGTAGGAGACATGGATTTGATCCCTGGGTTAGGAAGATGCCCTGGAGAAGGGCATGGCAACCCACTCCAGTATTCTTACCTGGAGAATCCCATGGACAGAGGAGCCTGGTGGGCCACAGTCCATGTGGTCACAAAGAGTCGGATACGACTGAGTGACCAAGCACACACAAGCATGTAAACTATTTTTGAAATACAGGTACCATGACCATATGTCGCGACCGAGGCATGAATGAAGTCAGACCAAAAGGAAACTGGCCTGTGTCTCGATGGAGGCAGGCCCACCATGCAGGGGTCCACCCGTTCCTACAGCCCCTCCTCTGATCACAATCAACTAATTAGTCAAGAAATCACATTCGAGGCTTCACCTCATTTGCTGGGTGCCCGAGTTCAATTGACACACTAATGGATGTGTATTTGCCTTTAATAGATACAGTGCGTGAACGTAAGTATAATAAATAACTATTTAAGTGTGACGTTACATCTTCATGAGAAATCTGAAAATGAAACGGCCAGTGAATCTGTTTGCTTCCTCTATACTAGGAAATAAAGTGAACCACCGGCAGAAAAGAAAAACGAGAATGGTTTCAGGGCGGCAGGGTAACAGAGGCGACGCTTGCAGAAAGGAAGGGGGAAGCTGGCGCGCTCTCTGGCGTGGAGCTGGGAACGCACAGTGGCAGGGCTGCTGCGGATGCCCGGCCTGATGCCAGGAGCCTGTCAGTCATCTTTCTCGCTCCAGTTCTAGAATCTGTTAAATACTCAGGTGCTCTCTTCTGCAGTCTCGCTGCAACTCCACACCCAGAGACGTGGCTTTCTTTGAGGCTGAACCAACTGAGTAATGAGGTGTGTTTTTCCATTCTCTCTTTTTTCTTTCAAAAGGTTAAATGGCACAGTGCAATTTTCTGTGAAGCAGGTGTGCAGCTAACAAGGTGATAATTGGAAAACTGGGTGAAAAGGAAAAATCCTATAAAATTAGAAACCTGCAGTATCTGGGAAAGAGGGTGACTGAATTACCTCTGGAAGAGGAAGAAGCTAAGGTAATACAGTGCTAAAGATGTAAACTGAAGTCCACCAGAGTGAAAAAAGGAGACGCGAGGGCTGTTAACATCCCACTGGGAGGCAGAGGGCACACCGTAATATTCAGGATTGTTGAAGATTCAAACAAATGGTGCAAGCCAAACTTCAGTATCACCTCTTCTCATTTCCTCACATGTTCAAGAAGATAAACACTTTAGCAAGACCTTCCAAATATTCAAATGTGGATAGCATTTACTACAATATTTGATTTTAATTATTTTTTCCTTCCAGTTTTCATTCTTGGTCAGGAAAAAACTTTTTTTTTCTGCTTAAGATACAGAAATGTTCCAGAAGAGATCTCCAAAATCTTCCAACAACCGTGATTTCCCGGGAAACATTTTTGTAATGATGTAACATTAGCTTTCGGTGATGACCCATGTTTATATGAAGCTGTTCTCAAGCAAGCCCCAAGAGCCCGAAGCAGCTGCAGAGTGATGCCAGCAGTGCCCCGGCTGAGCGGGCACTGAGAAGGACAGTTGTCTGGCCCTGTGGTCCCCCTTCACCCCACCTCCTTGTTAGTGTGGTCCTCTGGTCGGGAGGAAGCTGTGTCAGAGTCTTACTTCTTGGCCTTTGCGCGCTGTCTTCTTTCCAGCAATTCCCCCGCACCAGCGCTGGACCCACTCACCAGCCACTTCTTGCTAGTAATGACATGCCCACCCCACCTCGCCCTGCCCTGGACCATCCACCTCCTCCTCAATAAACACTCGGCTCCCAACTTCTCTTCCTTCCTGCCTCAGCTGGAGCGGTCACCTGGATACAGCCATACCTGCTACCATCCCCGAGGACCTGTCTGTGGCAACTAAAACAAACAAAACAATGGTAAAGACGATGCCAACAAAAAAGCAGAGCTTGAAAGGGGACATCAGTGAATCCTGAGTTCAAATGCTTCCACTCAGGTAAACTCTTCAGGTCTGTTTCTTTTCTCCTGTTTTCCATCCACTGACGGGGAACCTGCCCCCGAGGCTCTGCCACCAAGAAGTTATTTCTAGAGGAAAGGACTTGCAAAGACAGAGGCTGAGTCCCCCTTCTGCAGAGCCGTGCTACCATCTTCTCGTGGCTCCTCTGGATCTCAGAATCCAGAGTCGGTTTGGAGGGATTTCAACCACCTGGCAGGACTTCTCTGAGGGACAAGGGCTCAGGAGCGGTCATAATCTCTTCCACAACAGACACGTTTTTCTCATTGGGCAAAATTAAGTCCAAATGAGTGCCAGGAGGAGCAGTGCCGTCTGAGGTGGGTGGAGGATATACGGAAATCTAACCGTCACCCATCACAGACTGTGGCCGGACCTCGAGAATGACCGGCAGCACTTGCGTCACCAGGGCCGGGACTGAGTGACCCAGCAGCACTTAGGAGACTGGCCCAAGGCAAAAGAAATGGTCAACAGGTGCACGGAAAGATGCTGAACATCACAGATCATCAGGGAAACGCGTCAAAAACACATTGAGATATAACTTTACGCCTACCAGGATGGCTACCATATTACAAGAGAGAGAAGACAATAACTTTTGGCAAAGAAGGGAAATTGGAACTGTGCTCTGTTGGTGGGCGTGTAACATGGTGCAGCCGTGGTGGGAAGCAGTGTGATGGTTCATCAAAAAGACCTAAAAAGAGAATTACTCTATGATCCAGCAATCCCACGTCTGGGGAAAAGAGTTCCCAACAGAACTGAAAATGGGGTCTTGAAGAGATAACTATATTCCTATGTTTACAGCGGCATTGTTTCACAACGGTCAAAGGGTGGGGGGCAACTCAAGTGTCCAACCGCAGATGAATGAATAAGCAAAACACGTCACAAAAAGATGCACACAGGTGGAGTCCCTACAGTGATCAGTTCACAGAGAAAGAAAATGAAGTGGGTTCCAAGGGCTGTGGGGTAGGGGGTTGTTGTTGTTTATTTGCTCAGTCGTGTCTGACTCTTTTGCAATCCCCTGGACTGCAGCCCGCCAGGCTCCTCCGCCCATGGGGTTTTCCCAGGCAAGAATACTGGAGTGGGCTGCCATTTCCTTCTCCAGGGGATCTTCTCAACCCAGGGATTGAACCTGGGTCTCCTGCATTGGCAGGCGGGTTCTTTACCATCTGAGCCCCCAGGGAAGCCCCCAAAATATGCTAAAGCATTTGTAAATTTTGAGTCATTATGATAAAAACTCTTAGCCAACTAGAAATAGAAGGAAATATCCCTAATTTGATTTTTAAAAACAGGCTTCACAAAAAAACCTACAGCAACCACTTTAAATAAATACTTATTCACAAACTTTCAAGATCAGACATTTAATTAGGCCTTAATTTTACATCACCACAGTTCATTTAGTTCAATCTCCCCAATTCAATCTACTGCAATAAGAATCAAAGGATCATTCACAGCAAAGTGACTTTTTCAAAGTCAGTGGCTGATAAATTGCCTTTTCCACTTAGATCTGCAAACCCCTGCAATTCGTTTTTGAATAATTAGGAGTCTGGGGTCGAGTTTCATTTTTTTTCCCATATGGATACTCAATTATCCGTGCTTCGTTTGCACAGACGTCGCCTCCTCCTGCGGGTTCTATAGTGCAGGCCATGTCAGGAGGCCAGAAATAATACAAAGCTGTGTTTCTGGGCTCCCGACAGCCTTCACAGGCCTCTGTGTCTGCCTTGCCTTGGGTCCACGCTCTTACAATTACTGTAAAAAAGACGACATCAGAGAAGCAAGTCCTTCAACTTAGTTATCTGGCTGTTTTGGATTCTCTGCATTGCCATATAAATTGTAGAATATGCTCATCAAATTCCTCATTAAATCTCCCTGAATTTCTATTTCTTTATTTGAAATTTAATTTTTTAATTTTCTATATAAGAATAGTTGGTTCACAATGATGCACTAGTTTCAGGTGAAGTTCACAGCAAAGCGAATTTCTGTGTTTTAGCTACTTGGCTGTCCAGTGTCATTTTGAAGCAATCCTACAAACTGTTTTTGTTTTTTTTTTTGATATATGCAAACTGCAATAATAACCTGAGAATGGCAAACATCAAACCAAAGTCAGAGGTCACCTCTGGGGAAGAAAACAGGAAGACGGGTCCATCAGGGAGGCATGGGTGTGTCAAATGCATTTCGAATGCTTTTCTTCTTTACAAAGATTTGTGGTAAATCCCAGCATATTTGCTAGGTGGAGGGTACACAGTTCTATGTTATTAAAAAGTCAAATCAGAAAAATATATGTTTGTATGTTTAGAAGATTTCATAATTTTAAAAATGAGTACAGAAAAATATATCGAAGCTACTTGGTCCTCATCCACTGATTAAACAGGAGTTCAAACTCTGCCAAATGGACTCTACAAGGGTCATCTATTTATAATCCACTATCCTTGGTCATGAATTACAGTCTCTGATTGTAATTTATAAATCTCATAGGGAGGCTCTTGAGAAAATAAATTCTTCCCTCAAATAGAAAGAAAACATTTGATTCATTACTCAGCCAAGTGATAGAAAGAAAAATTAAGCTATCCACGATATAAATGAATGCTTATGTTAACCATTCTTCATTTTCAAGATCACAAGATTATACATACAAAACGCCAACCGAAGTGCACAGTTTGAAAAAAAAAAAGCTGTGTGATAATGGAATCACAAAGTAATTCTCATTTCTCAGTCTAAATACAGGCTGACTTTAAGTTAGAGATGAACCCAAATGTTCCCCTCATCCTCTGAATAGTTACTCGGTTCAGTTCACCACTAACTGAAAATGTGAAGAGTTTTGTTTCTCCTTTCATTCAGGATGAGGCAAATTAAGAGATACACAATACACTTACCTTTCATGACTAATAACTTAGCAAGTTAAATTACTTCGGTGTTATTCTGTCCCCAGAACATCAATAAAAGCCTTGAACTTTCCACCTGGACCGGCTCTGGTATTCTGATGATCGCTCTGAGAGGCTCATCCCAGGCTGAGCCCCTTGAGGTCAGCTCTCCAGCCTTTTCCCTTTGGACTGTAAGTTAACTCAGGTGCAAGTGCCCGGGGGACCGGATTTCTATACTCAGTTTCAAACAGAGAAAAACACATCCCATAGCCACATCCTGTCCACGCCTCCCATGCCCCTGATGCAGGAACACAGGCACAGCCAGGTCCAGGCAAGGGGAGCATTAGGGCTTCCCAGATGGCTCAGAGGGTAGAGAGTCTGACTGCAGTGCAGGAGACTCAGGTTCGATCCCTGGGTCAGGAAGATACCCCAGAGAAGCGAATGGAAACCTAATCCAGTATTCTTGTCCTGCAGGGCTACAATGCATGCTTAAGGTAAGACTGGGCCCCCCTTAATTTGGATTCCCCAGTGGTTCAAGTGGTAAAGAATCTGCCTGCAATGCAAGAGAGTCAAAAGATGCAAGTTTGATCCCTGGGTCGGGAAGATAGCCCCTGGAGGAGGATATGACAACACACTCTGGTATTGTTCCCTGGAAAATCCCAAGGACAGAGGAGCCTGGCGGGCTGCAGTCCATGTGGTCACAAAGAGTCGGACATGACTGAGCATGTACGCGCCTGGCGGCGTCTATAAACAGGAAGCTGTTGTGCATCTTCCTCGGGTTAACGGCCAGAAAGTTGTAACAAGAATGTTGAATGTGTGTGCATATAAAGGTCACACAACATAACTGTCCAATCTATACCAGAAGATCTGAGGACCTCACTCTTACTGTTTTAAAAGTGCATTAAATAAGGAAGAAATGTGTGGTGGCTGCCCTCTATTTTCCTTTCACAAAGACAAAAAGCAGTCATAAATCCATAAGCCTCTGACAACAGAGGCCCCTGGACAGACACAGGGTCACAATCGAACAGGACTCAACAGACCGAGGGTCCGTGAAACATCCTCACATCGCAAGGCGGGCAAAGCAAGGTGGAGATGGAAACTGCAGGCGGGAAGGACCAGGAGTCACAAGGGGACCGTGGCCACTTCGCCCAGTGGCTGTGGAGGTCATGACAACAGGAGTACGTTAACATGGACGAGATGCTCACTAGGCACTCGGTCACTGGGATGAAGGCTTTATGTAAATACACCAGGACGGCCCCCACGGCAAACGGGTCCATCCTCCTGCTTGCTGCATCTCTCCACGTCTGACCGTCAACAATGACTACAGGGCACAAATGGTCCTGTGGTGGGTCATCTCCCCCACTTCCTATGATTTTCTATGACTTTCTTCTAGGATAAACATTCTCCTTCCTGCAGAAGAAAAATATTTATGTGCTTTTTTTTTTTTTTTGGCGAGATGGAAAAAATTGCACAGGGAAACAGTGGGAAGAAAAATGAGATGCACTAATTTCACCGCAACGAAGCTGATGGGATTCTTGCAGTTGGATTGATCTGGGAACAGAATGAGGAAACATTGCATAACCCTGCGCTGAGTCTCTACCAGACAGCATTTATGGTAACGACAGAGAAACTGGGTCTAGGGACTATTCCAAGTCCTGGAGATTGGCAAGTAATCGCAGGCTCAAGTCCTGATACAATTCTGGAGAGACGTGGAAGGATTCTGAGAATTAACTAGCAAAATAGGATTAAAAAAAGATGAAAATTTTGATCCCTGCATACACTGGTCAGTGTTAGCAAAACTCTACATTCACCTGTGTGCAGCCCTTCACCGCACTTCATATTATTTACAATTTTGTGGTTTAGTCACTCAGTCATGTCCGACTCTTTTGCAACCCCATGGACTGTAGCCCGCCAGTCTCCTCTGTCCATGGGATTTCCCAGGCAAGAATACTGGAGTGGGGTGCCATTTCCTTCTCCAGGGGATCTCCCGACCCAGGGGTGGGACCCATCTCTTCCGCACTGCAGGTGGCTTCTTTATCACTGAGACACGGGGGAAGCCATCTCGTGATAAATCTGTCTCCTTCTCTAGATTGAAAACAGCTTGAAGTCAGAAACTGTCCACTTCATCTCATTGACTCCAGAGCGGTGCTTCGTCTAGGAAACGAGATTTTACCAGTTCAATATTAGGAGCTCCCTGGAGTCGGCTTTAGTGAAAACCCTAGCTCTGTAACTTGCTGGCAGAGCTCTTGGGGCTGAGCTCCTTGTTGGCTCCAAGACTCGGTTTCACTGTCTATACAATGGGTTAATAGACTTCACCCCCATCAGATTGTGAAGAATGAAAGCTATGATACAGGCAAACTGTCTAGTCCCATGACCTGTACACAGCACTCAACAAATGACAAGTGTTATAAGGCACTAAATAAATTAATGCACAGACTACGGGGAACTGAACCATGACCGCAGGAAGACAGAAAATTAGGGAAAACGGCCAACCTTGGCCGTAAGAAACTCCCAGTCCTCATAGAGCAGAGTGCTTGCAGCTGATGCCTGGTACCCCAGGGAGACCAAGGACTGCCTGATGGCTTCCCAGGAGTCTAACTACGACCGACCTCAGAGACGACGGGCCGGCAGGAGACCCACCCTCTCACGGTCACCGAACGGCTGACGTCGACCCAACGCTTTGTGCCTTCAGGCTCAGCCTCACCATCTTTTATAACCATGTTACATGTTCTTCCTCAGACAGGCCAACGCCATTAAGTGACAAAGGAGTCCCTATTTCCTTCATGTATAGACCCACGACCACTCCACACAAACGGTTAGAAACTGCTCACACTTTCATATTATCTATCTTATTTACACCTAACAACAAAATCTCCTCTATTCTCTCTGAAGCAAGAACTCTGCCATGATGGAAATGGAACAGATAAAGGTATATGCGGAACTTCCGCGGTGGTCCAGTGGCTAAGACTCTGCACTCCCAAGGGAGGAGGGCCCTGGTTCCATCGCTGGTCAGGGAACCGGAGTCCACACGCCACAGCTCAAGATCTCACATGCACAGCTAAGGCCCGGCGCAGCCAAACAAATAATGCTTTTTTTAAAAAAAGAGAAGTGTATGTGATGGGCTGAATAACGACCCCCAGAGAGGTCCACTTCTGCATCCGAGGAACCGGGGATCTGCTACCTCACACTCGAAGAGGACTTCTCGGATGCGATGAAGAAAACATGTTCGTGTGTGGAGACAACCTTGTCGCAAGGGCCCTCGTGAGAACAGACAAATGTGTGCAAGGAAGGTGGAGCAACCACGCGCGGAAGGAAAGGAAGGGGCGCGGTGTGATGCAGCCGGAAGTCAAGCATCGCGGTCGGCCCTGGAAGCTGACCCAGGCAGGAGTAGCGGAGGGTCTCCCCTGGAGCCTCCGGGGGGACCAGCCCCGCTGCCCCTGAGCTTGAGCCCGGCAGACTGACTGTGAATTCCTGACCTCGGGGACTGTAAAATAATAGAGACGTATGGGTTGAACCTGCGAGCTTTGTGGTAATTTGTAACGTTAGCCACAGGAAACTGACACATTATAGTCAATAGATGCTAATTATAAGGGAGTCACTAGGAAGTCACTCTCTGCGATCTGTAATTCACAAAGCATTTTACAGAGGTCTACTGTCTCAGCTATCAAATCCTAACTGCCACCACCAGCCCCCGCCCCGCCCCCGGCCAGAAGTTAAATTTCTTACACAAACTTAAGGAGACGCGAAATCCAGTTTGACTCCTGGTTATGACAAAGGGATCTGGCTTCATTGCCTTCGCTGCCTGCCCGGGGAAGGGGTAAGGCTTCCTGAGGACACATGTTGCCAATATTTAAAAACTAAGAGGAGTGAAGAAGCAGGAAAACGTGACCCATAACTAAGAAAAAAAGAAGACTAAAAGGAAAACAACACAGAAATGAAAGCTTGGAACTAACAGACCAAGACTTAAAAAATCACCATCATGAACATGCTGAAGAATTTAAGGGAAACTATACAAAATGGATGAAAAGATGGAGAATTTCATCAGTCATAAAAACTCTAAAAAGGTGCAAGTAGAAACTGTAGAAGTGATGCGTACAAAGTTGGAATGAAAACTCGCTGGAGGGACTTAGTGGTTATGTGAACACAATAGAGAAGACGAGGAAACCCAAAGATAAGACAAGAAAAACTACCCAAGATAAAGCACACAGTGGGGAAAAAAAGTCAATAATAAAAAACACACCCTGGGCATCAGAGTTCTGCGGCACAAATCCAAATGGGCTGATACACATGTAGTCACAGTCTGAAAAGCAAAGGAAGAAAGAATTGTTGGAAGAGATAGGAGGCTTTTCAAAAAGGGTTGAAAAGCACTAATTCAACACACTGAAGCCCCAAGCAAGATAATAGAAAGTCACACACAGGTGAACCCACCAGAAACCAAAGTAAAAAGACAGAGGCAACGAAATGACACATTTTAAAGAACTAAGAGGAAAAAAAAAAGCCTGCACAAATATTGGCAACCTGGACGCCTATATCCATGGAAAATATTACTAAAATAAAATAAAGATGAAACAAAGGCATTTCCAAAGAAAAGCCAGGAAAATTCATGCTGCACTACCAGAAACGGTAAAGGAAGTCCTTCAGACTTACAGAAAATGATTACTGAGAAAAATCATGAAGGCCGTGAGGAATGGGCAAATATCAAGGAAAATACAGTTTTAAATTTCTTTGAAGGACAACGGCTATTTGAATCAAATAGAGCAATGTATTGTGGGATTATAATATACAGAGAAATAAAATATAACAGTAATAATACAAGAAAAAGAAAGTAAATAGAATTACAGTATTGTAACATTAAATGTTTCATGCAGTTGTAATACTCTTTGGTTACTCATGGTAAAGTGTGATGAATTAATTATGCATACTGTAATCTAGAATAACCACTTAAAAATAATATAAAATTGAGAAACTAAACAGCAATAGAGTAATAAAATATAATACAAAAACAAACAAGCCACCGCACAAAATCTCAATTTCCAAATAAAGAACAGAAAAGGAAAATGGATAAGAATTAAAGAGATAATAAAAATTATCCCATGTAGTATATTGAGTGTAACAAAGAGTCAACACCCCAATTAAATATGGATTTAAAAAAAGACCCAGCTGTTTACAAGAGATGTGCTTTTAATATAAAGACAGAAACTGAAAATAAATGATGAAAAAATGTACATTTCAAACACTAATCATAAGAAAGTCAATGTGTCTAGATTAGCATAAAAAAAAAACTGAACTGTGAAAGTATCATCAGTGATAAAGATGGGTATTTCATGAAAAACAGACATTAATGAAACCCAAAGTTGGTTCCCTGCTTAGAGTAACAGGCTTGATAAATCTCCTTTTATCAGTATACAATTTTAGAAGGTCCATGGATCTGCATGTTTGTGAATCTCTACTGAAAGCGCTTTCCAAGGTCACATTACCTTTAAACTCACTGATTCTTCTTACGGCAGGGGACCCTCACTTGTGCTCACTGGACCCCCGCCCTCACTCACCTGAAATTTCACCTTCTGGTTGATGTCCTGCACGCGGAACTGCCTCAGGAAGCGCTCGTCCTCACTCCAGAAGAGGCGGATGTCGGGGATGTCGTAGAGGATCATGGCCAACCGCTCCAGCCCCAGCCCGAAGGCCCAACCGATCCGGTCCTGAGCTCCAGCTGCAGTGGGGAGAGAAGACAAGATGACGGTTAAAGGGCACGAGGGGCCACAGGTCCATCCCACTCCTGATACCCAGACAGGACCTCAGCGAGTGCAGACCAGAGGAAAGGTGAGTTTACACAGTAAATGTTTATCACAAGCTTATAAAAAATGTCTATCCGAAAATGAGTATGTACTATGATCAGTTCAGTTCAGTTCAGTCGCTCAGTCGTGTCCGACTTTTTGCAACCCCATGAACCGCAGCACGCCAGGCCTCCCTGTCCATCACCAACTCCTGGAGTTTACCCAAACCCACGTCCATTGAGTCGGTGATGATGGATGGTTGGACCCAACCATCTCATCCTCTGTCATCCCCTTCTCCTCCTGCCTTCAATCTTTCCCAGCATCAGGGTCTTTTCATATGAGTCAGCTCTTCGCATGAGGTGGCCAAAGTATTGGAGTTTCAGCTTCAACATCAGTCCTTCCAATGAACACCCAGGACTGATCTCCTTTAGGATGGACTGGTTGGATCTCCTTGCAGTCCAAGGGACTCTCAAGAGTCTTCTCCTACACCACAGTTCAAAAGCATCAATTCTGCAGCACTCAGCTTTCTTCATAGTCCAACTCTCACATCCATACATGACTACTGGAAAAACCAAAGCCTTGACTAGACGGACCTTTGTTGGCAAAGTCATCTCTCTGCTTTTTAATATGCTGTCTAGGTTGGTCATAACTTTCCTTCCAAGGAGCAAGCATCTTTTAATTTCATAGCTGCAGTCACCATCTGCAGTGATTTTGGAGCCCAGAAAAATAAAGTCAGCCACTGTTTCCCCCTGTGTTTGCCATGAAGTAATGGGACTGGATGCCATGATCTTAGTTTCCTGAATGTTGAGTTTCAAGCCAACTTTTTCACTCTCCTCTTTCCCTTTCATCAAGAGGCTCTTTAGTTCCTCTTTGCTTTCTGCCATAAGGGTGGCGTCATCTGCATATCTGAGGTTATTGATATTTCTCCCAGCAATCTTGATTCCAGCTTGTGTTTCTTCCAGCCCAGAGTTTCTCATGATGTACTCTGCATAGAAGTTAAATAAGCAGAGTGACAATATACAGCCTTGACGTACTCCTTTTCCTATTTGGAACTAGTCTGTTGTTCCATGTCCAGTTCTAACTGTTGCTTCCTGACCTGCATACAGATTTCTCAAGAGGCAGGTCAGGTGGTCTGATATTCCCATCTCTTTCAGAATTTTCCAGTTTATTGTGATCCACACAGTCAAAGGCTTTGGCATAGTCAATAAAGCAGAAATAGATGTTTTTCTGGAACACTCTTGCTTTTTCGATGATCCAACAGATGTTGGCAATTTGATCTCTGGTTCCTCTGCCTTTTCTAAAACCAGCTTGAACATCTGGAAGTTCACAGTTCACATATTGCTGAAGCCTGGCTTGGAGAATTTTGAGCATTACTTTACTAGCGTGTGAGATGAGTGCAATTGTGCTATGATACCACTCTATAATATAGGGACAAATAAGGGTTGTAATGTAAAAAAAAAATAAAAATAAAATGTGATATTCAAGGATTGTAAGGTTAATAGTTTTAAAATATGTTTAAAACATTTCTGAACTATCTTTGCAAATAAAGATAGGTGGAATATTAATGTTGCTCTATGAATTGCTCCTTAATTATTAAATCCTTTATATTTTATTATAAAATTTTTAGATAAAACCAACCGTCTGAGCCCAGCACCTGCAGCTGAAAGAGCAGCAGGTTTAACATGCTTGAATCGATTTCACATGCAGCAGCTTTTAGTTCTTAGCTTTTGCTCCTTGCATTCATTACCCTAACCAGCTTCCTTACCCGCTGAAACTTTCCTAGAGCAAGATAAGATCGACACACAGCCCCTAACGGTAGGTAAGAAAAATAATAACAATCTCATTATTCAGACTGGCAAAGAATATGAAGATGTGCACAAAAAGGGAGAAAAAAATGATTCTTCAGCAAATGAAAAGCTTACTTAAGGAAAACAGAAGTGCACCAAGTTACCATTTTTTACTTATCTGACTGGCAAAAATAAAACCATTTCATCACATACTTGACACCAAAGCCAAGGGAAACCACGGCCTTTCATACGCTGAGAGCAGGTGCATGAGTGGGCTTTTATCCCTAGACCTAAGGAGTGTCACACTGTTGCCATCCTCAGAATTACAGACACACCACACTGCCACTTTCACTACTAGGCTGTTTCCTATGTACAGGAAGTTATGAATGTATAAGGCTGTTTACTAGAGCATTGTTTATAACAAGACAATAAACAGTGCAAGTGTCCATGAATAGGAAGCTGGTTGAATAAACCTCCTATATCCATACAGTGGAATATTATGGTTAGGAAAAAAAAAAAAGCAGTAGCTGTCTGTCTTTTGAGAGGGAAGTAACTGGGCGAATGGAGGACAGACTTTTATATACGCCTTTTATATAACGCGTGAGAAGAAACATTTCAGATAAAAATTTTCATGGCTGAATGAAATAATTTCTGTTTCTTTTGGGGCGGTTATAAGAACAAAGGGCCTCCCAGGTGAAGCTAGTGGTAAAGAATCCACCTGTTAACGCAGGAGACGTAAGAGAGGCAGGTTTGATCCCTGGGTCGGGAAGATCCCCTGGAGGCAGGCACGGTAACCCACTCCAGGATTCTTGCCTGGAGAATCCCATGGACAGAGGAGCCTGGTGGGCTACAGTCCATGGGGTCACAGAGAGTCGGACACGACTGAAGTGACTGAGTAGGCATGCATCATATTTGAAAGGTAACCAAGAGATGAATTTAGGAAGATCACAATATACAGAAACCCAGGGTGGGTGTGACTCGGGGGCCTCCTGGCTGCCAGTGAGGACAGGCCTGAGAGGACCCCGGATGCAGGCCAGCGGGGGGCCATCCATCAGCACCGGAAACTGCAGCACCTTGTACGTGGACACTCAAGGACGAGGCCCTCATGAGGAGCAGGGAGCCGTGGCCTCTAGCTTCCTCCGCTGCCCACCACCTCCAACTCTCACACTCATTCTTACTGCAGAGCCTGCTGGTGATGGTCAATCACCAGGAAGGGCTGCAGGGAAGGATGTCTATGGGCTGAGATGTGACAAATTCTATTTTTGAAACACTCTGCTTTGGTCCCATTGAGATCTGCCTCTTCTGAATTGCACCCCTGCACAATGGCAACCCTCTTCAGTCTTCTTGCCTGGAGAATCCCATGGACAGAGGAGCCTGGTGGGCTGTAGTCCATGGGGTCGCAAGAGTTGGACACGACTGAGCGACTGAACAACCACCACTGAGCTGTCCGGCCTGTCGCTTCCAGGAGACGCCAGGAGCTCCTTGTCGAAAGTGCTGGTCACTAGGTCACTGAGTCGTCCCTGCTAGTCTTCATGAAACAATCTGATCTCAGGTCTGAGAAGATGGGAACAGGAAAAGCTTCTTCTCCCGAACAACTGGATTGTTTTCAGTGTGAGGGCATCTTGACTTCACGTAACTAGTCCTAACTCACCCCTCACTCCCGCCCCGTGGAAGCTTACAGGCATCCTTACGGGTCACCTCTAAGAACAGCAACGCGGCTCTGTGCGGCTCCTGTTCCAGTTTTATTTTCTTATCCTTACATCCTCCTCGTCTTGATTATCTAAACTACTGACTCTGCCCTCCTGTACATACGTTTACACGGCGCTTCAAGTTCTTTATGGATGAAAGAGAGCCGTAAATAACCAGACACTCGGAGGTATCGTCACCCCGGGCAGGTCTGATTCTCAGGTCTCTGGCACTCCTCGGCGGTAATTTGTTACTGGGTCCTCCTGGGCTGACAGGGTTTTAAGGCAGTAATTTTTTTTTTTCCTTTTTTCCTACATTCCCGTACTGGAGGGTTCCAGTAAATGAGAATCTCTGGAGCAGAAAACTGACTGGAAAGAAGCTCCCTCAGTTAAACAGAATGTTCCAGATGGGAGGCAATTAGGTGTCCTCCTCCTCCTGCTTTTGAACTTCCCGTCTCCAGACTCTCATCTCATATTATTTTGGTTTTACAAAGAAGCTGGCCTTCTTAGAAGGGTTTTCAGCAACTAATCCCCTGACCCTGCTCTGTTTTCTTCAGAGAATACCACCTTCTAAGACTCCCCAACTTTTCGCGCTGGTTGCATTTACTGTTGCCTGCAGACTCTGTGGGCAGGTCTGATCCACGGGGTGGGGACCGGGGCTGGCTTCCATCGCTGACACTCCTGGAGGGGCCGGACCAGCTTCTGGCGCCTACGTGGGCTCACACACCGAGAGGGAGGGAGTGAGCGGCAGGAAGGCGGGGCTCAGAGATTTTTCCACCGTTTAACTTATTGACTTCATTTAAACGGGTCATATTAGGAAGAATTTCATACTTAAAAATGAAGTTTTTGATACAGGCAGTGACTTTAAATTTAAATCTGTGAGAGAGTTTATCTATCACAGTATGAGGCGATATGAGAGATGCTATTTCTGAAAAGACATCTCAGAAAGAAGCAAACTGGGACACAAAAGAAGGAATAATAGGAAAATGGAATGTCCTGTCCCCTCCCGCTGCCTTCTTCACCATCGCCGGGGCTCGTCCAGACAGGCCAGCGCAGGCCAGCGCCGCGGCCTCCACGTCGGAGCATCTTAGCTGTTTCCGCTCCAAACCCCCATCTCATTTTCTCCCCCACTGACTGAACCCTGCACCCCACCATCTCCTCTCATAGGCTGTTTTGCGGCAAAAGTGAAAACCGTGTGTGTGCTCCGTCACGTCTGACTCTCTGTGACCCCATGGACTGCAGCCCGCCAGGCTCCTCCGTCCGTGGGATTCTCTAGGCAGGAACACTGCATGGGTTGCCCTGCCCTCCTCCAGGGAGTCTCAGGGATCGAACCCAGGTCTCCTGCACTGCAGGCAGATTCTTTATCGTCTGAGCCACCAGGCAAAGCCAAGGGTCAAATTAAAACTTGAAACCATTACATACTGGAAAAATATTTTTATCATATGAAGTACTTCCCTGTCAATAGGGACTGATTTCTAGGAATTCTTTGGTTCAGTGAACTGACACTTTCCCAAAATAACTGTGACAAGAAACGCTGAAACAACCTAGCAATTAGCATTCATATTTTATAGAACTTTACCAATTACAAAGTGCCCCACCCCGATTATCATCATTCTGATCCTCACAACGACCCTATAGGGGATGTCAGACTGGTATTATTAGCTATGTTTAAAAAATAAACACCACTTTAGCAAGATCACAGACACTGGGACTCAAATCTACGTGCTCTTTGGTTTGTTTTTTTTACTTCAAGTATATGTCCAATGAAATATTAGCTTCGAGAGGCTCTGTTCAAAGTATTTCAAAACATCAGACAGCTCCGTTCCACTGATGTCTGTGTGCTTTCTGCTTTGTAATTGCCAGTTTCCTGATGGACTTTGTCATTATTCCATGAAAGCTACTAAAATGATTTGCATAAGCAGTTGCTTAACTATACCAGCAGGCTTTCCCGAAGGCTTTTCGTCCCTCTGAGTGTGCCTTTCACAGTGGTCCTGGCCAATACAAACGGGGCCTGCAGCGTGAGCTGACGGGGCTTCTGTCGAGCAGCGGTTTGGGACAAAAAGCCTTCGCTGCCCTCGACTGTTAGTTGCGAAGACAGCCACACAGGGACAAAAGCCCACAGCATCCCAGTGCGACACGCACGTCCACAGGCAGGCCTAGAAAGCCCAGCACAGCTACATAAATTCTGATTTCTTTCCTCCCGTCACGGACTGAGTCCTTGATCCCCCGCGTTCCAGCTACAATTCTTGAACCGTTTCCTCAGAGGCTTGTCACCGGATGATTGACTTTTTGAGCTGAGCCCAAAGATTGATCTCCCGCCTGAAAACTTTCTCTAGTTGTATATAACCTCGGCTCCGCACGCTTCTGTCGACAAGTCCTTCACATGGTCTAAAGGCAGACCTCTTTGAAAAGAACTTTACCACGGAACAGACTGTGATCAGCCTCTACAAGCCATGAAAGCTGCGTTCCTTCATACAGTCTGAGCTGGGCTGGATTCTCATCAACATTGTAATGGAAACTTTCTTTGTTGTCGTTCTTTTTTTTCTTTTTTTAACGGGTCATTTTTTAAAGAAGTTTTTATTGGACTACAGCTGCTTTACAATGTGGTGTTAGTTTCTGCTGGACAGCATGGTGAGTCGGCTGTATGAACACATCTATCTCCTCTTGTTTCTGGATTTCCTTCCCACACCGGTCACAGAGCATGGAGCAGAGTCCCCTGAGCTGTATGCACAGAGGTGCCCATCAGTTCTCATTAGCGATTTTTGGTGCAAATGCTAACCAGCAGTGCTTGAACCAATGCCCCATGGTTGTGTCCAGCCAGAATTCTCCTTATCACATCTCCAGTTTCCTTTAGGGACCTATGTCCTAAAAATCCATATCCTTCCAACAAGGGGAAAACATATGGCAGCAGAAACATAAAACGGAATTGAGTTGACCAAGTGGACAACAGTACAGGGTAGTCTAGAACCTTTTGAAAATATAAAGGAAACAGCCTTGCCTTGCTTAGCGTTTACTAAGAGTTAAAAACAAAAGGATAGCTCCAATACTTTGGCCGCCTGATGTGAAAAGCTGACTCACTGGAAAAGACCCTGATGCTGGCAAAGACTGAGGGCAGGAGGAGAAGGGGGTGACATAGGATGAGATGCTTGGATGGCGTCACTGACTCAGCGGACACAAATTTGAGCAAACTCTGAGCGATGGCAGAGGACAGAGGAGCTTGGCCTGCTACAGTCCACAGGGTCACAAAGAGCTGGACTCACTTAGGGACAAAACAATAACAACAAAAATCTAAATATATAGACTGGAGTATCATCAACCGAGGACTCACATTCTACCTCCTACAACTCCTTTTGACTGGCCACCAAAATATAGCAATTTTATCCTTTAACGCTTTCCCTGCCACTTCAATCTAAGGCCCTAGAACTCAGGAGAATTAAGTACTATTGTGCAGCACACTGCCAGCAAAGGTTTCCAGTGAGCAAAAACTGGCCCTCTGAACAGTCTCCTAGCTGTGCTCATCTTCTACTTTTGAGACAGAAGTTGCTTTTCTTTGTTGGTTGTTATTCTGTTTTGAATTGCCTGAATTGCACACAGAACTTCAGGTAACAATATAATTTCAAAATTTGTATGGGAGACTTTTTTTTTTAACTGAATCATATTTTACATGCACTAAGATGATCATCAATTATAATCACTTTCAACTAAATGGGGATTCTCCATACACCAAGTTTTAGAATGTGATTGACCCACGTCCATAGCAGGTATTCAAGGAAGCCTGTCAAACTCTATGCAGAACAGTCAGTGCTGGGACATGCTTCTACCGACTTCACAGGTATCGTTCAGTTTGTCGCTCAGTCGTGTCCGACTCTCTGCGACCCCATGAACCGCAGCACGCCAGGCCTCCCTGTCCATCACCAACTCCTGGAGTCCACCCAAACCCATGTCCATCGAGTCGGTGATGCCATCCAACCATCTCATCCTCTGTCGTCCCCTTCTCCTCCTGCCCTCAATCTTTCTCAGCATCAGGGTCTTTTCAAATGGGTCAGCTCTTCGCATCAGGTGGCCAAAGTATTGGAGTTTCAGCTTCAACAACAGTCCTTCCAATGAACACCCAGGACTGGTCTCCTTTAGGATGGACTGGTTGGATCTCCTTGCAGTCCAAGGGACTCTCAAGAGTCTTCTCTAGCACCACAGTTCAAAAGCATCAATTCTTTGACACTCAGCCTTCTTTATGGTTCAACTCTCATATCCATACATGACCACTGGGAAAACAGGTATTGTTAAGGTGCCTTATTAACAAGAGCCATCAAAACTGGGCCACAGGCAACAAGTCACCTAGAACTGAGATGTCTTTCAGGAAGGAAGGAGCAGAAATGGGAAATGCAACCCCAGGAGCCCGAATGACGGGAGGGAGGCAGCCTCGGGGACAGGCCTTTGGATGGCGGCCAGCGCCGGCCTGCCCACAGATTCCACTGGCCCTGTGGCTCTGAGTCCACTGACCATTAGTCAGACGCACAGGGGCGGCTCCAAGTGGGCAGAGCAACCCGGCCCAGGCCCGGCTGCCAGGGGGAAGCCCCATGGGAGACTGTTCTCTTCCCTGTGAGCGTGGCACGCGTGCTAAGTCATGTCAGTTGTGTCCGACTTGTGAACCCAGGGGCTGTAGCCCCACCAGGCTCCTCTGTCCATGGGATTCTCCAGGCAGTAATACTGGAGGGGGTTGCCATGCCCTTCCCCAGAGGATCTTCCCAACCCAGGGATCGAACCCACGTCTCCTGCACTGCAGGTGGGTTTTTTATCGCCGAGCCACCCGGGAAGCCCTTTGAACATTCCATCCCCTCATTGAAACTCCTGGAGAATTAACTTGGATGCGCTTATCTATTCCCTTCGGTTACAGAGCCAAGGAATAACCCTTCCTGCCTTCTAGTCTAAAAACCTGCACCTTTACCTCTGTTAGAAAGATGGTGTTCCAAAATAAAAGTTAATAGTGCTCTATTTCTTGTCACACTGTTATAATTTTTTAACCGAGAAAGGAACTTAATTTAGAGTAAGTAATGCCACTGTCACTTAAACATACAAATGATAAAAGAAACGCCAGCAGCTCTAATTCCATAATTCCCGAGTAATGACAATTAATGGAACCCTCTTTCCTGGTGGGAGTTGTTTTCGGCAGTAGATAAAGGAGCCACTGAGCCTTTTAAGATTTACTCTCATACCCAAATTGCATCTCTTTTCATCATTATCTGAAACATAATTAAAAGATGACATATAAAACAAACTAAAAATCAAACAGGGCTCCATCCCCGGAGGAGACGCTGAGGAGCGCCTCCTTGCCTCCACTGAGACTGGCTGGAGACTCGCGTCCCTGGCGCCAGTTGTGTCCTGCGCCTGTCCACCCGCGGCGTCCGCCTCCCCTGTCAGCACACGAGAGCTGGGTGAGGCCATCGCTGGCTGTGACTGGGTAGATATTAACCGGGTCGTTTCACTGCTGTGGATGCACTCTCTGACCTTTCCAAAAAGAAAACGAATCAACAGGAGTATCTTATAAAGACGCTCTTTCCTCCCTCGGCTTGCTCCCACAGTCCACAGTTTATAGAGTGGCATGCCCGTGGTCTCTACGGCGCGAGATCATCGCTTTGGTGACCATCTACATCCAGAGAAGAGTCAGCTTTTAAGGCAGGCCTGAGCACACAGTTCAGTTGCCTTTAGGACCTCTAGGCTGATACCAGGCTTCTTCTTTTTTCTTTTTGGCCGTGCAGCCAGTGGGATCTTAGTCCCCTGAGGAAAAAAAGTCAGCATTTGGACACTGGCCACTCCGGAAGCCACCACTGCCACATTCCACTCTCCGGTGACAGAAGCCCTCTCCCGGCCTCGCCTCGCTTCCCCCCTCCCCGTCCGGCGCTCCCCTCCCCTGCCCCTGCCGCCCGTCACCCCGCTTCCAGCTCCCACCCCTGCACCCCGTTCTGTGCCCAGGGAGGGAAGAAGCGTTAAGCTGCACGGAAGACGGAAGCTGTGCCATCAGACCGGACCGCGCTTGAAGACGACCAAGAAGGCTGAGATCTGCTTGAAACCTCACCCTGGATGAGGAGGAAGATCAGACAGAACCTGCTGAAGGCACTGGTGTGAAAAACAAACTCGTTTCAGGGCTCGCACCTACTGAGTCCGGCTCACTGGCCGTCAGGGCTCGCACCTACTGAGTCCGGCTCACTGGCCGTCAGGGCTCGCACCTACTGAGTCCGGCTCACTGGCCGTCAGGGCTCGCACCTACTGAGTCCGGCTCACTGGCCGTCAGGGCTCGCACCTACTGAGTCCGGCTCACTGGCCGTCAGGGCTCGCACCTACTGAGTCCGGCTCACTGGCCGTCAGGGCTCGCACCTACTGAGTCCGGCTCACTGGCCGTCAGGGCTCGCACCTACTGAGTCCGGCTCACTGGCCGTCAGGGCTCGCACCTACTGAGTCCGGCTCACTGGCCGTCAGGGCTCGCACCTACTGAGTCCGGCTCACTGGCCGTCAGGGCTCGCACCTACTGAGTCCGGCTCACTGGCCGCCGCGTTGTGAGCGGTTTGCTTGTCCTCCCTTCTCCCCGCCCTCAGGCAGACGGCCCCCCCGTGGTTCTCTGCCTCCCAACCCCTCCAGACCTGCTCTTCCTTCTCTGCCTCCAGGTAAGGCAGAAATAGTTGAAATACTCACATATTTTATTCCGGACCCCAAAGAGAGTAGCGTGTAATATTAAACCAAATGAAAGAGACAGGGAACAGAACAAGGAAATAGGAGCACGGGAATTAAATGTGCCCAATGTCTCCCTTCTTCTTCCCAAGGGATCCGAGGCATTTTTAGCCATGTGGCCACAAAATCTGAGAGATAAAGCAGATGGAGGGGGACTAAAACGGACACGGGAACAGAGATGGATACAAATAAGCTATCGGTCGGCAAAGCTAAACACAGTCCCACGGGCGTAAGCACATGGAAGTTCTGTAACATAATGTGTGAATCAGACCAAATAGGTGGTCGGAACAATGACACAGACTGTCCCTGTCATCAACAAACCAGCCGGTCACATCCAGGCCAGTAAGAAGGGTGTCCGCGGGGGAAACACTAGGTGGAAACCAAGCCCTGCGTCATCCTCAGCACCCTGGACCCACCAGCAGAGCCTGGGGGCCACGTGATCGAGCTCCGGCCCCTGGAACCGAAGTGAGCAGAGGCGAGACCTCCCACCCCTGGGAGACCCTCCAGCTCTCTCCTCCCCGGCCACGGGGGCCCTGGGGGGTCACACGTTCCAAACGGCATTGCTGTGGACGGAGGACTCCACAGAGGTCTCTCTCTGAAGGAGAGAGAGAGAGACACTTTCAGTGGATTAAACCACTAAGATTTCAGGAGGGCCTCTGTTAGCTCAGCACAGCCCGTCTATCCTGACAATTAATCAGCCCTGACTTTCTGGTGTGACAGAGGAATCTGGACTCACTGAAGAGCAATATAAACTCTGAGCGGCACCAGTCTCTGGGGGTCAGTGCCACTTTTCCTTGTCCTACAAAAATAATTTTGCCAGCTCAGTATAAACATTTCAAGTAAACTCTGGAGGAGACTTATAGAGAGCCCACTACTTATAAACTGTTACTAAGAAAATGGTGTTCCTTCACTGTGCAAGGGCTTCCCTGGTGGCTCATTGGTAAAGAACCCGCCTGCCAATGCAGGAGACATAAGAGACACATGTTCGTTCCCGGGGTTGGGAAGATTCCCCTGGAGAAGGGAATGGCACCCCACTCTAGAATTTTTGCTGCAGAATCCCATGGACAAAAGGAGCCTGGCGGGCTACAGTCCATAGGGCTGCAGAGTCAGACACGACTGAGCGACTGAGCAAGCTGTGCAATGGTTCAGTAAACAAGAAATTGCTAAAATATAAGGGGAAAAAAAAAAAAAAACCCTTGAAAGTCTAAGGAATTTAGCACTAAAACAGGTGACCCAGAGAGGCTGGAGAACCAGAGACCCTGGTTGGGGAGCTAAGATCCCACAAGCAAAAAAAAAATTACAAAGTGAAAGAGAGGCTTTTTAAGAACTTCTAAGAATATGTTTGTTTTTGGTTTTGTTTTTTTAAAGTAAAGCCTTTAAGAACCCGAGCTTGTATCTGATGTGATTCTATCAGGAGAGAAGCAGGTGCGTGGCCATCACTCTTGCTGGTAAATAGCATCTGTCAAATGTAAGCCCACCCTGCCTCCCTTGGGGCCAGCAGCCAAATCCATCACTCAGTGACCAATCAAAATCCAACAGGACAATCAAAATATTCTGGGTCACTAACATATGTATCCGTCGATATTTTCTCATTTTCAGTTTTAATACATTTGTCATGAATTTTTAATCGATAATTTACTTCCTTGGGGAGCTCTATTTCTTTGCAAACTTACCCTCTTCGTGTTGTCTTTTCCCAGGAACTCCAGAGATAATTTGAAAAAGCATGGCTTCACCATTTCTCACTTGCCCAACTGGCAGACACTGTGGCCTGACAATGAGAGCCGCGGACAAGAAGATGGGCGGGCACAGGGTGGCACAGGGTCACCCCTGCCACCAGGCCGCCGGTCCCTTCTCTGATGTCATTTCACGAGTTGGTGTTGTGAACAGAGAATCTACTGTATTATTCTCTGGACTCTGTAGAATGCTTGAAAGTTTTCTTAATAATAATTTTCAAAATATGCCCTTAAAGGACAGGGGCAGAACTGGTCACATCCGTCACCCGCTGCCAAATACAGAGAAGTAACTGTGCAATTTGATCTAAAGGCAAGAGACATGAGTGCTGCTGTAACAGGGCAGCCTTGAGCTGGACGTGGCTGTCCCTAACAGGAGCCAGAGCCGAGGGAAGTATGACTCTCTGGTCACAGGCAGCCGCCACGGCTTGTCTACAATGCCTGCATTCAGGCCTTACAAACCCCAACAAAGACCTTCTTAAACCATCACCAGCAGCAGCACCACAGCAGGCGGCTTCCTCTCTGAACTGACTTTAGGATCCTCAGGTTCCACTCACCCCTGGGGGCATCAGGGTCATTGAGCACATCTCTGTCTTTGGTCAAGAGGAACTGCCGCCACCTCCTCCCAAAACTGCCAACAGCCGGGCGTCGTGGGGAACTGGCTGGTACTGTTTGGCAGGAAGACCCCAACAGTGGTCACTCCAACAGGAAGAAAAACTGAATTTTAAGAAAGTCACCTGGGTTACAGTTACAGTGTCTGAGCTTGAATTCACTCTTCTGATCTCATTGGCTTATTCGAAGCAACACAGGAAACTATGAATAGACAAATCATCCACTTTCTCAAAGGAGCTCAGGGTTGAGACCACACCAGATCCATCCAGTGAGACGTAACAGAATAAACCCCATCGTGGGGTCAACTAAATCTGAGAACACAAGGGAACCCCCTATTCTATTTCATTATTTTTTAAAATGACATGACATAGGGGATCAGAGAGTCATGTGGTCGTTGAGAGTACAGTAGAAAAAAAGGGAAACCTGGAACACACAGCAGCTCCCTTACTATACACCTTCTTCCTGGGCCTCGGGCACAGGACTCCTGGAGAAATTTCTACGTCCAAGCTTCACCAAGCAAACAGCATCCAAAATCACCACCTCTCTCTCCAACCAATCTACGTGTTGAAAGCTCTCCCTTCAAACTCTCGGAACCCTGCTTCTAGAATATGTTACCCCTTCCCTTTGGACAAGCTTCTGGAAAGGGCAGTTGACATTCACCGAGTCCAGTCTTCAGTCCTCGTCAACACCTCGGTACAATCAAGTTGAATGGCACTGTGGCCTGTACACTCTGTTCTATCAGGACTAACCTTCGCAAAAACCAATGCCAACAGGAACCTCACCTGCCAAAGTCAAAGCCCCCTCCTGGGACTTAGTTCAGGCTGCTATAACAAAGTACCATAGACCGGTGGTTACAAGACATTGAAAACTCCCTTCTCACGGCTCTGGAGGTGGGGACGCCAGGGCAAGGCCCCAGCCTGTCCAAGGGTCTGCGCTCTGGCATGGCCTCCAGGGCACGTGCTCCAGGGGCCACCACTGCCTCCCGTCTTCCCCACTCCCCAGTCCTCCGGGTAATTACACAGAAGCCCACTGTTGTGTTGCCACCTGGGCACTCCCAAGCCTCTTTCTCCAGCCCCAACCTCTTGCTGGAGCTTCAGCTCCATCAAACCAAGCACCTGCCGATGTACCACAGCCAATCACGTCCACCTGCACGCACTGTCCCCCTCCCCAGCGCAGAGCCTGCTTCTCCAAACCGGAAAGCCTCAGCCTGTGATACAACCACCCCACCAGTCACCCAAGACAGAGACCCGGCAGTCACCCCTGACTCCTTGTTCCAAACTCCAACTGCCAACGCAAGCCCCTCTCTGGCCCTCTGGGAACAGCAGTGCCCACCACCTGGCGAGTAACCCAGCCTCCAGCCTCCACCCACTCGTTGCTGTCTAGTCGCTCAGTCGTGTCTGACTCTCTGTGACCCCCGACTGCAGCCCGGCCAGGCTCCTCTGCCCGTGGGATTCTCCAGGCAAGAATACTGGAGTGGGTTGCCATGCCCTCCTCCAGGGGATCTTCCCGACCCAGGGATTGAACCCACATCTCCTGCATTGGCAGGTGGACTCTCTACTGCTGAGCCACCAGAGAGGCCCCATCAACCACAAAGCCTAGGGCTAACTAACGTGCACACAACCGACCGTGACTCCGCCATGGAAAGCTCTCCAGTTTAAACAGATACAGGCTGAGCTGACTAGACAGCAGCACCCGGGCCACCCCCCACCCCACCCCTGTGTCCACCAGCAACTCCAACCACACCCTCCTTCGTAAGCTCTGCCCCAGACCAGCCCCACCCAACAGAGACAGAACGCGGGCCAATTTAAGAGACAACAGAGTAAAATCATTCAGACTCAGCTCACCATCCACTTTCTTGTGTGGGTTTTTTTTTTTTGCATTATTAGATATTTGGTTTTAACCTTTTTATTTTGTATTGGAATACAGCTGATTAACAATGTTGTGATACTTCCAGGTGGACAGTGAAGGGACCCAGCAACTCTGGCCACGTCTTCCTTCACAAGCTATGCCCTGGAACAGCCTCATCCAACAGACACAGAACACAGGCCATGCAGGCGGTTTAAATTTTCTAGTAGCCACACTGACAACGGCAGGGCAGAGGGAGGTGGAATTAATTAATATACTTAACCTACTATATCTAAAACATTCATTTCACCATGTAATCAATATTTTTTAAAGTATTCATGAGATAGGTTACATTCGTGTTTGAACTCAGTATTTGGAACCTGGTATATATTTCACACTTAAAGCAATCTCAGTTTGAACTGCATTCCACATGCATGACAGCTACACGTGGCCAGTGGCTGCCACGCTGGACAGGTCAGCTCCAGTTCCAAGAAGATGCTTGAAGTTTTCCCCATGTGGCATGCTCTTCCAAACTTACTACGTTAATTTTCTGGGATTCAGCTCAGATACCCCTGCCTACCTCCCAAGCTATGCCAAGCACAGAGTCACATTCCATTAACTGTTGGGCCAGCCGCCATCCCACTTCCCAAAGCACACTGAACTTATCTGTGCACGTGTGTCTCCAATGCTACAATACTAGTTACCCCAGAACAAAAGCCTACCAGATGTACTCGTCTTCATATGCCAAGCACCCGGCAAAATGCTTGTGCATAGCAGCAGACAATTAAACCTTCGCTGAATTAAACTGATTCAGAGTAGTACATGTACCAATGAAATCAGAGTTGTACGTTTAAATTCTGGGTTCCTGAGTGAACATTTTATATCCTTGGTTAACAAAAAAGAATGCAAAGACAGACTGCAAACATACCCAATCTATTTAAGTGCAGAGCCTGGTTGTGAAAACATTTACCTGTGGTAGACCGTGAGTAGAATAAAGAAATTTAAAATTTGAAGTTATAAGGGATCGTGGTATGAGCTAATTATTTCAGATATAAAGAGAAAAGAGGTGAAATAATTTAAATGGCAAATACAAATGTACACAACTAATGAAGGCAGAACTAGCACCATAACCTGGGTCCCTGCAGTTTTCCATTACACAGTTGGCTTGTGTGGCTGTGTCAACAAGTCACGTTAATCAAATAAAATTTGTCATTAAAATTCATTTAAAATTTGAGAAAGCCTGTACGATTGAGAATCTAGCTGTTTGTTATCACTGCTGTCCACTCTTTTCCAGGCGGCGTGGCAGAAAACAGACCGCTCAGCAAACACTGCCCCTGGGCTCCTCCTGGTCCTGATGCCGTCCCTCGGGCCGAGGATGGGTTCTGTCCACAAAGCTTGGGAGGGGCACAATAGCTCAGGGGTGTGGCGTCCAGGAGGCGGGGCGCTACCTCCAGCCTCCTCTCCCAGAGCCTGCAGCCAGCGTGGGGATGGTGTGGCACAGGCTGGGAGGGTCTGCGACGCTGAGCTACCAAACAGAAGTGTCAGCCCTCACGAGGGCAAGATACGAACTCTGCTGCTGCTGCTGCTGCTGCTGCTGCTGCTAAGTCGCTTCAGTCGTGTCTGACTCTGTGCGACCCCACAGATGGCAGCCCACCAGGCTCCGCCGTCCCTGGGATTCTCCAGGCAAGAACACTGGAGTGGGTTGCCATTTCCTTCTCCAGTGCATGAAAGTGAAAAGTGAAAGGGAAGTCGCTCAGTCGTGTCTGACTCTTCGCGACCCCATGGACTGCAGCCTACCAGGCTCCTCCGTCCATGGGATTTTCCAGGCAAGAGGACTGGAGCGGGGTGCCATTGCCTTCTCTGGACACGAACTCTGGTTGTGCCGAATTACCCAGATTCTGAAGGTGTTTCTCAGTGGCAGCAGTTCATGTTTAATTACCCTGAATAATAACCAACAGAAAACTAAATTACAGATCTAAGAGCCTGTACCTTGAAATTGAGTGCTTCGGCAAATGTAATTAACATTATTCTAAATTACTGAAAGGGCTTCCCAGGTGGCGCTAGTGGTCAAGAACCCACCTGCCAATGCAGGTAGACATAACAGACTCAGGTTCAATCCCTGGGTTGGGAAGATCCCCCTGGAGGAGGGCCTGGCAACCCACTCCAGTGTGCTCGCCTGGAGAATCCCATGGACAGAGGAGTCTGGCGGGCTACAGTTCTAAGGTTGCAAAGAGTTGGACACGGCTGAAGCAACTTGGCACTAAGCACTAAATTACTAAATGGGAATCCACTTTACAATATTCTCTGCTACTATTTTTATTTTATGGTGACACAATAAACTTACCTCAAATGAAGACGTATCAGGTGTAAGATATGGTTAGAGACACACAATTGTCAACGTGGGAAACACAAAAACCCACTGCTGGATCAGGATCTTAGCACCAATTACTTTATCCAAAACGGGCCATAAACATTCTTGTGAAGTGGCTACATCAGCCAAGGTCACTGTCTGGGGCTAGGATGGGGGTGTTCTTTCCATACAGGCTGTCACTCCACAAGGAATTCCTATCGGCAAAAGTGTCATGGAATGTCAAGGGGGACTTGGGGGGAGAATTAATGAAGTACAGTTTAAATCTCCTGACTCTACATAAAGGGATGTCAGTGCAACACTGTATTGAAACATTTGGAAAGATTTGAGAGTTGGCACCAAATTTCAGGGAAAATACTCTTCGCCATGCAGAGCTGCTCACAGCAATATGCAGTCATTTTGCAAACTGAACGCATGATTACTTTGTGTTTCAGCCAGAAGAGCTTCAGCCAATTGTAGGGTGAATACTCTGAATGTCTGCATTTTTACATTCACACTGGGAAACTTTTAGACACTTAGAACAGATTTTCAAGATGTTTAGACTTTTAAATGCCACCAACCCTTTCTAAACAATGGCCTGAACTAGGTAATCCCCAAATACTATTATAGAATAGGGGCTTCCCAGGTAGCTCAGTGGTAAAGAATCCACCTGCAACGCAGGAGACATGAGTTCAATCTCTGGGTCGGGAAGATTCCCTGGAGAAGGAAACAGCAACCCACTCCAATATTCTTCCCTGGAAAATCCCATGGACAGAGGAGCCTGGTGGGGGTCCATAGGGTCAGAAAAGAGTTGGACATGACTTAGCAACTAACAACAACAAAACATTACAGAATAACTATGCAAGGAAGGCCACGCATATCTCTAAGATGACCCAGATTGGTGTCTTTTTAACGTTCCTCTGAAGTACATTTCCTTCCATTAAAAATGTGTATTTGGTTGGAAAGAATTTCATTATAATTCACACAATTTGTTTTAACTAGATGGCTGGCAGATTACTTGTGCTTCATTTAAGGGTTTGGCTGAGTATTTGTGAATTTGTACTACACAGAATTTTCTAAAAATCAAAACATATCTGGGGCATTCCTAGATTCACTTTAATCTTAGATTTTTTCCCCATCCTTGATTTTCATCACCTTTTTAAATTTTTTTTTTCCTATTTTGCTTTCCTATAAGCATCTTCCCATCTATAACGTAGGAGATCAGAGATGATGCAATGAAGAGATAAGATTTTTTATCACATCTGACCTATTGATAGATCTTTACAAATCTAAAATATACCTCACAGAATCATGTCTTCTTGACTCTTGGAGTCTGTAATGGTTTGGAAAGCCTTCCCCATCCTGGGGACCCGGAGGGACCTGGCTGTGGGCCAAGTGACAATTCAGACAGCGAAGAGCCCCAAGGACTCAGTGTTCATTCACGCTGGCTGAGAGCTGCTGAAACAGAGCTTCAGCTGAACTGCTTCCTAGACGGGAGTTACCGTGAGGATCACCATCATTCTCGTCACCCTGGCCAACCCACTGCCTCCCTAGACAGACGGAAGAGGCTCTCAGAAGAAAAGCTGGAGGCGTGACTTTCACTCCTCCCAGGGCTTGCCAAAACCCTGAACAAGAGGGGCAGCTTCAGGGGCTTGTGGGTGAAGCAAGAGACCTCTTTCCATGCATGCGTGTTCATTCATCAAGACATTTTGCAGAGGTTTGTTCAGCAATTTTCAGATACGTCTAAGTGAACGATCCAGCCCTATTCTTTTCATAAGGGTATCTTAGGAGACTTTCCCAAGTGCTTTGCCAGAATCCAAATATGCTTTATCTACAGCCTTTTTCGGCTTACCCACACAGTCATGCGGGGCTTCCCTGGTGGCTCAGAGGGTAAAGAATCTGCCTGCCAATGCCAGAGACCTAGCTAGGTGTGATCCCTGGGTCAAGGAAGAGCGCCTGGAGAAGGGCTTGTCAATGCACTCCAGTATTCTTGCCTGGAGATTTCCATGGACAGAAGAGCCTGGCTGGCTGCAGTCCACAGGGTCGCAGAGTCGGACATGACTTAGGGACTAAACAACAGCACCACAGTCAAGCAACCACAACAGATCATGAGAACAGGAGGTTAGCACTCTGGGTTTCCAGACTCAGAAACCCACCAAGCAGGAAAAGGGATTTCAGTGGCTTACATAGCCAGGAGGTCCATGGGTGACCCGGCTTCTGATCCAGCTGGACACAGGTCACACGACTAATTAGAGGCAGAGCCAGCGCTAGAATTTACTTCTGCTCCTCCGACTCCCAGGCAATTCCAATTTCATTATGTGCTGCTACCTTCAGGCACCTCAATCAATATCAGCTGAATTAAAGCAAAATGAAACGAGGAAGGCCTGTCTCCTCCCTGGGGTCGCTAATAGGTTATTCTGACTCTACCTCTCAAGACCTACACAGCTCGAGATCCTGTAGGAAACTCGAAGAGGCTTCCTCGCGAAGCACAGTCATTGCTCTGTGCTTGCTTTAGTTCACTGTGTCCTCTGCCAAGGAAGTGATTTGTCCAGCAATCACGTGTCCCTCCATTTATGTTACAAACATTATTTGGCATTTCCTGGGTTACAGATGCTGTGCTGAGTGTCTGGGATGCGAATGTGCTAAAGACACGGACAGGTGCAGAAAAAGGACAGTTTAAGTAAGAGGCCCAGTAAGTGTGCACGATCTTCACGTGTTCATTCTTTTAATGTCAAAACTGGAAGAGATGAGAAACACGTGAGTCAAGATTCAATGGCCTAGAGAGGCTCCACAAGATAAGGAGGACGCAGAAAAGCCCATTTAGGGCCACCTTCAGCTTCTCCTCCAAACACACCTGGAGATGTTACCTGGCCTGGGAAATGAGTCTCCTATGTTTTTCTTTTCAGTTTCTATGGTTTGTAATTAAGTTTCTTGTCAGTTTGTATATTTTATTCTACTTTGTAGATAGGGTATTATTTCTTAATTGGAACTGTTCTTAGAGTTAGTTGGGAAAGTTGCCCGTTTGTGATTAATTAGCTTTTCGATTATTTTGTGTTTAAGAGCCTGGAGGCCTTTAGGCATATGCACCTGAAAATTAAAATTTATTAATGTTAACATAATGAAATCAAAATGATTTTATGTAATTTCATGATTTATATTTTGGGGGAAAGCTATTTAAATGTAATTTATAGGCCTTTCCCCCCAAGCATAACTGCTTTCACTCTCCTCATTTTCCTTGGCAAGAAAAATCCCAAGATTTCCTAAGTCTCTTCTCATGTAAAACACCTGCCCCTCGGCTTCTATGTTCTTTCTTGTTACCGTTTCCATCGCTCTACTTTTCCTCTGACTTGCTGCTTTTGACCAGCAGGTGTGGCCACGTGGTGGGGGGGGTGGGGGGCATGTGGGCACCGTCACCTCCCTGCCTCTCGCCCCTGAGTCAGTAAGTGCAGACACGTGGGGTGGGCATGCAGACACTGTCACCTGCATGCCTCTCGCCCCAAGTCAGTAAGTGCAGACACGTGGGGTGGGCATGCGGACACCGTCACCTGCATGCCTCTCGCCCCTGAGTCAGTAAGTGCAGACACGTGGTGGGCATGCGGACACCGTCACCTCCATGCCTCTCGCCCCTGAGTCAGTAAGTGCAGACACGTGGTGGGCACGCGGACACCGTCACCGCTGTGCCTCTCACCCTGTGTCTCAGTCCCTTGGAGCCCAGGGGAGGCCGGGGGGATAGCTGTGTCCCAGGGGCTCCTGCCTTCAGAGCCCCGGGGAGGAGGACAGGAAGCAGGAGACTCACCTGGACAGCCGCCCTGAACACACTGGAAGGAAGCCCACCCGGGGGAAGGGCTCCTGGGCGCTGGCCCACCGTGACTAGGCACAGGCAGCTGCCCCTCTTTACTAGGAAGCCATTCTGTGGGTTCAGCTGCTAGGTGGTGCCCCCTCCTCATGCGGCCTCGGGAGCAGGGCTGGGAGCCCGCTCCCCTGTGAGGTCAGGCTCTGCTCCGCCATCCACACAGCCGTCCGACTCGGATGGGTGACCAGGGGCCTCCCCGGCACGGGGGTCACCGAGCTGAGACAGGCTCAGGCCCTGTATTCTGATGGCTCGGGTTCCCCCATCCTTTCCATGAAGTGTGAGACTCCGTGCCCGCTGCTCTGGGGGCCGGGGAGAACCTCTTACAAGGAGGACAGCAGGCTGCCCCGGGGCACAGGCAGGGCGCAGAGAGGCTGAGCCGGCGAACCTGAGGGGCCGGCCGGCCCTGGTCCACGGCTGCGAGATGGACACAGCAGGCAGGCCGGCGTCAGGCCGGGAGGGGCAAAATGACCCGGTGGGACCTCCCCCCAGTGCCCACGTGGCTTCCAGAGCGGCTGCTGCTGAGTCGCGTCAGTCGTGTCCAACTCTGTGCGACCCCATAGACGGCAGCCGTCCCTGGGATTCTCCAGGCAAGAACACCGGAGTGGGTTGCCATTTCCTTCTCCGGCTTCCAGAGCTGCCATCCCTGAAAACGGAGCGGGGAACTTTCACTCTTGAGATAACCTCAGAATCACTACATTTAAAAAAAAAAAAAAGGATGAAATGAGGCAAAATCTTTGTTTAAAAAGAAAAGAGAGAAAAGCCACCTTGCCCGCTGATCCCTGCCTCCCTCCACCCCCATAAGACTCCCCCGGGTCCTGCTCCTCCCTGCCGTCTTCCTGGCGGCAATCTCCGGCATCCCCGGCCCGGCAGGCCTCACGAGATAGAAAGCTAAAAGTACGGTCAGCACCACCCTTCAGAGCTCCACCGGACATTAGAAAACAAGATTGGGCGACATCATGTATTTTGAGTAAAAGAGAAACAAACCAGAAGCCGTGTGTCTATATAAACACGCAAGAATATGCATACGCTGGGTGTGGGTTATATGTAGATGCAGTGTTGTGGATGCTATTCTTCCCAATAACCCGTTTTCCTACCCACGGTGCGCCACGGCCGTACCCATGTAAAGCAGCCGCCCGCTTTCACGGGAGGGCAGGGCAGCAGCACCGTCCGTTTGTCCCCCTGCCTCCAGCCTCGGCGCCGAGCTTGACTCATTACCCTCCTGACACCCCTTCCGTGCTCCTCCCCGGAAAGTCAGTCACCCGGGAGTTCCAAGGGCCCCTTGCCTTAGCCTTGAGAACCCATGTCCCCCCGCCCGCCCCCTCCAGCCCGTCCCCCATGTTCTGAGCCGCTCTGTTCCTCTGCCGTCCCCTGGGTCTCCCCTCCGTGTCCAGAGACAACCCTCAGCATCTGACCTGCCTCCCCAGAGATCACTGAGCGCTGAGCAGGGACACTGGACAATGCCCTGATTCAAAGAGTAAGCTCTGATTACAGTTTTCACCTCCCTTGAAAGCCATCATGATTATTCTCTGAAAACCAGAGCCAGCTCCCAGCTTCTACCTCAGCCTGCCAATTACTCATTCTTGTCTGGAAACTTTCACGTCTAACCGCTTTTTTAAACATAAATGAAAGTACTAAAAATTAATAGCTGAAAGAAGAGATGAAAAGGAACATGCTTCAAACTCATTTTTAGCCATTACAAGTCAGAGGGAGCCCAAACGTTAGTCTTTGGGGGAAAAAAAGAGAAGGCTTCTGTTTTCACGAATTGGTACAAGACACACCAATGAGATGACACGTCAGACCCCAGATGGGCCCTGGACACAAACATCTGAGTCACGTGTCCAGTCTGTAGGTCAACGTTAGCTGGCAGGACCGCACTCAACCAGGGGAGAGCTGGTTGGGCTCGGCACAGGGAAGTGACCGCTAAGATGCTGGATGCCATCCACTTTTTGCTGCCATATTCTGAAACCTGTCTTTGAAAGGCTGTGAGCGCTGTGTGCACAGAGAAGGTAGGTGGCAGAGAGGGGCTGGAGAGGCCAGGTGTCTGTGAGAACCAGTTTGTACAAAGATCTGAAACCCCAACCAGCAGTGTGCATGCACCCAAACGTGCAAACCCGGAGGACAGTGATCCTGGGCTGAAAAATCAAAGCCGCTGACAGCAGACACACATCCAGGAAGGGGGCACGCTTTAAATAGCCGGTTAGCCTTTCAGCCTCTCTCTGTGGAGAACTCGGCTGCCCCGAGCCACACAGAAGGTTTACTGTTACGGGCAGATCTCCCTGCTAGCTTCTCGTGTGCCGCCTTTCAGCGGTTTTCCACCTAGCTGCTTTCACACCTGCCTAAATGACCAGCCCCGGCCGCAGATGGCTTTTCTCACTGTCGCTGCGTCTGGGAGCGACATCTGCTCTGTCCCTCAGAGCAGACCCTTCCCAGGCCCAAAGCATCATGAGCAACGTGACCGACAAGCATGAAGCATCCCACCTGCTGTCTGCGTTCGCTGGCCTCCGGCTGTTGGCCGGAAAACCTCAGGCGGGGGTGGGGGTACTAGAGACCAGCCCGGGAAGCCTGCTCATGGAGCCCAACGAGCACACGGGGTGCGGGCTCACAGCGCTGCAGGCAGCACATGGCACGGCCGCGCGGGAGGCTGGCAGCCGGGGCTCGGCGCGTCTCTACCCAGCCCTGCCCTCCAGCGACCATCCGAACGCTGGCATCCACCCATCGCGGGAGTTGAGGTTCAGGCTCTGGTTCAGGCTCATGGTAAGGGGCTCTCCTTCCAGCGGGCCTGTGTTTCCACCTGCAGAGAAATTTCCAGGAGGGCAATTCTTCCGACCCCCTCGCTCTGCCCGTCACTGAGACCGTGTGGAAGGACTAAGTTCTTGATCGGTCCTTATTCCTGGAGGAGGCAGACCTCAAATGCTGGAAATCTGCTGTTTCCTGTGCTTCCACTTCAGCCAGAGGAGAGAGGATGCCTGATATGACTCGATGGACATGGGTTTGGGTGGACTCCGGGAGTTGGTGATGGACAGGGAGGCCTGGCGTGCTGCGGTTCATGGGGTCGCAAAGAGTCAGACACGACTGAGAGACTGAACTGAAAGGAGGGCAAGCAGTGATGGCCCCGGACAGAGAGGCAGTCAGGGAGAAATCAAGTGAGCCTTCTGCTCCCTCCATCTGCTCTGGCGTCTTATTCTCAACTTGCTCTAAGCTCAGGAGGGTAAGATATGACTCTTCTGGGTGCAACTGAGAGCAATTAAACTTGAATTTACAAAGTAAAAGGTTGATTTATTATGAAAATGTTCAGGGGACTGGTGGAACCTGAGGGGAGCCTCAGGGAATCATCCCCCCAGGAGGTTAAATATGACCCTGCCCCGCCTTCTGCATCCGCCTCCTCCTTCCTGTCTGGTCGGCCTGCTGACTCTCTCGTCTGAAGTAGGAGACTCAGCCATCCTCGGCTCAGCAGGTCCTCATTGCACGGCCTCAGGCACTGAGCAGGGTCTGGACCACTTGCTGTCTAAGACAGAGTCCTGGGCACACATCTGCGCGGCCCAGCCTGGCAAGGGGCCCTGCTGTCAGCTGCCTGGGATGGAGGGGTGCTCGCAGGTGACGCAGGTGAGTGTGCTCGGTGGAGTGAAGCAGGCGGGGCAGGGCTGGGCTCTGGGGACCATGCTGGAGACCCTGAGAGCCGTCCCCTAAGTTGCTGGGTAGAGGCTGCAGTCACTGGATAAGTTGCAGGCAGATTTGGGAAGGTTCGAGCGGGGCGGCAGGATGGGAGGGAGGCACAGCTGAGCGGGACAGGGCTGGCTCGTGTTCCCGTCTGGCTTGTTAAAACACCATCCAGGGCAGAAGTGCTGACGCGAAGGATCGTGTAAAAATTGTATCTTCATAAAACGACGTGTTTGCAGAGGACGCTGGCCCTCAGCTTGGCATCTCTGGTGTCTGCCTCCGCCAGAATCCCAGGTGCCCCCATCATCACTCCTGCAGCAGAAAGAGGGAAGGGAGCCATCCACGGGGAGAGCTGGGGACCAAGGCCGACGAACAGGAGATCCAGCCAGGGTGGCACCCAACGTTTCAGGAGGGAGTGACAGCTAGCTGAGCCAGGCTTGGTCTTTAAAAGAGCAACGAATGACCTTAGGGAGGACACTCCGGGACCCGGAAGTGGTACCCAGCTTTGCACCAGGTTTCTCTTCCTGCACGCAGTGATGTCACCATGCCAAGGGAACCAAACAGGGACCAAGGATCCTGAAGCCGGAAGTGCAGCGAACGCTGGGAACTTGACAGGGAAGTCAGGGCCTGTGGATTTCCTTAATGCACTGAACTAAAGAGCAGCGATCATCGCTACCAACCCACAGACCTCCCGCATCTAGTGGATGAGCAGGTGGAGCCCAGAGAGAGGAAACGCCTGCTCCAGGGTCATCCCCAGTCACTAGCAGATGGGAGATTAGAAATCAACCTTCTCGGGCCTCCTTGGGGGTCCAGAGGTAGAGAATTCGCCTGCCAATGCAGGGGACACAGGTTCGATCCCTGATCCGGGATGATCCCACACGCCACGGGGCAACTGAGTCCATGCGCCACAACTACTGAGCCTGTGCTTCGCAACCAGAGAAGCCCACGAAGCAATGAAGACTCAGCACAGCCAGAAATAAGCCCATGAATAAAATTACATATTAAAAAAAAATCAACCTTCTCATTCCACTCTTACCCAAAAATCAACCTTCTCACTCCATTCTTACCCACTCTTTCCTTTTCCCACACTGCCCTAATTCATGGGAGATGGAGGTGAAGAATCCCAGGTACAGACTGCATCTCAGGGAGTAAAGACATGGCTACAGAAGCGCACAGCCTGACTTGCTTCACCTCTTTCTGCTCCTGAGATGTGTGACTCTGAAAAAAGGTGTTTGCTCCAACCTCTCAGGTCTCGCTCTGGCCACAACTAGGTTGGAAGTCAGCCAGTGAAGCACTGGGTCAGGCATGATGTGATGACCACATCCAAAATGCCAGCCTCCTGGCTCATCCATGTTCCTGGTTCTCCTGATTTCATGGAGAGACCCCCAGCCATCATACTCTTGTCTTCACACTGCTGTCCTGCTGTGAAAAGGTGGGACTCAACCTGCAAAGGGGCTGCCTGCTGGTGGTGTGGGAGGGGACCAGCTCCGAGGAGGGCGGCAGGGGTTAGTAGCAAGCGAGACAAAGTAACGCTATTCTCTGGAGGAACTGTACACAAAGGAATGCATGGACCCCAGTCCTCATTCAACAATCACTCAGACACCACGGTCTTGAGTGGCTGGTGTGGGCGGGTCCCTCTGCTGCTGGGGACACAGAGGTGAACAGAGTCCTCCCTGGATCCGTCTGAAATCTGGAGAAGACACAAAAGGTGTGAAGGTCCCCAGACTGATGAGAAGTAACACCAGCCCCGTCAGGCTGCTCGCTGTCAAGAATCTAACTTGGCTAATCCGACTCCGACCTTGGCATCCCTGTTCCCCTGCGGGTGCTCTTGAGCCAGGACTAAGAACTGAAATAGCCAAAGGCCTGGCGATGAGGACAGAGGAGACAAAGGAAGAGCCTGAAAAGTCTCCCACCCCAAACAAACATATCTTCCCAGACAATCTAGAAAGATTTTCTTATCAGGGGAGACTGTATTTCCAACAGAGAACTCTAAAATATGAAAGAAATTAAACCATTTCTTATCCTCTAAGATTTGTCCCAGATTCCATTCAGTGAAACAGCAAGTAACTTCAAATTGCCTAAGTCAACAAATATTTAAGTCCTAAACAGCCCCAGAGAGATCCCCTTACCCCTTGGAGTCCCTGACACAGGCAGTCAAGGAGATGTGTTTGGAGGATTTTTATCCCTCTCAAAACTGGCTCCAGAGCTGTATAATCAGCCATAAGATCCCTACATTATAGCATCTGGGGAAAGGGGACTGCAAGTGTGTATTCACAATAGTCGCTCAGTTGTGTCCAACTCTGCAACCCCATGGACTGTAGCCTGCCAGGCTCCTCTGTCCATGGGATTCTCCAGGCAAGAACACTGGAGTGCCATCTCCTTCTCCAGGGGATCTTCCCAACCCAGAGGCTGAACCTGCATCTCTGGTGTCTCCTACGCTGGCAGGCAGATTCTTTACCACTGAGCCAACTAGGTGGCCCCGTTTATTCACAATATCAAACACTTAATTGGCTTCAGACGCTCCAGTTCCTGTTACAAAGAAAGATTAATGAATGACTTATTTGGGGTGGAGGAGAACAAATTAAGGAATTGCATTTTTAAAGCAGGTATTTTCTAAATTTCTACCTAAAATGAAACTAAGGATGATAAAACCACCCACATTTATAGGTCTCAATCAGAACAACGTTGAGGAAGACAATTTAAACACATTTAGGAAACGAAGTTCTTTCCTTTTCAGTGTTGATGTCTTCCTTATCACGGTAATAGTTACACCGGGCTTAAAACTGAGGGAGGGAAATCAAGTTTGGTGAAACACGTCGGCTTCTACTATTAAGAAAAGAGCACAATGTTCCTCTCACTCCTTTTTCTGACATTTAATCCAAGACAGTCAATGAGTCCACATACTGTCTAGTTTGTCCTCTGTCTCACATGAAGAATTTCATCCTCAACAGGCCTGGAAAAAAGATCCGCCCTTGAGAGATGCTCGGCACCCAGAGAGGCGGGATGGGGCCCGGCGCCTGCTCCACGCCAGCGTCCTGACGGCCTGTTTCCACTGCATCCTGCTCACATGAGGCTGGGTCTCACTTACCCCCTGACGGGTTGAACTGCGCCCTCCCTCCGTTCACATGGTGAAGTTTTAGCCGCAGGACCTCTGAGGGTGACTGCGTCTGGAGGCGAGGTCTTCACAGAGGTTATGAGGTGAAATGAGATCACTGAGGTGGACTCTGAGTCTTCTGCTGTCCTGGTAAGAGGAGATTAGGACACAGACACACACAGAGAAGACCCTGGGAGGGTCACGGGGAGGAGGTGGCACCTGCCAGCCAAGGAGAGACGCCTCAGGAAAAACCAGCCCTGTGACACCTTGACCTTGGACGTCCGGCCTTCAGACTGTGAGGGATGATGTTTCAGTGACCCTGTCTGGTCTGTGGGCCTCTGTTAGGGCAGCTGGAGTGGACTAATACAGCCCCGTCTCCTGTATGCTGTGCACAGGTGTCCAGCTTTTAGGTGGAACAAATTCACCAGCTTCCCAAAACTCTTCTTTGCTTTGCTGACAAAATATTCTGAAAGCTGAACATCTCATGAGGTCTGACTTTTAATGATCTTGGACTGACTCCCAGAACACCAACAGAGAAGTCATCATCTAAAAACATCCAAGAGACCATGACCCGGCTGAGCACCCTGGCCTGCCACAGATCAGCCAGGAAAGCAGGCAGCACGTCTCCACACCAAGGGTCAAAGAGAAGGGAACGCCCGCTCCAAAATGGAGAGAAGACACAGTCTGAGGTTGTGTGGCAAAGTCATTGCAGAGAGTCAGGAGAGGAATCAACTGGCGGAGGAGGGGAATTCTAATGGAAAAGCAGGTCACAGTAATTTGACAGGGAGGAGGGTCCATTGATGATTTTAACGAAATGAGTTTTCTCCAACATGGAGACAGGAGTGGAAGGAACTGAACATTAGGCCAGAAGAGGGTTTGCCAACATTTGAGGAGAAAAGAAAAAAACGTTTAATTCTTGCAGGAAAGACACTTGAGAGATCTTGAGAGAAGCATAGAAGTCTTCAGGCTAAATGTTTAGTCACTAAGCCTTGTCCGACTCTTTGCGGCCACAAGGACTGTAGCCTGCCAGGGTCCTCTGTCCTTGGGATTCCTGGCAATCACTATGGTGCTGAAGAAACAAAGGATGTGCTGTGTATGAAAGAATAAGGATTCTGGTTGCCTCCCAGTAAGTCACAGGAGCCGCAGGAATAAACTCCCTCTTTACAGGCATTTTCACATGAGTCCAGTTGTTATCTCATTAAACTACAAAAATGTTTACTTTCTTCTTTTCAGAGTTTCTGAGCCGAATTTACTGCTCTATATTATCTACTTAAAAGTCGACAGGTGATCAAAAGGTGAAATTATTGATAAAGCGTGAAAGTTAGAGGTCATCTCTTCCAACTGCTTATCTGAAAACCGACTGGCAATTATCGCGACTTAAAAAGGCTACTAGAGGGTGACCGGCAGTGAGGCCGTTTGTTGGCCAAAGTCCTTTGTTTCATTTCTTCTGGGCACCCTGGCCCCTTCCCCTGCAGCTCTGTGTCCTGGGCTTCACTACTGAATCAATTCTACGTCCAGCCCACTGCAATACACAGACAGACCAAGTCCCTAACTTTAGGCCTTGCTGGTTAAAGTCAAAAGAACGAAACTTGAATGTTCACAAGAGTCTCATTTCTTCATTCATTCATTCATCGCACATCTACCAGGTGTCGACAGTGTGCCCGGGACAGATCTAGACACTGATGCTACGATGGTGGAAAGAAAGATAAGTTCCTTGTCCCAGCAGAGCTTAGAGTCTAACTGGTGTGCTACACAGCCGTGCGAGGGTTTAAGGAAAAGGGGCACCAGGAGAGGCCCTCACCAGGTGGCAGGAGTTTAGCAGGATCGCCAGCCTCGTCCTGGAGAGCCTGCCAGCCCTGAACTCTAGGCAGCCAGTCAATCAGGGCTGATACGTGGATTGTAATCTATTTACTGTTCCCGCTTAGAGCGTGAGAATTTAAACAGCAAGCTCTCACAGGTCCCAAACAGTTCTGGGTGGGTTTCTGCTCTGGATCACTTCACCTGTGAAGACAATTCCTGTGAATCAAGCCAATTGCGAGGACATGAACCCCCACTCCCCTGTTACGGGTTTAATTGTGGATAAAACTTAACAGATGGTCTTCTGACCCAAATAAAAGAGCAGAGTTGGAACAGATCACCCAGAGGCTTAAGGGTTTATGTTCCATAAGGAGCCTCTGGCCTGAAGAGCAGGCTTCCGTCTCTCTTCCTTCCTCCAGTTCTTTCTTTGCACCTTTTGTGTTTCTATTAGACTAGACACCAGAAGCGTCAGCAGAACAGAGGCTGTGTTCGCATTTCCAATGCACTTTTAATTATAGGAAACAGTTGGCAAAATATCAAAACCCCATGTACAATTTCTTCTGGTTCCGCTGGGAGCACGAAGGTTTGCCAAGAGAGGAAAAACAGAGAAAATATAATAAAGTTAGAGAGTTATGACAATGCAGAAAAGGAAAGAAAAGGTGAACCATGGGCAGAAAAGAATGACAAATTTACATCTTCCAGCGGCCACCCTACCTCGGATCAAAAGCTAGAAACGTGGGCTCTAATACAAGGTGGCTACAATTTTCCCTGGGCTTAACCTGCAATCACATTTCTGACCTCCACAGAGTGCATAGTTGGAAAAAGACTTTATCATTTGAGAGGGAAGAAAATGAGGTGATGGGGGGGAACGATAAAGTTCCCCTCTTCTACCAACCTCTAGCACCCGGGTGCATCACCTCCCACAGCTGGTCATTTTCGGAGGTGCGATCCCAAGGGAAGAACAGTCACTCCTTAAACAAACCAACAGATTCGTCGGGTTACAAGGGTCAAACAGAAGGAAAAGATGAATCTGAACTACGAGGAGGCATGTAACAGAGGTATTTTCCATTGCTTTTTCCTCACCTCATTTTTTTCGACAAGACTATCAGGACACTTTGAACACTTGAGTTCTAGAGGGTGGGGCGGGGGAGAAAAGGGACACTGATCGAACCTCTCTGTGAGTCTATGCTTGAGATGCTACTCATCAGTCACGTGACCGTGGGCAGGCGACATGGCAAAGGAGACACTGCGGAAGTAAAGAAGGCTGGGACGCAAAAGGGACAAGAGTGGGGGTGCCCGGAGTCTGAGGATGGGCAGAGAGGAGGAAGAGCAGGCATGAACTCAACCCTGGTTTGCCCGTCCACAGGGGCCACCCTCTCCAACATAGGAAACGTGTCTCCACTTTGCTCCCAGTGGGAACGGGAAGATTGGGGTGAGGACACGGGGACACAGCAGGGCCGTCAAAAGCAGAGCTCCCTGAGGCTTGAAGAAGGAGACTCTGTAGGTGGCTGTGGACCCCTGAGATCACACTGACAGGGGATCAGAGGCTGACAGTGGACTTACGCCACAAAGATACACAAAATGATGACTCGCTTAAAGGACAGGACAGGACAGAAGCCGGCTCTGCTGTGTCCAGCGCAGTGGCCACACTGCTATGGTCACTTGACAAATTACATAAGCAGAGGCTGCAGAGAGAGACAGAAAACTGGTTTAGCAACACAGAATTTATCAAGTGAGAACAAATTATCTTTTTAAGCTACATTAATCGAGGCTCCAATTACGTAACAAAGGCATTGAAATAATCAAATTACATAACATTTCATAATCACCAAAAAAGAAGAGGCAGCAAACGCGCTCCTGAAGTGAACATAAGCAACGTGGGTCAGTGCTGAGATGAGTGATGAGTCACAAGAATAAGATAGGACAGTGTCCGATGCAGACCTGTCCCTCTAAACTGTCCATTTTTGGAGGCTGGAGACAAGACTGAATAGTACAAGAACCTTGAGCCCACCTCCTCCCACAAACACACCCAAATCATAACTCACAGCTGGATTACCATCGATAAAAAGACTGGAACCTACCAGAAAAAGACATTCTTCAGCCAAAGACATGACATCTGTCCATCTTTGATTCCAGCAGCCCCGCCTTCTGCAGCAAGGACGGACGCGTGCACGGAATCCTCCTGCAGTCCTTTAGTTCTCTCTGTGTTCCCGTTATCTCGCACGCTCTGGAACGCCATCGCCCTATTCTGGCCCCTGGGAACTCCTACTGACCATTCAAACTTCAGTCCCAATGTTACCCTTTGGGAAGCCTTCCCTGGCAGCCCCAGACAGGGGCTGTGCTCCCGGAAGCTGCCTCCGTGATTTGCGTGAGCCTTTCCTGCTGATTCAAAGTCACCAATGTGGGAACCACCCTCCACCATGTCCGCCTCTCATCTGGGAGCTCCTGGATGACACGATTTCTGGATTATTCACTTTCATACATGAGCCGTGCCCAGAACACAGGCTTGATGAATACCAGATGAAGAGCAAACAAACTCAAATTCACAGGAAATACGCCGAGTGTCATCTGGCACTCACAGACCTAGCACGATGCTTTACATATAGCAAATGCTCAGCAAATATTTGCTGATGTGAAAGGTCCATCTAATCAAAGCTACGGTTTTTCCAGTAGTCATGTATGGATGTGAGAGTTGGACCATAAGGAAGGCTGAGCACCGAAGAATTGATGCTTTTGAACTGTGGTGTTGGAGAAGACTCTTGAGAGTCCCTTGGACTGCAAGGAGATCAAACCAGTCAGTCCTAAAGGAAATCAATCCAGAATATTCATTGGAAGGACTGATGCTAAAGCATAAGCTCCAATACTTTGGCCACCTGATTTGAAGAGTTGACATTGGAAAAGACCCTGATGCTGGGGAAGATTGAGGGCAGGAGGAGAAGGGGGCAGCAAAGGATGAGATGGTTGGATGGTATCATTGACTCACTGGACACAAGTTTTAGCAAGCTCCAGGAGACAGCGAAGGACAGGGAAGCCAGGTGTGCTGCAGTCCATGGGGTCGCGGAGAGTCGGACATGACTGAGTGACTGAAAACCAACAATGATTCCACTGCTGGTAGAATTAAAAAATCTGTGTTCAACATAAAGCTGTGAGATGTTCATTTAAACAAGACTTGCAGTAAATAGCAATTTTGTAATAATGTTTGCAGAATAGATTTTACTTTTTTGGAGTCTAAATTTTGGGTCATCTCTTAATATAGGAAAGTCAGGATATATGCTATCTTATTAAATCTTTACAACAACTTCATGAGGTGGATGTTATGAAAATTCTGCTAACCTAACTGAGGATCACGCTACTAGAATCCCTTACTATTTTTAACCCGATTTTTTAAGGGTTAAGAAGAATAATATTCATCTCTGATATCTAGAAAGTACAAAAGCAGTGAGTGTTAAAGGGACAAGTCAGAAAGAAGATAAGATTATGATGGAAACAAAAATTAGGGATGATTATAAAATATGAATCAGGTAATTAAAATGATGAATGTTGCACATGTGTGTAGAAATGAAGCAGATGCTGGGAGAAAAAATTCTAAGGGCAGAGAAGGAATCCTGCAACACGGAAGAAGTACATCTCTTAGGAACTGGCAAGAGACAAAGAGAAGTGATTAATGACATGGAAGAAATCTGAGTGGTGGCTAGAGAATTAGCTTCAGTGGTGCCTGATTATTAACTCAAGGTCACTTCAGAAAAAGACAGATATTGAGAATTTAAGGCTAAGCACAGTCAAATACTGTTAAAAAAAAAAAAATTACAGCAATTCTGCTCAGCAACAAGGGCACAGGCCATGACTGGTAAGGATCCTCAACTCCTGTGGAGACAGTACAACAGATCTGCAGGACAGAACAAAATTTTCAAAAAGGCAAAAGACCCCTATATTTAATGTGCAAAAGTAGGGAGAGACACTTCACAAATGGCAATATTTTTAACAACACGAAAAATCTGACCTTGAAAAAAACAAAGAATGATGCCCAACATCACTAGTCATCAGAGAGATGCAAATTAAAATTACAACGAGGTACAAGACACCTGCAAGAATCTCTCATTAAGAACGCCGCCGACGCCCCCAAGCCAATCAGTAGCACTAGCCCGGTCAGCCTCGGGGAGGCAGCCTGCGGCCTGACGTGGAGTGGAAGGACTGGGGCCTCGCTCCGGGTGTCGGGCTTGTGGCCGACAGGGTGCTCGGGAGAAGACTGTGAGACTACAGTGCTGCGTCGCTGGCAGGGAGCAGCCCCCCACGATGCCGGAGCTGCGGCGGCCTAGGGGGCCCATCGCGGGGGGACAGGCTCTTCTGGCATCAGTGCCGCGTGCTGCAGCCACCCGACCCGACTCGAGACTACTTCAGCCCCATGGACTGCAACCAACCGTTCCTTCAGCGTCGACACTGTGAAGCTCCAGCAAAGATACCAGCAACTGCAGCGCCTTGTCCACCCAGATTTCTTCAGCCAGAGGTCTAAGCTAAACAGAAAGAACTGACTGACGATGTGAGCAGAGCTCTTGAAAGAGACGATTTTGAAAAAGCCAAGGAACTCTTAACAAAGATGAGATACTTTTCAAACGTTAAAGAAAAGATTAAGTTAAAGAAGATTCCCCTCTAATGGTTGCTATTTTTATGTTTTAAAAATAAAGTTCTTATCAATTAAAAAAAAAAATGCTGATGATGTCAAATGCTGCTCAGGAGGGGGAGATACTAGAAGTCTCATTGCTATCCATTGCTGTGTAACAACTGATCTCAAAGCCCAGTGGCTTGAAACAACAAACATTAATCCTCTCACAGCTTCTGATGGCTCAGAGTCTAACAGCAGTTTAAGTGAGCAGTTCTGACTCTGGGTCTCACATGATGTTGTAATCAAGGTGTCTCCAAGGCTGCAGTCATCTGGAGGTATCACTGGGCCAGAATATGTGCTTCCAAGCTAACTCACAGAGCTGTTAACAGGAGGCATCAGTTTCTAATTGGGGGTTGGCCAGAGGCCTCAGCTCCTCATCTCGTGGGTGTCTGCAGAGGCCTGCTTGTAACCCTGGCTTCCAACCAATCAAGAAGCAAGTGTACTTCATAACCTGAGCTCAGAAGTAAGGTCCCTCATTTCTGCTGTGTTCTACACTCAAACCAACCCTGACACAACATGGGAGAAGACCACACACAGGCGTGACCCCCAGAAGGCAGGGATTTCTGGAGGTCACTGTGCAGGAGGGCTATCACAGCCACACATCCTCAGTGGGAACACACATGGTACAATCACTGGGGAAATTACACGACAGCCCCGTAAAGTTAAACACAAGTTACCAGGGACCTTCGCTCCCTTCCAGTCCTGTCTGCTCAAGAGAACCGAATACACACGTCTACCCAAAGTTGTGTGTGTGAATGTTCACAGCAGCATCACACGGGACAGACCCACACTGGATGCACCCAGATGCTCACAAGCCGAGACAGAGAGACAAACTGTGATAAACCCACCACTCCAGGGAATACGACTTGGCAATTATAAAAAATAGAAGATATTGAACTGATAAATGTTCAACATGGATGAACCTCAAACAGTAAATGAGGACAAGCAAACAAACACAAAAGTCTATGCCCTGTTTGAGTCCAGTGACAGGACACGAAGCTTATGCGTCACATGCGTCCACTGAAAAGGGACTGGTGCCTCGCAGGCCTCTCTGGGGACCAAGGCAACTGAGCATTTTGAGAAAAGACGATGAAGGCTGGAACCAGAAGTAACGGCAGCTGGGCACTTCCCTGGTGGTCCGGTGGGTAAGACTCCATGCTCCCAATGCAAGGAGCATGGGTTCGATCCCTGGTCAGGGAACTAGATCCCACATGCCACATGGCACCACCAAAAAATATATATATATAGAAGTAATAGCAGCCAAAGAGAGAAGGAAACGGACTGAGCTGTGTCACCCAGGCTGAAATGATGGGACCTGTCAACTGATTGCAGGTGAAGGACAAAGGAGAGCTTCACGTCTGACGACTGGGAGGTCACAACACTGTGAAAATGTCAGATGTCACCTGCCCAGCAAGGCACTGGCAGACTCTCCTGTTTTAAATGGAAACACTCACCCCTCTAAATCAGAGCTTCCTACCCTTCCTCTCTGCTTCATTTCCATGACATCGTTTATGATCCTGTCACACTAGATAATGTAATTCACTCCTTCACCTTGTTGACTGTCTACTCCTACCAGACTGTAAGCTCCAGAAAGTAGTGTTCTGTCCTATTTTACTGACTAGTGTATACCCAGCGCCTAGAAATGTTCCTGTCACATAGTAGGAGCTCAGTAAATACTTACTGAATGAAATGGATAAAAGTAGTAGAAGAAATAAAATCAGGAAGATAAGCGGGCATGTGTGTGTTTGAGGAGAGTAAAAGGAATGATGGTCTGGGTTTAGACGCACCGAATCTGAGCTATTTCACAGCTGCAGCGGCGCCAGGGGACACAGGGGTGCCCGCGTTGTTGGTTTTCCCAAAGGCGAGGGCTGAAGCTCTGCAGATCCACGAGCTGCCCGTGAGGCACCGCAGACCCAAGTCCGCGAGCAAGCTCTTATGCTCCGTGAAACCTGCCGTCTTTCAGCGGGGACCTGGGGTCTCTTCACCACCGGACTCCACTGTGCTGCACCAGCCCTCGTCTCCCCGGGCGTGGAGACAACACGCCCTTTATGACGCGTGCAGTGATGACTGTGTGTGGTCGTCAGACAGCATCACGGAGCAACCGCGCCCACAGAATCAGCTGTAGGCGCGGAGGTCAGCGGAAGCATTTAGGAGGTGCAATCGTAGACCGCAGCCCTCTTGACTCTTTGAGCCGCGACAGATGGGCTGGAAGAAGCCTGGGCACCTGATATACGTGGAACTGGTGCAAGGCTCTTCACGAGGAGCCGAGTAACCGCCTGGCGGCCGACAACCTTGGAGACAGAGCCACAGACTCCCGCTGAGCTTCACCCTCAAAGCCTGAGCACTCCAACCTCCGTTGTTTGGGGGAAGATGGCGTGGAGATGCGGGCAGCGTTCAGAAGAACCGTTAAAGCAAAGGTCAGAGTCTAATATACAAGCTGAAGACTGACTCCAGAGCTCGGGAAGAAACATTTGTCCCAGGACACCGCTAACCCTGATACCTACTTCCCAATGAAAGGACTTGAAGAAATTAGCCTCAGGCATGACAGATGCTGCCTCCAGGTGAGAATACCCGGCAGAGTGGACACGGACCTGAGGCCCCTCCAGCTGCCCTGCGGCCACGGGACAGCCGGGGTGTCTTTCCCTGGGTCAGTACCTCCTGAGCCCACCACATGGCCGACAGATAGCGCACATGGCCGACAGACAGCACACGTGGCCTCCCAGGGCTCAACCCACAGGACCAAGCATCCCTGTGATGCTGGGATCTAAAAACCTCAGGCTGGAACAGTCGAGTCAAACCACTCGGTGTCCAGACGGAAGATGAGACCCAGAGAGGTGCACCAGGCGTGGGTACAGTCTGCGAGGGGAGCAGAGAAGAGGAGCACGTGGAAGGCGGGAGGGGCGCCCGCCACCGGGGCGCCTGGGCCGAACCCAGCTCCATGCCCCCCATGGAAATGTGGGACCTGGGGCTGTCACCTTCTCCAGGGTGCCGGGGGGAGGGAACAGCAGCAGGAGTGCCCGATGGGTCGCTGTAAACACTAAAGAAGGTCTCCAGGGGTCTTTCTGCCTCGGTACCAGCCCAGAGTGCCGAACGCTCAGAACCCGTCAGCACTTCTAGAGCTGGTTGGTGCTGCTACTGCCCTGATTCTTTTATCCACCAAGTGTTAGGGATTGATCCTGATAAAGTCCGTTCCAGGACTAAGAGACACTGAATTACTGTGTCTAAGTTGCTTCCTGAGCCTGTCAGTCTAGATTCCTTGGTTCCTGAAATTTCAGCTCCCTGCCTAAGGGCCAGTCACTAACTCTTCCAGCCCCCTGCACAGAGGCCCCGCTTTCTAGATTCCAGCCATCAGCACTTCTTCACCCCATGTGCCTGGGGCAGAGACGCCACCTCTGGCCCCTGAGGCCGGGAAGGTCCCAGCAGACATCCGCTCCCCTCGCCCGTTTGGTGGCCCAGCGGCCCAGACCCACACACAGGGCTGCATGTCCCAGAGGGAAACGGGGAAACCTTGATGTGCAAACTGAAAAACAAAAAACCAGAACATCTCCTCTGTCTAAGCTCTGTTACTTCAGCCGAGCCCTTCCAGCACCTCACGCTAACTTCTCTAAATAATCACCAGCATCCCTGGATGTGAACAACCAGGATCCAGCCACTTCCTGTCTATTGGCATGGGGCCCTCCTGGGGTGCTAACAGTATGATGCGGTGTACACACACACACACCCCTCACGTGATCACTGATCATCTGGGATTACTAACGGTACTACCGTTATCAGCTGATATCAGCTGGTCATGACCATGACCTCTGATCCATGGGGACAGAGGCAGATCACTGCAGGAAAGGGCTGGCTCTCGGTGGCATGTTCACGCCATCACGTGATGGATACGGGGCTGACAGGTGCCCACGGGGAGTGGGTGTGAGAAGCCTGCAACCCCCAGGCTGGTCTCCTGACGTCCCGCTGGGCTCAGGGCTCCGGATGAAAGAAGACTCGCTGCCCAGCAGCAGGTCACACACGAGCCCTGAAGGCGCGCCAATCAACACAGTGTCGGCTGAGCTCCCTCATAAGCCGAACAATAACTGATGACACTTCTGATTGCGGGGCACCGTCCCCGGAGCGCTGACCTGGATCTCCACCCCATCGCCAAGCTCAACAAATGTTTAGCGTGGATTTTTCACACAGTTACTACAGGATGAGCACCAACGGGAACAGAAGGTTAAGTTGAGAACAAGTCAGAGGGATGACAGACAGGAAATTCAGGGCCCAGAGAGCTTCCCTTCACTGGGCAACGATTATCCAAATGTAGGGTCACACTTCATGAACGTCCTGCAAAAAGGATGATGACCCTTCTTCTAAATAAAGCTTCTAAAGGGAAGCTTTCTCAGAATGAATCATAACGCGCCGTAGCTGAGCTGCAGTATTAGCAGTGAGCTTGAGAGTGGCCAGGCCTGCAGCAGGACTTCAGAGTCACTGACTCTTCACCGCATCCTCGGGAGAGGTGAGCTCTTCTCTTCCCCATTCTACGGGCGCGTGAACAGAGGCTCGGAAACAGTCAACAACTCGTCTCGGGCCATCAGGCTAGTTAGCGGCAAAGTTAGGGTTTGACCAAATTCTAGAAGAGGGCTGCCCCCAGAGCTTTCCATGCTCTGGGGATACTCTGTCCTCCTGCCCCGTTCCGCTGCCATCAGGCCCGTGTGGCGACGGGGTACCTGGAATGTGGCTGACGTTAGTAGGAACTGAAATTCAATTTTCATTCAAGTGTCCGTGGCCCCAGGCAGCGAGCGGCTACCATGCCAGACTGGACCGAGCAGGTCAGGAGCAGGGGTCATGCAATTTGGCTGGGGTCTGCTTCCGTATAATCAAGAGCTAAGAACGTGCTTTATATTTTTAAAAGTTTTTTACAAAAGAAGCAGCAGCAACAGAGACAGCATGTAACCCACAAAACCTACAGCGTTGACGCCCTGGCCCTTTCCAGGACAAGTCAGTGGTCCCTAGCCCCGAGCTGCCCTCTCAACCACAGTCACTGCCCCAGGAAAAGAGACTGCAAACCCGCTTCCCAGTTTAAATCTTAACAGGGTGAGGACGACATTAAAAATCACATCACGTGAGCACTTTCTATTTCCATTCTGGTGTGTAAGTGATCTGAGCCTGAGCAAAGGCAAAGATGCTGACCAAGATCTGGCCTGATTAATTTCTGCACAGTCAGCCACCAAAATAATGCCTCGCGTTTACAGACAGCCTCTGCATTCGTTATCTTGTGTTTTATTGAAAACAGGCTCCGGAGTGAGGATGCCCATTTCATAGAGGAGAACACGGAAACACATAACGGGACCCAGTGCTGCCTCCAAGACGCGGTAGTTCCAAGTCTACGAACCAAGACGCTGGGAGAAGCTGCAGAAGATGCCTCGGGATGAGCACCCCTTTGCGCTGGGCCCGCGGACTGCCCCCCGATTCTCCTGGGGGGGCTGTTCAAGCCTTTGGTGTTTCGTACCCTTTCCCTGTGCTCTACATGGAGCCATCTGACAAGGTAGCTGACAGCTTCATGTGGTTCCTTTACTTTAAGCTAATTAGAACCGAATGATACTAAAAATCTAGTTCCTCAGTTACATTCAGGTGCAGCTTCAGCTTAAGGCCACATGTGGTCAGTGGCCACCATACTGGACAGGATGGAGGACATTCCCGTTAGCGCTGAAAGTTCTGGTCGACAGTGTTGTGGTCTGAACCCTTTATTCGCACAACCCTGGCCAAGTGGACATGAGATGCAGGGGACCGTGCTTCCTCCGACTCCTGACAGCTCCCACGGCCCAGGGCCACCACCCCAGGGACCACCCCAGTGACTTCCAGCAGTGACTCACCCTTCACGGCCCCACACGCTGAACTCCCCGGGATCACTTCCTGAACGCTTCCCTCCACAGGTCCCCTTCGCTCATCTCACAACTGAGTCACTTACTCATGTGCCAGGAAGTTTTACTCGACAACATAAACCACCAAACCAGCAGGACTCTACATACGTTGCTCAAGTTACTTCATTTATCGCACCAACAGCCCAGCTCGGTTAAACGGTACTTCATCAAACCCAAGCCACCACTGACTGTAAGATCCCACTGCAGGTTTTATTCGGAGAAGGCAATGGCACCCACTCCAGTACTCATGCCTGGAAAATCCCATGGGGGAGGAGCCTGGTAGGCTGCAGTCCATGGGGTCACTAAGAGTCGGACACGACTGAGCGACTTCACTTTCACTTTTCACTTTCATGCGTTGGAGAAGGAAATGGCAACCCACTCCAGTGTTCTTGCCTGGAGAATCCCAGGGATGGGGGAGCCTGGTGGGCTGCCGTCTGTGGGGTCGCACAGAGTTGGACACGACTGAAGGGACTTAGCAGCAGCAGCAGGTTTTATTTACCATTAGGAAATGCTGCCACAATAATCGAGAGATGATACTGGTTGTAAGACAAATACTGACTTCAGAAATACAAAAATGAGGAGGAAAAAACCGTCTAGAATTTTTGAAAATGTGGTATTTATCTCCCATCTGATTCCAAAAAAGATTTAAGTTAACAGGCCTTTAAGACAGATGGGATTATTCACATTTACCAATTAAAGAAATGGAGGTTTATCAACACCATTCTTCCGGATTCCATATGTATATGTTGATATACAATTATTTGTTTTCCTCTTTCTGACTTACACTTTACCCTGTATAACAGCCTCTAGGTTCATCCACCTCACTAGAATTTACTCAAATTCATTCTTTTTATGGCTGAGTAATATTCTGTTGTGGGTCTTCCCCCAGTGACTCAGAGGTAAACAATCTGCCTTCAGTGCAGGAGACAAAGGAGACAGAGGTTCAATCCCTGGGTGGGGAAGATCCCCTGGAGGCGGGCATGGCACCCCACTCGAGTGTTCTTGCCTGGAGAATCCCATGGACGGAGGAGCCTGGTGGGCTCCAGTCTACAGGGTGGCAAAGAGACACGACTGAGGGACTGAGCACAGAGCACAGAGCACAGAGCTCTGCTGTGTGTCTGCACCACGTGCTCTTACCCAAGGAACGGAGACACAAAGGTAGAGAAGGACCTGTGGACCCAGCGGGAGAGAGTGGGACGAACAGAGAGAGTAGTATTCACATATATGCACCAGCGTGTGTAAAATGGACAGCTGGCGAGAAGCTGTGTGTAACACAGGGAACCCAGGCTGGCTCTGTGATGACCTGGAGGGGTGAGACGGGGTGAGGCAGAGGGGGGGTGTGGCAGGAGGCTCAACAAGGACGGGATACATGTATAATTATGGCTGGTTTGCATTGTATGGCAGAAACCAACACAACATTATAAAAGTTACAAAACAAAAAATAAAATAAGTAAAATTAGATTGTGGTTGCACAACCCTATGCATATGCTACAGAGTTGTACACGTTACATGGTGAATTGCACGGAATGTGAATTACATCTCATTTTAAAAAAAAGAAAAAGAAATGGAGGCTCCTAAGGAAGACAGTCTGGGTTTCCTTGGCCCCCTCCCTCTCTACGTCCTGAGGCTCCCTCCTCCCTCTCGAGTAGGACCTTCGATCCAGAACGCGGTGTGACCTCGTTCACGCTGGGAGGGAAGTTGCAAGGACAGTCTTCCAGGAGAGGCCATGAATTCCTGCCCTTCTCACACTCGGACCAGAGGAGCAGGAGGCCAGCCCTGAGGGCTGCATCTCCAGGTGGGGAAATGCAGGAAGGTGAGGGCGACCGGGGAGCGAGTCTGGAAGCAGGGGAGTGTTTTCGAGACAGCCCGCCACACCATGATGTGCACCAACACACTCAAATATTCCCAGTGGAAGATGACCGCGCATGCTGAGGCAACCATGAGAAACGTAAGAGGAGGTCCTGGACCAGCCGCGCCGCTAACACAGCAGGCAAGGCCGGGGCTCTGACAGGCGGCGGAGCTGCTGGATGGAGGCTGCATCACGGTTTCACTGTCTGTCTGTTTTTTTTTGCCACATGTGGAATCTTAATTCCCCAACCAGGGATTGAGCCTGTACCCTCTGCACTGGCAGACAGGGTCTCGACCGTGGGCCACCAGCAAAGTCCAGCTTAGCTTTCTTTTGAAGAGTCACCTGAGTGGGTGCATACTCTGGCTACTGATGACCAATGATCAGAGTCCCCTTCCCATCCTGAGGCTGAACAGTAAAGAGCTCAGGGCGGGGCTCAAGCAAGAGGAAGAAGGGAAAGAAACCGAGGTCGTAATTACAGCTGGCACCCTGCTTGCGACTGACAGCTTGCGGTGCCCCAGGCCTTTTATTCCCCCTCAGACAGCAGGCAGCCTTAACGAGCTAATGTAATAAAGAGGGGCTGGGGCTGGACGCTTTGTGAAGCTGGCACTTCCCTCCCCTGTGACTGCCCCCTCCCCCCGGCTTATTAGCAACGAGGCCTGGCACGGCCACCACGTCACCAGGTGGCACCCGGGCAATGCACGCAGGGCTCCCCCGGGCTCTGGAGGCAGGTGGTACCCGACCCAAACAGAGATGACAGGGACATGCTGATGCCAGAACATTTTTCTTTCCAGGGCCAAGAGATGGAACTGAAAGGGAGGTGTAAGACGTGCAGAGAGGCCTGACTGCCTTTTCCTGCTGCCAGGAAATGCCATGCCGCAGGCTACCTGCAGAGGAGAATTTTTTAAAGAGTGCTTTCATTTTTAATTTTGCAAAATGGATTCAACCAACAGACTAGCACATGCACACACTCACCACAGTGTTTGCGGTTTTTCAATCCTCTATAGAGGCTGCAGGAGTCTACAGAAGCATCAAAAAAATAATTCAAATTCACCATATAGTTAAACCTGTTTAAAGAATAAAGACTTCAATCACTAAGACGATACTGATTTGGTAGCTTTGTTTTAGGTAAAAGTGGCAGCAGAGACTGTAATTTCAGGATGGGGGGGTGGCAGAGAGTCAGGAAGAGCGAACCAAGGGCGGGGCTTTTTCTAGATTGTTAACAATCTCTGAAGATCTCTTCTGAAGTAGTGTCATTTCTTTGCGTCGAAGGATTTTATCCCAAAGTTCTGTATCTCACCTTGCAATGAAATATTTTTACTTAACGCATTGAAACAGACACACCACTTGGTAATCTCTGAGTTCTGGGGTATCTCAGGCAAGGGAGAGGATTCACTGCAATGACCCACACGACCTCTCAGCGCTAATGCTTTTCTGGAACAACACACGCTGCTTCCATCACATCGTCGACATTTTTCACCAGCTTTATCATCGTGGTATCTGCTCATACGTGATCCCATGGACTGTAGTCCACTGGGCTCCTCTGTCCATGGGACTCTCCAAGCAAGAATACTGGAGTGAGTAGCCATTCCCTTCTGCAGGGGATTTTCCTGACCCAGGGATCAAACCTGGGTCTCCAGCATTGCAGGTAGATTCTTTCACCATCTGAGCCACCAGGGAAGCTTCTTATCATAAGTTAACTCACACTGAATTTGTGACAAATTACATCTTCCACGTCTCCTCATGCTAGAGCTGTACAATTCTTTTTTTTTTTTTAAAACCTATCTTAAAGGCTTTCTACTTATCTTTCCCATTTTTCACCCTGTTATTTTGAGCACATCATTTTAGACTATCAAGATTTTCTTGACTCAAGATCAAGTCACTAATCATATCAGCTGTTGCTCCCAGCCTATGTCAACTGCTGACTTGATAAACACATCTTTATCAAAGTCGCTGGTAAAAAGCATGAGCAAAACAAGTCTGAAGGCAGAGGCTTCACTATATTGGCCTGGCTCCACTGTAGATATTCCTGCAGGTCCACAGTAAGCTGATAGTCCACACCTGGAAAGATCTATCCATATAAATTTGAATCTAGGTAAAGCTCAACCCACTGTTCTCCATGGCACTCACAAGGGCCACTGGGGACATTTTACCGCATGCCTTGGCTACCCACACATACAGTGTCCCTCGTGGTCTCTGCCGTTAGACGGGTGTGAGCACTAAGGTCAGCGGGAGGGGCCGAGTTTTCGGCCGAGTCCAGCAGCACCAAGGCCTGGACAACCTGGTCCCAGCCATGGAGACGTCCCCAACCCAAACAACAATTAATAATCATATCCTCCTTTCACCCAGAACTTCACCCTCTCTACGTCAGGGGATGATAATCAGATGGCTTATATACCCTGTTTTTGCATAATGGTGGATTAAAAACCTGAGGTTAAGTCAGCAGAAATAAATTAAATGCAAAACCTGAACTCAACTTTTAAAAAACATGCCTCAAACAGTGAAAGCCTAAAATATGAGCCCTTGGCAACGCCCCTTCACCGCCTGCTTGAACTGCTCTCCCGGGAAGGGGCCCTGAACCAGGTCTTGGGGGGCCCGTCCCCAGAGCCACCAGGAGATGCTGTGAGCCTGGATTTGTGGTCTGTCTTCCAGGTGCTTCACTCGCTGTCCTGTGAACAGAGGGAGGGGCCTGGAGCCCCCCGCTGGAGGCAGGGCTTCCTTCTACATGAGCCATTTCTTGTCCTTTAGTCTCCTGGCCCCTCTTTTAGGGGTGGGTGTGGGGGCCTTGGCTGCTACAGACAAGGAAACTCAATAGTGTGTGTGTGTGTGTGTGCGTGTGCGTGTGCGCGTGCGCGCGTGCGTGCGTGTGTGCGCGCACGCATGCGTGTGCCTCTTGCGTGTGCTTGCTCTCTACAGTGAGGAGGGAGATTTAAGAGACCAGACACCGACCGGTCCCTGGTCCTCCCAACCATCCTTCCCGGCCCTGTTCCTCAGGAGCGGAGGCTGCACTAGGACGGGTGGATCATGATGGCAAGCTGATGCCCACCTGAGGTTACCAGACCCAGGTGTAGCCGTGTAGGTGTCGGCTTAACTGTTTTAAAACTGTTAAGTTAACCTTTAAAATTAAGTTGTAAGAGAGTCAACGCTATGAGCTCAAACCAGAATGATGTTTTCTTTACTATTCTGGAATTTTATATAAAGGACACCATCTGAACCGGGTCGCTACACAGGGCTTTGGCAGTTGCTTTATTATGCAGAGACTTGGGCTGTAACAGCATTTGCTACAAGAGGCGATGACTTTTCTAGAGAGAATTGCAAAAGCAGAACGGAGGGAAGCACTTCCTGCTGAGTTATCAAGGGTCAGCGTGGCTGTGCGCAGTCAGGGGAGGGAACACAAGCAGGGAGCCCTGGCCGGGGTCCACGGCAGTGAGCCACTTAGGGCCGGGGTGTAGGGAGGGCAACTACAGGCTGGGAAACAGGTCAACAGTAAAGAGCGGCCGCCTGAATGAGAAAGAGCTGGTCCTGCAAATCCCGGGGGGAAGAGTGTTGGAGGCAAGGACAGCAACATCAGGCACCCGGATGTTCACAACAGCCAAGACAGCCAAACAACCTAAATGTCCAGCGACAGAGGGATGGATAAAGAAGATGAGGTGTATAATACGATGGAGTACTACTCAGCCATTAAAAGGAACAAACTGCTGCCACTTGCAGCCACATGGATGGACCTACAGATTCTCATACTAAGTAAAGTACGTCAGAAAGAGAATGACAAATACCACATGATATCACGTACGTGTGGAATCTAAAATATGAAACAAATGAACCTATCTGTGAGGCTGAAATAGAACAAGAAACATAGACAGCGGATAAGTGGTTGCCAAGAAGGAAGGGCCTAGAGGGCGGGATGAAGAGGGAGCTTGAGGTTAGCAGATATAAGCTTTTACATCCAGAACAGGCATGTAATGCCCGGGGAGAAGTCATTTCTCCCACCTGCTAAGAATCGTATCACTTTGTCCAGTTTTCCTCTGAAGGCACTTGTCAACCTCTACCTTGCATATGGCTTTTTGGAATGAGATTACAGAAACGAGATGGCAGCTCGAGAAGTGTGCAGTTACTCTAGTTTGGTAATGATGAGGAATATTTCACGAATGAAGTGTTCTTCTACTTTTATATTAATTCCTGGCAGAACTGAAGGGCTATTAGGAGGCTGACAGGGAAGGATCCTAAGGTTCCCAAATGGTCCACAGCGAGACTGGGTTTCTTGGTTGATGCTGTAAAAAGTGCTGATGCCAGTGATCAGGGAAGCTGTCTTCCAAGGGCGTCTAACAGAACGGCACCTGTGCTGTGCCATCCACGCAGTAGGATCTTTGCTGATTATCTTCTTGTACACGGCTGCCCATGCTACACAAAGACCCTTCGTCTTTACAGGCCTGGGTAGATTAGGCAAAAAAAAAAAAAAAGCAAGTAACAAAGATAATGGAATTCTCCAGGCAAGAATACTGGAGTGGGTAGCCACTCCCTTCTCCGGGGGGTCTGGAGGGACCGATCCAGGATTCGAATACACATCTCCTGCATTGCAGGCAGATTCTTTACCGTCTGAGCCACTAGGGGAAGCCCTATAATCTACTTTAGCCTGCAAATTAAAAACTGAGTTGCCGGCTTCCCTGATGGTGCAGTGGTTAAGAATCTGCCTGGCAATGCAAGGGTTCAATCCCTGGTGCGGGAAGATCCTGCATGCCTTGGAGCAAGTAAGCCTGTGTGCTACGACTACCTGAGCTCCTGAACCCTGGAGCCCGTGGTCCGCAACTAGAGAAGCCGCTGCGATAAGAAGCCTGCGCAGCGCAATGGAAGAAGCCCCCGCTCACCGCAACGAGAGAAAGCCTGGACACAGCAACGAAAACCCACCATGGTCAAAAAATAAAATAAGTAAATAAATCTTAAAAAAATAAAAATATAAAAAAAAGCACTGAGTCTTCTGCAAAATTCACTTTAAACAAGCGATGGACTGAAGAAGCCGAAGGAAGACTGAAAGAAGCAGCAGCGTGTCTGCACGTGTGATCCCTGTCTTCCGGAGCCTTAGGTGCCTTGTCATGAACGAGGAGTGGGATATTCCTAACTTACATGAATGTGCAACGGACATCAGTTACAAAGCACGAGGCTCTGCTCATGTCGGTTTGTGTCACCAGCCCCTTGGCATTGCTTAAATGCAATTTCTGCATTGTTAAATGCAGAAATATGAGTCCTACCAGAAGTAACATCTAAAACAAAATATAAAAATAGTACCCACTAGTTAAAAATAATGCCACATACGAACACATCTATGGGCTACAAGCGTTACCTTTTGATGCTGTACATATGTCGGCAGTATATGCAAATGTTAACATTATTAACACAAAACTCTGTATGTGTCAAATCTGTATTTGTATTTGACAAATTTATCTGTGCTCCTCTCATTTAGCAAGAGCGTGCGCCTGCGTGTGTGTGCTCTTAATTCTCCCACCCAAACAAACAAGCAGATTGACATCACAAGGCTTCTTTTTCACTGAGGCAGAATATCGAGCAAACAAATATTTATTCTGGGTTACTCAGCTGTGATACATAAGGGGATTCCTGACATGCTACGTCTGGTGCCTGCTTAGCTTTTACGAGATAATTGCATCTCCGATCACCTAGGACATCGCCTTAAATGCAGAGACCTGATTTTAAAATTTAAAAAACATGGAATGGGCAGGATTTAATCAGTCATGCCTCCATAAAATCACGGGGAGATATAAATAAATGGGCAATAGAAAGGTGCAATAAAGCAGGATTAATCAAACTGTGATTAATTCGGGATCAGATGGACCTTGGTGCCAGCTACACCGGGCCCCTTGTGTGGCCCTTATTCCCTCCTGCTCCTCCTCCCAGGCCTTCCTCCTCCTTCCCCTCTGCTCTCACCCCAAGGGCACCCTCCTCCTCTGTGGATAAACCTGCGGGAGAGTTAATTGTCACATACACGGGTTTAATCACACTGCCCATCACATCTGGGGGCCCTGCCGGTAGCGATCCGTGACTAATTGTTGTGGTAATTTTTCAATCATTAACAGCAGCACATATGCTGCAGACAAATCCCAAGGTGCCTGCTAAACCCCGGTGACAAGCGGCTCGCGGGCTCCAGGAGGGCCGGCACGTGCCTGGCCCCCGCCCCCCAAACCCCATCAGTCACGCACCGTCATTAGTACACATCGAGCCCCAGGATGTGTCCGGCTGCCAGGAGGCCCCAGGGGCCCAAGTGTGCCCATCTATTGTTTGAAAGAGGAAGGGGAAGACTGGTGGGGGGAGGGGGGAGGAAATTAAAACTCCACGTGGGACAAGTGGCCCAGGGCCTATTCTAAATTCCGCTGTTTCTCATTCACTTCGAGCGGGCTCCAGCCAGTGGTCTTTCTTGGAGTTTCTGCAGCAGGAGCTGTTTCCATGACAACCACGGTGCTCACTGAGGCTCACGAGGCAGCTTCCTGGGGCTCAATTCTCTGGCGTGCGGGGGTGCCGGACGGGGCCCCGTGCGCACTGGTGGGACCACCCTGCGCTGGGGGACGGTCCCGCTGACTGAAGCTGGCTCTGATCGTCGCAGCATGTGAGCCCACAGGAGCCCTCGGGGTCTGAGCTGCCCGCACGGGTTCCGCGAACGCTATTTAGTTTTCATTTCCCCTTTCTAAGGCTCTTTGTCGGCTAAGAGCAAAGGGCCACTGGAATAACTATCTTAGAAAACAAAGACTCAATTTAAAATAGACAGTAGAACAGGGCATTCTACTCAGTATTCGGTAATAACCTACGTGAGGAAACAATCTGAAACGAATGCAAAGAAATGGAGATATGTGAAAAAGATACATATATCTCTCTCCATTCTGTGGACCGGGAGGCCTGGCGTGCCACAGTCCATGGGGTCGCAGAGCGCCGGACACGACTGAGCGACTGAACTCAACTGATTCTTTTTCAGATTCAGTTATACATATAACTGAATCACTTTGCTGTACGCTTGAAACTAAGACAACATTGTAAATCAACTATCCTCCAATATAAAATAAAATTTAAATTAAACTTTAAATTCTAAAAACAGGCCGTACAGATAATGTCGTGGGTATCGATATACTGGAGGTGTGCAGCTCATATATCTTGCATTAAAGGAATAGTCAGGAGGAAATCAAATCTCCTGAGTTTTCCCTTTGGCTCTTCCTCAACGCAGGAATGTTTGGGATATTAGCCAGGGTAGGGAAAGGCCAGAGACGGATTCTTGGGCTGTGACTGAAATTCTGACTCTTCCTATGGAGTCTCAGGAAATTCCCTCTGTACCTCGTTTCCTCGAGATTCAAATAAGACCTACTTATCTTGGGCACTTAGCAGTGGATCACGGCACAAGGTCCCGGCAAGACTTCATCAGTCTGTGCGATTCATTTTCAGCTCCTCAGATGACAGCTGTTTGTGCGGCTCTACTGCAGGGAAACGAGAGGCCGGGCGCCCTCTGCTGCTGCTTCTGGGTCGGCCTCTGGGTGTCTGCAACCCGCCGCCCACGGGGGCACGCCCACTGTTCCCAAGCATCCTTACACCAGCGAGGAAGGCATTTACTGGTAGGACCAGGAGGGAAGGTGCAAGGGAGGAGGAAGAGAAAACAGACCGCAGGCTGACCGCTACAAGTGGAGCATCTCCCACCAAGGCGGCTGCTCAGAGCGGGTGAGAAAGGTCTGCGAGAGTCCCCAGCGCCTGGCTCTGCGTCAGCAACACGCACTGAAGGACAAGGAGGGAACACGGAGGAGAACGACGGGACCTCGCTGACCAATCTGTTTTCTAGAAAAGTCAGGGGAACAGAGAACCTCGTTTCTCTTAGATTTTGTTAACATTCACATTCACAGTAGCTCCTGACTTTGTTTCTGGGTTTAGTCTGAACAGCTTCCCTAGTGGCTCAGCGGTCAAGAATCTGCCTGCCAATGCAGCAGACATGGGTTCAATTCCTGGTCTGGGAAGATCCTCTGGAGAAGGAGATGGCAACCCACTCCAGTATTCCTGTCTGGAGAATCCCATGGACAGAGGAGCCTGGAGGGCTACAGTCTATGGGGTTGCAAAAGAGTCAGACACGACTGAGCAACTAAACAACAACGAACAACGTCAGGAAGGTTAGAGTCTGATTTATCGCCTAATTTGCATCAGCTATAGGTTAATGCTCTTTTCCATTTCTCCATCTAGTTTGAACAAAGCCAGAACCACACTTCGTAACACTCTATGAACAAATCCATTTTTGAGCCTAGATGTTCTTATTATCTCTCACCATGAACAAAAAGTTATGCAGATGAAAACGAAAAGCATTTGACATGATTGCTATTTTTTCCTCCACTCTCTAAGTAATGACCCTTTTAATAACATTTGAACACCAGAAAATACAAATTCAGTGCGGAGCTGACGTTGGACGGCAACTTTCTTTTAATAAAGAAATTCTGCTTCTTTATTAGAAATTAACTATTCTTGAAAGATGCTGGTAATGATAGTAATAATAACAATACACTAAATAAAAAAATATTCAAGCCTAAAATTCACTGAACTCTTGCAGTGTCAGAAACAGTTCTGAATGGTCCACCTGTGATATTCTTTAATTTTGGTAACTCTTCAAGGTCAGGACCGATATTACTGCCACTTTTGAGTTAGGGGGACAGGCACAGAGGGAATAAGCATCTTGCCATCGACGCTGTCACATAACTGACAAGTGACGCAGCCAGAACTCAAACCCAGGCCCCTGGAATCCTAAACCCACCAGGCTAACCAGTGAACTACGTTGAAGAACATAGCAGAATCAAATTCCCAAGCTGTTCGGCTTCAATAAAAGCTGCAATTATGAAAGCTCTGTTCAGCTTCTGTATCTCCTCCTTCAAACCCAGACCTTGTCTTGTTAGAAGCCAAGACCACGTATTTTTCTATCGCCTTTAATTTTTTCATGGAACATCATCGGTTCACCCTTGAACTGAGTCAGTGTCCCTGACGGAAACCCACCTGAGGACCCCAGGGTCGGCATTCAGAACCCAGCGGATGTGAGCGGCTGCATGGCCATGGGCCGCCAGCACCGCGTCCTGACCCGCCGTGAGCGCAGAAGGGCTTCTCTGGGCCCTGAGCAGTGGTCTAGGGAGAAGGGCAAGGACACGCCCAGGGGCAGGATCGGCCTCTCATCGCCCCTGAGTCTGTCCAGCTGCTGTCGGTGGGCAGGGGCGGGCACAGAGCAGAGGAGTCGGGGAGCTGGGGAGCAGGGGTGCAGCCGGGCCAGGAAGGGGCCTCGTGGGCCCAGGGCGGGTGAGGACGGGGAGCCCATAGGGGGGTGAGGATGGGGGGGCCCATGGGGGGTGAGGATGGGGGGCCCGTGGGGGGTGAGGACAGCGGGGCCCACGGCGGGTGAGGACAGGGGAGCCCTGACTGCGGGGCTGCCACTGGGTGCCCCCCAGGAGCAGTCAGACTGCAGGCAGCAATGGCGGAAGACAGGCTCCACTACGACCAGCGCGTCAAGGGCTTACGTCAGTCTCTGGCCCTTTTCAAGGACCTGAATCCCATCGGACTCACAACGGCTGTGCTGTGCTCAATCGTGTCCGAGTCTTTTCAACCCCATGGACTGCAGCCTGTCAGGCTCCTCTGTCCATGGGATTCTCCAGGCAAGAATACTGGAGTGGGTTGCCATTTCCTCCTCCAGGGGAATCTTCTCGACCCAGGGATCTAACCTGCGTCTCTTGCGTCTCATGTATTGGCAGGCGGGTTCTTTAGCACTGAGCCACTTGAGAAGAAGCCTCAAAATGACTAGACTCCAGCAACCTGAGATGGTCAGGAAGACGTATTTTTCACATCTCCCTGTCACACTAGCTGGAGAGGTGGGTTATGAGATACCACGACGAATGCACATCTATATCTGTAACCACAGACACAAATTCCAGAGACAGAAGCCCTGAACTCACACCCTCCTGAGAGAGCCACAGCCTGCACACAGGCCATGCTCCCCACCGCCCCCTCCACAGGGGCCTTCCCTCCTTTTCTCACTACTCTTCTCCAGTCCATCTGTCTAAGAACAGGAACCTCCTGCAGCATCCCGGGCAGTCCAGTCATACAAAAGTGTGAATAATTCGCTAACTGTGTGGAAATGAAATGGTTTATGGATCACACAGGGAATCTGTGATATGAAAAAGCTGAAAGATCAAACTCTAGAATTTATAATTGCGTGATTATGTTTTATGAGTGAAGTGGCCCCCTTTGAAACTGATTTAAAGATTCCTGGTCAAACTGTATTTTAGAAAATGAGTATTCTTTCTGTAATGTTATAGATTATCCTTAAATAGTTCTCTCTTCAATTATGAAACGTTTGAGGAGACTACGAAAGGGAATTCAGTTATCATAAGATACAACCTTACTTTACCATCATACAGATTCTCCTTTCATTATATGGCTAATTATTTTTCCTGTTACCAGCCAGGGGAAAAAAAGATCTAATTGGCATGCTCTGAAATACTGAGTTGACTCCATACTACAGATGTGCAGTGTCTCACAGCTTAAGATTTCTATTCTGCAATGCACTGCAGGATGAGAAATACCACTTAGAAAAGCATCGGCTTTGATGCTGCTGACCTGAGGGTTTCCATGACACTTCAGCTCTTGAAAGAGTTTACCCTGATGTGTTTAACATCACCCAGAAACCCTGGGTTAAGAATACCCCTGCCTCTCTGCCAAGAAAGGATAAGATGCCCCTTCCGGTCCCTTCCAGCTCTGACGTTTGGTGACTGTAGGTTTTCACTGCTGACCTCACTATCTCTGGTGGCCCAGACAGTAAAGAATCTACCGGCAATGCAGGAGACCCAGGTTCGATTCCTGGGGAAGGAAGATACCCTGGAGAAGGAAATGGCAACCCACTCCAGTATTCTTGCCTGGGAAATCATGTGGACAGAGGAGCCTGGTGGGCTACAGTCCCTGGGGTCACAAAGAGTCAGACACGACTTAGCGACTAAAGAACAACAAAAACATAGAGAAATAAGCAAAGACAACTGCATAAAAAGCTGGGCAGAATAGAGAAGAGAAGCCTAGTTTGCTACTGTACCTGTGGATAGCATTTGGCTCGTCACGACCACCCAGCGCAGAGCACTGACCCAGCCCCGGCCACACTCTAACTATGGGGACCTTTGGGAGACTGGAAGAGCACCTGTTCTGATCATTGAAAAGTGAAAGTGTTAGTCACTCAGGCTCCTCTGTCCATGGGATTCTCCAGGCAAGAATACCAGAGTGGGTTTGCCATGCTCTCCTCCAGGGGATCTTCCTGACCCAGGGATCAAACCTGGGTTGACTGCATGGCAGGGTGATTCTTTACCTTCTGAGCCACAGTAGGGTGGGGCAGAGACGGCTAAATCCTCTTATTTCATATCATACAGTTAAAAGAGAGACTAAAGTGGAAAGAAATCAGGAAGTAGCAACGTGGGTGTGTTACTTGGAGATGGAGCAGATGTCAGGAACCCAGCTGCCTCCGAGGGAGGAAGCAGGGACGCAGCGTGGAGGGGCAGAGGGTGGAGATACGGGGGGTTTGTCCTCATCCTGGTTCAGCTCTCTGACTCCTAAACTATGCAGTGAATAAACTTTAATAAAAAGAAAAATCTTCAAAAGGAAGAAGAAAAGGAAGTGGTCTGGACTCTCCCATCACTCCACGCCTGAGGCCCAGTGGGTACAGATGGATGGGACTTGTGCCCTGGGCCCTGGGGACAGCCAGCCAGCTCTGGGCCCACCAGCATGGGCGGCACACGCTTCCCCTTCACTCTCCTGCCCAGAGAGCCAGCCGGGCCACCGCAAACCAAAAGCACAAAAGAAGGACAAGTTCAAATAAAACTGTAGTTACAGCAATAGGAAAAGATCAGATACAAAGCGACATTTCAGAATAATGTGGGGTCAAATTAAAAATCATAGACTGGTTTTTAAAGAGAAAGAATCTGAAATAAGTTGGAGGCAACCACTAGCAACTGCCTCTATCTAAAAACAGCTATGAAAAGACCAGCATTCTGAGCTAAAGGTTAATTAGCTTGCCTAAATTCAAATTTGCTTCTGAAGTATCCAAGAGCCATGGTTTCCAGAAATACAGAGAACTGATTTCTTCTTCTTGAAAGCAGAGCAGGTCTGAGGAACAGCTCAGACGATGGCCTGCAGAGGAGGCACGTGTCCCTGCAGGCTGCTCTCATGGACCCGTTTCCAGCGGTTCTGTGGTTCTGTGAGCCTTCCCGTGTGGAGCAGTCAATGCAGAAGTTTTACAAAGCAATGTGTCCAGCTCAACGATTCCATTCAGTCAAATTAATATATTTGATCCCTTAATTTTTAATCTAATGCAGCTAAGGGAACAAAAGAATAAAAGCCACAACCAGCGCCTCTGTCAAAATTTATCTTCGGGGTAGAACTGTGCCATTTACACAGGCATGGCGCTTCTGCCCACAACAGATAAATTTGCACTTGCCTGAGTGAAATTTCATTCTTCCCGCAATCAAACTGCTACCAGCATGTTTGCGAACACTATAAATCTGCCCGTGTTGATTCTTAAAATGAAAAACACCAAGGGAAATAAATAATCCTTTACTCCCTGCCCTTCTCAGGAGTAAGAGACCACAGACGTTCTGACTAGGCAGAAGACACAGCGAAAATGCCCCGTTGGCAGGCTCTGGGTGGAGCGGCAGCTTCAGTGGACCTGGTGGGTCACAGAACTGTCCCAGGCTGACAGGCGTGATCCCTATGTGGAAAATAAGATCCCAACGATATGCTGCTGGTAATTCACAATTATTAGCAGTTATTTGGGAGAGGGGAGAAATTCAGATCGCATCCAGCTCTCAGCATTTGTGAGTTTCTGTGCATTTCAGACTATGGAGGGCGGTGGTCTGGCCACAGTCAGAAAGTGCTCCCTACCCAGAGGGTAAGGCTCCAGGGCCCCGGGCAGGAAGGCCAGCTTTGCCCGCCTGGGCTCCCTGCCTGCCTCCACAGCCGCAGGTGTTGTAGACACAGCAGGGCAAAGCCCTCTCCAGCTTGGGGAGCCCTCAATCACCATGCCCAGACAGACCCAAAGAGCAGGAGGCTGAGTTGGGCCGAATCAGGGCTGAGGGAAGGGCCCCAGGGGTCCGAGGGTGGGCGCAGAAGCATGAGCCCCTGGAGCTGAGCGGCCCGCACCGACAGCTGCGGGCAGAGGACCCACGACAGCCACGCGGAGGCCACTGCAGAGGACCCGAGTCTCTCTCCATCGTGACTCGGGGGCTTCGCTGGTACCAGAGCAAATATCATCAGCATCAGGGAGCTTTTCAGCAGGCCGAGCTCAGTCTGCAGAGCAGATGAGCGCAAGAGGCTGGAAACACTTGTACGAGGAGGGAGAGGCCTGGAAGCCCTTAAAACCACAATGTTTTTCTACTGCTATCGGCTACACCCCACAATGTCTGGTCTTGGCTGAGATGTCCAAGCACGAGTTTTCTTAATTTTTCTTTGACTTGGTTTCCCCCCAGAGAAACAGGAAGGAAAACCATAGGCTTATTTCCACGTCTAAAATCCAACTCTCCAAGAATTCGATTCTATTTATTTCAGGTCATTAAATTTTCATCATGTCTAGGAACCGGGTGCTTCAAGGGATTAAAAAATAAATAAATAAAACACACACAGGCCCTGCTGTCAAGGAGCTCAGAGCTAGAAGGTTAAACACAAAAATCCTCAAATGATACCAGAAGGTAAACTCCGGGAAATACGGGAGGAGATCCAGTCACAGCGCAACTCCGCAACCAGTCCTGTGGGTCAGGAATGTTCAGGGAGTCCGGTGAGCCGCAGAGGAGCCGCACCCAGCAGCCAGCCCTGCCCTGGATGGTGCGGACACTGCAGGGGCACGGGGGTCGGGGCGGAGGAGGCGGCTCCGGGGCCCAAGCGTCAGAGAGAGCCGTCGAACTGACTGTGACGGCGTGGCCACGCCTGGTGGGGGGGGACACCGGCCGGCAGAGGGGGTACCGGAGCTGTGAGCGGCCAGAGGGGAAAGGGGCTCACGCCCGCCCCCGTGACCACAGGCAGGGAGGGAAGGGCGAGGACAGTGGCTCGAGGCCTGGCTGGCAAAGCGGGTGTTCGTGGTCTGTAGGGCGGGGTGGGGGATCCTGAAGCACTTTTGTGTCACGACTGGAGCTTAAACCAACGGCAGGAAGACTCGGGCCAAGGCGAAGGTGCCGCTCAGCCTCCCCGTCTCCCGTGCTGTGAGACAGAACGCTGGCCAGGACGTGGGGATAGACGGGGCAGGGAGCAGGATGAGGGCCACCCAGTCCTCGCCACTGGCCCTTGCTTCCGCCTGTGAGAGGCATCCGCTCGGCCTGAGGGTGGGGTGTCCATCGGTCATCGCAGGACGGGTCCAGCTCTCCAGCCCTGCTGCCCGGGGGCCCTCCCATCACACAGAGAAGCTGGAGCCGACTCCACCTTCAAATGCCCAGAACACGGGCTGTGGCGGAGCTGGAGGGCGCGCTTGCCTGTGCTCTGCAGTGCCTGGGAGAGAGGCTGGCACACGGTAGGGGCGCGATAAACATTTGTTCAATGAACAAAGCTGAGACTGTGAACAATCCTCAATGTCATCTCAGGCTCTTCCTCTGACAGATGAGGACACGGAAGTGCCCCAGGACCCCCCTGGAGCCAGGCAGCCCATTGGTCAGCGGTGAGACCACAACCACCCCCAGCCTCCCGCGCTGAGGGTGAAGGTCTCGACACTGCCCCACGCGTCACCCCCGGTCTCCCGCTTTCTCAATGCCTTATAATTGGGAGCAATGAGATCAGAAAGCGGCGGTTTACAGAGCGAACCTCCGTGACATAGAACATTAAGGTAACAAACACCAACAGGGAGCTGGACAGGGGAGACATTCTGAGTTCAGGTCACTGAAGGGAGAGTGGCATTCTGTGCTTCCACGGCACCGCTGCCTATAGTTTCTGCGATTGCCTCCATCACTCTGCTTTGAAACTGCTCTGTAAACCACATCAGACGTTACTCGACTACCACCCTCACTGCCGGGCCCTCCCTGCTGGCTCCCCGGAGACCAGCACGTACCCAAGCTTCAAAAAGCTTCCCTGGGTACCCAATGTGTATATATTTTTGAAAGGCAACAAATAGAGACTTGTGTCACCTTTGGAGTGGCTTTTTGGAAACTTCTGCAGAAATTTAAAACCAAAAAGCTGCTTGGGACCCATCTGCAGAGTAAGAAACAAATAACGAATAAGCGGTAACCAAGGGCGTCTTCAGTGAAGACCAGAGAAGGGAGCCTCTCGATGACACCACTCCAAAGTGTCTGTGATGGCTGGCTCCACACCAGGCGCTGCGAGAGGCTGGGGGATGCTGAGCCGTGTCCTCACCCTGCCTACAGTCTTGGAGAAGCGCTGAGTCAGGGACGCAATCACCATCGGTCCGTTGCCATGGTGACACAGACGCTCCTGAAGACCAGGAAGTACACAAGGGCTTCAGGTACGTCCCATGGGGTCCTCTGCTAGGCCAGGCTGGTCCCAGCAGAAGAAAGGGCACGTGGAAGAACTGAGAGGCCGGGGTGGCAGGAACGCCAGGGGCCACGGGGGCGGGCTGGGTGGGGGCAGAGGGGCGGCCGGGACCAGAGCGCAGCAGGACTTCACCCTCCAAGCATCGAAAATCCAAAGATTATGAAGAGATTATAATGACGAAGACCTGACTGTTAAAAGATCATCTCTAGAAAAACAAGTGTTTGTGCTTTCAGAACAGTACCAACCACTTGAAATAAAAGGATGTAAACTAGGACATAAGGAAGGTTGGCGTGGCATTTAGGAGAGATGGCAGAAGAGTGTGTCCAGGCACCCGTGGAATGGAGGGCATACTTGGTAACCCCAAATGGCACTGATTGAGCTAACAAGCACACTTCTATGCCAAAAACAAACTGGGGAACATGATGTTTCTAGAGACTATACCAAAACTCAAAATGTGTTGAAAGAATCAACTAATGACTCAAGTCCCAATTTAGTGCATAAACTAAATAATAAAAACATCGAGGCTATCACAAACTAATCACTCCTTCTTCCCAGACCTCCCTTGGCGCCCCCAGGCCTCACCAGCCTCTCCGTCAGCTGAACTGCCAGACATCCTTGAAGGTCTCGGCCTACGGCCTGGAACACACTTTCCACGTATTTACACCTAGGCTGCCCACTGGGACTGTGAGCTCCTCAGGGAATTCCCATACACGTGTACCTCCTGGGTACCGGGTGACATGCCCTGCACGGCAGGGCTTGCCAGTGTGGACTTGTCAGGTGACCAATTGGTAAAAGACAGAAAAGGGGATTTGGAAGTAATCTGTGGATTTGGGTTAGAGATCTTTCACAATTAACTTCATTATACGTTAAGTAGAGCAAACTGTATCACACTAGTAGGAAAAAAGACCAAGGGATGTAAAAAAAAAAAAAAACCATGAAACTCGACCGTGTTAAAGACATCACGTCTCACAGGCGTGGGGGTATTTTCTCCCAGCTCTCTGTGCCCAGAATATTGAGCTTTCCCTTAAAAAAAAAAAGGGGGTCTGCTTTTGTCTTGCAGATATTATACTAGAGACTGTTAATTAACTGTGTTTCCCACTTTCCTTTCAGCATTAGGCAGCGAGAGCCAGATTTATGTCTCCTACAGCAATGGAGACAAACGTGTGTTTCTCTGCCACAACCCTAGCCCAGCTTTCTCCTTTTCCTATTCTTGTTTTCTTTTGCCCTTTTCTCCCTAAGATTTTTAACTACGTGCATCTCTTTCTATAGAAGTCATTATTATCTCCCAGCCTTTGTAGAACTGTTATGAATAAATCTAAATAATCAAATAATTAGGCAAACGATGCTTCAGCATCCCACAATTTGCTGTAGAAACTTTGGTCATAGTTTCTCAAACCAAGGCAGTTAACCCTTAGATAAGCTGATGTTCAACCGAACCTACACAGAAGGGCCTCCCCATCACCCAAAAGAACAGCCGGGGGCGGCGTGATGAGGGGCGCGTCTGGCCGCCTCACTCCGCCGCTTCCCCTGGCTCCTCCGCTCTGCGTGACGCCCGCCTCCTTCGTGCCTCTCGGCCGTCAGCTGCTTCCTCCAGCCTCCAGAATCCATTTCCTCCCTAGATTTCTGCGGCTGCGGATGTAATTCACACTGTCACATTTCTCTCCGAGGGGACTGGAAGCACTCCCAGCCAACTCACTGCCTCCCATCCCCGCTCCATCCAATCCATCTTTTAGTCCAGACGTGGGGAATCTGCACCAGAATGCATTCCTTCATCCACGCGTTCGATATCTACTGAAGTTTGCTCACTCAGTCCTGTTCGACTCTTTGCGACCCCGTGGACTGTAGCCCGCCAGGCTCCTCTGTCCACGGGATTCTCCAGGCAGGAACACTGGAGTGGGTTGCCATGCCCTCCTCCAGGGGGTCTTCCCGACCCCGGCATCGAACCCGGGACTTCAGCACTGCAGGTGGATTCTTTACCGTCTGAGCCACCAGGGAAGCCCAAAAGTCTGCTGAGCACCTACTGAAGGTGAGACGCGTATGAAGCAGCTCAGGAACAGTGTGGAGGCACAGCAGGAACCAACCTCCGCCCGGAGGCCACGCGAGCGCCGGAAGCCCTGGACAGAGTGTGCGTGGTACCTCTGGGCTCCCTGCAGGGGCGTCTGCAGGGGAGAGCGGGGCGAGCGGGGACCGCAGGGGCAGCCAAGGCCGGTCAGGAAGGACCTGAGGGGCCACCAAGTTCTCCGCATGACCATTTGGGAACCCCCAGCGTCCCTGTGGCCCTGTCTACCCTCCTGATCATTCCATTTCCAACCCTGCACCATGCCCTGTGCCTGCGCCTCAGGGACGCTGGGCACCTGGGCCCTCGACCTGAGCGGAACCGCCCTGATTCCATCACAGACACCTGTGCCCGCTGAAAACATGCAGAGCATCTGCTCAGTACCTGTGATACCGCAGCCGCTAACCAGGAGGAACTCACAATGGTTCCTACCCTCAAGGAGATTAGGCTCTCAGGGAGAAACCGGCAAACTGAGTATCACGCAGACTCCGAATAGATTCCACATACAGTGGATTCCACTGCATTAATCGTGGACAGCATTAGCCTTCACTTGGCTTCTCTTAATTCTAAGAACACTCTAGCAGGAATGTGTAGCTCATATGAGCCCGATACCATGGAGACAGATGTGGTCCACACCCCCAAACACAGGGTCAGGGCTGCAGGATGATGAGGGCCCAGTGGCCACTTCTCCACGGATGATAAAAGAAAGCAGGGAGCTAGAGAGCCCCAAGTCTTAGACAGTTCAAGAATCATCACACTGACTTCCTTGACAATTAAATACGAAGCAGAGCGTGTTTCGCGGAGACGGGAATAATTGAATTTTCATGAAACGCAAGGTAATGTTTGTTCATTCTATGTAAACACATACAGATTGCGAGTAAGGCTAGATTAATTCCTTCAAAGCACACTGAATTCCCACAAACATAACGAAGCTGCCTCTGGTAATAAAGCCTTAGAAGTCAACATCTGAAGACGTTTTCATTTATTTCATTATACCTGAAGTGGCAGGATAAAAACAAGATGAAAATATAGGACTTTTATATGTAAATTAATTCAAAAGTAACTTTTCTAGGAAATACACAAAAAGCTCAGAATGAAAGTAAACTCTGAATGCAGATCTAGGAACAGTAGTGACCCAGAAAGTTCTGACGGCACCTCCGATCACATCAAATACGACGTGACTGTCGGGGAGCAGAACCCGTCCCGAGGCCTTCCTGAAGGGGAGCTGAGGCGGACAAAGTGAGGGGAGTGTCTCGACCACCTTCGTGGAGAACCCCTGGGGGCTTTTCAGAAAAGCACAGAAACAGTGGAGAGGCGGCCCAAGAAGATCCGTGGAGTGACTGCTCGAACAAGTCCACTTCTACACTGGACACAATGGACCGCCAGGGGAGCCCCGGGTTCGCTTCTAGAGACACGTCCCACAGAGAGACTGGCGCACAGAATGCAACACGTCCACAGCGATTCCCTGAAACATCGCTCTGGACGGCAAGCTCAGACACAGCACAGAATGCCTCTCAGCTTAGCACTGGTAGCGCCGGTTAAACACAGTATGGCTCATATACGTGGTGGAGACACTCTCCAACACAGAGACCTCCAGAAGTTTACTGAGGTGGGGGCGGGGGGAAAGATGTAAAACAATATAGTATAGTACGCCACCTTTATTAAGCAGGAAAGAAAAAGAACATGCATTTGCATCTGCATTAAACACTGGGAGGACCTGGGAACCCCCTGCAGGTCCAGTGTGGGGACTCGGCACTTCCACTGCCTGGGGCCTGGGTTCAACCCCCGGTCAGGGAACTAAGATCCCACAAGCCTCAAGGCGTGGCCAAAAAAACCAAAAAGAAAACAGAAGGATCCAAATAGAAAAAGGAAAAAAAAAAAAAAAAGTGAAGTCAGCAGAAGGGAGAATACACACAGACACAGGCACACACAAGCAAGGAAGCGACCTAGAAATAAACTCTCATCATAAATGGACAGCCATCTCCTACTCGCCTTCCCCTCACCACCCCCCGCCAAGGACGTCTCCTGGCCGTGGTGACCCCAGCCTGAAGCTCCCTAACCTGTAAGCCAAGGCCATCACCCCCCAGGTCCCTCTGGACCCACCGCCCACACCTTCCCCCCAATCACACCGCACGTCTGTCCTCAGAGATTTGCCCCCCGCTTCAGAAGCCCTGTGACTGCTGCCCTCTGCGAGAAGGCCTGACCTGTCTCTGTCCTGGCAGAGTCCTGGGCAGCCTCCCACATCAAGGTCAGACAGCAGTTCTGCGGGGTACAGGACCCCCGACAGCCCTGGCTGCCAACGCCCCGCCCCCGGCCTGATGACCCACCTGGTTCGGGGTCTGCTTGGGACTGGACCCCTCATTAGACCACTCTCTCTTCGAAGCCAGGGGCGCTGTCTTACCCACCTATGCTTGCCAAGCATCTAGCTTCCCAACAAATGCTCCCTGTCTCCCTCGCCTTGTCCTCAAAAAACTAGCGATGAATGCTTTGCCTTCCCGGGAACAAGCGCCTTCACCTAACAAATTTTGCTTGTCTGAATAAGGTCCTCAAGGCGACAGCGTTATTAGTCATGAAAAGGCCTGGGCCCTCACGTAGACCTGCGTCTGGTTCTCTACCACACACCCCTCCAACTGCCTCATCACACGAGCCTAAGCCCTCCTGTGCGAGGGCAGGGGACTGGATGACACTGGTGGTCCCCAACCTTTCCAAGTCACAGAGGCCTGGGGGCATCTGGCGTCTTCCTCTGCACCCACCCCAAAAAGAAACCGCCCTTACGCAAGTGGCTGCAAACGCCAACGGGCAACTTCAGGAGATGCACAGAGTGAATGACGCCTGGAATCATTTCCAACTTAACTACTCTCTGAAAGACGGAAGGCTTAAGGTAAGAGGAGAAAAGATCTAACACGTTTTGATCATTTACCGAACACTAGACACGTGGCTAGGGCTTCGCAGATGGCTCAGTGGGTAAAGAATCTGCCTGCCAATGCAAGAGACACAGGAGACACAGGTTCAATCCCTGGGTCAGGAAGATCCCCTGGAGGAGGGAATGACTACCCACTTCAGTGTTCTTGCCCGGAGAATCTCATGGACAGAGGAGCCTGGGGGACTATAGTCCATGGGTCGCAAAGAGTCAGACGTGACTGAGCGACTGAGCCCAAGATACTGGGCTGAGCACATTATACCCATGGATTCATTTGTTCTCCGACCCAGAGCAGTGAGGTGCGTGTTGTTATTCTCATTTTCTAAATCGGGCACTGGGATTCAGGGATGGTAAGGGATAAATGGATTTGTCAGTGAAGGTCCATCTTTCTGGTCTGAAGCTCCCAATATTTTCTGCAGGGACACGTACACCCTCCCCGTAGTGGTCGAGGGAAGAGTCGGCCGCAGCCAGGAGGCACCAGAAGGAAGGAGTCTGTTCTGCCCCCCCCAGGCCCTCCCCACGTTACTCTTCCAGCACCTCCAAGACAGGACACAGGAGGGACGTGCAACCACCGAGACGCTCCCGCGCCCAGGCCCCTCCACGGCCAGCAGGGAACTCACCAGCCACGGCCAAGGAGGACGGGCCTTAACTGCACGAACCAGTGACAGGGCCACAGACCTGGAGAAAGGAAGGGCCCAAGGTCCCTTCGGGTCTGGCCTCAGGGGCGCAGGTCTCTGTACCCCAGGACCCTGCAGACCCCCTCCTGCATGCAGTCATCCTGCTCCTCGTTGGGAAGCAGACAGGCTTGGGCTCAGGGAGGACCCAGAGAGGCCCGCCAAGGGGAGCCTGAGCCATTCCATAGGGCTGGCAGCCGACAGCATCCAGAAGAGCTCTCTCTAAAACAGGAATAAAATGTCAGCTCTTCAACCTCCGAAGAGATCTGCCTCCTCTTCAAACCTCCAGGATGAGGAAGGAGCTACGCTGGTTACTAAGGTACCTGAAGGTACCAAAGCGGGGGAGGCGGGGGCGAGAGTGGGCACTGGAATCCGCTGCGGTCCTCTGGAGGGCGCACGCTGGTGAGCACACCAGAGCTCTGGGTGTCAATGAAGCCCGGGAAGGCTGCACGCACTCGCTGCCCCTGAGAGGGTGCCCTCTTCACCACACCGAGGTCAGGGCCCCGGGCGCACGGACCCGGGGGAGACTCCTAGACCTGCTGCGTGGGGCCCCTCCCTCCCCCATGGTGCCGTCACACTCCGTCTAGACTGTCCCCCTGGTCTCCTGCCGTTGAAGCTGCATTTCTTGGACTCACTCTCAACAGTGCTTCAATCTTTCAACTGCGTGCTCCCCCAAGGTGAGATGGAAGGTCCTTGACTTGCCCTCCACTCCCTTCCAGGGCAGACCTCGGCCTCCACGTGGTTCCGGTCCGGGTTCTCCCAGCGCTCCGCGCTAATCTGTCTCTACAGAACCTGCAGTGCGGCCGCCCACCTGGTGTGTCCTGCACAGGCCCGGCTCTTTGCCCAGAAAGATCCCCTCCTCGCTGTGCCATCACAGAGCCTGCTCCCCTTCACGGCTCAGGTCCAGCACCACAACCCTGGGGAAGCCTTCCCTGTCTCTCAGGGAACCTCCCCCTCCTCCGACTTTCCCCACAGATCCAGGGACACAGCTCATGACCTGCCGTCCCCACCACTGGACTGGGTGCCCCTTGGAGGTGGAAACCCCTCTGTGTCCATGGCCCTTGCATGGCGCCTGCCAGGCCGATACTTCACAAACATGTGTTGAAGAACCAGACGGAGAAGGGACATGCTGATCTAATACCTGGAAGCATCCAATAATGGATTTTGAGAGCTTTCGCCTCCTAATGCCTTCAAAACCCACAAATCCTCCATTTCTAGGACTCTGTAGACAAATAGCCTAAAATATCAAATGAATGTGCTAAATTATGAATGTTGATATTGGCTGCTTCCCTTCACATTGAAGGCACTCCTCAAGGTAAAACTGAAGAATTATCTTACCGTGCTTTGTCATTACTGCCCCAAATTACACCGCTGCAGGCCTCCTAGTTCACGACCAACCCAGCAGCCGATGGACAAGCGTCGCTCCAGGTGTCCTTGGGACGCATTCTACAGAAGGGACGTGCTCCTGGCCGGACTCTGAGTCCCGTAACCGGGGCTCTGCTCACTCGCCCAGCTCAGAGACACACTCCACAAGACAGACACATGGCTCTGCCAACTCACTCTGCCCCACACTTCATTGAGCGTCAAGTCTTCTTTTTCCTGTGTTTTGTTATTCCGCCGCTCAGTCGTGTCCAACTCTTTGCATATCCATGGACTGTGGCCGGTCAGGCTCCTCCGTCCATGGAATTTCCCAGGTTAGAGGACTGGAGTGAGCTGCCATGTCCTTTTCCTTCTTTTTCCATGAAACACCTAATAATATGAGCATTCTAAGTCATACGGTCTGAGAGATGTTACACTTGGCCAACTCCTGAATTACGTCCATTGAAAACACAACTTGAGAATCTGGCCTAAACTTTTGCCTAACGATGTCACTTCATTTTATCCATGGGCATGACAGTATGGCTGCTGCATGAAGACACTGCTTCCAGCCTAAAATGCAGAAACGAATCTTGAAAAAAATAACTTAGCAGATTGTGTTTATCCCCACGGTGCCATAAATAATTCCTAAACTTCCAAATTGCCTCTTTGCAGGGGAGAAAATAAAACTGAGCCGTCGAGTAGCAGCACGTCACTGCCTGCCTGCAAAGCTGCAGTGACTCCAGGAAGCAAGGGGCTCATAAATAGTTTAAATAAAATTCAGTTAAGTGAGCATCCTTTTTAAAATTTTTTTGACAGTCTTAGAGAGTTTCTTTAAGGGGTCTGGTCTGGGAAGAGACCTAATTAACCAACCAGAGATACCAAAAGCCAGTGCTATGCAATTTTCAATTGTTGTTGTTTAGTCACTAAGTCCTGTCTGACTCTTTGCGATCCCACAGACTGCAGTGCACCAGACTTCCCTGTCCTTCACTATCTCCCGGACTTTGCTCAACTCATGTTCATTGAGTGGGTGATGCCATCTAACCATCTCATCCTCTGTCGTCCCTTCTCCTTTTGTCTTCAATCTTTCCCAGCATCAGGGTCTTTTCCAATGAGTCGGCTCTTGGCATCAGGTAGCCACAATACTGAAGCTTCAACTTCAGCATCAGTCCTTCTAGTGAACATTCAGGGTTAATTTTCTTTAAATTGTCTGGTTTGATCTCCTTGCCGTCCAAGGGACTCTCAAGAGTCTTCTCCAGCACCACAGTTTGAAATCATCAGTCCTTCGGTGCAGTTTTCCATGTGGTGTTTTAAAACAAAACACAATGCCCTGTGGGTTGTATTAATACTGCACATCTCTGGCTTGTTTCAAGGCCAGAGTTAAAGTTAGTCACACAGTCGTGTCTGACTCTTTGCAATCCCATCGACTGTAGCCTGCCTGGATCCTCTGTCTGTGGAATTCTCCAGGTAAGAGTACTGGAATGGGTTGCCACTTCCTTCTCCAAGGGATCTTCCCGACCCAGGGATTGAACCTGGGTCTCCTGCATTGCAGGCAGATTCTTTACCAACTGAACCACTAGGGAAGCCAACTGGCTTGTTTAGGAGACCAAATAATGGGATCCAAGAGCTAAAAGGAAATCTGGAGGTTATATCATCTAACACCCTTATTTTATAGATGGAGAAACTGAGACCTTCAGGACTGGCCCAAGATTTCCAGCACAGCGCATGGCAGGGCCTCAGAATGGTTGAAAATAGAAAATTAAGTCCACACTGATGGAAGAAGGACAACTGCTTTATATCTGCTAAATACCTAAGACCTTAGATGGTGAAAATAAGACACAGGGCAGAAGCTCTGCTTTCCAGAAGTCTCCTATGGATAGAGACGATGCCACAGGTGGTATGGAACATATACTACAGCTACAAAAACACCAGAAACATATATACAGATTACAGCTTGAATCAAGTTACCAAAATATTTGCTTTTGTTACAATAGCAGAAATATTGGAAGGGATGGCAAGGATTCTAAGGAGGATCAGGAAGAACTGCAAAATATACAAAGAAACAAATCAAATTCTGTGCAAACGGTATAACTGGAGTGCTCAAGCAAGCTCCAAGCTATGTCTCCTAGTCAAAAAAGGGCATCCCAGAATCTGCCTTCCAAACACCAGAACTGTCACAGAGGGTGGGACCAAGCCTGACAGCATTAGGAGAGGGAAGGAAGATGCTTGAATGTCATTCAATATTCAGAAACCCCACATGGAAAATATGAATGATACAGCAGTAATATCAGAGACTTAAACCACTAGCATCAAGCATGACAAGCAGAAGGGTTATCTTTACAGAACTTGTCAACTTACACCCACTCACATTCTCTGATGAAGTGACTTTTTGGGAGAATGACATTTAGAAAGAAACCTAAAGCTACCCAAGTAAAAAATACAGATATTCCATTTATTAGAGAGCAACTTAAAAAAAGAAAGAAAGAAAGAAAAGCCACAACCTAGAGAATATAATTGTTACGTGTAAAAGTGACAAATAATTAGCCTTCAAAATAAATTAATTCCTACCAGTCAATTAAAAACAAAGAGAAAAATGAGCCCCACCCAAAATGAGCAAAAGAAAAGCTGTATGTGTCAAATAAATATATTAAAATGTGATCAACCTCAATGGCAGTTGCATGTAAACAAGACCACAGTGAGAGACTATTCTGAACTCACCAGACTGACCAAATAAACTGAACCAAGTCAAACGCTAGAGAGGGTGTGGAGCAACAGGAACTTTTGTGGAAATCGGCCCAACGCCTCTGGGAAACAACCTGGTGACGCCAACAAAGCTAAGACACTAAGGGCTTCCCTGGTGGCTCAGTGGTGAAGAAAGTTCCTGCAATGTAGGAGCTACAGGGAGACGCAGGTTCAGTTCCTGAGTCCAGAAGATCCCCTGGAGAAGGGCATAGCAACCCACTCCAGGATTCTTGTCTGGAGATTCCCAAGGACAGAAGAGTCTGGCGGCCTACAGTCCATGGAGTTGCAAGGAGCAGGGCACTGCTGAAGCGACTCAGCACGCACGCAAGATGTTCAGAAGTGCTGACTCAGCAATTCCACGGCTAAATAAAATGTAACTAAGAAACTTCTAGTCCTATACATGCAACATATACAAAAATGTACACAAGTAGCATCTGAAGCAGCAAAAAAAGGACAATGTAAACAGTCCACTGTCCATTAAAGAACGGATGAATAAACTATGGCAAATTCACCCACTAGAATTTGAGCAGTGAAAGATGAATGAAATGAAACTCAACAGGGGACAACAGAGAGGAGCCTCAAGCACCGCAGCTGCAGTTCTCGTGAAGAACTGCAGGGAAGGACGAGTAGCATGATTCCATTTGTTAAAGCACAAAAGCTGGGGAAAGTTCACTTGTTGACAAAATGCACAGAAAATCGAGGTAACGAGACAAAAGTCAGAACAGCGAATGCTCGTGGGGCAAGGGGAGTGCTAACAGGGAGGGACACTTGGGGGCTTCGACCTGTCTGCTGTCCCATCTCTTCAGCTGAGTGCGGACCCCGGACTGGCTGATTCAGTGAAGGACTAGAAGACAGAGAGGGCAGATAAAGCACCAGAATGAAGTCTTTCAGTAAAGGATAACTTTAAGGAAAAAGTTGTTTTATAATTAGGGAGACTTGAGCACATCATGGCAAAGAGTAAAAAATGAACAAAGGAAGAACAAAGACGGACTCACACGTCCCGATTTCAAACTTACTACAAAGCTAATGAAATCAAAACAGTGTGGACATCGGCCTTCCCTGGTGGTCCAGTGGTTGAGAATCCACCTGCCGATGCAGGAGACACGGGTTTGCTCCCAGGTCCAGGAAGATTCCTTGTGCTGCAGGGCAACTAGTCTGTGAGCTGCAACTACTGAGCGCGTGCTCTCCAGCCTTTGCTCGGTGACGAGAGGAGCCCGCGCGCGGTAACTACAGGGTAGCCCTGATCTCCGCAACTAGAGAAAGCCTGCCCAGAGCAATGAAAAACAGGCGCTGCTATGGGCGAAAATAAATAAGTAATACCAGTATGGACACGAGGAGGGGAACACAGAACAATGGAACGGAACTGAGAGTCCAGAGATAAAGGCAAACGTCTATGGTCAGCTGACTCTGGACAGCGGGACGGAGGCCCCTCAGTGAGCAGTGCTGTCTGTCAGACCCCCGCTGTCCTGCCCGGTGGGCAGAGCTCCCTCCTCACACACCGCAGGCCACCCCCACGAACGGCACGTGCGTTCATGCTCTGATGACACAGTCTCATCTTCCTGAACTCATGCCGAGTTTTACCCGGAGAGGTCACCTCTCACCATTTTCCGTGTCTTCCTGCTTGTCCGTTGCAGGACAAGGTGCCAAGTACAGGAACGGCACATCTGCTCACATCTAACACAGGGCCACAAGGTTTGTGCCACCTGGGAGCTCACCAACTTAGATCAGTAACACTGCGTGATACAACCGTGTGCAGGAGCTTAGAGACTGTCTACCAGAGAGAGGGACAGACTGAAAACAGGGTCACACCTAGACAGGGAGAGAAGCATCAGCTGTGTCAACTGTACGTCCAGGCAAAGATCAAGTACATGACCCCTTGCGAACAGGAAGCTTACTTATGCTGAGATGCTCACGTCACACTGCAGGGCAGCCCAAAGTCATCAGAGGTTACCTTCTACCCTGTGTGTAACCAGGACGAGGGCTTGGCACCATCTTCCCCAACTCTGCCCACCGTACCTCTGTTACAAACGTGTGCCACGTGGCACTCTAACCATTTATGTTTATGTCTGGGTGTGCTGTGTTGTTTTCAACAGCCAGGACAATGCTTTTTTGCTTTTCCACAGCCTTAGAAGTAATTCAAGAAATATTTGACAAATGAACAAAAGAATGATTGTTTAAAACTAGAAACTGTTTATGTGCATATTTATAAGGTTTTCCCCCAAAGAGTCAAGTTTTAAATTTTAATGAAGAGGTAAAGAAAGTGGTTCCGTTTTTTAAAAAGTTACTTCCCAGGACGGAGCCTTCTCTCCTCCCTGGCCTGTGTACAGTCTTCTAAATCTTTCAGTAAGCGGTCAATTCCTTCCAGGCATGATGATGGCCCACAGTCCCCCAGGGACGTTCTCTGTGCTCCTGATCTGTATAGTACCCGGAAGGACGGCAGCGTGAGTCAGCCCAAAGGGAGGTGAGTGTGTAGTATTTGGAGACATGACTCACTGCTGTCTTCAGAACATCTCCTCAAGGGAAACACAATCAAGTCATCAGGACAGCAGTCGCCACCCACATCACAGTTACCAGATCTCGGCAGTCGGAAAGCAATGGTGAAGGCACCCTAACTTAAGGGAGAAGAAATAAAATTCTCTTAGCTATCCGGAAGAGCCTTATCTTATTCTGTGCGCAAAAACACACGTACGCCACCGTCAACTTAAATGTGTCATAAAGTGTTTTCACTGCCTGTTCAAATTAGCAATCTAATCTTATGCTTTTAATTAAATACACTTGATCACAGAGATCACCCACATGGGGGCAAGGCCCCTCTGCGAGGCAATAAAGAACCGCTGAGCGAATGGAGCTTCGGTCGCTGTTGCTTTGATTGGTTCCAGCTCCTCATTCTATGTTCAGCAGAATCATGTATTTGAAACGACTTCTAGCCACTTCAAAACCATGCAATTTACTATTCAGGTAGCAGATAGAGTAACTGACTATTGTCAGCAAGATCTGGGCAAGGGGTGCTGCCAGCCATTCAATCCTGATCACCTTTCGGAGGCGCCAGCAGAGGGAGAGTAACAGCATCCACCCAGAGCTTTGCTGGCAAAGGTCAAACAAAAGCAAGCCTCGAGGGCATTTCGTGAGCTCCTGGCACCCGGTCAGGGCTCAGCTGACACCTGCTAGTGTCACTGCCCCATCAACCTCTTCAGTCCCCACGTATTTCAGCATTAAGCAGCACCTCAAGGAAAGCTATGACAAACCTAGACAGCATATTAAAAAGCAGAAACATCACTTTGCTGACAAAGGTCTGTATAGTCAAAGCTATGGTTTTCCCAGTAGTCATGTTTGGATGTGAGAGTTGGACCATAAAGAAGGCTGAGCGCTGAAGAATTGATACTTTCAAACTTTAGTGCTGGATAAGACTCTTGAGAGTCCCTTGGACTGCAAGGAGATCCAACCAGTTCATCCTAAAGGAAATCAGTCCTGAATATTCATTGGAAGGACTGATGCTGAAGCTGAAACTCCAATACTTTGGCCATCTGATGTGAAGAGCCGACTTATTGGAAAAAGACCCTGAAGCTGGGAAAGATTGCAGGCAGGAGGAGAAGGGGACGACAGAGGATGAGGTGGTTGGATGGCATCAGCGACTCAATGGACATGAGTTTGAGCAAACTCCAGGAGATAATGAAGGACAGGGAAGCCTGGCGTGCTGCAGTCCATGGGGTTTCAAAGAGTCAGACAAGGTTTAGTGACTGAACAACTGTAAGAACCGCAGAGATGGAGACTATAATGACTGATTTTAGCATTGCTTGGAACTTCTATTTTTAAAAGCTGGGGTGGTGGTGTGCGGTTTGGGAAATGCAAGAGGAAAGACGGTAAGAATGGCAAAGTGAGCTGAGGCGATGTGACCAGAGCCAGCCTGCCCCCTGACACACCACGGGAACTCAGAAAACAGAAAGCTGGCGGTCCTCGCACATGCTGTCTGTGGTTAGTGACCGCCTGGCACACAGTTTAAGGATTATGACTACAGACGTCAAAACACATGCCCGTCTGACAACATGGAGCAGAACTCTGTCATAACAACTTCAAGTTCAAACAGAAAAGCCCACACAGAATTTCTTCTCTTCTTCCTTTTCTTTAGTCTCTCTCTTGCAAGGTATTTAAATTTTGTGTACCATTTCCCAACAACTGAAAGCACCCCCTACCACCCTGTGAATCTATCAGACACATTTGCATCTCAGGTGTCTTTTTCTTTTCTTTTCTTTTTCTACTTTGCCATTTCCTCCAAGAATTACTTGACACGGCTGATTTAATTGTAGAACAGCAGTGTCATTAACGTACAATAATGACTTGGAAACCTGTTTCAGAGAGTATATTCAGCCAATTACTGTGCGAATAAACCTCATAAAAACCTATCAAGGATACTGGCAAAGCACGAGGAAGTGACAACTGATTCGTAACTAATCCTCCCTAAATTTGTGTTCTGAGTGCTCGGCCCTGACATCAGGTGCCCCTGGGAGGAAGCCTAGGATCCAGCAAATCTTTCGTCTAAAAAACAAAGCAAATCAAACAAAAGGGCCTTTTTTTTTTGAAGTTAGTTCCTGCTCAAGAAGACATTACAGCTCACATATTTGCTCCCAGTACTTTGCGTTTTCCATTAAGATGCGTGTCTTTGATTCTCTTGTTTCTTACTACCTTCAGTCTTCCTTCTCCCTCTAAACTTACTCACTCCATCTAGCATCACGGATGGTAAGATTACAGAGGAAATCCGGTTCTACTTGACCAGAAACTGTCTCTCTGACATGCTGGACAGCCTCTGTTTAAACATTTCCAACAAGGGGGCTCCGGAGAAGGCAATGGCACCCCACTCCAGTACTCTTGCCTGGAAAATCTCATGGACGGAGGAGCCTGGTAGGCTACAGTCCATGGGGTCGCTAAGAGTCGGACACGACTGAGTGACTTCACTTTCGCTTTTCCCTTTCATGCACTGGAGAAGGAAATGGTAACCCACTCCAGTGTTCTTGCCTGGAGAATCCTAGGGATGGCGGAGCCTGGTGGGCTGCCGTCTATGGGGTCGCACAGAGTCGGACACGACTGAAGCGACTTAGCAGCAACAAGGGGGCTCTCTGTTAATAAGTGGCTCTCACCATTTGGAAAAAAAAAGAAAACCTGTTTAATAACATCAGAGATGCACTTTTACTGGCTACGTGCTAGAGGCTGTGCTCGGCTTGCCTCCGCGAACCGTCAGAAAGAACCTTGGAGGGAGGCGTCTCTGTGCTCGTTTTAACCATGAAAAAACGGAGACTGGCGGGGGTTAGACAACGTGCTGAGGACGACACAGCTGTCGGCGGACGGCACTCCTCGCCCGCTGCTTCAGACAAGGCCCTCCTCGGCCACCTCTCTGCTCCCTCTTCTCCAGGAAAGACCTTCAAACGTTGGAAAACCGTCCGAGAAGCGTGTGGCCCGGAGCTGGGCTCTCCCGTGAGCCTTGCTTGGCTAACTGGAGAGGAATCCCGGAGCGGCCTGGGTCTGAGCCCAGGGCAGGCCCCACGGCCCAGTGCAGGCAGCGCCAGCTCCCCATCTCCTGTCTCCCTCCACCCTCATTCTCTTACCCCTGGACCTTAACCCAGGGTCCATCCTCAGCTCTGAGTCACCAAGAGGGACCGCTCTCCTCCGGTCTGCTGCTGCAGGAAGCCCGTGACCAGCCTGAGCCAGAGCCACCTCACTCCCCGGCCACAGAGGGCATGTCCTTCTATATGGGGAGGGGGCTGGGGGGCAGTGGAGACCATCAGCATAAGCCCCCCTCCTCCTCCTACTGCTCATGCAGTGACCCTCCTACCCTGATGCCCAATCTTAGCCAGCTTCCCCTGGAGGATTCACAACGTGATAATGTATTTTTAAACTTAAATTCTGACAGTGACTTAAAAAAAAACTTCACAGCTCTGAAATTAAGTTTAGAAATAATCTTTTTTTTGCGGGGGGGTGGTGAAGTTGGACCTTGTGGCTTGTGGGATCCTAGTTCCCTGACCCGAGGTTCTTGGCAGTGAGAGCAAGGAGTCCTAACCATTGGACCCCTGGAGAATTCCTAGAAATAATCATTTTCATGAAACAATGGTCCTACAGAGAAGAGCTGGAAAGATCCTTCTCAAGTTCCTACAGTCCAGGGAGAATTTCATCAGAGCCCCCGTTTTCCACTCCCCCCACATCGGGTGGTCCAGCCAACAGTGCGGGCCGAGGACAAATCAGCAAACATGACAGACAGGCCTATGTGTCTGACACCGTGTTCTCAGCACTTATGAAACACCTGCTGAACCAGGGGCACAGTTCCAAATGCAGTGGGAACAAAAAAAGGGACAACAGACTGGCTTTGTTCCTAAATAGTCTGGAAGACAGACAGCTCTCGTGGGACACGCCTCAAAGGCTTGTGGGTGATTCCAAAGCAGCCGATCGACAAACACGACACGGTAAGTGCAAACCCAACCCCCGGCGGTGACGAGGAAGAGCTCCAGGACCAAGAAGCCTCCGCAGAATCAGGTGAGAGAGACAGCGCTCTCCCAGAGCGCAGCACAATAAACTCCAGAGGGCGGTGCAAGCACAGAGGCAGGGCGGCGCGCCCTGCAGGAGGTGCAAATGTGGACGCAGACAGCACTCGAGTGGGGCTCCCTGGGAAGAGGCCCCTCAGCAGAGCCTGGGCCCACACACTGGGTCCTCCCGTACCTGAGTTTACCAGCTGCTGCTCCATCACCCCGCAGCCCAGAACTTCCAGCCATTCCCCGTGGAAGTTGATCTCCATCTCGAAGGAGGGATGAGTGAAGGGGAAATAGCAGTCCACCCATCTGATGTCCAGTCCTGCAAAGACGCCGGAGAAAAGCAGACAGAGTTACAGGCAGCCTTGCCTTTCCCGTAATCAAATCTGCTAATGACAGATTAGCTGATGACACCAAAAGACTACTTTCTGAGTAAAATAAATAGCAAATAAATTAATTTGAAACACTTTAGGGGGAGGCAATAAATCTTAAAACTTGTGAAAAACTGACCACATCTTTTCCAATACGAGAAACACTCCGTGTAGTTCCAGGACCCTCTGAAACCCAATCAATCACCTGTCAACCCTGTGGCCACCTGGCAGAGGAGAGAGTTAGGTCAAGATCACAGGAAAGGGGGCTTCCCAGGTGGGCCAGCGGTAAAGAACCTGCTGCCAATGCAGGAGACACAGACATGCATGAGACGCGGGTTCGATCCCCGGGTCGGGAAGATCCTCTGGAGGAGGAAATGGCAGCCCACTCCAGCATCCTTGCCTGGAGAATCCCATCGACAGAGGAGCCTGGTGGCCTGCAGTCCACAGGGTCATAAACAGTCGGACATGACTGAAGTGACTTAGCACGCACACACGGGAAAGCAGGTCATTCTGCTCATTTCTATAAATGCAAACAACATCTAAATCAGACCCACAGCCCCCTGAACTGGATCTGCACCAAGCAGCGGACAGGCCTTTTTCCACATCTCTTGATGCTGCTCTGCTCTAACAACTTTCTTAAAAAATTTTTGAGTCAGTAATATATTCACAGGGTTCAAAATCGAAACACTGTAAAAAGAATACATTTCCCTGTATAAACAGGCCATGAGTGAAAAAATTCTAAGTTTGTGAGGTGACTGGCATTATGTAAACTTACTGTGGCGATCCTTTTGCAATATATACATATACCCAATCATTACATCGTATACGAATACAATGCTCTATGTCAGTTAAATCAATCAAACTGAAATAAAAATAAGGCACTGTTTAGAAGTCTCACTGGCAAAGCGGTTCCTGGCTCCTCTGCCCCTTGAGTCCCTCTGGGTAAATTCCCAGGGTTTCCTTTTTCATTAACAGACGTGAGCAAACGCACGCGTGCACCTCTCGCTTCCCTGTTTCCTTACACAGAAACACCACGGTATCCCACACCACGCCTCTCTCACGCGGTGACACGGAGGCCCACACTGCACCCTCCATGTCTGGCCCCAGAGACGAGGGTGGGTCCCCCAAGCGCAGAGAGAGCGAGCACAGACCCGTGACCGAATCCAGCTCCACCACCGCAAGCCGAGGGGCCTCAGGCAAGTTCCTTAACTTCTCCCTGCCTCGGTCTTGGTCAAAATCGGAACATTCATCTCGAGGAGTTCTGGTGACAATTTATTAGGGTGTGTAAAAATCTTAAACACTCAATGGGTGATTTTCAAAACAAATGTCATCGCAAATCAGACCATGATCTAACGTCTCTCAGGTTTTCATAAAAATATGAAGAAAAAGAAACATTCCTAGAGCGCACGCTAAGGTCACTGACGTCCATTGCTTATTTACTATGGTGCTACACGAGATGGTTCACGGGCCTCCTTCAGTTCAACCTTTACGCTGAGGACAGGCGGCCATGAACACGGCACCATCATCACCCCCGCTCCCGTCTCACAGACGCAGGAGCCGTGCCGGCTTACACTTCTGTTCGACGTTTACTGTTAGAAAACGCCGAGATGCGAATTCAGCACCAGACGGCAGGCGGCACAGCCCTCCGCGGCCCTCCCCTGGGCAGACCGTGGAGGCGGACCCCACTCGGCTTCCAGGCCAAGCGCCCCCAGCCAAGAGCGCACCACCAGCCTCCTGCTCCCCACGCACCACGACAGGAATGATAAAACAGAGAAAACCACAAAGGCCAGGCTGTGATCAAAGACGAGAGAAGTACTTCCCCTGGTCAGAAACAGGACAGAAAAGCAAGTGGGCAGAGAGGGCCAAGCTCCGTGTTGCTGGGCTCGGGGTCCGCAATCCGGGAGGGACGCCAGGAGCTCGCCGCCTGCAGGAACACGCGCTGCTGGCCTGGGATCCGAACGAGGCCAGAAGCCTGCGGTCAGACGCTGGGCAGCAGAGGCACCCTGCTGGCGAGAGAGGGGACAGAAGCCGTCACCAAGCATGCTTGGGGCTGTGCCTCTGAGGAGCTGTAGGCTTGGGGAGAGCCACGCCCCGGGCGCGAGACCTGCTGCGTCCCTATCAGGGCTGTGAGTGCACCTGACGGGCCCCCAAACCTCTGCTGGACTGAAGGTCTGGAGAGCTCGGGGCCCTGGGGCCAGCATGCAGCCCCTGAGAACTGGGGAGGAGGGCGGTGAAGCGAAAGGGTGGGGGCTGGGGGGCCAAAAGGCTGGGCCTTCAGGTCCCGGCCACAGCCAGCCTTTGGAGGCAGACAGCCCTGGGAAGGGCGTGCCCTAGGGCGAGGAGCCTGCCCACCGCTGCGGCTGCTCTGAGACAGACACGACTCGCCCACAGCCGGTGCCGGGACGGGCAGTGGGGAGCGAGTCTCACAGACAACGCCGAGCCTGTTTGGCTCTGAAACAGAGAGAGGTGACTCGCCCACAGCAACGCATCTAGCCAGCAGCGGAGGATCACAGTCCATCTCTCCTTCACATCCATTCATCTAAACTGTGCTGGGAGGCTACAAGGAAATGTCAGCGTTCAGCAGGGAGACGGGCTGGAAGCCCTGAAGGACAGAAAGTGAGACCAAAATGTGAGGAATCCTACATCCCACCTGAGCTGCTCTTAAAGAAACCATCTGCTACAGACGGTACAAAATGGAGGGAAACAATTTAGCAATGTTAAAAAATGTCAGTGAATTCCATGAGCGTAAAAGTTGTCTGCAGGTTATTTTCTCTCTTTCCAATTCTAAACGGATAACCTCTCTTATAACAGCCTTAGGATGCTGGTGCAATTGAAATGTTAGCAGAAAATAATCAACTGCTTTGGCAAGTGGGGAAAAAAAAAAAAAACCCTGAAACTAAAACAGCTGTAATAACAACAAATTGCCACAAGGAAATAGTGTGTTGTAATTTTTAATTTTGCTTTTCAAGAACAAAGAATACAACACTAATAATTTAAAAGAGTAAAAAACTTGGACCATAAAAACAAATAAAAAAAGAGTTGCTGAATAATTCTGAGGCCTGCCCAGGCAGTTTCTATTCATTATTAGCTGATTAAAGAAGGACTGAATTTGAAGTTTCTAAGTGATCTTTGGTGCCTGAAATGTACCTGAATATGCTGTCACGGGCAGGGCTTTATCCAGAGCAGCTACAGGGGAGTCAGAGGTACAGAGTTGGGGGCAACACCCCGGAGGAGGCCCCATTTTTTTTTTTTTAACATCATGGCTTTTGGAAACATCAGTGTCAGAAATATTATTGAAATGACTTCTTTCTCTCCTTTGAAAAGAGCTAACATCTAACACAGGCTCGGAAGTCAAAATTAGGGAACTCAAGCTGAAAAGGTCAATCGCTCAGTTGTGTCCAACTCTTTGCGACTCATGAACTGTAGCCCACAAGGCTCCTCTAGGTCCATGGGATTTCCCAGGCGAGAATCCTGGAGTGGGTAGCTATTCCCTTCTCCAGGGGATCCTCCCAACCCAGGGATCAAACTTGGACTTCCTGCATTGCAAGCAGATTCTTTACCGTCTGAGCCACCAGGAAAGCCCAAGGAGGCTCAAACCAGGCCTCAGGTTACTCCAGAGCTGTGTGGTTACTTGGTACTTCATTGCTCCATGTCCGGGTTCCCTAACCTTAAAACTGCAGATTACAGTCACACCTATGTCACAGATGCAGGTCAGAACACAGAAAGTCCTTGTGAGAGCTTAATGCAGCAGCTGACACTGTTAATTAACATCATCACTACTACGGCCATTATTACTCTAAACCAGGGGTCCCCAACCTCCAGGTGAGGATCGGTACCTCCCACCAGATGCGTAGTGGCATTAGATTAGAAATAAAGTGCGCAATACATGTGATGTGCTTGACTCATCCCCAAACCCTCCCCTGCCCCTGCCCAGTCTGTGGAAAAACTGTCTGCCACAAAACCCATCCCTGGTACCAAAAAGGCTGGGGACTGCTACCCTAAAAGACATCCAGACGGCTTGTACCCAGAAGGTTTACTGAGACATTTTTCAGCAACTAGCACCCCTACCCCAAATAAAACAACTAAATGACCCCCGAAACGCGTGAAGTCAGAGCATGGCACGGCCCTTCAGCCAGCTCCCGGGGAGCTGTGAACACCCACCCGCCTGAGCGCTGTGAGGGCACACAGCCCGCCTCCTATAACACAGCCCCTCACCCTTCAAGTTCACAGCGTGAGCCTGGCGGGGGCACCTCCCCTCCCCGAGAAGCATCTCAGTGGATGATTCAAACGCCCCAACACCCCTTCAGCGATACCCTGCAAAGGTGCATGGGGCCGGGCAAGGCTGGGCGGATGAGGGGTGTGGGAGGATTTTTGGGGTGTTTAGCAACTGTGTGAATGGGGTTAAGGATGATCGCATGGCTGCAAGGAAAGAAAAAATAAAAGGCTTTTTCACAGACCGACTTTAGTGCCAGGAACAAGATGTACTCTCTGAGCAGGTGGATACTTTACTTTATTGCCACTCCACTATTCTGCTGACTCTAGTCTCATGAACAAAAACGTTAAGTTTGAAGATTTATGAAATAGTAACTCCGACCTGTAATGAAATCTAAAACCTAAAAGTCTAAGCTGGTAGCATTTTAAAAATAAAGTAAATGTTTGCCTGAAATAGAGATGCTACAACTTCATTGCTGTTTCAAAACTTGAGATTCTTAATTCTCGGCCGTGGGCATGGCCATGAGAGGTGTATGAGAAAACGCATACACTGCGGGAATGGTCTTTTATAAGGAAAACAGCTACCTGGACACTTTTACCTCAATGCTCAGTTTTGAAAGCTATTCACATATAAATGTAAAGAATAATGAGACAAAGGAAAGTTCAAGACTACGTTCAGGGGAATGCATATCCTCAGGACCCCTGGGAACATCTTTATAACATATACAAGGTCTAGCGGTGTGCATGCCTGTTTAGTTACCTGCTGGAGCCCAGAAAGGCTTTCGGAGCACCATCAATGCCAGTCTGAACTGCTGTGGCTGTTGTCTGGCATAAAGTGACATCTCATCTTACTAGGCAAAACAAAGACAAGCCAATGTAACTATTGTTCTTTGATTGTATGGCCCCATTTGGATTGCCTTCATTTTCCTGCCCTTCCTTATTCCTTTTTTTCATATGTACACATGCATTTAATATCTTCTTAAAGGGCACTGTTCACATATGTTATCTCACTTTATTCTCATGGGAAACAGTACTATTTATTATCTTGGGTTTTAAAAATACTAAGACCTAAAGCACTAAATGACCAGTTCAAGATTTCAGAGCAAGTGGAGGAAAGAGAACTTAAATGTAATTTTTCTGGTTCCGTGCGGCCGTCTCCAAGTGGCCATGAGATTTTTCTTCTTCTTTGCGTCCTTCACATGGTCCAGCTTGATGCTCGGTCTCAGTGACTAAGGCAGCTCAGACGTCCCCCACTGGGAGCTCTCCTGGCCAGATCCCGGAGGAGTTGCCTTTCCTATGCGCTCCCTTGACACTCGGGCCTCCCCATGAGAAGACTTCACACTCTCAGCCGCTCAAAGACTGGGACTGTGTCTCATGTGCCCAATAGTGGGACGCCCGCAGCATGCTGGAAATCCAGCCAAGTGAAACCCACTTGCGGGAGTTCAGAGGAGCGCAGAAGGGGCGGCTCCCCAGAGCTCAGCATGGACTCCAGGAGCGTTCCTGGTTGGAGGACACTGGAGGTGAAACCAGAGGACAAGTGAGAAGTGTCCAGGTGGAGGGGCTGGGAGAGCAAGCAAGGGGAGGGGCAAAAGGAGTGAAAAAGAGCACAGAAGTAGGAGAGACACAAATGCTAGCTGTTAGAGAGAGGAAGCGATCCGCCACTTCAGGACCACGCGGTTATCCGTGTAACTGCAAGGCAGCTTCTGAACCTCACAAGGGGCTTCCTTGGTGGCTCAGCGGTCAAGAATCCGAATCCATCTGCTAAGTACAGGAGACACAGGTCCAATCCCTGGGTTGGGTTGGGAAGATCCCCTGGAGAAGGAAATGGCAACCTACTCCAGTATTTTTGCTGGGAAATCCCATGGGCAGAGGAGCCTGGCAGACTACAGTCCAAGGGGTCAAAAAGAGTTAGACACAACTTAGCAACTAAACAACAACAACAAATCTCACAAATGGGTCATTTGATGATAGAAATGTGTAGCAAGACATAAATAAGGAGGGCTTAAAACCAATATTCTTCATAGGTTGACAACAGAAAAATTGAGATGATCCTGAATTTTTTGTAAAGCGACTTGAGACAGACTACTATTTCCCTAAAATGTTAGAACTGTGGCTGTTCAGTCGCTCAGTTGTGTCCGACTCGTTGCAACCCCATGTACTGCATGCAGCACACCAGGCTTGCCTGTCCTTCACCATCTCCCAGAGCTCACTCAAATTCATGTCCACTGAGCCGGTGATGCCATCCAACCATCTCATCCTCTGTTGTCCCCTTCTCCTCCCACCTTCAATCTTTCCCAGAATCAGGGTCTTTTCCAGTGAGTCAGTTCTTGGCATCAGCTGACCAAAGTATTGGAGCTTCAGCTTCACATCAGTCGTTCCAATTCAGGGCTGATTTCCTTTAGGATGGACTGGTTGTATTTCCTTGTATCCAAGGAGATGTTAGAATTCCTTCTACTATTACTTGCCTCGAAAACGCCCTGAACAGCACAGTCCACCTCCCTATATTATTCCAGTGTTAACTGGATTATATTACTGCTAAAAATACCACAATTCCTATCTTTTATCATGAAAGTAAAGAGAAGCTGGCTATAATAAGATTTCTGCATCAGTAATCTCTATCTGAAACCTGCCTCACAAGTACATTATACCATTTTAACATGAAATATTCCAAACAAAGAGACAGAAATAGAAAACAGCAAACATCTACACACTCACTATTCAGTTTTACCAAATCATCACATGCTGCCATAGTTAACTTCATATCTTTTTTGTTTTAGTAGAACCCTATGAACCCACTTGAAAGCCTGGTTTGGACCTTCTCTGTACCAGCACTCTCTGCCTCCTAGAAAAAGACACTAGCATGAAATTGATGTACTTTTTAAAAAAATGTACATATATAAACAATATGTGGGGTTATTAGTGGTTTCTTAAACAGTACATGAACAGTCGAGATATTCGAAGAAGCCTTGGTATAACAGGGAAGCAGAGGCTTAATAAATCATAATAATAATCTTTTTAAACACATATCTGAGTTCACACATAAGTAGGGAAAGCTAGAGGTAGGAAAAATGAGGCACGTAATAGTAGTGAGTGAGTGGTCAAGTTCTCCAGGGGGAAGGTATTGCAGATACCTGAATAAGGCCAAGACCGCGTACTGTAGCCTATTTTTTTTATATCTATGTCAATACACACAACTGTTGGATTTTTCAGTTTTTTCTCATATGAAGAACGACAAAGGATAGCTCAGGCAGTCTTCATTTGCTTCTCCTGATTGCTAATCAGAGTGAGCATCTCTTCATACATCATTCTATCAATAACCACATCATCTGTTGCCTTCATGATCACCCATTTCTCTCATAGGTTGATTTCTCCTTGTTTATTTGGAAGAGTTATCTATATAACTGAATGTTTATTTGACAAATCACTAGTGTCCTATTAGAATGGTTAAAATTTAAATGCCTGGCCACCTCAAGAGCACATGGAGTTTTCATACACTATTGGACAGTTTAGCAGCTTTTTAGAAAGTTAAAATTCACCTGCCAAATGATCGAACCATTGTACTCCTGGGTACTTAACAAAAAAAAAATGAAGGCATTAGTCCAGACAGAGACGTGTACTCGAATATGCGCAGATTTACCTGTAACAGCAAAAAACTGGAGACAACCCAAATGTCTCTCAATGGATGGACAGATAAACTACAGAATAGAATACTGCTCATTAAGCAAAAAGGAATGAACTACTGACATTACGCTACAACATGGATCAATCTTCAAATAATTGTACTAAGTGAAATATGCTGGCAGGAGGGGTGGGGAGAATACACATTACAGGATTCATCTATATAAACCTAGGAGGAGCAGACTCAACGGCAGTGACAGAAAGTAGATCACCGTTTGCCTGGGGTGAGGAGGTACAGGCAATGCAAGGAGAGTCTACCAGGCACCAGAGGAGACCTCGGGGGGGATGGACCCATTCATTAGCTCCATTAGCTAGTGGTTTCACAGATGTACACAAGTATTGAGACTTATAAAACTGTGTAAATATGTTTTATTGCATATAAACTTAGCTGATTATACACTCTAGATATACATCGTTTACTTTTTGTCAATCACACTTGGATAAAGAACTTGTTCTTTTAAAAAACTCACAAGAGTACAAGAATAAAAAAGGATTCTAATCATGCAGGGCCTCTGTTTTCTAAACATGTTTAAAATGTAGATCACAGGGGTGATGGAGTCCATGGTGGCTCAGTGGTGAAGAGTCCGCCTGCCTCTGTAGGACGCGTGGGTTTGATACCCGACCTGGGAAGATGCCTCGTGTCATGGGAGCAACTGAGCCCGTGAGCTACAAGTACTGAGCCTGTGAGCTGCAAGTACTGAGCCTGTGAGCTACAAGTACTGAGCCCGTGAGCTACAAGTACTGAGCCTGTGAGCTGCAAGTACTGAGCCTGTGAGCTACAAGTACTGAGCCTGAGCTGCAAGTACTGAGCCCGAGAGCCCACGCAGCAACAAAGACCCAGCACAGCCGACAATAAATTAATTAATAAATAAAATCTTTTTTAAAAAGTAGGTTGTAATTAAGGAACAACCTCCCCTTTTCTTTACATCTTTATACAGACAAAAATATTATCTCAAGTAAATCAGAGAGTTGGAGGGGAAAGGAAAACATTAAAATTTCTTAGAGAAAGAATGAAGGGCAAGTGATTAAAGTGAGAATCCACATCTTAAAAACACTGTTCTCCCTCCAGGAAACTGGTGGTATTTTGCTGTTGACAGTGGTAATCAGTATGTCAGAATGTAAAATCTTCTGCTGGGCTCACTCACACAGTTAAGAATCCTGCCCCATCAATCAAGGCTGACCAATGATAATATATTAATATTCCGACATTAATCAGCCTGTTCACTTCCTCTCCATTGATGAGACTGATCTCAATTCATTACCATTCTTATCAAAAGCTGTAATCATTTTTCTTTCTCCAGCTAATTCCATTTTCATATCCTCCTGCTCCTCACATGGAATGAACCAGGAAATCCATAAGCTTTATCTCACTAAGGACTGAAACCATTAACTACAACTTAGACCAAAAACTTTAGACACAACTAGGCTTAATGATTTCAGGAAGATGATAACCGTTGAATATTTAAGCCCCCAAAGACACAGGCATTTAGTACCTACCGTCTCCAAAGATATGTGTCATAAGCCGGGTCAGTGTTTGCTTAAGGTCAAACTCGACGAGCTTCGTGGCCTCCAGCGTATGTGTCTCTTGTTTATGGGCAGAGCGGGAACTCTGTTCAAAAAGCTGCAGGTTTTCTCCATCTTTTATGCCAGCAAATAACTGTAAACCAAGAGGAATAATGCAAACAAATAAAAACAGTATCTTTACCAGTCTACATCAAAAACCACAATGCGGAAATGAAACTCAGTGAGTCTTACCATCAGTGAACATACTGAGATTGACATTCATTTGGTATCAGCGTTGAACAAGGCCCTGTGTCACATGTAATGGACAGTCTTTCGGAAATTAAAGACACCATTCTGATCGTGCTGATCGCCTCTTTTCCTTTTGCACCAACTTATTCACATGCCATTTCCTTACAAGACACATGACCCTCCGTGCTACTGGAAATACCAGTGAACCAGGTTTCCACCGTCCTTACAACGTGACCTGAGACCAGGTGAGAAAGGACAATCTAGGCATGAAGTCCTGTGAAGCCCTCTGAGGCTGGATGCACCTTGGACTTGTTGTCCTGTGACCCCAAAGGCCAGGACAAGGCTGGAAACTTGTTTCTGCCATTTACTGTCCAGTAAGCTACAAAAAATTCAAGTTTCCTTGGTAGCTCAGCTGGTAAAGAATCTGCCTGCAATGTGGGAGACACGGGTTCAATCCCTGGGTTGGGAAGATCCCCTGGAGAAGGGGACAGCTACCCACTCCAGTATTCTGGCTTGGAGAATTTCATGGACATGTATAGTCCATGGGGTCGCAAAGAGTTGAACATGACTGAGAGATTTTCCCTTTCAAACTCCAAAAAGTGATACAGGAACTAAGCTTCAGGTAATGGTTAAAAAGTGGGGATGAAAAGAGACTTTATGATAATTAAATAAAATAATGCAGAAGCACAGAATCCCTGGCACATTGCAGTGACCAAATACATTGCCTTCACAATCACCAATCACTAATCACAGCTGTCATCAGTCTGAAGCCGCTTAACCACTAAATAAAATGCTCTTGTCTTTAACAACAAAGCAGGTCTTTGCCCGGTAGGGAGACTGACTCAGGATGGAGGTAACTAAACACAAGTTGAGGCGGGGGGAGAAGACGGGAACTAGTGAGGAACCAGGAGACCTAAAACCAGCACCAGAAGAAGTGAGTGTTCAAATTCTAAGATCTGATCAGAGGCCACAGAAAAGGGATTCAAATGTTTGCTCAGTTTGAAACTGCAGTTTTCGAAAGGCATGGTTACAATGGAAGAGAAAGGGGCAAAAGAAAGCAAAAGATATTTGTTTGGCCATTAGGGTAGGGAGGTGTAAAACAAACAAAAGAGAAAGTCTAGGGCTTCACAGAATAAAACAAACCTAGAAAATTAGAGGCTTTATAAAACCATTCCCCACTCCCTCTAAAACAACAAATTCCACTAAAGAGTCTGCACTTTGCTACACTAACAGAAGAGGGCACTAGAGAGCTGCAAAACCTTCCACACAACCAAAAATCCACAGAAAGCAGCAGAAATGATTCTGCAGAACTATAGAAACTTACCACAAAAGAATTAAAAAATTTTAAAAACCATTCAAAACAGCTCAACTGATGACCCTCTTCCTCAATTAAAGAAAACCAAGAAGCAGAAGAAAAGTGTAAGATGATACTTGAAAATGAAATTAAATGTGCTCAAACAAGCATTTGGGGACATAAACAATTGCTTGATGTTTAGAACAAACATGAACAAAAAAACAGAGAACTGTGAACTCAAGGAAGAAATAGAAGGAAAAGAAAATCATCTCAGAACCGAACTCTAAATTGCAAGATACACAAGGAAAAATGGATTCAATGAAGACGTAGTGAGAAGACCTGAAGAAAGGGAAATAACCACGAAAGTGACAAGGAGATGAAGAAGAATCAGAGCGAAGGTAGTGGAAAGGGAAGACAGGCAAAGGAGAAACAACCTTCATATGACTGGGGTCGGAGAGAGGGAAAACCAAACAGTGCGGCAGAATAAATGTGCAGCAGGTAAAACGGTACCTGAAGAGGCAAACAAAAGACATCCTAGCAGAACTACAAGATCTCAACAATGAAAAAACCCTCAAGGTTTCCAGGCAAAAAGATCACACATCTTAGAAAGGCAAAGCCACCTGCCTAGCATCAAACTTCCAAAACAGCATGCAAACAAGGCAACAGTGAAGCCACATATTCAAACAACTCAAAAAAAACCAAAAATACATGGACCAAGAATTTTATATTCAGCAACGCTGGGCTTTCAGTACCAAATCCATAGAAAAAGCTTTAAACATATGAGAGCATAGGGAATTTCTTATTAATGAACTTTTTTCTATATGTCATGACAAAATAGAAATAGTGCAACCCAAAAGTGGAAGAAGAGAGAGTGACAGTGGAATAAACTCATTGGTTTAATGGCTGAAAAACTCAATAGAAAAATGGGAGAAATACATGAACAGATAATTCACCAAAAAAAAAAAAGAAAATGACCCTTAAACCTGTGAAAAGGTATTCAGACAGAGAAATGCAAAATAAAACAATGACATATTGTTTTTCAGCTATTGCATTGGCGGAAATTAAAAGGCAAGACAACAATCTTTTGGTGAGGCTTGGGAAAAGATGAACTCTCACACACTGCTGATGGAAGTGAAAACTGGTGGGACCATTCTGGAGGTAAATTTGGCAATATCCAACAAAACTACATTTGTATTCATCTCCTGACCTAGTGCTTCTACTTCTGGCTATTTACCTTGAATATAACTCCAGAACTAATATATACGTAACAAGGTTTTCACTGTAGCATTATTTAAAATTGCAAAGTACTGAAAAACAAAGAAATGTCCACACAAAAAAGAGAGAGAGGTTAAATAAACTATGGTCTATCCATACAGTAGTCCAATACTTTGGCCACCTGATGTGAAGAACTGACTCACTGGAAAAAGACCCTGATGTTGGGAAAGATGGAGGGCAGGAGGAGAGGGGAGTGACAGAGGTTGAGATGGTTGGATGGCACCACCAACTCGATAGACATGAGTTTGAGCAAGCTTCAGGAGATGGTGATGGACAGAGAAGCCTGGCGTGCTCCAGTCCATGGGGTCGCAAAGAGTCAGAAATGACCGAGTGACTGAACTGACTGATCCATACAGTGGAGTACTTAAGAGACATAATATTAATTAAAATATGAGGATGACCACTCTGAAATGATATGTAATGACTCTCAAGCCCCACTACTATGAGGAAAAAGCAATCTTACTATGGTACTTTTCATGCAAGAAAGAAGAGAAAATAATACAATATACATGAATCTGAGACTTCCCTGGCAGTCCAGTTGTTAGGACCCTGCGCTTTCACTGCTGAGGGTCCGGGTTTGATCCCTGATTGGGGAACTAAGATCCCACAAGCCACTTGGTATGGCCAAAATATATTTAAATAAATATATATGTGAATATATATATATAATATATATATAATGAACCTGTTTATTAGCATAAAACAAAAATAAACAAACACCATAGGAATGATGAAATAGAAATGAGACTGCCTACTAGAAAGCAGAATGGCACAGACTGCAGGACGAAAAGAACTGGGAAGCAAGGTGGAGTGAGGAGGAGGTGGGAAGCAGGCAGAGACAGGAGGGACCCTTTTTTAAGGAAGATTGTTTACACGGTTCTGACTTTTGGGATCACATTAATATTTTACTACTTTTTAAAAACTAATATCTATAGCATCTGCAATATATAGGTAGAACAAAGAAAATATTCATACTATAAAGACTAAAGTTTGGAAAATTTTGAAAGAAGGAAAAGCAGTAATTTATGATACCATCAGCATAATTCAGCACAGGAGAAAAAAAACAAACCAACACGTAAACAGGTCAGCTCTTATTTCTAGAGGAAATGTAACCCTGGAGCTGGAAGGGACATGAGCGAGCAGCCGAGCCAACCTCAGACAAGGCAACGGACTCTGGAGCGGGGAAGACCCAGGGAAGCTGAGATCACTAGCCAAGCGGTCACCACGCCGGGACCAAACCGCTCGTCTCACCCTTGATTCCAGGGGCCTTGAAGTGGCTGCCTTTCATTTAGCTTTCTGTTTGAGAGACATCCAATGGCAATAAAACTAAATTAGGTTTCCATTAACTGCACACAATAGGCTGTGCCATTTGTTTTTCCACTAGGATTTCTTCTATTTCTCTGACATTTTCTTAAGTGTCCTTGCAGAAGCCTCAGTGACCCAGAATACAAATTCCACCCCTACTAGAACTGCTTACAGAAGCCAGGGCAGGTAGTTCACAAATGAGAAAAGAATAGGTGCAAGAAATTAATTCTAATCACGCTTAAGAATAAAAATGGATTGCAAAAGCCAATTAAATTTGAAATTTAGAAAGCCAAAAGGATTTTGCAAAACGGCCCAGATTTTAAACACACATTTAAAACACGAATAAAAAGGCAAATGGTCAGAAGAATAACATAACATCTATGCAAAATCCAATGGGCGGCCAAGGATAAATGGGGCTTGAATGACAGCAAAATTCCAGGCAGTTATTTAGGGCTGGTGTGTGGTTCCCAAGGAAGCCATTTTTCTATTCAACGGTTTAAAATTATGCATTGATCACTGGTTTAATCCATACAGTCCACCTTACATATTAATGCAAACTTCCCCCCGCCCTGCCTCTCTGAATTCCTGGGCAGATGCAATGACCCTGTAACTGACTGCTGCTGCTGCGGCATGGACTGCTATTGGGTAACAGTTATTGCTTGTTTACTAATTTGCTACCTTACTGCGGGCTTACCTTATTACTTGAGGGGTTCATTTAATTCTCACAATCCTGTTCTTTCCCCCATTTCTCATATAAGAAACTTGAGACTTTGAGAAGTTAACCGGCCATTGGTGCACAGAAGGCGATGAAGCGTGAACTGAAACCAGACTCTGGCTCCTGATCCCATCTGCTGGGCTCCACTCTTATTCCCCTGACAGCACACACATGACCGTCGACTTGGCTTAGTGGTCAGAGGGTCTATGGTCGGACAGATGGGATTAAGGAGTGGACAGAAGGCTTGAGCAGAGAGGAGCAGTGGTGGCTTGACACGGTGATGCGGCGGTGAGCACCTTCCATGAAACAGTGACGGTTTATCCCAACTAAATCATTACTGTTGCACAAGGGCCAATCAATCCTTCAAAGAATGAAAACTAAATGTTTGCTTTTTGAGTATCTTCTAATGCACACGTGCTTCAGTGTGCCGGGTTATTTGAGGAGGCCCGCTCTGGAACCACGCATGAGCTACAACGATGCTGCCCCAGTAACTGGGAGGCGCTGGGTGGCGGAGGCCACGTGGAGGCCGAGGGCACCACGGGGCACGGGGAGGCTGGTGACCCCGTGGCTCCTATCGCAGCACCGGTGCTGGACACGGGGTATCTCAGCCTGCCCTCCTCATCCAAGGAAGGAAGAGAAGCAAAGGAAAAAGTGGGAGAAACGAAGAAAAGAAATGCTTCGAGAGCTTAGACAAAGCAGTAATCCTCATGCAGGTGGGAAAGGGGAAGAGACGCTGCTCAAACCCAGAGGTGGTCAGGAGAAACCCCCCGGGAGGAAAAGACGTGGGCCAGTCATGTTGTTCATTGTACGAAACTCTGAAGGATGACAGAGCGTAGAATAACCAAAATAACACCCGAATTCAAGGGGTCCCCGTGCGGCAGGGGGCTCTGAACACGCAAGGGCCCTCAAGGGAACCCAAGAAGGATGTGCCAGGCACGTGGGATGCCCAAGTGCACACGCTCACTGCACCTCAGCCTGTCCGCGGTGCCGAGGAAATCACCCCACCTCTCCTGCTGCAGGGTCTGAGCCCAGGAAACAGGCTGGGGGCTGGCCCCACGCCACGGAGAGGCAAGAATCGGGCTCTTCACACCCACCTTCCATTAAAAAACAAGAAAACGAACGCACACCCTCTCCCGATGGCTGCAGGTGTCACTAGCGCCCCCGCAGTGACACTGTCCTCAGCGCTCTCACCTGGAAACCCCACCACCACCACGTCTCCGGGACCTTTGACCTCTGCCTGGCTCTCTCTGCTCAGTAAGCGTGGTCCATTCTCTTTACATAATGGTCCACAAGACCAACAAGACACCCTCCATCCTGTCTCCTGCTGCGACCACCCTTCTGTCCGCGGTCAGGCTGGCCACTCTCCCGTGGTTCTCTTCACGCTTCCTCTGCTTCCTCCCCATCGTTAAGTATTTCTACTTCGCAGGCCTCTTTTTTCAGCTTGTGCACATCGTACGCATCTTGCTCTGCAGACTCTGCCTGAGATGGGCGCAGCCAAGCCACCACCCGCGATGGAGCCTGCATCTGCATCTCCACACACGCAGACACGACTGCCCGCTGGACACATGCACCGGCAGGACCTCTGCCCAAACGTGTCCCAAGTCCACTAGCTCTCCGGACCCCACCCCAAACACCTCTCCTCCTGTGGCCCCTGACTCTGGGGATGGTCCCAAGACAGCAGCCCAGGCGTCCTTTTCATCTGTTTTTCCTTTTCCTTCACCTCCCCGCATGCAGCCACCAAACCCAGTAAATCCCGCATTGCCCCTCGAGTCTTCCCTTTCTGATCTGCTGTCCCCACTGTTTTGGGGGCTTTGAGCCGCCTTGGTTCTTAGAGGATTATAAATAATCTAGTCTCCTCAAGACCAGTCTTGCCCTATTTCCACCAGCTATTTGGCAGATTTTTCTAAACTGCTAAACTGATGACATCCTTTTTATCTTTTGCATTGGCTGCTTTTTTTTTTTTAATTGGAGGATAATTGCTTTACAATACTGTGTTACTTTCTGCCATACATCAACATGAAGCAGCCATAGGTATGCATATACCCCCTCCCTCTTGAGCCTCCCTCCCACCTCCCACCCCATCCCACCCCTCCAGGTTGTCACAGAGCACCAGGCTGAGCTCCCTGCTCATACAGCAAATTCCCACGGGCTCTCTCTTTTACACGTGGTGTGTCTAAGTTTCCATGCTGCTCTCTCGATTTGTCCTGACCTCTCCTTCCCTCACGGTGTCCACAAGTCTATTGTATCTGCAGATGCCATCCCTCTTATGCTTAAAAACTAAAACTAAAGACTCCTCACTCTTTGTAAACTAATGCTCAAACTCCAAAAAGCTACATGGAAGGCCCTCCACCAACAGCTCACAGCTCTCTGTCCATCTCCCTTCCCCACCGCTCCTCTGGGGCCCGGCCGCTCCACGACTCATCACAGCCCGGGTCCTCCCGCCTTCCCGTCTACTGCTGGCGCTCCCTGGAGCACCGCACCCACCCTTCCTGGGAGCTCCAAGCTCCTCTCTAAGATGCTATGTAAGCCTTCCATGACTACTCCAGGGATACAGGTTTCCTTCTGCACCTTGGCCATGTCTCTCTCCCGGTGCTGACCAGACAGAGTGGACCATCTGATTTATCTGCCTCTCTCGCTAAGCTGTCCACGAAGGCCACAGCCCTTGGTCAGGACCTTACAACAATCCTGTTTAGGAGGGGCTTCGCATGCCATCTGATCTATGCCCAGTTTGGCTCAACCCAAACCCGTCACAGACCAGACCAGCTCTGAGCCCCAGGCACAGGCCATTCACCTGGAGAGTGACAGATAAAGCTGGGGTTCTGATGAATACAGTCTTCTCTACCTGGCAGGCCCACTGCTTATTAATTCTTGGCTCAGGGATGGAGGAATAAGTAAGAATCACTTCTAAAAATAAGCACGTTCACATATCTTGCCATAGGGACTCCCAAGCCTTCCTGTCCCCTGAATGCAGCAGGAAAAATTCAATTACGCTATTCAAATCCAACTTAAGCATCTCAGCAAATATTAAGTATTCAAATCACTGTGGAGGGAGGATTGGGATGTCTTAGTGAGATGAACAGACAGACGTATTAAAGGGATAGCAGGCTCATCCAAGTGGATTTCGGCTGCTAATTTGCACAGTTTTTAATTTCTTTAAACAACTGGGCCCTGAGTGAAATCTTCCCTATGTGAGAAACTCGTGAGTGAAAGGGCCCCGTCAAGTACAGCTCCATCCTGGGGTTTCTGTGGGAAGTCCTTTCCTGCTCTAGCTAATTGATATTGAATCGGGTTTGTCATTTCCCGGATTTCTGGCAACACATCACATGCCGATTAATCAAGGTGCAGAGCTGAGCCCCACGGAGGGCAAGCTGCACCTTCCCCAGCTGCCTGACGCCCTCTTCCGGCCGCCAGGCTGGTGCCAGGGCAGTAATCAGAACAGACGCGGAACCGTCAAGGTCTGCGGTCAACGAGGCTACACAACACCTTGGAGGTGGAGAAGCTACTTCCGCCAGGCAGCGGGACCCAGCACTGGCTGCTGGGCGCCACGAGGACGAGAAGCTTAAGCTCCAGGTGGTTTCCGCCCAAGCTTTCTCAGGAGCCCCCACCCTAGACCTCCAGGTGCAGACTCAGACAGGTCCGCACTGGACGATGCAGTCTTTCCAAATCTCCTCTCACTCCAGCCTCCACGAGCGAAAAAAGGCTGAACCTATCAGAGAGGCGGTTCAGCTCCTGGCGGACGCATGTTCCCAAGACACCAGCATCACGAAGAGCCTGCGGACAGTGCGTCGTTCACCTCCCTGCAGGCCTCCCCCTGGCACGCAGGAGGCTGGCTCCGCAGAAACGTGGTGAGCGCCATCAGCCAGCGGCCCTGCCTCCGAGGGCTTCATCATCAAAGGATGGTGGACTCGGACACGTTTCAAGGAGAGTATCTGTCCACGCTTTTCTCTCACGGGCTCTCCTAGGGGCTCCAGTGGGAGCACCGTGTGTGTGTTTGGTCTTGTCCAACTCCAGGCGATCCCGTGGACTGTAGGCCACCAGGCTCCTCTGTCGATGGGATTCTCCAGGCAAGAACGCTGGAATGGGTTGCCATTTTCTTAGGAAGACATACATTAATATTCTCCAAGCTCTGGGCTATACAGAGAACACATCAGGGACTTCGAGACGTTAAAGCAGGGAAGTTACCTACAAACTAAATGAGAGCTTAGATGTCTGGATGCATTGAGGCAAAAAACAACAACAATAACAACAACAAAAAAAAACACCCTGTCCCAGCATGAACCGGTTCTCATGATAACCATCATTTAACAGAGGAGAAAACTTCACCCATTGCGCGGCCTGTGAAAATCATGCTCTCCCGGCATGGTCTTCCTCGGCCACGGTGACAGATAACGCAGGGAAGGAGACTGCGTTTTCCTCTTCAGGTGGCTAGACAGCTCGTTCATGATGTCAGCAGCGAGTGAAACCTAACAGGACTAAGCAAGACTACGTCTAAATTCTACCACCTCCCTTCAAGGAAGGTGACGTAAGACATGACTAATGAGTCCACAGAAAAGACGGCAGTGGCTTAAAAAAAGAAAGTACATCAGACCTAAAAAGTAGGTCCCACAAGGTTACTGATTCATGCTAATGATACACAGGTAGATGAACACTTAACCAGCATCTATGTTTAAGACAAATATGGTGGGGAGGGGGGCAGACATTTGCTGAGCACGGCAGACTCGGGCACCAGCCAGGCTCTCCAGCCATGCTCAGGAGCCGTCCTGTGTCCACAAAGGACACTGAAGGAAACTGAGGCTCAGAGTGGCCCAAGAGCTCGTCTCAGGCCACAGACAGCGAGATCAAGTCTGGACTCCCCTACACTGGGGTCGTTTTTGGGTGACAGGCACTGCTCCCAGAAGCATTTCCCATGCCTGATGCCAAGGCCCACAGATGGGCTCTGAGAGACACGACCCAACAGCTCAGGTCCCCGACTCAGCCCTGAAGGGGAAAAGTGCATGGTTGCACACTTCTGACACTTTCGTGTATAAGCACACTTCCATGTATTTTCTAGTAATTGACTAAGTGTACGAGGAGTTTCTGAAATGTGGCATCCATAGAACACTGCTGAAGAGTTATCAGAATTGCCCGGAGACACTCAGCGTCCACTACAGAGTCAGGCTGACCAGGAGTGTGACAGTTCATTCTATGTCCACTTATCTGGGCCACAGGATCACCAGATACTTGGCTAAACATTATTTCTGGGTGTTTCCATGAGCCTGTTTCTAGATAAGATTAACATCTGAATCAGCTGACGGAACACAGCAGACGGCCCTCCCTGTGTGAGTGGGCTTCATTCCGTCTGCTGAAAACCTGAATAGAATAAAGGCTAAGAAAGAATTCTTTCCCTCTGCCTGCCTGTCTCTGAGCTGGGACACTGGTCTCCTCCTGCCTTCAGACTTGGATTTAGACTGAAGCTCTCCCATCAGTTCTCCTTGGTCTGGACTTCTCAGCCTCCAAGAGCAAGTGAGCCACTTCCTTATCATTAATCTCTTTGTATAAATCATCTCACCTCATCTCCCTCTTTCTACACACACACACACACACACACACACACACACACACACACACACACACACACACACACACACACACACACACCCCTATTGGTTCTGCTCCTCTGCAAAATCGTGATTTATACAAATGGGCAACACCTGAAAGCCCTGGAACATGTTGGAAAAGCTGGAATCACACAATGTACAAGAAGGAAGCTACCCCTGCATCTTGAGTGGCGTTGTGGTTGGTTGTGGATTCTGAGTGCTGGTGGAACCTTTCAACAAAAAATCATTATTGGTTGTATTTTTATTTTATGGATGAATTTATTGTAGGTTATTTAATAAAGACTACAGCCTATATTAACACATAATGGAATCAACATTAACAACTCGATGTTAAAATTATATTTAAGACACTGTAGTTCAAATAAGAATAATTTACACCACTATTGCCAAAACTGATGGATACATATTCTACATGGACGCAATGCCAAATTCCCCCAAAGTGAGACGTGATCACTACCACAGAGTTCTCTCTGCACTGAAAAGGTGAAAGAGTTGTGCCAACTCGACTGAGGAGTCTTTCACCTCGTCTAAGAGTCCATGTCCTAAAAATACTGAGATCACCCTGGTGGTGGGAAACCAAATTCCCTCTGAATATCCATCTCTTGCTTAAGATCCTTTTATGAGAGTTGTTTGTTCCATGTTCTATTTGTCTGGTGTAACCCTTCCCTGTTTTAAGCCTGGGTCGTGAACCTTAACACATACAACAAATGACTGAACCCCAGCATGTCATACGTCTCCAGGAGTCACCTTTCCTCGGATAAGCGGTAAGACCTGCTTCCTACAAGATCCATACTCTCAACTCTGTACCTGAGTCCAATTACCAGGGCCTCACCAGCTTTCTAAACATAGAACTACCTCCCCTTTCTGGATATGGAATGTCCCCTGCCCCACGACAGAGGCTCTCAGACTTGCACAGAAACTGTCCCTCCAGCATCCCCCAAATACACTCATCCTACCCTCCAGTCCTAGGCGGCCTCTGACCCTTAACTCCTGACTTCGACTCGATCCTCAAATCAACGCGACAGCTAACACCTGGTCATTCCCAAGTTAGGCGCATTCTGTGCCCTCCTACGGCTAAGTTAACTCTAACTAGTCTGTCCATGAAATCCACCACCAAACACAATCCCAGCCCAGCAACATAGTCCAAGAGAAATATTACAGAAACAGCAGAAGTGGGAAGAGAGAATTATTACGAGAATAGAAAACAGTTTTTTCTAACTTGCTACAGACTTAGGCTGGAAATTAGCAACATGGAGACTGAAATGGCTCCTTGGACACTGACTTCTAATTTCACCATCCAATCCAGGGGCCTACAATACCCCTTAGACTATATACAAAGTGCATGTGTATTTGTGGAGGTTGTCCGAATCTCTCATCACAGTCTCAAATGGTAAAAGAAGGAGGTCAGAAACCCCTGCTCTGATGAAATACTATCAATCAGATACAACATTGTAGAAAGTTTCAATAAAGCTGAAAACCCTGAATATTCACTGGAAGGACGGATGCTGAAGCCAAAGCTGCAACATTTGGGCCACCTGATGAGAAGAGGATGAGGTGGTTAGAGAGTGTTACCAACTCAATGGACATAAATTTGAGCAGACTCCAGGTTACAGTGGAGGGCAGGGGAGCCTGGCCCGCTGCAGTCCAAGGGGTCACAAAGAGTTGGACAGAACTTAGCGTCTGAACAACAACATGCTAAAAAACAGCACTGTGTTTAGATGACATACCTAGTTGAAGAAAACTCAATTTTATCTTCCAAACCCATTCATATGGACAAGTATAAGACTTCACTGAGACCTACTCCAGGCTGAGTCAAGACGACGACACTAGAAACCAGATTTCAGGGCAGAGCCTCAGAGAGAGGGTGTTTAAAGTGCCAGGAAAAGGCGTCCTACTAGCTCGATGGCAGGTGTCACCCTTCACCTTTCCAAGGGCAGACTCGGGCACTGGCTGTACAGTCTGACGGGACGTGAGTGTCAGGGGCTGCTGGCCCCTCGGAGGCCGGCGAAGAACCCCCCTCCTGTCCCCAGCCCACCTGCACCCACCAAGCTGAGAACGTGAAATTCCACCACCAGCCACACAATAGCTCTCAGGAATGTGTGGCAGGCCGAGAAATGTGGTGTCTAGCGAGGTGTGAAGTCTACTGTGAAAGAGCATAATATCACTGTGGAAATATTTCTGCTGCTTCTGCACAACACTTGAGCTGGTACAAAAAATACTGTTACTGTAATTATGCAGATTCAGTAAAACCGAGTGAGGCCCCTCCTGGTCTCCCACAGCAAGTGGGGAATAGACATGGCAATGGCTGTCCTGAGACCCTGGAGGAATGAGACAGAAACCTCACCTGCTTCTCTCTGGACGCTGTGCCGGTGCAGGTACACGAGCTTGGACCCTTCAAACCACCCTCCGTCCTTCATACATTCGATGTACTAAGCACCAGTAACTGGAGGACTTCTCCACTCCTGAAATTATACTCAGAAATCCTGAGCTAGCATCAAGGACAAATGGTTTTGCCTCCTTAAATGTGACTTTCCCCAGCCACTCCTGTATTGGGCGAATAACAGCCTGCCTCCCTGAAGCCTTCTAGACACTCAGGAGAGGAAGCAAGCTGACTCTGCCAGTTATCAATTCACTGCCTCTTGACAAGTCGGTCCTTCATCGACTGCTCCGTGAAAACTGAGTTGGGCTCCTGAAGCATTTGTCCTTTGCCAGCTGGCGTGGTGTTAAGCACGGTCAGTAGAGGTCGCTGAGATCCTGCAAGGGGCTTCTTGCTGGAACCCTGGGCCTCACTTGCCCTGCAGTGCAAGCAACCCCACCCCGCTCCCCAGGCCCCCGACTATCTCCTCACCACCCCTCTTGGGCAGTGTCACAGCACAGGGCTTCCTGCAAGACACCTTCCCTGAAACAGCTTCCCCTGGCACCCCAGAAAGCAGACATCCAGTCACTTCCAGAGTGTAGACGTGTAGCAATTTCATCAGCATGAAACCACTATACCATCCAGGGAGCCATAGCTGGGGCCGGGGGCTGGTGGTGGTAGGGGGTGAGGGTCTCCCCCAGACTTGGGGTGGCCGCTGCTCCTGGATCCATTACTTCCATGCTCTCCAGGGTTCTCTCCTTACTTGCCAGCCCCTCACCACCCAGTTCCCTGTGTTATACTTCATAATTCTGTATGTTAAGTTTTCTGTGATCAAGTCACAGCTGGCCTCTGCCTTGCAGTCCAGCCCTGCCCTCCTTGGGAAGCCTGGGGCAGGAGAAACAGCTCTGGGAGTGAAAAGTGGACAGTGACCCACCGTGTTCTTGACACTGTGTGCTGCCATCCTTGACAGGGTGGACGTCTGGAGAAGGAGAGAGGCATCTGAGTGCCTCGTCCACCAACTGCTACTCGGCGCAGGACCCTGGGCTAGAGACACGACGAGATGCAAGGAAGAAAGAGCGACCTTCAAGGCACTGACTGTCAGCTGGGGAAACCAGACATGCACAAAGCCTCAGCTCCAGGCAGTACGTGCTGAGAGCTCCCCGAGGTCAAGAGCAGTAAGCCAGGGGTCGGTGTTGGGGCCTCAGGCTAAGAGGCCGTCGTTCCTACCTTGTCATGCTTGTGTGCTAAGTCGCTCCAGTCGTGTCCGACTCTGTGTGACCCCATGGACTGTAGCCCACCAGGATCCTCTGTCCATGGGATTCTCCAGGCAACAACAATGGAGTGGGTTGCCATGTCCTCCTCCAGGGGTCTTCCCAATCCAGGGATTGAACCTGGATCTTTTATGTCTCCTGCACTGGCAGGCGGGTTCTTTACCACTAGCGTCACCTGGGAAGCAAGAACTAATTCTCTGATGGGCTCAATGCCACAGAAAACAGAGACTGGGCTCGCTTTAAATGGGTCTCCAAGCCCAGTCCGTCTCCCAGCAACCAACTGTTATCCGAGTTCAATGTGTGGTGGGTCCTGACTGTGACCAGCTGCTTTCTGCTTTACTGTCAAGAGATACACCTAAGTAAATATTTGGGAAGAGAAAAAGAATTTTAAAAAAGAAAAGCCATTTCAGCTTAAGTGTCTCTGACAGGGGGAGTCCTTCCTCTAAAAGATTTTCAAGAAGAGATTAGGGAAACATGGTGACTATAATCTATCAAGGCCAAATGAAAACTCCTTCAATAAAGCCCCTCCACATGAGGCTATTAAGGAAACCCAGTAACCGCATGGTGGAGGATAAAACCTGTCATTCACTGAAGACAGCACAGGGGTTCAGGGGAGAGAGCAAGAATAAAGAGGCTACCCTTGGCTCACGGTGAGAGTGACGGCAGGGGAGCCCGGCAAAGCCGCCCAGGAACAGTAGGGTTCTAATGAACCATCTGTAAAGTGGGAGAGAGCATCAAAGCGAGGAAAATGGAATTTTCTGATGGTGAAGGAGAGCGGTTTTCTAACAAGGGTGGACCACGATGGACGCTAAATGAAGGATGTCCATTCCACCAGGATCAAGTCATTGCAGACAGGTGCGTGGCTACGGATGGGCCCCGACCTGCCCTCCCACAGGGGAAATGGGGAGCCACAGGGGTTACTTTAAAAAGGGGGATGGGGTCTTCCCTGGTGGGCCAGTGGTTAAGACTCCTTGCCTCCACTGCAGGGGGCACAGGTTCAATCCCTGGTCGAGGAACTAAGATCCCATATGCTGCACGCCATGGCGAAGAAAAAACCTTAAAAAAAAAATAAAGGGGAGCTGGGATGGGATCTGAGCTTGACACAGAGGTCGTAATGAAGTAGTATATAGCAATAATGGTGGTCAAAATTATATCAAAAGCTTACTTCTCTGTACATCTTCATTCATGTCTTCTGTGAAAAATATGCCCCTTTGTTTCTATGTGAATATTCATGAATTACATAATTATAAAATATTTACAACTTCTCTATAACAACACCTTCAGTTATTAAGACTTAAAGTTTTGTATTCCATAGACCAGCAAAAACTTCAAAAAAGTCAAGGCACTAAGAAAAGGTTGGCAACGATTTGTTTTGCCAAAACAGGCAAAATTTTTGAATACTATGACCATCACTTCATAAAAGAAAGAATATGTTGACACTCAAGAAAGTAACAAGAAAATCACCTTAGGTCAAGGAGAGTCCTTTAAAGTGAATAAACATACCTCTACAAGACTTGCTACTTTGCTCTTAAATTTTAAATTTGCCTGTGAGATCAACAAAAACTTGATCATGAACCAGGACTGTTAATACACTCAGGTTTGAGAACCACGAGCCAAGAAAACAAAGGCAAGAAAAATATACACATTCTGAAAATGAAAAGAAAGGAAGAGGGAGGGAGGGAGGGAGATAGGGAGGAAGGAAAGTAGCATTTAGAATTTCTTTGACAAGAATGAAGACAGAACTGGGCAGGAAGGAAGGCTGATATGAACCATGCGTGGCTGTCCTGAGTTTATGTAACAGAAAGACCCTGGATAACACTGGCCCACGAAAGTCATCAAAGCAGGGTGCAGACCCGGAGGAGACAGCCTCTGCAGCCAAGAGCCAGGGTGAACCCCAAACGTCTGCCCCCCGCCGACCCCCACCCCGAGCACCGCACAGGGCACTGCCTGCGAAACAGCACAGGCATCTCCAGAGACCAGCCGAAAGTGGAGTGCTGGTCTACGCACGTACCTCTGAATTAATATATTTAAATCACATTAAAGAAATACAGGGATCATATGGGCTCCCTCTGGTGGGTCTGGCAAACACAGGGAATCTGCTGTTTTTTACAAAAGAGACATCTCAATAAAAGTTTTGAAAAAATTTGGTTTCGAAGCTATAGAACAGTGGCTCTCAAACTTGTTGGTCTCACAGACCCTTCTGTGCGCTTCAGAAATCCGTGACATCCTGATGCATCTGCAAACAATGACGGTGCCTGCCACCAGCACTCACCCCGTCTACACCTCACGGGAAATCACCGTCTTAATGTGGGTGCTTATCCTTCCCATGTGCTTCTTTCACACCTACCTACACAGTTATGGAACCAAAAAAACTGTGTGACCGTGGTCTGCGTGTGTGTAGAGAGAGAGAGGAAGAGCTGAGAAGCAAGTGAAACACAGACAGACAGACAGACAGAGAGCATGGACTAAGCACACACTGAGAGCCCTGCTGGGCGTATTTTGAAAGGTCTATTGAAAAGATGTCCTAGTTTAGTATCACTCATAATTCCTTTGTTTCTCTCAACATTTTACTAAAACCTCATCTAAGCTGACACAGGGACTTCTAACTTATTTATGTTAATAGCTATAAAGTACTCAATGTAGAGTTATACCCCACTGTCCCTTTTTTTTAGCACTTCAAAGAAAAATGCCAGATCATAGAGAACACAATGAAAAAAAAAGAAAGCCTACCAAATAACTCTACAAAGTGGTGGCAACTATATGCACCCCACATAGCAGGCCGTAAGATCCTTGGTTCCTCTGGGCTTTGTCACTAAGTCATGTCCAACTGTTTGCAGCCCCATGGACTGTAGCCTGCCAGGCTCCTCTGTCCATGGGACTCTCCAGGCAAGAATGCTGGAGTAGGTTGCCATGCCCTCCTTCAGGGGATCTTCTCAGCCCAGGGATCGAACCAGCATCTCCTGCAACTCCTGTATTGCAGGCAGATTGTTAAACGCTGAGCCACCGGGGAAGCCCATAAAAAGTGTATGTCATTCTAAATAATAATAAGAGCATATACCCTGTGCGTCAAGGATGTATATTGTCACCCTGCTTATTTAACTTATATGCAGAGTACATCATGAGAAATGCTGGGATGGAAGAAACACAAGCTGGAATCAAGATTGCTGGGAGAAATATCAATAACCTCAGATATGCAGATGACACCACCCTTATGGCAGAAAGTGAAGAAGAACTAAAGAGCCTCTTGATGAAAGTGAAAGAGGAGAGTGAAAAAGTTGGCTTGAAGCTCAACGTTCAGAAAACTAAGATCATGGCATCTGGTCCCATCACTTCATGGGAAATAGATGGGGAAACAGTGGAAACAGTGTCAGACTTTATTTTTTTGGGCTCCAAAATCACTGCTGATGGTGATTGCAGCCATGAAATTAAAAGACGCTTACTCCTTGGAAGGAAGGTTATGGCCAACCTAGATAGCATATTAAAAAGCAGAGACATTACTTTGCCAACAAAGGTCCATCTAGTCAAGGCTATGGTTTTTCCAGTGGTCATGTATGGATGTGAGAGTTGGACGGTGAAGAAAGCTGAGCACCGCAGAATTGATGCTTTTGAACTGTGGTGCTGGAGAAGACTCTTGAGAGTCCCTTGGACTGCAAGGAGATCCAATCAATCCATCCTAAAAGAGATCAATCCTGGATGTTCATTGGAAGGACTGATGTTGAAGCTGAAGCTCCAATACTTTGGCCACCTCATGCGAAGAGTTGACTCATTGGAAAAGACCCTAATGCTGGGTAGGATTGGGGCAGGAGGAGAAGGGGACGACAGAGGATGAGATGGTTGGATGGCATCACTGACTCGACAGACATGGGTTTGGGTAGACTCCGGGAGTTGGTGATGGACAGAGAGGCCTGGCGTGCTGCCATTCATGGGGTCACAAAGAGTCGGATACGACTGAGTGACTGAACTGAACTGAACTGATACCCTGTGCTCACCACTCACACCCATTTTCAGAAAAGAGAATAGTAGAATACCAAAAACTGCATCCCCTTGCTCATCACAATCCCTGCCACTCCTTGTGTAGGTAACAACCAAACAATGTTTAAAGTATTTCTTTGCTTTCCCGAACTTTTCCACATGTGCATGAACCCCTAAATAATATATCAGGTTAGTTATGCCCATGTCTTAAGTGTTAAACAAACACAATCAGAATATCTAAGCTTTGATAACTCTCTTTGCCTAATGCTACTTTCTATATTCATTCATCTTGATATATTTGGTTGTGACTTACTCATTCTCACAGACATATGAATGCCATACCAGATCCATAGTGCTATGAACATTCTCATCTACCTGCTGATGTAAGCACTCATGAGGCGTCTAAACTATAGGCTTGGGAGCTGGACTCCAGGCATGGGTTTTAAACACCCTCAGAGCCTTCTCACTGCCTCACATGTCCGCCAACTCTCGGAATTTCAGACTTCCCCTACTGGATTGTGTCACACTGAGGCCTTTATATCTGAATAACACAAATCCTCTGTTAGTTACTTGTGCAGCAGATTCCCCACCCAGCCCACTGCTTGTCTTTTAACTTCGTTTAAGAATTCTTTTATTAGACATAAGTTTTACCCTAAGAGTCAACTTAAAACATTTTTTCCATTAAGGATTCCTCTTGTTCAGGAACTCTCAGTTTAAGAGACTGTACTCTACCCCCAAAGTCATATCAGTAATGCCTTGTGTTTTCCTCTTAAGTCTAGAAGACTTTCTGTTCACAGATGGATTGTGAAACCATTTAGAGTTGAATTCTGCATGTGTTGAGAGGTGGAGAGTGAGTGTTTTTTTCCTCTATGGACAACTAAGAGCAATGCCTGTGCAATCGGTGGATTCCATCTCCCTACTTATTTAAAATCAGTTCCATTTTATAGTGAAAACAAATTCCCAAAGAGGAGGAAAGCTGTTTGAGAGTTCTCTATCTGACCACACTTGTGCCAACACAAGGCCATCCTAAGGACCAGAGCGCAGTGGGTCTGGGTGCTTGGCAGGCACAGCCCCTTACACTGGCGCGCTTACGTATCTCCTGGCTATTTGTAAACTTGCTCTTTCTACAAGTGGGAAAACCGGTTCTTCAGCTTCTCCAAAATATGCTTTTATTAGATTTACAATGAATTTATAGATCAGTTTTGGGAGAGCTACCATCTTCATGAATCTACGAACACGGAACACCGGTCCTCTGTCTCTTCCTGTATGGCTTTCAATCATATCTGATAATGTTATCTACAAGCGCCTGGAACATCTTCTGCAACAATGATATCCAGATGCTTCAAAGTTGTAGGTGATGTTATGAATGAAATCTTTATTTCATTATATTTTCTAACTGGTTATAACCTATAGATAAGAAACAGATTCTTGTATGTATTGTCTTTGTACCCACAGCTTTGCTGAATGGTCTAATTAGTGCTAATAATGGATCTGGACATTCTAGTCAACTTCCTCGGTAGCCCATCATGCCATTTACAAACAAAGCAGCTTTAGCTCATGTTTCCCAAAGCTTAGACTTGCTTTTCTCTTTCTGGTTTACCACATAAGCTAGGACCTCCCACACAATGATGAACAGTGATTGCAACAGTGCCTCCTACACAGTGATGGCAAATAACCCTGAACTGTTGCTAATTTGATAGAAGTGTTTATAATGATTCACCACTAATTACGATGTATGCTGAGAGTGCTTGACAAATACCATTTATCATGTTACGGAAGTTCCCTTCTGTTCCTAGCTTGCTAAAAGTTTTTATCATAAGATATTAATGCCGTCAAATGCTTTTTTAACATCCTAAAACATTAAATGCCATCAGCTTGTTTCCCTATGTCTATTAAGGTGATCACATGCTTTTCCTTAATAATTATACCACATTAACTTGCATCAGTTAGTATGGTATAATGTAGTACACGTATAGTGATCACGTGGAAGGACACAATATGTTATTAACAAGTCTAATATGAAATGACCTTAATATGTTCATCTTTTTCTACTTTTTGAGAAAGACTACAAGACTTCCAAATTTTATAAAACCTTGCAATAAGATCACCTCTACTAGCTCTGTTTGTAGTGATGCTTCCTAAGGCCCACTTGACTTCACACTCCAGGATTTCTGACTCTAGGTGAGTGACCACACCACTATGATTACCCAGGTCACTAAGACAGTTTTTGTATGGTTCTTCTGTGTATTCTCACCACCTCTTCTTAATCTCTTCTGCTTCTGTGAGGTCCTTACTGTTTCTGTCCTTTATCATGCCCATGCTTGCATGAAGTGTTCCCTTGATATCTCCAATTTTCTTGAAGAGATCTCTAGACTTTCCCATTTATTGTTTTCCTCTATTTTCTTGCATTGTTCATTTAAAAAGACCTGCTTATCTCTCCTTGTTATTCTCTGGAACTCTGCATTCAGGTATATTTTTCCCTTTCTCCCTGGTCTTTTGCTTCTCTTCTTTCCTCAGCTGTTTGTAAGGCCTCCTCAGACAACCACTTTGCTTTCATGTATTTCGTTTTCTTGAGGATGGTTTTGGTCACTGCCTCCTGCACAATGTTACAAACCTCCGTCCATAGTTCTTCAGGCACTCTGTCTACCAGATCTAATCCCTTAAATCTATTTGTCACCTCCACTGTATAAATCATAAGGGATTTGATTTAGGTCATACCTGAATGGCCTAGTGGTTTTTCCCTACTTGCTTCAATTTAAGCCTGAATTTTGCAATAAGGAGCTCATGATCTGAGCCACAGTCAGCTCCAGGTCTTGTTTTTGATAGTGGAGGCGATGGAATTCCCACTGAGCTATTCAAAATCCTGAAAGATGATGCTGTCAAAGTGCTGCACTCAATATGTCAGCAAATTTGAGAAACTCAGCAGTGGCCACAAAACTGGAAAAGGTCAGTTTTCATTCCAATCCCAAAGAAGGGCAATGCCAAAGAATGTTCAAACTACTGGACAACTGCACTTATTTCACATGCTAGCAAGGTTATGCTCAAATTTCTTCAAGCTAGGCTTCAGCAGTACATAAACTGAGAACTTCCAGATATACAAGCTGGGTTTAGAAAAGGCAGAGGAACTAGATGTCACATTGTCAACATTCACTGGATCATAGACAAAGCAAGTGAATTCCAAAAAACATCTACTTTTGTTTCATTGACTATGCTAAAGCCTTTAACTGTGTGGATCACAACAAACTGTGGAAAACTTCTTAAAGAGATAGGAATACCAGATCACCTGACCTGCCTCCTGAGAAACCTGTATGTAGGTCAAGAAGCAACAGTTAGAACCAGACATGAAACAATGGACTGGTTCTAAATTGGGAAAGGAGTACGTCAAGGCTATATACTGTCACCCTGCTTATTTAACTTATATGCAGAGTATGTCATGCAAAATGCCAGGCTGGATGAAGCGCAAGCTGAAATGAAAATTGCCAAGAGAAATATCAACAATCTCAGATATGCAGAGGATACCACTCTAAGGACAGAAAGTGAAGAACTAAAGAGGCTCTTCATGAGGGTGAAAGAGGAGACTGAAAACATTGGCTTAAAACTCAACACTCAAAAAACGAAGATTATGGCATCTGGTCTCATCACCTCATGGCAAACAGATGGGGAAACAGTGACGAATTTTATTTTCTGGGGCTTCAGAATTACTGTGGATGGTGACTGCAGTCATGAAATTAAAAGATGGTTGCTACTTGGAAGAAAAGCTATGGCAAAGCTAGACAGCACATTCAACAGCAGAGACATTACTTTGCTGACAAAGGTCCATGTAGTCAAAGCTATGATTTTTCCATTAGTCATGTATGGATGTGAGAGTTGGACTATAAAGAAGGCTGAGCACCAAAGAATTGATGCCTTTGAACTGTGGTGTTGGAGAAGACTCTTGAGAGTTCCTTGGACTGCAAGGAGATCAAATCAGTCAATCCTAAAGGAAATTAACTCTGAATAGCATTGGAAGGACTGATGTGAAGATGAAGTTGAAGATGAAGAAGAAGATGAAGATGAAATTCCAATATTATTGGCACCTGATGTGAAGAGCCGACTCATTGGAAAATACCCTGTTTCTGGGAAAGATTGAAAGCAAAAGGAGAAGGAGGTGGCAGAGGATGAGATGGTTGGATGGCATCACTGACTCAATGGACATGAATCGGAGCAAACTCCAGAAGGACAGCGGAACCTGGCAGGCTGTGTCCATGGGGTTGCAAAGACTTGAATACAACTTAATGATTGAAAAACAACAACACAGTAAGATCATCTGAGAATGATGGAAGCAAGGCTATTAATTCTAGCTTGAATCGATCTCAGTTTTCCACTGAATATAATCTACACTCATGCCCCCGAGTGTGATATTTCTTGCCTCCTGCTGCTTTTTAATCTTTCCCATGAAACCAGGAACTTTCTCATGACTGTCTGATACCGTCTCTCTCTCTCTGATACCTTCTCACAGCAATGCATCTCAGTTCATGCTCAGAAAAAAAAATTTTTTTGATCGACAGACTGACTGATCCCAGTGTTTTCCTTCAGTCTTTTTCTTTAAACTTTTATTAGGAAAATTTCAAACATACACAAAAATTGACAGGATAATGATTCATCATGTATCCAACACCTGGCTTCAGTCATTGACAATTCATGACCCATCCTCTTACATTCATCCCCAAATGCCCATTCCCCATTATTTTGAAGAAAATCCATCATTTGGTTCCCAGTATTTTAATATGTATCTCTGAGAGATAATGACTGTATAAAAATATAATATCACTGTCGTACCTCAAAAACTAAAAACAAAGAACTCCTGAAACTCAAATGTTCAGTTAGTGTTCAAGTTCCCAACAGCCTCGCATCTTTCTCTCTCTTGAAAGATGCTGCCCTTGATAGGAGCTGCACGCTGTGACTGATTGAGCTCTGTTTTTTTTAACCTATAGGCACCAGCTATTGTTTTTTCCTTGCTTTTATTTGAAGCAACTGGATCATTTATCCTGAAGAGCAGTGCTTCTCAAACTGTCTGTGGCAGAGACAGTTTTGGGTTTCTAATCAGTCTGGAACTGACACACAGGTGCTGTGCAAAACCACCCCGAGTGAACACAGAGCGCTCACCCAGAGGAAGGCCTGGACCAGACTGCGTGCAGCCCCACAGACGTCCCCGGGCAGCAGCCTGGAACGCGGCCGCCTCATCATTCCTGATCACTCCCTGTGATTCCTGTACTATTTCATCAGGCAGATCTCACCTTGAATAGCACTGCTATGGAATTTCCCCAGGCTGGATTTTGTTCTCTGCATCCACATGATGTCGTTTAATGCGCTTCTCTGTCCTCTGTATTTCTCTGAATGTGTTGTTAGATCTAGCAAGTTGAGCTGACATACGTCCAGTTTTTTTGACAGGACTTTTTGCAGGTGGCCTTGTATTCTCTCGACAGGAGACACGTATGTGTGGCTGCTCCTCCTTCTGTGATGTCAGTGGTCACGGTGAACGGGGCTACCACCAGAATCATACAGTGACTCTCTTCACCACACCTGAGCAGCGTGAAGTCAGTGTTTTCCCTGCTAGTTAGTGAAAAGGAACTTTTGATAACTCTAATATTTCTCTTGAACCCATGAATCTACAGCTGTGAATTTTTAGATAGCTAGGGATATGGGAAGCTTTATTATTCTTTTCTTACTGCTTTCCACATGAACTACATTGCCGCCAGGCATAGTTCTAATAATGGTATTGGGTCTCTGACATTTATTTACAACTTCAACTGTCAACTAGTATGTGGACAACTTTTTAAGTTTTTCCATGTGACTATATACCTCTAACACTTGGGTATAGAATTTATGTGTGTGTGTGTCTGTCTGTACAAACAAAAACACACATACATAGTTACAGAATTTTAAAAACAAGCAAATTCAAGCATGCTAATCATATTTTTCAGATTTGCTATATCTTTACTCATTTTGTCTGCTTAATTCATCCATCTTTGATTGATGTCATTTAAAATCTACTATCATAGTGAACTTTTCAAACTTTGGTTTCTTCAGTTTTGGCTTCTGTATTAAGGCTATGATGTCGGGCACATTAAAATTCCTAAGTCACAAGGCATCTTGGTCCATGTATTATCCCTCTTTATTCATAGTTACGATTTTTTCCACATATTCTATTTTATCTAATATTAATAATTGCTTTACCAGCTTTCAGCTTCGTTTTTAAGTGTTTGCTACATATACCTTTTTCTTGCCCTTTACTTTCAACCTCTGGTGATTCTGTTTCAGGATTCTCTGATTGAAAAATGTCCAATCTGATAATGGATGTCTTTAAATCGGTACATTTAACACATTTAAATTTGTGAATACTGATACATTTTACCTTTTCTGAAACACAAAAGGGTTTTATTCACAACTAATAGTTAAATAACATATATACATTTCTATGCTTATTCTTGTTTCCTTTACCCCACATCTGTCGATTCACCTCTCTTCTTCCTGAAATACACCACGTTGCTGCTGCTGCTGCTGCTGCTGCTTCTAAGTCGTTTCAGTCGTGTCCAACTCTGTGCAACCCCATAGACAGCAGCCCACCAGGCTCCTCCGTCCCTGGGATTCTCCAGGCAAGAACACTGGAGTGGGTTGCCATTTCCTTCTCCAATGCATGCATGCATGCTAAGTCGCTTCAGTCATGTCCGACTCTATGCAACCTTATGGACAGCAGCCCCCAGGCTCCTCTGTCCACAGGATTTTCTAGGCAAGAATACTGGAGTGGGTTGCCATTTCCTTCTCCAAATATACCACGCAGTGAATAAAATAATGATTACCAACATTATGAAATAACAGGAAAACTTTAAAGAATGACAATACAGTTTTTTAAATTACATATGTAGCGTGATTACAATGACTGGAAAAAAAAAAAAACCCTATTCACAGAGTAATAAAGTGAAAGAAGGAAAAAATCTCGTTTTGATCATTAAGGTTAGATCATATTTGGTACCAGCTGAGGCCAGGAATCCACAAAACACCAGTCCTCTCTCCCTGACACTGTTCCTGGAACTAAAGCCCCGGCTGGGTCGTGAGCAACTAACTGCTCTGTGAAAAGCAACCAGATGTGGCAGAACGGGTGATGCCACCAGCTGGCAGGGCGACCCTGGGCGAGTCACTAAACCTGCTGCGGCTTCAGACTCCCCATGGCTGCAGTGGAAGTAATCTGCCTCACAGGGTTTTATGATGAGGAGCAAATGAAACAAGGCATGTGGAACTACCTTACTGTACTGTTAGATACACACGTGTACGTGTGTGCGTGTAGTCTTTCTGACTACAAGACAGAACACACAGTCACATCATCTGAAGAGAAGCCATGCCTGCTCCCCGCCCCCCGCTAACCTGGCCTGGACCCCGCAAAAGTGTGAAACAAAAAGACGTTCATTCCCTATCCGCCCGTTTCCCACCTTCTAAGGGAGCCTGGGTTCTTCCTCCATTAAAACACCAGCGTGCGTCTCACAGCCTCCACTGCCATTTCCACGACTCGCAGGCTCACCAACCAGTGGGCACTGTCCTTTCTCATTTTTGTAACGTGATAAATGTGACCTGGACACCTGCTCCCTGACGTCACACCTCTGCTGGCTCATTAGCTGCAGGTGACATTCCATCACTCGGTCATATTCCCTGGACTTTGACCCTTGTGTTTCCTAACAAATCTGCATCCTTGTAATAGTTATTACCCTTAACATAGAAAATAGTCAGCTTTCCCAAGTAGAAAAGTGCTCATCTCAGCAGTTCTGGGATCAAGCACAGGTGGACTTTTGTGCAAAGCTAATACCTATTTCTGCATCTTCACAGATTCCCAGGAAGAGTTGAGCACCCTGAGGCAGTGGTCTCCTACAACGTGACTCATTTAACACAACAAGCGATGATTACTTATCAGCCTAAGGACCCGACACCGTTCCTGCTCATATGCAACAACCCAAGGAGCCAACACTGTTCTTGCTCACTCAACAACCCAAGAGCCGACACCGTTCCTGCTCACTCCAACAACCCGCTGACCTGATGCTTTCCAGGAGGGATTTGGTTGATAATTATTCCTCCTGTTTCAGTGAACAGTTTGTAAGAAGCACTAGGGAGTAAAGTAAGATATTTCCCGTGCCTCATTAATTCCATTTGTTTCTTACATAAAAACAGAGATAGTTTAAAAATATGTTAATGAAAGACAAGTGACATTGCACTCTTTTAAGAAACAGACTCAAGCTTTCAGGAATTTTCGTAAATTGCCAAGAAAAAAAAAATGAAAGATTCGCACAACATGTTAGGATGTCAGCTACCAGATGCGAGGAGTTGGGTGCTTTTGAGAATGACCAGACTATCAGATCTCCCGATCAAAAAGGCTCCCTGAACCCAAACACAAACTCTGGGAAAAGAGGAACAGTGAAGCCCTCTCACAGAGAAAAGCATATACAGCAGCCACAAGTGCACAGCAGGGGCCCTGAGGAAAGGGCTTGGGGGCAAGAAGGCCCCTCACAGTCTCAGCCAGGAGAGCGCCAGTGCCCTGGGCTACCTAAGAAAGCCCCTGGGGTCCGACACCCCGCACGGGTCATTAACCTCCACTCAGTGGGAACCGGAGCGACCCAACCACGGGTCTCAGCCCTGCATCTCCAGTCCTCTGCCTGCAGGGTACGTGCGAGCTGCTGACTGCTCACTCATCAGGAGAAATGCAGAGGCAGGCAGGTGAGGACCGGAAGGCAGAAGTGAGACCAGGGGCAGTCAAGGCCAGCCAGGGCCCACGTTACTAACACAGCACACCGGCCAGGGTGTCCAGAGCCCCGCCTGCACCAAGGACGCGTCCAGGACGGATGACGCACGGATGCCAAGGAGGCTCCAGGGCCCGCGTGGCTCGGCTGCAGCATCCCTCCCTGAGACAACGCTGGTCCCCCCGCCCCGCGCCGCGCCCGCGGGGGCCGGCTCACCTGGTGGCAGGAGAAGAGACGCACGGCCTCCAGCTGGTGGAACACGGGGTAGTGCTGGGCGTCGATCTGGTCGCGCCGGTACACGTCGCCCACCACCAGGAAGGCGTCCAGCCCCGCGCGCAGCAGGTCCCACTGGTGCGCCGACGTGTGCGCGCGCAGCATGTGCGTGGCGTTCAGGTAGTAGTTGTCGCCCTTCTTCCGGCTGGGGTGGTCGGCCGGGATGAGCAGGCTGTCGAAGTTCTGCCAGGTGGTGACCACCGGGGAGAGGTCGTCGTACACGGAGAAGAGCGGGGCCCCCGCGCGGCCCGCGTAGCGCGTGTAGAAGTGCTGCTTCACCCGCTCCTTGAGCAGCCAGAGCGGGTGCTGCGGCTGCTTGTGCAGATTCCGGCCCACCTTGGACAGGACCTTGCGGGTCAGGTTGCTGTAGCCGTCCTGGGGGTAGGACTTGCCCAGCAGCTCCACCGTGCTGCCCGGGGCTCCCGGGGCAGCGGGCCTCGGGCCCAAGGGCTGATGCTCGTGGCCCCGGCAGACGTCGGTGGCCTTCCGGGCCAGGTGGGCACGCACCTGGGCGACTCTCCTGAGAGCCCAGCAGACCATGGCGGCAGCTTCCTCCACGAGTTCTGGAAAGAGGACACACACACAGCAGAGTCACCTCTCACCCGGGGAGGGTCGGTCTCCCACCAGCACCCCCCCCCCCACATCAAGAGAATCATGAACATCATGTTTGGATCCCCAATCTCGAGTTGTCCTTCCCTGGACACTTGAGACAATGAAATTGAAGCAAGTGTCCTTTATTCATGTCCTGTCATGTCCTGGATCCCTCACATGGAACAAACCTATGGATGTGACGACCTCCTTTTATTCTGACTCCATTCGGGGTCTCATTCCTGAAAGGAAGCCCATGACTGCATCCAACGGGCCCTGAAGGATGGAGGGAGGTTTGACCCACTATCCCCCCATTCCATCCTCATAACCACCAAGTTCTGCTCACTTCTGCCAAAATGTGACTTCCAGACTAGTTCACTATATTGTAAGATGACATGAACAACACTTTTTTTTTTTTTGGATGTTTCAAATAAAATACACTCATTTAGGTAATGGTTATTTTTATGTAATTTTTAAAAAAATAGAAGTGAAAAACTTAAGGAAATATTACACAGAGTGATAGACCACACCAGTGGACAGCTGGAACTATATTTATAGATGCAAATCTTTTCTATCCTCACATCCGGTCATGTCACTTCCACTTAATACCATCGCAGGATCCCATCAATGACACGTCTGGTAAAAGAGCAGGTTTCCACTGCACACCCACGGGAAACCAGGAGCAGGACTGCCCTCACCCGGGGAGAGAAACGGAGCAGTCAGGACATAGAGGGTGGCCAGATCTTTTTCCTAATGCCCAGAATTTAACAAGAGGACCAGACCTCACAGCTGGAGGTCCCATGGCAGTCACCTCACACAGGCTGTGTGCGTCAAAAATGAGATGACAAAGAGCCGGTGGAGAGGCCCAAACCCTAAGGTGCTGGGAGCACTGAGACAACACCAGAGATTTCTGGACGCTCTCGCTGGCCCACCAGCAGGTTTAAACGGACGCGGGGATCTTGGGCATGACAAGCTTTAGATGTCAAATCCCTACGTTGGTAAAAACAATTGCTGTGAACTTAAATCAGCCAAACCCATCTCTAAAACTTGGCATTGTTACCACTGAGTTACTATAAAGCCCACAGGTAGGTGGTTATTTGACTTCTAGGCTCTACATACTACCAAGAAAGCACACAACTTCATGATAATAAACACATTAGAAGGGAACAACATTGCTCCCAGTGACCATCCAAAGCACACTGGGGGTGCACCAGGCATCACAGCCCACCCGGATAAATGCCTGTGCATCTGTAAGGTGGCTTATTAGACGCCTGGGCGTAGCCCTGGTGTTTGAGACAGCCGTCATGTGAGACGTTTTCACGAACTCAGAAACTCTCTGGATTTGTTCATTTATGGCACTGTTTTGTCGGAGTTGCGGCGGAAAGCATTTTTGGCTGAGCTTCAGTGGAAATCTGTCTTCCCCTGTACAGTGCTCACTGGCTTGTCACCGCCGCAGGTAGAAATTTTAAATATGCCCGAGTCGCCTTATGCATCTCAGCACTCAGTCACGCTGGTGGGTTGTCAGCGACCCGGCTCAGCGCCCTTGGTAGACACAAGAAAGCCTCTTCCCTCCAAAGGCGTGTGCCGTCACCACACTCAGGATCCGTCTGGGGAAGGTGTTATCACTGCACGCAGCCTTTGACTGCTTTTCGCCCTCAGGTTTCTCAGAGGAAATAGTACCTATCTCCTAGGAAAAGATCTTGTTCATAATGTACTTAATTCATCGCCAGTACATAAAGACACAAGATAAGTTAAAGGTTAAAAATGGCCCATTAAAAGTTAAAAAAAGACCCCAGACTGTTAAAAAACAGTCGCCCACTGAGAGAGAACACGGGATGAACTCTGGATTTTGCCCAAATGATTTCCATGTGTGTGTCTGCGGCTGGAGCAACCTGGGCCGTGCTGAAGTTAAGCATGGGAGACAGAGACACATTATCAAATTCCACACTCATCCAACTTATTTACTGCGCTGGTGGATCCGCTTCTGGCAGAAGAGCCATGTGGCATAAGCTCTCCATTAGTGACATGAAACCCTTCGACGTCTCGCCTCCAGGTTCACGGTCAAACCTCACTGTGGTCCAGAGTCAGTGACAAGCATTGTATGGTGCTGATTTATCAGCCTCGTCTCTGGCATTAGCAGCTGCAGAAATGGCGGTTTCAGGCTGAGCTCTTTCAGGTTTCAGAACGGGAAGAATCTGTTAATCCTACCGTGGAATCAGGTTCATTGACTGTATAATGACTGCACACGCGTTCCTCAGGGGACATAAAACTCCATGGTCACCAGGCTCCTTCACAGATGTCACAGTGTCGCGTAGGCAAATGTCCAAAATACTACTTTTCACAAGAAGCTGAAAAGTAAGGCTGTGAGCAACTTTTGGCAAAAAAAGAGCTCTCAAGAGGGGGCGCCTGTTTGTCTTGTCACTAACCTGAAACCAGACACCCCCCTGTTCTATTCATCTCCAGCCCGAGCACACCTTTCAGATCTCCAGACTACACCAGCCTTGCCTAACCTGCTGGCAGGGTGCTGTGTGGTCCAGAGAAATCAACAACCCTGAATGTTCATCGGAAGGACTGATGCTGAAGCTGAAGCTCCAATACTTTGGCCACCTGATGCAAAGAACCTTTTGGTTCTTTCCATAGATCAGAGGAATAGAAATGAAGACTAAGTCATTAGCAGGTGTCCAGATTGCTTCCTTAGCATCCTCTTCAGTAACTATGAGAACAAGCTAACATCTAAAGAAAAAATCACAAGAAGTCCACAAGCTGGCACCCCAGCCTAACCTCCATCTCAGTGATTAGCTGAGATGACTTCTTCAGTTTTTCCCTTTAAAAACTCTCATGGGTGAGCAGAAAATTCACATATGACTTTGGAGGGACCCAACCACCTTTCCTGCCTCTCTTCTCAGGACAAATAACATGTTTTCACTCTCTCAGGCACCTATGTGTTACGGAATGACCTTTGGGTACTTGCAGAAATAGCATTTTCTTTAATTTTGATATATTAATATTGACATATTAACAGACTCATTGGAATTTTAATTACATGGCAAAACAGTAAATAGGTTCAATTAAAGTGTTTTCCTCATAAGTGATGTTACTCAGAAGGGAACTATAATAAAATAGTGTAGAGAAATACAACACATCATGTTATGTTGGTATAATTGATGCTTTTGAACTGTGGTGCTGCAGAAGACTCGAGTCCCTTGGACTTCAAGGAGATCAAACCAGTCAATCCTAAAGGAAATCAACCCTGAAGATTTGCTGGAAGGACTTAGGAAATCAACCCTGAAGATTCGCTGGAAGGACTAATGCTGAAGCTGAAGCTCCAAAACTTTGGCCACTTGATGCAAGGAACCAACTCATTGGAAAAGACCCTGATGCTGGGAAAAATTGAAGGAGGAGAAGGGGGTGACAGAGGATGAGATGGTTGGATGGCATCACCAACTCAATGGACATGAGTTTGAGCAAACTCCAGGAGATAATGAAGGACAGGGAAGCCTGGCAGGCTACAGTCTATGGGGCTGCAAAGAGTCAGACACAAGTGAGCAACTAAACAACAACTACTGCAATGTTAGTAGAAGCTAGTTCTGAATTCAGGAAAATCTGTGTCAAAACATTTATATATTTTAGAGAAACATACAAGATTGGGTTACAGAATGTTCATATGACCCAAACTGAAAGAGGTAAAGAAGCCAAGAACACAGCTGAAACTTTTCAGATAGGGCAAAGATCTTACCAAAGAGTCACCAGGACTCAGGCCAGAGTTGCATCCCTGGGAGAAGAAGACAGAAGGAAAAGGCCACGTGCAAATGAAGTCTGTCCCCAGGGACAAGGCCACACATTACCAGGAGAGCCCCACCCGAAGAATAACGGGGGGTTATTCGGGGAGGGGTTTTATGCAACACACGAAGAATAAAATCACAGCGAGTCCAGCCTAGATACGCAGAAAGACGAGAAGATACTGTTCGTATAGAGTCTGGAATTCACTGGGCAGCAGGAAAACTTATCTCCTGCTGGCTTGGTTGAAGCCAACAGAAACAGAAAGAGTCACACTTTTCATGCCAAATGAACCTACTGGTAAGTAACTATCTGTGGACATGGACCTCTCTCCCTCTAGCAGATAACCAATATAGGGTCAGGTGGACCCTGCGTTCGGATATCGTTAACTTGAGTAACATGAAACGCCCAGGAGAACGTCTGAACATGCAGCTGCACCAAGAGTGCCCCGGGCTCCTCCCTTGAGCTCCGTCCGTTTGGACACAGTGACTGTTTTCCCCCCGCATCTGGTGTGCCCAATTCCTAGGTGTGACTGTGGGCACTGGTGCAACAACCTTGCTTTTCTACTTCAGGCCCTTTAACACCGGACGGCAAGAAGTATATAAACTCTTTCCGCTAAAGATTCACCATCAAGATGTGTTTTTGCGATGGATTCTGGAGCATGTAAGCGACACCAGGGAAGCCCCCAAGGCAGAAAGAGAAGGCTCCAGCACACAGGAGGGTCTGCAGCTCGGAAACACCAGCCGCCCTTTACCATTCACAAACGCTCTTACCTCGCCAGAATAAATGAATGCAATCCTTACCTCAAACAACTATCTATCCACCACTGGTTTCAGCAACATATTTAAGGTCTGGCTTAAAGCCACCAGCAAGAAACTGGCGCTGGACTCTGCTGCCTGGGGCGCCTGGCTTCCACGGGCAGGCAGAGGCCCAGCTGCTCCGACAAGGAGCGCACACTTGTCGAGACAATTACACAAGAGCTTGGCAGCTCACTCTGAGGGCGGGCCCGAGGGGAGGCAGCGCCCGGGCACAGGGCAGGCCCGAGGGGAGGCAGCGCCCGGGCACAGGGCAGGCCCGAGGGGAGGCAGTGCCCGGGCACAGGGCAGGCCCGAGGGGAGGCAGCGCCCAGGCACACGGGTCAGAGCCCCAAACCCCCTGCCACCACGGCCTTCTTATGTAATCGGCAGCTTGTGTGTAGATAATGTCTTTCATTAAAATTAAGTCTAAGGGGGGAGAAAAAAGGAGCAACGAAGGCAATTCTAAACACAATGTTTATCTGAATACACAAGGCCATGTTCCCACTCAGAAGAGACGTCTTTTCATCGCTGTAATTCAGTGGAGAAATGACTAGCAACGCCACTCTTTGCTCATAAATGCCATGTTTTCAAGAATGAGAGGTAGGAAAGTGTTCTGCCATGCTGGAAACTGCTTAATTATTCAAGAATAGAGGAGTCCTCAAGAGAAAAGTATTTTGTGATGGACACAGACAAATGGGAAGACACAACTTTTTAAAGGTTTTTTTTTAAAACACACACACAAATCAATGGACTCAGTTCCAAGAGAAATCAGTTTTGCTGTCACAAGTCAAAAGGTGAAAATCTGTAATTAAACAAATACATGAGGGAATGAAGGCAGACAAAAGACCCTGCAAAATTAATTTAAAGCCTGGTTAATAAGTATCTAAAGATGTCACCATGTTTGGAATGGCAGTTGAACTCCCAACCACTCTTTCACAAATTTTCACTTGAGAAAAATATCAGTTAACATTAAGTTCATGTTAGTAGTACCCATTAGTATGACTACTTTCTTAAATATGCCAGGGGAAACAAATTCTTCTCAATGCATATAAAAAATAACACACACTGCAAAACAAATATACCAAACTCATCCTTAATGCTCTTCAGAGTCTTATCAAAGTCAAATGAAACATCAAAACTGCTAGTTAATCTCAACTTAGGTCAATCAACTAGTCATCATTTATCTTTGTCTTTAATGAAAGGTATTTACAGTAGTCCCACATGATACACATTTGGAGAATGACAGCATAATTCATTATCCACTATATTCAGCATCAAATAAAGTGTAATCACCCTGCATGTACAGAACAGTCTTAAAATAAAAAAATACTTGGCTAATGAAAAAGACTAACGTGTTCACCCAGAAATAATTAGCAAGCCGAATGGCTATGGCAAGTAAAATTAAAACTTGTTTTAAATCAACTCACTAAACTGCATATTAAAAACTATTTTAGGTAATTAGAAATAATACTATTACACAGAAGACACGGCCTCCAGGTTAAAAATCCTTCTCTCCTAAATATTCTAAATAAACTGATTTCATCTAAGATCCTCCAAATGAAGTCACTGCATACAGAATCCTGGAGTCTTGGCTAGAGTGGAGGAAAGAGTCTTTGCCAGTCCTTTCCTCCATAATTACTTGTTTGTCTGCTTCTGTATTTATTTCTTTTATTGTATTTTTAATTGGAGGATAATTATTACAGTACTGTGTTGGTTTCTGCCAAACATCAACATGAACCAGCCATGGGTGTACATATGTCCCCTCCCTCTTGAACCTTCCTCCCACCTCCCCCCAACCTACCCCTCTAGGCTGTCACGGAGCACCGACTTTGGGTTCCGTGTGTCACACAGCAAATTCTCACTGGCTGTCTACTTTACATATGGTAACGGTTATGTTTCAATGCTGCTACCCTCTCAAATCATCCCACCTTCTCTCTCCCCCCGCTGTATTTACTTTTTTATATTTTCCTGAATGTTCATTGGAAGGACTGATGTTGAAGCTGAAACTCCAATACTTTGGCCACCTCATGCAAAGGGTTGACTCATTGGAAAAGACCCTAATGCTGGGTAGGATTGGGGGCAGGAGGAGAAGGGGACGACAGAGGATGAGATGGTTGGAGGGCATCACCGACTCGATGGACATGGGTTTGGGTAAACTCTGGGAGTTGGTGATGGACAGAGAGGCCTGGGGTGCTGCAATTCATGGGGTCGCAGAGTCGGACACGACTGAGCGACTGAACTGAACTGAACTGAAGTACAGTTGATAGCTCCGCAATTATCAGGTAGACACTAACAGCCTGAAGCATTTCCCTACCTACAAATGGTGACTTAGTGTCACTTCTTCTCTGAAGCCTTTTCTTTCTTCCTCTCTGTCTTTTGAGCCTCTTGGCAGCACTATGACAGACAGACACTGCTGGGCAATCCTCCTGACTGAAAGGAGCACCAGGTTCAGGGCCCGGCCACTGACTCGCACCTGGTCCCTGACATTCCCGTTGCTTGTCCTCTCCTGATAAATGCCAGCCAACCTCACTTTCTGCAACAGATACAGTCCTGGTAAGTTCCTTATGAGTTTTCTTTTCAAACCGAAACACATCTTACTGTTGACATGGTCCGTTAACTCCAGAGATGCTCCACCTCTGTGACACCAGGTCTTATCCTTCATACTCTGCCCACACAGAACTGACCTATCTCTTCTTTCTTCCTGAGAAGCACACAAAACCCTTACTGCGCCCACCCATCAGGACACTGGTCCATCTCTTGGATGTTAAGATCCTGGAGGAACAGGACGATGTTTCTGTCCTTTAAAAAGAACCTCTTCCCAAGTCAAAGGAGTAACCCCCACTAGGAATACCCATGTTAGGTATTTCTGAATTGCTGTTTCACTGAGAAGAGACACCATCTGTTAACTCACAGTGATACTGCAACTGCTCCGTCCTCTCCCTACAGCAGACCTAATGAAAATAACCAAAGCACAGCATTGAGGTTTCTCAGCAAGTCATGGACAAGGACAGAAATCAAGCAACACTCCTTAATTCTTATTTCAGAGAAGGTAGCCACGCACCTGCTAGATAATGCCTGAACATCGCATCAAGACAGAGAGTGACACTGAGCTCCACATCTCAGGTTCCATCAGCCCTGAGCAGCCCCTGACCATACTGAGCTCTGCTAAAACCCCCTGGAAACAGAGTTCGGCATTTTTCTGTACGTTTTGTAAGTTTTAAGGATTAGCTAGTACATGAAATGGAGAAGGCAATGACAACCCACTCCAGTACTCTTGCCTGGAAAATACCATGGACGGAGGAGCCTGGTGGGCTGCAGTCCATGGGGTCGCACAGAGTAGGACACGACTGAAGCGACTTAGCAGCAGCAGCAGCAGTACATGAAAGCATTTAATTCAAATTGCAAGATACCCGAATCGTGAAAACAATGAAAATAATACACAGTCAATTCCCGTTATTCGCAGCAGTTCTGATCTAGAACATCTCTGAGTGCACGGAATCAGTGGATGCTGAACCACTGCTCCTCGGGGAAATACAGGGCCAGTTTGTGTCCCTGAGGCCAATTTTCAGGATTGCAGCAGCTTATGTCTTAGCTACAGGCTGGTCGTCATGTAGCTGACTTCTTCCACCTGGTGGGGATTTCAGCATCCATAGGACAGCTCCCAGGATATGGCTCAGAATGTTATCTATAGCCTGGGAGGAGGAACTCAAGCTCCTTGACACTGCTCAATGACTAAACTATTATTATTTACTCTCCTTTGACTGTTTTCCTTGTCTTCTGCATTGTCTCGCGTCTCTTATGGAACTTATTCTTTGGCTAAAGCTTGTCCACAGACAAAAAGCAGGCTGAGGACCTGGGGGAAAGGACCATAGGGTCCTGCTCTGCTTCACAAGGATGCAGAGAAACACACACACAAACAGAAAAGCATCGCTGGGGTGGTGATGAGTTTTACCCACATGAGCTCCATGAGCCTGAGTGAGGAACAAAGCACCACTACCTTTCGGGAAGGGCTCAGAAAAACACGCAGAGTGGTGCCTCCTGTGTCTGCTCAGAGAACCGAACGCCAGAAAGGACACTGAAGATCGGCCGGTTTCATGTGCTCCCTCTCTGGATGAGAGGCCTGGGTCCAGCTGGGGGAGACGCCCAGGTGACCCGTCATCCCAGGGCCAGCGGGAGGCGGGCCTGGCCTTGGGGCCACGGCTCACTCTTCCACGTGGCCAAGTCCCGCCACAGTCCCAGCACCCTGGAGACTCTTTAATGAGATTTCCTGGTTGTTTTGGTGACAAGCTATTTGAAAAATAAGGTCTGTGCTTCACAGGACAACATGCTTCAGGAACAGAAGTGTGTTTTCTCCCCTGGCTGCATGTGAAGGGTAATAGGCCTATTTTCTGATTTTGACATTTATCTGAAATTCAGATTCTATTGTATAACCTAATACGAGCTGTGAAGATAATTAATATAAATGTGAAAATCTCAGGGCGAAGCAGGAGAAGGGAGAAGGAACATTCTTAAAGTTCAAGCCGCTTTCCTGTGCTGCTTTAGGCATTTAATTGTCTGCCTGTCTCAAACACAAAATTCAAGCACGAAGCTAAATTCCTCTCCTCTCCACTTCCAGATCACCTGCTCTGAACAAAGAACACATGGGCTCGTCTGCGCCAGTGTGTCTGAGGCGCTGCGGGCACGCTGCAACTGAAAGGAACCCCATGCTGACCTTGCGGTGGAGAGGCCAAGGTGCCCCCTTACTTAACAAATTACATTTATTTAATTTACGCCGCCCCTGATGAACATACTCGTGTAAATTAGCAGTTTTGCAACCTCGGCAGTCCTGGGTCTTTTTTTTTTTTTAATTAATTAATTAATTAATTTTATTTTTTTAATAAATTTATTTTAGTTGGGGGACTGGGTCTTTCTTTGTTATTGTTCAGATGCTAAGTCATGTCCGACTGTTTGCCACCCCATGGACTGCAGCACGCCAGGCCTCCCTGTCCATCACCAACTCCAGGAGCTTACTCAAATTCATGTCAATTGAGTCAGTGATGTCATCCAGCCATCTCATCCTCTGTCGTCCCCTTCTCCTCCTGCCTTCAATCTTTTCCAGCATCAGGGTCTTTTCCAATGAGTCAGCTCTTCACATCAGGTGGCCAAAGTATTGGAGCTTCAGCTTTAGCATCAGTCCTTCCAATGAGTATTCATAGTTGATCTCCTTTAGGATTGACTGGTTTGATCTCCTTGCAGTCTAAGGGACTCTCAAGGGTCTTCTCCAGCACAGTTCAAAAGCATCAATTCTTCAGCACTCAGCCTTCTTTATGGTCCAACTCTCACATTCAGACATGACTAAACCACAGCTTTTCTGCTATCTTTAAAATGTCCAAATAGTAATTTGCCTTACAGACTTTCCACCTTTACAACAGATCAAAGAGAAAAAGGTCTAAAAGTTGCTTATTGTTTTACTAACACCTCTTGCAAAAGGTCTGGTGGAAGAACAGATGAATAATAGAATAATCATGACATCATTATGACTAGTATTTCTTGAGTCACTGAGAACCTCACAGATGTCGCCTCATCTAGTCATCAGCACAATTCAAGATTGATATTTTGTAGAAAAGGAAGATGAGGCTGTACAAACACATAGAAAACAGGGGTCTTGGTGAGAGCCAGAGCCCAGATCGAACCCAAAGTCCATTGTTGTTCACATCAGGTGGCCAAAGTATTGGAGCTTCAGCATCAGTCCTTCCAGTGAATATTCAGGGTTGGTTTCCTTTAGGATTGACTGGTTTGATCTCCTTGCAGTCCAAGGGACTCTCAAGAGTCTTCTCTAGCACCACAGTTGGAGAGCATCCGTTCTTCGGCACTCTGCTTTCTTTATGGCCCAACTCTCCAACTTTAAAAATGACCCCCAGGACTTCCCTGGTCCAGTGGTCAAGACTCCAACCTTCCAGTTCAAGGGGTGCGGGTTTGATCCTTGGTCAGGGAAGTAAGACCCCACATGCCACAAAATAAAGTCCATTAAAAAATATATAAAAATAATCCCCATGTTCATTTGAAAAATTAAACAAGTGACAGAAGCTAGGAATTTTTTGAAAAATTAATAGGAAAACAATAATAGTAAAAACTGGTACAAGAACTGACAGAGCAAATACATTCAGAGATATCTAAAAACTTAATATATATTCTCATTAATCAAGATAGAAATGGCTCATATAAGAAATAATGTTATAAAACTAAGTATTTGGGAGAAAAATGATCTGATCTTCACATCATCTGACATGCCAAAATAAGAAAAGAGAAAGTTCTGTAATGTCTTAAAAGTTGTTTTTTTTTAAGAAAACAGAAGAAATATGAGTAATTCTTCAACTGATCTGGGGTTAGGAATGACTGTTTAACAAGTAAACAAAAGAAACAAATGATACATATATTTGACCCATGAAAATGTGTGTGTGTGTGTGTGAGCGCTTACTCACTAGTGCCCAACTCTTTGTGACCCCAGGGACCGTAGCCCGCCAGGCTCCTCTGTCCAGGGGATTTTTCAGGCAAGAATACAGAGCGGGTTGCCAGGTTGCCGAGTTCTCCAGGTCAACTTCCTGATCCAGGAATCGAACCTGAGTGTCCTGTGTCTCCTGCATTGTAGGTGGATTCTTTACCCAATGAGCCATCTTTGGATGTTTACAAGTATCAAAAAATTTGCACGGTTAAAAAACAGTTGGGAAACATTTCTGCACGGAGTGACAGAGTCAGCCACTGTTTACTTGAGCTCTTTGAAATGCTGACGGTCTTTTCGAGTCTGACACCACATAAATAGCTCTGCGCACCATTTTAGACACAGATCTGGGAAACACGACCATATATTTTATTTCAAAAACAAATCTGGGCTTTTGAAAACAGTTTATTTGCCCACAGACTTATGAGATGCCATACATGTGAAGAAATATCTTTGGTTTTAGGAACACTTTGAAGACTCCCAGCTTCCAGTTACATGGGAATGAAATAAAGTCTCTCTGACTTTTAAAAACCATCAACTGCCAGATCTTTGTTCTTTCAGAGAAAAAACCTGTCTTATTTTATAACTCTAGAATGATATGTAATATTTAGAACTAAGATATTTTTTCCTCCACTATGAGCTTTCTTACTAAGAACTACCTTATCTTTTGGGTTGTTTTAATCTCAAAGGAAATAGTATCTGATAAATAATGTCAATTGAAAAAAATGCAGAACCTGAGAATTATGAGTTTTTATCTGGGGCAAAATGAACCCAAGAGACAGCCTCTCACGATAGATCTGAGAAACTGCTCCAAAGAGGCGGGGGGGAGGGCAGTCAGTATATATGTAATTCTGGTAAAGGGGGTACATGCAATGAAACACATATTTTTGCAGAACATTACTGCTAGTCACGGGGCTTTCCAGCTGGCACTAGTGGTAAAGAACCTGCCTGCCAATGCAGGAGACGTGAGAAATGAAGGTTCAATCCCTGGGTTGGAAGATACCCTGAAGGGGGCGCATAGCAATCCACTCCAGTATTCTTGCCTGGGAAATTCTAGGGACAGGGGAGTCTGGCGAGGTATAGTCCACTGGGTCGCAAAGAGTCAGACACGACCGAAGGGACTCAGCATGCACGCACACACTGCTAGTCATGAGGAACAGATGTCTGCAGTCATGACTTGAGTGTTTTTCTAGATATAGAGTTGCAAGAACTGGGCTCATACAATCTTCTCCTGAAAACAGCTAATTATCTGAAGGCCTGTTCTTCCAGTTCTTCCTGGAGCAGAGTGCCTCGTTCCTGATCACCACCCTGCACTTCTTTCAGAGGGTGTTGAAGGTCAGCGGCTACAGAGGCCAGTGACTTCACTCTTACAGAACTGGATGGTAAGTGACAATTTTTAGTCGGCAATAAAAATAAAATGATACAGGGGCAAAGGGTGAAAATGAATGGTTCAATTACATCTATGCCTCTGTAATTTTTCCTATTACGTCTCGCAGGAGCTCTGTACTGAAACGGTAGGCCCACTGCTTCCTGAAGTCTGTGCTAGAAAGACACTCACCCAGTGGAAGCAGCAACGCTGAGTTCAGCACCTTCCGAAAAACAACATCTCCTGCCTCTCTTCTCTGCAAAAGGCAAACCACTTGCCCCAAAGGTATGAAACAAATGGAGTTAAACGCACAGGTGCCCTCTGTCGACAACACTCATTGTAGGTAAAATTAGTACCACTTACTACTGGACAATGGCACTAAATAAGAGTCTGTGTTTATTTATATGCATGGGTGCTCGGTAGCTCAGTTGAGTCAGACTCTTTTGGACTGCAGCCCGTCAGGCTCCTCTGTCCATGGGATTCTCCAAGCAAGAATACTGGAGTGGGCTGCCATTTCCTCCTCCAGGGGATCTTCCCCACCCACGGCCGCCCGCGGGTCACTGCGGACCTCTCCTCCGTGTCAGCCCCACCCTCCCCTCAGCAAGATGTCCGGGAGAACACCTGTCCCCCTCTCCAGCCGTGGTCGTCACAGATGGTCGAGTGGAGCAGAACTGAACTGGACAAGGAAGCCGCAAGTGTGAGAGTCGCTGACAGGCACCCGAGATAAGGACGCAGAACTGGACACAGGAATTCCTGACAGTCACTCGTGCTGGGGACCGGGGCTCTCACAGGTCAGAGGCCACGACAGGCGGTTCCATGCCTGAGAAGCCGGATCCCATCCCAAGAGCTTCATGGAAAGCATGAACCCGTGATGGACATCCTCCAATGGCAGTATCAGATCCTAACCTTAGAGTCAGAAAGCCTGCTCCTGGAAACCAGGCTTAGCCACACCGGGAGCTCGACAGTGGTGGACAAGGTTCCACACCACAAGAACACGGCTTATCTGTCAAGGCTGCGAAGTTTGACTCAATAATGGCTTTTTCCCTGGGGAGACACGTACAGCTTTTAATTTTTTTCTCTGATATTAAGTGATTCACGATCACTTTATGTTAAAAAAAAATAAACATGAAAATACAAACGAGAACAAAGAAAAATATTATTTCTTAACTTTATCTTTTAAACCAACGCACCAGAACTATAAGCTATTTCACACTTCTGACTATCTCTTTGTGAGGACCCGGATCCCCGGGTGAGGCGGAGCTGGGGGCTGGGACATCCGCTGTTCTTCGCCACCTGGACTTCCTAGTGTAAAGTTCTGGCGTCATCACCCAGCTCCACCGTCTCCGCCAAGGCCGCCACTCAGCTTCACTTACTGAAGACACGCTGCTAGATCTGCAGCTATGCTAAGCTCTTCACACACATTATCTCAGCTACTGTTCTTAAGTCAACAGACTTGGGAATAAGTCTATACTATCAGACTTTTAAAAAATTAATCTGATATTTTTCATAGAAAAATTATAATAATAACATTGAAATGTGATAAAAGGGTAAGCAGTGAAGAGTCAATTCCACTGCCTCCGGGACCTCCCTATAAGCAAGTTTCCATGCCGTAGAGCTGTACACCCCCACACACACACATGCACACATGCCCCCCTGCAGACTTCGGTTCGGTTCAGTTCAGTTCAGTCGCTCAGTCGTGTCCGACTCCCTGTGACCACCTGGACTGTAGCACACCAGGCCTCCCTGTCCATCACCAACTCCCGGAGTTTACCCAAACTCATGTCCATTGAGTCAGCGATATCATCCAACCATCTCATCCTCTGTCGTCCCCTTCTCCTCCTGCCCTCAATCTTTCCCCGCATCAGGGTCTTTTCAAATGAGTCAGACTTAACTTTACACAAATGTTAGCGTCTGTTCTGCACCTTATTCTTGTCGGTGAAGGATTCACAGGGAAGGTGCATGTAGATCTATTTCATTCCTTTACCTGGTGCAGTCTTTCATCATACGAATCTCCCACAATGTATTTAGCCATTTCCCTATTGAACATTTAACTTTTTCCAATATTTTGTTAAAATGAATAAATCTATAAAGAGTGCCCTTGTACACATTTGGTTGCATATACGTAACAGCATTTTTAGGACAAACTCCTAAAAGCTGGACTGCAAGGTCAAACAGTTTATGCGTCTTGAACAGAGAGGGCCGAACGAGTCTCCCAGCAGGAGTGCCCTGGTTGGCAGCCCCACAAATGATGTGCAAGCGTCAGACCCCCCGTGCCCGCCGTGACACGGTCCCTGAGCAAACCTCATGCTGCCAGCAAGTTTACTAAAATCAAGTCACACTGAATCATTTGTAAAGGAGTTTCTTTTTAACTCCCACTTCGTGTAAAATATTGTTGTTCAAATCGTTGTCCATGACATCAAAGACCTTAAAATACATGAAGCTGGAGCCCCTCAGTACTGAGTTACACAGAGAAACACGCTGATAAGGGAGTGCGTGGTTGATGAGAGGACGGCCAGAGTCCCGCAGAGGTGCAGGAGGGGCCAACGCAGAGAACAAGGGGAGTGCATCCACGAAGAGGCGAGACTCCGAGGGGACGGTCAGTGGTGGGCGCCTTAAGTCTGGGGAGCCAGGAAGGACCAGGGCAGGCACAGCAGAGGGCGCACAGACAGGATGAGCGCAGGCTGAGCTCAAAGTCACACCAGATGCATAGGTGCTGTGCTGCTGGTCTGACAGCTCGCTAGGCACGGCTCAAGATACTAAGTGGCCAAGTCAGACAAGTGACCCCATGGACTGCAGCCCGCCAGGCTCCTCTGTCCGTGGGATTCTCCAGGCAAGGACACTGGAGTGGGTTGCCATTCCCTTCTCCAAGGGATCTTCCCCACCCAGGGATCAAACCCAGGTCTCCTACATTGCACAGTATTTTTCTACCATCTGAGCCACCTGGAAAGCCCCCACGTGAAGAAAAACAGTAGCCAAATAGCACAGCTTCACAAGTGACAGCTGCCAATAAGAATTCAATTATAAGCAGAGACTAGCAATTCAGAAGGGCATCCTCCTCTGCTCTAGATCCTTGGAAAAAGGCTCAACGCCTAGGGAGGCCCGACTCACACATTCTCTAGACTCACCCTAGGACCCTCGTGAAACACCTACTTAACAAGATCGTGCTGGTCAAAGTAACTAGATCGAAAGCAACACGACAGCTTCACCAAGTCATGTTCTGTAACCTTCTGATAACTGCAGCTTAAGTCTTTGCAAGACAGATACCAACAAAAACAAGAGCTTTGAAAGAAAAACTCCTGGGTTCAAATTCTAAACCCATCTTAACTAGCAAGTCATTTGATCCTTTTTTTTTTAATTTGATCTCTTTAAACCACAGTTTTGTCATCTGCAAAATGGTTATAAATACTACACAAAGTGAGATAACAGTATACAGACAGACAAATATATACATATGTAAACACATGGAATCTAGGAGGGTGTCTGGCACACAGTGCGTGAGTTCTACACACAAATTGCTTTCTTCTCCTTTCCCTCCTATTTAAGTAAAATCAAAGTATATAGCATTGGGACTTCCTGGTTTTTCCACTGGTTCAGATTCTGAGTTTCCACTACAGAAGGTGTAGGTTTGATCCCTGGTCGGGGAACTAAGATGCTGCATGCAGTGTGGTGTAGCCTAAAAGAAAAAAATACATAGCATCACTTAAATATTCATTCCTCACAAGCACATGGTTTAGTTTTAATTTCACTGACAGAATTCCACCGAAACAGCACAAAAAAGTACTTGGTGAAAGAAAATGCCTAGACAATTAAAAAAGTAGAATGGTACATTTTAGAAGTTACTGATACCAAAAAAAGGTGTTTTGGATTAAATTTTAAAAATCGTATCAGAAACTCAATGTTAGTACAGCATTCTTCATTTGGCCTATAACCATGAGAGCTGAGTCAACTCAGAATTAGTCACTTTGCTGAATAAAAGCAAGAGTCTAGATCTGCACTCAGTGCTGAACCACTGTGGTCTTCATCCCTTGTAATAACTGGGGCCACCTTTCCCTGTGGGCACTGACCCCCAGGCCATTCACACTAGGAGCTCAGGCACGCTCTCAGGGGCAGGATGCAGATAAACGGTGTTGAAATCACATAAGAGTGCCCTTGCTTTCTCCACTTCCTCTCTGACCCTAAAGCACCTCACACCCAGTGGAACACAGGTGCGTGCCCTCCAGGTGCAAGGAAAGGAGGGCACTCTGGGAGAGCACGCATTTAAATGAAGCCCTGCTGGGCTCACCTGAGGAGCTCAGCTACTTTCGGTCCACCATCAATTATCAAAACCAGCCAGAAACTGCGAGGAGAGCATCTTCCAAACCTCACGTACATAAATCTGCAGGTTTCCTAACACGCACGTCAAATTACCCTTTCATGCTCTGCTCGTTTCTACTTTATAACCGTAAACTTCTTCCCATTGATTCTCAGCACTTCATATATTGGCAGGAAACCTCTGCCAACCTAATATAAAGTCATGCATTTATGCAGAGCTTTTAATTAAGTCCTTCTGGAACCTCCTCGGCATCCTGATGAGGAACAGGCAGCGCCCTCCTGGGGGTGGTGGATGCGGAGTTTTCTGTGCGCTCCCGGTCCCCACTCAGGGGGTGCCCACGGTTCCTTGGTCACTGGGGCAAAGCAGCCCTGGGCTTGATTTCCTGCTCCCGAACTTCCCAAACCTAACCTGGAGGCTGACAAGTCATGCTACCTCTCGGGACTTTAATTTCTTCTCTGAAAAATGGGGGTGAGGAACACCCATTTCACACTTTCTGTGAAAACTAGAAATAATGTAAGGTCACTGCGGAAGAGCTGGCACATAAGGGCTGATGAAACTGCACGTGATTTTCACTGAACCACCCAGACATCCTGACACGAGTTACACAGGAACAGTGGACAATGGGTTCAGAGCAATGTCCCCTTTAAGACCGGGAACTACTGGCTGGCCCAAAAGTTCATCCTGGTTTTTCCATAAGATGTGAAACCCACAACATCTTACAGAAAAACTTGAACAAACTTTTTGGCCAACATCATATATAGTAGGGTAGTACCAGGCCCTGAGAAGCAGCCAGCGTTCTCTGAAATTGGCCTGGACCCCTATGGCATATGGACTTTCCAGGTGGTGCTAGTGGTAAAGAATCCACCTGCCAATGTGGGGAGATGCAAGAGACGCAGGTTTGATCCCTGGGCCAGAAAGATTCCCTGAAGGAGGAAATGGCAACCCACTCCAGTATTCTTGCCTGGGAAATCCCATGGACAGAGGAGCCTGGTGGGCTACAGCCCATGGGGTCTCAAAGAGTCGACATGACTGAGCAACTAAACCCCCAACCACCTGTGACCGGCAAATCCTAAGGGGTAGAGCAGGTACAGCATGGTGGGCTGGACGTGGGGAAAGCAGAGACATTTAAATGCTCCCAGAAGACGGGAAACATGGCTCTGGTTAACCTCTCATTCTGAGTATCTACGTACAAAGCACTTTAAAATGACAACTCAGCGGTCTAACAAACACACTTTGAAAAGGGGGACATTAAAATGCAGACCGCCATGATTAATTCAACCAAACAATACAAGAGAAAAAATTAAATCTTCTATCCAAAGGCTACCTGAAAACTTCAGAGTTCCTAATAAATGATGGACCTCAAAATATTTGGCAATCTTTAATAAGATGATCAACCAACAGTCCTGACCTGTAATACTCACATTTGCACGGTCTTTCAGAAGTTACAAAGTACATATGTTCACATGCTCACATGTTCTAACTACTCAAATCTAACGATCCCGTCGGAGTTAATGAATGAAGATATCTCTGGGGGAGCCTGGAGGTATAGTCCAAAGGGGTCTGTTAATGAACATAAAATTTCTTTGATGCCACGTTTCTGATTTTCTTCTAATCCACAATATCCTTGTACTTGTTGTAATCAGGCCTACATATGATAAAATCTCCATAGAAATCCCTAAGCGATGGGGTTTGGAGAGTGTTCAGGTGGTGAGCACATCGAGGTGCTGGGAGGGTGGAGGGGCCCCGCGCCTCCACCCAGCCCCTGACTCACGCATCCTCCTTCGTAGCTCTTCCGCTTGGCTCTTCCTGAATTATATCTTTCATCAAAAACCCATAAACTCCTAAGTAAAGCACTTTCTGCTTTCTGTGAGCCAATGTAGCAAATTGTTGAAGCTGAGAAGGGCACTGTGGAAACCAAAGATTTCCACCTGGGTGGTGAAAGGTATAGATGGACACCCGGATGGTGACTAACTAGCATCTGAGGGAGGGGGAGTTCGGTGGGACTGAGCCCTTTACCTACAGCGTTTAGGCTAACGCTGGGTAGTCAGTACAGAATTTAATTGTAGGACACCCAGCTGGTGTCTGGAAGATTTGAAAGGAAAACAAAAAATAATGCATTTGGTATCAAAAATGTTATGACCACAAACAGCTCACAGGCCCATTGACCATGGCAGGACAGCAATTACAGCCAATTAAGAGACACGGGCAAGTTCTTTCAGGTGTTCACAATTTTGAAACATCAATGCTGGGAGAAACTGAATAAGGTGGAGCAGGTAATGGATTTCAGAAATCAGTATCCTACAGAAGCTTAAAACACACTGCACTAGCTGGTCGACCTCATATTATGAAAGTTAACTTCTACCAGCTTGTTTCTGAGTTGGCTGGCCAGGATGGCCCCATGCAGATGTTCATGACTTATGGGAGGAAATGAAAAAGTGTTCCTTTTGACAACACGTCGAGACCCCTGCTCTAGAGTCTGTGTTCGTTCTGTCCAGGATAAACATCCTTTCAGTCACCAGCGCAGCAACTCGGGCTTTCCCTGGGGCTAAGTGCAAGCCCTCCATGCAGTGAGTTACATCTCAGGGGCACCGAGCCCGAGCAGCGCCCCCGTGACCGTCACATGAAGTAAATGAAGCTGTACTGCGCAGCCGCGGATGAAGGGAACTGTCACACCGAAAAAGCACATGCATTTCTGAGTCATCATAATATACTGGCGAGCAGCCAATACTCACAAGTGTACCTGAGAAGTCACATTTCCAGTCCCTCCCTGACACTGAGTGCTGTTTTTTCATCACTGCCAATCTGATGCTTAGAAGTGCATGCTTTTATATTCATTTCACTGATTACTAGTGATGTTTATAACATCTTCACATTTTTTTATTAAACTTCAGACTTCTTTCCTTGAACTGGCAATTCTTGACATTTTACTACCACAGTGATGACTGTGTTACAACGAATTCATCCAACATGTATACCGCATGTATTAGAAATATCTGGTCATCTGCCTTTCATCTTTCTCATAGTGTTTAATAAGAAAAATATTGTAGATTATTTGGAATATTTTATCAAAAAGCATAAATCGTGATGGGCACCTTTGTAAATAACTGGACATTTGTTTTTTTTACTTCTAACCTGAAAATGTGTGCAAAAAGAGTTCTACCTGACACGGCTTTTTTAGAGTCTGTTGCCTGAGCTGTAGGAAGGTAATGTATCCTATAGTAAACCACCAGAAATGCTTGTGGCCCCTGCTCTTCAGCAACAAAGTGATCCTCATGTTTGCAGGGTGAACACTGCTGAACTTGACTCCCGCCCAGGAGACAGGAAGAGCAGCTGGGCTCACACCAGTCCCTGCGAGTCCCCACCTGCTGCTGGACGGCAGACCCGACAGGTACACTCAGCATCAGGAAGCAAAATTAACAACGCATCACTCTGGCAACTCCCCTAGCTTTGGTATAAAAGGTGGAAATAGATTTGTTTTAGGGGCTCTGGCCCACAGTATGTCAGCAATTCCTCTCCCCTTTGACACAGAGAGGGGAAAATTTAAAACACCCCCCAGAGCTGTCAGCTTACGGGGGGATGAGATGTCCCAAAGGACTTGATATGTTATGAATCTGTGAAGCAGCCAAGCCACATAGAAACATTCTTCATTAACCAAACTAAAAATGAATATCTTGAGAGGTGGAAGCCGTTTTTGATAAATACTCTAGTTTCTCGAGCTCTGTGCCTGTGAGCTGCAGCGAGGACAAGCACCCAGGTGTTCGCAGCGCTGCTGACACGGCTTCCTGCGGCAGGACGGCTTGTCTCTCAACAGGACGGTCCAAGGAGGCCGGGAAGGAACAAGGGAACTCCTGATGTGTTCCAGGTGGAGAGCCTATCAATGCACCTTCCACTGAGCCGGTAACCTCAGCACACATCTTCCCAGCATTCCGGGGCCGCCAGCCAAGCCCAGAAAGGCAGGGGGAAGGCTGGATTCCAGCCTTCATTTCATCCAAGCGTTAGAGCCAACAGCCACATTTTCTCCAACGCTGTCTGTACACAGTCAATGAGGCACCTATGACCTGGCTCCCAGGCTGTGTGCTCTTCGTACACTAGCAAATGGAAATTCATTTCACCAAAATTATACAAATGTCCTTTCACTAACATATTCAAAAAACAAGACACAGAACAAGAACTGAGAGAGGGAAGAAAAGGTAGCTGAGAAGTGGGAGGGTCCACCTTTTCACGTAACAGCAGAGAACTGTGACAAACACACTGATGGAAAACCATAGTCTCTTCTTCCGTGCGATTATCCCTGAAAAGAGTGGTGAGTGACAGGTAAGGGAAGAGAAGGGTGGAATAGATTATAAATTAATTGGAGAGAGACTAAATCCCAGAGGTAAATTGCCAATCAGTTTCAAGCAGGTAAAGTGTATATGCGTTATCCTTGCTGTTTTCTGAATAAATTCACAGCCCTGAAGAGCAGGAGCTGCTGTCACTGCAGGACTGGGGCCAGGGGGGGAAAAGTCCTCAGTGAGGCCTGCTCCCCACCAGCTCCTCCCTAAGGCTCAGCAGTAATGAGCCCATCACCAAACTGGTCATTCTGCGAGATCTCCCAGGGAGCCGGCAGAAAATCCTGGAAGGAATCTGGATGAGAGCAGCTTTCCACCCTAAATATTCATAACAGAAACTCATAGTAAAAAGTATATGACTTGTAAGTGTAACTTGCTACCTGTGTAATCTGGAGCATAAGGAAAGCAGGAGGAAGTCTTTGAGCATCTCTGAAATCAAAATGGAAAAGCAGCCCCATCTGTGTAAGGCTAAACCTTGATATCTCTCTTGGGTAGAGCAGGGCAATTACAAGATGGTGTGAAAGATAGGCTGAGTGCAACACTGTCCTGTCCACCAGAACTATATCAGCTTCAAGGACCCAGTGGGGCTTTAAAATAGTATTTTGGACTCTATGGGAGAGGGTGAGGGAGGGATGATATGGGAGAATGACATTGAAGCATGTAAATTATCATATGTGAAACGAATCACCAGTCCAGGTTCGATGCATGAGACAGGGTGCTCGGGGCTGGTGCACCGGTATGATCCAGAGAGATGGGATGGGGAGGGAGGTGGGATTCTGGAAGGGGAACACATGTACACCCATGGCGGATTCCTGTCAATGTATGGCAAAACAAATACAATATTGTAAATTAAAAAAAAAGACAAATAAATAAATTCAAAGAAAAACAAAATAAAATAATAGAAGTTAAAAGGGAGAAACACACACACACACACACACACACAAAACTTTCTTCAGAGGGATAATATTACAGATTGGAGGAAAAAGTTCCAGAATAGGGGGGAAAAAAGATAATCAAAAGTTTGACAGCATGGAACATGTGAGACCCAGGAAAACTGAGTAACTGAACCAAATGGCTAAAGCCCTCACCTGAAATGCCACTCTGAGCTAAAGACAAAAGAGGATGTTAGGGACAGCGGTTTGCGATGTCAAAGGGGAGAAAGGCAATGGACATGGAGCTAGAAAAGCAAGCGTTTGGTAAATCAGCATTTGCTGGGCCAGGCAGAGACCAAGGCACAGAGTGGACTCGAATCTCGGGCAGTTTCTGCACCAGCTGGACCCTGGGACCTATCTATTAACATCCAAGTGTCCTATAGAACATCTGGAAAGCATGGGGTTCATGCATCTGAAATCTTCCCAGCTCGAGTCTATGTTCTGGGCGGCCCAGGAAGGCAGGTGGAGTGAGCCATCTGCCTCTGCTGCCCTAGAGCTTCCCCCGGCCACTCTGCCTTTCCGATGAACAGAGGGCTGTTTCCACCACGCTCAGGGCTCCGGGTTCCACGCGCTCCTGCTCTCTGCTCCGTCAGGGCAGGGGGTGCTGAGGGTCTCTGCCACCCTTTCCCTCCCTTCCCCTCCACCCCCTGGCCCACTCAACCCTCACCCGTTTCCGCCCCCCAACCTCCCCCTTCCCAGGCTGGGTTCAGGGTCCAGCCTCTACACCTGTCTGCTCCACACACCGATTAACAGTAAAGAGACGCTTCTTTATGACTTGCTGGGTTCTGGGCACATAATAAATACATGTGAATGCCTCTCCAACCACTTACTGCCCCTGGAGGACAAGGGGCATACTCTATTCACCTTTCCAGCTCTCGCACCATTCAAGCACACACTAGCTGCCCCATAAATACGTTTGATTAATAAATACTTATTACCCATATTTCCATACCCAGATCCTAACATTCCATCAGGAGTCAAAACATTAACGGCTTGGATAAATGAACTTGCACGTGAATACAGGAGGACTGGCCCGGGGGAGGGGCTGGTCCAGGTTAAGGTGGGTTTGCAGCAGACAACAGGCGGTCAGCCCGAAGGCCTCGCTCCCTGTCTGCTCTCCAGCTCGTGAGGAGAGCAGAGGAGCCACCACCCTCCTGTCAGGCCTGGATCAGGCTCCTCCTGAAGCTGGGGCTCTGGCCCTCATGTGCTCGAGGCCTGTAGGGCACAGCCCCTCGGGCTGAACAGGACTCCGCCCAGGCTCAGCGATTCCAGCACTCTGGACAGCTCCATTTTCTTCCAGGTGTCAGGGGTAGAGTTTGGGATCAGGACCCTGTCCTGCTTGTGCAGAGGATTCGGGGGCCTGCAGACAAGCTGACTCACAAGGAGCTCTAAAGAGTGCTGCCCAACATGGCTGGTGGTCTCAGCTCTCCCACGACTGGACTGTTGAGAGACACAAAGTCACAACCAGAGGCCGCAACCTGAGCCTGGGAGGCTGCAGAGCCCGAGGTTTAGGGCACAAGCCCACAAGCCGGGGAAGGATGCAGCTGTGGGTGGGTGGGCCGAGGGCGGGGGCTTCCTGTAGACAATGCAGCCCTCCAGCTGGGCTGTCCTGTGGCCCAGGAGCCCGGGTGGTCATCACTTGGTCAGGCTCAGGCCATCCGTGAGTCCTGGACTGTTCCCACGTGCAGCCCATGCACAGCACTGACTCAGACTGCCGGTCCTTGTAGTCGGGGAGGGGGTGTCTTCATGGAAGGTGCCAGTCCCTCCTCGGGGTCCCTCATGATTTCCTCTAACATGCCTCTCACCTGGGTTCAAGGTCAGGAAGTGATCAAGCAGGTTTCCACTTTCTATGAACACAAAGGAAAAAAAGTCGGATATTCACTCAATATTGGCTCATGCAGCCCTTTGAATCCCAGTCCTCTGACCAGTGAGCTGTGGCCTTGGGCAAATAACATAACCTCTGTGAGTATGTAAAGAAGGGGAATCTCTAAGATCCTTTCCCATAATGTAAGTCTTGGGTCTCTGATCCTACTGGGAAAACAGTCATTATCATCGGTGATTAGAAATACTGTAAAACTAACAGAACATGAAGAGGAAAACGTGGTTTCGTCTGTGTGACGGAGTCGAGAACACACCCGGAAGGAAAGAGAAGAGAAGGTACTCAGCCTGCTGACGAGGGTGCACACGCTGCTGAGGCCACAGTCAGCCGTCGCTGCTGCTCGGGTCAACGTCTGAAAGCAGGTGGCCCGGCTTCAGGTCCCGAGGACGCCGCCCTCTGGTGGCCGCACACCGGGCCTGCCCCGCGGACGCGGCCTGGCAGGATCTGCCCAGGCCTCCTCCTCTTCCAGGCGGCCGTGGTCCAGCAGGGAGGCGCGCATCGCCCCTCCAGTGACGTGCCCCACGACCAGGAGGAGTGTCTCCTGGGTGTCAGTCACATCAGAGAGCTTCAAGATACCGGGGTGATTCAAGGCCTCAGGCCCTGGAGGCTGAAGGAGCTCTGTGGACTCTTCATTTAAAAGTAAGAGAATGAAGAAAAAAAGAAAAAAATTTAAAGAAGAATAAGAAAAATAATAGTAGAGGAGAAAAATAACAAAGGTGCTGACTGTCCGTCTGGTGAGCTTGCTTTCTTGTGAGGACAGGACTGTGGCCGTCCAAGCCCTTCATGGGTCGCCCTGTCAATCTTTTTGGTCTGTTACTGTGTTGTTTTGGTGGTTTCACAGTCTTGTTTACAGTGTTCAAACCTTCAAGAATCTATGCATGTTTCCAGTGTGTCACTTATGACCTGTTATTTGAACGTACTATTTACTCACAGGAAAACCACTCTCAGCACAAACCCGGCTTCAGAGAAGCAGCTCATCCACCGAGCCCCTCACCTCAATGAGCCTGGGAGCAGCACGTCTGACCTCTGACATCTCTCTGGACGCTTCCGTTACAGCGATCTTTTCTCTGCAAATGACTGCTAAAAGCAGGTGTCAGCCAACAAATATATGGCTCTGTTAGTCAGTTAAGGCGGCCAGTGAAGCTTCTGGATAGCCACCAGTATCCCTTTCTGTAAGGATGCCTCACAGGATGACAGAGTGAGCCCCAGAAGCACACACTGCCTTCTGTCCCACATGACTCCCTGGTGACGCCATGCGAGGTGGCAGGAGGGAAATGACCTCCTTTAAATGAAGCAGGCTCCTGTCTGGCAATTTATAGTGGTCACTTGCCTCTGAACATACATATACAACCAGCCAATCACGACTGTGTCGGGGATTCTGGTGCCCTCTGTTCCCCGATTCTTTAAAAACCAGCCTCCTCCTCAGAAATCAAGCAAAAAAATTCATTTCAAAATAACAAATCCATTTCAAAATCCATACTATTACGTTAACATCAACATATCTTAATGCTTTGGGAAATTTATTTTCTTGCTGGTTATGTCATTCTTCCTTTGAAAGATGGGGCAGAGGTATTACTTCACTGCAAATTCTGAATGTGCAGGTCTTACTATTTTTCAGATGTGGGTTCTCCTTTCCAGACTGTATTGTGACCATTTCTCTTTGCTCCTTTTTCTCACTCAAGTGAAATTCCCACTTCCCTCTATGATTTTGGCTTCAAAATTCATTCATTTACCTAGGTAAACCTATAGTGAATTTCATGACAGATAATTTGTGACTTTAGAAGCATATTTATGGCCCTGGACCAAGACATCACACACACGGTTAGACTTCACCAGGCAGCTCTGCGTGCAAGGAAAGACATGGGACAGCTTCACACAAAAGTTACAGCAAAGGGCAAAGGTCAGGCGGCACCTAAGCAAAGGTGACGGTATCCAGCGTTTTGTGGCAGTGAGGGGTCTTCATCCTTAATAACGCCGGCCCAAGATCCTCAGAACACTATTAGGTGATTAAATAACAGCCAGGTGGGCTGTTCCTTATCCCAAAAGATTATTCTTGAAATCCGAGCCATGTGAACCAACTTTAACCACTCTACTGGTTAAAGTCCTTCAGTTCAGTTCAGTCGCTCAGTCGTGTCTGACTCTTAGCGAGCCCATGGACCACAGCACGCCAGGCCTCCCTGTCCATCACCAACTCCGGAGTTTACTCAAACTCATCTCCATTGAGTCAGTGATGCCATCCAACCATCTCATCCTCTGTCATCCCCTTCTTCTCCTGCCTTCAATCTTTTCCAGCATCAGGGTCTTTCCCAATGAGTCAGCTCTTCGCATCAGGTGGCCAAAGTATTGGAGTTTCAGCTTCAACATCAGTCCTTCCAATGAACACCCAGGAATGATCTCCTTTAGGATGGACTGGTTGGATCTCCTTGCAGCCCAAGGGACTCTCAAGAGTCTTCTCCAACACCACAGTTCAAAAGCATCAATTCTTCGGCGCTCAGCTTTCTTTACAGTCCAACTCTCACATCCATACATGACCACTGGAAAAATCATAGCCTTGACGAGATGGACCTTTTGGTGAAGTAATGTCTCTGCATTTTAATATGCTGTCTAGGTTGTCCTTCAGTGGCTCCTTAATACCAAAAACATTCTGTGGATAAAATCCATATGACATGTATCATTATAAGGCTTGGAGGTGCCCAAGTTTTGCTGCACATTGAGATCTGGGAAGCTTGACAACTCCCGATGCCCCAGCACACCCCACACCATGGAGTCACGAGCCTGGCGGTGAGTCAGTCTGCAGGCACCAGCACCCTCCCAACACACACACACACACTCCCCCCCCCCCACCCCAGACCCCCGGATTGGGGTTAGAGGCCACCCCTTCAAGCTCTCTGGCAGCTCGCGCCTCCCCCACAGGAGGCCCGGTGCTGGTCTTGCTCTGGAGCGTCAGTCTCCCCACTAACCCCAAGGCCATGGCAGCAGGGCCACAGGCACAGACTTCACGGCCCAACACTGGCCTGCAGCTCTCACAGCACGTGCAACACCCTGGGACCCAACCTCTCATCCAAGCCCAGGCCTGCTGCTGTTCCGTCGCTAAGGCACATTTGACTCCGTGTGACCCCCTGGACTGCAGCACGCCGTTTCCTTGTTCTTCACTCTTTCCCGGAGTTTGTTCAAACTCATATCCATCGAGTCGGTGATGCCACCCAATCATCTCATCCTCTGTCATCCCCTTCTCCTCCCGCCTTCAGTCTTTCCCAGGATCAGGGTCTTTTCCTAATGTGAATCTCTTCACATCAGGTAGCCAAAGTATTGGAGCTTCAGCATCAGTCCTTCTGATGAATATCCAGGTGATTTCCTCTGGGATGGACTGGTTGGATCTCCTTGCTGGAGTCCACACCAGACCCCTTTAACACTGATGAATCAACAGTGGACAGTGTGCTCTTGAAAATCTGAGTGACAACTCTTTAGGAAGGAACAGCCTAGAACAGCGGGGCAGGAAGAAGGAGCCCCTCACTTCTGAGCCCATCCTGGGAATAACCCAAGTTTTAAAACCCTCCTCAGTGAGCATGCTGCCAGCGGCTACAGGCATGGGCCCAATCTTTAAGTTCTGATTTGCCTTGGTTCTCCCTGCTGGGTCACTCTAATATTCTGTACCACTGCTAACGTCTTTTCTAAGCTGGCAACACTGTCCTCAGACATCAAATACTTAAATCCTCAGGTGATAAAGACATCTCCCGTCTGCTGCTTCCCAGGGCTGCTATGAAGTGTGAGGGAGCATGTACAGAAAACTCATCTAAAACACACAGGAACACTTCACAAAGAAAAGGTACGAGACTTATTATAATAGTAAGCAAAGCCCAGAAGATACGCTTCTCGGCACTGTAACACTTTTACTTCCGGGCAAATGGATACTATGAGTGAAACTGCCGTGCTTCAGTTCAAAAGGCACCTTTGGAAGGACTGTAGTGTCACTCACCATCTGAACTGCTTCCAGAAGACGGTCCCAAGTCGTCTGCTTGTGTCTAAATTACCTACAGGCTTTAGACTCTGTACACGTGTAAGTGCTCATGAGAAGTCAAAGAGCTTTACACGCCTAAATTTGGTTTGTGGATGAACATGTGTCTGTAATGCATAAAACCCAAAAACATTCACTAGAGCCAATGATGCAAGGAGAGTTATTTCTACTAACTTGCGCCCCCAAACAAATCCACAGTGGGTAAATCGCAGGAAGCCACAATGAAGAGATCGCATCAACACGGATTAAAAATGCATCGCACTTACAGGAGCACGCAGTCAGCGGTGGGCTCTGGTCTCCCGTTCCTGTCAGCTGGACCCCAGCCCCGTGTAGCCATCACCTGCAGACTCTAGGTTCTCACTCACCCTCCGCACCCAGCCTGAAAAAGAGGCTCACGGTCCTCTCCTTAGCAGACTAAGCCACCACAGTCCAAAGTTGAGAAAATCTCAACCTTAAAGAGTTTCCCAAATCTAAAGAGGACGGCATAGAAATAAGTGGATCTGAGTTCAACACAACAACCTACAAATAAAGAAAACTCCATATAAATTATTTTTTCCCTTAGTAACATTTGTCAGGGTCGCATACATGTGCACATGTTTTAACACACAGAGGTTAAAAGGGAAAGAAAGCGCTGTAGTCTCAAATACAGAAAACCCTACTGTGCTAAAGACGGTAACACGCGGGGGCCGCCACCGCTCTTTCACTGCGGGAGAAGGACGAGCCCCTGGTCCCCGCGTTAACAGAGCAAGCACACACTTCAATGTAGGCCGATCAATGAAAGATTAAATTTCTGTAAAGGAAATTACACAGTAACAAGAAAAAACATATGTGATACATAAAAAAGGTAAAACTTTCATAAACAGTCTAATAAGAACCACATAAAAATCACACAGCAGAAAGGAATGAAAGAAAACTTTTTAATATTATGAGTGGCTGGCATTCAGGTGGAAGGAACTTGAATAAGTTTTCTCTCCTTTCAGTTTCTCCTTACAGTCTGCACTTTTGAGATGAAGCTTCAAGCTCCTATCATGGAAACAATATGGAAAATCCTCAACTCAGCCCTCCACTGAGGCATCCTTAAGACTGTTCCGCAGGTGATGTGAACTCTGCAGGCAGGTTAGCTTCACTCCTGAGCACGTGCTCGGGCACTTCCAGGGCTCTCCCCTCCTGTTTCCCAAACCTCCTCAAAGTCCACCTTTACCCCCAAACCGTCAGGCATTCCTGAAAAGCAGGGGGCCAATCGGAACCTCGTCACAATGGCTAAATGTGCTTGCCAATTCACCTTTGCCAACTTTTTTACAATTCCAAGTTCCAGGGAAATAGAAAATGTATATATGCTTGCTTAACTCCATGTCTGTGTGTGCACACGTGCTAAGTTGCTTCAGTCATGTCTGACTCTTTTTGACCCCGTGGACTGTAGCCCACCAGGCTCCTCTGTCCAAGGGATTCTCCAGGCGAGAATTCTGGAGTGAGTTGCCATGCCCTCCTCCAGGGGATCTTTCTGACCCAGGGATCGAACCCGAGTCTCCTGTGACTCCTGCACTGCAGGCAGATTCTTTACCGCTGAGCCGCCGGGGAAGCCCAACTCCATGTCTACCACGCTCTGTATTAAACCCTGAAACACACGACTTACGTGGGACTGGACACCAAGCATCTTCCCACTAAGAAGAACAACATATGATGGCACTGAGGCTTAGATCAGCGCACACACAAAGCTAAAAGGTTCACACACACACAGCACACGCGCACACACGCGTACGCACACCCCTCCTCTCCTGCCGTGAGAGGCTGCACTCCTAATCCTGGCTGGCCATCTGGGAAACAAACGACTCTGTGAGGGCACTGTAAATTGGTTCCACTCCTCTGGAAAGCAATCTGGCAGTATGGTTTAGAAGCCATAAAACTGTTCCTGTTCTCTGCCCTAGTAATACCACTAGGGACTCTATCATAAGAAACTAATTGAAAATATGGAAATAGCTACATGCACAAAGATGTACCTCGTGGTGTTACTAACAGCCACGAGAAGTTGGGAGCAGGGTACTCATCAACAACAGAGTCAAGGACTTGGGGGTGTGGAATCACAACAGAACATTACGCAACCATTACAACAGTAACGACGAAGACTGCATAGCAGGGAGAGGAAATGCAGATGGGAGACAACAGGTACAACCATGTAAAAATCACTGAAAAAAACACGATAATATTAACAACCTATAATCATTGCTTTAGGACAGCAAAGGCGGTGTTTTCTCCTGTTCTATTTCTTGGCTTTCTGTGATCCGTCTCTGATGCTTCTACCATTCAAAGATAATCTTTTTAAAAACAAACCCAGGCCTTGTTCGCAAGGACAAGGGGACAAGCCCACATCAGCGAGCCCAGCTGCCACTTTCTGCAGGGGGAAGGGGGTGGGGCGCTTGGCGTCCCGGGGCGGCTCCGGAGAGCCCCCCCGCAGCCCTCAGGAACCTGTCAGCAACAAGGGAAATACGAGCAGCGCCCATCTGCTAAGCCCAGTCAATCCCCTGCATTACGAGCACCAGGAGACCGAGGACTCCCCAGGCACGCTGTGTGCGCTGCCAGCTTAGTTATCTGTTTACCAGATTTACAGGGGGTCACACGGGGCTCTTCGATCATTTATTGAAAGGAAGTAAGCTCAGATTTTCACATCTGGAGCAAAGAGGAATGACTGCACCCAGAAATGCATGACCATAAAAGTGGGGGGGCGGGGGGGGGGAGAAACCACCTACCGCCTCTGGTGAGGCAGAGAACGGGGCACCGTGGGGGCAGCCACATGGGCGTCTACGGAGCCCACCAGAGCCTTCAGCTTAGGGGGTGAAACTGCCCTCGGATGCAGAGTGACCAGGAGCCGGCAGAGAAATCTGGGCCAGCACATCCCTGCCCGTCCTCTGTGTTCCCGGACTCAAGGCTCCGCAGAGGGAGCGAGACGAGCGCCTATGGCCACTGGCGCCAAACAGAGAGACGGCCTCCGTGAGGACGTGAACACCACCTCCCAACACAGAAGAGATCCCGTGGGGGAGAGGGATCCCTGCTAATCAGGACACTGGAGAAGACAGTTCTGTAGCTTTTGTGATGAGAAAAATCTTAATTAGAGCCCAAAGAATGAGGTGCTCAAGAGAAATGAGAGCAACAGCTCCATACCTGGACCGTACCATTTGGAACCATCTGTGACGCTCTTTAAAAACCCCGTGACCAGGGCTCACGCCAGGACAGTGACCGGAGGATCACTGAGGTGGACTGCGGTGCAGGCCCTGGCTGGGAGCCGCCTGATTCAGAACGATTCTGCAGACACTGTCCAGGGCAGAGTTGACCTGAGCGTGACCGTGGGTCCTCTGTCTAGACCTCCACCAGCTACGACGGTGGACCAGCCACTCACCCTCAGCCTGGGAGGGGCTCGGGGCCACGCACACACAGCTCCCCCCCATACATACACCGTTAAAATGCAGCACAGGAGAGGTCACCCACCCAGAGGGCCTGCCTGGAGGAGCGGGGTGCAGAAACCCTCGGTCGGCGTCTGCAGGGAGAGCACCTCCCCAGCAGCACCGTGAGGAGCTGTGCACCCAGGCCGTGTCGGGAGCTGACCCTCGGCCCCCGCTGAGCCAGCGTCCCCCAGGGAACGAGCTTCAGGATGCCACCAGGCCCCGCACAACCAGTCTGTGAGGGACAATGCAGATGCTCTTAGCAAATCACACACAAGGATCAAAGAAATGGATACATTTCCAAGCTGCTGCTCCTGTACTGATAAAATGGAAAATTCACTTTATCTGAGTTTTTTTTAAAGTCCTCAGTGTTTATCACTGATCCGTTCCAAGTCCCCCTCCCCCCATTTAAATTCAGCTTAGATAGTTTTATTTAGTTTTATTGGAAAGCAAACTTCTGGCAGGGGTAGGTAGAGCAGAGATATATACAAAACTTCGGCAGGATCAATTTGCATTTATTCAAAGCATTTACAGGCAAAATTTGACCCAAGAATTTAAATAAAATCAAACATATTGCATACATCTTGAAAGACAGTTTAAATAAGAGAACATTTTACAGCATAAATTTAGAAAGGCAGGGAAAAAACCATACAGATATTAAATCTACGATGTTTAACACCATGAGCTGTGAAGGCCGACGGCCTGGGTTTGAACCCGTGCGCTGTGCCCTGAACCACGTCCCGAGCCTCTGCGCCTCCTCTTGTGTTTGTGTCAGAGGTTCTAGAGGCAGATCATCAGACCGTCAGGCTCAGAGTTGGGTCTGCGCGTGAGCAGTGTGAGCACATGGAACCTCCCCGCCCCTCCTCCGCTGTGGTACTGAAACAAGGAAGGCACCTGCCTCCAACCTGGAGGAGCCGGAACCCTCGCGCACAGCGGATGGGGACACACAACGGTGCAGCTGCTGCAGGAAACAGCCCGGTGGCCCCTAAACACACCAAACACAGAATTACCGCAGGGTCCAGCAATTCCATGTCTTGGACTATGCCCCAAAGAGCTGTGAGCAGAGAGAGGGACAGATATTTGCACACCCATGGTCACAACAGTATATGAACCACAGCCAAAATGGGAAAGCGGCCCAAGTGTCCATCAACACAGCCATGGATAAAATGCGTTGCACACCCACCGTGAAGTGTTACTCACCCTTAAAAAGGAAGCTGACACGCTCTGACGTGGATGAACCTTGAAGATAACTATGCCAAGTGAAATAAGCCAGTTATGGAAAGACAAAACACTGTTTGATTTCATGTATATGAGTATGTACAGAAACAGAGAGAATGGTGGTTGCTAGGGTCTCTGGAGGAGGGCTGGGGAGTTAGGAGTTCGGTGAGGATGGAGGTTAGTACTGCGTGTAATATGCCAGCAAATCTGGAAAGCTCAGCAGTGGCCACAGGACTGGAAAACGTCAGTCTTCATTCCAATCCCAAAGAAAGGCAATGCCAAAGAATGTTCAAACTACTGCACAATTGTACTAATCTCACATGCTAGCAAAGTAATGCTCAAAATTCTTCAAGCAAGGCTCCAACAGTACATGAACCAAGAACTTTGAGATGCTCAAGCTGGATTCAGAAAAGGCAGAGGAGCCAGAGATCAAATCACCAACATCTGTTGGATCATAGAAAAAGCAGGAGAATTCCAGAAAAACATCTACTTCTGCTGCATTGACTACGCTAAAACCTTTGACTGTGTGGATCACAACAAACTGTGGAAAATTCTTAAAGGGATGGGAATACCAGACCACCTTACCTGCCTCCTGAGCAATCTGTATGCAGGTCAAGAAGCAACAGTTAGAACCAGACATGGAACAATGGACTGGTTCCAAATTGGAAAAGGAGTATGTCAAGGCTGTATACTCTTACCATTATTTAACTTATATGCAGAGTACATCATGAGAAATGCCGGGCTGGATGAAGCACAAGCTGGAATCAAGATTGCTGGGAGAAATATCAATAACCTCAGATATGCAGATGACACCACCCTTATGGCAGAAAGTGAAGAAGAACTAAAGAGCCTTTTGATGAAAGTGAAAGAGGAGAGTGAAAAAGCTGGCTTAAACCTCAACATTCAAATAACTAAGATCATGGCATCCAGTCCCACCATTTCATGGCAAATAGATGGGGAAACAATGGAAACAGTGACAGACTTTATTTTCTTAGGCTCCAAAATTATTGCAGATAGTGACTGCAGCCATGAAATTAAAAGACGCTTGCTTCTTGAAAGAAAAGTTATGAGCAACCTAGACAGCATATTAAAAAGCTGAGACATTACTTTGCCAGCAAAGGTATGTCTAGGCAAGGTTATGGTTTTTCCAGTAGTCGTGTATGGATGTGAGAGTTGGACTATAAAGAAACCTGAGCGCTGAAGAATTGATGCTTTTGAACTGTGGTGATGGAGAAGACTCTTGAGAGTCCCTTGGACTGCAAGGAGATCCAACCAGTCAATCGTAAAGGAAATCCGTCCTGAATATTCATTGAACGACTGATGCTGAAGCTGAAACTCCAATACTTTGGCCTGATGTGAAGAGCCAACTCCCTGGAAAAAATCCTAAGAAAGATTGAAGGCAGGAGGAGAAGGGGGTGACAGAGGATGAGATGGTTGGATGGCATCACCAACTCGATGGACATGAGTTTGAGCAAGCTTCGGAGTTGGTGATGGGCAGGGAAGCCTGGTGTTCTGCTGCCCATGGGATCACAAACAGTCAGACACGACTGAGCGACTGAATTGAACTGAACTGAGAGGTTCAGTTTGGGGAAATGAAAAAGTTCTGAGTTGGATGGTGGTGAAGGTTACCCAACAATGTGAATGTACTTAGTGCCACTGAATTGCACATTTAAAAATGTTTAAGATAGTAATTTTTGTCTTATACATTTTATCATAATTTTTTTTTTAAAGTAAACAAGATAGACTACCCCCTAACTCACAGATCTGCTGTGAGGACTGGCCATCCATGTAGCGTTTAGAGAGCGTCGGGCACAGGGCGGTCCTCCATGAGTACTAGCTACTGTCTTCCTTTCCTGTCTCTGGAGCACCCCCTTCAGGCCCCACTTCGTGTTCTGCAGAAACAGATGCTCAGTGACTAGACTCTGACTCCCGCCGCCCCCAGAGCTGTACACCTTGTGCAGTGAGACAGTTCTAGCCCTGGGCTTCCTTCCAGGGCAGATGCTCTGGTATCGGGACAAACCCACTGCCATCAGATGAAGATGAAGAAACCACCTAATTTCTGCAGTCTTTACACACAGAGCTGAGAGACCACATTAAAAAAAAAAAAAAAAGATTTTGTCTATTTCCTAAACTGTTTGTGGATAATTTTGCCTCAAAAATAGGTTCACAGGCTAATGCTATCACACAGGTCTGATAGCGAAGAAGAGAGAAAAAAGTCACCCCAATATTCATAAAAATTCTTTCTCCTTTAATCATAATCAAGATTGTTTTACTTTGCTTCATCATTTAAGTCATTTCATTATGAAAACTTTCAAGCATATACAAAAGTAGAGACTTAACTAGCCTCCATGTATCCCGCTTAATAGCCAACTTTAACCTCTCTGACTATCTAAGACTCAACATCCTCCCCCAAAAGGCTAGAATAAAAACACCAGGACAGTTACATTGAAGCAATGTTCATTTCTAACAATCCTTATTATCATCATTACTACTTTACTCTTAGTTTTTTTTTGGTATCTTCTCAGCTGCTTTCCTTCTTTTTCTTTGAAACTACAAATAACTGCAATACTTACCATGCCAGGGTCATTGTGAAGATATAACAAACATGGAAGTACAGAGCTCGGTGTCTGACATGTAAGACATTCCCGAGAAATTTTACTTCTCCAGTGACCACCGCCTCACCCTTCTCTCCAAGAGAACAGACACCACACGCCCCCACTACACACAAACCCTTCTCTGATTGTCTACACACACACACACACACACCCTTCTCTGCTCTTCGTCTACACACACACACACACACCCTTCTCTGCTCTTCGTCTACACACACACACACACACACCCTTCTCTGCTCTTCGTCTACACACACACGCACACCCTTCTCTCTCTTCGTCTACACACACCACACACACTTCTCTGCTCTTCGTCTACACACACACACCCTTCTCTGCTCTTCGTCTACACACACACACACACACCCTTCTCTGCTCTTCATCTATACACATACACCCACACCCTTCTCTGCTCTTCATCTACACACACACACACACCCTTCTCTGCTCTTCGTCTACACACACACCCTTCTCTGCTCTTCGTCTACACACACACACACACAAACACCCTTCTCTGCTCTTCGTCTACACACGCACACCCTTCTCTGCTCTTCGTCTACACACACACACACACCCTTCTCTGCTCTTCGTCTACACACACACACACACAAACACCCTTCTCTGCTCTTCGTCTACACACACACACCCTTCTCTGCTCTTCGTCTACACACACACACACACACCCTTCTCTGCTCTTCATCTATACACATACACCCACACCCTTCTCTGCTCTTCATCTACACACACACACACACCCTTCTCTGCTCTTCGTCTACACACACACACACACACCCTTCTCTGCTCTTCGTCTACACACACACACACACCCTTCTCTGCTCTTCGTCTACACACACACACACACAAACACCCTTCTCTGCTCTTCGTCTACACACGCACACCCTTCTCTGCTCTTCGTCTACACACACACACACACACACACACACACACACCCTTCTCTGCTCGTCTACACACACACACACACAAACACCCTTCTCTGCTCTTCGTCTACACACACACACCCTTCTCTGCTCTTTGTCTACACACACACACACACACACCCTTCTCTGCTCTTCGTCTACACACACACACACACACACACACACCCTTCTCTGCTCTTCATCTACACACACACACACACACACACCCTTCTCTGCTCTTCGTCTACACACGCACACACACACACCCTTCTCTTTGCTCTCCATCTCCCCCCCTCCCTTCCGAAACACCAGTCCTTGCTTCCCCTCTGCCCCTCTGCTGAGCCAGGGATCCCAAACACAAACGTCTGACCACAAACCCACTCACCTAGAAGACCCCAAATATAAAGACAAATCCAGAAAGTGGACAAACTGAGCTGGCAGATACATTTAACATTTAGGGCTGGGGTTCAACGATAGGAGCCTCTTGAGGTTCATTACTGCTCAGACTCTCAGCTGTGTCCAACGCTTTGCAACCCCGTGGACTGCAGTCCTCCAGGCTCCTCTGTCCCTGGGATTCTCCAGGCAAGAATACTGGAGTGAGTTGACATGTCCTCCTCCAGGGGATCTTCCTGACCCAGGGATCGAACCCACATCTCTTACATCTCCTGCATTGGCAGACGGGTTCCTTACCACTGCACCACCTGGGGAACCCCAACATTTACCATACTAGCCACTAAATTAAAAATTAAAAAACATGCCCAATCGAGTGCCTGTATATTATTTAACAGAAAAACCAGACTAGACACAACACTGCAAAATAGCACAAACAAGGATTCCTATGCAGGTCGTGTCTGTGTGTGTACTTATATTTTAAACATTAAATCCTTTTTTGATGATCCAAGAAGTTTTATATGCTGATGAAATTCATTTCCTTGCAGTACTTTTCGCCAGGGGCAAACCTGCCACCTCTAATTTGTTTTAAAAAGAATTCTAATCACCCAATCAATCATACTCTTGACCTTCAGCCTTCATGGTCACTTCGCTGTGGTCAAAGCTGGCTCCGAAAGTTCATGCTCTAACAGCGCTGTTGTCCTCAAGCACCAAATCACCCATGACAGGAATATAATTTGCCCCAACCCTCCGGTAGAGGCAAAAACAGCACCTGAAGTTTCTAATTTGTCTTCTATGGAGATTCTCTAAGTAAGAGTGAATGTCTAAGATATTATTAAGTAATAACTTTTCTTCCACTGGGGTTTAAAGACTTATAAATCATCCAAGTCTCTATGCAGTGAAATCCAGTCTCTTCACTACAAAATTCAACAGCTCATTTTTGCTTTTAAATAACTTTTCTTTCTGCAGAGACATCATGACCGAGTCATAATCCTTCTGAACGCCCCCTCCTCTCCGAGCACACGCTCAGTCTGAGATGCACGGGCGGCCACCGTCCAGCTGTGAAGACGTGTCCGCGTCTGCCACCTGCCCCCCTTGTCCGCACCCTCCCTCCTGGCCACCGGGCTCCCCCGGCGACACCCAGCAGGAGCACACCCATGACGCAGCCCGGACCACCAGGGAAACCTGAGGGGTGACCGCAAACAGAAGCGGCATGTCGAGTGGAGAAGCGGGCTTGGGGTGGGGTGCAGAATGCGATCCTTTTAGACATGCTATTGGAGGGGCTGGCGGGGCAAGCAGATGGACACGTTCAGTGATGTTCACATTGGTGACGAAGTCACACGGCAAAGGAGCACCACTGGGCTCGTGGGGGGGGTGGTGTGGAGAGACCACCTGTGGAGGGAGGAGAGCTCGGCTCTGAGCATCACCGAAGCTGAGACAGGAGAGCAGCACTTCAAGGAGGCAACTGCAAACACTGGCCGGGGGTGAAACACCGAAGCTCAACTGCAGACGGCTGAACGAGGGGACAGGTAACTTAATCACGAGAAAGTTCTCCATCTTCGAGAAGCTGTTTCAGTGATGAATAAGACATGCACTTAAAACGATATGCAACAATCCCAAATAAAAGGTACACAGACAGAAACCACTGAGGGAACACTAACCACTGAGGGAACACTACACCAACGCCATGGGGGTGGTGGGCGGCTGCCGGGCACAGAGTCATGGCGGGAGACCCAGCCCACTCGCTGACCCCGTGCTCAAAGGAGAAGAGTCAAGTGACCGGCCCCCAGATGCGCTGAAGACACTCCCTCTTCCTGAAGACAAACTCTTAAAATAGGAACAGATGACAACTGCCTTAATAAGATCCCAATGTATCCACCAAAACTCTGGGATCGTGATTTGAGAAACCCCTATAAGAAGTCCAAAAAGTCCAACTTCCGAACAGAGAAATGGCAGTCAGAGAGTGACACCGAGTTCCCCCAAAAGGAAGCAGAAATACCTCTGAAAGTTATAAAACGATGTTCAAAGAAAGGCAAATTAAAATGACAACTAGATTTTTAAAAATCTACAGATTGGGGAAGATTCTGTCGATATCATGATATTACAAGGGCCTAAGAGACAGGCCCTGACAGTAAAACATCCATGGAAGAAAGTCTCACAACATATTGACATTTAAAAGGCACATATTTAATTCAACAATCCCATGTGGAGTAAATTAAAGATTCACTTCATGTACAACATGATGCATGAACAAGCATATTCACTAAACCATCTTAAGGGCCAAAGACAAGAAATACATTTCCATTAATTGGGGACTGTGTACCTGTGTGTTTATTCGCTCAGTCATGTCCAACTCTTTGCGACCCCATGGACTATAGTCCATGGGATTCTCCAGGTCAGAATACTGGAGTGGGTAGCCTTTCTCTTCTCCAGGGGATCTTCCCAACCGAGGAATAGAACCGGGGTCTTCTGCATTGCAGGCACATTCTTTACCCACTGAGCTATTGGGGAAGCCCTAATTGAGGACTAGCTAAGCAAATTAAGAACAAGCTAGCCAGCTCTACCTGTACTGACATAGGGTATCTCCAAGATAAATTATTAAATGATAAAAATGAAGAGGTGTTCATTGGCTGTGCATGGGAACTACCACTTTTCAACAGAAAGATAAACATAGCTTGTGCATAAACACATGTGTATAAGGAAGTGCAGATGTGGTAGGAACTGAGGGACTCAGACAGGAAAGCCTGCTGTTCAGCACAGGAATCTGTGCCTTTGATTTTACATGATGTGCGTTACAACCTGGTGACCTGAGAGCACTCCTGACCTTCCCCCTGCTTCAGTCAATCGGCAGGGCCTCGGAACTGTCTCCACAATGTCGCTGCCATCCAGCCCCCCTCCCCACCGTCACAAGTGACATAACCCTCAGTATCTTCCCAGGGTAAACAGCCTTAGTGCCTTCTGCTTAGAACAACCTCCTCTGATTCACCTTATGTACTGTGCCCAGATTTGGGCATTCCAGGTGGGGCTAGTGGTGAAGAACCCACCTGCCAATGCAGGAGATGTGAGACATGAGTTCAGTCCCTGGGTCGGGAAGATCCCCTGGAGTTGGAAATGGCAACCCACCCCAGTATTCTTGCTGGAGAATCCCATGGACAGAGGAGCCTGGCAGGTTATGGTCTATAGGGTCACAAAGAGTCAGACACACCGAGCAACTAAAAAGCATCTGATGAGGGACATGCTTCCCTTCAAATTCCCCAGATTCCTAGTTCCTGAGCTGGTCAATTCAGATGTGTCCAGTGCTCACAGTGATGTTATACTAAGGTGCATCAGTCACTCAGTCGTGTCCGACTCTTTGTGACCCCATGGACCGTAGTCCACCAAACTCCTCTATGGGATTCTCCAGGCCAGAACACTGGAGTAGGCTGTCATTCTCTCCTCTAGGGGATCAAACCCAGGTCTCCTGGATTGTAGGCAAATTCTTACCATTATACTAAGGTAGGAGGTATTAAAAATACTAAGTAACTGCTTTTGGTTCTTTTTGCCTTTCTCAGTGGAGATTGGTAAAAAGTTTGGAATCCCAAGCACATGACAACACATGTACAAGGAAGTCCATCTTACCATCTGTCACTGAAAACTCATTTTCTAGAGTTACTGTTTTCTTAAATGAGCGAGATAATCTCTCTCGAGGAGAGCATGTAAGGTTAGTGATGGCTGGGAGCAGGGACTAAAGCGGATAATTTCAGGTCCTTAATGAAAAGTGTCTGCCATTTCCGAACATAAGGCAATTATGCATTAGGTAGGCCAAGGTCATCTAAAACGAGGTGATTCCTGGAGGAGACACATGGATATTAGCATTACATATTAGTTAGGACAATAAGTTATGGAAAAGAATTTTAAAATTCATCCAATTCATAGAAATAAAACAGTTGTTCCCCAGGGCCAGGGGGAGAGGAGAATGGGCAGTTAGGGTTCAGCAGGGTCTGGGAAGATGAAAGAGTTCTAGCAACAGGATGGTGGTCATGGTAAACGCACAAATGCCACTGAACCGCACACTTTAAAATGGCTAAGATGGCGGACTTTATTATGTAAATATATATAGAAACACAATTTTTTTAAATCTACCACGAAACATGAATTTTAAACATTTTATTTCTAATAAGTAAAAGATGCAACTACCAATTCTTTTTATTTCTCATATCAAGACCTAAGACAATATAGACAAAGTATCAATATAGACAATATGGACAAAAGTGTAATATAGACAAACCAATATAGACTAAGTGTAAATCTATGGCTCTAATACAGCAATTATTAAAGTTTATCTTGATAATTCTTTTTTTAACCCTACAGTCTCTTGGAAAGCACTAACATATCAAATTTAATCTCCTAATTCTCCTTCTTTTTAATCCCACTCCTCACTTAAAAAGCTTTCCGCCTTCAAGGTCAGGTGCATGCCATGAAGTCAGAAAGCAATTCTTACGTAAGCACCAGCTGATGGTGGTTGGCCGCAGAAGGCTGGGATGCAAAGAATCAGCCCTTGTTCCTGAAGGATCCTCCCACAAACTAAAGCCCAGAAGGGCTCCAGACTATTGATAAAATGCAACTAAAGCATTAAAAATTGAAAAAATAAAGACTGTACGGAAAGTGCAATGATAATCCTAAATCATGGAAGGCCACTGAGGACATAGGATTTTCTTCTGCTTCTCAAGTAGACCATAAAACACACCTGCCATGCATTGTAAAATGAGCTGTACACAGCACTGCTATGAGAAGGCCTTTCCAAAGGCTGTGGAGATTACCTGTGCTCAATGGGTTCGTAGTCAATGGTAATGTTTCTCAAGGTTAGAAGCTAATAAAATCACATCCTCTAGACTGCGGTGTCCAATATAGTAGCAGCTAAACTACATACGCCTACGTAAACACCAGGGCTTCCCTGGTGGCTCAGACAGTAAAGAATCCGCCTGCAGAGCAGGAGACTCGGGTTCAATCCCTGGGTCAGGAAGATCCCCTGGAGGAGGAAATGGCAACCACTCCAGTATTCTCACCTGGGAAATCCCATGGAGAGAGAAGGCTGTCGGGCCACAGTTCATGGCGTCCCAAAGAGTCGGACACAACTTCAACTGAGTAACTAACACTTTCGTGTAAAATTAAAGTTAAAAATTCAGCTCCTTAGTTGCACGAGTCACATTTCCAGTGCTCAAGAGCCACATGTGGGTGGCAGCTGCCACACTGGACAAGGCAGATAGAAACACTTCCATCTTCCCTGAACGTCTCCTGGAGAAGAGCTGCGCTAGGCACGAGGGCCTTTTCCTGAAGCACTCACAGCAGCTTCTGACCACTCAGCTTACACACGTTTGCTCAACTCCGTCTATGTGACAGGCCAAGGGCCAGCTGTCAAGCATGGCAGTGAGTTAAAACCAACAATTCAAGTAGGAGATAAAGAGAAACCCCAAGATAAAAATGGAGACACGATTTTTAGTTATAGGTGAGCAGCCAGGCAAAAACCTTTGACTGTGTGGATCACAATACACTGTGGAAAATTCTTCAAGAGATGGGAATACCAGACCACCTGACCTGCCTCTTGAGAAACCTGTATGCAGGTCAGGAAGCAACAGTTAGAACTGGACATGGAACAACAGACTGGTTTCAAATAGGAAAAGGAGTACGTCAAGGCTGTATATTGTCACCCTGCTTATTTAACTTATATGCAGAGTACATCATGAGGAATGCTGGGCTGGATGAAGCACAAGCTGGAATCAATATTGCCAGGAGAAGTATCAATAACCTCAGATATGCAGATGACACCACCCTTATGGCAGAAAGTGAAGAAGAACTAAAGAGCCTCTTGATGAAAGTGAAAGAGGAAGAGTGAAAAAGCTGGCTTAAAGCTCAACATTCAGAAAACTAAGATCATGGCTTCTGGTCCCATCACTTTATGGCAAACAAATGGAGAAACAGTGGAAATAGTGGCAGACTTTATTTTCTTGGGCTCCAAAATCACTGCAGATGGTGACTGCAGCCGTGAAATTAAAAGATGCTTGCTCCTTGGAAGAAAAGTTATGACCAACCTAGACAGCATGTTAAAAAGCAGAGACATTACTTTGCCAACAAAGGTCCGTCTAGTCAAGGCTATGGTTTTTCCAGTAGTCATGGAAGGATGTGAGAGTTAAAGCTGGAGCGCCGAAGAATTGATGCTTTTGAACTGTGGTGTTGCAGAAGACTCTTGAGAGTCCCTTGGACTGCAAGGAGATCCAACCAGTCCATCCTAAAGGAGATCAGTCCTGGGTGTTCATTGGAAGGACTGATGCTGAAGCTGAAACTCCAATACTTTGGCCACCTGATGCGAAGAGCTGACTCATTTGAAAAGACCCTGATGCTGGGAGAGAGATTGAAGGCGGGAGGAGAAGGGGACGAGAGGATGAGATGGTTGGATGGCATCACCGACTCAATGGACATGGGTTTGAGTAAACTCCGGGAGTTGGTGATGGACAGGGAGGCCTGGCGTGCTGTGGTTCATGGGGTCGCAAAGAATCGGACATGACTGAGCGACTGAACTGAACTGAGCAGCCAGGGGAGGGCTGGCTGAAGAAGTCACTTTAAGCCAAGATTAGAAAGATAAGCCATTTAAGGGGACAGTTTCCAAACAGAGGGGCTGAAGAACCCCTGTGCTCAGGTGGGAAGGGGTCTGCACATTCCAGAAACTGATTTTCGTGCCTTCTGCAGCTGTCTCATTAGACCTGAAACACCAAGCAGTGAACCAAATCTATTCTGGGGGGAAGTCAGACTAACAGTCCATATATAATATTCAGCCGTTCCTCTTCCTCTAAATCACCTGTGTTTCTGTCATTTCATTTCTGGAAGGACAGACTTCTGAGTGGGCAGGCACAGGAAAAGCAATGAACTTTGTCACTTCTTAGCAGAGGAAAGAGGGCTTAAGTGAGGTTCCTGAGTGACCCTGCGTCGTAACAGGCTGTGTCCACATGGGCACTGGAGACACCTCCATCTCAGGCTGAGCAGCTTCCATGTGGCGGAGCTGTCAGCATTCCTGCTGGGGGCCAACCACTCAGCCTGACCTCGAGCTGCAAGACCCAGCTGACAGGATGACCCTCACTGGGTGGGTGACCTTTCCCAGGCAGCGGGCACCTCCGCCCGGCCACTGTCCTGCAGACAGCACACTGCTGGGGGGCTGCACACACCCTCTAGACCTTTGAACATCTCTGCTCAGCAACTCAGTGGCCCCATCACACACAGCGTCATTCTCCCAGTTCTCTTCCTTCTCTCCCTTTGCAACCAAGTGGCCGTGCCTCTCACAGACCAGGCATCGTCACAGGGGCTCCCCAGGGCCTGTAGGATGCTCCCCCGGGGCCTCTACACAGAGCCCTCTGGGGCGCCCACAGCATCCGGAGAGCAGCGTCTGGACTCCCCTGGTCCAGCCAGAGCCACCCACCAGGAAGCCCCTTCCCACCCCATTCACGTTGGGGACAGAAAACCAGAACCTCCACTGCTGGGATAAGCTGCAACGCTGAGACTGGGGGGAAAGGCTGCATTCTCACACCAAATTAAGAGTCAGATGTGGACATTATGCTTATCACATCAGGTTTTGATTTTTCTGTCTTAATGAAGAAAAGGCTTTTCTGAACAGAAAACCCCAGTGAGGTCGAACAGTTAGAGACAGTGTTAAGGAAGGTACTGTTTGTCCACACATGCCCTAACACCCACTGCAAGGGACATTTCTACCCAAACATATGTCAGTAGTTAAAATTAGGTTTCTTTCAAAGTATGCCATTAACACTTTGGGTAAAACTTGGTTAAAAAAAAAAAGTCATTTTCCTTTATTTTGCAGAAAGCATAAGCTTCTGACGTTAGAATATTATGTGAATGTAACACAAAAAACAAACAAAAAACCCAGTAAAACCTATGCACCTGTCAGACCTAGTTCACTCACAGCAACGATACCACAACCCCCTGCACACCGTTTTTCCAGAAAACCAAAACAAAGCGTCTCAGCTCAAGCTGCTCTCACAGAGACACTGTGGACCTGGTGGCTTATAAGCTACAAACATTTACCGCTTAGTTCTGGAGGCTGGGAAGCCCAAGACCAAGCTGCCCGCAGATTCGGTGCCAGATAAGAGCACACTTCTTGGATCACAGACTGTGTCCTCACATAGCAGGTGGGGTGGGGGAGCTTCCTGTGGTCCCTTTTATAAGGAAACTCATCTCATCCTGGGGACTCCGCTCTCATGACCTAAGCACCTCCCCAAGACCCACCTCCTAACACAGCACATGGGGTGAGGATCTCAACATATTTATTGGAGCTGGGGCGGGGCGGGGGGTGGGAGGGTGGGAATGGGGAATGGCATGAGGGACTACCACTGACAGATGGTACAGGATCGTTATACAGGTAGCTGTAGAAGTCCCAGTAGGGGATTATAGAGCGGGAAACCAAGGGAACTTTGAGAGACCACTGTAAGCTAATGGTGGCTCAAGACAGCCTATCGTAATATCGAGAACGAAGCAGGCTTGCTTAACTACAGAGCAAGACATATGCCCCAAGTCATTAAGAAAAAATGTTAACACCCTTCTGCTGATTTGAATAAATGCTATGACCTTCCTAGTAGGACCTCAGAGTCAGACATGCTCTAGCCCAACGTGAAGGAGGAACTCAAAACACAGTCTTCTCTGCTTCCCAACTGTCCTTGGATTATAAAAATGCAGCCCCCTCAACACTCAGGGCGGAGCCCCCTCACCCGTTCCCTTGCAACGCTCACGAGAAACCTGGATTAATAAATCTACTGCTTGCCTGTCAGTTTGCCTCTCCCTGAATTCCTTTTGCGCTGAGACACAAAGAAGCTGAGCATAAGTGCAGACACCAGGTGAGTGATTACAATTAAAAGACCGTGGGTTAGAGTCCCAGTGTGAGGTGCAGAGGTTCACAACCATTCAGCTCATGGCACAAACTCATGAGAATACGTTCTTGGTTTTGGCACTGTCCCTAGAGGTAGGGAGAGCACAGCTCATCTCCCTTCTGGTTTGGACTGAAGAGAGGAGTTAAGCAGGAAAAGGTGATCAGGTCACAGATCACACACCTGGGGCAGAGTCTGGCTAACCTTTGACCTTCCAGGGTTATGGTCGTTACTGCACCCATTTAGGGATCTACCATCACTGTTGAAAATGGGTCAAAAATGGATGGCTGCTTACTTGAAGTTAATTACACATAAAGTATAACTTTAGAGAATGTCTTTTTAAAGAGTTAGGCTTCTCGTACAAACAGAGCAAGATGTAAGATACCACACAAGTTACCTACTCTGCTCAGCTTCCTTATTCTGTGGGGGCTGGGGACAAGGACAAGCCTTAAAGTGAGGGTGAAAACTGACAATGTGATATTCGGATTTTATGGAAAACAGTAATGCTAAGCACAGGGACAACACCAGTGCTCTTCCAAGTTATGAATAAATTACAAAATATAAAGATGTAATTTTTAAAAGTCCAAAAACATCTTTCAAATCTTAAACACATTCACTTCTAAACATGGGATTTCTCATAATCTGCCATTACAGAAAAACAAATTTTAGCTTCAGTACTGCCAGCACCCTTTATATCCTGGACAGGTTATTTGGGAAATCATCTGACTTTAAGAACAAACATTTAAAGCATCTGGGGGTTGGTGGTCCTTAACTTTACCAAGTTTCACTGCACCTTTCTTGCCTCTGAGCCAATACCTTTCCGGCAAATTAAAAAACAAAAAAACATTTGCTGTAACTAAAAAGTACCTACAGCCACTCCCTTGGATTTTATTAGTCTTTTAAAGCAATGATGATCAACATAATGGCAAATTATTTCAAATGAAATTATAAAAGTATTTTTTGTGAAACAATTGGGAAGTTCTCACTTCCCTAAACTCAGTTAACTCCTTGTACTAATAGGTGACTAGACTACCCAAACAAAGTAAGCTTTATATATTTATTTGGAAAGTTTTCTTTGACTTTCCAAAGACTTTATTTGGAAAGTTTGCTTTAACAACAGTTAAGGTCAGTCTGATAACGTTAATTGTATAAGTAATGATTAACTTGCTTGATAATGAGACAACTGCATATCTTAATAATTATTCCAACTTCGTTTTCTACATGAAAGCAAAATACAGTAAGATAATGCAATCCCCACTGTTTTTAAACAAGCCAAAATAATCTTCATGTTTCCTCTTCTGACTTTGATAGCTTTCTCTATCTGTACCTTGCACTAACATGTAGTTCCCCCAGGGGCCACACTCCTAATGTATATCATCAGCACTCAACTGTGTTACCACAGTAAGGAAAAACAGCTCTGGATCTCCTTCTATAATAATGTACGAGTCCCTTGGTCTTGAATCATTTGAGTAATGCCAAAGGAGTTTTGAGTAGGCTCTGGGAGTTGGTGATGGACAGGGAAGCCTGGTGTGCTGCAGTCCATGGGGTCGCAGAGTCCCACACGACTGAGCAACTGAACTGAAAATTCAGTTACTGATACACTCAAAATATCAGAACTGCTTTCAATTAACCCAAAGCAAGACATGCCCAATGACTGATCACCCTGCAGGAGTAACAGGAGTTTGGCTACTCTGTAAAAAGCTTTATTTTGAGACTCAGAGACATATGAGACGTAACAAAAATCAAAAGGGAAGCGTAAGAGGATTTTAATAAAAGTGTTTTCTCTTCCGTGCCTTTTGAAAAATGTCATTATAATAGGTAGCATAACAAATACAACAAGCATATGTGGATATGCAAGGACCCTAGGTTATAAGTACCCTTAAGTGTCTGCCATTAAAGTTCCTGAAAATACGAGTCTGCTTTGAAATTGACTAAGTGTGACTTCAAAATGAGATAAAGGAGACACAGTCATAAACAGCGTGGTGGGAGAAAGAGAGATGTGAACGGAGACTTGTCTCTCTCGTGTAAGTTACCCCTCGCACCGTGTTGGAGGAGAAAACTCTGGCTGTCCCCAACGTTGGCTACAGACACAAAGATCCCAAAACCGAGACAAGCGCTTTGCAAACGCTGTAGAACCAGCGGAGGCTTCCCCGCGCCGGACTCTACGTTCCAGGACCAGAGCAAACTGCATCCACCCGAACAACAGGGAAATCAGGAAAGTTGGCGTCTTCAGAGAAAGGAGAGGAGTTAGCTGGGAAGAGCTTCAGGAGGAGACTTGTTCGGCTTCTCGCCTGGGGGCGGACACGGCCCCAACAGAGTCCTTAACTCCCCAAGCCCCCCGGCTTCAGCACCCCCGGCTCCGGCCCAGGCCGCCCCGGTGCCGCCTCTCCAGCAGACCACAGCGGTCTGCGGGCGCACGCAGAGCTGACCGCCCGCCGCGCCCCGCGCGCACTCACCCGCCGCTTCCAGGAGACGGGAGACTGCCCGGGGTGGAGGGCTCGAGGCCTCTCGGGGCTCCTCAGCACGGCGCTCACAGACTCCCGGGCGCCGCCATCTTGCCCAGGAAGCGGGCCTCGCGCCGGAGGCCCCCGGGCGGGCGCCCTCAGCGGAGCCGGAGCGCCGAGGAGCCCCGGGCGGCGGCCCCGCGGCCCCGCGCGCCCGCGGCGGCCCGGCCCCCCTCGGCCAGGTCCCGCACCCAGCCCCCGACCCAGGCGCCGGCGGAGTCGGCGCCCCGCTCAGCCCGCACGGCGGCTCAGGCGGCGCCGAGGACAGCCCGGGCGGAGGGGCGGGGATGGGGCGGGCGTTCGGTAACCTGGCGACGCGGAGCGTCTCGGCCGCCCCCGCCCGGCTGCCCGCCGACCCCCGCCCTCCGCCGAGAGGAAGCGCGGCCCGCGGCCCGGCGTCCGGCCCTCGGCCGCTCGGCGAGCTGCGACGGTGGCTGCCCCGCGGGACCCCGGGGCGGGGGCGGCCGCAGGGAACGCCTCCCGCAGGCACCGCCCCCTTAGCTGTCCGAAGCCCGCCTGCGCCGCGGCGCGCGGCCGGAGCGCCCCTGAGGCGGAGACCTCTCAGACGGGCCGCGCGGGCGGAGCTCTCCTGAGGCGGAGACCCCTCCTCCGGGGCGCGCGGCCAGAGCCTCCTCTCAGCCCGGGCCCCCCCGAGCCCGAGCCCCCCTGAGGCGGGGTGTGGGCCGCGCCCTGCGCGCAGCCCCGCGCCCGCGTCCCGCCCGCGCTTCCCGCGGCGGCGGCGGCGGCGGCGGCGGTTTCGCGGGTCGAGTTTAAACTCGGGGCCTCGGCGCAGAGGACCCCTTGCGTGTTGCGCTCAAGATGGCGGCGTCCAGCCGCGCGCAGGTGCTGGACCTGTACCGGGCGATGCTGCGGGAGAGCAAGCGCTTCGGCGCCTACAACTACCGGTGAGCGGGTTGGTGGGGGGCGCCCTCGGCGGCGGGAGAGGCTCGTCCCTTTCCCCGGAGTCGGACCCTCTGCTCGGGGACCTCCGGCAGCCCGCGCTCCGAGAGGAGGGGCGCTCTCTGCTTCTGGGCGGCCGCCGAGGTGCAGAGGTTCCTGTCAGCCTGGTGCACCTCTGAGAACTCCTCGTGGTATGGGAAGCCTGGCCCGTAGAGGTGCCCCGTCAGTGGCCACGGCCCACAGCCGGAGGCCCTCTCTGGCCGTTCCCTTCACCTCCGAGGTGTCTTCATTAGCCCCTTTGCTCGCCAGAGTGCGTTCTGCTGTTGTCCGCGGTCGTGGGGCGGGGTTTGTGAGCAGGACACGCAGGTAACGGTAAACCGAGAAAGATGGGCCCGGCTTCCAGGAGCTGAAATGTTCACCCAGATGGGGATCCAGCTTTCAGGATCTCAGCAGCAGGGGAATGAGAGGCTAAGCTCTTACTACATCCTCAATGCAGCGCACAGTTTTTGCACGCCTGCCCCATTCTCATGTCTGCTCTTGAGTTCCTTTTTCTCTTTCTCCTTTTTTTATCTGCTTCAGAGCATCTGCTTTCCTTTTCTGCTTCCTTATAACCTCTGACTCACCACGAGCATATGTACCTTATGGCTTTTCTCTCTGCATCTTTGTGGATTTGGTATCTTCTACTAACTACCTGGTCCTCTGAGTTTCAGCGGTATTCCCAAACCAACAATTTGATAAGGCCTTCTCTTCTCTTCACACTTGGTCTCACCTTCCATGACTGAGCAGCCTGAGGACTGGGGTTCCTTGCAGCAGAATCTGGGACCCCCGGAGCAGGCCTGGTTGGGTAGCTGCCCCACACTGGGTGGATGAGCTGGCGGGCGCTGAGGGGTAGACCCAGTGCAGCTTGGTTACCAGACAGACACTAAACCTCCCAAGCAGTGACTTCCTAATTTTTAGACACCTGCATAGAAAAGGTACTCATCCCATACATTTGAGAACATCTAGGTCATACCAATGAGGTCATGTCCAACTAGTCAGGTAATTAATTAAAAAAAACAAAACATTTCTGAGAATGCATTGTTTCATTTATTGACTTTGGCTTTGGAAGCTAAGGTTTGTAAACAGTAGATATACTGTTAGAATTTTAAACAAAAAGTTAACCCAGAGTTAGTTCCAAGAACTTAACCAGGTTTGTTGAAGGAGCCAACAAAATACACTTGTAAATAAGTTGAACCTTTTTCACCACAGTCAAGAAGAAGTATTTGTAATTTACTTAAATTTGTAATTTACTTAAACAAGAACTGCAGGAAATTCACTCGGCGCTGTACTCTGTAGGCAGAAAGTGGAAATTACATGATATCCGTACTTCCAGGATATTGGTTCACATTATACTTTGAGTAATCATTTTGAGCTAAACTTATTATCCACATATAAATACATTGTCCAGAGGAATCTGGTATCACTTTACACTGTTTCCTGCAATCATGTACCTACAGCCTGAGATTCCCAGCATTATGTTGTAAGATAATAAATGTGTTATAGAATACGTCCTTGATTGGTATTGAGGTTAAGGCTGTGTCTTGTGGATTTCAAGGATCACCCCTCCCTTGTACGTCTCTCTCCGGCATGCCCTTTAATCATTTCTGCCTTGAATTCCCCTGCTTTCTTTGAGCTTCAGCCAGTGTAACTGTGGGCAGGTTTGCCTTGTTCTCGTCACTGTGCATTCCCCCCAGGTCCACACATGTCCTGTCGCTACTGTCTTTGACTTCAGGGCTTCCAGGCACTCTCCAGACTGCTTTGCCTACTACCGCAGCAGCCCCTGGAGATAGCAAGATGAGAGCCTGGGGCTCAGCAAGGCACCCACTGTCAGCGGCTCTTTGACGGGTCTCTGTAGGACACAATGTAGAATCGCTCTCACAAACTCGTGAGTGCTGTGGAAGGCCCACACAGGGTGATGAATCAAAGTGCTTCCCAGAAGACAGCTCAGTATCACAGGCACGAAGCAGCCTGGTGCACTCAGGTGACACCACCGGGCAGAATTCTGCTGGAGAGTTAAGTGAGCTTCTGGGGTGATGGAGGCAGCACTGGGGTCGGAAAGGGCCACGCAAGGGCCATGCTGAGGAACCCAGACCTCATTCTTAGCTACCAGGCGGCCAGTGGAGAGCTTCACGCCATAAGGTGTCCCAGCCAGACGTGCTGTTTAGCTCGACCACGCTGGCAATCAGGTGGAGGATGACCGTGAGGGCCAGACCCAAGGACCCCAAAGGAGGGTTGGTTACAGCAGTGCTGACGATAGATCAGGGCTCTTCTGAGGGCCTGAAGAGGGGAAGATACAGGGAAAGGTACACTTGGTTAATAATTAGAAGGTAAAACTGTTAGACCTCGATGAATGATTGGATTCAGGAATAAAGAAGAGAATCCAAGCAGAGTCTGAAATGCGAGCCAGGTTCCTAGGTTAACTGAGGCACAGAGGGTCAGTGTAAACGCTCTACCATTAACTAACTTAAGAAATACAGAAATAGCTAGTCTTGTGGATGTGAAAGTTGCTCAGTCGTGTCCAACTCTTTGCAACCCCATGGACTATACAGTCAATGGAATTCTCCAGGCAAGAATACTGGAGTGGGTAGACGTTCCTTTCTCCAGGGGATCTTCCTAACCCAGGGATCGAACCCAGGTCTCCCGCATTGCAGACAGATTCTTTACCATTTGAACCACCAGGGAAGCCCAAGAATAATCTAGAAGATGGAGGTAATGACTTATCTGTGTCACAAGAGACAAGGTTTAAGTGAATGAATACGTATCAAGGGGTTAGAATTGTGCCTGGTGCAGAGTAGGCACCGAATAAGTCCAGTTATTTCTTATTATAAGTGGGATTAAAACCCTTGATATTTGGTAGCATTTCCAGGAAGAATATTCAGAGCAGTGGTTCTCAGCCAGGGCCAGTTTTATTCAGCCATGTCTGGAGACATTTTTGGTTGTCACAACGTGGGTGGAAGGATGCTACTGGCCTCTAGTAGTTACCTGCAAGAGGTCCCACCAAGCTTAGGACAGTGCCCCACAGAAAGACTTCTCTGGCCCTGACTGTCACTTGTACCAAGATTGAGGAATCCTAGTTTATGGTGAGAAAATGAGTGGGCTTAGGATGTGGTTCTAGAGAACATAAAAATTTGAGGTGTTTGCCGAAGAAGAGCCCCTGCAAGAAGGCAGAGAAATCTCAGTCTAAGAACGTGGTTCTTGACTTATTGGTCTTAGGAATCTTTTACATTCTTTAATGTTCCTCAGGGCCTTGAAACCCTTGCTTATGTGGGGCATAGTTATCTATATTAGAAAGTAAAACTGAAACATTTTAAAGCACTTACTTCTGGGTGCTGTTAATGGGGTTCCTGGAGTGGTTTGCCATTCCCTCTCCATTTCTAAGTAAACAAATAAACCCGAGTGTGCTTCATTTGTGTCCAACTCTGTGACCCCACGGACTGCAGCCCACTAGGCTCCTCTGTCCATGGGATTCTCCAGGCAAGACTGGAGTGGGTTGCCATGCCCTTACCCCGGATTTGAACCCAAGTCTCTTATGTCTCCTGCATTGGCAGGCGGGTTCTTTACCACTAGCGCCACCTGGGAAACCCATTGCACACTAACATAAATAACACCTTTATGAGGAATAGCTATTTTTCTCCCCCCACCAAAAAAAAGCACAGTGATGCGGGTTTTGCTGTTTGACATATTTTGCAAGTGTCTTTAGTGTTTGGCTTAGTGGAAGACATCTGGGTTCTGTATTTGTGTCCGCCTAGACCTGTCGCTGTGTCACGCATAGCCTAGCCTCTGGGAAATTCCTCTGTCCACTTACCAGAGAATCAGGCTGAAAAGGTAAATACCTGCTTGAAACAATAAAAATTCCTTTTCCTGATGGATCTCCTGAAAGATCTCCAAGGCCCAGCGGTCCCTGGGCTGCTCTTTGATGACTGCCGAAGTGTCTGAAAAGCAAGGAAGCAGGCAGACAGCAGTGTCACCAGAGTCAGGGACTGGGGGCAGCAGGCCACTTGCTGTAGCAAGGTCCAATAGATGAAGAGGAAGGCGTCCCCAGCGTAGGGACCTCCAGGGGCCTTTCCCAGAGCAGCATATAAAGTGGTTAAGACACTGCCCGGGGTGGGATGCTGAGAAGTGAAGAGAAGGAAGTAAACCATCGCCATGAGTGTAGACCACCACCACCACCCCCAGGAAGCCTGGCTAACACATGCGAGTGTGGGAACTGCTAGAGAAAGGCCACACCCAAGTGACAAACCCCGCCTCTGCAGGCACAGGTGGCGGCCTGGTCACTGAGGAGGAAGAACACTCCCCTTTCCATCAGAGAAGGAGGTGGATTTAAGTTGGAATGTAAGAGGACAGGAAGTTGAAGCAATTGGTGCCTTGCTGGCAGCCTGTTTCTGGATAATGGGGAGGGTACTCAAGGGTGTGTTCTCATTAATTACGTGCACCACACTACTTGTCTCTGCCATTTGTCCCTTGAATTCCATCTTATCTCTGCATTCCTAGTGCTTAGCACAATACCTCCCTACTCAATGCTTATAAATACTTGTTGAAAAGCAGGGGGAAATTGTATTCAGAGGTAATTTTTATCAGCCATTCACCCCTACTGATTAAAAATGTACATTGCTGTAAATGTGAGAGAAGGCAAGAGTAATGCTCGAATGCCTACCCAGCTGAGTGTCAGAACTCCTTACTTCTCACTAAGTGGTTGAGTCTCTATTATACTTGTTGCACACCGAGTGTTGTGTTGGGAGCTGCAAATCAGAATGGGAGATCGGTTAAGGGTAGAGTGGTGAGTGATGTCAGAAGTGTGAGCCACCTTGAAAGCAGATCTCATCAGGAATGCTTTTCCTGAGAAATCTGTACACAAGTCAAGAAGCAACAGTTAGTACCAGACAGGGAACAACAGAACGGTTCCAAATTGGGAAAGGAGTACGTCAAGGCTGTATATTGTCACCCTGCTTATTTAACTTATATGCAGAGTACATCATGAGAAATGCCAGGCTGGATGAAGCACAAGCTGGAATCAAGATTGTCAGGAGAAATATCAATAACCTCAGATATGCAGATGACACCACCCTTATGGCAGAAAGTGAAGAAGAACTAAAGAGCCTCTTGATGAGAGTGAAAGAAGAGAGTGAAAAAGTTGGCTTAAAACAACATTCAGAAAACTAAGATCATGGCATCTGGTCCCATCACTTCATGGCAGATAGATGGGGAAACAGTGGAAACAGTGACAGACTGAACTGAACTGAACAGTAAACCTTCACAAGGTGCTTAAGTCAGTTGGGGTTACCCTTCTCACACGGAAAAGGTCCTGAGCATGAGGCTGCTCAAGCTGATTCAGCAGCTGGGTGTCTCGAGTCTTAGGTTTCCTCTCATGCTTATGCCTGATGGTTGCAAACAGCTGTTAAAGCTCCAAATCTGTCGTTATTCAAGGCGAGACAGAGGAGCAGCGCCAGCGGGGCATGGATGGGCTTTCCCTTCCACGAGGAAAGGGTCAACTCTCCTGGAAGCTTTCCAGCAGACTTCCGCGGTTCTGTCTGATTGACCAGAACTCGGTTACATTCCTACACTAGCTGAGCAGGGGCTGGGGAACTAGGTTGCAGCTCATCTAGCCTCTGCAGCAGAAGGTGACAAAGAGATAAGCACGGGAGTGACTGCTGGCTCAGCCCACAGCCGGCATCTGTGTGGATGGGGCGTGTGGATGGGAGCAGACAGCTCTCCAGGTGTGCACGGCAAGGCGCGGGGAGGCGACGTGCCCGGGGCACTGGGGACCAGGCACAGGTGGTGGGCTAAGCCCAGCCGGGGCTCTGTCCCAGGTGGGCTCGGCTGAAGAACTGAAAGAACTAGCCGGCGAGCAGCAGGAGGGATCTGAGAGAAAAGTGAGGTCACAGCGGGTCGGGACAGAATGGGGACTGGAAAGTTCCAGGTCTCTGCCTTTCCACAACTGCACTCTTCGGTACGAACTCCCTACAACCTGGGCGGCCTCTGACGCGGCCTCCAGAAGTCTTAGAAACCTCAACCCACAGATCCTTATTTTCACAGTTTCTTTTTACAACTGCAGCAGCCAAACAGGCTCTCTGGTTTCCTGACAGTTAAATTACTAACTGTTGATACGTGTCACTCTGAACTGCTACTGCACAACTGTATGCAGCCTTACAGAAGTGTTTGCAATCCAGTGAAGGGACTAGATAAGGACCCCCATTCAGGAGTCTGTTTTCTTTGTGAAGAGGGAGCTGAGCGCCTGGAACCGCGAACTTGTCGAGGAGTCAGGACCCCGGCAAAGGGCTCCACTCGCACGCTTCTGTGTTCATCGTTGCGGCTCGTTTTACACTGGCGGCCTCTTCTGCGGCATGTGTCCCTGGTCACTGACTGATGGAGTAGACTGGGGTGAATAGCACCAGTCCAGCGTGGGGTGTCAACCCCAAGCACCTTTCCCCTTCTGCAGTGGACCGGCCACTCTAGAGAATGTAGGGCCAAGTGTCCCTTCAGCCCAGAGCAGAGCGGGTATTCCCTGAGAACCCAGAGCACAGACATGACTGCACCGGGGCCTGGGGGAGACGGAGGACCTGCTCCAGGCGGCCCTGCTGTTACAGGATCGTCTTGTGATGGGCATGTGACGTGGGCGCAGGGGGCAGCTCAGGAAACTCACAGAGGAAACGTGCAAGTTGAAGTAATGCCCAGACGCTGCAGATTTGTGATATTAGAACACCACACACATACTTGTGAACGATATTGTGGTCATTGCTTCATCCCTCTTGGCCTAACTGCCAGTCCAGTTTTAACTTGATATGTCTCTTCTCCTTTAAAAACTTAAAACCCTTAAATATGTCCTCCATTTCAACAAGTGTAACTCCAGCCTCCCCACGGGGAAAATCTTTGCTTTGTCCTCAGACTAAAACATGCCTTTAACCGGAAGTTGCTGATATGTGAGAAATTCCATCCTCTTGTTCTTTTTCACCTTGTATCCCTTAACTCAGTTTAGAGCCACACAGACCAGATGTCACCTGGGACAGCTCTCAGGCTGGGAAGCAGTGAAATGTTGTATTTTGCTTCCTGGCATTCTCAAAGACAAGATTATTAGGATTTTTTTCCCCCTGGTACAAAGTTTTCCCTCTTTTTAAGTCATGAAATGCCTGTTTATATTGTGAGGATTCGGAGATATGGTAGAACTCTGTTCTACTGTATAAGATTTCTGATATAAAAAATAACCTTACATAAAAAAATGAGTTTTGCCTACAATAAAATGTGGAACAAGCCATACGTCTCTATGAAAACAGCTTTAACTGTTTGTATTACAGGCTATGCAAAAACACAGAGAAGGTGGGAAGGAATACAAGAGAAAAAAAGACTACTATTTTTTAAGTTCTTCCCAAATTAAGCCTTCACTGTGTTCTGAGTTAGTACCGATGGGCCCTTTGATGGAACTGTCTAGTGACCCCTCCCTCCCTCAGGCCCCATAGAACTCCAGCCAGTTTACTTGTGCCAAAGAAAAGCGATTTTGTAGACTTTTGAAAGATGAATTGTTCACTATCATTAATTACACTTGGAATGCTCCCCCATCCAATTTTTTTCTCTTACGGCTGCTAAGTTCTGCTACGGTGAGTGATGATGGTTTTGAAAAGTAAGAAAGAATTGTCTAGTTAACTTAGGGAAGAATACATTTAAGATATTCAGCAGCCTAAATTTGGAGGGAAGTGTTAAAAAGAATCATTAGATCAATGTCATTGCTGATTTATAAGTTTCCAAGTTGCACTTCCTCTATTTGTACTTAACCAAAGGGGCTTCCCTGGTGGTTCAGCTGGTAAAGAATCTGCCTGCAATGCGGGAGACCTGGGTTAGATCCCTGGATTGGGAAGATCCCCTCAGGGAGGGCATGGCAATTCATTCCAGTATTCTTGCCTACAGAATCCCTGTGAACAGAGAGGGGCCTGGTGGGCTACCGTCCATGAGATCGCAAAGAGTTGGACATGACCAAGCAAATAAGCACAGTGGCCCCTAAAACCGTTTTAAAAACTGATAAGAATACATAAAATGCAATGCTGCTGCTGCTGCTAAGTCGCGTCAGTCGTGTCCGACTCTGTGCGACCCCATAGACGGCAGCCCACCAGGCTCCTCCGTCCCTAGGATTCTCCAGGCAAGAGTACCGGAGTGGGTTGCCATTTCTTTCTCCAGGGCATGAAAGTGAAAAGTGAAAGTGGAGTCGCTCAGTCGTGTCCGACTCAGTGACCCCATGGACTGCAGCCCGCCAGGCTCCGCCGTTCATGGGATTTTCCAGGCAAGAGTAATAGCATGAATTAATTGTTATTATTTTAAAGTTATAGAGAATCAGGGCCAAGGTAAAATAAAGGTAGAGAATATAACAAAGTGAGATGTAAAGTTAGACCACAAAATGCCATTATAAGTCAATAGGATTCCTTAAAGTCTCTTTAAATTAATCTGTTTTGCAGTAGGGTAATACTTTTTTAAATGCAAAATGTACTTACAGGTTCTATTAGGAAATTGCGTTTCACAGCCTCGCATCAGTAGCAGTGTGTCTGCTTGTTGTGGAGGCAAGATACTTCTTGGCCTAGTACTTCTCTGTGGCCCCATTCCTGACTGCCTGAATCCCACTTCATCAGGTGGTAGAGGTTTGTATCTGCCTTAGCATTTGTTTTCTCACCTAACTGGTACCTAGCCAATTTGCTGCTGCTGCTGCTGCTGCTAAGTCGCTTCAGTCGCGTCCGACTCTGTGCGACCCCATAGACAGCGGCCCACCAGGCTCCCCCGTCCCTGGGATTTTCCAGGCAAGAACACTTGAGTGGGTTGCCATTTCCTCCTCCAATGCATGAAAGTGAAAAGTGAAAGTGAAGACGCTCAGTCGTGTCCGACTCTTAGCGACTCCATGGATTGCAGCCTACCAGGCTCCTCCGTCCATGGGATTTTCCAGGCAAGAGTACTGGAGTGGGGTGCCATTGCCTTCTCCCCCTAGCCAATTTAGGAAAATTCTAACCTTTAGAAACCAAGTGAAGTGATAAAATTAGATAAATTGCATGAACCAACCTATGAGTTTCTAGATTAGCAGGAGTCAGATAAATTAATGCCTGTCCTCCTGGCTTTTGTCTGGATTAATAATAGGAATACCCTGAATAGGGTTCCTTCAGCTGATCTCTACCACCCTTATTTTAAGAAGCGGATTTAAAATTGCCAAAGTTGAGACATAATAATATATCACTGTGACATTTTTTTTATCTGTTTGAATTCATAGCAACTGATTATTACAGTTCTATTTGAAAGAATAATTTTTTGTTGTTTTTAAACTCAGGGAGTTTGGGATTAAAAGCAAACAGCTCACAGAAATGATCTTTCACGACAAATAAAGGATAAATGAAAGTCACGTGACTTGATGCCAGTGCTTCCCCCTGTTTTCTTCCCCTAGACCCATGTTTCTTTCCCTAATACAGTGAATCCTGAACTGATTTTTGCTTTAAGTATTGTTTTCAGTGTTCTGAATGAGGACCATGAGCAAGGTGATGTTGATTTAGAGAGACTCCTGGCCTTTGAATCAAGAAACCTTGGTTCAGGTTTGAGGTCAGCTAGCTCCCAGCTCTGTGACCTTGATGCATTTACTCCCTGACACATCATTCCAAAGGCGCAAGCTGCAGAACCTTCTGGCCGAATGTTGGGCTCCAGAGTCCCGTGTGCAGATAGATACAAGTAAACTAGTGACTGCACGTGTGCATGCTGAGTCGCTTCAGTCGTGTCCGACTCTCTGCGACCCCATGGACTGCAGCCCACCAAACTCTTCTCTCCATGGGATTCTCCAGACGAGAATACTGGAGTGGGTTGCCATGCCACTCCAGTATTACTGCACAGTTATCTGTTAAACTGGTAGGTCAGCTGCCAAATCTTTTTAATTCGTAGTAGCTAGCAGTCATTTAATGAACTTGGTTAAACGGTTGAGCCACACTCTGCACCAGGTGCTTCCTTGCCATCCAGAGACCTCCGTCACTGTAGCGTGTGGCCTCTAATGAGGTCGGCTCGAGTCTTCAGCAGACGTTGGTTGGGAACCCACCGTGTCCCAGCCCCTGGGCTCCTGCGGAAGTGCAGAGACAAACAGAGCGTGACCATCTCCCAGGAGGGGCTTGTGGTTCAGTGCACAGAGTAATGCACTCACTGAAAGAAGAAGAAAGTGTAGTCACTCAGTCGTGTTCGACTATATGTGACCCCATGGACTGCAGCCCTCCATGCTCCTCTGTCCATGGAATTTTCTCACTGAGGATTCTGCGAAGACGCAGAGGCAGTGCCGCAATAGAGAATGAACAGCAGGTTGTGGGGGCAGATAGGAGAGGCAACACAGCCTGCCCCGGAAGGGCCAGGGGTTAGGAAAGGAATGGTGGCTGCCCTGGGCTGTCAGGGTTCTGCAGGGCTTCGCTGGTGAAGGGAGGCTGGAGCAGTGGGGATGGACCCACAGGCCAATGTAGTTGGTGTTGAGTGCGTGGAGCTACCAGCAGTGTGGTGTCCCCCCTGGGGGCGGTGGGAGCAGGTGAGGGGGAGGGACGCAGAGCTTCGGGGGCCCCACCAAGATGCTGGACGCCATCCTCGGCAGTGGACAGCCACACAGGCGTCTGAACAGACCACAGACAACACCTTCCAGCTGGACCACCCGAAGCGGGAGGAGGCTAAAGATGTGGAGGCCAGTCGGAGATGGGTTACGCAGTGAATGATGGGGAGGGCTGGGTGCAGCCGTGGTGAGGGCAGAGGAGGGGAGGATGGTCTTGAGATACACTGAGAGTTAGCCAGGCTCAGTGGCTGGTTGAACACGCTGGGTTGGAGAGAACTACTTGACCTTTGGCCAGGGGAATGTAACTGGAAGAAGAAGTTGTTGGAAATGAGACATCACATCTCAGGGACTGACGGTGCCTCCCGGGTGTGAGGACCACGTTCTCTGCGAGCGTCTTTGGTGCAGGGCCGTCGCCTCAGAAGCTCGTCTGCACGGTTCAGGCTCAGTTTTAAAGCATCTCTTTGGTCGTAGGTGTTAATCTGCAGCCCTCCATATGTGCTCACCTCACTTTTCTTCTCCAGTTATGTACCTTTATACGCTAATGTTGCTAATTTGCCAGTTAATCAGTCCTTGGTCTGCAATTAGTTGACTCTATCTTTTTCCAGAGTAATTATTTGTTTTCTTTACTACTTGGCTGTTATTCTCACTGGATGTCATTTATGTATCTATTAGCCTTATATTTATTCCTTTGTTTCTGGGGTAGTTTTTTGAGTAGATTTAATATCTCCTCTGTTTGGTCTTATTTATTCAAAGTTACTTATATGATCAATTCATTATAATGATAAATATTACTCTATAGCACGGTTATTCATTTAATGCTTTCATGAATTTCTTTTTGTCTGCCCATGTTTTAAGGATAAATACAAATATTTTTCCCATATAATTATGCCTCCCCTACATCTAATCCCTAGAAGTGGTGGTGTGTGCACCAGAAATCACTTCCATGGATGCAAGCAGCTCTTAAAATCCTTTTTCCTCTTTACTGTGAAGCAAAATACTAAATTAAATGAGAAAAGAGTTCCTTACAACCAAACTGGAGCCAGAAAAAGCCATTGACCCTCTGTCCTGGTCTAACTGTGTCTCAGGCATTGATTCGACAAGTCTTCCTGGATCCCCCACTGCCCTGTGCATGAGTTCAGAGCTGTGTCCTTCCCTCCCAGACTGAGCAAGCTCGGCTTTCAGGACAGGTGGTCTCTAAGCTGGGGAGACACTGAAGTGGTGATGATGCTTTTAGCAGCAACTTGATGCTTTAGCACCAGACTTGAACGCCTGAAGGAAGGAAAGCCCCAGCGGGCGTATATCTCAGTGAGAGCAAACCCTGATCAGACAGCCTCCTGGCAGGGGCGTCACGCAAGGGCTCTGCCCACGGCGGGCCCCAGAATTCTTCCAGTCAGCTAAGACCAAGTTCCACATCTGGGGTCAGCATCTCAGAGCCAGAACTGCCCACAGTCCTGAGCAGTAAGGCTCAGACCACTTTAGGGGAGGAAAACCTTACTGTCTTGTACTCTGTGTCTGGAGCCTGCAAATTAAACTGTCAGAAAAGACTTAACAAGAGAGAACATGTACACATTTTATTTCATGTTAATATTTTTATATAACATGGAAGGCGCCTCATAGAAAAGTGACAGCCCCAAAGCAGCAGTTAGACTTAGGTTTATATACCGTTTTTACAAAGGGCCATCAATTGTGGAGCAGTGACGAGACAAAGGATTTGGGCATCTAAGGACAGGGTGTCATTGGAAATTGGCTATGAAATAACATCGGGGAAACGGACAGAAGACAAGGATTATTTGTGTGGTTTGTGCAGACTCATCTCAGCCTCAGCTCCCCATGTCTGCTGATAAGAATCTTCTCTCCTTCCTGGTACCAGGAGGACACCTTTCTCGTGGGGAGCTTATGCCCCACTTCTGGCAGAAAGGACAGGACAGACGGTGCTTCCTGCATCTGCTGTTTCTCCGTTGTCTTCAGCTCAAGATAACCCAGTGCCAGGATGGCGTATTTGTGGGTGGAACATCCTGCTCCCCGTCATTATCACGGCTTGACTTTGGACTTTGCTCTGGGATCTGTATGGTCGGGACCTTCTGGAAAAAGGGGCGGGGAATGTACTGACAGTCTCCGCTGTACCTAATGGAACTCGCACCTCTGAGGCTGTGTCGCTGGAGGGTTAGGGGAGGTGCAAGCACAGCTGCACCTGGTGTGCAGCAGGTGTCCTGGGTCCGTTAGCTGCTGTCAGGGGAGGGTCTGTAAGGAGCCTGTGATGAATGAGCAGGACTTGCCCATGGAAACTGTCAGCACAGCACCTGGGACCCCTCTGACCCCTGCCGGGGCGTAGTTTCGTCCTTGTCAGCATTTCCCAAAATGTAAGGGGTGTTCGTGGAGCAGGGAGACTGAAGGAGTCCGGGTGCCTCCCTTTGCCTTCTCATGTCTCCAGGGTTCTTCTCTGCTTTAACATGCAGACGCTCCGTGTGGCTCTTCCACAGACACACAGTGCCTTCTGGGAGACGGGGGTCCACGTGTCGCATCCGATTCCCACTCACCTGAGGCTCTTGAAAGCACATAAGTCTCAGGAGGGCTCCCCAAATCTGCCGAGTCCCCCTCCTCTGCCTGCATTGTCGATCATACACGAGACCGCCTTGCTTCTTGGAGACCTGCATTTTGCAGAAGAATGCAGTGAGGAGAGCATCACCGCTCTGCCTCGGTGTATCAACCATGGGCTTCTGCCTCTGTGTTCATCCACTGACAATTCTTCCCAGAAGTTATTTGGTAAATGCAGTTTATCACACTTGTGTGGCTTTTGATGCAAGGTAGACATTTTGAATATTTTAGTAGGTAAAGAAGATGGAACTCCTTTGAGTGAGTCTGGCCCACATTAAAATAACTATTGCATACCCACTGAGAATGTGCCCTTTGTTGATTCTGGACGGGGTTGTTGGATCGAGGAATTACAGACAGTAATGAGGCCACAAACCACCTTGCTCTGAGCACTTAAGTATATTGAAAAGTTGGCCTTGGATTTAAGCCAAGTAATAAAAGTTTCATGCAACTCAAAATGAAAGCATGTTGCGGATTTCTGTTCCTGAGATTATTGCTGTTGAAATGTAAGTGGTAGGGAGAAAGCCCTTCTGACTTGACCAGTTAGACCCGGTGTCTGCACAGTTGTGGTCCTCATCCAGAGAGCAGGGAGCTGGACCTTGGACCTACACAGTTAGCAGAAGAATGTCACATGCTGAAGGAGAAACCCAGGGAGATACCGTGAAGGGTTTTATCAGCCATGCAGCACTTTGCTCTCCAGCACTGCTTTTCACCTCTGTCACTTCCGTGTCTTCTAACCAAGGATGCTCTTACTTGGCCAGGAAGAGGCACCACCTTTGAGAATCATCTATATCCCAACAGAATTAGCAAGAGCTCGGCTGTCCAATCGAGCAGACACTTTTGGCCCAGGAGCTCTAAGTAGTGACCGTGACATGGTCAGTTACAGGGACAGCCTGTGGCCAGGATCCTTCAGCCAGACCGTGGCCCAAAGGGAGAAGAGGAGTGTGCCCACAGGTGAAGGCTCCCAGGGCCAGTTGGGGCAGAATGAGGAGAGGTGGGTTTATGTTCATCATCAAGGCTGGTTTTTCAGCTGCATTTTGGGTTTGACGGATTCTGTGTACTTTTTTTACTTTTTTGTTTTGGTAGGTACATGCCAAGTGTCATTCTACTATTAGTGTTAATATAAATAGTAGTGAAATAAATAGTAATAACTTATAAATGCAGATGTTTGCTCTGTTTTCTTTAGTGTTCCAGTTTTGTAAATAAAATTAAATCTCAGCACAAAAATACCCAAACGCCTACTAGATGATTCACAGAGATGTCATGGAAATAAATTATGTAATGCATGAAAATATTTTGACCTACTTGAAAGAAAGATGCAATAGCAGGTCTCCTGCCTTGCAAACAGATTCTTTACCATCTGAGCCACCAGGGAAGCCGGTTACAGGTTATTTGTACTATAAACGGCCAAGCCAACAAACATCTCAAGGCAGAACAGCACTCAGGTCAGGATAACCATCCCCCTGTAACAGTGCAGGGTCTTCCATGCCCACGCAGCCTGTGACATCCCGGGAGACACAGAGGTTAACTGCATCTTTCAATTCATAAAATTTTAGACCAGACAGAATGTTAGAGATGCATCTGCTCTGTAAACAGCAAAATTAAAGCTCGCCGAAGGGTGAAAGTGCTTCTGGATTTTGTGAGTAAAGCCAGGGAGGGATGTGATTTTTGTGCCTCTTTGCATAAATTTACATATAGAGGTCAGAGTCCTTTAATGCCCAGGAGGTAAAATAAAATTAGCTCATGGCCTCCCTGTGCTGGACTCACTCCTTATTCAGGGATGGAGGGAACCCAGGCCGAGCTGGTCCCTCAAGGTGCTCTCAAAGCCGGGATGCTCTCAGGATGCTGACCTCGATAATGACCTTCCTTCCCAGCTATGAATTATGGGTCCCGAGACCATCCATATACACCTCCTGGTTTCTGGGTTTACAGATGATTAGCATAACACTTATTTTCAGGATTTAATCCAAGTTTCAGAAGATACTGGTTGTAGCCTGGAAACAGGATTCCCTCGTGGCTCAGATGGTAAAGTGTCTGCCTGCAGTGCGGGAGACCCGGGTTCGATCCCTGGGCTGGGAAGATCCCCTGGAGAAGGAAATGGCAACCCACTCCAGTACTCTTGCCTGGAAAATTCCATGGACTGAGGAGCCTGGTAGGCTACAGTCCATGGGGTCGCAAAGAGTCGGTCACGACTGAGCGACTTGACTTTGCCTTACTTTTACTATATCTCTGGAATATTTTTAGGTAGTTTTTTTTTTTTCCTCCTGAATAACCCAGCCAGTATTCTACTTCACACATCCTAGGAGGGGGGTGAGAACCACTCTGCACTTCTCTGCTCTGTGAATTATCCTTCATGATGTGTTGAGCACAATCTCGGTGACTTATCTGTGTCCCCTGTCCTCCCTTCTTCCTGGCTCACTTATTCTTGCTGGTGAGTAATGGCAGGAGGAAAGGATAACAAACAAAAGTCACTTTATTTGTCTTCGTTTTAGCAAAGCTGTTAGGAAATTTTAATGAAGACACCTGAGTTTAAACCATGAGGAATTGTTCTATTTCTGTTGTTTTCTAGAGTAATTTCTATTGTTCGTGCTTTATTTTCTGCCATCAAGTGGAAAATCCAGAAGTAATTGAATATTCTACCATAGATAGTTATTCTTCTTTAAATTTAAATCATTTGAAGGTCCTGTCTTGCATTGGCACGGTTCACACTATAATTTTAAAGTAAAATTTAAAAAATTGTATTCGGTAGTTTTCTAACTTTTAACTCTTATTATACAGTGAAAGCTTGAGTTTGCCTTTTTGGTACAAGGTCAAGCTCATATCTGGTAGATGAGGGGGTCATGGGGGAAGAAGGCAGAAAATCCCGTCCCTGCCCGTGGCGCACTGATGTCATGGTGGTACTTTTAAAGGAAGCATGGCCAGTTCCATGAGGAGAGGACTGGTAGGTGTGAGGACAGTTAGTACTTGAGTGGTACCTTGGTTGTCTCCCCACAGGAGTGTTTGCAGGACTCCACAGATGAAGGACAGTTGATCCCTCACCTCTCTTTGTCCAGGATCAGGTGAGAAGGGCACTGTGGGTCCGAGCTGTCCGAGTCCAGCTTGCAGGGCACCGCACTATCCACACAGCTGTGTCTAAAACCCAGAAACAGGGAGGTGTGCCTCTCTGCCATGGCGCTAGACAGCATTTTAGAGGTGGCCTTTACTTTGATAAATTGGTTTACATTCTGAAAAATCTTGTTTGCAACAAAATGTCAGTGGCAATGAGGATAGATCCAAGTGGTAACTGGAAGTTTAATTTTGATGAATTGTAGGTTAAATATTCTAAATGTTTTTAAGCATCAGGAAGCCTAGACAGAAATACTCCTGAACTTTTCCTCCAGGGCCTGAGGGGACATCTGCTGTAGGACGAAGATGCCTTTCTTTCTTTCCACTGTTTGTTGAGGGCTTTTTGTTTAGTTTTTGTGTTTTTCTGGGTGCTTTTTGGCATGCCGCTGGGAGGCCTGTGGGATCTTAGTTCCCCTGCATCGAAAGCGTGGAGTCTTAGCCACTGGACCACCAGGGAAGTTCCCTTTTTTTTTTTAAAGAGAATGTTACTTTTTAAAAAATCTCCATAGAACTGTACCTAAAATCTGCAGTTATGTAAAAATGGTTTTTAGGTCATAACAGTTTGCGTACACTTTTTCTTGGATATACATAATTTTCATATTCAATATTTAATGCTTATTATAAGCCACAAATTTACCGTAACTTCTTTGACTGTTTATTATTGGGCAGTTAGATCAGGGTTGAATTCTACAAAGGGGACTAAGTAGGAGGTTGGCCCGAGTTCTCAGAACTGGGCTTCCAGAAGGCTGTGACCGTGGGGAGGGGGTCCCAGCGCCATCTCTTTTGTGCCCTGGAAGGTTTTTCTCTCTCTTTGCCCTTCTGTTGCACTCACCTGTCAGAACTGCAGCCCTGGGTTTACTAACACATCTGTCTTTTCCATAGCCACACCTGGCCAATTGAACTCAGCTGGAGAAAAGTCACCCACTTTGGCAGACTGGAGCCACTGGACTGGGTGTTGCCCAGCTCTGCTGGCCTTCTTGTTGGACAGCGAGCACTGGAAGCCTGCCCCGGCTCTCTGTTTCTGAAATAATTGTTTTAAACCCCTCTGTTCAAGCTTCCAATCCTCCTCACTCTTTTTTTCCTTATAATTTTGCTTTCTGATGTACACTTCAGAAGTCATAACATAAAAGAACAAACTCAGTTGTCTTAGCTAATTTCACTGTTTTTTTTTTTCACTTTTCATTGGTTTGGCACATTTTAAAAATACCTTGTCTCTTATTTTCTTATGGGATATTGCTGCCTTTCTAAGATGTTAGGAAGTATTTCTAATTTATTAAGCTCTGCTTTTACTTTATTAATAATCAATCTGGGTAAGCCATTAATTTTCATCTGAGTATGGCTTTGACTACATTCCAAAGATTCTATGCATTGACTTTTTCATTATTTTAAAAATATTTTCTTATTATGTGGCAAATTTTTTTCCTTCTCCCAGTTGTTACTCACAAGCATGTTTCCAAAAATCCGGGCTGTTTCTTGCTGTATGTACTGCACTGTAGTCATTGAGTACATGCCGACATGTTCTTGCTGAAGTTACTAATGGCCTCTTAACTGCTCGCTCCAGTGGGGCTCTTCCCAGGCTTCGTCTTGTCTTTTCTAGGACGAGTGGCGTTCCTGTGTCCTCCCTGCTTATAAAGTGGGCCTCCTTGTCTCCATCTTTCCTGCCTCGACACCTTGCCTGCTTTTAAATATTGGCACCATTTCTCCCGGGCTGTGTCCCAGGCTAGCTTCTCTTCCCATTCTGCAGCTGTCCTCAAAGCAGGCTCATCTACCTCCACCATCTTGCCTCATTCTTCTTTGTCAAAGATTTTCAGGTTTATTACCAGCTCGGACCTTCTTACCGGAGATCCAAAACCACATTTCCGGTAGCCTGCTGGACATACCTGTCTTGTTGTCCCAGCATTGCCTCAGAGAAACCTTGTGGAACCTGTTGTTATCTGTTACTACTAAACACTCCCTTCCTCTTTTCCCAGGCACTGCTTTAGTCTGATCCCCTGTGCTGCCTGTTACTACTAAACACTCCGTTCCTCTTCCCCAGGCACTGCTTTAGTCTGACCCTGTGCTGCCTGTTACTACTAAACACTCCCTTCCTCTTCCCCAGGCACTGCTTTAGTCTGACCCTGTGGTGCCTGTTACTACTAAACACTCCCTTCCTCTTTCCCAGGCACTGCTTTAGTCTGACCCTGTGCTGCCTGTCTGCTGGCTATCTGTATTTGTCTAAGTATATTTCCTGCCCCGATCTCGTCTCACAGATTGAACCTTCTCCGATTTTTCTTTATTATGGTAAATTACCAGCACTTAAAATTATTAATAAATAATCATTATTATAATAATTTAGAGAGCAGGGCTTCCCTGGTGGCTTAGTGATAAAGAATCCACCTGCCAACGCAGGAGACATGGGTTCCATCCCTGATCTGGGAAGATCCCACATGTCACAGGGCAACTAAGCCCGTGCACCACAGCGACTGAGCCTGTGCCCTAGAGCCTGGGAGCCGCAACTCCTGCAGCCTGTGCCCTAGAGCCTGTTTTCCGCAACAAGAGAAGCCACTGCAGTGAGAACCTGTGCACCGCAACTCGACAGTAGTCCCTGCTCGGTGCAACTAGAGAAAAGCTCACGCAGGAACGAAAACCCAACACAGCCAAAAACAAATTAAAAAATTATTTAAAACATTTAGAAAGCATAAACTCCAATCATCAAAAGTAATTTGAAACACGCTCTTTGTATTTTTTCTATATTTAACATAATTGAGATCATCCTGAATATAGACTAAATATCTTTCACGTCAGAAAACTTAACATCAGAGGGTAAAGTTAGATTCCATATTCAACAGCTACCACCAAAATTAATTCCAAAAAGATCAAAGAGTTAAACATAAAAAGATAGACCAAAAAAGTTCTCAGGAATACGTGGGTGAGTGTTTGTTGTGATCTCACAGCAGAGAAGACCTAACCCTATAATGTATAACCAGAAGTCACAATATAAAAAGTGATACACTTGATGGAACGGAACGCTTGCTTGTACGTGACAAAGCACACAAACGTAAAGTCAGATGGCAATCAAGGGAGAACTTCGCAACTCATCCCAAAGGGGTAGTTTCCTCAGCACCATCTTACAAATCAATCAGAAAGATCACTCAGTTAAGAAAAGGCAGAGATATCAACAGAGACACGAATGGCTTTAAGCTTCTGAAAAACTGGTCGGCAGCACTCGTAACAAGCAAAATGCAATGTAAAGTGAAATGAGAGACCGTCTTTCACCTGTTAGGTCAGCAGAGATCAGAAAGCTTCACTGCACATGTTGGCAGTGGTGCTGGAAACAAGCAGTGTACGTGTTGCTGGTGGACACGTGGGTGCGTCCCTCTGCAGAGAGAACTTGGGCGATGTTTTATTAAAACCACAGATACACGTGTCCTTTGCCTCCCACTTCCCTATCTGTGAGTTGACTGCACGTACACACGTGCACGTGATGCTGCAGGAAACAAGGATACTGGTCGTCACAGCAAGAATGGAGACAATCTAAGTACCCATTCATTAGTAAGTGAAAGTCGCTCTGTCATGTCCGACTCTTTGCAACTCCCTAAACTATACGGTCTATGGAATTCTCCAGGCCAGAATACTGGAATGGGTAGCCATTCCTTTCTCCAGGGGATTTTCCCAACCCAGGGATCGAACCCAGGTCTCCCACATTGCAGGTGGATTCTTTACCAGCTGAGCCACCAGGGAAATAAGGGGTCCACTAATGGTGGGTCTCTGTGCTGTGGGTCAGCTCGTTTGTACTGATAGGAAATGATTGCTCAGATGTATTTTAATTCAGGAATTAAAGGTGCACAGTGTGTTTAGAGCTCCACTGTTGTGAAGAGGAATATACACGGGCAGGGTTTACTACGAACCCAGTGTCTTCGGGAGGCTTCACAGGAACCTGCATGTAATGGAGCAGAGCATCGGGGGCCAGAGGGAGACTGAGTACTCGCCTTACACCTTCCTACACCTCTGACTTTGGTACCTGTGACTTTAAGGGTTTGGAAGCATCTCTTTTAAAAGCTGCATGATGTCATAATTCATGTAGCCACTTCTCTGTTGTTGAGCATTTAAAGCTGCTTCTATTTTTAATGTTCATGAACAGGTCTATAGTGAACATCTTTTTGTATACAGCTTTGTTATTTCTACAGGCTGTTTCTACAGGATCACTAAGAGTAGAATTAGTGGATAAAGGATTATGAATATTATTGCAGATTATGATGCCCTTTTCCCCACAGGAAGTGTAGTTCGTATCCCACCAACAAGCGTACGTGCCCATTAAAAAAAAAAAAAAATTCTGCTAACTTGATGGACAGAAAATTCTGCCCTGTTTAAATGTATGCTTCTTTGATGATAGGTGAGGCTGAGGCTCCATATATTTATGTCAACCTTCTCTGTAAATTTAGTCACTCTCGGCTGCATTGTAATTACCGGTGCACACCTTGCACTCACTGTGGTCCTTCTCTCCTTCTACTGGAATTACATGTGCTGAGGATGTTAATCTTTTGTCGTGTTTGTTCCTAACTTGGTTAGGTCTTTAAGGACATGGAAGAGTTAGCCGAGAAATCAGGCTGGAGAAGGACACCCCCCTGTGGAGAAATAGCAGGCCGGCCGACAGGAAAGCCCGGGTCTTCCTGTGAGGCAGGAGTCGGTGGTCCCTCTTGGACGTGGTACTTGACGGGGTGGGGTCGAGGAACAGGGACACACTGTCCGTGCTAATGCACTTGACTCTTGTGGTAACGGTAAACCAGCAGGGGAAGCCTGTCACGGGCTTACTTGCAGCCCCCCCCCCCCCCAAGGCTGAGAGCCTTTGGTCCCCAGAGTGGCTTCTCTGATAGTGACTTGACCTCCTCACTCTGTACCCTCCTCATTGGTCAGTGCCCTCCTCCTTGAAATAATGAAGCTCAGTTGTTCCACTCACACTTACTGCTTATGTCAATAGCTCTTTCCCTCATAATGCTCTCAGCCACTTTTCCTAAGACTCGCTTGGCACTTGAATTATTTGTAGCAATACTTGAAGTACCGTTGGGAGACGAGATGATCTTTCTACTCTTTGTGATGCCAGTCAGTTTTTGTGTTTTTTAATGCCTTGGCGAATGAACAGCAACTTGGCTTATAGCAAGTACAGCTGAAAATCATAGATTCCGTTCAGCTGTTTGCAGAACCTAGTTCTACTGCTTACTGGACATTTGATCTTGGCCATTTTTATTATTATTACCTCTGAGTTGTAGTTTGTGCATATTAAATCGGATAATGCATATCCCATTCTGAGCAGAGTCTCCTGTGCCTGGTCCCTGGGCCACATAGATTCGTAGATGTTATTTGTTGTCCCTTTGGACCCTCAATACAGTTAGGCAAATGACTGTAAAACAGCTGTTTTCTTTGCAGATTTCTGAAAATAGAAATCTGAGGTTGTACTTACCTACGTTGCATTCATTATTACCTGCTTAAAGTTCTTTTTTTTATCCTTTCAGGAAGTATTTTTCCTCTGACCTTGGAGTTCAGGGTTTTATAAGTAAATATCTTGGCATGGTCATCTGGTTATTAAACCTCCATGAACCCTCTTAATTTATTGTTATCACTTCTGAGACATTTTCTTCCATTTATAACTTAAACTACCTACTCAGTCCAGCTTGTCCACACTTACTATTCATGGACTCTAAAGCATCTTGTTGTCATCTCCACTCTCAGCTGTGGTGGGATCCCAGCATGGACCACACGTGTTATGGTCCACAGGAGGAGGAAACAGCCAAGGGGTGGGGTGAGGTTGGAGAGCCGACCCCAGGGTGGCATCCCTCACCGTCCTGGTACCCGCATGCCTGCATGTACAGCACCTGGCTGCATCTCAGTCCTTGCTTGTCTCTACACATTGAGGGTCAGTTGTCCGTGTTAATGGAGGGAAGCCAGACGCGAACAGCTCTAAGGAGCCCGTAACCTGAGGAGCGTTGTCTGGAGTCCCGTGTGAGTTGTCCAGAGTTGATTCACCTCCGTAAATCTGTTTGCCCAGTCATCCCAGCATAGGAATGGATGGGCCTGTGCCCAGAGCAGTGAGCAAAGGTGATTCTCCCTAGGGGCCCAGCAGACAGCTGATTCCTACGGAAACTCTTGTGAATTGATTTAGAAGCATTGTTTGAAACACACTGACACCTTTTCCTCTTTTTCCCTGAATTCATTTAGAACTTACGCCATCAGGAGGATACGAGACGCCTTCAGAGAAAACAAAAATGTGAAGGATCCCGTAGAAATCCAAGCCCTGGTGAATAAAGCCAAAAGAGACCTGGGCATAATCCGTCGCCAGGTAAGACGACCAAGAGCGCTGAGCTTCCACAGGTGCCCCGTGCTGGATATCACAGCTCTGATGTTTGTGAGTCACACCCGGGATCACGAGACTCTCTTCCTCTTGCTCGTGTGGACAGAGACGAGCTGTCCTGTCACTGAATCAAGGGGTGCATGAAGGAAGTGCCAGCTGTCTGAATTCCCAGAGCACACGTCCTTTGGGGAAGCTGGGTCCCACACTTTAGTAGACGATGGTGCTTTAAGTATGGGAAACTTTGTTAAAATTTCATCTCTTTGTTCGATGCATTACACATTGATACGTGGACGTATGTCAAAGAGGATAAATATATTCTACTTTTCCCAGTATTTTAAGATCATAACTCAAGACCGTGCTGCCCTTTTCCTGAAGACACCGTTATTGGCAATGAAGCTGAGTTTTGCTGCCACGTGGCAGGTGTGTCTGCATGTGTGAAACACAGCTGCGTAGGCCCTGACCCCAGCGGACCCGGCGAGCGCTTTGTGTCCTCCTGTGGAAGAGCTGGCGGTCGTCTCGGCCTCTCGCTCTGCTCTTTCTTGCGAGGCGGACAGGGCCTCTGCCGCAGCCGGGCCTCCGGGTGGGATGATGTGTCCTTGTCTCTGCAGAATTAATCAGGGCGCCAAAGGCGAGAGGGCCTGCTGTCAGCTGGTTTTCTCACCCTCTGAAAAACCCTCCTTCCCTCTGTTTTTCTCTAATTCATCAGGAGTCACACCGTGAGCTCCGTTTCTGCTTCCATTTGTTTTTCGCTCTTCCTTGCAGTGAGTTTGTTTAGCTGTGGAAGGACACCCTTACATTTTCCTAAGACCTGTGAGTGTGTTAGAGGGGCTCCTTCATCGTCAGGAGATCCCAGTGTGGCTGACATTAGGTCATATCGTGACATGTGTATCAGGATATATATTTATATCTCTGACCCTTCTTCATGCTTGACTCTAAACCATTCGTAAAAGAAGCAGTATTAAAAGCTGGTTTTCATTTTATGTCAAAGTTAATAGTCTTGTTATGTTGCCTGCATCATAGAACAGTCCCTTCTATAATAACCTTTCGGATTCTGACAGCTCTCCTTGAGTCCTGCAGTTACCTAGGAGTGGAATAACTCAGCCATTTTAAAGAAATGATCTTTAACTAAAGGCATGAAGAGATAATAGGATACTCAGAAAAAGAAACTTGTCTGCACATTTCCAAGGATGCTGATAGTGGCAGAGAAGTGAGTTGCCCTTTTGAAAACTCTAGAAGGATGGCCTTCCCCAGGCATCAGTGGTGGAGTTTTATGGGATCCTTTAGCACCAGAACTTGGGAAAACAAGCAGCCTGCATCCTTATTTTGCATAAATTCAGGAAGATGCAGTTTTTGGCATTTTCCTGCACAGAGGTTGGCTAGCGCCTCCAAAACAGACTGGTTTTATCTTTTACTGTAAAGTTGCTCAGAGTAGGAACTGCTGAGAAAAGGGACCTGTACGTAATCTTGCCACCATTTCTTCTGTTATAGAATTGTCTGTGTCACTTCTCAGTATGAAATGCTTTATTTAAAAAAAAAAAAAATGGATAGACTGGCTCTCACCAGACATGCCCAGTGAATCCGCACAAAACAGTTTCAAACTCTGGGGCCACGGGTCGGGCCCTCCCCAGGACAGCCTGCCAGGTGCGCCCTTCTTGATGGGGGTGGGGAGGGTGTGCAGCCCGCTTCCAGGCACAGGGATTCTGTGTTAACCGGCAGAGCAGTGGGGGCTTCCCTGTCGCGTCAAGACTGTGCCGAATCCCAGCGTCAGGTTGACCGGAGTTACCTTATGAGATGCCGGTGGCTCCCTGAGCCGCCTCACGCTGAGCTGGCCAAGCTGACCTTGGCCTCAAGACCTTAAATAAAACAGCATCTGTCTGTCTCCACAGTGCCCCTGAATCTGCTGCTCGCCTCCCTCCCTAGCCCCCAGTGGTCTGTCCTCCACAGGCTGCAGGGTGACCTTTTTAAAAGGAAAATCAGAGCAGGTGACACCCCTGCTCAAAACCCTCCATGGGCTTCGTCCCCGGCCAGTCCCCCTCACCCAGCCCGTCCCGGAGACCCCCTTGCCGCCGCCCCTGGTCGCCGCCCCCTCCCCCCAGCCTGACCCTCGGTGCCCCTCGCATGGAGCAGTCTCCCCAGACCTTCCCAGAGCTGGACGCCCCTTTCCACGCCGGGTTTTCCTCAGGTGGCTTGAGTCACAGAGCGTCAGTTGGGAACAGCGTGTGATGCCCTCACACAGCCGCCAGTGCGTCTCGGCGCTTGCGTGCTGGTCAGTCAGAAGGCCCAGACCGGCTCCGCCTGGAGGCGGCTCTCCACTGTTTGGGGACTGAATGAATACATGACGTTTGTCGCCTGAGGTCGTGACCCTCAGCCCAGGGTGTGTGCCACCAGAACCATGGTGTCTCGCCGGCTGCCCCGAACCTCACGTGGGTCGTACGGACGGTCCGTGAGAGGAGGGTGGGGATCTGGTGACCTGAGACGCCGCCCTCAGAGCCACAGTGTGCCCCACGTCACGTCCCTCCTCCACTGGGTGCTGGCGCGGACACCGTCCCCCGGGCCGCTCTCCCGTCTCAGCAGCATTTCCCTGGAGAGAGCCCGCGGCCACCTTTCCGGCCGCCAGATGCACACGTCCATGAGGCAGCTCTCAAACCAAGAGCGTCCTCTCGACACCGTCCCCGCCTCCTGCTCCCTGTCCTCGCAGGTGGTCTTGGCTGTGACGCTGATGACGCCCCTGTCGCATGGTAAGATTCTGCAGTTTTTACAGAAGTCTCTGAGGAAAGATTTCTTCTGGTTGTCTAGGCGTAGAGAATCCACAGAGCGAGAAGGCTGGCTGCCGCGTCTCGGGGCGCCCGGCCAGACACGCCCTCAGGTCTTCGTTCCTGAGGGCAAACGCAGAAGTTCCAGGACATGAGCTCCTGAGTCAGGAGAAACGGAAGGATAAAGATACTTTCAAGTCCTCTCCCAGTTTTGTTCCCCAGACATTTAAGGACCACATCGTCCTAGCCCATCCTGTCCCCAGAGATCTTGCCCTTCATGTGCTGAGACATTTAGTCTTCACGTGGCCACCCCAGGGATTCCAGCAGCATCAGCTCATACCGGCCTTCCCCGCGGCTCCTAGGGGTGACTCCCACCGCGGGAAGCGCATGCAGGTCAAGTTCCTCTGTACGAGCACATCGGGCTCCTTTCCCTCACTGTCTGCAACTGCAGCCCATGGACTAGGAGCCGGCCGCTTCTTCCTGTGTTGTGGACCACCTCTCCCCTTAACCCCAGGCTCCCCTCTCTCCAGCTGCCTGCGTCCTCTCGCATCCCATAACAGCAGAGACATTCACCCACTTTTCTATAAACTCTGTTTCCAGATAAAATGGTTCCATAAAGACAGCTTGAGCCTGGCGGCTTGTGTGAGTTCTTCCTCTGCTGAAAGCAGGTTCTGGACTAGCCCCCACTGAACCTGGGTTCCCTGTCCACTTCCCAAGTGGGGTCAGAAAAGAGGGAGAGGCCCTTCGCGTGGGTGCCAGCAGCACCGGGAGGGTTCGCGGAAGCCAGCTGAGCGTGGGGCCTGGGCACACAGCTCTCACCGTCCGGGCCACGGAGAAGTGACGGGGGACGTTCTGCCCGAGACGTCAACAGAGATCAGGGTGGTTCACGTGAGACAGAGAAGCAAGAGCGTCAACCAGACTCTGCTTTCATCTTTGTTCTTTTCTCCGTTTTGCTGTTCTGACCATGTATTCCTTCTGATCCCTCTGGGTAAGGCATTTATTAGACTCTCACCCCTGACTTAGAGCTCGGCAGTTGGTCGCGCCCTTAGAATTATAAGCAACCAGTCTTAGTTTGTATGGCTGTTTGCTGTACTCCGTAGCCTGCAGGGAGGACAGTTCCCAGCCTGGGTAGCTCACAGAGACTGTGAGAAATCACAGAGAAAGCATTTCCCCAGCGTTCTGACACAGTTACATCCCTGGCTTGATAGCCCTTGCCTGTGGGAGAAGCAGCAAAAGGGACGGCTGAGAATGGGAGCCCTCCCGCCGCACTAGCTGAGCGGGCCCCGCGCCTGTGTTTCTGTGCTCAGAAACGCGAGTTCCTTGAGTATGTGAGTCACAATTATGGTTCAGGAGTATCCAGCTGAATCTTAAGTGTGTAGCACCTTTTTGTTCAAACCTGGTGAAAACTAAAATGTCTGTGCCAAGCTTGGGGGTACGTTCCGCTGTGTGCTGCTCTCACTGTTCACCAGCATGTCCCCCGGGACGGCAACTCTTCGGCTCTGCTGGGCTCAGAGCTGAGCTGGCAGACAGTTTCCCAGCCCCTCGCTCGTGTACTCTGGTGACTGAGCACTGGACCTACTTCCAGAGGATGTTTGCTTACTGCACCAGTGATGCGGTATTGCGGTATTCATGTATCCAGCTGAGCAGGGTTTGTGTAACTGAAGTATTTAGATGAAGACATACAGTGTTAACTGTAGGCTGTAGTTACACCCTGAGAAGGTCAACTGGATATTGTGTTTTCTAATTCTGGATAACGAGGTATTAGAGTTATACCATTATCGTCAGCAGCTTTTTAGTGATGACAAGATTCCATACCATGTCAGCTGCTCGTGTTTTTTAATGAAGCAATTCAAATAACGGCTTTAACAGACCCAGAGCTGTGAAACTGCCATCGTACTCGATTCAGGGAGGACGTTGTGCACAACCATTGAAGACACCAGGAAAGGGGTTGATGACGTGGGTAGCAGTCTGCTTGTTAACCCGAATGTCACCCTGCAGACAGCCTGAGAAGGTAGGCGTTTTATCCACAGGTCTGGTGGGAAAAGCAGTAGTGCACTTCCTCTGTCCTCTTGTTCACTTTTAGCGGAAACACTGTTCTGGTAGTTTCAGGGGAATCGCTAAAGTTTATTTGGCAGTCGTTTTGATGGAGGAGAGGAAAGTGAATCTGTAGATTAGGGGCATTTAAATAAAATACATGGAAAGAGTTACTCGTCATTCACAGTATCTAAGAGGTAAAAGCAACCCAAATTCCCACTGACGGATGGATAAACAAAACAAAACGTAGCGTTTACATGCAGTGGAATGTTATTCAGTCTTAAAAAGAAGGAAACTGACACAGGCCTCAGCATGTACGGACCTACACACCTGCGCTCCATGCGCTAAGCCAGACTCAGAAGGACCAGCACTGCCTGATCCCCCTTGTGTGAGAGTCCTCACGCCGTCGGGTGCAGAGACAGGGAGGAGGGTGGTGGTGGCAGCCAGTGGTTGGGGGAGTGGAAAGGGGAGTTAGCGTTTAAATGGATGTGTAGTCTCAGGTTTTCAGAATAAAAAAGTTCTGGAGATGTGTTTTACAACAATGTGAGTGTACTTAACACTATTGAATTATTAACATATGCTTAAAATTAGTCAAGATGGCAACTTCTTAATTTTTTTCACAATAAAAAATTCTTTCTTCTAAAGAAGAATTTTATAACCAATCATCAATTTTCTTAATTGAGAAAAATAAAATGAAGTGTTTCAGACACTGACTTATATTTGAGTGTGGGAAATGTAAGTCCTTCCAGTTCTGAAATGCCGTGGTTCCACATTTCACACCAGTATCTGTCCCCTTCTTGAGTATTTGCAGAAGCTGCTGATACATTTCAGGGTAAATTACTATGTGCTCAGCTTTCCTTGACCATTTTTCACCAGGATCTTAATCCAGAGTTTAGTTTCCAGCCATGTTTTTGTGCCATCATAAATTCCAAAACCTTCTCCTGGTCTGAACTTTCCACTACAGAGAAAGTAAAAAAAAAAAATTGGATTGTTTTATGAGTGTTGCTTGCTCCTCTGCTGTTAACCTTCCTTTCTGGTAAAGACGCATCACTGGTACTAAAACATATTTTTGAGGAGAATGTTTTCCTTCAAAGAAAATGGCAGCAGCACATGAAGAGCAGATCACCCACAGGCTGGAGAAGGATGGGAGTGCTCCCCCCAGGCTCCTCCTTAGAGTTGATGCTACTTTCTGTTTGATTGACCCCTTCCTGCTCCTTGCTCCCTGCTCCAGGAACTTCGATCCCCCTCTGCCAGACAAATCACACACACTGCACTTCTGCAATTCCAGGCCCACCGTTTCTTTCCCTATTTATCAAGTGCCCATTCTGTGCCATATAATTATGAGTTGATTTTGTAAGTTTTTTAGAGACAGAGTTGGGATGGAATTAAGAGGTCCATCAGAACCTCACAGAAGTTCTTTCTGACTTTGACCTTTCTGGAGGGAGGCCAGTCCTCTCCATTCTAGTTACAATCTGTTCACTCATTTCATGGAACAGAACATGGAGTTTATAGGGCTTGCCCAGGGGTACTTTATACCCTGTGCTTCTGTAAATCAACCAAGATTAGATCAAAAGTTCAATCTACATATTAAAAAAAAAAAAAAGACAAGCAGTCAGAGGCAACGGAGATTTATATACTCTGTTTGGACTTGAATAAAGTCCTTGGGAAGTCCACATGAACTTATATACAATGACCAGAATCGCCCTCTAAGTGGACCCTGTGTCTTGGGATAGGTGAACTGTTTCTATAGGGATAAACGGTTCCCCAGCCTCCTGAGAAGGTTTCAGAAAGCAGAGCAGTGAGAGGCTTGTTTAGTTTTATAGTTCAGCCCATGTATGACATTTATTTTTTCAGCCTATTCAGTATGTAGTTCCTCTGCAGCTAAAAAAAAAAAAAAAAGACTTCTTCATGCAAGAATTTAAACCAGTGTCCTCTCTGCTTTTTGTAGAAATGCCTCAAGTCTGGGGCCATAGTGTTTCCCCACAGTTGGCATTCTTGTAGAACAAATGCCTCTCAGTTGAAAATCATTCATTAAACTCGCTTCACTCCTCCAGGGTTGACACGCACAGAACAAGATTCCACGTCCTTTTAGAGGGAGCCTGTCTCACCTGTGCCTTTTTTACGTACAGTAATGGCTTTTCTGCACCCATGCATGTGTGAACTCACAAGAGCTCACACAGCAGTGCTGTTTGGAGAAAACTGTGGCATGAGTCTCCTTTGGGAATTTTTATCTTGGTGTCTGTCCTTCTCCCATCTAGTCTAGCCGATGAATCTCCTAGTCTAGTCGGCCAAACCTGCTCACTCTTGACTTCCACGAGAAGCTGTTTCCTTGTGAAGCACGTTAAGTGGAAGCAGATACTGACAACTCTGGAGCAGAAAGGACACTGACCTCACAGGCAGGAGGTGGACGGGCTCATCTCAGCCCTGACAGTAACTGTGGGACCTGGGCGGGGGGCGAGGGCTGCCTTGGGTGCTGCGTCTGTGAGGGGTCGGCTTTATCAGTGAAGGTGGTGGTGGTGGGTGCTCGTCACCAGCGTGGGTTCGTCACGCCTCCCTGGACACCGATGCCACGCCTCACACAAGCACTTAGAATGCCCACCAGCAGCCTCGCGAGGTGTCCCGTGTCCTATGAGGAAGTTCAGACGGGGCATGTTTGGATCGTTCTCCCGGGGACACAGAGTTAGAAGGACGGCCCGCGTCTGTTCAGGCATTTCTCAGAAGAGGGGTCACACGGGCTGGCCTTATCTCCACCGAAGGTAAACGACTGGAGGTGGGAGGAGGTGGCCGGGTGTGCGTTCCTCGCCGTTGGTTCTCAGAACTCTCCCTGGAAGGCAGCAGTTTCCCCCGAAGGCTCGTGAACAGCTTCTCCCTCAGGGCTGGTCTCCTTGCTCACTTCTCAGAAAACTCTCACCGTCTGCCTTCGAAAGGAAAAAGCAGTACAAACCCCGCCGTCGGGAAGGGTCGAGGTCGGCCACCTCGTGTGAGAGCGTCCCCACTCTCGGGTCTGGGGCCGCAGCCCCATCAGGCTTTCCCCAGCAGCTGCCCTGCTGGCCTCCCGCGGAGCCCGCGTGTCACCCTCCTGCCAGCGGTCCTTGCCACCATCATCGTCCGTCCGTGCCATGCTCGCGCCGAGGCCCCCCCCAAGCCCACAGGGCATGGTGCCCACTCGCCGAGCAAGGGACAGAGGGGCTTGCTTATGTCACTCTGTGTTTCTGTCCCGTGTCCTCTGGGCGACGGCAAGCTGACGACCCAGCCCAGCGCGCGTGTGAGAACTAGTCCTTGATTCTCAGCGCTGGGTATCTGCCTTTGATGGGTTTTACCTGCACGTATGTGAAGGGCGGTTTCACCAATGCTATTGGAGAGGTTTTTTCCTAATCACACACAGTCACGCGTCTGGTGCTTCACTCAGAGACGTAACTAGGAGTCGGAGGGAAGAGGAGAGGCTTCGAGCGAGATGCATCTGAATTCAAATCCTGACCCTTATCAACCCCGCTCTATCCTCAGTCAGGGTATTTAATCACTCTTAAGACTTGATCATCAGTCAGTGTGTCTTCAGAAGCCCAAGGAACACCATTCGTAAGTGAAAGCTAGTCTTGTCCCTGCTGTGTATTTGAAATACCAGAACCAAGGGATGTGTCAGAAGTGCTCTCTCATCCCCAAACCTGGTAATTAAGGCTGTCATTTCATAGATTGGTCAGTTATAAATAATTGAAAGGCTCTAGAAATTCTCTGAAATGGGGCCCTGTAATAATCTTAGCTTTAGTAAATAATGCTGATGTGCAGTTTAAATCAGTCTTTTACATAGGTGCTTTTTCTTCAAGCATGTCCACTTCATAGAGCCTATCAGATGCTTCTCTTTTCCTTGCCCCCCATCTCACCTCCTTAATGTTGTAAAAAGCACCAGCCCGAAGTCACATAGAATCGCCTTCAGTTCAGTTCAGTCGCTCAGTTGTGTCCTACTCTTCGCGACCCCATGGACTACAGCACGCCAGGCCTCCCTGTCCATCACCAACTCCCGGAGTTTATTCAAACTCATGTCCATCAAGTCGGTGATGCCATCCAACCATGTCATCCTCTGTCATCCCCTTCTCCAACCTTCAGCCTTTCCCAGCATCAGAGTCTTTTCCAAGAAGTCAGGTCTTCGCATCAGGTGGCCAAAGTATTGGAGCTTCAGCTTCAGCATCAGTCCTTCCAATGAATATTCAGGACTGATTTCCTTTAGGATGGACTGGTTGGATCTCCTTGCTGTCCAAGGGATTCTCAAGAGTCTTCTCCAACACCACAGTTCAAAAGCATCAGTTCTTCGGTGCTCAGTTTTCTTTATAGTCCAACTTTCACATCCATACATGACTACTGGAAAAACCATAGCTTTGACTAGACGGACCTTTGCTGGCAAAGTAATGTCTCTGCTTTTTAATATGCTGTCTAGGTTGGTTATAGCTTTTCTTCCAAGGAGCAAGCATCTTTTAATTTCATGGCTGCAGTCACCATCTGCAGTGATTTTGGAGCCCAAGGAAATAAAGTTTGTCACTGTTTCCACTGTTTCCCCATCTATTTGCCATGAAGTGATGGGACCAGATGCCATGATCTTAGTTTTCTGAATGTTGAGGTTTAAGCCAACTTTTTCACTTTCATCAAGAGGCTCTTTATCTTTAGTTCCTCTTTGCTTTCTGCCATAAGGGTAGTGTCATCTGCAAATCTGAGGTTATTGATATTTCTCCCAGCAATCTTGATTCCAGCTTGTGCTTCATCCAGCCCAGCGTTTCTCATGATGTACTCTGCATATAAGTTAAATAAGCAGGGTGACAATATACAGTCTTGATATACTCCTTTCCCTGTTTGGAACCAGTCTGTTGTTCCATGTCCAGTTCTAACTGTTGCTTCCTGACCTGCATACAGATTTCTCAGGAGGCTTTCTCAGGAGGCAGGTCAGGTGGTCTGGTATTCCCATCTCTTGAAGAATTTTCCACAGTGTGTTGTGATCCACACAGTCAAAGGCTTTGGCATAGTCAATAAAGCAGAAGTAAATGTTTTTCTGAAACTCTCTTGCTTTTTCCATGATCTAGCGGATGTTGGCAATTTGATCACTGGTTCCTCTGCGTTTTCTAAAACCAGCTTGAACATCTGGAAGTTCACAGTTTCACGTACTATTGATGGCTGGCTTGGAGAACTTTGAGCATTACTTTAGTAGCGTGTGAGATGGGTGCAGTTGTGTGGTAGTTTGAGAGTTCTCTGGCATTGCCTTTCTAGTCTGTCAAAACCCGAGGCAGCATCACCTGCAAGTTCACGAGCTGCTGGGCTTCATCTGGAAAAGGTGAGGAATTGGGTGCCTTGCTTTCCAAGACCCTAACAGCACAGGAGTTCCTTCTATGACTCTGCTCTGTATAACACACCCTGTTGGGGTTGAAGTGGAGCTTCCCGCACAGTGTTAATCTGCACTCACTCAGCTGAGCGTGTCCCAGGGTCCCCTGCACAGACATGGACGCGCTCTCGGAGCTCAGTGCACGCCCGTCACTGCACATGGGCCCGCCTGCTCCTGACCCTGCCCACTGCAGACGGTCATCGAGGCCAGCTTCCTCCTGTGGGCGTGCAGGGGCGCAAGGTCCCCTTTCATGCCTGATGTTTTCTGATTCTGAAAATAATTGACAGTGATAGTTAGATCCCAGAAGCATACCTGTGAGTGTTGGATTTTGACCAAGGTGAGGTTTGTCACTGACCCTTTGCATTTACTGAATTGACTTTAAACAGCTCGGCTGCCAGGTGTCACAGGCAGCCTATCGTGTTGACGTGGGCAGTGCCTGGTGGCCTGGCTGAGTTATGTAACGGTGGTTCCCACTGTCAGCTGTGGCCTCGGGGCCAAGTCCAGAAAAGCCCTTGGCTACACTTCGCAGAAGCTTTTAACACCCAGCGATGGCAGGGACGTGGCGTGGATCATGGCAGCTTTTGGGGACCTGTGAGCTGTGACAGAAGCCACCCTTCACGCAGGTGGCAGACTGCAGACGCCTCGTCACCAGGGAGACATCCTTTACTGGACTCGACAGGCCTCCCAGGAGGAGTGGGGTGAGGAGGGGAGACTAGAGGAGAACACAAATCCTGTGTCTGGCTCTGATCCTGATCTGTCTCAGCTGAGCAGGCCCAGCACGCGCGTTTTCAGTAACTCTCAGCTGTTGTTTAAAGTTTGCAGCTGTCCCTGTAGCTGTCCGTGTTTTTCTTGCCATGATCGTATAGTGGTTAGTACTGTGCATTGTGTGTTGCTGTCCATGCTTTTCTTAATATTAAGTGTTTTTCTTACTGAAAACATTTTTTAAAGGGAGCCCGTGTTTCCCTCTAGGCCAGCGACCATCCTTCGTTCTCTGCTGGGCAGTTTATAGAGCCATTAGGCAGCGATGTGGCTGCTGACAGGGTCCCGCTCCCTGGTGGCTGGCCCCCGTGGATGGACTGTTCTGTCAGATAGGCGGAAGCGACCCCCGCTGCAGGGACAAGAAGATCCAGCAAGAGCCAGAGCAGCGGCACAGCGCCCCGCCCATGGGAGACACCCCAGTGCCGGCGTCCTGGGGACGCGTCCCGGTTTGGTTTCAGATCCTGGCCGTGCAGGAGGCGCAGCTGCGGGTCCTCCGCGTGCGCGCCCAAGCCTTCGTTCGTGGCACATGAGCTCGATGTTGTGCAGGCCGGACCCTCCCGAGTGCATCTCAGTTGAAGTGGCCTCGCGTCCAGCGTGGAGGGGCCTCTGTTTCCTGGCCGCCTGCCTTCCCCCAGTCCTCTGGGGCTTCGAGGCGTATTGACGGGCATTGCTCTAACTGCCCATGTCAGAGCTCTTCGGGAGCCTCATCAGTCTCATGCTTCTCTAATTGACATCAGTAATGCGTTTGCCTCTGTCAATGCTGCCTAATTGCCGGGTTATAAACAGTGGAGCTTCTGTGATAAATCATGCCCACAGCTATCTTCAGACATTAAGGCTTAAGGCTCCTGTCAATATTTTGATGTGCTATAAATTGTTTCTATGAGGATTCTTTTTCTGTTATGAGAAAGGGGGAGCTGTGCAGCAGGAGACAGAATTGAGTCAGTGTCACCACGTGAAATCAAGTTGAAGAGGCAGACCATTCCCGTGAAAACACAAGAAGGCTGTCTGCCAGGCCAGCGCAGTGCACTTCCGTAAAGCTGCACCAAGAGCCACCGCGCCCGTGAACGCTAATGAGTCCCCCGAGGGCGACGTGCGTGCCAGGGCCCTGCCCGAGAAAGGGAATTGAACCAAACAGTGGCGGATATTCCCAGGAAGGAGGACGTGTTATCAGCTCGTTTTTCTGAAGCGAAAGCTTGCTTGAGTGAAATGGTGACTTGGCAAGGCAGGGTCTCACCCCCAGGGCTGGTGGAGTCCATGGCTGGACTCTTGACCTTTTAGGGACCAGCTCAACCAAACCCAAAGAGGGAGACCCAGTGTCAGAGCACCGACGCCATGGTGTCTGTTACGCAGCTGGAGGCTCTGGGATGCCTGGCTTGGAAAAAGATGAGTGTGGAGGCTCCGGAAGTCTGTCCCCCTGTCATCTGCGGGAGGGTTAGCCCTGGGGTCTGTGCATCCAGCAGACTTCTGACCTGGCGGGAGGCCCAGGTCATAGAGAAAAGGGAAGAAAGGAGAATGAAAAAGAGAAAAGGAGAATGAAAAAGCTGGCTTGAAACTCAAAATACAAAAATGAAGATCATGGCATCCTGCCCCTTCATGGCAAACAGAAGGGGGAAAAGTAGAGATTGTGAGAGATTTTATTTTGTTGGGCTCCAGAATCACTTCAGTCAGTGACTGTAGCCATGAAATTAAAAGACACTTGCTCCTTGGAAGAAAAGCTATGACAAACGTAGGTGGCGTATTAAAAGGCAGAGACATCACTTGGCTGACGAAGGTCTATAGTCAAAGCTGTTTTTTCCAGTAGTCCTTTACGGATGTGAGGGTTGGATCATCACCTCTGTGACCCACAGCCATGCCGTCCCCAGCAAGTCCCGGGTCAGCCACCAGCTGCTGCCCTTGGGCAGGTCACTAGGCCGCCATTTGTGCCTGTGTCCTCAGTCACGAGGGGAGTGACAGCCATGCCTGCTTAGTAAGACTGCTGAGGGCTCATTGAGTTAATGCGGAAAAGGGCCTGCGATGGTGTTGGGCGTGTGGGGTATGTGTTACAGGGTTTGCTGTTGTTCCAGTGTAAAGTCAGACTAGGTGTGTGAAAGAGTGCTCTAAAAACCGTTCAGTCTTTGTCCATTATTTCTGCAACTCTTTATGTACTAGACACTGTTCCAGACACTAGGATACAGCAATAAATGATAATAATCCTGTCCCTGCCCCTACCCCCGTGAAGCTTACCTTCTGTGTTAGAGGAAGTTAGTTACCTTGTGAATCAGTGAAACACCCAGTCAGCACATGAAGAAGCCACATTGAGAGGTGAGCCCCCAGCCCTTCTCTTGAGACCATGGAAGACGTCCCGGCTGAGGCTGGCTGAGGTCCTTGTGAGCAGGGGCTCCTCCTGTGGGCTTTCACAGTGTTCCTAACGTCCCTCTGCAAAAGAAGGTTCACTGAACATGCCTCATACGGTAGCACAGGAGCACGTGTTGGTAATTTAAAAACAAAGATACATTAAGGCTGCATGCATGAACATCTTTTGCTAGTGACGTTAACAACGTAAAAAGCTTAAGGTCTCCCACCAGAAGCTGTACCCAAACACCCGAGGACATTACATCTGAAGCCAGGCCTCGCCCTTGGGCCCCGACCCATCCTGTTCAGGTGGAAATGATGCCCTTTAGATGTCGTTCATTTAAAGGCCTGTGGGGAAGCGAACTCCTGTTGGCTCAGCAAAGGAGACAGACCATGTCTAAGAGGTGGATGTATCACTCAGGGCCTGTGAGGTCTCAGGCTTCCATGAGCTCTGCGTTTTGACTGAAGTGACTTCTTGGTTTATTAGTGTTGGGGTGGGGGGTGGGAATCAACCCTTTTCTTGTGTCAAAATCCTCACTCTAATCTCATAACGCCTGTGGTACTTGCTGACAGCTTTGCTGATGTTTGCAGATTTAACTTTGAAGAGGTTCACTGTGCACCTTCTAACTGCGCGCTCCACTCAGCTGCCAAGGTAGGCGCCTAAGACAGCTCAGGGGCTGACGTTAAAACTCATCCCTCAGGCATGTTTTTTCTGAATGGAAAGTAGTGTATCACTCTTCTCTGGATGGTTTTCTCCTTTAAAAGATTATTTTACTTGAACTTGAGCAGCTTATGTAAAAGAATGAATATTTTGTCCTTTTTAATTTCACCAATGTTGACATTAGGTTGCAGATGTAACCCTGCCTCTGTAGATGTCAGTAGCTGTCTTCTTAGGACAAGGACATGTGTCTGCCGACTCAGGGTGCTGTTTTCACACCTCAGAACTGAGCATCCATGAATGCTGGCTGACTCACAGTCCATTTTCACACCTCCAACTGCCCCACCTTCATAACTGCCTCTAAGCGAGAACCCATTCAGGCATCAAGAGGTGCATTCACTTAAGAGATGTAGTCACATCTCTTAAGTCTCCTTTGATGTGGAAGAGACCCTCTGCCTTTTTTTTTCCAACTTGCATGATATTGGCATATTTAGTCTAGACTATTCCCAGTCTGAATCAGTTAGCGTGTCTCTGTTATTACACTTGAAACAAACCCTTCAGCAGGAACCCTGAGTGGGTTATAAGGCTTCTCCCTTTCCAGCCATCAGTAGCCCACAATGTCGGTGGAACCGTTATTGGTTTGTGCTTAGTTTGATCCTTTCTTAAAGTAGAGGCGAGATATTTCCATTACAAACACCCCATTTCTCTTCGTGATTAATAAATAAACGATTCCCCATCAGCCTTTCGCCCAGTGGTTTCCAGACCCATTAATGCACCTTGCCTGAATCAGTTATTACCTCGTGGTTACAAAATGGTGACTTGTCTAATTCTCTTATATAACCTCGTTGGTTTCTCCATATCACTTGGGGGCCCTTTTTAATGACCATAAACCTCAATTACAGTCAGGTATGTTTCTCACTCATCTGTCTTGATTCTACCAGTTTAGCAAACTTATGATCTTAGCCCAGGACTCAGACAGCTCCCTACTGACCCACTCTGGGGGTTTATCTTGGACTCAGGTTCCGCCCAGGGTGTCACATGGCTCCACTGTTTCTCCCAGAGGCCTGGGAGTCGGCCTGACGTCAGAAGGACCTCAGATGGCTTCTGTGAACTGCCTGTCGGCAGCTGTTCAACTTGCCTGGAACTCGGCCGTGAACCGAAGTGGAGACGCGGGCTTGCCTTTATAGCTCCCTGGGGATCACAGCCACGCATGGGGCTTCCAGCCTCTTCACTCGATGTCTGGTCAGCATCTCATGTGACTCGGGTCTCTTTTGCCTCATGATTTCTTTTTATGGCTCCCGGTATTTTATGTTAGAGCTTACCATGATGTGTTTATTTTATCTCCCAGATGTTGAAAATTATTTGGTTTCCTTTTTCTCCCTCTCCTATTAGAGACACTGTGGCTGTAAAAACCTTCACATATTTCCTGGCTGTTTTCTTAAGAGAAACTTCTAAAATTAAAATTATTGGGTCAAAGTGTGCATGTATTTTTAGGGTATAAACATAGTGCCTTATATCTGATATCACCCCCAGAAATGTGTCCACCTCAAGCAGACAGAGGTCTCTGGGTTTTGGGGAGCCGCGGCTGGGGCTCAGAAGCTTGTCCACATTACCGAAGCCTGACACTCCTCCAGGACACCCTGCCCACGCGGCTCTCTGAGGCCCCTCTGGCCACCTCAGGATGCAGTTTCAGGCGCGGCTTTAATCCGGATGACTACCTGTGAGACTACAAGGGGTTTTTCCGTTATTTACTGATCAAAACGTGTGTGATCTCATCGTGGAGTTTCACTTTTCAGGGGTAGGGTTGGGGTGTTTCACATTCAAAATCAGTTCCTGCAGCTCTTCCTATCGCCTCAGCCCACGGGGAGCCCTCCCGCTCACAGTCGGTCGTTCACATGTTTGTACTCCCGGAAGTGAAACAGGAGCAACCGTACGCTGATGGCAGTTCTTAGACCTGCACTTGGGGTTTGAATTTTCCCTTCTCAGTTGGTTCTGTTGTTGTGATGTAACGCATTTGTAGTTAGGCCTGGGAGTGACCGAGCTCTGAGTCGGCCTCTCCACATGGACCTGGAGGTCGAGTGACACAGGGCCCTCAACGTCGCTCCTGGGACTCTAGCCCAGGAACATCCTCCGACAGGGACAGCAGCCCAGACAGTTTTTTTAAATCTTTCTTTCAGCTGGGATAGAAAATATTTGCCAGTAAATTCTTTTTGTTGAGGAAAAGATTGGGATTTTGGGATCCCTGAAACCCGCAGCTGTCCTTCTGCCGTGAGCTAAGACGTTAACTTACACTGTCTGCCCCATTTGTTCCAAGTGCTCACTGCTGGGCAGCCGAGATGTGGCACGGAGATTTTTTTTTTTTAACTGAGTTATGTCCCAGGAAAGAATCTGACCCAAAATGCTTCCAAAGGTGTCAGAGAAAGGAGACTGATTTAAAAATGATGTTTTCTGGCATCTGATGTTTTCAGTCACGTGTGAAGTGGTCAGGTTATCATGCTATGTGTACACGCATATGTGTGTTTACGTGTGTATATTCAGCTGGGAGGGGGGTAATTTTCAAAACATCTGCTTCATCAACTACGATAAACCTTTTGACTGTGTAGGTCACAGCAAACTGTGGGAAATTCTTCAAGAGATAGGAGTCCCAGACCACCTCACCTCTCTCCTAGAAACCTGTATGCAAGTCAAGAAGCAACAGTTAGAACCAGTAATAGAACAATAAACTGGTTCAGAATTGGGAAAGGAGTATGACAAGGCTGTATATTGTCAGCCTGCTTATTTAACTTACATGCAGGGGTTTCCTGGGTGGCTCAATGATAAAGAATCTTCGTGCCATTGCAGGAGACACAGGTTTGATCCCTGGGTTGGAAAGATCCTATGGAGAAGGAAATGGCAACCCACTCCAGTATTCTTGCCTGGGAAATCCCATGGACAGAGGAGCCTGGCGGGCTGCAGTCCACGGGGTCACAAAAGAGTTGGACACAACTTAGTAACTAAACAACAACAGCAAACAGTACATCCTGCAAAATGCTGAGCTGAATGCATCGCAAGCTGGAATCAAGATTGCCAGGAGAAATATCAACAGCCTTAGATATGCAGATGATACGACTCTGATTGCAGAAAACAAAGAGGAACTAAAAAGCCTCTTGATGAAGGTGAAAGAGGAGAATGAAAAAGCTGGCTTGAAACTCAAATTACAAAAATGAAGATCATGGCATCCTGCCCCTTCATGGCCAACAGAAGGGGGAAAAGTAGAGATTGTGAGAGATTTTATTTTGTTGGGCTCCAGAATCACTTCAGTCAGTGACTGTAGCCATGAAATTAAAAGACACTTGCTCCTTGGAAGAAAAGCTATGACAAACGTAGGTGGCGTATTAAAAGGCAGAGACATCACTTGGCTGACGAAGGTCTATAGTCAAAGCTGTTTTTTCCAGTAGTCTTTTACGGATGTGAGGGTTGGATCATTAAGAAGGCTGAGCACCAAAGAATTGATGTTTTCTAATTGTGGTGCTGGAAAAGATTCTTAAGAGTCCTTTGGACTGCAAGGAGATCAAACCAGTCAATCCTAAAGGAAATCAACCCTGAGTATTCATTGGAAGGACTGATGCTGAAGCTAAAGCTGCAATACTTTGGCCACCTGATTCAAAGAACTGACTCATTGGAAAAGACCCTGATGCTGGGAAGGATTGAGGGCAGGGGGAGAAGGGGGCAACAGAGGGTGAGATGGTTAGATAGCCTCACCAACTCAATGGACATGAGTGTGAGCAAACTCTGGGAAATCGTGGAGGACAGAGGAGCCTGGCGTGCTGCAGTCCGTGGGGTTCCAAAGAGTCGAACATGACTTAGGGACTGAAGGACATTTTTAATTAAATAACATTCAATTAAATTTTAAGTGTCAGAGACTGTCAGAGCCTTCACATTCAGCTGATAATTGCTCATTAAGATAGTTCAGAACAGGGGCATCACTACTACAGATACTAAATGAATTTTCTTCTAAATGGACTTTTCCTAGTGTTACATTGCACTAAAGTTCATCTATATATAAGGAAAGCATTTAACGTCAAGGCTATTTAAAAGTGTTGAGGATTTATAGTTTGAGCCAAACTATTTAAAAACAAAAATTCAAGGAAACCAATTATTTTGCATCAACTCAGGAATTTATTGCAACTCCAACATACTTATTCCATGTGCTTAGCATAATGCTTCATAATTCCAAGATAAACTCAGAACTGATTCCAGAACATCCTATGAAAAAAATTAAAGAGGGGAAGAGTGGGATCCCTCTGTGTGGAATCTGAGGCAGATTCCAGTGCTTTAAAGCCAGGCTCTTGGTCTGCCTCCCTGACTGGGAGGCAGGGGACTGGACTCAGATCTGGTTCGGCCATAACTCTCTGAGGACCTCGAGGAGAGGACGTCAGCTCTTTGCCTCTGTCTAGTCAGCAGCGATGTCACTGTCAGTCTGCTTTTCCAGCCCAGGAAAAACGTTCTTTAGGTCAGACCAGCTTCTGTTGTGTAAAGAATTATTGAACACAGTAGCACTCTAATGAAAATGCTTTGGTCTCGGGACAGCAGTGATTAGATTGATAGATTAAATGAAGCACATATTGATCTCTTAGGTGATTTAGCCACCTCTGTGCGTTTTTTTTTCTTTTTTGTGCTTTTTGAGCTCTCTGTGCTGTCACCACTAACCGTCGTAGAAAAATTTAATGTATTTTTAAAAAATGTGATCATCAACAGAACTGAGTGACAAGCAGCACTTTGGTTGGCTGTGTCCAAGGTACCATCAGAGCACAACGCCAAGTAGTTCACAGTTGACAGAAATTCACAGAAAAATATAGGGCTCATTGATCCTCCCATGGCTGTGATTGAGAAGGAAAGACTGTTCAAGTCAGAGACCTGCTTTCAGATCCTACGTGGTGATCTTAGGCTCGCTACATAATTTCTCTGAGATGGAGATAGAATAATAATGTTATATAGTCTAGAAGTCCAGAGTCAGGTAATAATTACATGTAATAGGGCACTGGAAAACTGTAACATGGAAGAGTTCTAATACTGATAATAAGTCATGTTTTTTTGAGCACTTAACTTTGTACCAGGCTCTGTGCTAAGTACCGTTTCAGTTAGCCTTCCAGCCAATACTGTGAGGTGAGGAAACTGCCTTTTAGGGCAGTTAATGAACTGCCCTATATGAACTCCTTTTTACTGAGCCTCAGTCTCAGTCTTGTTACTGAGTCTCACGTACCCACTGTGGCCCTGCCCGCCTAAGTCAGGGAGGTAAACAGAGAGCCTGGCTTTAAAGCGCTGTAGATAGGATTTTCATGATCATGTGTTAAAGGGGAACAAGAAACCTACTGGCTAGATAACTTGGGGGGGGGGGTTCAGTTTTGTTTTCTCTTTTGAAGTTTATATTAGTTTACTTTCCTTTTTTAAATATTTATTTATGTATGTGTTTGGTTGTGCCAGATCTGAGTTGTGCTGTGTCTTAGTTGCAACATGTGGGATCTAGTTCCCTGACCAGGAATCAAACCCAGTCCCCCTGCATTGGGAACGCAGAGTCTTAGCCACTGGACCACCAGGGAAGTCCCCTACTTTTCATTTTTTAAATCAAATGCATTCCCCAGATAAGACACTTAGAGGCAAAAAGGAGGTTCCTCTCCTCATTCTGCTCTCCTGGCTCTAACTCTCACTTTCCACGTAAGATCCCAGTGCCGCCTTCCAGAATTCTCTGTGCGTCCGAGGTGGGGAGTCATGGGCGCGCGCCCTCTTTAGCTGCTGGTGGTGCTCCGCAGTGTGACTGTGTTGTCATTTGTCTGGCCCCTTCCTGCTTACATGACATGGGTCTCACAGTTTGCCATTATGAGCAGGGCCAGAGTAGACATCCTAGCACCTGCGTCTTTATTTAGGACAAAGTCTGAGGAAGTGAGCTTTGAAAATGTAGACCTTCCATCTGCACGCTGCCCAGCAGCTCACTGTTCCAGCAGCCCCATCCTTACCCTCACCCTCACCCTCAGCCTTGAGAACATCAAACGTTTTCATCTTTATCAATCCAGTTTGTGAAAGACAGTATCTCCTTAGTTATGGGTCAAGCTGCTGCTGCTGCTGCTAAGTCGCTTCAGTCGTGTCGGACTTTGTGCGACCCCATAGACAGCAGCCCACCAGGCTCCCCCGTCCCTGGGATTCTCCAGGCAAGAACACTGGAGTGGGTTGCCATTGCCTTCTCCGATGGGTCAAGTTAAGGATATTTTATGTATGTTAACCATTTATTTCTCTTCTATATTAATCAGTCTTATTGTTTATTTTTGTATTTGTCACAAATATGTGTTTCCCGTTTGTTATTTGTTTTTTACTTTGTTCACCACGTCTTTACACAGAAGATTTTAATTTCTGTGTAGTTACATGCTGTTTCATCGCCCCTGTATTTACATCATGCCCAATTCCCAACCCAGGATTATAAAAGTTCTCTTGTACTTTCTTCTGGTGCTTCTATAGATGCTTTTTTATTTTTAACTTTTGATGTACTGAGAATTTATCTTGGCCTAAGAATGGACTTTTTCCAAAATGATAACCCTTTATCCCAGTACTGTTTATTGACGAAGTAGACATTTCTGTCTCCGTGGAACTTGTCAGGCGAGAAGATCCTCCGAGCCTCCCTTTACCTGGTGAAGAAGCAGTTATGGTTCTGCTTTGGCTCAGGCCTCGTGTCCTTCCCGGGAGCCTGCTGCTTTAGGCCTGGCTGTGCAAGGCAGTCCATCGTGCTGCTTCCAGAACACCCTGGACTTCCTTGCCTCCTCCCACAGCTTTCACAGCTCGCCCGCCCCGCAGGCTGGACCCCAGCTGTCTGGAGCAACTCCTCTAGAGGCCCGGGTTCCTCCCCGCCAGGAGCCCCGGTCCGCCTGCCCTCATCCGAGCACCTCAGTGCGTCTGACCCCCGGGGCCGTGCTGGAGGCCGCTCCTCCGAGCCCCTGCCCCTCCTCCTTCCCACAGCCCTGCTCTTCCTGGGATCCCCGGGCCCCTGACCCCTGAGGACGACTCGCAGGTATGTCTTCAGTGGTTACACGCTCCTGAGCACAGGCAGTGCGTTGAGGGTGCCTGCTGTGAGCCCTGAGCTGCTGCTCCCCAGCCTGGGGCCTTGGGAGCTGCTGCTTGTCTCAGCCTCCTTGTGGCTCTGTCTGCCTTGCTGGACCCTGGGTTTCCACGGTGGAGACTGGAGACAGCATATTTTATATTAGACTAGAGTTTGCCTTACCGAGGGCCTCCCTGTCGAGTATTAGACTATGGACTTCGTATGGCTCATCTCTGACAAAGGAGTTATATGTTTGGATTCACTTTTTATTTCGACCCAGAGAAATCTGAACCAAAACCCACCCCTTCCCAGTATCTATTGGTATGTCTCCAGTACTCTCTAAAAGGGAGGCTGTGTTCTCGGGAAATCCTCTTTGCAGCCATTCTCCCTGCCGGGGCCCTTGCCCTCCACCATGCCAGCTCCCCGGCTCAGTCAGCCCCCTCATGCCAGATTCTCCCAGGCCCTAGGAGCTCGAGGTGGTCAGACAGACTCTGCCCCCAGCAGCTGGTGGGGGGACTGTTGCAATGAGGGACACATGGCAGGAGGGGGGTGGGGGGACAAAGCTCCCGGAAGCACCAGCCAAGGAGCACGTGGGTGCTGCCCAGTGAGGCCCCGGGCGCCGGTGCGGGGACAAGCCGGGGGCTCCTGGGAGCTCGCATCCCACGCGTGGGCTTTGTCCTGAGGGCGGGCCCTGAGGCCCAGCTGAGCTGGGACAGGACTGGCTGTTCGGTGCACTCGGGCAGCCCCCTGCCGCCCTCTGGAAGCACGGGGGAGCGGAGGCTGTCTCTTTACCGCGAGACCTTGGGCGCCTGGTCCACGGTGCACGCTCAGCGGGGCTGGTGGGCAAACGAGTGTGTATTAATAGAATGCAGGGGATGTGATCCAAGGGTCTCCTTTTCCTTAAAAAAGCACGAACTCAAGAACTAATTATACCTTGTTTATTTTCTTTACAGAATCAGACCCATTTTCCAAACACCAGATGGCTTAAATTAATTTGTTAAAATAGTAGTAAGGTTGATCCTTATAAAATATAAGCAAGTCCTTTTTGTTTTTGCAGGGTTTTTACAGCAGCTCCACAGAGTAAAATCAAGCCTTAATAGAAGCAGAAACACCAGGTTGTCTAATATCTGTTGGCTTCTAAGAGGGAAAAATAAAAATGAAACTTTTTTCCTTTAAAGAAAAAAAGGAAAGAGGAGAGAATATCCAGTTATAACTTTGACCCCTTTATGGTAAAAAGCCACTCACATCCTGCTTTAGTCTTCGAAATTTGCTTATTTTAATACACCGCCCCTACAGTGTGGACATGTAAGAGCGTATATGCAAGGATTTCCCTGGTGGTCCAGTGGTTCAGACGTCTCACTCCCCACACAGGGGCACAGGTTTGATCCCTAGTCAACAGGGCTAAGATCCCACATACCACACAGCCAAATAAATAAAGTACTCGAATTAAAATTCAAAAAGGCTATACACGAAAAAGCGTTTGTCTTCAACGCAGGCCAGTCTGAGGACAAAAAAAATGGATGAGATTACCCACTCAGTCCCTTCTAAGTAAGTAAGACTTTAGGTTATTATTCTTAACAACCCAAGCAGAGCTTTAAACAAGATCCAGGCTTTCTTAGTCTCCAGATTTGTTTTCCTGCCTCCTGTTTATTTCTTCTCTCGCAGTCAGAAGATGAGAAATGACCACTTCTAACTACACACTTGATTTAGCAGCTCTGAAGAGAGAGAAGGGGGCGGGGGGGAGACGCGAGCTCTGGCACGCAGCTCGGGACAGAAGACTCTACGGGCCGAGCAGGGTCACTCCAGCACCGAGGATCTCTCAGCGTCATCCTAGTGTACACGTTGACCCCTTGTTTTCTTTTTTCCTTTGTCTGCACCAAGCAGCATGTGGGATCTTAGTTCCCCAACCAAGAATTGAACCTGCGCCCCTTACACTGAAAGCGTAGGGACTTAACCACTGGACCATCAGGACGTCCCTGTTGATCTTGGATAGGAAGCTTTTCTTTACTATATAATAGCTCCAAATATAATAATAATAATAATAATTGCTACCATTCCTTCTGCTTCTTACATACCTGTGTAGCCTGTTTTCACTGAGGCTGAAAAGGAGTGGTGGATGCCACCCACAGCTGAGCGTCAAGCCCCCAGCCCAGCGGCGGTGAGAGTGCTGTCGGGTGGGACACACGGGGAGCCCTCATCCGTGCATCCCGGGAAAGGGGGCCTGCAGAGCAGCATCTTGGCTGCGCTCAGCTGCATCCATTGGCCCTTAGGCCCTGGATTTCCAGCTAGAGGCCCGGTTCGCAGACGCCTTTCTGAATCAGTACACGTGTAGACCGAGCCAGGGAGAAAGGGAGGGAGGAGGAGAAGCCTTCAGTACTGAACTAAGACGTGTCCCAGGCATTCGCCCTTCAGGTCGCAGATTTACACTTTCATTATAGTTTCTACAACTGTGTGTGGCAAATACTAGATCAGAAAAATAAAACATAATGTGCAGACTAAATCTTCCTACAGTAAAAATCTCTGTAACATAGAATATTCCCCACTGTCAGGTTATGGCCTCCTTGAAAACGGATGCATTTTAACTAAAGAATATAGACGGTCCATCGATGTGGGGCAAAGTGCGACCTGACTGGTAATAGAAGCTGGTTACTGTGCTCTGCGCACGGTCGGAAGAACCTAAACCGAGATCCCTGGGCGGGGCCACGTCCTTCATACGCGTGCTGGGCTTGCAGCTCTGACAGGACGTCCTGGACAGACCTGTGGCACCAGCCACCCTCCCGACGAAAGAGAAGTGCAGGGCACGCTTGTGAGGGGGGAGCCTTTACTGTCCAGGGCTTACAGCCACGGACAAGTTTATTCTCGGTTTAGTCATCACTTCATTAGTCTTACACACTGGTAATTGAAACTTGAAAATGGATTTTTGCTAAACATTTGCACATTGATTAAAAGCTAAATTATATTTCCTCAACCAAATTAAAAACCAGTTTTCAGCCTCATATAGGGGCTTCTCTTAAATTCTCCAAACACCTTAAAAAGTAGCAAACACAACACAGAAAATAGTTCTTACAGAACCTGTTACTATACTTACTACAGTTACTAAACCTGTTATAAAATACCAACAGTTTTGTTTTGACTCAAATCTTCATTATTTCTACACAGCATCCTAGGGTTTCAGAATGTCACATTAATTATTACCTTTCTCAGTTTTAATAATAAGAATCTACTACTGCTACTACTAAGTCGCTTCAGTCGTGTCCAACTCTGTGCGACCCCATAGACAGCAGCCCACCAGGCTCCGCCGTCCCTGGGATTCTCCAGGCAAGAACACTGGAGTGGGTTGCTATTTCCGTTTCCAGTGCATGAAAGGGAAAAGCGAAAGTGAAGTCGCTCAGTCGTGTCCGACTCTTAGCAACCCCATGGACTGTAGCCTACCAGGCTCCTCCGTCCATGGGATTTTCCAGGCAGGAGTACTGGAGTGGGGTGCCATTGCCTTCTGCGAATAATAAGAATACCTGAGTTTTAATAATAAAAACAATACCCTGCCCATTCAGGGTACTGGTCACCAATCTGAGCTGCCTTGTTGTGGGTAAAGTTCACTTGTTGCTTCAGTGCAGCTGTGTGAGAGGGTGTGTGTGTGTGTGTGTGTGTGTGTGTGTGTGTCTGTTGCTTCGCTCAGTGGGAATGCTGTTAGCAACAGGGAACCAAGAGGATCCACATGAAGCAAGAAATGTCCTCTGGGAGATGCCGGCCAGCTTGGTATTGTCTAGGTTAACCCAGCAAAGAGGTGAAAATGCAGACCTAGAGCTCAGAGGCCTCTTGGGGCAGGAGGCCTGAGTTTGGAAGGCATCTGATAAGAGGTGAAACCCTGAGACTGGGCCATGTTGCCTCGAGGGAGCAGGCAGAACAAGACGAGGCCAGGCGGAGCCTGGGGGAGAGTCTGGGCATGATGTGTTCCCATGTCCCGCGCTCAGAGCAGTAAGAGGCCTCCGGGAGGAGGCGGCGGGAGGCCACTGGGAACTGCAGGAGCAGCTTCGCGGGAGGTAAGGGGATAGGCAGGGCCGACAAGGGCCAGAGGCAGAGGCACCGAGGTGGAGGAGAAGGCGGGCAGTGAGGGCAGAAGGGGCCGCGCTGCCGTTCGAGAGTCTGGGGAGCAGGAGACGGGTCCCTCCAGAGTTTCTGTGAGGATGCAAGGGTTTTATTATATTTGCTGACAAGAAGGAGGGAGCCAGTGCAGAAGAAAGTGTCAGCTGCGCATGGAAGAGGAGAAGGAACTGAATGGAGCAGGGTCCTGGAGCAGCCGGGGGAAACTTTTCCTGAAGGAGCCTCACATGCCGCTGGAGAAGCGGCGAGACTAGAGGAGACTGAAAGACGTGCAGGACAATCCAAGGCGAAGAAGCTGAGGGTCACGTGTTCTTTTTCCTACTTTGTCATTCGTCTTCAGAAAAACAAAACATAATTATATGGGCAATGCCAAAGAATGTTCAAACTACCGCACAGTTGCACTCATCTCACACACTCGCAAAGTAATGCTCAAAATTCTCCAAGCCAGGCTTCAACAGCACGTGAACCAAGAACTTCCAGATGTTCAAGCTGGATTTAGAAAAGACGGAGGAACCAGAGATCGAATTGCCAACATCCATTGGATCATCGAAAAAGCTAGAGAATTTCAGAAAGACATCTACTTCTGTTTCATTGACTACACTGAAACCTTTGACTGCATGGATCACAACAAACTGTGGAAAATTCTTAGAGAGATGGGAATACCAGACCACCTTAGCCATCTCCTGAGAAACCTGTATGCAGGTCAAGAAGCAACAGTTAGAACTGGACATGGAACAACGGACTGGTTCAACATTGGGGAAGGAGTATGTCAAGGCTGTATATTGTCACCTTGCTTATTTAACTTATATGCAGAGATGACTTAGTAAAGAATCTGCCTGCAATGTGGGAGACCTGGGTTCAGTCCCTGGGTTGGGAAGATCCCCTGGAGGAGGGCATGGCAGCCTGCTCCCGTATTCTTGTCTGGAGAATCCCCATGAACGGAGGAGCCTGGCGGGCGACAGTCCACGGGGTCGCGAAGAGTCAGACACGACTGAGCGACTGAGCACAGCACAGCAGCAGAGTGCGTCCTGTAGGACGTGGGGCTGGATGGAGCCCGGCTGGGGGCAAGACTGTGGGGAGGGGTGTCAGAGCCTCAGATACGCAGATGACACCGCCCTAGGGCAGAAAGGGAAGAGGAATTAAAGAGCCTCTTGGTGAAGGGGAAAGAGGAGAGTGAGAAAGCTGGCTTAAAGCTCAACATTCAGAAAACTAAGATCGTGCATCTGGTCCCATCACTTCATGGCAAATAGATGGGGAAACAGTGGAAACAGTGACAGACTTTATTTTCTTGGGCTCCAAAATCACTGTAGATGGTGACTGCAGCCATGAAATTAAAAGACGCTTGCTCCTTGGATGAAAAGCAAAGACAAATCTAGACAGTGTATTAAAAAGCAGAGACATTACTTTGCCGCCTACAAAGGTCCGTATAATGAACGCTATGGTTTTTCCAGTAGTCATGTATGGGTGTGAGAGCTGGACAGTAAAAAAGGCTGAGCACCGAAAAATTAATGCCTTCAAACTCTGGTGCTGCAGAGACTCTTGAGAGTCCCTTGGACAGCAAGATCAAACCAGTTAATCCTAAAGGAAATCAACCCTGAATATTCATTGGGATGACTGATGTTGAAGGTAAAGCTCCAATACTTTGGCCACCTGATAACGAAGAACCGATTCATTGGAAAAGACCCTGATTCTGGGAAAGATCAAGGGCAGGAGGAGAAGGGGGTGACGGAGGATGAGATGGTTGGATGGCATTGCCAACTTAATGGACATGAGTTTGAGCAAACTCTGGGAGATAGTGAAGGACAGGGAAGCCTGATGTGCTGCAGTTCATGGGGTAGCAAAGAGTTGGACACGCCTGAGCAACTGAACAACAATGTAATGACATCAACTGTTTCTTTTATACTTTTGTTTTTCTTAGCATGAAAATTCATTCATCTTACGTGGTCTCAATTCTTTCAAGAAATTTAAAAAGCAGATCTCTCTGTGCACAGTTTGGATTGTAGGACCATGATGTGATGCTTGAGAAAAGTTGGAAAGGCTCTGTTATAGTACATTGAGAGAATGTGAGGGGGTGCGTTGAAAATAGGTACAAGGATAACTGCAGAGATGACAAATTTAATGTCGAATAGCACACTTCAGAATCAGAAAGGGAAGGAGGTTGGTGCCATCTTCCCCAGGCTGGGCTCGGCAGGGAGAAGGCAGTGCGGACGGCAGGTGAAGCAGGAGTGCCCACACTGGCATCACCACGGTGACCCTGTCACCAGGGTCCATCTGGGCAGAGCAGCCCTGAGGTGGGAGTACAGCTGGGCTGTGGGAACAGAAGGGGCCGCTCAGCAGGAGGCGGCACTGAAGAGGGAGGGCAAGCTCGGGGTGACGGTGGAGAAAAGCAGGATGGAGCTGCATCAAGTCTGGGGCCTGGAGCTGCCGGTGAGGTCTGAGGGCAGAGGGCATTAGGGAGACAGGTTAGAGTGGGGTGTGTGTGAGCCAGGGTGATAGCACTGGCCGTGATGGACACTGCCAGGCCTGCAGATGCCTCAGAGGAGTGAGGAGACAGGGAGCCAAGTGGGCCCCCTGGACAGTGGCAGAGGGCAGTCAGGATGCAGGTACAGCTCTGGGAGGAAGTCGGGACTGTCCCTGCATACTCCTGCCCCGTGGTACACAGTGCCACTGGGAAGTGAGGTGAGTGGGCGCCGTAAACCTCATGATGCAGAGCTTCTGGGGCCCTGGGCCCACAGGCCCTTACAGCCATGAGTAGCCGTCTGCAGGAAGACCCTGGCCTTCTCAGCTTAACCCAGTAAGCTGCTCTGCTTATGTAGCTGAGTCGTCATTTGTGGCTTTGTGTTGAGACTTAGCTCGTGTGTTTCTACCTAAGAACCTGTGCTGTGAGGCTGGTAGTAAAGGAAGCTGATGAGCCTGTGTGGCTGGCGTGATAAGACTTCATCTGGTGTAGTCACATGTCCTGTGATTAAGCTAAGTAAGACATTAATGGTCAACAGAGCCATAGCAGCAGCGTGCCGCAGGTACGATGCAGCACAGTGTTATAAAATTCACCATGCACGGCTGTTCTTCCAAAAATTTAAACCTGGAAATACCATACGATCTAGCACTTCCACTTCTGGTTCAGTGCCCAGAAGACTTGAGAGCAGAGACAGGAAGAGCTGTCGATGCCCGTGTTCATAGCATCATCCTTCGCAGTAGCCAAAAGGTGGAAAGTTTAAATGATAAATTTTAGGTATAACCACAATTTTATAAATATAGAATAAATTCTTCTAAATAAATGGCATACATGGTAGATTTTACATATATTATATATCACAATAAAGGAAAAACCAACTTAGACCCTGACTTTGAGTTACCAAGGCCTTTTCACTCCTTTTTTTCAAGTATGCATTAGTTCTTGTTGAGAAAAAAAGCCAAGAAGAGCAGATCTGTGTATCGTTTTTAAATCACGAATGTATAACCATGGATGCATGCATGTTTGTGTCCACAGATGCAAATATGTGCTTTATTCCACTTCCTCTCAGCACATGTGAGCTGCCAGTGATTGACTCCCTTGAGGAAAAGGGATTCTGTTTTAACCCTTTGCAGCAGGGAGGTACAACCAGAGGAAGCTCTTTCAGCCCCACCCATTTTATTCATTTCTTCTCTTCTCTCTGGGTCAGAAAAGGTAACTGCAGAAAGCCTCTTAAAGCCAGGACGCCATATGAGTGCACGGCTGGGAGGCGACGGGCGCTGGGCCTCCAGCTTCCCCACCCCGAGCAGGGTTGAGGCCTGATGCCCCTGGACAGGCCTCCAGGGCCAAGGGCGGAGGCAGCGACCTCACCCTTCCTTCTGCTGGGGAAACACTCTGAAAAGGAAACCTCCACTTCATCCATCACCTTTCAGTCACACTGGTGATCCCCGCGCGGTCCCCGGGCAGAGCATCGCCCCACCGCACCCTCAGAGCCGGCCACGCTTTCTGTCGGAAGCTCTGCCTTTTGAGGAAGTTCCGCAGAGGAATCCTGAAGGGTGGTCTTGAAGACCCACACGTGGAGCTCTCCATCCAAGCGTTGCTCTGAAACGACTCGCCCGGAGGGGCCTGTTGGCTCCAGAAAGCTTCCTTCTGCAGAACTGCCTTCAGTTCCAGTTTCCCAGGCTCCTGAGAAAACTGAGTAGTGTCTCGGCTTCTTTCTTCATCCTTGACTCTGAAGCATTTAACTGTTTCCAAAAGGTAAATCTGCCCCCAGAGGATGGCTCTCTGCCGACAAAGACGACGTGCAAAAGAGCCCTGAGCTAACTCATTCAGTCAACACTGAGCACCTGCTGGACACCAGGGACAGGAGGTGAGACCCTTCCCTTCCTCGCTGTCAAGCTGCTGATCATCTTAGCGGAAGACAGACGCTCTCACAAACCATTACATATGCAGTGAACAGCGGTGTCGGGTGTGGTCAAGCAGGGGCCCAGGAGAGGAGTGGCTTTCAGAAGGGTTTTGAACAGAGACATCGTCCCAGAATGCAGTATCCTCTCCCCGAGTGACAGTCCTAAGGAAGGTGTGAGGACTCTTCATTTCCTGACAATCACTTCCCATCTCTTTACAAATGCATCTGACCTGCATGGGTGCTCAGTCTCGTCTGACACTCTGCAACCCATGGACTGTCGCCCGCCAGGCTCATCTGTCCATGGGATTCTCTAGTCAAGAGTACTGGAGTGGGTTGCCATTTCCTCCTCCAGGGGATCTTCCCAGCCCAGGGGTCTAACCGATGTCTCCTACATTACAGGTGGATTCTTCACCACTGAGCCACCTGGGAAGCCCCACTTGACCTGGGATATTTGCAATTACAGGGAACAGATAACTGCTATTGTGTGATGACCTGGCCTTGAGCCCCACAGACTGATCAAAGAAGATACATTATAGCATCTTAGAGCTCTAGCTAGATTTTATATTTTTATTAGTCACTTAAATAACTGGGTGCCATAAGGACATGTTTGACAGCTGTGGCTAAAACGAATGAAGAAAAGACTCAATAAAATATTGCTTAAGTAAGAACAGTAAGGCAGAAACAGCATGCCCTAGCAAGACTACACGGAAGGGTGGATCTTGAGGTAAACTTAACAAGCGTCCTTCACTTGGGTGGTAATTGTGTTGGCATCAGAGAGCTTCTGTATCCCTGAATCATTCTCTTAAAGAGGCAGTTGGGGGACTTCCCTGGTGGTCCAGTGGTTAAGGCTCTGGGCTCCCAATGCAGGGTCATGGGTTTGATCCCTGTTTGGGGATCTCACGTGCCACACAGCACGGCTAAAAAAAAAGACGGTTGGTACTTAAAAGGAATCATCTTGGAGGACAGGACAGGGAGGGTTTTGTGGTCAGGCGATTTAGTTCCAAGCAAGAACACGCTTTACTAGGAAAACTTCTTTCTCTGCTCCTTAAGAATACATCAGCTGTGCCATTTAAGGAAACCCTTAAGAAGGTATATTAACTAGCAGAGAAATACGAAGTTGAAAAATTTCTAAACTCCTCTGAAAATGCTACTGAAGTTGGCATTTCAGTAGCGGCCACACCTGTCAGGCACACAGCTCTCCAACACACGAAGGCGTGGAGATCTCAGTAGTCCTCCTGCAGTAATCAAATTAACACTTCTCCACGTTTCTCCTTCATGTTGCCATTCTGAAGGTTTACACACATTTGTGGCATTTACACATTTGTGGCATTTACACAGTAGGGGATATTTAAGACAGTTCCCAGGGCCCTAAACAAAATGAGTGCTACTGTGGTGTGTCATCTGCAGCGCTAAAGAAGCATATGCCCATGTACAGCCCTCTTGGATGTGACTGTGAAGGGCAGCTGGGGAAACACACAGGAGGTTCCAGGCATCACCCCTCTGTCCCTGTACCTACGCAGACCAAGTCATTCTCCCACCCTTGGGAATCTGAGATCTGTATTCAGACCAGGCCTTTGAGCCACTGCGAGATAGGTAATCGGCTAACGTCATCCTTGTTTTCAGCGTGAAGATGGAAACCTCGTTTTCAGGAGAAAATCTGTCAGATCATAACACAAGCAAACTTCCTCTGGTGCTTCAGCCCTTAGGCACGGAACAGCCAGGATTGGTTTCTAAACCGCGCTGCTTAGAGTGAAGACGGACCACCACCCGCGTAACCTCCTTCCCATCGGTTCCTGAGAAGAGAGGAACATAGAGCAGACTGCTGAGTGTTCAGTTTACAGTCTGGGATGCAGCTCAGAACCCACCAGAGGCTCGCTGATGGTCAGGCCTATAGCACAAAAGAAGCCGGGGCAGCGATTTTCCCAGTGGTCCCCAGGCCCCGTTCCCAAGATCTGTGGCCCTCACCAGAACTGACCTGTGGAAAACAGCCACCATTCTGACTGTACTCGCCGCCCCTGTGACTCGGGAATTCCGATAGCATGTAGTGCAGATGGCGTGTCTGCCCCATGACGCCAGCCCCAGTGGGAAAGGTTAAACAGCTGCGGATGGCGCAGGGGGCTGGACGTGGGCTCACCTGGAGGCTTCTTCCCCCGGGACCAGCCACGCCCCTTAAACAGAACAGCTCCCTGTGGGCTCACCACGAGGCCGGGCGCCCTGCCCTGGCTCCACTTCTTAGGCCGTGCTCAGAGCCGCAGAGAACAGGACACAGCGGCCTGGCCTCTGAGGACCTCGCCTTGCTTTGGCCAGCCTCCGTTGGGCACAAGTTCAGATTCAAGGGGCGGGGACATGCCCCTCCCTTAATTCTCAGTGGCAGGAGTGTCACAGAATCGGTGGCCTTGTTTTAAAACAACCCCAGGCCTTTGAATCGCAGACAGCCCTTCGTGCTGGAATCCTCGGAAGAATTGTGTTCTAATTGTAGTCTGATTCTCCCCACCGCCCAGCTCTAGGACGAGAGCCTGGAGCTCCACCTGCAGCTCGTGGGCTCAGGCGGAGACAAGAAGGGGGTGTTGGTGAAAGGAAAGGTTCAGGCGGCAGTCTCCTCGGCTGGTTGGGGAGCTGCTACCTTTTGAGGGACAGCTGTTAGTTCCAGCTGAAGGTGCCATAAAGTCTGCATTTTCAGATCCTCCCATTTAAATGGGAGATTGGTTTTTTTTCGTGTTGATTCACCCTGTTTTAAACACATGCTACGGGCCGGCCAAACCGTTTGGCTGCATTTAATTTTAACCTCTGGATCCTCCAGAGTTCCGGCTTGAGCTCTTGTCTGCACTGGCTGTGAACCCCTCGTAAAGGCCCAGAGCTCGCTGGACAAGGCAGTACCCAAGGTCACACATCACATCACGCACAGAGGTCACACTGGCTTCTGCAGTGCCCCTCTTTCAGATACTGCAAACTTGACAGTGTGGTTGCAAAGCCTCTGGCTGAGAGTGTGGGTCCTTCTCAGTGAGCAGAAGGCCTCCTTCCTCCGCCTGGGCCAGCGGCGCACCCAGGGCAGCAGCTCAGTGTGTGGTGTTCATGACCCCAGTTGGCTGAGAAGCACACCATGCTGGATAAAACTGACGGGGGAGGATTGGCTTGTGTTTTATATTCTGAGCTCTTCTCAATATTTGTTAGAATTTAACCTTGTCCTAAGCATATCTGTTTGAAATAGGGGCAGGAAAAATACATGCATGTTTATATATATATACTTCAGTTTAATATTTGGGACCTTATAATGACTAGTTATCACTATAATGACAAATTTTAAAGTGTAGGAAAAGAGACCAGGTAAAGGTTTCAGGACTCTCGAGCTGAAGTTTGTTTCTCTTCCTGCCGTCCTTGAAGCAATCATTGGCTGAGTTTCTAGATGACCCCCTCCCCACCCGAGAAGTGGCCTAGGGGCGCTGGCCACACGGCGAGAAGCATGGCAAACCACCTTCATTTTCCTTTTTGTAACTTGGGTTTGTGGCAGCTGTCCTGTGCAGGCTAAGTCTCTCGGGTTCTATCAGTTATCCCCTCTGGGGGAGCCAGACATGGGGAGAGATGGATATCCGCCTCCTGTTAACAACAATAGTTGGCTTTAAAGGGGACACTGCCCTTAGTACCTTGGCTGGGGCCCTGGAGCGGGTGAGACTGGTTGTTGTACTCTTGGTGGTGGTAAAATTTTAATGATTGTTTTCAATATGCTGTAGAGCTTTCCTCCTTCCCCGTAAAGATGATGAGGTCTAAACTCAGGCAGCTGCTTGTGGGAGACTCTTTACTTCTCCTTTAGCCTCCCTTTTACAAAAGAGAGAGAGAAAAAAGCACAGAAATCAGAGAGACTCTCCTCTGGAAAACCTCGGGTCTCACAGTAGAGCTCTTGAGGGGCAGGGCATTGGGCATCCTGGGTCCCAGTTCTCCCCTTACAGACCCTGGCGGCGGTCACGCGGCTTCCTCTTTGGACCCCCACATGCCCCCACCTCGGCACAGCACCTTCCATCTGTAGTTTCTCTACTTCATGGAACCCGGGCCTGCCGGGATCTGCCTGCCACCCCTGGGACAGCTTCCTGCTGAAAGCAGCTCTGGAAGCGGACTGCTGGGTTTCGAGAGCTAGCTCCTTGCTTTACGATCTGCCTCTTCACCAGATGGATTTCTCTCTGGCGTATGTGCGTAAATGTGAGCCCTGCACTCAGAAAAACTGACCATGGAAGGTGACTAGCCTACAGTAAGCACTCAGTAAAGAGTAAATTTATAAATTAAAAAAGCTTGAAATAGCTATGGGTTTTCCAGTGGTCATGTACATATGTGAGAGTTGGACCACAAAGAAGGCTGAGTGCCAAAGAATTGATGCTTTTGAATCGTGCTGGAGAAGGCTCTTGAGAGTCCCTTGGACAGCAAGGAGATCCAACCAATCAATCCTAAAGGAAATCAACCCTGAATATTCATTGGCAGGACTGATGCTGAAGCTGAAGCTCCAATATTTTAGCCACCTGATGTGAAGAGCCAACTCCCTGGAAAAGACCCTGATGCTGAGAAAGATTGAAGGCAGGAGGAGAAGCGGGCAACAGAGGATGAGATGGTTGGATGGCATCACCGACTGAATGGACATGAGATTGAACAAATCCCAGGAGATGGCGAAAGACAAGCAAGCCTGGTGTGCTGCACTCTATGGGGTCACAAAGAATTTTACATGACTTAGCAACTAAACAACAAAATATATATAATTGAAGGGAAGGGTTATATTTATTAAGATCACTTGTAACTCTCAAGTGCAACATCTGTGATGAGGCTGACTGTTTGTGTTCTGTGACTGATTCAGACTTGTGATGCCTTAGCCCTCCCTGTCTTGGGTGCTTACCCAATTGTGCTGCACAGAGGTGGGAACCCTGTGCCAGCTCAGGGAGCATCTCAGAGGCCCTTGTAGAAGAAGGTTCCAGCTCTCTGAGCAATGTCTAGGAGAGTGTAGCTCCACAAAGAGTATGTGGCAGTGTTGGTACTTCTAACTGCTATGCCATATGAAAAAAACGTGTAGTGGCACAAATCACTAGAAATTTCATTATGTCTCTGGCAAATTGATATTGAAAGAAAGGGCAGATGGTTGAAAACAGCCATAAAATATTCCATTACATGTCTGTGCAAACCATTAGACAGTAGTTAGAGGTGTTATTAATGGATCGGATTCATTTGGGGAGTCATGTGTCTGTAATGCACATTAAAACAATGATGCTTCTGGTGTTTTAATGTAATCAGGGCCAAAGACAAACATATCTTCCCGTGTAATTAGAAAACAGATTTATGGACAGTGAAGGAGCTGCTGTGCGGGCAGCTCCAGTCATCTGGGAGGTGATCGCGTGATCTAACACTGAGGAGGGGGTGTGACGGGGCTGCAGTCCTGGAGCTCACAGAAGCAGTGCGCCGTGCGTTCTTGATACGTTCCGAGGGGACGGGGAAGAGGGCAAATTATTATTTCTGAAGACCATCAAAGCCCATTTTTTAAAACCCATCAATAACTAACCGATTTGTGAACTATGAATAAGTAATTTGAGCCTCGTGCAGGCTTCAGCGTGTCCTTGAGAATTAATACAGACGTCAGCGTTTTGACTTTGTGAGCACGAGAGTGATGGTGGTGTGTGCTCTGTGAGTGACAGTCTCGGTGTATCTATGAGACGACGGGGAGCCTTTTAGGCCAGGGGCAGCCCCATGCTGTGGTCCCCACCATGCAGAGCAGGGCGCATAGCCGTGCGGGTCCAAATGTCAGCATCACGGGGTGATCAGTGCTTGGGGAGTGAGGCTTCCTTGGGGCACCCCACACTGAGAAACAGGAGGGGGCCGTGGAATCAGTCCTGCCTCAGAGCAAAGGACCGGAGGTGAGGGCAGGGCTGGGATCCCTGCTCTGAGGGTCCGGGCCTCCTCTCCCTCAGTGTGTCTGCCCAGCCTTGCCTCTGCACTTCCTTTTTCCACACGCTCTGAACTTGCTGCCCTTCAGGCCGCTCCTCCGCACAGGGCCAGCCCGAGTGTCAGCCTGCTTTCCCAGAACGTGGGAGTGCGTGGGGTGTAGCACATTTTCACCTGTCACCTTTTCCACCCACTGCCAACCTGTGGCTTCCAGGTGGGCCTGTACGCACAGTCAGTAGGTTGCCAGAGCCCCTCGGGGAGTGGGCAGGTGTGACTTTCCTACAGTACGCGACCAGGAGCTGCTGGTGCTGGCAGAGGTCCTGGCCGGGGGGTCCTCACAGTACATCTGTGGGCTCCGTCCCAGTGGCGTGGTGCTTCGTGTGTCCTGGACTAGAGACTGATCACGTCTCAGCGAGTTCCCCCCACCGTCCCCTAAGGAAAGGACCTCTCCCTTCTGGTGACACAGCAGAGTGAGGGCAGGATTATAAATGAAGAATGAAAGTGGGATCCGTTGGACTCACAAGCAACTGTGAACATTTTACTGGTTTGAGATAACTTTAATTACTTATGCAAATAAATGTGAGATTGAATCCAGAAGTCAAATCTATTTAGTTAGCAAAAACAAAACAAAACAAAAATATCCCAACAAAGACAAGCCCAGGACCAGTTGGCTTCTCTGGTGAATTTTACCCTGCCCTTTAAAAGAAGGGCATTAAAAGAAGAATTAATGCCAATCCTTCTCAAACTCTTCCAAAATTTGAAGAAGATAGACACTCCCAAGTTCATGTTACAAGACCAGTGTTACTCTGATGCCAAAGCCCGATGAGGATATTGGTTCATCAGACCAGCATCCCTGGTGAAGGTGAATGTGAAGATTCTCATTAAAACGCTAGCAAACCAAACTCAGCAGCACATTAAAAGGATCATTCACCGTGATCAAGTGGGATCTTTTTCAAGGATGCAAGGATGGTTCACCGTATACAAGCCAATCAATATGATACCTCACGTTACTATTAACAGAAAGAAAGAAAAAAAAATCTTCATGTCAAGAAACACAAAAAAAGCATTTAACAAAACTCAGCATCTGTTCATGATAGAAATTTAACAGATTAGGCATAGAAGGAACACACTTCAGCATGATAAGATACATGTGATAAGCCCGCTGTGAACGTCACACTCAGTGGAGAAAGTTTGAAATCTTTTCCTTTAAGATCAGGAGCAAGACAAGGGTGCCCACTCACACCGTCCTTTTCAGCCCAGCAGTAGAAACTCTCGCCAGTGCGATCACAATGACACTTCGCCCCTAAACTTTTCAGCATGTCTCCTAAGAACACCTGGGCCTCCCAGGTGGCTCAGATGGTAAAGACTCTGCCTGCAGTGCGGGAGTCTGGGGTTCGATCCCTTGGTCGGGAAGATCCCCTGGAGAAGGGCATGGCAACCCACTCCAGTATTCTTGCCTGGAGAATCCCATGGACGGAGGAGCCTGGTAGGCCACAGCCCATGGGGTAGCAAAGAGTCAGACACAACTGAGCGACTTCACTTTCCTAAGAACGCGCACGTTCTCCGCCATAGGCACAGTGCCAGCGTCACACTTGAGACGGTTACCGAGGGTGCAGCGACGGTACCCACTGGCGTGACACCCAGTCCGGCACCACGCTCCGCCACACCCCTCCCGCCCCTCCCGTTCAGGATCCAGGATCAGGTCCCGGCTGGGACCCTAGTGCCCTCTATGCCTCCCCAGCTCCTGTGGTCTTCCGTGAGGCCGAGCCGGCCATCCTGAACGGCGTCCTGCAGTCTGGACTCATTTCTAGGTCCAGGGGAGCATCTCCGTCAGGGAGGCTGTGTGCTTCTCACCTCCCCACCTCCATGGCGGGGCCCACACCCTGTGCCTGTCCCACTCTCGGGGGCGCGGTGGCTCGTCTGTCTGAGACCCTTCTTCCCATAGTGAGGCAGTGGTGTCTGAGCCTCAAGAGGTGGTTTCCTGTCCTGCAGCCCCTTTTGATCCAGGCTGAGCCCTCGGGCGCGGACCCTGCCTGAGGTCGCCTGCATCAGTGGTCACACAGGCGACCTCTGGACGACCTGGCCCTCCCTCTTCCCCCCTGCTTTCTGAGCATCACCGCACACGCTGATGCTTTCACACTCACGGCACCGTGGCCTGACCGCCGTGTCCTGAGCGCTCACACGGCCCCGCCCGTTGTCGGGAGCCCTGTCTGGCCAGGCGCTCCTCCCGGTGACGGGCGCCCGCTGCTCTCTGGGCACGGCCTTGCGCTCTGACATGGGAACATGGCGCAGTTAGTAACACCTGTTATTTTTTAGCCATGGCTGTGTCTTATCAGGAGGGCCAGCTGTTTCTGAAAAGCAAACAAAAACTATATGCTCCATTCATAGCTAAAAATAAAAAATGCAATGTATTTCTCCAGCAATGGATGTCTGGATCAAAGCCCAGCAATGAATAACCCCTTCCTCTCGAGGAAGAGTAGGTCATTAAGAAATCTCTGACTCGGCATTGCTAGCGTGTGTCAAGCATTTCCAGGACAGCAGAGAAAGGCGGGTGAGGTGTGTGTGACTCGGGATACAGGACACTCACCGACGACACTCAGATAAGATCCAGGGCGTGCCCAGCACCGTGCAGGTAGATATCAGAGGACAGGAGACCCGCCGGAACAGAGAAACAAGCCGGTACCGGGCAGAGCCCTTGCCGCTGTCAGGACTAGCGGGGAGGGGAGCGCAGGGTGAAGGCGAGCTTGGCACTGACAGTGTGTGTGCGTTGCTGCAGGCCTGGTGCAGACCCTCCTAACACAGCGAGCTGGTTGTCGTGGGGGGTGCAGAGGGGCAAGTGAGGAGAAAATTCAAGAAACTCTGAAGGTCAGGCCAGCATTTGCCTCACCCGCACCTCAGTCTGATCTGGGGTTGATGACGCCGGCGTGCATCCTGATGGGCTGTTTCTGGGGTAAGAGAACTTTTTCTCTCCCTTCCTTGGTCTGGCCGATAACCTGGAACAAAGCAGGCAAGGAGGAAACCCCACTTGCTACGCCGCCCCAGGTCCACAGAGGTGAGGGAACCCCTTGAAGGGAAACGAGGGACAGCTGCACGATTGTTTTGAAACTGAACAGCCGTTCAGCTTGAAAACTGACCCAGAAAACCACCACACAGCTTTTGAAACAACCATTTCCTACCTCAGGGCCCCACGATTGAGTCACAAGACGATTCACCTGGGTAACTCCCGTGCTTTTTAGTGAAGCCTTTAAGCATTTAATGTGGTTTGAGACGTTTTTCCACAGACAGCTTTCAGCAGCGTCACAAACCTCTGTCCGGTGATGGGGTTGTGTTGTTTTCTTTTAAAATCCTTGTTCGTTTGTTTTCAGTATATTAGCAAAGCTGAACAAAATATTCTCTAGGTTGCTCTTTCATAGCACTTGATATTCTAGCTTACGAGAATTTATTTTCTTCCATTATATAAGGATTGCTGTTATTTTTATTCAAACTTGAATTATATTATCATTTTATAATTTAAAAAAAACTAAATTTGTCCATCTAGCCTTTCAGCTCACTGCCTTTGTTAACAATTTCAGCTTTTTCCGTAATTCTCAGTTTCATTTTAAATTTTCACTTAGTGGATTATAGAAATGTGAGCCACAATCACAGTAGTATATTTTCTGGGTATAATAGACTAAAAGGAACCAAGCTAGCATGCGTTGCCAATTTGGGGGAAATTTTGTTACATCATACCTAAAAATGAATGTCCCAGGATTCTGTACTTGGATCCACTGATTAGTATTGACACAAAACTAAAGAAAAACAAATCAGGGCAACCAGACGTTAGCACAGCTAATCTGCAGAACGACAGCTAAAGGGCTCCTTACCGATGCTGTTCATTCTTTGTGATATGACATTGTCTCTTTGTAAAATAAACGCGGACGTACGCTTGTGGTCCTAGTAGAGCTGGTGCTGAACCACTGGAATTGTCGGAACAGTAAGTGGTGGTGTGAACGGGAGGTGGTGGTGCCTCATACTTTTTATTTCTCCATTTTTACATCCAAAATAAAGGTAAAGAAAGTGCTTCTAACTGGATGCTCACAGAGCTTGGCATGATTAAATGCCCAGGGAGTTCCCTGGTGGCCTAGCACTTAGGATTCCAGGCTTTCGCTGACGTGGCCTGGGTTCAGCCCCTGGTCAGAGAACTGAGATCCCACAAGATTCACGACACTGCCAAAAGAAAAACGAAGAAAGATAAAAATGCCCCCAAATTACTGCATTTAGACTGATTGCCATGTTTGAAAGCTTCTGTAGAGCAAACCACTGTGTATCATCCCTGGAACTAACGGTGCTGTGGGTCAGCTGTGCCTCAGCGTCAAGAAGAAAGAACTCCCTTTAGATTGTTCGTTAAATGCTCTGCGAGTGGGGAGGGGGAAATACTCAAAAGGAAATACTGTTTGCTAAAACGCAGATGCATGTGTGTGAAGAGCACCGTAGCGCAAGAGTACAGCTCAGTGTGTTTTTATCCCCTCTGTGTGCCTGCTCAGTCGTGTCCAGCTCTCTGTGGCCCCGTGGACTGTAGCCCGCCAGGCTCCTCTGTCCATGGAATTCTCCAGGCAGGAACACTGGAGTGGGTTAGCCATGCCCTCCTCTAGGGCTCTTCCCGACCCAGGGATCGAACCCAGGTCTCTTGCGTCTCCTGCATTGGCAGGCGGACTCTTACCACTGCGCCACCTGGGAAGCCCCAGGTTTATCTACTGAAGATGTCTTAACTCAGAGCCTAGGTCATTAAAAAGAATCTTACCAGAGGCCCTTCATGTCCCCTGCCATCACTCTGCCCCACCAGGATCACCAGTCCCCCGCCTCGTCACTTGGAGTGGCTTTCCTGCTTCTTCGCATTCCCTAATGGAATCTACCCAGTCTTGCCCAATATTGCTTGAGATCTGTTCATACTATTGCATTCTGGTGTGGATGGCTCCTCCTCCAGGCTGTATTTTCTTTTTTTTAATCACTTGTGAACGCATCACAAAATGTATTTATCATTTCTACCATTCATGGACATTTGGGCCATTTCCAGTTTGGGGCTGCTTTGAGGCACTTGCCTGTTGGTGCATGGTCACTGCAGGGGTAGAGTTGCCAGCTGATTGGTTTGCGTGTGTTCACCTGAAGAAGGTACTGTCAAAACATCCACAGTGGATGCACCAAATTGCATTCCATCCGTCAGCAATATATTTTCCAGTGGCTGTTCTCTATGGTATTTGGTATTTTTGTGTTTTATCATTTTAACCATTCTAGTGGCTATGATAACTTGACTTTTAATTTCTCTAATGACTTGTGATGATGAGTACCTTCATGTGTATTTGTCCATGAGGGACATTCCATGTTTACAGATTGGAATACCCAATATTATAAAGCTGTCAGTGTTCTTCAAATTCATATATAGAAGTGATACATTCCCAATCATATTACTAACAATATTTTTTTTGTAAAAACTGAGATAGTCATTTAAAAATTCACATGGAAATGCAAAAGACCAGGGAAAGTTAACACATATGTAAAGAAAAAGAATGGGGATATTTCCACTACCCATGTAAAACCTTTTCTAAAGCTCTGTTAGTTGAGATAGTTTGGCATTGGTGCGCCGCTAGGCTGACTGATCAGTGGGGCAGAGTCCAGGAGGAGACCCACCGGCGGACAGTCACCTGACTTTTGGCAGAGATGTCGCTGCAGAGCACTGGCCTTTTCGGTCAGTGGTGTTTAGTCTGTGGATAGCTGTTTGGAGGGTCAAGTGTCTTGACCTCTTCCCCATTCATGCTTAAAAGTGGATTGTACATGTAAGTGGGAAAGGAAAAAAACAAGTTTTAGAGCTCTTAAAGAACAAGATTCAACTGAGAAAATCTTGGAGATCGTATTGCCTTTTTTGAACAACTCATGAATCAGGCAGCATTCCGCGTGGAAGAGAGGAGGAGCTCCGAGGAGCTGTGCAGAAGGAGGGACGGGCACAGGCAGGGTGGAGACTGGGAGCGGAAGCGCAGTCTGCCAGTGGCAGGGTCCCTCTGCTTTAGGGGCCACAGGCTTGTCCAGCCGATGAGCTGATGAGCGCTGATCAGGTGATTCCTGATGGGCTGGTTCAAGATTCCATTTCTGGAAGAGGCAGAAACTGTGATGAAGTCTCAGTTTGGTGACCTGTGGTACATGTCACCAAACAGGCTTGGTACAGGCTTGGTACAGTCAACTCCATGTGAGGCCTGTCATCTTGTTTTCAACAGAGGAAAACTAAACAAAACATCTGCATCCCTTTGAAATAGGCAAAGATTTCTTAAATAGGACACAAAAATGCGAGACGTAAAAGAAAAAAAAAAAAAACAACATTGGGCTGTACTAAAATTGTGGCATCAAGAGCAACAGTAAGAGAATAAAAGAGCAGAATGGGAGAAAATGTCTGAAAAGAGAATACATAAAGGACTGGAACCAGCTTTTAAAAATGAGTGAAAAATGTGAACATTCACTTTACAAATGGTGGTATCCAGGTGGCAGGTTGGCCTGGAGGGGTTCCCCTTTTGGGAGGGGGGTTCTCTCTACTTTTAATAGGAGTATGTATGTCACTCACACATTCAGACGCCTCCTCAGTACCGACAGCCCACGGTAGTTCACCTATGGAGCCCAGTGCCGTGTGTGGTTACAGCAACACACACCGCCCTCTGACTGTTGATGCCATGGGCATGTAAACAGGCAGGATCTAAAGGATGCAACAGCAGGAGACACCAGATGGCTTCACACTTACTTATAACCCTAAAGAAAAATTATCTTTTCCATTAGCATGAAATGTGAGCAAACAGATGCCCCCTGCCGCCTGCTCCCCAGCTCTGACTCACCCCACTGCACACACATACGTGCACACACGTACACACACACACACACCAGGCTCACCGCTGCCAGTCGCTCGCATCATCTTTAGGGCAATAACGGAAGGACACATCAGTGGCAGGATAGATGGAGTGAGGAGGCATGCCCTGTGCTCTGCTTGGAAATGTTATAAGTTACAATTTAATGGTTGTTTTTTTAGGTAAACGCAGTAGGGTGTGACCTTGACACAAGACTTTGTGCTCTAATTCACACTGACGAGGTGAAACCTATGAACTCATGACCCCTGGGTCCCGTGCAGCCTGGCCCCCGGAAGGCCCGGGACCTCCCTGTGTGCGCTGACGTGCCGCCCAGCCTGGAGTCCCTGCGGCCCTGAGTCAGGGCATGGTTAGCCTGAAGCTTCTGGACTCTGGGCTTGACTGGGGGGTGGGGGGCTTGTTCTTCCGGCAGCTCCTCTCCAGGGAGGACGTGGCCCAGGGAATGACAGAGCGTGCTCGCAGACTTCCTGTCCAGCAGACTCCTCTCCCTTCCTAAGGGCAAGCCCAGCAGAGAGGCTCCGGGCCTCAATGTCTCCTGAGTCCGCGCATCCGGCTGTCCTCTGTCCTACCCGCCCCCATCATGCGGATGAAGGAGTCGTGACCGTCACCCGGGCAGGTCAGCGCTGTGACAGCACCCAGCCCCTCGGCACCTCCCTGTGAGACACTGCGGGTGGTGGCTGTTCTGATGTTTATTTTTAAAATTCCACTGTGAATACTACTATCCTCTAATGGAAATGCATCACTAAAATTTTTACATAATTCATGCAGCTTTTGTAACTGCTCTTCTCAGTGATTAATACCTTATTTGCTTTCCTCTTCAGTAACCAAAAATAATTGATGTGCTGTACTCTGATCTTTTATATTACACTGCTCTGCTGCTGCTGCTGCTGCTGAGTCGCTCCAGTCGTGTCCGACTCTGTGTGACCCCATAGACGGCAGCCCACCAGGCTCCCCCGTCCCTGGGATTCTCCAGGCAAGAACACTGGAGTGGGTTGCCATTTCCTTCTCCAATGCGTGAAAGTGAAAAGTGAAAGGGAAGTCGCTCAGTCGTGTCCGACTCTTAGCGACCCCATGGACTGCAGCCCACCAGGCTCCTCCATCCATGGGATTTTCCAGGCAAGAGTAATAGAGTGGGTTACCATTGCCTTCTCCGATTACACTGCTCTAACTGATTTCAAAAGTTATTCCAAATGCTGACCACTAAGGATATTTTTATACTTATCTACTAAGCTATTTGAAAGTGAAAGTCTCACAGTCATGTCCGACTCTGTGCAGTCCAACCCCATGGTCTGTGGCCCGCCAGGCTCCTCTGTTGATGGGGATTCTCCAGGCAAGAATCCTGGAGTGGGATTGCCATTTCCTTCTCCAGGGGGTATTCCTGACCCAGGGATCAAACTGGGGTCTCCTGCATTGCAGGTGGATTCTTCACTGTCTGAGCCAGCAGGGTAGCCTAGGTGGTTCAGTGGGTAAAGAATCCACCTGCAATGCAGGAAACACAGGAGACGTGAGTTCAGCTCCTGAGTTGGGAAGATCCCCTGGAGAAGGAAATGGCAACCTACTCCAGGATTCTTGCCTGGAGAATCCCAGGGACAGAGGAGCCTGGCGGGCCACAGTCCACAGGGTCGCAAAGAGTCATTCGGACACAACCAGAGGGACTGAGCACAGTAAGCTATTGAAGGTTGTGAAGTGCTGGGGGAGCAGAGTGAGACACTACTGAGCACACACACACATAGATGCACATAAATACACACATGTGCATACATGTGTACGTACAGATGGATGGATGGGTAGATAAACACACATAAAATAAAACTTTGGGGAGTAGGGACTGCTTTTCCTTCCTTCTCTGAGTCTTCCCCAGGAATAAACGGAGTGGGGCACGCTTTGTGTTGCTGCTGATTTGGGGTTCAGGGTGGCTCCCCTCTTCAGGGACCCGCACCCCTTTCCCTCAGGAGCCACGGCAGCAGCGGGCCCCCCGGCTGGGCCGCCTTCACCACCGGCTTTGCTTACGAGCCTGATTTAAATCCAGCCGTGACCCCGCTCTGGGTCGCGCACCGTTAAGATGGAGAGATGCCTTCAGTTTTAAACAAGAACAAAGTCCGTCTCCTAAAGAAAAGTGGAACAGTCTCCTATGGCATTTCTTTAAATGGATTAATATGTTGATCTTGGGGGGAACAGGAGCTATCCCTCACGGTTTCATGATTAAGCCAGGTGAAATGAAAAGCAAATCTCACTGCTAAACACCGCCCCTGGGAATTTAGCTGTGTTACTTCTATTTTACAGTAACCTGCAGGATTTCTTCTTTAGTTAAAGCAGACTCTTGTAAATATAAAATCTCAGTATTCTGAAAAAAAAAAACTGTAGACACCATTTACTTGCTTCCTGTTTGCAGAGCTCCCACCAAGAACACTTAATAATGTTAACTGGCTGCGAATGTCTAATCGTGTGAGAAATAGCTGCTGTGTCTGTACTTTCGCAAGTGAAGGAAGCGGCAGCCTGAACCTGGTAATAAAGCACCAATTATCAGAGCTCTGCATCTTAGTCCTCAGCAGATACCCAAGTCCTTATTCCCTTAAATGTTTGTTTTTAAAGGGAAACTATCAGTCATAAAATAAAATGGTAACTTTTGCCACCCTAGTTTATTCTTGACAATTCATGGGAAGATGGTTTTCCATATTTCAGGCTTTCATTCAATATCTATTTATAAATGAGGGGATATCCAGATGATTTTAAGAGCACGCAAGAATGCTGTCTCTGTTTTGTGAGGATTGCAAACCTCTGAACCTACAACTCTGTGCTGTTTATCTGAGTTTCAGGGGAGAGCTCTTGAAGGTGGTCTTAGCATTACTTTACTGTTGCTCATCAGGTGAAATTCAAAATGCTGCAAGGGTGTTTTTTTTTCTTTCCCTGGAAAAGGTGGAATCAGGCTGGGCGGTAGGTTAGGCAAAGCCTGTAACAGCACTGTGGTGCGCCCTGTGGCAGGAGGCCCCTACAGCTGAGCTGGCTGTGTGGGGAAGCGCAGGCACCCCCAGCAGGCCTGAGTGCTCTTCCCGAGGGGACCCAGATGTCTCCCTGCGTGGAGCCCTTCCTGTTTGCAGGAAAGAGATGGGACGAGGTGCCGTTGCCTGGAGCGGACGGGGGCGCTGGGGGTTTATTCTGAGGACACGCAGGGAGGCGACACCTCTGGGCCACGAGCACCCACCGGTCCCCTGCCCACCTCCTCGCTGCCCACCACGTGTTCTTTCTGCCTCCCTGGAGCTCACTAGAGTCCCTGTTCAAACAGTCGCTCAGATCTCTTCCATTTGGACGTCCCATCCTGAGATGACAGCCTTCCCCTTCAGAGCTAGTGGCTGTGCACCTGTTATCTTGGACGGAAAAAGGGTTATTCGTTGTCTGCCTTTGCCTTCTGTTTTGGCAGACACTGCCCAAGATAGAAGATAGTCCTACAGAGCTCAGTGTTGAGTGACCAAGGTTGTAAGCCTATATGGTCACCTGCGGAGAGCGTCTGATCTGCCTAGCCCGCTTCCAGAGACATCTGAGACCTTGCCCTCTGCCCTGTCCTCTCAGCCACAGAGATCACTGGGGCTTGTTCCTCAGGGAGCGTGTGAGAGGCCTGGAATCTAGCCAGCCTGATGGCTCCACCAAGCCAGGGACCTCTGCTCAGGGCTTTCCAGGTGTCCAAGTGCCCCCCCACCGTGCAAACCTAGACAGCATATTAAAAAGCAGTGACATCACTTTGACAACAAGGTCCGTATAGTCCAAGCTATGGTTTTTCCAGCAGACCTGTATGGATATGAGAATTGAACTATAAAGAAGGCTGAGTGCCAAAAATTAATGCTTTCGAACTATAGTATGGGAGAAGACTCTTGAGAGTCCCTCGGACAGCAAGGAGAGATCAAACCAGTCAGTCTTAAAGGAAGTCAACCCTGAATATTCATTGGAAGGACTGATGCTGAAGCTCCAAAACTTTGGCCACCTGATGCGAAGAGCCAACTTGCTGGAAAAGACCCTGATGCTGGGAAAGACTGAGGGCAGGAGAAGTGGGCAACAGAAGATGAGATGGTTGGATGGCATCATCAACTCAATGGGCATGAGTTTGAGCAAACTCCAGGAGATAGTGAAGGACAGGGAAGCCTTGCTGCAGTCCACGGGTTGCAAAGAGTCAGTGACACGAGTGCCTGAAGAATGCATGCACTATCATTTTAACCTCGGAGTGGGAGGAGAGGTTTACTCACCCTTCGCTGCTGAGAAAACAGACCTAACAATGAAGAGCAGGTAATGGCAGAACCAGTATTAGAATCCCTGTTTCCTGGAAGGCTGTAAGACATCCTGATGTAAGATCCCTAAGTGATCGATGTGTGCATGGCTTCCCACCCCCGCTCCAAACACAAACACACCTGTGTGTTGGAAAATGACAGAATTTATCAGCATCGATCATTTCTTCTGTGTGTGTGTGTGTGTATGTGTGTGTTCCTGGTAGCTAAGAAATTAAAAGCCTAGTGAAGGCAGAATCCGAAAACCTGTCGTGTGTTTCTCCAGTATTATCAGCAATCAGTCTAGCGGCAGGCAATGCAGGGTCCTCTGATTCTGATTGGAAAAGGCTTTCTGGATCCCTCTTCTTCTTTCCAACCATCCATTTAGCCAGCCATCCTCTGAGAGTGACATTGTAATCGTTCCCAGGCCTGGGGTGACGGGACCTGCACTGTGAGGCCCCTTGCAGGACACTCAGTATGCAGTTTGGGTTGTTACTGCAGTGGTGAATCAGATTTTTCAGTCTGTAAAGTGAGGTGCTGGAGTTGTTTCCTGATGTTTCCTGTACATACCGCGTGGTCTCAGGTCCTACACTCAACTGTCTCTAAGCCACCCCCTTTGTAACCTCCCTTCCCATCCCAGCCAGGGCTTAGGGACTAGAGAGGCGGGTGTCAGAATATATTAAAATCCTCCCTTACCTACTCGCCGTCTGTAGGCATTGTATGACATTCCTCCTGCCATCTAACTCCGCTCAGTTGCACTTCTGTGTTAATAAGCTAATGTTTTATGAACTTGTGAGATTGACCATATGGAGTGTGATCAGGATTTCTGATACTTGATGGGGGTGTGGACATTCAGCAGAAGCCACTGAAGACTTCCAGGCGGACCTTAATTCAAATTAGTGGCTCAAAGACGTAGACTATCTCATTTACAGGATTTTTTTCCACTGATTATTCTATGACTTGGGCAAAAATTGAGCACACCGTTTATGATCACTTATCAGGTCATCTTCTGTGCAGAATTTAAGGAAGAGCCAGTGATTTAGAATCAGTGTTTCCTGTGGCCACATAGAGGGTGTTCTCAGGCTTAATTGCTGCAGTTCAGTGTTTTCATCTGGGATATTCTCCTGAGGGGCAGGCTCTCTGTTTTCTCGTGTGGAGTTATCAGGGTTTTCCTTTTGTGTCTTTTTGTATTTCTTTTTAACCAAAGAAGACCCAGCGGGACGCACTTTTTTACATAAAAGACGAGAAGGGTGAAGGGTCATTGAAACCCACCTCTGCTCCCTTGTTCAGCCCGTCACGCCAGGCGCCGGCGCTGCTAACTACAGATGCGGCGTCAGATTACAAGTCGTTTATTTCCTGTGGATGATTCCCCGAGCTGCATAAGTTATTTGGGTGGCTGACATCCTCCTAAGAAATACTTCTGGCGTCTCCTGCCTCCCAGTGATGTCACTGGGAGAACGCGGTGGATGGAGGAGCTCAGAGCTGAGTGTGTAGGTCTGTTGATTTGCATGTTGACCTCAGGCAAGTCACTCACTTTCTCTGGCATTTGGCGGCCTTGTCTGTAATGTGAGGTTGAGTTCGTGACTTGTTTCTAAAGTCCCCTTATTCTCACGTCCAGTGATTTGCATTGACAAGAGTTTTAATGCCATACAGTCATTCACTCAGTCAGCGTGTGTGTGTCACCCTCCGTGTGCGGGGCAGGTCTAGCTGCCACGGGGACCCCAGCCGTGCATCACCCGAAGGCCTGCCCTCCTGCAGCACCCCCTCCATCCAGGGGGCGGAAATAGCACACAGGTAATTCTCAGAGGAAGTGAGGGTGAAAGCAGAATTAAGAAGGACGAGGGAAGATAAACTTGTATTTAGTTAGTCTCTGGGTGTGCCCCAGGGACTCATCCTGTGAGGTCAGTGGTAGGGTCCCATTTTATAAATAAGGGCTCAGAGGTTGTACCGCTGGAGTACCGAGCCAGGATTTAGAAACAACTTTTTGTGATTTCAAAGCCCATGCTTTTGCAGCGTCTGTTGACATCACCCACAGCTTGCGAGTTCCCCACAGCTGGGAGCCTCCTCTGGAGGTGCTGGCGTGTCCACACACACGGTGGACAGACAGCTGTGGCCCAGCGCCGCCTCTAGTGCCCGTCCTGCCCCGCCCGCGAGAAGGGTGAGTGGCTGAGAGTCAGCAAGGGCGCAGGGGGGCTTCTGTGCATGAAGGCTGGCTGGCTTGCTCCTCACAGGTATCCTAGATTACTGAGATTGCTTTTAAGTGATGGATGTTTTACTTGTAGGAAATCATTTATAGGAACGACCAACTTAATACCATGATTAGCAAATAAGATGACCTATGCTTGAAATGGTTCCTATACCGCACACGTGTGTGTGTGTGTGTTTATGTGTATGCACACATGCAGATACTCGCATTGCACATATATGATTTATCAGGTTTTTACATTTACAGATGTTTATGTTTAACTTTAGGGGAACACTGACTCCAATTCACTTATCTCGTTGTCTCACTCTTCCAGTCATAACAGGAGGGAGTTTGTTTGAGCTCTGACCACTCACCAGGTGTGTTCTGAGACCCAGGAAGCCCTCTGATGTCCTGATCTCCACAGCACTGGAAGCCTTCGGGGCTGTATTTTTTCCCATGAGACACACCAAGATTTTTTAGATTGGTTTTCCCACCATCCTCAGCTCACCTGCTGATCCTGGGATGCCAGTATTCAAAGAGGTCAGGTGAATCCGGCAGCTGAGGTGGTCTTGGCAGTTTCTGGTTCTCTCCTCCCTGCCCCAACGAAGAACACTTGGAGAATGTCCAGAAAAGCAGGAAGGACCCAGCAGTGGTTTGAGCTGTGGCTCTGAAACCCAGCATCCAAGGGAGCCGCTGTCACTCGCCGTGTGACCTCGCTGCTGTCACTCGCCGTGTGGCCTCGCCGTGCGGCCTCGCTTAGGCACCACCTCTCCCTTGCCTCCGCCTCAGTGTCTGTGGTGATGAACCACACACCATCCCTGGCGTCTGTGTCCCCGGGACCTGGGAGAACTCACGAGCTGGGCAGTCAGATGCTCCTCGTACGAGTCTTGGGCTGCTGGGCCTCTCATAGGAAAGCTTGTGGTCAAGTGTGTCTTTGTGAGTGTGGTTTCTTTCAGGTCCTCACTTTATTATCCTTGCTTAATACATGCCCATAATATTGCTTCATATCAGCACATTAGTACCTTTTTCTCTGATATTGTGCATATTAATGAAGTTTCATTGAGTTGTTACGAAGCACTCAGGACTGTACATCTAACAGAAAGCTAAATTGGGAAACTACTACTCACCCAACGGTTTATCTGGGTCAGGAAGATCCCCTGGAGAAGGAAATGGCAGCCCACTCCAGTATTCTTGCCTGGAAAATTCCATGGACAGAGGAGCTGGAGGGCTGCAGACCATAGGGGTCGCAATAATGTTCGCACACAACTTAGTGACTGAACAAGTGGCTTATCTGAAATATTGTGTCATCCTGCCACCCTTCAAAGTGTAACAGTTAATACAAAGTTTCAAGTTTAAAGCACAGTTTTGTTGTACCAAATAAGCATCATGTCAAAAAAATGAAATTTTGTTAAAGGATCTATTCTAGATCATTAAAAAGTTAAATTTAAGCTCCAGAAAAAAAATCCAAAACTCATAGAGTTGGAAATACAATATAAATGAGGTCATCTTTATACTTATAGATTTAATTAGCAGTTATTTTATTACATATCTTCCATATAAATGGAAAATGATTTCAAGTAAGAGGCTGTCATTTTCAATAATTATTGTTGGGAGAGTTGATTTCTTGCTTGCTGTAAAGAGTGTGTGTGTGTACACACATGTGTGCACGTGTTCATGTGTATCTGTCTCCTCACTGGGTCAAGTTTTTTGTTTTCCTCAGTCACTCAGTCATGTCCGACTGTGTGTGACCCCGTGGACTGCAGCCCGCCAGGCTCCTCTGTCCATGGGATTCTCCAAGCAAGAATACTGGAGCGGGCTGCCATTTCCTCCCCCAGGGGGTCTTCCCGACCCAGGGATCGAACCCGTGTCTCCTCCAGTGCAGGCAGATTCTTTACCACTGTCAGCGAATGTGACACTTTCTCTTTACATAACCAGTTAAGTCTTCTCTTTCTTTCAGCCCGAGGGGTTGTGTACCTGCGTCCAGGACCTGCATTTATCACGTATTCCAGGTGCTACCCATCGGTCATGCTAAACGATCACTTCCTCCTCCTCGCCGTCCTGACCAGCTCGGCGGCCTCAGATACTCACGGCATCTCACAGCTCTGCTTTTTCCTCACGGGTGAATGAGGGTGGCGGTGCCTGTCTCAGGAGAGGACCTGAGATGCGAGAGAACACACAGGCCTGGTCTTGGTTCCCAGCAAGGCCGAGTCCCCGCAGGGGCGGGCCTGAGAAGGGCCCTCAGCACTCCGCACGGTCGCGCTCCTCGTCACGCTGCTCACAGACGGCGGGGCCCTGGGGCTGGCAGCAGACCGGTGACGGCCGTCCCGCGGCGCGAGCCCCTCGCCGTCTGCAGGAGGCAGGCGTGGGCGGGGGGGGGGGGGTGGTGAGCCCCGCGCGCAGAGAACGTGTGCCGTCACGTGACGTGTCGCACGTTGTGCCGTCTGCCGTGACGGCGAGTTGGTTGTGTGCGAGCGTTGGCGGCAGTGGCGGTCCGGGTCGGAGGCGTGGTCCACACAGGAGCTCCTTCGAGGGCTGGTGGGGCGGGGGTGGGGGACGGCCGGAATGGAAGGAGCCGGTGGATTCGGAGGGCATTTAAGGAGCCAGCGCGCGGCTCTGGGGGCCCAGGAGGGAAGCCCCGGCCCCAGCAGGGACTTGGCAGCCTCGGTGGCGAAACCCTGGGCGCGGCCGCGCGCCCGTCTGGTGCAGACAGGCTGCGGCCCTCCTGACTTCTGATGCTGTTTCCCACCAGCGTGCACCAAGAAAGAGGGCCGAGGGGAGGAGTGTTCGTGCGTTTGTCCTCCTTGGCAGCCACCTCGCCTGTGCCCCCCACCCCGTGGTGACAAGGGTCGTACTGCTCTCCTGAGCCTGTTTCTCTGTGGGCAGGAGGGCCCGGCTGTAGCAGAGGAGCCCTGCCCGAGCCATCCCAGCGCAGAGCCCAGGGGAGACTGCCCGCGGGTCTGGGCAAGCGCACGCGGGCCGCGGGAGGCTGAGCCCCGCTCCTGATCTCTGGAAGCCTCCTTTTCCTCGCCTGGGAAATGAGAAGCGTCTTGACTCCACTTATCACGAGTGGATGTCCTTGTCTCTATTCAAACAGAAACAAAGGCGGGTTGTGGGGGCAGCTTGAGGCTGGGCGGGAAGGGCCTGCCTCACAGGGCAGCGACGCGCTGGGCTGGAGACCACCGCCAAGGAGAGCCCCGCCCAGCGCTCGACCTGGCAGGTGGCACTGCCTGCTGGGGCCAGCCCGCCACACACCTCACGAAGGCTGCTTCCTCCCCTGGGCATCCCCGCCAGGCCTCTCACGTCTGGGCTGGTCAGGGTTGGGGGGGGGTGGTCTCTGGGAAGGACAGCGGGGAAACGTGATACCCTGTGTGAGAATTTCTTCTTTCTTATGAACATGACATATTCCTTACACACAAGCCGCTCTTCCCTCCTTGCCCGAGCCAGGCCAAGGCCACCCTCTTCTCCCCACACGTCAGTTCATGCGGCTGAGCAGGCAGCAAGGGATAGGGGGGCGGGGGCAGGGGACCCAGTGGAGGGCAGGGCCCCGGACAGGGCGCCCCCAGCGCAGACCTGGTCAGCCACTCGGGTGAGGCTGTCAAACCAGACCTGTCCCTCCCCCGGCCCAAGCATTTCTTCTTCTGGGAATGGAATGGTTCTGGAGAAAGCAATCTGCTGTCAGGAGCTTGGGAATTAGGATTCAGAAGCTTGGAATTGGAGCTCAGCTGCAGGTGGAAAATACCCTGTGAATGTTTTATTCAGCAGTGCATGTATAAGGTTGAGCAGAATGCAAACACATAAATCATTTAAACAATAGCCGTTAAAAGCTGCCTCCCAGCATTTCAGAACCGGCTGCCCGGGCCCTCGCAAAGTCCTCTGTTGCCATCTGCTGCTGGAGCATGTTATTACACTGCCAGGTCTCACTGGTTTTTCTGGGCCTCTGCGTTCACACCCTCAGGCACGGGGTTTTCCTGGGGTAACATGTATTTGAGAGTTGCACGAGGGACTGCAGCACCTTTAGAACTCTGTGGGGACAGAGCAGAGATGACAGAGCCAGTGTCTTCACTTGGCTTTTCACCAAGTTGAGGCCTCGGTGCTCAGTCATCCCTAGAAGCACAGGGTCCTGTGACCGCAGCAGTCTGCCTCTCGCCACCCGTCACGGTCACCAGCATATTACCGCCAAGAAGCAGGAAGGGTCAGTGTCTCAGCAGTGACACCCGCCTGCAAGTCAGCACAGGCTCCCATGACTCCAGGTGGAGGTCCCTCGCCCTGCAGGAGTCGCTTCATCCCCTGTGTAAATCAGAGGTGAAGGTTACTGGGTCAGTGTTTGACCGCAGTCCAGAATGGCCCCTGCGTCCTGAGTGATGAGGCACAGCAGCCAGCACCACGCAGGAGATCTGCAGCACAGCCCTGGGGCCTCGGAGCGCTTGACCGTCTGAGGTGCCACCTCAGCCTCCCCGTGGGCCTTCTGGACCTGCAGGGGCACCACTGAGGTCTCCCCTGCCCTGAGACAGTACATGGGGCATCTCAGCTCCTCGAAGTCTCACAGAGCGCTGGATGGCTAAGACTGCCCGGGCAGCCATGCAGTGATCCAGGTTAGAGCAGGGAGATGGGCTGCTGTGCGGCGATTTGGACTGTGGCAGGGATACAGGCAGCTACGCAGTGATCCAGGCTGGGGCAGAGAGACGGGCAGCTGCTGGACCGCGGGCTGCACGGTGGTGAGGCAGGCAGGCGCAGGGCCACGACCGTGTCCTCTTTCCAGGCTGAGTTGCTGCGGCGTCCCTGGCTCTTGATATCAGGGGTGACTGTGAGCCCCGAAAGATGCTGTTGGTTAATATTATTATCTCTGAAAAACGGTGAGGTCGTGGAAGGAAAACCATGTTTCACATGGGCAGGGAAAAACTACAGAGCAAGCAAGGTTTCCCTTTAACCATTAACCTGCGGAAGGGAGAGTGGAGCGTTGGGTAGAACAGACATGAGACTCTCCTTTTAATAGAAAATGTGGAGCCGCGTGGACCCTGGGTCGCAGCCCCCCCATCCCCCATCTGTCCCATTCCTGCAAAGGGCCTGGGCCCTGGACAGTCTTGTTTTCAATCCCACAAATGTGAAAAATGGTCAGTTACTTTATATAAAGTATAGATTTTCCAGATATGAAAACTCTAGATGCAAAAACTGCAAAGTTCGAAATAAAACTCTGGTAAGGTACACATCACAAAGCTTACCATCTAAACTGTTTTTAAGTACACCATGTTAGATTTTAACAGGCTCTTAGTGACTGAATAAGAACCTAAGAAGCAAGGAAGCACCAGGCCTCACGTGCCCACAGGTACAAAGCCAGTTGACACACCAGGGGCTGTTCCTTAGCCAAGTCCACGGTCCGAGAAGGGCCTCGGCCACCCACTCTGAATACCCGGAACAGCCTGGAGCCTTGCTTCTTTGATATACTGAGGTCATGAAACTGCAGGCAGGTGTCCTGCAAGACTGAAGCCTGTGTGGTTTGGACGTACACATCGTGTGCTTATAAACTCCCCTTCCCCCACAAATTTTTCAAATTTCGTCAAATTTTAAACTTTATTTTTTTTAAAAAATGTCGTGTAATATTAAACATCATTACATCAAAAGTATGAAAAAACCGGTAAAGAGGTACTGTTTTAAAATCAAACATTCACTTTTACATAATACTCCTCAGCCCCCAGCACTGGCTGTGGTTTCTGTAAATACAGCGTGACCTGTGCTGTGAATTGAACTTGGTTTCTGTAGCCTTACTTGGAAGTGTCTTGTTGATCGAAGCTGTAGCCGTGATGCAGTAGCCCTGTTTATGGAGTTGTGCTGACGGGGTGGGTTGAACTTGGCTTCTCCCCGGACCTCAGGCTTGGGCCGGGAGCCCAGATGAGAGAGCTCTCAGCTCGGCAGCTGCACCATTGAGAGCGGCCTCCCCCCGGCTCCCGCCCCCCAGACCTCTGTCCTCTCACCCTGCAGCAGCAGAGACTTGCACACCTGTTGCCCGGGAGTGTTACCAAGGCGGGAGATCCAGGTCTGGGGATTAAGTGCCCAGTGTAAGTGCCTGGAGCTTAGTAGGCTTTTGGTGAATGTTACTCCTACCCTTCTTTGGGGATTAAATTCTCAGGCTTTATCTCTAGCAACCATGGAATTTGAAAAAGTTAACATGGATGGAAGTTAAGATGGATGGTGGCAATGGCTACACAAAAATGTGAACGTGTTTAATGCCGCAAAACTGTACGTTTAGAAATGGCTCAAATGGCATATTTATTTTGTGCATATTTTACCACCGTAAAAAAAGAAAGATTGGGTTTGTTTCAAATTCTAGAGCCGGGAAGCTTTTTTGAATGGAGTCAGCAGGAAAACTTAAAAGAAAGTCCTTGTCTTTGAAGGAGACACGACTCGCGGCGTCACGAGTGGGCCCTGCCTAGGGGGGTGATTCCGATGCCTGGAAAGCGCACAGCTGACGGTCCCGGGAGGCGGCGAGCTGGGAGAGGGCGGTGAGCTCAGAGAAGGCGGTGAGCTCAGAGAGGGCGGTGAGCTCGGAGAGGGCAGTGAGCTCCGAGAGGGCGGTGAGCTCGGAGAGGGCAGTGAGCTCCGAGAGGGCAGTGAGCAGACATGAGGGTCCTGGAACAAACAGACATCTGCTTCCACCTGCAGCCAGTGTTAGTTTGCAATGGCTGTGATTTTTTTGTTTGTTTCTTAACTTGTTTCCCTTCTAGCCTTATTGCAGTTTGATTTGCAAATAAAAGTTCTGTATATTTAAGCATATGACATGATGTTTTCCTACCCACACACACTCTGAGATGATTTTCACAGCCGACCTGATTCAAATCCTACCCCCATACTGTCCCCTTCTTTGTGTGTGGTGACAACACTGAGATTTACTCTTAGCAGATTGCAAGTGTGCATGACATCCTTATGACCTGGAGTCGCCATTAGATGGACACCCTTAGGTCTCCACAACGTTCTAACCTCATCAGAGTTTGTACCTTTTGATCGGTATCCATGTCCCCTCCCCCGTCTGGTGAACACCATTCATCCTAGTACTCTGTGAGTTTGGCTTTTTTTCTTTTTATTTCTACATACACGTGAGATCATGCACTGTTGTCTTTTGTATCTGTCCCAGCCCAGTGTCCTGTGCGTCCATTCATGTTTTCACAGATGGAGGGATTCTGTTCTTTTTATGGGTGAGTAATATTGCTCTGTGTGTCCGTGCGTGCACGTATACAGAGCATTCTCTTTTATCCATTCATCTTTCAACAGACACTGGTTGTTTCTGTATCTTGGCTATCGGAAGTAACACTGCACTGACTGTGGGCGTGCAGAGATCTCTTCAAGGTACTGGTTTCATTTCCTTTGCATATATACCCAGAAATCGGAATCCTGGATCATATAGTAGTTCTATTTTTAATTTTTTTGGAACCTGTGTACTGATTTTCATGATAGCTATACCAGTTTATCATTCACTTTGTCTTATGGGAAAATATGAACAAATACAAACAGTAGAGAGAACAGTATAATGAGCTCTGAGTACCTGTCGCCCTTTACCCGCCTCTCGTAATTACATCTTCATGGCATTCTATGCATATGCCCACCCATGTTATTTGAGAAAATGTATGTTTTATGTGAAACTATTTTGGTATATACTTGGAAAGATAGATTCTTGTGTGAAACATAACTACAATACCATTGTTATAATGAACATACTAACAATAATTTCTCAATATCATCAAGTATGCGTGTTCAGTTGCTCAGTCATGTCCAACTCTGTGTGATCCAGTGGACTGTAGCCCACCAGGCTCCTCTGTCCATGGGATTTTCCAGGCAAGAATACTGCAGTGGGTTGCCATTTCCTTCTCTATCAAATATACAGTGTTTAAAGTTTCAGATTATCTCACAAATATAATTTTCTTAACTTTGGATGTTTGACTTAGGATCCAAATAAGGTTTTGGATAATATGTCTCTTATCTGTGGGTTTCCCCGTATCTTCCCCCGCACACTCTTGTGTTTTCTTGTCATTTGCTGAAGAAGTAAGTTCTCGTGTCTGAGTTTTGCTGGTTGATCTTTATTTTGTCATTTATCATATATAAAAATTGATAGTTGGATCTTAACTAGCTGGGTACTTATGCTTGGCTAGATGCTCAACTCACCTGGGAAGCTTTAAAAAAAATTTCTGGCATGTGTATAAATAGTTGGGCGGTTTCTAGATGAAGTTAAACATAAAATCACCTCATCCCCCATCACTTCCACTCCGGAAGAACTGAAGCAGTTATTTAAACAGAAGCTTGTGCAAAAATGTTCATAGCAGCACTCTTCACAACAGCCAGAGGTCCAGACAGCCCAAGTATCCTTCAACTGAAAAAGAGCTGGACAAACTAGGTAGGACGTGTGCATGCAGCAGAAATCAGCCTTGAGATCTGCAAGTTCCTGATCATGCCTTGAGGACATCATGCCAGTGAAAGAAGCCTGCAGAGCCACACGCCATACGGTTCCATCTCTAGGAAATAATTCAAGATAAGGAAACCCAGAGAGACACAAGTAAATCCATGGGGCTGGGGGTGGGGGCAGGAGCGGGGGGTGACTGCTAGGGGTGCGAGGTCTCCTTGGGGTGGGGTGGGGGGTGACAAGGTCCTGGGCTGGGCGGTGCCAGTGTCTGTTACAGCACGTGACTGTCACTAATGCCAGCAGATTGGCTCCTCTGAAGGGGTTCAAGTGGAGGTTTATGTTGCGTCTTTCACCACAGCTATGCGCCAAGTGTGACCCATAAGCCACACCTGAGACCAGGGCCAGTCCCTTTCCAGGAACCCTGGGGGCAGGAGGCCCAGTGGCACTGCCCACTGACCTCTCGGGGACAGGAAGGGGCTTCCTCCCTCGGTCCCTAGTCCTGCTGGCTCGTGCTGCCCTCGGGCCTGTGGACACTCAGTGGGGCCGGCCCCCTGCCCCCGTCAGGAAGGAAAATGCCCTTTCCTAGTGCGACTCACCTCCCCGGATCAGGGCTCGCAGCAGCCTTCGCAGGCCCCTCTGCTCTCATCTAGCTTGCTTTTCTGGCAAAACCAGCATAGACTCAGAAACACTGGCGGGGGGCTTGTTGCTCCCCATGGAGCGTCACAAAGCATAGTTCTCCGTGGGACCCAGGGCCGCCTGTAGGTCCCCTGCTCAGCTTCATCAGCTAACACCCCAACCACCCTCTCCTGGAAACACCTGTGGCCGCAGGGAGCTCCTGCCGCAGGCCCACAGCTAGAGCTCTTTTCACCTGCCTCAGCCTCTGCACCCAGCCTGAGGGGCCGAGGGCACTTCTGTTTGAATAACGCGGGGCTTCTGCTTAAAATACTAATTACAAGGAACAAAAACACTTTCAGAGGATGTGTGCTGGAGTGAAAAGATGATGGAATTTGGTCTTCCCAGATCCCCTCGCCTCACCTTTCCAGGCCCATCTCCAACCCAGGAGCTGGCCGTCTCCTCCCTCTGTTCCCTGACCCTTGAGAGGCTTACTTAGCTCTGATAAAGTAGCAAGGTATATATATAGCAAGATATTATATTTGGAAAGGCCATAGGTTTGGAGTCAGAAGACCTGGCTGAGTTGGACTATGTCAGCTCCATAATTCGTGTACCAGTTGTGAAAATGTAGGCAGGTCACTAAATTCTTCTGATTCCTTTTATTCATCCATAAGATGTATGTATCATGTAGTGATAGGATATTTGTAGAAATTAAGAAACTAAACTTAAAAGACATTTTTAATGAAATTAAAAAGATGGTTTCTCCTTGGAAGGAAAGCTATGAAAACCCTAGACAGCATATTAAAAAGCAGAGACATTATTTTGCCAACAAGGGTCTATATAGCCAAAGCTACGGTTTTCAGTAGTCATGTATGGATGTGAGAGTTGGACCATAAAGAAGGCTGAGCGCCAAAAAATTGGTGCTTTTGAACTGTGGCGTTAAAGAAGACTCTTGATATTCCCTTGGACTATAAGGAGATCCAACCAGTCAATCCTAAAGGAAATCAGTCTTGAATATTCATTGGAAGGACTGATGCTGAAGCTGAAACTCCAATACTTTGGCCACCTGATGTGAAGAACTGATTCATTGGAAAAGACCCTGATGCTAGGAAAGATTGAAGAAGGAGAAGGGGATGACAGAGAATGAGATGGTTGGATGGCATCACCAACTTGATGGACATGAGTTTGAGCAAACTCCGGGAGATAGTGAGGGACAGGGAAGCCTGGCGTATTGCAATCCATGGGGTCGCAAAGTGTTGGACACAACTTAATGACTGAACAACAACAAAAGGGAGAAGCTAAGCAGTTAAGCCACTCAGCCTGGTACCTGCCCAGTAAATGTGACTTTCCTAGTGATGGATTGCTCAGCAGGTAAAGTGAGGGAGGGTTGGGTGGGATGTGGAAATGCCTCTGTCCTCACCCTGGGGGTGTCCTGAAAGCCACAGTCATGGAAACCTCCTTGGGGTGAAACCAGGTCAGAATCTCCCACCTGCTGCTCAGTCCTAGTCTGCCCCCTGGGGACCCAGGACTGCACGCAGAAAAAGCCATGAGTTTGGGGCAGAGTTGTGAAGCCAGGACATGTGATGCTTACCTCTCAATTATGATTAATATTGTGCTTTTTCTTTTCCACTCAAATTGTATTCTCCAGGTCATGAAATATTCTTCTACAATGTCATTTTTAATGACAGCACATTGAGGATGTGCTTTAAGAGAAAGTGATGGGCAACTCTCTGGCACCTAAGTCAAAAATCTAATCAAGAGTAAATTAACCTGAGAAATGGAAGAGTTTTTAAGATTTTCTTTGGCCAAGTCCTTGAGTGTCTGGCTCTATTTTGTTTTGGAGGAATGGTATCAGAATTTCCCACTGTAACCTTGTTTTTATGAATTTCTCCTTTCATTTCTAATAGTTTCTGCTTTATATGCTCAGCCATGGTCTTGCTACATCTTTTTTGTAACTGTTGCTCATTATTCAATATAGTGTTTTTTAGACTCTACCGGGTCTAAGGTTAATGTAAACTGGTATCCTCCCCACCCCCACCCCGAGTGTGCTTCGTGTATCTTAATTCACGCCTCGATTTTCAGTCTTTATCACATACTTTTGTTTTTGGAGTCTTGTTATCTATCCCTGGTGGTCCTTTCACGTTTCATACAGGGGATGGTATGGTTGACTTTGTTCCCGTGGTCTCATCCTGTTATTCATCACAATTTGTTTTCTCTTCTTCGCTTCTTTATCTTTGTTGGTCTGGGAACTCTGTTCTGCTCTTGTGTATCTTTGGTGACGGTCTCCTGTAGCCGCATGCAGAAAGTTAGATGTACACACTTTTCGGTGTTATTTCAAAAGGATGTCTGGTTTCAGTCAAGACGTCCCATCTCCCTGTGTGTTCAGTCACTCAGTCATGTCTGATTGTTTGCAGTCCCGTGGACTGTAGCCCGCCAGGCTCTTCTGTCCATGGGACTTCCCAGGCAAGAATACTGGAGTGGGTTGCCATTTTCTGCTCCAGGGGATCTTCCCAACCCAGAGATCGACCCCGTGCCCCCACACGCGCACATTTGATAAATACGTCCATGTTTCCCCCTGAGTCTTACGTGCTCTGACCACACTGCTTGTCGTTGGCTGCTCCCGGCAGCGTCCTGTTAACAGGCAGACGTTTGGATCAGGTGTCTTCTGTCTGGCTCCTAGGTTCCCTTCAGTTCAGTTCATTTCAGCCACTCAGTCGTATCCAACTCTTTGCGACCCCGTGGACTGCAGCGCACCAGGCCTCCCTGTCCATCACCAACTCCCGGAGTTTACTCAAACTCATGTCCGTCGAGTTGGTGATGCCATCCAACCATCTCATCCTCTGTCGTCCCCTTTTCCTCCCACCTTCAGTCTTTCCCAGCATCAGGGTCTTTTCAAATGAGTCAGTTCTTCGCATCAGGTGGCCAAAGTACTGGAGTTTCAGCTTCAGCATCAGTCCTTCCAATGAATGTTCAGGACTGATTTCCTTTAGGATGGACTGGTTGGATCTCCCTGCTGTCCAAGGGACTCTCAAGAGTCTTCTCCAACACCACAGTTCAAAAGCATCAATTCTTCGGCACTCAGCTTTCTGTATAATACAACTCTCACATCCATACATGACTACTGGATAGATTTCTTAGGTGTATTGTTATTTTCTCTGTCGTCTCTCTGGTGTTTGGGTCTGGTCATTACCCTGCCCTGTGTGGCTGCAGTTCCACAGGTGACAGGGGCAGGGTCCATCCCCCCAGGGGCTCACGCGATCGCAGTGCCAGCAGCTGCCTGTAGCCGAGCGATCTGGCCTGGACACTGCATTGCCTGCTGCTGCAACCGTCCTGCTCTGGGGCAAGTGCAGGCCAGCCCAGGGGAGGCGAGCCCATCTCCCGGCCCTGCTCAGCGCCAGCCGAGCGTCTGCCGCTTGTGGTCCAGCGGTCTGGTGCTCACCGTGGTTGTGTATGCACAGGTAGGGCTTCCTGACGCCGGCGCCCCCAAACAGTAGGCTGTTCGGGGAGCAGGTATGCCACCCACCAGGGCAGCACCCCCCTGGCAGGAGGTTCAGAGGTCTGTGCCATCAGTTAGGTGGTGTTTGTCTCTCAGTGTCCACTGCAGTGTTCTTTTCAGCCTGGCTTCGGGGTGGGGAAGAGAGAAGGGAGCCCTGTTAATCAGGTGTGCCAGGGTACATCCACCCCAGGGTTTCAGGAGGCTCCCAGCCCTGGGAAGGTGCAGCCATGGCTGATGGCTGGTCCCCATGTCCCTGCATCTAACACAGCTGTGCTGGCAGGGTGGGCGCTGAGGAGCACAGGCCGCTGCTGGAAAGAGGGATGGAGGGATGTGCGTGTCCTGACCTGGGAGTGCTGAGCGTGAGAGCCGGGCTGTGGGGACGTGGGCACCTGCCCCCGGGCATGGCGTCCACTCAGGAGCTGCTGGGTGTGGGGGGTGGAGAGACCACCCCGGGGGGCTGGGTCTCGGGGGCAGTGCCCGGGGCGGGGGGTGGACAGGGTGGGTGCTCATCCTTTTCTCTGGGGGCACCTGCTCACTCCCGCCTTCTCAGCACCCGCCGATCACACGCACGCTGGGCGGGCCAGCCAGGAGGTGGGCGCCCTCACAGCCCGAGTCTTCCGCCGTGCCGGGCGCCCCTCCGGGTTGCGCCCTGGACACTTCGGTGCTGTCCTGACCCCAACTCTGGATCCGCTGTGCTCGTTGCTCTGGACGTTGTGAGTCTGTTAGTGCGGCCGTCTCAGGTGTCGCTGCCCCCACCCCCCAAGCCCACAGTCAGGGACCCATATCCAAGCGCAGCAGCGCGTGACCGCGCCCCGTGCCGTCCTTGTCGTCCAGTGAGGTGCAGAGCATGGCCCATCGGCAGGCCTCCAGAAGCCAGCCGTCGCCTAGCTCACTACTTGTCTTTTTCTCTGACCTTTTTATGTTTGTCTAAAGCAGCTCTCTAATCCGACTCGGTTCACACCGACCCTGCAGAGGGGTCCTGTAGGGATGGCAGAGCACAGAGTGGCCTGACTGCCTGAGAACGTGGTGGACAGCGTCCCCGGGCAGGGGGTAAAGGCTCCGGCAGGAACCCGCTGGCCTCAGCACCGGCCCTGGGACTCCAGCCGCGGGTCACCTCACCTCGTGGCCGATTCTCGCACTGCCGGCCTGGTGGCCTGGGGCCCACGTGCAAGCCCAGGGGGTGGCAGCATGACCGCTGATGGGCTCCCTCTGGTGCTTTGCCCGGTTCCTGCTGTCACCACCCTGGGGAGGTGCCAGCTCTCGCACTGACATGATCCTGGGTTCTGCCCGCTTCCAAGAAGGGCTTGGTGAAGCCCTTCCAGCGGCACTTCCAACAGCTGCGGGTACTGACCTGCCACCCAGTGGCTTTCGCCTGGCAGAGCTTCCCCACCCACCCCGGGGACTCAGGGCCACTGGCCGGCAGACGGTCTGTCTCCAGTGACCCCCCCGTGGCCAGCTCTGCGCCCGTCCCCGGGGCCAAAGGATGGGGAGTGCTGTGGGCGCCGGCTGGCATGTCTCCTGCCTCACCCGAGCAGCATTCCTCAAATCTGAACTCTCTGGAGCGCCCCCTGCTTCTTGGTTCTGCCCTCTTCTCTGGAGCCCTTCATGGCGCCTAGGGGACCAGGTCACCTCACACAGCTACGTTTCTTGCAAGAGCACCTAGCCCTGCAGATGCTGGCTCTGAGGAACAGGTACTGCGTGAACTGTCTGGCAGGGCATCTGTTAGGAGGGCCAGGCTGGGGAAGCAGGCCATAGGCACACAGTGTCCCCCGTGAGCCAGGTGGAAAGACGTGTTTGTTCTGCCAAACCTTCACACCGTCCAGAGAGTCAGTTTCAAGCAAATGCACACTTTTAGAAAGTAGTTTTGTAAGATCCATAAGAGCCATAAAAATATTCATACCTATTTACCCAATAATCCCACTTTTATAAACCTTTTATAAGAAAAATCAGAGACACTATAAAAGGTTTATACATGCGAATGGTAACCCCAAGACTCAGCGAAAACTCTGCAAACATTCATCATATGAGAATGATTAAACAAATTGTGCTTCTTCACAATGCAGCTTTGTCCATTATTAAAAATATCCTTTCAAAGACTGTTTCATGACATAAGGATACAAAGTTAAGTTTTTTAAAAGTTATGATTACAAATTTAAATATTCTGCTTGAATATATATGCATGTATTTTAAATGTGTAAGTGAATAAAAAGACTAGACAACAAAAATGCTAAAATATTAATAGCTACATACTCTAAAACAAGTATTGTGGGACAAAAGGAGATCTCTCTAAGTCTCCGTGTGGCTTTGTTTAAACTTCAGAAATTTCCAGACTGTCTGTTAATGGCACTTCCCCAGGTGATAGTAATACTGTTTCCACTTATCCTAGGGTACACCTTCTTCTTTGCAGTGAGCTTTTTTTATCAGTCATCATATAGTCTACAATTAAAACTCACAATATGCATTCACATCAGTTAGTATTTGGTTTAGTTGTATATAACAAGAAACCCAAATAACACATTTAAAAATATAGATATTTATTTTTCTGTCACGTAAAAGAAAAGTTGGCAATAAGCTACTTAAGTTGGCTGATGGCTCCATAGTCATCAAAAACCCAGGCTCCTGCTTCCTGCCTCTCATCTTCAGTGTGATGAGGCAAACTTACCTCCTAGTGCTAGAATAGCTGCGGATGCTCCAGCCATCAGGTTACAGTTACCTCCCTCCTTTGTCTGTCTCCCCTCCCAGACTCTTAAGCTTCCTGAGGGCAGATCAGTCTCTGTCTCCCCCGAGCACAGTCCTGGTACAGGAGGTGCCCGCCACTTATCTGTGTCTTGGCTGGGACTAGGCTGCCCTTCACATCTCCTCCAGGGCTCGTGGGGGCGTTCCCTCAACAAAGGCCCCTGAATCATCTCTGCTGCTAAGCCCTCTGATCTCTGCTTCCTTCTCTCATCCTCTCATCAGTGGTCCTAGGACTGCAGGACTCAGGGCCACAGCATGCCTGGGTCACCTGCCCTGCCTTTGAGGGGCTCCCAGGGAGACCTGGATGGACACATGCCCTTGAAGGTGGTCCAGGTGGGCTGCTGGGTGGGGACCACAGGCTTCACAGCATCCCTCTGGCTGCTGCCAGCCGAGGGCACGTTAGGAGACAGAGCTGGCCCCTCAGGATGTGGCAGGAAGCCCGTTACCCCACCCGCACTGCAGCACATGTGTGACTGGCCCGGGGCTCTCACACCCTGTAGGCATCAACAGTGTTGTGGGTTCAAAGCAGAGGACTGTGAAGATCTGCTGGGAGCCGCCAGGGCTCTCTTACAGATGAAGATGCTGAGACCAGAGGACAGAGGTGGATAGTGAGACAGGTGCGTGCAGAACCAGGCTTTGCCCAGTGTGGACAAGGCTCATGCACACTTTATGATAAAAGTCCATCCTTATGGAAGAACCAGTCCTAAAGGCCAGAAATCCTGTGGTTGTGGAGTCGCCATGCACGGGGCCGCCTGGGTCTCACCGGCTCAGGATAGCCCGCCGCTGGGGCCGTTCCAGGGGCGAGGAGTGAATGGGAACCTCCCACCGTTCCCAAAGCGGGGGAACTGGAGGTGGGGGTACAGTGTCAGGATGTAGCCGAAGCAAAGCCGTGACTGCACTCTGCCCGCAGCACGGTTTCCAGAAAGACGCACGTCTGCACCAACACACTGGAGATGCTCTGAGTTTTCACAGCTAACGGAGCCCGAGTTCCTGATCTTTGTGTTCTCTTTGCCTCCAGGTCCACATTGGCCAAATGTATTCAACCGACAAGCTTGTCATTGAGAATCAGGAGAAGCCCCGGGCCTAGGAGCCAGGACCAGCCTCCAACAGCAGCGTGGACCACCGGCAGCATCCGTTCTGCTTGCCATGGGGCCCCCAGCAGACCTCGAGGGGCCTCCGCATCAGCTTTAAATAGCCTCACTCTACCTGCCCTCCAGGAACTGATGAACTGAGTGAAGTGTCCCTTCTTCTGCAGCCTTAGTGACAGAGGTCGGCTGTCGCTGTCTGTCCTTGGTTCAAGCGTCAGGATGAAGAGCTGGAGGGCCTCGAGGAAAGGCCGTGTACAATGGTGTTTCGTCCACCCCACCCCTCTCTGTGGCTCTGCAGCACCTGTATAGAGCATTTCCAGACGTGTTTCTCGGTCCTTGACAATAAACAAAAGCGTCTCCCTCGCCTTCTCTACCAGACACACGTGTCTTCATGATTAACGCACTTTTGTTTCCTGCTGGTGCTGGGCCTGCAGAGGGTGGTGGGGGGCCTAGCAGGGAAGGCCTAGCCCTGAGCTGAGTGGCCCCTTTGCAAAGCCAAGTCCCCACACTGGGAGAGATCCAGGGACGGAGGGGAGCAGGGTGCATCCTACCACTGAGACCTAGGCCCAGCGTGACAGCAGAGGTTCCCTGTGCGTGGCTGCTCACCTGGGGACCGGTCCTACAACCCGCTGCTCAGGGTGGTCTCGGGATCACTTGACGTCAGCCCCACCCCAACCTGTTTTGAATCAGAATCTTCAGTCTGACACACCCCAGGGGACTCCAGTATACGCTGAAACGTGCGTCCCAAAGCTCACTCACTGAGTCAGAGTCACCTGAAGAGATTGGCAGTTTTTAAAAATAAATTTCTCAGCACTTCATATTCTGACTTGATAAGTGACAGATGAGGCACAGTGATTTAGTTGTTGTGTTGTTCAGTCGCTAATTCATGTCCAGTTCTTTGCAACCCCATGGACCGCAGCATGCCAGGCTCCCTGTCCATCACCAACTCCCGGAGTTTACCCAAACTCATGTCCTCTGAGTTGGTGATGCCATCCAACCATCTCATCCTCTGTTGTCCCCTTCTCCTCCCACCTTCAATCTTTCCCAGCATCAGGGTCCTTTCAAATGAGTCAGTTCTTCGCATCAGGTGGCCAAAGTACTGGAGTTTCAGCTTCAGCATCAGTTCTTCCATTGAATATTCAGGGTTGATTTCCTTTAGGACTGACTGGTTTGATCTCCCTGCTGTTCAAGGAACTCTCAAGAGTCTTCTCCAGCACCACAGTTCAAAAGCATCAATTCTTTGGCACTCAGCCTTCTTTATTGTCCAGCTCTCACATCCATACATGATTACTGGAAAAACCATAGTTTTGACTAGATGGACATTTGTCAGCAAAGTAATGTCTCTGCTTTTTAATATGCTGTCTAGGTTGGTCATAGCTTTTCTTCCAAGGAGCAAGCATCTTTTAATTTCATGGCTGCAGTCACCATCTGCAGTGATTTTGGAGCCCAAGAAAATAGTCTGTCACTATTTCCACTGTTTCCCCATCTATTTGCCATGAAGTGATGGGACCGGATTCCATGATCTTTGTTTTTTGAATGTTAAGTTTTAAGCCAGCTTTTTCACTCTCCTCTCTCACTTTCATCGAGAGGCTCTTTAGTTCCTCTTTGCTTTCTGCCATAAGGGTGTTGTCATCTGCATATCTGAGGTTATTGATATTTCTCCCAGAAATCTTGATTCCAGCTTGTGCTTCATCCAGCCTGCATTTCTCATGATGGACTCTGCATATAAGTTAAACAATCAGGATGACAATATACAGCCTTGACGTACTCCTTCCTGATTGGGGACCAGTCTGTTCCATGTCCAGTTCTAACTGCTGCTTCTTGACCTGTATACATGCTTCTCAAGAGACAGCTAAGATGGTCTGGTATTACCATCTCTATAAGAATTTTCCAGTTTGTTGTGATCCACACAGTCAAAGGCTTTAGTGTAGTCAATGAAGCAGAAGTAGATGGTTTTTTAGAATTCCCTTGTTTTTCTCTATAATCTGGCAGATGTTGGCAATTTGATCTCTGGTTCCTCTGCCTTTTCTAAATCAGAGGAACCATAGATCAAATCACCAACAATGATTTTATAAATTTTAAATTTCTCCTGGTCTTTTTAATGTTGAGCCAGTTCAGGAACCTCTGCCCTTTGATTATGTTACAGGTAGAAATGATATTCATGTGCATTTATCCTTGAAAACACATCAGTTCAAAACAGGAAAAGAAGGGATTGCTAACCTACTTCTGGGGATTTTATGAGGGACCCGGACGCTGGGTGGTTTCTTGCTTATGACCCCCCACCATCTGCAGCACTGCGTGAATCTGTTACTCGCGTGTTTGGGTTTACAACAGGCTCGTATAAATAGCCGCAGGTCCTAAAATAGTGGTGACTGTCACCAATGTGCCCCTGCACCGCTTCCCGTGTCACTCTAATTCTCAGTCACGGGAGTCCTCGCACCCTGGGGGAGACCGTGCCTGCCCGCCTCGTCCGTGGAGGGTAGATGGTGTTGTGACACCGCTTTCACGTGGTCCCAACGTGCGTCCATGGCGTCTGGCAGTAACTGATGGTTCCAGGATGCTCTGGCCCATGTGTGCCCGTGAGACCCATCCCTGCTCAGTCCCTGGTCTGTTCCCCCGTGAACCCAGGTCCTTGCACTTCTGAGGGCCACGGTGTAAGGACACCGCTCAGCAGATGGTGAACGTGGTGGGAGGCAAACCTCCCCCTGCCCCCAGCTGGCTGTCCCGGGGCAGCGTCTCAGCCTGGGTGTGGGGCTCCGGGCCGTTCCCCTCTGCCCAGGCAGGGGTCTGGTTGCTCAGACACAACTGCGTGGGACCAGGGTGCCGGCCAACGGATGCCGGCTCTGACGTCACCCCATCAAGGAAACCTCCAGAGCCCTGCCCCGCCCCGCCCCACCCCTCCCCTCCCCTAGATGAGCTTTCCTAGGAAGTTAGAAACCTTTTCCTCTCATCAGCCAGAAAGTTACAGGGAGCACCTCCTGAATGTCAGTTAAACATTGTGACAATATTTCAGTAGAACTTCCCTTCAGTTACTGAGTGAATTCAGGTGACCACAACTGTCTTGAATACAGAGACAGTTTAATAACATGACTGGTTCTAAGTTTTTAAAGGAGTAATTTTTTTTTGCATTTAAAAACTTATTGAAGTACAGTGGACTTAAAATGTTATGTTAGTTTCAAGTGTACAGCATAGTGACTCATTTTTTTTTTTAGATTTGTACAGGGTCTTAGAAAAATGAATTTGTTATTCCATGGAAGGAGTACTTTCCATTTATGTGCACCTATGTGATTACGAAGCACATGTAGGATATACGATCAAGGACTCCAATATTAATGCTAAGTGTCTCATCTTCCACTCACACTTCAACCATAGAGCATATTTAGGATTATTAATTTGCCAGATTTTAGCATGTATTTTTACTTCTAAAAACACAGCCTTTCACTTCCTCGTGGGACTCTACAGACAGAAGCTTGTTCAGAAAGGGAAAACGATGTATCAATAACCCAGACTGCAAAAATAAATAAAACATTTCTTTTTTAAAAAAAAATTTGGAAGACAGGAATATGGTGTGGTGGGAGGAATGCAAGTGGTGGGAAAAAAATCCAGCCACTGAGGCGGACAGCTGAAGACCTGGGTCTAATTTCATGTTCAGCTCATGAACATCACCTTCATGTTCCAGGGTCCCAGGGCTGACCAGACCCCTAATGACCTTTCCAGCTCTAAAAGTCTGCAATGCCAGTTAAATCAAAAGGAAAGAAACTATCCTCCAGACCATCTGGATGCTAGTCTCGTTTTCGTTTTTCCTTTGGCCCTACCTTGTGGCTTGAAGCGTCTTAGTTCCCCAGCCAGGCTTGAGCCTGCACCCTGGCAGTGAGAACGCTGAATCCCAACCACTGGACCACCAGGAATTCCCTGAATGCTAGTTTCTGGCACAATCAGCGAGAAATCGTCAGCATCCGTCCCCAGCTTCATGTGGAACATGGGTGCTGTTTGGGGCCACTCAGCCCAGCCCATGGCCCACGAGCATATGGACTTGGAATGGCTGGGCAGTGAAGCCAGCTGGCCGCCTGCAGAGGCACAGAGAACTCATGGAGGAGGCCCTTGGCCCCTCGGATTCCTCCCCAACCAGCAGTTCAGAGTCTGAGCCAACAAGTGTGTTTGCAGCTTCTTCTAAACTGAGCACTTCTTCTCCCTGGCTTATGCTTCTGCGATTCCTCAAACGAGTTTGAACCCTGAGAAAGGGGACATCTGCCTCTTGCTCAGCAGCAGTAACTGTCCCCTCGCACATCTTCGCACTAGGCACACGGTTCAAAGGAAAGTTCTGAATGTTCTCGGCAGAGCGGTCAGTTTGGGGGTAGAGGCACGTGGGGGCCGGCACAGCCAGGGGTCCCTGCCCCCAAAAATCTGGCTTCATGGCTGGGGAGCCCCGCTGAACACCTGGAGGACAACCAGAACACCAGCCAGTGCCGTCCTGGGCACACGAGCAAGGGAGCAGGCTGGGCAGAGGGAGCTCACAGAGATCCTGGGGCTGGAACAGCCTGGGGGGTGAAGACTCGGCTCAGGAGGTGGAGCGCATATCGAAGGCAGGCACCCCGTGAGTGGGAGCGGAGACGGAGCAGGAAGTCCTGGCTCTTCAGCAGCTTCCTGGGCTTCCCAGGGGGCTCAGGGGTAAGGAACCCGCCTGCCAATGCAGGAGACATCATAAGAGACCTGGGTTCAACCTGTAGGTCAGGAAGATCCCCTGGAGGAGGGCATGGCAACCCACTCCAGTATTCCTGTCTGGAGAATCCCATGGACAGAGGAGCCTGGTGGGTGACAGTCCATAGGGTCACAAAGAGTCGGACATGACTTACTTACTGGCAGTCCAGTGGTCAAGACTCCACGCTTCCACTGCAGGGGGCATGGGATCGATCCTTGGTTGGGGAACTAAGATCCCACATGCAGAGTGGCCAAAAATTTTTTTAAAAAAATAGTGTGTGCTTGGCACGCCACAGAGAGCCTCCCTTCAAGCTCACAACCGTGCAGTTAAGCAAGAATACTGCCCTTGCTTGGCAGATGTGAAAACTCACGCTCTCTAGGGAAGGGACGTGTTTGAAAGTGCAGGGACAGCAAGGCCGAGCTGTGTCCACGGCCGGCCTCGTCAGGCCACCTGCAGGCAGCCCAGCACACTTGTCTGTTAGCACTGCGCCTGGCAACGCTTCACACGCTGCTCGGAGCAGGTTTTCTTTCTTTAAAAACAAAAGTTTACTGTTGTTACTAACTTTTTATCTGAAATGGTTTGAAACTCACAAGTGTTTGCAGAAAAAGCAGAGAATTCCCGGGTTCACTTCTCATAACTTACCCCAGCGATAGTATCCCCTGTAACCTTGGCTCATTGTCAGAACCGGGAAATCGATGCTCGGACGCTACTACTGACTGGTGTTCTCCAGCCTCGTGCGGAGGTCTCGGGGCCCCTGTGCTGGGGGCCGCGTGTGTATCGCAGGATGTCCACAGCATCCGCGACCTCGACCCACTAAGTCCAGAGCCCCCCGCCGCAGTGGTGAGCCCTGAATACGTTCCCAGACTCAGTGACGGCTTTCAAGGTAGCAAATCACTTCACACTCTTTATTCAAATTAGGACTTTGGGTTCAGCACTTTTTTTCAAGCGTAGCACATACAGAAATATCACCATAACGGCGGAGCAGTGCACAGAAAATTTCCTCCAAATTCCTTAGAACTGAAAAGACATTTTCAAACCACAAAGATATAATCATCCTTTTAAAAGTCGAGGGGAAACACGGGCTGGGTTTGGACTACAGTAGTTCTGAGTTTAAGTAAACATATCGGAATCACATTCACAGAAACCTGTTACTCAAGCTGGACATTCCACCGGGCACACTTCCAGGCAAATGTCAAAACGAAGGTTAATGAGGTTACTTTCTCTCACGTTATTAGAAGGAACTGTGCAGAATTCCTCACAAGCACATTGAAATATCCCGTCTGGGAGAGTGGCCGACAAGGACCACTCGGGCCCCACAGCTTGGGAGGGCAGGCTCTGGGTGACCCCCCCCCCACATTCATGGTCGTCTTGGACCCTGAGACCTGCCCCCCACCCCTCTATGAGCCAAAGCTGTCCGAAGCAGCCTCCCTTGAAAGCCCAGGGCTTCCAGACACAGCGGGGTGAGCTGTGTTGCATTTTCAGACCCTGGAGGAATGATGTGGGTATTTGGTGACATTGCAGTGGCTGTGGACTCAACCACACCGGGCTGAAGTCAGACCATCGCTGACACAAGGGAGCCCCTACGCTGAAGCCGGAACCTGTTACCGGTCCATCCCCAGCCTCCGCGGTCACATACAGGTAACGTGTCACAGGTGTCTGTCCTACAGAGAATGGCACCAATGGCTTTAGAAACCCTTGGCTTAACAAACTCATCCCTGGGGGTCTCCTGAGCCACCTGCATGCTGTCGGGTCAGGGCCTCAAGGGCCCTGCCCTGGTCTTCATGGCAGCCTGCAGCCCACCCTGCCCAGGCCAGGGGTCTCGGGGCGGGGAGGACCTTCCACCCGCAGGCCCAGGCCCCACGTGGCGTATCCTCTCCCTGGCACCGGCTCCTGGCTCCAGGTTGGCGGGTCATGCAGAGCCGGGCAGCCCCCAGCCTCGGAAGCCAAGACCTTGCAGCCCATTCTGAAGGTGTTTCCTTAGCCAGAAAAACTAGTCTTTCAGGGCAGTAGCATCAGTACAGAAAGTCAACATTCTTTTGTTGTTATTTTAAGATATTTATTTATGGATTTGGCCACGCCTTAGCTGAGAGACTCAGGATCTTTAGTCGTGGCACGTGAGCACTAGTTCCCCGGCCAGGGCTCGAACCCCAGCCCCCTGCATTGGGAGCAAAGAGTCGGAGCGGCTGGACCACCAGGGAAGTCCCAGAAAGTTATTAAAAATGACTTTAAAAAACACAGCAAAGCCTCAAATGCCATTAACAGGAGCACCTCTGGTTCAGACGTTTGGGGATGGGAAAATAAGCAGGGGAATCAGAGATCTAAGTGTGGGCTGTTTTTGTTTTTTCCGAAAGAACATCTTCTCCTTAACCAGGCTGAGAAGGACTTACAGATGGGATTCTCTAAGCTGCTTCAGGTGGTTCTGAATGCACATGCACATTTGTTTTTATGTAAAAATCAGACAAAACCTAACTTCCTACGATCAACAGTCACCTGTTTCTCCCACTTCGGGTGTAAAAAACACCGACTCAGCTGCATCAGAACAGCCTCCTGATGTCAGGAGTTCTCCTCCCAGAGCCGTCCCAGGAGGCGCTGTACCCACAAACACCGCAGAGCCCTGCCAGGCGGCCCCTTTAAGGACCATGAATTTCCCACCACCGTCAACTTCTCACATGCTCGAGTGGGTGTTTTCTCAGCATAACACGTGTAGCTGTTTATAGAAAGGCCTTCTGCAGGACATGCTCAGGAATTCTTCAACTTGGAGATTAAATGTTTCAAGCTCAGTTCACCAAACACCTGCTTTCAATCTTGACTCCATTCAGAGTTTCAGACCGAGTTTCCCATTTCTGGACACATTAGGAGGCTGCTGGTTCTCCTTGGGCAATGACTTGAGTTAACAAGTTTCAGAGAACCTGAGCAGTGCCAACAATACGAATGGGATGGGTAACTATACAAGTCTGATTTCTCCAAAATGTCTGAAAGTGTCTCTACAGCATCTGTGCTTTACCAGAGATGTTTGTGTATCTAAAGATTTCCAAGTTGAAATGGCTCTGAACTCCTGACTCCGTAGACTTCTGCTCCTCTATTAGATTCACCAGGTTCGTCTCAGTATCACACCTTAACAGCGAGTCCTTGATCTTCGCCATCTCAGAAATCTCCCCGCAGCCCAAAGGTGACTCCTTTCTTTACCAAAACGTGTCTGTTCACAGAGGGTGAAGCCAAAGAACTAACTCTACAGGATGCAAATACTACATCAAAAAGATTCAAAGGGCTTTCAGTCCTAATGAGCCTAAAATTTCAGTGTTTAGCTGTCCAGCCACCAGCCTGGGAGGCTTAAAGGACCACAAAGGGCTGCGTCCTGACAGTCCGCTGATCAGCAGAAGGGAGCCTGGAGGAGGACGTGGAAACACAGCTGGTCAACTGGTAGAACGTGTCCATCACTAGTCCCGAGGAGAAGCAGGGCCAGCCTCTCCCGAAGGGGCTTCAGGCACCAGTCCGCTTACTGACAGTAAGGCCAGGATGGCCCTGCAGGAGGAAAGGAGGGTCACTGGGCTGAGCTCAGTTTCCGCTCAGCCCCTGGCCACTGTAACTGCACAAAGCACACCCCCCAGGCTGGCAGACCGTCCAGGCCTGGAACCACGGGGGCTGGCCGGGCAAAGCTGGACTGCACACAGCTCACTGTTTATCAGGGCTGCCTGCTAAGCTACAGCACACACGGTGCCTCCTTTTAAACTACAAACCCGTGTCCCGTGACGTGAGCCAGAAATGCACACCAGTACCGTGATGTCGCACGAGAGCCAAACCTCCCGTTCCTGCCAAAGGCTGTTCCTCGCACTCCTGACAAGGTACACATGACACAGCTCACAACACCCTACGTGGCTCCAAGTGACACGCTCCTAAGAAACAAGCAACTGAGTGGGGGAATGAGAAAACTGAGCCAGAGAGCAGAAAAATGGAAACCTCATAAAATGATACACCAGGAGTCCAAAACAAACCCGCAAAAATTAAACGGGCAGCAGGCTCTGCATGGCTCAAACCCGCAGCATCGCCCAGGAAGCCCTCCCCCTGGTCAGGGCAGGAGGGGTACAGCAGGCAGGGGCGTGGCCAGGTGAGACACGCACAGCACACCTGCCGGGAGAAGGTTCCCCAGGCCCTGCAGCCGGATTCTGGATGACCACTGCCCACCACCCCCTGCTGCAGGACGGCTCCTGAGCCCGCAGAGAGCTGCCTGGTGTCCCCAGAGCTCGGCTGGCTTCCAGGTCCAATGGCCACACCCTGGCTGGGATCCTCAGTTAGATCTTGGAAGCGACCGGTCATCTTGCTTCATAAAGCCGAGGGTTATCAGGGGACATTTGTCCACACAGATGGCTGCATTTCCAAGCACTGCTCTGATGCACTGGACTGGGACACACACTTCACACAACATCCCCTGACCCGTGGGCCCCTCCTTGCCCAAACAGAAGAAAACCGAGTCCCTCTAGTCAAAGTCAGGGTCCTCAGCTGAGCTGAGCAGGACTTCTAGTTTTTGATCACTAGAGCCGGGTGAGATGTTGAAGCTATTACATTTTCAAGCACAGTGACCGTCACTTATCAAGTTGTGATACATATTACCGCAAAAATGCCACAGCTGCACTGTGGGAATTTAGCTTTGGGGATAAATGTGTGTGTTCGTTCCATTCGGGAAGTACACTCTTAAACACTTCCTCACACCCGTCAGTACTGCCCCTTCCTTTGAGACTTTTCAAAAACAAACCAAAAAAGAGCTATTTTAACGTCCTAACATTTCTTTGCAGAGTGTTTGCTATCAGTCTACAGTGAAAAGTTGGCACTTTATAAAAATAAGGTTGGCATTTAGAAGATTGCCAGTTCTAGAGCTTTGAAAGGCTATAACCACGTGCAGAAAGACTGCGCTAGTCACCATATTTTACAGGCTTTTGTAACCTGAGCCTTAGAAGAGCTATCCTCCAAGACTTTCAGGAGAGCAAATCCAGGTTTTCTTTCCTAACAGTTATACTTGACCAAATAGAACTCTCAGCTTACAGTTCCCAAACAGAACAGTTTGAAGTTTTTATATTATGAAACAAGTCATCTTAAAATTGTTTGAATTCCAAAATATAATTTTGAAAATCAGTAATGGTTTTTTAGGAATAAAATTTTTGCTGTACGTGGCCTCTTAAAAATCCATTTCTCATGTATTTTATTCTAGATTTAATGGGTTACCATTTTAAAAGATACAGGACAAGAGGGTCTCTATTTTGATCATAATATTGTGCTCCTAATTTAATTTTAATAATTAATAATCTAAAACAATCCAAACTAATGCATTGCTGCCATACAAACTAGCATTTCAAACTGTATTACAGGCCATATACACTATCACTACTTTTCAACTAAAATGTATTCATAAGAAAAATAGAAAATGTATTTATCTAGGTCTCATTATTATGCAGTAATGCACTTTCAAAAAGGAAGTGATATGCCAGACCCAATATCAGACATTGAATAAAAACGCTTAATTGTATTTGTATTTAGTAGCAGAAAAATTATGTAGTTCTAATAATTGCTTGAAAGTGAAAGTGTTAGTCACCCAGTTGTGTCCAACTCTTTGCTACCCCATGGACTATAGGCCGCCAGGCTCCTCTGTCCATGGGATTCTCCAGGCAAGAATACTGGAGTGGGTTGCCAGAGAGGGCTTCCCTGATAGCTCAGTTGGTCAAGAATCCACCTGCAATGCAGGAGACCCCAGTTCGATTCCTGGGTCGGGAAGATCCCCTAGAGAAGGGATAGACTATACCCACTGCAGTATTCTTGGGCTTCCCTTGTGGCTCAGCTGGTAAAGAATCTGCCTGCAATGAGGGAGACCTGAGTTCGATCCCTGCATTGGGAAGATCCCCTGGAGAAGGGAAAGGCTACCCACTCCAGTATTCTAGCCTGGAGAATTCCATGGACTGTATAATCCTTGGGGTCACAAAGAGTTGGACATGACTGAACGACTTTCACTTTCTCCAGAGGAAATTCTCAAGCCAGGGGTGGAACCCAGATGTCCTGCATTGCAGGCGATTTCTTTCCATCTGGGCCCCTTTATCATTATAAAGTTTTTTTTATAAGCACATGTGAATTAGGTCATCCACATGACCATTTTTTTTAGTCTGCTTTATTCCAACTGAAAATTGTATTTCATTAACTTCTGATGGCTTTCCACTCATAAATCAGTATTTAAATTTTTTCCATGATCAGTACCTTTGGCAAACACCACCATAGTCAGAAAGGATATTTTACAAACCAGAGTTCAAACTAAATATTTCTATAGCTTGAGACATCCCATTTTGAGGTATGGAAATATCTGGCAGTTTTTTGTAGCTTGATGTTAATTCCAAGGGGTGCCATAGTTCAGCTGTCTTGACTTTCTATTATTTCTTTTTTTCTTCTTTTTTTCCCCTGTGGCATAGGGGATCTTAGTTCCTCAGCCAGGGATCAAACCCTCATTCCCTGTATTCTTAACCACTGGGCCACCAGGGAAGTCCCTCTGCTATTAGAAGAAGCAGATGGATTCCCCTCCCCAGTATAGGAATAATTGTACTTATTTGGTGTCTTAGTGTTTATTGTAATCAACCAAGATTACCAAGAGTAATGCAACCAGTTTTACCTTCACCCAAAGGAGGTTTATGTCAAGTGACAAATTTTTACTAAAAGTTTAACTGCTTTGTTAAGTATAACTCTCAACATACAGTTAAAAAAAAAAATACTACTTCTCTAGAGCAGGGGTTGGCAGAGTTTCTATAACGGGCCAGACAGTAAGTATTTTAGAGTTTGCCATGTGGTCTCTGTTGCATCTACTCAGCTCTGCACTTGTAGCAGGAAAGTGATCGTGAATAACATATATGTGAATGTGCATGGCTGTGTTCCTACAAACCTGTACTGACAGGCACTGAAATCTGAATTTTGTCCACTTCTTTTGTGTCACATAGTATTCTTCTTTTGAATTCTTCCAACTATTTAAGAATGTAGAAGACATTCTTAGCTCTCAGGACCTTCAAGAACAGCCTTCAGGGCTGCATCTGGCCCATGGGCTGTAGGTTGCCTACCCTGGTTCTTAGAGAGCAGCAGTGAAACCACCGCTCCCTGAAGATCAGCATTGCAAAACGGAGCTGACTATACTAGCCATGTGCCTGAACACGTGAAAACCAAAGACAGATTACCAAGGGATGACCGAGGTTTGAAGTTGAGTCCTCAGGAGGCTCACCAGCCCTGGTCATGCATGGCCACCTTCTCCTGGCATCCACGGCCATCAGCAGTGAATGAAGACGGCCAGCCAGACTGGTGCCCACAGTCGTAGCCTGTGCAAGGTGCCCAGTGGGTTCAGAGCAGGAGCTTCTTGGTGGGCAGGCTTCATCCTTCAAGTCACCACTCCCCACTGTGGCTCCAGGAGGCACAGAAAGCCCTTTCCTTCCTTTGTCTCCCGCTGTGGAGTCCAACCACTGAGAGTCCAGCTTCTCTGACTGCTGATGGCCCAGAAGTCCAGCAGCGACCATGTGCTTTGCCTGTACAAAGGGGCTGGAGGCCAGGGACCGGCTCTGGCGGCTCACAGCCAAGGCCTGACAATCGCTCTGGCATTTCAACCCACCAAGCATCTTGTTCTGCCCCGGGAAAGAACGACTTCTACAAAACATTTTTAAGAACACTCTGGCCCACTATGGAAAATCTAGGCCCTTTTCACATCAGAGAGGAGGGATGGAACAAGGGAAATTTGAAAATACTGTGCTTTGATTATTTTAAAGTGCAGCAGCACCCGCTGAAGATGGGCTGACTGCCAAGGCCTCCCAAACTGCCAGGAGCTGAAATATCAAATAGCAGGCATGCACGTGGCCTTAAATTTTCAAAAGGATATCTGTATGCAAGCGCTAACACTTCCCAGACCCCAATGAAGAGAAAAGGCAGTGACGACACGAAGGCTCCCGCGGACCTGCTATCCATGCCGGCCCTCGGCGCGATGCTTCCACCTCTCCCTGAGAGCCGAGGGGGTGTCCACAGCTAAAAACAAATCCCAAAGGTTTGCAGCCTTGCTCAGGAGTCTTTTTTATTTTCTTGGAGAAAGTCACTGCTCGGAATCCTGAGGATTTTTTCCCATTCTATGCGGGGCGAGAATTCCAAAGAGAAGGCAGGGCGCTTGGCCCGGGCTCCGTGCTTGCTGGCAGGATCTGTCTGGGTGCCAAGGAACGAGCTTGCAGTGAGGGACTCCCTCTCCCTGGGGGGATGATGCCCGGCTGCCTGGGCCCCGCGCGCCATCGGCCCAGCCCCGCGGGCTCAGAGCGCGTCGGCCGGGCGCCCCGAGCGCAGCGTGTAGTTGGCCCCCGCGTTGTTGTCCCAGTACTCGCCCTGGGCGCAGCGGTAGCAGATGGCGAAGTGGACGGCGAGGCCTGGTGCGTCCGCGTCCTCCCCCTCCTTGGGCAGCAGGCCCGGGGGCAGGGACAGCGCGAAGTGGAAGCGCTCAGCGCCCGGCTCCTCCTCGGTGTCCCCGGGCTCCCCCGACGGCGCGTCGGGCATCCTGGGTTCAGGCCGCAGCTCGGCCGGCACGTCCAGGAAGGAGCGCCACTCGGTAAAGGTGTAGCGCACGGCTACGGTGCGCGGCCCGGGGCAGCCCAGCACCCGGCCCGAGCCGGTCACCTCCGTGCCGCCGGGCGCCGCGCACTGCACGCGCTCCAGGCACACGCGCTGTCTCCGCAGGCGCGCGGCCGCCGCGCTCGGCCCGGGCAGCTCGAAGAGGGGCTGCAGCCCCGGCGGCGGCGCGCGGGGGGGCGCGGCCACCACCGTGGCCAGCAGGCCCGGGAGCAGCTCCAGGTCCTCGGCGCGCTCCCGGAAGCTGCGCAGGCGGGAGAGCACGGCGGGCGGCACCTGCGGCTCCTCGGCCTCGCTGAAGTGCTTCACGCGGGCCAGGCTCAGCCCCAGCGCGTCCGCAAACTGTACCCGCTTCTTGCACTTGGCGCAGCAGTCGCCCGGACCGAGAGGCGCGTCCTCGGCCGCCTCGCCGCCCTCCGGCCCCGGGTCAGGCGGCTGGCGCCGCCGCAGGAACTGGGCCGCCTGCAGGATCGGATCGGCGGGCAGCGAGAAGGAGCGCGCGCGGCGGCGGCTCTCCAGCCGCGCCTCCTGCTCCCCGGGGCTGGCCCGCTCCTGCGAGGACCCGCGCTCGGCGTCGGGGCCCGGGGCCGCCGCCGCGCAGCCGCCCTCCGTGAGGGGCCCTCCCGCTGCGGGCGGCTCCTCGGCTGCGCGGGGCTCTTCCGGGGGCGCGGGTCCCGGCGCTTCCGAACTTAGCAGCACCCCCCAGGGCTCCATGACGCCCTGGCCCGGGACCTGTCCTCGGGACACTTGACGCCTGGGGAGGTGCACAGAGAGCGCAGCGCCCGCCTCGGGCCGGGAGGAGAAGGCAGTTCCAGTCGGGAGGCTCGGGGGTTTTGGCCGCGCTGCCCGAGTCGGGGTGGGAGGAGGGGGCGGGCCGGGCGCGGCCGCACGGACCGGAGCCGGCTCGTGGCGGGGGAGGGCCCGGGAGGCGCGGAGTCCGGGCGGGCGGGGTCCCGGGGCTCCCGGGTTTACCCAGTCCTGCCCCCGAGCTCCGGAGTGAGCGCGCGCTCAGCTCGGTCGTCCTCACCGCGAGGTCGGCCCCGCGGGTCCGGACGGGTCCGCCCTCCTGAGGATCGCGGCGCGGACTCCCGCGCGCCGTCGCACCGGCCGAGGAGCCGCAAAACTGCGGAAAACTCGCCGGCGGGGCAGCTGGGCGGCGGCGGGCCTCGCTGATTGGCTCTTCCTTCCTCCCCAAGTTCCAGGCGCTCGGAAGCGGGCCCGGTCCGGCGCGATCGCCCCACGGGCGCCGGGTGGACCCGGACCAGGCCCGGGCCAGAGACTGTGCTGGGCCGGGGACCGGGCGGGGGCCGCTTCCGAGCGCCTCCGGAGGCCATTCGCGCGGGGCCCGGGCGCACGTCCCGCCCCGCCCCTCTCCCCGCCCGCCGCGCTCGGCCGGAGCGGGGGGACCCTGGTCACAACCCGGCTGCCTGGAGCGGGACCCGCCGCGCGTCCGGGCCTTCCGAGGGGGGTGCTGCCCAAAGCGCCCTCTGGATGGTTTCGCTTTGTTTCCTTTTTAAGGCTAACTTTAGCTGCCTGTAGGTCGCAGTTTCTCAAGCATCTGCTCGCGTCCCTATCACCTGGTCGGGGTGTGCGAGCTCAGGACTGGGCCCCACCCTAGGGTTTCAGTCTGTAGGCCCGGGGTGGGGCCCCAAAATACTTCCCGCAGGAACATGTGGAGGCTCCTTCGTGGCCTCCCACGCCAGCGTGGAACGCCTTGATTGCCTCTCAACCTGGGGACTTACAAGAGGCCCCAGACATACCTGGCGCGTCTACCTATTGGAACAAAGACAAGATTTGGGGAAGAGCATTGTTTTTACATTTACCTAAACGCTGACATAGGGCTTCCCTCATAGCTCAGTTGGTAAATCATCTGCCTGCAATCCAGGAGAGTTGGGTTTGAATCCTGTGTCAGGAAGATCCCCTGGAGAAGGAGATGGCAACCCACTCCAGTACTCATGCCTGGAGAATCCCATGGTCAGAGGAGCCTGGCAGGCTACAGTCCACGGATCGCAAGAGTCGGACACGACTTAGCAACCAAACCACCACCACCACCACCAAACGCTGACATGCTAGGGAGTAAAATACAAAATCTGCAAACTATCTTAAAGATCAGATAGACCTTCTCAGAGACTTCGAGTCTGTGGAGACCTCCTGGGCTCCTGCTTCATCAGGCGCCCCCCCACCCCGAACCCTTCCCCCACCTCCCCACCCCACCCTCCCACTCCCCCAGACCCCACCCCACCCCCACTCCAGGGCGGGACAAGAGGAAGGGGGAACTAAAGGAGGCCTGGCTGTCAGGGCCTGTGGGCTGGTCCAGCTGCCCTGTCCCACTCTTTGGTGGCAACGCGGGATGCTCTGGTATATGGGGGGAGACCACGTTTAACCAGAAAGTCACTGGAGTAGATAGAGTCAGCCCCTGTGGCAGATGCTAAGGAGACGGTCCGACCCCATCAGGGAGGCCGGGGAACCTCGGTAAGGGCGGAGAGTGGGGTTAACAGGAGGGCCGCTGGGGGGAACATTTCAGCCATATCGGGGGTCAGGGGGCACCTACAAGAGTGGCTGCAGGCGGGGTCCCCTTCCAGGATCCTTAAGGCAGCCTCTGACTACGGTAGCGGCCTGGGCCTGGCTGCCCAACACCAGGCCCCTGTGTTCCTGTCTCACCCCTCCTCCACACGGCCCCTCCCCGGGGAGGCTGACCCCTCTCTCCTCCAGAGCAGCACCTGTCTCATCCAGGAGGAACCCCCTCCCTGCCCAGACGGGCTCAGAAATGAGTGAGTGACCCAGTAGGATGTGAGAGGGACGTCTGAGAGGCAACATCCGAGGGGAGTGTCCTTTCTCCCCAGAGGAGATGGACGCTGATGTCACGGCCACCTTGCCACTGTCAGTGGTACAGTTCCCGAGCGTGGGAAATGCAGGGCCCTGTAGGCCATCATGTGCTCCAGCTGCTAAGGGGATGTTTCTAGAGAAGGCTGCTGGCATTCTGAGCGGGACAGTTCTTTGTTGTGACTGTCTACTGCAAACTAAGGGCTTTCACTTCCAGGAGGCCCACCCTCCAAATGTTGATAGCAGCCCCAGGAATCGTACCCCAGTTTGCAGACACCCCAGCTGCATGGAGTGAAATGCAACCTTCTGGTTCAGTTAGCGTGATGGAGCTTCCTGCCGCTTGTAGACCAGTGTCCTAACAGGAAGGCATTTTTATTCATTTGTTTAGCTGCACTGGGTCTCCATTGTGGCGCGTGGGATCTTCCGTTGTGGCATGTGTTAGACCAGGGGGTCTAACCTGGCCGCCTGCATTGGGAGTTCACTTCTGCAAACCCACAGCATCATTGCCTGCTTCCCTGGGATGGCCTCTTACCAAGTCCTGCCCTGGCTCGTTCTGACTTGTTTCCAAGTTTTGTCTCCAATTAGCACATCTCTGCTTGCAGAGCAGGGACTGTGTCTAATTGGTCTTTCTTACTTTGCCAGGGTGTAGAATTGGAGGCTTGGTCTGAACTAAAGACCCAGGAGACAGGATAGCCAAGTTTAAATTTCAGTACCACCTTTTCTGCAAGTTCCGTGACCTCTCTGAGCTGTGGTCTCCTCACCTGTAAAGGGTGACAATGTACCCACGCACTTGAAGAGGCAGACCTTGTGAAATGCTTTGCAAGAAGCCCACCATGTGGGTGCACAGTAATTGTTTTCTGTTATTACCTGCCAGCACAGTGTGTTCATTCATTAATTCACTGTATGTTTATTGCATGCCTGCTCCGTGCCAGACAGACACTCCTAGATGCTGGGAACACAGCAGTCAAAAAATGCAAGTCTCTGCCTCCTGGGAGCTCACATTCTAGTGTCAGGATGGGAGAGAAACAACACACACATGAAGGAAGTATGCAGCATCCCTGTGATGATGCCTGTGGGAAAGATGGGCCTCCCTGGTGCTTTAGTGGTAAAGAATCTACCGGCCAGTGCAGGAGGCTCAAGTTCAATCCCTGGGCCAGGAAGATCCCCTGGAGAGGGAAATGGCAATCCACTCCAATATTCTTGCTTGGGAAATCCCATGGGCAGATGAGCCTGGCGAGCTACAGTCCATGGGGTGGCCAAGAGTTGGGACACGACTAAGCGACTAAACAACGATAGGAAATACAAAGTTCTACACATAGTAGAGACTTGCTAGACGAGTGGACTCTCTTTCTCTCACCTCTCTCCCACCCCCCACTTTCTGTCAGTCCCAGCATCCCGTTTCCAATGAGATTGTATAATGTGGGGCCCAAACTCTGGAGACAGGCCGGGTAGATGTCCCGCACCACGCGTAGGCCTGGAAAGGACGCTGCACCTGTGAGAGGAGCCCACACGCCATCCTGCCCCTGACCTGGGGGACACCCGCAGGTGGTCTGAGGCGTGCCTTCCTCCTGGGAGCAGACGATTGTTCTCCCAAGTTTGCATTCCTCGGGGGATCGATGCTCACTGCCCTGTGAAGTCAGGACAGTAAACAGTGGACCGGCCCATGTGGGGTGAGGGGTTGGGAGGCGTGGGCTGGACCAAGTTTCTGACCCCAGGCGCCGGCCTCCAGCCATGTGGCCTGGCCTCGTGTTCCTGCCGCAGAAACTGTTTACCTCTCCTCCGCTCCCTCCAGACTCGGACGTCCCGGAGTCCAGCATGGACCTCCCCCGAGTGTGGGCCAAGAGACAACATCACCACGGGACAGACACCCGCTTGTCAACAGAGGAAGACCAAAGGCCCGAGGTCGGAAGGCAGGAGCCCAAGCCTAGAGCAAAGTGGAAGATGGGGACATGGATCTTTTTCAAAGGGAAAAATGAGGCTTAGAGCGTATGCTTACACTGTGATCAATGTAGGGTTCTCCTGAGATGTTAAATGTATGAAAGTCAATTTATTCCTGCAACCTTCCCATAGCTAAGCATGAGCATATTAGTTCATACAAATTTTAAACCTTGATACTACATATTAATATTTAATAATTATATGAGTCCATGATTTTGATAGTTAAGCTTCCTCAACACAGATCATTTGCTACAAATTGTCACTGGATTTATTTTAATAGCGCTTCCTTTGTCTGTATCATTTCTGTAAATTTGGAAGACACGTCCAGAACCTCACAGCTCTGTTCCTGGAACTTGATCCCACGCTGTCACATGTACATGCATGTTCCGCTGAAGTCCTGTTTGTAACAGGAAGACACCAGAAACATCTTACAAGCGGAACAGATTCAAAACACCGTGTCTGTCTGTAATTTATGTCATTGGCACAAGGGTTGAGGTAACTCGTGAGTACGCACTCACATGAAATAATCCCCGAGAACCAGACTTAAGAAGAAGACAGACAGGTCCAGAGCTGTGAGAACCGGGAGCTTCTCTTGGTTCAGTACAAGGGGAGGAGTCTGCTTGTTACACGAACAGACGATTTCTCGAAGGAAGGGACGGATAACACCTGTGCCTCAGCAGACAGGTTAGGGGGCCAGTGAAGTGAAGTGAAGTGTTAGTTGCTCAATTGTGCCCGTCTCTTTGTGACCCCATGGACTGCAGCCCACCAGGATCCTCTGTCCATGGGATTTTCCAGGCAAAGATACTAGAGTGGGTTGCCATTTCCTCCTCCAAGGGATCTTCCCGACCCAGGGATCAAACCTGGGTCTCCTGCACTGCAGGCAGATTCTTTACCAACTAAGGTACAAGGGAAGCCCTCCCCTCTCGTCAGGTCCTACCTCCGTCACGGGCTGTTGTTACTTTCCCGATGAAAAACAGTTAATGAAAAGTCAAGGAAAACCAGGTGAAAGCAGGAATTTTTACCTTGAATAAACCTGAAAGAAATTAAAGTAGACAAAAAGGAAAACAAACAGCAGACATTAAAGCAATTTGATATACTCAAATAGTGCGGAGACACGGAACTGTAAGACTAAGTATAACACGATAAAACAAGAGTAATAACAGGACTTCCCTGCTGGCTTCCCTGGTGGCTCAGGCAGTAAAGAATCTGCCTGCTGATGTAAGAGGCACGGGTTTGATCCCTGGACTGGGAAGCTCCCACGTGCCGTGGAGCAGCTAAGCCCATGAGCCACAACTGCTGAGCCTGCGCTCTGGAGCCCGGAGCCACAACTGCTGAAGCCCCCCAGCCCTAGAGCCTGTGCTCTGCAGCAAGAGAAGCCACCCCAGTGAGAAGTCTGCAGCCCTCAACTAGAGAGTAACCCCACTGGCTACACCTAGAAAAAGCCCCTGTAGCATAGAAACATTGATGCTTTTCAACTGTGGTGTTGGAGAAGACTCTTGAGAGTCCCTTGGACTGCAAGGAGATCCAACCAGTCCATCCTAAAGGAGATCAGTCCTGAATATTCATTGGAAGGACTGATGTTGAAGCTGAAACTCCAATACTCTGGCCACCTGATTCGAAGAGCTGACTCATTTGAAAAGACCCTGATGCTGGGAAAGACTGAAGGTGGGAGGAGAAGGGGATGACAGAGGATGACATGGTTGGATGGCATCACCAACTCAATGGACATGAGTTTGAGTAAACTCCGGGAGTTGGTGATGGACAGGGAGGCCTGGTGTGCTGCAGTGCATGGGGTCACAAAGAGTCGGACACGACTGAGCAACTGAACTGAACTGAACTGAGCATAGAAGACCCAGCACAGCCAATAAATAAACATTTTTTTTTTAAAGAAAAAAATTATAACAGTAACAGACTGAGACAGAGAGAGGAAGAGGTAACAGCTGGAGGCAGACAGCTCACAGTCCGCAGTGTAGGCCACAGCTTGGACCCGGGGTGCCCACGTGTCCCCCGCCCGGGGATGCCTGGAAGCTGAGCTATTCAGAGCCCCGGCAAGGCCCAGAAACAGAAAAAGATGAGGCCAGGGGGAGTCCAGGCTGGGGACAGGACCTCGTCCAGGCCAACTCTCCCTGGCCCCGGGGCTGGGCTGGGGGAACAGGGCTGAGTGTAGGGTGTAAACTAAAGGCTGGGTCCTTATACTGCATCCCCACGGAGGCTTGCGAATTATCGGTCTGGGCAGAGAGCTGGCAGCATCTGAGGCCATTCTTGCAAGACCTGTTTCCAGTGGTGACCCCGTGGGGCCAAGAGAAGTGTGGCTCCAGGCTTCTGCCTGGACTCCGGCCTCCTCCGCCCTCCAGGCAGAGAGCCCAGTAGGACTCTTCAGGGGCATGAACTCCGAGGCAGACCTGGACCTTGGGAAACTGGAACGACAATAGAGGAGTCTTGGGGCTTCCTTGGTGGCCCAGTGGCTGAGACTCCACACTCCAGTGCAGGGATCCCATGCTTGACCCCCGGTCAGGGGACTACATCCCTTGTGCTGCAGCCAAGACCCCATGCAGCCAAATAAGTAAATAAGTATTTTTCGAAAAGGAGTCATAAGTGCATTGGAGCCTAATATAGAGGAGCAAGTCCCCTGAAACCTCTGAACGAAGATGAAGAGGGCGTCAGGCATAGCCCCTGGGTCTCCCCCACCAACCTCTTTGGTCCCAAGGTTGGGACAGAGGGTAAACGGGGAGGTGCGGGGAGGCTGGGGAGGCTGGAGCTGCCCCTTTGGGTTAAAGCACGTGCCAGGCTCTCAGTTACTGCGGGCTGGACAGCAGGGTCACTGAGCATTCAGCTCCTGGGATGTTATGTCAAAAGTATTTTCAGAGCGAAATTAAGACATCACTTGCCTTTTCCACTTTGAAGACATCTGCACTGCACAAAAGCAGTGGTGAGTAAAACCGTGCCCACGTCATTTAAGAATATCCTGGCTAAACCATTGAAAATTATACACTCTATTAAGTCTCAACACGGAGTACCGGACCTTAATATCCTACGTGACAAAATGGGCCACCTGCATAACGTGCTTCTACTCCTGACGCGCGATGACTGCTCTGGGGAAGGGCACCCAGGGGATTGTCATGAGCTGAGCCAGAAGCTTTTTTTTTTTTTTTCATGAAACACCATTTTTACTTAAAGAAATGATGAATAAACCATGGACATTCACATTCGGGTGTGGAGTAGACATTTTCCTTAAAATTACTGAAACGAATCTCTGACTTCAAGGGAAGCAACTGAAAGAATGCGTTGCCAATCCTGAAATCTGAACTTTGAAGGAAAAATGGTAACTTGAAATGCCTTCATCTACCGTGGGACTGACAGCTTCCCAGCACTGAGAGGCTTCTCTGATGGGATCAGCAGTGCAGCAAATGGAAATTTTGATAGTGCATGCTGACAGACCGCCAGGTTTGGGAGATCTGCATTTCTTAGTAAATCCTAATTTTCCAAACAGGCCGTGTATGATGTCACATGTGGGGGCCACTGTGTATAAAACAGACAAACTTCAACAGAAATACTTATAACGGAAAAGAGTCTGAAAAAGAATAGATAGATAGATCTGAGTCATTTTGCTGTACATCTGAAACTAACAAGCATTATAAATTAACTGTACTTCAATTTTTTAAATGGTTTAAAAAAATCTTTTTAATTATCCTTGAAGGGCATCTCTGTGCTGGAGGTCAACCAGAGGGGTAAACTTGAGGTCTTCTCAGGCCTCTTCTGAGCCTACACCCTTGCCAAGGTATGTGCTGTGACTTTTTGATTGTTTTGTATATATGGTTTCTTTTGAATGTTTTAATCTCTTAATGTCTGACTTCCAAAAAGGGAAAAAGAAAAATTTAAAGGAGGGAAAAAAACAGAACCTAAAAACAAGCACCAGTTCTTTTTTTTTAAGATTTTTAAAAAATTTATTTGGCTGCACCGGATCGTAGTTGCTACACTCAAGATTTTCCGTCTTCCTTGGAGCGGCCAGGATCTTTAGTAGCAGCGTACAATCTCTAGTTGTTAATCTTTGGTTATAGTTGTTCAGTCTCCAAGTCTTGTCTGACTCTTCGAGACCCAGTGGACTGCAACACACCAGGCTTCCCTGTCCTTCACCATCTCTCGGAGTTTGCCCGAGTTCGTGTCCATTGAGTTGGTGATGCCATCCAACCATCTCATCCTCTGTCACCCTCTTTTCCTCCTGCCTTCACTCTTTCCCAGTATCAGGGTCTTTTCCAATGAGTCAGCTATTCGCATCAGGAGGCCAGAGTATAATCTAGTTCTCTAACCAGGGATCCAACCCTGGCTCCCTGCGTTGAGTCTCAGCCTCTGGACCACCAAGGAAGTCCCAGGCAGCAGCTCTTGAAATTTTCTGGAAGTTGTTTCCACTGGAAGAGGCAGGGTATGTAACAAGGGTGGTGAAGGTTGCAAAAATGCTGACCTTCTCTGGGTCTGTGGGCTTCCCTTGTGGCTCAGCTGGTATAGAATCTGCCTGCAATGCGGGAGACCTGGGTTTGATCACTGGGTTGGAAAGATCCCCCGGAGAAGGGAAAGGCTACCCACTCCCATATTCTGGCCTGGAGAATTCCATGGACTCATGGTCCATGGAGTCGCAAAGAGCTAGACATGACTGAGTTTCGCTTTCGCTTTCTCTGGGTCTGCACCTTTGTGATCCGAGTAGGAACCAGTGGACAGAGCACAGAGCCCTGTTAATGGAGGGCGGGGTCCTTCTTGCCTCCCGGGCTCCTGCCTGGGGGCAGTGGTGGGGGTGAGTGTTGGGGCGGTAGGGAATGCTGCTGTGATAGGAGCTGAAATTGACCAAACTTGATAGGTATGAGAAATGGTCATAAAGTGTGGTTTTCAGCCACTGGTTTCTTCCTTTATAATTTTATTACTTTGTTGTTGTTGTTTAAAAAAATTGTATTAAGGTAGCAATGGTTTACAACATTTTGAAAGTGAAAGTCGCTCAGTCGTGTCCAGCTCTTTGCGACCCTACGGACTATACAGTTCACTGAAGTCTCCAGGCCAGAATAGTGGAGTGGGTTGCCTTTCCCTTCTCCCGAGGATCTTCCCAACCCAGGGATGGAACCCAGGTCTCCCGCATTGCAGGCAGATTCTTTACCAGCCAAGCTACCAGGGAAGCCCAAGAATACTGGACACTTTATACATGTCCAAATTTTTTTCTTTAAAAAAATGATGGTAAAAGAAGACTTACATGAACGAACTTGCCATCTTAGTGTCTTTAAACTGTGCGGTTCAGTGGCATCAAGAACACCCACAGTGCTGTGCACCATCACCAGCTGGACGCCTGCCATCTTCCCAAACTGAAACTCTTCATTCATGAAACAGTCACTCCTCCTTCTGCCCACTCCCCAGCCCCTGACAACAGCCATTCTACTTTCTGCGTCCATGAATCCGATGAATCTAGGTGCTTCATATAAGTGGAATCATGCTATGTCAGGCTTTTTTCACTCAGGATAATATCTTCAATGTTTATCCACGCTGTAGCCCATGTCAGAATGTCCTTCCTTTTAAAGGCTGCATAATATTCCAGTGTGTGTTTATGCCATGGCTTGTTTATCCGCGCATCCTCTGATGGACCCTAGAGGTAGACAGACAACTGGTTCATTGAGCTGAGGTTAGACCTCACTGCTGAAATCGTTGGGGGATGACGGTTACTGAAGCAGAGAAGTATACGCCTGTGTCAGAGCATGGGGTTCACTGACTTACTGCCACTGGGACCTCCACTCTGCAGGCTGTGATACAGGCTGTGGGGGTTGAGGGACAAGAGAGATGAAGAAATACAGCTTCTCATAGATGTCTTCCTGGGTTTTAAGGGAAAAAAGTTTCCTCTTTAAATCTTCCTCCCAGTCTGGACCACTTTCAATCCTGCTTTTATGTGGTTGTTGTTCAGTCGCCCAATCGTGTCTGACTCTGCCACCCCACGGATTGCAGATTAGGCTTCCTTGGCCTTCAGTATCTCCCAGAGTTTGCTCAAACTCATGTCCATTGAGTCGGTGATGCCATCCAACCATCTCATCCTCTGTCGTCCCCTTCTCCTCCTGCCCCCAATCCTTCCCAGCATCAGGGTCTTTTCCAATGAGTTGGCTGTTCACATCATGTGGCCAACGTATTGGAGCTTCAGCTTCAGAATCAGTGCTTCCAGTGAATATTCAGGGTTGTTTTCCTTTAGGATGGACTGGTTTCATCTCCTTGCTGTCCAAGGGACTCTCAAGAGTCTTCTCCAACACCACAGCTCAAAAGCATCAATTCTTTGACGCTAAGCCTTCTTTATGGTCCAACTCTCACATCCATATATGACTACTAAAAAAACCATAGCCTTGACTAGATGGACCTTTGTCGGCAAAATGACGTCTCTGCTTTTTAGTATGTTGTCTAGCTTTGTTGTAGCTTTTCTTCCAAGGAGTAAGCATCTTTTAATATTATGGCTGCAGTCACTGTCCGCATTGATTTTGGAGCCCAAGAAAATAAAATCTGTCAGTTTCCACTTTTTCTCCATCTCTTGCCACAAGGTGATGGGACCGGATGCCCGGATCTCAGTTTTCTGGATGTTGAGTTTTAAGCCAGCACTTTTATGTTAGGCTCTTACTTCTTGGAAGGTAATGCCATGCCAGGCCACATGGGGACCCCGTGTTTATAAGGACCACATTGAACTGAGATGTGTGTTTTCATAAACTCTATCCAGGGACAAACTGGCTGCTACCCAGTTTTTATGGAAAAGCGGACAAAGCATCCCTGGCTTTCATGTTGTGGGAGGAGAGAAGGCTGGCATGGAATGCTCAGATTTCTTCTCCTTCCTGACCATCCTGTCTGATCTCAGGCTCCAAGGAAAGTGGGCACTGTTTTCTGAGCAAACATCTACATGACGCCAAACAAACTGGACGGAACGTCAACAGCTAGCAGACAGTGGTTTGGCCTCTGGATTGCAGAATGACCAGCAGGGGTGGCTTGGCTGTGTTCTCTGCTTTATCCTACAGCCTTTTCTCCCTTCGCTTGTGTTCAATTAAGACTTAAGACTTAATTGTCTTAAGACCGTTTCAGGTTTAAGAAGGGGAACCAGGGCTCTCAGCCAGAGTGATCTTGGCTTCTCTGTTTTGGAAAGCAGCAACGTCATGCCCAGTGTCACTTTTGGCAGACAGGTCAGCCAATGGATAACTTCGGGACAGGGGGCCTCATGCTGGAGGCAATGCAAAGGGAAAGAAAAGCGTGCTGCCGTGGAAACAGCGCGGCTCCCCCACACCCACACCCCGCGGTAGTCCAAAATCGCAGTCCTAGCAGTCTGCTGCTTTTTATTTTTAACTCTGAGGGCATGGATTAGAGCCTTCAGTTCTGTCCCCAGAGGTTCCGGTCTGAGCCCGGACTCAGCAGACAGACATGCTTCCTCCCGGCGGCAACACAGCTCCTTAACTGGCTTGAAAACTGGCAGCCGGACCCCAGCAGCTGCTGCTCCCAGGCTGGTTGGGCAGAGCCCCTCTGGGCTCTCACACGCACCCCCTCTGTTCCTTCTAGTGGAGTTCATTCCTGGGGCCCCTCCCCCAGCTTCCCTCGCAGCCTCGTCACGTGGCCGCTGCATGCGGACAGTCTGGGGCCAGCACTTCCTGCCTGCGCCTGCAGGCAAGTCCTCTGCAAGGGTCCCCTGGTCCCTCTGCCCCCCGGACCCCGACGGGCAGCCCCAGTCTGTTACCACCTCGGACAGAACGCTTGCGGCCGACTTTCTCTAGAGTGTTTGTCCATCTGTCTTTTAACTGGTCCTTCTCCTGCCTCTGGGGGCTTCCCGTGGGCTTCCTGGGTAGCTCAGTTGGTAAAGAATCTGCCTGCAATGCTGGAGACTTGGGTTTGATCCCTGGGTCGGGAAGATCCTCTGGAGAAGGATATGGCAACCCACTCCAGTGTTCTTGCCTGGAGAAAGAATCCCATGGACAGAGGAGCCTGGTGGACTACAGTCCATGGGGTCGCAAGAGTCAGACACAACTTACCCCTTTCTTTCTGTCTCTTTCTTTCTTTCCTTCTTTCCTTCTTTCTTCCCTCCCTCCCTCCTTCTTTCTTTTCTTTCTTTCTTTCTTTCTCTCTCTCTCTCTTTCTCTCTCTTTCTCTCTTTCTTTCTTTTCTTTCTCTGGCCCCAGAGTTCCTTGCTGGGCTCACCGCCCGGCCTGGCCCCAGGCGTCCGACCTGGGAGGCTGGGGTGCACTGGGCCCCCGCATGGGTAGGAGCAGCGAGAGCTTGGGTTGCCTTGGCCTCGGTTTCCCCTTCTGCCGATGAAAAGGGTTTGATTCAATCAATTTGTTCTCAAATTCTGGTTTTCTTTCAATGGTTTTATTCAAACTGTTGACTAAAAAAATATAGTCACAACCCCAAAGGAGAGTTATTTGGTGTCAATGTTTAGAACTCCAAGCCCAGGAGACAGCATCTCAGTATCTCTGAGAAAACTGCTCCAAGGAGGTGGGTCGGGGAGTCGGGCTATATACAAGTTGACAACAAAGGGAGCAGGAGTCTGAACATCAGTGATCAGATATCAAATTAAAGGAATTTAGTGTCCTGTGTATGGGACGATGCAAGCCTCTGGGCTCACTGAATCCATTCCTTTCACATGCACCTCAGCTGCCTGGGGCCAAATCCTGTTTCCAGTTCACCTTAAGGACTGGCAGACGTTGCGGGCGGCTCCTTGGCTCCTTCGTGCACTCCCCCAGCTCCTCAGCAACCTCCTTGTGGTGGGGGTGGGGGTAGGGGGTGGCAGCAGCCGCTAGATCGAAGTTTGGGAGCCCTCATTTACACTTGGAGACCAGAAATCCCTGATGGCTGTGGCATTTCTTGTTGATTGATACGGCAGGAGATACTTTTGTCTCACAAAACAAAAACACACCCTACGGAGCCTTGTCCACTGAGCTCCATGCCCTGCATGCCCGGCAGACCTCGCTCCCAGGGGATCACCAGATGCGACTCTCCCCGAGGCCCCTTTCAGCTCTTAGCAGGCTGGGCTCCTGCGGCTGGAACTTTCAGGCAAGACCCCAGGGGAGGCGGCGGATGTAATGGGGCGGCATGGCCGCTCCTGTCTGAGCTCCAGAGCAGAGGCTCAGGGGACAGGAAAGAAGCACAGATGGCAACTGCACATGCTGCGGGCCCGGAGCCTCGAGCCTCAGTTTACCTAAAATCGAGTTGGGGAAACAACTCCGGGGGTGTTTGCACCCACCCAGGCCCACCCTGAGTGGTGAGGTTGGAGTGGTAGGCCCCACTGAGGTTTTTGCTGTTTGTTTGCTTTTTTTTCCAGTGCAGTGGGAAGTTATGGAAAGGTTTTAAATACAGGCTCAGCATGATCTGATTTACACACCTGAAAGATTTACATTTTTGAAAGACTCTAGGACTTCCCTAGTGGTTCAGGGGTTAAGACTCCTCACTCCCAATTCCAGGGCCTGGGTTCAACCCCCGGTTGGGGAAGTAAATCCCACATGCCTCGCAGCATGGCCCCCCAAAAATTTTTTTAGTAAATTAAAAGACTCTAGTGTTAGGTTGAAGAGTAGATTGGGAGGATAAAGCCTAATGGAGGAAAAACTGGAAATGTCTGAGCTTATTCACTAGTCTTACTGAGAGATGACAGGATACCCAAGAGAAGGGAACCTCTGTCCACACAGAACCTGGCACAGGAATGTCCAAGCAGCACCGATCATAGTAGCCCCCGGTGGAAGCACCCCTGATGGCCACCTGCTGACCCGCGGATAAACACTATGTGGGTTATCCATGAACGGAAACCTCAGTCACACAGAGTCGGGAGACCAGCAGGGGGAGCTCTCACCCCTGCAAGGCCAGCGCGCACACGTGGAAGGCGCCGACAGTCTGGTGAGGACCAGCCAATGAGAAGCTGGGGGCTCCGTCTACTAAGGCCGCGCACCTTCCTCTTCCCTCTACGAAAGCTGCTTTCCCTGCCTGCAGTGGCCTGCGCATGGCCACTAGGCTTGAAACTTGCAGTTGCGATTTTCTGCTGATGCTGAGTAGACTCGTCTTTGCTGGGAAATACCTGGCAGACTTTCCACTTTTGGCCAACCTTTGGGCGGCCCGTGCGGGGTCCAGAGAAGACCCCTGGCTGCTGAGCAGATTGGTGCAGTTCCCACCCTGAGCTCATCGTCACTCACTGCTTTTCTCGAGGACCCTGGATTCTGAAGGTGCGTTTTTCTCCTGAGCCCATCTTCTTTGCGTTTTCAAGCTCTCCAGGTTTTAGTCAGGACGTTTGCTAAAGCTTTGTCCTCTCTGGTCAAGGTCTTGTTCTGCGTGCGAGGACTCATTTGGCACTTTGGTCTGATTTGAGATCAAGCCGATCCAGCTGGCACTGCTTGCCTTCGGACGGCGACTTTGGAACACACCTTCACCCCAGCTCCTCTGGGACCAGACTGCCCCCTTAGAACTGCTGGTCTTGGGCCTGTGGGCTGTTTGAGCTGTTTAGGCTGTTTGAAAACGACTCTCGGGAGTTCCCTGGTGGTCTAGTGGTTAGGATCCAGCGCTTTCTCTTCCAAGAGCCTGAGTTCAACCCCTCCCTGAGGGACTGAGATCCTGCAAGCCAAGCGGCAAAAAAAAAAAAAAAAAAAAATTAGCCACTTACCCCTCTCTGCCAAACAAACCAAAAATCACCTCTGAGGAACTGGATCCTCCTTATCCGAATACTTTGAGGGTGCCCCTCCCTCCTACTTTGTTGTTGTTGTTATTCAGTTGATAATTTGTGTCCGATTCTTTGTGACCCCATGGACTCTATCCCACCAGGCCCCCCTGTCCATCACTATCTCCCGGAGTCTGCCCAAGTTCATGTCCATTGAGTTGGTGATGCTATCCAACTGTCTCATCCTTTGCCACCCTCTTTTCCTTTTGCCCTCAATCTTTCCTTGTATCAGGGTCTCTTCCAGTGAGTTGGCTGGAGGAGAGAATGGCAAACCACTCCAGTATTCTTGCCACGAGAACCCCATGAACAGTATAAAAAGGCAAAAAGATATGACACGGAAAGATAAGTCCCCCCAGGTTGGAAGGTGTCCAATGGGCTACTCGGGAGGAGGAGAGGTCACTTACCAATAGCTCCCTTCTACGAATAGCCTCCTAGTACCTGTCTGATATTATGTCTTGAACCATGACCTTCCTCATGCACGTTTCTAACTAAATGGACTCACCTGACCAGAGTCCGTTTAGCACAGCAGGAGCAGGGACCCAGCCCCTGGCCACCCAGGGCCGTCTCCATGGTGGCCCCAGACATGGGGGCTACCCCAGCCCAAACTTATTTTCTTAAAACTGAATTGGACAACGATTCCTCTAAAATTTCCAGAACTGAATGGAACACCTATTTCTATTGGTATTTTGAGGCTTCCAAATGTTGTCAGGAGCCTAAAACTGCCCCTGTGTAATATGAGATGTTAAGATTCACGGAGGCAAACAGACAAAGATAAAGCGGCTCCTGAAGCCTCAGGCCCTGCTTCCCAGCTTGTTTGTCTCGGCTCAGCCCCCAGCACCATCGCCCCCTCTCGGTCCCTACCCCCGGCCCCCCTCTACACCCTCACACTCATTCTCTTGCCCAGCTTCCCGTTTCCTCTCATCTGGTCAGACCCTGTCCTTTTAAACTTACGCTTCTGAGGACCCAGAGGCTGAACCTGTTTTTATGCTCCATGGACTAAAGCTCAGTTGTGAGCCACAGCCAAAGACTCTCCTAAAGTAACCGAAGACCTCACTCACACATCTGCTGAGGAATTTTGTACAGTCATGCAAACCTATCCGCCTGATTTCTCAGGCTTATATCAGCTAGTTCACATGCTTGTCAGTGAAGCCAGCCTCAGCATTCAGTCTGCCATGAACTGGCAAGATCCTGGGTCTCTAGGATTACAACTGGGAGACCTGGGCATTAATTTATATGATCGGACCCGGGCGATCATTCAGTGACATCATCAGGCCATTCCTAGGACTTTCCCAAAGCCTGCTTTTTGTTGTTTGTTTAATATTTATTTATCCAGCTTGCTGCACCAGATCCGAGTTGCAGCACACGGGATCTTCGATCGTCACTGCAGCATGGGGTTCTTTAGTTGCAGCCTGCAAACTCTTAGGTGTGGCATGTGGGACCTAGTTCCCTGACTAGGGATTGAACCCCGGCCCCCTGCACTGGGAGCGTGGAGTCTTAGCCACTGGACCACCAGGGAAGTCCCTAGCAAGTACCTTTTTGCCTCTACTTGGGGAGAAAAACAACTCATCTGGACAGTAATGCCGCAGGATTTACTGCTTTCCTGTTTCTGACAAATCCTAGAGGCTGACCTGTCCAGTACCAAGTTCCCCAGAGGCTCTGCTGTGTTGCAACATGTGGATGAAGTTGCCTCTCTGCTCTCCTTCTCAAGCCTCCGCACAGGAAGACTGCCTCCAGTCTGCCTCCAGTCGCTAGGGCTTTTAGCCTTAAAGGGACATAACGTCCAAGAAAAATTGCAGTTTGCCCAAAACCAGATTCCATATTTAGGGCATCTGATATCAGAACCAGAGCTCCACCAAGGTCCAGATAGACTTCATAATGTCCCAGGTTTTCCCAAACCCAAAACTCAGCACCAACTGTCATATTTTTCTCGGGCTAGCTGGTTATTGCTATAACTGGATTCCAGATTTCTGTTTGGGTCAAACCTCTGTATGTTTTACTAAAGAGTAACAACCCAAGCCAATCTTATGGGAAGAATAGGACTACATAGACTGTAAGGCCTTAAAGGAGAGTTTGCTGAGCCCACCTGCCCTCTGGCATCCAGTTATCTGATTCCCGGTTTCCTTTTTATACAAGAAAAGGAAGAGAATGCCCTCGAGGTGTTACCCAAAACGGCAAGACCATCACTGACCCGTAGGGCATCATAGCCAGCAGCTTCCGCTTGGCATGGGGGCTCCCTCCGTTGCCTGACGGGCGTTCCCGCCACTGCCCTTTGGTTCTGGAGCTTTTGAAGGAGTACAGTTGGTGACAGGTGGGCGCTGGGGCTCGAGACGGAGCAGTCCAGTCCCTGGACCCAGAAGTGTCACCCGTGTGGACAGCAGAGGCCTGGAGCGAGGTAGGTCCAGATGGTGAAACACAAGTCGAGAGTCACGGGAGGGGAGGGTGCCCATGTGCCGGGAGGGCCCCGGGCATGCTGCCTCGTGTGGGACTTCCGCGGCGGGCTGGCCCGTGGGCAGAGGCGGCAGTCATCTTGAGGTGTCAACTTGGCTGCTGTCACGGAGATGGCCCAGGCCACCATCCCGATCGGGCACCTTCCTGCCTTCCAGCAGCTGGCCCTCAACCACTCTTCCCCACCCCTCCAATCCCAGACAGGGCCCTGCGCTTACCTGTGCCTGTGCTCCCCTGTACCTGTGCTCCCCTGTACCTGCGCTCACCTGTGCCTGCGCTCACCTGTTCCTACGCTAACCTGTAGCAGTGCTCCCCTGTACCAGTGCTCACCTGTGCCTGCGCTCACCTGTGCCTGCACTCCCCTGTACCAGTGCTCACCTGTGCCTGCGCTCACCTGTGCCTGCGCTCCCCTGTTCCTGTGCTCACCTGTACCTGTGCTCTACTTGACACTGATGGTGAGTGGTTTCCAGCCTGTGTGCCCCACTAGTACAGGGGTTCTCTCTTTTCTCTAAACTTGTATTTGTAGCCAGGCTCTGCGTACACAGCAGGCAGACAGACAGGTAGTTACTGGAGGAAAATTTTAGAGCTGGTCCAGCCTCTTCACTATTTGAATCATCTTCCCTACCCCTGACCCCAGGGTTTAAGCCCCAGTGACCGAAACCCCAGGTGGCATTCTGGGTCTGGACCTACAGTGAGGCACACCCAGCGAAAAGGGCACAGGAGTGAATTCCACTGGCCTGGTTTCCACTCTTGATTCTGCCCTGACTCACAGCTTCTCTCTCTCTCTCTTTTTTTTTTTTATAAATTTATTTATTTTAATTGGGGGCTAATTACTTTACAATATTGTAATAGTTTTTGCCATACATTGACATGAATCAGCCATGGGTTTACATGTGTTCCCCTTCCTGGACCCCCCACCCACCTCCCTCCCCATCCCATCCTTCTGGATCATCCCATTGCCCCGGCCCTGAGCCCTTATCCAGCTTCAACTCCCTGAACTATTTCATTTTTTAGTATTTTTTAAAAATAATAATCCCATGTCCTAGAAGGTATGTTCACTTCCTGGCCTCCAGGTGGCGCTAGTGGTAAAGAATCTGCCTGCAGTGCAGGAGACAGGGGAGATGTGAGTTCAGTCCCTGGGTTGGGAAGATCCCCTGGAGAAGGAAATGGCAACCCCCTCCAGTATTCTTGCCTGGAGAATCCCAGGGACGAGGGACCCTGGTGGGCTGCCGTCTCTGGGGTCACACAGAGTCGGACACGACTGAAGCGACTTAGCAGCAGCAGCAGCAGCACAGTCCTGAGGGAGGGAAAGCGCCGGCTGCAGCCCCTCCTAGCCCTCCCGTCTCACCCGAGTGGGGGCGGGGGTGGGGTGGAGCAACTCGCAGACCCGGGCACAGCCCCACTGAGAGGCCTAACAGACGTTTCACCACCACACCGAAGGGCACCACGTCAAGCACAGGTGACAGTGGGAAGAACCGAGAGCCTTATCTAAGAGAAAAACTCGAGGAGAACCCAGAGAGGATGCGGGGCGGGAAAACAAGGACAGAGGGAAATTCAGCCTCCCACACCTCCTGCTGCAGCAGAGAGCAAACACAGCTTAACTTCCAGCCACACAAACAAGCCTCACACTAAAAGCATGTTTACTTATACCCAGGACAGCCTGTCCCATCTTTCAACAAAAAGTTACAAAGTATACTACAAAGGGAAAAAACACAACTTGAAGAGACAGAGCAAGCATCAGAGCCAGACTCTGATATGGCGGAAACTGCAGCATTATTGGCCCAGGAATTAAAATAACTATGATTAACATGCTAAGGGCCCTAACTGAGAAAGTGGATGACCTGAGAGAACTCGCTCAGTCGTGTCCGACTCTGCGACCACATGGACTGTGCAGGCCAGAATACTGGAGTGGGTAGCTGTTCCCTTCTCCAGGGGATCTTCCCAACCCAGGGACTGAACCCAGATCTCCCGCATTGCAGGTGGATTCTTCACCAGCTGAGCCACCAGGGAAGCCCACTTGTGAGAAAAGGTGGGTAATACAAGCAGAGATGGAAACTAAGAAAGAATCAAAAGGGATGCCTAAAATAGAAAATAATGTAACTGTGAGACAACTACAAAAGGTGTAACATACAAATAATAGCACTATCAGAAGGAAAAGAGAAAGGAACAGAAGAAATATTTGAAGTAATAATGGCTGAGAATTTCCCCCAATTAATGATAAACACCAAACCACAGATCCAGGAAGCTCAGAGAGCACTATGCAGGCAAATACCAAAAAAATAAACAAACCTACACTAAGACATGTTATATTCTAACTGCAGAAAAATCAAGGAAAAGACTGACTTGAAAAAAGCAGAGGAAACAAACACCTTACCCCCAGAGGGACAGGGATAAAATTCCATCTGACATCTCACAAATCATGCAAGCAAAACTGAAAAATCTCTTCAACTTAGAATCCAGTGAAATTATCCTTCAAAAGTGAAGCGACATATACTTTCTCAGACAAACAAAAACCAAAGGAGACACCCCCTTCCCGACTACAAGGACCAGCAGTCTGAGTCAGTGCTGTGCATGGGCTGCACGTGGGAACAGTCCAGGACTCACGGATGGCCTGAGCCTGACCAAGTGATGACCACCCGGGCTCCTGGGCCACAGGACAGCCCAGCTGGAGGGCTGCATTGTCTATGGGAAGCCCCCGCCCTCGGCCCACCCACCCACAGCTGCATCCTTCCCAGGCCTGTGGGCTTGTGCCCTAAACCTCGGGCTCTGCAGCCTCCCAGGCTCAGGTTGCGGCCTCTGGTTGTGACTTTGTGTCTCTCGACAGTCCAGTCGTGGGAGAGCTGAGACCACCGGCGACACTGGGCAGCACTCCTCAGAGCTCCTTGTGAGTCAGCTTGTCTGCAGGCCCCCGAGTCCTTCTCTGCACAAGCGGGACAGGGTCCTGATCCCAAACTCTACCCTCAACACCTGGAAGAAAATGGAGCTGTCCAGAGTGCTGGAATCGCTGAGCCTGGGCGGAGTCCTGTTCAGCCCGAGGGGCTGTGCCCTACAGGCCTCGAGCACACGAGGGCCAGAGCCCCAGCTTCAGGAGGAGCCTGATCCAGGCCAGACAGGAGGGCGGTGGCTCCTCTGCTCTCCTCACGAGCTGGAGAGCAGACGGGGAGCGAGGCCTTCGGGCTGACTGCCTGGCTGTCTGCTGCAAACCCACCTCAACCTGGACCAGCCCCTCCCCCGGGCCAGTCCTCCTGTATTCACATGCAAGTTCATTTATCCAAGCCATTAATGTTTTGACTCCTGATGGAATGTTAGGATTTGGGTATGGAAATATGGATAATAAGTATTTATTAAACAAACGTATTTATGGGGCAGTTAGTGTGTGCTTGAATGGTGCGAGAGCTGGAAAGGTGAATAGAGTATGCCCCTTGTCCTCCAGGGGCAGTAACTGGTTGGAGAGGCATTCACACGTATTTATTATGTGCCCAGAACCCAGCAAGTCATAAAGAAGCGTCTCTTTACTGTTAATCGGTGTGTGGGGCAGACGGGTGTAGAGGCTGGGCCCTAGACATATGTCATGTTGTTCATATATTCAAGAGATCAGTCTGGATGCTGACTGTAGGAGGGCAAGACAGTTGGGAGGCTGAGACTGGCAGTGACCAGAAAGAGAGGAAGGTGGCCAGCAGTGGTTGTAGACTGGAGACAGTGGGGAGGGGCTACAGAGCCATTTTGATGAAGTATTGTGGAGAAAAGCTGAAGTTTACACATATAGAAGTTACACTGAGCCTTCAAAAGTTAATGCAACATTTTAACCTAAATGGCTTGTTGGAAGAGCTTCATGTTGCTTTCACACGTAGACCATTAGAAGCACAGCAGTCACTTTGCAGCTTTGGAGTACCAACCAAGGAGAGGCCCACCTCTGACGTTGCAGGTCTAAGAGAGGCCACTGCCTACTGACTTGGGTGGTGCCCATGAAGCAATGCCTTAAGCATCTACATTCTAATATGATATTTTTAAGTTGTATCTAAGTGCCTTATTGTGATTTAGGAAATTGGTAGTTTTGTGATCAATTTGCTATTCCTTTATCATTCTTCCTATTTAAAATAATGGAAGATTGGTGTCCCTTAGAGTATTTGCAGAGGTAATCTGACATTTGAGGCACAGGAGTAATGGTGAAACCTGTCTCTTAGTTTTGGATTAGATTTACACGTGACGGAGCGGGCTGCCATCTCCTCCTTTAGGGGGCTGAACCCTCCTCTTGTGTCTCCTGCATTGCTAGGTGGATTCTTGACCACTAGCACCACTTGGGAAAACCCCGACTTACACATACTTATCTTCTAAATTGGGCTTCCCAGGTGGCTTAGTGGTAAAGAATCCACCTACAATTCAAGAGATGTGGGTTCGATCTCTGGGTTAGGAAGATCCCTGGGGAAGGCAATGGCTACCCAGTTCAGTATTCTTGACTGGGAAATCCCACAGACAGAGGAGCCTGGCAGGCTACAGTCCATGGGGTTGCAAAAGAGTTGGACACGACTGAGTACACACGCATCCATGCATCTTCTAAATTATTTAACTTCTATTCTTCCAATCTTATAGTAAAATTGATGCTCCAGAACGTTGTACCAAATACTCTGTTGCTTTGCATCCTCTCTGCATAGAATTGGGCTGTGCAGACTCCAGTTTGAGAAGTGTGTAGTAGTATAGTAGTTGGAGTTGGTCAGAAAGATTAGATGGAAAAACGAATTATCACTATAACTTCCAATAGCAACAAATTATTAAAATTGTTTCCAAAAGGCTATTTTTCTTTCTTTTCTTTTTTTTTGGTTGCGCCGGCTTGTGAGATCTTCATTTCCCCAACCAGGGGTTGAACCCTGGCTCGAGAGAGTTCATTCCAGGCAGTGCACCTTTCCTGTACCCATCAGAGAGCTTCGGCTGAAGTTCCGGAGGCCTAGCTCCGCCCCCGGCTAGCCCCGCCCCTACCCGGGCCGCCTCCGCACGTGCGCCCAGCCAGCACTGCGCACGCCCACGGGGTGGGGGCGGGGCGAGGGAAGGGGCGGGGCGAGCCGAGCCGGCAGGGTCTGCGTGAGGAGAGCATGGCCACGCTGCGCCGCCTGCGAGAGGTGCCCCGGCACCTGCTAGTCTGCGAGAAGTCCAACTTCGGCCATGACAAGTCGCGCCACCGGCATATCGTGGAGACGCACTATCACAATTACAGGGTGAGTCCTGGCCCTGGGTCCGCGGATCGCGCACCCTCTCTCCCGCGGAAGTGGGAGGCTGGGGGGGTGCCGGGCACTGCCCCGGGGGCCCGCCCTCGTCGCATGTAGGGGCGGGGCCCTCGCTCGGCATGCTGGGAGCTGTAGTCTCTTCTTGGCTCCAGGGGCGTGTGTTTGCTCGCTTCAGGACCACAAGTCCCAGGGTGCACCGGTGCGGGGGCGGTGCCCCACCGTCGGAGGGCGGGGCAGGTTCACGGGGCCTCTGGTCCCTAACTGTGGCTTAGCCCCGCCCCAGGCGTGCTGCGTCCCGGAGGCGGGGCCGGGAGACGAGGGCGGCCCGGGTCGGGGGCGGGGCCAGACGGGGAGGGGCGGGACCAGAAGGCGGAGGAAGGGGCGGGGCCGGGGCGGGACGGCAGCGTTCTTTCCCCGCCGCGGGCTTCCTGCGCCCGCCGCGCGCTGACGCGCCTCTCCGGATCGTCGAGCCCAGTCCCGCCCGGGAGCTGCTTGCTTCTCTGAACCGCTTACGGGCGCTAGTTTGATCTCTGAGAAGCTCTTCCTTCTGCCCGCTGCCCTCCGCCTTGTCCACCCAGAGCGCCAGGGCGGCATTTGGGCAGCTTGTGGCAGCAATTCGCCTCGGTGGCCTTGCCCACAGCGATGTTTGCCGGTGTTTCCTGGAAGCGTCGCCCGCCCCGGGGCCTTTTTCGCGGCTGAGGCGTCAGTGGGGTTAGTTACTGGACCTGCTGAGAGGAGGAGACACCCCGAGCCCCGGGCGGTGTCTACTGGGAAGGCATCACCGACCCTTGAAAGTGGGGAGGACTCCAGACTAGACCTTGAAATGGAAGTGCGTGAAGCCTCTCACACCTTCAGTTTGATCAGCCTAATCTCAACTCAGGCCTCGCTGGCCAGTGCCTCAGACACAAGTGGTGACCCCGGCCCCTCCGCGACACTCTGGTGTCCCCGCTTTGGGAGAGTGGCCTTTTTCAAGGTGTGGAGCAGCCGGGCACCGCTTGAAACCTGTCAGGGTGAACATCTCTGGATGGAGAGCTCATCACAGACAGCCGTCTGGGAGGTGCATCGTGTCGGCCCGTCCCACGAGCAGAGCTTTCCTGTCAGGACAGTAGGAACACCCAGCTGACTTCTGCTTCCATGCAGCCTCTTAATAACCAGTGTCTCTAAATTCCTTATGCCCTAAGGGACAGTTCCTCTGATTCCAGCCTGGTACCAGGAAACACAGATCTGGGGATATTCACTTGTTGTTGAGTCCCTAACTCGTGTCTGACTGTTTGTGACCCCCTGGACTATAGCCCACCAGGCTCCTTCTGTCCGTGGGATTTCCCAGGCAAGAGTACTGGAGTGGGTTGCTGTTTCCTTTTCCAGGGGATCTTCCTGATCCAAGGATGAAACCTGGGTCTCTTGCATTGGCAGGCAGATTCTTTACCACTGAGCCACCAGGGAAGCCATCGTTTGTACTGTATGTCCCTAAAAATTAATTAATGTAGTGACAGGAACAGGGCATCAAATATATTGCTTATTTTCAAAAGATAAAACGCAAGCAAGAGTTTCCCATTAAAATTATTATTTTTTCATTCAATTTTCCTATACTGTACACTTGAATTCAGAAATGGAAAGCTTGAATTGTCGAATTTCTTTCCTGAGATTAGTAAATTAATTTCAGAGTTCTGTTGAAAGCTGTGGAGGAATGGTTAGTAGCCTTCATTATATATGAATCACATGCTGTACATGTGAAACTAGTATAATAGTGTAAGTCAACCATGCTTCTATTATTAATAAAAAAATAAGTTTATATATATATATATTCCAATAGGTTTCCTTTCTGATTCCTGAATGTGGGATACTGTCAAAAGAACTGAAAGATCTGGTCATGGAATTTGGACCCTATTACTTTGTGAAGGATTTACCTCTTTATGAGTTAATCACACACGAATTCATCAGTACTTTTGTCAAGAAAGGTAAGAAAAACCGCGCCGTGTCTGTGCACGTGGTGGGATGTGGAAGGCAAGGGAGGTCACACTGCTGTTCGAGGGCCCCTGCCTTGTTCGAATCAGACAGACGGAGCTCGTCTGTGAGGTCAGGCGTGCGCAGCCCTCCCTCCACCCCTCAGTAGCTCAGCCTGCTCTGTGCGTCCTTAGGTTTGGTTTCTGATTCCACGGGTCCACACGCGTCCCGTGGGGATGTTGTCACACAAGGTTCGTGGAGAAGAAAAGCTCTCCGGTGCCGTGTTCAGATGCACTGCCGTCGGGCGTGGCTGCAAGGACACTGCTCCCCGCAGTGCCGACAGCAGCTGTCTCTGCATGTTGGTCTGCTGATGGGGCCACACTGCCATCCACACGGCCAGGTGCTGACTGGGGCCCGGCGTCTTCCTCTTGGACTCTGCAGCCCTCACCATCCCATCTGTGTCTGCTGGGTTGATTGGCTTATTCTAGGTACTTCCTGGGAGCCACTTGTTTGAAACTATTCCAGCGTCTTTAAGGGTCCGCCCTCACTGCAGGCATCACTGCACAAGAGCCACTGGCCTCTTGTTGTCAGTCTCACCGACATGATTCCTTTCACCGGTTTTGAAACGATGCTGAGGAGTTCCCTGGCGGCCCAGTGGTTAGGGCTCCAGGCTTTCACTGCCCAGGGCCTGGGTTTAGTCCTTGGTCAGGGAACTAGGGTGACACAAACTCCGTGGCGCAGCCAAAAACAGAAACGTTGGATGCTCGAATTGCTAATGATGCGGGCACAGGCCACGGCAGGCACTTTGACATGGGTGACTCGACGTAACCCCAGCAATAACACTGTGAAATGGGCCTGCAGCCCCTATTTTACAGGTGAGGAAATTGAAGCGCAGGGAGAGCGAGCAGCTCTCTTGACTTCACCCAAGTTCTTGGCAGGTTTGAGTCTTCACCCGGAACTCGGCCTCGCTGGGGTGTGCCTCTCTGCCAGCGTCTGCAGAGGTGCACGCGTTTGCTGCACAGTGGGAGTCAGCCTGCACAGACAGGCCCTGGGTGGGGACGTGGATGAGCTATGCCTGGCATTGCATGTCCCCCCCTTCACCTTGGCCGGTTTAGGGTTATTGAGTGAGCGGGACCTGTAACCTGGAAGATTGGTTATCATGTCAAAGTAATCCACTAACTTTTTGCAGGTGTGACTTTTTTTTTTCTTAATTTCTCCACTGGGCTGTCTTTCAGGTTCGTGCTACGCGCTGACATACAACACAAATATTGATGAGGATAATACTGTTGCCCTGCTGCCAAATGGTAAGCACACTCATTTTTCCTTCATTCTTAAGGAAATGCATACTGTAAAAAAGAAAAAAGTCAAGTCATACAGGTGTGAGTAAAGTGATGGTCCACCCTTTCATCCGGCTCCCCCAGACTCATTCCCGTTCTTAGCAGGCACTCTTATTAGCAGGTAGGTATTTATTCTTCTAGACACATTCTATGAATTTAAAAATCACACATGCAGGTTGTTCTTTTAAAAAAGAAACGTATATTATGTCACACTCTATTGTTTCTCAGTTTTCTTCTTTTCCCCAAGATCTATATCCTAGACATCGTTCCATATCAGTGAATACAGTTTTAATTTACTATTTTTAATGTCTTGAAAATATCCCAAAGGAGTGTACCATAATATATTCTTTCTTTAATAAAAAGTTAGATAATTTCTAGTTTCACTATAATAAATGTGTTTGTACATGTAATTATAAGTAATACTCGTTTATAAGTAGGGTATATATGGGTAAATAATATACTCGTATTATAAAATGATCTTTATGTGCATTGGTATTTAAGTGCTCAATTTACCTTGCTTTCTCTTAGAGAACACGTTATATTTTTACTTTATTTTTTAACACCAAAAACATGAGAACATGTTCTGTGTTTAATGTCTCTTTATGGGAATTATTACTTGATTTATAGGGAAGTTAATTTTATCGCTGGATAAAGACACTTACGAGGAAACCGGGCTCCAGGGCCGTCCGTCTCAGTCCGGCAGGAAGACCACGCGGTTCAGTGAGTGCTGCGCTCTCCCCATCACTGTCTAACAAAAGCCAGTGGTCTCAGCGGGTTCAGGTTCACGTGAGTGAACTGCTTCTGTTCTCTTTGTGAGGAAGCAGCGTGGCTTTCTCTTGTCTTTAAAATTCCTCATCAGAGAGGATGAGAGACTGCTGTGCAGCCAGGTGTCTGTAGCGACTGCGCCTCACAAAGGTCGTGGACTTGGAGCTGGTCTTAGATATGTATGTTTCGGGTCACAAGTTCGAAGTAATGAACCCAACTTGTTCTTTTTTTTTTTAATTTTGCATTGAAGTGTGGTTGATTTGCAGCGTTGTGTTAGTTACTGCTGTACAGCAGAGTGACTCAGTTATACATATGTGTACATTGTTTTTCGTATTCTTTTTCATGATGGTTTATCACAGGATATTGACTGTAGTTGCCTGTGCAATACTCCAGACCCTGTTGTTTACCCAGTCTACGTATACACATTTTTATCTGCTCCAACTTGGTCTTAGTAAAGAATTCCCTTTAATTTTAAAGTGGTATGATTCCAGTAGAAATCACCCATGACTGAGATGTAGCTGTGCCGACGGTCTGCTGAACGTCGGTGGTCACGGCTGCCACCTGTATGGCTTGATTAGAGACGCTCTCTGCCCTTGGCCTTTGACTGAGAAAAGTGTGAATTTAAAGCACCTGTTGCGATTAGCTCGATTGCTGAAATGCCCATCAAAAGCAGAGTTTTGATTTGGTAAACCAAAGGGAGGGGAAGGAGGACAAAGTGACTTTTTTCTTCCATGAATTTTCCAAAACTCCTGATGTTTTTAATCCAGCATGTATTGCACAGTGCAAGCTGCGTGTGTATGAACGAAATATTTATTCCTCTCCATTTTTTAAAGTTGTTTCCATTGATCTGGTGGATTTATCCTCTAACCTGGACTCTAAGAAGTATAAGAGAGTATCTTGGGCCTTCAAAGAGAAGAAGCCATTGAAGTTTGATTTTCTTTTGGCGTGGCATCAAACAGGTATGAAAAATAAATTGTGTAATAACGATACAGTGGTGTTGAAATCTAGTTGTTAGTTGCAGGGGCTTAGTGAGGATGACATGATGATTCAGGCCACTGGTCAGGGATGCTGTGTACCTACATGGATATAGCTATCCGCCACTTCTTTGCCACCCACAGACCATAGCCCGCCAGGCTCCTCTGTCCATGGGATTCTCCAGGCCAGAACACTGGAGTGGGTAGCCATTCCCTTCTCCAGGGTTCTTCCTGACCCAGGGATCGAACCTAGGTCTCCCACATTGAAGCCAGATTCTTTAGTGTCTGAGCCAGCAGGGAAGCCCTTATGTTACTTAAGTTTTACCCAAAAAAGTGAAAATAGTGCTCGGCATGTGTCTTGCAGCAAGCTTCCATGGAGGTGGTGGGCACCCCAGGAGCGAGAGGGCACCCCCAGGCTCCTTCCCCCAGAACTGCACTCAGCATCTTAGCCTTACGCCGTCAGAGCTTTGAACTGGGTCTGTGAGCATCTGTGCTTTATCTTGATGTATTTCATGCATCTGTTAGCAAGCTGTGTCTTAAGGTGATTGCTTTTTCACGTTGTGCCATTTCGACCTAACCAAAGGTTTGGTAGGGACACTCTGCTTTGGGATAGCAGGGAGCCTGTAAGCTTTGTTAAGGAACCTGCTCAGTCCCTCTGGCATCCGCGTAGTTCAGGATCGTCCAGCCATGCAGCCATCTGGCTCCCTCTCCCCGGGTTACGTGTCCATCCAGAGCTCTGGAGGATGGTCTCATAGCAGCTGACCTTTCCCGTTTCTCTCCTTCCTCCCTCCAGCTCAGCTCCAGCAGCCTTGGCCAGAAAGTGTTAAAATAACATTTCTAGTGACGCACACAAACTGCCTCCTTGTCATTGCAGAGTCATAATCAGGCATATCGTTAAATGTCAGATTAAATTTGTCATAACGTCTACTTGATTGGAACGATACGTTGTTCACTATACATTTTGATCTGTTTACAACCACCATGTGCCTCACTCCTTTTCGAAGCGTTATCTTTGGCCCAAACCAAGACTATAAGGAATCAGGGCATGGTGGTTACCGTGATGGGGCGCTCTCTCCTGGAGAAGAGGAAAGCCCTGGGGCCGTTTTGGAAGTAGGCCCCTCGGGCTGCTCTCCCTGGGAAGCTCATGGTCCCGGGGTCCGGCAGGGCTCCTGCATGAACCCTGGCTCCGCAGCACCTCAGTGCAGCTTCTGTGTGGTGTGGACACAGGGCCGAGAGGCTGGCATCTCAGTGGCCTGCAGTCTGTGGAAGGCCTCCCTGTGCGTTGGGTTCTGGAGAGCTCTGTGTTCTAAGGCTCCTAGGTATTTTAGGGGCTTGTTGAGACCTGGGAAAGGTCTGAGGTTTTTGCCCTACTTGCAAGCTACGAAGTTAGCCCGCACCGTCTCTTGGGCACCGGCAGGAGACACGAGACCCCTGGGTCAGAAGCAGAGGACCGAGTTACTCCCAGCAGCCGCCGCGGCCAGAGCGTCAGCGTCTGCGCCAGTTCACCGGGTCCTGGTTCCTGTGGGGGCCGCTCAGGCGGGGGCAGCTTTACAGAAGGGGCGGCCTGGAACCTCCGGAGTGCAGACCTTTTATCCTGGGCAGTGAGCCTGCTGATCTCTGCGCTGGAGGGAGGGGAGGGGGAGGGAGGTATTCTTTCTAATACGCTGGACTGTTAGCAAGCCTGCTCCCTGCTCCAGGGGGTCACTACTTCTGTCTTCCAAGGCCACCAGAAGATCCTTCAGGACCCACTGGATCTTACTGGGTTTCGAGGACAAGCTGGACCGAGGTTCTGCCCTTCAGCTCCTCTGTTTCCTTTTTCAAGAGCGTGCAGATAAGCGCAGATAAGCTCCTTTCTCTGTGTGCGTAGAGTTCACTGATTTTATTGAAGATAAGTAATGCCTTGGGTTTTACTCACTAGCTTGAAAGTTGCTTAGTAGAGCAGATGATGAGGGTAGTGTGGGTTGAATCTGAAAGCATTCGGATTTTCCAGGAAGATGGATTTGACATGACTTTGGCTTTAGGAGGTGGAAGCGACTTAAATGGTTTTACTTTGAGTAAAGCTTTGTACAGCGCCCTCGGTCTGACTTCACCCTCCCTGCTTCCCGAAACCCTCAGGCAGGAACCGGGTGGGCTCAGGGACTCTTCAAGCGGCCTTATTTGGTGTGTCTGAAGGTGCAGAAGGATCCACGATGATGTCATACTTTTCCGGTTACGGAATTCAGGAGCATCAGCCAAAAATAGCGCTGAGCACGACGTGGGATCTGCGGTGCCCGGTGCTGCGGAGCGGCCTGCTCGGGGGTGAGCCAGAGGCGGCCTGCAGCGCCCGCGAGCTCTTCGACTGGCTGGGCGCCGTCTTCGGTCACGCAGACCTGTGCGTACGAGGGCTCCCGGGTCCCGGTGGGCTGGGGCTGGCTTCTCGTTTCTAATGGGTCCCTGCGGGCTGGGGCTGGCTTCTCGTTTCTAATGGGTCCCTGCGGGCTGGGGCTGGCTTCTCGTTTCTAACGGGTTTAGTACTCCGAAAGGGGTGGATATAAAGGTGTTTTTTCTTTCTTACAGAAATAATGAGCCTTATAATTTCGTATCAACCTACTGCTGTCCTCAGCCAAGCACAGTGGTGGCCCAGGCTTCCTTGTGCACCGTGACTGGGTTCATCCTTCCGGAGAGGATATGTGTCCTGTTGGAGCAGCTGTGGTGAGAGCGCCTTTTGTTGCTCATTCTTTCTTGCTTGTCTGCACCTCCGTGATGTTCTGGGGGCAGTGCTCGTGATCCAGGTCCCACAGTCCTCCAGCACACTCTTTTCCCCCTCTTGCATGGGTTCCCGTGCAGTAAGGTCATCATCTTACGTGATGTAATTAGTTATCCCTGGTGATGTTGCCGCATCCTTGTCCTTTGGGAAGGAGAAGAGCTGGACTGTGCTTCTTGAGAACAAACTGCTTGCTCTTCTTGCCCTGCCTCGCCCCGACCGTTTCAGTGCAGTCAGAGTTACAGTATCACTTAAGAAAACAGCGGAGCTCCACGGAACATATTCTGATCTGTTTTATGTGTTGGAGTTCTGCAAAATGTTTCACTTTTTGAAATGGTTGGGAAAAGGAGTTGACCACCTCTGAATCCGCATCCTAAGATCCAGCCTAGCTCTAACATCTGTGAGTCCCTGGACACCAATGACGTGCCGCAGGCTGTGTAGTGTAAAGCGCCACTGAGCTTTCATTCCGGGAGGCGATATGTAAACCCGGCGTCAGGCCACCCCGGTCCCGTGCTGGGAAGACTCTAAAGTGAGCATGGTGCCTCCTAAGTCATCACTTGGAAAATGTCAAAGATGTAACTGTTGAGGCTTTTCCTTTTTAAATCCAGCATCCCTTTTTCACATTTATTGCTTTGTGCTTTGATTTTCCTCAGTAAGAAGATTGAGGTTTCAAAAATTTGATGAATTTTAAAAGAGAAACCTGATATTCTGCAGTGTTTCAGTTCATAGAACCCCCAAAAGCAGGACTCTTAAAGGGGGAAATGGTTCTTAACACAGTTTGTGGAGGTTTTCTGTCCTTTGAACCGTGTGTGCTCCTCCACGGTACGGGTAGGAGCCGCTGAAGGTTGTCCTGTGCGTCGTGGGGTGAGCCTTGACCGAGTTCACAGCGTAGCACCAGGAGTTGCATTTCTTCTGTCTTCTAGTTTTTATGAATAAAAACTTAGGTGGAAGCCTCATAGGAGCATCAGAAATACCACTTATCCTGAATAAGTAAAAGAGAAGATAAATATGACCATCCCTAAGTCTCCCTGTTTGTTAAGAAGTGTCTGTCTTTTTCAGTCACTACTTTGATGAACCAAAGTTGGCCCCATGGGTGACGCTGTCCGTTCAAGGCTTTGCAGACAGCCCTGTTTCCTGGAGAGAAAATGAACACGGCTTTCAGAAGGGAGGAGAACATTTATACAACTTCGTGATCTTTAATAATCGGGACTACTGGCTTCAGATGGCTGTGGGGGCAGACGACGACTGTCCGCCGTAATAAGCACGGAATTTACAGTCACGTTCGTTGATGTTTGTCTGTCATCTCTCCTGGTGGTGTGAGGACTGTGTGTTCACTCAGACTCGGATGCCGGTGGCATTGCTCAGATCAGCGCCCGCCAGCATCTGCTTTGCACTCGGGCCCTTCCTCTGGCTGCAGCCGGGCTTGCTGTCCAGCGGAAGCTCGTAGTCCGTGTCTCCTTGTCCATGTGAGCCCAGGGGGTGGGCGACTGCCTGTTGCCTTGGGCCAGGGTGGCCAGGGACCCGGGGTTCTGGGACCGTTGGATAAGATGTGTGCCGTGACTGTAGTTTTTTCATATAATAACAACAGACAGTCCTTACATCATACGTAGCAGAGCCAGTTCCTGCATTAACTGCTGTTCATGCGTTACCGCGCCTGAGTCTCACATCAGTCCTTTGAGGGAGCATAAGCTGCTGAGGTCATCCAGCTGGTGCATCAGGAGGGATGTTTAGGTGCTGAATATTGTTAAAAAGCAAGTTATGGTAACTTATAAGGGAAGAGAATCTGGAAAAAAACATATATAATATATATATATATGAAGAAAGTGAAAGTGTCAGTTGCTCAGTCGTGTCCGATTCTGTGTGACCCCATGGACTGTAGCCCACCAGGCTCCTCTGGCATGGAATTCTCCAGGCCAGAATACTGAAGTGGGTAGCCGTTCCCTTTTGCAGGGGATCTTTCCAACCCAGAGATTGAGCCCAGGTCTCCCACATTGCAGGCAGATGCTTTACCATCTGAGCCATACGTAATACACATACATATATATACACACACATGTAAAACTGAATCCCTGTTCTTTATACCCGAAACAAACGTGACATCGCAACTCAACTACAGTTCCTGGTTAAGAATGGGATTTCCCTGCAGTCCAGTGACTAGGCCTCCCTGTACTTTATACCTGAGACGAACGTGACATCGTAACTCAGCTACAGTCTCTGTTTGACAGCGGGATCCCCCCGCGGTCCGGTGACCCCCCCCGCGGTCCGATGATCCCCCCCCGCGGTCCGGTGATCCCCCCCGCGGTCCGGTGATTCCCCCCCGCGGTCCGGAGATCCCCCCCGCGGTCCGGTGATTCCCCCACGCGGTCCGGAGATCCCCCCCGCGGTCCGGAGATTCCCCCCCGCGGTCCGGTGATCCCCCCCGCGGTCCAGAGATCCCCGCCACAGTCCGGTGATCCTCCGCGGTCCGGTGATCCCCCCGCGGTCCGGTGATCCCCCCCCGCGGTCCGGTGATCCCCCCCCGCGGTCCGGTGATCCCCCCCCGCGGTCCGGTGATCCCCCCCCGCGGTCCGGTGATCCCCCCCCGCGGTCCGGTGATCCCCCTGCGGTCCGGCGACCAGGCTGCTGCGCTTCCAATGCAGGAGGTGCATGTTTGATCCCTGACCTGGGAATGCAGGTCCCACATGCACAGAGTAGCCAAAAAATTTTTTAAAAAAGAAGTTGAAAACTTTTTTCCCCAGCAATATGACTGATAAGGACCCATTGAAAACTACTTAAATTTCCCGAATACCTATCAAGAGCCATTTTAAAAAATGTATTGGTTAGCTGCAAAATAATTCAGAATTGTCAAAAGCTAAATAATTTGGCCACATGAAATTAAATTAGAAATCAATAAAGATCCTTCAATATCCCAAATATTTGGCAATGAAATAACTCACAAGGCAAAGAACAAGTCTAAAGAGAAATTAGAATGTAATTTGAAATGAATTTTTAAAACCAGAATTTGTGGGTTCTTGCTAAAGCAGTAGTTAGAGGGTAACTTGTAGCTTTAAATGTCTGTATTAGAAAGGGAAAGAGGTTTCATATCAGTGACCTCAGTTCCCACTTTTAAGAAGCAGTGAAACAAGAGTAAAGTAAGTCCAAAGTAAGCAGAAGAAAAGGAATAATAAAGGTCAAACTGGCAACCAATGAAATGAAAGAGAAAGATTAATCCAAAAGCTTGTTCTCTGGGAAAATCAGTAAAATTGATAGATCTCCAGCCAGATTGGTGAGGGGAAAAGACCAGGTACCAATATAAGGAGTGAGAGAGGCAACATCACTGAAGATCCTGTAACATTGAATTAACAGGAGTATTAGGGACACCTTTGAACTAATTTAAGAACATGAGTGAAATTGATCAATTCCTTGAAAGACACAAACTACCAGAGCTCACCCAAGAAGAAATAGGTAAAACCTTTCTGTAACCCCTGTGACTTCAGTGGTGAGTTTTAGCAAACGTTTGAAGAAGTAATACCAGTTCTACACAAATTCCACCACTCATTCTATGGGGTCAGCATTACCCTGGTTTCAAACTTACCTAGGTATTCTGGCCGGACAAACCAAAACCTCCACAACAAATATTCTTTATGAACATAGGTGCAAAAACTTGAAGCAAAAGTTTAGTGAATTAAAACCTATGATATGATAAAAAAAATGTAACATGTCATGGTCATGGGGTTTATCCCAGGAATGCAGGGTACATTAAACATTCACATAATGTTGGAATCAATACTAGAAAGGTATTTGACAAAACCCACTGTCGAAAAGAGTTGGACACAACACTTTTCACTTTCACTCACGTTATCTACTTCTGGTAAAAAATCCAGCAAACTAGGAATAAAGGGACTTTCCCCAATCTTATTAAAAGGCACCTGCAGAAACCCTACAACTCACATCAAACTTAATTGTGAAGGATTGAATACTTTCCCCCCGTATCAGGAAGAAATCAGGGATGTCTCTGTTAATCATTGTATTGGAGATTCTAGACTGCAACCAGACAAGAAACAGAATTAAGAACATCCAAATTGGAAAGAAAAAAATAAAATTGTTTTCTTTTTCACAGATGACATTATCATCTATGTAGAAAATTCAATGAAATTTGTAAGGTATTAGAACTAATAAGTGAGTGTATCAAGGCTGCAGGATGTAAAGTAATGAGCAAAAATCAATTATATTTCTATATGTTAGCAATGAAATGAACAGTTGGAAAGAGAAATGAAAAACATTTACAATAGCATAAAAAAAAATAAGGTAGTTTGGAATAAGTGACAAAAATGTGAAAGACTTGTTGTTGCAACCCCATGGACTGTAGCCCACTAGGCTCCTCCGTCCATTGGATTCCCCAGGCAAGAGTACTGGAGTTGGTAGCCATTTCCTTCTCGGGATCTTCCCCACCCAGGGACTGAACCCATGTCTCCTTCGCTGGCAGGTGGATTCTTCACCTCTGAGTCACCAGGAAAGCCCTAGACATAGAACTATTACAGACCTAAGTAAACAGTGCTGTATTACACCTTGTTCATGGTCAGAAGACCCAACATTGTTAAGATGTCATTCCAAAACACAGATTCACCATAGATTCAATGCAACCCCAGCAGGCTACTTTGTGTCTGCATGTAAGTTGACAAGCTGATTTTAAAATTTTTTGTAGAATTGCAAAGGACCTAGAGTAGCTTCCAGGGCTGTTTTAGAACTTGACAGTACAGCACCCCAAAGCCTCTAGCTGCCCCAGTCTTTCTCCCTCAACGTGATCTTCACCACCAGTCCAAGCAGGAAGTCAGGAGGTGGTGGTTTTCAGTGAGTTCCACTGTGATCTATAGGGATGCCTGCTGTCAGAAAGGAAGTCTTGTAATAAGGAACTTAATTTAGGAAGTGCCAGTTATTGTTGGGGGCTTCCCAGATGGTGCAGTGGTAAAGAATCTGCCTGCCAATGTAGGAGACTCAGGAGATTCCCGGAGTTGGAAATGGCAACCCACTCCAATTTCTTGCCTGGGAAATCCTATGGACAGAGGAGCCGCGCGATCTGTGGTCCATGGGGTCACAAAGAGTCAGACACGACTGAGCATACACACATGTAGTTAACACTGGAAATAAGATTTCTTGCTGTTAATTCTCTGGAATAATCTGTGGTTGACTGGTTTTTCCAAACTGTATCTGCTGGTTAATACCATTTTCAACTATTTTCCATGTAAAGTTAAATATTTGGTATAAAAGGGATTTTAAAAGGCTGAGTGGAGGAATTTATGTCAGTAGGAAAACAGACTTATAGATCTTTAAGAAACAAGTGTCAGGAGGTTTCTGGAAAGAAAGAAACAAACAAATTACCAAGGCAGTCTTCTTAAGTTTGAAGCATAGGCATCAGTAACACAGCAACCAACCAAAAAAGCCAAGCTGTAAACATCCCTATCTGAGCTAAGATTGTGCTCAAATTCTTTCAGTGTAATTTACCAGGACTTGGGGATCAGAAAGACCACTGCAAGCATATTCTTGAGAATCCAGGTGGGAGGGAAAAGGTTTATTCTTTGGGTGCTAAGTTACTGCCCTCTGGATCTTCATAAATCAAACTAAATTATTTAGCAGGAAGCGGAGAGTGACCCACCCATTTCTGAAGAAGTGACCAGAGATCAGAGATGTTTATTTTCATCTCTTATAATTGAAGAAATGTTTGTCTTGTTTTTATGTTGCCCGATGTTGAAGTTTTTTCCCTCCTGTTGTGTTGCCCATAAACCCATGAGTCATTTTTACCACCAAACTCCTGGATTCGCCAGAGACAATCAAAAGGAGATATATATATATATATATATATATCAATGTAAAATATGTGAATACATAGTCATGTATAATGTTTATTATACAAATATTTGAATATATCATGAATATAATACATAATAAACTATATAACATTTATATAATAGGGGTTGCAAAGAGTTGGACATGACTTCAGTTCAGTTCAGTCGCTCAGTTGTGTCCGACTCTTTGCGACCCCATGGACTGCAGCACGCCAGGCCTCCCTGTCCATCACCAACTCCCAGAGTTTACTCAAACTCATGTCCATCAAGTCATTGATGCCATCCAACCATCTCATCCTCTGTCATCCCCTTCTCCTCCTGCCTTCAATCTTTCCCAGCATCAGGGTCTTTTCAAATGAGTCAGTTCTTCACATCCAGGTGGCCAAAGTATTAGCTTCAGCATCAGTCCTTCCAATGAATATTCAGGACTGATTTCCTTTAGGATGGACTGGTTGGATTTCCTTAGGGACTAAATAAAAACTACCATAAATGTGTGTGTATGTGTATATATATATATCCTTTTGTCTCTCTGGAGCATCCAGGAAGCTTGGTGGTGAAAATGACTTGTGAGTTTAGAGACAACACACCAGGAGAAAAAAAAACTCCAACCTTGGGCAATAGAAAAACAAGACAAACATTTCTTCAATTAAATGAAAATAAACATCTCTGATCTCTGGTCATTTCTTCAGAAATGGGTGGGTCTCTCTTGGCTTACTGCTAAATAGTTTGATTTATGAAGAGTATTTTGAATTGTGGTGCTAGAGAAGACTCTTCAGAGTCCCTTGGACTGCAAGGAGATCAAACCAGTCAATCCTAAAGGAAATCAGTCCTGAATAATCATTGGAAGGACTGGTGCTAAAGCTGAAACTTCAATACTTTGGCCACCTGATGTGAAAAGCCAGCTCATTGTAAAAGACCCTGATGCTGGGAAAGATTGAAGGCAGGAGGAGAAGGGGACGACAGAGGATGAGATGGTTGGATGGCATCATTGACTCAATGGGCATGAGTTTGAGCAAATTCCGGGAGATAGTGAAGGACAGGGAAGCCTGGTGTGTTGCAGTCTGTGGGGTCTCAAAGGGTCGGACATGACTTAGACTGAACAGCTACATGAAGAATATTATTAATACAGATCTTTGACTTATGATGGAGTTACATCCTGATAAGCCCATTATAATGTGAAAGTATTTTAAGTTGAAAATGTATTTAATACACCTCACCCACCAAACACACATCACAGCTTGCCCTAGCCTACCTTAAACATGCTCAGGACACTTATATTAGCCCACAGTCAGGCAGAATTACCTAACACAAAGCCTGTTTTATAATGGTGTTGAAAACCTCGTATCATTCATTACATACTATACTGAAAGTGGGAAGCACAGTGGTGGGTAGAGCGCCATTGTCTCTGTATGGGCGGTTCACCCTCGCACTGGCAGGGCTGGCCGGGAACCGCCCGGCGTCACAAGAGACAACCTTGCTGCATGCACACCGCTAGCCCAGGAAAAGATCAAAACTCAAAAGTGTGGTTTCTGCTGAGCGTGTTTCACTTTCGCACCATCGTACAGTTGGAGAATCCTAACTTGAGACATAGGAGGGACCATATGTTTTCTCGTGATGAAATGGCTCCTGCAGTTAGGAGTGTGAGAAGTCCTGCAACTTCTGTGTTGCAGGCTGTAGACCCAGGAGAATGGGTGTAGTCCTTCCACGTCTGAAGACCTGGGGACCAGGGGAGCCTGGTGTGGTCCCATCGGAGGGCAGAGACCCATGCCCCAGCTCAGCAGTCAGAGTGCTAACCACTCCTTTCTTGGCTTTTTTGTGCTATTCAGGCCTTCGAGGGTGGGATGAGGCCCACACACCCTTCAGCCTCCCTAGTGGCTCAGTGGTAAAGAATCTGCCTGCCAATCAATGCAGGAGATGCAGGTTAGATCCCTGGGATGGGAAGATCCCCTGGAGGAGGAAATGGCAACCCACTCCTGTATTCTTGCCTGGGAAATCCCGTGGACAGAGGAGCCTGGCGGTCTGTGGGGTCACAAAAGAGTCGGACACAACTTAGCAACTAAACAGCAGCCGCGCTGAGAAGGTTAATCTGCTTACTGAGTCTGCTGATTCGGATGCTAAGCTCACCTAGGCACCCCTCCCCAGACACCCCCAGAGACAACATTCAGCCAAGTATCTGGATGCCCCATGATCCAGTCTGGTTGCACATAAAATGAACTCTCACACGCCCAGGAGTTCCTGTGGTCTGTGGTGGTATTTTGGAGCGCCTGGTTTGCGCTCACTGGTTACTGGTGCTGTAGTAGGAAGAACAGACCTGTGTTGGCCCCGTTTCTTTAGCCTTCGTGTTTTGTTTTTGCTACAAGTTAATCCCCAAAAGGGTGATGCCTGTAAGCTTAAATTGTACATAATGGCCCATCTCTGGGAACCCTGCCTCCCAGGTAATGAGCATTCAGTTAAATACCTTTGTTTAGCTCCCAGGAAACATCCTAACCAGGCCCACCTGGGGGTGGGAGGAGGGGCTTAGCTGTCCCTTCCAGGGGCCGACGGGAAACAGGAAGTGGGACTGATGGGAAACAGGCCTTGCTCGACTTTGCTCCCACCCACTTAGGAAGAAGCCGGCATCTAACAGGCAGGGTGGTTCTTGGGGGCGTGAGTCCACCACCCTCTCGGTCTGCTGGCGTCCCAGATAAAGTCGTCCTTCCTTGCCCCACCGCCCAGTCTCTTGTTTAGCAGCCTGTGGTGTGGCGGGCAGTAGGAGCTTGGACTCAGCAGCCCTGGGGGCTGTGAGAACAGAAGAAATCGATGACTTGGCTTCTCCTTTTGAGGAAAAGACACTTCAGGAAGACGGTTGTCTCTGCCTCGACCAGCTCTCGGCTCAAGCTGACCGGTAAGTGAGTGCTACAGCCTACAGGGAGGGCGTCTCCGGTCAGCCGGGCCCTTCCCGGGCCTGCTCTCCTGCCCTCCACCCACGGGGCCCCCTGACCAGCGTGTGAAGCCGCTGCCCAGCAGGACAGCAGCTGTCTTTGGAAAGAGCTTGATGGGAGCCAGTCTCCTCCAGGGATGGACACTCTTCTCCAGAGAAGGCGCTGCTTTATAGAAACACCGTTGCCTTCAACAGGCCCATGCCGTTTGCAGAGCAGCAGCTCCTGCGTTAGCTGCTGCAGTGGGGCGGCCCGTCTCAGTTTAGGACAGGAGGACTCACGGGGGGAGGGGGTTAGACGTGGGGCACGACTGAATTCTTTCTTTTTATCCCCTTAGGGCTGTGAGCGGGAGGAGCTGCTGAAATCCTTGCCCAGTACCTGAGCACCGTCAGCAGGAACCCCTCGGCGAACAGGTAAGATGGAGAGAAATCTGGGCTCTGGGAATCGGCGGTTATCGCTCCGTGAGCTCCTTCCAAGGAGCAAACAGGCAGAAAAAAGCACATTCCTGGAGACTTCCTTGGTTTCTTTCAACTAATGATGTAAGTGGAGCCCTTTCCTTTTACTGGTGAAGCGCTCACAGCTAGGTCTCATTTCAGATAACAATTGGCAGCCTCCAGGCCCCCTGTCCCATAAATATTACTGAATCTCTCGGTTTAGGCCAAACTGCTTGACAGTCTTCAGGCAAGGGACCCAGATAAGGTTGGGAGGCTTGAGAATGTAGGGCAGGCTCTTAGTTCACAAGCCGCCAGAGTTTGTCATGTTTTGTTTTTTGGGTTTTTTTTTTAGCCTCTAAGAAGGTTTGATCTTTATTCCTGAGGGTCAGTTGTGGGCAGGTGATGGCTCCGAGCTTCCCAAACTTGTCTGTGTCTGAGTTGGTCAGCTTTGCCCCTGTTTCATTTCGAATCCATTCCGAAGTTCTCAAAGTACCAGCCAGTAGATTTGATTTCATCGTCAGAGCTGACATGCTCTACGCACTGTGTTGAGGCAGGCTGAGCGTTCTGTGCACGTTCCGTCCCCGAGTGCTCACTCAAGACAGTTTTTATGTTGAAGTCGAGTTGATTTTCAGTGTTCTGTTAGTTCCAGGTGTACAGCAAAGGGATTCCGTGGTTTATTTACATATATATACACATGCATCTTATGTATATGTGCATATATACACACACACTTTTCAGATTCTTTCCCCTTGTAGGTTACTATAAAAGATTGAATATAGTTCCCTCTGCTATACAGTAAATCTTTGTTAGTTATTTTATATATAATCGTGTGTGTATGTTAATCCCAAACTCCTAATTTATTCCCTCCCAACCTTTACCCTTTGGTAACCTGAGTCTGTTTTCTGTGTCTGGCCCACTAAAGACTCTTAAAGCGTTACTCACATTTTGCATGGAAGGCTAGAGAAATGAAGTAATCTTCCTGAGGCTAGGAGCTAAGTAAGCAGTGAAATCAAAATTGCAAGTTACATTTGATTGTGTAGCTGGAGGTTTTACACAAATCCCCTTATTCACGTTTGAGATTGGGAGAACAAAAAGGAGCCGTCTCAGTCATCCTTTGCAAGGTTGCAAATCACCCCCAAAACCTGCATCTTTCCCCTGATGGTGCAGTGGCTGGAAGCTCCGGTGTGGTCACTCCCACGGCTGGCTGCCAGTGCAGGTCACGGACGTGGAGGGCAGCCGGGGCTGGCAGCCAGACGCCTCAGTTCTGCCCTACACGGACTCTTGTGTGACTGCTTGGCTTCCTCGGAGCATGGCGTCTGGCCTTTAAATATTTCAAGAAGACATTGCTTCTTGGTCTTTTGGCTAAGGTCAAGTGTAACGTGGGGGCTTCCCTGCTGGCTCGGTGGTAAAGAACATGCCTGGCACTGCCCGAGACATGGGTTCGATATTTGGTTCGAGAAGATCCCCCGGGGTAGGAAATGGCAACCTGCTCCAGTATTTTTGCCTGAAAAATTCCACGGACAGAGGATGCTGGTGGGCTACAGTCCATAGGGTTGCAAAGAATCGGACACGACTGAGTGAAAACGCCCACACACAGTCTCTCTCTCCCCTCAAGACGACAAACCCCACTGAGAAAGCCCTTATGAAACCTGCACTTCTCATATACTTGCTAACGGCCCAATGGCCAAAGCTGGTCTCATGGCCAAGCCCTGTGTCCATGCGGGCTGCATCCCGCAGGTGGGGGGGCTCCCGTGGGAGAAGGGGTGATGTCCTGAGGGCAGAGCCATATCAAACACACTGTTCTGTAAGTAGATGAGGATCTAGAGGAGTCTGTTTACATTGACGGGGGCACCAGGGCCGCATAGATAGGAAAGGAGGGAAACCCCGGGTGATGAGTCAAATCCACGCCACCTGCCGGCGCTAATCAAGGTCATTGCAAGGTTTTCATGCCTCCACGTGGCACATTAGCCTAAACGAGATGTTGCCCTGAGGTGTTTTCCAAGGTCTTGGAATCACCTGTGTATAGTTGGAGCTGAGCTGGTTGAGACTGGACGGGACCATCAGGCCTCACCTGGGCCTGCGGGAGCGCCCACTCCCCGACCTTCTGAGCGGCCTGGAGCTTAGTTGCGCCTGCGCAGAGAGATGGGTTTGCACCTTTTCCAACCTTTCTCTTCACTCTGCGAGCCTTGACCAAACCTCTTCTTGATTCTTCATCCCAGGAACACTCCAGCCCCTCGCCTCCCGGGAGGCAGGCTTGAGGTGGGTTTTGCCTCTCTGCTCAGCTGCTTTCTGAATAAACCTTCTCTCTGCTGCAGACCTCAACATGTCAGGTTGCTGGGCAGTGGGCAAAAACCAACCTGGCAGGAGGAGGAAAAACCCAGCAAGTGCAGCAGAGAGCCCAAGGAGGGGGTTCCCGGAGACAAGGGAGGAGCGGGCATCCCGTGGAGCAGGTGAGTGAGGCAGGCAGGAGATGGTTCTGGGGCCAAGCCAGCCAGGGAGGGGTCCCAGAGCTGGCCAGGGGCTCCCAGAGCCGGCTGGGAGGGTCCCAGAGCTGGCCAGGGGCCCCCAGTCACCCAGAGCTGGCCAGGAAAGAAGGTGAGGGTCGCTGCCAACCAGGCCTAGGCTGGTCGGACTGTCCCGCGGGCCGGGCTGGAGTGGGCGCGAGACTCCCAGGATTTGGCCCCAAGCAGCCTTTCCCCTGCTTGTGTGTCTGTTTCTCTGGCTCTCTGGGAATTACGAATTTTAAATGCGCTATGAAAGGCCCAGCATCCAAAAAGCAAGTACGTGTTTGCCTATTGGGCCCAGAACTGGTAGGATGAGTACTTGCAAATCAGCTTACTTGTGACAAAAGGCGAATCTGTGACTGCCTGGGGAGAGGTAGCGTTGGGGCCAGGGGCGGGTTACGAGGAGGCTCAAGGAAACCTCGCGGTGATGGGGACGTTCGCTCTTGACTATGCCGGCGCTGTCCCCTCTGTACACGTGTCAGAACGTAGCAAGTCTTACCCTTGAAACGTGGAGCTGACTGTGTGACAGTTGCCCCTTGAAGCTGTGAAACTAGTGCGTCGCGCATATGCACGGAGTTTGCACGAAGCGGTTCAGGTTACACTTTAATCACTTGAGTACAGGCTTCTCCCTGCAAACTGGTCACGTCCAAGAGCCCTGGTTCTTGTAAGTGTCCTGGGCTTCAGTGCGGCGGCTGACCCCACTGCTGTGTGTCAGGATTCCAGGGACGGGACCTGCTGCATGTCTGGGATAGGAAAGACTCAGTCCACGTCTGCCTCGTCCCCACGACTACTGCACACATGGTCGCTGGAGCCTGCGACTTGAACTCTACAGTCTGCAGGGCCCATGACCACGTCCCTGTCCTCCTCACAGGCCCTGGGGTGGTCTTCCCACCTCCTTCCCAGGAAAACTGGGGGTTGAGAGGTGGGGGCTGAAGATGAAGACCCTACGGGAACAAAGCGTACCCGAGTCCTGGGCAGCTGCGGGCTGGTGCTGCTGTAACAGCCACACTGTGCGGACAAGAATTGGAGGTCGTGGCCCCTCCCCAGACTGCGTTTATCTAGTAGCTTCTCACCCCAGGAGGTTGTCAGGCTCCAAAGTAATAAAGCTTTCTAGAAGCAAAGAAATCGGTGGTAACTGTCACAATTCCCAGACTGCTACTAGCAAACATTTACAGCAAAGCATAAATCCAACTGATTTTCTTCATTTTACTCAAACCATGCAGGTCTCAGAAGAGGCATGGGTCTAGGAGAGGTGTTTTGGGGGGTCCTTGATGGGTGACCTGCTGCAGTGGAGGGTTCGCAGTCCCTCCAGGAGCCCCGAAGTGGCCCTGGTCTATTTAAGCTGTTCTCTCGATCTTTCTGTTGATTAACACAGGGCTCCCCCACCTCTGGGGTCTAATGCCTGATGACCTGAGGTGGAGCTGATGTGATAATAATAGAAATAAAGTGCGCAATACATGTAATGCCTGCCCTTGAATCATCCTGAAACCATCCCCCCGGTCCGTGGGAAGATTGTCTTCCACGAAACCAGTGCCTGCCTGGTGCCAAAAAGTTTGGGGACTGCTGGATGAAGAGTTGCTATCAGGCAGCCAGCTCAGGTCTTTGGCAAAGGATCAGACTGGCAGGCAGCTCCCCACGTCAGGACCAAATCCTCTCAGCGCAACCTTCAACTGAGCAGCTGCTCCAGAGTGAGAGGAAGGGGAGTGCTGAGGCCCCAAGGAAGATGCTAGAAGGCCCCCCACCCAACCCCCAGACACCCAGTGGCGGAGCCCAGGGCACCCAGGGCCTGAGATGGGAACTGTCTTCTTCAAGGTGAAATCTGAACCGTGGTACAGGGCTTGCTTCGGCGGGTCGTATGCTAAAACTGAAATGTGCGTGAGTGGCTGCTGCCTCAGCACAAGGGTCCAGCCCAGCAAACCCGAGGCTGCGCTGAGGGAGGCCGCACTGGAGCCTGAGTGGGATCAAGGCTGGCACTCATGTCTCAGAGGTTGTCGGTTTCTTTCTAACTCTTATTTATTTGACTGAGCCGGGTCCTAGCTGTGGCAGGCAGGATCTTCTGCCTTTGCTCTGACATGTAGGATCTAGTTCTCTGAGTGGGGATTGAACCTGGGCCCCCTGCATTGGGAACGTGGATCTTAGCCACTGGACCAGCAGGAAAGTCCCGGGGCATCGGTTTCTGAATATTCAGGCTGGGCCCCTTTGGGAACCAGGCTGATGGTTCCTGACATGGGGACAAAAGGCACATTCTACCAACAAGTGTGTTTTATAAAAAGTTACGTAAACAGTCTCGTAAAGTTAAAACCATTATGCCAGTGTTGAGGAGTTCCTCGTACCTACTAGAAATAATCAGTGTTAGCCAAACCGAAAGTCTGTATTTTGTGTGCGTCTGTAACTCTCCCTCACCACCCACATCTTTCTGGTTCCCGATTTAGATAATGGGAGTCAGGTGCCAAACCTGAGTCAGGAGGAATGGTACATATCCCAGATGAGTTTGACCCCTAAGTTTAAGGTCATGAGTAGCAAGAGTTTATATAACAAAAGATCTAAAAACTGACTTCATTGACTCCAGCGCTACAGCAGAAGTGTGGAGAGCAAGGGTGCCCATGCTGGCACACATATCACAAGTATCCAAACGTTTCTAAAAGTCAAGAGGCGATCAGTGTCACGTTCACATCTGTTTCCAGATAAAATCAAGTTAGTTCTCAGCTGCTCGTTTGCAGAGAATGTGAAAGTCCAGGTACTCCTGGCTCCTCCCCTTCCCTGGTTGCGTGCGCCTGGACCCTGGGTCCGCAGGTCCCTGATTCTGGGTGTGATTTGTTGTTGTTGTTCAGTCACTAAGTTGTGTCCGACTCTTTGCGACCCCAAGGACTGCAGCACACTCGGCTTCCCTGTCTTTCAGTATCTCCCCGAGTTTGCTCACATTCGTGTCCATTGAGTCGGTGATGCCGTCTCCTCCTCTGTCGTCCCCTTCTCCTGCCCTCAATCTTTCCCAGCATCAGAGTCTTTTCCAATGAGTTGGCTCTTTGCATCAGGTATTGGAGCTTCAAAGTATTGGAAATCAGTCCTTCCAATTCAGGGTCCAGGGGTTCAGGGTTGATTTCCTTTAGGATTGACAGGTTTGATCTTCTTCCAGTCCAAGGGACTATCAAGAGCCTTCTCCAGCAGCACAATTCAAAAGCATCAATTCTTCAGCATTCAGCCTTGTTAATGGTCCAACTCTCACATCTACATGTGACTACTGGAGAAACTATAGCTTTGACTATACGGACAAAATGATGTTTCTGCGTTTTAATACACTGTCTAGATTTGTCATAGCTTTTCTTCCAAGAAGCAAGTGTCTTTTAATTTTATGGCTGCAGTCACCATCTGCAGTGATTTGGGAGCCTAAGAAAGTAAAATCTGTCACCATTTCCACTTTTTCCCCATCTGCTGCTACTGCTACTGTTAAGTCGCTTCAGTCGTGTCCGACTCTGTGTGACCCTATAGACAGCAGCCCACCAGGCTCCCCCGTCCCTGGGATTCTCCAGGCAAGAACACTGGAGTGGGTTGCCATTTCCTTCTCCAATGCATGAAGGTGAAAAGTGAAAGTGAAGTCGCTCAGTCGTGTCCGACTCTTAGCCATCCCATGGACTGTAGCCTACCGGCTCCTCCGTCCATGGGATTTTCCAGGCAAGAGTACTGGAGTGGGGTGCCATTGCCTTCTCCATTTCCCCATCTATTTACCATGAAGTAATGGGACCGGATGCCCTGATCTTAGTTTTTTGAACGTTGAGTTTTAAGCCAGGCTTTTCACTCTCCTCTTTCACCCTCATCAAGAGGCTCTTTAGTTCCTCTTCACTTTCTGCCATCACAGTGTGATTTGGTTGCTGTCAAACACCTGTTCCAACACTTACAAGGAGGTGACCTTGGAGAAAACATGTAACCTCTTTAAGTCTGTTTTCTTAGCTGAAAAATCGAGTTTTCCCAACATTATGAGTTGCCCTGCGGTCCATTGTTTAGGCATAAAGCCATCTATGTACCCAGTCCCTTTATAAGGTGATGCTTAAATGCAGAGAATAAACAGGACGTTAAAATGAAAGCTTCAGCTGAGAGCCCACATTGTTGTCTGTCTGTGGTCTGTATGTGTAGGAGTGGATCTGTCAAGGACCAGAGTGAGCTGTGAGGCTGATCTTCGGGGTGGGTTTATCAACCACCAAAGTGTATGATCTCATAGTTGCCAGGACACACGTCAGTCCTGCTGATTTGGGTCCTCTGGCCAGGGGTCCCTCACTGCTCAGCTGGGGAGGGATTTCATCCAAGCTGGCCCCTGGGGGCTCTGCTCACCCAAGGGCCTCGGGTCCTCACTGGCTGTGGTAGAGTCGACCCCCCGTTCCTCGGCTGGCGTGTGCTCCCTCAGGGCCCCGTAGCTTCAGCTGGCCTCCCCAGCGTGAGCACGAAGAGGCAGAAAGAGCAGGTGTCTCTCAGTCTGATCTCAGAAACGACAGTCTGTCGCTTCTGCCATTTTCCATTTGTTTAAAAAGTTGCTGGTCAGGTCCCCCGAAAGGGGAGGGGATTACTGGAGAGTGCGCGGTGGGGTCGTAGGGAGGAAATTTAGGAGTCTCTATACTCACACCTGGAAACTTGCAAAAATAAAGCACAAAACCAGTTAATGTGACTGAATATCCCACTTCCACTGATGACCCAAGAAGGTCAGAGTCTATCTATCAAGTGCAGGCTTGTGCCAAAATCTCCCTGAATGGTTTTTCACTTTTCTGTTTTCTGTGGTGGCGACACCAATTTCTCCTTCATATGCTGAGGATAGGTAAGGCGGTGCACACATCTGGAGCCTTCATCTTTTAATAAAACTGAGTGTGCTGAGTCTAGAAGTAACGACTTCATTGTGAAGAAACACTTTTTCTAACATTCTTTTTATTTTAACAAATATTTTGATGTTAATTCAGCTACCAGTTTTGCTTTTTGTCTTGTGTTTTTGGGGTGAGGGGGGTGCAGTTAGTATTTATATAGTACACATTTTCTACCTTTCTACCGTCAACTTTTCAGTTTTAGATCTTATTTGTAAAGAGCATGTACATACATCTAGACTTATTCACACAAGCCTTTAGTCTACCTTCACATAATATATTGACTAGTAGTTTGAAATAAAAGTCACATCAAGTATGTTTATTATTTGGCCATTTTCATTCCTTACTTTGGCTCAATTAAACATGTTACCACTTTTCTCTATTTTGAGGATATGTACGTTTTAAACAATGGGGATATAATCCAAACACTATAAGACTAACCATTTTAAAGCAGATACTATTCAGTGGTTTTAGTCTATTCGACGAGGTTGTGCAGGAGTCACTCATCATCCCCCGAAGAAAACCGTGTACTTGCCAGCAGTGCTCCTCTCTCCCGACCCCCGCCCACCTCAGTCCTGGCAGCTGCCCGTCTCCTTTATGTTTATGTGTCTGTCCTGGCCTCTCATCCAAACGGAATCATACGAATATATGGCCTTCGGTGTCTGCTTCTTCCACTTAGCGTAATGTTTTGGCGGCTAATGTATCAGTCCTTCATTCTTTTTTATTGCCAAGTAACATTCCATTACTTGGATATACCGTATTTTGTTTATCCATTCATCCGCTGATGGACCTGTGGGTTGTTTCTACAATGTTTGACCGCCATGAAAAGTGATGTGATGAATATTTTTGTGTGAACACTTGAGTACTTGTTTTCAGGTCCCTAGGGTGTATAATTAGGGATGGAATTATAGAATTATATAGTAACCCTATGTTTAACATTTTGTGAAACTGTTAAGCAGTTTTCCTCTTGTGGTTGTACCAGTTTATATCCCTACTAGCAATATAGGTTTCCAATTTTTCTACATTTTCATCAACGTTTGTTATTTTCCATTTTTTCCCATTATAGCCATTCTGGTGTTGAGAAGTGGTATGTCATTATGGACTTGACTGTACTTCCCTAACGATTAATGGGGCTTCCCTGGTGGCTCAGTGGTAAAGGATCCACCTGTCGATGCAGGAGATACAGGTTCAATTTCTGGGTTGGGAAGATTCCCTGGGAGAGGAAATGGCAACCCACTCCAGTGTTGACAGGGAAATCCCACAGACAGAAGAACCTGCGGGGCTGCAGTCCATGGAGTCACAGAAGAGACACGGATTAGCGACTAAACAGCAGTGATTAATGATACATTGAATACCTTTTCAGGTACTTCCATTTGTACATTGTTGCAGAGTGTCTGTTCAGATCCTTTGCCTATTTTTAAATGATGTTGTCGCTTTACTGTTGAATTGTAAGAGTTTTTTTATATATTCTGGCACTAGACCCTCATCACATATATAAATTGTGAATACCTTCTCCATTCTGTGAGTTGTCTTTTCCACTTTCTTGGTGGTGTTCTTCAAAGTACAAAGTGTAAAATTTTTTATGAGGTCCAATTTGTTTTTTTCTTTGGTTGTGCTTTTAGTGTCATATCTTAAAAAAATCACTGCCTAATTTGGGATCATGAGTTAGGTCTCTTCTGAAAGGTTTATATTTGTGGGGCTTCAGTCTAGTTCTGGTCTTTTAATCCATTTTGAGTTTTGTTTATGTTGAGTCCAACTTGATGCCTTTGCATGAAATATCCAGTTGTCCCAGAATCATTTGTTAATAAGACTATTCTTTCCCCCATTGAATGGTCTTGGCATCCTTGTTGAAAATCAATTGATTATGGATGTAAGGGTATATTTCTGTACTCTCAGTTTGGTTCCATTGATTCATATGTCTTTCTTTATGCCAGTATGACACTATCTTTTTTTTTTTACACTTGGAAAATGGTTTAATGATGTTTTACAACAGAAATGAGCTGTACATTTGCAGTAAGTTTAATATATATAAAAAATTACAGCAGATAAATGCATATACACAAAATCTACCATTCTGACTCACTATCACTTTCACAGCCTCTCCCAAGCATACAGCCCCCTGCAGGCAGCCCCAGGAGTGGGAATCAGAGGGCCTCCTTGATGGCTGTAGCCCTGCAGGAAGTTTTGAAACTGTCAAGTGTGAGCCCTCCAACTTTGTCTTCACTTTCAAGATTGAATTGTCTAACTTGGATCCTTTGTGTTTTCATATAAATTTTAGGACTGGCTTATCTATTTCTGCAAAAAAAAAAAAAGCAGTTGGAATTTTGATAGGGATTTCACTGAATTTGTAGATGAATTTAGTTTTGCCAGTTTAACAAAATTAGGTCTTCCAATCCATATGAATGTCTTTTAATTTATTAATTTATTTAGGTGCCTTTAATTTCTTACAGCAGTGTTGTTTCCAGGGCACAAGTCTTGCATTTCTTTGGCTAATTTATTCCTAGTAATTTTATTCTTTTTGATTCTATTATAGATGGAATTGCTTTCTTAATCTCATCTTCAAAGTGTTTATTGCTAATGTATAGAAATGCGATTGATTTTTGTGTATTGATTTTGTATCTTGCAACCTTCTCTACTCTCTTGGCAGCTTTCAAACATACAGTACAGTATTAACTGTATTTGCCACACTGTACATCACATGCACACGACTCATTTTATAACGAAGTTTATACTTCTCGACCCCCTTCATCCATCCCAACCGCCCCTCCCAACCGCCCACCTTCTGGAAACCACCGGTCTGTTTTCTGTATCTGAGCTTCGTGGTTTTTATTTTGAATCTCAGATATTAGGGAGATCATAGGGTGTCTGTCTTGCTCTGACATAGCGCAATGCCCTTGTGGTTTATTCATATTGTCACAAATGGCAAGCTTTCATTATTTTTTTCTAGCTGAGTAATTTTTTCTTATGTAAATTGTCCTGGTTAGAACTTTTAATACAATGCTGAATGGATGTGGGAAGAACGAGCATCTTGTTCCTGATGTTACGGTGAAAGCTTTTCACACTGTTCAGTCTAATGTTAGCTGTGGGTTCCCAGAGATGACCTTTATCAAGTTGAAGAAACCCCTCCTATCCCAAGTTTGTTGGGTGTTTTCATTACAATGGCTGTTACGCTTTCCAAGTGCATTTTCTACATTTGAGATGCTCATATGGTTCTATCCTTATTTTACCAATATTATGTATTATATTGTATTATACAGTGTAATATTGCATATTACATTGATTGTTTTGGTTAGCAAAGCAATCTGTGAAGTAACTTTGAACCAACCTTGCATTCATAGCATAAATCCCACTTGGTCATGGTGTAAAATTTTTATATGGTGCCAGATTATTTTGTAGAGAATTTTTATGCTTATATTAATAAGGAATATTGATCTGTAGTTTCCTTTTGCTGTGATACCTGTGTGTGTGTTTGTATTAGGGAAATACAGGCCACATAGAATGTTAGAAAGTCTTCCATCTATTTCTTGGAAGTATCTATGAAGGTACTGATTTGATGGAATTTCGTGAGTGAAGCCAGTGGTCCTGGACTTTTCTCTGTGAGATTCTTGATTCCTGACACATTCTCTCTCTATAGGTGTGTTCAGCTTGTCTATTTCTTGAGTCGGTTTCAGTAGTTTCTTTCCTGGAATTAGCTCATCTCATGTTTCTTATCCAATTTGTTGACATACAGTTGCTCATGGTATCCCCTTACAGTTCTTATTTCTGTAAGTTTGGTCGTCCTGTCTCCTGTCTCACTCCTAATATTAGTAACCGAGTGAGTATTCCTTTTCCTTAATCAGTCTAATTTTTTCAAAGAACTAACATTCAGTCTCCCTGATTTTTCTCTGCGGTCGTCATATTCCCCATTTGACTTAACTTTGCTCTGATTTTGTTTGTTTCCTTCTGCTTGCCTTGGGGTTAGTTTGCTTTTCTTTTTTCCAGTATCTTAAGGTGGAATGTTATTGACTTGTCTATTTACTTTTCTACTTTTTAACACAGGTGTTTAGTTATTATATAATTATAGTTTTCATTTTTATTTATCTCTAAATATTTTCTTTCTCTTGTGAGAGGTTTTTCTTTGTGGAGGAATGTGATCTTTAATGCCCACGTATTTAATTTTCTAAATTTGTTATTGACATGTAATTTCATTCCATTGTGGTTGAAAAATACAGTTTGTATGACGTCAATGCTTTTAAGTTGTTTTAGAATACAACATAAAATTTAGGAAAATAGGAATTAATGTTAAAACTCATTAGACCTTAACCTTTGTTTAGTAGAGGCACTTATTAAAAAAAGAAAAATCTGTCACGCAAGGACACAACATGACTCTAAGATCATAAAGTCAACTTTTTTTTTTTTTTAAGATTTATTTATTTTTATTTTACTTCTTGGCTGTGGTGGATCTTTGCACGTGGGCTTTCTCCAGCCATGGCAAGCGAGGGCTCTTCTTCACTGTAGTCCGACAGCTCCTCGTTGCAGCGGCTTCTCTGGTTGTGAGAAGCCGCTCGGGTTCCGGGCACGCGGGCTCAGCAGTCGTGGGGCCCGGGCTCAGTTGCTCCGGGCCTGTGGGAACTTCCCGGACCAGCGGTCGCACAGTACCTCGTCTTGCAAGGTGGATTCTTAACCACTGGACCACCAGGGAGGGCCTCATAAAGTCTACTTTTAGACTTGAGAAACCTTTAGGATTTCATTTCCACCAAAAAGTACCTTTTAAACCAATGTTCACATCATCCAATATCATTTTCACCAAGCAGATGTTTGTCCTTTGTCTGCATCTTCAGAGATGCCATCTTAATGTTCCCGGGAGGACAGAGAGGGATTTCTTGAAATGTTGTCAATCCTTCCCCTGTTGCTGAACAGTGAAGCTGTTTTTTATTTCTTTAATTCAGTTCAGTCGCGTCCGACTCTTTGCAACCCCATGGACTGCAGCACGCCAGGCCTCCCTGTCCATCATCAACTCCCAGAGTTTGCTCAAACTCATGTCCATTGAGTCGGTGATGCCATCCAACCATCTCATCCTCTGTCGTCCCCTTCTCCTCCCACCTTCAATCTTTCCCAGCATCAGGGTCTTTTCAAATGAGTCAGTTCTTTGCATCAGGTGGCCAAACTATTGGAGTTTCAGCTTGAGCATCAGTCCTTCCAATGAATATCCAGGACTGATCTCCTTTAGGATGGACTGGTTGGATCTCCTTGCAGTCCAAGGGACTCTCAAGAGTCTTCTCCAACACCGCAGTTCAAAAGCATCAGTTCTTCAGCACTCAGCTTTCTTTATAGTCCAACTCTCACATCCATACATGACTACTGGAAAAACCATAGCCTCGACTAGATGGACCTTTGTGGCAAAGTAATGTCTCTGCTTTTTAATATACTGTGTAGGTGGTTATAGCTTTGCTTCCAAGAAGCCAGTGTTTTGTAATTTCATGGCTGCAGTCACTGTATGCAGTGATTTTGGAGCCTCCCAAAAATAGTCTCTCACTGTTTCCATTATTTCCCAATCTATTTGCCATGAAGTGATAGGACCACATGCCATGATCTTTGTTTTCTGAATGTTGAATTTTGAGCCAACTTTTTCACTCTCCTCTTTCACTTTCATCAAGAGGCTTGTTAGTTCTTCTTCGCTTTCTCCCATAAGGGCATATCTGAGGTTATTGATATTTCTCCCAGCAATCTTGACTCCAGCTCATGCTTCTTCCAGCCCAGCATTTCTCCTGATGTACTCTGCATATAAGTTACATAAGCAGGGTGACAACATATAGCCTTGACGTACTCCTTTCCCAATTTGGACCCAGTCTGTTTTTCCATGTCTAGTTCTAACTGTTGCTTCTTGACCTGCATACAGATTCCTCAGGAGGCAGGTCATAGAGGGGTGATAGTTTTTTAAATTGAGGTATAGTTGAATTACAATTTTATATAAGTTTCAGGTGTACAACATAGTGATTCACAAATTTTAAAGGTTATAATTTGTTTATAGTTATTACAAAATAGTGGCTGCATTGCCTGCCCTGCCCAGTATATCCTGGTGTGTATGTACCTGTGCCCTCAGTCGTGTCTGACTCTCTGCAGCCCCATGGACTGCAGCCCACCAGGCTCCTCTGTCCATGGGATTTCCCAGGCAAGAATACTGGAGTGGGTTGCCATTTCATTCTCTGAGGATCTTCCCAACCCAAGGATCAAACCTGCGCCTTTTGCGTCTCCTGAATTGGCAGGCAGGTTCTTTACCACTGTGCCACCTGGGAAACCAATCTAGCCTTGCAGCTTGTATAGTTAATGCACACCTCCATCCCCTGCCCCTGCCCCACCCCTCCGCACCTCCCTCCACTGGCAGCTACGGATCTGTTCTCTATCTGTGAGTCTGCTTCTCTGTATTCTGTTCATTAATCTGTCTTTTAGATTCCACATATAAGTGATATCCTATAGCACTTGTCTTTCCATCTCATTTCACTAAGCGTAATTTCTTCCAAGTTGTTGCCAATGGCAAACCCCGTTCTTTGTATGGCTGAGTAGTATCGTATGTTGACACCACATCCTTGTCTTCCATTCATCTGTTGATGCACACGCAAGTTGCTTTCATTTCTTGGCTATTATAAACAATCCTGCTATCAACATCGAGTTTCACGTATCTTTTCCAGCTAGTGTTTTCATTTTCTTTGGATATATGCTGAGGAGTGAATTGTTGGATCATATGGTGGTTGTTAGTTTTTGAGAAACCTCTGTATCTCGTTAGGCAGTGGCTGCACCAATCTACATTCCCACTAACAGTGCAGGAGGGTTCCCTTTTCTCCACATTCTCACCAATATTAGTGTGTGGTCTTTTTGATGGTGCCCTTTTTTAAAAAAAACATTTATTTTACTTTATTATCTGGTGCTGCGCCAGGCCTTGGTTGCAGCACGCGGGACTTTAGTCGTGGCATGTGGGGTCTAGTTCCCTGACCAGGGATCGAAGCCACGCCCCCTGCATTGGGAGCACAGAGTCTTAGCCACTGGACCACTAGGGAAGTCCCAGTGAGGCACATTCTGACAGGTGTGAATTGATACCTCATTGTGGTTTTGATTTGCATTTTCTGATTAACAGTGTTGAGCATCTGTGTGCTGGTGTGTCTTCTTTGGCAAAGTGTCTATTCAGGTCTTCTGCCTACAATTTAAAAAAAAAACCTGGTTGGTTGTATTTTTGATACTGAGTTGTATGAACTTTCTATATAGTTTAGGCATTAACCCCTCTTTGATCATATCGTTTGCAAATAGTTTCTCCCACTCCTTTGGGTTGTCTTTGGCAGTGGTTTTCTTTGCTGTGCAGAAGCTTTTAATTAGGTCCCCATAAAACTCCTATTTCTGTCTGTCAAGGACTCCCAATACTGTGTTGAATAACAGTGATGAGTAGGCATCCTTTTCTTCCCCCTGATATTAGAGGAAAGCTTAGAGCTGTTTAACCCTGAGGGTGATGTTAGCTATGGGCTTGTCACCTATGGCCTTTATTATGTTGAGGTATGTTCCCTTTATCACCACTTTCTGGAGTTTTTATCTTGGAGGGGATGTAGAATTTTGTCAGCTGCTTTCTCTACACCTCACCTCTTGAGATGATCACAATTTTTATTCTTTAGTTTGTTAATGTGCTGCTGAGTAGTGATCTGCGGATATTGAAAAATGCTTGCATCCCTGAGGTAAATCCCTTTTGATCACGGTGTATTACTGGACTTGGTTTGGTAGTATTTTATTTAGGATTTTTGCATCTGTGTCAGTGATACTGCCTATAATTTTCTTTCTTGTGCTATCTTTGGTTTTGGTATCAGAGTGATACTGGACTTGTTAAGTTTGAAAGTGTTCCTCCTTCTGCGATTTTTTTTGGGAAGTTTGAGGACCGATGTTAACTGTTCTTTAAATGTTTGGGCAAATTTACCTGTGAACCCATTTAGGCCTGGACCTTTATTTGGGAGACTTTTAAACATTGACTTCCACGGGCTCCCCGGCGGTCCAGTGGGTAAGACTGCACGCTCCCCGTGCGGGCGCGCAAGTTCGATCCCGCTCGCCACACAGCACAGCCAAACAAAAATAATAAATTTCCTCACTGTTACCTGGTCTCCTCACATTTTTTCTGTTTTCCTGGTTCAGTCTTGGAAGTTTATACATTGCAAGTTATCCGTTTCTTCTAGGCTGTTCACTTTACTGGTCTATAGCTCTATGGTATAGTATATGGCTTAGTTTGTAGTATTCTCTTATCTCTTGTTATCTACAGGGCCAGTTAACTTCTTTTTCATTTGTGGTTTTATTGATTTGGGCTTTTTTTCCCTTAGTGAGTCTGGTTAAAGGTTTATGAATCTCGTTCATCTTTTCAAAGAACTAGCTTAGTTTCATTGGTCTTTTCTGTTTTGCTCTGATTTTTCTTTCCTTCTGTTAACTTAGGGTTTTTGTTGTTTTTCTAGTTCTTGCAGGTTAAGGTTAGGTTGGCGTTTTTTTGTTCCTGAAGCTTGTATTGCTATGAACTTCCTCCAGCTGTTCCTGCTGTGTTGTGTAGGTTTTCAGATCGTTGTTTATTGTTTTCGTTTGCAAGTGGGCAGAACTCGGGGCCCAGCCGGTCCCAGGACAGGTGCTGGCCTGCTGGCGAGTCTGCAGGGCTGTGGGTGCCCAGGGCTGGCATCTGCCTGCTGCTGGGTGAGTCTGGTCCTGAGGCTGAAGCAGGCTTGCTGCTCACGGGGGCTGGGCCTCTGATGGGTGGGGACAGGTCTTGGGGCCTTTGGCTGCAGGGCCCCCGGGTGAACGCCTGTGCCCTGGTGCATGGGGCCAGGTCCTGGGCCCTCAGGCAGGTGGGGTGCTGTCCAGGCGTGGCTGTGGGTTTGGTGTGGTGTGTGCAATGGTGGGGGGGGGGCCCTGTGGCCAGCGGCATCTCAGTTCTGGTGTCCACAGGCTGGTGGGTGAGGGAGGGGATGGGTCCCGAGGACAGTGGGCTGGAGGGGGATCCAAATGGCACTGCCAGCACCAGGGTCCAGACCACCGCCGCAGTGTCTGTGCCCCAGGGTGAGCGCTGGCTGCTCCCCACCCGCCTCACCAGGATCGGCAGGTAGGCCTGAGCCAGGCGCCTTGCCAGTGACTGCTGCACAGACACCCGGACTGCGGGGCCCAGACCCTGCTCCTGCAGGAGCATCTCTGACTGCCCTCCGGGGTGTGGGCTGCCCACCGAGGGTGGAGGACCTGACGACATTGCGGCTGTCCCTCCTACACACGTTGACTGTTCTTTTTACCTATAGTGTTAGAAGACGTTTCCTGGAAGGTTCTGGGCTTTTTCATGGATGGTAGTTCTGCACAAAGTTTTCATTTTTGGCATGCCTGTGACGGGTGAGCTCGAGATCTTTCTACAGCATCGTGTCCGATCTCCTTGAGGATGTTCCTTATTACTGTACATGTCAGTACCGAGGTTGCTTGGTGGATGGGTCCATCTCCTTTCAAAACTGTACAAATGTGATGTGCCTGTCTGTGCCCGTTATTTCACACAAAGAGTAAACAGGGAAAACTTCAGAAGTGAAGAAAGAATTAAGAGAAACATTTCAAATGTGTTAAGAAATATTAGTTTTATTTAACCAGTTTTCACAGCTGAATATTTATTCTATAAAAACTTTACAGATTGTACAGTTTATATATAGTTCAAACTACAGAACAAAAAAAGTAGGTCCCACAGATGCAAAAATACTGCACCAACCAATCCAAGTAAAGGCAGATTTACACTCGGTAAGCTCTCCGCGAGGCCGGGAGGTGGTCGGTTCTAAGTAGAAATTTCAAAACTGTACAAAAATAAGGTTTTGATTTTATTTCACTCTTCATACATTCAATATGATTGCAAGCTCAGAAGCCTGCCAGGGGACAGGCTTCTGGAATCGTCCCCACCCCTGGCGGGAATGCGGACATCTATTTACACAGGGCACTCTCGGACAGCATCCTGTACTTGGTATATTGTGTAGACGTGAAAGCAGAGACCAAGAACATGAAACGTTGATATAATAAGGTAGTTCTCTTAAAAAGGAGTTTCTGCATTTAATAGTGTGCCAAAAGAATTTTAACTTATTAAATAAAATATATTCTAAGTGAACCTAAAAATTACACTTTATAAACATAAAAATACTTTTTATTTTTGGTGTAATACATCGGTCATATCTGCAAATAGAAAACCAAAACTGTATATAAAGTAGTAGTTCTCACCCAGCAACAAGAAGCACTTATGTAGTTATTTTTCAAAAGGGTCAGAAAAACTAATTATAAACCTGCTAAGATTAACTTATAATTTAAGATACCATACTGAAGCTAGTCAGTGATTCACTAATACTGCAAAACAAGCTTTCCCCTAGAGAGAGTGGTTTCTTCCTGTTAACTGGGTAAGAATCAGACATTTAAAAAAGAGGGAAGAATCAATTGATACCTCAGCATGAATCCTAGGCATATTTTACGTTGGGGGTAGGTCCATCAGTGGGTGTTGAACCAGAAATACTTATCCTAAAAGATTTAGAATTTTCTGTCTCTGAGGCTTTGGACCTCTTAGAGATAACAGCACATCTGAGATCTTTCCGTATTTCTATCTGGGGTGGGAATGGCGAGGCTGGCTAACACCTCTAACACCTCTTTTCTTCTAGAAGGAAAAAACAAGGAAAACAAATATTATTTCTGACTTTTCTGACACCCAAACCAAGAAAACACACTTTTTTATACAGTACTAGCCGAAGATAACAAAAATTAGAGTCTCAAAGAGCAGCCCAGAGCTCACCTTTTATACTTTTACACTTGGGTGTGTATTAAGTATAAAATAATGACGTTTGGACAAAGGAGTTTTGTAGTTATTTATTTTAAAGTTACAGTACTTAAAAACTCCTTGGCAATAAATAGCTTGGCTGTCTCAGGTCCTGCCTCCCAGCGGGAGCCCCGGGCGAGCCTGGCCCGGGCCATCAGAACTCGTCGATCTTCCTCTGCAGGTACTTGAGCATGGAGTCCATGCCCTGTGCCGAGCCCCAGATCTTCTTCAGGACCTCGCACTCCCGCTCGTTGGCCTGCTCCAGCTCCAGCCTCATGTTGCAGCGCACAAGGGCCTTGGATTCCTCAAGCACCTGCAGCAGATGACAAGCAGGGAGTGAGCAGGGTCTGTGGCTGCAAGCGCTGGCGCCTTGCAGCCCCTATGCTTTCGGAAGCAGATACCAGACCCGAGGAGCCACCTGGCACGAGGAGGACCAAACACTGACTCCTGACACGTGCCAGGCCTGACACGCGTGCATCACGCACTTCACTCACTGTGGGTGTGGGACAGACTCTCAATTTCAAAGGGCTGTTAAGCTACTTCTTGACAAGCCATGCTCTCCACACCCTGGTTCTGCCCTGGCAGCAAGACCAGCCTTGGGCCTGTGCTAGCTCTGCGGCCACCCCACTGATGATGCCCACTCCTGGGAGGCTCACTGAGAAAGCCCGCTGAGGGGACTTCTAACCGGAACTCACTCTCTGTAACGAGTTGTTGAGATGTCTGGGACAGCTTACGCTGGAGCTGTGTCAGTTAATAGGAAATGACATTTCACCCTGTCATTTGCTAAATGCACTTTTGTTACAAGCACATATCTAGCACTTACTGAACACAAACCTACGTTCACTGAGGGGAGAAAATGTGTGCAGAGATGCAAGGCTTTGGAAACGGTAAAGAATTTAGAAACAATGGTTTTTGTAACCCTCCACGGGATGCTCCTCAGTGACTACGTCTGTCTAACTGCGCTCCCCTAGCTCTGCAGAGAAAGGGCGGAACACGAACTGGACGTACGACAGGGTTGCAGGAGGCGAGCTCCTTGATGCGGACCATGACTTCCTGGGTGAAGGTCCCAGGCCAGAACACCTGGGAGACCAGCCCTTTGCCACACGCCTCCTGTGCCGTTAGCTTCCGCCCGCTGAGCAGCATTTCGTTCGCCTGGAAGGAAGAAGAGTGGAGGCCATGTGAGCCGCAGGGGAAGGCGGCAGGGAGACTCAGCCCGGAAACTCTCCGCTCCGAGTTCAGTCAGTGCCCGAGGGTGAAGCAAGCACCGTGAGGAGTGGCCCACCAGCCGGGGACTCTTATGGAATCTAAGGGGCTCACATAGAGCAGAATCACACGGACTAACCAAGAAATCTAAGAAGGTCCATCTGCTGTAGATCAAGCTGCAGCAACACAGGGCTCCGGGGGTGGGGAGCCAGGCCAGGAGGGCAGGGGGCGCCCACCACGCAAGCGAGTGGAGGATGCAGCTCCAGTGGGGGAAGTCCAGTGGGGCTTCCAGCTGGACGCCTGGGCAGGGCCTCGGGGGGCCCCAGGCAGAGAGGCCCTCTGGGGGCGTGGGCGCTGGCCTACCTGTAGCCCTGAGAGGGTGATGGGGGCCAGGTCCCCACAGGCTGGAACAAAGGGGAAGGTGTGAGCACCCTGCCCAAGGACACATCTCTTCTCGCAGCTCTGGGTGTGGCGGGGCCCAGAGGGGCCACACTCTGCCAGCAGGGGTCCCATGGGCCTCAGAAGCACGACCACTGCCCGGGGAGGGGAGAGACCGGGAACCCTGCGTCCTCCCTGCCCAGCCAAGAGCAGCAACCAGTGTCCCCAGGACGGCCCCTGAGGCCCGCAGGGGGCAGCTGGGTGGGGGAAGATGGGATCGGCCTTTTTCTGCGGCTTTTCTCCCCACTTAATTTTAACGTCTGGTGGTGCTTCCTGCCTGAGGCAGGCATCTCGTGGAGCCCTCCTCTCTGTCTTTCCCACGCGGAGGGGAGGCAAGTTCTGAACCCAGAGGAGAGGTGGAACAGCTGTGCTGCCAGCTGCTGGAGGCCATCAGGACGGCCGCCCAGACCCCCAGGGACTCTATCAAAGGGCAACACCGGAGTCCGCGCTCAGCAGTGAGACACAAAGCCACCAGCCGCTCTGGTCCACGGCGGGGAGCGGGGACTGGTTTGCGGGGCTGCCTCACAGCTCGGCTTCTCCCCGCCCCGCCCCCGACACCCACCTCCTCCCCAGCGTCTGCTTCTGTAGCCCCTCGCCCCCGACTCCACCTCCTGCCCTGGTTCCAGGAGCGAGGACCACCAACATCATTTCCAGAGAACAAGAGCTACAGCCCAGACTCCTGGTGTGGGTGGGTTATGCAGCGGAGCAGCCCTGCTCCTTCAGGCGTTCCCTCAGAAGTGCCGCTACTGGGGTACCAGGTCAAGACCCTTTCCACTGCAAACTCTGGTTGGTTTGGGTTACAGACGGGGTATTTATTCCTGGCGGGGATCAGCATTAATTATGCAGACACGGAGGTCCTTCATGGAAGGAGGGCCTCTAGGAAATGATGCCAAACAGTGTCAATAAACATGCTATGAACCAAAACATGACAACTTCCCATGGGTTCATGAATGAAGAATACGATTTCATGACTTAAGGACAAGAGCTGAATACGCATGCATTTGATGGGAAGTGCCCACAGAGTGACGCCTTGTATACAGTTAAGAGAAGTGGTAACCAAGGATGGTTCCCAGGACGAGTTAAGACGAGGTACTCACAGATGCTCCTCCCATAATCTTGGGGAACATGACGGTGGAACAGCCATCTGGACTCTGTCCAAAGGTGGTATAGGGAGTCTGGAACCACGCCTTTTCGTTGGCCCAGACCACATCACAGAGAGGCAGGATGGATGCTCCTAGCCCAATGGCTGGGCCGTTCACGGCTACGATAATAGGCTTCTTGAACTGGATGAAGGTGTTCACAAAGTTTCTAAAACAGAAAACAAATGGGGGACTACTCAAAACACTGCACATGTGAGCAACAGAAAGAAATCTACTTGTATGGGATTTAGTACGTCTACTTGTATGGGATTTAGTACGTCAAGACGCGAAGGCCGTGCGCGTCTGCTGCTGCTGCTAAGTCGCTTCAGTCGTGCCCGACTCTGTGCGACCCCACAGACGGCAGCCCACCAGGCTCCTTCGTCTACTTGTACGGAATTCAGTACATCAAGACGCGAAGGCCGTGCGCGTGACCCTAACTGACTGTTCTGACAGCCTCCTGGCTGCAAAGGGCCCGGGCTTGTACCGCTGTGCTGTACAGGCTGAGCAGCGCCCCGGGGCGGGGACGGGGGCAGGGCGGCTGTCCCTACAGACCCCTGTGAACTCCCGGGGAGCAGCACAGCAGAGGGCACTCAGCTTGGGCTCCAGGAACCCTGTCCTCCCCTGATGACAGGGAGGAGCCCAGGAAACCCAACAGGCTGCAGATGACTACTCTAGCAGCTCTCCCACAAGAAACCGGGCCTGGGGCCACAGGGACAGCCTGGGACGGGGCAGGAGCCTCAGCGCCTGGGTCTGGATGTGGTCTGTGACTTCAGACAGCTCACTGATAAACTGGAAACACGAGTATTCCTGAGTTTATATGGAACCGGACGGAGTGACTCAGACGCAGAGATGAGACGCTCAGAGGCTGGTGTAAGACCCAAGACCCAAAAGAGCATCCCCCAGCCTGACACACGTCTGCACAGCACCTCCCGCCACTCACGACGACCACCAAGCAGGCCTCCCAGGGGGCGAGGGATCTCACAGCCCAGACAAGGCCGCTGGTGTCTGCTTTAGGATCAGGCTGGAAAGCTGGGCTGCAATTCAGTTTAGGGTTGGCTGGTGCAGCCTCCTCCCCACACCGGAACCTAACTATGTTCAGAGGCTGAGTCTTGTGAAGACTGAACACGGTGAAGAAAAGGACAAACACACCCGAAATGAGGACAACGTAACTCCTTCAAGGCCGTCTGAGCTCTAGACCAGAAGGACAGAATTCCAAATCGTAAACCCTACAGCCCCAGCTGCAGTACCAACAGCCTGGGTGCCGAGCCCTACAATTCAGCAATTTAATTAACCTGTTCAGATGGGCTCTGAAAATCACAACTTAGCATGCCGTCCCCCCTCCTCCGCAGACACAGACATGAGGGGCCGTGATTTCGGGCTAGGGCAGGATGAGGCGGGTGTGTGTGTGTACACAGCGGGGAGAGGGGGCCTCAGAGTTCAGCAGCTGCACGCCTCACTTGGGGGACTGTTCTCCAAGGCCTCTGCAGTCAGCCCTCAGCCCACGGAATGAGCACGTGGGGTCCTGTCAGGAAGATCACTCTGGGTTTCAAGGACACAAAGAGAGCCAGATAACCTCTAAAATAGTCCCTGAAATAATCCCAGACCATCGCCACGAAGCTGTTCAATTCTGCCACCTTCTGAGGATTCTAGATCAACGGCCCGTGACGGAAACGCATCATCTATGCTCAGTTACAGACAACTGTTGACAAAGTCACTGCCAAACCACCTCCCTGACTTAAAGGAGACGTCATCCCCTAGTAGCACGACACTCAGCTGCTCCTGTGAATGGGGGCCAAGTGGAGACGGTTCCAATACTGACAACTGCAAACCACAGACAGGGATGGTAGCTTCATATGAAAGAGGGGATCAAACCTATATAACAATAAAGAGATTCTACAGAGCAATGGTAGATTCTTGGTCCGCAAGGAGATCCAACTAGTCCATCCTAAAGGAAATCAGTCCTGAATATTCACTGGGAGGACTGATGCTGAAGCTCCAATGCTTTGGCCACCTGATGCAAACAACTGACTCCTTAGAAAACACGCTGATGCTGGGCAAGATTGAAGGCGGGAGGAGAAGGGGACGACAGAGGATGAGATGGTTGGATGGCATCACCAACTCGATGAACATGAGTTTGAGTAAACTCTGGAAGTTGGTGATGGACAGGGAAGCCTGGTGGGCTGCAGTTCAGGGGGTCGCAAAGAGTCGGACTCGACTGAGTGACTGAAGTAGAAGTGGTAAAGGGAATGGATTACTCCATGTAGCATGTTCATATAAAAGAAAAAAATCTGTTTCTAAAATAATATTGCAAAAAACAAAGCTTGGATTTTTAACAGGCTGGAGAAATGTTTAGAACTGAATTATTCCCCCTAAAGAAGATGATTTTTATTATTTTTGCTTGGAATGATAACCTGCTCTAAACCCGGGGCTCCTCCTGGGAGCAGCATGAATGAACCAGCTCGCCCTGGAGTGGACACCATGGCTCCTTCTCAGAGGACTCGACCGAGCCATGCGAGGACTCTGAGATGCCAGAGCGAGCACACTCCACAGAGAAATCCCCTTCATGTTAGAAACAAACAAAAGCTGCCAGACAAAAGTTCACACAACTGCTTTTCTGTTCAGTAGAAACACCAAAGGCTCAGCGCCACGGCTGCCGGAGGCAGGAGGCGGGAGCTGCCTTTGGGCCTGGACACTCGAGACTGTCTGTCTGCTGCTTTGGGGGACGTAAAGCAAGCGTATTTTAAACCTTAAAATCAAAATGCACAAGCATTCAGATGTGCCCCATACAACACACTGAATTTACACTTCAGTTTCCTCTGAATTGAGTGAAAGGCTACGCTGGGAACAGTGGGAAGGAAAGAGATTATATTTGCCACAAAGTAAGCTTAAAGAGACCATTAAACAAAATCGAAATTCTATCCATTCTTTTGGAGAATATTTACCATCCCACAGACCTCACCAAAAAGTTAGAAGATCACCAACAAACGTTAAGTCTCAGAAATGCTTTTGGGAAACAGGAACTGGGCTGTCCAGGGCTGGTTTCCCGCCCTCTCTCAGCCAAGCTCCCTGCCCCAGTGGCTCTGGGCCGGGACTGAACATGACAAGGTCAGGGTGCAGGGCGCGTTTCCTCACGGGCTCTGCGCCCTCCTTGAGCCTCTGCTCCTCCTGGTCCCACGGACTCCAAGAGCCTGACGTTACAAACTGATCCCTAATAACTTTATCACTCATGGGCTGAATATTTTTATCACAGTTAATCTGCAAACTGGTTCCCGCCAACGATCCAAGCCAGAGTTAGCCCCACAGACACGTGAGAAGCTCACAGTCTATGCCTGACCTCCTATTTCCTACCTTCCTTTTGGAAACTCACGGCGGTGCTGTTCTCTGCCCAAAGATTTAAGGAATTTGAGACAGGACACTACCGAGACAAACAAAAATATACACAGTAATAGCTTTGCATGCATAAACCAACTTTACACACAAAACATGAATTTCAGTGCAAAGGAGCCAAAGTAAAGGTTAAGCTGATATGGTGTGACTATTTTTCGGATCCTACATTAACAGAACTTCACATTAACAAAACACATCATTTAGAGAAGAACTGAGTGGATTTTCCTAAAGCAAGACTTGGCATTTCCCTAGAAGACCAATCCAGCTTTTTGTGGGGCGTGCTGGAGTCTCAGAAATGGAGGGGTCACCGAAGAAAACAAGCATTTAAAGCACTTGGGGTTCAACACACGAGATGGCTGCTGCTTGTTCTTCCTCAACCCTGATGCCAACAACAACAAGCCTGTGCCACAGTCAAGGGCAACCCTGCCCAGGGTGGGGTGGGGGAGGCGCAGGGGAGCCTTAGAGAGCTGTGTACAGGTGGGGTGGGGGTGCCGGCACTGAGGTGGACAAACCAGCTCCAAAATAACACCATCAGCTGTAAATTCAGTGTGATCTTACGGAAAATATGCAAAGTCACCACCTGAGGCCTAAGTGTTTGTATTTTAAAAAGAACATTCAGTTCAGTCGCTCATTCGTGTCTGACTCTTTGTGACCCCATGAACCGCAGCACACCAGGCCTCCCTGTCCATCACCAACTCCTGGAGTTTACTCAAACTCACGTCCATTGAGTCGGTGATGCCATCCAGCCATCTCATCCTCTGTTGTCCCCTTCTCCTCCCACCTTCAATCTTTCCCAGCATCAGGGTCTTTTCCAGTGAGTCAACTCTTCTCATGAGGTGGCCAAAGTATTGGAGTTTCAGCTTCAGCATCAGTCCTTCCAATGAATATTCAGGACTGATCTCCTTTAGGATGGACTGGCTGGATGTCCTTGCAGTTCAAGGGACTCTCAAGAGTCTTCTCCAACACCACAGTTCAAAAGCATCAATTCTTCAGCGCTCAGCTTCAAAGAACATCACATTCCAATAATCTACCCTGAAGGAGTGGGGTGGGTGAATATTTAGGAATACCTGCAAGTTATCCTAAAGCTACTGATGATTTGTCAAGGAACTACATGTACATCAATCGAGCAGCTTAATCTGAAAGTAACAGACGGTCCCATCTAGTGTCCTGCAAGTTTGAAATATCTGGGGATTTTGGAGAAGATCTTACCAACGTTACTGCCCCTTTGCAGGCCTGCATCTCCTTCAACGTTTCCATCCTATAAACCACACCAGACACAAAGGTTCTTGGGGTCCCTTAGGGATGTGACACTTTAAGGAGGTGGGCAGGGTGGTATGAGAGTCTTTCTGGCTGGTGACTGAGTTTCATTCAATTCAGAAAAAATTAGTCTCTGAAAGATCAGACAATTATACTTCCAGTGATTAGCATGAGACACATACAAAATATATACCTGCATATACTTGTTGCAGAATTACATGGTTCTACAAAAAGCTTCTTGTAATGTTATGACACAGAAGTGGAAAATCCAAAAGCAGAGGGACTAACCTAAAGTCATATCACTAAATGGGAAAAGCTGCAAAACAACATGCAGTACACGTCTACTTACTTGACAGAACCAAAAATACATCTATCTAATTTGTATGTGCGTAAGAGTGTGTGTGTGTGTGTGTGTGTGTGTGTGTGTCTAAGAATGTTCAGAAGAAGGCTGGGGAAGATCCATATGAACAGAGGATGCCTGTATACTGTTTAGTTTGAAAGACCGTTCTTGTGCGACGTTATGGAACCAGCGTGTCATAAAGCCGAGCTGATTTATCCTCGAGCCGACCAAATGGTAAGTTATCACGCGAAGGAGCGGGCATCTGCATTCCAAGGCTGCAGGTCCTGAACGCACATGATGGACACGCCAGCATGTGCTACCCTGGGCTCTCCCCCCAGACGCCAGCCCCCACAACACGCGCTGGGCTCGAGCCAGCCTTGACATCGGTTACCTGCTTGAGGCAAGTTGCCCACAGAATAGACAGAGATGTATTAACTCTTGCTAGCAGTGGGTCTCAGGGGCGGAGACGCCTCATGGGGTCTGGTTCACGCCGGTCATCTCAGTGGACCAGGGGTGCGTACCTGATGGCCTCCGCCATCTTCAGGGGAGGAGACCCCCACGGGGCCCGGCTCAGGCCGCCGAGCTCAGGGATCAGGGTGCATACCTGATGGCCTCGGCCATCCTGGCACTCTCCCTCTTGCGGTCGTCGGTCAGGCGCCGGATGAAGTAGATGAAGTCCAGGCCGCAGCAGAAGACGCTGCCCACGGCGCTGAGCAGCACCAGCTTGCTGTCGTCCGCCGCGGCTGTGCTCAGCGCACTCTGCAGCTCCTTCATCACCTGAAAGGCACCCAAGAGCATCTCCTCACCGCACCATCCCGACTCGACTCGCTGCAAGCGGGTTCACGGCCTGACACGGCTGCCCGCGTCTACCGAGTGATTCGCAATTTCCTTCTTTTCTGAAGCCAGGGGTGGGGAACAGTGGGGACAGAGTGTCATCACAGAAGCTGTCAGGAATGGAGTGTAACTGGAGAGACGTGTGGATCTGAGTCGCTAAGCAGTGTTGTCCTTGTGGCTCCTGGCGGGCGAGTTCTGTTCTATCCCCTCTTGGCATTTCTACAGTTTGGACAGCAGGTGGCACATGCAACCAGTTCAAAGAAGCTGCTGGTTTGGGTCTGCTTTGTTTTTGGACACCAGCCTCCCATTCTTCGGACAGAAACCTCAAGTTTGGTGCACAAGTGTGGTAAGAGCAAACACAGCGTGGGGGCGTTTTCAGTGGGCACAAACCATTCAAAATGGTCCCTACGAAGCACTCACAAACACGAGTGTTCTAATGATGTACCGGGGACCAGCCCGCAGCTGGTGCCCCGACCACTGGGCGACACTCTAGCTTTCTGTGCTTTAGTTTTGTCACCTGGAAAAAGCCAGACCTACCATCCACAAGCAGGAAACAAACAACTATTAGAACTTACAATTTTAAGCATGAAATAGCTCAGGTTCAAACACCTCCAATTTTAAATACGTCACAGAACTATTGAGCCTCTGGGAGCACCTGTCTCCCTCAACCCCCGGAAACTACTTAACGACCAGCAATAACCGTGTAGGAATCACTGCAGCTGAAGCTCCACTCCACGTGCAGCTGGAGACCAACGGGAAGGAAGGTGGAGTGAGCTTCTGGAGGGCTGGACCCCGGGGGCCTTAAGCTTGCCTGAACCAAGAGCTCTGGGAGCCCGAGGGGAGGGTGTGAGCACACACTTCACACGTGACTTCAGGGAGGCCCATCCCGCACCCCCCTGGGGCGGACGAGGGGCTCTTGGCCAGGAAGTGGGGGCTCAGGGCACCCCGCACCTCCCTGCTCATAGCTGGGCCCGGCCTGTGGGCCCAGAGACGGCAGCCCCCGCGGCGGCGCTCACCTCCGGGTTCAGCGAGTTGTTCTCGGACGACTTGGTGGACAGCAGGATGTGGGTGAAGCCGTCCTGCTTCCGGACCACGATGTCCCGGTACCTGTAGGCGCTCTCCGTCTGCCGCACACTGAAGCGCAGCCGCTTGTCAAAGGGCTGGTCTCGCCTGTCATCGATGAACTTCCTCTTGCTGGCCGTCACGCCCGTGACCGATGTCTGCAGGGTGGTGGTCCCGTTGGCCGTCAGCGCGTCCATGAACGGAGAGGTGCCTGTGGGGACCCAGGAGCACAGTCGTGAGCACCCACCACCAGCCTGCCCCGGACTGGGGACAAACGCCCGCGACAGACCTAGGGCTAACTGATAATCCAAGAAGGTGAGAGAGGAGAGCCTCTGCAGAGCCGGCTTTCAAAGGCATCTGCTGTCCGCACACGTCTGACAAGAGGGAGTTTGCCCTCACCTTTCCCTCCTAAGAAAGAAAGACGGGAAGGAACATGCTGGAGAGAAGCTGCAGGATTTGCAACTTTCCAAGAACAAAACTCAATGAGAACAGCTTTTGTGTACAGGACATATCCTGGGTGCGAGAAGTTGAAAGAAAAAAGGAAACTGATTCAAAGAAACATTACTAGAGCCAAGGCTGTCTGGCACTGAGCCGAGACTGCTTCTGGGTGAGGGTCCACTCGTACAGACGCATGAAGCAGCCCCTGGTTTCTGCAGGTCCACTACCCCCTGGGCCACCCGGGGCTCTTCCACGGGATGTCCGGACCTCTGTCCACAGTCCTGGTTCTGCTACGTTTGCAAAGAGCCTCCTAGATGGCTGGAGACGGCGTCCCCTCCCACCACCCAGAAGGTCCGTCCCGCTGAGACTCTGCGCTCCCAATGCAGGGGGCCCAGGTTCGACCCCTGGTCAGGGAACTAGATCCCACACACTGCAACCAAGACCCGGCACAGCCAAGGGAGTAACTTTTGAAAAAGAGTTCAAACGTTAAGGCAAATAGTTTATCCTCCTATTGGTGTGAACTGTCTAAATATTATCTAACCTGGTAATAAAGGTACAGAGACTTTGGGTGGAGGAAGGAAGGGAAAGAAACGAGAGAGAACTGGATGAGGCTTGACTAATTCGGGGAGTGAGAAGCCCTCTGAGAAGAGCATGACGAGTCACGAGTCAAACATTTCCTGCAACGTGAAAGAAGACAAGCTGGAGCCGCTGCAGGATTGGTGAGGGGACGTTCAGAAGTCAGACCATCTCCCTGCTAAAACAGGCAGGCTTTCATTCAGTTGGTGGAACTGGAGATTTCTGAAGTTAAAAACAGATTCACTTTGGGGAAAATCTGGGAGCAGTAATACATACGTGGTACAAGAATAAAAAAGTGCACGGTAAAAGGCCTCCCCCCGTCAGCCCGGGGCCCACAACCACCCCAGTCACGGAGTCTGGCTTCCAGGTCTCCTCCGAGACAGGCTGTATACACAGCAGCAAATACTACACCAACGTTTCCCTCTCGCCTGCCGTTAACAGACGCGCATGGTGGCGGAGGAGACCCAGCGTCCTGCCTCACTCGCCTTCAGCAGACAGTGTCTCGGGCGCTGTCGTCCACCAGCGCAGGCTCCCCGCGCCTTTCTCAGGCTGCTCAGCGGTCCCCTGACCGGACGGTCTGTAATGCTTTTCACCAGCGAGCCTCTGAGGTTACAGCTGAAGCTGCAGCACAAACCCCGGACTGTGTTGTTCCTTCCAACGTGCCGGCGAACCTACAGGGTCAGCTGCTGACGGACTCGGAACCTGAGTATTTCTAACGGGAAGAGCGTTTGACCAGTGGTCACCAGCAAGGGGGCACTGTTGGGTCTTCCTGAGGAAGCCCTCAGGTACCCTTCCTGCTTCTTTCAACCTTCAGCCTGTCCTGCGCTTGTTACAATGCAGTTTTAAGCTGTGTGAGTGCTGAGGGTGAGGTGACGGAGGGGCGGGCGCCCATGGCTTACCCGAGCCGGGGCGCGGACAGCAGCCAGGCCGCCTGGACCTGAGCTGTTGACTGGTGCGGGGCCGGCCCTCCCATCCCGGCTCCTGCTCCTGCTCCTGACGTCTCCAGGTGTCCCCCGGAGACCCCCGTCCCCAGAGGCGGGGTTTCCAGATTATGGGGCCACCAGTTTGGCGGCAAGCTCTGCACCTCTGAGGTGGCAGGTCCCACGGAGCTCTCCGCGGTTCTGCACGTTCAGATGTGGACTCCCGCTGGCTCGTGCTGACCAGCCCTGCTGAACTGGCCTTCACCTCCCTGTTACCCTCTGCTGGCCCTCTGCGGACGTCACGGGCCCTGCGATCTTGCCAAGGGCTCGACCCCACCCCCAACCCGGGGACCCTCTGTTGCCCACCCCGGGGCCTCGTGACTGCGCCCTATTTGGGTGGAGAAGTGCTCACAGCAGGGCTGACCTTGGGCGCACAGGTGCCAGCCCGGGGCCACCTCCCTCCTGACGTCTGTGCCAGGCCTGTGCTCCCCTGGGGCCTCTGGACTCGCTCTTCCCTCTGCCTAGAACGTTCTGGGCCTGGAGCTCTGAACAGCCGCTTTCTTCTGCTCAGCTTGATGGCAGCTGCAATGCCGCCTCCTCTAGGACCCACGTCCACGGCCCCTCCTGGCACCATCCACGTGCCAGCCCATTCTGGTTTTTTCAGCCCTCACCCCAGCTCTGTCTCACGTGACTTTTACTAACAAATCGTGGCTGGACGCCGCCAAGCTCCTGAGGGCAGGGTCCCCTCTACCGAGTTCACTGACGCACCCTCAGTGCTTAGAACACGTGGTCACCGCTGCCCGAACCAACGAGGGGAGCGAACCCTGACACCCCTTCAGCCCAGCTCCCTCTGCTCCGAGGAGAAGGCCAGAGGGCCACTCAGCCTCAGGACAGCTGGGGACCGGAAAGCCGCACTGCCGAGCAGAAGCCGGGGCTCGGGACTCAGCGAAGAGGCAGACACCGAGATCCAGGGAAAGGCTTCTTCCACGGCAGAAACCGTGCGGCACGTGGTCTGCCGCAGACCTGAGCCCTGACTGACTGAAACACGCGAGCAAAGCTGTCTCGTGAGCTCACAGCTCCTGGAGGAGGCGGGTGCCGAGACCACCAGCCGCTCTGCTAGGAGGCCCTGGCATGAAATCCAGCCGGGAAAGCCCACGTTTTAGTGTCGCCCCTGAAAAAAGTTTGTTTAAAAACATCCTAAGAGCAAAAGAGATACCCTCAAACATGTACTGCTGGCCCTGTTAAAATTCACTGCCTCCAAAAGTGTATTTCTAAAATGAAACGGGCTTCCAACCATAAGAGAATCAGTCTCTGGATTTCCTCACTGGCCTGTGAGACCCACAAAACGGAACAAAACCCACCACACGACCGGTTCAGACAGTGGACAACGGGCACCGAGGACTGTGTTTGCCAGTGTGCAAGAGGCAGACAGAGGGAGCCTGCCGACTCACCAGCCGTCTGCCTGGAGGCTGCGTCCAGGCTACGGGCAAATGCTGACCCGGGCACGCAGACGGGAGGCGAGGCGGCCCAGGAGGCTGGCGTCTCGGACAGTCGTGGACATCCCTCTCTGTAGCCTAAAGCCAGAGAGCCAGCACCACAGGGTTGACAGAACCCTCAGCCTCCTTTACAGAGTCTGACATTTCAAAATACCATTATCCACACTTGCTGAACCTAGTCCTATTCAACAATATAAAAGCCTATCATTTTATTCAGATGATATAATCTGCAAGGTGAATTCACTGAGAAAACTTTTCAAGTGAACATGAACTAAAGGTAGACAGGCTTTAAACCTCACCGCCTGCTTCCATCACACGTGCAGTGAGCCCTTTATCAATCAATCACTGTACACAGCTCTCCTCCAACTCCTTCCATTCCGGCCCCAGCCCACGGGGGTCTCTGGGTTTCAGATAGGCTTGCTCTGGGCTCTCTGCACAGGGGACACTGACATTGAGCAGGTGCTCCTCTAAGGTTTGCTGCAATGTGACCGGTCCATCAGGAACAACCTGAGCGCCTGTGCATGCAACGCCCATCGTGAGGCAGCCTGGGCTGCACCCCCCGGTCCCCCCAAGCTGAGCCCCCTGGGCCCTTGCCACCTCTGGGCCGTAAGAGCGGACTCCTTGGAGCAGGAGGGAACCCAGCACATTGGGGACACATGACAGATGAATATGCCCGAGCGCCGAGTGCTCAGCACCGGGTCCGCACGCCTCCTGCCTTCTCAACAGCATCACCAGGGTCTCCCTCTCCCTGGCTGGTACCACCCTGGGAGGCGGGTGGCTGGAGGGGAGAGAAGGACGCCTGTCCTGACTCTCAGCTAGAGACATGTGGGGTCTCGGCTTCCCCTCACGCGGCCGCGGGCAGGGACAGATGTGAGATCGCTGCCCTCCAACCCCCCTACCCTGCTCTGTCTGCCCCGCTTCCAGTCTTTCTCCTCTCGCTTGACCTCCATCAGCCTCACCGCTTCTCTGCCTTCTAGTCTGGATAACCAGCTGTGTTAGCTGTAGTCAACTCACACACTCACTGCCTGTATCCAACTCCAAGGCCACAACAGTGCACCTCCAGCCTTTTATGAAAGTACTTCTACAAAATAAGAAACTTTAAAACGTCAACTTAAATAAAAATGCCTCAGGTGAATAATCCGGTTTTTCTGTAAGCTGGTTCTCTCTCATGTCTCTGACAAATCCCCTCTTGGGACTCAATCAGGTACCACCTGCATCCTGGCTTCCTGACATGCGCTGGAGCCATACCGAGCCTGGGCTGGGGGCTCCACAACTGCGTACTGAGGGGCCACGCACATAGCATCTGTACGCAATTAACTCGTTGTTTTTAAGGAGTAAAATAACGCCAAAGGATGGAGGCTGCAAAAAAGCCGCGGTAGCGCCTGAAGCACATACAGAATTCCTTGAAACGACTAAACAGCTCATGAATGCCAGAGATATATGAAGGCAGGTAAATGGAAAACAGTGAAGTGAATTAGTTAAAAATCTAAGAGTACCCACAATTAAGAATCATTCTGAAAACCGACAGCAAAAAGGACACAAGCTGTGATTTCTTCAATTGGAATTATTTTGTTTCTGGAGGAAATCAATCTAAGAATATTAAGTATGAAAAAGCAAGGAGAAGGCTTAAAAAGATAAATACTGTTTTGCGACAAAAAGCGGCAATTAATAAAGACTATGCCATTTTAAATAAATGTTAGCTAATTAGATTTCCTAAAACCTACCTAAGATCAGCCTGATTAAACCAAAGATTTTGAACTGCGAGGTTCACGGTCACGTGACACTTGACGTGAGAAGTGCAACATCCCTCCATCCAGATTCTCAAACTGATTCACAGCAGATTCAGGGCGCAGCTTGGAAAACCATGCTCCTGGGGCCATTCTCCGCCACCCGGGGCCTCTGGGGTCCCTGGCGGGGAAGCAATCCCCTTGCGTGACTCTGAGGCCCACTGCCTGACCAACACGAGTTCCACCCTAACAGGACTCTCCCAGGGTCCCCAGGGGGAACAGCCTAGGTCAGAGGATGGAGACCAGTCAGAGTAATGGCTCCTCCCCATCAGAGGAGGGTCGTTAACGTCCAGATGACTGGAACAGACAAACAGGGAAATCAAAAGAAGGGAGAGACCATGTGACACAGACCGAGCAGTGAAGGACGTGGACTGGAAGACGGCAGGGAGATGGGAGGTGCTGAAGTGTCAATCAGGGTGTCAGAGACGCAGAGAACAGTCCACACGAGCGTGCTCCTCTCCATCAGCTAAGGCAACGAGTGAATCAAGGGCGAGAGCCAAGTCTCGGGGTCGGGGCACCAGCGGGGAGTCTGGCAATCGAGGCAATGATGACATCACCGCGGTCCTCGATCAGAGCTGCGTCCGCATGCTCACAGCCCGGCAGCCGAGCGGTTGTGTTTATGATCCTGGAACTGTTCACAGCTCATGTCACGAAGGAGCGTGAACACCTCCATGTGCGGAGGACTCCACACATCCTGTCAGAAGGCTTCCCATTCAGTGACAACTGTTCTCGCTTTCCCCCTATTCTTCCCAGAAAGCAAGAGGGGCAACGCCGGTCATCAACGGAGTTTCTCAGGAAGTCACAACGGGGAGGCAGAGGGGGACGACGTACACCACAGGCCCGTCGGCACTTGGGGTCCCGGGCATCTCACTGAATTGGTTTCACAAGATGAAAACTGAGGTCCAGCGTTCAGCCCCCCTCCTGAGGTCACAGAGTCCCCATCCAGAAGGTCAGAGGGTGCCGGCAACTCCCCCCAGACCTGCCTGTCCTATGGAAAACCTCGGGGCTGTCTGTCACCTGGAACTCCTGCTGCCAGGCGCGGCATGGGGAAGTGGCGATCTAAGCCCTCAGAGACAGCTCCGGCTTAGCTTTGCTTCATACATACCGAGTTATGCATTTCTGTCCTAAATAAAATATTAGCAAACATAATTTGGAACATAATTTTTTATTATGGCAAAATCACACGGCGTTTACCATTTTAATCCCTTTTAAGTGTACCGTTCGGTGGCACTAAGTGTATCCACAGTGATGGACAACCACCACCCTCCACCTCAGAACCCTCCACCTCCCAAGGTGAGCCTGTGAACCACTGAACACTCACCCCTCCCTCTCCAGGCAACCACCCTCCTCTTCTCTGTGTCTATGAACATCGTGACTCTAGACACCTCATATAAGCGCAATCGTCTGATACTTGTTCTTCTGTGTCCGCCCTATTTCATTTAGTATAATATCTTCAAGGTGCATCCATGCTGCACCTGTTTAAGAACATCCTTCTTTTCCAAGGATGAATAATACTCCATTCCAATATTAAAAAAAAAAACAAAAAAAAACCCCCACATTTTGTTTATTCAAGGATTCCCTGGTGGCTCAGAGACTAGAGTCTGCCTGCAATGCGGGAGACCTGAGTTTGATCCCTGGGTTGGGAAAATCCCCTGGAGAAGAAAATGGCAACCCACTGCAGTATTCTTGCCTGGGAAATCCCATGGACAGAGGAGCGGGCTACAGTCCATGGGGTCACAAAGAGTCAGACACGGCTGAGCGACTTCACTTCCATTCTCCAATGGCTATCTGGGTTGCTTCCACTTTTGGGCTGTTGTGAATAATGCCATATGGACATTCGTATTCACGAATGGACAAATACCTGACCCTACTTGCAATTCTCTGGATATTAATCTAGACTAGAAGTAGAATTGGTAATTCCATGGATTATATACAAATCTGTATCTGTTGACAGAAAAATAGACCATACGGTAATTCTAGGTTTAATCTTATGAAGTTATATTTAGCCTTTTCCTAAATTAGCTACACTGTGTTTAGTTAGCAATTATAACCAAACTCTTGGAGAAGATCCAAATCATGGACTGGACTGTGATGACTTCCACTTTCTCGCTAAGTTTCTCTGGTTTTCCTGGGATATAGAAGCGGAGGAGACAATCACTGGAAGGGTTACTACAATCAAACACAAACTGTAAAAGCATCTGTAGCCAATTCTGAGCTCTTGATCTAGAGACAGAATCCTCATAAAACACAAATTTATTTGTTTCTCTATGGCCAGGACTCACTTTCTCCCAGCCAGCCTTGCAGTTTGCAGGTACACGTGAGGCCGCCTGCCTCCTTGAGGGTGGGATCCAGGCCTCACCAGCCTGCACCTTCGGTCCTGAGCACTAGCCTTGCAGTTAGAGAATGCTGATAATATTCTGACAGAAGGAGAGTAAAAGGAACTTGAAGATTTTTGTTCTCTGGACTGAAAACACTCTGGTCAGCAATGTCACCATGAACTCTGCAAACGTCTACAATCAGTTCAGGTCACAACCAGAGACACGAAGCGTCCCTGCTGTGTTTGGAAGTTTCCTGGCACAAAGGTCAGTCCTCTGCAGCCTGTCCTGTGGAGAAGAGCCTGCCGCAGGCTCCGATCCTCCCTGGGGGTTCAGCTGAGTTCCCCGGAGGGCATTCATCCCTCAGGGGACCTGGGTTCCTGGATCCAGAGAAGCAGGGAGCCCTCAGTGATCAGAGGAAATCTGAGCATCATTTTTACTCAGTTCAGCAGAAATGGCAGTAATGCATCCCAAAGCTGTCAGCAGCAACATCTCAGACTGAGGAGCTGGAAACCCTCACAAGTGAAGTGTGCTCTTTGAAGACGCTGATGGAAAACTTTCAAGCAGGGACTCAAACTTTAATTACAGACACAAATTCAAGCTATTTAGTTTAACTTATGAAAAAGTAAAATAAAAAGGGAACACTACTACCAATATAAGTTCTATCATTCTAAATACACGTATCAGGATAAGTTCCTGAAGTGAATCCAGAAGATTGCTGATGCTTTAAATGCAATGTACTTTGTTTTCTTATCAACAGCCTCCAGTGTAAGTCATATGCTGGAGAGAAAAAAACTGAGCAAAAATCTTTATGCTGTGTCACTTTAAAGTTTCAAAAAAGGAACAGAAAGTGATCAGACCCACATTCTTCTTTGGTCCTGAAATAAAGGATTCACAAGAAAAACAAAACTATAAGAAGGATAACAACTACCTACGCGGCGTGAGTCTTCAGCAGAGGCATCTTATTATTCATCTTACCTACAAAAATTTTATTTCTTGCAAAAACGATTCTACCTTATTTGACACGGGACTGAATTCGCTCAGCGCTTTTCTTCACAAAATTTGCCTTGAGGTTTAGAACCACCTTTTGCAACTACAGCTTCAGTAAGAGGAGTAAGTAATCAATTACAATCTGATTTTCCTGTTTGATTTTCATAGTGCCTGCCCAATAATTTTAAATCCTACATATTAAAGGAAGACACGCTCGTGGTCAGATACATGTCAAGTACAACCCAAGTTCTACTCCAGATAAAATTAGTTCAATCTACATTTACTGCATTCAGTACATTCCTGGCTAAAATGTTCAAGTGCTCATTTCCTAGTGCTGGTAACAGGGGCGCCTCACAGAGGCCAAGACTCCAAAAATCCCTTCTTGGATCACACATCACCCCCCAGAGTAAGGCTAAGGTCAAGGTGTTTGCTGATATTCACAGCGAGGCCTACTTCAGCCTTCCATCTGCAAAGTCAACAGCAGCAAGGGACCAGGGATGACCACCTGTCATCTGGACTTTCTGTCTTTCCCACGTGTTCCCATCGCAGCCTGGGTCTTTCGTATTCACACGTCAAGGACAGCAGAGGACAGTACTACTTCTTCATGTAAAGTGAAGTCGCTCAGTCGTGTCCGACTCTTTGCAACCCCATGGACTATACTGTTCATGGAATTTTCCAGGCCAGAACACTGGGGTGGGCAGCCTTTCCCTTCTCCAGGGATCAAACCCAGGTCTCCCGCATTTCAGGCAGATTCGCTGGTAAAGAATCCGTCTGCAGTGCGGGAGACCTGGGTCCTTCGTGTACACTGACTTTCTGAAGCAGCCGCCTCCCCAGCCCTCACCTCACCGCTAATGACCAACGGCTGCAGTCAGAAGAGCACTTGCACTGACCCCTCCTGGGTCTCAAACGCGAGCACGACGCGAGGCTCACTGCTCAGGGTGTGCTCTAGGCCTCGACGGGCAGGAGGTCAGTAAAGCCACAAAGGCAAGGCCGCTGAACGCACAACTCGCCCTCAACAAGACGAAGCCGGGGTGACAGCACCGCGGGAAGCTGAGGTCCTGTACCTGGTCACCAAGAGCAGAACACAGACTTCACTCTGGGCTTCCTGGAGGCCAGGGCAAGGCTGGAAACCCCACTAAAAGACGATTCTAAACGAGAAAGGTACTGCGTAAGACGATGACCTGGTACCTCTAAGCCCCAAGAAGTCACTCCCTGAGGGTCTCTGAAACATCAAGAGACCAACATACACACACGCTCAGCCTCCCCAAACCAGAAGGAACAAGAGACGACGAAGGCAAAGAGACAGCACACAACAAAGGGAATGAAAGCCGCTCGGTTGTGTCCAACTCTTTGCAACCCCATGGACTATACGGTCCACGGAATTCTCCAGGCTAGAATATCGGAGTGGGTAGCCTTTCCCTTCTCCAAGGGATCTTACCAACCCAGGGGCTCGAACCCAGGTCTCCCACATTGCAGGTGGATTCTTTGCCAGCTGAGCCACAACAGAAGCCCAAGAATACTGGAGTAGGTAGCCTATCCCTTCTCCAGGGGATCGTCCCAACCCAGCAGTCGAACCGGGGTCTCCTGCATTGCAGGCGGATTCTTTCCCAGCTGAGCTCTCAGGGAAGCCCAGTCCACGGGGTCACCGAGTCGGACACGACTGAGCACAAACAGAGCGGACTGCACGCTCAGCGGGTCCCCCGAGTGCATCACGGTGCTGGCTTTCCCAGTGCTCTCCCCCACCGGGGGGTTTTCCTCCTTGAACAGGCCCTAACACGGAGCCTCATATGCAGAGCTGATCCAAGCAGAGGTGAGGGGAGGAGGATGTGCCGGCTCTCTGTCGGCTCCCAGACCCGCCCGGCATGGACGTGGGGCTGGACCTCCACCGGAGAGACACCGAGCATCCCTGGACTTAGGATGCACCATGAGAAAATGGGAAGGTGTGATTTTACTTTAAAAGGAAGCAGGCAGTGAGGAGAGATGCCTCGTCCTCAGAGCTAAGCTGCTGGGCTAGTGACCACCCGGGGGAACGGGAGGGTCAGACGGGCCACAGGGCAGGCCTGGGGCCAGAGACGGCCACCTCGAGCTCGTCACCGGCCCTTCCAGACAAGCTCTAATTGCACTTTCAGGGAGCTTTCAGACCATGAGAACAAGGTCAAAATTCAGCCCACAGTGAACTTTGAGGAACCGTTCTAAGTACCTGTGACACTCACTCAGAATTTAGCTTCTTTTTAGTCAAGATTTATCTCATGATGACCTAAAGGAAATTTACTCATAGGAACATAGAATATCTTTAAAGTTCAAAAAATGTGCTGTGAAGAATCACCTCCTGGGAGAAGGGTAAAGTATGTTGTCTGTACTAAAAACAGTCACCCACCCAGAGACCCCACTCCAGGGATTTCACCAAGAACACTGAAAACATGTCCACGCAACAGCATGTACACACACGTTCACAGCAGCGTTACTCACAGGAGCTAAATGTGGGAGTGACCCAGACGTCCATCAACAAGGTGGAATATTCACATATGGAGTATTATCCAGCCATAACAGGGATGAAGCATCCATTTATCACTGTCATGTCAGTTCAGTTCAGTCGCTCAGTCGTGTCCGACTCTTTGCGACCCCATGAACCGCAGCACGCCAGGCCTCCCTGTCCATCACCAACTCTCGGAGTTTACCCAAACCCATGCCCATCGAGTCGGTGATGCCATCCAGCCATCTCATCCTCTGTTGTCCCCTTCTCCTCCTGCCCTCAATCTTTCCCAGCGTCAGGGTCTTTTCCAATGGGCCAGCTCTTCACATGAGGTGGCCAAAGTATTAGAGTTTCAAAGTATTGGAGTTATCACTGTAACACAGATGAACTGAAAACACACCAAGTAAAAGAATACAGACACAAAATCCACACATTTGATTTCATTTACATGAACTGTCTAGAACAGGCAAACCCACAGAAGCGGACAGTAACTTATTAGTTGCCAGGGGCTGGGAGGAAGGTAGAAAGGGGAGTGATTCCAACAGGTACAAGGTTTCCTTCTGAAGTGAAGACAATGTTGAGGAACTAAATGGTGGCTATGGTTGCAAAACCATGAGAATGTACTTAATAAAATCTGAACTGTACAACACTTCCAAAGCATGCATTTTATGGTATGTGATGTCTATCTCATTTTTCTAAATGCAAAAAAAGTACCTATTCAAATAACAGAACCTCAATAGGTAGTTGATATATCAATACATATGTTTACACTCAAATTATATAAGGAGCTGTAAGATTAAAAACAGCGGAATTTGAACAGTCAGATTACTATTCCAAGAGGGGAACATTACAGGTCAATGTCAGTAGTAAGTTAGGATCTTACATCTATAATAGTACTTAGTAAAACAAATGCAACCATGTATAAACAGCATAAAATATCATAGCTAAGTTGAGTTAACTCGAGGAAGTCAAGGCTGACTTGGTGTTCAGGGAGAGGGGATAAGGAAGAAGCAGAACCCAGAGTAACTGACCTGTTTAAAGGGACAAACGGGAAAGAAAAATCTCAACAGATGTAGGCAATGCAATGGGAACTCGTGATAAAACACTGTTGGAAACAGAATGAAACCTGTCACTAACTACAGCTGCGATACTGAACTCCTCTGTGTTCACACCCTTTGCCATCCCTGGGTCTCCCCCTGTGGACTGGCAGACTCTTGCAGCCTTGAACCTGGAACAGACACACTAGGGGCTGTAGACAGGAGCTTGCCCTCCCGTGTCCTGGACTCCGCCATGAGAGTGATGAGATCACATTAGCTGGAGAAGAGGCCCAAGCTGCTGCCCCCTGGCGGTTCAGGCTGGGGCCGTTCAAGGCCCGACGAGGATTTTCAACTTCACTCTCATCTGAAGCAGCTGTAGGTCAGACCGTCTTGAGTGCTTCCTGGCTCCCCCGCTCACTGGCAGCCACCCCACATGGCTACCGTGGGATCAGGTGACTGACACGCGTAGAGCACCTACCCCGGCCCTGACGTGCATCAGACACACACTGGAAACACGCTGCACTTACTGCACACACAGCAGTGCAGTCTGCTCCTTTCAACCCGCCTTTGGACCTAACTGTGTTATTTCTCATCTCCTCCACTATTTTTCAGTAACAAATATGTCCATCTTTTATGAGCCTCGAACGAGAAAAGAGAGTAATTTTGAAGACTGTGACTGTAGTCTTTAAATTGAGGTAACACTGGTTTATGACAGTATGTAACTTTCATGTGCAGTTATCATTCGACTTCTGCGCACACTGCAGCGTGCTCACCAGTGGGGTCCGTAGTGTCCGCCCACCTTGCCCTCCTCCACCTCCCTCCTCTCTGGTGACCACCACTCTGTTCTGTGCGGTCTGTTCATTTACACACACACAGAAACATTACATATGAATGAAATCATATAGTATTTGTCTCTCATCTATTTCATTTAGCATAATACCTCCTAAGTTCATGTCGTCTCGAATGGGAAGATCAGATTTTTAATGGCTTAGTATTCCTTTGTGTGAGTGTGTGTGTGTGTGTTTATGCCTCACGTCTTCTTGATCCATTCATCTGCTGGTGGGCCTTAGGTTGCTTCCACACCGTGGCTATTGTAAACGCGGCAATGAACACGGCAGTGCATGTCTCTGAATCAGCGCCACCACACTCTTTGGGTAAATGCCCAGAAGCGGAACAGACAGATCATACAGTAGCTCTGTTTCTCGTTCTCTGAGAAACCTCCACACAGTTCTCTACAGCGGCTGCACCGATTTCCATTCCCACCAAAAGTGCACGAGGGTTCCCTTCTCTCCAACCCTCAGCAACGCTTGTTATTTTTTATCTTTCTGGTAACAGCCTTTCTAATGGGCGGGAGGTACCATCTCATTGTGGTTCTGATTTCCATTTCCACAATAATTAGTGATGTTGAACATCGCTTCATGTATCACTATTTTTATCCCTGGATTACACCTTTAAAAATAAGGGTCAAAGTCAACACTAATATGTTCCTGTATAAAAATAAGTGGGTCTAAGAGAAGAGGTCCTGTGGAAACGTTCAGCCCTTCCCTGTCTTGTGGCTCTTAGACAGGCAGCTGAACGCAAACCTGGAGGAAGCCCTGTCAAGATCAGAGATGCCCAGCCAGCAACCCTGACGTGTAAATAATAAATGCTGTGCACACCGAGGTTCTCAGATCACAGGTAACAGCCTTATGATGCTGACGGCTAAGTGACATGCCCCACATAACTCTTCGGCAAACCACCTTAATGATGAAACCCTGAGTTAGAACAAAGAACACCACACAGAACAGGGAAACAAAAACTGAAACGATGCCACTTACAACAACATCCAAAAGCCTTAAAAAGAATCCAAAGGCATCAACTAATGTAAGACATGTAAGGTCTCTGCTCATAAGACTGAAAGACACATGTGCTGATTGTAAATATGCCCATCTCCCTAAGTGACCAGAGTGACTGCAACCTCAGCTCAGATCCCAGGAGGGCTCTGTTCTCCTGGGGAGTGGAAACTTAAAGCTGACCCTATACTGGACGTGGACACGCACAGGGCCAAGAGGGACCAGGGCGCTCCTGCACAAGGACAAGGGGGAGGACTTCCTCTACCAGATGCCAAGACTTCAAGAACAGACTGGAAGCCTGGAGACGGACCTGCAGAGACAGTCCCTGGGTTTACACCAGAGGTGGTTATGCAGCAGGGATCAAAATGTACAGAACCTGACAGTTACACATCCTCCAAGGCAAAGAGATCTAAACACGAAAGCTTCTAGACGACGTCACAAGAGAACGGGTCTGAAGATGAGGAAGAGATTTAACAGCACAGAAAGCAACAGAAAAAATGGATAAACTGGAGTACAAAACATTAAAAACTCTTGTTCATCAAAACACCATCAGAGAATTTAAGAACTCAACTGCAGATTGGGAAAGGCCTGTATCACAGCTCCAAGAGAGGCCTGTCTCAGAGGCTGTGTACAGAGCAGACACACAAGGTTTCTCGAACCACTAACAAGCCACTGGAATGTCACGCCACGTCCTGTTCATGTGGAGACGCGAGGAAGGTCGAGGTACTTTCGGGATCATCAGAGCTGAGGGCCCTGGTTCTACGATAGCAGACTGTGCTCCCCGAGGGGAAGGGGCTGATGGGGACCAGGAGGAAAGAACCTGGGACCGGCAGATGGGCAAGACCAGCGCCCTGCCAGCAGGGCCCTCAGGCCAGACCCAGCGGTGAGCCCGGCTACCCGTCCGACCGCCACTGCCGGTGGCCACCTCCACACTCAACAGCAGAGCTGAGTGTTGTATCAGAGCCCGTCTGGCCTAAAACACCTCCCACCTGGCTCTGTACAGCAAAAGCGTGCTGACCCCCAGGCTAGACCGGCCTCTCTGATCCAGAGTATTCACCAAGCGAGGCCCTGGAGAGAGGGGATCCCCTGGAAGGCCCGAAGGGAATCAGGGTTCAGCACCAGGACTATTTCTGAGCCGAGAATTACTTTTTAAAGTCTAAATCTGCTTTGTGCAACCAGACTTTGTGTCCTCTGGGAAAAGCAAAAAGTATGGCAATATCACAGAATCACCAAAGTGAACTACTTAAGACGAGAATCATGGACTGTGTTTAGAAACTCTTCACTTAAAAAGTGATTCTGGGGCTGCTTGAAAGAAACCACGCTTGCTCCAAAACAGATGCCTGTGAGTGACCTCTCTCCTTGATGGGAGCAGAGCAGACACAGTCAGGGGCCGGCAATGCCGAGGGGTGAAGCGGCTCGGCAGGTAACCGCGTGTGCGTGCATCCTGACACCATGCTGTATGCACTCCGCACACACCTGTCTGAAGGCAGGTGTAACATTCCTGTGAAAAGCGAGACCCAGCCGCCTCCACAGCCCCTCACCAAGGAAGTCATTCCTTCTGACCGACTCCACGGCTATCTCTCCTTTGAAAACAAACGAACCAACAATAACCCAGGCTCCCCTCTGTCTTCTCCTTAATTGTATTTGGAACTTCAAAATGAGTATTTTGATTAAAAACAAACGAAAGCAATGGTAGTTTTAGAAGAAAAAAAAAACTCATCTTGAAACCATATAATTTTGACTTTGATCACACAGTATCAGTGTCAATACTGGGTCTGCTTATTTTTTCACAAACTCAGAGAAAGCAAAAATAAACAACCCTGACTCACAGGACATCCCCAGAATCACATGTGGTTTTGCTGCTTCTCAACCACCCCCAGCAAGAGTCTGATGTTTCCGGGGAGTAGAATGATTTCTATGCTCTCAAATGATGAGAACTAACTCATACTCCTCAAGACACCTACACACCTTCTCAAAAGCTTTTTCTTGTATCTCAACTTTTTACTCGTAACTTCAGAGTCCTCGCCGCCTGGCTGTCCTCTCCTACAATCTTATGATCCGTTGTACCTTTACAAAACATACCCTGAAAGAAGCCGGCTTCCTTGTGTACACGGGGAAGCAAGACAAATCAAGTCAGTAACTGCTTCCCTCTTGATATTAACAGCCATGTCATCTTTAAAGACACAAAACCACTTTCTCAAAATTGAAACTGAGAGTCTATTCAACGCCTAGAAGAGGCGCTCTCACGCTGACTATTAATGAGGACTATTAAAGAAATTTGGCTCATGTCAACACACCGGATAGAGGTGGCTCTAAAGCCCCCTGCGACTGGATCCTTCGATCAAAGTTCTAAAATCAACAACTCTGATAAATAAATAGGTGCAGCTGCCATGGAAAATACATTTCAGAGGCTCTTCAAAAACTCAAACATACAATTACCATACGATCCAGCAGTTCCCATTCTAGGTATTTATCTTCAGAGAATAAAAACACTAACTCAAAAAGACACACACCCTTTTGTTCACAGCAGCATTAACAGCCACAACAGGGAAACACCCCAAGTGCTGGTGGATGGATGGATGAAGATGTGCTGTGTATACACACACACACCTGCTGTGTAACAGTGTAGGATTCACCACCCACAGACATGGGAGAACCGTGGACAGGAAGGAGCTGCGGACACAGAGGCCAACTGTAAGTTACACGGGGACTTTCACCTCCAACACCCCCATGGTGTTCTTCAAGGGTCAACCGTAAGTAAGTGTCAACCACCTTGAGATATGAATGTGTCTATGTCATTGCTGGACTCAAAAGCTGGTTTCAACTTTCATGTGAGCTAACAATATTTTAAAAACCAGATAACTTCAGGCTGAGAAGCTGCCACCCAGCACTGGTTACTTGATTTCACCCCCCTCTACCGCCCACGTTGATTCTCCCCTGGCTGTATGCCAAGCCACGTTATATATCCACGTTATATACAGAAAGGGTTATATCATTTCGATCTCGTGGTTTCCAAACCTCCAAGTCCTGTACTAAAAGGGAATACTTGGCAGTTAAACCAACTTCTCATTCATAAAACAGAACAGAAGAGTTAACCTGTCAGTCTCTGTGGTGACAGCGATTAGGCTTAACGCCAAGAGCCTGGAAACAGGGAACAAGAGGAGCCTTGCTCCCGCCACCCCCCCCCACCAACAACCCCGTGGGGTCCCGTGGAGGCCGAGGTCAGGGGGCGACCGGCCGTCCTTTACTCTCCCACCTCGCATGGTACCACCGTCTGTGCGAACACTGCGCTGAGTCTCAGTCCTGCCGCCCCCGTCTGACATGTGACAGGAAGAGATACAAAACCCTCACCCTGTTACCAACATGAAACAATCAAAATCGTGGGCACGCCTCCTAACATCCCATGTCTCGTTAACTACTTGACTTGAGGGTTTAATTAGAACCAGAGATTGTCCCTGTTAAGGCTCTGATCCCTGTAGACTCCCAGAAATTGCTATGACGACAGCTATCAGCAGGATCGGTCCTGCAGGCTGGAGTGAGAAGGTTGCTGTCGAAAGCGGACCTTCACTCGAGCTGCCAGCCCCGGGGAAGCGAGGGGCTTCCAGACACAGGACGCGTTTCAGGCTCCACGGCCTTCACCCCCGACCCAGACGGAGCCAAATGTTTAATTTTCAAAAGCAAACTTTGTGGCTCCTGACCACACCCACCCAGGATGAAGCAGGTCCCAGGAGAAAAGGCACCGGGACTCTCATCAGACTGCCGTAAACCACTTAAGGCACACGCTAGACAGGACCGTCCACTCTAACCCCTGGCGTGGGAGCCCCAGTTCTACGTGGGGCCAGGAGAACGTGCACACACTGGGGCTCAGACACGAGACGAGTGTGGCCCCCGGGTAAGGGTGACATGGATGTGAAGTCTTCACATTTGAAAAAGTTAAAACTACTCACTCCTCTGCCCCCACCCCCTCCCAATAGGCAAAGGATACATTAAGAAAGTCAACAGAACACTGAATGCAAACAGGCAACTGTAACTTGTGAAAACAGTTTTCATGTTTTAAAATTAAAACAGTGATTCCATTTTCTACCCTCTCTTCACGCAGATTTACTAAGGGTTGATTAAGAACAGGTGAAGGGGCACCTGGTCTTCACGTTTGTTTAGATGAATTTGCTCCCATCTATCAAAACTTTAGGTCCACTGTAGCCCTTGCATTTACCCTTGTTCACAGCAAGTGCACAGCCTCAAATGATTCACGAGAACAGCATCGATACACGTACGTCCATGTGGGTATAGGCACACACGCATGGGGCAGGGAGTGAGCAAATGAGGCAAAACACAGAAAATGGTGAGCCCACGGGTAAAGGGTACATGCACTTTCTCTGCACTGTCTCCCAACATCCCCGTAAGCCTGAAATCACATTTAAAAAAAAAAAAAAATTCAAGTCTACAACCCAAAAAGAAGTGAGGCGAGATGTGAGTCTTAACACGGAAAGTTCTCCAAGATGTGACGTCAAGTGAAAAAGACAAACCCAAGGACGTTTATGGAGTATGGCTCCACGCTGAAGGGCACGAGCAGAGAGAAAAACACCTGGGATGGCCCACGTCAGATCGTGAACGTTCCCTCTGGGGAAGGAAACGGGGTCTGAGGGGAGCAGGCGACAGACGCTTTCCTGCTTCGCTCAGCGTCCTTGTCAGATTCACAGCGTCTATGGGTTGCCTGTGTTTGAGACGGGGGTTACATTACCTTTTCTGCAGTGGTAACGTCAATAAAATACATTCACTTATGGGGAAAACACTTATATAACGTGGCTCTCCCCTAAAGGATGCGCCCAGACACACGCCCCTGTGGGAAGGCGGGTGTGCAGGCAGACGGGAGCAGGACACCTGCCATCTGTCCCCAGGCCTGAGGCCAGGCTAGCATCTAAAGGCAGAGCCGGGGACGCTGAGCCGGGAGCACCTGGGCCCAAGGCCACAGTGCCCCCTGCTGAGAAGCACGCCACCGCAGCTCAGACAGCAGGCGTTACAGGAGACGTTCACGCCATAAATAACCACAACCCCTTTAAAGAAGGGAGGGCTGTTCACATGGATGTGAAAACACATCCAAGATGTATCATAAAATTAAAAAAGGAACCTCAGTGGTAGAACCGTAAGACAGAGTCCACTAGTCCACTGATGTATTTAAAAGACGTGCATATCTGCACAGTTTCTGGAAGGAAAAACGGTTAGCAGCAGTTCTCAGAGAAGGAGGTGGTGGGATGGGGGAGGCGGGACTTTTATCTTCTTTTTTCCTTTGAGACGTTTAAAGATGTTACAGAAAAAACAGACAATTTTTTTTGCCGACCGAATATTTTATGTTTTCCTGTTATTTAAAATTTTTAACTGTTAAAATACTTACTAAAAAGAAATTACGAACACCCGAAGACAATTTTAAATTAAGACTGAATAGGAACTAAGTCTAACTATAAGAACCTAAAATACAGTAGCGGACAGTTAGATGAATTTAGCATTAGCGGACAGCTATTTCCCATCCTGTTCCACAAAACCACAAAGTTACAGGAAAACAGCACAGGATGGCACTGGAAGCCCCCGGAGGGCACCCTGGCCCCTGAGAGTCCAGTTTGGGAAGCGGGACGGGGCCTGGGCAGGTGCCGGGTGCTGCTGCTGCTGCTCTGGGGACCACAACCCCGAGAACCACGGGCACGGGAGAGGACACCACAGAGGGTGGAAAGGAAGAGGGAGACTGCACCGCCACAAGGACCTCGAGTGGGCTTGCTGGTCAACGCTGCCCGGAGGCCCAGTTATCCGAGTGTCCCTACACACCCTCGCAGGGGAGCGAGGAGGGGCGTCCCCTGGGAGCAGAGGACGGAGTGCGGAGGTCAGGGGGGCTCCTACTGCGGGGACTCGGGCTGGTGCAGGGCGGCTGGGAGCGTCCAGGACGCGAGGGCCCGTCACACAGGAGATGCCAACCGACATCCGCTGGTTTCAAATGGAAATCCTTCCAGTCGCGCCCTTGGGCGCACATTTCATGGACTGTTTGCTACTGTGCGGCTTCACACGTCCTCTTGTCCTGCGGGCACTTCCTACGGAGACCCTGCTGGGACCCCCTGCGCCCCAGTCTCCTGGCTACTTAACCTCCCTGGATTTAGGTTCCAATTTCTGCACTTTCAGCACTTATGCAGTAAGCGGCCCCTGGCTGCCTCTGTACAAAGGAGCTCTGGGCTTCCCTGACAGGCACAGGGCCAGGACCCATCACCTGTCTCACGTTCTTATTGGAGGACTTTACACGCACCTCTTTGGAAGAAGCACGCTTCCTCCCAGGTCCCTGCTTCGACTGAAAATGCTCATGAGATGGAAAACATGTGGTCTGTTGAGGTGTTTCCTCAGTCATTTTCCTCCTGAATCTGTTGTTAGTAGCTGACTCTTTGTGACCCCATGGACTGTAGCCCGCCAGGCTCCTCTGTCCGTGGGATTCTCCAGGCAAGAATACTGGAGTGGGTTGCCATGCCTTCCTTTAGGGGATATTCCCGACCCAGGGACTGAACTCCCATCTCCTGCACTGGCAGGCAGGTTCTTTACCGATGAGCCACCGTTAGTTTGGACTTAAAATCCAGCTGCCAACCCTACACCGTAACAGTGATAAGGTCTAGACGTCATTAGATTGCTAATAACCTTTTCTCAAATGTCATACTTGTGGAATGGTGATCAACAACATATTTGAATTCACAAAAAAACAAAGTAATGATAATATAGTTCTTAAAAGCAATTGCTTTTATAGGATTAATTCATCAGGCAATTCAAAGAGCATAAAAACAGAAATCATTAACTTATTAATAAAATAGACTGGAAAAAGAGCTGCACTGCCTAAATTTAAAACTTTTTCTATTTCTGAGTAAAGAAATATATTCATCTTTTAAACCTCTGTTTCATACTTAAAATCATCAAAAACTAAACACACATATGGTTAGTCTGTAAGAGTCACTGTGTGTATGTTAAAATTCTCCAGAAACATTTACTCTTTTGGGTAACAGACATTTAAATGTCTGCTGTGCTTGGTGGCAAAAATACCCCCCCCACGATCGATGTTTTGAACAGGAGATGGTTCATTTCCCAATGACTCCACGAGTAGCGCTTCACTTAGTTTTAGAAAAACAAATCAGGGCTCTGGTGCGGTTCTAAAATTAACCCTGTGTTAAGAATGTGCAAAGGTGGACCAACTCCTCAGAAGGGCCTCAGCCCAGCTTATTGTGAAAGAAACATGCCAAGGGTGAGGACGGGCTTTTCTGGAAGGTTCTGTGCTCTGGCCCGTGGACCTGTCTTTGCAACAGCACCCGCTCCCGCTGAGCATGATCCAGGGATGGGGCCACAAAGGATGTGTTCCAGCTCTCCTGCAGTGAGCACTGTCCTGCCTGACTCACACCTGCCACACACAGGCCCGGCTCTGGCCAAGGGGCGCGGGGCGCTGAGCCCCGCGAGCTAAGATCCCTCCCGGAGCTCACAGGCCAGTGACTTCTACAGCAGGGTGACGGGAGGTAAGGCACCCCGACCCTGACAAGCGACCCCGACACTCCTGCGAGCTGGGCCCACCGCGGCCCCGCAGACACTCCCAAGGGGGCTGCCAGCCTCCTACCAGCTGCGTGGGAGGAGGTTCTCAACCTGTAGCGGACTTGCAGGGCAGGAAAGAAGGGCGCTCCCGGGGGCCCTGGGGAGTACGTCACTCTAACCCCAATCCACTTACCCCCACAGAACAAGATGAAAGGCGTGTGAGATTTTACGCTCACATGCCCCTTGTGGTTTTTACCACAGCCATCCTTACAGATATTGAAAAAATTTTTGAAATGGTTAGAGTACTGAAAAAAGAAGTTACTAACTTTTAATTCCAATAGAAGCCACGGCACACCTTATGCACAGAATTGAAGGCTTCTGCTAAGGGCAGCCAACCCTGCAGAGCTGTGTTAAGAGCAGCATGTGGAAACAAAAGGGTCAAGACAGCTTTTAAAGTTTGTAGACGATCAACCACAGAACCTGAGTCCGCCCACCGGGACCGTGGCTTCCTAGACCAGGTCCAGTGAGTGAGTGTGAATGTGTGTGTGTATACACAGCTTCTTCAGTTCAAAGGCTACGCGGTCTCTGTCACAATGATTCCGTATATGTGTGTTTTCCTAGAGCAGGTGTGTGTGAACCTAGAGTGGGATGTGTGTGTGTACCTTCTTCAGCCTGCAGGCTACACGGGCTCTACACGGGCTCTGTCACAATGATTCTGTGTGTGTGTGTGTGTGTGTGTGTGTGTGTGTGTGTGTGTGTGTGTGTGTGTGTGTGTGTGTGTGTGTGTGTGTGTGTGTGTGTGTCTTTATAACCTAGAGCGAGTATGTGTGTGTGTACCTTCAGCCTGCAGGCTACACGGGTTCTGTCAAGTTCTTAGAGTGTGTGTGTGTTGTGTGTGTGTAACCCACAGCAGGGTGTGAGTGAGTGTGTACCTTCTTCAGCCCGCAGGCTACGTGGGCTTTGTCACAGTGACTCAAGTCTGTCCCCAGAGCTGGAAAGCAGACACAGCTCATCAGCGTGAACAAACCATGGCTGCGTTCCAATAAAACTTTATGAAACAGAAATTAGAGTTTCTTATATTTTCATGGCTCATGAAGTATTATTCCTCTTGATTTTCTCAAACATCAGAAGATGTGAAAACCATTCTCAGTTTACAGGCCACGTCGCACAGGCTGCACAGGGTCTGGCCCACGGGCCCAGGCCTTGTCTGCAGCACCAGAGCCAGGCGCAGAGCAGGGCCCAGCGTCTGCCACGCAGGAGGCTGCCTGGTGGAGGCAGCCAGCAACGGTGAGGAGAACAAACTGCGAGGAACTGAGAAATGGCGCTGATTCCTGCTCTGCCTGAACCCCACAAGCTCTCTGGACTCGATTTGCCTGTGAAGTGGAGCCTTCTATCGGCGACTATCAGATCTCGTCTACCCCCGAACCTCTACAGCCCTTCCTGACACCGAGCTCAGAGGCCCATGTCTGAGAGGTCAGCTCTGCAAACGTGCTCACACGAGCTCCAGGGGGAGGCCGAGGGCAGGGAGGGTCAGAGCACCCAAGCAAAGTATGTGTTGGACAAACACCGGCAAGGGACCGCTGCTGGGCAAAGGGGACCCCGACTCCAGCCTGTCCCCCTCCCTGTGATCCAGGGCCCGAGACCAAGCCCACGGGACCCACCACAGCAAGATGGCCAAGCAGTGTCTCAGGAACAGAGCTCCCCACGCCATCACTGCGTCCCGTTCCGTATTAGTCCACTGAGGGTGGGCCGAGGAACACACGCACAGTAGAGACGGCCTCAGTCCTGCCCACGGGGGCGGGTAGCGGGTGGGCCCCGGAGTCCACGAGGCGCAGGAGGGGCGGGCAGACAGGGGAGGCCCAGCCGGACTCGGAGGCACCTGCTGATGGAGGCGATGGTGGAGCAACCCGCCTGGCGACCGGGGATGCCTGTCCCGTGTAAGAATGGATGGGAGGTGGATGGGAGCTGTCAGAGGGCAGGAAGCAAGGGGACCAGTAAGAAAGCTGTGGCGGGTGAGAAGTCATCAGGACCCACTGGGAGGCAAGGCTTACATCCGAGAAGACGCAGCAGGAGCCTAGAAGTGGTGGCTCGCCAGAGCCGGGGAAAGCGTCGGGAAGGAAGCCATCTACGCAGACGCCCAGGTGTGCGAGCCAGGGGTCAGGCAGGCCGCAGGACGACCACCACCCAGGGGTCAGGCAGGCCGCAGGACGACCACCACCCAGGGGTCAGGCAGGCCGCAGGACGACCACCACCCAGGGGTCAGGCAGGCCGCAGGACGACCACCTGAGCGGCACGGTCCAGGGGCAAGAACGGCGTAAAAACAAAACAGAAACGAGCACCCACGCTGAACGGACCCCCTACTCTGAAATAAAGACCCCAACAGCTGCCTGTTTCAGAGAGACCCCCCAAAGTCTTTATCAGTCGTTGATACCCTCGCTGAAAAGCATTTCTGGTTATTTAGATGGCTTAGGACACTAAGAACCATGACTTCTAATCAACACTGCTCACACTTTGAAATTTCAAACGGATTCCTAACATGAGACCCAGTGTGTAAGATGCATAAAAGTAGAAACTAAAGATATACCAGCCACGACCTACCTGGGGGGGGGCAATGTTTAAACCAAGTAAACGCGGCGGGCCAGCCTGCAGGCAGCCGATGGGACAGAGACAGCTGTGCTGACTTCAGAGGCCGACACCCCAGGCTTCAGGTCAACAGAGGAGGGGCCAGTGCGCTCTCTCCAGAGCTCCCACAGACACACGCCTGCTCTGTCGAGAGCAGGGCCTGTGGAAGCCCCCAGGCTCAGGCCGGCCAGCCCGCCTTCTGGGGCAGAACCGTGGTGGTGAGCCCCCCCGCCGCCAGGCCCCTCCAAGAGCATCACTCACCTTTCCCGTTCACGGCCAGCCCCGTGGCCATGGCTGCCGTCACAGGGCCGGACCCCTGCGGCACCAGTGGGTGTATCCGGGGCCGGCTCCCCATCCGAGCCCGCTCCGCCCCGGGGCCCAAGAGGGCCCCGACCGGCTTCTCGGCTGCTGCCTCCGGGGCCGCCGTGTCCTCCGGCCCCTGCTCCACAGGGTCCGGCTTCTCGGGGCTCTCGTCCTGAAAGCCGTCCACTGCGGTCCTGCTCTTGATGGGGCTCTTGGGCACGAGGATCTTGATGCCCGACCGGGCCAGGTCCATGTTCTTGCGGGTGGCCAGGCCCGGCGCAGGGCTCTTTCGGAACTTCTGGCTGGCGGCAAACAGCGGGCTGCTCTTGGCCTCGTGCTCCTTGCCCACCACTAGGGTTTTGGGGGTGGCCTTGGAGAAGCTGCTGTTGGTGGATCTGGAGATCTGTTTCCGGGCATTGTTCGGGGAGGTCCGGTTGGTTCTGGTGAAGGTGCCCTCCTTTTGCTTCTCGGTGTGGCGCCGGTTGAAGTCGTGGATGTACTCCTCGCAGTTCACCAGGTGCTGCTCGGGCTCCCAGGTGTCGTCCTCGCTGTCATAGCCTTTCCACCGAACCAGATACTCCGTCTTCCCTTTCTTGTTTTTCCTTTTGTCAACGATCCTTTCAACCTGTTTAGAGAGGAAAAGAGAAAAGTATCAATGCATCATCTGAAAAACAAACTGTGAGGGTAACTAATAATAATGGAACATCAGTTCAGTTCAGTTGCTCAGTCATGTCCAACTCTTTGCAACCCCATGGGGGACCCTTTGGACCCCCATGCCAGGCCTCCCTACCCATCACCAACTCCTGGAGTTTACTCAAATTCACATCCATTGAGTTGGTGATGTCATCCAACCATCTCATCCTCTGTCATCCCCTTCTCCTCCCACCTTCAATCTTTCCCAGCATCAGGGTCTTTTCCAATGAGCCAGTTCTTCACATCAGGTGGCCAAAGTACTGGGGTTTCAGCTTCAACATCAGTCCTTCCAATGAATATTCAGGACTGATTTCCTTTAGGATGGACTGGATGGACCTCCTTGCAGTCCAAAGGACTCTCAAGAGTCTTCTCAAACACCACAGTTCAAAAGTATCAATTCTTTGGCACTCAGCTTTCTTTATAGTACAGCTCTCACACCCATACATGACTACTAGAAAAATCATAGCATTGACTAAACAGACCTTTGTTGGCAAAGTAATGTCTCTGCTTTTTAATATGCTATCTAGGTTGCTCGTAACTTTTCTTCCAAGGAGAATTGGAACATTAAAAACGATAAAAACTGTTCACAGGTGATGTAAATGGTTGTCCCCTCCGGAGCCAACCCATCTAGAAACAGAACACTCAAGGTTTTAATGGTTTTCCTGAGATTAAGTCAAAGTGCTAAAATTTTAGGCTCAGAATATATGAACGTGCATTACATTGGTCATATTTCTGGCGTGATTCAAAGGGGTCTCTCTTTTTACTTTTTACAATGACCCCTGACTGCCTGAGCCAGTTTTCATAGTCAAAACCGGACAGTGCTGGGCACCGCCAGCCCTCTGCCTGGTCATCATGGTACCAACAGCAGGCGCTCCAGAAACAGCACAGCTGTAGTCTGTGCCAGGTGGTCCACACCAACCCACTGAGGAAACAGGGTCTGTACTGCACGTATTACTCAGAAGCACTAGGTTAAAATCAAAAAGGTCAACAGAGGACCTAACGCTTTCTTGGTAATCAGGTTATCTACCTTTCAAACTGGGTTTTAACTAGTTTTACGCCAACACCTTTAAAGGAAGATGCTGTTAACCTTTGAATTTCACAATCAACACATCCCACAACAATTCATACACCTTTGCCATGAAACATATTGCTATTACCATTACCATGACAAATTCTACCACCTTAATTAATGTCCTACATGTTAGTAGGGGACTGCCTATGACTCATGTAAACAAAATATATTTAACATAAATGTCTCCCAAGTTACCAGGGAAATACTTACAATCTGCTGTTATCTCTCTGGTCAACACAGACACCACCAGCCCACTTCCCCAGTGGCAGCAGGCACCTCATCCCTTGTAGGCAGAGGCCTCAGCCACACAGTCCACTACTCTTTAATTAAGGACATAGGTCTGAGTCACCATCAAGGTCTTTGGCAAAGTCACAGGTTAGGCCAGATGACACAATGGTATACTGGTTCTCCAGCATTCCCAAACATCAAAAGCTGAGTGCAGCTGGGGTTACCTCCCCCAGCATCTCCCCCATTGTCAAGATACCCCCCAAACCCCCCAGTGTATCTACCTGGGGCATAGAGAGTCAAAGCCTGAAAAACTACATGAACTTTGGCCACCTGACACAAAGAGCTGACTCACTGGAAGGGACCCTGACGCTGGTAAAGACTGAGGGCAGGAGAAGGGGACGACAGAGGTTGAGATGGTTGGATGGCATCACCAACTGGATGGACAGGAGTTTGAGCAAGCTCTGGGACTTGGTGGTGGACAGGGGGGCCTGGCGTGCTGCAGTCTAGGGGGTCGCAAAGACTCAGACACGACTGAGCAGCTGAATAACTACTACAGCCAAGCCTGAAGTTAAATACACATTACTGCTTCTGTGCAACAAAGATGAAGGGTGAAGCAAGGTCCTGTTTCAGCAGAAGGTCGACTTCAGGCCCAGCAGATGACCCCCCATCACACCAGCCTCAGGCCTGCTCAGTGGGCCCACAGGGTCTGGACGGCAGTGCGTGGAGCTTTCAAAGTGGCTTTTCTCCGACTCGTTTGCTCATGAAGAGTTGTACTTAAGGGCGTAAATATTTCCATTCAAAACACGTATTTCCGGAAAATTCCGCGCAAATCAATTTCATGGCAGAAATAACTTAAAAAGTTTTAAATACAAGGGACTAAAGAGATTATTTTGTAAAAGCAAACTAGTATTTTTTTCTGTATCAACTTCTACCCCAGAAGCATGAGGGAGGCTGAACCAGGGGAGCTTGTTTCCCTCCCGCCCGTTCCCCTCAAGGTGAGGCGGGGTCTCGTCAGGAAGGGCAGGCCTCCTCCGTCCCCGTGTCACGGATGCTCCCTCCGGGACGATCAAGGTCCACAGGAGCCCCCCAGCCGTTCCCTGAGGGCCTGGGCAGCGCTGTGCGCGCGCGGCGGTCAGACACTGCTCGGACCCGGGACGGAGTTGGTGGCAAGAGGCGCAGCCAGGAGACCGGAGCTTGTGAGGGGCCGCGTGGGCCTCCAACCACGGCACTCCGCCACTGCAGCACTGAGACAACATGACTCCCCTCATGGACATCAGAGCCAGGGCTTATCATTTCCACGCGTTCCCTAAAACCGCTTTTGGTTTCCTTCAACTACTCAAAAACCGGAAGGGCCCCAGCGCGTGACTCAGCAGCAAACAGGAAACCGCGGGGGTCCTGAGCGCGCATGTGCAGCTCTAACTCTCGCGGGAATACGGCGCTCAGGGTGCAATCTCGCGCGGCTCCACCAACTCTCGCGTGGGGGTGGTACGTGTGGACAGCGCGTGCAGCTGACAGGGACACAGAGATGGGCCGCGCCGGGCGCGAGACACAGGGTGGGCCAGTCAGGCCACCACCGCTTCGGGCCCCTCACACCAACTTCACACCAAACCGGGACATGTCCCCCCCTTCAAGGACAAACGTCCTCCCCCCTCTGAAAGCTTGAAGGTAAAGTGTTGTTCATTTCTTCTCTGGCTGAAATCATCTCCCACCAGAAGGCACATCACCTGGATTCAACATGACTTGACTAGAAGCCCGAAGTTATTTCAGAGCACTTTTGTGGTGAGGGAGGAACACCTGATCACAAGACAACGCATAAAGAAATCTTTCTTTGGGTTTTCAGTCCCTTCCTCTTGAAATCCACCTCATAACTGGTTCTGATAGCTAGTATCGACGCACTGTCTTTCTTAAAAGCGTTAATATATACCAAGTATCCACTTCTAGTTACAGAATTTCAATGCAAAAAATTTATAAAACAAATTCTTCAGTGCAGAGGTTCTTTTTGTTAGGATTTCCTTCTAAAACTCAATCTACAAAATCAAAATGTAAAAGAAGTAAAACCAAACCTTCCTTAACACAGCAAAGTCCTCTGACAGTTTACAGAGCAGCAGAATTAATCAAAAAGGGTCATTCCAAAACCCAGCCCACTTTCACCGACCTCAGAGCACACAACAATCAGGGCCCAGGAATGAGTTGGGATGGGCTGAGGGTTGGCACAAGACAGAAAGAAAACAAAGGTTCTCCGACCGCCTGTGGCACGTGGAATCTTAGTTCCCAGACCAGGGAGGGAACCTACACCCCCTGCGTTGTTAGTACAGAAGTCTTAACCACTGGACTGCCAGGGAGTCTCTATATGAAGCTTTCACAGCAAAAGTAAGACATCATCTTTGTGACTTGGAGGTAGGCAAAGGTGTTTTAAGTCACAAAAAGCAATAACAGGTTAGAAAATTGGTAAGCCAGACTTCATCAGAAAACAATGTTGAGAAAATGTATAAACAAGCCACAGATTGGGAGATAATATCCAGAAAAAATATCTCCAAAGACTGGTCCCTAAGACTACTAAAGAATTCCTTGAGTTCAATAATGAAAAGACCAAAACGTAATTTAAAAGTGGGCAAAAGATTTAAGCATACATTCCCAAAAGAAGGTACCTGAATGGCCAGCAAAACACATTAAGAAGGGATGAACCCTCATGGTTCATGAGGAAATGCAAACAGACAATGCCATACCACTACATACCTATTAAAATGGCTAAAAAGAAAAAAGCACCAAGAAGGTACAACTGGAAGATTCATACACACATTGTCAGCAGGATTTTAAAACGGCACACCCATTTTGGTAAAAGGTCTGTCAGCATTTTATAAAACTAAACAAATACCCACCCTATGACGCAGCAATTTCAATCATTACTTACCCAAAAGGAATGAAAACATACATCTACAAAAAGACTTGTACAAAACTATTTATAGAAACTGTGTTCATAATGGACCCAAACTAGAAATAGTCCACGTTTGCAAGTCACTGGACAAACGAGTATGTACAATAAGCTCAGCAAAAAGAAATCAACTAGTGATACACACATGGGTGAGTCCCAAAACCTTACAATGAATGAGAAAAACCTTCCCTAAAAGACTACTCATTGCAAGATTCTATTTAAATGAAAATTCCTGAACAAGCCAACTCCCCCCCACCCCACCCCCACCCCCCTCCCCCCACCCCCCGCCCCTATGACTGAACAAAACAAAGGTTCTTAGGGAACTGACTGGGAAGGGGCATCAGCTAGCCTCCTGCCTGGGGTGATACTTTCTAGCTCAGTGAGACTCTGGACTGCACAGGTATTTGCCTTTGTTGACGTCAGCTGTGCAGTATTTAGGACAATAGTATACTATAACTATAGTTTACTAGACTATGACTATCACTTTAATGGCAGAAAGTGAAAAGGAACTAAAGAGCCTTTTGATGAGGGTGAAGGAGGAGAGTGAAAGAGCCAGCTTAAAACTAAATATTAAAAAAACTAAGATCATGGCATCCAGCCCCATTACTTCATGCAAATAGAGGAGGAAAAGGTAGAAGTAGTGATATATTTCCTCTTCTTGGGCTCACTAAGAATAGTGACTGCAGCCATGAGATCAGAAGACATTTGCTTCTTGGCAGGAAAGCTATGACAAACCTAGACAGTGTATTGAAAAGCAGAGACATTGCCGACAAAGGTCCATATAGTCAAGGCTATGGTACAGATGGTGAAAACGCTGGACCATAAAGAAGGCAGAGTGCCAAAGAATTGAAGCCTTTGAACTATGGTGCTGGAGAAGACTACTGAGAGTCCCTCGGACAGAAAGGAGATCAAACCAGTCAATCTTAAGGGAGATCAACCCTGAATACTCGTTGGAAGGACTGATGCTGAAGTTCAAACTCCAGTATTTTCATCATCTGATGTGAATAGCTGACTCACTGGAAAAAGTCCCTGGTGCTGGGAAAGATTTGAGGGCAGATGGAGAAAAGGACGTCAGAGGATGAGATGGGTGGATGGTATCACCCATGCACTGAACATGAACTTGGGCGAACTTCGGGAGATGGTGAGGGACAGAGAGGCCTGGCATGCTGCAGTCCATGGGGTCACAAAGAGTCAGACACGACTGGGCAACTGAACAACAACAGTACTATTTAAGTGTTTATAGTATAGTATTTAAGACTGATAGAAAAATTTACATCAATAGAAAAAAGCCATAAACATGGAATTCAAGTTAATCAACTGCGTGCTAAATGAAGTTTATTAGTGGGGAGTGTTCTGATGTGGAAACTTAAGAAGTGCTGATGGATAGATGGCAGGATGACAAGCAGAATGCTCAGGGAACAGTCTGCAGTGGGCCTGTGAGTGCTCACTGTAAAATCTTTTCAACTCAGGTGTTTAAAATTTCCGTAATTAAAACATGTTGAATAAAAAAAGTCAATATTCATTCTTGATTTTAAAGATACAGAAATAAAGGAAACTACAAGAACTGTTAGGAAAAACGAGCAAGTTCAGTAGTTGTAGAATTAAAAAAAAATCAATGAAGGTCAAAAAGTTTTTAAATTAGGTATTTTTATGCAATAGTATTAAATAAAACTGAAAACTTGAAATCTCCCTTTACAATATAACCAAAAAGCAAAATATCAGAAATACATTTAATAAAACATCTAAAATATCTATGCTGAAAATGACAAAACATGGCTGAGAGAAACCACCTATAAATTGAAAGATACACCATGTTTACAAATCAGCACTCGGTATTTGTCAATTTCTCCTAAATTGATACACAGATACAACAGAATCCCAATCAAAAATCCCAAAGCTCTTTTATATAAATTGACAAATTAAAATTTTGTATGTCAAACTTAAGAATCTAGAATAGCCAAAACATCCTTGAAACAGAAGCACAAAATTGAAGGGCTTATATTACCTAAATTTAAGAGTTACCATAGGGGCTAAAATTAAGACAACAAGAGTAAACGCCAATGAGGATCAAGACAACTGGAACTTTCATACATGCTGCTGTTTAATGCTAATGCACAGAAAATCCACTTGAACAGAGCTGGGCGACCAGCAGGGGGAGCTCTCACCCCTGAGAGAAGGCTCCCCTTCTTCCCGCCAGGAATCGGCCAATGAGAAGCCGAGGCTCTGTTTACCAACCCCCCCCACCCCCCGCCTTGTCCTCTCTATAAAAGCTGCTCCTTCCCTTGAGGTCCGGGCTTGCAAGTGGCTGCCACAGATGAGACCCTGAATTGTAATTCTCTGCATTGTAATTCTCTGCTGATCCTGGGTAAATCCATCTTTGCTAGAGAAATACTTGGCTATTTGCTTCAGGTCAACATTGGTGAGTGTGGAAATTGTGTGACAGCTCCTTGAAACACATATCTACCTCAGCAATTCTGCTCTGACACATCTACCCAAGAAAAACAGGAACACGTGTCCATGGACAGACCTGTAGGAGAATGGACACGGCAGCTTCATCCTAACAGAAACAGTTGACACAAGTGTCCATCAACAGGAAAGCGTATGAACGAAACGAGGTATGTCCACGCTTTGAACTGCTGCCCACGACAAAACAGCACAAGCACCGTCCTGAGCGACACAAGCGAACCTACACGTCACCGTGCCCTGTGAAGTGAGACAGTACACCGAGTGACACCGCCTGCACGAGGTCCCAAGGCCGGCAAAGGCAACCCGTGGTGAGAAATCAGCGCAGCGGTGTCAGCTGAGAAGTAAACTCCAAGAAGTAACAGAGCGGACGACCGCGGATGGTGGCAGGGGCAAACGGAGCAGGTGGGGGGGTCCAGGAGCCCGGAGAAGGCACGTGCCCCACCCCTCGGAGCCAGCCGGAGCCCCGCTCACTCTGCCACACGGTACCCACAGACACAGAGCCAGTCCTGCTCCCTTCATAGTGACTGACTGAATTCCGCTGTTACATAGATTCGCTTATTCTTGAAGCACGCTGGTAGAATGTTAAGGATAAACATTTTGATGGATAAAAATTTTTGATGGCCATGTTTTACAAAGTGTTAAATGCTAAGTTAACTTTCTAACAAAACCAAACATGTTTTGATTTAGGTTATCCGAAAATGTAGATTTCCATCTGCCCCATGAAAAATGCACAGAATGTCCCATCCTTACTCTCACCTTCCCTCCCCCGGCGAGAGGACCAGATACCGGAAGTGAAACTGCAGACATTTGTTACTGTCTCCCTTCTCAGTAAGTGATCAGGAACTCTATATGCACACACATTACATGGACCCTGTTTGCTAAAAGTCATAACACTCACCCCAGCCATCTACTTTTTCTTCTATGACTTACACAAGTGAAAACGGATTCAAATTTTTTTAAAGAGTGAGCCACTCAGAAATTTCACCAGTTAAGTCACATTTCTGGCATTTTGTTCTGAATAAGAGTAGGATGGTATCTGGTACCAATGAAACCACTTGCTTCTTGCATCTTGACAAACAAACCACAAATTGAATCCAATCTATATATGTGTGTTGTATAAACAAGAGTGAATCAGAACAATTCCCGCACAGCTGCTACAACCAAAAAACTATAAAAACATATTTCATAACATGTGTATTATTCTTTGAGGTATTCAGATACCTCAAAATAGAAAAAAGCATTTGTTATTTTTCATTGACAACACAGACCAAAGATGCAAAATAGAGAGCCTGAAGAAATAATAAAGAAATTCCTGTTCTGAATCAGAATGCTTTACTGTCTGGTTTTATTAAATGGATGGAGACAAAGAAGAGATTGTTCAGGAAGTGAGAACAGATAAACTAGGATTTCTGACTTTGAGAATTTTCCTTTTCATAACAAAATAGCAAAGTTAGAAACTACAGTCCTACAGGCAAGCCTCCATATATCAATTGTAAGAACTCTCCCAAAGTATTCACTTCTAAACCTACATGTTCCACAAAGAAAGCCAAGCCTAAATGCCAAGACTTGCCAAAATTAAATTAAGTAAGAATGTACCAGGTGCCCACGAAGCACTTAGTAAACGTAATGTCTGTGACACACTTCACTGATGCCCTCTGGTGAAAAGCTTTCTCATAAATGGTAAGCTGAGTCACGGAGAGGACACCTTTGTGTAGAAAACCACCCGAGTGCTCCGCCAACAGGAACGAGTACACCCACCAGAGAAATACCACCACCCTCTCTGAGGAGATGCAACTGCTCTACAGCCCACAAAAGACTGTAAAACTATGCACCAACACACGTGCACACACAGACTCAGACCAACGGCAGACAAACCATTTAGGAGCCAGAATGTAACTGCTTTGGCCGGAAACCCAAACCTCAGCTCCTGCATGGAGAAGCCATGGAAGGCACCCTGCACGGCCTCCGCAGTGCAGAAGCGGGACCCATGCTCACCTCTCCCGCAGTAACGTGAGCACTAGAGACCATGCGAGCTGAACCAGGAGTGCAGAGGGGTGTTTATAAGAAAGTGCCCCTTTCATAAATTTTCCTTTTTGACTGCACCAAGGGGCATGTGGGATCTTAGTTCCCTGACCAGGGATTGAACCCATATCCCTCACACTGGAAGCATGGAATCTTAACCACTGGACTGCCAGAGAAGTCCCACATCCCTTTCTGTTTCCTCTGAACCCCAATCTAGGGGAGACTGTTTAGGGCAGAAGGGCACTAACAAATAGTATTTCTATGCAGAACCCCAACAGCCTTTGGACGATCATGGAAGGGATAAGCGGAGTCAACATTTGCAGATTCTGAGCCTGACAAACCAGCTCTGCAGTCTGCCAAGCAGAGGCTCTGATTGTGAGACCCTGACGGTCTGGCTGCAGGCCTTTGAAGCAGGAGGATTCTAAAATACAGTCCTGCTAACCAGTGTCAACCCACCCACCCATTCCACCGAGACGTATTCAGTCCCTGCAACATGTTGGGTTTCTGCTTTTTGTGAGGATACACGAGGAAACAAAAACAGTATTTATTTCTATGTTGGAAGTTAAAGTCAAGTGACTAGAGTCAGACAAATTAATAAATGTGAAATACACTGAATACACTTAATTGCAAAGAAGAGAAAAATCACAGAAGAGGACAAGGTAATGGCAGAGAGGCTGGTCAGGAGGAAGTGATCTGTGGACACCTAGAAGGACGGCCAGCCAGAGGGGACGGCTGACACAGACCCCGAGGGGTGGCAGCAGGAGGAAGGCCAGGGGGGCTTCAGTGGAGGGAGCAGGGGAAGGAGGGAAGGACCAGGTCAGGAAGGCTGGGGGTAGGAGAGAGGTAAGTTTAGTGCCTTACAGCCAGCTTTATTCAGGGTTCGCTCTCAATAAGATGGAAGCCATGGAAGGTTCCGGCCAGAAGAATGATGTCTGCTTGCATTTCAGAATTACAACTCCAGCTACTCAAGAATGGCAAGGCAGCTATGCTCATCCCAGTGGGAGGAGGTGTGACCTGGACTAGGCTGGCGATGTGGAAGAAATGGTGAGAAGTGGCTGGATTTGGAGTCTATTTTAATGGAGTGCTGATAAGATTTCCTGATGGACGGAATATAGGAAAAGGAGAGAAAAACGAAGAAAGAAGGCTAACCAGGATATCTGGCCTGAGTAACTGGAAGATGAAGCTGACATTTACTGGGATACGAGAAGATACAAGAATTCAGCTTTAAACACATTAAGAGGAAATGTGGAAGAGGTCATGAGACTCACACATCTGGAATGTGAGCTAAAGATAGAAATTTGGAATTTGTAGGAATTAAAAGTCATTAAATCCACGAGATCATGAAGGGAGTTAAGTATGGAGAGAGAGAAAAAAAAGTTTGAGGACTGGGCCCTGAGACATTCAAACATTTACAAAATGGAACGAACAGGGGAGTCCAGCAGAGACTGTAGAGGGGGAGGAAGGAGTGATGCTGGGGGAGAGCCAGGAAGTGGTGCCCCAGGACCAGGTGTCTTAAAAGGGTCCGTCCATCGCGTCTCATGGTCTTGGCAGATCCAATCAGACTCAGAGAGAGCAAGCAAAGAGGCCGACAAATCCTTTCCATGCAAAAAAGAAAAAACTACAAAACTTGGCAAAGTTGAAAAACAACTACTTCTGGGCCTAGAAATCCAACGAAGGCGACCGACAGATTGATGAGCATATGAAAATCGACCGAAGTCTGTGAGAAGAGTGGAGGGCAGGGACTGGCTGCCAGCTCCCGACACATCAGTGACTCCGCCGCCGTGGGGCTGGCCTGGAAAGTCTGCAGTTTAGCTGTCAAGGGGACTGACGGGACTGACTTGATTGGGAGCAGAGGTTAGAAAACCCACGCCAGGAAAAGGCTGCAGGTCTCCTGGCCAAAGGCTGAGGTCCCAGTAGTGGTGGCTGACAGTGGAGGAACAGGCAGAAATTTAAAGGGAGGGTCTGGAAACAAGACAGGCCCTGAGGGGTGTGATGAACAGACCACATGCCCAGCACACAATGGACACTCGAGGCAGCTAGCATAGAGCAAACCCACGGCAGCCTTGCAAGTCGTCTGGATTTTGACTGCACTCCCGACCCAAACACAAACCCAACGCGGAGGTAAAGCCTTCTGGGCTCAAGGTGTCTGACCACAACTTGACCACAAACTACACAGACACAGGAGTGACCTCTGCCAAGTCAAGAGGAAAATCCAGGTAAGAGCTGCGGTGGAAGGAGCTGAGCAAAGAAATGCAAGGCCACGCAACACGAGGCTACAGGATTCCTCAGATTACATTCACAATGGACTCAAAACACACACACACCCCTGCAAAATAAAAACAAGAAACGCAGAAAAAAAATTAAAATAAAACAATAAAAACCATCTCTCAGTTTAACCAAGATTTGGGTTTAGCAGAAAAAGACTTCAGATCAATTCTTACATATATATGTTTTAAAACCTGAAAACACACACACACACATCAACCACCTCCAAAAAGAACAGTGTTTAAAGAACTCAAGGAAAATATGACAATGACTCAAATAGGAAGTAAGAGATAGACCCTACCAAAATAGAACAAAAATTTCAGAGTTGAAAAATACAGTAAGTGAAATAAAAAATTCACTAGATGGACTAAACAGCAGATGAGAAGGGAGAAGAATCAGTAAATCTGAGACACTGACAGAGTTTACCCAAAGTGAAGAACAGAGAGGAAAAAAATATTAAAAGGACATACATAATAAAGAGGACATAAAAAAAGAGGAAAAGCAGAAAAAATATATTTTAAGAAATAATGGCTGAAAATGTTTCAAATATGAAAGTGATTATTTACAGATTCAAGAAGCTCAATGAAGCCCAATCAATATAAATTAAAAGGAAATCCTTAAGTTAGAGAATCAGCTGTTAAACTTTTGGAAGCTAAGGCCAGAGAAAATCTTTAAACCAGTAGGAAAATAAGAAGCTAACATGTTTAGGGAAACAATATGATGAATAGTTGGCTTTTCATCAGAAACCATGGAAAGTAGAAAGCAGGAGAAAGACATATTCAAAGTACCAGAAGAAAACCAACAATTCTGTATCCAGCTAAACTATCCTTCAAAAATGAAGGCAAAATAAAAACATTCCAAATAACGATACTGAGAAAATACATTGCCAGCAGAGCTGCCTGACGAAAGACACCACGGGAAGTTTCACAGGTTAAAACAAAAAGATTCCAGACAAAGAAGAAAGGAAGAGCACTGGAAACAGTCAATATGCAGGTAAATATAAAGACTGGTTGAATATAGGTTCTTTTTCCTACTCAACTTACTAAATGAAACAACATTATATAAAGCCAATATTGTAATACTGTACACACCTAACATATTAGATATAATGTGTATAACTAAAATAAAATAGCACAAAGGAAGGGGGAGAAAAGGGAGCTTCCCTGGTAGCTCAGTTGGTAAAGAATCTGCCTGCAATGCAGGAGACCCTGGTTCAATTCCTGGGTTGCAAAGATCCACTGGAGAAGGGATAGGCTACCCACTGCAGCATTCTTGGGCTTCCCTGGTGGCTCAGCTGGTAAAGCATCTGCCCACAATGTGGGAGACCTGGGTTTGATCGCTGGGTTGGGAAGATCCCCTGGAGAAGGGAACAACTATCCACTCCAGTAATCTGGCCTGGAGAATTTCATGAGTTGCAAAGAGTCAGACATGACTGAGCAACTTTCACTCTCAAGGTAATATTAACCAGAAGTAGACTGTGATAAGTTAAAATGTGTATTATAATCCTTTGAGCAATCACTAAGAAAATAAAGACGTTTTAAAAGTCACAGAAATTAATATGATAAAGGCAAAAAATGTTTAACATAAAAGAAAACAAGGACCGTCCCTGGTGGCTCAGTGGTAAAGAATCTGTCTGCCAAACCAGCAGAAATGGTTTGGATCTCTGATCCAGGAAGATCCCATATGCTATGGGACAACTGAGCCCAAGCACCACAACTACTGAGCCCACGCACCACAACGACTGAAGCCTGCATGCCCTAGAGCCCATACTCTGAAACGAGAAACCACTGCAGTAAGAAGACCGTGCATTGCAACTCGAGTAGTCCCCACTCCCTGCAACTGGAGAAAAGGTCGTGCAGCAACGAAGACCCAACACAGCCAAAAAGTAAAATTTTTAAAGTTCCTTAAGAAAAAAAAAGGCAGTACAGAAGAAACAAAAACAATGAGATAAACAGAAAACAACTGGGAAACTGACAAATGAAACCACTTCAATAACAACATGGAATATCATAGAACCAGGCACTCCAACAAAGAGCAGAGGGCGGCAGAACAGATTTAACAAAGCAGCCCTATGCTGCACAAGAGATTCAACTTTAGATTCAAAGTCAGAAAATAAGGTACGAGTAGAAGAACACAAAGACAGGTGCCATGTCCAGAGTAACCATTTGAGGGTGATCATATTCATATTAGACAAAACAGACTTTCAGTTAAGAAATGTTATTAGAGATAGAGACAAACGCTTCATGATGATAAATGGTCGATGTATCAGGAAGACAAGATGACTATAAATGTATGCATACACCTAAAAGTCCCAATATATGAAGCAAAACCTGACCGAAACGGAATGTTAAATAGACAAGCCTACGTTTATGGGTGAAGATTTCAATATCCTACTATCAGTAATTGAAAGAATAAAATAGAAAATAAGCAGTGATATAGAAAACTGGATGCTGTCATCCAACTCACCCCACCTGACATTCACAGAACATGCCATCCTGTAACAGAATACTCATCCTTTTCAAGTGTACCCAAACCATTTACTACCACAGACCATATTCTAGGCCCCAAAACAAGTTTCAGAAAATCTGAAAGGGCTCAAGACATACAAAGATGTCCTGACCTAGACACATCATACTCAACTATCAAAAGCTAAAGACAGAGAGAAAACTTGTTCACTGACCACAGGGAATCAAATTTCAATTCTGGAAAATTTCCCAAACTTGACATTAAACAACATACTTCTAAATATGTCCCACTGGTCAAAGAAAAAAAGCACAAGGGAAATTAGAAAGCATTTGGAAGTAAATGAAAATGCATCAAAATTTATGGGATGCAGTCAAAGCAGCACTTAAGAGTAAATTTTATAGCTTTACGCACCTATTCAGAAAACAAGAAGCTTAAAAAAAAAAATCAATAACCTAAGCTTTCCATGTTGGAAAACAAGAACAGAAGAGTAAATTAAGCCAAAAACAAGCAGATGGTAGTAAATAATGAAGACCTGGGTAGAAACCAATGCAACAGTGGAACAGCACAACCTCGCGAGAAAAATAATAAAACCAAAAGTTGGTTCTTTCAAAAGATCAACAAACTGATACACCATTAGCTAGACTGACTGGAAGAAAAAAAAAAGGAAGAGAGAATACAATTTACCAATAATAGAAATGAAACAGGGACATCACTATGTGACAGAAATTTTAAGGACTACAATGAAATAGTATGTAACAACTCCATGCCAACAAACTAGGCAACTTTGATGAAATGGAGACATGCCTAGGAAAGTATAAATTATCACAATGGACCCCAGAACGAACAGAGAATCTATACAGACTTACAAGTAAATAAATTACTTAGTAATTTAAAGTCTTCTCACAAAGAAAAAGCACAGGCTCAGATAGCTTCACTTATGAACTGTATAAAATACACAATGAAGAAAAAAGCAGTACTACACAAGCGCTGTCAGAGAATAGGAAAGACCACTTCCCAACTCATTCTGGGAGGCCAATTCATTCTGACCAGAAAAGCCAAACAAGGACATGATAAAAACAAAGCTAAATAAAAGCAAGCAAGCAAACAAACAAAAAACCCCTGTAGAACAGTATTTCCAGTAAACATAAGACACGGAAATCCCAAGCCATATTCACCAACATATAAACAGGATTAAACACCATGTCCAAGTAGGATCATTTCCAAAAATGCAAGGTTGGTGTCACATCTGAAAATCAACTAATGTAATACCTTATTAATAGAATAGAGAATAAAAGCTACAGGATCATCTTGATGCCCAGACATGCTTGTACAGTATTGCTTTTTTCTTCAGTATGTATTTTGTACAGTTCATAAGTGAAGCTATCTGAGAACCATTTGAACCATCTGACAAATCTTGAACCATCAAGAACCATTTGACAAATATAAATTTATGACCAAACTTAAAACTAGAAACATTCTCATCTGGGTAAGGAAATCTACAAAAACTTACAGCTACTGTAACACTTAATGTGAAAGGCTGAAGACATTCCCCTAAATACCCTAGAAACTACAAGCAAGATGTTAGTTCTCAGCACCCCTACTGACCATCCGACTATAGGTTCTACACAGCACAAAAAGGTAAACACATATAGATCAAGAAAGTACAACTGTCTCTCTGCAAATGGTATGATTCAGTATGCTGAGGACCACTAAGGAATCTACAAAGTAACTATGAGAACTAACAAGTGGGTTTGGCCAGCTTGAAGGGTACACGTCCAACATATAAAAATCGACTATATTTCTATGTAAGAGCAATGGATAATCCAAGAGCAATCCCATCCATCATATCAAAAAGAATAACATACTTGGGAATCAATGATCAATTCAATGACAGAAGTTCAAGAATTTTACACTGAAAACTTCAAAATGTTACTGGGAGAAACTGAAGATCTAAATAAATAGGGCTCATCCCGGTCAACGTGAGGCTGACGTTTTCTAATCTGAAAAGGACAAGGAGGCGCTCGACTCTGCTTTTCCTGTCTTTGCCAAAATGTTCTCAATAACGCGGTCTATCTGAAAAGAGTTTGTGCTCAAACTATCAGACGCTGATGAGCTGGGAGGAGTTGTCAGGTCTTTAGCACCAAGTCAAACCAGAGAGCTGCCACAGATAATCTCAGAAATTACTGCTGCGAAATTCTCTTTGAAGCTATAAATGATAACATGGTCTAGGAATTATAAACTAAAGATGGGAAAAATTAAAGAGCTGTTCTGAAGGGAGAGCTCTGCATACGGAAGGCGCTGCTGGACGATAGATACTCAAACGTGTTAGTGTTCTGCCCCAGAGGAAGGCGGCTTTGGGAATCCTGAGGCCAAGTTTGCAGCTCTGAGCTGACTTCATTGCAGGGAATACCGTTTTAATGGATACAACACTTATTATTTACTGTGGGTTTTATGTTTATATGGCTGGAGTAAAACAATTAGGGTAAGCTGTTGCCAGGCCGAGCTGCCGTCTTATTTGTGAATGGGTTTAGGGTTGCTTTATAGGCTTAAATCAAAATCACTCAATTCATCCACAAAAGCCTCAAAGCACAAACACTGAACATTTCTTTCAAAGCTAGGACATACGGACTGTACCAGGAGATCAGATATAATTACGGGGAAGGGAGACTTTCCACTTTTCACCCTCTAGTGTTTTGTTTGTTTAACACAACATGAAAACAGCAACAGAAGCCCAGACACACTCAGAGCCGCTTGGTCACTCAAGACCAGGACTTGTTTTTTGCTCCTGGTTCCTTTCTTACTACTAGGGCTTTGAATTATCTAAGGCGGCTTGCTGGGATTTAACGGGGAATATATACTTTGTGCTGGCTGCTGGATTTCAAGGAGATGGTCAGGATAACCAGACTCAAGCGGACAGGCAACCCAGGGGCTGAAAGGTTTGTAAGTGGAGGAGTAAACTGGGGACAGTTCGCACCAGCAGCTGCTCTGTGCTGAGCAGACCTGGACCAGCACAGTGGCAACAAACCGGACTCAGTCTAACTAGTCATAGTGATGATGCTTGAGATGTGTTACTTCCCCCCAGTAAACAGATGCTTTTTAAAATAATCTGCAGGACTGTCTATTCACTTGTTCAATTAAGAACTCTGCATTCCTCATTAATGCATTTTTTCAAATACTTTAACTGCTGAAAATCTTTATTAAGTATCCAAGTATTTGCACCCTTCCTGCTCCACACTCCCAAATGGAGGACCAGTCGTCCCATTCACCAGTCAGTACACTTCACCAACGTAACTAGATTCCAGCGTGCGGTTTTCATAACCTAACTGCTCTTGATTATCAAATGATGCATTTCTATTTCCTGATCGACAGTGTCACCACAACATGTATTATAGTCAGTGGTCTCCCTGAACACCATTATAAATTTAGAGCTATAGAATTTTTATAAGGGAAGGAATTCCATGAACATTTTAAAAATGGATTTTTACAGAACAATGACTACGGTATTTTAAGTGGTCTCAAAATCATTAATGGGAAAATAAAACCACATTGAGTTTCCTATCACCACCTTTATTAAAATACAAACTTTCCTACTAAAACACAAACTTTTCTGGTTATCTAACCAAAGGTCAACACACAACTTTTTAATAAAATACGCAATTTTAAGAGGTACTGAACGCTACATCTTAATTATACCTCAACTTGGAGGAGGGCAGAGCTGCTTTTCTCTGTTTAAAAGCCAGCTACCTCCCCAGTGCCTGGCACACAGCCAGGCAGCAAATATCTCCTGAGTTAACCAAGGAAAGACACGCGATGATGGCCTTTAGCTGCAGCATGACTGAGAAGATTCAATTATCTAAGGCTAAGAGAAGTTAACAGTTACCGTCTGTACTATTTCTAAGGCCTTTTCATTAATAATATTCCTTTTACCCACACAGCCCTATGAAGTAGGTTGAACACGTGTGATTTTTACCAGTGTATCCATGAGGACACAAGTCCTGGAGGGAAAGCTGAGGTCCCCTGGCCAGCACGTGCTCTGCAGTGGCAGGGCTGGGACGGGCCCTCAGGCCCCTGCTTCCCAGTCCCGCGCCCCTGCCCTGCTCCTGTTTCCTCCCGAGTCCGAGGCACCTTCCCCCATACCCAACCCCGGCCCTGTCTGTCCTGGCGTGCTTCACTTCTCATCTTACCGAGTCTACACATGAGCATCACTGGGGCACGGGGCTCATAGGTTTTTTTTTCAGTTGCATCCCTTCAACTTTTAAGTGCCTGGCATACAGCAGGTGCAAAATAAATAGGAATTCTCTTTAAAATTTTTTTTTGATATGTGTGTGAGTTGACAAACCTAGTCAGTGTATTATAAAGCAGAGACATCACTTTGCCAACAAACGTCTGTCTAGCCAAAGCTACAGTTTTTCCAGTAGTCATGCATGGATCTGAGAGTCGGACTATAGCAAAAGCTTAGCGTCGAAAAAGTGATGCTTTTGAACTGGGGTGTTGGAGAAGACTCTTGAGAGTCCCTTGGACTGTAAGGAGATCCAACCAGTCCATCCTAAAGGAGATCAGTCCCAAATTCATTGGAAGGACTGATGCTGAAGCTAAAGCTCCAATACTTTGGCCACCTGATGCGAAGAGCCAACTCGGTGGAAAAGACTCCGATGCTGGGAAAGACTGAGGGCAGGAGAAGCGGGTGACAGAGGATGAGATAGTTGGATGGCGTCACTGACTCAAGGGACATGAGTTTGAGCAAACTCCAGGAGACAGTGGAGAACAGAGGAGCCTCCTGGGCTCCAATCCACATGTTGCAAAGAGTCCAATAGGACTTAGTGATTGAACAATCGAATTTGTTTCAATGTTACTTCTGCTTTCTTTTTAGCTCCCTGACAAGGGAGCTAACCTGTACCCACTGCATTGGAAGGCCAGTCTTAACCACTGGACCAGGGGAAGTCCAAGAAGGAATGATCTAACTGCTTAAACTAGTAGGGGAGGGACTCTGTTCTGGAATGACCATTTAAGGAAAATTTTATGTTAAAAATAAAAAAATAAATGGACAAAGTCCTTTCAATACTAAAGTTTATATTCAGGAGCACTGAAGTGAGAAAGAATAAAGAACATATACTTAAATAATTGCCCCCAAATAAACTATCAATAATAAGTAACATACCAAGCAGAGAGCACTTAAAATTAACAATCTTTGGAAAAAACATACGACGGAAGTATCACACTGTTCAGTACTGGCCTTACTTTCTGTAACTTCTGTTTATAATTCTGTTAACCTCAAAAAGCACCAGGCAGATCATCACTGATGGATGCTTTCATAAGGGCTTCCCAGGTGGCGCCAGTGCGAAGAATCCATCTGCCAAAGCAGGAGACACAAGAGACTCTGGTTCGATTCCTGGGTAGGGAAGATCCCCTGAGAAGGAAATGGCAACCCATTACAGCATTCTTGCACGGAAAATCTGATGCACAGGAGGAGCCTGACGGGTTATATACAGTTCATGAGGCCACGAAGAGTCAGGCATCACTGAGTGACTGAGCAGACATGCTTCCATAAAGACTCATTTCCCCCAAAGTCAGTATTTATCTGTTTCAGTAATTGGTTCAGCTCAGTTGCTCAGTCATGTCCGACTCTTTGTGACCCCATGGACTGCAGCATGCCAGGCCTCCCTGTCCATCACCAACTCCCAGAGCTCACTCAAACTCATGTCCATTGAGTCGGTGATGCCATCCAACCATCTCATCTTCTGTCGTCCCCTTCTCCTCCTGCCTTCAATCTTTCCCAGCATCAGGATCTTTTCCAATGAGTCAGTTCTTTGCATCAGGTGGCCAAAGTACTGGAGTTTCAGCTTCAGCATCAGTCCTCCCAATGAATATTCAGGACTGATTTCTTTCAGGATGGGCTGGTTGGATCTCCTTGCAGTCCAAGGGACTCTCAAGAGTCTTCTCCAACACCACAGTTCGAAAGCATCGATTCTTTGGTGCTCAGCTTTCTTTATAGTCCAACTTAGTCACTACAGTAATCTTTCTCTTGCCTCTATCACCTTCAAAAACAAAAGACCATCCCACCCACTCCTAGGCATATATCTGGACAAAACTATAGTTCAAAGAATTACATGCAACCCTATGTTCACAGCAACACTACACACCATAGTCAAGACATGGAAACAACCTAAATGTCCATTGACAGATGAGTAGATAAAGATGTGGTGTGTGTGTGTGTCTGTGTATATACACATACATACATAAACACAATGGAATATTACTCAGCCGTAGGAAAGGATGAAATAATGTCACTTCCAGCAACATGGATGGACCTAGAGATAATTAACATGATTAAGTCATGGTAAGTCAAAGACAAATACCATTGATATCACTATATGTGAAAGCTAAAAATATGACACAAACAAACTTATCTATGAAACAAATTCACAGACAGAAAACAGACTTGTGGTTGCCAAGGGTAAGGGGTAGGAGAAGGATGGATTGGAAGTTTGGGGTTCGCAGATGCAAACTATCACATATTAGATGCATAACCAAACAAGGTCTTACTGTAGAGCACAGGGAACTATATTCAACACCCTAAAATAAACCATCATTGGAAAGGAATGTGAAAAAGAATATTTATATGTATAAATAAATCATTTTGCTGTACAGCAGAAATTAACACAACATTGTAAATCAACTACAGGTCAATAAGATTTAGAAAAATAATAAAGAATAGACTGACTTACACCAGTGTCATAAGGGGCTTCACAAGGAAGCCTTAAAGAGACCATCTCAGATTGTCATCCATGCAGTTAAGGCTTAAGACCCTCAACACTGAGTACCTCCCTAAAAAACCAAATCAAGACTGAGATGCACCATCAGAAGGCTATACACAGTCACACATCAAAAACTGTCCTCGTCTATTACTTCTCCAATAAGAATTCTTCTCCTGGTCAAAATATCTGGCTTTTCACTAAACAGAAAGAAAAATTCAGGTCAGCTACTCATGATGTAGCTTCCTGCCTGCCTGTGAGACCTTCGCTGTCATCAATTTCAACAAGAAAGTTGTGATTTGTTCTTATATTCCTGCTCATTTACTCATTTGTCAAGAACAGAACATTTTCAAAATTCTAACAAGAGGCATAAATCTGGCCCTGGGTACTAGCAACTGATGTGAAATTGACTGTTTGGTAATGCTTGGTAAAGGATATCAAAGGTAATTTGACTGTCTAAGAGTTTTCACAAAGCTCTCCAAATTCTATAAAAATCTGCTGTAGGAAAAAATTTTAAGCAAAGAATCAATCTGCTATCCTTGAGCTTTACCCTAAATCCATTCCTTTATTAAACAAATATTGAATGCCTGCTATTTGTTTGAGACCTTGGATATTAGATGTGGATTTCTCTGCCCCACCCCCAAAATCCTGCCTTACAGAGGTTACTTTATTTCTGGAAAAAGCCTGCCAAATTTCAAAGAATAGGCGATAATGATTAAATTTTGTTAAATTTCATTATATATAAGTGAAAGAATAAACAAGTAACAGAAATTTTAACATTGGTCATTAACCCGACTTCTTCCAGGTCTTTAAGTGTGAGACGTGTCCGCTGGCAAGAACGCTCAGAAAAGCTTTAGCAGATCTTCCTAAACGTTCTTATGGCAATCCCAGCCTGCAGGAAAAACCCCAAAACTCCTGCAAATAGCTCCTGGTTCCGTCCCCAGGTTGCTGGAGGCTTCCTGCATCTTCCAGATTGCAGAAAAACACGGTTGCTATTAAAACAGTGGTTGTGAATGTTTAAGGGATGGTTTGTTTTCTGTCTGCTCTAAAGCACAATGTTACAAGTCGGAATTTAAAAATCACCACATGAATCTTGGGGAAAAAAGTGTTAAAGGCAGAACTTGATGTCTATCATGAGCTTCATACAGTGACTAGACAAACCCTACTTCACTCTTAACTTCTTCCGTTCATGACAAGAAGAGACTGGAAAGACCCTAACCTTGGATTTTCCACCTATAATCACTGAACAGTCACCACTGAGTGTTGGGCTTAGAACACAAAAGTGATTTGAGACCTGGACCCGACTAGCACAGGATGCTCGATCTATAACAGCCTCTTGGCTGATGGAAGGTGGTGGGAAAAAGGCACTCCAGTCCACCCAGCAGGACGCTGGGGACCTGCAAGGGCTGGGTGGCATCATGGCACCTCATGAACCAACGAGACGGCTGCTTTCACATGCCAGTGTCTCCCCAAGACCTCCTGACTCTCCGTGCCTGGAACAGGACCCAGGCCTGCGGCCGCCTTCACACACAGACCTGCATGTGCACACGGAGACTGCAGGACCACGAGCGACTCCCAGGTTAAGTCAAGGCTGGGTTTCAAGCGCGGGACCGACACGACCTAACTTGGGAATTACCAGCTTGTGGGGTGGTTGTGTACAAGTGGAGTATGGATGTGAGACTGTAGCTGAAACCTATTAGGAAACTACTTGCTGCCCAACCTGGGAAACAGAAAGAGAAGTTACAGAGAAGCTTAATTTTATAGATTCAAGAGGATAAAGCATATGTGCTGGTTTGCCTAAGACAGTCTTGACTCACATCTGCTGTCTCCATGTCCAATCTGCTCTCACACATGTTCCTTTTTCATTTTTAACTAAGTATTATAGTTCACCACCATTGACCTAAGTTTTTGTTTTGATAAACCTCTACTAGGTATACCTTGCTTCTGCCACGATTTTACTGGTCATGTGCAAGACACGTGTGCAGTGAACAGAGTTCTCGTTTAACCACGTGGTTACATCTGAAAGTCAACCAGCAATCAGTTCAGTTCAGCTCAGTCGTGTCTGGCTCTTTGCAACCCCACGGACTGCAGCATGCCAGGCCTCCCTGTCCATCACCAACTCCTGGACTTTACTCAAACTCATGTCCATTGAGTCGGTGATCCCATCCAACCATCTCAACCTCTGCTGTGCCCTTCTCCTCCTGCCCTGAATCTTTCCCACCATCAGGGTCTTTTCAAATGAGCCAGCTCTTCGCATCAGGTGGCCAAAGTATTGGAGTTTCAGCTTCAACATCTGTTCTTCCAATGAACATTCAGGACTGATCTCCTTGCAGGCCAAGGGACTCTCAAGAGTCTTCTCCAACACCACAGTTCAAAAGCATCACTTCTTCGGCGCTCAGCTTTCTTTATAGTCCAACTCTCACATGCATACATGACTACTGGAAAAACCATAGCCTTGACTAGATGGACCCTTTTTGGCAAAGTAATGTCTCTGCTTTTTAATATGCTGTCTAGGTTGGTCATAACTTTTCTTCCAAGGAGTAAGCGTCTTTTTATTTCATGGCTGCAGTCACCATCTGCAGTGATTTTGGAGCCCAAAAAACTAAAGTCTGCCACTATTTCTCCGTCAATTTGCCATGAAGTGATGGGACCAGATGCCATGATCTTTGTTTTCTGAATGTTGAGCTTTAAGCCAACTTTTTCACTCTCTTCTTTCACTTTCATCGAGGGGCTCTTTAGTTCTTCTTCGCTTTCTGCCATAAGGGTGGTGTCATCTGCATATCTGAGGTTATTGATATTTCTCCAGGCAATCTTGATTCCAGCTTTTGCTTCATCCAACCCAGCGTTTCACATGATGTACTCTGCATAGAAGTTAAATAAGCAGGGTGACAATATACAGCCTTGACGTACTCCTTTTCCTATCTGGAACCAGTCTGTTGTTCCATGTCCAGTTCTAACTGTTGCTTCCTGACCTGCATACCATGGACTATACAGAAGCAAAAACCCTCAACAAAATACAGCAGATTCTCAATATTTACAGCAGTTATGTTGAAATAAGAAGGTAGTGTCTCCTTGGTCGATTTCGGCTAAAGGTGCATGTCAGGTGACTCAAATTTTCCATCACTTTCAGAGTGTCATGAATAATCATGAAGGTACCATGATACTCATTTTGGGGTTAGAAATAAATTTTAGCATGTAGGAGAATTCACAAACATGGACTACACAAGTGAGGATCAACTGTATCACCAAACTGAATGGGACTGTGACTAAATCTGATTTATCCCAGAAACAAGGGTAGTTCAACATAAGAAAATCAATTTAATATATCACATTAATAAAACAAAGAACAACAGAAAACACAAGATCACTTCAATCAATGAGAAAAGGCTCTGATAATATCTGACCCTTTCATGATGAAAACATTCAACAAACTAGGAATAGTAGAGAACCTCAACACGATGAAAGGCATTTATGAAAAACCCACAGTTAACATCTTACTCAATGGGGAGAAAGATAAATGCTTTCAGGGACAAGACAAGGATGCCCCACTTTCACCACTGCTATTCAACATTGTAATGAAGTTCTAACCAGAGCAATCAGATAAGAAAAATACATAAAAAGCATCTAAATTAAAAAAAGGAGCTTTAGTAAAGCTATCACTATTCACAGATGACAGGTTCTTGTATACAGAAAATACATGTAAAGGATTCACATGAAAGCTGTGAAAGCAAATCAATTCAACAAAGTTTCAGGACACCAGATAAACACACAAATGTCAGTATGTTTCTATACACCTGGTGATGGACAATACTCAAAGAGATGTACAGATTCAAGGGAATCGCTATCAAAATTCCAACAGCATTTTTTTGCAGAAATGGAAAAGCTGATCCTCAGATTCATATGGAAGGGTTTCTGGAGAGTCACAGCAACCTTCAAGTAGATCAAAGCTACTAACAGGAGGCTCACGCTTCCCAATTTCACAATTCAACCCAATGCTATCAAAGTCAAAACACTGTGGTACTAGCATAAGGGTAAACACACAGGAATTGAACTGAGACTCCAGACGTATACATTCATGGCCCACTGACTGTTGACAAGGATGCCAAAGTCTATTCAGTGGGGAAAGAACAGCCTCTGTAACAAAAGGTTCTGGGACAGCTGGAGAGCCACCAGTGAAAGGATGAAGGTGGAGTCCCCCACCGTACACGTATGCCAACAACCCAAAGTGGATCAACATCTCAACGTAAGAACAAAACCCACAAACACTTACAAGAAAACCTGGGGATAAATCTTCACAACAATGCAGTCAGCAACGGATTCTTAACACCCAAAGCACAAGCACGAGAGAAAAAAAAATAGACAAACTGGTCTTCCATTTTACAATTCTGTGTTTCAAAGGACATTATCAAGAAAATGAAAAGATAGCCAACAAACAGGAGAAAAGATCTGCAAATTATGTCTGTGATAAAGGTTTAATATTCAGAACACATAAAGAACTCCCACAACTCAACAACAAACGACTCAACGGAAAAAAAAATGGGCAAAGGACTAGATTATTTCTCCAAAAATATACAAGTGGCTAATAGATATATGAAAAGATGGGCAACATCATTACTATGAGATACCACCTCACACCTATTAGGTTGGCTATGCTTTAAAGAAAAAAAAAGAGAAAACAAGTGTGGGTGGCATTGCTGGTTGGAAGGTAAAATGGGAGTTGACTGCTATATGACAGTTTGGTGGCTAAACATAGTTAAACACAGAATTATAATACCATATGACCAAACTATGACCCACCATACAACCCATATGACCCACTCCTAGATATACAGGGTTCTCTTCCTATCCTGAAGCAGAGTGTTCCTAGGAAACCTCTCATAAGCTGAAATGCTGCAAGATCAACAATCGATGAACTTAGGACATGTCTTGTTCTCAGATGCACAAAATGAACAGATCAAGCCCTGATGTTTAGACACAGTTCAAAGCCTCGGTGGCGCGACGGTGTCGAGCCTGTGGGGCGGGCCCCTTGCATTGCCAACCTGCGCAGCAGCTCGCTGCAAGACACGTGCTCACACTTTGCTTTTCACCTTTTTCTAGACAAGTAAAACTCTTCTTCCAACTTCTTTCAGTTACTGAAAGCAGATACTAAGGGAGGTCTTTTGTAAAAGTTAACAGGTGTAAAGCAAACTTTTAAAAAAACGGGGTGGGGGGCCTGTATACCCAAAATAATTGAAAAGAGACACCCATAAACGTGTAGGTTAATTTTCACTGCGGCATTATTTACCGTAACCAAAATGCAGAAGTCATCTACATGTCCACGAACAGATGACTGGAGGAACAAAACATACACCGGACTATTTCAACCATGAAAAGAAATGCAGTTCTTACGCATGCTACAAGGATAAACCTTGGAAACCGTACGTTAAAAGAAGCAAGTCAGACCTCAAAGGACAAGTATCACATGAGTCCACTTACATAAAACACCCAGAATATGCGCAGCTCACTGAGAAAAAGCAGCATGGTTTGGTTCTCTCAGGGACTGGGGAAAGAGAACAAGGTGTTTTTACTTGAGTTACAGAGTTTCTGTTTGGGCGGATGAAAAAGTTTTGGTAATAGACAGTGGTGATGGTTGGACAACACTGAACGTTGCTGCTCAGTGCCACTGAGTCTCACACTTAAAATGGCTATAACTGCAAATTTTATATGTATTTTATCACTGTAAATAATGAAGGTATAGATAGATTAGATACAATACCCAGCACCTGATCAAGACTCCTGAGCTTAGAATCTCCACACTGACAAGGAAGGCATTCTTAGCAGAGACAGACCAAAAGTTACTCCCAGAAGTACTGGCAGTATTTTATTAAAAGTGCTGTGTACAAGTATGGGACTTCTCGGGTAGCTCAGTTGGTAAAGAATCCGCCTGCAATGCAGGAGACCCCGGTTCAATTCCTGGGTGGTGAAGATCCACTGGAGAAGGGAACAGCTGCCCACTCCAGCACACTGACCTGGAGAATCCCATGGACTGTATGGTCCATGGGGTCACAAAGAGTCGTACGAGTATACATAATTGGGAAATGGAATTGGGACTGTTCTCTGAATATTTATTCTTTCTGCTAAACTCATCATGGATAAGATTAAGAATCTTAAAGGTAAAGGTCATCACTGAAATATGAATACTAGTGGGAACTGAGGAAAGTTAGCCCCCTGTTTACACAGAGGAGCAAACTCAGTGTTAACATTTATTAAGGAGAGATGCTGAATCCTCCTGCCTCTGCTTCCTACAAAGATGGGGAAGGACTCCAACTGCCACTTCACCCCAACACCCATCAGCCGACACTGCCGTCCTCACGGCAGAGAGCGCCTTGCATGTGTGAGCAGAGACGCCCACGAGGTCTCAGGCAGGATGAGGCACAGCTTCAAGGACCACCCCATTCTGCAAGGACTCTGGCTCCTTCACGCCCTCCAGGTTCATCCTTACACCACTGTGTTCCACGGTGAGATCAACGGACCGCCCCCCTCAACCCGAGAGCACAAAAGCGGAGTTTTGGGGCCACAGATTGGCTATCTGTATGACCTGGGTATCATCTGAAAGATGAAAACATCTTGCCCATGATTAAGAGAACTTGAAGGCCATGAAACAAGGTGTTCATTCTCCATACTGGATGGCAGCCATGAGTGGCGTGGGGAACCCCCACACCAGCCACGGTCTGAAAAACCACCCGAATAACTGGACAAGCTCCCGATGGTTTGTGGCAAGAGCCGCCTTCTGCTGGCTCCGTGAAACCGAGGTCACTTTCATCACCTGAACTAGGAGTACCTGACCTTCAACCCTATCAGGTGAGACGGTTAAATATACCTCTTCTGCTTTCAACTCTCAACATCTGACCCTGCTTGGTTCACACAAACTTATAGACTATTAATCAACCAATAATCAATCAGTCAGAAGTGTCACTGACACAGAAACTCATTTCAGCTCACTAAGGAACATAAAGCAGTCCCTTTATTACTGACTGATGAGAAACAACTATAGTCCCACTGACAAACATTCAGGTATACGTTTTTGTAAATCAATTTGCTACAGTTATTGCATATCCCTCCCCAAACTAATACTGTTGCTTTATTTTTTTTATATACTGTTTAAGCTAAAGGAGATTCCATTTATGGCAGTAATAGTTTACTTTTAAAAGAGAAGGTAAGCTAATTTAGAGAAAAAGTGAACAGTATGAGTGATACTCATACTGCAGAAATCAAGAACTTAAGTTTGGGAATTTATGCTATGGCAGCGATTACCTAATGGAAAAGGAAGATGCATATTTTGACCTACAGGAGTGAACTTTATTAAGTTTTTTAAGAACACACAGATCCCCAAGGACACTTTTACATCAAGAATTCCTCTGTGACAATGATCTTCAGCCCCTGCTGTGCATGCTGTACTTCTGAACCTTCACTCACTTCACTGGGCCCATGAAGGAAGCAGAGATCACTGGATGAAAAGGTGAGAAAGAGGTGAACAGTCGTAAAGTCAGTGAGAATCTACACGACGTCATTAATGACATCAGTACAATCAAATGTGAGATAAGAACAAATGAACTTGTTTATAACACAAAGGGGTAGGGGAGGGGTAAATTAGGAGTTTCGTATTGACATACACACACTACTATATATAAAATAGCTAAACAACAAGGACCTACCAAACAGTACAGGGAAGTATACTCTGTATCTTGTAATAACCTATAACAGTCAAGAATCTGAAAAAGTACATATACACATACACACACATATATAAAAAACTGAATCAGCTTGCTATACTCCTAAAACTATTACAATATTGTAAACCAACTATAATAAAAAATAAAAATTTTAAAAGTGATATCAAAATTTAAGAACCGAAGTATAGTTGATTTATAATATTATACATTCTGTAGAGCAAAAGATATGTATTTGTAAAAGTGACAACTGGTAGTTCAGTCGCTCAGTCGTGTCCGACTCTCTGTGACTCCATGAATCGCAGCACGCCAGGCCTCTCTGTCCATCACCAACTTCCGCAGTCTACCCAAACTCACGTCCATTGAGTCGGTGATGCCATCCAACCATCTCATCCTCTATCGTCCCCTTCTCCTCCCGCCCCCAATCCTAGCCAGCATTAGGGTCTTTTCCAATGAGTCAACCCTTCGCATGAGGTGCCCAAAGTATTGGAGTTTCAGCTTCAACATCAGACCTTCCAATGAACACCCAGGATTGATCTCTTTTAGGATGGATTGATTGGACCTCCTTGCATCCAAGGGACTCTCAAGAGTCTTCTCCAACACCACAGTTCAAAAGCATCAATTCTGTGGCGCTCAGCTTTCTTCACCGTCCAACTCTCACATCCATACATGACCACTGGAAAAACCATAGCCTTGACTAGACGGACTTTTGTTGGCAAAGTAATGTCTCTGCTTTTAAATATGCTATCTAGGTTGGCCATAACCTTCCTTCCAAGGAGTAAGCGTCTTTTAATTTCATGGCTGCAATCACCATCAGCAGTGATTTTGGAGCCCCCAAAAATAAAGTCTGACACTGTTTTCCACTCTTTCCCCATCTATTTCCCATGAAGTGATGGGACCAGATGCCATGATCTTAGTTTTCTGAACGTTGAGCTTTAAGCCAACTTTTTCACTCTCCTCTTTCACCTTCATCAAGAGGCTCTTTAGTTCTTCTTCACTGTCCGCCATAAGGGTGGTGTCATCCGCATATCTGAGGTTATTGATATTTCTCCCGGCAATCTTGATTCCAGCTTGTGTTTCTTCCAGCCCGGCGTTTCTCATGATGTACTCTGCATAGAAGTTAAATAAGCAGGGTGACAATATACAGCCTTGACGTACTCCTTTTCACAGTCAAAGGCTTTGGCATAGTCAATAAAGCAGAAATAGATGTTTTTCTGGAACTCTCTTGCTTTTTCAATGATCCAGTGGATATTTGCAATTTGATCTCTGGTTCCTCTGCCTTTTCTAAAACCAGCTTGAACATCTGGAAGTTCACGGTTCACGTATTGCTGAAGTCTGGCTTGGAAAATTTTGAGCATTACTTTACTAGCATGTGAGATGAGTGCAATTGTGCGGTAGTTTGAGCATTCTTTGGCATTGCCTTTCTTTGGGATTGGAACGAAAACTGACCTTTTCCAGTCCTGTGGCCACTGCTGAGTTTTCCAAATTTGCTGGCATATCGAGTGCAGCACTTTCACAGCATCACCTTTGAGGATTTGAAATAGCTCAACTGGAATTCCATCACCTCCACTAGCTTTGTTCGTAGTGATGCTTCCTAAGGCCCACTTGACTTCACATTCCAGGATGTCTGGCTCTAGGTGAGTGATCATGCCATCGTGATTATCTGGGTCGTGAAGATCTTTTTTGTACAGTTCTTCTGTGTATTCTTGCCACCTCTTCTTAATATCTTCTGCTTCTGTTAGGTCCATACCATTTCTGTCCTTTATCGAGCCTATCTTTGCATGAAATGTTCCTTTGGTATCTCTAATTTTCTTGAAGAGATCTCTGGTCTTTCCCAATCTGTTGTTTTCCTCTATTTCTGTGCACTGATCGCTGAGGAAGGCTTTCTTATCTCTCCTTGCTATTCTTTGGAACTCTGCATTCAGATGGGAATATCTTTCCTTTTCTCCTTTGCTTTTCGCTTCTCTTCTCTTTCAAGCTGTCTGTAAGGCCTCCTCAGACAGCCATTTTGCTTTTTTGCATTTCTTTTCCATGGGGATTGTCTTGATCCCTGTCTCCTGTACAATGTCACGAACCTCTGTCCATAGTTCATCAGGCACTCTGTCTATCAGATCTAGTCCCTTAAATCTATTTCTTACTTCCACTGTGTACTCATAAGGGATTTGATCTAGGTCATACCTGAATGGACTAGTGGTTTTCCCTACTTTCTTCAATTTAAGTCTGAATTTGGCAATGAGCAGTTCATGATCTGAGCCACAGTCTGCTCCCGGTCTTGTTTTTGCTGACTGTATAGAACTTCTCCATCTTTGGCTGCAAAGAATATAATCAATCTGATTTTGGTGTTGACCGTCTGGTGATGTCCATGTGTAGAGTCTTCTCTTGTGTTGTTGGAATAGGGTGTTTGCTATGACCAGTGCGTTCTCTTGGCAAAACTCTATTAGCCTTTGCCCTGCTTCATTCTGTACTCCAAGGCCAAACTTGCCTGTTACGCCAGGTGTTTCTTGACTTCCTACTTTTGCATTCCAGTCCCCTATAATGAAAAGGACATCTTTTTTGGGTGTTAGTTCTAGAAGGTCTTGTAGGTCTTCATAGAACCGTTCAACTTCAGCTTCTTCTGGTGAGACAACTGCTAAGAGACAAGGAAAAAGCACCGTCAACACAGCACTGCAGCTTACAGCGTGAAGCGAGGCTAGGGCCGAGAGAAGCATGAGCACGAGCACGGCTCTGAAAAGCGAACGAACTGACTAGGAGCACAGCTGTACAGCAACCCCGGACCGTCAGACACAAGGCTGGTAACAGGCAGCGTCGTACAAAGACAGGAAAACAGACGTTCGATGTGAATGTGAACAAGCGACTGTCTGGAAGGCAGTCTATGACACACAGGACTTAAATGTGTGTACTTGTGGACCCAGCAGTCTGTTTGAAAAACTGGTAAATAACCTAAATGTCAACAAAGAAAAGTTAAATAAATTATATAGTATATCCATACTTAGGAATAAAAACCAGGAGGCTCTCAAAAGAGGCGAGGCAGGTGGACACGTACTGTGACCAGTGCCATACATAAAACCTACTTCAATTCTGCAAGAAAAAGCAACACAGCCGTATTCATGTGAACATCTAGGTAAAAGTCCTGTCTCGCTCCAGTACATACAGCTACACACACAGGTGTGCATGCGTGCTCTGAAAGGGCAGGTGGGAGGCTGACAAAACAGAGGCCCCCTTTCCATCTGCGATTGTTACTGCGATTTCAGCAGGCACTATTACGACGCGAGTCCTGACTGACAGGTGACAAAGCTGACTCTGAGATTGGGGGGTGGAGGCCTGAGTCACAGAGAAAACCAGGATCCTTCGTGACGCGTGGGGCTGACAGCTGGCCCTGCGACGTCCCATCATCTCAGGGGACCCCTTCTCCGAACACATTCGCGCCAACACCGCTCGCTGACAGGAGCCCACAGGGACCTCACCCCCGAGGGTCTGTCAGCTCTGCTCCCATAACCCTGAACCCTCGGCGACCCGAAACCGCTTCCGAGAGCTCCGAGGCCTCCGACTTCTCGGGCTCGCCGTGCACGCGACAGGACGGCTGAGCCGCTGTTCAGCCTCCTTTTCCGAGAGGCTCAGCTTTAACTTACTTAAAGGTTGTTTCTTCCCTCATGATCTCAACTCTAAAATAATTCGCTAAATATAAAAACAACTGCTTACACAAAGTTTAAGAGAACTTATTACTCCCGACATTTTCGGAAAACGTGTTTTGTTCCCAAAAGTTTGCTAAGAAGAATTTTAACTAAAAGTGGAAATGAAAATAGTGTGAGTGCAGTACGGACCCACCAAAGTTAACGCTCATTGTTATTAGAAATAAAAAACACCGACGTCACAGCACCAAAGCTTCTGTTCACGAGTCTGAGACGGAGATCTTAAGATGAATTCCACCAAAACATCAAGAAACAATTTCATTCTGACAACAATTGATACCCAAACCAAATCAGAATAGCCCGAAGTGAAAAAAACAGTATGGGTCAATTTCAGAGCAGAGAACTAAACTTCCTAAAAATGTAAGTGAGCGAACTGAATGCCGTCAGGGGCAGCAGAACGACGGGGTGGTCCCAGGAGCGGTCAGGGAATGAGAACATCCACCCCTGCCCGCAGGTACAGGACCGTGCGTGTTGCTCGCTCAGTCGTGTCCGACTCTTTGCGACCCCGTGGACTACAGCCCGCCAGGCTCCTCTGTCCATGGGATTCTCCAGACACGAATCCTGGAGTGGGTGGCCGTGCCCTCCTCCAGGGGATCTTCTCGACCCAGGGATCAAACCCGGGTCTCCTGCATTGCACGTGGATTCTCTACCAGCTGAACCACAAGGAAGCTCTCAGGTATGGGTGAAGCAGAACGTTATCACCAGATGCTGGAAAAGCTTGCATGGATTGAAACAATGAAGAAAGACTTCTTAGCCAAATTAAAAAAAAAAAAACCTGGATAGGAGAAGCTCTACTGCAAGACGTTTTCAGAAACCATCCACTCTGACGGCGGTGTGCCAGACGTGCTCCTGGTGAGTGAGGAGCGTGATGGCCGGCGTCTCCCGTCCCGCCGCCTCTACCAATGCCGCCAAGGGGCCCTCAGCCCACGCTGGGTGAGCAAGTGAAACCCACGTGTAAATACGAAGGGGGACGTGCGTATAAAACCGTAATTACTCAGAAAACCCTGGCGGCCTAAGTGATGATTAAAACGATTAGCGTCTAGCAAGAGAACCGGGCACAAGAGCAACACACAAAAGGACCCCGGTGATTTCCCTACAGACTGGCAATCAGTGAAAAGCCAATCTTTTAAGAACTCTAATTCATAATAGCCAGAAAAATTACCTAAGAATAAACCTAACAGAGAATAAACAAAACTACCATACGCAACCCACATGTACATAAATGCACAGCCACACATACAACCAACTATAAAGCTTTAGCTAAAGGAATTACAACTAAAATAAAGAGAAATGCCATGCTCAGGCATGAGGAGCAAAAGGCTCCAACTTCCAATCCATATGAATGGACAGGCTGATTTTAAACTTCCTATAGAAGACAAATGTGGAATTTAAGTCATTATAATTTTGAATCCCAAGAAAGACGGGACTTGATATGAAACTTGATACAAAAACACAAAGCTGCAGTAATTAAACCAATGTTATAAATAAAGAAGATGCAAATTGGCCACCAAAACGAAATCAGAGTCAAACTGACATAGCCACTCTGGAGGGCAATTTTAAATTAAAAATGCTCACACTTTTCCATCCAGCTATTGCCTCGGTGCATGTACATGGGACCCAGCACCCTGGAGAGTTCACTGCAGCTCTGGTCATCTCAGAAACACAAAGGGCTGCAGACAGGCTCACGTCCTCCAGTGGGGAAGTGATGGGTCACCTGACGATGCACAAAAAGGTCAAGAGACGGACCCACTGGACACCAAGACACAGACCGTTAGAAGCTTCCAGGGGCATTTTGGGGATGGAGAAAGTTACAACAGTAGACCACTGGTGTAAATTTTAAACGCAGTGGCGGTGTCTTCTACACTCATTGTATGTACACGAAATCACACGGTACAAAAACCTAGGAGTCTTGTTGAAAGGCAGGTTTTGAGCCCAGTTCGCAGCTTCTACACCTCTAACCAGCCCCACGAGCGGCTGACGGCTGAGCGGAGCGAGGGTGCTCTGCTAACTCCCGAGGAGACTGATCTGGGGGTCGCTGGGGTGGGAAGGGAGCAGGGGTGAGAAGACGAGATCAGGAGCTGGGGTCAAAGAGGGCGCCCGCCTTACGTATAACGTTCACATTTACTGTCTAAGAACAACACGGCTCAGTGTCATTAAAAGCTAGTTTTAAAAAACCGCTATAGGCCACTCCTGAGTGTCTAGCTGCTGGATGCTAGGGCTCTCCCAGGGGTCAGATCACAGGGGCGCGGGCAGGGTCCAGTGACGGCTGCTCTGCCCTCCGAAGACGCTTGGTAACCGGCCAGAAGAGCCTCCCTGGAGGGAACTTAAGCTCGGGGTGACAGCCCACCCCCACTGCAGAGGTACTCTTACAAACACTATTTTAAATCAAGTATTCTCTCTCTGCTGAAATCTTTTAAGTCTAGTAAGTTTATTAAAAATACACAACTGCTATTTTTATCTGAAGTCGTATCTATGCAACATAATTCAGAAGTTTTTCACGTGGCTTACTGTGTGCTTCACCTCTATCGAATACTCCTGCTAATTAATCTTTCCACAGAGGAAACCGTTCTTAGCTACGGAAGAATTAACAAACGTGCAGACAGGCCCCTTCTCCGGTGACAGCTAGGAAAAAGTCTCCAGGCCTGGACCTGACAGGCAAGGGACCTGACCCCGAAGCTCTGCCTGCTCCGGGTTCAGCCCTGACCTGGCCTTCCTGGCCGTTCACAGCAACCGCATTCCTGCCCCCTTTAACCCATCAGGTACCTTCACCGCCAAGAGCGCTAGATGAGCACGAGCTATCATACTTGGTTTCGGAAATTTCTAAAAGTAAAAGCAAAATTTACTCACCAGGTTGGGCGGGGGGGAGCTAATTCACTCTGATTATCATATTAATAGGTCTTCCTGTCTCGAAATAGACTCTGGTTTATATAGGCATTATTCCCATTCAAAAGCACCGTCTAGTCTAGCCTAATTTTTTGTCTAGTGTGAAAATACAATTCAAACCTTTATTCTAACTAAAGCCATTGTTAACCATGGAGCGCCAAGAAACAATTCCTCCCTCTTTTATCAGATTCAAAACAAATACAGCTGAACTCAACGTGCAAACAATGTCAGGTGTGCAGAAACTGACTGCCGGACGGAGTCGAGGAAATCTGTGTTCTCTCTGTTGTACAACAAGGAAACACGGGGGACGCAGAGGAAGTACCACGTGGAGAGAAACCTGGGCCATGCGGGGCAGAGACACAGAGATGCAGTCAGTATTCAAGCTAAATGGGCCAAGAGTCCTACAAGATTTTCTAAGTGTGTTTTCATTTAAGTGATGAAGTAACAAAAAACAGCTCAGTCATTAAGTTGAATTACTCTTCTTAAGAGTTAACCTGCCACTGAAAGACATACAAGGAACATATGCCTACAGCTGGCATGGCATGGAGACTGTATTCTGGGAGGGGCATAAGAGCTCCTGCCCCTCTAACAGCAGAGGTATGTTATCAAGTCTGAGAAACACGCTAGGAGACAAGAGCGAGGGCTATTCCGCTGTTCACCGGGTGGAGAGGGAGCAATGCTAAGACTAACCGTGAAGAAAACATGAAACCCCAAGCAGATCCAACAGCCTGAGCTAGCCTTTCCTTGTGGGAGAGGAGAAGGCAAGTGTCAGGGACCAGAGCTGGGTCTCTTCGGCCCTCGGACTGCTGACCCGATAGGGTGACCGTGGCCTCTGTTCTGCAACATGAACTGTTCTCAGAGGGCGGGGGTACCACCCGCTTTGCAGGGATGTGAGGATGTTTGAGGGGGGGTCCTGGAGTCTTGTACTTCAACAACAACAAGAGCTTCTGTTGAGTCTCGGTTATTGCATCCCTGTGGGGAGAACTGGAAGAGGGTGGCTCAGGCAAGATGACGGCCAAAGACCTTTCTCACTAAGTCTGTGAGTCTCTGAAATGTGGCGCGTGGTCTAACCACACTGTTTTCCCTGCCTTTTACTACACCAGTTTTGTCTGTAAGTGACTGACAACCCAAGCTTCACAAAAGTTATGGCACATACACTGGCTTCCTAAGAGGAAGATGGCCAACTCCTAGAACACGCACAGAGAACAAAAGTATTTCAAAAATCAGAAAGGTTAAGAGAGCAGAGAGGCATGCTAAGTAACGAGACACTCACGTCACGGAAAAAGAAATGAGATTTTCATTTCTGCCACAATGGTGCACAAAATGCCTTAACTAGTCCTTCTAGTACAACAAGCAAAGAAATACAAAGCTGAGTTATTTTAAAATGTACCACTCATAAGCGGGCAAGTAGGAAAACCTTTAAGAACATAAACATGAAAATCCAACGAGGAAGCAGGATAAACAGTCTGCAGTCCCATGACTCCCTCAAGGCTCCCACGGACGCCCAGAGATCTAGAGACCAGGAGATGCAGCCCGCGAGGCGGGACGTGAGGCCAGAGACCCACAGGCACGGACACCAGGCGTCCCCTCCAGCAGACGGACAATCGGAGACTGTTTGTCATCGTCAGCCCCGGCCGCAGGAGGGAGCTGGTGTGAGAAAGGGCAAGAATTCGGACCCACGTTCCAGCCTCAAGCAGAGGAAAGGCCCCGTCTCCTCTCAAGACAGAAGGAACTCAGGGAGGATGGGGAAAGGAGAGGGTGTCAGTTTTCCCAAGGCCCTAAAACAGTATCAAAATCTTCACGAGTAGCCAAAAGACCCCAAACCACAAAATACCGCTGAGAAGGGAAAAATCACAAAAAGCCACGAGACTCCGATGGGCCATGATCCGTGCAGGTGGGAAGCCACAGGGCATGGACGGATGCGGACGGAGGGGCTCAGCACCATCGGCAGGGACCCTGGACCCTGGCGAGCAGGGCAAACCCATGGGGGCCGGCGGCAACCTGTGCTCACTCACCCACGGTGAGCGTGGAATCCAGGCCGGGGCTCAGGGGTCTGCGGCTCTGGCTAGGCCCTCGGAGATCTCGAGACCTAGCGGGCAGAGTGCCTTCTGCTGAGGGAAACCGGCAGGGACCGGCTAAAACTTGGGCAGACGCGGATGGCTGGGGCAGTGGACAGAGGCGGTCCAGGTGAGAACTGAAGGTAAGGAGGCCGGCTGGAGCCACGTCTCAGGAGGACCATGCCGGGTGCCAACAAGAGGGAGGTGAGGGCCGCGCCTGGAGAAACCCTCTCTCGACCTGGGCCCCCCTTCCAGAAGTGCAGAGGCTACTTTTACATAAAAATGAACTGAAAAAGGATGGTGGGTGAATCTCACACAAACATATCACAAAGAAAAAAAAAAAAAGAATGATGAATAGAATAACCTACAAAGCAATGAAAGCCCACAGGAAGACATGCTCTTGAAACAGATAAATGTTCCCCAACAGTTTCAAACAAACCAAAAGTCAGTTCTCTGTAATGGCAGGAAGACTGAGGCGGTCATGAGAACACTGATAACATTTATGAAAAATGAATTAAAAAAATAATAATAATAACACTACCTAAAGACAGTGCTTACAGAAGCCAGTTCAGTTCACTTGCTCAGTCGTGTCTGACTCTTTACGACCCCATGGACTGCAGCACGCCAGGCCTCCCGGTGTTCCTGGAGCTTGCTCAAACTCATGTCCATCCAGTCGGTGATGCTATCTCATCCAGAAGCCAGGGGAAAGATTAAATCTCAAAAATGACAACCCTAAGGTCTAAGAAAGGTAAGTATGTGTTTCCTTGGCCAAAGACGCTGCCTAATCTCCAGTTATGGCTGCAAAAATGGTGGTGGGAAAAGACCAGAGCCTAAACAGCTGAAGGTGCCAGGTACGAGAGTTTGGAGTTAGGGAAGCAACTAGAAATTCAGGGCTTTTAGGCAGCACCAGAATCGTACAAGGAGCAACACTCAAATCTGGAGCACAAAATGCTGAAATCTCTGGCTGACAGCTGAACTACATATGCTCAAAGGAAACCACCAGTGGCCTGGGGAAAAAGCAGTCAGAGATCAGCAAATCGTTTCATTTAAAGAGGAGCACGGAGCCAAATCTGCGATTGTGACGCTCTGTCCCAACTGTGCTCAGCTGGGGTTGCAGAAGGCTTGAAACGTCAGAGAACAAAGCCCAAAGCTCACAGAGCACCTGGAACCCAGGGAAACCCCGGAAGAAAGACCATGTGGAGAGCAAGGCCATGTCCACCCGGATGCTAAGCAAACTTTCAAATTTTACAGGCCCAGGGAGCCACAATGAAGAAACACCAAAAAGGCAAGACCAAGTCAGAGATGTAAGATGCCCATCGCAGGAAAAACAAAGTTCATAGTTTGACTCCAAGCATTTATTAATAACTGCTGTAATATTAGGCTGGTGCAAAAGTAATTGTAGTTTTTGCTTGTTGAAATTTGCCATTTGATATTGGAATACATTCTTAAATGCGGTTATGTTATACATCATTTTAATGCAGATTTCTTGCTTTATTTTTTTAGCTAATGACTTCTAACTTGCTGTTTATTTTATATTTATTTATATTTAGACTATGGAAACTACGTTATACAAACAGCAAAATTGGAGCAATTTTCTTATTTGAGTTCAAAATGGGTTGTAAAGCAGTGGAGACAACTCGCAACATCAACACATTTGGCCCAGGAACTGCTAATGAACGTAGAATGCGGTGGTGGTTCAAGAAGCTGCAAAAGGAGACGGGAGCCCTGAAGACAAGCAGAACAGGGCTGGACGCTGGGAGCTGACGATGACCCACTGGGAGAACAGCGAAGCTGAGCTTCTACTACACAGGAAGACGCTCAAGAACTCAACAGCAACCATCTATGGTTGTTGGGCATTTAAAGCAAATCAAAAAAGGTGAAAAAGCTTGATAAGTGAGTGCCTCATGTGTGTTAAGTCGCTCAGTTGTGTCTGACTCTCTGCGACCCCGTGGACTGCAGCCCGCCAGGCTCCCCTGTCCCTGGGGTTCTCCAGGCAAAAATACTGGAGTGGGTTGCCATTTCCTTCTCCAATGCATGCAAGTGAAAAGTGAAAGTGAAGTCACTCAGCCGTGTCTGACTCTTAGTGACCCCATGGACTGCAGCCTACCAGGCTCCTCCATCCATGGGAGGAGTACTGGAGTACTCCTCCAGGCGAGAGTACTGGAGTGGGGTGCCAGTGCCTCATGAGCTGACAAGAAATTTTAAAAAAAAAATCATTTTGAAGTGTTGTCTTCTCTTATTCTGTGCAACAACAACATACTGGTCAACAAATTGATCGGATTGTGACGTGCAATGAAAAGTGGACTGTATGTGATAACTGGCAACAACCAGCTTAGTGCTTGGACAGAGAAGCAGCTTCAAAGCACTTCCCAAAGCCAAACTTACAACAAAAAAAGGTCCTGGTCACTGTCTGGGGGTCTGCTGCCAGTCTAATCCATGACAGGATTTCTGAATCCCTGCAAAACCATTACATATGAGAAGTACTCAGCAAATTGATGAGATGCACCAAAAACCAACAAGCCAGCAGCCGGCACTGGTCAACAGAAACGGCCCATTTCTTTTCCACAACAACCCCTGACTGCACTTCATATAACCAATGCTTCAAAAGTTGAACGAATTGGGTTACAAAGTTTTGCCATCCACCATACTCACTTGACCTCTCTCACTAACCAGCAACCAGCTCTTCAACCATCTTGACAATTTTTTGCAAGGAAAACACTTCTACAACCAGCAGGATGCAGAAAATGCTTTCTAAGAGTTCGATGAATCCCAAAGCACGGATTTTTTACTTTATTCCTATGGCATAAACAAACTTATTCCTAATTGGCAAGTGTGTTGATTGTGATGGTTCTTGTTCTGATTAATAAAGGTGTGTTTGAGCCTTGCTGTTTAGTTGCTCAGTTGGGTCTGACTATTTGTGACACCATGGATTGCAGCACGCCAGACCTCCCTGTCCTTCACTATTTCCTAGAGTTTGCTCAAACTCATGTCCTAGTTGCAATGATTTAAAATTCATGGTCTGAAGCCGTAATTATGTTTGCACCAACCTAATAAAACCCCAATAATCCTCAGAAGAATTCCGGAGTCCAGGATCACTACAACATGTCCAGTTTTCAACGAGACAAAACCACAGCAAATAGTGACCCACATGCAGATAAGACAGTTAATAGAAGTTGGCTCCAAATAAGCCTGGATTTTGGATTTAAGGCTGCCAGCAAACAGTTCAAAAGACTTGGAAAATAAGCTCAAAGGACTGAAGGAAAATATGAAGCCAGTGAGTAAACGTATAAAGGTGATGTCAACAGAGAAACAGATGAACAAGACAACTAGTAAAATGAACTCAGCAGACGGACTGAACAAATGGACGCTTTCTTCTAACATCTGTAGTGACCCTGGATACAGAAATCTGAAGGAAAGAGCGGGTTGAAAGATGAGTACAATCTTCAAAGACGTGTGACGGCAGGAAGCAGCATGCTAACTGGAATCCCAGCAGAGAAACGAAAACCATTTCTGAAGGTGTCTGAAATATCCACCGAAAGATCAACATACCTTCAACAGAATAAAGACAAAACTACTAAGACACATGTTGGTCATACCGCTAAAAGCCAAAGATAAAGTCTTGAAATCAGCCAAAGAAAAATGACATATTATATACAGGGAAACAAAAACAATAAAGATTAAGAACATACAGTGACTTCTCGTTAAGAAACTAAGAAGTCTGAAGACACTGGGACCAAATATTCAAACTACCAAAGAAGGGGGGGGGAAGCAAAAACAGAAACAAAAAAACCTGTCAACCAAGAATTCTAGTATCCAGCAAAACTATTCTCTAAAGTTGCGGGTGAAATGAGGACATTTTCTAACAGAAAACAATTCATCACGAGCAGATGTGACTATAAGAAATGCTAAAAAAAGTTCTCTTGTCTGAATGGCAATCACACTAGATGGTCACTTAAATGTACAGGAAGAAATAAAGCCAGAAACAGTCTCTGTGTGAGTACAGTATTCACACATTCCACATCCACTTATTCAACCAAGAGTGGGTTGAAAATATTCAGGGAAAAAAACTTCCAGAAAGTCCCAAAAAGCAAAACTTGAATTTGTAACACACTGGCCACCATTTACATAGCACTTACACTATTAGATATTATAAGTCATCTAGAGATGATTTAAAGTATATGGGAGGATGTGCACAGATTATATGAAAGCACTACACCATTCTATATAAGAAATTTGAGTATATGCAGACTTGGTATGCATGGGTGTCTTACAACCAATTCCCTATGGACACTAAGGGATGACTAGAGATACACCATTTAGATGAAACACATATGACACGACTACTACAGGTAAGAGGGAGGAAACTGAAATATACTGTTGAAGGAATTCTGGGTTTCACCTAAGGTGATTCAATACCAATACTAACTAGATTGGGATAAAGTCAAAATACATTTTGTAATACCCAGAGAGCAACCACTACACACCCCTCAAAAAAAAAAAAAAAAAAAAGCAATGAAATAGAACTAGAAAACCAACAGAAAAATTAAAATGAAAAATTTAAACTCTGACAAACATAAAAACCAAAAAAGATAGTGAATTCACAATCTAACTCAAAGAAAATTTCAGCACGATAGTTCCACTGACAAATTTTAGTAAACATTTATAAAGAATCAAAACCAACTTCAGAAAGTAAGAGAAGGGAATGCTTCATAACTCTTTTTATGATACCAACATAACTCTGACATGAAACAAGGAGAGGGAACTACAGACCTATTTTACTGTATGAACATAGGGACAACAATTTCTCAAGGCAGTAACAAAGATTAAAAGGACCAAACATTCTCAGATCATTCACACACTCAGATCAAAAGCATATCATATCCACTCGTAGACTCACTGTAATAAAACTAAAGAACTATCATGGGTAAGAAATCTTAAACCACCAGAAACTCAGATGACTTATAAAGAAAGCAGGAGCAGAGCTTCCATCAGCTGGAAAGCTAATAAATTTTAACTGTCAACCAATAAAATCTATACCCAGCTAAAAAGTCATTAACAATGACAATATAATAGTAAGATGATCTTTAGATGTACAAATGTCAAGAATTTATTATCTCAAATTCTTGCTAAAATAATTAAATGATGTTATAAGTCTACCCCTAAATACATATTGAAGACAACTGAAAGTATATGTTCACATAAAAGCTTCTACATAAACGTTCACTGCAGGATTACTCCTAACACACATACACAAAAACAGAAATAACTCAAATATCCATCAATGATGAATTAGTAATCAAAATGTGGTTTAGTTACAAAATGGCATATCATTCAGTCATAAAAGAAATAATATACTGATACATGAAAACATTATGCTAAATCATTAGCATATTAGAAAAGAAACCAGCCAGAGAAGCCACATATTGTGCTATGACTCCATTTACCTGAAATGTCCAGTATAGACAGATTCACAGAGAAATCAGATCAGTGCCTCCCAGGGGCCCAGGGACAGGGACTGACAGCCAGTGAGGACGGAGCTCCTTTCTGAGGTGTGGGAATGTTCTGAAATTAGGTAACGGTCGCGTGAGTACAGAAATGGCATGGACCTAACAGAAGCAGAAGATATTCAGAAGAGGTGGCAAGAATACACAGAAGAACTGTACAAAAAAGATCTTCACGACCCAGATAATCACGATGGCGTGATCACTCACCTAGAGCCAGACATCCTGGAATGTGAAGTCAAGGGGCCTTGAGAAGCATCACCACGGACAAAGCTAGTGGAGGTGGTGGAACTCTGACCCAAACAAATCCGGAACTTAATCCCTTTTATAAGATCACAGAAGGAAACTTCCAGAATTAAAATGTCATCAAGACCAATTTCTGGCCACAGGGCAATTCAATTAGAAAATACATAGTAAAGAAACGTTTTCACTTTAAGGATATTTAAATTTACATACGTATAAGGGCTCAAAAAACAGACAAAATCCTTGGGGCTGTAATTTTTTTTATACTTTTTGGATTTTAAAACATGAAAAAAAATCCTGATCAAACAAATAAGTTAATTTACTTTAAATAAATAGAAAAATCTAAAGAGACTTAAGATTTAAAAAATAAAACTTGTATGATGTGGCTAAAGCTGCATCAACAAGGTAATTTTATAGCCTTCATTAAAGAAAAGCATGAGCTATACGTTCAACTCAGTAAGCTAGGAAAAGAACAGGATAACAAAAGAAGGCAGAAGAAAACCAAGAGCAAGAAATCAAGTAGAAAGCAAAGATATAATCAATAAAATAAAAAACTGACTCTTTTAAAAAGAATCAAATGAGATAAAATATTTTTAAGAAAAAAGCACAAAAAAACAAAAGCATGTTCAAGGTATATAATCAGAGATCCAGTACGTATAGGTTTTTAAATATCCTAAAATACTCTAATCTAAAAAACTTTAGGCTGCAACTGACTTAATAGAAAGCACCAATAAATCAATACAAGGTAATTCTTTAGTGAAGAGTCAAATAGCTCTTCCATCTTAAAAGGAAACAGAAGTTCAGATGATTTTATAGACAGGTAAAAATTTCAAACAGAAAATCACAACACAGAAAATCCAAGGATTCAGCAAGTGTTTCACAATTTAAAAAAATAAGTTGGTTACCTTTCTTTCAAGGGACCATTACAATACATAAAATAATACAGTGTGACTAGCGTTTGTCCCAGAAATGCAAGGATGGCTTAACATCAGGTAATATATTAATATATATTTAAATATTCAAAGGAACGAGGGGGTGAAACGACAATCTCTAATAAGTGCAGAAAGCACATCCTACACGATTCACTAACCATTCAGGATTAAGAATTCCTCACGTGCTAGAAATACGAATTTCAACCAGATTTTTTTTAAAAAGGTATCTTAGCAACTATCTACAGCTTTTCCTTAATAATAAAATTTTACAGAACTCTCAGAATTTAAAGTAAGAATGCTTGTTTTTATAACCGATACTCAACACTGTACTGATGGTCCCAGCCAAAGTAACAAGGTTAACAACTAACATGTATAAATTTGAAAAGAAAAAAAATATATGATCACCCGTATTTCCACAAGATGATTATCTACATATAAATCCAAAAGCATCTACTACATTTTCAAATGAGATAGTTCAACAAGGTGGCTAGACAGCGATCAAGCATAAACAGTCTTCCTATGCACAAATTATTAACTAGTTAGACAATATAACTCTGACTAAATCTTAGAAAGGCTGTGAAGACCTTTTAAATGTGGGTAATAAAACACTAGTTAAGCGAAAAGCAAAGGAGAAAAGGAAAGATATTCCCATCTGAACGCAGAGTTCCAAAGAATAGCAAGGAGAGATAAGAAAGCCTTCCTCAGTGATCAATGCAAAGAAATCAAGGAAAACAATAGAATGGGAAAGACTAGAGATCTCTTCAAGAAAATTAGAGATACCAAAGAAACATTTCATGCAAAGATAGGCTCGATAAAGGACAGAAATGGTATGGACCTAACAGAAGCAGAAGATATTAAGAGGTGGCAAGAATACACAGAAGAACTGTACAAAAAAGATCTTTACGACCCAGATAGTCACGATGGCGTGATCACTCACCTAGAGCCAGACATCCTGGAACGTGAAGTCAAGTGGGCCTTAGAAAGCATCACTATGAACAAAGCTAGTGGAGGTGATGGAATTCCAGTTGAGCTATTTCAAATCGTCAAAGGTGATGCTGTGAAAGTGCTGCACTCAATATGCCAGCAAATTTGGAAAACTCAGCAGCGGCCACAGGACTGGAGAAGGTCAGTTTTCATTCCAATCCCAAAGAAAGGCAATGCCAAAGAATGCTCAAACTACCGCACAATTGCACTCATCTCACATGCTAGTAAAGTAATGCTCAAAATTCTCCAAGCCAGGCTTCAGCAATACGTGAACCATGAACTTCCAGATGTTCAAGCTGGTTTTAGAAAAGGCAGAAGAACCAGAGATCAAATTGCCAATATCCGCTGGATCATCGAAAAAGCAAGAGAGTTCCAGAAAAACATCTATTTCTGCTTTATTGACTATGCCAAAGCCTTTGACTGTGTGGATCACAACACGCTGTGGAAAATTCTTAAAGAGATGGGAATACCAGATCATCTGACCTGTCTCTTGAGAAATCTGTATGCAGGTCAGGAAGCAACAGTTAGAACTGGACATGGAACAACAGACTGATTTCAAGTTGGGAAAGGAGTACATCAGGGCTGTATATTGTCACCCTGCTTATTTAACTTATATGCAGAGTACATCATGAGAAACGCTGGGCTGGATGAAGCACAAGCTGGAATCAAGATTGCCAGGAGAAATATCAATAACCTCAGATATGCAGATGACACCACCCTTATGGCACAAAGTAAAGAAGAGCTAAAGAGCCTCTTGATGAAGGTGAAAGAGGAGAGTGAAAAAGTTGGCTTAAAGCTCAACATTCAGAAAACTAAGATCATGGCATCTGGTCCCATCACTTCATGGGAAATAGATGGGGAAACAGTGGAAACAGTGTCAGACTTTATTTTGGGGGGCTCCAAAATCACTGCTGATGGTGACTGCAGCCATGAAATTAAAAGACGCTTACTCCTTGGAAGGAAGGTTATGGCCAACCTCAGTAGCATATTAAAAAGCAGAGACATTACTTTGCCAACAAAAGTCCGTCTAGTCAAGGCTATGGTTTTTCCAGTGGTCATGTATGGATGTGAGAGTTGGACGGTGAAGAAAGCTGAGTGCCACAGAATTGATGCTTTTGAACTGTGGTGTTGGAGAAGACTCCCTTGGACTGCAAGGAGATCCAATCAATCCATCCTAAAGGAGATCAATCCTGGGTGTTCACTGGAAGGACTGATGTTGAAGCTGAAACTCCAATACTTTGGCCACCTCATGCGAAGAGCTGACTCACTGGAAAAGACCCTAATGCTGGGTAGGATTGGGGGCAGGAGGAGAAGGGGATGACAGAGGATGAGACGGTTGGATGGCATCACTGACTCGATGGACAAGGGTTTGGGTAGACTCCAGGAGTTGGTGATGGACAGGAAGGCCTGGCGTGCTGCGGTTCATGGGGTCACGAAGAGTCGGACACGACTGAGCGACTGAATTGAACTGAAGAACCAAAAGATGGGGGCGGGTGAGAGAGAGGCAGCTTTCCCCCTCCCCCCCTCCTGATTCATTCATCTCTCTTCCCATCAGCGCCTCCCCAGCATCATACAACACTCTACAATCTCTATCGTAAAGCAAACAAACTCTGGAGCCTGCCTGGCCCTCCTGGCTCCCTTTTGGAAAAACTGGTCCTGAGAACTGCCTCCGTCTCTCTTTTCCCACGCTCTCATGAGCCCACGTCAGGTGTAGCCCCTGTACTCCCCCACCAGCCGCTGACAAACCTAAAGGTCAATCCTAGGTTGTCCCAGCAGCACACAACACAGTCGTTCCCTCTGCCTTGAAATGTTCCTCAACTGCTTCCAGCGCACTGCGGTCTTTCTCCTGCTTTCCTGCCCAGAGCGTTTTGCAGTCCTCTTCACAGCATCTTCATCCCCCCACCCTGCTAGCTCTACATAAGAATGTACCCGACATCCAACTTCCATGTCCCTTCTCTACCTACTCCGCAGGTACCATCCTTCCCCGGCTTTTAAAACCACAGTCGTATACCATGGGGCTGACTCGCTTCAGTCGTGTCCGACTCTTTGTGATCCCGTGGACTGTAGGTGGCCAGGTTCCTGTCTGTGGGATGCTCCAGGCAGGAATACTGGAGTGGGTACCCATTCCCTTCTCCAGGAAATCTTCCTGACCCAGGGATCGAACCCGAGTCTCTTGTGTCTCCTGCACCGGCAGGAGAGTTCTGTTACTACTGCGCTACCTGACAAGCCCCAGGTTTATCCAATGAAGACGTCCTAACTCCGAGTCCAGGTCAGCGAGGGGAATCGTACCAGCTCTCTAGAGGCGGACATTCCCCAAAAGCATCTCCCACTGAAGCATGTGCCCTACACACTAGGCTCCTAGCGCTGGCCGCTGCCCCCCACCCATGCCTGGATGTCTAAAAGGCATCTCGAACTTAATGCGTCCAAAACCCAACTCCCACTTACCCACCCACTTCGACCTCCCCAGCGATAAAACGAAAGCCAAGCCCTGAGCAGTCACACCCGTCTGAACAACGGGCCGACCCCGTTCTCCTAGTGACACAAGCCCGAACATCCCGGGTTCTTTCCATTTCTCCTCCTTCCGTCACACCCGACGCCCAATCCTCGAGTCAGGCATGCTCAGCTCCACCTTCGACACAGACCCAGGGGGGAAATCATTCCTCACTACTCAACCACCCCGGCCCCCGGGTGCCAAATGCCAGCATCTCCTGCCCAAGTAACTCTGCCAGTCTTCCCGCTTCCTTCCTTGTCCCGCCCCAGCTGGTTCTCCATATATAACAGCATCCAACACAACCCTTTAAAAATGTGAATTGGGAGTTATGTCACCCCTCCCGTGGCTCCTTGCCTCAGTAAAGACCAAACTCGGAGAACACTCGGAGTATTCGGCACATCTACAAAGGGCCCCGCCTGGACCCCAGACCCCGACCTCAGGCACTAGCCGTCTCTCCAGCTCCAGACACACCAGCCTCCAGGGCCATTCCTTCCTTTTCAAGCCCCAAACATCACCGTATCAGGGGCGTCTTCTATAAAACCCACAACCTGAGCTCCCAGCTGCATCCCGCTTAGCCCGCTGCCACGGCGAGAAGCTGAGCACCAGGCAGGACTCTCGTCTGTCGGGCTCACCTCCAATGCCACTCAGAGACCCGCGCACGCAACCCCGGCCTGGCGGGGAAGCAGAAGAACGTGCCACCACCAACTGCTGAGCCACCTTTCAGAGAAGAGAACAAGGTCACCATATCCGGCAGGGCAAGCTTCCCAGGCTTATTATAAAGCCGCACCGAGCACAACAGTCAGATGTGATCAGGACGAGACAAACTGGCATGCGTGCACACACACACGGACACTTCACACACGGCAGAGGGGCAGGCAGGTGGGGGAGAGGGTGACCGGTTCAACAAACGGAGACAGCAAATGATCCACAGCTGAAAGACACACCGGATCCCAGCACACACCAGGAAAACAGACCACAGGTCTTTCTCACCGTCAAGAGGCAAAACTTTTGGAAGAAAAGAAAACAGTAATCTGGGGATAGGAAGTATTTCTTAAATGAGAAATGAAATGAGGAAGAAAAACTGGATTACATTAAAATGTAAATTTTCATTAACTTTGTGGGTGAAATATGTAATTATGTTACGGATTTTAAAATCTTTTAAGAGTGAGGACACACACAGATATTTACAAGATGAATAACAAAGAGTAGGATTAATTACAGAGAACTTCAACAAGTCAAAAAAAATGTAGAAGAAAAATGGGCCAATTAACATATAAAGGATTTTATAGCACACTACACAATTCCTTCAGGGTTAACTTCTATGTGTCTTCTGAGCAGTATGGATATAATTCTGTTTTTATGAAATAACTGTGACTTGTAAATGCACCCTTCTATCTGCATTCATGCACAGAGCTGTCCCTAACGACAGGCCTCTACGGTTTGTGGTGGATAACCTGGGTGTTAGAGCGGGGGATGCTTTCTTTCCCCTTTGACGTCCATCTTCCTCCTTAGACACACACAGAGCCTTGATGTACAAACCATGAGTAAGGTGATGAGACCACGAAATTCAAAGAACCTGCCTGCCAAAGGAGCGGCAGCTAATTCAAGTAGAAGTGACCTTAAGAGACCAAACTCTTTATTTCAAAGAAGCTGTTGACAACACGAAACATTCTCAGGACTTTCTCCTCTTGGACTGCCCTCACAGACAGTCTTTTGAATATCCCCCATGGCGCCAAAATTCACAAAAATGAATCTAAGAAAGAATCAGAGTAACTCAAAACCATAAAGTTTTAGTGAGTTAAGTTGGTGATATGCTGTAAATCAAAAGTGGTTTCCCGCCCATTTTCAAATTCTCTTTTGGACAAAATTCTGGACAAGTGGAATCTCTGATCTTTCTTTTCATCAATGTTTTGTGCTTCGTTATAACCACTCATTCAACCTAAGACCCTTGGTGATATTCAAAAACTGTTATCTGTGTTGATGCATTAAGTTCAGCTCCTTACAAATTTGCTTAATCGCATACAAAGCAGGTTCATTCTCTACCCTATACATACAAAGACTTCCATGCTGCTGGGCACAGGAGCCTACCGGTAATTACCCGGGAGCTCCCAGGAGCCACATGAGAAAATGTTGCTGTTTTAGTCACATCCACCCTCCGTCTGCTTAGTGATCCCAAGGATGGAGACCATAGAAAGAAAGGCCAAGTGAGGATGGTTGGGCTCCTGCTTGTTTTTTTATAACCGAACCACCATCGTCTGTTAACTTATACTATAAAGAGTTTAAGAAATAAGAAACCCTTAAAACTCCAGTCCTCATGGCAACAACAGTTAGTGGATTCTTTTGTTTTTCGTTAAGGTGTTAGCTAGCATGTGTCTTAGAGGATAATCTCTTAACACCTTAACATAAACCCTAACTCACCCAGGGTAATGCCTCCCAGACTCAGAGAAACTTTTACAAAGCTTGCACAAGATCTGCGTGTGTGCTAAGACACTTCGGTTGTGTCCGCCTCAGTGTGACCCCATGGACTGTAGCCCGCCAGGCTCCTCTGTCCATGGGATTCTCCAGGCAAGAATAGTGGATTGGGTTGCTATTCCCTCCTCCAGGGGATCTTCCCGACCTGGGGATTGAACCTGCGTCTCTTATGTCTCCTGCACTAGCAGGCGGATTCTTTACCACGGGCACCACCTACATATACATAGACAGTACTGTCACATCATGGTTAACTGGTCATCCAAACTTAAAAGATTTTTTTTAAGGTTAAGCAAGGTTCAATGTAAAGGGTATCATTATAAACTCTCTTGAAGAAATTTTTCAAATGCCACTTTTAACAAACCCATAAATCATTTAAGAACGTCAACCAAATAGCTCCTCGCTAACCCCTGCTAAGGCATATGGAACATAGCAAGGTAAACCTCCCCACACGTTCGCCACGTTTCTGTATCATTACTAACCTCTTACGCATAAGAGACAAGCAGAAACCTGGCCGGAGGACCCGTCCTAGACGGATGATGACATCCAACCGGACTGAGAGATCCGTCTCCCACTCAGGACAAAACCTTCCGGGAGACCGGAAGGAGGAAAGATAAGCGTGAAGCGAAACTGGATTCAGTTCAGAAGTTGGTTTGGAAAGACAGAGCGATGCTACTGTTCGCTTGGTTTCTCATTAAACTTCGGTGAACAGTTAACGCCGCATCACGGGATGGGGCAGGAGGGGGAGACGTGCAGCGGAGCAGCGGGCGGGGAGGAGGCAGCCTCCGCTCTGGACCCCTGAGCAGGGGAGACAGAGAACCAGAGAGCTTCAGTTCAGGAACAGACCCTGCAGCCGCCCCGGGGCCACGAGCCCGCAGCGCATGCGTCCCCCGACGCCCACCTGCCCCCACACGAGGCTCTCAAGCCCCTCTCTCCTCGGGCAGCGGGTGCTTTAGCCTGACTCTCTGGGATTCCTGTCCCCGGGGGACTCAGAGGAGCCTCTGCGGGAGGTGTGAAGTGACGGTGTGTCTGTACACCGACCACCCGTCTACACCAGCCGGGGACGCTACCTTCTCAGAAAGCTTGTTGATGAGCAGAAGCCAGTGGTGTCAAGTGCCGGCCTGCACGTAACTCTGGAGGGGGCCTTCTCCCCTGTCGGTGCCGTCCACGCGGACCGCCTGTATACACCGAGAGGGGAGGCTCCACAGGTCCTGCTCCAGGCAGCGCCCCCGCCATTGCACACGCGTCTCTCCTCCCTTAAGAGTGATCACAGGGCAGTCATTCACCTGTTGCTGTGAGTGCAGAGGGTACGCCCGCGAGAGGAGGGAAGTCAGAGGACCAAGTCCAGGGGACAGGGGGACTGGAGAGCCAGGGCCGCCTCCTTGGGACACTGAGGCCTCAGGCAGGTCGCGGGTTCCCTCTGAACCGCACAGATGAGAAGTGAGGTGAGCCAACGGGGCAGCCGGACGCCCACTTGCAGAGCTCGGAGCAGAGCAACAAGCCAGAGCTTGTTTAGGTCAAGGGCCTCCAAGGGCTCTTTGCGGAGGATGGAAATCAGGCTGGAGGGACGGGAGATGCGGGACAAAGGGAGGGAGCAAAGAAGGACGGAGCCTGGGGAGACACGACGTTTCCTGGGGGCTCTGGACAGCCCGGGGTCGGGAGGCGCACACAGCAGGGAGGCCAGGCCCAGCACCCCGCTCCTCGGAGAAGCAGAGGAGGCAGACACAGTCCCTGCCCCTTCCTTCAACATCCAGACGACTTCAGATGGAAAATACATGTCTTTCCAACGTCAAGGGTAAAAACAAGGGCTGAAACAAGATTTCTTAAATTGTTTATCAGTGAGTCAGTTCAAATATTCTCATTCACATTTCACCAAAATCAGCTAATCCTTCCGCCACCAAGCACCGTCACGGAAGAGGACGGGGCCGGTCCCTGCCCTTAACCCGGGGCACAGGGGTGGTGAAGAGCTGAACAAAGCCACCAACTCCCGGCTCGTCTTCCTCAAGCATCCCAACCCAAAGATTTATGCAGAAGCATTAACTGGCAATTACTCTTGAAACACTTCTTGTCAAGCCAGAGATCATTCTGTGCAGCACACTGCTGGCTCCACAGAAGTTTCCGGAGGATGAGAGTATTCACAACCAGGTGGGGCTTGCAACCCCCTTCCCTCCCCGCCCAATCAGGAATCCCTGAGTGGGACACTTTGGAGAACGGACCACAGAATTAAACTGAGCTCTGTGGCTTACACCCCCAAACTTCTTACAAGTCATTTTTTGATAGCTCTTTTCAACCCAGGGCTTTTCTCTCTGTAAACAGGCTCTTCAGCAGCTGGAGGGGCTCAGGAGTACCTGTGATCCCAACGCCAGCGTCCCTCTGCAGCCTGTCTCGAGAGCACACTTCCTCAGGTCAGGTCGGCTCGCCTGCCCTCAGTGGCTCCCTCTCCCCTTCCAGCTCTCTGCTCCTAACATGCTAAGGAAGCCAGGGAGCCCAAGCACATCGTGCCGAAAATACAGGCGATCGGCGTTTGGAGCGTCTGCGGTGTGACAACCTGTTATAATCAGGAGCACTTCTTCTGTCTTGGTTCTCACATTTTCTGAGCAGCTGAGGCTTCCAGATCAGTTACATGCTAAGACAATCTGCAGCAACTCTGGGCTGCTCTGAACTCCAACAGCCATCTACTGATGAAAAACGTTACCATTGTAACCAAAGGTAGTCATGACCTGCAACCAACCAGGGGTGGGTAAACGGGGGTGTCAACCAACAAAGGCTACAAACTACCCTCTTGAAAACCTCACATGGCAAAGACAAAAAGTAAAGACACTTCCCAAAAATACTGTGCTAACTTCTCCAACTAGAGAACACTATTGGTTAGACCTCCCCCACACACACTTTTCACCTGGAGGATAAACATAAATGCTGTGGCCAATGTTTCAAATACTCTTTCCAAGAAAATACTTTTCCTTCAAATTATTTGTATCAAGTTTAGAAATAACTTTCCTCCAAAACACCATGCTATGCTAAGTCGCTTCAGTCGTGTCCGACTCTGTGCGACCCCATAGACGGCAGCCCACCAAAACACCATATGGCTTTTCAAACAAGATACCTAAATGCACAATTCTCACATATATGGTATAATTTCAAATAATGCAACTCCAGTCACTGTAACATTTGTATTTCAGCTGGAAGTCGGCAATTATTAGCTGTTTGCCACGTTCACATCCTCAGATGAGGCACTAAAATAAACCCAAAAATAGACAGCCCATCTTTCCAGGAGAAAATATTCATCACATTTAATACCTGGAGAAAGTAAGGCATTGCTGTTGTTAGTTGCTAAGTTGGGTGCGACTCTCTGAGACCCCATGGACTGTGGCCCGCCAGGCTCCTTGGACTCCATGGCATTTTCCAAGCAGGAACACTGGAGCAGGTTGCCATTTCCTTCTCCAGGGGATCTTCCTGACCCAGGGATCAGACCAGCGTCTCCTGCATTGGCAGGCGGTTTCTTTACTCCTGAGCCACCAGGGAAGTAATGCTTACTTTACTTACGTGTACGTTACTTACGTATAAGTAATGCTTAAGCAAATACAAATTATTAGTAGTGCAAAACAAAAAGGAAATGAGCCACCCAGAGTCTGAAGGGGAGGGAAGTTTCCTGCTAACGGTGACCTCTGATAAGGTTCGGAATGAGGATGGGCACTGGGGCTGCCAAGCTGGCGAAGTGGTGGGAAGAGACGGGGGGCAGCGGTGGACCAAAGAGGCCGACAGCTGTGGCTTCACGGGCTCCGGCCAAGCCCACAGGCCAACCTTAGGTGAAGGGAAGTCAGACAAGAATCGTTATAGATCGGGAAGGCAGAGCGAAGGTGCTGGACATTTTGTTTCAGAAGCACTGGCTATAACTCTTACATCCATTTGCATAAACAGTTACCCTTGAAATCCAGTTCACACTTTCTTTGCATTCTATCTTTAGGTAAACCTTAAATGTTGGCTCAAGCTCTTGATCCCTACTCGTGATACCACAAATTCCAAATCAGAACCGTTTCTTCAGATTCTGGCACCAAAAAAAAAAAAAAGCAAACAAGTTTCCGAAAGGCACTCTCACTGCAAAATAACTAGATAATCAATAAAATACAACTCTTAACACCTCACTGGGCTTGTGGTAAGCAAGGAAAATATCCATGAGCCCCAGTAACTTCCTCCAACCCAACCCAACCGTAATGAGTCAGTCAGTCATAAAAGTAGGCAAACAGCAAAGAGGAAGAAAGCAAGCCAGACTGAGGAGGAGGGGGAGGACCAGAATGTTTAGAAGTAAAAAAATACACCTGTTAAAATGAAAGACTCAATGGATGAGTTAATGGATGATTAGACACAGCTCATTAGTGAACCAGAAGTGAGATCCAAGGACATACCCAGAAAGCAAACTAAATGGAAACAGGGAGATGCCTACAAGAAAGACACAGGGAGATCCAGTGAGTGCCCGCTTGGGATTCTAGGGGGGAGGAGTTTAGAAGTACAGTGGGATCAGATGGTAAGACGGCCAACAATCTTCCAGAACCGGCAAGGCACAAATCCACCAGGGAAGCACAACATACCCCAAGACGGTCGATAAACAGGAAGTTACACAGAGAGACACCTAACAAGACTGGAGAACAACGGAGACAAGGAGAGGATCCCAGAGCCGCCAGAGGCAGAGAGCAGACTCTTCCACAGCAACGCGGAAGCCAGAGGACGCGGAGTAACTGCTTCCAGAGGCTGAAGGAAGGCGTTCAAGTAACTGATCTGATTCTAAATAAAAGTGAGGGCAAAATAAAGACATCTCCAGGTAATCAGAAAACCAGAGACTTCCCCACCAAAAGCCCCTCACTTGAGAAATCGCTGAAGGATATACTTGAGAAAGGTGGCGGGGGGGACGACCCAGAAGGAAGTTCTGAGATAAGACCGATAATCAAAGAAACTGGTAAAGACGCAGGGGAAGCTAAACAAATGCTGTCTGTATGGAACAGCAAGGTTCTGCTTGGCGAGGTTCTGTGCACACAGGATGCTGAACACTGGAAAAGAACAGCATGTGAGTTCCGGGTGGATCAGTGCTACAGGACCTAAGGTCCCTGCACCACCAGAAGTGGAGCTGAAATACTAACTGCAGGCTTCATGGATGTAAAATCCCAAGAAGAGCCGCTTACAGACTGCCACAGCATACAACCTCACACCCAGTCATGAGGTCTGAGCATCGCTTCACCACAGGCTGGCTGAAGCAGAGCAGAGTTTGGTAAAAACAATGTCAAAGTGGTCAATGAAGGGGCGTGAAACCCCAGTTTTAGCTCAAAGGTCTCAACAACAACTTTGATTCTTTTTTGGGAGTCCTAGATCCCTCTGAGAAACAGGAAAAAGCTGCTGATCCTCTTCCCCAGAAAAACACTTAGGATTTGAACAAATTTCCACACCAAAGCAAAAGACCTTCCCCAGCTGTGGGTCCTCCCAGGCCTTGACCAGCTTAAAGAGCTGGAGAGAGTTAAGTCTGTGTGGGAAAGAGTAAAGTTAGACGTTCTCCCCATCCCAGACTTAAAACCACATATGCCAATGAGGGGCTGGGTGTAAAAGGAATACCTGGGCATCAAGTCTGGGGAGGAGGAATCTGGAGCTAAGTCATTCCTTTAATTCACTCTATCATTAAAACATAAGCCAACAATCATACAACTACTGCAAAATCTGAACTGTGGGAAATAATGACAAGAACTCTTAAAGACCGTCCACACCGATCTTACAACCTGGTGGACAAGTATGCCATATGATGAAGATAGAAAAACAAGACATTCCAGAAACGGTCCTTAACGTCACGACTGAGTGTTTTTAATGCTCCCTTCTGGAACCACTCAGTTAACCAGGGCAACAACAGTCAAAGAGCCTGCAAAACGGACTTGTGTGGTCCACCTGGAGCCCGACCTCTGCAAACGTACATCCCGACCCCTTGGTGTTGTCGAAACAGGTCGATGCAATCCGGAGGTTCCCAAATCCACCCTTAAGAAGGAAGGTGTGTGAAGCAGAGATTCTGGTCTCCATCCAAACACAGCAAATTACAAACTTAGGGTTTGGGACCCAGAATCTGCATTTTAATAGGACCCACAACAGTGCTGTGTGCCTACAGACACACACAATACACAAATGAAGACCCTTTACAAAAGTTCAACTCAGACCCAGCTTTATGTAGCTCAGACACTCAAGCATTTTCTACATATCATGAAAATACGTTCAGTGGTTAAAATCATTATAGAGCATGAGACATCTTAGATATCACAGTAAGAACAGAAAAACTTAAGTACACAGGAGCTGGAAGCAAATTCAAAGGAAACGCACAGGAGATGTCTCCATACTCCTGACAAGGCAAATGCATAAATACCCTCAGCAATTCATATTTAACAGATTGCGTTAATTTTCAAATCACACACACGTGACTCTACTACCACACAATCAATTCCAGCAAATAACTCTTTTTTTTAGTTGGAGGATAATTGATTTACAATGTTACATTGGCTTCTGCCCTACAACAACATGATTCAGCATGTCCCTTCCTTCCTGAGCTTCCCCCCCACCTCTACCCCCCAACACATCCCACCCCTCTAGGCTGTCACAGAGAGAGGGCTGAGCTCCCCGTGTCCCACCAGCTGCTTTACATACGGCCGCGTGTTCCCAAGCTACTCTCTTCATCCCACCCTCTCCTCCCCCCACTGTGCCCACAAGAGTGTTCTCTATGTCTGCATCGCCATCGCTGCCCTGCAAAGGGGTTCATCAGTACCATTTTTCTGGATTTCGTGTATATGTGCTTAATATATGATATGTTTTTCTCTAACTTACTTCACTGTGTAAAAAAGGCTCTAGGTTCTCTCTCTTCTTATCTCAGGGATCTCAATCTTAAGAGCCAACAAACCACACACTACAGATGCTGGTTCATCTTGACCAACATTCATGGAGGGTCTCTTGACCTTTGTGACTTCCATCCGAACTACTCAGACAATCTGATTGATAACTGTGCTTCTGGTCCGGGTACGGAAACATCTTGCAATGCACAGGAGAGAGGCACAATCTTATTCCAAAGGGAGGAGAAAGACTGCAAACACTTCTCTCTCCCTCAAATCCTGATTATCATTCCAAACTAGTCAACCTGAAGACGTGTTTTATAAGTCAGATGTAATTTCATTCTTAAAAGCTTACTTCCATTTTTGATTGCCTGAAACACTCATGTGTTGGATAAATATTTTCTCAGAAGGCCAAGACCAGATAACTGAGGTCTTCCTGAAATTTAAATTAGCTATTACACTAGTTCTCAGGGGGAGAAAAGCCCACATCCATTGAGAAAAAGAATGATCAAGATAAAAGAAGAATCCGGTTTTCCATTGTTTTAGATTCTTCACTCAGCCCACGTGAACTCAATCTGATGGTTATTTGACCACTAGATAAATTAAGATCCTCTAGAGTTCACCATTTTCTTTGGTGATAAAATCAATTCACATGACACTTTGAAATCTCAAAAGAAAGTCTGCTTTCAGGGTGTGAGTGTGCGGTGGTTCTTTTCTTTTTAAAGTAATGGAAGAAGATAAAGACGTTTCGTAGGGTAAGGGTAACGTTACCAACTGCTCTGAAATGCTGATGTTACTCGGGCTTCACTCTTCTCTGATGCAGTGGTCATCATTCGCATTTCACAGATGAGGAAGCTGGGGGAGATTCAGTTACATCTCTTCCCTTCCTGACCCAGAAGGGAAGACTGCAACCCACACTTCTGGCTCTGAAGTCTAGCGCTGGGATTGGGGTTAGAAGCCCTTTAACTGCTCCACGCCCCACCCTCCAGGCTCCCTAGCCCCGTGCAAACCTTGTCTCCAGAACAGCTGACCATCTCAAGCTGAGATCAGCAAACTAAGACCCACAGGACAGGTCGAGCTCACTGCCTATTTTGTAGAATCCATAGGCTAAGACTGTATTTTTTTTTTTCACATTTCCAAGTGATTCTTTTTTTAAAAAAGGAAGACAATTACATGATATGTAAAAATCACATGAAATCTGAATTTTTGCCACCAATGGAAAGTTTTACTGGAGCCTGGCCTGTGAATACTTCTGAGCGACAACAGCGGAGCTGAGCAGTGGTAACAGGCCGCCCAGCCTGCAAGGTCACCAGTATTAACAACTATCCGGTCCTCTACACAAAGTGTATGGATCCCCAACCCAAAGGATGCTTGACTTCTTCTGTACGCTATGAAGTTCGTATGATGGGTCAATGTAAAAAAATCTGCCTCCCCTGATCCTAGCTGCTGGAGACGCAGGGGGTAAACGATTCTGCCCCTCAACCAACAGCAGCTCTTCGATGCTGAAGAAGGCTGATGCTGCCTTCCGTCTTGCTAGGCTCTGGTCTCTTCTGTACCCACGAGGCACGGCTGCCATGACCACTTGACTAAGGACCTGTCACTTCAGACCAGAAACCATGCTGTCAGAGGTCTCATTTCTCCTCAGGTGAGAAAACAAAAGTTAAGGAACTCACCCAACTTCAAGAGACTACAGCAGATCCCCTGTTCTTACCATCCCAAGTTACTTCAGAAAGCAAGACCCTGAACTTCCTCTCTGTCAACATACCCCTGTGGAATTGTGGAGATGGAGCGCAAAGAAGAAACCTCTAGTTCGATTTAAGCAGAACTGGACAAGACCAGGCAACTAGTGTCCTAGGAACTGGTTACTAATGTATCCTGGTGCTTCCCACACCTTCCTTCCCCACCTAACCAGCAGCCAGGCAGATGCAGTGTTGACTTCAAACAACTGTCTCACAGGAACATTGCCTTGATTAAACCAGCACAACCCTATACCTTTACAAACAAAGCCAGACCTGAGAGGAGTGTTAGCTCAGTTAAAACACAACCACCACCACCTCCTGAGAGCTCTCTCTGGGAACCGTGGGTCTGCTTTACACGTTTTTTTCATTTAAACGTCACAGCTCTACGAGGGAAGCTTTGATTCCAATTTTACAGGTGAGGACACTGAGCTTTCAAGGTTAATTTGCTCAAGGTGATGTCAATAGCTAGGTTTTCTGACTCCAAATGCAGGCTCTCAACCGCTACACAGGACTTGCAGATAAACTTGCAATCCTAATAGTCACAGGGTTGCCTGCAAGTAAAGGAGAAGTGAGAAAACTCAGTTGCAAAGACACGGACCACGTCACCTCAACTGGACCCCCTGCAGCACCTTCCCTCAAAGTCAAAACTCCCAACAGAGAGCTCCACTGTGCGGGTGTGTTGTTTCTCTGCAGTGAACTTCGTTCTCCCAACAGAAGCTCTTGGGGGGCACAAACCATTCCCATCCCTCATCCCTCCCCTGGCTCCCCATGGAGCCTCCACAGGGCAGGCACTCAAGACATGCTCTATGAAAGCAAGCTCTGCACAGAAGGTGACTTATAAATGAATGCTGCCACCAGAGCAGGAAACCTGAAGATACAGAATAAGCAAAGAACTAAATATGGTTCATAATGCACTGGTGGTGAAAGTGCTGTCTTCAGAATAATTGGTGACACATGAGATACAACTCCCGTATAAGGTGCTGCCCTCACTCAAACACTAAGGGAACAAGTGGCCTGTGTATTTATAACCTCAAAAATGAAGGAAGCGTGAACACTCAGGCCCAACATCTTCACCAACAGCCTAATGTAGAAACCAAAACCCCTCCTGCCCTCATACTACGTACTTTCCCAACTGTGTGTCTCAGCTTCTACTTCCCGGCCTTTCCCAAACACCGCTTTCTTTCTTAGAATGGAAGCTTGAGAACAGGAGACTTTTTTTTTCCCCCCTTCAGTACCCCATATGGGGCTTCCCAAGTGGCTCAGGGGTAAAGAATCCTCCTGGCAATGCGGGAGACTCTAGTTCAGTTCCCGGGCTGGGAAGATCCCCTGGAAGAGGAAATGGCCACCCATTCCACGATTCTTGCCTGGAGAATCCCATGGACAGAGAAGCCTGGTCGGGGTGCAGTCCACGGGGTCGCAAAGAGTGGGACACGACTGAGCAGGTAAGCACACCCAAATGACCCAAGACACTATCTTGAATACAGTAGGGGACAGCCAACGTGTAAAGGGCTTGAACAGAATGGCACACTTTCAGTGCCAGCTAAAGTACACTGACCACGTACAATGTCGGGCAGACCACGGATTCCACGGAAGGCAGCCTCCTCCTGAGAACTTCCGCACAAAAAGTTGCTAGAAGGCCACCACGGATGGCAACACAGCCGCATGCTGCGCCAAGGGCGGTAACGCACCGGCAAGAGAGGACACCTTGGAAGGCTCACCCGGTTCTTATTAAGGGATCGCGGGGGGCCAAAGGAGCTCTACTCGTTACAGACGCCTCCTTACGTCCCTAAACCCCCAGGTCCCTGAACGCGTCGGACGTGAACCCCCGGAGTATCCACAAGTGAAGTCTCTTATGAAGCTGTATTTACAAACACGCACCCGAAAGCACAGAGTGCTCTCCAAGCGTCTGCACTCCCCAGGAAGTCGACTTTGCAACGCGTCAAGAAGTTACATCGGGGCGCACAAGACACGCCTGGAGATCCAAACCGACAACCGCACCGCTCCAAGTCGACGCTGGCAAACCCGTGGCCCAGAACTCGCGATTCCGACGGGGGCCCCCTTCTCGAAGCTCACACCGCCGCGGCGCAAAAATGAATGACGGTTGGATCCGCGTTAGGTTTAAATTTCCTGGCTCCGGCCACAATACCAAACCTAATTAGAGCATGCGGTCAAAGCTCGGCCCTCTCGGCGAGGTGTCGGGCAGCGCTCGGGCCGGCAGCAGAGTCGGGAGACAGTCGCACTCGTCCCCGCGCCCCCCCGCCCCCCAACCCCGCAGGCGAGAGCCCACCCGCCGAAGCGCTCCGCCGGGCGCCCCCGCGCCCCGCCGCCGGCGCTCCGGCCCCGTCCGCGCTCCGGCCCTGCGGCCGGGACCCCCCCGGCCCGCAAACTCGGGAGCGCGCTCTTCCGTCCAGCAACCCGCGGCCGGGGCGGGGGCCGGGGGAGGGGAGCTACCTCGTACAGCTCCTCGGAGGCCATGGCGGGCGGCGGGGCGCGCGGCGCGGGGCAGGGCCGGCGAGGCGCCGCGCCGCCGGCGGCCCACACTTTGTTCCAGTCGGGTCCCTGCGTGGCCTGCGCTTCCTGCTCCGCGCGGCGCCGGCCGGGCGGGCGCTCACTCCCGCCGCTGCGGGCCGCCGGCCGGGTCGGTGCGCAGGAGCAGCTGCGCAACGCGCCCTCCGCGCCGCGCTCACTCCGCGGCGGGCCGGCTGGGGCTCGGGCTCATCGCGCCGCCGCGGGGCCGGGCCGGGCTGGGGCGGGCGCGGCGGCGGTGCACGGCGGCGCGCGGGCTCCGCGGCTCCCCCTCTCCGCGGTAGTGCAGAAAGCTTCCTACTTGCGGCCGAAAAACCTGCCCCGGCTACTGAGCATGCCCAGTGCGGCCGCCCGACCCGGCCGAGCCGCGCTCCGGGTTTTCGGGCCGCCCGCGCGGGGGGGGGGGGCGGGGCGGGGCGGCCGGCGGGCGGGGCGGCGCGGGGAGCGGCGGGCCGCGCTGGGGCTCGGCGGCCGGGCGGGCGGGGAGCGGGCGGGCAGGAAGGGGCGGGGCCTGCGGCGGGGGCGGGGCCGCGGGCGGGGGCGGGGCCTGGTCGCCCCGGGGCCCTCCGGAGGTCGGGCCGGGCCGCGCGCCCGCCTCGACGTGGGGGGTGTGGCCGCGGCGCGCGGGGGCGGGGCCTGTTCTCCCCAGGCCCCTCCGGAGGTCGGGCCGGGCCGTGCGCCCGCCTCGACGTGGGGGGCGGGGCCGCGACGCGCGGGGGCGGGGAGAGGGCGGGGCCTTCCGCCCCAGGGACCTCCGGAGGTCGGGCCGGGCCGTGCGCCCGCCTCGACGTGGGGGGCGTGGCCGATGCGCGCGGGGCGTGGCCCGTGGTCGGGCGTGGCCTGAGGGGCGGGGCCTGCTCGCCCCGGGGCCCTCCGGAGGTCGGACCGGGCCGCGCGCCCGCCTCGACGTGGGGGGCGGAGGACGGGGGCGCGCACGGGGGCGGGCACCGGCGGGCCCGAGGTTGGGCCCAGGGCCGCGCCGCCTGGCGCCTGCAGCCCGCCGCCCCGACGGCAGTGGCGCGCGGAACACGTCCGGGCCAGCCTGCCGAGGGCCGGCGGCGTGGCCAGTTGGAGCCCCCGCCCCGCCACGTGCCCGCCTCCCCAACGGCCGCCGCCAAGACCCGGAGCTGGAGCGCGCGCCCGCTCGGCGGCAGGCCGGGGGCGGGGGCGGGGGCGGGGGCCGGGGCGGCGCGAGGGCGCGGCCGCGGCCGCCTGCGCCCGGCCCGCAGCTTCCCCCGCGCCGGGCCTCCCTGTTCCTCTCGAGCGCCCGCCTCCCCCGAAGAGGAGCTGGGAGGAGGGGCGCGAGTCCGGGCTCCGGGGAAAAGTTTGGGTTCCCAGGGAACGGGGCTGTCAGTCGTGGTTCTCCTGGGCGCGGGGGTGGGGACAGCGGGGACAGCTCGGTGACCGGCGATGGGCAGGCTCCCCTGCACTCGCCGGGGGAGAAGGGCAACGTGGGTCGGCCCCCTGGGCACACCTGCCGGGACCCTGGACGTCTCCCCATCGCTGCGGAACGAGGAAGGGGCTGCGTGGCCCGCCCACGCCAAACGGCCGGCGACCGCCAGCCTCCCTGCGAGGAGAAGGGGACCCCGGGGGGCCCTGCGGACAGGCTGCTTCATGTGGCCCCCCCACCAAACCCGGCCCTTGCCGTCCCCGGTGCATCCTTCCCGGCCGCCCCGTTCCTGGGGCCCCCGCTCCAATGAACTAGAAACCGACCGCCTAAAACAAGGCTCCTCCCACCAGTTTCCTTCTTCAAACCCCATTCGATGGTGCCCCGTACGCAGTTCAATGACCACAAGGCTTCTAACAGACCCCGCTGGCCTTCCTGCCACACCGTCCTCTACCTACGAAAAGCTTTTCCCCCCCGGTGAATTGGAATTCCAGCGTCCCCACGCCCACAAACGAGCGCAGCGCCTGCCCTTAAGTCACTTCAAGTCGAATCACCATTGTCTCCACGCCGCCTGCAACCCCCTCTGCCTGGAACGCCCCCCCTTTCAACCGTGAACTCCTGCTCCGACGTCACCCCAAAAGCAAAGCCTTCTGACTTCCAGGACCGAATGAGTCACCGCAGCCACTCGGCGCTTACCTCTGCGGACTCTGTTCTGTCCACTCTTATCTCCCACCCCCGTTTCTAGACTACGACCTTCTCCCAGATCGCATCTTCAAGTTTGACTCTCCAGCCCCCACACTATACCTCCAAAACAGGGTTTTTATTCTGTGAATTGGAATCCCGGCGTCCACAGCAAAGCCTCTGACACCCAATACAGCTCTGATTTCATTATCTTACGCCTTGACAACAGCATCGCCAAGTTCCGCTCATTCTCAACCCGTCCAGGCGCTCCCCTTGACCGCCCAGCCAATTCTCTCTCCCCCTCCAAACGCTAGCGCCTCTTCACCTTTCACTGAACGTGTTATTTGCTACATCGGCTTATCGCCTCTCTGGCACACAAATTCATCAGCGGTAGTTGTAAGCTCCTTGAAGGCAAGGACTAGCACCCTGTAACCCTCCAAGTCTCAAAGCGGTGGTCGCCCACCTATGCCGGTGGTCACAGACTTGCTGGAGGTGGTTCAGAGTCACACAAACCCAATAAAACACGAATAAGAAAAGAGGGACCCTCAGTATAAAATGAACACACACATCTTAACTAGAAACCTCTATACAGTCACAGACCGAAATAAAGCCTCCACTGTTACCGAGGAGAGGGGAGGAAGACAGGAGGCTGTGAAGACATCCCCAACTTCTACGCAGATTTGGAGCTAGTCCATTTGATACACATGCGACCCTAACACAAGGAGACTTCCCTCACTGTGGGGAAAAAGGGAGGGGGGATTACAGCATTAAACAAAAAGGTAACTCCCAAAAGCTGATGTATACGGACCTTCAATCCTGATGACCTGGATTATTTATGCTGCTGTGACCAGCATAAATATTAAGAGTAACCGCTAGGTAGAAGTCACCTCGGTAACAAACCAGGAGTAAGCAAGCCATTCCCCTAAGCTCATCTCTCTCTCTCCTCCCATGATTAGCCGGTTTCCATCTTAATTTAAGAACAAGGCAGAGGAGACCTGTACTGAAGTACCAACTAGTGACTGAGAAATTGAGGTCAGCTGTCCACTCTGTTCCTCTCATCCACCTAAAACACCCCTGGTTTATTTAATACTGTTTATGTATTTCACCTCATTAGTTCAATCTGTCTTACTTTTAAGCAAATTCTACTCTTCACTCACTTTTTAAATATAAACATTTTAACGGTGCTCATAACAGAAGCAAATATGTCCAAGATCATTTAATGGCTTTGAATTTATACCACCTTTTATCAAAAAGTGAAGTTTTGCAGTAGTTACCATGACCACGTGTGTGGGTGCTGTGAAAGCACTTTCTCGGTGAATTGAGAATAAAAGTGCAATCACATCCCCTAAACACATCAAGGAAGATACCCACATTGTGCCAAAAATACACGCGGCACAACACTTTGTACTAGTGAAATATACAAATCTTAAAGATTACCGAAATGTCGAGAAGGAAGAAGATGGACACGTGTGATTAAAAAACATATCTACCGGTTCTAAGCTTCAATTCTTACCTGAGGTGAGTGTGTGGTGGAGACCGGTAGACATCAGCTAACTCCTTTTCCAAATTTATACGGACAAGGGGTAATCGAAAGTCGGCACCACTCAAGACTCTTCTGATCAGGAGTAAAAGCCACTCCGCATCTTGGCAGAACAATGGCTAATATCTTAAATTAGAAGTTCTTCCCTTTCCCCACTCGACATCCCAACCAATCACTTCTTCCATTCTCCCAAGAATCTGCATTTCATCTGCATTTGAATCCCAAGTCTCCCGAAAGGAGATGGGGGATGGGACAGGAAAGACAAAAGAAGCCAAGCTCTAGCAACCACTGCTGTCAGAGTTGGAGGCATTTTAAGGTTGCGTGGCTTGGAAAAGGGCCGATAATGATCCCCTTCATTATGCACCCCCAAAGCAAACTCTATCTTGGCTACCTCCACCAAAACCTAAAATTTAACTGTAGTTTTTATCAAGAAGTGAGCTAAGTTGGTTGGTTTGTGCATACTGAGACCAAAGAGAAGTTAAATGCCATTCTTGTTATAGAGTATTCATCCATAAAACTTGGGGAAATTCCTATCTCAATCACTCAAAAGAAAGTAAGACAATTTCAGGCCTTACAAAGCAAAACAGAGAAACACAGGAAACTCGTAAAATGAATTCAGGTGCTAGGCCCTTCTCTGAATTTAGAGCCAACCAAGTCTGCCCTGAAAGCTTGAATTGCATACCAGTGGCCCCTACTTTTCTAGATAACCGGCAACCTCTGATTGCTGATTTCAGCTGCTGTTTCCCTCCCTGGCCAGATCGTCAGGTTCCCCATTTCAACCAGCAACTTCTCCCCGCCTACGTCCATCTTCGTTCCAGGTTTTATTCTCTCTTTTGTGTGGGAACAAGTGCCTAATCTAGCTGCCACATTGCTGTTTCCTGGCCAAATGCTATGACTATTTGATCTCTTTGCCCTAGCGATAGCAGTTCTGAGACTTCTTCACATTTGACTTCACCAATTTCCTCTTAGGCTGAGGTTCCACCATTGGTCAAACCTCATCAACTTACAGTCAAGGGTTATTTTCTTCCTCAACTAGATTTAGTGTTTAACCACAATTCCTTTTTATCTTTAAGCCAAAGCTGATTCTACCAAAAGAATCCTTGTTATATGTCTTTGGTATCTTTCTTTGATGGAAGCAATTGATCAAGACTAATAAAATTTCTCATTTGTAACTTTGTACATTGTTCCACCTTCTGGAAGGAGAACAGAACTAAAATTCATAACGAGTAAACAGCCTCGAGACACTGCCTTGACATTTGGTTGATTTTATACCAGGGCAGTAACTAATTCATTTTAGATTCCTGAAAAAAAACATCAAATGTAAATGTTCCCTGAATTATTGTGATGTCTGGGTCATTATGTTTGTCATTCAGGGGAGACCATCCCAGTAATCTTATTACCTTCTGGCCTTTTCTAGAGAGAAAGAGATTATCAATAAGAGCAAGTAGGCACAGATGAGTACATACAGTCTGACTGGTAACACCCAGTGCAAAGGAAGCAGTGGAACTCAGAACATGCTAAGGAACAGAGCAGGTGGGGGCTGAAACCTAAAGCAAAGAGTAAATGAATTTGAAAATAAAGCTCAGACCACACCCGCAAACAGAAACATGTACTGGGGCTTGATTTTTTTCAGTCACTAGTATTGCCCAGTGCAGAGGTTCGCAAATTGTGGTCCCCTGACGAGTAGCAACAGAGTCACCTTGAAACTTATTAGAAGGACAAGTTCTCTACCACCAACCTCCTACTGGCACCTAGCAATCTGTTTAACAAGTTCTCCAGGCGATTCTGATGCACACTGAAGTTTGAGAAGAACTGGTTTAGAATAGTTTTCTTTGTGGTGGTGGTGGTTTTTTATTTTTATTTTTAATCAAGCTGCAGATTTCAAACCAGTAGTGTGGATCTTTAGATTATTTTAGTAGATCTTGATTAGCATTTTGAAGTGAGACAAGATGGAATGGATAGAATGGAATGGACTTGGAAAAGGAATAAGAGCGCATCCATACTCCACTGGGGGACTGTGTTGTTGTGTAGTCACTAAGTCATGTCCAGCTCTTGCGACCCCATGGACTGTAGCCCACCAGGCTCCTCTGTCCATGGGATTTCCCAGGCAGGAATTCTGGAGTGGGTTGCCATTTCTTTCTCCAGGGGATCTTCCCAGGAGACTATTGTTTCCACTAAATATACACATATCTTTAAAATATAGATAAATACATATATGTTTATATATATGTATATACACACATATGGGTATATATACACCCACATTCATACATATGTATATTATTATACATTAGGTCATAATGTAAAAGACATTTCTTACACTTGATCAGGACCAAAAAATTTGAAAACCACTGTTTGGCAGATGAATAACAAACCCCTGCAAAGTTGGATTGTTAATTATATATGAATGGTGTAGCCAAAGTACTCTAAAACCATTTTCTTAATGATCCCCTTTTTACAGAACAAATTATTTCTCCATAAATGCTACAAAGGTGTTCGGACCAGGCTCCTTTCTGAATTAACATGTATTCTAGAGTAATATATTTTGAACTAATGAGGATTTATAGTGTACATTTTAGGCCTTCTCTTTCCAAAGAATGTAAAAGCATTTCCAAAGAATATCCCTAGCAGACTGTGCAAAGTGAATACAGTTTAATTTGGTAAACAGCAATATTAAAAAAATGAATAAATACAAACAAAAAGGACTTGCCCTGCGCCAGAAACTGTTACAAGCCCTTTGCAAATATTAACCTCTTTCATTCAATAGCACCTAATAAAAATTATAGCTAACATTTACAAGGAAGCCTCAAGAAGCACATCTTTCCATAAATCACCTTTTGGAATAGGCACAATGATTGTCCCCAGTCCTGGAAAGTGGGGACACTAGAATTTACACTCAGGTCTGGGTAACTCTGCTTCCCAGGTGAGGCAGCGGTAAAGAATCTGCCTACCAGTGGAGGAGACGCAGGAGACTCGAGTTCAATGCCTGGGTCAGGAAGATCCCTTGGAGAAAGACATGGCAACAACTCCAGGGTTCTTGAATGGAGAATCCCATGGACAGAGGAGCCTGGCAGGCTACAGTCCATGGGGCCGCAAAGAGTCGGACGCGACTGAGCACAACAGCAACAGCTGGGTAACTCTGCTGTCCTGAGCTCCGTCCTTCATTCATTCATTCAGTAAATATTTATTGATGACTTATTGTGTGCCAGGGGGCTTCCTGGTGGCTCAGATGGGAAAGAATCTGCCTGCAATTCAGGGTTCAATCCTTGAGTTGGAAAGAGCCCCTGGAGAAGGGAATGGCAACCCACTCCAGTTTTCTTGCTTGGAGAATTGCATGGACAGAGGAGCTTGGCGGGCTAAAGTCTACGGGGTCACAAAGAGTTGGACACAACTGAGCAACTAAGCACACGTTGTGTGCCAGGCTCCTTGCTAATCAGTGTATATACAATCATCCCTACTCTCAAGCAGCTAATCATCTATTGCAAAAGACAGGCATTACATTGTCAGGAGAAACTGTGGTTATAGAATCAAGGAAAATTGCAGGAAGCTGTGAGCACACATAGCCTGGCCATGAGTCTGGTCAGCTACTTCCCCACAGTGTCCATCACCCCACGGACACTCCAGACACGCCAGACACCAGAAGAGCAGGATCACAGAAAAGGTATTTTCAAATAATTTGAAATCAAATCGCATCGAAGTAGCCATCATGGGAGGAATCAACATTTTGACTTGCACACAATTGCTTTATAGTTTAGCCTTTATTTTATTTTATTTTTTTAAAAAAAAACAACTTTATTTACAGTTGAAAACTTAAAACACAAAATTTTGGGTTCTGAATCTGTGATGCTTCCAAGGTCTCTTGATCAAATGGGGCAGCAGCCAGCAGGGAAGCCAACACAGGGGCCAATCTAGGTTATCTTACTCAAGAGTGTCACATTGAGCAAGGGAAGGCCTGCAGTGGCAGAGGTGGAGGGTCTGATTCAGTCTCCCTCTGGACTACATCTCCCCACACTGTGAGATCACCACAGGCAGCTTGGGTTTATTGTTGGGCCCTGTGGGAACATTCTCAATCTTTCTCATCACCAAAAGTCCATCAATGATTTTTCCAAACACCACGTGCTTCCCATCTAGCCAATCACACTTAGAGCAGGTGATGAAAAACTGGCAGCCATTTGTGCTGGGACCGCTGTTTGCCATGGAAAGAAGGCCGGGAGCTGAGTGTCTAAGCTTAAAATTTTCATCTGTGAATGGCCCCCGGTAGATACTGGCAACTCCGGTACCATCTCCATTAACAAAATCTCCACCCTGAATCATGAAATCTTTTATGACCCTGTGGAAGGTGCTCCCCTTGTATCCTATCGGAACCCCATCTTTTCTAAAATTCTCCGCCGTCTTAGGCACAACGTCTGCAAAGAGCTCAATCTTCATACGACCAACTTCCTGCAACCGGCGAGAGACGTTCAGAAACCCCAGTCCAAGCCCGTGAAGGCCTCACCGAGGGAACCCTCGGGCCCCCATGCCAATTGGTCTCTCTCACCTCCGCCTCCTAGTTTAGCCTTTAAAAATGAAATATTAGACATTCTAAATGACTTAAAGAATAATTTTAATTAACCTGTGTGCCCACTCCCCAGCTTAAGAATATTTCCTTATTCTAGCCAATACTTGAAGACACTGGAATAATTTATGGAAGGTGGGAAGTATACCATATTTTGTTAGTATTCACAACTTGTTTAGGACCTCCCAGGTGGCGCTAGTGGTAAGGAACCCACCTGCCAGTGCAGGTTAGGTGTAAGAGACCTAGATTCCATCCCTGGGTTGGGATGATCCCCTGGAGGCGGGCACAGCAACCCACTCCACTATTCTTGCCTGGAGAATCCCACGGACAAAGGAGCCTGGTGGGCTGCAGCGCACGGGGTCGCAAAGAGTCAGACTTGAGTGAAGCGACTTAGCACGCATGCAGCTGTTTTTTATAAAGTTTTTTTTTTTTAATCATGAATTTAGATTTACAGAAAAATTGCAAAGATAGTATGGAGATTCCCACATATTCCCCACTGCATTTCCCCTGTTACTGTTTTTATTATTTATTTATTTCTTGGCCGCATCTTGTGGCATACAGGGTCTTAGTTCCCCAACGGGAGACTGAACCTGTGTCCCACGCACTGGGAGCCCGGAGCCTTAACCACTAGACTGCCAGGGAAGTCCCTCCCCTATTATTAATACCTCACATCAGCATGGCACACCTGTCACAATTAATGAGCCAACACTGATACATTTTTGTTAACTAAGGTCTTTATTTCGATTTCCCTAGCTTTTCCTAATGTCCCTTTTCTGTTCCAGGATCTCATTCAAGTCCCTGCATACATTTAGTGATTGTATCCCCTTAGGCTGTGACAGTTTCACAGATTTTTGTCCTTGTTTCTGATGATCTTGGCATTTTTGAAGAGTCTTGGTTGGATATTGTGTAAAATGGCCCTCAAATGGGATTTGTCTGATGTTTTCCTCACAGTTAGACTGGGTTATGTGTTTTGAAGAGGAGACCACAGAGGTAAAATGCCTTTCTCATCATATCAAAAGTACAGACCTTCAACACAACTTCTCACTGCTGATGTTAACCTTGATCATCTGGTTAACAGAGGGCTCGGCAGGCTTCCCCAGTAAAGTCACTTCCCCCACCCCGCCCTTTCAGTTCTGCCTGTTTGGGAAGGAGTTACGATGGGCAGCACACACGCAATAAGCAAGGACCCATCCTCCTCCTCGAAGGCAGGATATCTACAAAAATTACCTGGAATTCTTCTGCACAGAGTTCTCCCATACTTACTAACTTATTCAGTCATTTCTTTGGTCATGAACTCCCAGATATTTGTTTTGCACTCAGGGTTGTAATACACACTTCCTTACTCGTAGTGTTATTCTGGTCGGTCCAGCTTGGGCCACTTGGAGCTCTTTTTAGCTCCTGTGCCAGATCACTGTGGGATGGGTGTGTGCGCGTGGGTGTGTGCGCGTGGGTGTGTGCGCGTGGGTGTGCGCATGTGCTTCTTTACTTCCTGACGTTGCTCCAGGCTCAATGTGTATAGGTTCCACCCCAGTTCTAGAACCAGCCATTTCTCCAAGAAGAATCATTAATAGGAAGCAAGGTCTGGGTGCCAGGTATGTGCATTACTACTGGGACTTTTTTGCGTTTTGATTAGGTGGTAACAAAGCTAACGAGCTACGAATCTAAAGGATGAACTAGGTAAGAAGATGGTGGAGATGGCCCCGGGCTGAGGGAAGAATGTGTGCAGAGGTCTAGATGTGGAAGGAGCAGGTCTTTGAGAACCCAAAAAGAGCTCCTGGGGCTGGAATGCAGAGAACCGGAAGAGGAACACAGAATGGAATTAGCAGTCAGGCAAGTCTGGGGGGTCATGAAAATGCCCTGGGCGTCTGAGCAATGATCTGATCCGAATTTTTGAAAAGCTTGGCTCCGTGAAGAACAGGTGGTTGGGGCAAAGTAGTTAGGGAATGATTAACCTATTGCCTTAACTTCAATGCTTATTTTTTAGGTATCAGATTATTTCCAAATAAATTTTGGTGAATGCTTTGCTGACACCAAGCGCATGTCCAGCCTGATCTGAGGTGGTGAACAGTGCCTTTAGGAGAAGTGGCCGCAGTAGACATCTTTTCTTGATTTTAATTACTGGGGAAAATTTTCACTATTAAGAATGATATTTGTTAAAGAATTATTATAGGCATCTTTAACCAGATTAAGGAAATTCCTTTCTAATACTAATTTTCTAAACTTTTTAAATGAAGTTGTGAATGGATATTGAATTTTATCATCTGTTGAAATGATCATATGATTTCATCTCTTCATTTTATAAACATGTTGACTTACACTAATTATTCTTAATTTTAAATCAATTTTCTCTTTCTAGAATAAACCAAAACTTTGGATTGGATGCATTATGCTTTTTATAAATTGCTAATTTTGTTATGCTAATTATGTGGATTATAAATCCATGTTCATGAGAAAGGTTGGCCTGAAATGGTCCTTTCACATGTTCTTGTCAGGTTTTGATGGCAAGGTTATGCATATCTCATAAGAGGAGCTGACATGCACTTCTTCCTTTCCAGTTTCTAGTTTCTGTATAAATGCCATTATTTCTTCTTTTATCATCTGTATGCATGTGCTTGTAAAGTCATCTGTTCTGCAGTATTCTTGTTGAAAGGCTTTAAGTTATAGATTCAAATTTATTAATGAAGGAATATTCAGGTTTTCTATTTCTTCTTATGTCAATTTACCCATTTATCGAAATCTTCACATTTAATGGCATAAAATTGTTCAGAAGATTTCAATATTGTTAGGATCAGTCTATTTTTCATTTTTCACATTTTGTGTGACTGCCCTCCTTTTATTGGTCTTGCCAGAGCTGTATTAATTTATTAGTCTTTTGAAAATACCGACTTTGGACTTCGTTGATTCTGTTTGGATATCAGAGAATCTATTCTCTGTTCTATTTCATTATGCTCTTTCCATTATTATCTCCTTTTCACTTTGAGTTTTATTTGTTATTATTTTTATAATTTCTTTAAATGCCTTTGTTCATTGACTTTTAGTCTTTCTAAATGCATGTCTTTAAACCTATAAATTCCTCTGCATCCCAAAAGTCTTGATATTTTACATTTTCATTAAGTTCAAAATTGATTTCCACTTCCACTGTGTTTTCTTCTTTGACTTAAGGGTTATTAGAAGTATGTTTTTAGTCTTAAAATATAGAAATTTTCTAGGTTTTTTATTGTTATTTGATTTCCAGTTTAATGTCATTGTAGTCAAAGAACATAATCTGTAGAATTTCAATCCCTTGAATTTGGATATATGTTATAATGAATTTTATATATGAATATATATTCAGGTTTAGTATTTATGTTTTTCAAATAATCTATCAGGATAGGTGTGTTAAAATTTCTTAATATGATTATGAATCTGTTTTTATATCTTTTTAGTCCAGTTATTTTTTGCTTTACATGTTTTGGAGCTATTTACTAGGTACTGCTGCTGCTGCTAAGTCGCTTCAGTCATGTCCGACTCTGTGAGACCCCATAGACAGCAGCTCACCAGGCTCCGCCGTCCCTGGGATTTTCCAGGCAAGAGTACTGGAGTGGGGTGCCATTGCCTTCTCCTTTACTAGGTACATACAAGTGTAAACTGTTATATCCAGTTACTAAATGAAGCATTTTATCGTTATAAAGATACTAATCATGCTTTTGACTTTATGTCTATTTTGGTTTATGTTAAGATACCTATAACTGACTTTTAAAAATTTATGTTTATATGCTAGATAAATCTTTCTCCATCTTTGTATTTTTAAATTTTCTGTATCCTTATGTTTTAGATATGTCTCTTATAAGTAGCAATTTTATCTTTAAACTCCATATGACACCTTTAAGTCTTTTAATGGGGGAGTTTAGTCCATTTACATTTAAGTAATTACTAATATGTGTAGTTTTGATTCTACAATGTCATGTAGGTTTTTCTGTTTACCCTGCCTGTTCTGTGTTTCTTTTCTTTTCCTCTTCATTGATTTGTTTCAGACTGAGCCCTTTAAAAATAATTATTCTATCTTTTTTCTTCTTCTTACCTCACAAGCCATATGTTCTTTTACAAATTCTATAGTGGTAACCCTAGAACTTATAATATGTATCTTTCTCTTAAATAAGTGTAACAGTAATATTACTCTTTTATATAGCCAACATTTATTTAGATTCACCCAATGTATTTAACCTTTTTAACTGCCCATCATTTTTTACTGTATTTCTAATTTACTGTCTGGAACCATTTTCCTTCTGCTTGAAGAATAATTAATATTTTACTTGTTGAAGATTGCTGCTGATGAATTCTCTCATTTTTGTTTCTCTGAGCATATCTGTCTTATGTTTATGGAAGACTATGTCACTTAGTATAAAATTCAAGGTTGGCAATTTTCTTTTTCTTTTTTTATAATTAAATCATCAAGGGATTTCCCCCTGGTGGTCCAGTGGATTTCCCTGGTGGTCCAGTGGTCTGAGCTCCCAATGTGCTGGGGGTCTGGATTTGATCCCTGGTTAGGGAACTAGATCCCACATGCCACTACCAAGACCTGGGATAGCCAACAATAAGTAGTAAATAAAATAAATATTTTTTTAAACCCCCAAAGCAACAACAAAAAATCACCAAGCTTTCCGCACAGCATTATTAAGATATTATTGACATATAATACCATGTTTCAAACTGTGGTGTTGGAGAAGACTCTTGAGAGTCCGTTGGACAGCAAGGAGATCAAACCAGTCAATCCTAAAGGAAATAAACCCTGAATATTCATTGGAAGGACTGAAGCTGAGGCTCCAATACTTTGGCCTCCTGAGACGAAGAGCCAACTCACTGGGAAAGACCCTAATGCTGGGCAAGATTGAAGACAGGAGGAGAAGGGGATGGCAGAGGATGAGATGATTAGATAGCATCATCAACTCAAAGGACACGAACTTGAGCAAACTCCGGGAGATCATGGAGGAAGAGGAGCCTGGCGTGCTGCAGTCCATGGGGTCGAAGAGTTGGACATGACTTAGCAACGAACAACAACAAATTGTGTAGACTTAAGGTGTACAACGTGATGATTATATATATATATATACACACACATACACACACACATATATATGGCAAAGTGATTAACACTATAAAGTTAGTTGACACCTCTGTCACCTCTCGTGAGTACATTTTGTGTGTGTGTGGTTAGAACATTTCAGATCTACTCTTACAACTTTAAAGTATATATTATACTGTTACTAAATATAGTGACCTTACTCTATATTAGAGCCCCAAAACTTATTCCTTTTTTAACTGGAAGTTGAAATCGTTAAGATTAATTGGTTCTGGTGAGGTCTCAGTTTGAGTACAAACACTTGGCCATTAATCAATATATGAGGTTCATAAATGGTATGTAGTAGGCATGTATAAGCCTAGTGACTCTTAATTTATGTGTATTCAGTATTAAGAACATACAAAAATGTACACTGGTCTAACATTACATGTGTGTGTGTGTGCTCAGTCCTTTCCAACTCTTTGCGACCCCGTGGACTGTAGCTGGCCAGGCTCCTCTGTCCATGGGATTTCCCAGGCAAGGATACTGGAGTGGTTGCCATTTCCATCTCCAGAGGATCTCCCTGACAAGGAATGGAACCCACTTCTCCTGCATTGGCAGGTGTATTCTTTACCACCTGGGAAGCCCAACTATAGTTAGCAACTACGATCACTGTAGTTTACATTAGATCCTCAGAGCTTATCCATCTTATCCTGGAAAGTTTTTTCTACCAGTGTTTACCTTTCATGGAACACTGAGCAGGAGATGTTTTTCCTTGAGTATATAGGTTGTGATGTATCCACCTGAGGTCAGTTCATTTGGGTAAAAGATTGTTTCAACCCCAGGATGGCTGACTAACTTCAGGAGAAGAAGCAATAGACTTGCTTTTGGGAGTAGAGGTAAAACGAACTTCATCAGTTCAAGGAAAGTTATTGCCAAAGTCCTAAAATTTCTAAAAGGAAAAGGTCAATGCATTCTTTTAGCTTAAGCACTAAGATATACAAAGTTATGAAAAAGAAAAAGCTGAGAATAACTTTAATGTCTAATAAATTGACTAAATAAATTGTGGTATATTTACATAATAAAGTATTACATGTCCCTAAAGAATAAGATTTTTACAAAAGATTGGGAAATGCATATGTCTTAATATTAAGCAAAAGAACCTGAACACAATGCATAAAATATCTCTACAAGGATGCACATATCAAAAATTTTAAAAACTGAAAATATTAATATGTTAGGGAGGAGAACTGGATAATAGAGGAGCAGAGGTCACAAAAGACTCATCACTGAGCTTTAAATTATGTGAATGTACTACTTATTAAAAATTGAATAAGTAAAATGAAGAAAGAGGAAATACGCAATATAATTTCAACTCTGCAAAATGGACACAGAAAAATATCTAGCAGGAACTACACTAAAGCAGCAATATGATTCTCTCTGGAATTACAGGGCTTTTATGTCTGTGTTTTCCAGAGTTTTTTGCAAACAATATTATTTTTAATGAAAATAAATTTATTTGAAAAGATATGGAAAATATGAAACATTTAAATTTAGGAAACCTATTTTTAAAATGTTTAAAAGATCTATAACCAAGTTTTTCCATAAAGTCATCATCTGGGAGGATTTTAATATGTTTATTATACATGAATAAAATTTATGCAATATTCTTGCCTGGAAAATCCCATGGACGGAGGAACCTGGTAGGCTACAGTCCATGGGGTTGCAAAGAGTTGGACACAACTGAGCAACTTCACTTTCACTTTTTCTTCAAAAGTTATATGGAAAATAGAGTCCTCTTTCCATCAGTAGAAAGACAGTCTTGCACTTAAAGAGTGAGGCGTATTGTGGGAGCGGAGAGAGCTGAATTCTCGTGGTGGATGTGCGGTGGTCACGTGTCCTGGGACAAGCAATTTAACTTCTGAGAGTCAAATGATTTTCAATTCTAAAACGAAGGCCTGGGGCTAGGTTAGGGTTTCCAAGTATCTGGGGTAACATGGCCCTGTAACACTTTCAAAAATATTGTGGAAATCAGTATCAGTTTGCCACCTTCCTGTCTGAGTATGAAAAGTCACTGCGGCTGCTGCTGCTGCTAAGTCGCTTCAGTTGTGTCCGACTCTGTGCGACCCCATCAACAGCAAAACCCACAACTGCCACCCTCCACCATGCATCATCACCGTTGTTAATAAAATAAAAGACTTTTAACTTACTTTTAACTTACACAAAGTAGGAGTGTGATAACTACAAAGTACAGGGTGATTCTGGGTTTTTTCATCTAATTAATTAGTTTTGGCTACACCAGGCTTGCGTAATTCTGTAAATTGTATTATTTAGTTTTACAAAAAAATGTTATCAAAATGTTTTCTCCTTTTCTTGCAGTGTTGTGCTTGGGAATCATTAATTAATTTAGATGAAGACCATTTCAACTCTCAGTTCAGGTTACTCTGTCAGTCGTATCCGACTGCAACCCCATGAACCGCAGCACGCCAGGCTTCCCTGTCCGTCACCACCTCCCGGGGCTTATTCAAACTCATGTCCATTGAGTCAGTGATGCCACCCAACCATCTCATCCTCTGTCGTCCCTTCTCCTCCTGCCTTCAATCTTTCCCAGCATCAGAGTCTTTTCCAAGGAGTCAGCTCTTTGGTGGCCAAAGTATTGGAGCTTCAGCTTCATCATCAGTCCTTCAAATGAACACCCAGGACTGATCTCCTTTAGGATGGACTGGTTGGATCTCCTTGCAGTCCAAGGGACTCTCAAGAGTCTCCTCCAACACCACAGTTCAAAAGCATCGATTCTTCGGTGCTCAGCTTTCTTTATAATCCAACTCTCACATCCATACATGACTACTGGAAAAACCATAGCTTTGACTAGATGGACCTTTGCTGGCAAAGTAATGTCTCTGCTTTTTAATATACTGTCTAGGTTGGTCATAAGTTTTCTTCCAAGGAGCAAGCATCTTTTAATTTCATGGCTGCAGTCACCATCTGCAGTGATTTTAGAGCCCAAGAAAATAAAGTCTCTCACTGTTTCCACTGTTTCCCCATCTATTTGCCATAAAGTGATAAGACTGGATGCCATGATCTTAGTTTTCTGAATGTTGAGCTTTAAGCCAACTTTTTCACTCTCCTCTTTCACTTTCATCAAGAGGCTCTTTAGTTCTTTTTCTTTCGCTGTCTGCCATAAGGGTGGTGTCATTTGCATATCTGAGGTTATTGATATTTCTCCTGGCAATCTTGATTCCAGCTTGTGCTTCATCCACCCAGCATTTTGCATGATGTACTCTGCATGTAAGTTAAAAAAGCAGGGTGACAATATACAGCCTTGACGTACTCCTTTCCCAATTTGGAACCAGTCTGTTGTTCCATGTCCAGTTCTAACTGTTGCTTCCTGACCTGCATACAGATTTCTCAGGAGGCAGGTCAGGTGGTCTGGTTTTCCCATCTCTTTAAGAATTTTCCACAGTTCATTGTGATCCACACAGTCAAAGGCTTTGGCGTAGTCAATAAAGCAGAAGCAGACATTTTTCTAGAACTCTTTTGCTTTTTCGATGGTCCAGCGTATGCTGGCAATTTGATCTCTGGTTCCTTTGCCTTTTCTAAATCCAGCTTGAACATCTGGGGTTCATGGTTCATGTACTGTTGAAGCCTGGCTTGGAGAATTTTGAGCATTACTTTGCTAGCATGTGAGATGAGTGCAATTGTGTGGTAGTTTGAACACTCTTTGGCATTGCCTTTCTTTGGGATTGGAATGAAAGCTGACCTTCTCCAGTCCTGTGGCCACTGCTGAGTTTTCCAAATTTGCTGGCATATCGAGTGCAGCACTTTCACAGCATCATCTTTCAGGATTTGAAATAGCTCAAATGGAATTCCATCACCTCACTAGCTTTGTCCGTAGTGATGCTTCCTAAGGCCCACTTGACTTCACATTCCAGGATGTCTGGCTCTAGGTGAGTGATCAAACCATTGTGGTTATCTGGGTCATGAAGATCTTTTTTGTACAGTTCTTCTGTGTATTCTTGCTACCTCTTCTTAACATCTTCTGCTTCTGTTAGGTCCATACAATTTCTGTCCTTTTTTTGTGCCCATCTTTGCATGAAATGTTCCCTTGGTATCTCTAATTTTGAACTCTGCATTCAAATGGGTATATCTTTCCCTTTCTCCTTTGACCTTAGCTTCTCTTCTTTTCTCAGCTATTTGTAAGGCCTCCTCAGACAACCATTTTGCCTTTTTTTTGCACTTCTTTTTCTTGGGGATGGTCTTGATCACTGCCTCCTGTACAATGTCATGAACCTCCGTCCATAGTTCTTCAGGCACTCTGTCTATCAGATATAATCCCTTGATCTATTTGTTGCTTCCACTGTATAATCGTAAAGGATTTGATTTAGGTCATACCTGAATGGTCTAGTGGTTTTCCCTACTGTCTTCAACTTAAGTCTGAATTTGACAATAAGGAGTTCATGATCTGAGCCACAGTCAGCTCCCAGTCTTGTTTTTGCTGACTGTATAGAGCTTCTCCATCTTTGGCTGCAAAGAATATAATCAATCATCTGATTTCAGTATTGACCGTTTGGTGATGTCCTTGTGTAGAGTCTTCTCTTGTGTTGTTGGAAGAGGGTATTTGCTATGACCAGTGCATTCTCTTGGCAAAATTCTATTAGCCCTTGCCCTGATTCATTCTGTACTCCAAAGCCAAATTTGCCTGTTACTCCATTATCTCTTGACTTCCTACCTTTGCATTCCAGTCCCCTATAATGAAAAGGACATCTTTTTTGGTTGTTCGTTCTAGAAGTGTGTTAGTTTTTTGGGTGTTCGTTCTACAGTCTAGTCAAGGCTATGGTTTTTCCAGTGGTCATGTATGGATGTGAGAGTTGGACGGTGAAGAAAGCTGAGCGCCGCAGAATTGATGCTTTTGAACTGTGGTGTTGGAGAAGACTCTTGAGAGTCCCTTGGACTGCAAGGAGATCCAATCAATCCATCCTAAAGGAGATCAATCCTGGGTGTTGTTTGGAAAGACTGATGTTGAAGCTGAAACTCCAATACTTTGGCCACTTCATGCGAAGAGTTGACTCATTGGAAAAGACCCTAATGCTGGGTAGGATTGGGGGCGGGAGGAGAAGGGGACGACAGAGGATGAGATGGTTGGATGGCATCACTGACTCGATGGACATGGGTTTGGGTGGACTCCGGGAGTTGGTGATGGACAGAGAGGCCTGGCGTGCTGCAATTCATGGGGTCGCAAAGAGTCGGATACGACTGAGTGACTGAACTGAACTGAAATACAGAAATAGGCAACAAACTTAAGTCTGAGCTTATAATCTATACATTTATTCTTGTCAATGGATCATGGCTACAGTGGTGTTCCAAAACGATCACTGATGGTCACATAGAGCTCACAAAGCTAAGGCTCTCTTCAGTCATCAAACAGGCATCACAGTTTCATTTTTCAGTACACACTGATGCCAAGAACTGGCCTGCACACATGATACTTCACTGGAAAGCACAATAAGCTATGAGGTAGGCAAAAGCAACTCCACTCTTTCTCAAAGAATCTGAAAGTGAATTCACATGGTTGACTGGACTGGAAATCAGGTATTCTTAATTTTAGAATCCATGTTCTTTTCATTTTCTCTATCAAATTCATTTGCTTCCTTTGAATATTATATTGTTCATAGATGATTTACATAATAACTCATTCCAAACCTCTGAGGGACATAAAAGATATTTGAGATCAATCCTTGCCCTCTAAGGAATTAAAAAATCTGACCAGAGATGCAAGATACAGACACACACACACACACATACAGATCGCTTACGACCCAGGCAACATGCAGTTGAGCTGAATGAGTGATGTGACTAATAAACACAGCAGTTGAAGGACTCCCCTGGCGGTCCAGTGGTTAGCGCTCAGTGCTTCCACTCCTGGACCTGGCTCGGTCCCTGTTGGGGAACTGAGATCCTGCAAGCCAGGTGGAGCAGCCAATAAATAAATAAAGTAATTGAACTTTAGAGGAAGGTAAAAACCACAGAACCAAATCAAAGGCTTGAGTTGGGCCTTTCATGGGCAAGAGGTGGAATAAGAATATTTATTTCAAGTGAGGAAACACTATGAACAAAAGCTCAGGAGGAAAATCAAATGCCCGTTCCAGGAAGCAGAGGAGTGCTGGGCTGCAGGAGCTGATAAAGTCAGAGACACAGCTTAGGTCCCATTGTGGAAGCCTAGCCTGTCAGCCTCGGGACCTGAAGCAGTGTGGTCGGCTGAAGGCTTCTGATCAGATGAAAGGACAGGCAAGTGGTGCCCTTGGAAGGTTCATCGGCAGTGGTTCGGGGAAGGAGGGTGTGCAGAGGAGTCAGAGGGAGAGGACAGCAGTTTACTGGAGACTCTAATGGGTCAGTGTGTGAACGCGAGGAAGGAAGAAAGAAAAATCAGGAGGAAGCCCAATTACAGGACCTGGTGATGGAGTCAACATGAGGGGTGATGAGGAGGGAAGACAATAAAGTACCCAAAATTTTAAGCTTTCCTATTTACTAGGAGAATTGTGGTACCACAGGCAAAAATAGGGACAGAGCAAAAGTTTGGGATAAAATAAAGAAATTTAATTTTAGGTATAAATTTTGGGAGGCAGCTTAACATGACAGACGTGAGTTCATATTTTATTTCTGTGATGTTGGAAAAACCTGCAGAAATCAAGTTTTTGTGCCTCCCTCTTTCCCAATTTCCCGCTAGGTAAAGTGAAGGCGGTAAAACCCACCTCTCGGATGGTTCCGAGGGTAAAAAATGACATTTCATTTCAAAGCACCAGTGGTGGCCTGTGGTGTATATGATCAATAAAATGCCTTTCATTTTTGCTATTGCCAGGCCTTATTATGGTGCTGATGAATAAAGTTGACAGTCATTATTAATGGCTGACACAATGAATTTGATGTGTCAGTGGAAGCATCCAGTAGGTAATCCGAGTGGAGAGGTTGGAACTAAATGAACGTTCAGACTGGAGAGTCGTCTGTTCAAACTGATAGCTGACGCTTGAAGGAGGATTCGTTCTTTAGCAAACACGAAAGGACAAGGCGTGGCCTGAGTGCAGAATTTAGGGAACACCCGCAGTGGGCGGCTGTGCGAGGAAGAGGGAGCCTTCCTCAAGACAAAGGCCTAACCAGCGAGGGAGAGAGGAGAAACAGGATGCAGCCTTACAGAGCTCAGGACAGGGGTGAGGGCATCTCCTGGTGGTCCAGTGGCCAAGACGCCACGCTCCCGATGCAGGACCTGGGGTTCAATCCCTGGTCAGGGAACTGGATCCCCCATGCTGTACCAAGAGGTCACACGCACAGCGAAGACCCCGTGCAGCCAACAGGAAAAAAAGAGGGGGGTGATCTCAACAAAGAACTAGCGAACGTTTCCAAATGTGGTCAAAAAGGCAGGTACTGCTTAAATTCTTGAGCGATATCAAGAATTTGCATGACTATCAAGATCATTCGTGTTACATATGGAAAAAGAATCAGAAGATGAATGGATATATATGTAAATGTGTGTGTGTGCACATGTGTGCGTATATATAGAGAGAGAGAGAAAGAGAGAAAGGTATAAATGAATCACCTTGTACACCTGAAAATACAACATTGTAAATCAACTATAATATAAAATAAAAATTAAATTAAAAAGTAAAAAAAATAAATGTTTCTGTTAAATTTTAGGGATAGCCACTAATATAGTGGAAATAGAATATATTATTTCTATGAATTTGCCTGCAATGCAGGAGACCTGGGTTCGATCCCTGGGTCAGGAAGATCCCTTGAAGAAGGAAATGGCAACCCACTCCAGTATTCTTGCCTGGAGAATTCCATAGTCAGAGGAGCCTGGTGGGCTACAGTCCATGGAGTCACAGTCAGACATGATTGAGTGACTATCACTACTAATTCTAACTCAATGATGAATAAAAAAGGACAAAGATCAAATCTAACAGAAGATGGAAAAAAGTGGAGGCAGGTAAAAATGACGGCAACTAGAATTTTAAAAAAAGATCATATATGTTACAAATGATTTAACTACTAGGATATTTTTCAAGAGTACATATTTATCACCTTCATGGACAGACTTTCTAATTAGAGTAATCAAATATTAATTTAAGAGAGAGGAAGACTTTGTAATCAGCATATTAAAGTACTAGCCAGAGCAGTGCTATTTATGAAGATAATCTAATGACATTTTAATATACACATAAGAATAAAAATTGTTGGGAAATAACTCTTTAATATTCATCTACTCCTTCTTACAAATTACACTCTTCATTTGTTTAATAAACCCAGAGAACAAAGAGTCAACTTCAACCGTTCTTTGTTCAAATTTTCACAAATTCCAAGTGATAAATCTGATTGGGATTTTACTGTTTAGCATGTGGGTGAGTCCAAGAAACAAACGTCAAAGACCAAGTGCCTTGTCTGCCCTTCAGTACCTGTCTGTAGGTTTAAGAGATCTTACGGAGCTAAACACAGCTTCTGCAATGAAGACCTGTCAACTTTGTGGATTTAAGCTGCATTATGATTTCCATAGGTCTGAGAAAAATCAGAGCTGAGCATGGTCGCCAAGGCCCAACTGCTACAAGTACTTGGCATAAAGGCGTTGAGCAAAGGCTTCGCCAGCAAATAAAGCCAGGGACTCCATTCCATTCAACTGAAATGTATAAAGTTGATACAGTTGATTTATAAAAACGAGTTGGTTTACAAAATACAGGTGATACAAAGACACAGAAGAAATTTTCAGAGGGAAAAGGGGATAAGAAAATTGCAGCATGCAACAAGGATAAAATTATTACAGAGTAATCTGTTCCATTTGCTAAGCAAATTTGGCCCAAGTCTCCCAGTGGCCAGAGCAAACAGCAAAGAGGAAACCTACCAGTTAGGAAGTGAGCGCGCACTGCTGGTCAGAAGATTAAAAGGTTGTTTAGGAAAACCCACGGTTCCCCTGCATTCCCAGGGGGAGTTCTCCTGTGGGTCCTCACGAAGAGGAATCTGGCGACAGAGCGGACTGGGCTATCAATAAAGTCCCTAAGCTAAAAGTAAGGACACATTCCTGGGCTGGGTCTGATAGCACCCCTCTCTGTGCGCACAACTTGGTCAAGTTCATTCTACAAGGAGGCAAGTGCCTGTGATCTAAACACACAGTGCTCAGATGCCCAGACTTGATCCGAAGTTAAATTTGAGGGTATCCAGCAGAATGGATAATTTGCATACCCTTCAGGGAATTCTCAAACGTCATTTTTCAAAAAAATCACTACTTGCTAGAGGACTGGCCAGTAGAGAGCTCGAGCTTGGATTCCTTAGGCAGAGGCCAGAGCACGGGTGTCCTGTCAGATGGAGGGCAGGCAGGCACGCCTGGACCACTGCAGACCACGGGGAAGGACCAGGGTCTCTCGGGAAGGCAACCTGGTCCAGCTCGGCTCGCAGACAGACAGCACATGGTCTAGTGACTGTGGGCAAGTCACCAGCTGACTCCCTTGAACCTGCTTTCTCAGTTTAAAAGAATACTGATCTTTAAAAACATACATTCTTTTGGTTGACATGCATGTAAACCAGACAAGTAAGGGTTTTCAAAGAGTCTCTCATTTTGTCTGACTTGGTCCTTCCTGCCATAAGATGAGACAGGGCAGGATTAATCCTCATTTGATAGACAGCGGCCGAAAAAGGCAGAGGGGACAAAGGTCTCTTTGAGGGCTACGATTCCACGATCATCACCGTGAGACCTCTTCTCTCTGGCCTTCCAGGACCATAGCCTCGATTCTTGCAGCATCCTCCTGTGCCTCTTGCAACAGGCACCCCGAGGAGGCAGAGTCAGGGCGTTTGTCTGGAGAGCAGCACGCAGGTGCTTCGTGAGTATTATCCTGACCTCAGCCCACACTGCGCGCTTCACCTTTCCGGGTCTGTTTCCTCCTCCCCCACGTTGGATGAAAGCCTGTTGTTGGGACATGTGAATGTTGCAAGTTGTCATGCCAGCAGGCAAAAGAGACTGTGAGCTTTCAAGAGCCATGCAGACCTGTATTCGGAGGCGCTTCGGGCCCTCACATGGCCGGCCCTTCACGACCTTCGCCTTGGGAAGGACGGTCAGTTGATGTCCCTCCTGGTTCCCAGCCTGAGGGACAGTCATGGGGCGTTAGAGGAATTCTCAGGAGCCCCCACGCTTCCCAGCCCAGGACACGCTGCAGATGTTAACGCAGGGAGAGGCTGCCAGAAGCCCGGCGTCCCGTCTAATCGCCCCTCATGTTATTGTCTTCGTCCTGCAGGGGATTCGCGGGGTCGCATGTGCAGCAGCCCGGGCTGGGGCCTGGAGAAGCTGTTTTCTGGCCGCCGAAACACGCCGGTACGCAGCTGTGGCCTTGCCGGGGGTTAGCAAATCCGTGGTGGCTGAGCCAGCAATGCTGGCAGGAGAGCTGGGCGAGGGACCCCCAGAGCATGCTCACAATCCTTCGACTTGTACGAGGAAAAACCTTTTGTTCAACATTTACAATGAATGAAAGTGGAGATTTCCTGGATTAGTTTGCATTTCCAAGTATGGTTTCTTCTGTCATTTTGTTGTTTTTCCTCCCACTGGGAGAAGTTTTTACACCAAAATTGGTTGGCTAGAGCTAAAAGCTGGTCTCTGCCAGAAAGGAGTCGCTTATTGTGTGAATCTGAGTTTATTTTCTATCCTTACCCCCAAATGGAGAATGCAATTTGTGGGAATATCAGGTGTCTCAGCCTCATTTTGACAGATCTCTTGGTAAACAACTGTCATCCTCATTATCATCATTAAAGTTCTAAATGCTGAAATGACTTAAAAGCAAAAGGAAACTTACTTTGGATATATTTTATACAGGAGAGCAGCAGCAAAATAGAAGTATATTTAAGTGGTTAAATAAATGTTATTCTTTTGGAAGAATTAATGTGGTACAGAACAGTGCTTCCCAAACACTGATGTGCCTGCAAAGCACCCGTGGACCTCGTTCCGGGCGGATTCTGACTCTGCAGGTCTGGAACGGGGCCTGAGAGCCTGCATTTCTAGTGTATCCCCCGTGACGCTGACACTGCGGTCCACTGACTGCACCTCGGATATTGTTGCTGTTATTTAGTCACATCAGTCGTGTCCGACTCTTTTGCGGCCCATGGACTGTAGCTCCCCAGGCTCCTCTGTCCATGGGATTCTCTAGGCAAGAATACTGCGGTGGGTTGCCATTTCCTTCTCCAGAGGATTGTCCCAACCCAGGGATTGAACCCACAACTGCTGCATCGCAGGTGGATTCTTTATCACTGAGCCACCAGGGAAACCCCTACACGTTATATAGGAAGGGTACAAACCTACCCTATTAGGAACATTTCCAGCTCTTTTAAAAAAAAAATCTGGATTACCTTCATTAGATCATTAAAAGAGGCATTTTGCTCAAAGCCAAATATCTGTAATTAAAAGCTCTAGAAAGACATGTCTGATTTTGTGTGTGTTTAAGACAGCTAACTTATTACTACAAACTTGAGGCAAGCACAGAATCTTTTAAAAATTATTCCTCTAGCCTTTGTCATTTACACACAGTTTTTGTTCCCATTTAATACTTATTAACTCATTAGGGGCTTCCCTGGTGAGTTAAAGAACCTGCCTGCAGTGCAGGAGGCTCAGGTTCAATCTCTGGTCTGGGAAGATCCCTTGGAGGAGGGCATGGCAACCTACTCAAGTATTTTTGCCTGGAGAATTCCATGGACAGAGGAGCCTGGTGTGCTGCAGTCCATAGTATCGCAAAGAGTCGGACACGACTGACTGACGGAGAACACACAGCACGATCATACTTATTAATTTAAGAAGATTAAGTAGTAGTTTCCTAATTAGGAATGAGATGGCAGGTGTTCCAAATGGTGGGAATGGTTTATGCAAAGGCCCAGAGGCTCCCCCGTGGAGAATTTGTTCTCTCAAATGAACGCCCTTCTACCTGCCTTGACCATGTGGTCTAGTTGGTTCCCTCTCTCTTGGTTTATTCATTAATAAGGACCCCTTTCATTCTCAAAAGCGTCCCAGTTTCAAAAGTAAAGTAAATCAGAGAATCACTCTACATAGAGCTCATACTGCTTGTATAGTCACCTGACATTTAACACATTGTTGTCCTGTATTGCTAATTATTTCAGTTGTGTCCCTGTCTTAGGCTTCCAATGAAATTATAGTGTCCGTTAGATTATCGATAATCACATTCACTCACTTGATCAATGTGTATGGAACATTCTTCAAAACAACCTGAAGGCATGGTCCATATGCAACTACAAGCTAGAGTCTGAGAGTGTTTAACGTCAGAAAACGCAAGTCTGTTCAGTAATATCTGGGTAGTACTGGTAGCCCTGGTAGAGCACATTTATCCATCCATTCACCCACCCACCCAAGCTGTCCATCCTTCTGTCTGTCCATCCGTCCACCCACCCCTCCACCCATCCGCCTACACTTCCATCCACTCATCCATCCATTCACCCTTCCATCAACCCACACGCATCCACCCACTCATCCATCCGCCCAGCTATCCATCTATCCAAACAAAACCCTACTGAGAGCCACTCTGTGCCAAGCATTGGGCCAGGTCCTAGGAATACAACAGCAATCAAAACATAGCCTCTGCCTCCGAGACTTCTTGTTCCTTCAGATAGAGATGTTTATTAACTTATTTTTTAAAACAAACATTTTTTCAGTTCTGTTTGGAGAAATGGGAACAGTAAGTGAATATCCACTGCGAATGAACAAAGGTCTGGAAGCACAGAGACCATGATTTTGGCTCAGGCCCCAAAACGACAGAATAGCAGCGTGCAGACAAGGACGGCCCTGCGTCCTCCAGGCCTCAGCTGCCTCGTGTGTGAAGTAAAGGCACTTGAAAACTATTAGGGTTCCTTCTAATCTTACAATTCTTTTATACAAGTTAAAACGCTTTCTTCGCTCCTGCTAAAGATTTCTAGGAAGAGGATTTTGGAAAAGCTTTGAACAGGACTTCCCTGGTGGTCTACGTTCCCTTGCAATGCAGGGGACACAGGTTCTATCCCTGGTCCGGGAGGATTCCACATGCCTCGGGGCAGTGAGGCCACAACTACCGCTGCCCCGCGCCTACAGCCGGTGCTCCGCACCAAGAGAAGGTACCCCACTGAGAAGCCTGCACCCAGCAACTGGAGGGTGGGCCATGCTCACCGCAAACAGAGAAAAGCCTGTGCCACAATGAACACCCAGCCCAGCCAAAAATCAATAAAACAGAATAAATAAGTACATAAATAAATTTTTTTAAAAAAGGAAAGCTTTGAACAGCAGAGGGAATAAGAAGGTAGAGGTCTTTGGGACAGGCACTTAGCTTTTGTACGCTTCCTTTTTTTGTTATCTTTCTCAACTCTGTCATCAGTTTACCAAGATTTACCAAGTTTACAGTTTACTAATATTTCCTTTTTTTTTTCCTTTGCCACCAGCCTCTCTGTCCAGCCACATGGTTTTCCCTTCCCCGGTCCCCTGTCCTGTCTGTCCATCCTCTCGGCTCTCTTCCCTCCCGACGCCTTCAGCCCTAGTTTTACTCTCGCCTCAGGTCTCACTATTAGTGTCCACGTCTGTGGACTCAGAATCCTTTTTCTCACACACCACTGCAAAGTAGATATTTGCCACATAACCTGTGCTAATACACATTCTTTACGCTTTTTCTCAGGGGCAGATGGAGCAGAAGGAACCTTCCGCCCCTTGGAAAAGCTGCCCCTGTGACTTGGTGTATCAGGAAGCTGCCTGACCCGTCCTGTGAACGGCATCTCTCTCTGCAGACCCATTCATTCATTGGCGTAACAGATACGCATGAAACACTGCTATACACAGCACTGTGTCAAGGCCCAGGGACAGGGAATCCAAAGAAGGGTAAGGTATATTTCTCTTCTTAGAACTTAAGATATAGGGGAAAACACAGACTTGTAAGCAAATGAATTAGGACGCAGTGTGAGAAACGCCATACAGCTGTGGGAACTCCTGATGAGTCGTAGGGGATCTCAAACACGGTGGTTTCACAGCCTGCCCATGTTCCTGACCTGGGGGCTTTGCATCGGTGGAACAGAAACATGGTCTGATTCTGTTTCGTCTGTGCTAGAATCACCACAATCTGAGGTTTCCACACTGCAAATAAATGTACCGAGTGTGGGTACATGTTCTTTAGACAAAAAAGGATCAGGATACAGAAAGGCAGTTTAGACCTATGCTTTCAAAAGCAAAAAGCCCCATTCTCAAATTTGGGAAAATCCATGGCTGAGGAAATGGGCATTACAGTGGCAGGGGCGGGGTCTTAAGGGGCAGGGCGCCTCAGGACACATTACCTACCCAAACATGAAGGAAGGAAGGAAGGAGGACGGGAGGAAGAGAGAGGGGAAGGGAGGGAGAAAAGTAGAGAAGGAGCAAGAGGGGAAAATCGGAGGTTGCGATGGATTTAAATCCTATTGACTCTTTTCAATCAAAATTCAGAAGTGTGTTAGGTCATAATCCGTTAACGTCTGTGGATTTTTAGCAGTAAATCATTCATCTGAGTAGGAGGGAAACTCTGGGAGCAAGGACTTAATTCTGGGTGGGGATCAGGGCAATATCCAAGAAGGGGGTAAGCGTCCAAAGAGCAGCCTGGGTAGGGGCCACCCTGGGGGAGGACGTGGCCCGCGGGGGGCAGCAGAGGTGAGGAGGCCCAGGACTCCATGCGGGGACGAAGGTCCACCTCCGCCCCTGGAGATGTTCAGCCTGTCCCTGGCTCCAGTGGCTTTGGACACCGAGCACAGCACAGCTTCCGTCCCAGACCAGGTCTCTCCAGGGACCTCGAGACTCCCAGGACCCGGCCCAGACCCGCTTCTTCCCTTCGAGCTCCATCTGCCCTGCCACTGAGTTTTCCAAACCAGAAACCAGAGTCCTGGGCTGGGCGTCTGAGTCTCCCTTGTCTGCCATCCTTAAGTAGGCATTCCAGTCTGTCCATTCCTGTTGCCAGCACCTGAGTTCTAGCCAAATCATCTCAAGACTGCTTTAACGAGGGAGACCGTTCACGGGGTTCTCCACTGAAAGCCATCTTTCAGCCTTCCTGGAGCCCTGGAGCTGCAGCACGCTCTCCAAGCCCACATCTGAGGAGTCTCTCTCGTGTCACCCTCAGGATAAACTCCAAACTGGGGAGCAGGTCACTAGGACCGTCAGGATATGAATGCAACGATCGGGCTGGCCCTCGTCACTCCCCTGCCAGGCCCCCAGCCATTGCCAACAGCACCCAGGACACACGCTTGCTCTCTCTCCTGGGCCTTTGCACAAGCGGCCCTCCTGCCTGTCTGAACTCGGCTAACTTGCATTTATCCTTCTTGGTCTCTGCTAGGCATCATCACCCTAAAGGCATCATCACCCTAAAGGCATCATCACCCTAAAGGCATCATCACCCTAAGGGCATCATCACCCTAAAGGCATCATCACCCTAAAGGAAGCCTTTTCTTCCCCCCACTCCCCACAAGATGGGATGTGACATGCCCGTATGTGCTCAGGGAGCACCCGACCTCAGCCCACCAGCACCACTGTCCTGACCATGAGCCCAGAGCTGGTCTTGAGTGACGCAATGCTCCTGGTAGCTGATACAGAGGGGATGCACCGACTTGATGAAGCAAGGACTGAGCGAGGGAAGGAAAGGGAACGAGCGGGATGAAACGGCTTCACATTGTTCTTGGTCTCTTTACTTATTTTCCTGAAAGCAAACATCTTCCTCTCCACCCCTCTTCTGCTCATTAACACTGTAATATGTGGTTTAAAAATATCGATTAATAATCTAGAGCTGGAGTGACCTTCCTCCTGATAAGACCAGACTGATGGTGCAGGTAATGAATGATTGTCTAGTACTGAATACTTAACATGATAGAGTTATTCCTTTGAGGAAAAAAACCAAAACCAGAAATCAGTCACTCTGAACAATATACCCAGTGCTTAAAGGACTTTCCCAGGGGCTCAGATGGTAAAGAATCTGCCTGCAGTGCAGGAGACCTGGGTTTGATCCATGGGTTGGGAAGTTTCCCTGGAAAAGGGAATGGCTTCCCACTCCAGTATTCTTGCCTGGAGAATTTCTTTCCAGATAGAGGAGCCGGGTGGGCTACAGTCCATGGGATCACAAAGAATCAGACACAAGTGAGCAACTAACAATTTAGTCTCTGAGACACCTGAGTTCAGGTGTCTCTGTCTGCCATTTGCTGTGACCTTGGGTGAATTATTTGACCTCTTTAGGTCTTAGTTTTCTTATCTATAAAATGGTATATACTAAGGTATGTAAAGAATTTAGTTTCAAAATTCTTCCAAGTCAAGATTTAATGAATGCAATCATGACATATGTGTAACTCTTCTTGTGAGAAACATCATCTCACATGCTGTTGCAGCTTGGGAAAGGCACCGTTATCACACTCACTCATGGGTGTTTCATCTAAGTCATCAATGCTCAGTACTAGACCTGTTACAATTAATAAACATGTATGTGTTTCTTATCATCTTTTCTATCTATTCTATCATCTGACTAGTCACATCTTTGGGTATCAGACCTTGTTCTATGTTTAAACCTCTATTATTCTGCATCTTCATATTTGATGCAGCTAAAGTGAAAGTTGCTCAGCTGTCTCTGACTCTTTGCGACCCCATGGACTATACAGTCCATGGAATTCTCCAGGCCAGAACACTGGAGTGGGTAGCCTTTTCCTTCTCCAGGGGATCTTCCCAACCCAGGGATCGAATCCAGGTCTCCCGCATTGCAAGTGGATTCTTTTCAGCAGAGCCACAAGGGAAGCCCGTGATGCAGCTAAACCTCATCCTAATCGATAGGAAATGTGATACCTGGGAGCTGGGTGACATAATAAAATCCAAGAGTGGCATTGGCTTTGTGGAGAAAGCCAGGACTTGAATAGTCATGAAATAGAGCTCATAGTTGTTCAGTCACGTCCTACTCTTTGAGACCCCATGGACTGTAGCCCGCCAGGCTCTCCTGTCCATGGGATTTCCCAGGTGAGAATACTGGAGTGGACGGCCATTTCCTTCTCTGGGAGATCTTCCCGACCCAGGGACTGTACCCGGTCTCCTGCATTGCAGGCAGACTCTTTACCGTCTGAGCCCCCAGGGAAGCCCTGGCGATGCTGTGATGCTTAGCAAAACATTTGATCCAAAACGTGCAGGCTGAGGGGAAAATGTGCAGCCGGGGGAAAGGGAGCACCTATAAAATGTTGGTTTGTATTGGTTGCTTCTTGTGACTTTTAGCCAAGACACGAACTTGGGCTGGAGCTCTCCCTCCCACAAGCACAGATGTGTGGGGAAATGCCTTTGCTAAGTGATGTCGCTGCCTGTGGTCTGAACTGACAGAGTCTTACACCTGGGAGTCTTACAGGGGTGAAAAATCCAACACATTGCCCCTCAATTCCTTATGGGGATTGGTTTCAGGACCCCCCCAAAGATACCAAAATCTGCCAATGCCCAAGTTTTCTTCTATAAAATGGCCTAGTATTAGCATGTAGCCTGTGCCTACCCTCCCATGCACTTTAAATCAACTCTAGATTACTTACAACTAATATAGCACCATGTAAATTCTACGCAAATTGTTGCCAGAGTGTGCCAAACTCACGGTTTTGCTTCACTTTCTGGAATTTTTCACCCGAGCACCATTATGACCAAGAGGGGTGGCTTGGGGGTGGGTGGAAGGGAGGCTCAAGAGGGAGGTATACATATATATATATATATTTATGCATATTTATACATATAGCTGATTCACCTTGCTGTACAGCAGCAACTAACACAACATTATAAAGCAATTACACTCCAATAAAAAAATATTTTCCATCCGAGATTGATTGAATCCATGATCCAGATCCTGTGGGTATGGAGGGCTGACAGTACTACTTGACACAGACTGAAGCGGCAGTCAGTGGCCGCAAGCCCATCCAGCCTTGGCAGGAGAGGAGAAGGTGGCCCCTGGCCCTTCCCAGGCACCTTCCCTGGGATTCACTGCCAGACGATGGAAACCAGCCCAGCCAAGAAGATCAGATGAAAGGTGGGGCTTGCCATCCCACCCAGCTTTTTCTTTCTTGGTTTCTGACAGTCTCAAGGAGAGCCAACGTCGATGGAGAGGAAAGGGATGGGCAGGGCTTAAAGAGCTCTAAATAAAATGAACGATCAGTGACTTCCGGCTTAAAGACCGTTTCTAGATACAGTTTTAGGTTGAGGTAACTCACACTTGGAACCCACTGGAAGCAAACGGGTTGGTGGCTTACTATGTTTGGACAGAAGCCCTCAGCTTGGCCAGTAAAAGCTTACGCTTGTTCAGCTCTCAAAAGGACCCCTGGGTCTCTGCACCTGCACAAGCAAGAAGCTGGCCGTGGAAACCATACAGCTACAAAGAAGACCACATCCTCACTGCCCAGGGCTCAGAGACAGCCATGGAGGAAAACGGACAAGGAAGAACCTTCTGGAGGGCATGGCCAAAGGTGGTGGAAACAGTGGGCAAGGGAGTTTTCTTCCATGCTGCTGATTTGAACCTGGGTGCTCTGGCAGGAACTTCAGCAGCCATCTTGGACCATGAGGATGCGAGCCACAGGGTGCTCAGGAAGCGTGATGGCAACACGGCACTACCAAACCGGCACTGGATTGCCTACCTCTAGATGTCACTGGATGGAGAACTAAATAAAGCTCTATCTTATTTAAACCACTGTATTAGAGGGTTTTGAATTCCCCCCATGCAGGAAGCTGAATCTCATCATGACTGATACTCTCTGTGGGACCTGACCAATTGAACTTTAAGAATAAGGGGCAGTTGATTAGCGATGTGGATTGGAGGTCTGGTCCACTGATGAGCTGAACTGTTGCTTGGGAGGTTGGAAAGAAGTATATGTTTCTTCTTTTAGTTCTGGAAACAGTCAGGGTTAGACCGAATTAAGATGCAAGCCTGATAACATTTTCAGGATCAGAAAAGGTTCCACAGTGATTTGCCAAATTAAAGTGATTACAGAGCAGACACCCTGTCTGGCAGACGGCATCCTGCCTGGTGTGGAGATAGAGGGAAGAACCAGGGGTCCGGGTTGAGTGGGAGCAGCTCCGGCACCCACTCTCTCTGATCCGGCCCCAGTGTCCACTGTTATCGAGAAGGGGTTGTTTCTCTTGTCTGGTACTTTAGAAGAAGGACTCATTAGAAAAATAGTTAAATTTACTCTATTAAATTCAGTTCAACGATATTTGCCTTCGACGGGCTTTACACGGTGTTTCTCAAGCTCCGTACTCGTGACAGTTTCTACCCGACGGGCCTCTGCCGTGCGGGCTGCCCTGTGCCTTCTAGGACGCTCGGCAGCTTCCCTGGCTCAGCCTTCCACGTCGGCAACAATGCCCCCACCCCAGTGGTGACCACCAGAATGCCCCCAGATACTGCCAGGTGCCCCCGTGTTCAACACACTAACTTCACGTCGTCAGTGTGAAGACGGCAGAGCCTGCCTCCAGCTGATGTGCTAGGCGGGGAGAAGCTACGAGCTGGTGTCATCAGGAGGCAGGACAGGAATACATTCTGGTTACCCGTACTGGGTGGAAAGTGTCCAGAGCCAGAGTTTTACAGGCACCTAAGAAAGGCCACGGGGCTTCCCAGGGGGCTTAGTGGGAAAGAATCCACCTGCCAGGCAGCAGATGTGGGTTTGATCCCTGGGTGAGGAAGATCCCCTGGAGAAGGAAATGGCAACCCACTCCAGTCTTCTTGCCTGGAGAATCCCATGGACAGAGCAGCCTGGGGGCTACAGTCCATGGGGTCACAAAGAGTCGGACAGGACTTATTAACTAAATAGCAACACAATATGTATTTCTGTCTGTATGTATAGCTATCATCTATATCTGAATTGCTATGCTGTATACCTAAAACTAACACAATATTGTAAATCAGCTATATTTCAATAAAAAATGATTAACATGCTTCAAAAAACATATATGAAAATTTAATAGTGATTCTCCTATATTTCCTTCCCATCTGAACTTTGGTATATATCCAGGCCTTGATTTTTATACTTTTACTGCAAAGATCACCTGTAAACAACACTTAGGTTTGCTCTGCATTTAAGAATGTTTACATAAATGGTATCGTATTGTATGAAACCATCTGCAACATTTTTTTTTTTTACTCAAAATTATGTATTTTTTGTGATTCCTGAATGTTGAGACATACAAATTTGGTTAACTTAGTTTGACTGTGTGTTTTCTATATTGTATAAATGGGCTATGATTTTATTTACCCATCCTTGTACAGATGGACATTTGGGCTGGTTCTGATTAATTTCTATTGTGATGTAATGCCACAGTAAGCATCTTTGTATGTCTCTATGCACCCACATGCAATTGGGTCTTCAGAAATAAAATTATTGGATCAGAAACTGTGCCTATTTTTAACTTTACTGGATGTTGCCAAATTGTTCTCCAAAATGATTGGGTCAGTTAATATTCCGAGGAACAGTGCAGAAAATCTATTTTCCACACAATCCTCTCCAACACTTGGTATTACTGAATTTTTAATTTTTTTCTAATATTATGAGAGTGAAACGTTTGTTTGGTCTCCAAAGTCCATGCTGCTTCCCATGTGGCACAATGCTGTTACAGAAGGCCATACACAAAGGAACATAATACTTTATTTTTCAAGAAAATTTCCTGCATCCTTAGTGAGGGTACCACTTATCTCTAAGGATATGTTTGAATGGAGATTCTGAGGTTACCTCATTTTTCTTCCAGTGGGGAAGGAAGTTATGAAAGTTCTGGTCCACTTTGGTGCAGGATCCTCCAAGCCTTATGTGGCCTGAAGCAACAGTGGTCAGTAACCTCACCTCACCTGGACTGGGAATAAAAGTGAAGTGACGTGGCCTCAGCCATCACAGATTCCTGGGATTTCATCTATATGTTTAGGATTTTCCTTCTCCCTTTTGCTACCCAGTTGTTCTCTGGAGGTAGATATGGTGAATCAAGAACAAAAACAAGGAAGAGGGGTACTGAAAACTCCAAAATAGCTGTATGAAGTGTGTTATTATTTTTCTCATTGATTTATAAGGTTGCTGCATAATAGAAGACTACTATTGGCTCCTTTACGGTAACTTTTATTGCAAATATTTCTTCATGTTTGTCACTTTTCTCTTTTAGGTTTGTCTGTGATATCACTATGTTTGACATACATTTTTGCATAATCAAACCTACCTTCCCCATCATTTCTTTTATAAATTTTATGCTTAGAAAGCCCTCACTAGCCTTGGATCAGTTAAAATCACATTGAGTTTCCTTCAGGAAAACTTTTCAGGTGTTCTTTAAAATTTGTTTCCATTATATAAACAAAATATATTTTATTGTTATTATTATTTTTCAGATAGTACAAAAGAATTTAGCAAGAATAGTAATTCCCCTCCCCTCTTTCCAGCCTCCCACCTTCACTCCTCAGAGCCAATGAATGTTAACAGTTTCTTGGGTATTGATTCCAGTGTATTTTCACGAATGTAGGAGAGAAAATGAATTCACAGCAGCATGTCATTCAGGGCACTTTTTCTGTCGTCTCAGAGTTGCATGTTTCATAGCTGAGGACTATTGGTTTCAAATTTTTCTCCAGTCTGCAGGGGGCCGCAGGCTTCACTAAGAGGGCACCACACTGGCCATGCAGCAACCCCCCAACCCGGCCCTCTCCCCTTGCTGACCTATAGAAGCAGAGGCAGGAAGCCTGTAGAGGGGAGGGCTACTGGAATAAGGAATCTTCCAGGGTGGGGTTCTTGATCTAGAGTCCTTGGGGATTTGTGGCTAGAATTCACAGTGTCCATGAACACATATGGCAAAAATTAGTTCAGTTCAGTCGCTCAGTCGTGTCTGACTCTTTGCGACCCCATGGACTGTAGCACGCCAGGCCTCCCTGTCCATCACCAACTCTTGAAGCTTGCTCAAACTCATGTCCATCGAGTCGGTGATGCCATCCAACCATCTCATCCTCTGTCATCCCCTTCTCCTCTTGCCTTCAATCTTTCCCAGCTTCAGAGTCTTTTCCAATGAGTCAGTTTTCCCCATCGGGTGGCCAAAGTATTGGAGCTTCAGCTTCAGCATCAGTCCTTTCAACAAATATTCAGGGCTGATTTCCTTTAGGATGGACTGGCTGGATCTCCTTGCTGTCCAAGGGACTCTGAAAAGTCTTCTCCAACACCTCAGTTCAAAAGCATCAATTCTTCAGTGCTCAGCTTTCTTTATGGTCCAAATCTCACATTCAAGCATGACTACTGGAAAAACCATAGCCTTGACTAGATGGACCTTTGTCGGCAAAGTAATGTCTCTGCTTTTTAATACACTGTCTTGGTTTTTGCTTTTTTGCTTCGTTTGTCCACAAAGCCCTGAGGTGTGAGAAGCAGCAGCGGGTGGGGGAGAGGAGTGCCAGGCCAAAGCAGCCTCGATCTCCTCCCAGAGGACCCTCGGGCCACAGGTCCCCCGAGATGGATGCAGGGGAAACTCTTTGAACAGACGTGAAGTCCGTCTTCAGCTTAGCCTGGCCTGACTTTTAAAAACCTGAAGTAGAATCTTAATGACCAGAACGAGGCTGCTTTTTTACAACCAGAGACTAAGGCACTGTGTGCTCAGCCTGAGGGGTCAAGAAAAGACGAGGAAGGAAGATTTGAAGGCAGCAGTTGAAAAAAAAAATCGTCATTTCGCATACTCCCTGCCAGTGTAGACCACCCATCTGTGCTGGTCTTCTGTACTTGTGAATCCCTTTCTTCCTTTTTTTTCCCTTTGAACAGAACTTACATTTTTTACTTACCTCTCTGAGTCAAGTGTATTTTTACAGTTTCACTTTTTTGAAAATGTCACTCTTTAACACCAGTGGGATTTTGCCGTACTGTGGAGGAGGGGGTGGGTAGAGGGCAGCGTGCCTCTCGCTGAAGTCAAGTGTCCCCGAGTGACCGAGGCAGGCCCACGCAGGCCCTGCACGCCTACCTTGCAGGCTTCCCTGGGAGGGAGTCTCTCTTCCTTCCCAGGCTCGTCGGGCTCTGGTGGGCTGTTCTTCGCCAGGCTGCTGCTGAGGCCCTGGGGGAGAGAAGGACGGACAAACCAGTCACATGCGGACACGCATTGTTTATGCAGAATCTGTACCAGAGCTGGACTAGGAGGGGAGGGAGCAGGGCACAACCTTTAAAAGAATGATACCTCCACTGTGGATGCGACAATAACCGGTTAGAACTGATTAGGTCCAAGATGGCAGAAGACTCAACTTCCAGTGCATCTTGGGCCTCATTATACACTCGCTGTAATACACGGACTAAATGACACGCCCACAGGTGCCAAGGCCAGCCATAAAAGGCCAAGAAGTGGGCAATGGCCCAAGTCCTGGAAATCCCTGCCCCTTCCCCCAGATAGCTGGAATCATTCTCCTACTCATTAGCCTCAGAAATGACTCAGTCCATGAAAACCACCTGCCCCATATTTCAGGGCCTCTTGCCTTCTGAGATGGCCCACACTCTGTCTGTAGAGTGTTTCTCTCTGAATAAATCCACCTGCCACCTGTCACTGTCTCTCACTGAATTCTTCCTGCAATGAGATATCAGGAACCTGAGTTTCATTAAATCCTGAGATCAGGTGTATGATATCAGTTAAAAGACAGTGGGGAGAGGTGTGTGGAAAGACAGTGAGTCTGGGCTTCCCTTGTGGCTCAGTGGTAAAGAATCTGCCTGCCAATGCAGGAGGCATGGGTTTGATCCCTGATTCGGGAAGACCCCACGCGCTGCAGAGCAACTAAGCCCGTGTGCCACAACTACTGAGCCTGTGCTCTAGGTTCCGGGAGCCCCAACTGCCGAGGCCCGTGTGTCCTAGAGCCTCTGCTTGGCAGCAAAGAGCAGCCCCTGCTTGCTGCAACTAGAGAGAGGACCTCACGGCAAGGAAGATCCAGCACAGCCACAAATACATAAATAATAAAAGTATCTTTTTTAAAAAGACAGTGGGTTCGAGTCCCAGTCTGGGTTGTGGGTTTCAGGGCTGCGAGGCAGGCCTGGCAGGACGCCTCCTGGCTACGGGTCCTGGTCTGGACTACGGAGGAGGGTGGCTCCCTTAGACGGCTGAGGCCGATGGCTAGGGGGTAGGAAGACCTGCTGAGGCTTTGCAGGGTGTGAGGCTGCTCCTGCGGGCCCGTCTCCCCGCCTGTAGGGCTGCGGGTCCTCCCCACCTTCCCTGCCCGTCTCCTGTTCCCCAGGAGACGTGTTCCCCAGCCGCCAACCCCCAATCCAACCCCAGCCTGCATCTTTCTGATCACTTTCATTCTTTCATTTTCCTTCTCTGTCTTCCATCTTTTCCCCTTCCTTTTGCTTATTTCATGCTTTCTCTCTCCTCATTTTCTCCATTACCTTTTATTTTTACTCAAAACTCAAAAGGGTACTGAGAATTTTCTCCCCACTTTAAACCAACCTTACATATTCCTTTAAAAATTATTATATGTTTAAAATTTTTATCATGTAGTACTTCATGCATACTAGAGGATATAAAATAAAATGGTCCTCTTGTATTTGATACCCCAAAGAAATAACCATGAGCATCTCCCTCCCTCCCCTTCACAGTTTATCACAACTTTGAATTTCTACATGCTAACTTTTGCAGGAGGTAATATTCTAAGAAATGTTTTGTGAATCTGGGATGGAAAGATGGTGGGCAGAAGGAGCTGTAGTCATAGTTCTCCTCCTGGGAACCCTCCTACACTGCTGGTGGGGATGCAAATCGGTGCAGCTGCTAGGGAAAACAGTATGGAGGAGCTTTAAAAAGCTAAAAATAGAGCTACCGTATGATCTAGCAATCCCACTCCTGGGCATACATCTGGAAAACTCTAATTCAAAAAGATACAAGCAACCCAGTGTTCCCTGGAGAAGGAAATGGCAACTCACTCCAGTATTCTTGCCTGGAGAATTTCATGGACAGACGAGCCTGGCGAGCTCCATGGGGTTGCAAAGAGTCAGACACGACTGAATGACTAATGCTACTAATGTTCATAGCAGCACTGTTTACAATAGCTAAGACATGGAAAGAACCTAAGTTCCCATCAACAGATGACTGGCTTAAGAAAATGTGGTGTATGTATGTACAATGGAGTACTACTCAGCCATCAAAAAGAATAAAATATTACTGTTTGCGGCAACATGGATGGACTAGAGATTATATACTAAGTGAAGTAACTCAGAGACAAATATTATATCACTTGTATATATATGGAATCTAAAAAAATAGAAATAAATCTATATACATACAAAATAGAAACAGGTTCACAGACATAAAAAACAAACTTATGGTTACCAAAGGGGAGAGGCAGGTGGGGTGAAGAATAAATTAGGAGTAGTATGGGATTAACAGATACACACTACTATATATAAAGTAGGTAAGCAACAAGGACTTATCGTATAGCACCGGGAACTATATCCAGTATCTTACATAAAAGCCTATAAGGGAAAAGAATCTGAGAAAAAAAATATATAACTGAATCATTTTGCTGTATACGTGAAACTAACACAATATTATTGAATCAACTATACTTCAGTAAACCAACCAACGAGCAAACGAGAAATCTCAAAATCCCATTCTGCTCGCAAAGCACATGCCTTAGATGCAGACCTGACCCGCTCCCTGGAATTCTCACCATTTGAATTAGGTCATAGTGATTCCCTTTAAGGCATGCTGCTGGTTAGACTGGTCTAACGAACTAGCACCCTTTACTACTGTAGAAAGAATTTATGCCTTAACTGCTCATAAAGACGAAGATAGGATGGGAGATTCGTGATTCACCAACACTTCATGTAAAGAGACCTGGGGGCTTTAGGGAACTACAGGATTTGCTGAAGCCAAAAGTATGAGGTGGTTTTGGAGAAGACAAGCACCATCCAGATTGTGTTACCGGAAGTGTGACATTCCAGACACATGGGACACCAGCTCTGCTGAGCTGACACCTAAACATCCTGGTCAGACAATCAAAGTAACACTTGGCCCATGCCCACACTCTGTGAACACACAGTAAAGGACAAAACGGCTCTGCCCCGGGTAATGCACCATTCCAAACATCCACAGCACATTTTCCGGAAATGTTCTTCCAGTGTATTTGCCAAACAGAAGCTAAAAAGGGGGAAGGGCAGTGACCCAGACTGCAAGGAGGCAGGCGGCCAGGATAGGGTGGGGAGTGAGGGGCTTAACTTCAGTGGCAGGGAGGAAGCCCAGCTCCAGGGTCCTTTCAGAGAAGACCACGCGGCTCTCATGGCTGGTGGGGGCTGGGGGCAGACCTGCAGAGCTGATGTGGAAAGGAGGTGTGCGCAGACATCCACCGGGTTTTGCAGGGTTCGGTTCCCGAAGTGGCTTCTCACTCCCAGCTCCTCTCCATCCCCATCCATCAAGGTCCTCAAGACACTAAGATCCTTGAGGTCAGAAAACCTGTGCCTTTTTGTCCCTCCCTCCCAGCACAGACGCAGTGTAGATGCAGGATGGCTGATCCGCCTGTTCGTAGGGAACCAATGCTATCTGCGTCCCTGACTCATCACTTTCAGCCCCTGTGTGTTCTCTCCGCTCAGTTCATGAACAAGACCTCAAAATTGACTTGCTGAGCAGGAAGACATTTGGTGCCACTACTGAAACCACGAAACTTTGTCTCCCCAAGCACTCCCTCTCCTCACTTGGGAGCATACAAGTTATGTTATCCGGTCGCAGAGCCTCAGAAAAACACAAAAATAGGTTTCCGTGATCAGACACTTTAAATCAGCTCAGGCTGGGTTCACTGTACCACCCAGAAGTCACCTTGACCATTTTCCAGACTCCCGGGGTTTACTCTAAAATGACTGAATCAAACATCATCAGAAAAACACACTTGCTGGAAGACAGTCACCTGATGCCTTCGGAATAGAGAAGAAGCTTTGGGATCTTTGGATGTTTCAGGTCACCTACATCACTGTCTCTAGCCTGTGACCCTTATAGTCTAAAAGTGATGGGGTCGCTCATTTTATGGAAGGACTGAGCCTTCTGCACACAGACGTTAAGAGAGCACTTTTGTCCGATCCCTGTCTCGGTGTAGCAACTGTTCCCTCCTCTGAACGAGTGAACCACCTACGAGCAACTCTACTCTGTCTGGGCTTTATTTTTATTTTTAAATTGAAACCTATGTCATTACAACATTGTGTAAGTTTAAGGTGTATCACGGGCTTCCCAGGTGGCTCAGTGGTGAAGAATCCGCCTACTAATGCAAGAGATGCAGGTTCCGTCCCTGGGTCAGGGAGAACCCCTGGAGGAGGAAATGGAAACCTATGCCATTATTCTTGGCTGGAAAATCGCTTGGACAGAGGAGCCTGGAGGGCCATGGTCCGTGGTCACAGAGAGCTGGATGTGCCTGAGCATGCACGCCCGTGCGCAAGGTGTATCTCCTGTTGATCTGATACATTTATATAGCGCAATGTGATTGCCTTTGTCAGGGTTTTAGATGGACAAGAAGATATATGGTCTGGAAATATGGATGTGGTGCAAACAGTTTAAGTTGCCTGTTGATTATACCCCAAGTTGCTCTGGACTGTAGAAAAATCGTTTCTCCACTTCAAATGGCACCTGCCCTTGTTGGGCTGGGGTGGACAGGATATGACCTGCACAGAAGGGGCCCTGAGCCCATGACGTCTCTTTGAAGGCGAGATGGTCTCAGCTTTCTCTGCTGCTAGAAGCATAAATCTACCCCAGCACCAGACGTCTTCTGCCAGCCTCGCTGGAACTCCTGGACAAGCCTCCAGTGACACTGACCTCCTTCTCCTTTAATAAGCAGGAGTCCGGGGCCCCTCATCAGGCATGGAACGGAGACCATCCTTTCTCACAACCTTTGGACAGTTCAGTTCAATGGCCTCTCTGCCCAGCTCCCCTCCCTTTTCCATTTTGTAGCTCAGCCAGTGATCGGCGCAGGTTAGAAGTATTCTAGAACCAGGAAGGATGCAGGCAGAAGGCTGTGCCAGGGAGCGTCCAGAGCTCTGGCCAAGGCAGAAGGCCAGGAAATGTGCATAACTGAACCCCTGCGCTATACACCTGAACTAACACTACATCGTAGGTCAGCTGCGCTCCAATAAAAAATAACACTAACAAAAACCATAAAATGACACATGGGGACAGTTTGAGGATTTTCATCAAGGTTGACATATTAAATTATAGCATTAATGAAGAATTGCTTAAGTGTGTGGAAAAAAATGTAATAAAAGAAGTGGCTCTGGGTGGGGAGGAGGAGGGTGACTGCTAGGGGGCAGAGCCTGAAGCGAAGGCCCACCAGCCAGTGAAGCCGGCAGGATGTTTGGAGAGTAAAAGGGGCTCAGATGCGACCCGGCTATGGCTAATCAGATGTCAACGAGCCTAATTTGACCGGCTGTGAGCAGAGATAAAGGAAGCAACCGTCTAGGTCATTTCATGTCAGTGGAGTGATAACAATTTGAAGGAAAATTATTTTGTGAGTTCGAAAGAAAAAAAACTTAAGAAAATAAACATAAATTCCGTACCGTGGATTGACTCTAAAAATCAGTACTTGCCAGGAGTCTAAACACATGAACCTTCTCACCAACAAATGGCTTTTGTCGACAGCACCAAGCTTGCTGCCATATCCCCGTAGGAGAGGCAGTAACGGATTTGAAATGTGGAAAAGATTGGTAACACAGAAAAAAAAAAAAAAGAGCCAGCAAGATTGAAACCAACCAGTCCTAAACCACAGACACGAGAAAAAAAAGTCGACATACCATTTGTCACCATTTCACCACCGGCCTTGCTAAATAGCGTCCATTGAGAACCTCTAGCCCCCAGGTGGCAGCTGAAATCCCCAGCTAACACTGCATTTTATTGTGGTGGCGTCCCACCCGAGAGGGCAGCTGGAAGCAGTTTGTCAGTGAAAATTCAAGAAGGAGAATCCATGACCAGTCAGAGCTTCCACTCAACGCAGTATCAAAAGGAGGTACTTGAAAATCTTAATTTCTTTTGGCAGTGCTGAGGGATGAGGATGGATGGAGAGAGGGAAAGAGGAAAAAACAAAACTGGGCTTTGAAAAAGCACCGAGTACTTGGTTAGACTGCGTGGAGAGGGGCGAGCTGGTTGCTGTCACCACTGCTCTGTCTCAATCCGCGCTCCCCACAGCAGCTGGGCTGCAGAAGGCTGCCCCGGGAAGCCCCCTACATATGGGCAAGAGGTTCTTCTCGCTGAGTGTGCGAGGAGCCCTCAGATTTCCTCTCTGAAACACGGACGATTCCGCCGCGTGCCCGGCCCGTGTGCGCGTCAGGCTGCCATATTTGCCCCAGCCCATCCCACGTCTTTGTGGATGGCTACTCGTCCACACTCGGTGGACACGAGTGTGCGCAGACTCCGGGAGATAGCGGGGGACAGGGACGCCCGGCGTGCTGCCGTCCGTGGGGTCGCAGAGTCAGACGCGACTTAGCAACTGAGCAACAAGAACAAAAGGGCGCTCTAACATTTCTCCTAGTTTTAAAATTACGTCTCTCTGGGCCCCTCCAGACTTACTGTCCACTCTGCTCAGTGGCCAGGCTGCTGAGGGTCGAGGACTGGCGTCCACAGGACCCCTTCCTCTGCCGTCCAGCGGGTGCAGCCAATGGGAGGCGCTGATACTGCCGGCCAAGCCCTGCCCAGGGTGGGCGCAGGGAGGTGTGGAGCCCCTGCCCGCAGGGGCAGGGAGACCCAGGGGTCTCCAGGTTCTGCAGACCATCCCCGCCCCTACCTCTCCAGGTGCTACGGTCTCCCACCCCATACTAGACGCATGCACCCACCCGGTAGGTTTCCCTGACTCCGCCCACAGCTCTGCGGGTAGTTTTGTGTTTTTTTTTGAATGAAACTCTTCTCAAATTACCCCATTTGGCTGTGCCATCTGTCTCCTGCCTGGACCCTGACCGAACCCTGACTGATTCAGCCCCCTGCTTTATACAGAGCAGGACATTCAAAAAAGGCTTTAAAAAAACGTGCTTATTTTTAACTGGAGGATACTTGCTTTGCTACGTTGTGTTGCTTTCTGCCACACATCCGCGGGCGTACGCATGCCCTCTCCCTCTTGAGCCTCCCTGGCGCCTCCCGCCCCGGCCCACCCCTCGGGGTTGTCACACAGCACAGGCTGAGCTTCCTGCTCATCCCCACTGGCTATTTTATTCAGTACAAAAAAAAGCCTTTTTAATTTAATTAAATGGAACTGCCAGACTTTTCTGATACTTTCAAAGATGGCTTATAGTAGGGTGACTGATTGTCCCCGATTGTTTGGACCTGAGGGAACTTGGGACTTTTTGTTTTCAAATCAAGACAGTTCTGGGCAAACCCGATGAGATGCTCACAGTGGCATGCACTCTTGCAGCGTTTAGAAACCCTGCAAGATCATTTTTGAACATCATTATCTTTCAAAAGATTTCGTGATAATATTTAAGCTAAAGTTGTTTTACTGAACAAAAGTAGACTATTTCCCACTTCTGAGAAAAATCTGTGTCTGAAATGCTTTTCTTAAAGGCAAAGGGTGTCATATGAAGAGACCATGCTTTATTGAACTCTGTCTGATCAAGTCTGTTTACTCTCCAGGGGACGTCACCTGAGGAACTATTAAGAATCAAGGAGTGATGTGTAAGGACTTACTAGGAAGTTTGAAGAGAAGAGAGTGGCAAAGAGCATCGCAATGGAAAACCCGGCTTCCAGAATACAGTTCTTGATCTGAAAGATACTTGCAGGCATTTGAATTGACTGTTTCCCGTTTCCCTGTCCTTCCAGTGTGTTGTAGAGAAGATAGGAAGATACTCACAAGTTACGAAGAGCATGTTTCATTTCTTTGTGTTACTATTTACTGGCATATTTAGTGATATGTTTGTCAGTATTTACTGGTAATATTTTAATTCCTAAGAGATAGACCAGTTTGGGGGAAAAAAAAAACCCAAGCAACTACAAACAAAGCTAACATTTTGAGAAGAAATTTAAATGTTGGAATACAGCTTTATTATTTTGTCTTTTTCCATTAGAGAAATGTTTATTAAATGACATTATTAACAGCTGTCACACTGCTCTGGTACATAGGCTACCTGGAAGGAGAAATTTAATTGGGTTAGAAATTTACTGTGATGTGAATGCTTCTCGATTCAAAGTATTATTTTCTGGTGGGAGAGCTTTTGACTATTCACTGCAGGGAGCCAGAATTTCACATATGTATCTTTTTACCCCATCTTTGAATATCAATTTTCTTAATCCACTTTTGGTCCGAAATCATTGTTCCCGTCTAAGCGTCGGATGAGTTATTACAAATTTGTGATACTGGTTTTGGTAAAATTAGAATTTAATAACTCACCTTGGGTATCTCAGGATTGGTCTCTTTGGTATTATCTCTATACTGAAATGCTGGTTGTTAATATTGTTTTCCAACTATAAACAACCACTAGGAATGCATGAAATATATTGACCTAAGTGTATTAAATTTAGTCCCCTGTAATAAACATTTATTGAATACCCACTACATGTAAGGGGATAATAGAAAATAAAATTTGACACTGGGAAGATAATAATTCAAACATCAAACTCAGGGAAAGAAAAAGTCAGTAGCCACTCATTTTGATTAGGTTTTTAAAAATTATATTACATTACATATATTTTTATATATATTTTTTTTTTTTTAGGCTGAATTTTTAAGACTCGATTATCTTTTTCTTTTGTCCTCTTGTGAAATTTGTAAGAATTTGACTCAGCATTTAAAAGTAACAAGTCTTCTTTTCTTCAGTGAACTGCAAGGGCATGAAATAAGATCCCAGGTTCCCATCGTAAACTCCCCCTGACTTCTGCAGCTTGCCACAGATGGGGCAGGACTTGATGTTTGTGGCTGATAATGTGATGGAGTTTGAGTTCAGTGGACTTAGGAATTTGGGGGTCGCCATCCTGAGTTGAAATGAACTACAGAAAGGAAGACAGAGGCCAAAGGACCTGTGACCTGGCCCAATAGTGGGCAGAATTTAGTCCAACTCCGTTTTCGTGGTGGCAGAGACATTTCCTTTCTCCGTGATGGCAAAAGAAGGTGTCCCGGGCAAGGTGAGAAGAGCTCCCCAAGGTGAAAATTCTGGTGACCGTTTTAATGAAGAGATTATGCTGATAAAAGACCAAGAATATATCACACTGACGAACTAATTTTGACTGAGAATAGCTCATCTGGGTGGAAACGGGCTGCTTTGAGGGTTAGCGGTCGGGAGCTGCCTCGTAGCGATTCCCTGCCTCCGTGTCTGTGTTTCACTGCCATTCCTGTGGCTTCACGCGTCTTCCCAGTGTTCGTGAAAATGGGCCACTCAATTCCGTGCAGAGCGAGTCTCTTATTGATTAAAGAGATTAGCCTACAGCTCAGGCCTTGCAAGAATGGGGGCTTCAGGAGGGGTGTATGGATGGGGAGGGGGGCCACGTGATTGGTGGGAAATATTTAAACGGAAGTGAGGTGAGGCCAATGCTTACGCCACCCCGTGTTAAGTTCTAAGGACAGTGTGCACCAATACAGTGAAACGTGCCTTTAATTCTCTTAATTATGTTTTAATTTCCTTCATTAAAGGTGTGTTCAATTGTATTAAACACATCTGTTTGATACAGATTAAACAGATCTGTGTTCTCTTGGACCCTATAATTCTACTTCTAAAAATTTATGTTTAGGAAAAACATCCAGATACATGCATGGGGTGCACACACAAGGATGTTTATCACAGCGCTATCTAAAAGCAGTGTAAAAGTGGGCATGACCTGAATGTCTGTCAATAAGGAGATAGAACACACTACAGAAATCCAGAATGACGCTGTTGATGCGTCTGTCAAAGAAGGCCAGCGTATACCACTCAAAGAGAAAGTAATACCAAAAGTCATGACTACCAATCTCTAGGTGTTTTTTAAAAAATATGAAAGTAATAAAACATCAGTATGCAGGTGTTAATTTGAATTAGTTGCATTAACTAGAAAAAGAAGTTTGCTACTATGAAGTGTGTCATCGCTGGGTGGCAGGGATATAAATGACTTTTTAGAAGAAATTTTATACTTTAAAAAAGAAACTAAAGATATTACCTTAAAAATCTGAAATAAACAAGAACAAACCAAAAAAGCTTTCACTTTAAACACTGAGCTGCATCTTTGGCTAAGCAGAAGTCCTTGGTCTCAGCTGCAGGAGGAAGTCTCTCTGCTGGGAAACGAACGGCCCCAGCTGCACATGGGGTTTGGATGAAGGCGCCCGACAGCAGGGAGTCCTACACACGACGACGGAGCTCCACTCTGAGACTGAATGCGTGAGTCCAGCTGGTTTGTTAAGTCTAACAGAGTTAGCCTAGGTACCCAGCTAACACAATCGGTTATAAATACTGTATTTTAATAGGTTTATAATACTTCTCACACAAATAATATATAAAAAATGAACCCAGAAATAAAACATTTTTAATGACCTCCCTGGGGAAGGAAATGGCAACCCACTCCAGTATTCTTGCCTGGAGAATCCCAAGGACAGAGGAGCCTGGCGGGCTATAGTTGGACCTGGCAGGTTGCAAGAGTCGGACATGACTTAGCGACTAAACCACCACCAATGAGCGCCAAAGAATTGATGGTTTCAAACTGTGGTGCCGGAGAAGACTCTTGACTCCCTTGGACAGAAAGGAGATCAAACCACTCAATCCTAAAGGCAATCAGCCCTGAATGTTCATTGGAAGGACAGATGCTAAAGCTGAAGCTCCAATACTTTGGCCACCTGATGTGAAGAGCTGACTCATTGGAAAAGACCCTGATGCTGGGAAAGATTGAGGGCAGGAGGAGAAGGGGACGACAGAGGATGAGATGGTTGGATGGCATCACTGACGGAATGGACATGAGTTTGAGCAAACTCCGGGAGTTGGTGATGGACAGGGAGGCCTGGCGTGCTGCAGTCCATGGGGTCACAAAGAGTTGGACACAACTGAGTGAACAACAACAGCAACAACAACAAACCTTGTAGAACAACAAACCTTGTAGTACAGTTCCTTAAAAAGTACAGCAGTACCAGCCACATCATTACTGCTTTTATGCTTGCTTCTGGACATCCTGGGCTTGAAATAAAGATACCGTGTATTGTACTCTGTAGAGTTCTGTACAGTAAAGCACACAAAAGCAGCACCACTTGTAGAGGGTGCAGGCGTGCGGCAACGCAAGCCAGACACACGAACAAACTTACGTTATTGGACATGTGAACGCACGTTCACGACTTTAAAAGGTTTGAAACTTGAAGATTCATATGTAGTGGACTTACTGTAGTCAAAACAGAAGTTGGGGAACTGAGAATTAACTCCTTCCATCATAACTTTGGGCTCTTTACTTCCCAGACACACCCTCTTCTTCCTGATTTCTGGCCCATGTCCCTACTGCCTGTGAGTCCTTGCACTTGAATTGCTTGCAAACTGATTGCAAACTCAACATCCCCCAAACTGACTGGGACCTCCACCAAGTCTTCCCTGATGGGATGAAATCTCTCTCTCATTCCATCTTCGCAGCCCTTTATGCCTCTCTTGGGGCATCGACCTCCTGCTGCCTGTGTCTTGAATAGATTTGAGCACCTGCCTGATCTCCCTTGCAGAATGAGAGCTCCCTGAGACAGTCTTTGTCTCACTCATGGCTGTCTACCGTGAGTCACCCTGCCCCGTGATTTTCTGATGGGAGGTACTGAAAAAGATATACAAGGAAGTACATGCGGCAACAGACAGATGACTTCTGTAGGCTGGGAGCTCTTATGACATCTGCACTTGCTTGCTATTTCTTAGCAAGGCAGAAAACCACTTTTCCACTCTGTTTTGCCCTGTCAAGAGTCCAGGCATGCTGCGGTGAGGATAAGGCAGAAAGAATTAGAGCTGCCTCTTCTGTATTTGTACACACAGGGCGTAGGATGCACCATCGTTGGACTTGGAGGAAGTGGAAAATGGAACTCAGCCAACTATTTCTTAGGTCATTAAAAGTTATTAAAGACAGCAATAAGAGACACGAAAGTAGCCATTGCAATAAAATGAAAGTTCTGGCTACAAAAAAATTAATTTAGAGACACCAGATGGGAGAAGATTTAAAGGTAACAGAAGAACAGGAGGGCTTGGTTTCCGGAACGCTGGTGTTGAACGACTTCTGAGTTCAGACCAGTGAAATCATTGTCTTGATATGAAAGGTGCCCCTCTGAGAATTCTGCCCTCCTACACCAGAACCAGTTCAGTTGGTCTTACCATTGTCTCTCCTCAGAAATAACTTCCGCACCCTCCCTGTGTTGCCAAGTCTTGTTGCTGCTTCTCCACCAAGCTGGCCTGTGCCCTGTCTGGAATACCATAAAATTCTTCCAGGGTCTCTGCAGCCTCTGATCACCACCTGCAATTACAGTCCCAACAAAAAGAATTGACTAAAGTCCAGGTCAGAACGGAGGCTCCCGGGATATCGCTTCTTCCTGAGGTCCGAATGGAGTTTGTGAGCAAGCCTGCCTTCTGTGCTCCGGCTAAAGGCGTCATTAACACTGCATCGTAAGGAGCATCGCCTTGAAAAGGGTAAAGAAAAGGTGTTTAAAGCTGTCAGACCTGCTCTTCCTCTCCACCATAGATGTCACTAACTTGCTTTCCTGCAACGTGTGATGAAGTATTACAGTATATTAAGGAGTAAGCAAGCCAAGGACCTGAGGAGGTCATCAGGAGGGTGGAAAGCTGTCATTTTGGTCACGGAATTGTGTCCACATCACACCATAAAGACTGTCTCCATCACTGGCTTTCTTTATGTTTTCTAACAGGCTGGGGTACATAAGGATGACAAGAAGGTAGTTCTCATCTTCAAGTGACCTATGCTCTATTATACAGACACACCCATCACATCTTAGACAAAAGTTCAGAAAATGAGGAAGCAGTAATGAGATGTTCAGCTGGAGCCTGGGGGCTCATTCCCAGCCCCAGGGGAGCAGGGGTAGGGCCCAGAGGTGTGTTTTCAGAGTGGAGGGTGGATGGCATGCCGGAGGCAGAGGGTCCGGAGAAGCACATGGCCAGGTGTGGAGATGGCCGGGTGTCAAGAATGGCAGAGGAATGACCTGATCCCCAAGACGTGTGTGTGTGTGTGTGTGTGTGTGTGTGTGTAAGGCTTGGTGGGCAAGGTGGATGATGGGTATATGGAAGTCATCAAAAAACTAAGTGTTGTGAGCATAATATTAACTGTTAAAAATTAAGGTGTCATTTGTGTACAAAACAAGGCACCCATTTAAGAGTCAGAATTTTTAAGCTCTTGAATGTTCAGGAAAGGGATGTGGATGGCCAGGGATCATATGATGCAAAAAAAAAAAAATCAAGAGGTTTGACATTGAATTACAGTTCCATCGCTTTGCTAATGATGTGATGTGATCTTGGACAGATTACTGGAGTCTCAGTGTCAAAGGTGACAGGACTAAGCCTCTAGGGGAATATGGGAAGATCAGATAAAGTGCTGACCCTAAAATGCTTGGCATGTAACAGAGATGTAAGGGCTGTTACTTCACTTTCTGTCTTATCCATCAGAATCCTCCAGGGGAGACCACAGTCTTGCCACGTTGGAGAAGCACCCTGGTTGATGAGTGTAGGCGGTGGGGGCCATGCGGGTTTTGGATCAGGGAGACAGCGTGGGCAGAGCCGTGCGTGGGCAGAGCCTGAGACGATGAGGGGCAGCCGGGTGTGGGCAGCAGGTGGGGGTCTGATTCAGAGGGGGCGGTGGTGAGACTGGGTTCAGGTTTGTTTACTCATCCACAGGAAGACTGGTTCATGCCTGCTTGGAGGAGGCCCTGCATTCCATACAGAGATGAATGTGCCCTCACTTCCTGACCTGTCTCTTAAGGAGTGACTCTTGCAAGGCTTTCTGTGACCTCCTGGTGGCTCTGGGGAGGCGGGCAGCGCTGGGAGGGGCAGTTCAGGAAAGCGTATGGGTTTCCAGCTGGCTGTGGGCTCCAGAGCGCTTAGCTCCCCCTGGGGCCGATGCTGAGGGAAGAGTTGGCTAGCTTTATCTTGCCTTTTGGATCTTCGAGCCTGGAACCAACAACCATTTCTTAATCTAGAGTTTCTTCTTAATGCAAATGCAAAAAGAGGTAAAATAAATTAGATTTTCAGTCCGAAAAGATCACATGGCTACTGTGGGAGGACAAGTTGTATTGTTGCTTTGTTGCTAAGTCGTGTCTGACTCTTGGCGAGCCCATGGACTGTAGCCCGCCGGGCTCCTCTGTCCATGGGATACTCCAGGCAAGAACACTGGAGTGCATTGCCATTCCCTCCTCCACATATGGATGTGAGAGTTTGACCATAAAGAAAGCTGAGCACTGAAGAAGTGATGCTTTTGAACTGTGGTGTTGGAGAAGACTCTTGAGAGTCCCTTGGACTGCAAGGAGATCCAACCAGTCCATCCTAAAGGAGATCAGTCCTGGGTGTTCATTGGAAGGTGAAACTCCAGTACTTTGCCCACCTGATGCGAAGAGCTGACTCATTGGAAAAGACCCTGATGCTGGGAAGGATTGGGGGCAGGAGGAGAAGGGGACGACAGAGGATGTGGTGGCTGGATGGCATCACCGACTCGATGGACATGGGTTTGGGTAAACTCCGGGAGTTGGTGATTGACAGGGAGGCCTGGCGTGCTGCAGTCCATGGGGTCGCAAAGAGTCGGACACGACTGAGTGACTAAACAACTGAACTGAACTGAACCTCCAGGGAATCTTCCAACCCAAGGACCGAATCCCTGTCTCCTTCACTGTAGGCAGATTCTTTACCACTGAGCCGCCTGGGAGGCCCTAAGGACAAATCAGAAACGGGTCGGTACTTTGGGGTGTAGCTCAGGTGAGAGGTGGCGGTGGCTGCTCCATGGGACGTACTGAAGATGGAAATGAGCCAGGTAATGAGGAAGCTGAGTCGAGAGTCCTGGGTGATGAAATACCAATAGAAACGATGGCGGGAATCAATGGATTGACTGACTGCCTATAAGCAGTGCCCGCTGTGTCCTGCCATCACCCCCAGGCCCCACATGGAGTTCTCTGTAGTTCTCCGAGTCTCTCTCTCCCTGGCTTCCTAGAGACAAATGCCTGGTCCCCCAAGTTCAAATGCTGAAACCTGATGTCCACTGCAATGGTGTGAGGAGGTGGGGCCTTTGGGAGGCAGTGAGGTCATGAGGTGGAGAGCCCTCATGGGTGGGATTATTGCCCCTACAACAGGGACTCCAGAAGCTCCCTCATCCCTCCCATTGTAGGAGGACACGGTCTACGAACCAGGAAGCGAACCCCATCCCCCAGATACCAAATCTTCCTGCACCTTATCTTGGACTTCCAGCCTCCAGAATGGCAAGAAACAAACGCACGTTGTTGCAGCCGCCCAGAGTGTGTTATTCTATTTGGGCAGCTCTACCTGCTGTCTTTGCCAACAAAAGTCCATCTAGTCAAGGCTATGGTTTTTCCAGTGGTCATGTATGGATGTGAGAGTTGGATGGTGAAGAAAGCTGAGCGCCGCAGAATTGATGCTTTTGAACTGTGGTGTTGGAGAAGACTCTTGAGAGTCCCTTGGACTGCAAGGAGATCCAACCAGTCCATCCTAAAGGAGATCAGTCCTGAGTGTTCATTGGAAGGTCTGATGTTGAAGCTGAAACTCCAATACTTTGGCCACCTCATGCGAAGGGTTGACTCATTGGAAAAGACCCTGATGCTGGGTAGGATTGGGGGCGGGAGGAGAAGGGGACGACAGAGGATGAGATGGTTGGATGGCATCACCGACTCGATGAACATGGGTTTGGGTAGACTCCGGGAGTTGGTGATGGACAGAGAGGCCTGGCGTGCTGCAGTTCATGGGGTCCCAAAGAGTCGGACACGACTGAGCGACTGAACTGAACCTGCTGACGGCCCAAGCACCATCCAGTCATCCCACTGAAAACCTGAATGGACTTTGGGACTTCCACTTTGCTTCTATCCACTAATCAAATTAGTCACCACATCTGGGATTTTCTCTTTTTGCAATGTCCCTTGCATCTTTTCCTCTCTTCTTCTTCTGGTTCAGGCCCTTCTTATATGTGATCCTGGGAGCCTTTGGTGCTCCAGTTTTATCTCCCAGCTCTGGTCCTCGTCCCGAGCCCTCTAACTAAGAGTTAGTCTCTGAAACTCCGTGCTCGCCATTCTGTGCCTCCCGAGGAGACCTGCAGGGATTCCCCGCTGACCTGACGTGAAAACCTGAGCTCGGGGCCTCCTGCGGTCTGTCACGCTCTGCTCCCCGTAACAGTAGGTGCCAAACTCTTGTCAAGCTACAGAACCCTTGCTCAAACGGAATCTTTTGTTCAAAAGCATGGGGGCTCCGTAAGCCAAGCCTGTGAAAGTGGAGGTCTCGGGTGAATCGGGGTGGGGTTTGACTTTCTCTCCACCGCCCCACCGCCCCACGGCCTGCTTTCTACCTACCTGTGTGGTCCCCTGAGGTGAGTCTGAAGAGACTGCCATTGGAAATTCATCGCCTTCCAGGAGGAACGCTCTTAGGTACCTGTGGTCCCTGAACTCAGCGTGCGTCTCTGTCCATGGGGCCTCTGGTCAGCCTCTCCTCAGCTTGTTCCCTCATCAGGCAGGGACCCTGCCTCATAAAGGCCTGCTCTGTGATGTAATGTGTGCCCTCACCGCGCCTCTGCCGGCTGCAGAAGCGGTCATCATCCGCTGCTGCTTGTAGCATCCTTCGTGGAGCTGAGGGGCTCCCCACATCGCGGCCCAGAGGAGCCAGTTTCCAGGGACCATCAGCGTGGGCCAAGCACTCCCTTATTTTGATTTGAAAATATTCTATCCAGGGCAGTGGTTTCCAAACGTTTCCCTCCAGTGACTCCATCGAGATAATTTCCACCTGAAAGCCTTCTTTCTAGGACAAATTTTAACATTGAAAATGTTTTGAATGTGTATGTGTCAAATATTTGTTAAACAACTGCTGACAACACTATTTAGCACTTTTATCAATTTTGCATTCTTCTCCTTCATGTTTTACTTTGTCCTTTTATTAGGAAGAATTTCAAATAATACTGAAAAATAGAAAAGTACAAGTATACATAATATATACCTAGATTGAATAATTTTTAATATTTTCCAATATTTGCTTTATATATAATCCTTATATATACATATTAAATATATGTATTTAATATATTTATAAACCATTTAAAAGTTAAATTTTATACACCCCAAAGCTTCACCTCTAAATACTTGAGTGCTCCTTTCTAAAAATGACATTCTCTTACATGACTGTAATACCAATATCACACCTAACTAAACTAATAGTTCCACAGTCCATATTTAAATTTCCTCAGTTGTCCCCCACATAATTTGCATATCTGGTTTGTTCAAAACAGGATCCAGTCAAGAACATCCCTCTTTTTCTAGAATTGCCCCCTCCCCCTCTTCCTCCCAAATATACTGATTTGTTGACGGGGTTGGACCCACTTCTCTTGCATGTCCACAGTCTGGATTTGTCTGATGGTTTCCTTACAGTACTGTTCAGCTTGTTCCTCTGTTCTCTGATTTTCCTGCATCTGGAACTTAAAAGGAACCAAAGGCTTGATTCGATTACAATTAAATATGTTTGGCAAGAACACCTCATGGGTGATACGTTGCCCTTCACGTTGCTCGTAGCTTCAGAACCACACAACTGATGCCTTCAGGACAATGCGTTTCCAGTATCTTTGACACCTCCTGAGTTTCCCTTTCCAATAACCCCCATATCTTTCCTGTTATCCTAAATGCTGTGTAGACTACTTCCTGTGTTTTCTTTAGTTTTATCACATAAGTATGCATACCTCCAAATAATACATTTTTTAGCTTTAAGCTTGTATAAATGAAATCATAAATTTCACTCAACATTGATTCTGCAGTTTTTCCAATTGATATGTGAAGCTACAGGTCATTCATTTTCATGTCTGTGTCCTATTCTCTTGCATGACTATCCCACAATGTATTTATTCATCCTCCTCTTGATTGGAGAATGAAATGGCAACCCATTCCAGTATCCTTGCCTGGAAAATCTCATGGACAGAGGAGCCTGGTGGGCTGCAGTCCATGGGGTCACAAAGAGTCGGGCACGACTGAGTGACTAACACTTACTTACACTTAATATTGATTGACATTGGATTTTTTCCATGTTTGTTATTACAGATGGTACTGCAGTAAATACCTTCATGAATATTTGTGGTCTACTTGTCCAGGAATTTCTCTAGGGTGTATATCCAGGGATGTGATTGCAGGGGTGGATGGTGTCTGCAAGTACAACTTTGCCAGGTGCATCAGTCAAGGTACAGTTACAAAGAACACAAGAGCCCAGCTCATCAAATCAGAAAGGGATTTATTATAGGTTATTGATCATTTGCAGAGATGCTGGGAGGGTTGAGGGAACAGACTCTAGGCTAAGCTTCTAGGGATGACTCCCAAAGCCACACCAAAGGACTGGGCCACCAAAAAAGCTGCCACTTGCCCCTACATCGGGAAGTTATGTTTTGGACTGGAAAGCTGCCAGTGTAGTTCTGGCTGCAAAGCCACAGAGTGCTACGTACAATTAGGAAGCCACTTCAGCTAAATCAGGAAGCCGCTGTTAGACCTTCTGGCTCCAGAACCACGCTACCTCTGGCCTGAAACTGACTTTTATAACTGGGAAGCCACCATTATAATCCCTGCCAGCAAAACGAATGCCCCAAGCCCTGCCTCGCCCCCCACTTCATGGAGTTCAGGTCTCACTGCGGACACTGGACAGGCCAAGGCTTCGTCATGCCCAGGACCCTGGCTATGGGGGTGTCTTGGAACCATTGACTGTAGTTTTCTGTCCTTTGACATACAGAATGGCACCCTAGAAGGAGGCTAGAATGAATATAGAGCAAATTAGCTCAGAGTTAACGTCCAATTGCTTCCCAGTGGGGTGGAGCCAGTCTATACTCTTGCCAGCAAAGCAGGGGAATACTTGTGGTTCTACATTCTTGCCAATGTTGGGTTTTGTGGGGTGTTTGTTTTTGAAAAGCTACTTTGTTGTAATCTGAATTTGTGGTCCCATGATTAATAATAAGGTTGAGTGTGTCTTCATATATACGTATTCATATATATTGGCCATTCCTGTTTCCTTTTCACAGCTAGGCTTGTTTATGTCTGCTGTATATTTCCTGCTTTTTTTCTTTCTTATTCATTGGGATCCTTCACATATTCTGAATAATGATTCTTTGTGAGTCGTGTTTCACAAATATCGTCTCAGACTGAAGCTGATCTTTTCCCTTTTCAAATGGTGATTTTACTGAGCAGGAGCCCTTATTATTAATCAATTTTGTCAATTTTTTTCTTTATGATTTGTGCTTTTCTCACTTGTTTAAAAAGATCATTAAGATATTATTTATTATTATTTTTAAAAACCTTCAAAACTTTCCTTTTCTTATTTTACTTCCTGATCTGCCTGGAATTGATTTTTAAGTATTGTGTGAGACAGGAATCCATTTCATTTATGGGTAACCCTCTGTTCTGATCAATCATGTGTCTCTTTTAAGTGTGGGTCAGTTTCTGAGCTCTCTCTCTTTTTTTTTGTTGGTCTGTTTTTCATCCTTGTATTAGTAACACACCATCCTAATCACTGAAGCTTTATGATACGTCTTTAATCTGGTGGAACAGGCTCATCTTTTTACTTATTCTTGGCCCTTTTAGAATTCTGGATCACAAAGTTCCACAACATATCCTCTTGGGATTTTTACTGGAATTCATTGAATCTATACAACAATTTGGATAGAAATGAGATCTTGAAGCTATTCAATCTTCCTATCCATAGAAAAACTTTGTCATTCTGTTTATTTTGGTCTTATTTAATGTCTCCCACCAAAGTTTTATAACTTTCTCCAAAAAGGTCTCATATATCTTTTGTTAAGCTTATTCCTTGGTACCTTATTTTATTGTTGCTATTGCAAAAGATATTTTTACAAATTGCATTTCCTAACTTTTTTTTTTGGTTGCTGTGTAGAAATGCAGGTGACCCGTATGTTAATTTTATGTCTAGCAAACTTACTAAAGTCTTTTGTTAATTCTAAGAGTTTACAGATAACTGGAGGTTTTCATGAAGAACTTAATATTTGCATATAATGACAGTTTGGTTTCCTTCTGGTTTGAACCTGTATCATCCTCGCCTTAGTACACTGATCGGAATCCCAGTGCATCGCTGGGAACAGGTGGGCACAGTGTGTGTCCTTTTGCTATTCCTGATTTGAAAGTGCATGTGTTAATATTTCACAACCGAGAACAAGATTTGCATTATTAGTTTGAAGAGAGCTTTTGTCATATTAAGGACATTCCTTTCTCTTTCTAGTTTGTAAAGAAATTAAAAATTTTTTTTTCCTCATGAATACTCTTTTGAATTTTATCAAATGCTTATCCCATATCAGTTCAGGTCACAATGTAGTTTTTCTCCTACTAACAATAGAAATTACACTGATACATGTTTTCAGTTCAGTTCAGTCGCTCATTTGCGTCTGACTCTTTGCAACCCTATGAACCGCAGCATGCCAGGCCTTCCTGTCCATCACAACTCCTGGAGTTTACTCAAACTCATTTCCATTGAGTCGGTGATGCCATCCAACCATCTCATCCTCAGTCGTCCCCTTCTCCTCCTGCCTTCAATCTTTCCCAGCATCAGGGTCTTTTCCAGTGAGTCAGTTCTTTGCATCAGGTGGCCAAAGTATTGGAGTTTCAGCTTCAGTATCAGTCCTTCCAATGAACACCCAGGACTGATCTCCTTTAGAATGGACTGGTTGGATCTCCTTGCAGTCCAAGGGACTCTCAAGAGTCTTCTCCAACACCACAGTTCAAAAGCATCACTTCTTCAGCGCTCAGCTTTCTTGATGGTCCAACTCGCACATCCATACATGACTACTGGAAAAACCATAGCCTTGACTAGATGGACCTTTGTTGGCAAAGTAATGTCTCTGCTTTTTAATATGCTGTCTAGGTTGGTCATAGCTTTTCTTCCAAGGAGCAAGCATCTTTTAATTTCATGGCTGCAGTCAGCATCTGCATTGATTTTGGAGCCCCCAAAAATAAAGTCTGACACTGTTTCCACTGTTTCTCCTTCTATTTGCCATGAAGTGATGGGACCAGATGCCATGATCTTAGTTTTCTGAATGTTGAGCTTTAAGCCAACTTTTTCACTCTCCTCTTTCACTTTCATCAAGAGGCTCTTTAGTTCTTCTTCACTTTCTGCCATAAGGGTGGTGTCATCTGCATATCTGAGGTTATTGATATTTCTCCCGGGAATCTTGATTCCAGCTTATGCTTCATCCAGCCCAGTGTTTCTCATGATGTACTCTGCATGTAAGTTAACTCTGCATGTAAGTTAAATAAGCAGGGTGACAATATACAGCCTTGATGTACTCCTTTTCCTATTGGGAACCAGTCTGTTGTTCCATGTCCAATTCTAACTGTTGCTTCCTGACTTGCATACAGATTTCTCAAGAGGCAGGTCAGGTGGTCTGGTATTCCCATCTCTTTCAGAATTTTCCACAGTTTATTGTGATCCACACTGTCAAAGGCTTTGGCATAGTCAATAAAGCAGAAATAGATGTTTTTCTGGAACTCTCTTGCTTTTTCAATGATCCAGCGGATATTGGCAATTTGATCTCTGATTCCTCTGCCTTTTCTAAAACCAGCTTGAACATCTGGAAGTTCATGTATTGTTGAAGCCTGGCTTGGAGAATTTTGAGCATTACTTTGCTAGCGTGTGAAATGAGTGCAATTGTGCGGTAGTTTGATCATTCTTTGACATTGCTTTTCTTAGCAATTGGAATGACAACTGACCTTTTCCAGTCTGGTGGCCACTGCTGAGTTTTCCAAATTTACTGGAATGTTGAGTGTAGCACTTTCACAGCATCATCTTTTAGGATTTGAAATAGCTCAAGTGGAATTCCATCACCTCCACTAGCTTTGTTGGTAGTGATGCTTAAGGCCCACTTGACTTCACATTCCAGGATGTCTGGTTCTAGGTGAGTGATCACACCATCATGATTAGGGTTAATGCTGACCTAACTGTTCAGTCCCGGCATAAACCCAATTTGATCATGATTTATTTTCGTTTCTTTAAATTGCTGGATTCCATTCGCTAATATTTTGCTCAGGACTTTTGCATTCATGTTTGTGAATGAGATTGATCTTCAGTTCCTTCTCTAGTTCGGTCCTTGCCTGAGTAGGGGAAATGTTCCTTTTTTTCCTGTCTGCTAAAGAGTTTGCATAAGTTTGGATTGTTGGGTCTTTGATGCTGTTTTGTTGCTAACTGGTTTCCGACTGTTTGGTGACTCCACAGACTGTGGCCCACCGGGTTCCTCTGTCCGTGGGATTTCCCAGGCAAGAACGCTGGAATGGGTTGCCATTTCCTTCTCCAAAGGCTCTTTCCAATGCAGGGACTGAACCTGAGTCTCCTACTTGGCATGAGTTTGGATTGTTGGGTCTTTACAGATGCTAGGGCCAGTCAGCTTGGGGGAGGGCCCAGTGCTTGGACTCAGAGACATGCTGGAGCTCTCTTCTTACCACCTAGTAGCTGAGAGCTCTTGGGCTGGTAACTTGTGCCTCTGGGACTCAGTTATCCCATCAGTGAAACGGGAAGTTGCAGTACACACTCTCCTGCCTCACAGGGTCGTTGCGTTGCCGTGGGCATTGAACGAGATAGTTTCTGCCAAAGTGCAGTGTAAACCCTACAGGGAAGGTAATGTCTGCCAACGCTGGCTTTGGGGAAAACATCTCCCCATGGATTATTCCCTCTGTGATACTGTACAGAAATCAGAGGAAGGACGTGGAAATGCTCTCGGAGACTTCCGCTAAAGTCCTGGGTTGGGCAGAAGCACTGTCAGTGAGCTTCCAGGAGAGAAGGCTTGGCAGCTTCTGAGGCCAGATTTCTAACTTCTCCTTCACACCCTTCAGGAGGGCCCAGGTCACTGAATCACCAACCGTCAGGGCTGGACAGGGCTCGCGTCCAGTCACTGGGGAGCCGTAGCCAGGAAGGTATGAACTCAGGCCAGGGACTTGGAAGCTTCATTGTAAGCTTGACATTAACTTTGGCATGTGGGTTTTAATTTATAAATATAATACCTTCTCACAGGGACAGGAGAGATTTTAAACGACATGAGAGTTACACACACACACACATTTTTTCTTTTTCCTTTTTCTCCGGTCACCTCAGCCTGTTCTCCTCCTTAGAGATAACTTTTTAAACTTTCTCTTTTCCATCTTTCTGGTAATCCCTGCCACAATTCTACAGGACTGCTACTCCCTGATTTGTAACTTTTCAGACGGTATCTGTTGCCTCCCCTCCACAGTGATGAATTTATCTTTTTTTTACTCCTCTCCACTGCCTGCTGGTCACATTTTGTTTGTAGCTCTTCTCTTGGTTACTGCTATATTAGTGTTTAACACTATCATCAATAATAAATCAATAATATTTAATAATATGAGATATTCAAGTAACATTTTGGAATTTCTGGATCTTGACCTATCGATTTCAGAGTTTCCCTGGAGTTCTTGCCATGTAAGATGAGAAGACTGCTTCCTCCACATTTGCCTTCCTTCTCCCACCTCCAGCGGTCTCCTGACCCCCGCCATCCATACCATTATGCTCAGTGTCTTGGTTTGTAACATAAGATCCTATTCTATAACCATATATGTCCTCTATGCTTTCCCTGTAGTTTGGTTCTAAAAACTGAAAGCCAAGTGTTTATAATTTATCCAGAATTTATTATTAAGATAATATAAACATGATTGTTAAACTAGAGAAGCAGATGAAACATGTTAACCAACCCAGGTTCTTAAAGGAGGAACCTTTCAAAAGCTGGCCAGAAGAATGATTTCCAGTGAAAAGACCCAGCGTATTGTAACTACTTACCTTGATCACTACCTTACACATCCATCTTATAAATAAAATTATCCAGCTTTTAAATTATATAATTTCTTGCAGGGAACCACTTTTCTTTATGAATACATTTTTTAAAGAACTTGCTGAATTTTTCTAGTTTTTCTAGGCTCTAATTTGGACCTGCTGCTTTCCAGGCCTCCTGGATAGCTATCATCCTGGGGTTTCTTTTTATTCTCTTCCCGGTTAAGTTTCCTGCAGGCCTTGTCTGTTACTTTTTGTAGTTCTTTCTTGTTTGACTGTGGTACGTGCTTGAATAATACTTTCAGAGAAGGTCACTATGTGATAAGTAACTGAGTCCTCGCACATGCATTAACATCTAGATTTTATTATGATCTGTGACTGAAAACTCAGGAAGATATAACCTTTTATGTTTAAGAAAAATTTTCTTCCAAATTTAAGGACAATACTCATTGTCTAATGGCATTAAATGTTGCTGATAAGAACTCTGATGCCAATATGACTCTGGTTCCTCTGAGGCAACTTATTCTTTCTTTCCGTAAACCCTTTATCTGTCATTCTACAATTTCAGGACGATTGCCCCAGGGCCGTGTGTGTGTGTGTGTGTGTGTGGTTGTGGTTTTCCTTCTCATGACCTGGTGATGTCTGCAAAACGCTATCTTTCTTTTGCTCTGGAAAATTTTAATAATTTCCTGTCTTGTATGTTTTCTGTTCTTTCCCTTGAACATCTATTAAGTGATGTCAGACTTCCTGAATTTATCCCCTTAAGTCTCTTAACCTTTTGAATGTATTTTTTGTAAATCTCTGCATTTTTAATTTATAATCTGAGATATCAATGTTTTTCTTCTAGGCCTTCCATCGAATATTTTATGTTGTCAATTATATGTTTAAAATTCAAGGCTTTTCTCTGATTTTTGGGGTGAACGTACCACGCTGTTTCTTCCTCCTCTTTCTACGTGCTGCTCTTCTCTGAGATGCCGATTAGAAACTTTTGAAGGTCTCTTCTCTTGTTGCCAATACTACCCGCTTCCTCTAGGATATCTTGTTTTTGTTCATCTTATTCTATCTCTCTTGGGTGGTTAATTTTTCCCCTCTAATTATCACTTAGTTGTTCAAAATGATATTTACTTAGTTCTTTCTCTGAGCCAGACATTGAGCAAGAGAGGCTAGGTGCTTACCCCCATGGAGCTTGCACAGTAGGGAAGCGGTCGAAATTATCAAGCAAATCAATAGATAAACAGGAATGTCAGTTTGTGTACGTGTCATGAAGGAAGCAGAGCAGGGTGACGTGAGAGTCAGTCACGAGCCAGAGGCCCTCTGTAGCCAGTGGCTGGGAAGGCTTCTTTTAGAGTGGGACAGAGATCTGATACCAGCAGTGTGACAACGTGGGAGGGCGTCAGAGGGGAAGGCTCAGATCACAGAGCAACCAGGTGTAGGAGGTTTGGCTTTGCTTTAACTGTAGTGCAAAACCATCGTGGAGGGGTCATGCCCTGGTTTATGTGTTTAATGGTCAGCGCTCCCTGCTGAGTGGAGCATGACCAGAGATAAGCAAGGATGGCCCTTGGGAGCCGCGAGGAGCCTCCTCTTGCAGTGTCTGAGCTAAGAGCAGGATTGGGGTGGGGGTGACAGCAGTGTGACATGAGGCACGGTCACCAGGAGAATGCGTGTCTTGAAGGCAAGACAGAATGTGCTGCCAGGAGAGAGTGGTCCATCGTGCTAACTGTGGTGGAGAGGTCACAGAAGGTTCGGACACAGCAGTTAGCATTGCACTTGACAGGCGACGGTCAGCGGTGGCTTCATCAGGTCCATAGGCAGCTTGAAAAGCCCTTTAATGTTTGTCGCCAACGCAAAAGCCTTTTCAGAACTGTCCATGTATCTTCTAAAGCCCTTTCTTCTCCACACATTTCTTTACTGTTCTTTTAATTGCCCCCGTGAGGAACAAATGGTTGAAAAAAATGTCCCTTGTCTCCTTGTAATTCCTGCTTGCATGCTAAGTTGCTTCAGCTGTGTCTGACTCTTTGTGACCCTATGGACTATAGCCCATCAGGCTCCTCTGTCCATGGGATTCTCCAGGCACGAATACTGGAGTGAATTGCCACGCCCTCCTCCAGGGGATTTTCCCAACCCAGGGGTCAAACCCCCATCTCTTGTGTCTCCTGCATTGGCAGGTGCGTTCTTTATCACTAGCGCCACCTGGGAAGCCCGTAATTCCAGCTTATCTGTGACCAAAAAGGGCTCTTGAATTCCATTTTGTTAATAGGGTGGGTATGTGCAGGGGCTGAGGCTTTTTTGGGCCTTCTGGTGTTGAAGCCAGGGAAGGGCAGGGTAGGGCAGGTACTAGGCAATTATCCGGAAATGGACGAAGTTATTGAAGCCGTGAGATGCTGTTTGGATGCACTGAATATCTGAAACCAAGGAACTAAAGCACAAATCTGTAAATTGTCCTTTAAAACTCTGAAACACAAAGTGTGAGTTTATTTCTTAAGTTACCCTACACACATAGATGCTTTTCTCAAAGTCCAAACTTTCAAAGGTGGAGATCAGAGCCAGCCGCTGAACGAATGTGGAGAACTCGCAAATTTAACTACGAGGTGATTCTGCTGTAAAGGTATTGTCCCATTTTATCCCGTAAACACCCCGGGCTGTTGGCTGTTTTCATTCCTGTTTACAGATGAGGAAGCTGAGGGCTGGCCACAATCACACAAGCTAGTGACAAATATACTTGGTAGTTGAACCCATAAGTGATTCCAAAGTCTCCAACAGCCTTGCAACCAAACCTGTCTTCAGCCCGATCTTTTCCTCCACTTTTAAAGGAACCCGGCACTGCTCCTGAGCCTTTTGCACGTCTGTGCTGTGAATCCTGACTTCCCCCCTGTGGCTCAGGTTTTCTAAATCAGTGTCTCCTCCTCCTTCACCTTCTAGCTTCCAAAACTGCCTCTGCCCAGTCCCTCTGTCCTCCTGGGTCTATGCCTTGAAGATCACTTTACCGTTACTTTGGTTTAGGGAGGAAATGGAAGTAAATATTAATGTTTAGTCTGTCATCCTTAAGTGAAAGTTGCCACTTAGAATTTTATTTTTTGTTTGTTTATGGCTGCCCTGGGTCCTCTTGGCTGCGCCCAGGCGTCTCTAATCGCAGTGAGTGGGGGCTACTCTCCATTGCGGAGCTGAGGCCTCTCTGCGGTGGCTTCTCTCGCTATGGTGCGCGGGCTCCAGGGTGCGCGGGCTCCAGTAGCTGCAGAAAGTGGTCTGGGTAGTTGCAGTTGTCGGGCTCTAGAGCCGGGGCTCAGTAGTTGCGGCATCCGGGCTTACTTGCCCCTGGGCGCGTTCGAATCCTCCCAGCCCAGGGATTGCACCGGTGTCCCCTGCACTGGCAGGCGGATTCTTACCCACTGCACCATCAGGGAAGTTTCGTCATTTATTTATTTATTTTTATCTCGAATTAAGAGATGTAAGTTCAATTCAGAACACTTAGAAAATAATGAAAAGGACAAAGGGGAACCCCCCCACCTTCCCAGATCTCATCATCAGAGGTAACCACAGTTAACACCTTCGCATGTGACTCTAAATAACTTCTTTGCAATAAAATTCTCAGTTTTGAAAATGATGGATAAACTAGCATTCACATTCTAAAGACTTTTGACATATATTGCTGGGGTGACCATAGAAAAGTTATTGCCATACACAATCAACCAGCACTTATTTTTTAAATGTTGCCATCAACAAGGGTTAGTATTCTTTTTTAAACTTTTACAGTCTTGTAGGGAAAAAAGTAGTCATGTACGGATGTGAGAGTTGGACTATAAAGAAAGCTGAACGCCGAAAAATTGATGCTTTTGAACTGTGGTGTTGGAGAAGACTCTTGAGAGTCCCTTGGACTGCAAGGAGATCCAACCAGTCCATCCTAAAGGAGATCAGTCCTGGGTGTTCATTGGAAGGACTGATGTTGAAGCTGAAACTCCAATACTTTGGCCACCTGATGCGAAGAGCTGACTCATTTGAAAAGACCCTGATGCTGGGAAAGATTGAAGGTGAGAGGAGAAGGAGTTGGCAGAGGATGAGATGGTTGGATGACATCACTGACTCAATGGAGATGAGTTTGAGTGAACTCCAGGAGTTGGTGTTGGACAGGGAGGCCTGGCGTGCTGCAGTCCATAGGGTTGCAAAGAGTCGGACACGACTGAGCGACTGAACGGAACTGAACCGAGGGGAAAAAAAAGTGTCTCCTTTTAATTTGCGTTTGTTAAATCCTTCCCTGGTGGCTCAGACAGTGAGGAATCCGCCTGCAATACAGGAGAGCTGGGTTTGATCCCTGGGTGGGGAAGATCCCCTGGAGGAGGAACTAGCAACCCTTCCCTGGAGAATTCCATGGACAGAGGAGCCCGGCAGGCTACAGTTCATGAGGTCACAAAGTGTCGGACAGGAATGAGCAACCAACACACAAATCCTGATGACTGTAAGTCCTATACTACACATAATCCTATAAAATATGGTGTGAGTTGTCAATTTGTATTTCTTCTTTTCTGAATTACATTTCTCATTTTTTCTATTTCCAATTAATGTTTTAATTTTATTGATTCATAAGAATATATTAAGGCTATGACACAGTACTTCAAAACAATTTTCCTGCTACCTTTCAATTTCTAAAAATCTTTTTCACATTGTGCAGTTAGGCAATTGGTTCTTTCTTGTATATCTTTGTCTTTGTTATTCTGTTCTTACCCCAAGGCTGTGCTTATTAACTACATGGTCTTTTAGTTCTTATATGGTTTCATAAGGCATGGAATAATGCAATGCTCTAACTTTAGTCTTTGTCTTATTTACCGTTTATTTCAACAATATTATTTTAAATATATTTCCACATTGACTTGAGGCATCACTTTTATTTGGATGTTTCAGGGCAAAGACCGTGAACTGCTCGGTATACCGTGCTGCCCCTCAGAACAGGTGAGTTCCTATTTCTTTCTGAGTCTCTACGTCTTCATCTGTCAGAGATGTCAGCGGATGGCATTATTCTTGCTCCTGCTATTTTGCAGCCCAATATGCTCTTATTCATGAATTCCATAGCCTTGTATGAGTCCTCTGTGGTGCCAGGGTTTGTGCTAAACACTGGGAATTCAAAAGAAACTGGAGCAAGGCAGTCATGTCAGTAAACTGGAGACAGATCCAGCAGGGGTCATTGCGCCTGGACGGGTCTCAGCTACACAGGAAAGCAGGGATGACGGAGTCCACGGGACGCTGAGCGATATGGTCATGATGATTGTCTCCGAGGGTGGGATCTTACTTGGATTTTTGTCCCTTCTTTATTCATGGCTGTAGTATCGCTTGTATGTTTTGCAAGCACGCACAATATTTGTTTTTAAATAAATCATTATTGTGTTTTAAAAAAATGGACCTCTGTTTCACAGAGTTGGCTTAATTGCAATCCTTGGTTGGAACACTCTCTTGGGGACCCCTGTTACCTTTACAAAAAGAAAACAAGGAGAAGAAGCCTGCCGGGGTTAGCGCGGCCCCAAGGGAGGGAGGCTTCTTCGGGAATGTGGCGGGAGGGTGTTCTGGGGGTGGACACGCAGCGGGGGTGTGAGGGGACAAGGTACAGCAGCCCGGAACAATGTGGCCTTCAGGGACTTGTGAGTAATTCAGCTTGTCAGAGGCTGGGTCGTAAACGGGAGTGACCGCGAGTTATCTGCCGTGTGTAGAGAACATTGGAAATGAATAATTTTAAGGCTGTGAGAGTTTCCATGTGTAAGGCTCTCATATATCCAATTAAACCAGTCCTCTGGGGCATCTTCTCACAAATGGAGGATTAGATATTCTTCCTACTAAAAAGTGTAACTTTTTAATATATCTCCAGTACTATATTAGTAACCAGAGAAATACTCTCTAAGCTAAAGAACATACCTAGGTGAAATAAACAATATAAATAAAAGCATACAGGGAATTCCCCAGCGGTCCAGTGGTTGGGACTGTTTTCAGCGCCAAGGGTCTGCAGGGCTTCAGTCCCTCATTGGGAACTAAGATTCTCACAAGCTGTGCAGTGTGGCTATGTATATATGTGTGTGTATATATATATAATACATTTAAATAAGTGTGCATATACCCAAATTATTAACAAAATGGTATCTTTGCCAAGACGACCTTTCTGTCAACACCCATCCTTCCCCGGGGCACGCTGACATGCCCTGGTCTCCTCTTTGCTCTCCGCGCTGGTCTGACGATCATTTCACGTCTCTGCTCTCCTTCCCGGTAAAACGCCACCTCACTGTCCGCTCCACCTGTCTACCTCCCCTCTCCCCCACCCCTCTCCTCCAGCTCCCAGCCCCTCTGGACCACCGAAACTGTCCTCATCAAGGTCGCTGAAGACCTCTGACCTGCCGAGCCGGTGGTCTGCGCTGTCCTCCTTGCACTGCGCCTTTCAGCAGCGTTTGGAAGGCTGGCCACGCCCTCCTGTTGGCAACATTTCTCTGAGCTTCCACCCCGTCCCTTTCTGCTGGCCTTCCTGCCACGTGACAGGCTGCTTCTGCTCAGTGTGTGTGTGACCTCTAGGTGCTAGAATATTCTAGGACTCAGCTCTGGGGGCCCTCTCTTTTCCTTGTTTCCTCCCCAATGGGCTCACCTGCAGGCTTGACTCCCTCTACCACCGACACGTTGAAGACCCCAATAGCTTGACTTCCCCCCGGAGCTTAGATTCCTGACCCTACCTGCCCGCTTGGCACCTGCTGCTGCTGCTGCTGCTCAGTCGCTTTAGTCGTGTCTGACTTTGCGACCCCATAGACGGCAGCCCACCAGGCTCCTCTGTCCACAGGATTCTCTAGGCAAGAATACTGGGGTGGGTTGCCATTTCCTTCTCCAACTTAGCACCTACGCAGAGGTGTTTTTTAAGCATCTCAGACTCAGGTGGCCAGAATGAACTCTTGCTTTTCTACCCTTTCACAGTGGCTTCTCCTGGGTTTTCTCTGTCTTACTAAGTGAATGGCACCTCCATCTTACTCTCTGGGACCTCAAGCATAGGAATCTGCTTTTTTGGCTGTGCCATGGGGCTTACAGGATCTTCATTCACTGACCAACGATGGAACCCACACCCCAGAAGTGGAAGCTCAGAGTCCTGGCCACTGGACCGCAAGGGAGGTCCCACAGGAATCATTCTTTTTTTTTTATAAACAAATGATCATGTACTATTTATTAAGTATCTTTACAAAGCATGTTATTATAATCATGTGCTAAAACATCAGACTGTACATGTGAAATATCCACAGTTCATTGCATTTATTTTTTTTTCAAGTGTATTTATCAAATTGAAGCAGTGAAAAATGCACCTAACAAAATAAATGAAAATTAGGGCAAAGTGGATTATTCTCCTTATGATCTTAAGAACTTTTTACTTCTAGCCATACCCTTTTTCAAGATTTTGGTAATCATCGTCTCTAAGGAACCCATTACGCACATAATTCTACTCACACACACACACACATAACTTTGAAACAAATGTTTCCCACAGGAATCATTCTTGATGCATCTCTTTCTTCGGCTTTTTTCATTCAGCCACCTAATCTTGGCAGATTTATTTCGGAAATATATTCCAAGCCTGACCACTTCCTCCATCAGTAAGGCTCAGAGCCTGGTCAAAGCCACCGTCTTCCTAGCTGGTCTGCTCCACCCCACTCCTGACCGGTCCTCCCCTTCCCCAACGTATCTCTGCGCTGGACCCAGAGATCATTTTGAAATGAGTCAGAGCATCCAAGCGTCCTCCCGGCTGGGGTGACAGAGTGCATGCAGTCTCCCGAAGTCCCGCAGAGCCCGGCTCCTGGCCCCGCCCTTCTCCCTGTCCTCGTGTCGAACACTCTGCCGTTGGTCTCTGCCTCTCGAGCCCACAAGACTTGCACCTCCGTTGGACCTTGGAGTTTGCTGTTCCCCCTGCCTGAAATGCTTTCCCCCAAGATCTGTGCATGGCTGACTCCTCATCCGTCATTCAGGTCTCCGTTTAATTACCACCACCTCGACGAAGCCCCCCTAGGGTCACCTAGACCCACCCTATGGCACAGCATTTCAAAAAATTGTCAGAATGGAGCTCATGCCCATTCTGATATTTCATTTTCTCTTGATTTTTGCTTTCCCAACCAGAATGAAAGCTCTGAGAGCGCAAGGCCCTGTGGGACTTGTTGACGGGAGTGTCTGACACCTAGAACCTTGCCTGGCGCTCAGTAAGGGTTTGTTGACTGAGGACGTGTTATCTTGTCACGTGTGGTGGAGATAACCTTGGCCTCATTTCGTAGGCTGGAGAACGACCCCAAAGAGGCTACTTAGATAGTCCCAAGTGAAATGACTGTTAAGAGCATCAGTGCTGGCATCCGATTCCGGAGCCTTGAGTTTAATCCCCAATGATAGTACCTCCAGGATTTATCCCTCTGGAACCAAGAATTCATTTGATAAAAACGGGCAGGGTTCCTAAAATATCTGTAAGCAGATGAGTTAACTTTTCATACGTGGGGAAGCAAACACAGTCTGGAAATGAGGTTTACTAAAGTGTCAAGAACTATTTTTATCAGATGAGCTGGTCAAGTTTATACAAAAGCCTTTCTTTGTTTAAGCCTATAATTAACACACAGTATGATTTCTATCAGAACTCATGGCTTGAACGCAGACCTGGTTCCTGAGGGCACAGAACCGCAGGAAGCCGGCCCCGGGTTCTGTCGCGCATGGCCTCTGCTGGTGGCAGGAAAGTCCCTGCCTCCCGGGTGTCTGCCCCTGGCGTCTGCTCTGTGGCTTGTGCACAAGTGCTTCTGCAGACGCAGCGCTCGCAGTGTCTCAGAGTGGGGCAGTTACGCGTCTGCTCATCTGAATAACCGAGCACGTCCCTTCCCCTCACCCTGCAGAACCCACGTCCTTCAGGGACGCATCCTAAGTGTTCCCTAGGATTCCTGATGGCAGTCCATGTGGAGTCAAGGGATCTGCAGTGGATTCTGGCTCTTCAGGAAAAGTCAGCCCCTGGACTCTTGGCCGGACGTGGAGAGTGTGGATGGAGAGAGCCCATCTTTTCTGATGTGAAGGGGATCTCCTGGAGGAGGACGTGGTGTCAGGACCACACCTTTCTGAGGCCTACCTACGGTTCCGGGACACCTGCTCAGCAACTCTGAAAGTGTCCCCCTGGCCCTTGGCTCCGCTTAGAGGGTGATGGGTGGGCAGAGGTCAGGAGGAAGGGACAAGGCGGCCAAGAAGTTCAAGGCAAAACCCTTTGTTTCTGCTTTGATTCTCTAGGAAGTCAATACTCCTCTGAATATCAGCCACCAGCTGGAAAAAGATATTTTTGAAACAACTGGGGAAATTTAACATGGACTGTATGTTAGAGGTTGTTACTTTTGTTGAATGGGGCAATGGCTATATTTTAAAAGTCCTATCTGTTAGAAATGCACACTGAAGTACTTACAGGCGAGATGGCGCAGTGGCTGAGATATGTTTTAAGCTCCAGAAGAAAGGGTGTTTGTGGAGGAGGGTAGATAAAACTAGTGAGGGAGACAGCTGATGGTTGAAACTGTGTACAAGGGAATTCTCTCTCCAGCTCTTATAAGCTTAAAATTTCCTCAACACAATGGTTTTTAAAATCCATCGTTATCCATGCGTTTGGTCAAGTTTATAAATTACTTATTTTGCTTGTCCTGAAGAACGTAGGGCTGCAGTGGGTCATTAGGGGTTTATCCAGAGGACGTGTCAACCAAGAACCAAGGCCACAACCCCTAGGCGCCAGCCTGGCTGAGTGAGAGGTCACGTCACCTCGCTGGGTCATCTGTGACCAGGGGTCTGTCTCCTCATCCTCTGACCTCGTGAGGCTGTCTGAGGAGCACAGGAAAGCCCCTGGGAAGTGGACAAGGACACTAGAGGGAGCTCCCTGGTGGCCCAGTGGTTGAGACCTCACCTCCCAGTGCAGAGACTGCAGGTTCAACCCCTGGTCAGGGAGCCGAGGCTCCACTTGCCTCACCACAAGGGAACAAGACAGAAAACAGAAGCAGCAACATCACAGATTCAGGAAAGACTGACAAATGGTCCGCACCAAACAGTCCTCGAGAACAGATACTGTAGAAGAGCAAAGCACAGCTGAGTCAAGGAGTGCTCCCTCCCCCTCCTCCTCCCTTTGGGAGATTCGGGGATTCTCGTCCTCGGCTCTGCCTTCCCGCTCCTTTCTTTCTTGCAAATTCTCCACTTTGCAAATCTCGAAGTAAGACAGAAAACCCACACTGCGCTTTCCCCTTGGAATCTACGACAAGTCCTGGAGGCCGAGACTCGCCGACCCTGAGTGCCCCTGCCCAGGGTTTCTGCGGGATGTTCCTGAGCTTCGCAGGTTACAAGGAGGCTGGTGTCCTTTGGGTCTTGGCAGATGTCCCCCTGTGAGGGGTACCTTGTCCCGACATCTAGGTTACAGGGGTGGAGCGAGAAGATAGAGGAACTGCAGTATTTGAGGGTCCTGATGGCTTTGTATCACCTTGAATGAACACGAATGGGTTTCGCAGTTTTAAAAAGGTGCCTGGGAGAATTGGGTTATATTATTCACCACAGGGGAAAAAGTCCTCTGTGCTAATCTGAGACCATTAAAGTGCAATCTGGGCACTGAGCTTCCAATGTGCCACCAAGGAAAGCGAGCTTGGAGACCCTGGGCGCTCCCCTCTCACCCCCTGGCTTTGTGCCCGTCTAGCTGAGGGGCCGCACTCCCAGGACGTGCTCCCCACCGCGCCTGTGACCCGGCGGCTCGGCTGGACCAGGAAGCTAAGCAGGAGGCCTGGGCCGAGAGGGTGTCGTGTTCTCTGGCGCAGGCTGAAGTTACAAAATCAACTTGGCAGGAAGAGACTGAGGGGTGAAGAATTAGTCCAGAAAAGAGAAAACCACCTTGTGGAGGCAGGGAAGGTGAGAACAGGAAATCCCAGGTAGATCTCTCCGCGCCCTGAATGCCCTGAATGCGCCTCGGTCACCTTGCTCCTCCCCTGGACGGGGCTTCCTGCAGCCGCGGAAGGATCTCGCTCCCTCTTGCACCCGCCTGATTTCTCCACCCTCAGAAACTCCCTCCGCCCACGTGTTGTTTTAGTAAATCTACTACCCTTCCAACGGGTGCTCCTTCTCACGCTCTGCCATTCATTGTGTGCGTGCTCAGTCGTGTCTGACTCTTTGTGACCCCCTGGACTGTAGCCCCCCAGGCTCCCCTGTCCATGGGATTCTCCAGGCACGAACACTGGAGTGGGTTGCCAGGCCCTCCTCCAAGGGATCTTCCCCACCAAAGGAAATGAACCCGGGTCTCCTGCATTGCAGGAAGATTCTTTACTGCTGAACCTCATAGGGAAGCTGACGTTAGTCATTCACTTAGAAATACATTTTAGGAGAAGACGGTGGGGAAAATCGGATCGCTCCGAGGCCGCTTGTCCTCCCCGAGCCGTGGCCAGCGTCCCCAGGTGGTCGGCGGGCGGCCGCATCATCACAGAGTTAAGTTCTCATCATGAGAGAAACAGCAGCAGGAGCAGAAGGCTGAACGAGCAGGGCTCCCGGTGGCCCGGGTGCGGTCGCCTGCATGGGCCCTTGGGAGTGGGTGGTCTGGCTTCCACGTCGAAGTGCTCCCAGTCCCTTTGTGAACAGAGGCCTCTCACCGAGAGCCTGCCACACCTGCCTGACCGCCTCAGGCTGAAAGCCTGGCAGCTCCTCAGTGACGCGTGTCACCCCTTTCCTGGAGTGTGGGTTCTCATGCAGGCTCGCTACAGACTGGCTTGTGACATGGGCAAGTTCCTGGGTCTCCTCGGGCCTCAGTTTCCACGTCTGTTAAATGGAATAGTAATAGGTCCCATTACTACAGCAGGACTTCATGCATGAATACATATAAAGCTGCCTCACCCTGAATGTTGGGTATTATTGATATTGTTTCTAGAGGAAATGGGGTGGCCTTCCAGGTCAGGGAAGAGAAGGGAGGTGTCAGTGGGCAGGGGAGGCACAGTGTGACTTTCCCTGCAGCAGAGGGAAGTGAGACTTTCAAGCTCTTCACGACTTGCTGGCCCTGACGCCCTGGTCTCAGACAGCTGCAGTCAGAGGGGCAGCTGTGCCTGGGGAGTGGTGAGCGCAGAGGGGCCGAGATGGGGATGGGATTCTGTCCTGGGCAGGCGGCCGCTCGGCTGGTGTGCTGGACGCCTTGATCTGGAGCTCAGGAGGGAAGCTGGGCCTGATGAGGTTGCTCAGGGGTCATGGGCAAGAAGGGAAAGACCAGCTGGGGAGTGAGACCCTCATGCATCCAGATGAGAGAAGCCGGAAGCGACTGGCTGACTCATGTTGAGGGCCTGGTGCAGAAAGAAGAGCGGATGGAGGGAGAAAGAGGGTCTAGAGGTGGGAAGGGCAGGGGGCAGAGGGAGCAGAGGATGGGAAGGGGGGCAGTCAGCAGCGGTGAAGCACTGAGGGTCAGCGGTGTCGGATGCTAATAAAGAGAGAAGGCGGCCTCGCGGTGAGACCTGTGCAAGGCCCACTCCCGTAGACAGGGCAGCACAGCCGAACAGGAGGAAGCCAGTTGACGACGTCCCCTTCCTCTGTCAGTCACCCCCTCACCAGCCTTTCAGCAGCTCCCGAGCCAGGCGTCTGCCGTGGTTTCCTTTCGGGTCCACAGCAGCATCCACGCCGCCGCCTTCCTAAAGCCCAGCTCTCGGGTCTGAGGGGGAGCACACACCCCCAGGCCCACCTCTCAGCTGGAGAGATGCTGGCTTCAGAGCCCACAGAGCCGGACCCGGGGGCCAGTGCCGCGTGTGGGAGCCTCTCACCCAGCCCTGGGGACAGAGGCAGGGCGGGTGGGGTGTCATGATCCGCGTCACGGTCAGGGGAGGTGGCAGAGGTCCGGCCATCTCCACAGTGTGGCTCCAAGTTGCCATGGACGCTGCCGTCCAAACAGGCAGAGCCTGTGGAAGAGCCTGGATGGAGGCCCAGCCACGGCCTGAAGAGGTGGGACTCGGGCCAGGCCCGGACCCTGAACGTTACATCATTCTTCCATGTTCTGTTGGCAGAACTGGATCACGTGGCGGGACGTGGCTCTGAGGGAGGCTCTGGGGGGTGGTCCAGCAGGGTCATGGAGGAACGGAGAAGCTTTCCAGGCTCTGGTGGTCCCAGCATCAAAGACCTCGCAGCGTGAGACCGATCTTTTCTGGTCCTGTCTCCTTGCTGGTTGATGCCGAGGCCCGGGGGAGCGTCGCCTACCCTTCCTAGGTGCAGCAGGCACAGTCCCACCCCCTCAAGCGGGAATACGCCTCTCCCAGCCCGTACCTACTTCCTGGAATCCCACTCACACTCTAAGCCACAGGGAAAGGTTGCCTCTTCCACGGAGTCCTCCTGAGTTGCAATTGTTCTTTCCCTCCTTCTGTTATTTGTTTGCCTCAGACCCCGTCACTCTTTATCTCTGCTTGTATGAAAGTCGTCACAGCTCCATAATCTCCTCTGTGGGCTGCAAACACATGGGGGCAGGGTGAATGCACAGTTACCTTTGCTCACCCCACACCTGCAGAAAGGGTGGGTTCTACCATCCCAAATCAGGAGGTGTGTCCTGAGAAGTCTCAGTGCAGCTGCCTGGATGGAGTGGCTGATCTGTGAGAGGGTGGCACTCTTCAGCATGCCCTGGAGACGTGAGAGAGACTCAGCGAACCCTGCTGGCCTGGGAGGCAACAGAAACACTGTGACCGCATCGTCACATGTGAAGCAAGACAGGAACTTGGAGGGACTTTCCATGGCAGTGGTGCTGGCTGGTGACACTTCCTGGGGCCCCGGTGGACCCAACCTGCTCACCAGCCTTCCCAGACTCAGCCACATGGCGGGGCCTAGACAGCTTGCTGAAAAAGTATAAAAACTCAGTAAAGCAGAGATGTGGTGTTCTAGGATTGGCCTCTTGTGCTAGCATGTGACCATTTGAACTTGCTTTAAAAGGCACTCCCGGGTTCCGAGATGAATTTAAGATGAATGGTTTTATCTGGCGTCTGCCGTGGTTCATTCAGCAACTGGGAGCTTGTTTAGAGCTCCGTGGCTGAGGCCTGGGGCCGGCCTGTGAATTATTTTGTCAGCAGGTCAACCAGGGATAGTGTTTCCAGTCTGATTGCTGGTCTGTGACCCTCAACTTTGAATGTGAATGCAAGGAAGACAATATTTTAACAGCAAAAATGTTCGCATCTATCTGTTCCATTCATGGCTGAGATTTCATTCGCACTAATCTGAGTTGAGGCAAAAAGGAGGAAGTGACAAGTAAGAGCTGGTGCCAGGGAGTCTGCTGGGCTGCTCCCAGCTTGCTGTCACAGGGTGGCGTGCCCTGGGTGGGCTGCCTGTCTGTGGGACAGGAGACTCCTGCCCGGGCAGCCAGATGAGTGGGCAGCAAGGGTGGGTGGGTCAGTGTGGAGCCAGCCATCACCTGCTCGCTACCCCAGCCCCCCCGAGCGCTCCAGAACCCGTGACCTTGGCCTTGGCCCAGCAAGACTTCCGTGGGGATTCGTCAAAGAACCCTCCGTCCAGCCCCACCTCCCAGTTTACCCTTTTCCTGAATTTTTGTCCAAATGGCAGATGTTCCCAGGACACACCCCACGTGCCTTTGCTGGTTCTGTTTCTTCTTTCTGGAGCCTGCCTGACCCACTTGGAATCCAAAGCATCCTCGAATCCATCTCCAAGGGCACTCCTTGCATGCTTCTCTTGATGGCCTCCACCGGTTAGGAACTCGGAGTTCAGGGTTCACCTTCTGTAGCTGCTGTTGCTGCTACTTCTGGTTCTTTCACGTCCTTGGGCTTTCTCGGCGCTGGGCACTGGCTCTGCCGTAGGCTGCCCGGTTCACTGTGGAGCTTCCGCCACTTCGGCTGTCGGCTGTTGGGTGGGGAGCTGGCAGGAGCACCGCGTGGGTACACGGGACAAGCAGGTGCTCAGGTTCGGGCCGTGCAGATGCCCACGGCCGGGAGCTCGTGATGGACTGAATCGGAGGAGGATCTCACTTGGTACAAATGGGGGAGGAGACAGGAGAGCACCAGCTGCGAAGCTCAGAGCCCAGACCCCGGAGAAGAGACTGATGGAGCAGGGCGACCGCCGGCCCGCCTCTGAGACCTGGGGGCCGCCGGGGCGGGGCGGGGAGCCTGAAGCTCGGGCAGAAGCCCCCGAGGGGTCCAGATGAGGTCTGAGGATTCAGCTTCCTTGAAAGAACTTTCTGGTGGGGAGCGCTGTCTGCAGACGAACTAGGCTGCTCGAAGGGGCGGTGGACTGCCCATCGCAATGGTGTTCGGTGGAGGCCTGGCCGGAGCTCGGGAGGTAGACCGACCTTCGAGGGCCCCGGTGAACCCAGGATGGCGCCTGGCTTGTCCCAGGGGCTGCGGAGGCCCTGCGTGTGAGCTGGATAAACATGAATATTGTGATGTGGGTGTTACCTTTCCTTGTGGAAATCGCGGCCCCTCCTCTTTAAGGAGCAGGCGTCAGATGTGGGGTGGGGAGAGGGGATCCCCCTGCAGGAGGTGGAGGTGCTCCGGGCAGGGAGGACTGGCCGGGAGGGGCTGGGAGCCGCCCCCCCCCCCACCCCCTAGAAGGCGCCTCTTGGTCTGCGTCCCGTGCCCACCCAGCAAGGCCGCTGGACCAGCTCTCATGGGAGGAAAGATGGGACCGCCGGGGTGGTGGCAGGGGGAGGGCTGTGGGGCGACGTGTCCCATATGGGAGTTTTTCTAGGATGGAGTGGGGGTCAGTTTAGGGTGGCTGCTGTAGGTTAAAAAAATAAAACATGGCCACCAAGAGGAGGTTGCCAGGAGCTTAATCTGAGAGCCTGTTCCTAGGAAGGGCTATTTATAAAGTCGGCACAGTGTCCAGCTCAGCTCAGCGGGGGCTCCCTCCCTCCCAGGATTCTGCCCAGGGTCTGGGGCGCAGGGTGCCTGCCTATGCCACATGGGCTGGGCTCCCCCCAGAGACAGCCAGTCCCACAGGCTGACCCTCAAATACCCAGGTAGCCGGTGGCTGTGGTTTATTTTGTGTTAGGAGGGTTGGGTTGCTGAAGATGTTATTTTGAGCAGATAAAGGTTCACAGAGTTGAAAGAGACTCATGGAGTAAAGCTCTTTTATTGTCAATGGAAGCGTAGCTACGGAGGTTAACTGAGGCTACTTGTAAAAGCAAACCTGAGACCAGGGGTCGATGAAAACAAACTGCAAAGAGGGAACAAAAGTGAGGGAGAATGCCGATTTATGGGAAGAAGACAGGTCCTCTCTGAAGGGTGCTTCCCGCAGACTCTGAGCCGGGAGGCGCCGCAGAGGGGGTGCAGCCCTGGACAGAAAATCTGGGCTTCGGCCCAGCTCTGCACTCACCAGCTGTGTGACCTTGGGCCAGTCACTTCACCTCTCTGAACCTCGCTTTCTCCCATCTGTAAGTTAGCCTGATAACCCCTGCCTGGCCAGCGTCACTGAGGAGGAGCTTGTACGTCCATCTCTCTGAACAGAATTAAAATATGGAAACCATCAGACTCTACTGCCTTCCTTTCTGGCCGCGTGGGGAGTCTCTGCTGACTTGCTGCGTCATGCCCACCTGAAAATGCTGTTTCTGTGTCGCCTCGATCCGCCCCTCGGGGCCACGTGAGTGACTCTGGGGGGCTGCTCTCCCGAGAGGGGTGTCCTGGACTTCTCTCTCTCTCCCCCAGCACTTGGAGTCGAAGCCTGGGCTGGGCCCTCACCTGCCCCTGTCCCCCCCTTGGCCCCCAGTCCTGGGGGTGGTGTCTCCGCGTCCCGTTCACCCCTCGAATGCCGCCGCCAGGCTCCCACCACCGGGCCTTTGCACGGGCGCTCCCTGACCCCCCTCGCTTCCCCCGGTCAGTCTTTTCGCTCCTTCAGGTCATCCTCACACGGGAGGCCTGCCTGCCCACCCACCCGATTTTAAGCCGTGCCAGCCGTTTCCCGCTCGTCTCCCTGGTTGTCTTTCTCCCGTCAGCAGCTGCCATCCTCCGACACGCTCGCTTCCCGTGTCCCCTGCCCACGCCCACCCTGGAGCGTAGGCTCCGCCGGAGTGAGCTGCGTCTCCCTTTTCACACGCCCCGCTCTCCTCCTTCGTCTCCCCTGGAGAACGGGCTGGGGAGGAATCTGTTTTCCTTCTCTGTTGGCCACGTTGCCCAGCGTGTGGCATCTCAGTTCCCCGACCAGGGATCAGACCCATGCCCCCTGCACTGGGAATGCAGAGCCTTAGCCACTGACTCCCCAGGAAGTTCCAAGCTTCTGTTGTCTGGAGGAATCTGTATCAACTTGAGATGATACTGTATCAACTTGAGATGATTTGTTTGAACTTTTGACCTCATCTGTCAATCCATCTGGGCCAGGTGCTTTCAGTCTAGGGGGAAATAATTCTAGCCAGAGTGCTAGTTTCTTTGATGGTCATATAACTATTTAAAACCTTTTGCTTGAGTCAGTTTTAGAAAGTTATATTTTTGTAGAAATTTCTCTAAGTTTTCAAAAGTGTTGGCATATCATTTTTGACCACATTTGTGTTATTTATTATGTACACTTTTTGTGTTCTCCCCTCTAATTCATGCAGGCTTCCCTGATAGCTCAGTTGGTAAAGTATCCACCTGCAATGCAGGAGACCCCGGTCAGATTCCTGGGTTAGGAAGATCCCCTGGAGAAGGGAAAGGCTACCCACTCCAGTATTCTTGGGCTTCCCTTGTGGCTCAGATGGTAAAGAATCCGCTTGCAATACGGGAGACCTGGGTTGATCCTTGTGTTGGGAAGATCCCCTGCAGAAAGGAAAGGCTGCCCACTCTAGTATTCTGGCCTGGAGAATTCCATGGGCTGTATAGTCCATGGCGTTGCAAAGAGTCAGACGTGATTGAGCGACTTTCACTTTCCCTTTAATTCATAATATTGCTTGTTTTAACTTTTTTCTTATTTGATAAACTTTGAGAAATTTGTATTGTTAGTTTTAGCAGGGAACCGACTCTTACCTTTTGGTCTCTTCTCTGCTGTGTTTCATTTTCTATTTGGTTGCTTTATGTCTCCCTTGTTCTTTTCTAATTCCTTCTAACTCCCTTGTGGTTGTTTTGTCCCCTGAAGCTCTTAAGAACACTTAACTCACTAATTTTGAGATGTTCTTCCATTCTAATGTAAATATTTAGCTATAAATTTTCCTCAAAGTATGCACTGGCTGCATCCCAGAAATTTTAATATAAGATTTTTTAATATATAGTTTTATATATTAATTTTTTTATATTTCCCCTTTAATTCATGAGTTATTTAGCAATACTTCTAAATATGTGGACATTTTTAATTTATATATTACACTTCTGATTTAATTTCTTTGTGGTCAGAGTTGCTAGTCTGCTTATAATAGAGACTGAAATTTATTGAGACTTTCTAAATGGCCCATACATGATCAGATTTTTGCATATATTCCAGATGTGCTTGAGAAAAATATATTCTTTATGTTCAGAAGAACTCTACAGTTAGATGTTATTTAAGTGAATCATAAATCTAACTGAATGGGGCCTACTTTCCATATTCTAGCTGACTTTTTTTCTTTTTGACCCATCAATAGAAAGCCTCGCTAAATTCACCCTTGTTCTATACAATTATATCTAATATATTTGAGTCTATTTTATGTACATTTATATGTAAAGTTGTTCTCTTCTTGGTGGATTAAAACCTTTATTATTTTATGGACCCACAACTAAGGTTCACTACACATTTGAGGACAGCCTGTTTATTAGAGACTGAAATTCACATTGTCTCTAGAGGAGACATAGTTGCAAAGATTGGAAGAAAAAATAGTTGAATTACAGTAATTTCCTTAGGAAAGAGAAACAATCTAAGAACAAGAAAGAGCTCTTTGAAATAAAAAACTTGAAAGCGAAACAAAATTTCCAGTAAGACTTGCAAGATAAAGAGAGTCTTTCAGAAAGTAGAGGACAGACAGAAGGATGAACGACTGACAGACAAGATGAGAAAACTGAAGCCTGTATTTGGAAAGTTCAGTATCTTCCTGGAGTTTTAGGAAAAGACATAGAGAAAGTAGGCTGGAGGAATCTTAAAAATACGTTTTGCTAGGAAATGTTCTAGAACTGAAGGACATACTTTTCCAGTTTGAATAGCCCGGTAGAACCTAGCATAATGATTGACAAAAAGTGGGTAAAAACTTTCCGAGAGATAAAAAAGGTCACAAAAGATCAAGAGCTAAGATTGCACCTGAGGAGTTTCTGGTGATCCAGTGCGTTAAGACTGCAACGTCAACGCAGGGGGCCGGGTTCGATCCCACATGCTATGTGGTGCGACCAAAATATTAAAAAAAATTAAGATTATACCGGATTTTTTAGTAGCAATGTTGAATATTAGATAACATTTCAAAAAATCTGGAGAAAAATTATTCCAGTAAAATAGATTCAAATGATTATATTGAAGGATATGTAAAATGCATAAAAATAAAATCACATCTCCTGGGTGTAGGCATGTAGTCCCAGACTGCCACCTACATCTTAAAAATCAGCTTTAAGGAGGTACGATTTATGTACAAAAGCATTAGCTAATTTTAAGTCTACTGTTTAATGAGTTTTGACTAGTGGTCCTCAACCCGAGGCAATTTTGCCTCCCAGTGTAGCTATCTGGCAATGTCTGAAGACGCTTTTGGTTGTCACAACTGGAGGGGTGGGGCAGCTACAGACATCTAGTGCGACGGAGGCCAGGGATGCTGCTGAACATCCAGGAATGGACAGGCCATTCCTCCAGAACAAAAACCACACTGCCCAGAACATCAGGAGAGCCAGGGCTGACAAAGCTGGGCTTTGGAAATAGACATGTAATCGACGCGGTAACTGAGCTTCAGAACAGCTCCCACCCGAGAAGGTTTCCGGTTCCCTTTTACAGTTAATTCTCTCTACATCCTGCTGTGCTTAGTCACCCAGTCGTGTCCCCCTTTGTGACCCCATGGACTCTGGCCCGCCAGGCTCCTCAGTCCGTGGAATCCTCCAGGCAAGAACACTGGAGTGGATAGCCATACCCTCCTCCAGGGGATCTTCCCCACCCAGGGATGGAACCCAGGTCTCCTGCATTGCAGGCGGATTCTTTACTCTCTGAGCCACCAGGGAAAATACTGATCTGCTTCCTATCACTACGGTTTTACTTTTTCTAGAATTTCACATAAGAAGCATCATACTGTAGCTAGCCTTTTGGATCTTGTCTCTTTTGTTTGGCATAATGTTTGTGTGATTCATCCATCAGTAATTCAGTCCTTTTAATTGCTTTGTCGAGTTCTACTGTATGTATGTGCCAAAGTTTGTTTATCTAGTCACCTAATGAAGGAAAAGTTGGGCTGTTTGCAGTTTGGGGCAATTATGAAGAGGTCTGCTATGGACATTGATGAATATGACTTTGATGTGGACATATGTTTTCATTTCCTTTGGGTAAATATGTAGGAGTAGAATTGACAGGTCATAGTGAGTATATGTTTAATTTTATAAGAAATCACCAAATTGCTTTCCACAATGAATACCATTTTACATGCCCTTCAAAAATACTAAAGTTCCAGTTGCTCCCTAGGTTTGTCAACTCTTGGTGCTGTCCGTCTTTTCACTGTATGCTTCCATGATTAATAATTTGTTCAGCATCTTTTCATATGCTTGTAAACATTTGTATAACATAGTTTTCTAAAGTGTTTGTTCAAATCTTTCCCTTCTTACAGAAATTAGACTGATTGACTATCAAACGTCAAACTCACTTTGAAGTCCTGAATATGTCCCACTTGAACACGATGTAGTTCACTTAAAAAGATTGTTTGCTTTGTCTTACCAATATTCTTTTAGGACTTTGAGCCTTTAAGTTCATGAAGAATATTTGCCATAGTTTTACTGCAGTTTACTTTGTTTGGTGTTGGGGTGATGCTGATTTCATAAAATGAAATGGAAATTTTCCTCCTCCTATATTTTCTGAAAGTATTTGTGTAGGATTTGTATAATTTCTTTCTTAAATATTTGATGGAATTTGTCAGAGAAGCCATCTAGACCTGGCTATGTATTTTTATGAAGGTTTTTAATTACAATTCCATTTGTTTAATAAATACGGATTTACTCTTACATTTTATTTCTTCTCATGTCTGTTTTAGTAATCTGTATCTTTTAAGAATGCGACTGTTTAATTTGCCTTTTGGGAGACATATTCTTGTTCATACTCTTTCCTTACTAATTTTTTAAAATATTTGTAGGATCTATGGCATTTTCCCTCTTCCATTCCTGATAGCCTTGTGAGGCCATTATTACTTTGGATAGGATCTTCAGTTTGTAGCTGAGTCTAGGTGAAAAGATTTGCTCAAGGTCTCACCAGTGCTAAGTGCCAGAGAATGGACTCCAAACTCACTACCTCTACTAATTATTCTATAACATGCACAGTCACATCACAAAACAACTTTCAGCATGTTGATTTATTTGCCCACATATATGCACAACCGTGACCCGATCACTTGAATGGTAGGCAGCAGGAGGGAACATATATTGACTTTGGTTTGAATAGGTTTGAATAAGTGATATCACCATTGCTTGCTGCCTGACCTTGGGAACATAATTTATCTGAGTCTCCTTTTCTCCACCTGAAAGAGGATATGACTCCCTTCCTCATAGGGTTTTCTTAAGAGTTAACATACATAAAATGCTTTGACAGTACGTGGATGTTGCTTAATAGTATGATCATTTTCGTTAACTATACAAATAACTGAAACTATTTAATGATTCATACTTTGTATATGGGGACAGCAATATTGACCCACTATTGAAATGACGATATTAAGTTTTCCTACTGGTCTATTCAGTTTCACAAATGAAGCTCGCATAGGTGAATGTCAAAGTTAAACTGAAATTATTTTAAGTGTTAGTTTGCTTTTGGAGATCACGTTTCCAGGAACAGGAATCTTGTGAAAAATCAAGCTATATCTGTATAAGTCCTGTTTTTTTTTGTACTGTAGTATAAATGCAGAGAAAAACATGGATAAATCAGTTAATGGTAATCATCTCTGGGGGTTGGGATCACGGTGGGGCCATTCACCTGTTTATTTATTTTTTTAGTGCTTTTAAAAAAATAATGATGATGACCTAGGGGGTGGGATGGGAGGGGTGGGAGGGAGGCTCAGCAGGGAGGGGATATATGTGTACATACAGCTGATTCATGCTGTTGTGTAGCAGAAGCTAACACAGCATCGTAAAGCAATTATACTCCAATTAAAAAATAAAAAACAGTGAGACGATACTACTTTTATAATCTGAAAAAAAGAATATGATTGAAAATTAGTTATATGAAAAATAAACTTTTTTTATCAGAAAAGTTTGACGTGACTTGATCCATGCTGGCTCCTCGAGAGCCTGTCTTCCCAGATGCTCTGCGGTCTTCCTGACATTGACATCAGTGGAGTGGTCTCTAGATCCAGAATTTCTGTAAGCACCAGTGAACCACTTGTGTCCTAGAATTTGCATCTGGTTTCCATAGCGCTGTGCCCCTTCCTTCTCTCCAGGCCTGGTAGCCAACACATTTTAGGATGAGAGCAAGTGTGCTCCTTTTAAAAGTGAGGTTTCGCTGCTAGTCTTTCCAGCCTGGAACACGACCTCCTGAGGACATGATTGCTGTCAAAACCGTTTCAATTAAATGCACTTGTAAACAGAGATTCAAAAGGGACCTGGCTGTTATCTCACACCCCAAGATGGCATTCGAACTTTGCTTTTCATTATGCCTGAGAGTTATTTCTAAAGCCAAGGCTGCACTCAATTTTACCCTTTCTGATCCTTGCTGGTCCATCCGGGTCTATCCACCGCTCCCTTCCTTAGTTCCGCCTCTCCACGTTTTCGCCTTTTCCGTTCTTTCTGGAGCTCCTGCTCTTCCCGGAGCCGGGAGGGGGTGGGGAGAGGCAGGCTTTGGCTCCGACAGCGGTGGGAGGAGCCGCTTGGCTTCCTGCGTCCCCAGGCTCCTTGCTTCTTCCGAGGGCTCTCCAGTTCGGCGTCCAGCAGCTGCTCTGAGGGCCCTAGAGTTTCAGAGGCTTTCAGATCTCACCTTATTACGGTCTTAAAATGTCATCGTTCTCCAAGTTGACAAGCTCTCTATCCGGGAGGATGTCCAGGGAGTGTCGGTTCTTCTAGATGCTCCCCGGTGACTGATGGGTCCCTGGGAATGTAAATAAAAGCAGTCCGGGCACCTACTCCTCTTAAGGTGATGCGCTAACCGACACCGCTGCCTCTTTCGCTAGTGTTTGGCTCTTGATGGTCCAGGAACCGAACAAGGAGCTGGCTGTGCTCTGGGGGCCACGCTAGGACACCCCGCCCCCCGCCCCCGCCCTCAGGGAGCCTGGGTCACCCCCACCGGGAGTTTATGAGCTCTGACTATCTGGATTCAAGTTCACAACATCCACACAGCGTTTCATTCTCCACTTTTATGCTGGCTTGAATGTGAAACTTTTAAACAAATGACTGCTGGGGTGACTGCCCTTTAGAAAGAGTTGAGAAAATTTCGAAAAAGGATGTCATTGGCCATGTTCTGAACAAAGGGGAAAGTCGATGAGGTTACCCAATGACTCAGATTCTGGGGAATCAGCTGCGGGTTTGTGACGGGTTCTGCCTGGTAGATGTGGATGGGTGACAAATCCTGTTCCTAAAGTGTTCCAGGCCAAGATCAGAGTGAGGCCCGTGCATGCGCTTGCCATTTTGTTATTGTTGAGTCGCTCAGTCGTGTCCAGCTCTGTGACCCCGTGGACTGCAGCACGCCAGGCTGCCCTGTCCTCCACCATCTCCCAGAATTTGCTGAAACTCTTGTCCATTGAGTTGGTGATGCCATCTGACCATCTCGTCCTCTGTCACCCCCTTCTCCTGCCCTCCATCTTTCCCATCATCAGGGTCTTTTCCAATGAGTCAACTCTTCCTATCAGGAGGCCAAAGAATTGAAAGTTCAGCTGCAGCATCAGTCCTTCCAATGAATATTCAGGACTGATTTCCTTTAGGATTAACTGGTTTGATCTCCTTGCAGTGCAAGGGACTCTCAAGAGTCTTCTGCAGTTTGGCATTTGACCCCACTCTAGTTGTTTTTTGAGAAGTGTGGCCACATATACAGGGACTCTGGTGATGTAGCTCAGGCTTTAATTTTTACAACAAAGCCGCCACTCGGACATGTCCCTCCCAGTGCCTGCAGCAGATGGTTCTCCCCACAAGCAGCAGCTTGAGTCCTTCCCCGGGTGGAGCATTGGAGCTGGGTCTTAAGAGCACAGTGTCTGTGCTGAAGGTAGACGCTCAGTTCTGTCAGGCACCAGCGATGACTCTGAACCTATTCGTTCCTGGTCGTTCCATCTGTAAAATGGGCACCTCTCACAGGGTGCTTGTGAAACTGAATGAAATAGGGATCTTGCTCTGTGCTGGTGGTGGTACTGCCTCCCACCCTCCCAAGTGGGTCCCCAACAAGGTCCTCCTGCCCAGTGTCACTGGGGCCAATAGAACAAGATCGAATTTGGTTCTGAACAAAGGAAAGTGTTGTCCTCTGATGCTGTCCCTCAGCTGGTGGGCGGGGCTGCTTCATAGGGAGGGGCGGGGCTGTGCTGCTCCGGCTCCAGATGCTGCAGGGGGGCTCTCAGGACTCCCTCCCTGCCCGCTGCCACACCGTGCCCCCATCTTGAATCACGGTGTCTCAGGTGGCCCTTCTGCCCACGCCCTTGGTGGAGGTGTGCGTGCATGCTCAGTCACTTTAGTCTTCTCGGACTCTGTGCAACCCCATGGACTGTAGCCCGTCAGGCTCCTCTGTCCATGGGATTCCCCAGGCAAGAATACTGGAGTGGGTTGCCATTTCCTTCTCCAGTGGATATTCCCAACCCAGGGACCAAATCTATCTCCTGCACTGGCCGGCGGATTCTTTACCACTGAGCCACCTGGGAAGCCCCGAGTTGAGGCGTGGACACTGGCGTTCCCCACCAGGAACCCTGGTCCGAGGCTCCCGTTGCAAGGCCTCTGCACCTGCCCCCTTTGAGCCAGTGAAGCTACACTCAGCACAGAGAGAAAGAAAAAGAAGCTTTGCCTTTATTACCAGGTCCTCTCTTCATTTCCCCAGGAATTAGTATAGGTTTTGCAGGTGACAGTGCTACAAAGGAGGTGTAGTGAGAGCAGGGATGGGTTTTTTTTGCTGCTTCTTGTTGGTTATCTGACATTTCAGCCTCTGCCAGAGTCCAGTAAGAATAGTGACCTTTGAGGATAACTGTAAAAACTGCTAACATTTATTATTGGGGACTGGCTCCATGCATGGCTTCCTAGGTGGCGCTAACGGTAAAGAATCGTCTGCAATACAAGAGACCCAGTTTTGATCCCTGTGTCAGGACAATTTCCCTGGAGAAGGAAATGGCAACCCACTCCAGTGTTCTCGCCTGGCAAGTCCCATGGGCAGAGGAGCCGGGGGAGACTATACCCTGCAGTCCCAAAGAGTCAGACACGACTGAGCCGGCACACACACCCACTCCTCCATGGCCCTACCCACTCCTCACTGCCCCTGGAAGGAGAGGCCATGTACCCGAGTACAGCATTTCTCTGCTGGTCCAGGGGCTGGGCCAGTGAGATGCACCCGGGTCTTCCACCCACTGTGATCAGGCTCTGTCTCAGCCTCTCCTGAGGGTCAGCACGATGAACAGCCACGTGACCCACACTGTGCATTTCATTGTCCCCTGGGCTTCATAGAAACCGTCTATCGCAGACAGTCTCAGAGCGAAGAAAAAGGTTGTCTTTCTTCATGCTTCCTTCTATTAGACAGACATCTGGGCTTCCTGCCTGGGGACCCTGATTCAGCAGGTGTGGGGAGGGTCAGATATCTGTGTTGGAAATGCCCCCTCCCTCTGTGGATCTGCAGCACAGGGCGCTCAGGGACTTCTCCTGGACTCTTTACCTTCCCCATGTGCCCAGATCCTTTGGCCTCACCAAGTTGAGATTCACGGTCAGTTTCAGCTCCCCGCTATGGGCTGAACGTTTGCGCCTCTTGATTCAAATGTTGAAGACTAATACCTAATGTGATGGATTTAGGAGACAGGGTCTTAGGGAGGAGATAGGCCATGAGGGCAAAGCCCCTGTGAATGGGATTTTTTATCTTTATAAGAGACCCCGGGAGCTGTCTCCCTCTGTCCAGCAGGTGTGGACTCAGGGAGAGGAAAGTGGGTTCTCAACAGACACTGAGTCTGTAGGTGCCTTGAGCTTGGACTTCCAGCCTCCAGAACTGTGAGAAATAAATTTCTGTTGTTTACAAGCCACCCAATCTGTGGTGTTCTCTTTTGGCAACTGGAATGAACTAAGACCCTTCCTTTTACTTAGGGTTTTGATAGAACTTTTACTCCCTTTTCATGCTTCATCTCTTGTTCTTTAATTTGTTGTTGTCATTTAGTCACTAAGTCATGTCTGCCTTTTTGCAACCCATGGACTGCAGTCTGCCAGGCTCCTCTGTCCATGGGATTCCCCAGGCAAGGATACTGGAGTGGGCTGCCGTTTCCTCCTCCAGGGGGTCTTCCCGACCAGGCATCAAGCCCAAGTCTCCCATGTGTGCAGCACTGGCAGGTGGATTCTTTACCACTGAGGCACCAGGGAGGCCCATTTTTAAATTTACTTTCTACTAATATCCATCCTAAAGGAGATCAGTCCTGGGTGTTCGTTGGGAGGACTGATGTTGAAGCTGAAACTCCAATACTTTGGCCACCTGATGCGAAGAGCTGACTCATTGGAAAAGACCCTGATGCTGGGAAGGGTTGGGGGCAGGAGGAGAAAGGGGACGACAGAGGATGAGATGGCTGGATGGCATCACCGACTCGATGGACATGGGTTTGGGTAGACTCCGGGAGTTGGTAATGGACAGGGAGGCCTGGCGTACTGCGGTCCACGCGGTCGCAAAGAGTCGGACACGACTGAGCGACTGAACTGAACTGAATATTTCTTATTGTAAAATGCCTCAGATGTGTTTTTGGCATAAAAACAAACTAAGGGAAGGATGAGTGTAATTGTCCACCTAAAGTTTTCAACCGATTTTCTTTACTCTTCCCTTTATTATTTCTTTCGTGAATCCACCTACCTTTGCCATTTTTGGTTAATTGTTTGAAAAAGTAAACAATTACATTCCTTTGTTTTAAAAAAGCATTTAAGTGTTCTAAAGGGAGACCGGCTCACTTTCAAATGCCTTGAGGTGCCCTAACTGTGAAGAGAGACTCTTACAGGTGAAGGAGGCCAACCCAGAGGGAATGAGGTTGAAGGAGCCGTGAAGAGTTCAGAGGAAAGTGCTGGAATAAATGTAGTCCCAGGGGTTGTCAATATAGGGTGACCTCTCTAATCTCACAGACCTGCTGCCCCATCCCACGGATGTGGGTATGGGTGTGCTTCTGGTTTGCAGTCGTCAACATGCAGCAATTATTTCATGTCTGTCAACTATATGATAGAACTTTTGTGAAGATGAACTTGGCCTGGGTTCCTGAACATGGCATTTACAATCAGCTTCCCTTGCTTCAAAGCAGATTTCATCCAATAATAAGAGGCTATTTCAAAGGTCATTGCGAGATGGCAAAATAACGAGTCCAGACACATGTTGTTCTATGTGGAATGTGACTGGTCGGGGCTCGGGTGAAATGACATTGGCTCTAATCCAGAGCTAGATCTAGATTCATGCGTATAACCACCTGCAGGCATTTGTCTGGTCTTATCTTCTCCACTGAAAAAAGGAGCGTTGTTTTTTCCCACTTAGTGTGAAAACTACTCCAGTGCCACCAGACTGTTAAATTAATTGGATGATGGAATGGTTTTTAAATTAAATTTTGAGTAAGGCTGATAAACTTCTATATTATTTCCTTGGCTGCTAATCAGCATAAGTGATTTCCAACTAAGTTTAACCAACTTTTTTCATCCCAGAGGTGAACATGACCCAGCCCCTCCTCGTTTTCTAAGGAATCAGTTGTTTCAACTTAAACTTTCCAAGCCTCTGCTCTGTGTACACTTTTGCCCTAGATACTGTTACTGTCCTTTAGGGATTCACCACTGAAGTGAAACAATACATTATAGATGCTATACAAAAATGACAGTGGTTAGCAGTATGAAGCCAGAGAAGGCAATGGCACCCCACTCCAGTACTCTTGCCTGGAAAATCCCATGGACGGAGGAGCCTGGTAGGCTACAGTCCATGGGGTCGCTAAGAGTCGGACATGACTGAGCGACTTCACTTTCACTTTTCCCTTTCATGCACTGGAGAAGGAAATGGCAACCCACTCCAGTGTTCTTGCCTGGAGAATCCCAGGGACGGCAGAGCCTGGTGGGCTGCCGTCTATGGGGTTGCACAGAGTCGGACACGACTGAAGCGACTTAGCAGCAGCAGTATGAAGCAGTATAAGTTAACTGTGATGCTAGAGGTGGGAACACAAGCTGGCAGAAAGCCAGAGGCAGGCACAACCGTGCGGGTTGGTGAGATCAGGGAAGGGGCCCCAGAGTGGTGTGAGTGGGTCTTTGCTAAAGCGAATCTTCGGATGCCCCTGGGTAGAAACTCTACCCTCCAGTCGCCGTGGTCTACGCACCCACGGAAACTTCTCTCCCCTTTCATCACCTCCTTTGCCAATTCCATCTCTCCTAGAATGTCCAACCTCTTCCTCCGCTTAGCATAATTCTCCCCAAGTTTCCAAACTCAGGTTGTGGGGCTCTTTGAATAGGTGGCTTAGGATTGTGAACTTTCTGTTAATGGGAATCACTCCCTACTTTTGAGCAGGGCTGTAAAATGATCAGTGTGAACCAAGGCCAAATTTAGGAGAAGAGAATCATTTCTAGACATTCAGTTCAATGTGCTTATGCCTTCTATTTATTAAAATAATCTATTGATTGATTAGCCCTTATGTGAGAAGGGGGCAAAAGACAGGGCAACTTGAGAATACCAAGGAGAGATATGAAAGTCTTCGTAAGTGAACAATGCAAAGAAATAGAGGGAAACAATGGAATGGAAAAGACTAGAGATCTCTTCAAGAAAATTAGAGATGCCAAGGAAACATTTCCTGCAAAGATCTGCTCAATAAAGGAGAGAAATGATATGGACCTAACAGAGGCAGAAGATATTAAGAAGAGGTGGCAAGGATACACAGAAGACTATGCGAGGTATCAATGCCAAACTAATGACTTCAGGGAAGGCACGCCACTGAATCCTTGCCAAGAAGCACCGTCATCCAGGTAACTTGTTTAATTTTTCCCTGGGTGTGTGACGAGTTCCCACCTTCCCAGGTGTGACCAGGTTAGGCAATCCTTCTAGTTCCCATGTCTCTCTGGAGGAAATGCAGCTAGTGTGGCCAAGGTTGGGGAGGGACAGAGGGCCATGGTGAAATCTTGAGGGATCCTGAAAACATGGATTTTCTTGCCATGGTTGTGGTCTTGGCTGAACAGAAGCTGAACCTTAACTATTGTTGTACATGTTTATAATACTTTTATTTGGCGGGGGGGACCAAGGTTCAGAGGTTAATTTAACTTTATTTTGATGATTAATGTGTAAAATTTATGTTCATGTTTTAATCACAAATGATTCTGCATACTTATATGTCAGTTGTATTATTGAGCATGAAAATGAATAAATGAAAAATATTAATTAGTTTAACCGTATTTATTGCATGTCAGTTATGAACAGAAACATAAGTACTAGGTACAGTGTCTTAGGGATTCACAGTCTGGTCCAGGAGACAGTTAAGTAAAAAGATAAATTGTAATACAGTGTGCTAAGTGCAGTGGCAGGACAACTGTATGGCACTTATGGAGGCGCCATGAGAAATCCCTTAAGCTGAAACCTGAGACTTGAAGGTTAGTAAGAGCGAAAAAAGTGTATGGGGGAGCGCAGGTGAGGGTGGGAGATGTTATTCCACCGGGTGGCAAGCACGTGCAAGAGCTCACAGGCTAGAAAAAGCGTGCAGTGTTCAGTGACCTTGACGATGTTCAGCAGAGCCATCTGAAGATGCAGTTTAGGGTTCAGTGGCATTTGTAGATGACAAGTTCATTCCTTGGACGATTAACTAAGGACAGTGTGTAGAACAAGGAGAGAACAGGACCTGAGAGAAAGACGAACAAGGGACAAGTCAAGGAAGAAGAGCCCAGACTTAGGCAAGGCGGTAAGAGAAGACATTAGTAAAAAGACAAGCCGTAGCTGGCAGAAAATACGTGCAGGACCAATACGTCTGACTCTGTGACCCCATGGACTGTACCCACCAGGCTCCTCCGTCCATGGGGTTCTCTAGGCAACAATGCTGGAGTGGGTAGCCATTCCCTTCTCCAAGGGATCTTCCCGACCCAGGGACCAAACCACATTGCAGGCAAATTCTTTACTGTCTGAGCCACTAGGTCTAGCACAAATATGTGAAGAACTTCAACACATCAATACAGTAAAAGTTAACACCCCCTCAATGGGTACATGGACAAAAGAAGGGAAAAGGCGTTTCATAAACAAATGAAAAAGTCCTCAACCCTGTTGGTGATCTGAGAAATGCTAAATAGAGCCACAAAAGATATCATTTCTCATCCATGAAACTAGGAAATTTAGAGACAATATCACATATTGGAAAGAATGAGGACAGTAAGAACTCTATATCCTGATATGGGAACATAAATTAGTGCAACCTTTGGGGAAAAATATTGGCATTAGCTTAGTAAATGTGACGATGTACCCTTATATCTTCAAGGGTACCAGAGGTGTGGGGCAGTATGGTTTATGATAACAAAAACTAGAATTAAAATATCTATCAGTAGTAGAATAGAAAAAATTATTTTTGTCTATTTATGCAATGGAATACTATAGAACAGTGAGAATGAGCAAACAGCAACTCTATGGATGTTATGGATTGAATTGTGCTCCATAAAATTCATGTGTTCAAGTTGTAACACCCAGTATCTCAGAGTGTGACAGTATTTGGATATAGAGTCTTTAAAGAGGAAATTAAGTTAAAGTGAGATCATTAGGGTGGGTCTTAATCCAGCATGACCCATGCCCTGGTAAGAAGAGGAGATTAGGACACAAACACAGGAAGAAGGAAGACCATGTGACGACGCAGGGAGAAGACAGCCTTCGACAAGCCAAGAAGAGAGGGCTCGGAGGAGACCAACCCCACTCACACCTTGATCTTGGACTTCCAGCCTCCAGAACTCTGAGAAAGCAAGTTCAGCTGTGTACGTCACCCAGTCTATGGCACTTTCATATGGCAGCCCTAGTGGACTAATACAATGTCAACGTGAATGGGTCTCAAAAATATAAAGTTGGATAAAATTGCAAATCATAGAACACTAACAGTGTGATTCCATTTAGGTAAAAATTTTTTAAAAACGACATATGTAGTTTAGGAACACAGGCACATTCAGACACAGACACACCAAATTCTAACATTCTGACACTCCTCTGAAAGATGGAGCTTAATTTCCCTCTGCTTGAGTATGGGCTGGACTCAATGGCTTCCGTCTAATGAACAGAATAAAGCCTAAGTGATAGTGCATGACGTTGGATATTAGGTCATGGAAGACTGTGTGGCTTCCTTCATGCCCTTGCCTGCATCACTTGCTCTGGGGAAGCCAGGTGTCGTGAGACTCAAGTAGCTCGTGTGGCAAGGGCCTCTTGCCAACAGCCTTGCCGGTGCGCCATCTTGGTAATGTATCTGCAGCCCCAGCCAGGCCTTCAGATGACTATGGCCCTGGCTGAAGTCTGTTTCAAAAAGTTTTAAAGTTTTGGCTGCACTGCCTGGCAGGTGGGATCTTAGTTCCCTGAGCCAGGATTGAACATGCACACCCACATTGTAAGTGTGGAGTTTTAGCCATTGGGCCTCCAGGGAAGTCCCTTTCCCTGGCTGAAGGCTTGATGGCAACTTCCTGAGAGATCTGGATCCAGAACCACCAATGAAGTTTCTCTCAAATTTCTGACCACAAAACCTAAGAAATAATAAGCGTGTGTTGTTTTCAGTTAGTAAGTCAGGGAATAATTCATTTCACAGCAGTAGATAACTAATACAACATACTATAGACGAAAAGCAAGAGAATGATCAATGTAAATTTCAGGATGATGGTAACCTCTTGGGTGGAGACAAGAAGAAATTAGGCAGGGGATCATGCATACCTTAAAGATGCTGGTGATGGTTTGCTCATTTATTTTTAATTTGGTATCAAGCACCTGTATATTAATTTTATTATTTAAAAAAACTATAGATCTGTGTTATGCACACATATACACATTTTTGGTATTTAGGAGCTATTTTATTAAAACAAACAAATGAGAAACCCAAACAACTGTGACCAGATAAATAGAAAGACATGCAAGTGTTATGTTTCCTGGCAGCTGAGAGATGAATGAGGACAGAGAGAGCAGGTGCTTATAAATATAAATATATATACACACACACACACACCCCTTACTTCTTTTATATATCATGTATATTACATATTGCATAATTATATATGTATAATTATGACTGATTTGTTGTATGGCAGAAACCAACACAAAATCGTAAAGCAATTTTCCACCAATTAAAAAATAGATAAAATTAAAAAAATAAGAAAAGGTAGGACTGACCAGAGAAACCCAGAGGGTGGCCGGCTGCGCTGAGCTGGGAGAGAGCGGATGTGGACCACCCGCCTCCGCCGGGCTGGTGGCTCCCTCTCAGGCGCGCAGACACGCCTCGTCAGCCGCCTGAGCAGCGTCTTGTCGCCGTCACACCCCAGCTCTGTCAGATCGTCATGAAGGTCCCACAGTCCGTCCCTGCTCCACTCCCCGGCTGGGTGGGTAACTCCGTTTCTTGTGCCTTTACCGAAATAGCAAGACCAAGTGTCAGCGCTTTCAGCCCTCGCCATGTGCTGGAAGCCGTGTTCGTGGTTCTCACGCGAAGCTTCATTTCATCTTTACCACCAGCCTGTGGAGTAAGCACTCTTATTACCCCTGTGTTACCAAGGAGCTTGCACAGTGGTCACAGTGGCGCCAGGAGCTGTCTGACGCTAAACACCAGGGCACGGCATCACTCCACACCGCTTCCTGAGCGCGGGGTCTGCACCGAGACCCCAGCCCAGCTAGCGCTTGGTGGCGGCGTTGAAACCCCACCCTCTGCTGTGCTGGTGTTTGAAGGGGAAGCCCTTGGGAGGTGACTAGGATCTGGTGAGGTCGCGAGGCAGAGCTCTCGGAAGGGGGTTTGTGCCCTGCGGGCATCGCCCGAGAGAGCGTGTCCCCTTTGTGCTCTCGGCTGCGTGAGGGACAACCAGGAGACCACTGTCTGCGCCTGGCAGAGGGGTCTCACCACAGCCTGACGGCTGGCACCCTGACCTCGGACTCCCAGCCCCCAGGACTCTGAGACAGCTCTGCTGTTATAAACCCCCTCCTGTCTCCGCCATGCAGGGTCCTTTGTTACAGCAGCTGAAAGGATGCAGCCTGCCCGCACCACCCGGGTTCCCTTTCCAGTTTATGCTCATCTGTTCCTACACTGCTCTCAATGCCAAGGCCAGTGCGTCTCTGTCACACACACGGTCACGGGGGCTGCCCGCAGCCTGCCAGAGTCTGCTCTGGCTGCTCACAGAGAGACAGAAGTGTCTGGAAATTGTGCTCTCCCAAGGGCAGCCTGTGGCCAATGACACGTGAGTGCATGGGCAGAGACAGTCTGGGTCCCCAGCCCCAGACTGCGTGACCCCGAGGGATGACCTGCAGTCTCTCCGGAGCACGTGGGAGATGGCAGTTTCAAAGATGAGCACAGCAGTGCCTCCTGCCACGTGTTCTCCTGCACTGTGATCCTCTCTAACGCTCACTGATGCTCAGACACAAGTCCCTTCTCCTTGCACCTGGACTGGGCTGAGCGATCACTTGTGACCAGTGGAATGCAGCTGAATCAGCAGAAGTTTGCTGCTGACGTCAGAACCAGGTCAGAACAAGTCTTGCAGCGTTTGCTGTGTTCTCTTGCAACTCTTCTTCTCTTGCAACTCTTCTCTGAGACTTCGCCTCCTGGAAGGTTTGCTCTCGAAACCCAGCAGCCATGCAGTGAGAAGCCCAAGGCCACGTGAAAGGCCACATGTAGACCCACTGGGCTGACGCATCCCAGTTCAGTCACACTTGCAAGTCAGGCAGCTTCTAGATGGATCCGGTCCCTATTCATTGAGCCCTCCAGCCTTCGAGGGTTCCCACCTGAGGCCCGAGACACATGGGACAGAGACCAGCTGCTGTCCCGCTTGGCGTGGCCACATTCCTGACCCGCGGAGTCTGTGGGTGCAAGGGAGGGGCAGCTGATTCCCACCACCGAGCTGGATGCCTGTCACTCAGCGACGGAAACCCGGAATGCAGAGGGCTGCATCCTTGCTCGGCTTGGCCTCCATCGTTCTCATTCTCCTACCAACATCCCTGGGGAACACAGCCCAGTACACCCCGGTCACACTAATTTGTGTCTCAAGAGCCGCCTCAGGGGAGCCTAAGCCAACCCCAAGCCTCATGTAGCCTGGACTTTGGGTCTGGGAGGAGGAATCTCCAGGAGCTAGAGGGAAGAGCGTAGTCACACTTGTCGCTGCCTGTCATGTCATCCCTGAGCAAGTCTTACCCTGGGAAACAAACGTGGGTGCGTCCTTGGCCCCGAGTCAGTAGGTTGGCATCTGAGGTGACCTGCTTATGGAGTCAAGGGAGAGAGGGAGCCAGGGCCGAGGGGGCGGAGGACGGGGTAGGGAGCTGCGAGGAGCCGAGGTGGGCCTCTGGGAGGAGACGGTCAGTCCACGTGGGACTTGTGGGAAGAGTTCTGCCACGAGGTTGGTGTCCAGGTGAGGGCAGGTGAGGTGGAAAGAGGTTCATAAACCAGAGAACGAGAAGGAACCAGGGACCAGCAGCAGGCGGCAGCTCATGGTAGAGTCAGGAAGCTGACAAAGCTGCTGAGAGCCCCTCAGAGGCCCTGTGGGCTGAGGCCATCTCCTCTTCTTGGCTGAGTCTTCTAGGTGGTTCCTGAGGCCGCAGCTCCAGGCACCGCCAGGCTGGTCTTCCCAGCAGAGATGCCCGGGGTCACCAGCTGGGAAGGCGGACCTGGGCTGGCAGCTGCCCCCGCCCGCTGATCCGTGGGCGCAGACGCAGCGCAGGGCACTGGAGCATGGAGTAAAGACAGGCAGGAAGCCCTGGCACGTGGGGTGGAGCTGGCAGGCAGGGCGCCGTGGCCTGCCTTGCAAAATGCCAGGGAAATTGGTGATGGGGAAAAGCGTGCTTAGTTTTTCCAGGAAAGATGAACAAACAGAGATAGAGAAGTCAGGGCACCGCAGCGGGCCCGGCGCTCTTGCGATGGCTTTCCAGCAGGATTTTCATCCCGGAAACGCGCTGACTCACAGGCTGTCACATGGCCTCCAGCGCTCCTCGCCCCCGTGCACTCGGACCTGGGGAGGCCGCCCTCCGGTCCCAGCAGGGCTGCGGCCATGCCCGAGCCCTCTGCCAGCCGTGCCAGCTCTCCAGGGCTGAATGGAGATGCAGGAAATAGGAATTTAATAGCCCACCGAAAAACAATAACAAATTGGGCTTATAGGGGTCACGTGGGCATAAACATTCAAAAAGAATCTACAGTTAAAAAATAAATCTCCATGTCAGTCCGTCTCCTGGACCCGTGGTCCACCTCAGCTTCTCATGCATCTTCAGGTATTCTGTGCACATAGAAGCATATAAGGACGGGAGGCCATGCCCTTGCTCACATGTTTTCACACATTTGTGCACCACGTCCAGTGGTGTGCTGGAGCCAGCCCTATCGGCTCACAGGAGACCACTGCTCCATTTTCAGGATTTGGTGAGCTGGTTGTCTCAAACACAGCCATTATTAAAAAATAAATTGTGTGACCTTATTATTAAGTAAATCATACTGAAACAAATACTTACAACTCACGGCTTCCTAATTATTTTACTGTGTGTTACTGTTATCTGCCTTCCTGAGGTCATTGACACCTGTCGTTATCTGTAGAGTGGAAATGCTACACATATTCTCCCAACTCTGCCTGTTGTGAGGATGCATTGGTGGCTCGGAACTGGTCATGGTGGGAATATTTACACCCTGGAAATGAGCAAACATGGCAAATCAGAGTGTTATTTGTTGCTCTGCTGGTGACCTAGACCAGGGGTCTGCACACGCTCTCTTGAAGGGCCAGATAGTAAACATCCGAGTGTTTTCAGCGACGTGGCCTCTGTTGCAGCAGTCACCTCTGCCGTTGGAGCACACAGCCTTAGAGGCACGGAGATGCAGAAGGGGCTGTGCTCCAGACTGCATTTACAGACCAGACGGCCGCCCGGATGCGGCTCAAGGCTTTGGCTGACTCCGCTTCTAGACTTGAGACGGTGGTGGGGAAAATGATAGAGACACAGGTTCGGTGTAAGAGCGCTGGGTCTGGCTCTGGTATGTTGTGAAGGACAGAAAGGTGAGGAAATATTCTGCTTTAAAAATGTTGATTTGTTTATTTAACTTATTTGTCTGCCCTGGGTCTTAGTTGTGGCATGTGGGATCTAGTTCCCTGGCCAGGGATCGAACTCGGGCCTCCTGCGTTGGGAGCGTGGAGTCTTAGCCCCTGAACCACAAGGGAAGCCCCAGGAAATAGTCTTTAGTTTTCAGAAACTGTGACCCGATTGGGCCAAGCAGCCCACGTCGCTGTTAACGGTGACGTTCCAACATACATACTTGTTTCCTGTTTTTCTCAGGAATAAAACCGAGCTATCGATTGATCTTCATGTTTGAACATACTCATCGTCAATCTGAACGATTTCTTTGCTGATTGAATAGTTCTCAAGCTTTATTCATGGTTCGATTTTGTGACATGATTGTTGGCGATAGATTTATAAAACTGACAATAGATTTTTGTAAGAAATAGCACATCACATTAATGTTAAAGGATGGAATTTACAATGAAAAATATTGTATATTCTATTATTTATAATCTGTACATGAAAATCCTTTACTTAGTATAATTTGTAATTATATAATATAAACATACTTACGATTTTTTTACATTATTAAACATTTATCAGCTCAGCGTTGCATATAACTGTTTAGAACCTTACTTTTATTCACAATGTATTTTGAAGAATCTTTCATACATTATTTTCAGCAACTATATTCTTTTTTTTTTGGCCAAGTCATGCAGCCTGCAGGATCTTAGTTCCCCAACCAGGGATTGAACCCAGGCCCTGGACAGTAAAAGCAGAGTCTTAACCACCGGACTCCCAGAGAATTCCCGAAACTATATTCTTTTTAACAATTTGTACTGTTTTAGATGTGTTCCATATTTGTTTATCCTGGAGTAGGAAATGGCAACCCACTCCAGTATTCTTGCCTGGAAAATTCCATGGACAGAGGAGTCTAGCAGGCTACAGTCCGTGGGGTCACAAGAGGTGGACATGACTGAGTGACTTTCACTTTCACTTAATATTTGTTTAACCATGGTCTTGTTGATGGGTATCTAGGCTGGTTGTGAGTCTCACTATTAGAAGCAATGCTATAGTGAATGTTCTCATACACGTGCAACTGCACGCATACACAAATATACCTGTAGCCTCAGTTTTTAGAAGCAGAATTACTGAGTTAAAGAGTGGGTGCATTTGTAATTGTGATCGATGATGACAAATCCGTCTTCCCAGGTGGCTCAGTGGTAAAGAATCCGCCTGCCAGTGCAGGAGACGTGGGTTTAATCCCTGGGTCGGAAATATCCCCTGGAGAAGGAAATGGCAACCGACTCCAGTATTCTTGCCTGGGAAACCCCAGGGACAGAGGAGCCTGTGGGCCACAGTCCATGGGGTCGCGAAGAGTCAATGACTGAGCACCCACACCCTTGGTCTAGAATCACACACGATGACAAAATGCTTTTCAAAGAACTTGAACCAATCACACTGCCACCTAAAACGCAAGAAGATGCCTCTGTCTCTGTACCTTTGCCAACACAGTAAATTATCACGCTTTTGATTTTGGAAAATCTGGTGGATGAAATGGTACCCTATGAAATGTAACTGGTATCTCATTTGTTGTGAAGACGAGTAAACCCTTGATATGTTTAAATATCATTTGTATTATCAACTGTGCAAACTCTTTATGGTCTTTGCTCATTTTTTATTCTTTTTCTACTAATATCCAAGATCCCTTTGTGGACTTTCCCACAGAATGTGAGCTCCAAGAGGCAGGAAGTTTTAATTGGTTTGAATCCCCAAAAGCTTAGAATGGTGCCTGGCATGTAAGAGTTGCTCATTAAACATTTGTCTGTTTATTAATTAATTACTAAGGGATTTAGTCCCTTGTCTGTCGTATATGTTGCCATGTTCTTTCCCAACTTCTCATTTGCTTTTTGACTTTGTTTGTGGTATTTATTTCCTTTGCATGAGGTTTTAATTTTTATACAGTCAAATTTGGAAATCTTTTCTTTTATAGTTTTTGTACCTTTGTTTCTTATTTGGAAAGATAGCCATTTCTAAAAATAAATACACTCTCCTGTGTTATCTCCTAGGAATTTTCAGTTTAATTATCTTCATGTTGAAATCTTTGGAACATCTGGAAATTCTGTTAGAATAAGTGATAAAGTAGGCATCACACTCACGATTTTTCCATTTGGCTGCCCAGTGGTTCTGACATACTCACTCAAGTATCTCATCCCCCCAGTGGTTTGAATTCTGCTTTATCATCCACCAAGTTCCCATATGTGGGTGGTCTGTTTCCAGTCTCTATCCCTCCATCTATGTATGTATTCTGTATTCTCAGGCCAGCACCAAGCAGCTTTAATTATTAATGCCCACTCTTTTACATGGTGTTTATTGCATCTGAGTGGTCAAGCTCATGTAAATATCACAGTATGATGAATCAGTTTTTGGACTCAGGCTTAAACTTACAGCTATTTATTTATTTATGGCTGTGCTGGGCCTTTGCTGCTGCAGTTGGGCTGTCTATAGTTGTGGAGAGCAGGGCCTCCTCTGCCTGGCGGTGTGCTGGCTTCTCATTGCGGAGGCTTTTCCTGTTGCGGAGCACGGGCTCTAGGCCTGTGGGCTTCAGTAGCTGCAGCTCGTGGGCTCAGTGGTCGTGGCCCACGGGCGTGTGTAATCTTCCCGGACCAGGGATCGAACCCGTGTCCCCTGCACTGGCAGGCAGATTCCTATCCACTGTGCCACCAGGAAGTCCCTTAGACGGAGGATTTAAAAAGGTATAAAGTGCTTCTGCAGCCTTTGTCGCACTTGATTTTTACAATACACCCGTGAGGGAAGAGGTGGGGTGTTTCTGTTGCACCATTTTACAGATGAAGAAGCTGAGGCTCAGGGAGGTCGGGACCCTTTGCCCTTGATCATTCATTCTGTGGTCTGTAGGATGAAACTCCTGCTCTTTTCTGTAACGGAATGCTGCTTAATGGAAAGATGCGCTGTTAAAGTAACAACTAAGACAAAATGCCCTCAAGTCCCATAACCAAATCAAATCAAGGGTTTCTGTCCACGGATTTCCTGTTCTCCTGGGCTCACTCCTTCTCTCTTCCTCAGATTTAATGGAGACGCTCAGGTGAGTTATTGTCAGAGAACTTTGAAGAAGATAATGACTCATTTATTATGAAATTCTTAACACAGCTCCTGACATACAGCAAGCACTCAATAAGTGATAGCTATATTTATATCTTATTCTTATCCATTTGATTCAGAGCATGAGCTTTCAGATCTGAGTTTTATTTAACCTTTACTCTTTTGGTATTTAGCTGGGTAACCTTGGACAAGTTACCTAACCTTTCTGAGCCTTGGTGCCCACATATGTAAAGTGGGCCTTGTGATAAAACCTCAAGTTTTGTGATGACTAAATGAGATAGTATACGAAGCCTACCTTAGCATAGTGTCTGGCACATATTAAATCCTCAATCAATATTAAGTGATTTTCTAATTGATTATTTTCTTCTGAGGATCCTACAGTTATAGCTCCACAAATGGGGACATTTCCACATTTCGTTTTCAGAAAATCAGGGACAGTTAGTTCTTCAGTTGATTTTATTCATGGCCACACTCTTGCTTATGACTCTCTGTTGCTTTATCTGAAAAAATGGAAATAAAAATTGATGGAGGAAAGTTGCTTTAATTTAGACTTCGCTTATTCTTGTTAAGTTCTCTGTTTGCATTATTTGCTAAGAAAGGGTTTGTGAAATAAATTAATAGAGTAAATAAGACTTGGGAAGAGTGCTTAAACGTTTGAGGAGTACCCTTTAATGCAGATGACGTATCTGAGATTATCCGTGTATTACTTAGTGGCCACAGCTGACTGGACACTTATGGGCTGAATGTTTGTGTCCCCTCAAATTCCTATGTTCAACCCCTCACCCCCACTGTGATGGTGTTAAGAGGTGGGGCCTTTGGGAGGTAGTTAGAGTTAGAAAAAGTCATGAATGTGATGCTCCCAGGGTGGCATTAGAGCCCTTGTAAGAGGAGGAATCAACAGGCTTGCTCTCAGCCCCTTCTGCTGTGAGAGGACTCAGTGGGCAGGGGCCCCCCTGCAAGTCAAGAAGTGAGTCCTCCCTAAGAATGAAATCTGGGATACCTACGTACGGGCTTCCCAACCTCCAGCACTGTGGGAAGTGGGTCTGTTTTTCAAGTTACCCTGTCTGTGGTATTTTGCTGCTGCAGCTCAAGCAGACCAAGACGTGTCCCAGTCTCTCTCCCCTGCTCAGCGTGTTCTTTTTTAAAAGTTATTATTATTTAATATTTATTTACTTATCTGGCTGCCGTGTGGGGCTTAGTTGTCGCATGTGAGATCTTTCGTTGTGGCCTGTGGAATCTAGTCCCCTGACCAGGGATTGAACCCGGGCCCCTGCGTTGGGAGCTCGGAGCCCTAGCCATTGGAACACTAGGGAAGTCCCTCAGCGTGTCCTTAAGGACAAGTCACAGTGTGTCCGCCCCTAAGCCCACTGTGCCCTGTATGGTGTGCCTGGCTCAGAAGCATGCTGTCTGCCCGTGATGGGTCCTCAGAAACTATAGGCAGAAATAACATACGTGTCCCAAGGGCTTTTGCTTAGAGACATTTGGTTATTTTAAATTTGGTGATTAATTCATCTTTCATAAGCTAAAGATAGTTGATCTTATTGGACAGCCCTACTCAGATATCCTGTGGTCTTGCCAGCAATATACAAGAATATCTTTTTCCTGCATCATGATCAGCACTGAATACTATCTCTTTTTGCCAGTAAAAAATGATATCTGCTTTAAATTTGCATTTCTCTTGCTACTATAGGTGTTGAGCATCCTTTTTTTTTGGATACTTAAATTTTGTCTTCTATAAATCATTTGTTTGTATCCTTTGCCAGACTTCCTATGCGGTTTTTTTTTTTCTTTAAAAAATTAATTTGCCTATCAATGCCTTAGCAGGGTTTTTGTGTTTTGCCTATTTCCTATTAGAAAATTACTTTAGTCACCTTCTCACCTATCTGATGATTTAAGAAACATAGTGTAGTCATTGAATGAACTTCTCTGAAATAACCCCCAAGCCCTAGCACCCTTTAAAAGTAAAGTCTCTTGGAGATTTATAAACTGTCAAGAGTTAGCAGAAAAGAAGTTCTTGCTTTCTGACTTTACATAAATTTCTTATGATTCAGACATGCCTTCACCTAAAAATGAAAATATACAAATAAGGCTATAAAAATCAAACACCGTGTTCAGTAGTTTAGTTGCTTAAGTGTAGTTTATTGGTTTCTCTGCCAAGAGCACCTTGCCACGTGGCACCTGTGCCAGACTGGGGTCACTTCTCTGTGCCTCGGAAGAAATTCTATTCATTAAAAATAGAACAAAGTCTCAATTATTTATCCTGAATATTTCTTGTGCTTCTGTAACTGCAAACCCTGGCTAATCCTTCTTCATGTTTGAATTGGAGACTGGTGGGCTCCTGAAGGGGCTTCACAGGTGGCACTAGTGGTAAAGAGCCCACCTGCCAATGCAGGAGATGTAAGAGACCCAGGTTTGGTACCTGGGTCAGGAAGGTCCCCTGGAGGAGGGCATGACAACCCACTCGAGTATTCTTGCCTGGAGAATCCCACGGACAGAGGAGCCTGGAGGGCTACAGTCCATATGGTTGCAAAGAGTTGGACCTGAGTGAAGCGACTCAGCACACACACACAGACTCCCGGAAAACTTCATTAATAGGACTAATTTCTTCACAAGGTGTCCTCATACTCATTACAGAACCCTGACAGTTTCTTTCTCAAGGATTGTTCATCTAGAAACAAAAGTCGTGTTTGCTTCACTGTTGATTTAAAAAGAAGGTATTGATGGAGTTCTCTGTGCCTTTCCTGAGTCAACAGGAGCTGTTCTTCCCCCAGAACTGGCTTCGTTCAGGGCAGGTTCTTGTAGGAAGGCCGGAGGACAGAGGCCAAACTCCCTGGAGCTTCATGATCAGACAGTGTGTGACTGATAATAAATGGTTGCACTTTTGGTGGAAATATAAAAAAAGAATTGTCCATCTATAAAAGTCCCCATGGGACACAGCTGCATCCTAGGACTGGAAGAAGGGCGGGCTTGCGTTTCAGATGTTCTGTGCATTGAACTGGCCTGAGATTATGAGCCAGAACCCTGTCCGGTGAGAAGGAAGGCAGGTCTCTCCCTGTCCATTGACGACTCACCCGGAAACCCAGGTCTTAGAGCCTAGGCTCAGCTCTAGAGGTCAGCGCTTGGAAGGTGGACACCAGCAGCATAAATGACCCCTCCTGCCACGCCCAGTCCAGTTCAGTTCAGTCGCTCAGTCGTGTCCGACTCTTTGCAACCCCAAGGACTGCAGCACACCAGGGCTCCCTCTCCATTGCCAACTCCTGGAGTTTACTCAAACTCATGTCCACTGAGTTGGTGATGCCACCAGCATCATAGCCACCCCCAAGTTCTGGGGAAGACAGAGCCCTCCCTTCTCAGCTAAAGTGCGGGTCTTGGCATGGTTTCACTGCCGCTGGATACCCAACCCTGCAGAGCAGGCCGGCCTGGTGCAATGCCTCCTCGCTGGGCGGCAGTTCTGAGCTGAGAAACCCAAGGTGACAGCCTCCAGCTCGCTTTGCATGGTCCAGACCAGTCCTTCTCAAACTTTCTCTTCACTCCCAAATGTTAGCAGTTTCTCACCGTCCTCCAGATAAAGAGCAAACGTGCTTCACGGGACTTCAGACTCTGGTCCCCAGCTCAGCTCCCACTGTGCCCTCCCTGAAAACGAGGCAGTCATCACACCCACCTAGAACCGCGTTCCCCTCACATGGGTGCCCAGCCCGCTCCTGCCAATACCTCGGATGTCATCCCCCTAACCCCCTCCCTGCCCTTCACGGTCCACTGCGGGTTGTGGCCTTGTTCACAGACTTCCCAGATCTTCTGGGCTGTGCTGACCTTCCTTGCATCTGAGCTCCACTAGACTCTGTGTGAGCGTTTCTCTGAGTCATGTGCTGTCTTTTGGATATTACCATTTTGTGAGTTTTGTTTTCGCTTTCTGCTGTCCCGGCTCTGTGAATCACCGTTGAGTCCTGGTGGGGAACGGAGACCATGTCTTCCCCCTTCCCGTTCCCCTCCCGGACTTCAGTGTTTCAGCAACTCCGAGCACACAGAAGCAGTTTGTAGCCCCGTGTCGTCAACTCAGGAGCTTGTACTCGTCAGCAACGCTGCTGAACTTCCCCATGAAATGCTGAGGTGCCGATGAGGCAGTTCAGACCCACTTGCTTCCAGTCGCTCTGAATTCTTGCCTTCATTCATCCAGTATTTTTGAGAATTTGCTATCTGCCAGGTACTGGGCTATGTGCGTGGGAAGGGAATGGTAAGAAGGAGATAGGGGAAGACTCAGCGCCTGGCCCCACATGGCAGAAGGTCCTACAGGAACGACAGGCTTCAGGGACCCAGGCCCCCACGACAACCAGCGCAGGAGGAAACGCCGGAGGGAGTGGCCGCGTGGCTTCGTGAGAGCCTCGCAGGGCCCGTTGGTCCAGTGGGGAGGGAGACAGAGGCCTCCCTCCAGAGTGAGCTGTGCCCTGCGCCCTGAGGGAAGCTGGGCATTGACCAGCAGAGGCGGGGGTGGTTCCAGCCAGAGGGACCACGCTGGGAGAAGCGGCCGGAGAGTGAGGCGAGAAGCTGGGTGTGACTCAGGGCGGAGCGGGGCCGGGGCGGGGCGGGCTGCCCCACGGGGAGAGCCCCCCCCCTCCCACGCAGGGCTTTGTAGGTTGTGTTGCAAACGCTGAGACCAGTGGAAGGCTTGAACAGGGAGACTGGATTACCACCGGCGCCGGGGAAGACCCCCACACCAGCTGCAGCATCCGTAGAGGAGGGGAGGCCACCGGGGTGATCATGAGGCGCCCATTCAGGAGGCTGGACCTCGGTCCAGGTGAGAGACCGCGGCCCCTTGCGATAGGATGGCAGGAGAGAGGGGGTAAGGAGGCTTCATGGTTCACAGCTGGCAGGGCTTCGTGATGGGCTGGGTCTCGGGGTGAGGGCAGGAGGGGGCGGGCCCCTGCTGGGGTTTCTGGAGCATGGCGGGTAGACGGCGGGGCCATTCACCCCGTGACGCAGCGACAGAGGTCCAGACCGGGCAGGCAGGCGATCGTGACTCTGGTTTCGGGGATGTCAGACTTGAAGTCCTTGAGGAGTTTGGAGCAGGGACGGGTAACACACGGCCGCGTCCCCTCCTGCATCTCAGGCGCAGGGTGAAACTACTGTTAGGGAAACCACTTCCCAGCGTTCCTTGCCCCTGGGGGTGTCCGCAAACTTCCGGCCAGTGGAAGTGCTGTGCACAGCTTCTGAGGCCAGGCCCTTGAGGGGAATCCACGCGCTCCCCTCACCCTGCAGCCCTTCCTGCTGGCCGGGTGATGGGGCGGGAACGACCATCTTGGACCCAGAGCTGGGAGCCTCATGAGGGGGGTGGCTGAGCCTCCGTCAGGTCGCCTGCCTGTCATCTGTGATGGGAGTGGGAGCTACGCCTCTGTAAAGACATGGCAGCCTGGGGTCTCTCTGTGTCTTAATTCACCTAATAACCGTGGGGAGATGTCATGTGGGCATTTAGACTCGTGACTCTGGGGTTCAGAGGGAAAGTCTGGAAAAGTGGCAGGAGTTTGAGAATTCTTTTTTTTTTTTTTAATTTATTTATTTATTTTTAATTTGGCTGTGTCGGATCTCCGTTGCAGCAAGTGGGGTTTTGGTCCCTGCCCATGAATTCTCTCGCTGTGACACAGGGGCTCAGTAGTTGCACCACTGCCTTCGTTGCTCCGTGGCTCGTGATATCGAGATCTTAGCTCCCTGATCAGGGATCGAACCTGCACAGTTTGCGTTGTAGATTCTCACCCACTGCACCACCAGAGAGGTCCCAAGTTTGAGAATTCTTAACAGATAAGAATAAGGAAAGAGTGTGAAGGAGACGGTCCAGACGGAGAGAGGAGAGGTCAGGGCGGAGCCTCGGGGGACCACACACTCAGTGTCTGGGTTTGAGAAGCGCCAACAATCGAGGGAGGCTGAGGGGACTCAGCTGAAGCGGTCGGTGGGAACCTGCGAAAGCGTGGATCACGGGGCCAGGAGCAGAAGGGAGCCCTTTGCAGGGAGGGGCAGCAGGCAGTGATGACCTTAGACGGTGTCCATGAGAGGCTTGGTGGTGCCCAGCCAGTCTCCTCCAGGACAGCTGGGAGAGTTGTCACACCAAGGGGTTGTTTGCTAATGAAGATTATGATTGCTAATGCAACTCTATAATAACTGTGTGCATCTCTGGCAAGAGCGCCAAGAGATCTAATTACTATTTCTCAATCCAATTTTCATGATAAATTATCCAGAAAGAGTAGAAATCATCAAACTCAGCTTGATGCTTCATATGAAACACTAAACAAACCTAAATGTTTTAGTATCCTATCTCTAGGTTCCAGAAATTCATTTAAACTAAAAACAATTTTTAAAATTGTGGATTAAAAAAAAGAAACCCAAGATATAACATTTACCTAACAGGCAGCTGTTCACAGGTTTGCTACAATTGTTGTGGAGATGGCAACAGAGAAGAGTCTATTGTAAAACAAGTTTGGTAGTTGATTTAGGGAGGTTCTAACAGGGAAGCCTCAGATGCTCTTAATTGCAGAGTTGAACCACTGTCCTTCCTGACTCTGGAAGAGACAGACCAGGAGGAAGGAGAAGGGGAGGCCACACAGGTGATCTGAGGAGGTCAGTTGCCCTGGTTCCACCCCTGGTGTTTCCCAGACCTCAGCGGACCACCCTCATTTCCAGTAAATAAGTGGCAAAGCCAAGACTGGAAACGAAACCCCCAGATCCACAGTCCCGCGCCTTTTCAATACATCACCGTACCTGATTTTGGTCTCCCTAAAATAATCTTCTTAAAAATTACCCTCGTAACCATTTTAAAGTGCACAGCTCAGTAGTAAGCACATTCACACTGCAGTGAGACAAATCTCCAGAGCTTTTTCCTCTTGCAAAGCTGAAACTATCCCTGTTAAACAACTCCCAAAGTTCCCCTCCCCGAGCTCCTGGAAACCACCATTTCGCTTTCTGTCTCTATGAATTGAACCACTTTGGGTACACCAAATTAGTGGAATCAGATATTTATCTTTCTGTGACTGACCGCACTCAGCTTAATGTCCTCAAAGTTCATTTGTGTTGTAGCACGTGCCAGTGTTACTGAAAGATGTGGATTCTGGCTGCTCACTGCTCAAAAGCCAATAAACAGGCCAGGTTGGTGGAAAAGGGAGGTTTATTTCAGATTTGGGCAACGGGGGTGGGGTGGACATCTGTCCAAAGGCCGACTCTCTCCACTGGCAACTGGTGGGCAAGAGCTCACAGCACAGTCAGCCCTGACAGTCCTCTTCAGACTGAGCATCGATGGTCTGACCAGCATCATCTTGGTTTAGGGACAGTTAATCTTCAGTTCCAGGGTCCATTTGTTCTATTTCTTTGAGGCCGGTTCTCGGAATTGGGGCTGCTCACACCACGGGTACAGTCTGGTCATCGTGTAGTCAGCTTCTTCCACCTGGTGTTGTAGTATCTACACGACAGCTCACAGGTTATGGCCCAGAATATTATCCGTAGCCCGGGAGGAGGAGCTGCAGGTCCTTGACTCCGCTTAATGACGACTCTATTATCTTGTCTCCTTTGACTGTTTTCCTTTGTTTCGCACTTCTCATTTCTCTGATTAAACTTACTCTTGAAAGCTTTCCACAGCGAAAGGCAAGCAGAGGACGCTGAGGGGGCACGGGCCACAGGGTCCTGCTCCATTTCCCCAAGACTTCCTTCCTTTTTAAGGCTGAATAATGTTCCACTGTATGCATATACTACGTTTTGCTTTCACATATTCATTTTTTAAAAAGTCAACTTCTCTACCCTGATCAGTGAAGGCTTCTCTGAGGAGATGACCCTTGAATTGAATTTTGCATGATAAAAGGGAGTCAGTCATTAAAGGGTTTGATGAAGAAGCAATCCAGGGAAAGGGAACAGCAGATTCAGAAGTCAGAAAGCAGGCAGGAGTCTGAGAGTCAAAGAATCAGAAAGGCTGAATCCCATAATCAATGGATAAAACTAATAAGAGAAGAATGAGCCTTGCTGAGACATAGAATCCATGGTTAGAAATCTTAAATATATTCCAAGTGGAATCATTTATGTATTTGCATGTGAATATTTGCAAATAATTTTCTTAGAAATGGGAAAACTTGTATTACGTAGTATCCGACAGATCTGTTGTATATCTGCATGTAACAATGACCTTGTCACAGCGAGGGAAAAAAGTCAACTTTACAAACTATGTCCTTCTGGTAAAGTTTCCTGTCTACCTAAAGCACATGGAAGAGAGATGGCTAATTAATTACCAACTTTCTCCAAAAAAAGGTACCCCCTAAATCAGGGGTGGGCACACTTTTCCTGTAAGGGGCCAGGGAGTAAAGACCTTTGGCTTTGGTGGCCATACAGCCCATGACACGACGACCCTCCCCCTGGTGTCTGCCTGGCTCCTGCACTTTTGTCGTTACTGATGGTTTTGCTCACGGTCTTCCCTGCAAGCCTGAAGGCAGGGGCTCTTGCTTCCCTCCTGCAATGAATGTCTAGCGTCCGGCACATCAGACCCACGGCAGGAGCTTCACGTGTATTCTGTGTCCTTGTGCACGATGTAAAAGTGGTTACTTATAACTGGGGAAATACGGTGCTTGTTGATGGGCTAACTTCATCTTATGCTAAGGGAGTGTCCCTACAGTGTGTCCAGCTCCTTAGGAAGGAGCTAGTTCATGCATAATCCTCTGGAGGACAACATCCACTCATTTAAAATATCAGAGTTTGGATGTCAGTATGCCAGAGCTAAAGATGAGAATTCAAGACACGTTTTAAAATATTTATTTATTTGGCTGCTCGGGGTCTTCATTGCAGGAGCAAGATCTTTAGTTGTGTTATTTGAATTCTTAGTTGCGGCACGTGGGTCCCTGATCAGGGATTGAACCCGGGTCGCCTGCCTTGGGAGCATAGAGTTCTCAGCCAGTGGACCACCAGGGAGGTCCCTGAGGCAGTTCTGATAGCTCTGGGGTGTAACAGTGAAGGGCTTATGGATTAGCATGATAATAAACGTTTGCTCCTTCTTTCTGGTCTTAAACTAGCACTGAGGCCGCTGTGTGCTGTGTGCGGTCATGTTTATTCACCGCTGTAGCAGGGCCCTGGCCAGCAGGGCAGTTGGGCAGAGGCTCAGCTTTGCTCTCCTTTCCAGGCCCTGTGCTTGGCATGGCCTGCGTACCTCCAGGGGACGTCACCTGGAGGGGGCAATCTTTTTCTGAGTTCATACATGGGTGTCCTGCGGGCCAGCTGTGCCTGACTGACTGCTTAGCTCCAAACTTTTCTGGCTTATACACTGGTCTCCTAGCCTAGCTTTTCTACCTCAGAGTTTTTCCTCATATCTCCTTCTGCCAAATTAATCTCATCATTCCTATGCTCAAAAACTCCAGTGGATTCCGAACACTCTCACGAAGATCTCCCAGCCTTCTCCAGGTTGGGCCCTGTCCCACTCCCTGCGCCTGGCCTGCAGTCGCCTGGCCTGGCCCGCCTCATGCACGGCCACGCCGGCTCCGCCCCCGCCGGACGCTCGGGGTGTCCTGGCCTCACAGCGCTGGTGGCTGGAGCACCGACAGCCAACATTTACTTCCCCTGGAGAAGGAAATGGCAACCCACTCCAGTATTCTTGCCTGGAGAATCCCATGGAGAGAGGAGCCTGGCGGGCTACAGTCCACGGGGTTGCAAAGAGTTGGACACGACTGAGTGACTATCATCTAAGAGTGTGCCAGGTGCTGCGTAAGAGCTCTGCCGGCCGAGTCTCACGTACTTCTCGGAACAGTCCCCTGGGATAGGTTCTGCAAAACTCCATCACTCCAACCCTAAAATACTGCACACGCCTTGTCTCCCTTTCTGAAAACCACACTATGAAACAGTCTATAAAACAATGGTCTGATGACTCTCAGATGCTCTTGACAACGTACTTTTTTTCATTCACAGGCATTATCTCATTTAACTGTCTTGAGAATTCTGGGCCACATATTATTATTCCTGTTTTTCAGCTGAAAAAAACTTGAAGCTCACAGATGTTACATAATTTTCTCAAGGGTATATAGTTACTTACAGGCAGAGCTGGTTCAGAGGCCTCAGCTGGTTTGATACTAAAGGCTGGACTGTTAAAAGACCCGTGGTTCTCAAGCTGATTTACGCATAAGGATCACCAGTCAATGGGAGCTAGTTTATTTTTATTTAGGTATTTAGGGCAACCCAGGTGGTACTAGCAGTGAAGAACCCACCTGCCAATGCAGGAGACATGAGAGACGAGGGTTTGATTGCTGGGTCGGGAAGATCCCCTGGAGATGGAAATGGCAACCCACTCCAGTGTTTTTGCCTGGAGAATCCCAAGGACAGAGGAGCCTGGTGGGCTACAGTCCATGGGGTTGCAAAGAGTTGGACATGACTGAAAGTGTCTTAGCGCGAGGACTATAGTTGTTTGGGAGCTAGTTTAAAATGGGCGCTGACTGTAGAGATTCTGCTCCAGTTGACCTGGGGGAGGGCCTGGGAATATGCATTTTCCATATGCAGTTGGGCTTCCCTGGTGGCTCAAATGGTAAAGAATCTGTCTGGCAACACAGAAGACCTGGATTTGATCCCTGGGTTGAGAAGATCCCCTGGAGAAGGAAATGGCAGCCAATTCCAGTATTCTTGTCTGGGAAATTCTGTGGACAGAGGAGCCTGGAGGGCTACAGTCCGTGGAGTCGTGCAGAGTCTGACGAACACTTTTCACTTGTTCGTATGCGGCCTGGGAGATTCTGCTGCAGCTATTTTGTGGAACACGCTTTGGGAACCCCAGGCTAGACCAGCAGCTGATGAACGTTTTCCTCTTCCACTTGGCAGTATACGGTCAGTACATTCAGCTGCTTCTGAACCACAGTTATCGGGCTCGGTGATCAGTGTAGAGCAAGATGTTATGTCCGTGGAAATGTATCCATTTCATCTTAGAGAGGCCCTGACATCTTTGAATGTGAATTTAAGAGAAGCAAAGCACAGATCTACTTCACACCATTTAAAACAGTAAATGAGGCTTCCCCAGCAGTCCAGTGATTTTAAAGAATAAAATTAACTTAAAAAAAAATAGTAACCTGCTTCTTCAGAAGGCCAGCGTTTCCCACTCTGTTTCTAGAGGTGAAAGCAAGAATTATCTGGAAGTGTCAAAAGCACTGATTATATGTTGAAATTCCTCAGCTTGCCCAACAAAAGATCTATGAATGCTTGGAAAATCCGAGATTTTCCTGATAGGTTTAACAGAGTGTGTTGTTAAGGGAAACGGCCTTGCCCAATATTGGGATCAACCACAGAGTATCAGGCCGAAGGGGATTATTCTCAAGCCATAAAACTTAATGGAATTTACTCTGCTAGCATTCAGACTTTCTTGGGACCCCTGATTCTTCTTTTCTGTCCGTTTTTCCCTTTCATAATGGTAATGTCTATCCTAGGCCTACCTCACCATTGTATTGTGCAAGTAGATGCCTTGTCTGTTTCATGGGTTCATAGATAAAGGGAATTTTGCCCCAGGGTGACTCACACCCTGCTGGCTCACCCATATCTGATTTAGATGGTATTTAGATGAGATTTTGGACTTCGAGTTGATGTTGTAATGATTTAAGACTTCTGGAAATGTGGGGATGAAGTGAATATATTTTGCATGTGAGAAGGAAGTGCATTAATTATGCAGAGGGTGGGCTGTTAATTGTGTCTCCTCCAAACTCCTGTGTTGCAGACCTAACTCCCAGGACTTCAGAATGCTATGTTATTCAGAAACAGAGTCATTGCAGAAATAATTAGTTAAGATGAGTTCATACTGGAGTGGGGTGGGCCCTAATCCCATATGACTGGTGTTCTTATAAAAGGGAAAGATTTGGACGCGGACATGCACCGAGAACACCATGTGAAGAAGAAGAAGAGAGATCACAGCGATGCATCTACAAACCGAGGCACGCCAAGCCCGCCAGCAAGCCCTCAGAGCCCAGGAGGGAAGCATGGAATAGATTTTCCCTTGCAGCCCTCGGGAGAAACCGACCCTGCCAACACCTTGATCTTGGACTTCTAGCCTCCAGAACTGTGAGACAGCGAAGTTTCTCTTGTTTAAGCCATTTGGTCTGTGGTGCTTTGTTATGGCAGCATTCAATTCAGTTCAGTTCAGTCACTCAGTCGTGTTCAACTCTTTGTGACCCCATGGACTGAAGCACCCCAGGCCTCCCTGTCCATCACCAACTCCCAGAGTTTACGCAAACTCATGTCCATCGAGTCGGTGATGCCATCCAACCATCTCATCCTCTGTCATCCCCTTCTCCTCCCGCCTTCAATCTTTCCCAGCATCAGGGTCTTTTCCAATGAATCAGTTTTTGCATCAGGTGGTCAAAGTATTGGAGCTTCAGCTTCAGCATCAGTCCTTCCAATGAATATTCAGGACTGATTTCCTTTAGGATTCACTGGTTTGTTCTCCTAGGGACTCTCAAGAATCTTCTCTAACACCACAGTTCAAAGGCAACAATTCTTCAGCGCTCAGCTTTCTTTATAGTCTAACACTCACATCCATACATGACCACTGGAAAAACCATAGCTTTCACTAGATGGACCTTTGTTGGCAAAGTAATGTCTCTGCTTTTTAATATGATGTCTAAGTTGGTCGTAACTTTTCTTCCAAGGAGTAAGCGTCTTTTAATTTCATGGCTGCAGTCACCATCTGCAGTGATTTTGGAGCCCCAAGAAATAAAGTCTGTCACTGTTTCCATTATTTCCCCATCTATTTGCCATGAAGTGATGGGACTGGATGCCATGATCTTTGTTTTTTGAATGTTGAGTTTTAAGCCAGCTTTTTCACTCTCCTCTTTCACTTTCATCAAGAGGCTCTTTAGTTCTTCACTTTCTGCCATAAGTGTGGTGTCATCTGCATATCTGAGGTTATTGATATTTCTCCTGGAAATCTTGATTCCAGCTTGTGCTTCAACCAGCCCGGCATTACTAGATTTTGGCATGATTTAATGCTTTCTGTATACAGAACATCTTCCCTGAGGACTGTCTTTCAGTTCGGTTCAGTCGCATGGTTGAGTCTGACTCTTTATGACCCCATGGCCCTAAGTTAATCAGTCAAGAACTCCATTTCCAGATCATTCTAGGATAAGGGGAGATTGATGCCTTCAAACTGTGGTGCTGTAGAATACTAATGGGAGTCCCTTGAATGGCAAAGAGATCCAACCAGTCCATCCTAAAGGAAACCAGCCCTGAATATTCATTGGAAGGACTGATGCTGAGCTCCAATACTTTGGCCACCTGATGCAAAGAGCTGACTCTTTGGAAAAGACCCTGATGCTGGGAAAGACTGAGGGCAGGGGGAGAAGGGAACGACAGAGGATGAGATGGTTGGATGGCATCACCGACTCGATGGACATGAGTTTGAGCAAGCTCTGGGAGACAGAGCAGGACTGGGAAGCCTGGTGTGCTATAGTCCATGGGGTCGCAAAGGGTCGGACATGACTGAGTGACTGAACAACAACCACGGGGGAAATATCATGGAACTGGAATTGTAACTGTCAAAATATCCATGAGGCTTGGTGTCTCCACAGTGCTACTCCCTGATGCCAGGGAGTGAACGACCACAGCCCAGAACCCACCCTCATGACTGGGCCCGGGACTAAGCGTTGCTGGGTATCCTTTGCCCCCTGAAGCTGATCCTCGGCAGGCACCTCGCTCTGCTTGGATTCAAACATCAGCCTTCTAGGAGCAGCCGCAGGAAGAATGAGAGAGCCGTTTGGCCACGGTCTGGGTGGCGGGGGAGGAGAGGGAGATAAACTTCAGGTCAGGCCAAGATTTCCATCAGGGGGACAGCTCACAGCTGCGGGGGGAGCACTGGCTGCCCTGCTGTCTGCTGGGCAGAGACTTGGTTCTGGGAAGTCAAGGCACCGCAGCCCCCGCGCCGTCCTGCCTCTCTTTCTGACTCAGCTGGAAACCCTGCCCTGAGCAGCAGAGGGTGGAGCTTTGGAATGGATGTTTGTGTTGCCGCAGTGTTTTCCAGCTGGTTGCCTGGCTTAGGTGATGAGTCTGCAGAATGTGCCTGGAGGACTTGAACTCAGATGGTGAGTTCGTGTTTACTGTGATGCTGACTCACTCCTGCGCTCCATCACAGGAGGGTCTGAGTCACTGAACAGGCGTTTAAAATTCGCAGACAGGTGATCTGAATGCTCATTTGCATGGGGTACAATCTGTGAAAGGTTATGTGCCTCCTTGTGTTCTCCAGAGTGATGATTCTAAGATGCCATCACCACGAGGTCACACTTCCTTTTCTTAGTCCTCCTTCCTCTAGCAGCTCCTTCTGAAAGGAAGGAGACGCACTTTAGCCCGTGGCAGCATCTAAGCCACAACCCCCAGCCCCCCGCCTTCCATTGCATCCCCAGAGCGGGGCTTTGAAAATGCCCAGTCCTGTGTAAGAGATCGCTGAAGCGGATGAACGGCATGCTGCCTCCAAAACCCCAACCTGGTTGAACAGAAAACTTGTGAAAGTGAGTGTTCACAATGGAAAGAATGGGGGAAAGGACCTCAGCCCCCTGCTCTCACCATCCCTGACTCTACACCGGTGGCTTCCTCCTGCATGGTTGTTTATCAGGGACTGATTACATCGCGAGCCTCCACTTTGAGTCTGAACAGCCCCGTCTGGCAGCTGATGGTCTCCTCTCATCAGACAGTGTGGCCCAAGGAGCGTTTCGTGAGTTACACTCATTGCAGCAACATGCCCAGAGTCTGCTCTGTGCTTGGAGAAGAATCCCACTTTATAAACCATCCTCTTGATTTAGCACAGTGAACACCAGCAGGACGGAGTGAGCGTGAGGTGAGATTGGAGAGGAAGAGGAGGGCAGGCAGGCACTCGGTCTGTTCACTGGAAAACGGTGGCTGCAAAATCTGCTGGTGGCTTGGACTTTCGGTCTAGGACACCGGGACCCCGAGGCTCTGCTCTGATGGAAGCGGTTCCGCACTGATGTGTCCTGGGCCCGCAGTCTGCCCGCGGCAGCCGTGCCGACAAGTGTTGGGTGAACGGCTCCTCCGTGTCACCTTCTGCGGGTGTGCTGGGCTCACCAGGAGGTGGTTGATCTGGAGGACCGCACGCCTGGCAGTTAACCGGTGATCACGGGACAGGAGCGCGGTGTGGTTGGGAGCTCTGGGTGATACTCACTGCAAGGGCAGGATGAAGGGGTGTGGCTTGTTGCTGGTGCTGCTTCTTGGAACTAAGTCTTGATTGCTTCTTCTCTCTTTGCACATAGTAACTTCCAGCTGGAGCTGTGAATTTGATCGTGGGGCCACTTTCGCTCATCTGTTTTCTCTCTCTTCATTTCTGTTGTCTCTGTGTGACATGAAGCCATGAGCCACGGTCATATGTTTAGAGTTAGTCCAAGCATCAGGACCAAGTCCATTATAGCAAGGCAGGGGCTTCAGAAAAGGCAGGGAGGGGATTGAGTCTGGAAACACGGAAGCCTAATTGCCAGATTCCAGAGATGGGGTGTGGTCAGGCACAGAGCTGGTTGCGGGCCAGAGCTGGCTGCTGAGTGAGGGACGTGAAGGTCCTGGAGGACTGCAGGGGTGGAGAGGAGCAGAAGCGGGTAGAGAAGTGTCCGCTTCCCTGGGAAGAGCATGTGGACACAGAGCGGCCTCCTGGCCCGGTTAGGCAGCCCCACGTGCTCTCACTGCCGGGCAGAGGCATCTGGAAACACAGGTCACCAGGGGCTGCAGGTGGACCCTGGACAAGGCTGAGCTCGTGGGGAGTTTACAGTGAAGGTCTGGCTCTCGTCTGGATGGACTCTGAGCCCTTTCTGGGGTTTTGTTTAGTTTGCTTCCTGGAGCGTGGATTCAGAGAAGTCCTCCTAACTTCCAAGGGGACTCGGCTTTGGAGTCACTTCTGAGAGAGCTCTGCATGTCGAGAGACAACGTCTTATCCAGACGCCGAGTCCAGACAGGCTTTCATCTCCACTTCCTTCAGCTGATTTCCTTGCACGTCCTTCCCTTTTGAAAAGGAGATGCTGTTTGTTCCGTCACGTGGAATTGCGATTACTCGCCCGGGGAAGGGTGCTCCCCTCGAGACTCTGGCAAGAGGAGCAGGGGAAATTCCTTTCAACACTGGCCCGGAGGAATTCTCATGATCCTGGTTTCCATTCTGGTCAAGACCGAGATGAAAGGACTTGACCAGCATTGAGAAGAGCTGTAATTTTGATCCCGAGGGAAGCGGAGCTGGATGAGAAGTGAGCCCCCTTTAATCTTGCCTGTGAATGAGGAGCCGCTTCCTGGTACAAGTTGAACAACGATCAGGAGTCAGAGTCCTGGAGCCCCGGGAGGTGGGGAGGAGCAGCCACGGAGAAGGGGTTGATGTTTCTCCCCCTCCAGGAGTCCGCTGATGGAGTGAGATGCCTTCTTAGGCTGTCTGGGCTGCTACTGAGAGCTTGTGAGTGACAGACACTTCCCACAGCTCTGCAGGTGGGAATTCTGAGACCAGGGGGGCCTCTGCGGGGTCAGTGCGGACCCTCTGCTGTGACACAGGCCTTGCACTGTGTCCTCGTGTGGTGGAGGGGCTGTGGGCCCTGGGGAGGTCTCTTTAATAAGGACACTGATCCCACCACGAGGCCTTCACTCCCATGACCTCATCACTTCCCAAAGTCTCTGCCTGCCAACGCCATCACCTTTGAGGGTTAGGATTTCAACATGCCACGCAAACATTCAGACCACAGCAGCTACCTACTTTTTTTTTTTTAATATTTGTTTGGCTGCATCAGATCTTAGTCATAGCATGCAGGACCTTCAATGCATCGTGACGGATCTTTTGTTGTGGCGTGGGCTCAGTACAGCACGTGAGATCTTAGTTCCCCAGCCAGGGATCGAACCCGGATCTCTGCACTGCAAGGCGAATTCTTAATTCCAATGGACCACCAGGGAGGTCCCACAGCCACCAACTTTTTGACTGTGTGTATTTATAACAGTTTTTACTAATGCAATTAGAAAGAGCAGATTTCCTAGAGAAAATTTACAGTGGGTAAAGATGGATCTTCTTATTGTGGATGATAATAGACATTTTTATTTGAATGTTTTGTTTTTATTTTATTTTTTTTACATCTCCTGGATTCTAGCCACTCTGATATATATAACTCCGAGAACTTCATTACTTCAGATTTAGGATTCTGTAAAAAATTTTTTAGAAATTGAATCATGCACATGAAACTGGCCGTGTTAACCATTTCTAAGTGTGCGGTGCAGTAGTTCAAGAGTATTTACATTGTTGTATAATCAATTTCCAGAACTCTTACCTCTTGTAAGACGGAAGCCCCCACCCGCCTTCCCCAGCCCCGGGCAAACACCATCTACCTTCCGTTGCCTTGACTCTGACCCTAGGAGCCTCATGGAGGTGGAGTCATCCCGTGGCTGTCCTTTAGCAACTGGTTTATTCCACCGAGCGTGATGTCCTCAAAGATTTGGTATCCTTTTATTTCATCTTTAAAATAACATTTCCTCTTAACATCTGAGGGTTAACCTGTTTAAACTTTGGAAAGATCCTCAAGAGAATTTTAAAAAATATTCTCGAATATGGATGTTTTAAAGACACATATGTATCTTTGCTCACCGCATTGCTCACCGCAGAGACGGACATCTCAGAGGTGGACGCTCGCAGGCCCGAGTCTCCCTGGTGAAGGGAGGGGGCGTGTTATGCGGAGCCAGCTGGAGGCCTCCGGGCCGGCAGGGAGCTGCGCCCGCGGGCCTGGCGCCAGGGGCAGGACGCTCCGCACATGTGTCTGCTCACGGGTGGGTGCCCGTGGACACGCCGCTCCCCCGGGGCTGTGCAGCAGCTGCCAATGGAGTGGGGCTGGCAGCCGCCCCGAGAGGCCATCTGCCCGGGCTGCCTGAGCGGGAGGACCGGAGGCAGCTGCAGAGACGTAGAGATGGGGGCGGGAGCGGAGGACGCGGTGCGAAGACCCTCAGCCTCCTCACCTGCCCCGACCCAACATGGGCCCCAGGCCGTCCCAAGGAGCTGCCCAGCCGTGTCGTGCAAACGCTGGAACCAGAGGGACAGGAAGGGACACCAGGCCATTTATCTTACAGGCGGGGCCTCCAGAAGCCGCTTGGGGTCTCCTTATGTCAAGCAAATAATCCCTAAGATCTGTGACACCGTCTTTTTCAAAAAAATGTAATTTGCTACTGTCAATAACTCGGATTTCCCACCCCTGAGCGTCCATGGGTTTTCTCACTATTTATCAAATCTTTACCCCCTGATGACTAATGGAAAATACAATGGCAATTTGTCACCATCTTGGCATTGTTTGCTATCAGAAATGACACTGGAACAACAGGGTAATCGGCTACGATCGCCTTTGAAATCTATTCTTTCTGGAGGGAGTGCTCACACACGCATCAATAGGGTTAATGTGTGCAGCCTTTATAAATGATCTATGGTGCAATTTTCACGTTAAAACAAACCATGTTACCATCCATCAGCTCATTTGGGTGTCACGAGAATGTTTATGGGATAGCTTCAGTTGGCAAGAACGAGGCTTAGAGGAGAAATGCTTGTTCACGGCCATATCGGAAGTCAACTGGGGCTGAAATATAGGTCTCCCGACTCCTAGACTAAAGTTTTTTTTTCTCTAAACTGTACTTGAGAAGAAGAACGTGTCAGGACCACAGTGAGAGACAGACTATTTCCTTCTCCTGACTCCCAGCCGAGCAATCCTGAGAAGTCCAATTAGTGATGACCTGATGATCAAGGGGACATAGCTATGAGGTTGAACGATGCAAACCCTCCATTTTTAAAGAGTGTCAAGCAGTCAGATATGAACAATTTCATGTTTCAAACAAATTAATCTCCCTAATTTTCTACAGGTTGCATTTCCCACGCAGCATCAAGCTGGTCATTTTGGTGGTTAACGTGGCCGCTTGCTTTCCTCTTCATGTTGCTGCCCCTGGGTCTGATCTGCAGTGGCTACTGATCATAATTTCATGGCCTCCGTCATCAGACGGAGCCACCCATAGAGGCAGCAGGCCAAGCTATGCAATTAAACCCAAACCAGGCAGTTCAGGGTCAGGTATGTGTGACACAGAAATGACCAGCCTGCAAGAATTTTCAGCAGGTCTAACTGGATCTTCATTCCTGCACATTTTCCCTGAAAAGGGAATGAAATCAGCGTTCGTTTTCACTCATCAGGCATAAACTCGCATGTGCTCTGGCGAGTGGGAGACAGCTGATTTTCTAGGCTGTTACAGAAGGATGGTTGGAGAGTCAGGAGGGTATCTTGGCTGGACATCAAGAATGAAGGAAGGGGCAGAGAGTCAAGTGGCTAAAGAGACTCACATTAGAGTCATTCATTTTCCCAGCTCAGCGGAAGCCAGAGCCTTGGACCACTCGCCAGGCTTCCCACCATCTGGAGCGAAGTCGGGCCACGCCCCCGCGGGGTGGAAAGGCTCCAAGTGGGGGCCGCTGGCAGGAGGGCCTGCCACCCTGCAGGGACACAGGACCACCTGCTTCTGCAGTGGCAGACAGAACGGGGTGGTGCTGTCTGCACTTTCCCTTCTGGTTGTGAGGTGCTCCTGTGAACTACTGGAGGCTAGTTCTCAACGGATGGAGCAGAGAAGCTTCTGGTGCGGCTGCTTTGGAGGAGCGGTGTTTTGAAAGTGTTGCACCCGATTTCTCAGCATCCCTTTTCTGGCCATAAACTTTAAACTTTGCATAAGACCCCTTTCAGAGCCCCCAGGTAAAGCGGGAACACACTCTGAGGTCTGGACTCACACTTGTGTGCCCTTGGGAAGATCACTCACCTTCCCGAGGATGGGTGTGTCATCAAAGAAATGAAGACTTCCATCTTTTCCCCACGTATTTCTACAGGACTGCAGCTGGGATCATTGGTGATAGACGAGAAGTAGATTTTGGTACAGAGAAGCCCATTTGACACCATGTGAGCAGTTTCATTCCTGTTATTGGAGGAAAATGTGTAGGTCTGCTTTCCTCTCCTGTAGCTGGCGAGCGGTGAGGGGCAGAGTTTGGAGGAGAAAGGTGCTGCGGTGAAGCTACTGGTGTCTTGAGGGCGCGCCTGGGGTGTGGGAACGTGGAGAGGGCAGGTGAGTGGGGAGGAGAGACCGCCAGGCGGGAAAGGCTGGTTCCACTTCTCCCCTGTTTTGCCAGGAGCCAGCTCAGCCGGCACCGAGACGGGTGGTGAAGGAGCAGCAAACCCTCCGCCAGCCCCCGGGTGCCTATTCCCGACTCGGCAGGAGGTGGGCCACCGACAAGAATAACACAGACCCGCCGGCAGGGCAGGAGACGCCCAGAAGGAAAACAAGGAAACAGGTTTGAGCTGGGCTGGCTCCTCGGGGGGACGGGCTGGCTGGTACCAGGAGTCTCTGGTGGCCCTGGGCGTGTGCCTGATGGGCAGAGCACCCAGGCCTTGGGGGAGCTGATTTGTGCAAGGGGCAAGACCTTAGCCTTGCAGCCGGGCTGGGAGAGGTAGGCTCGATGCAGAGCATGGCCTTCCTCGGGGCCCTGCGTCCCTGGTGACGACAGAGGCTTCGGCACCCTTCCTCAGCTGTACTGTCTGGATCCAGGCTCTGCCCAGGCTGTCTTCCCAAGAGGCCGTGCCTGTAGGCAAGTCACATGTCCCCTCCGGGCCTCGTGGTGAGGAGAGTGGCCTGGTACCCTCCAGGACCTCTCCCCACTTGGCATCAGGTCACTCAAGGATCTAAGACCAGTTTCTAAGGAACCCAGGAAATAGCATGGTGCACACGACTGGAGCCCATGGGCTGGGGGTTTACAGGTTTTCTGAAATTATGAAATCTTCACGTGAAAACCAAATACTGAAGTATAGCATGGTTCAAAAAATGAAACACAGAAGTATCATCAGTCAGTTCAGTTGCTCAGTCATGTTCGATTCTTTGCGACCCCATGAATCGCAGCACACCAGGCCTCCCTGTCCATCACCAACTCTTGGAGTTTACCCAAACCCATGTCCATCAAGTCGGTGATGCCATCCAACCATCTCATCCTCTGTCGTCCCCTTCTCCTCCTGCCCCCAATCCTTCCCAACATCAGGGTCTTTTCAAATGAGTCAACTCTTTGCATGAGGTGGCCAAAGTATTGGAGTTTCAGCTTCAACATCAGTCCTTCCAGAAATTCCACTTCTGGGTGTACATCTGAAAGAACTGTAAGCAGAGTTTTAGACAATTGTTTACCAAAGTCCGGGCAGCAGTATTCACAGCAGCCCAAAGGTGGCAACAACCCAAATGCCCACTGAAGGGTGAATGAAAACAAAAGTGATACGTACACACAATGGGATGCTGTTCAGCATGAAAGAGGAAGACACGTTCTGACAACCTGGAGGGCGTTATGCTCGGTAAAGTAAGCCAGACAAATACTGAACCATCTCACTTATATGTGGAATCTAAAAAAATGTTGAAGTTGTAAGGACTTCCCTGGTGGTCCAGTGGTTAAGAATCTGCCTTGTAATGCAGGGGACGCCAGGTCAATCCCTGCTTGGGGAACGAGGATCCCACTCACCTCGGAGAAACTAAAAGCCCCCAGGCTGCGACTCCTGAGCCCACTCGGCACAACTAGAACATCGGTGGACCGCCACGGAGACCCCACCTGCAGCTAAATAAGTAAATAAATACACTTTCTAAAAAAGTTGTCATCGCCGACTCGATGGACATGAGTTTGAGCAGGCTCCGGGAGTTGGTGATGGACAGGGAAGCCTGGCATGCTGCAGTCCATGGGGTCGCAAAGAGTGGGACATGACTGAGCGACTGAACTGAACTGAACTGAATTGAGAAGAGTTGAGGTTGTAGACCCAACAGTCCTACTACCGGGCATATATCCTAATGAAATCATAATCGAAAAAGACACCTACACCCCAATGTTCATTGTAGTGTTATTTACAATAGCTAGGACATGGAAACCACCTAGATGTTCATTGATAGGTGAATGGATAAAGAAGCTGAGGTGCGTACATACAATGGAATATTACTCAGCCATAAGAAAGGAACACATATGAGTCAGTTTTAATGAGGTGGAAGAACCTATTATACAGAGTGAAGTAAGTCAGAAAAAAACAAATGCTGTATATTAATGCATATATATGGCATCTAGAAATCTATTTGCAGGGCAACAAAGGAGACGCAGACATAGAGAACAGACTTGTGGAGACAGTGGAGGAAGGAGAGGGTGGAACGAACTGAGGGAGTAGCATGGAAACATATGCATTCAGTCAGGTCAGTCGCTCAGTCGTGTCCGACTCTTTGCCACCCCATGAACCGCAGCACGCCAGACCTCCCTGTCCATCACCAACTCCCAGAGTTTATCCAAACTCATGCCTATCAAGTCAGTGATGCCATCCAATCATCTCATCCTCTGTCGTCCCCTTCTCCCCTCACCTTCAATCTTTCCCATCATCAGGGTCTTTTCCAATGAGTCAACTCTTCGAATCAAGTGGCCAAAGTATTGGAGTTTCAGCTTCAACATTAGTCCTTCCAATGAACATCCAGGACTGATCTCCTTTAGGATGGACTGGTTGGATCTCCTTGCAGTCCAAGGGACTCTCAAGAGTCTTCCCCAATGCCTACATTACTGTTTGTAAAATAGACAGCCCGTGGGGGTTTGCTGTATGACCCCGGGAGCTCAAATCCGGTGCTCTGTGACAACCTAGAGGGGTGGGATGGGGTGGGGGCGGGAGGGGACACACACCTACGGCTGATTCACGTTGCAGTGTGGCAGAGACCAACCAACATTGTAAAGCAATCATCCTCCAATTAAACAGAAATATATTAATAACAATGTCAAGGTTGTAAAAATAGTAGCGTGAAGATTGACAGGAGCTGGGGGGTGAAAATGGGGAGATGTTGGTCAACCTGTGCAAACTGTAGTTACAAAACGATTAAGTTCTGGGATCTGATGGACAGCAGGGTGCCTACAGTTAACAACACTGTGTTGGATATTTGAGATTTGCTACTTCTGCTTCATAGAAACGCTAAAGCCTTTGTCTGTGTGGATCACAAGAACCTGTGGAAAATTCTTAAAGAAGTGGGAATACCAGACCACCTTACCTGCCTCCTGAGAAATCTGTATGCAAATCAAGAAGCAACAGTTAGAACCAGATATGAAACAACAGACTGGTTCCAAACTGGGAAAAGAATACGTCAAGGCTGTATATTGTCACCTTTTTAATTTAACTTACATGAAGAGTACATCATGTGAAATACTGTACTGGTTGAAGCACAAGCTGGAATCCAGATTGCCGGGAGAAATATCAATAATCTCAGATATGCAGATGACACCATCCTTATGGCAGAAAGTGAACAACTAAAGAGCCTCTTGATGAAAGTGAAAGAAAAGAGTGAAAAAGTTGGCTTAAAACTCAACATTCAAAAAACGAAGATCACGGCATCTGGTCCCATCACTTCATGGCAAATAGATGGGGAAACAGTGGAAACAGTGTCAGACTTTATTTTGGGGGGTTCCAAAATCACTGCAGATGGTGATTGCAGCCATGAAATTAAAAGACGCTTACTCCTTGGAAGGAAAGTTGTGAGCAACCTAGACAATATATTAAAAAGCAGAGACATTACTTTGCCAACGAAGCTTCATCTAGTCAAAGCTTCCCTGGTAGCTCAGCTGGTAAAGAATCTGCCTGCAATGCGGGAGACCCCAGTTTGATACCTGAGTTAGGAAGATGCCCTGGAGAAAGGATAGGCTACCCACGCCAGTATTCTTAGGCTATGGTTTTTCCAGTAGTCATGTGTGGATGTGAGAGCTGGACCATAAAGAAAGCTGAACGCCGAAGAACTGATGCTTTTGAACTGTGGTGTTGGAGAAGACTCTTGAGAGTCCCTTGTACTGCAAGGAGATCCAACAAGTCCATTCTAAAGGAAATCAGTCCTGAATATTCACTGGAAGGACTGATGCTCAAGCTGAAACTCCAGTACTTTCGCCACCTGATGCAAAGAACTGACTCATTGGAAAAGACCCTGATGCTGGGAAAGATTGAAGGCGGGAGGAAAAGGGGACGACAGAGGATGAGATAGTTGGATGGCATCACCAACTCGATGGTCATGAGTTTGAGCAGGCTCCAGGAGTTGGTGATGGACAGGGAAGCCTGGCATGCTGCAGTCCGTGGGGTCAAAAGAGTCAGACACGACAGAGCGACTGAGCTGAACTGAACCGAGGAGAGTAGAGTTGAAGCATCATCACCACTCCAGACACACAAACAACGGGAACTGTGTGATGTGATAGATGTGTCAGTCATCTTAACCACGGTAATCATGTCACAATCTACACATATGTCAATTAGGCTGTATATGTTAAATGTACAACTTTATTTGTCACTTACACCTCAATAAAATTGGAAGAAATAAAATCCAATCCTGAATCCAGAGGCAGTGAGAGGCAGGGTGGTACCTGGCGTGGGCTTCCTCCACCGACCCATCTTCAACTAGTGAAGCCCTCCTGGGCTGGGCTAGTCATCTAGCGTTAGATGATGAAGGTGAAAAGTAGATTGTCCCGCTTTTTAGGAATTTATTTCTTTTGGCTGGGCGTGTGGGCTTCCTCTGGCTGTGGCGATAGGGAGCTGCTCTTCATTGTGGTGCTTGGGCTTCTCACTGTGGTGGCTTCTCGTTGCAGAGGACAGGCTCCGGTGGGGGGAGGCTTTCAGTAGTTGCAGCTCTCAGGCTCTAGAGCAAAGGCTCAGTACTTGAGGTGCACTGACTTAGCTGCTCCAGAGCATGCTGAATCTTCCTGGACTAGGGATTGAACCCATGTCCCCTGCATTGGCAGGTGGACTCTCAACCACTGGACCATCTGGGAAGCCCAGATTATAACGCTTTAGCAAGAAGCATAAACCATTGTCCTGCCTTCAGAGACTCGTGGGGAGATAGAGATTATAGTGTAGGAGAGACACAGCCTTAGGACAGGCCAGCTCAAACTCCCAATTTTAGTTTTGCAGATGGATTAGCGTCCAGGAGAAATACTTCTTGATAGGAAGAATTTTTTGGCATTGCTCCCATTAGGGTGTCTCTAAAGATCCCACCAGTGTTCCCATTCTAAGAGATGAAGCGTGTGTGTGTGTGTGTGTGTGTGTGTGTGTGTGTGTGTGTGTGCGCGCGCGTCCACGTGATGCATGTACACGTGTAGACACAGGGTGAGATCCTCACCTTCTCCGGGGCCTCACAGAATAATGAAGAAGATGTGGAAGCAGCTAAGGAGCTGTGAGAGCTGGTGGAGGACGCAGGCGACAGCGGTGGCACGTGTTTTTTTTAGGAAGAGGCGGAGAGAATCGTTGTCATGGCTCGGAGCCCCTGGACAGTGGTTCACCTTCAGTGACGTGTCTTTTCTTCTCCCTTGACTTGGGGCTGGGTGGGCACCTGACAGCCTGACCCCGGGGCTCTGCGGGGAGGCTGAGAAATGCTCATCCGGGCACCGGGTGGAGTAGGGTGTTTCTGGAGGATCTGGCTTCCTCATCTCACGCCAGACTTTGGTGACGAGTGGACTGAATGAGGCAGGACGTGTGAAGAGGTGAGCTCAGCGCTGACACCCTTCGTACAGGGCAGCTCTCAACATGCGGGAGACGGGCTGGAACCCGAGCCTGACCCTCGCCCCGCGTCCCCGCTGGCCTGTGCCCTGGCCCAGGCCCCGGCCGCCACTCCTGCACCCCCTGGGCGCCCCGCGGCCGTGCCCCAGGCTGTGCTGCGTGCCTTTGAATCGAGATGAGTGACAATGCAGGCTAGATCCTGGGGGCGGGGGAGCCTGAATAGGGGTCCCGAGGCTTCATCCTCCCGACGTGAGGACCCGGCCTGTCTCTTACAGCCCAGGGGCTGGAGGGCTCAGTGACTGAAAGCGGCAGGCTAGTGAGAAAGGCAGCAAGGCAGGGCCCTGGGGTCCCCCAGGGAGGGGAACCAGCCCCTGACCCTCAGGGGTGCCGAGCAGGGAGGCGTGCTGCTGGGAGGGGTGAGAGCTGCCGGGGACAGGTGGGGTCCCGTCCTACAGCAGGCCGGTAGACTGCCTGGTGAGCTCTGCAAGTTACCTTTCCCCTGGCAGCCTTAGTACCCCCCACCCCCGCCACCCCACCATGAAAGCAGGGATGATAGACAGCTGCAGGGCAGCTCTGGAGACCCCAGGTGGCATTTGCACCGAGCTGGAGTGTTGAGTGCTGGACGAGGGGTGGGTGGGGTTGTGGGGTCTCTGTGTCCCCGATGGGAGCTACCAGGGTTGAGCGGACGGATGACTACCCCTCTCACGACAAATGCAGAAGGTGGAGTCTGCAGGGTTTAGAAGATGCTGCCTGGGACCGCGCAGCGGAGACAAAGGAAGGTTCCTCGTAGGCTTCATGAGTCAGGAAAACAGGGGCTGCGGGACACGACCGGGCCCTGGAAGGACAGAGGGGTCTGGGGGGAGTTTCATAGGGTGGCTGAGCCAGTGCGCAGGGGAGGGAACGTGTGTTTTCAATGGTCAGCGAGGAAGCTGGCGAGCGGGAACCGAGGGTCAGCCCAGGTGGATGCGGGAGGGCATGCTGGCACTTCGTTTTCCTCCTCGTCTCGTCATGCTCACTGGAACGCCTTATTGAGGTCTCTGTCCCCCCAGCTGGGTTGTAAGCCCCTGAGAGCAGAGACTGTTTAAGCTAGCTCAGCCTGACCTGTGTCTCTAGGGCCTGCACTGAATAGATGCTCAGTCTGTCCATCAAGTGTGTGAATGAGTGTGGGAGTGGGTGGATGTGTTGGGAATGGCAGGTTATGTTCAGATTGTGGAGGGTCTGGGTGAGAGCTGGGAACCCACTGAACATTTCAAAGAGGGAGCGCATCTGTGTGAAGGGGGGTGTTTTAGGAAGGAATAGCCTGAGAGCCCTATGGAGGATGGTTGAAGGGTACGGGATTTATAAGTCAAATGGAGGCCAGTGAGGAGACAACCAGGGTCATGAAGGCATCAGATGGTGCGGTTCTAGGCTTGTCTGCCATCAGTGGTAATGAGATGGGCACAGTCAGGTGGATTGAATTAAACAGGCGCTCCACAGACATCTTCACCCTGTGGCCACTGCTGATGCTCTTGGTAATTCTGAAGATTCTGGCTAAGGACTTTCCTGGTGGTCCAGTGGTTAAGAATCCACCTTCCAACACAGTGGATGCAGGTTCAATCCCTGGTTGAGGAGCTAAGATCCTGCGTGCCGCTGGGGCAATTCAGCCTGTGCATAGCAACTGCTGAGCCCGTTCAAGCTCTGGAGCCTGCAAGCTACAACTAGAGAGAAGCCTGCACACCATGGCCAAAGATGCTGTGTGCTGTAAACAAGGCCCCCCCAAAAAAAGTACAGTCAGAATATACAGTTTAAAAAAAAGATTCTGCCTATATTTTCCTTCTCCAGAATAATAATAGGAAAAGTCTAAGTTTCCAAACAGTTAAGAAGAGAAAAGGCCAGAGGGCCAAACTTGGTCAGAGAAAAGGCCAAACTTCCCTCTGTTTGACCGTCGTGCTTGGCTGTGGAGTAGCTGGTGGGATGTCAGGAGGGGCAGGGCATGGAGGGCACAGGGCCGGGGCCGGTGAGCGGGCTGGCCCAGAGCACAGAGCTGAGGGCCTTGGCACCAAGGCCATGTGATTCATTTCTTTGGAAAAGGCGGGCCTTCCTGATTTTTCTGATGTGGGGTGAGAGGCAGAAGAGGAGGAAGGAGGGGTAATAATATCTTTTTATTCCCTGCCCAGTTAAAAACCTTGACTACTTGGGCTTTTTGAAATGGTTACACAGTGTTCTGAAGATCTTATAAATTCCTCACTAGGGATAAGCTTCCAGGGAGGCTTTGCCCAAGGGAATATTCCTTCTTGAAGAACAGGGCCAGAGCGGAGAGTTAAAACTTCCTCAGAAATGCAAACAATCCTCTTCAGATTAAAGGCCTTTGCAAGTGGCTTCTATTTTGCCTTGTTGGAACTTCAGGTGTTCAAAGACCAGGGGTTGGGTGAAATCTACTTTCAACGGTATATATAGACAAAAAAGCCTGACATTTCCAATTTCCATCTCAGAAAGGAGATCAATACCTGGGTGCTGGATGGGAAGAAAGCATAATTTTCTAAGCCTTGAACCTTCTCATTTGTACTTTTTGTTATACCTGGCTTGTTTCTGTCATGATTGGTTGGGAAAACCAGGCACACAAAGTAAGCCTGGACGCCTGTGCTCAGCACAGCTAGCAGAGGAGGCTGGGCCTTCTTCAGCCAGGCCTGGGAGCAGAAGGACTCTAGTGGACCAAGAGGCGGGACAGTCACAGAGAGGGGAGGAAAGCCAGTGGTCCCGAAGCCTTTGACAATGACGGGAAAGAGGACGTCCTAATTAGAAGCTGTGATATTTAATTTTATATGTCACTTTGGCTGAGCCACAGTGCCCACATGTGTGTTAGTCGCTCAGTCGTGTCCGACTCTTTGCAACCCCGTGGACCGTAGCCCGCCAGGCTCCTCTGTCCATGGAATTCTTCAGGCAAGAATACTGGCGTGGGTAGCGGTTCCCTTCTCCAGGGGATCTTCCTGACCCAGGGATCAAACCCAGGTCTCCTGCATTGCAGGTGGATTCTTCATCAGCTGAGCCACCAGGGAAGGCCATGATTATCCACCTAATTACCCGAGCCCTTAAAAAGCAAAGACCTTTCTGTGGATGGAGTTAGAGGGAAGGCGGCAGAAAGGGGAGTCAGGGAGAGTCTAGTCCCGGGAGGGATTCAGAGCTCCTTTGCTGGTTCTGAGAAGTCAGAGCCTCATGCCAGGATTCCAGGGAGGCCTCTGGGCGCTAAGGGTACCCCCAGCTGCAGCCAGCAACAGAGCAGGGCCCCCACTTGCACAGGCACCCGGCCAGCAGCCTGAGTGAGTCTGGCCGCAGACTCTCCGCTCAGAGCCCTGGTCGGGACTGCAGCCTTGCTGAGTTCAGCCCCGGAGCCTCTGAAAGGGGACCTAGTGGGACCACGCTGCACCCAGACCACTGAGCTGCAGAGCTGTGAAATGAGGAATGGTGTGGTTTCAAGCTACTCAATTTGCGGTGATTTGTTCTGGCAGCAATAAAAATGAACGCTGGGCTTTGTTGAGTTTGGAGCCTTGGGGAAGATCTGCCGTTTCCTCTTCTAGCCAAGATTCTCAGCGGCACAGCGCCTCTCTGTAGCTCGCCCCGGGCTGCGTGGTTAGTGAGGAAACTTCTGAGTCCAGAGCTTGGGGTTTCCATCTCTCTCACAGCAGCTTTCTGCCAGCTCGGGTGCCTCCTCAGAGCAGCGGGTTTGGAGCTCCGCAGCCCTCCTGGTACACCGGATCATCACCATGTCATCGCCCTGCGGGGAGCTTACCCAGCCAGCCTCCAGGGAAGCCGTCAGAAACAGGCAAACATTCATTTCATGAGCCTGCCACCTCCAGCTGCAAAGCGGAGCCGGGCTTCTTTCGCAGCAAAAGCAAAGCATCAAGTCAAACGTTTCTGAGACAGACCTGTCAAGCAAGTGAGTCACCTCTCTGAAGCCTGCCTCCCGTTCAGCCTTCTGCAGAAACAGGGCTGGAACTTTCGTCCTGGATTCCCTGTGAATGGTTGGCTTCCACCGGTGGAGCCCGGAGCCAACGATGCCAATGGCAGGGATTAGCTGTGCAGGCAGGCCGGTGCTGTACATGGAGAGATGCCATCTAATCCAAAATGCCTTAACCGAGGGCTGGGGACCAAGAAAAAGAGTCAGATCCTGCCCATAAATATTCACAGTGGAGTGGGGAGATGAGCCCAAGAGGAAGGAAGGACGAACCAGCGCTACAGGAAGGTGTGGAAGATCCCCCGTGCAGAGGCGGGGTGTTTCTCTGCTGCATATCACCAGGAGGCTTCATGGGAGAGACGACATCTGAGCCCGACCTTGGCATCAGGGGCTTCCTGGTGGCTCAGCTGGTAAAGAATCCGCCTGCAATGCAGAAGACCCCCGTTTGATTCCTGGGTCGGGAAGATCCCCTGGAAAAGGGAAAGGCTACCCACTTCAGTATTCTTGCCTGGAGAATTCCATGGACTGTATAGTCCATGGGGTCGCAAAGAACCAGACACGACTGAGCGACTTTCACTTTCACTTTTGGACAGCATTATGTCTATATTCAGACTTGGTTCACCCAAAAGGCGCTTGAGTCCTGCGTGCCAGGCCTTGTCCTTGTCCTGTCCTTGGTGGAGAGGCAGAGATATCTACTCATTGATGCCAGACACCTGGTGCTCACACGCCGTGATTCAGTGTCAGGGGAATTCTGATAGAGCACGATGAAGATGTTTTAACGTAGGAAACTCTACGGGTAGGCCCAGAAAAGCGTAAGAGAGTAAAGGCTGCTGGTGAAGTAGGTGTTCTCTCGACGGCCGGCGTATCACTGCTTCTAGGTCCCTCGGCGGACGGGGACCTGACGGACCCCTGCGTTCACGTCTGCATCTCTGTGTCTGTCTGTCTGCACGTACTGAAATTGACGCGTTCGCTCCTGTCTTCCGACCCCAAACAGCCCCTCAGGGCTCAGTCTGGTGTTCCCCTTTCCCTACGAGTGACTCCCTTCTTCAGCGCTGGGATGGAGGCGGTTGTGGTCTGCTTGGGCTGCTGTAACAGCACTACTGGGCGGTAGTTACGCCACTCTGGGCGGCTGATCAGCAACAGACGTCCATATCCCACCGTCCCAGAGGCTGGAAGTCCAAGGCCAAGTCACCGGCGCATTCAGGGCCTGCTGAGAGCCCACTTCCTGGTTCACAGACAGTCGTGCCACCGCGTCCCCACACGGCAGGAGGGAGAGGGGAGCTCTACGCGTGGGGCCTCTTTTAGACAAGCATCAGCCCCTGCATGGGGGCCCCACCCTCACGACCTAATCACCCCCAAAGGCCCGCCTCCCGAGACTGCCACACTGCGGATTGGGCTTCAACACAGGTGTCTTAGGGTTGGGTGGGGGACGCAGACCCTCAGCCCACGGCGTAGCCTGGCTGGACAGTGAGGCTGGAGAAGGCGGTGTGCTGAGAGACAGCACGGGCCTGCATGGTGGTTTGGGGTCTGCCAAGGAAGCACCTTGAGTACTAGGACGAGATAAAAGACTTTCTCTTTCAGGTGCTGTTGAGTTATCCAAGGTCACCGAGGAAAGAATAAGAGGATTTAACCAGAAGAGAAAAACTAATCGAAATGCCAATAGAAATACATAAGGTTTTTAGGTAGAAAAGGGAAGACCAGGGATAATTTTTGCAGACTCGTAAAAGCTCTCTTGAATCAGGTTCAACTTGATTGCACAATTGCTCTTTCGTGTCTGATTCCTGTCCTACTGGGTTCCCCCTGTGATAAGCCGAGCACATTCCTTCACTCCCTGGTCAGCCTTCTACTTGGAATCTGAAGGTCACAGTGAACGATCTCTAGAAGACACCTCATGTGTGTATTTCCCCACGGTCCATCCCGGGAAACAAGAGACATTCTGTTCACCCAGGGGCGATAACATTTGTTATGCTTGGAGTGGGATTCATTGTGAGAGGACTTTGGTATTCTTTTTCAATGACTGAATCATTCAGGAAGCTTCTGGTGGCAAATAATTGAAAACCCAGCATGACTACCTTAAGACTAATGACGAATTGTAACGATGCCTGCAGCTGGAAGGTCAAAGGGAGGCTGGGTTCCAGGCTCTAGACCATGTGCATGCGATCCTCTGGGCTCTGCTTCCTCTCAGCCTCGTGGTGAGATGACCACACTGCTCTGGATCCCACCTCAATGCCTCACAGTATCCAGAAGAGATAGAAAAATGTTTTCCAGAATCTCTGCAGGAGAAGAAAGAACTTGACTGAAAGTTTCCTGTCTCCTAGTATCTTAAGAAAGAAGCTTTTTTTTCTTTCCTTATATTTCTTTTTGTTTGTTTGTTTTGAAACAAACTTAGACTTACAGAAAATCTGTTAAAAAAAAAAAAAAGAAACAGTATAAAACCCTTTTTTTCTTTGAACTGGTGGTGGTTTAGCCCTAAGTTGTGTCCGACTCTTCGGGGCCCCACGGACTGTAACCCGCCAGACTCTTCTGTTCATGGGATTTCCCAGGCAAGAATACTGGAGTGGGTTGCCATTTCCTCCTCCAGGGGATCTTCCTGACCCAGGGATTGAACCCGTGTCTCTTGGGTCTCTGGTACTGGCCAGCGGATTCTTTACCACTAGCACCACCTGGGAAGCCCCTAGATGTATAACTGAATCACTTTGCTGTACAGCAGAAATTAACACAACACTGTAAATCAACTTTAAGGAAAAAAAAGAAAGCAAGAGAGGGAGGGAAGGAAGAGAAGGTTGGGGAGTGGGGGTGTTTATAAAATGGCAACACAAGGGTCCTTGTGGTGATGGAAACGTTCTGTGTCCCGACTGTATCCATGCCAGTATCCTGAGTGTGATGCTGTCTGATAGCTTTGCAAAATGCTCCATTGGGAGGAATTGGATAAAAGGTACACAGGGTCTCTCTGTGTTATTTCTTACAACCGCATATGAATTTATAATTATCTCAAAATTGAAATTTTAATTTTTAAAAAAGTTAGAGGAGAGCTAAATAAACACAGGAAAAATAAAAAAGAAACCTGAAGTTCCAGTCACTAGAATAATTTAGTGTGTATTTCCTATGAACAAACACATTCTCCTACAAGTTCTCATCCACAGACTCTATTCAGGTTTTGCTATCAGTCCCAATAATGTCCTTTATAGAATTCCTGACTTTTTTGACTTTGACATTTTAAAAGTGAATAGACCAGCATTTGATAGGAGGAACCTCAGCTTGGGTTTATTCAGTGTTTCCTCGCTGGATTCAGGTTTTGCATCTTTGGTGGGAATAGCACAGAGGCGCTGTGTTCTCTTCAGGCAGCCTGTCACCTGCGGCATGGTTTCCATCTGTTTAATCACTGGAGATGTTTATTTTGATCGCTGGATGTAAGTTGTGTTTGCCAGACTTCTCCACCGTGGAGTTACTTTACTTTCTTTTGTAATGAATAAGTATTTTGTAGGAAGCATATTGAGGCAGTGTGCATATATACCACGTCATCAAATTTTGAATATTTATCTATATAATCAGTATGAACTCATGAATTTCTGTTTTTCTCAATCGCCTATGATCCGTCACTACCATTATTTGTTTTGATGATCAGATTATCCCTGATTTGGTCGGTAGGAACCCCTTTATTTTCTGTATCTTTTTGAAATGTCTTCTAACTGGGGGGTACTTTCTCACTTTCTGATAGAACAAGATGTTCCAGGCTCATATTATTTTTACTCTGCTTGGATCAGTGAATCAGCCATTTCTCCAAGAATCCTGGGTTCCATTTAGTCCAGAACGATGTTTCAAATCCAAAATCTGGCTAAGTACTCTTACTGCTGCTGGATGTCACTGCTTCTAGATTCTCTCAGACAGTGTGAGGGGTGTATCCTGGGGTTGTATACCTGCATGTATATCTGTATTTGTTGTTCTTCTATGCTGACATCTTTATCTATATTTTTATCTGTATCTATATCAGTCTCCATGAGTTCACCCTGTCTCCAATTCTAGAACAACAGCACAGAGTTGTAACTAATCTCTGAATCTTCCCATCCTGTCCGAGTCAAACATCACCTGGCATTTGACAGACTCTCAGTTTATGACAAGGGAATAATCTGTCTGTCTATTAGCTGTACGGTGTGGCTTGTGGAATCTGAGTTCCCTGACCATGAATCGAACCCAGGCCGCTACCAGTGAGAGCGCGGAGTCCTAACCACTGAACTGCCAGGGAATTCCCAGAAATAATCATGAAGGACCTCAGTGGAGAGTCAGCCTTGCTGGAGGGATCACCCCGCTCAGATCACAGGCATGGAAGCCAGGCTGCTGGGGCGGGCAGGGGAACCGGAAGGGGCAGCGGCTACAGCTCCGTTCTCTGCGGTGGCGGTTCAGTCGCTCAGTCGTGTGAACTCTTGGATCCCATGGACCGTAGCCCACCAGGCTCCTCTGTCCATGGGATTTCCAGGCAAGAATACTGGAGCGGGTTGCCATTTCCTTCTCCAGGGAATCTTCCTGACCCAAGGATCGAACCTGGGTCTCCTGCATTGCAGGTGGATTCTTTGCCAACTGAGTCACCAAATGACAGACTTGAATTCTTCAGGTCTTCAAATCCCTCAGCAAGTAAAACATAAAACCAATGCACTGTAAAGAAAAAATTACTGTATGTTATAACAGAGGAACAGAAAAGTATTCTCTGGAAAAATCTACCACAAAAAAGAGGGGATGGGGGGAGAGACAAGATGAAAAAAAATATTTGCAATTCATATTACAAAGAGTTAATTGTTTCAATATACAAAGAGCTCTTACAAATCAGTAAGAAAGAGATCAACCAATTCAATGAGTGAAAATGGACAGAAGGCATAAATAAGCATTCATAGAAAAAAGTGAAAATGACTTAACTGTACAAAAAGATGTTCAACTTTATTCGTAATTAAAGAAATGCAAATCAAAACAAAAAGGTGTGCCAATTTTACCTATCAGATTGGCCTTATTTTTAAGTCCGGTGATACCCAGTGTTGGCTGAGGTTTGGAGAAACTTGAATCTGTCAAGATTTTGGTGGGGGTGAAAAACCTGTCTATTACTTTGATATAGGAATTTGTTGACATCTTTAGCACTTTAAATTTACATACATTTTAACTCAAATAATTATATGGGAAAGACAAAACAGGGGGGACTGAGATAGGTGGTGATTTCAGAATGTATTTATTCTGCCCTGACGTAAGCCCGGGGCCCTACTCCAGAAGCCTTGTTCCCATAGTCTCCTGCTCATGGCAGCTGTTTATTTTATCCGTCTTTTCTCAGCAGGTCTGACTGCGTCGTCCTCTGGCTCCAGCACCAAGGAGCTGTGCTTCCCATCAAGGGAAGGATGATGCAAGAGACCTGCCTTCAGTTTGATGCGGTTGCTGGGCTGAGAGCTGTTTGTTTTCAGTAACGGGGATGTGTTTGTATTGCTCTTTAGTGGACACTGTTATTGCTAACTTAGCATCCATCTTCACCTCATCCTTCCTAAGAAATTCAAAGAGGGCTGGGACCCAGGCAGTAAGTGGTAGAGGAGATGGAAAGCAGAGGATGGTACAGAAGTGGGAAGAGTAGTCAAGGTTTGGTCTTGCTGGGGGGGGGAGGGTCTGTGTGTCAGGGGACCTCCAACCCAGGTTACCTGGTTCCCAAGCCCCAGGAAGCTGGGGCCTGGGGAGGTTTGGTGAAGCATGGGCTCTGAACCCCAGGCTTCTCTTGGGGTGGACAGTGATGCTCATGACCAAGGAGGAAACATGGGTGGAGACGCAGACTGGTAAGCCAGGGTAATTTAGTTTTGGACGTACTGTGCTTGAGGTGTTGGTGGGACAAGTCAAGATAACCAATAGACAGTTGGAAATAAGCAGCTGGGCTCTGGAGAAAGTCTAGACCAAAGAGATGTCTACTAGAGACCGGTCATGGTTGACAGGATGGGATGACCAGGCCATGAGGGAAAGCCCTGCGTCTTACGTATGTATCTTAATCTAGAACTTATGTAGCCCTTGCTCTGGACCTGGCACTTTGCAAATATTTACTCACTTAACACAAACGAAGCTTTGCGGCAGATACTATTATTATCCTCACTTTGAAGATAAGAGAATTGAGGCTCAGAGAAGCCCCTCAACCTGCCCAAGGTCTCATAGGTCCTAATGGCATAGACCAGGCTCCAACCCAGGTTACCTGGCCCCAGAGCCTGTACACTCACCTGCTACACTATGCCACATGGTCACTTTATTCTTGTTGCTGTCGTTGAGTCAATAAGTCGTGTCCAACTCTTTGCAACACATGGACTGCAGCACACCAGGCTTCCCTGTCCTTCACTATCTCCTCAATTTGCTCAAACTCATGTCCATTGAGTCGGTGATGCCATCCAACCATTTCATCCTCTGTCGCCCCTTCTTCTGTCTTCAATCTTTCCCAGCATCAGGGGCTTGTACAATGAGTCAGCTCTTCACATCAAGTGGCCAAAGTATTGGAGCTTCAGCTTCGGCATCAGTCTGTCCAATGAGTATTCATGACTGATTTCCTTTAGGATTGACGGGTTGGATCTCCTTGCTGTCCAAGGGACTCTCAGGAGTCTTCTCCAGCACCACAATTTGAAAGCATCAGTTCTTCGGCACTCAGCCTTATGTATGGGCCAACTCTTACATAGTTATTTAAAGGACAGCAAATATATTTGCAAATATATCCGCCCCTTGGCCAGTGCCCAGAGGTTCATTGTCTTCTGTGCATCTGGACCCAGCCAGTTAGAGCCCTCCATAGGCTAGCTCTCATCACTCTTCACATAATGTGAGTTAGCAAAAATGCCTTGCAGTGGGCACTGGATATATATTTGTCAAATAAACATGTATTCTTCACTGAAAAGACTTTAAAAGGATTGCCTTTCTTTCTACAAATTGTGCTCAGCACTCTCATATTGGAGTACAGGTCAGCAACACTTCACAAATAAGATGCCAAGTTGGAGACCCAACTTCCCTAGTCACATGGGTGGTATGGAAGGAACCAGTGGAAGGACTTCTGAAACTTCTAGGGATTGGAAAACTGGGAAGAAGCCAGCATGTCCACTTTACTAGCAGGATGGGGAAGCCAGACGGTGATTCGCAAGACAGCAGAAGGGTGTTCAGCGTGCTGGCGGCTGCCTGGCTCTGCGCTGGGGACAGAGTCTCACCAACGACCTTTGAGGTTTGCACTGAAGTCTTCAGTCCTCGGAGTCAGAGTCAGCCTTGCCCAGCTGCACTCAGGATGCCAGGAACCTGAACAGACTTATTCCAGGTGACGGACATGCCACGCTCGGGGGTCCTGCCTGCTGCTGCTGCCAGATCAGCGCCACCCCCTCGAGAACCGGGCACCCAGGAGCCCCCCTCAGCATGTCTGCTCCTGGAGGAACTCACCTGCAGCTTTCTCCTGCGTCCCCTCTAGTGCTCCTTCCTCCCCAAACTTCTGCTCTCTGTCCGTCATGCCGTGGAGTAACGTGAGTCTCTGTGAAGAGTCTCCATCCACTGTTAGTTACTCGGTCAGGTCAGACGCTTTGTGACCCCATGGACTGTAGCCTGCTTCTGTCCATGGACTTCTCCATGCATAAATACTGGAGTGGGCTCCCATTTCTTTCTCCAGGAGATCTTCCCAATCCAGGGATCTAACCCAGGTCTCCTGCATTGCAAGCAGATTCTTTACTGTCTGAGCCAACAGGGAAGCCCGTGAAGAGTCTAGCCCTGCTGTTATTCTGGAGTAGTGATGTGCTACTGAATGCTTAACAACCAGCTTTCCAGGAAAAAAAAAAAGAGCCCTGATCCGCAGTGTTTGCCAGCTTCCATGGTGTGATTGCTCCCTCTGCACTGATGCCAGGCTCCCACCCTCCATCACGGAGCAGGGTTGAAAGAAATGCGGCTGGAGAGTGGATATGAGCAGGCTGAAGCTCAGCTCCATCTAAGACCTCTCCAGGGGGTCCCAGGGGATGCAACCCGCTAGCTGGGGGCCGTCCAGAGGCAGAGCAGGTTCTCAGGGCACAGGCGCGGAGCAGGTGGGGAGGCCGTGTTGGGCGGAGAGAGAAGCCTGGTGTCCTCGGAGATGTCCTGGGTCCTGGGCTGACCGACTGCCGGGCCTGGGTCAGCCTCAGGACCAGCCCTGAAGTTGCCGACATAGTGAGGGTCCGGGAGGCCTTTCAGCCGACCCAGTGGCCGTGGCCGAGCAGCGCGCCCTTCTTCAAAGGGAGGCCAGGCGGTCCTCTCGGTGGTGACCGCGCCCAGGTGCACCCAGGTTAGAGTGTGCGTGCTAGGCTCGTCCTGCAGCCAGCCCCAATGGCCCGATCCTGTCCATGGGTGTCTCTGGAAGCACCCTGTCCCACGCGGGGCCCGCCCATCGCCGAGCGCAGTCTCGCCACCAGCCCTATCCTCGGCCCGGCCTCGCAGGTTCCTTCCTGAATCCCACCCAAGCTGCCCTCTGCTTGGCCTCCTCAGCCAGGCCTGGGCCTTCTCACCGCCTCCCCCGGGTGCTTGATCTCAGCTCCTGTGGGTCCTGGCCTCGCTCCTCGGTGTCGGGGGCCTGTGGTGAGACTGCCCTGCTGGGCGGACGGGACCGGCCCTGGGCTTCGCTCTGTGAGGGGCCAGGGCCCAAGGGCTGGAAGCAGGCCTGCTCTGCACGGGGCGGGGAGGTGGGGGGTGCATGGGAGGGTGGACCTCCCCACCGCCCAGACCAGACTGAAAGCACCTGGATCTGGCCGGACACCACGGACACCAGGGCACACAGGAGTGAGCTCAGAGCCCTGTGGTTCACCCTCAGTCTTAGAGGACGCGGCGACACACAGGCAGCAGCGGACTTCCCAGAGCCCCACGGCCGGTTAGGGACAGGGCGGGACCAGAAGCCTGCCCAGACCCACGGCCGTGTGCCCTTCTTCCTGAAGCCTGAGTGTTTCCTGAGTCACAGGCCTGTCCCCCTCCCGGACCGCCGTGCGTCCCCGCTCCTGGACCGCCGTGCATCCCCGCTCCCGGACCGCCGACCGCCGTGCGTCCCCGCTCCCGGACCGCCGTGCGTCCCCCCTCCCTGCCCACGCTTGCGTCCCCCTCCCGGGCCGTCCGTGTGCAGGAACAACCCCGACAGCAGATTTTACATCCTCCCTTGTGAGCCCCTCTGGGCGCTCACCCTTCTCCGGCAGGTGTCCTGTCTGTGATGAGGAATCATCCTGCCTGCCAACGGCGGCATGTCGGATTTGCGTGCGAGCCGGGCCCCAGGGAAAGCGCTCGGAACAGCCCCGGGCTCACTAGACTCCTCAGCCCACGGGGAGGATGCCCCTCGGATCCTGGTGCCTTCGGGTGTCTGGGCCCCAGACATGTCCCGGGGAGGCAGCCCCTCGGGTCTCCCAAGAGTGGTTCTTCCAGCCCCAGGCCCCTGGGTCCTCCCCTCATCTTGTATTTGCCACTTCCTCCTCCTTTAGCAAAGATAGTATATCTAAGAGGATGAAATAACTGTGTTTTATCCTTTTGAGATGATGCTTTAGCATATGCTGGTAAGTCACTTTAGTTGTGTCCAACTCTTTTGTGACCCCATGGACCATAGCTTGCCAGGCTCCTCTGTCCATGGGATTCTCCACGCAAGAATACTGGAGTGGGTTGCCATTTCCTTCTCCAGGGGATCTTCCTGACCCAGGGATTGAACCCACATCTCTTGAGTCACCTGCATTGCAGACGGATTCTTTACCACTGAGCCACTGAGGAAGCCATTTAGTTATTACTTTTTGAACTTTCTAGATTTTTATCTGTGACACTTTATTTTACAAATAAAATATATTCTTATCTTCCTAATGTATTCTTTTTGGTAATTATAACCCATTTCTTTAATCGATTCCCCCTCAATGATGAGTGAGAGGTCCAGGCTTTGTGCAGGAAGGGGCGGGGGTGGTCCGGCCACTGTTGCAGACCACCCCTCAACAGCTGTGCCAGGCTCCCCCACCCTCCTTCACCGAATTCTCCTTCTTTTTTTTTCGGCAAATGCTTTGATTCTAAAACAAGCAGCAAGGATGGTCTGGCAAAGTTCCCGCAGCCTGCGCAGAGGGGGTGTAAACAGTTAAATACCCCAAGGCGGGGGCGGACGGGAGGCGGAGTGAGGTTGACAAGTAAGACACACCACTGAGTCCAGGAAGCCTGAGAAACGGTAGGAAGTTGTCTAGTTGTCAGCGACAGAGACCAAACGGGAAGTTTCTTTCTTCTCACCAAAACTCAGGAGTCGTATATCAACATCCACCCCCACCCCCAAATCACAGGACCAGGCGAAGCTTGTGAATAGATTCAGTCTCCCAGCAAACAAGCAGCTGTGACTGCCTTGGTTAGATGGGGGAGGAGCCGATCCCGTGAAGGAAGAAGCGATCTCAGAGCACTGAACATTTCAACATCACATGGGTCTTGCTTTCACCAGAACCTAGATGGATAGTGATGGAAACTGGACACTAAAAACAGCTTTGAAGAATGGTAGACGATGAAATGAAAGGTGCCCTGTGGCCGTTGTTAAAAATCCCGATGGTAAGAAGCACCCAACAGTAGGAAAGGATTGATGTATCTGAGCCAGACCAAGACAGAGGTGTTTACCCCAGCCGGGTCCAGTTTCCCAGAGAGCAAAATTAATAATCAGTCACAGAACTCTACTGTGTGTGAATCGTGGCTTGGTAGGTGAAAAATTATGCTTAAGGTAACTCTTCAGTCAATTGCATGGTTTCTTCTGCTTTTCCTGTATAGGCTCAGTCATTCCTTAGTGATTTATTTTGGGAGAGAACCTGTATTAGTTTGCTAGAGCTGCTGGAACGAAGACCAGCTGGGGGTTTAAACCACAGAAACGTGTGTTCTCCCGTCTGGAGGCTGAAGTCCCAGACCCGGTGTCTCAGAGCTGCTTTCTCCCGGGGGCTTCCTCCTCGGCTTGCAGACTCTGCCTCCGGGCTGTGTCCTCACAGGGCTGTCCCTCTGTGTGTGTCCTATTTCCTCTCTTATGAGGACACAGCCCAGCTGACCTCACTGTGACTTAATGACCTCTCTACAGATCCCGTCTCCTGTTACGCTCATATTTTGAAGTGATGGGGTTAGGACCAACACATGAATTTAAGAGAATATAATTCAACTCATAACAGGACCTTTCTGGATGTTGTTAAGCATGGATACCTGGTCAGGCTGTGCCTAAGGGACAATTTCTGACAGAATTCTGAAGTCCAGGCTGCACAGAACAGATAAAGCAAAGCCCCTGAAAGAACACTGCCTTATCAAGGCTTGTTCCTTTACAAACCTAAATCCATTAAGTTGGATACACCAGAAGTGTATCCAATACACCAGAACTTCCTCAAAATTGGGTGATGTAGTTAGTGACAGTGCCCCTTCAGCTGCAAGCATCACTCAGTCTCTGCACCTCCCTCTGACTTCGTCCCTCTTGCAGGGACCGAAGTGTAGCATCCAGGTACTGTCTGGCAAGGCGCACTGGAATGAAGCTCCCAAATCCAGTCCACACTGGTGTCGTGACAAATGAAAAATACCCAGTGGCCCCCGTGTTCACTGCAGCTCTATTCACAAGAGCCAGGGCCCAGGAGTGACCTCGATACCCATCAACAGAGGAATGGATAAAGAAGCAGTACTTATACACAATGGAATATTACTCAGTCATCAAAAGGATGAAATTGTGTCATTTGCAGAGACATGGATTGTCACATAGAGTGAAGTAAATGAGAAGAGAGAAGCAAATACATGTTAGTGCATATATGTGGAACCTAGAGAAACGGTATGGATGGCTTTATTTGCAAAGCAGAAATAGAGACACAGAAGTATAAAACAAACAAATGGTTACCAAGGGGGAGGTGGGGCGTGTGAAATGAGTCGGGAGATTGGCGTTGACACATATCCATTATTGATACTACGTGTGAAATAGGTAACTAATGACAGCCTACTGTCTAACACAGGAAACTCCACTTAAGCGCTGTGCTGACCTAAATGGTAAGGAAATCCAAAAATGAAGGGATATACGTGCATGTGTAGCTGATTCACCTTGCTGCACGGCGGAAACTAACACAATATTGTAAAGCAACTATACTTCAATAAAAATTATAAGAAAAAAATGCATAGCACCAGCAGACGTCCAAAGAGATGGCTTTAGAAAAGTTATGGTGTGGACATCGTGGATGATGGAACTGTGGCATGAGAATCTGAACATCCGAGGTACAGGACTGGTTTTGAAAAAGCGTAATTCTACTTCCAGATTCTGGAGCCGCTCCTTTCTTTCCCCTCTGCCCTCCCCACCCCCCTCAGGTATTGATTGATAAGAAACTTGGGGGACTGGTTTTAATGAGTAAGACAGGAGTGATTGGCGATTTGCATACCAATGGATTTCACGCAAACAGGTGCTTTTGGAGTGATTGCAGAATTTATTCCCTTAAATATTTTAAACCCTCTTTTACAGTCTGGTTTTTGACAGTAGAACCTGACTCAGGGCAATAAAAAAAAAGGAGGCATTTTTCTTCTTTTCTTTCTCATCTGACAAAGGCAAATTTCAACCTAAATTGGTCCCAGTGTTTACCAATTAGAAACAAAGAGACTCAGATTTAACTTGAAAATATTTACACAGTGCTTTTATTTCCAGTCACATAAAGAATACATGTACAGTATGAAGAATTTAGAAAATAAATAAGAGCGGAAAGATGAAGTATAATCAGCTGTGCTAATACTCTTTCTCTTTACCTATATAGGTGAAGTTTTTCAGCAAAAGTATATGCATAGTGGTCTTACTGTTCTGTAAATTTTTTCACATTTAGTGGTTTATTGAGAACATTTCCCCATGCCAGTAAATATTCTTTGGCAGTAGGGTTTTTATTAATTCTATAGTGACAGGGCAACACGCTCATCTGTTTTACCGTGCCCCACTTTTTAAGTGATTTCTAGTCGTTTGATATTGTAAACAAATGTTCATCCTTACAGATACATCTTGCTAATATCTAGGATTATTTCTTGAGGTGACATGCCTAAAAGTGGAATTATTGTATCTGAGGGCACGTTCGTGTGAAAAACCTCTCATCAGTACCTCCTCGCTGTCCTCCAGGAAGGAAATCGCAGAGGACACACTGCTGGCCTTGGGTTTGAAAATCCCGGCTTCTCATCAAAATGAGGTCGGACTGGAGTGCACTCTCCCACCTTTTCTCCCAGGCCACAGCTGTCTTCTTTAAGTCAGATGGTCGTTTTCTCCCAGGGCTTCTTTAATTCTGGTAAACTACACCTACCATAAAATTAACCATCTCAACCTTTTTTAAGTGCAGCTCAGTAGTGACGTGCACGTTCATATTATTCTGCAGTCATCCCCACCGTCCCTCTGCCTCTTCCATCTTCTCAAACCCAGACTCCATCCTAACTAAACGGGAACTCCTTACTTCCCCCCAGCCCCTGGTAACCCCATTCTGCCTTCTGTCTATGAATCTGAGTATTCTAGCAGCCTCATGTAGGTGGAATCACGCTGCATTTGTCCTTTTGTGACTGACCTGTTTCACTGAGCATCATGTCTTAAAGGTTTCTCTGTGTTGAGAATTTCCTTCCTCTTTAAGGGATGCAATGCAATAATTTCATCACATGTGTGGACCACACTTTGTCTATCTATTCATTTATTGGTGGACACCTTTGCTGCTGCTGCTGCTGCTGCTGCTAAGTCGCTTCAGTCGTGTCCCACTCTGTGCGACCCCATAGACGGCAGCCCACCAGGCTCCCCTGTCCCTGGGATTCTCCAGGCAAGAATAATGGAGTGGGTTGCCATTTCCTTCTCCAATGCATGAAAGTGGAAAGTGAAAGTGAAGTCGCTCAGTCGTGTCCGACTCTTAATGACCCCATGGACTGCAGCCTACCAGTCTCCTCCGTCCATGGGGTTTTCCAGGCAAGAGTACTGGAGTGGGTTGCCATTGCCTTCTCTGGGTGGACACCTTTGGGCTACTATAAATAATGCTGCTGCAGACATGGGTGTACAAATACTTCTCCAAGGCCCTGCTTTCAGTTTTCTCAGGTGTACACCTGGACGTGGAACTGCTGGATTGTATGGTAATTCTGGGTTTCATTTTTTGAGGGCCTTCCATATAATTTTCCACCGCAGCTACACCATTTTATGACCCTTCATCAGTGCACAGCTGGGAAGAAGGGCCATGCTTTCTAATTCACACAGAAGGCACTTCACAGCTTAGCAGTGGCCCAGCGTGAATGCAGTCACTTCGTGGCCAGAATTCTAGAGACCTGGTCCCCTGCTCAAAGGGACTCCTCATCTCACAGGACTCAGCACAAACAGCCCTCAACCAGAGCCTCGTATGACTGCCCTACAGCTTGTCTCAAACTCACGACTCGTCTGCTTGCTCACTCACTCATTTGTGTCAAAGATGTTCACTGAGGCCTTACACAGCGCCAAGCACTGTTCCAGGTGTTCGGGACACACAGGTGAACCACATACTAAGATGTCTGCCTTTGTGGAGAAAGATTACATTCTCACAGGGGAGTTAAGACAGCAAACAGTGAATATAATGAGTACATTCTCTGGAGTGTTGGAAGGTAGTCAGTTCTAGGCACAAAGAGAGGGGAGGGTGGGGCAAGAAAACATGCTCCAACAGGGGAGGCATCATTTATTGGAAAGACCATCCTTTCCCACCACGCATTTTCAGTCCTTCCACAGATTTGTCAGTGGCTGTCAAAATTGATTTTAGTATACTGATGTTCAAGATAGTGTAGCCAGATTTTTAAATTTATCTTATGATCAGTTGAAAATATTTTTGTTAATTTTAATTTCAAATTTTCCTTTCATGTGAAGTGACAGATATGGAAATAGTCACAGAAATCCTTTAAAAATATTTTGTAACAAATCAATGTTGATAAATCTGAACAGTGTGCCAAAGGTATAATTTAGGTAACTACCAAATGGAACCTCTGATGTAATATTATATTTTCTCAGTTTATTCTTTAGTCTTAAAACAAGTCACAACTATAATTATAATAAATTGTAATTTAAATAAATAATTGAAAGTTTAAAAATCTGAACAATTTAAATTCAAATAAATTTAAATTATTAAATAATTTAAATCAGTTCAGTTCAGTTGCTCAATCATGTCCAACTCTTTGCCACCCCATGGACTGCAGCACGCCAGGCTTCCCTGTCCATCACCAGCTCCCAGAGCTTTCTCAAACTCATGTCCATGATGCCATGGAGTCAGTGATGCCATCCAACCATCTCATCCTCTGCCGTCCCCTTCTCCTCCTGCCTTCAGTCTTTCCCAGCATCAGGGTCTTTTCCAAGGAGTCAGTTCTTTGCATCAGATGGCCAAAGTATTGGAGTTTCAGTTTTATTTAATTTATTAATTAATTAATTTCAGTTTTATTTATTTTAGTTAAATAAATAAAATGAATCTCAAATTTAAATATGCTAACCAAATATATAAAATATTTTATATGTTAACTAAAATTTGTATTTATCAAGCACAAACTTTATACCTCTCACACTTTTTCACTATTCTAAAACTTAAACACCAATCAAAATTCCAAATGATCTTATAGAATGACACAATTTAAATAATACAAGTTCTGTTGTTTTCTTATAATCATTGTGTTTTCATTGTTTATTTTAAATCTACTATTTAAACACACGAATACATAGCACCATAGGACATTCAAATAGCAATTTTGAATTGTTACAAACTTCACCTTGAAACAATTCTACTACTGAGATTTTTTAAAAATTGTATAAACAGTATAGAATATGGTGTTTATTTCTTGTCTTTTAAAAGCTTTACAATTGAGGTATACTCTGCACCCAGTAAAATTCACTCATTAGTATACAGGCCTATGAATTTTGACAAAGGTATTTTTTGTGTATCCACCACCATAGTCTAGATGCAGGACAAAAAGAACTTAAATCACTGTCTTGAGACATTTGCATCCCATGGTTATTGCGGCATTATTTGCAACAACCAGGACATGAGAACATCTTAAGTGTCCACTGACAGATGCATGGATTAAAAAATGTGTCATAGATATAGGAGAATATTATTCAGCCATAAAAAGGAGGAAATCTTGCCATTTGCAGCAGCATGTTCAAAGCTTGAAGGCTTTGAGTGAAATACGTCAGGCAGAGAAGGGCAGTTACTGTGTGATCTCATCTGTTTGTGGAATCTAAAAAAAGCCCCCAAAATCATAGAAATGGAGAGTAGTTTGGTGGTTGCCAGGGGCCGGACGGTAGGGGAATTCGTGAAGGTGGTAGAGAGTAGGGTGTCCAGTTATGAGACAAATGTGTGTGGGGGTGTGATGCATAGCATGACTTCAGTGAACAGTACTGTATTGTATACTTGACATTTGCTAGGAGAGTAAATCTTAAAGTTTCTCACCACACACATACACAGGTGAGGTGATGTATGTGCTAATTATATGAGGTGATATATGTGTTAACTAACCTTATTGTGATGACTGTTTTGTAATACATACACATATTATCAAATCATCACACTGTATACCTTAAATATACACACGTTACATGTTAACAATAAAGCTACGTAAAAGCCCGGAGATCTAGAACAGTCCCAGCAGTCCTCCTGCCTCACAAGTTAGTAAACCTTTCTCCCGCCTCCGCCTCTGGCAGTCGCCTTGTATAACCTGGTTTTTCCAGAATGTCATGGAAATGGAAACCCGCCTTTGGGCCTGGCTTGCATTTCTTCCTGTGCCTTTGGGGTTCACCCCTGCCTGTGCACGCATTGGGAGTTCATTTCCCTACACTGCTGAGTAAGTGTCCGTCAGAGATGTGTATCCCAGTTTATCCACTCTCCACGTGACACACGGTCAGGTTGTTCCCAGGTTTCGGCAGTTATGAATAAAGCCACTATAAAATCTCATGCATGGGTTTTTCTGTGAATGTAACTTTCTCACTTCAGTTGGGCAGTTTAAACAATGTCATATTTATTTCTGAGTCCTTGATATCTTTTGATGAAATAAATGACATCCTAATTTTTTTTTGCATATTCAAACTCTTCATTGCTACAATAGAAAAATACAACTGAGTACTGTACACTGACAATCTAAGATCATGGCATCTGGTTCCATCACTTCATGGCAAATAGATGGGGAAAAAGTGGCAACGGTGACAGATTTTATTTTCTTGGGCTCCAAAATCACTGTGGACAGTGACTGCAGCCATGAAATTAAACGTTGCTTGGTCTTTGGAAGGAAAGCTGTGACAAACCTAGACAACACATCAAAAAAACAGAGAAATCACTTTGCTGACAAAGGTGTGTGTAATCAAAGCTGTGGTTTTTCTAGTAGTCAGGTATGGATGGGAGAGCTGGACCATAAAGAAGGCTGAGTGCAGAAGAATTGATGCTTTTGAACTGTTGTGTTGGAGAAGACTCTTGAGAGTCCTCTGGACTGCAAGGAGATCCAACCAGTCCATCAGTCTGGAAATCAGTCCTGAATATTCATTGGAAGGACTGATGCTGAAGCTGAAGCTTCAATACTTTGGCTACTTGATGGGAAGAACTGACTCATTGGAATAGACCCTGATGCTGGGAAAGACTGAAGGCGGGAGGAGAAGGGGGCAACAGAGGATGAGGTTGTTGGATGGCATCACCGACTCAACGGACATGAGTTGGAGCAAACTCTGAGAAATGGCGAAGGACAAGGAAGCCTGGTGTGTCCATGGGTTGCAGAATCGGACATAACTGGGCAACTGAACAACAACAATCTGTCCAGAAAATTTGCAACGTTTGTTCTTTAATTCTAATAATTTAACCTAAGTTCATCCAGAGCTTTTATGTTTAAAACGTTTGTTGCAAATTCCATTTTCTAAATTAAGGAAGTTCTCTTCTATCTTTAATTTGCTAAGATTTTTTTCTTTTCACTTTTAATTTACATGAGGAATATTGATTTTTTTTTTTCTCCAAGCACTGCTCAGAAGTCACAGACTCTAAGAAGGGAAATAGTTGGATTCATTTAGATTGGAGTTTTTTGTTTGTTTTTGGTTTCTGTAGTTGCTATGTAAATACAATAGGTCAAGAGAGTTTAAGATACTGGCAAGAGTGGCAGAGGGAAATGGTAGCATGGGATTAGAACTGGGTAGGAGGCCAAAAGGCCTGAGGGTGGGAAGGAGGAGAGGCGTCGGTGGTGATGCGGGAGCAGACACGGGTCAGAGGACTGAAGGAGGCTGGAGTCAGAGAATGAAGCAGGAAGAACAGCGGGCGGCAGCCAGGGACCAGCGCCGGAGCTGCAGCTCAGGTGGCCTGTTGGAATTCGCTCTACGAATGGCCGGCCGCCTGGGCCCTACTCTGGGTCAGTTACTCGAGACTCTTGGAGACGCCTGGGCACAGGCGCTCGGGGACCAGGTGTTGCAGCTGCAGCAGGGCGGGAACCGGCCCCGAAGGTTGATGTGGGGGTTCCCAGGTGCAGGACGAGGAAGGCGGGGTGCACGGCTGATGGGGTGGGATGGGGCAGGACGAGGAAAGTGACGGGGCAGGCTGGGTGGGCGGGCACCATTTCCATCGGTCACCCAGATGCTTGCAGGTGCATCGTGGAAGAAGGGGAGGGGAAGGCGGTCCTGGAGGGGCGAGGGGAAGGGAGCGGACGCTGGAAGAGGACAATAGGAGCAGAAGCTTTTACAAAGTCTAGTTACAAAGTGGTCTGGAAAAAACAGAGTAGGTGGAGGATGGCTTTGACTCGGGAGAGACAGCAGCCTCGCGGAGGCGGCTGCCAGGGAAGCAGGTGTGGGAGTAGACAGGGACCTCCTTAAGGTCGGGAGGTCCCGGAACCATTTGGAAAACATCCACCAGTTTTGTCAGAGCGATTGCCAAGTACCTAAAGTTGGATAGAGATGGTGTTTCCGTCTAGACACTGGCCCCTGGACAGTTTAAGGCTTAACCAGGGAGCCCGCCCCGTGAAAGCCAAAGACCTTCGTGGATTTTGTGCACTCATTTTACCCCTGGCTGTCGTTATGTTCCATTTGCCTTAAATCCATTACTGTTTTCAAATTTTATTTTATCTGGGATTATGTGTACCTTTCTAAGCTGCCTGAAACATGGGTTTGGTATGGGATGCGTGATAAATAAATCATACCAAAGGCAGTGCAGAATGAATCATTACCAACTTCTTTCCAATAACCAGTTCTCCCTTGTGTATTTAACACACAATTCTGTTTATACATTACTTTCTTGAAACACACTCATTATAGGAGATGAACATATTTTGATTTGATCTAATTTTTCTTGTATAAGTAAGAGAACATTTTGAATCAAGGAAGAAGAGATTAAATTCTAAATGACCTCAGTGTTAAAAGAATAATCTCTAAGATGTTGGTAACACAGAGAGGCTTTGGTTTCAATTCACTTCTGGCCTGTCGGTGGAGCCGTTCATTTACTTTGTCAAAACGGGCAAAGAAGGACTGTTTCTAAAGTGACTGAGAAGGACTGACATGACAGTGCCAGCACCCAGCCTTGGCACAGCTGCTCATGGAGCCGACAGATTATAGGAAAACCGAGTAAATTTAGGAAGTGGGCTTTTGATGCTGACTGAGAACTGAATCCAGACCCGGTGCCTGGAAATGTGTAGCCTGGGCATTCTGCAGCACCGATTGTTAATTGTTCCTGACGAAATGAGCAGAAGAAATAGAACAGGTTGGTTAAGGGCCTGGGCTCTGGAACTGGTACGTACCGATCTTTCTAAGCCTCTGTTTTATCATCTGTGACATGGAGACAGCAGTTGTATCTACCTCATGCAGGTGGGTGAGAATTGAACAAGATGATGCATTTGAGGCACTAAGCATTGTGCCTGGCACATATTGTAAACTGTTTATAGGTGTTAATTTGAAAAAAGCGGCTTTCACTTTGATCTTACTTACACTATGGTGTTATTCTAATCATTCCTATGCATTTATATGTCTCTCTCTAAATAGAGTAATTCCTTAAGGATGCAGACTCTCCCTGTTACATCCAACTGTGCCAAAAACAGGAGACTCTGGCAGATTAATTTGGTTCTGGATCTTCCTCTCTTAACAAATGTCAGAGGCTTGTCTGAGCCAACATGCTTAAAGAAATGCACCAGGAAACTGCCTATAACGCAGAACCTGCCGTGTGATTGCGTAGATCCATCTGCTTTTCACTGTTCATCAGTTGTCTTTTTAGTGTCTCAGTTGCCTTTTTAGTTCACAAATTTATATACTGCTTTCATGATTACTAGAGCATATGAGCGTTTTGGATGTTAGTAGTGTGTTTTCAAAGCCAACTTAAAAAAAATTGTTTTACTTTATTTTCCGTTGCGTAGTATTCGGTGAAGCAGAATGTTCCTCTGTGATTTCTGCAGGAGAACTTTCTCTTGCTGTTTCCAAGGCCTCTGGGAATTGATGGTGGTGCCTGGCTGCTGAACATGTGAATTGTTTTCTCCTCCTTCTTAACAGAATGTTCCACTGGGAAATCTTCTGATTTTCAGGACTTGTGGGGCTTTAGTTTTGTTTTTCTCTGTAAGAAAAACGTAATCATCAAATCCCAGAAGCAGAAACACGAGAAACTGAGAAAAGATTCTCAGAGTGGGTCCTGGAACCTGAGTGTGGTGGTCAGGCCTGATGCCCACTCCGCGTCCAGAGTGGGCCCTGGAACCCGGGTGTGGTGGTCAGGCCTGATTCCCACTCCGTGTCCGAGTGTCCCGCGCCTTCTGATTTCCCGCCTGAACACTGACCACTCAAGGCTTACTGGGAAAAGGCTGTTTCTAAGGACTGAGTCAGCTGGTGTGTGCAGTGCTGGTTCTCAGGCTCAGAACCAAAGGCAGGCTTGTCGGGAGGGGGCTGATTTAATTAGTGAAGAACACAACTTCCTGAAACCCTTTCTCTTCATTCAAAAATAGGTGTGGAGAAAAATTGGATGTTCTTTCTAAAGTGAAAACCCACGTTGTTAAGAAAGCCTGCTCCAGAATCGGGCCTATTTCCTCTCAATTTTCCTAGTACATCCTTAGTCACCTTTAAGGACACTTTGCATCACAGAATTTACCTGAATTCTGAATCCTAGCAAATATTTTGACTGTGGGCTTGATTTACGGCATCTCTTTTGTTAACTGTGGTCTCTTGTGAATTTTTAAAAGTAATATTTCATGCTGTCGGTTTTATCAAAAGATTTCATAGCTCACCGAATTTACTCATACTGTCTTTTCAAATTTATTTCTTAAATTGAAAGAGTCATACATATATATGGTTAAAAAAAGTCAGCGGTATAAAAGGATATAAGTGGTAAAAAGTATGAGTAGAAACAAGCCTTTCTTCCACTCCAGGTTTCCAGCCCTCCAGGGCTTCCTCCCTAGAGATAGTCATCGTTACCAATTAGCTCTGTACCTTTCTGGAATTTTCCATTTATGCACAAATATACATGTATGTATGGGGCTTACCTGGTGGCTCAGCGGTAAAGAATCTGCCTGACAATGCCGGAGACTTGAGTTCAATCTCTGGGTTGGGAAGATCCCCTAGAGAAGAAGCAACCCGCTCCAGTATTCTTGCCTGGAGAATTCCACGGACAGAGGAGCCTGACAGGCTACGGTCTATAGGGTTCCAAAGAGTCAGATATGACTGAGAGCGACTTAAGCATGCACACGTGATGTTTAGAACAGGCGTTCATTTGTGGTTTTGCCTCTCATGCTCCCTTCAGGCCAGCCACAGCTGCCACACCTGGGTCAGGCCTCATGTCCTGGGAACACCTCCCAGTAACAGCATTTTTCCTCCCTGGCATTCCCAAGCCCTGTAATCCCCTAATTAGACCTTCTTCCCTTTGACTCTAGCTTTGCCCAGTGAATCAAAGGCAGATATTCCTGGGACTCGTGTTCTTTTTCACCGTGGTCTCAGTACCAGTGAATTTCTCAGATCCTCTTCTGGAACAAGTACAGCCGGTGTAGGATGTTGGCCAAACTGGGGGCCCTGGGAATGGGGGGGTGAGGGCGTGAAGAAGAAGACAGGAGAAGTGGGAGCCCCGTTCGGCTCACTTGGCAATTACTGTCCGTAGACGCGTCTGTCTTCCCTGAACCCCTCGGGAAGATAACTCCACAGACAAAGACGAGGCCGGGGGGCTTTCTTCTCCATGTTTCATACACTCAGGGGGTCCTGGCCAGTGACGGCGGCCTACACATTCCAGCCTGGGCAGAGGCCCTCCACCCTGGGAGGACGCCAGGCAGCAAGGAGGACCTCTTTGATAATTTGATAAAAGTGATGACTATTTCTGGAAAAAAATGAACAAGTACTAACAGTCTGTGCACCACTGGGAGGTTATTGTTTGTGTGTTAATGCTTGTTGTTGTCGTTCAGGTGCTAAGTCGTGTCTGACTCTTTGCGGCCCCATGGATGGTGGCACAGCAGGCTTCCCGGTCCTCCACCATCTCCTGGAGCTTGCTGAAACTCATGTCCATTCAGTCAGTGATGCCATCCAACCATCTCATCCTCTGTCATCCCCTTCTCCTCCTGCCCTCAATCTTTCCCAGCATCAGGGTCTTTTCCAATGAGTCAGCCATCTTCACATCAGGTGGCCAAAGTATTGGAGCTTCAGCTTCAGCATCAGTCCTTCCAATGAACATTCAGGGTTGATTTCCTGTAGGATGGACTGGTTTTCCTTGCAGTCCAAAGGACTCCCAAGAGTCTTCTCCAGCACCACAGTTCTTCTGTTTTTTGGGCAGTTACTTTGTGCTGAGCACTAGGTCAAACAGCTCTGCATTCTTACCTCGTTTTATTGAAATCTTACAATAGCACCGGTGAGGTAGGTGCTGCTACCCTCCATTTACAGACAAAAGACCAAAGGTTCAGAGAGTTTAATACTCACAAGGGAGCCAAGGATAAAGCTGGGTTTGAATGCACCCCAAGATCAAGAGCTCCCATTGGAAGGTATCTCTGACCCACCAAGGTTGGTGGAGGACCAGGCTTGGGACGAGTCTAGTGCAGGGTCTCAGGCATGCAGACAGGAGAGCCAGGGACACCTGCATGGACACACTGCCCTCCTTGGCGGAGGTGGCCTGAACGGGCCATGCCAAAACATACACGCCTAGAAGGGCAGAACACAGACCACCGAGTGTGCTCAGAGTCTCCAAGAGCAGAAGGCAGGAGGGAGAGTGGGCGGTTTTATGTGAGCGCGGGGTGTGGAAACAGCAGCTGCTGTGACTGAGTGCCGATCACAGGTGAAGCATTGATCTAAGGACACTACACACTGTAACTCACTTAATCGCCAAAAGAATCTTATGAGGGCACGAGTTCTCAGTCACTCAGTCATGTCTGACTCTTTGCAGCTCCACAGACTGTAGCCCACCAGGCTCCTCTGTCCGTGGGATTCTCCAGCCAAGAATACTGGAGTGGGTTGCTGTGCCCTCCTCCAGGAGATCTTTCCCATCCAGGGATTGAACCCTCATCTCTTATGTCTCCTGCACTGGCAGGTGGGTTCTTGACCACTAGAGCTGCCTGGGAAGCTCCTCTGAGTAAGGATTAATACTTTCATTATAAACTGAGGGATGGAGTTTAGGCCCACCCAAGAAGGACGGGTCATGGTGGAGAGTTCTGACAAAAGGTGGTCCACTGGAGAAGGGAATGGCAAACCACTTCAGTCTTCTTGCCTTGAGAGCCCCATAAACAGTGTGAAAAGGCAGAAAGGTAGGACACTGACAGATGAACTCCCCAGGTCGGTAAGTGCCCAATATGCTACTGGAGATCAGTGGAGAAATAACTCCAGAAAGAATGAAGAGACGGAGCCAAAGCAAAAAACGATACCCAGCTGTGGATGTGACTGGGGATGGAAGCAAGGTCCGATGCTGGAAAGAGCAACATTGCCTAGGAACCTGGAATGTTAGGTCCATGAATCAAGGCAAGTTGGAAGTGGCCAAACAGGAGATGGCAAGAGTGAACGTCTACATTTTAGGACTCAGCGAACTAAAATGGACTGGAATGGGTGAATTTAACTCAGATGACCTTTATATATACTACTGTGGCCAAGAATCCCTTAGAAGAAATGGAGTAGCCATCATAGTCAACAAGAGTCCGAAATGCAGTACTTGGATGCAATCTCAAAAACAACAGAATGACTTCTGTTTGTTTCCAAAGCAAACCATTCAATACCACGGTGATCCAAGTCTATGCCCTGACCAGTAATGCTGAAGAAGCTGAAATTAAATGGTTCTATGAAGACCTACAAGACCTTCTAGAACTAGCACCCCAAAAAGATGTCCTTTTCATTATAGGGGACTGGAATGCAAAAGTAGGAAGTCAAGAAACACCTGGAGTAACAGGCAAATTTAGCTTTGGCGTATAGAATGAAGCAGGCAAGGGCTAACAGAGTTTTACCAAGAGAACGCACTGGTCATAGCAAACATGCTCTTCCAACAACACAAGAGAAGACTCTACACATGGACATCACCAGATGGTCAACACCGAAATCTTACTGTTCTTTTCAAGGCCCACCCAAATGTCCCATTCCTCTCAGAGACTTTCCTAATCCCTAATTCCTCCTACTCGGACTTCCAAGGCATTCACCATTCACTTCTAGATGGCCTCTTTGCACTTAGTTCATAGATGCTGTTGGTGCTTTCTGGATGTTATACTTATACATATATTTAAAATATTTATTTATTTAGTATTTATTTTTCTGCTTTGGGTCTTATTTGTAGCATATGAGATCCTCATTGTGTGATGAAGGATCTTTCATTGTGGCTCAATGTCTCTAGTTATGGGGCTTAGGCTTAGTTGCCTCGCAGTACGTGGGATCTTACTCCCCCAAGCAGGGATCAAACCTGAGTCCCCTGCATTGCAAGGTGGGTTCTTAACCCCTGGACTACCAGGGAAGCCCTTGGATATTATATTGTAATTGCTAAAGTACAAGTGTCTTGAGACTGAATAGGGCACATCTGTTCACCCTCAGCGCTGAGACCAGCACCAGCGATGATGACAGACGCTCCCTGTGTGTTTCCTGCTTGGCTCGGAGGCTGGGTTCGACTTGACTCCCCCTCGCTGTCACGAACCCGCTCGGCACCGTAGGGGGCCCGTAGGAACTCCCCGGGGAGGTGGTGGAGCCCCGCACCCAGCGGGGCTGGGGACCTACCAGCTGCAGGGTGACCGGCCTCCTTGCTACTCCGCGGCAAGCAGGTGGGGTGCTCACTGCAGGGGCTCCCCTGGTCCTGCAAAGCATCTCTCTGCTCTGCTGTTTCTGTCTGCTTTTCCACGTGGACAGTCGACTCTGTTTATCTTAGACTCTAGGGGAGAGGACTGAGTGCCTTGGCCAGTCACTGTTCAGTGTCGAGTGTGTCTCCTGGGCAGGGGTCCCGTGCCGGGTACTCGCCTAGACCTAGACCAGCCTCTTACATGTAGTCCAGGCATCGACTCCTGGAATGTGGTGAATCTTGGTAGAATCTGAAATTTCCTTGGGTTTTTTGTGCACAGAGAGACATATTCAATGCAATTTCTATTTTGTTGAATGTCCAATTTATTAATCTTCAAACAATCAACCTTCATCTTAATATTCAGACACCAGTCACACAATGATTAAATGAAAAAGAACTCATGAATTTAATAAATTCGATTTCCCCCAAAGTTAAATGTTGATTGCAAATTTAATTTAGCTGCTCACAAACCTAATATTATCAAGTACTCTTGGTTGTTTCAATTGACTTGAGGAGGCAAAACGTGCGGAATTTCAAAGATGATAAAGCTAATTGGTACTTGATTTTAAAATGTCTATCAATGTACTTATAACATGGGTTTGAGTTTGTTATTCCTTTGTATTTTTATTCCTCTATTTTATTCTTGCCACTCTCTTTGCAATTATTATTTCTTTACTCACCTAATCTAGCCAGGGCTGGTAACAATAGAGTGCTATTGTGTGAAGGATAGAACGGAGGTCCTTCTTCTATCTTTAAGTAGGAAAAAAAGGAGTATATTATTTCTTGTTAGTAATAATTAGAGCAAAGTTATCCTAGATGAATTATACAAATAAAAGTATTCTATATGATATGGTAGTTCATATTTTAAATCACAATAAATAGAGAATGTTGAGTTTAAATATTTTTTTATAAAATCATTACAACTCTTGCTGTCATGCAAACCATTTTTGGAAGGTTGATTTTCAGTGTTTACTAGTTTCAGTACTTTTGAAATGCAGAAATGGTTGCCCAATTCTACAGTTTTTCTTATGACATTGTAGACCTTAAGTAGTTTTAAAATAAATTTTAATGTGGAGTCATTTTGTTTTCTACTGATAGTGTTATGTTGGCAAAATCAAATAGATCCCGATAGCTGCAAAGCATTATAAACGTATTCATTCGGCTGACTCTTGCTGGAAATAAATGGTAGTGCTTGAACGGGAGTCAGACTAGACTTCAGGTAAAATGCTGGGATCCCAGCTCAGACGTCAGGCACCAAAGTCCTGTCGGTGTCTTACCCCTCACCCTCCTCGTCTGTCAGCTTCAGTGGGAACGTGTTCTGTGTCTGTGGCATTCGCTTTCCTTGTTATTCTTCAAATTATGTGAGTTATTTAACAATACTAAAAAGTCGTAATATTTCTTGGGTTTATAAACCTTTCTTTTGGGTATATATTTTGCTCTGATATAGAAGAAACTGATTTTTAAAAACTTTTTATTTAGAAATTTCAAACATAAAAATGTGGAAGGATAATAGCAAGAAGCATCTTTTTACTCAGATTCCTCAGTTGTTAACAGCTGGTCACGTTTGCGTCCCCCGCCCTTTTTTATTTTGTTGAGATATTTGGAAATTGCAGCCACCATGATGCTCCCTCTACTTCCACATATAGATGCTAAGCACTGACAGTTTCCTGCTGCCTTTAATGCCTGGATCACACCTCAGAAATCCACTAACTCAATGTAATCCAGTTACAGTCCGTATCCACACATTCCTGACGGACCATCTCCCAGTGGTCCTTTATAGATTTCTGCCCCAGAGTTGAATCAAGTTTCCTTCGCTGTGTTTGTTGTTAAGCTGCTTCACTGTCCTTTGGTCTAGAACAGTCTCCTGCCCTTCCTTGTTGACGACGATACTGACATTTTTGAGGCGCTCAGGCCAGTTGTTTCATAAAATGCATCACAATCTGGGTTTATCTGGTGGTGCCCTCATGATGAGAGTCAGGTAAAATGGTTCTGGCACGAACACCAAGGAAGTGGAGTATGATCACCCCACCGAGGTGTCTGCTATCAGCTTCTCTCTAGTCGACGATGCTAAGTGTGATCAAGAAATCAATTTTGAAAATCAGGTTGGACTGTAATTAGACAGATCATGAGATTTTCACTGAAATGAGTCTTCTCCTTTCCAGAATGTTCTACCTTGGCGAAGCTGGCATCAATGTCAAGAGACTCTGAGGTCTTTCTAAAGCAAGGCAAGCACATCCGCCTAGTTACCAGGAATTTAAAGACTGTCCTGACTTCAGGGATGGGAAAGCATGAAAAACACTGGTCTGCCTGCCAGCGCTTTGTTTCAGCTGCGTCCAAGCTCCCGTGTGTGCCTCCCAACCCCACCCTCTCCCCGCCCGACACACGCCCGCTCTCCTGGCGGCTGTCTCGGGCCTGCCTGTTCCGCTACTCTTGTTGCAAACATGTGCCCTCACCATGCATCTTCGGGCTCATCTTTGAACTGTTCTGCATGTTTTCTTCTGCGACTTGCTTTCTCAGCCGACAGTGACCGAGGGGCAGCCTTGCTCTGTCTGGGGCTGGTCCCCCAGTGCCTATCCACACTCTCTCTGCTCTCCTGCTTGGGGGTGTTTGGGGCTCCCCATGTTTGCTCCTGCAAACCACTTTCTTACCAGCCTTCCCTGCTTGTCTCCCAGAACACTTGGGGGCCTCTCCCCAGAGCTCAGACCTCTGGAATTGCTGGGTCTACATGGCACACTTTCTGGTCTGTCCACCAGTGAGATCGAAGCACCCGTCCTCCCCACTGGGCACCCCGAGGGGACGGGAATCCTGCCCTTGCTCGGTCTGTGGCCTGGACTGGGGTCTGTGTCCGGGGAGACGAGGAAGAAGGGGGTGCCTCCCAGTCGGCAGCCTGTGGACCAAAGTCAGGACCGGGAGGCAAGGCTGTGTCTGCGCCTTGTCTCCCAGAGGGAGGGGGCAGGCGGGGCCCCTCCGGGGGCTGGGGGCATCGTCCACTCCGCTGTGCAGTCGCTGGGTTGTGGGCTGTGGGCTGTGGGATTCCACAGTGGAGGCCTCCCCCTCTGAGCCTCTCTCATCCAGGTTCCCTTCTGACCGCAGGAAGGGACGCTGCAGTGGCTCTGGGAGCGCTGGGGGCTCCAGGCTGTCTATTGCCCATCGTGTCTTGGCTGGGGTGGCCTGAGTACTACCACACCTCTGCTGGGGGTCTTGGGACTAAGTGAGGTCCCCCAGTGGGCAGCGAGGCCTCCTAGGTGCCTGAGAAGAAAGGCACAGCTGGTGGTGAGTGTTGGGCTTGGCTCTTGTTTGCCCCAAACTCAGAGATCTGGACAGACTCCGGGGGAGGACGGAACTGCTGCCCTTCTCGAGGGCTTGCCCAGCGTGCGGCTGACCACCCGGGGCTGTCGGGGCAGCAGCAGGGCGTCAGGAAGTGGGCGAGGGCGCTGGTCAGGCAGGGCCACGTCCCTGCTAGGTCAGTGCGCCCACCCGTCCCTCCTCATCCCCTGCCAATCGGGGCCAGGTCAGCATGGCTGTGCCCACAAAGGCATCGGCCTCCCCTGCATGGCCGTCACTGTGGGTCCTGGGGGAGATGCCCCGTCACGGCGCTGCGTGATCTTTTTCTTTTAATAAAGACGGCTCAGCCTATGATAACTGATCCACTCAGGGTGTGGGGGTCCCCAGATCGCAGGCTCAGTGAGAGGAGAGACTGCAGCTGCCCGTCCACCTTGGGGGCTCTGCCTGGGCTCAGCACCTGCTCCCGCCGGCCGTCTGCGATCGCCCTTCATCACAGGCCCCTTTGTCATCATGTCCTCATCCCCTACAGCTAGCCAGGCCCTCTGGAAAATGTCACTGCCTCTCCTCCCCGAAAGGCACCATCACCTCCACGGGGGCAGGCCCACCATACAGGCGGTAGACGGGCCCCACTAACATGTGAACGGGACTGCTGGGGTCTCTGTGTGGGCGCTGGCCTTGGGCGAAGAGGAAGAGAGACAGCTTGGGAGGCTACTGCAACAGGCATCTGGAGACGCTGGCCCCTGGAGCAGAGAGAGGGCAGAGGGGCGCGGGGTGTGATGGGGGTTAAGCTGAAAATTCATTTTGAACAGAGATCCAACCAGTTTAGAATTCTAAGTGGCCGTGATGGCTTAGGGACCCGGAGACATGCTAACACGGGTGAAGCTCAGAAGAGACAAAGGCGCCATGCTTGCAGAGGAGAAACTTAACCTTTCAGACCAAGGATGAGTGATCACAAGGTGGACGCACATACAGCTGCCCCTTTCCTACACACAAGATACGCAGCCGCGTCCAGCTGTCGGAGAAGCCCCACTTCCCTCTCGGCAAAAGCATCTACGTTCCAGGCTGTTTTCTGAAGGCCGGGGGACACATGCGGGATGAGAACAGTCCATCTCGTCAAGAGTAGGCCCTCTGAACGAAGGAGGAGGAGCCGGGAACCCCCAGTCTCTACAAACTGAGATCTTACGGGCAATGCTGCCAAGGTTTCCTTGCAGGACAAACCTAGGAGGTTGCTGGCTGTCCTGCTCTGGGTGTAGAGTGCTTTGGGGAGGAGGGGCAGGCAGGAGCAAGCTAGCCCTGGCTTCTCTCAGCTTTTGCGCATAAAAATGATACATTGCTTGTTAAAGTGCAGCCATTAAATAATAAGGTTCTACCCCAGGTCACGTGCTGAGGCTCACCCTGGGCAGGTACTGTGCTGGGTGCTGGGAATGCAGAGTCATGGGAGCTGTGTGATTTCTGCTTCTAAATGGTTTCCCCCAGAAGAGCTGGACGGAGCACCAGGTTCCATTCCACTCCAGGCTTTCACACAGTTGGACTTCACTGCAATGGAACATTTGAAGTGTTCTGTTTTGTTTATTTTCTTTTCTGTGTATTTGATGAGATCAAAACAAGACAAAAAGAAAGCTGGTAGAAGGTCTCTGAGTGTTCTTTCTGCTACCAGAAAAGAATTTTGTTGCATTTCTGCTTTCACTGGAAATAATGGCAAATTCTGAGCGTCACAGAATACACACACACACACACACACACACAAAACAGGTTCAGGAATAATCCTATCATAGTTGCAAGGTTTTCTTTGGCTTGAAAAAAAATCTGGTTAGTTGAATGCTAGGCTGTTGCTAAAATGGATACACCAGAAGAATATAACTTTGGGGAAGAAAGTGTTCTACGTTACAAAGTAATGTCTTTATTCATTAGATATATGAGTGTCTGACATTGACCTGCACATTCTGAGGACATAATGCCCTTCTCAAAATTTTTAGTAATAATAATAGCTGCTATTTTGTTGAGGATTCGTCCTGTGCCAGGTCCGGCACACAAAACTGTGCTGAATCCTTGCAACAACGCTTTTGAAATAATCAGTATTATTTCCATTTTATGAATGAAAGCTGAGGCTGCAGGAATATGGCCAAAGTTACATAACAAACCAGAGACTGGACAGGGATATTTTGCCATCAGAGCTTGTCATTTAAGCACTGCTGTATCCTGACTTCTTTCAGTTTAATGTGAGAGATGAGATTGATAACCGAAGTATTAATAAAAAGAGGCATCTCCAATGGCTTTGATGGGAAGCAACCTCTTGTTCTCAGAGCAGTATTTTTCGACTGTCCTTGAGGCTGCTAGTGAACCTGACTTCTAAAAACAGCATAAATCCTGGCACCGAGCTCGGTGAATGTGGTGGTTAATCCCACTTTCAGTCTGAATTAATGTTTTGAGAACCAAGTATTGGCTTGGGATTGTTTACAAACGAGGCCTTTGGAAATGCTTTATCCAATGGTAGAAGGGCGTGTTGATGCTCTGGAGACACCTGCTGTGCAGGGACCTCGTAGGTGTGTGCACGGTCCTGATGAGCGATGATTTCCTCATTTCCCCACAGTGTCTTTGCACCCTTAGCCTTGGAGGAGGGGCTGGTCTCTCCCGTGGCGGGCAGAGCCTGGAGCTTCGCTGAGCAGGACCCTGATGGATGGATCGCAAGGGGCACGCCGCCGTCTCCTTCAGGTCCGAGTGCCCCCGCCCTGGTCTCTTCCTTCTATCGTTTGAAACGGGGCACTGAGCTCCGGCCTGAGCTCCGGCACGTCCAGGCTGGCTGTGGTTCTCACAGGGCACTCCCTCCAGCTCCCACTGGCTCGCTCTGGCTGGAGGTTGGGGCTCCTTGGCGTCACAGGCTGCTCTAGGGTCACAGGGACAGGACAGGGCCCGCCGCAGCCTTCTTTTCCTCTGCATCCCATCAGGGAGAAACATCCACTCTGGAGGCGACCAGATGTGACACTGTGTGCTTCAAGAGCTTCCCCACAAGCGCGCCCCACTGGGGATTTCAGAGCATTTATCTTTGGTCCTGCTTCTTTGTCCAAAGCTCTGAATCTGTGGTCCACGTGGCCTGGGACGCGGGAGTTACCCCCCCGAGACCTGTTTCGTCTTCTGTAAAACAGTGGTGGTGGTGGAGGTGGGTGATGGTCAGGATCCACTCAGCCAGTTGTTGTTTGAAAGAGCACAGATTTGGCCGCTTCCCTTGGGTAGGCCTTCTAACTTGGATACCTTCTCTGAGCCTCAGTTGTTTCATGTATACGATTGAAACAAAGCTTCATGGGTCTTATTTTTGTTGGAAGGATTGAAGTGAGAACGTAGGCACAGCATGAATTCAGATCCTAACATACAAAAAGTGCTCAGCATTCATCATAATTGTCCTGTGCTGTCTGGAGGCCAGTGGACAGCGCTGGAAGGATGAGTCTGAATCTCCTGGAATCACGCGCACATATTTGTTTGTGTCTAGGGCGTGTGCTTTCCTGGGGGTAGTGCTCCATAACACTCATCCGATTCTCAGAGTCCAGCCTTCTCCCCTGCCCCCTGCAAGAACCACTGCTCAAGATGCTTCGATATAGAGAATTTGTGAATGTCCTAGACACGACCTCCAGAATGGGATTGAAAACTGTCCCCTGTGGTCTGTGCTCTGTCTCCTGTGTCTGAACCTAAAGCCCCGAGGTTGAGTCTCTTGCTAGCCCACGTCTAGCTCCCCAGCCAGCTCCTCCTCTTCGTGGCCACGGGTTTTGTGTGTGTGATAAATTGCGGCCATCCGCCTTTTTGACTGGACTGTAAGCCCCTTGAAGTCAAGGACTTCACCATTCTTGTGTCCCGACAGTGGGAGGCTGAGCTCAGATCTCTGGACCAGGCAGGTGTACTGGAAACACTCAAGTAACCACGATTCAGGTTCGTCAGAGGAGTGCGCTGAGAAGGTCACTCTGTGGGCTGACTTGGGAGTGGAATCGAGGGGAGACTCGGAACACTGAGGCCCCCATCCCTGGAGGCTGAGCTGACTTCCATCCACGGCGGGGACAGCGTTTCCTCCCTCCTGTACGTGATCGCCGGGGCAGGCTGGGGCAGGCTAGGGAAGTGTGGAAGTAACACGGCTTGCAGACTCATTGGCTAGCTTTGCTGAGGCAGTTTTGGTGAAAAGAGAAAAGGTAAAACAGGTAAAACCCTGTTCCCCGTTGAAAAATAAAAACTGCAGTTGGCTTAAAAGGGAATATTTTGCTTTGCTTGTTCAAATGAATCAGGGGAAGTCAGTGATGGCCTGCAGATCCAGGCTGTCACTGAAATACTCTGCCCCATGCAGAAAAATGGGTTTTGGAATTTAGGAGTTTAAGTAGAGGGAAAGAGCTTTCTTAAATTCTATTCAACTACTTGGAGTCGGTTAAAGAAAAAAAAAGTGAGTCCTCTCAGGTTTGGTAAAATTCGGGAAAAGCATTTTTCTGTTTCTCTCTCTCCCTGCCACCTTTCTCCGGAGTCGTTCCAGTGAAAAGACTCGCTTACTGGCTTGTTAGTGCTTCTCAGAACTTATCTCTCACACTAGAGAAGGTGAAGGGGGTCACAAAGCCTTTAATTTCCCTGCACTTTTCCAAATTATGAATTTATTTTTTTCCATTAAAAAGTCCTAGAAACACACGTAAAGACCTGAAGACTAACGAGAAACACGTCTTTTAGAATCTGAGTGCCGTACTCGGAGGATCCTTTATGCACAATGACCGTTTTTAAAGTATCTCTTCCCTGTGTGTATACTGAGGGTTGTCGTGGATAAGTGAAATCTAAGTTTGCCTCTTGTTTTCACTTACGCGTTCACGGCAGCTTCTTTCGTGACGGCCTCTGGTGTTTGTGACCGTCGTAGTCAGAGCTGTATTTCAGGAAGGGCACACACCACAGCCCCCGTCACTGACCATGGGGGTTGTTTCTCTAGTGCGTTATTACACCAAATGCCGTGTGAGCATCTTAGTGCTCAAGGCTTTCCCACAGTTCGAATGATTTTTCCTAAGCTTAGCTCCCAGAAGTAAAATCAGCAAGTGTAAAGACTTAGGGACTCTTTTTCTTTTTAATTTCTTTGTGCTAATATAAATGGAGCTTTTAAAAATTAATTATTTTTTGGTTGTTTCGGGTCTTCTCTAGTTGAGGCGCGTGGGCTTAGTTGCCCCGCCTCATGTGGGATCTTAGTTCCCTGACTAGGGATTGAACTCACGTTCCCTGCACTAAAAGGTGGACTCTTAACCACTGGACCACAAGGGAAGTCCCAAGGCCTTGGGTGCTCAGGATGTGACTTCCCTGGAGCCTCCCGAAGGCCTGGACCGTGGCTCTGGGCAGCAGCAGTAGGTGAAGGGCCCAGGGCTCTCCACTGAGCTTTTATTTAAACGGTGATATAGGAATGGACCACCTGGAAAGCTCTCCTGCTGAGTCACTGCCTGGGGGACGGGTGGGAGGAGGCAGGTCTGCCTCGTGGGCCCCAAAGGATCTGGACTCGTGATCCCATCTTCTCTCCTCCAAGAGGGATCCCCTCAGCTCGTGGACCCCAGGAGAGGGGAGGCTTTCTAAAGCCCAGAACCAGAGAAGGGAGAAGAGAGTAACAGACGGAAGTTACAGTCCAGGCCGCAGTGAGACCCGTGGCCAGCCAGCGCTGAGACCGAGTGAGAAAGGGAGATCTCCGCTCTCTTTCAGCTCTGTTTGTCCAGAGCCCCCTGAGGGGCGGGTGGTCCAGGCAGTCAGGGTTTATTCTTCTGCTGTTGCTGTCGGAGGCAGGTCGTGCTTCCTGCCGGCACCTGGAAGACAGTGCAGAGAGAGGACACACCCATCCACGTCCGCTGAGAGCAGGGACAAATGGGCCGCGGAATCGGAGCTCTCGGGGCTCCTGCTTCATCTGAGGCACACGGTGGATGCAGCTGTTTGCCAGCCGAACACCCGTTTCCCCCTTCTTCCTTCCCAGCTGAACTTTCACTTCGCTAGGGGCTGGAGAGCATCAGGGAAAGACGCCTTTCCCCAGGCCCCGTGCACGTAGGGAAAGCGAGGCTGGGGTGTTGGGACACGCCGAGCGAGTGCAGACATGATCTTCCAGCCCTGGGGAGGTCGGGCTGCTTCTTTCCTGCTCCCCGCCTGGGGGTGGAGCAGCCACGTTACCATCGAAAGATGACAAATGAGGGACTTCGCTGGCGGTCCAGGGGTTAAGACTTCATCTCCCACTGCAGAGGCTGTGGGTTTGATCCTTGGTTGGGGAGTTAAGATGCCACATGTCTCATGGCCAAAAAAAAAAGTGCAAAACATAATGTAAACAACAGAAGCAATATTTTTAACAAATTAAAGACTTTTAAAATATGGTCCACATCAAAAGAAAAAAAATCTAAAAAAAAGTACATTGAGATTAAATACATTTTCAAGATTTTTGGAAAAGATTTGATAAATAACTCATCTAACTCAAAGCTCTAGATAGATAACGGTTTCTAACTGATTTGGTGGAGAAAAAGTACCTAAAGACATTTATAACATAATGGTTTTACTTTTATTGTGTATGTCCTACTATAAATGTGAGCTTCTTAGAAGGATATTTATATTAGCAGAAGAGATAATAAAATACCAGGGTTTTTGTTTAGAATTTACTTTCTAAACTAGCTCTGCCCTCTTATTTCATAGAAAATTGGAAATCAAATCTGATGTTTGACTTCAGATTTGCTATTTTAAAATTTGACATGATCTTCCATATATTTATTATTAGAGAAGTCAAGAAAACGTTGGGAGTACAACATCCTTTGGGCTTCCCTGGTGGCTCAGATGGTAAAGAATAATCTGTCCGAAATGCGGGAGACTCAGCTTCGATCCCTGGGTCAGCAGGATCCCCTGGAGAAGGGAATCGCTACCCACTCTAGTATCCTTGCCTGGACAGAATTCCATGGACAGAGGAGCCTGGTGGGCCACAGTCCATGGGGTCGTAAAGAATCACACACGACTGAGCAACTAACATTTTCACAACAACCAGTGTGTATTTTCTCTCACTGTGTTAAAAATGTGCAGGCTTCGGGAATATTTTTCAAATAACTGCTTTTAATTGACATTTGAAAAGCATCTACACTGTCTACGTAGTTTTGTTCTTGGACAAATAGTCTTCTGTTTTCTGAAGGGACTTAAAGAAGAGACCAAATAATAGAGTGAATGAGGGCCATGTTCATGTGGTGTCTGATTTGCTGAGATGACCCAGCAGGAAAGCATCTTCATAAATCACCTGTACTTTTTCCTTTGTAAGCGGAAACTACTTCTGAGTTTCGCACGTGGTGCCTTTGTCGGCAACATCCCCAAGTGGGATGCAACAGACTGAATGTTTCAATCTGTTCTTTGGGAGTCATATGACATTTTAGAAACCAAGGTAAGGATGCTGTTCACACAACCCCGTTAGCATCCTGCTTCTTACGCTCTTCTCCAGTCAATGCCAATCTTTAAATGTAGTTGTTGCTCCCACTTCTATTGTCCTTTTAAAAAATATCTATTTCCTTCTGGCTGCATCAGGTCTTAGCTGCAGCACAAAGGCTCTCTAGCCGAGGCGCCTGGATTCAGCAGTTGTGGCGTTCAGGCTTAGTTGCTCTTAGCTCCCCGACCAGGGTTCAAACCCACAATGCCCCCTGCATTGGAAGGCAGATTCTTAACCGCTGGACCACCAGGGGAGTCCCTCCCACTTTGATTGTAATTCTTCATATGTTAGTATATATGTCAGATAACTTCCCCCAGCTGACATGTGGACCCCAACTCAATTCTGTCCTTACTGTCTGCTCTTCACTGGCCATAGGGCTCAGGGGCGTCATGGGGTCCTGGGTAGCCTTTTACCTTCACCCTGTTCCTCCACTGCAGCTGAGAAGTCGTGATAATGATAGGGCCTGGTTGTGTCTGGGGACGATACTGGGGTTGCTGCCCCCGCCTCGCTCTGAGCCCACGGTGTAGGGTCAGCACAGAGGATGACAGAGTGGACAAGTGGACGGTCTTTGGTGTCACACACCACTGATCGCCTGCATCTGGATTCCCAGTTACAAGGCACAGTGAACTCCCTTCTGTCTAAACCGGCTGAATCAGACGTCCTTCTATAAACGGCAGCCAAGAGAATGGCTACATTTAGGAAGGGCTGAGCGAGCCTAGATCAGTCCTGCTCACCATCTGTGATGTCGCATTGTCTGGCTGCCTGCAGCAACAGCCTGTCCAGCCCACATCCAACTCTTCCAGCTTAAAAATGATGATGGCTGGTGACCCTGTAGGCTAGGGCTACCATATTTAGCAAGTAAACACAGAAGATGCACAGCTGAATTGAATTTCAGATGCATAAATGAGTAATTTTTATAGCATACTTATGTCCCCAGTATTGTATGGTAGCGATTCCCTTCTCCAGGGGGTCTTCTAGACCCAGGGATTGAACCTGGGTATAGCGCGTGGCAGGCAGACTCTTTACCATCTGAGCCACCACGGAAGCCCAAATGTTATACAGGACATCCTGACACTGAACCATGACTCCATGTGGATCTGAAATCCAGCTTTGCTTGGGTCTCCTGCGTTTTATCTGGCAACCCAACTGTAGGCTCCTAGGAAGATGGCCTGGGCGCTTGTGGGGTCCTGGGTCCTGGCCATCTTGGGGTCTTGAAACCAAATTTGCCTGGGGCTCAGTTTCTAATTAAAGATCGTCCTCTGGGTGGCCCACTTCCTGAGTTAATGAAGGAGAAAACCAGGGTTTCCTGCCGGACACTGGGCCTTTTGCCAGCGGGGCAAGGGGAGCCTCTGTTCAGCCTCCCCCCTCCTGGTATCTGTTCTTCCTCGTTTCCAGGACCCTGGTGCTCCCGCTGCTCTGTGGCCCCCAGAGCCCCTTGGGGCCTGTGCTCCAAGCAGGCTCCAGGGTCCTTTCACCTCCCTTCCTACACACTCACTCTCACCTTGGGCGAGCCCTGGGGATGCTGGGCTGTGAGTGGCTGCAGACGGACCAGGTCCTCTGGGAGCATCTGCTCTTCGACAGCGTTTCTCTGACTGGTCCCACTGGAAGTGGCAGGCGGGCGCCGACTGGCCCGGAAGCACCCAAGGTCCCGCATCTGCCCCTGGATCCTGCCGTCTCATCCCACTGACGCACTTGTCGCAGGCGCTCATCGGGGCCTCATCTCGTGGGGCCACCAAAACAGGACTGATCCCTTCCCCGCAGCAACCCCAGCCAGCCCGAAACGGAGATGAAGGAGGTTTCCGTCTCTCTTCAGTTGAAATAAAATTGGACTCTTAACAAGGAACGAAGAAGATAGCGCAAGGCGTGTGCATGGCTGTATTTGCAGAGGTCCCTTTCCAGTCCTGACCCCACTGCCAGAGCAGCCACGAGGCGCTCAGGCCTGAACCTGGGCCACCCTCCCCTCCTCCGGACCAGATGAGCCCGAGAGACCAGGGTGACGAGCCTGGGGCGTGACCCTCTCTGTTCCCAGCCACTGTGCCCACTTCCTATATTGCGTCCACCCAGCCCGAGGACACTCTGCTCCTGAGTGGGCAACTTGCCTCTCCGGCCTTGAAGGGCCCCTCTCCACGGTCACCCTGCCCTCCTAGGCCCTCTGGTCCAGCCCTGGGAGTCCCCAGGGCTCCGTGTCCTTGTCCTCTGTCCAACTTGGTCCTCCCAGTGAAGGTCTGTGTCTTCTCCAGAGGCTCTTGTAGGCGGCTTCTGTCTTCCCCTGTGACCTATGGGCCCCTCACCAGCTTCCTTCGATGGCCGGAAAGAGACCCCTCCTCCCTCTTGGGTTCTCCATCTGCCCTGCTCCCCTCTCCATGAGCCCACCCACCAGGGTCCTGCCTTCTGATGGTGAGAAGACTCTGGCCCTTGGTTCATTTGCTGCAGAGATAAAGATCTCAGTTGGAGATGCCATCATCTTCAAGGAGCAGCAGTGAAGTAAGTGCTCTATAATTTGGTAACTAAACAGGTTTGGCTCCTGCTCCTGGGGTCATAATGATACAGGAAGAGGGCAGCAAGAAAAACCGGCTGGTCAACAGGAGAAGCCGGAAGACTTTACAGAGTTCTAATTCCTATTCAGGGACTGTATATCAAACACGTGTGACCTGATTTACTCCTTCTAACAGCTTTTGTAAGGATAAGGACAGTCTGTCCCTTACCTCCCACCCCTACCTGCCTCTCTGATGAGACTACCACGGCTCTGGACGTCTGCTACAGGCTTAACTGTGTGTGTGTGTGTGTGTGTGTGTGTGTGTTAGTTGGTCAGTCGTGTCTGACTCTTTGTGACCCCATGGACAGTAGCCCTCCAGGCTCTTCCATCCATGGGATTCTCCAGGCAAGAATACTGGAGTAGGTTGCCATCCCTTCTCCGGGGGATCTTCCTGACTCAGGGATTAAACCCTGGTCTCCTGCATCGTAGGCAGATTCTTTTCCGTCTGAGCCACTGGGGAAGCCCAGGCTCAGCTGTGCAAACCTTCACATTCATATGTTGAAGCCTGAACCCTCCGGGCCTCAGTATTTGGGATCTTCAAAGAGGTGGTTCATTTAAAATGAGGTCATGTGGATGGACCCTAACCCAGTACGACAGCGGACCTCATAAAAGGATGGTGTTAGGACGCACAGAGGGAAAAGCTGGTGGAGACACAGGGAGAAGGCCATGTGCACCAGCCCGGGGAAAAGGCCTCAGGAGGAAGCAGCCGGCTGACTCCTTGACCCTGGACGTCCAGCCTCCAGGGCTGTGAGGGGATAGAGTTCTGTGGTTTAAGGCCCCCAGGCTGTGGTGCTTGTTACAGCAGCCTGCGCTGACTGATACAGCCTGTAACCGCACATCAGTGCTATCCTTTCTCCTGCCGGCTGAGGGGCTCCAGTGGGGGGTGGGGGCGAGGGAAACGGACAGGGCTGGGGACCATCCCAGGCAGCATTCCAGGTGGGGTTACTCTCTCTCTGACCCCTTGGCCTCCTTCCAAAGCCCCCTGTCCCCATAGTTGCTGCCAAGTGCTAAGCATCAAAAGCATCCAACCCCTTGTGGGCAGGAGCGGGGGGGGGGTATGTTCGAGAGGGCACCCAGGGGATGCTCTCTGAGCAGCATTCCAGGGACATGCAGTCTTGCTCCCTCAATTTTATAAATGTTACAGTTGTGATTTTTAATTTCCACACAGAGAATGGAGGAAACAAGGTAAAATGAAGGGAAAGAGGGAAAAATTCCAGCTTAATAGTATCACCTGCTATTTGCAAGGTACATTACAGGGGACCAAGCCCTTAATACTCATGGTCACTGTCAGTCCTGCATGAGCAGGGGTTATTATTAGTCTTCCCATTTCACAGGTGAGGCAGATGAAGGTGAGCATCTTGCCCAGTCGCATGGAGGCAGGATCCAGATCCCGCCTCTGGAGCTGCACAATGTTCCGTGCCTGTGTCCTGCCATCCATTTATTCCATGGCCCCTCCTGTGGTGAGGACTCTCAGATTTTTCCACCACGACCCGCAGGCTGGGGAAGGCTGAGGGCCAAGATCTCAACATCTGGGTGCCTCTGGGAGCCCCCCCGTTCCCTGAGCCTCGAGCTCTCCCCTCTTGCCAAGGTGGGTGGGGAGGGTGGATGGAAGGACCTCTGTTTCGCCAGGTTGTCGGCAATCACACCCACTTTGCCAGCCCTGGAGGCCTCGGGCAGAAGCCAAACAGAAAGTCAGAGCCACTGTGTCTCCTCCACCCTCAGAGCGGCTTCACCTAAGATGAAAACCCAGGCGGGCTTTTTTTTAATTCAAAATTTATTGTGATGAGAGCAGAAAATTCCTGCCCGGTGATACAGTGTTCAGAAGGCTGGCCTTTGAGCAGGGCTGGAAAATGCTGCTGCCAAGGGGCAGAGGGTCTCGAGCGCGTGAGCGGGGCCCTCTCTGCCGGTGCACTGTACTCGGCCGTCTCTCGTGAGACGGGCACTTCTCAGCCGTCTGGTCAAGTGGGTAACGTGGGAGCCCCTGTCCCACTTGTTTACTCGCTCAGTCACGTCCAACTCTTTGCGACCCCACGGACTGCAGCCCGCCAGGTTCCTCCGTCCATCGGATCTCCCAGCAAGAAGCCTGGAGTGGGTTGCCGTTTCCTCCTCCAGGGGGATCTTCCTGACCCAGGGACCGAATCCGCCTCCCCTGCACTGTCAGCACCTCACGCCTTGTCGCTCGGGGCTCTCTGCTCTTTGGCTGCACAGACAGTTGCCAAACTGAGGTTTGAGGGCTGCTTCTGGGAGCTATGGTTGGGTGTTACTTGATGCAAAAGTGATACTTGGTTAAGTGCTGGAAAAGACCGAGGCTCCCCGAGAAGGCAGGGGTTCTTCTCCCAGACCTCCCTCGACTCAAGCCTGAGCTCTCAGCTCTCACCAGGTTTTCCAGGCTGCCAGCTGCCCCCGGAGATTTAGGACTCGCCAGCCCCCACGATCAAGTGAGCCAGCTCCCTAAAATAAATCTCCATCCTTTTCATATCTAGACCCTACAGATGTAAGTATAGATGTTCACATCTTATTCGTTCTATTTTTTTCTGAAGAATCCTGAACAATACACCATGAAAAAGCTCAGAGACTAGACGTCTGTCCTCCCCTCCCCTCTCCCTGAAGCTTGGTCCGGGTCTCACTTTCAGGCTGGAGTGAAACGTGGGTGAGTCACCTACCTGAGGAGGCAAGGTCTGAACAGGGGTAGGTGAGACGTACCCCCCAAACAAGTCCTGGCAATGTCAGCCCAGCTTCTCGAAGTAACTACGTAGGCACCCTAGACCTGAAGGCGGGCCTGCCCACCTGCCCTCCTCTCCCGGGTCCTGGGGGTCCAGACCTGTGGTAGAGGAGGGCTTTGCCCTTTCTAGGTGGGAACCTCCCCCAGGACCCCCCCCTCTTCTCCCCGCTCCTCACTAACGGGTCTCCATTCCGGGAGGTTCTGACCCGGGGGAGAAGCATCTCCAATGGGTGGGTTTACAGGAGGGCATCTGCTGAGCATGTTGGCACCCAGGTCCCTCTACGCCCAGGGTCCACACGCAGTCACCTCTCCCAGGCCCCCTCCCTGAGCTCTGGCCTCAGCGGGCAAGGTGTGTGGTCAGACACGGGGGTGCCGTGATGCCGGGCCTCTCACCTGAGAACAGGGCTGATTGCCAGCAGAACCTCGGGGCTCTGTGCCCAGAGAGGATGCCCGCTAGGACACTGAGCCCAGGGGCATCCTCCGCCCTGGGGAGGCCGGCCCCACCCCAGCAGGGATCCCGTCCCCAAGGCCCCTCGGGACCTGCTGGCCCCTCTGTCTTGTGACCGTCGCTCATCGAGTCTCGGGGACAGCAAGAATGGGGCGAGCCTGCCAGGTGACCCGCTCTTTGCTCCCTTTAGAAAACGCCTCCGAAATGAGGAGACGCGGTGGCACCTTCCAGGAGAGGCCCTGGAGCTGGTGGCTGGGCTCTCACCCCCAAGGTCCTCCTTTGGGTTGGGAAGTGGCCATGGGCCTGCTGTCACCAGTAGATCCCCGCCAGGCTGGGTCAGCCCCACCACGGTCACTGCCGCGTCCTCGGGGGAGGCAGGTGGGTGCAGATGCAGAGGCAGGGGGACGGATGGCAGGGGCCGGGTGGCGGGGACGGGGGCTGGTTGTTTGGGGAGCTGCCTCCCCAGGAAGTCCTATGTGCCTCGCATGCAGGTGTCAGAAAGCCACCCGCAGAGGAAGGGGTTTCCTCCTCCCCTCCAGTCGGAGCCCCTGGGCCCACCAGCAGTGGCCTCTCTGCATGGACAGCCAGCCCATGTCCGCCTTCTGCAACGGGAGCCACGCATGCTCGGCCATCACCGCAGTTCCTGCAGGAGGGCCAGGCGGCAGGAGTCGAGTCCGTGTTCCTGGCCCTGAGTCCCAGGGCGGTTAACTGGCCTTGCGCTCCATCCAGCATCACATGTAACATGTCCTCCCAGCAGGAGGGACCCCCAGCTCCCCGCTGATCCCTCCAACCCCCGGGAATCCGCACGGGTGCCCAGCCCAGCCCTGCCCTCTGCTGCCCTGGGTGCCCGCAGAGCCTCTGGCTGCCCCAGGGGACGTCTCCAGCCGCCTGCTTCTCCTGCCTCCCTTTTCTTTCTCTCCCCGCTCCTCCCCATCTCCTTCCTCCTCCTTCTCCACCTTCGGGAGCACATGTTCCCTTCTGAGGGTAGGGACTGCAGAGCTCTCTTTAATTCAGAAACCGTGGTTTGTCTCCAACAAAAATCCTGTAAGCACAGTTTGCAGGGATGTCAGGTGAGGCTTCCCTAGTCGTGCATCAGGAATAAAGGTGCTGTGTCCCATCCTCCACCTCACACTTGATAAACGGAGGTGCTTCTGACACAAAGAGATCGGGAGTCAGCCCTGAGTGGCTGCAGCGGACACGGAGGGGCAGGAGCAGGAAGCGACCTCCTCCATGCCGCCTGCGTGGATCAGATGGGGTCCCTTCTGAGGGTTAGCCTTGTGGGGGTCGTGGGCCCCTAACCAGGGAAAGGGCTTGTTGCTCATGCCGCCCCCACCCAGACTCACATGCTGAAGCCTTGCCCCCGGTGGGACACACTGGGAGGTGGAGTTTGGGGTGGCAGCTAAGGCTAAATGTGGTCATGGGGGTGGGGCCCTGAGCTGACCGGTCAGTGTCCTTTTAAGAAGAGGAAGGGACGGAGCCCGCCTTTCCCTGGGCCAGAGGAGCACTCAGGGAGAAGGGGGCCACCTGAAGCCCAGGAAGGGAACCCCGCCAGGGACCGAATCAGCCGCCACTTTTTGGCGTTGCTATAGTGTTGTGGCCTTGTCCTGTGGCGTGGAGGAGCTACCTGACCAGGGACTGAACCTGTACCCCTTGCCTTGGGAGAGCGAACTCTTCATCACTGGGCCGCCACCTTGAGCCAGGACTTTGCAGCCTCCAGGACTGCAGGGAAATACTTTCTGTTGTTTTTAAGGCCCCCGGTCAGTGGTATTTGTTTTGCGGAAGACGTGGAGTCTGAGCTCCTCCTCCAGGCCCCAGGTGATTCCGCAGGGTTTGCATGGTCACTCAACCCGTCCTCCCCGTTCTCACCTCACCAACCACCGAGGTCAGGACTGCCCTCACTCCTCCACAGAGAATGAAAACCCCAGACATGAGGAGGTTGGCAGACCCAAGGGGGCCACGGGCAGGTCTCTGCAGCCCTGCCCACCCTGTCCCCCTGACTGTTACCCTGGGCCTCAGGGCCTCGTGGGATCTGACATAGGGAGCACTGGTCAGGGCAGGACACTGTCTGGTTTCCCTCAGGCAGCTCCCATCTCACCCCATTCAGGGCAGGTTGGCGAGCAGGGAATGTGTCTGCAGACCTGCTGGTCTGGATACAGGGGTGAAAGGTAGGCCTCCCTCTGAGTCATTCTTTCCCCTCTGCACCCCTTCCTGGCCATTGTCCCCTCACCCCCAGGCCAGGGCTGGACCAGTGTGAAACTGTGACCCAACAGGAACCCATGCTCACAGCCCGTGGCCATCCCAAAGGCCCCCGGTGGAGGGCAGAGGGCAGGGTCCCACCCAGGGTCCCACCCTCCCCGCCCACGTCCTAGGATGGTGCCCACGTCCTAGGATGGTGATGCTTCAGCGGGGAACACGGAGGACCCCGACCTCTGCTACAAGCGTGAAACCAAGGACCAAGAGGCTGTCAATCTCTTTAATAATCTTAAAGTGAAAGTCTCGAGTCCAGAAGGAGGACAGAACAGTATGAGGACACCATCTGTGCCACCCAGACTCTTGGGAGACGTACCATGGGGCTTGCTGGACCACACAAGGCACCACCTCTCCTCCCGGATGAGGTGAGGCTGGAGAGGGACGGAGGAGAATAATCCACCGTCTCGGCTCTGACAGAGGAACGTGCACCAAGGACAGGTCCCGGGCGGAAAGAAACGGCTTTCAGTATTCATTTTCTCCTTTGCTCTTTTCCTAATATTTGACTTTCATTGTGGATTTAAAACCTTTTTTTTTCAACCAGAACTTCAGGGTGTTCTAAATCACTGCTAGGTAAGGAAAGTTCTGTTTTATCAAGCACTGAACATGCTGTTTCAAAACCCCAGCTGGATGATACGTTAGAGTTTGTGTACATATTTATTTTGTTAGCTTCGTAAGTGGCAAAGTAATCGTGGAACAAGAGGCCAGTATCCATGATGCATTACGTGAATGATGAGGAGCCAGGCACTTTGTCAAGCATTTTACCTGCATTATCTGAGATAAGTGAGCCTCCAAACAACTGTATGAGTTCGATACTTTGCTGTGGCATTGGGATTTATAATGAGAAATACATATTCAGTCTTGGTCCCATTCCTGGCACAGAACTCCTGAAATCCTTGGAATTTCCTAACTTGGGGCTTCCCAGGTGGTGCTAGTGGTAAAGAACCCGCCTGCCAGTGCAGAAGATGTAAGAACACGGGTTCCATCCCTGGGTCAGAAAGATCCCCTGGAGGAGGAAATGACAGCTCACTCCAGCGTGCTTGCCTGGAGAATCCCATGGACAGAGGAGTCTGGCGGGCTATGGCTCGTAGGGTCACAAAGCTGGAGACGAGTGAAGCAACTTAGCATGCATGCAAGAGGGATATATGTGTCTTTCATTATGTTAATGAGTGATTTTTAAGCTCTGAGGATGCGGTCTTGTTGCCAGAGGAACCGACCACATGACTGAAGGGTTGGCACTTTCAGTCCCATCTGCCCTCGGGAGTGGAAAGGGGCTAGAGACTGAGTCCAGTCTTTACTGGACAATGGTCTAACCAACCACATTTCTGCATTGGGCCTCCCTGGTGGCTCCGTGGTAAAGAACTGCCCTGCCAATGCAGGAGACCCAGGTTCAATCCTTGGGTCAGGAAGATCCCCTGGAGGGGGAGATGGCAACCCACTCCAGTATTCTTGCCTGGAGAATCCTATGAACAGAGGAGCCTGGTGGGCTACAGTCCATGGGGTCACAAAGAGTCAGACACGACTGAACTAAACAAGGACAACAGATGAAGCCCACATAAAACCCAAAAGGACAAGGTTTGGAGAGCTTCTGGGTTGGTGAGCTAGATTCATCCATGTACCATTGTGGGGACCCCAGACTCCATGGGGCAGATCTTGTCGTGTGCGTCTCTGCATCCACTGTTGACTTGTATCCTTTCGTGGCTTTTGTAATAAACCGGTGGCCTAGCTGATTAATGGGGCCCAGGGAGGGGGCTGTGGGAAGCTCTGATTCGCAGCCAGTCTGTCAGAGGCCCTGCCAGCCCCGTGCTAGGCGTGCACTGGTGACAAATCTCTTGTGGTCTCCACCCTCCTGGGGAGGAAGAGACAAGGAAGCTGACAGCCGTGGTTCCGGGTAGATGCTACTGAGGATGAAAGCCCAAGGCTGCAGGAGAGGGTGATCTCATAAAGTCCCAAACTAAGATCAAGTTTTGAGCACAGAGAGCAGGATATAGTTTCCACTTTAAAATGCTCCCTCGGGTGCCTGCATGGAGGGTAAGGGAGGGGGCCCCGTGACATGCCAATGGGGATACAGTTTCCCACACCTGGCTGTGGGTGGGGACCCCTAGGAAAATATAAAACTGATGTCTGGGTCCCCCAGCCCCAGGCCAGGGATTCCTATTTCATCGGTCTGCAGTGCAGCCTGGAATTTTTAAAAAGCGTCTCAGGGGCTTCTCAGTTCAGTTCCGCTGGTCAGTTGTGTCTGACTCTTTGCGACCCCATGAACTGCAGCACACCAGGCCGCCTTGTCCATCACCAACTCCCAGAGTTTACCCAAACCCATGTCCATTGAGTCGGTGATGCCATCCAACCATCTCATCCTCTGTCGTCCCCTTCTCCTCCAGCCTTCAATCTTTCCCAGCATCAGGGTCTTTTCCAATGAGTCAGCTCTTCACATCAGGTAGCCAAAGGATTGGAGTTTCAGCTTCAATATCAGTCCTTCCAATGAACATCCAGGACTGATCTCCTTTAGGATGGACTGGTTGGATCTCCTTGCAGTCTAAGAGACTCTCAAGAGTCTCTTCCAACACCATAGTTCAAAAGCATCAATTCTTCGGCGCTCAGCTTTCTTTATAGTCCACCTCTCACATGCATACATGACCACTGGAAAAACCATAGCCTTGACTAGACGGACCTTTGTTGGCAAAGTAATGTCTCTGCTTTTTAATATGCTATCTAGGTTGGTTATAACTTTCCTTCCAAGGAGTAAGCATCTTTTAATTTCATGGCTGCAATCACCATCTGCAGTGATTTTGGAGCCCAGAAAAATAAAATCAACTACTGTTTCCACTGTTTCCCCATCTATTTCCCATGAAGTGATGGGACTGGATGCCATGATCTTTGTTTTCTGAATGTTGAGCTTTAAGCCAACTTTTTCACTCTCCTCTTTCACTTTCATCAAGAGGCTCTTTAGTTCTTCACTTTCTGCCATAAGGGTGGTGTCATCTGCATATCTGAGGTTACTGATATTTCTCCAAGCAATCTTGATTCCAGTCTGTGCTTCCTCCAGCCCAGCGTTTCTCATGATGTACTCTGCATATAAGTTTAATAAGCAGGGTGACAATATACAGCCTTGACGGACTCCTTTTCCTATTTGGAACCAGTCTGTTGTTCCATGTCCAGTTCTAACTGTTGCTTCCTGACCGGCATACAGGTTTCTCAAGAGACAGGTCAGGTGGTCTGGTAAACCCATCTCTTTTCTAATAGTAAAATTTGAGACTGTGTGAATGTAGAAGGTTCAGGACATGATCCAGTGGATACCTGACGGTGTGGCCGTCAGGTGGGGAGCTGTGAACTGATACGTGAGCGGCGTCGTAGAGGCAGAGACATCAGCCTCGTAGGAACTCTGGTTGTGAGCAGCAGAGGAGCAGGAGAATTGAAAGATTACTCATCAGGAAGCCACAGGCAGATGCTGGGGAGGCATGGGTATTTGGGTTGGTACTTAAAGCTGCAGGAATGGAAGCAACCACACAGGAGAGGGTGTGGAGAGGAAAGGAGAAAGGCTCAATTTTTTATTTTTTTTATTTGGCTACACCAGGTCTCAGCTGTGGCGCATGGGATTCTTACCTGTGGCATGAGGGGTCTAGTTCCCTGACCAGGGGTCTGACCCTAGGCCTCCTGCACTAGGCATGCAGAGTCTTGGCCGCTGGACCACCAGGGTAGTCCCACGGCTCGATTCTAGCGAGGAGGAGAGGAAAGAAGCTCTACGGCGGGGGATGAGGTCTGGGCCCTGGGCAAGCCGCTTCGTCTCGGTTCAAGGCCGCCTGGCTGACACCCTTGGCGAGCCTGCTCTCCAGGGCTGCCCCCGTAGACAACACGGCACCAGGGTGACGGCGCGGGCACTGGGCTTACTCTGGACTTTCACAGAGATGTTTATATGAGTTTCCTATTGCTGTGGAGACATTTACTACCGACACGGCAACTTCAAACAACAGACGCTGATGGTCTCCGCTTCTAGGCGTGTTTAGGGACTCACGAAGCAGCGGTCAGGATGACAGCTGAGGTGGGGTCCCAGTCCAGGTGCGCATGTGTGTCGGCAGAATCCGGCTCCTCTCCTGCACATCACAGGGCCGCTTGCCTCCCGAGGCGGGGGAAAGCGCAGGAAGGCAGGCCTCCCTTTCATTCATACTTTCCCGTCTGTGCGTCCTCCGTGACCTCTGCCCCGTCTCTCTGAGCCCAGGAGGGCTCTCCGGCCATCTCTAGGGATTCTGGTGGGAGGAGAGGTCTCTGCGGCTTTGAGTCTCTTACCTCCGACCCAGCTTTTGAGAGGTTCACCTCGTGAGGCCAGGCCCGCCCAGGGCGATCGCCCTTCTGATTAATCTGCAGTCAGTTGATGGCAGTCTTCATTTCATCTGCAACACCGCGTCCATTTTCCATCCCACACCGTCCCCTCCGTGACTGGCATTCACAGGTGCAGCCCACGCACCAGGGGATGGGGTGACATGGCGGGAGTGCGTCAGGGAAGGGAGAAGTGAGGTGTTAGCTCCTCAGTCACGTCTGACTCTTCGAGACCCCGTGGACTGAAGACCGCCAGGCTCCTCTGTCCACAGAATTCTCCAGGCGAGAATACTGGAGTGGGTAGCCATTTGTTTCTCCAGGGGAATCTTCCTGACCCAGGGATCAAACCCGAGTCTCCTGTGTGTCTCCTACATTGGCAGGCAGATCCTTTACCAGGGAGCCACCAGGGAAACCCCTGTTTTTCTTTAAAAGTAATTTTCCACAAGCATTTATTGAGAAACCAAGATTCTCCTAAGCATCAATCTTCACGAATACAGGGGTCCCGCGGGATCAAAGAAAGTTGAGTTTAAGTTTGTTAAACTCAGGTCTGTTAGTCGTATCGTAAGACCAGCTGCTAGGAAGGGTAGGGAGGCATTTCCACCAGGCTGCCCAGACTCACGCAGTGACCGCCACTGCTGGGCACACGGAGTTTCCCGACAGTTTCCTAGCAGCTCCCGGAGGGAAAGACTGGGGAGCCAGGAAGGAGGTGAGCTGGGCTTGGGCGGGAGTTGGGGGTCGGGGACCACCGAGGAGAGGAAGAGAGGCGATCCCTGTTGGGAGCTGCAGGGGCTGAGCCCGGGGCCGGGGCCACAGCGGGGCTGCCTGGGGTCACGGGCTCCACGGAGCGACTTAAAACGTGTTGATCTCCGTGTCTCTGTGGGTTGGGGTTTAACCTCGGTGGTTGGCTTGCGTTGTGCGCAGCAGCCGGTCAGAATCCCTGAACCAGAGCCCGGGGTTGAGCCGGACATGCAACAGGTGGTCCCGGCCCTGGAAGTGCCGGGGGGCCTTTGCCTGCAGAGCGGAGGCTGCAGAAAGAGCAGCTTCGTTGCCATCATCTTCTGCTGTCTGTGCAGGTGACTGAGTGTGCTGGGAGCGGGAGGCCAGGGTCAGGGGAGGCACAGTGCGTGGGAGGTCAGGGGCCCTTCAGGGGCCGCCGGGAGAGGCCAGGGCGCAGGCTCCGGCTGACTGTGCCTGACAGGTGAGAAGGTCTCCTCCGCCCAGGAGGCACCCCCACACTCTCTCTCCAGGGCAGCGGGAGCCCCCTCGGCCTCCGCAGTGACACCCAGGCCCTGTGTGCCTGACGCGTCTGTGGGGAGCGAACTGCCTGTTCCCCTGATGGGGAGCGGCCTCCACACATCCCTGCCAGTCCGCGCAGGGCGCTCTCTCCTGCCCCAGCAGCTGCCTTGCGGGGTAGTCGGGATACGATGGAACCAGTTCCCAGGGTGGAACCAGTTCCCAGGGCATCACGCTCCAGCCACCGCCTGGAGGGGAGCCTGGCTTTCTGTCTTCTCCCATTTGTCACTGCAGGGAGGACTGAGCTGGGGTGGGGAGACTGAGTCACGGGAGGCCTGTTCTGGCAGACCTCCGGGAGGTGACTTTGCTCCTAGGACTTCTAACATCCTGCGTTTCTCAGCTTGACAATGAGGAGACTCAGAGGACGTTCTCACAACGTTCTCATGCTGGTGGAGAGCAGTGGAGCTCAACTGGGGGCGGTTCGCCCCTGGGGGGCATTTCTGATCATCAGCACCAGGAAGGGGCCCAGAGGCGGGAGGGGTGCTGCCCGTCCGTCCAGGGAGAGAGGCCAGGGCAGCGCACAGGACGACCCTCATGACCAAGAGTGATTCTGCCCCCCAAAGGTTGGCAGTGCCGAGGTTGAGAAACCCTTGTACAGAGTATGACCACTCTTCCCAGAGAGCCTGGGTTCTGAGTCTATAACACAGAAACCAAAGTGTGTCTGGGAGCCGTCTGCCTGAACTCTATTTAGGGAAAGAATCATGACCTACTTTCCAGCACTTCCCCTAAAGCAAGAGCAGTCAAACATTTCAAATAGCCGCAACGTGTGAGAAAGCCGACAACAAATGTCCAAATCTACCGGGTGGGGGTTAAAAGGCTCATTTATGTAACAAGAGGACACTTGGGGCAAAGGAGAGTCGGGGCGCGCAGCGCCTCACCGAGGGTGTCCACTGAGAAAGAGAGCTGACCGGTCCAAGGAGCAGACCCTGCCCACCCTACCCAGGCCCGCCCCACCCGCGCCAGCAGCGCTTTCAGTCCGAGGAGGAACGTTGTTGGGATGGAGACCTGGAGATGGCCTCCCTTTGGGCAGTTTATGCTGCATTAGTTCTGTGGACCCTTTGGGTACCAATTCCAACAGGCTTTCTTCATTATAGAAGGTGCCTCCAGGACCAGCCGTGAGGGAGTGTGTCTTCAGTTCAGTTCAGTTCAGTCACTCAGTTGTGTCCAACTCTTTGCAACCCCATGAATTGCAGCACGCCAGCCCTCTCTGTCCATCACCAACTCCCGGAGTCTACCCAAACCCATGTCCATCGAGTCGGTGATGCCATCCAACCATCTCATCCTCTGTCGTCCCCTTCTCCTCCTGACCCCAATCCTTCCCAGCATTAGGGTCTTTTCCAATGAGTCAACTCTTCACATGAGGTGGCCAAAGTATTGGAGTTTCAGCTTCAACATCAGTCCTTCCAATGAACACCCAGGATTGATCTCCTTTAGGATGGATTGATTGGATCTCCTTGCAGTCCAAGGGACTCTTAAGAGTCTTCTCCAACACCACAGTTCAAAAGCATCAATTCTGCGGCACTCAGCTTTCTTCACCGTCCAACTCTCACATCCATACATGACCACTGGAAAAACCATAGCCTTGACTAGATGGACTTTTGTTGGTAAAGTAATGTCTCTGCTTTTAAATGTGCTATCTAGGTTGGCCATAACCTTCCTTCCAAGGAGTAAGCGTCTTTTAATTTCATGGCTGCAATCACCATCAGCAGTGATCTTGGAGCCCAAAAAAATAAAGTCTGACATTGTTTCCACTGTTTCTCCATCTATTTCCCATGAAGTGATGGGACCAGATGCCATGATCTTAGTTTTCTGAACGTTGAGCTTTAAGCCAACTTTTTCACTCTCCTCTTTCACTTTCATCAAGAGGCTCTTTAGTTCTTCTTCAGTTTAGTTCAGTTCAGTTCAGTCGCTCAGTCGTGTCCGACTCTCTGCGACCCCATGAATTGCAGCACGCCAGCCCTCTCTGTCCATCACCAACTCCCGGAGTCTACCCAAACCCATGTTCATCGAGTCGGTGATGCCATCCAACCATCTCATCCTCTGTCGTCCCCTTCTCCTCCTGCCCCCAATCCTACCCAGCATTAGGATCTTTTCCAATGAGTCAACCCTTCGCATGAGGTAGCCAAAGTATTGGAGTTTCAACTTCAACATCAGACCTTCCAATGAACACCCAGGATTGATCTCTTTTAGGATGGATTGATTGGATCTCCCTGCAGTCCAAGGGACTCTCAAGAGTCTTTTCCAACACCACAGTTCAAAAGCATCAATTCTGTGGCGCTCAGCTTTCTTCACCGTCCAAATCTCACACCCATACATGACCACTGGAAAAACCATAGCCTTGACTAGACGGACTTTTGTTGGCAAAGTAATGTCTCTGCATTTAAATATGCTATCTAGGTTGGCCATCCGCATATCTGAGGTTATTGATATTTCTCCCGGCAATCTTGATTCCAGCTTGTGTTTCTTCCAGCCCAGCGGTTCTCATGATGTACTCTGCATAGAAGTTAAATAAGCAGGGTGACAATATACAGCCTTGACGTACTCCTTTTCCTATTTGGAACCAGTCTGTTGTTCCATGTCCAGTTCTAACTGTTGCTTCCTGACCTGCACACAGGTTTCTCAAGAGACAGGTCAGATGGTCTGGTATTCCCTTCTCTTTCAAAATTTTCCACAGTTTATTGTGATCCACATAGTCAAAGGCTTTGGCATAGTCAATAAAGCAGAAATAGATGTTTTTCTGGAACTCTCTTGCTTTTTCGATGATCCAGTGGATGTTGGCAATCTGATCTCTGGTTCCTCTGCCTTTTCTAAAACCAGCTTGAACATCTGGAAGTTCACGGTTCACGTATTGCTGAAGTCTGGCTTGGAGAATTTTGAGCATTACTTTACTAGCATGTGAGATGAGTGAAATTGTGCGGTAGTTTGAGCATTCTTTGGCATTGCCTTTCTTTGGGATTGGAATGAAAACTGACCTTTTCCAGTCCTGTGGCCACTGCTGAGTTTTCCAGATTTGCTGGCATATCGAGTGCAGCACTTTCACAGCATCACCTTTGAGGATTTGAAAGAGCTCAACTGGAATTCCATCACCTCCACTAGCTTTGTTCATAGTGATGCTTTCTAAGGCCCACTTGACTTCACATTCCAGGATGTCTGGCTCTAGGTGAGTGATCACACCGTCGTGATTATCTGGGTCATGAAGATCTTTTTTGTACAGTTCTTCTGTGTATTCTTGCCACCTCTTCTGAATATCTTCTGCTTCTGTTAGGTCCATACCATTTCTGTCCTTTATCGAGCCTATCTTTGCATGAAATATTCCTTTGGTATCTCTAATTTTCTTGAAGAGATCTCTAGTCTTTCCCAATCTGTTGTTTTCCTCTATTTCTTTGCACTAATCGCTAAGGAAGGCTTTCTTATCTCTCCTTGCTATTCTTTGGAACTCTGCACTCAGATGGGAATATCTTTCCTTTTCTCCTTTGCTTTTCGCTTCTCTTCTTTTCCCAGCTATCTGTAAGGCCTCCTCAGACAGCCATTTTGCTTTTTTGCATTTCTTTTCCATGGGATGGTCTTGATCCCTGTCTCCTGTACAATGTCACGAACCTCTGTCCATAGTTCATCAGGCACTCTGTCTATCAGATCTAGTCCCTTAAATCTATTTGTCACTTCTACCCACATAGCCCCTGTTAAATCGTGGCTTTTATTTCATGCATTCTTGTCTTCTTTTTCTGGGCATGTCTTCCAGAGCCTGGACCATTATCTCTATTTAACTGTATGCTTTGATTTTTCATATAACCAAATATGGCATTTCCTCTGTTACTACAAATTACGCTTGCACATTCTTTCAATAGCTGAACTAAACTGCAGATGACCAAATAATAATAATAACACAGAGAAGCTAATATTTGCTACATTCCACTGTTCCAAGCAATGTATATACATTTTTAAATGTCGTTTCAACAACAGCCCGATGAAGTAGAAATTGTCGTTATCATATAAACTGGTAAGAAATTGAGGGTCAGAGTTTTAGCAATTTGTCTAACGTGACACAATTATTAAATAGACAAAAGGATTTATAGACAAGTTTGCTTGACTCTGCTTCCCATGCTTCTAATTACTGCCTAATTTCTCTGACCTTGGACATGGGTTTGCTTCCAGAAGTTTGGGGGGCTCTGTTGCTGTACGTAGACTTTTCTCTAGTTGCAGAGACTGGGGGCTACTCTACGCTGCGGTAGGAGGGCTTCTCATTGCGGTGGCTTCTCTTGTTGCAGAGCACAGGCTCTCGAGCATAGGCTCAGGATTTGCGGCGCGTGGGCTTAGCTGCCCTGCAGCATATGGGATCTTAGTCCCCAGACCAGAGGTCAAACCCATGTTCCCTGCATTGGTAAGCAGATTCTTCACCAGTGGACTGCCAGGGAAGTCCCTTAAATTTTTACCGTTGTAAATACTGCAGTGTACATCTTTGGACAGAACATATTTTCCTCTGGATAAATTCACAAAACTGAAATTGCTAGAACTAAGATTTGAACGTTAAAAAAATTTTTTGTGTGTTACATTATTGCCAATTTGCTTCCTGAAAAGCCTGCATCCTCTTGTATTCCCTCCAGCACTGTCCTTGTTTTCCTCCACACAGCCTGGAACAGGCAGACTCACACACCCCAGCTATTTATGACAGCTTCAGATGGGTTGCTTTTGCTTTGTATTTGCATCTACTTAATTATTAGGAAGGTCACACTTTTTTTTTTTTTACATGTTTTAAGCTATCTGTATTTTCTACTAATAATCTGAACCCATTTATCCAATAAGGTCTTAGCATTAGATCAAAGGGGGCTTCACTGGTGGCTCAGATAGTAAAGAATCCTCCTGCTAACACAGGAGACCCAGGTTCAAGCCCTGGGTTGAGAAGGTCCCCTGGAGAAAATCTTGGGTAATTAACATCTTTGTAGGTCAAAAAATTGTTGACTGTCACCTCAACCAAGTATTTTTTAAAAGGCATTAAGAATATTAATATTTAGATGTGTTGGCTTTAATTATTTTTATGTTTTGCTATAGACGTTTGGTTTTCAAAATGAGTATCTAAATAATAATCTGGAAAGAATTTGAGTAATAACAAAGATGGCATGCTAATTATTCCCATGGACTCATTTTTTTTTAATTTCACGATTTCACACTTTATTCATCTTTTCTGCAATTCCTACTTTGCCCCACCTGCTCAGGTTTGAGTCCAGAAAGATGTACCTTTAGGAAGCAGTTTAAGATTTGGCACCCACTTTGGGGACAGAACAGGAAATGCCATGGAAAGAATTATAGATATCAGTTAAACAAGTAAAAAGAACACATCTTCATTTTGGCTGATGCCTTCTTAGAGTAAAACAATGAAAACCATCGCCTGAAAGCATGTGGAGGCCTAGCTTTTACTGCAGCAACTCAGAGGCTCTTTAAAGAAAGACTGACCGCGGTGGCTTCCTGGCAGGGACACGCGTGCTGTGCACGGCAACGGGACAGGCTGCGCCTCATTTTCAGCCGGAACGGAGACAAAGCCAGACCACCTGGCCTGGCAAGGATCTGACAGCTCCTCTCTCCTGCAGGTAGACGGGAGCCACTGAAAGCAGGCTCAGACACACGTTTTAAGCATCTAAAAGGCAAAGAGAATCTACAGGGATGAGCTCAGGTCGCTTGCCAGAAGCAAGCTCGCGGTCAGAGGAATAGCCGTGGGTGTTTCAGAGCCGGGTGGTGCCCTCTGCTTGTTAACATCTGGCGCTCGGAGCCCCGCGAGTAGGAACTCGTGTTCCCGGGGGAGAGGGTGGGGTCGTACCCCTCCGCTTCCTTGAGCCTCTGGTTCCAATTCACACTGACTCTCCCTTGGCCTCCAGTACTTTCTCATGTCAAGAACCAATTATCTTCCATGAAGATGGGAAGCAAACCTTGGCTCCTGCTGGCTCCAGGCCTTTGATCCACCCAGTGGGTCCTGCCTCCTTCCTCAAGTCTCAGTGGGAGAATTTGATGTTCATGGCGTGGCTCTCAGGAGGGGCGCTGAAGACACGACAGACGAGGTGGATGCAGATACGATGAAGCTGACTCAGCTGCTGAGAGCCTGAGCCCCGGCTCCTGCCACGTGGCTCCGCTTGTCTGATGCTGGGCAGGCTGGGGGCGCAGCTGGGGGACAGAGCCGGTCTCCTCCGGGCCGCGCTGGCCGACCCCTCAGGGATCCCAGGGATCACATCTACAGCTTTGGTCCTATAGGCCCGGCCTCAGACAAGCAGGGCGGAGCTCAGGGACCACCAGCCCCATGCACCAGCCCTGCCCAAGTAGACCAGGTTTTGTGCAAATGCCTTATGGGCACACACAACCCAGACGTTCTCCAGAAGCAGCTACCAAGCACTCGCTTGCGGTCCAGCAGCCAGACTGAGATGTGACCCCACGGTCTGGGTTGCTGTTGTCCACTGCTGGTCAGTGAAAAGCCCCCTCCCCGTTTCTGCACTTCCTCTCTGCCCTGTTGAGGTGCAGATCCTCCCGGGGTAAGGTCCTTAGAGCTGTGGGTTTTGGGCTCCTTGCAAACACTTTGACTATAATAATCATCCACAAGAACATTAATAAATGTTAAAAGAGAAGAAGGGCAGAAAGAGAAAGCAGCTGGTAATAGCCTGAAATGCATATGAGAAAACGTAATTATACTTTCAAAATGATAGCACTGTTTCCTGTTTGTTTTCTATCGAGATTTATATACACTGCATGTTCCCCCTGCACCCCTGTCAAGTCCCCGCACTTGCATGATGACTAGAGGCTGTGTATGGAGTGTGGTGTCAAACTTTTCTCAAGTCAAGGGTGCGGTGCGTCCGTCCTGCCTGTGGTCTTGGAACCCGCAGACACAGGATGCGTGCTGTCCCCTAGGTTCTCCCGGCATCTCCCTCACGGGCTCCCCGGTGGACACCCCCTCTCCCACTCCACACCCATCCTGCAGGCTGGCCCTCATCACCCCTGGAGAACACGCGGTGCCTTCGCGGTCCCAGAGTGCTGGGAACAGAGAGCAATGGCCTCTCCTGGACTCTGGAGACGACCCCCGTCTGACTCACACATTTTCTAGCCTCCCACCCGCCTCCCAGTCCGCCCTGATGCTGGTGACTCTTTGCACACCCCAGAGCGCCCCTGCTAAGCTTCCCGCTCCCCATCCCGGTTCTGGCTCAGTGTCTGTGAGGGTCAACCTGAGCTGCCTACCCCACTGGGTTTTTGCAGCACCTGCGAAGAGGAGCCGGCTGAAGGAAGGATGCCTCAGCAGCCAGGCTGGCCCCTGCATTTAACACTCCGCGGCCATCCTCACTGTTCAACCCACTTGGGTCAGCTGTGTCCACTCCCAGGCACCTGGGCACCCCGCCTGGGAAGCCCCGCCTGGGAAGCCCCGCCCATTTCTGCAGCCTAGTCACCTCCCCCGGCCCCGCCCAGCCCCTTACACATCCTGACCCCTACCATCTGACTCGCGGGGAGTCCTCCCACTTCCGAGTTCCTGGGGGGCTCCCTGTACCATGGACACGGCCTTCATCACACACCACCTCTCCCAGGACCTGGATGGTCCCCATGTTTGTACCTGGAAAGTGAAAGTGTTTGCTTCTCAGTCGTGTCTGACTTTCTGTGACCCCGTGGGCTGTAGCCGCCAGGCTCCTCTGTCGGCAGGATTCTCCAGGCAAGAACACTGGAGTGGGCTGCCATTCTCTCTCCAGGGGCTCTTCCCACTCAGGGACTGAACCTGTGTCTCCTTCACTGGCAGGCGGATTCTTTACCACTGAGCCACCTGGGAAACCCTAACAGGATAGAGGAAGTGTTAAATATTTTATAAGATGAAAAAAGTTCAAGATTGACTATCATTTGAGTAAATATTTCATATTTTTGGATAAAACAAATTTTCATTATTCTGTTGAATGAAGAGTGCCTTATCTTAAAGATATCAGGTGGAATTTTTGTTTGTGTGTATGATTTATTGTCTTTTGGAAAATCCGATAGTTCTGCAAAAATCACATTTTAATGGATCAACATCACAGCCTGTGCTGCTCTGGATCTTCTGAGGTATGAGCCCCTGTGGACCAGCTTGCCCTTCTTGCAGAGATAAGTGTCAGACAGGGAAGGACAGAAAGCCTTGTGAGCTTAAGGGCCTTGGTTTATCATTAAGTTGAATTTATCTTGTTGTTTCACACGTCCTCCTGCAGCGAAGATCCCAACCAAGACTTGGGATGGGTGAGGGATACAGCTGTCTTCTGTAAGATGAGAAAATTTCCAGTACTTTCGCCACCTGATGGGAAGAGCCAACTCATTGGAAAAGACCCTGATGCTGGGAAAGATTGAGGGCAGGAGGAGAAGGGGGCAGCAGAGGATGATGGTTTGGTAGCATCACTGACTCTATGGACATGAGTTTGAGCAAACTCTGGGAGACAGTGAGGGACAGTGAGGGAGCCTGGCGTGCTGCAGTCCATGGAATTGCAAAGAATCAGACACGACTGAGCCTGTACAGCACAATGAAGTTCTGTAAATAGGGTCTGGCCTCATCCCCTGCAGCCCTCCTGGGTCACACTGCGATGCATTTGTGCACCTCTTTGTCCCACTAGTATCTGAATTCTCCAGAAGAGAAGTACTTTTATCTCTGTAGACTCCACACCACGCACAGCAGCGGCCACACCGTGGTCTTTAACCGCTGTTTGTCCTGTGTCAGCGAGCACTAGCGAAGGTACAGCAGAGAGAGGGGAGTGTTCTCAGAGATCCCCCGAGGGGTACCAGTGAGCAGAACCTTCTGGATTTCCCAAGAGAACCACCTGCTGGGGTCTGGTTTGCAAAATGCAAAGGGCAGACCTGGGCAGCACTTGCTGGTGAAGCATCTTGCCGTGGGGAGCCCACCCCCGTGTCCAGAATCCTCGGCCAACTGGCCAAGGCAGAGGTGACGTCTGCTGTGGGGGAGACGTGTGTTGAGGCAGAGACCTGGACTGCCCCCCGGACTGCCAACGTCACAGTGAAGTGAGCATCCTCTCAGGCTGGGCTGAGTCTCCAGGAGTCACCTGTGAGAGTGTGTAGTTTCCAGGCGTCCTTGAGGCCGTGAAGCACCACCTCACTCCCGTCTCCCCCTCATTCCTCAGGGTTGGAATTTGGGGAAGGCAGCAAGGCAGCCAGCTGAAAAGCTGAATTTCCTTGTCTCCCTGTGGGTGGTACAGTTCGTAAGATTTCAGCAGGAGGTGAGGGGTCCCCCTCCTCCATCCCCCTGGCAGCCTGGACGTCTCTAGAGCAGCAGCAGCTGTCCTCCACCGAAGACGGACACCTTGAGCAGGCACAGAAAACGAGACATTGGCAGGGTCACTGGGGACATCATGGGACCACCTTGCAGCCATGGACGCTGACCTTTAGGCTGCGATTCTGTGGGAGACCAAGCAAGCAAGCATGCAGAAGACTGAGTGTTAGATGGCTGGTGCACACGGTTTCGTATAATCCTAACATCCACGCTGCTGGGGCCACTTGCCTTGTGAGCTGGTGGCCCAGCGTGTGTTTCTGATGTGCTGTTCACACGGCCCCGTAGAGACGCAGGACTCAGCCTCCCTCCACCCCCAGCTGTGGCGGGTCCATCGGCTCCCAGGCTCTCTGCCTGGACTGTCCATCATTTCAGTGCCCGGAAAAGCAAGCCTCTGGGCTCGCCAGCCACTTGTGACATCAGCCAGATGGGCCTTCAGGTCTTCCCTGAACCCACTGTGCCCGGGGGTGGGGCTCTGGGGGATGGTTTCACGGACTTTTTAATTTGGACCCAGAGGAATCACACAGCTGGGAGTCTATGGCTCCCTGTTACTCATATTATTTTCTTCCTCAAAGGCAGTCACCTTTGACTTTGAGTTTTAATTGCTTATGTTTAAATCTTCCAGTTTGTAGTTGACACAAAGATTTCCTGGGGAGTGAATGCCAGTCTCAGAGGGAAAAGTAGGGAAACTTTCTGACGGCCTTGGAGGAAGAAGGGCGTTCACAACAAGATACAACTCGGGAGTGGGGGTGCTTCAAGGTACCAGGATTTAAGTTTTCCAACATGAGGGAGCTTCTGCTATCGAGTTCAGAGAGCGTCTCCTTCTAAGAAGTTCTAGATGAAGCTGTGAGCATCCTTCTGGCCCCAGTGAAACAAGGTCTGTCTGCAGGTCTGGTCCAGGATATTGTGTGTGGACGTGAGCTAGCTGAGGGAAGCCCAGAGAATCCACACACTGTGATGGAGAGTAGAGAAAGAGGTCTGAGCAGGTGTACTCACGTGGACTTTGGGAGTCAGCGAGAACTGGGTTCAAATCCCTCTCTCGCCACATGCACAATGTCCAGCCAGCAGGGTTGTTCCGCAGATGAAAAGCGAAGCTGTGTGTAGAGGCCTGGCCATCGAGAACTCAGGGTCGAGGCATGGGGTTGGTGAGCATGGCCGTGGTTGGTGTGGGCTTCGCCATCTGGGAGGCGGTGGTCTGATGTGAGCTCCTGTGCTGTGACCCTGGACAGATCAGCTGGCCTTTCTAAGCTCCAATGATCTGAGTCGCAAAATGAGGGTAATAAAGTATCTTACTGAGCATTCTTGGGGGAACACAGACAAGGTGCATGTCCTGCAAGCGCTTAGCGGACACCTGAAACAGAGCAAGACCTCAGTAAGCCATGCTGCCCGGCAGCCTCCCCCTCCTCCCTCCCCTCCCCCTCCCCTCCTCCATCTCTTTCCTGCCCCATCTCTCCTCCCCTCCTCCCCCTCCTCCCCTCCCCCCTCCCCTCCTCTATCTCTTCCCTGCCCCCATCTCTCCTCCCCTCCTACCCTCCTCCCCCTCCTCCATCTCTCCCCTGCCCCATCTCTCCTCCCCCTCCCCCCTCCCTCCCCTCCCCCCTCCTCTATCTCTTCCCTGCCCCCATCTCTCCCCCATTTCTCCCCCAGCTCCTCCCCCTCCTCCCTTCCTCCCCCTCCTCCCTTCCTCCTCTCCTCCCCTCCTCCATCTCTTTCCTGCCCCCATCTCTCCCCAGCTCCTCCTCCTCCTCCCCTCCCCCCTCCCCTCCTCCATCTCTCCCCTGCCCCATCTCTCCTCCCCATCCCCCCTCCCCTCCCCCCTCCTCCATCTCTTCCCTGCCCCCATCTCTGTTCCAGCTCCTCCCCCTCCCCCCTCCCCCTCCCCCTCCTCCATCTCTCCCCTGCCCCCATCTCTCCCCCATCTCTCCTCCAGCTTCTCCCCCTCCTCCCTTCCCTCCTCCTCCTCCTTCTCTTTCTTCTGTGCCTCAACTACAGGAAAGAGCAGAGCCTTTTCTTCTTTACACCTAAGAATACTCTTTTCACACCCTCCTTGAGCTGGAAAAATTTGTGTGTCCTGTGATGTCAGATGTTGTTCAAATTGTATTCCAGGGAACACTAGTTGCCCCAAATGGTTAGGTGGGGCCATGTGACTAGTTATGGCCCGTGAGCGCTGGCAGCAGTGATACGTATCATCCAGGTCAGAGTGAGAACTGATTCTCCAGGTGCTTCCTTCCCTGGCCTGAAGCCACACGCTTAGATGGTCACAGGGCTCTGGGACCTCCATCACCTCCATCAGCTTGGGTTCCAGAGTGGCTGTTTGGACCTACATTGGCTCAGCTGCTGGATTCTGAGGTTGACCTGTTGCAGCAGAGACATTACTTTGCCAACAAAGGTCTGTCTAGTCAAAGCTTTGGTTTTTCCAGTAGTCATGTATGGATGTGAGAGTTGGACTATAAAGAAAGCTGAGCACCAAAGAATTGATGCTTTTTTTTTTTTGCTTTTTAAAAAATTTTTTTTTATTTATTTTAATTGAAAGCTAATTACTTTACAATATTGTGGTGGCTTTTGCCATACATTGACATGAATCAGCCATGGGTATACATGCGTTCCCCATCCTGAACCCTCCTCCCACCTCCCTCCCCATCCCATCCCTCAGGGTCATCCCAGTGCACCAGCCCTGAGCACCCTGTCTCATGCATTGAACCTGGACTGGAGACCTATTTCACATAATAATACACATGTTTCATGCTTTGAACTGTGGTGTTGGGTAAGACTCTTAAGAGTCCCTTGGACTGCAGGAAGATCAAACCATTCAGTCCTAAAGGAAATCAGTCATGAATATTCATTGAAAGGACTGATGCTGAAGCTGAAACTCCAATCCTTTGGCCACCTGATGCAAAGAGCTGACTCATTGGAAAAGACCCTGATGCTGGGAAAGACTGAGGGCAGGAGGAGAAGGGGACAACAGAGGATAGGTGGTAGGATGGCATCACCGACTCAACAGACATGAGTTTGAGTAAACTCTGGGAGATAGCGGAGGATGGGGAAGCCTGGTGTGCTGCAGTCCATGGAGTCGCAAAGAGTCGGATACGACTGAGCGACTGAACTGAACTGGCTCAGCCGCTGGTTTCTGAGGCCGATCTGTTGCAGCAGCACAGCCTTACCCTGACCAACAGAAGTAACCGCCCCAGCTGTGGGTAAGAGTCACGTGAGAAAGCGTCTCTGGGTCAGACAAGCTTTCTAAGTGCTAGGTCAAAAAACAGGTTTGTTCTGGACTCAGTAGACCCCCCCACCTTTATTTTTAATTTTAGACTTTTTTTTTGACATATACCATTTTTAAGGCCTTTACTGAATTTGTTACAATATTGCTTCCGTTTTATGTTTTGGTTTATTGGCTGCAAGGCCTGTGGAATCCTAGCTCCCCAAGCAGGGATTGAACCCACCCCTCTAGCACTGGAAGGTGAAGTCTTAACCACTAGATCTCAGGGAAATCCCTGTGGACACTTTAGTATATTCATATTCTTTGTGAAGCTCCAAGGTTTTCCAAAATAATTTGACGACTATTTTTTTTAAGCGTGTTTAAAGGTCTAGTGTCCTAGAAAACGCACTTTGGAAAAGGCTGACCAGACCGGTGCATTTTCTGCTTCAGTATTCTTGCCCAGAGAATCCCAAGGACAGAGGAGCCTGGTGGGCTACAGTCCAGGGGGCTGCAAAGAGTTGCAGACGACCAGAGCGACTTAGCAAGCATAGCACATGACACAATCCAACTTACCAGCATGGAGGTCTACACGAGGCGCTCACTTAAAGACACACCTACGCATAATATCCGTTTCTATCGTCTGCATCTTTCACCTTTTTTTGGAGTCTGTAACATGGGCAAACTTTTCACGTGAATCACTCCCGCTGACTAATGGTGTGAATTTGGAGAAATTTCTTTCTCATGGTGTCCTATTTTCCCTCTCATCTGTAAAACAGAGGTAATAATCACAACATACTTTTCAGGGCTATTGCAAGCCTCAAATTAAATTATACATGCAAGTAAATGGAAAGCAATTTACAAATGTTAATTATTACGAGTCTCCCTGCTCAACATTACCATATGTTGTTTGAATTACAGCTTCTGTACATGTTGAATGGTTGTAATTTCCTGTTTATTTTTTGGATGTATCTTTATACTTAGAGTCTAAACCTCAATTCAATTGAGACTTTTTTAAGGGAAAAAGCAAGACCTAGAATTCTTTGGAATATTTTATTCTCTTCATTTCCAGTGACAAAGTGAGAGTCAAATAACATTGAGTTGGATATATTAACAGAAACATAGTTTATAGTTTTAAAAATGTTCTTCTGATGCAGTAAACATTAACACTGGCTAGGACATTTTGGACACACACTACGTATATGTCCATATATATGTATACATGTATACACATACACATGGCAGGAGCATATCTTTGGACATGAAGATCTCTGATCTTTCCCTCTCTGCATTTCTCTTTTTCCTTTCTGCCACTCTCAATCAGATAACGTGACCCATTGGCACTTGATTAACCGTCTGAGGGGAGGGTTGTGTCAAGGTTGAGAGCCCAGATCATTTTACAAGCCATGTTTACTTTAGTTTCTAAAGGTCCAAGCCCAGAGCAGGTGAAGAGATTTAAGGCACAGACAAAAATCCTGCTAGAAAGCGTGGAGAACACAGAATTTCCCATCCCCAGTCAAGAAAAAGATCTACCTGGGTTTAGGAGAGAAGCTAGCAGAAAAGCTGTCCAGGGAGGTTGCAAGACCCTGGAAAAGGAGGCTGGGAGGGGCATCTAGGGAGACGGGCCACTTTGAGAAGATTCCAGAGTCCCCACCATGACTCAGAAAGGAAGAGAGCATCTGGACCTGAGGATGGTGGATGGTCTCCATGGCAACTTGTGGGCAGATGGCAAAGGAGGGGATTTTCCTATAATTCCCCAAGTCTTGCTGCTGCAGAGGGTCCTGCGATGATGCTCCACCCATTATAGTGGAGGCAGAAGCTCATGAAACCGAGACTAACATGTCTTCGTAGTTTATGAGCCAAACAGAAAGTAAACTGGTCAAGAAGGTAAAGAAAGTTATATTACGTGGACATTTGGAAATGCAGGCTGTCATTCATAACACTACTACATATATGCTATGCATATGTGCTTAAGCTATTTATAGTTATACACACACATAACACAATTCAGGGTGTTCTGCCAGAAATGATGTTCGCATTTTCCTTTCTTCTCTAGAAGGGAAAACGCTCAGGAATCACCTTGGAACCCTGGTTGTAGGTCCACCACTGGGAAGTTGCTGCAGCATGACTGTGGAGTCCTGGTGCCAGGTAAACACCACCTTGAGATGCTTCCGCAAGGTGACAGCCCTGTAGGGAAGAGAGCATATAAGCACTTCTTAGAGAAATGCAGAGGTAAGCCATGTATAATGTTGCTAAGGGAAACTATTTTATTAATGTTAATATTTTGCCATTGCTGACGTGTTTTGCTAAGAGGGGAGTTGACATACAGTTTTGTGGTAAATTAAGAATGATAAAACGAATGCTATCTCATTAACAATGACAAATTGACATAATGACAGCCAGTGGCTAATGCTTTCAGTAGCGGGAGTGGCTGGGTGGTGTAAAATGACTCTTAAAATGAAGGCAGTTGAGCGTTCCTGCTGTGTACCCTGGAGCATACACCCTCAAAGAGTCTGTTTTTCCTTTGCCCTTCTTCCTGCCTGCGATGCAGCTGAGACATCTATTAATAGCGATGGCTCTCTGTGATGCAGTAGCAGTTTTCAGTCTTGAGGACAAAAGCCACTTGGTGAGGAAGGCAGAGGTGGAAGACAGAAGGCACCAGGGTTCTTGATAATCCCCTGAAGCAGCTGGCAGTTCCCCTCACTGCCTGCCTCAAGATCCTTGCTACAAGAGGGAAACAACCTCCTTCAGTCTTAAGTCACTGTGGTTGGTTTTCTGTTTCTTGCAGCCGAATGCCTTCCTCCCTCAAACCTATGTGCACAGTGATGAAGGCTAATATCCTGAGGAACAAGATATTAGTAATTCTCCAGGCAGAATCAAAATCAACACACAAAAATTAGGTGCATTTCTACACACACCAGTGATGAATGATCTGAAAAGGAAATTAAGGAAGCAATTCTGTTTACAGTAGTACAAAAAGAATGAAATAATTTAGGAATAAGCTTCACCAAGGAGACAAGGAGATCCAACCAGTCCATCCTAAAGGAGATCAGTCCTGAATGTTCATTGGAAGGACTGATTTTGAAGCTGAAACTCCAATACTTTGGCCACCTGATGCGAAGAGCTGACTCATTTGAAAAGACCCTGATGCTGGGAAAGATTGAGGGCAGGAGGAGAAGGTGACGACAGAGGATGAGATGGTTGGATGGCATCACTGACTCAATGGACATGAGTTTGGGTGGACTCCAGGAGTTGGTGATGGACAGGGAGGCCTGGCGTGCTGCAGTTTATGGGATTGCAAAGAGTCGGATACGACTGAGCAACTGAACTGAACTGAACTGAAGGAGACAAAGATTTGTACACTGAAAACTACAAAACGTTGCTGAAATAAATTAGCAAGGACATGTATAAATAGAAAGACAGCCCACGTTATCAGTTAGAAGACTCAGTATTGTTAAGATGTCCATTCTACCCAAAATGATCTGCAGGTTCAAAGCAATCTCTATCAAAATCCCACAAATGTTGTTGTTTTTACAGAAATAGAAAAATCTATTTTATAATTCATATGAAATCTTGAGGGACATCAAATAACCAAAACAATTTTTCAAAAGAAGAATAAATGTGAAGGTTTCACACTTCTTAATTTCAAAACTTACTATAAATCTATAGTAATCAAAACAGTGTGATAGGCATATAGACCAATGAAATAGAATAGACAGCAGGAATAAACCCTCAGATATAGAGTCAAATGGTTTTTGACCAGGGTGCCAAAACCATTCAGTAGGGGAAGAACAGACTTTTCAACAAATTATGCTGGAAAAACTGGATATCACAGGACAAAGAGTGAAACTGGACTCTTATCTTACATCATATGCAAAAGTTTAATTCAAAGTGGACCAAAGACCATGACAGAAAACTATGAAACTCTTACAGAGGAAAACATATAAAGAAAGTTCTACGGCATTGGATTTGGCAATGATTTCTTGGATATGGTATCAAAAGCGTAAGTAGCAAACAGAAAATTAGATAAGTTGGAATACATCAAAATTTAAAATTTCATGCATCAGAGGAAACTGTCTACAGAATAAAAAGATAACCCACAGAATGGGAAGATATATTTACTAAACATTTATCTGAAAAGAGATTATTATCCAGCATACACACGGAACCCCTAAGTCCCAATAACAACAAAAATCTTATTTGAAAATGAGCCAAGAACTTGAATAGACGTTTCTGTAAAGAAGATACACGGATGGCCAGTAAGCACATGGAAGGAGGCTTGACATCACTAATCATTAGGGAAATGCAAATCAAGCTACAATGAAACACTGCTTCACAGCGTTAGGATGGCGACTATTAAAAAAAAAAAAAGCAGAAAAGAGCAACCACTGATGAAGATGTGATAAAACTGAAACACTTGTGCACTGTTTCTTGGAATGTAAAATAGTGAAACCACTGTGGAAAACAGCGTGGTGGGTCCTCAAAAAATTAAAGATAGATTGCCATGTGATTCAGTAATTCTACTTCTGGGTGTGAACCCAAAATAATGAAAGCAGGACTGAAACATCCATGTTCATGGTAGTGTCATTCTCAGTAGTCAAAAGATAAGGCAACTTTAGTGTCCATTGGCAGATGGATCAATGAACGAAATCTATATACTTACAAAGAAATTGTACTCAATGGTGAAAATGAAGGAAGTTTTGACACAGGCTACAACATGCGCGAACCTTGAAAATATTGATATTATGCTCAGTGAAATAAGCCAGTCACAAAAGACAAACATCCCATAATTTCATTTAAGTGAGGTGCCTAGAGTGGTCAAGCAGCGCCTAGAAACTGAAGGTAGAGCAGAGGTTCCTGGAGGCGGGGAGAGGGGCGCGTGGAGGCTGCTGTTTGAAGGGTGTGGAGTTTCAGGGTGTGAAGATGAACGCTCTGGACATGGACGGTGGTGATGGTTACACAACGCTGCAAGTTCCTTAGTGTCACTTGGCTGTACCCTTAAAGATGGTCAAAAGGGAAAATTTTATGTTATATATATTTTATCACAATAAAAAGTTGAAGTCAATATAAACAGAAATTCTAATACTTTTAACCCAAACCTCAATGGACTGTTCCATGCACCATCTATGTTCATGTCTGCTGCTTGGACAATACTGACCAAGAGGGTCCCTCATCCACCAAGAAGAGTTAAGGTCTCAGACTCCCCTTGCCTTAGTCATTTTGTCGTGAGTATATACATAGGACAACCAGAGAACCAGGTGGATAACTTTCAAAAAGTCCACCTGGAAGATTCCACCACTTCTGCCGTGTGCAGGCTCCACGTTACCTACCCCACACATTTACCTTCCATCTCCCTAACACATGACCAGTGTATCACACCTTTGTCATCCAGGAGTGTGACTTCATGTCACCCTTGTCTAGACACTAACGCTCCTTGCAAAGAACAGTCCAGCGATGTGACCTAAAATGACCGACTTTGCTGCTGGGCCACTTCGTTTCATGTCAACATGCTTTCACTTGTTTGTTTGGACCATAGTCAAGGATACCATTTCTGTACCTGAATATACGGTCACCCCTCAGTATCCCTGGGGTTAGGACCTCCCGTGCATGCTCAGATTCTTCCTATTAAATGGCATAATGCTTGCACCTAACCCTGCACATTCTCCTGTATACTTTAAATCATCTCTAGATTGCTTCTAATACCTAATACAATGTAAATGCTATGTAAATAGCTGTCTACACGTAGGAAATTCAAGTTTTGTGTTTTGGGAATTTTGGGAATTTTTTAAAAACCATTTTTGACCCATGGTTGGTCAAATCTGCAGATGCAGAAACCACAGATGTGGAGGGGTGACTGTTGCTTGTTTTTATAAAGAAAAGTGTTCTCCACCTTGAGTGAGTCCCAGGATACTGATTAGTATATTTTCAGATGAACCTGGTCTCAATGTGTGTATGACACAAGATAAGCACATTGTAATTATGTCTTAGAAAAACAAAAATATCCAATTAGGTTGGCAGGGATCCAGCTCGGGTGCCTTCTGAGTTGACCAGTGATGGTTAATGGAGCTGGTGCATCTTGGGATGCTTAATTGCCATGTGTGGAACCACCACAGTCCCAGAGATGATTATGGGCTTTGTCTGGATGTCCTTTAATTCCACATTTGTCTCAGCTCCTTGCCAGACCCACATATTTATTTACCGTTCTCTGCATCTGTTCCCAGGATATTCTTGTTTAGCAGAGAAGCTGTATCAATAAACCCTACCGTGCTAGTTAAGTTTATCCGGCAGCAAAACTGCTGGCCATAAATCGTTGATTCTTTTTTTTAGTTCTTTTAAAGTATATCTTGTAAGGACTGATTTCCAATACTAAAAAAAAAATCTTCTGAATTTGAGTCAGCTACGAACTTGTGAAGTCATGTTACATAAGATCTTTATATTTGTACCAAGCTTTGAAATTTCCTAAGTCCTCATTTAATTCAACAATAAATACTGTGAGAGTGCTAAGTCGCTTCAGTTATATCCGACTCTGTGAGACCACATGGACTGAAGCCTGCCAGGCTCCTCTGTCCATGGGGATTCTCCAGGCAAGAATCCTAGAGTGGGTTGCCATGCCCTCCTCCAGGGGATCTTCCCGACCCAGGGATCGAATCGGTGTCTCTTGAGTCTCCTGCATTGGCAGGCAGGTTCTTTGCCACCAGTGCTGTCTGGAAATACTGTGTAGCCATCATTAATTCTGCTTTTATAGGAAAAGCAACTAATATTCAAAATTAGAAACTTCTTCTATAGCTCTTGAAAATGTGATAAACTTTTAAAACATGTGAAGTTCATTGCACTAGCATTTCCTCATTAGGCGTGCCAGGCCCCGGAGGTGTGCGGGTCTATTCCGTGTCATTCAAGAGATCTTCATGGGAATATTTAAATTTTGCAATTTTACTTTGGTGATGATAAAGTAAACGTGTTTTAGATTATCTGGATAAGCACCTTTTAGTTAGACATTCACGTTCTTGATCATGTTGGTGCCAAGGGATGGCTTAAAATCACAAGATTTTACTTTCAGTGTATAGTTTCTCAAAGTAAGGTGCTGGGGAAGTGCCTGTTGCCCAGCAGAGAGAACCCAGAAGAAGTTACTTTAAAAACTTGTGGCCACAGGCTGGCACTTTGAAGTCACTGCTTACAATTTGGAAGTTTAAGATGCAGAAGCAGCGGATGTTTTCAGCTCAGAAGGTCTCAGTGATGAGCTCTCAGTGAATTTAAGTTGCAAAACACAGTCAGTAGAGTCCACTTTGCAAAGTGACCCTCTTCATCTCTGCCTGCAGCTAAGCTCGCTATAACCAGAGTTATTTCTCTCTTGTAGGACCTTGTTGAAAAAGTCCTAAGTGATCAACATGCAGAAGCATTCTACATCTGCCCCGCTGGTACACCCCCGGATGGCGTGTGGGGCACCCCAGGGGCAGGCCCGGGGCCGGGGGGAGGGAGTGAGAGTCTTCCCTCAAGTGCAACACATAAAGGGCGCCAGCTCCCTTGATCAAGGTCCTCCTCCGTTATCAAGACAATGTCTTACTGTGATATCTTTTAAAAATGATAAAAAAAACATCTATGATGAGCACAGTATCAAAATCTGAGGCAGAGGTGGGGTTTGTTCCCTTCTGTCTGAGACTCCAGCATGACTTAGCACAATGTTGCTCACAGGTGGTGGTTTTGCCAACTCTTCAGCAACTGAAGTAGTAGCAGAGGCCAGTTTCTAGACCGTGGCATTGAGTCTTGGCCACCTCTGCCACACAACGTTCAACAAACCACCTCTTGAATCCTACTCCTGGCACCGCATTGTGGATTAGGATTAGGTCCAGCCACAAAGAACAGAAAGTTCAAAGTAGCGGGACCTTAAAGCAGAAGGTGAGTTCGCTCACAGATAAATGCAGGCAAGCCGAATGTGCTGTCGTAGCTTCCTGACCACAACAGGCTCAGTCTCATTCTCTCCTAATTCTCCATGGTCATATACGTGGTGTCCACCTCATGCTCAGAAAAGCTCCTCCTTCAGTGCTGTGTGGGCTCTGCCGGGTCCTCTGTCTCTCCATATCCTTTAGAATCAGTTTGTCAGTATCCAGAAGATAACTTGCTGAAATTCGAGGTTGCATTGAATCTATAGATTAGGTTGGGAAGGGCTGATGTCTTGATAATATTGAGTCCATCCACAAACACGGAATATCTCTCCATTTATTTACTTCTACTTTAAAATTGTTCATCAGAGTTTTGTCATTTCCATCATATAGATTTTGTATATATTTTGTTAGATTTATACCTAAGTATTTTATTTTAGGGCATGCTAATGTAAATGGTGGTGTTGTTATTATTTTTTAGTCGCTCTGTCATGTCTGACTCTTTGTGACCCCATGGACCGTAGCCCACCAGGCTCCTCTGCTCATGGGATTCTCCTGGCAAGAATACTGGAGTGGGTTGCCATTTCATCCTCCAGGAGATCCTCCTAAGCCAGGAAGTGAACCCATGTCTACAGCTTGGCAGGCGATTCTTTACCACTGAGCCATGGTACTGTGTTTTAAACGTCAAATTCCACTTGTTCATTGTTGGTATGAAAGCAATGGACTATTATATATCAACCTCATATCCTGCAGCCTGGCATTACTGACATTTGAGGCTAAGGAGGCTCTAAGCTGGGGCTTCCCTTGTGGCTCAGCTAGTAAAGAATCCGCCTGCAATGTGGGAGACCTGGGTTTGATCCCTGGGTTGGGAAGATCCGCTGGAGAAGGGAAAGGCTACCCACTCCAGTATTCTGGCCTGGATAATTCCATGGACTGTATTATGCGCTTCCCAGGTGGTGCTAGTAGTAAAGAACCCGCCTGCCAATGCTGGAGACGTAAGAGACATGGGTTTGATCTCTGTTTCAGGAAGATCCCCTGGAGAAGGAAATGGCAACCCACGCCAGTATTCTTGCCTGGAGAATCCCATGGACAGAGGAGCCTGGTGGGCTACAGTCCATGGGGCCGCAAAGAGTCGGACATGACTGAAAGTGACTTAGCACTAGCACTAAGCCAGATTCTCCAGCCTGTCCAGCAATCCAGTGAGTAGCCAGTGGCCTTTCAGCACATTTTTTCCCTCCTTAAATCAGCCAGAATTAGTCACAGCTACCTGCCAATAAGAGCCCTGACCGACGGACCTTCTATGACCCTCATCCAAATTCCGCTCTCTGTGACAGCCTTATAACTACCTACGCTTTTCTTTCATGTCATTTGCAATTAGTTCAGGGTGATTCTTTCTTTCTCCCCACCAACAAGGCTCCGCAGAACGGAGATCCTGTATGTTTGCCATGGAAGTTCCCACATGAGTTCAATCAAGTAAACATCTAATTAAAAGGAGTCTTAATAGCACTGGCAAGACATAAAGGGTAGAAACCTCACGCTAGGAGGGTGAGGCAGAGAAGGCTTTGCAGACCGGTTTCCTTAAGGTGCGTTTGAAATGAACCCTGCTTCTATGGTGGCTACAAATCACGAGTTTGCTGGAACAGTCCCAATTTCATGTATCTCTTGACCATTGCTCCCTCAAATAGGCTCAGATCCTGTGTCTTGGTTTAGCTGCCTTAAATCCGAATTACATAAGAGAAGGAAAGCCACGGTGCTAATTACAGGTTACTCCCACGGCAAATGCCTTATTGTGTTCCCTGTGACATCAGATTAAAAACGACCTGCCCAAATGGACCGTACCTTCTTTTTGCCGCAAGCCACTAGGGGCCACGATGATGTCTGAGTGACTACAGATGGTGTGTTCTGACAGCACTCCTTCAATCCTTTGCTTTCTTCAGGAAACATACAGTGATTCTCTGCTTGTTCAGAAGAGGCATTTGTTAGCAATCCGTGGCTCCCAACAGTACGCACTGACCGTGCTGGGCCATGCAGACGTGGACCTGCCCTGATGGCACGGGCATGAGGGGCACTGCGCCCTCATGGGTCCCTTCAATCCTGGCCAAGGGTGTTCACACCCGTGATGGGCCTTGGCTTGGTGACATCCCTGGTGACATCCCTGATTGAGAACAGCTTCTTGTTTCCAGCTGATAGGGTTGCTGATGGAGGCAGACTCAAAGCCCCAGGTGCCGCGGTCTCGGTGAGCGGGCAGGGTAGGGCTGGGGCAGGCCTTGCCTGCGGTGCTCCCACCCCTGGGAGGTGTGCTTCCTGGCTGCCTTGACCTCTTGTGGACGTGCGGTGGGATTCCTCCCGGAACACCCGCCCCGGGGGCCCGCAACCCGACCTCAGGTGCTCCTGCAAGGAGCTGTGTCCAGGGGACGTTTGCCACCTGAGAATATTACTTGTCTCCCATACGATGCAGTAGATCTTTATTTCTGTCCTCGTATTTTTTGCATCTTCATTTTGCTGGTAAGTCCAGAAGCCAATATGTTAACGTAAAATAATAATAACAAGAACAGCAGCAAGCGTGCGCAGTACACCAGCCTCTGGACGCCGCTCCACGCGTTCTACATACGTGAGTTCAGTTCACCTTCACGGCTCCCTGGGGATGCAGTGACTAGGATTATCTCTAATTTACAGAAGACGAAAATGAAGCCCAGGGAGAGTAAGCAGCTTGCTCAACGGCTTGTGGCTGGCGAGCGGTCGACCCCCTGTTCGAGCCCAGGCCACCTGCTCTGGTGCCCACAGCACTGGGCCGGTGCATCTCTGCCCCCTCGCGCAGTTGTCTTCCCAGTGACCGCGTGGCATTAAATACAAATACGACGTGTACTTGGGGCCCAAACACACAATTGTTTTCAGAGGCGAAGGGTCATAATGACTCACTCGACCAGTGTATTTTCTGAAGCTTTTTGAAAAATGCCCTTTAAGTAACAGGCTAATACAATTGGCGTATTCTTTTTATTTCTCACTATAAGTGTCCATAAATAGTCCATAGTGTCCAAATTGAATGGGCATCAGTTTTTATATTTCTGGAGCTTCTTTGGTCAATGCTGCCCACTCCCAGAGTGTCAGCCGGGGCTGGTGGCAGAGAACAGAAGCCTCTTTTGCTGGCTGGGGCAGAAGTGGGTTTGGTACCTGGTCTTAGACGCTCACACAGTGGCGGGGCTCTCTCTCTGGGAGCCCCAGCCTCACACTCGTAGCTTCTGCTATGATGGGAGCTTTGCCCCCGGGGCCTCAGACACCACAGGAGCAGAACGCAGATACTGCAGCCCCGAGGGGAGTTGCCCGGACAGGCTGCTGGTGTCAGCGCTGCCAGCATCCACGGCCCAAGGGCACCCTTCACACCTGCCTCTCTGCGCCTCCCGGTTGGCAGGTGCTCGTGGCAGGGCCATCTGGGAAATTCAGTTTCACCTCCCTGGCCGTGGCAGGACAGGTTGGCTCGCCACCAGGGCCCGGAGTGGATGCTAGGAGAGCTGGCCCCCAGCACCCACAGCAGTCCCCTCCACTGGCCACGCGACCTCCACGCGCACTGTCCCTGTGACGGAGCACCTCACCAGCAGCGCACCTGTTCACCTACCAACGCGCACGTCCTTGCTCAGAGTGGAGACCCGACCCCCCTTCAGCACCTGCAGGAGTTCTCCCCTCGTCCAGGTCAGCCCCAACCCTGTTTGCGGGCCCTGAAACCCAGCATCAAAATACACTGTTAACAACCATCAATTAACCAACAGACCTTGTTTTATTGTGCTTTGCTTTATTTGGCTTTGCAGACACTGAATGTTTTACAGATTGAAGGTTTGTGGTCCCCCCTGCACAGAACAAGTCTACTGGTGACGTTTTTTTTCCCCAAAGCATTTACTCACTTCACGTCTCAGTGTCATGTTTCAGTAATTCTCAAAATATTTAAAACTTTTTGATTATTGTTCTATTTGTTACGTTGATCTGTGATCAACTATCTTTGATGTTACTATTGCAAAAAGATTATGACTTGCTGAAGACTTGGAGGACAGCATTTTTTTATGCAATAAAGTATTTTTAAATTGAGGTACATGCATTTGTTTTTAGGCTTAAGGCTGTTGCACACTTACTATACTATAGTGTAAACATAATTTCTATGTGCAGTGAGAAACCAAAAAATTCATGTGATTCACTTTCTTAGAATATTCTCTCTATTGCCGTGGTCTGGAAACAAACCCCCAATATCTCCATACTGTGCCAGTAATCTGTGTAAAATAGTGGAAGAAAGAGTGAGCGAGAAAGGGAAATTTGGCTAGTGTGCATAAGTATATCCCTAGCAGAGAGGTGAGTCAGACCCCTGCACAGTCATTACAGTATTAGTCTTCGGGGAGTGCTGGAAGGCCATAGGTGTAGGTGTAGATTCCTTTCCTCTTCTTCCCATTCTCTGTTTCTTGTGCTTTCAGCCAGATCCTGGTTGGTTGGGGTGCTTTATTGTAGAGGTGATGGAGATCATTACGCATGAGTGGTCTGGGATCTGGTCACAAGCGGTCCTCAGGAGTGACAATGAGACCTGATGGTCTACTTCCTGCTTTCTTGTTCTGGCCTCTGGCTCAAGGCATATCCCTGGTCTCTCTCCAGGCTCCATCCAGCACCGTGTTCTATCAGACTCGTGAGGTATCAGGTCGTAAGTCCCAAGTGAGCCAGCTGGAAAAGGCTCCTCTTGCTTCGGGTCCCACTCAAAATAGGCTCCCTTGGGGTTACCTAGTAAATAATCTGGGTCAGTGCAGCCATATCTGGAGCGAGTTGTCTCCATGATACAAAGACACCCATCCAGCTTTTCACCTTATTATTGATCATGGGGGTGCAAGGCACAGAACTTGTATTTAATTTCAAAGAGGATCTTCATCATGCCCCATGTTGCTACCCCGGACACCAGGACCTTGATGGAAACACCACACTCTAACGTCCTTAAGGAGCTTGTCTCCCACATTCCAGTGCACGTGTTCGTATCGAGGCATCAAGGGATCTACCACCTCCTGCTCACTAGTCACTCCGATCAGCGTTGTAAGTGCAATACAGTGCATCAGGGGTGAGAAGGTCTGCAGACTAAACAAAACACAGAGGCCTAGAGCTGGTGTTGTCTTGAGTAAGGCAATCCTTTGCAGTCATTTTGGGATGAAATTTATCAATGCGCCAAGTGGTAATGAATCTGCCTGTCAATGCAAAAGACGTAGGTTCAATCTCTGGGTCAGGAAGATCCCCTGGAGTAGGAAGCGGCAACCCTCTCTGGTATTCTTGCCTGAAAAATCTGATGGACAGGAGAGCCTGATGGGCTATTGTCCACGGGGCTGTAAAGGGTCCGATACGACTGAGCCACTGGGTACACATGTTTGTTTGAGGTTTCCTTTTTATTCTTGATTAGTTGGGCATGCTTCTCTTTGCCTGTCAGGTTCACTAAAATTTAGGTGGTTTGCATGACATGAACTGAAGATGCCAGAAATTCTTTAGATATGGTTGAAACAGACATATTTGCTGCGTGACTCTGGGAACTCAAACTGGGGCTCCGTAACAGTCTAGACGAGTGGGATGGGGAAGGAGGTGGGAGGGAGGATCAAGAGAGAGGGACATAGGTATACCTATGACCGATTCATGCTGATGTTTGGCAGAAACCAGCACAATATTATAGAGGAATTATCCTTCAATTAAAATTAATTATTAAAAAACACATACAAACACAAGGAGATGGGATGATTGGAGTGTATTGCCATCCTTGCCAGGTGAAATAAAAATGGGTTTGGTGTCCTCTGCCTATGAGAAAAGAGGAAGGAGAGTCTTCTGGATCAGTAGCTGCACACCAGGCTCTCGCAGTTACACTGATGTTCTCCAGTCAACAGTCTATCCCTGGAGGGCATGTGCAATTAGCATCCCCGCTTGGTTAATTTTACAATGGCCCACAAGCCTGTCTTCTACACAGGCCAAGGCTGAGTCAGAACAGGGTATGATTGGAATCTTTAATCCTACACCTTTCAAGAGTCACCTTCTTTGAAATTTCCCCTTGGATGGTATATTGCCGTTGACTGATTATTTAGCTGAGAAGGGTATTTCCATTGGTCCCCACCTGGGGCTTTCTTATATATCCCTCACTTTACAGGTCAGGAAGACAACGTGGGGGTCCCCAAACACGTCTGTTCTGAATGTTAATGTGCAGTTTAGGAACTAGGGCAATAATCATTCACGACCTTCCATTGAGTTCACAGGGGACAGTTTGATCTGAAACGTGTTTTATATGGTAAAACTTCATAAGGGACCCCTCCATCTGGTAAACCTCAGAGGCATTCCCACGCCCTGAGCATTCACGTTATCTTAGAGCCAGGCTCTGAAGACAGGCTGTTAACTTCCTGGCGGCCAGAGGGCAGACGAGTCCCACGCACTGGACTGTCGCTGCACCGTCTTGCTTCAAAAATGCTGCATCCCCTCATTTTGTGTCTCTGAACTGACCCTGGGGCGGTGAGTGGCCGTGACTCCATGACAGTGACCTGAACCCTCAGGACCAGTCTAGCAGCCTCCAGTCATCAGGCCAAGAAGTTCTGTTGGCTTGTTTGTCCGTTTGCTTTTATACGAATCAACTAGGATCTTGGTGGGTTGCCTAGTACTGTCTTAGTTCTACAGACTTCAGGTTCACAGGTCCTCTGCAATAACTTTGGGATGAAATTTACCAACACGGATACATTAGTTGGAAATTTTTTTATTCTTGAATAACTGGGGATGGTCTGTTTGCTTGTTGAGCTGACTGAAATGTGAGTAGCTTGCATGAAATTAAATGAAGATACCAGAAACTCTTAGATATGGTTAAAAGAGACATACAAATATAGGGAGATGGGAGGATTGGAGTGAATGTTATTAACCTGTCCACCCCTCTTCTAACTATGTCCCCAAGATGACCCAGAAAAATATATCAGTGCTAGGATGCCAGCATCTTTAAAGGGACCACAGTGGGTGCTCACTGTGGGTTGAGGGGTGGGTAGAAGATTGCTGTTTCTGAAATGAGCTCAGTGATTTCAGTGGGGAGGATGGGACCCCCAAGGCAGAGACCAGCAGCGGAGCTGAAGGGCCAAGGTCAAGATGCTGTGACTCCTGGAAAGGTCAGCCGGGCCTGAGGGCTGTTCAGGGACCTAGTCTGCCCGCGTCTCTGGCAGAGATGATCCATTATGGGGTCTCTCCCTGCTTCATAAACTGCCAGAGAAAATAATGTCACCTGGAATTTATTTCCACCTCTAAGTGAAAATAGCCTCCACCTCCAGTTCAGCTTTTGCATGGGCAAACACCACACAAGGCTGAAGTTTCCTTAGAGCAGAGCTTCACAAGCTTTCACGTGCGTTTGTATCACCAGGATCATGTAGGCCCTGGCTCAGCAGGGCTGAGATGCTGCGGTCCTCACCAGCCCCCAGGGGACACCACACCACTGGTCCCCAGCCCACAAGCAGGAGGAAGGTTGCCCTGTCCGCCCCAGCTCCACTTTTACCAGAGCGGCTCCCCACTTTACAGGAGTCTCCTGTTGGATTTTATCTGGAACAAAAGCAGTTCTAATTTAAAACAGATCTAACTTTTTTAAACACCTGGTCTAAAGCTTCATAATAAAATTTGATTTAAAAAGAGACAGAGGACCACCTAATTCCAGTCCCCTTTGTTAAGAGTAAGAGAAGGCGTTTTACTCTGGGGCCGCCTTCCAGATGCTGTGTGTGTGCTGAGTTACTTCAGTCGTGTCTGACTCTTTTCCACCCTGTGAACTGTAGCCCGCCGGGCTCCTCTGTCCATGGGGATTCTCCAGGCAAGAATACTGAAGCGGATTTGCCACGCCCTCCTGCAGGGGATCTTCCCGACCCAGGGATTGAACCCAGGTCTCTTATGTCTCCTGCGTTGGCAGGAGGGCTCTTTACCACTAGCGCCACCTGGGAAGCCCCTTACAGATGGAGTTTTCAATTATTCAAGATACCATTTTTGCAAAGCTTGTGGCCCCATGGCTCCATGGGATTTCTCAGGCAAGAACACTGGAATGGGTTTCCAGTATTTCCCATGCCGGGGGTTTTTTTCGACCCAGAGATTGAATCAGCATCTCCTGAATTGGCAGGCGGATTCTCTAGCACTAATGCCACCTGAGCAGCCCCTAAGGCTACTCAGTGGAAAGCACTACGAAGGCTGGATTCGCTTGATATCAGCTTTTGCAAGGTGAAATTCTCCATCCATGGTCCTCCTGACTGTGGAAACAGCTCCCCTAAAGCTGCACTTTCCTTTGGCACCTCTCTCCCCAGCCTGGGGTCCCATCTGGCAGTTTCCACATGTGCATTTTTGTCGATCTGGCACTTCCTTCCAACCTCCTGCCATAGGAGAAGCCTCCCATACCTGAGGCCTGGAGTGCCGCCAGCGAAACATTTCAGGTGGAGTTTGTGAGGACTCTTTGTGCAGGGATCACATTCCTGCAGTGAAATTATGAGGAAATGAGGAAAGGCAAGAGAAAATGGCTTTCAAATAGACATCATCTATGCATTTGACATGCTTCTAAATTTTGATAAATGCCAATGACTTTCAGTTCCAGAGAGGCAGGATATTTATTACCAGTTCACCTTCCATTGGTCTCGATTCCTAACACGTTAATGTCATGTCCTTCCACCTATTGAAGTTCTTTTCAAATTACACTCAGGGCTCCATTTAAATGTCACTTTCTCTGTGATGTCATTCTGGACAACCCTGTTCTTGTCGGAAATAATTGATCCCTGCTCTCCCCTCATGTGTAGCTGTGCAGTGGCTGCCGATAGATTTTAGATATTAATAACAGATTTATCATGTACTCTGAAGTAACCGTTATAAGGATATTGAAGAGTAGTCTTTAAAGTAACCCAAACAGATCTGGTAAATACTTGTCCATTCTACTGATAAAACACACATAATTAAATTGTGTATATGTTTCAGTTTTTTATTGGAGGAGGGCATGGCAACTCACCCCAGTGTTCTTGCCTGGAGAATCCTCATGGACAGAGGAGCCTGGTGGGCCACAGTCCACGGGGTCGCAAAGAGTCAGACACGACTGAGCGACTAAGCACATATGTGTTTTATTTGTGCACTTTAAGAAAAAATTTATCATTTATTTTTGTTTTTGGCTGTGCAGCGTGTTTGTTGCGGAGTGCTGGCTCTCCACGCTCAGTAGTGGTGGCATCCAGGCTCAGCTGCATCCACAGCATGTGGATCCTCGTTGCCAGATGGGATCGAACCTGTGTCCCCTGCATCGGCAGGCAGAGTCCCACTGGACCACCACGTCCTTCTTGGTTCGCTGTCATTGTAGCCTTTAATACAGCTAGTCTTACATGGTACACTCTTCTTTCCTGTAGGTTGCAAGCTAATAAAAGAAAAAGATCATGTCTATTTGTTCTTTTTAAATTTTTAATACAGTTCTCAAATGTTGCTTTCCACTTACAGCTATTACAAAATATTGGCTATATTCCCTGTGTTTTGCAATACATCCTCGAGCCCGTCTTAAGACCAATAGTGAAACCCCCACCCTTACATTGCCCCTTCCCCCTCCCCACTGGTAACCACCAATTTGTTCTCTGTATCTGTGAGACTGCTTCTTTTTTTTGTCGTAATCACGAGCCTGCTGTTTTTCAGACTCCACATATATGTGAGATCATGCGGTATTTGTCTTTCTCTGACTTATTTCACTTAGCACAATGCCCTCCAGGTCTACCCACGGTGCTGCAAATGGCAAAACGCTGTTCCTTTTTGTAGCTGAGTAGTATTCCATTGTCCACATCTACGTCTACGTCTATGCACACTGCCTCTTCTTTATCCATCCATCTCTCGTTGGACACTTAGGTTGCTTCCACACCTTTATTTATTCTTCACATTAGAGCTAACATCTACAAGCTCCCCAGTCCTGTGAAACCCACACTATTGTAAGTGAAATTTGTTGTATATATGTGTGAACGCGACTTAGGGGAGGATGGATCTGTATAGTTCTTTAATTTCTCGAAAGAATATGAGAACCTGTAGAAATTACTACCCATTGGCCTAAAGAATCTCATAGTGAGTCTGGTTATGAAGCAAAAACCTGTTTATAGCACACCTGTCTTCGCAGTACTCCTCAAGCACTAATTTGGAGGCTTTAAGACTTGGATCTGGGGTGTTCACTGTGGGAAATGGGGCGCATGTGTGCAGAGGCTCTGTTATAATGTTTTCTGCTTCCGTGGCTGGCGGTCGGCCGGCGGGCCTGTGCAGTGCTTCACACTTCCACTGGGAGGTGAGCTGAGGCAGGGGATGGGGGGCCAGAGGGGATGTGGGGGCCAGAGGGGATGGGGGGCCAGAGGGGATGGGGGACCAGTGGGGATGGGGGGCCAGAGAGGATGGGGGGCCAGAGGGGATGGGGGCCAGAGGGGATGGGGGGGCCAGAGGGGATGGGGGGGCCAGAGGGGATGGGGGGCCAGAGGGGAAGGGGCCAGCCGGGCAAGAGGGCAGCATGATTAGCAGCTCTTGTGAGAGCTTGTTTGGCCGGGGGAGGGTGGCATTGGGATTACTGGTGCGAATGAGGTTTAGGGGATTTTCTCTGGATATCAATTATCCATGACCTACAGTCTCCCCGGCTACCAAGGACTTAATGTTGCCTGTAAGCTTAAATGATTTATTTTAATTAAAAGTAAAAGATCAGACCCAAGCAGGCTGGGGAGCCCTGTGAGCTGGGCTAAGACTCCCTCACCTGGGCTCAGATTCTGGCCCGGGGAAGAATTTGATTGGCAGGAAATAGCAGAATTTCATTTTCTATCTCTGACCCATTAATAGCCTGAGCGTGCCCTGGGCTGTCTTTGGGAGACCGACCTTATAAAGTGCAGCTCTTCTCAGCCAGGAGGCAGGGGACTCTCTGGGAAGGGGAGAGGGAGAGGAGCCTGGAGTCTGAGGAGCCCCGGGGCCGCCGTGTGCCCATCCTGCCCCCCACCCCCACCCTAAACTGAAAGCCTGCTGCTCTGGGAAGGATGGAATGAGCCGTGCTCAAGGCGTGTGTTGATGGTATCGCTGCCCTGCCTGCCTGCAGCAGGTGTGACTGTGCTCACAGTGGGCCCTGTGACCTGCGTTCCCTGTCCTACGCGTACTGTATTCTAGGGTTTCCGCTCCCCCTCCTGCCTGCACCCGCCTTGCCTCCTCCCCGCTCGTGGTGCGTGAATTCAGATAGAACGCACACGGTCGAATGGCAAACGCCGTATCATGTCCCGAATCAGGCGTCTCCCTGGAGAGTGGGAGTGTTTTTCTCTTTGGAAGTCACTATCATTCGCTTCATTTTTGTTGATTGCTGACGAACGAAATCCAGCCGCCTCTTCTGGCCTCACGCTGGAGAGCAGAGACAGAAAAACAGCTCTGGGAGTTTTTCCAAAGGGCGCTGGTGTCTCACCGGGCGAAGCCAGGGACTCACTGCCGGGCTGCACGTGGGCCTGCTGGACCTGCCCCGCTGCAAGATGAAGGGGTCTGTCCAACAGGAGAACTCTGCGTCTCCCCTTGGCTTTCTGGAAACACAGAAAGGAGCAGTGGTCTCGGCTCCCGCGGGCCGCACCGCAGGACCACCCGCAGCGAACAGGCCGGCATCACCTGCCGTCTGGAGGGCACTTCACACGGTTACCATAAGTGGGCTCAGAAAACCACGCACGTCAAGGAAAATACACCCAGGAGAGATTCCCGACAACAGCTCCGTGGGATCTTGTGAGCAGCCTCAGGTCCCGAGCAGGTTAGTAATTCACTCAGCATCACAGAGACGGCTGCACGTACCTTTACCTCTGTTCGTACTTCTCAGGCTTATAATTCAGCCCAGGGTGTTGCTGCGTTTGGCTGTCTTCTTGTAACTTTGTTTTGCTCTCCACAAAAAAGAACCCAAGAGAAAGAATGGTTACAGGAAGAGGAACAGAAGAGCGGAAATCCGTGTCTTCTCATTTGACTCGCAGATCTCCAAACCCAGAAGAGAGCTGGGGTTGACTGAGTGGCAGGGGTGGGTGCCAGGCCCCAGGGCCACATGCCGGCCGCTCAGCTTGCAGCACAGGCACGGTGACCCGTCCTGCCTCCCGTGGTGATGGGGCCGTGGGGCCAGGCAAGCGCTCCCAGCCCTGCCACAGGGGTGGGGGGCAGGTGCCAGGAGGGGCAGAGACTCGTCTTCGGGGCGCCTGTGCCGTGACCCCAGCCACTTTCTGAAGCTGAGCCTCTGTCCCCCTCGGAGGCCTCGTTTCCTGCTGGAGTCCCACCGGCAGCTCTGAAATCACTCAGGTCAAGGTCAGGTGGCCGGAGCGGGAAGCCAGACACAGGGCAGTGGGTTCAGAGGACTGAACAGACGCCCGCACGGCTGGCTCCCAGCTGTGGCTCAGCGGACGTGCTGGTCTCGGAGCCTAAATGTTTGTGGATGAGAAGAGAATCCCAGCTTGTGGAACCGGCAGCGAACGCGTAGACTTGGAAGCTGAAGAGGGTGTGGAGGTGTGATGACGGGCGAGGGGCCAGCCCGTCTCCTGGAGCAGCTCGGGGGACGTTTCTGCGCGGGAAGGGCTGGCCGTGCTGGAGGATGCTTACGAGCAGGTGCCCCAGCCCTCAGGGGAGCCTGGCCGTGGTGGCTCCTCACTGAACAGGTGCTTGGCTCAAACCCAGCGCTGCGCTCATCCCCGATGCGATGGAAGAGAAACCCCGAGCAGACGGCCGTGGAGAGAGGGCTCTTGGCTTCCGGCCACCAGATGACGAGAGCGGCAGGTGGACGCAGGAAGGGATGGTCAGCAAGAGCCCCTGGCTGGAGGGGAACAGCTGTGTAGGCGGCGGCCTTTGGTCACCACCTGGGTCCCGGGGGGCAGCTGTGTAGGGGGAGCACTGCTGAGGCTGGAAGGGAGGACGGAGAGCCGTGTGTGCTACAGAGACGCTCGTGTAATGAGAGCCCAGAAGAATCCAGCGAGGACGAGGAAGACGGGGACCCGGGGTCCCACCGGGGCTCCCCCCTGGTGGAGGCTGGATGTTTCCAGGACCCAGGGGGGACCCACAGGGGCTCCCACCTCTGGGGGAGGCTGGGCAAAGTGACAATATTCACTCGGTCCCTTCTGAGCAGCGGGTCAGGGAAGGAGGGCGGGAGGCAGCTCCACTATCTACCAAGCGCAGAAGGTCCTCCACCCGTATCTCTTCACCCTCCCCTGTCTAAAGCGTAAGCACCCCTTCAGAAAGATACGCCAACTACTGCATTATTCCAGACGCCCAGTTGGCTCTCTCAGCATTCCCGGATCCCACGCCTATTGGGAGTTACTTACGGGGAGGCCCTGTGCCTGGTGGTCACATCAAGCCAACATTAAGAGACAGGAGCACAGTCATCCCAAGAGCAGACTTGAGCTTATCGCTAATCCAGCTCTCTGCCTTTATTGGCAGATCCCGTCTGGGAAATGTGTGTGACAGTGCTCATCTCATGGGATAGACACAAGGACCATAGCTGTTCCTTTATGAAGCAACCTATGCTGTGTCTGCAAGCGACACGCCCTGGAGGCGAAGGTGCCCCCCTGCCCGCCCCGCAGGAAAGCGGCTAAGGCGCCAGGTGCGGAGGGCGCTCGCAGAGAATACAGGTGAGTCCCAGCCGATGCCACGCACTCTGAGATTGCAGCACACTAGGACACGGACTCTCGGGAAAGGAGGCTTTGAAGGTGCCTCCAGAGCAGGGATGGAGCAGGCGGCATCTGGCCAGAGGGGAAGGCACAGACCAGCCCAGACACTCCTGGTCGCAGCCTGCTCCGAGGACAGGGCTGCCCAGTGTCACCCCAAGAGCACCTCCCATCGCCCTTCAGGGCTCCTCCAGGGGCAGAGGCTGTGGCCCCTGTCTCTCTGCAGGTTGTTCAGAAGCTCCGAGTCTAGGAGACGCTCGTCAGCTCCCCAGCCCTTGACCAGCCCCTCCCGCCTGTGTTCCCACAGCGGCAGAGGGTTTTCATTGGACCCATTGTCCACTGACCAGCCAGATCCTGAAAACTATTAAAAGAAATATATCACACAATCGCCGGGAAGTGGTGCTGCTCCTCTGGGCATTCGTCCGAGGAACAGTGTCTTATTAACGTGCGATGTCCAGTTCCGAGCACGACCAAAGACTGTGGAGACGCTGAAGGGGAGGGTGGGCACAGAGAGGACCAGAGGGAGGGGCCGCCCCTGGTCAGAGAAGGCCGGGAAGGCGGCAGCCTGGGAGGAGGGGGTCAAGGTCAACGTTGGTCACCCCGCCTGCGCAGATGACTCTCCCGGGACAGGACAGATGTCCCTCCTCCCGTGAAGACTGGAGCCACGTGCCCATCTGGGGCTGCCCAGGGGTCTCCCTTTCCCCACCTGCCCCGACCGGCGAGCAGTGAGCAGACGGTGGTTTTTGCAAGTGCACAGCGCTGCCCTAAGCTCTGAGACCAGGAGGCAGCATGCCCAGGGTCCCATCTCCCGGGCTGGGGGGATCAGCTCTAACAAGTGCTTTAAAGGCCAAGGGGTCTGCGATCTTCAGAGGAGCCCGTCTCCAACTGCTTTCAGCAGCTCACCCCTGGGGCACGTCCACACTGCTGGTGAGGCACCCGTGGGCTGTGGCTGAGAAATGGCGTCTGCACCCTAGGTCTGAGCCCCCCAAAGTGCAGGCCCCTTGGAAGTGGCAGCTAGGGGCCAAGCCCAGAGCAGGAGCAGCGAAGGGCGCCGCCTGGAGCCTGGAGGCTGCAGAAGGGAAGGGAGGCGGAAGTGGGGGTCAAGGCCGAGTGAAGCTTTCAGTCGTTGCCTCCTTCTCCCGACCCTGGTCCTCGAACCTGCACTCAGCGCCCAGCGCAGGTGCGGAGTAAGTGTTCATGGGTCCCGGGAGGCTCTGGAGGCTGCGTTTTGCCAGCCCCCTCCTCCTCCCCTTGCCTCTCCTCGTCTTTCACAGGAAGGAAGGGACAGGCTGGTGCATGAGTCCTCAGACAGGAGGGTCCCCGTCCCTCACTTGACATGCTATGTGTTATGAACTGCTTCGGGGAGCAGGGCTCAGACGCCCAGGGTGGGCTTAGCCAGAGGGAACCCGCAGAGTGTGCGTGGGAAGCCTGCTCCTCCTGCAGGCGGCGGAGACACGGCCAGTGTGTGTATTTACCACAGAAGGCCTGGATGCCCTGAGAGGGCAGACACTGGATTCCTTCCTTTGTGATGAGTGGAAAAACCCTGCCTCAGATAGGCCTAAATGAAAAGGAAATCTATTCCCTCTCACCAGAAGGGGCTCAGAGTCGGTGAGTTCAGTGACTACGATGTCACGACTGGCAGGTCCCTTCTGCCCAGCCGTGCCCAGGGCTGGCTTTATCCCCGGGGAGCCAGGACCAGCTGCAGCAGCCCCGACATCCTCGGCCCACGGACAGTCTCCGCGCAACGAGTAAGCCCTCCCCGGAGCCTTTCACACGCCCCATGGTCTCCGATGAACAGCTAACAAACCAGCCCCTGGCAGAGGGATGTGGGGAGTCACCGCAGGCCTGCACCTCCTGGGGTCTCCTCTCGGGTCAGGGTAGGAATGGCAGCTGGAGGCCCCTGAATCATGCAGGGAGGAGAGGAACCTTCACAAAGTTGGAATTCTGCTCCGCAGGAGGACGGGTGAGTGGAGGAAGCAGGGGTTGGACGAATAGATAAACTGACAGTGCCAGCATCTTTCCCAGCAGAGAGCTAGTGTGGAGAATGACTTGGTGGTGGTTTAGTGGCTCAGCCGTGTCTGACTCTTTTATGACCCCATGGACTATGGGCTCTTCTGTCCATGGGACTTCCCAGGCAAGAATACTAGAGCTGGTTGCCATTTCCTTCTCCAGGGGATCTTTCTGACCCAGGGGGTCAAACCTGAGTCTCCTGCATTGCAGGCAGATTCTTTACCACTGAGCCACCACGGAGGCCCCCAAATTTCAGGTATGCAATGACCACGAGGGGAGAATGACTTACATGGAGCTAATCCCAAGGGTGTCCATGATCGTAAGCGAGAGAACAGGTCCACCGCACCCCCAGCAGTCCTCGGGGAGGCTGCCATCAAGCTCGGCTCTGCGCCTCTCGCCCCTCCCCACCCCAGAAGGAGGCTCTGGAAGCAGACACAAGGCGGCGACTGGGGCAGGGGGGCGGGGGAACGCAGCGTGTTGGAGGAAAAGGTGCAGAAACCCGCTTCTCATCTGTGTCCCTCCGGTCTTCCCAGGGCCTCCGGATCCCACAGGGCTCCCAGCAGAGCTGAGACCTGGTCCTGCCCCTCGGTGCGGTCTGGACATGGCCCACGGGGACCACAGCTGAGATCAGAGCTGGCCCCAGCCCAGCCCCACGCCACCGGGTCAAGGAAGACGGTGGCTGGCAGGTCTGGGCCTCTGCGGGCGCTCTGGGCCCGCGGCCTCAGGATCCCGCGGGGGGAGCACCTCCAGTTGTGGTTGTTGCTGCTGTTTAACTCATTGAGCCTTGCCTTCACCCAAAAACTCAAAGCAGAACTTCAGCTGCTCTCCAGTGAGGCACAGAGGCTCAGGAGACAAAGCCATACGACGGGTATCGGCTGGGGCTGATCCTGGGGTGAGATGGAAGCTTTTCGGCAAAGGAGTGCCGTGGCCTGGCTTACCTCTTCAAAAGTGTCTCTCTGGAGCTTAGCTGAGAATAGACCTTTTCCTTTTTTTAGTGTTTTATTTGGAGTAGAGTTGCTTCACAGTGTCTCATGGTTGACCTCATCCCAGAACCCGACGAGGCCCTGGGCGGTGAGTAGTGTTTGTATTAGCTGGAGGGCATGGAGCGAGACTCCCCTATTCATTTATTTAAACTTTTTATTTTCTATAGGGGGTATAGCCAATTAACAGTGTTGTGATAGTTTCAGGTAAGCAGCGAAGGGACTCAGCCATAGACATACATGGACCCGTTCTCCCCCAGCCGCCCCCCCGCATCCAGGCCGCCACCACGCTGAGCAGAGTCCCTGCGCTCTGCAGCAGGTCCTTGTTGGCTACGCACTTTAAACACTGCAGGGTGCACACGTCCATCCCAAGCTCCCTATCCCTTCCCCTCGTTCTTCCCCTTGGCAACCGTGGTTTGTTCTCTAAGAAACTCCCTTATTTAAACTGAGATAAATCTTGTATTAGAAAGCATTTTTGGGGGGGAACAGATATTGCTAACATAAGAAGCTAAATTGAGCTTTAAAAAAATACTGATATGGGAACTCAGGGGAGCTAAAAATGGAACATTATTACACCGTGTGGCAGAAAAGAGGTTGGCTGCATATTATTTTACTTCATTCTATTTGGGTTTGAATTATGGGAGTTTACTCCTTCACAGTTCTGGAGGCCAGATGTCCAAAGACAAGATATCAGCAGGGTTTGGTCCTTCTTTTCATATCATAAAAATTTATTACAATTTTTAGTTGTAAAAAACACATAACAAAATTTACCATTTTGACCATTTTTAAGTACATAGTTAAGGAATGTGTGTATACACATATTCATATTGGGTACAGACAATTTCAGATAAATATTTGATTGAGGTATACCAGCTACAGAAAAGTGCACAGAATTTTCACTAAGTGGACATCCCCATGTAATCTAGTTCAGATCAGAAGGCAATGCTGTCAGTGCCCAAGGAGGCTTCCACATGTCCCTCTGAAGCACGTCTCTTCTGCTCCACGTCCAGAAGGTAACCAGCCACTATCTTCTACCACCATAGCAGTAAGTTTACCTGTGTTTGAGCTTGGCATAAGTGGGATGACATGGTATGCATTCCCATGTGTCTGGTTTTTTTGCGCAGAGTCATGTTTGAGAGACTTCTCCACGCTGTGCTAACTGCTCCTTTTCACTGTTGTATAGTATTCCATTGTATGACTATAGCACACATTTTCTATTCTGTTGTTGATGAACACTTGATTGGTTTTCAGTTTGGAACTATAATGATTAATATTTACTAGCTCAATGAATGTTTCTATGAGGACTTTCCTCTTGCCTTTTGGTGCACACTTGTGATGCAAATCCAGGAGTAGACTCACTGAATGGTGGGTTGGCGTATGTTCAATTTTAGTCAACTTGTTGCTGTTTAGTCGCTAAGCCATGTCTGATTCTTTGCGACCCCATGGATTGTAGCCCACCAGGCTCTTCTGTCTGTGGAATTTCCCAGGCAAGAATACTGGAGTAGGTAGCCAGTCCTTTCTCTAGGGGATCTTCCCCATCCAGGGATTGAACCTACATCTTGATACTATCCTAGAATTTTCCAAAGTGATTGTACCAATTTACATTCTCAGTAACAGTGTATTAGAGTTCTTATTACTTTATGTCTTTGGGAACTCTTGGTATAGTTTGTCTTTTTAACATCCATTCTGGTACATGTGTAGTGGAATCTCATTGGAGTTTTAATTTGCATTTCCCTGATGAACATTAAGGCTGAACACATTTTCAGATGCTTACTGGCCATTTGGATGTCTTCTTTGATGAGGCACCTATTCAAGACCTTGACCTCTTTTTTAAAAATTGACTTATTTTTTTCTTACTGATTTGTAGGAAATCTTTATATTTTCTGGGCACAAGTTTTTCACTGAATAAATGTATTACAAATATCTTCTCTCACTCTGGCTTGCTTTTTCACTCTCTCCCCTACTAGTGACTTTTGTTGATCAGAAATTCTTAATTGTAACACAGTCCAGATTAACAGTCTTTCCTTTAAGACCAGTGCTTTTCGTGTGTTCTGTTTGAGAAACACTTGTCCATCTCAAAAGTCATGGAGATATTTCCCTATGTTATTTTCTAGAGCTTTATTGTTTTGCCTTTCATATTTGCATCTGCAATTCACCCTGGAACTGATTTTGCATATGGCATGAGGTAGAATCATTCTTTCTACTAACTCAGCCTTGTTTGTTTCAAAAAACTGTTCATCGTGATGTTTCAAGCTAAATGAGTCAGACATGCCAGAGAAACCTGGCTTCCATGGAACAACGTCCCTATTTACTATTTTGTCCTCAATTAGAGAAAAGACTCTTTTTACCCCAATCTGTAAAAAAGAAGACATCAAGCTATCCTAAACCTCATTTTGTTGACAACTGTGTGGGTGTAAGGAGGTTCCGGAAGTTCCTAGAAGCCCATCCTTACAAAGAGGACTTAGTCTCTTGTGAACGCTTCTTGATGTTTCTTTTTCTAAAAGTGAACGTAAATATTTCCCTTCTGCTTGAGGTGCGGTGCCTGGATCTACGAACCCCTGCCTTGTTGCGCTGAGAGGAGGAAGCTGTGAGTCACCTCCCTGTCATTCACCTTCCGTAGCCACGGTTACCCGCCTCCGGGTGCTAAATGGTCTCCGGTCAGATGACAGTCGGGCTGCACAGCCTCTGACTGAGGGATGTTTCTCCCCAGGCTAGGTTACTGACTCGCTAGGTGGTAAAGCTGTCTTCTAAACTCCTCATCCCACGGCGCTCTTCCTCCCTCTTCCTCGGTAGCTGCGAACACGTGTGAAGCCCTCCTAGATACAGCGTAGCTCCTGGTACGTCTCAGCCTCTCCTTCCCGCATCAGTCCGCTCCAGGTGCGGCTGGGGGCCTCCCTTTCATTCCGTCCACTTCCTCTGCAGCCTGTGGATTGTATTGTTGGTCAAAAGTCACTCCTTTGATGCGACATTTTATCTTTCTCTTTTCAATTTTTATGCCTGTTGCAGGTAGTCTTCAATAGCTTTATTGGAATGCCATTTTGCTTTGAAAGAGATATTGCTCTTTTAAAAGAGCAGGTTTATCTTTTAGCAAAAATCCGTCTTTTAGAGTTTTCAGGCCTCCGTTAGAAGTTTGTTTGATTTCATGACACCCTCTCTCCCCAAAACAAGGGCCAAAATTGTACAAGGCATGCTTCTTCTACAAAGTAACTCTCATTTGGTTTGGGCAAAAGGTCAAGAAATTTGCAATGTCACAGCCTAACGTAATGGAAATATCACTCGAAGGGAGCGAGTGGAAGAGAATTCCAGGCCCGGTTTTGCCGTCAGTTCCTTACATGACCTGACGTTTCTCTTCATAATCTCAGTTTCCTTGTCACTTAAATGGAGGAGCTGCCTCTCGAGGTCACTGTCAAACGTTATCTTGTAGATTTCTCTGCAGATGGACACACCCGAGGCTGGAGGGTCAGGACTATGAAGCAGTCATACAGATTTCCTTCCGCTTTATTAAGGTTTTATATTTTAAAGAATTTGTGTATGGAGATATTCCTATATCTGCGTGCACGTGCTTGCATGTGCCTGATTGTGTCTGACTCTGCGACCCCATGGACTGTAGCCCGCCAGGCTCCTCTGTCCATGGAATGCTCCAGGCCAGAATACTGGAGTGGGTAGCCATTCCCTTCTCCAGGGGATCTTCCCGACCCAGGGATCGAACCTGAGTCTCCTGCATTGCAGGCATATTCTTTACTGTCTGAGCTACCAGGGAAGCACTATCACAGAAGTCCGTCTTACTGGGTTTCATCTCACACACACACACACAGCAAAACCGTGGAAACCTGAGGAATGGCTTACTTAGACTTCAATGTTCAACATGACAGTAAAAGTGAAGTACAAAAAAAGACTGGACAGTTTTTGGTATTAATTTCAAATTTAATCTATTAATTTATTTTGTATAGAATCATTTAAATGTTGATATTTCTGTTTAAACTATTTCACTTGAGTCTGTTGAAAATACATCTTGAAATCAGATGTACAGTAGCTGCTATTACTTTCCTCTTTTGATATGTAGTTTAAAAATACACTTTTAAAAAGCCCTGGTGATGGTGGTTTCTGGGGAGTGTTCACTGTATCAGCACACACTTATGAGGCATTTTCTGTGAATAAGGCCCTGTGGAGATGTCAGAGATGTAAATAAGATGTGGATTTCATCTTTAGGAAGTCTGCAACCAGCCTGGACAAATGAGACTGAAGTGAAAATGTAAATCACAGTAAAAATGTAAATAATGATTAAAAGCCATGATTCCTAGGCACTTTTTTTTTAGAATCTGATAAAGTGATTCTAAAGTTCATTGGGAAGAAAAAATGAGCAAGAACTGGCAAGAAGAAGGTGAAAAGAATTATAAGCAGTGATTGGGGAGGAGGACGTGTTTGCACTGCCAGCTGCCCAGAAGGACTATAAAACCACTGCAATTACAACAGTCCTCAGTCATTTAGGGTCAAACAAGGTCAGAGAAACTGACTCAAGCGTGCGCATGTGTGCACCAGTATTCAATTTGTGATAAAACCGGCATTTAAATCACAGAAAAAGATAATATTTCACAATTGGTAAACTCTTTGGAGGGCTTCCCAGGTGGCACCAATGGTAAAGGATCCACCTGCCAACGCAGGAGATGTAAGAGACCTGGGTTCGATCCCTGGCTCAGAAAGATCCCGTGGAGGAGGGCATGGCAACCCACTCCAATATTCTTACCTGGAGAATCCCACGGACAGAGGAGCCTGGTGGACTACAGTCCATGGGGTCGCAAAGAACTGGAGGTGACTGAGCGACTTAGCGCTCACATCTGTGAATCAGCTGGGTGGTTCTTCTCATTCGGATCAGCTTGTCAGAGCCCTGCTGGGCTCCGTCGAGTGTCTGCAGTCAGGCTGGCCACGGATGACCGGGGATAAGCTCACTCAGCGGTCAGGCTGTCGGCAGGGGTGGCGGGGTGCCTGGGCCACGGGTGGCGGCCTCCAGCACGCCAGTCTGGCTTCGTCACGTGGGGACCGCTGTAGGGTTCCCAAGAGCAGCCAGAGAGCCATCCCAGCGTGCGGACACACCTCCAACCTCTGCTCAGGTGCGCTCGGCTCGTCAGGCCTCACGGCCAGCACAGGTTCTAAGGCTGGAGACGTGGGGGCCGATGCTAGGTGGGCAGTTTTACACCCTCCCACAATGCATTAGTTAATAATAAACCTTTAAACCGTCCAAACAGGGACTTCCTTGGTGGTCTAGTGGCTGAGACTCCGTGCTCCCCGTGCAGGGGACTCTGGTTCCCTCCCTGGTCAGGAACTAAGGGTTCCCATGCGGCAGCTAAGGTTCTCACAAGCTGCAACTAAGACCCAGTGCAGTCAAATTAATTAAATTTTTATAAAAAAGACATCTAGATGCCCCAAAACAGGGAAATGGCAAAATAAAATGCAATTCAACCACACAATGGACAAGGCATGATATTACAGGGGAAAAAAACTGATATATAAAGATGTCTTGTGAAAACACAAAACCGCTTTAGTGAAAAAAAAAAAGCTTGAAAAAAAGACACAAAAACAAAATCTAAAGTGTTTTCACACCTATCTCTGAACAGAAGGGTTATGAGAGAAATATTTCCTTCAATTATAGGTTGGTCTGGTCTCCACCTCTTGGGACCATAGGTAAGTTACCAAAACTCTTCAAGCCAAAGTTTCTTCATCTATAAAATAGGAGTTACACATTAACATCTACCTGGATAAGTTGTTATGAGGATTAAACGAGATGTTTCATGTGAAGGGTTTCACACATAGCCAGGCACATAATAATTGGTCAATACATGGTAGATAAGAATTCATTTTTTTTCAGTTAGAGAACAGAATAATACTGTTTTTAAACCATAGTTTAAAAGATACAGACTTAAAATTGCATTTGTATTTACTTAGTACCCATTGATTGAAAAAGTACATGACAAAAAGTGTCAATACCTTTTAGCAATGCTTTATATTAGATTAGTGTTTTATTAATACCAACGTGAAAAATGGCAGTCCATAGAACATGTGATAAATATCTACTGAATCCACAGATGACGTGTGCTGTGCAAAGGGATTTGAAGCCCTGCCAGTGATTTTTGTCTCATGGTTTGGGAGCCAATTATTTGAGACAACAAAGGAAAAGATGTAACAAGCAGAGCCTGATCAACTGCTAATTAAATCCTCTAAGCAGTAAATAGATAATGTGTGTGTGCTCAGTCTGTCCAACTCTTTTGCAGCCCCCATGGACTGTAGCCCACCATGCTCCTCTGTCCGTGGGATTCTCTGGGCAAGAATACTGGAGTGGGTTGCCATTTCCTCCTCCAGGGCATCTTTCTGACCCAGCAATTGAATCCTTGTCTCTTGTGTCTCCTGCATAGGCAGGCGGATTCTTTACCAGTAGTGCCACCTGGGAAGCCCTAAGTGGATACTGCTGTTTGTCTAAGATTTCTTAAACTTGTTAAGAAATCTCTTAAACTTGTTGATTTCTTAAACGTTAAGACTTGCTCTCCGTTACAAATGGCACCAGAGACCTGTACGGCCCCAGCTACGACCAGCCACGGCCTGTCTTCCTTGTCTTCTGTTCTTGGTTCAGACACTGCCCTCAGGGTTCCGTGGAAGCACAGATCTCATAAAGCTGATGCTTCCTGGGTACTGTTTGCTATTTTTTTAAATCTCACGTGTGACTTTCAGAGTTTGACTAGTTTGGAGTCCACAGCAAACCTCCTAGCTTAAAAAAAAAAAACTCCCAGCTTATTTTGTCCTAGAATTCTTAAAAAAAAAAAAAAAATCTTTTATTGTTTGGCTGCGCTGGATCTTAGCTGTGGCACGTGCTTCGTTGTAGCGTGTGGGAGGTTTCAGTTGTGGCACGTGGGATCTAGTTGCTGACCAGGGATCGAACCCGGGCCCCCTGCACCGGGAGTGCAGAGTCTTAACCACCGGACCACCAGGGAAGTGCCCCAGCATTCTTTCAAATGCTCTTCATTCCCTATATCTCATTAAAGCAGAAGAAAACACGGAAGTGGGCGAGATGCACGCCCCTTTCAACAATCCCCTGGAAGCCTGTCTGTTGGACAGCAGTGTCAGCGCACGAGGTTCTGAGAAGGAGCGGCTGCTTTTAACGGCTCACCTGTGAAAAGGACCCCTGCTCCCTGACATTCGGGGCACCCTCTCTTATAGTGAATCCCCGAGTTTTCTTCTGGCTACACTGCCCTGCCTTTTCTTTGGATGAATCTGATAAAATTCTATGAGTTTCCATCTCTGCCATGCCATTCTGGACAGAAGAGGCCACATTTTTATTCCCTCCTATGGAAGGTTGTCCATCATCTTAATTTAGACACCTCTGCCGGGACCTCCTGGTGAGGCCCGGACAATGTCAACACGCTCAGAGCGATGGCCACCGTGTCAGCTGGGCAGGGACTTCCGAGAGCAACGTGTCCTAATGGGTGGGTTTTACTCTCTTCCTAATTTTGGCCCCAGCCAGACCTTGAGGAAGTAGCTCAGGGAAGATCCCACAAGACCCTCAGGTCCTCTTCTTGGACAACCAGAAGCCTGGTCCCAGGTCAGGACAGTCTGGGGAGTAGGACCTGAGTATTACCTGTCGCGTCTCCACCTGAGGCCCCCGACTTCATTCCTGCTGACCCGTGACCCGTCCTCTTGTCCCCTCAATGGCTTCACTCTGACCCCTGGGAAGCACAGGCTGCTTTATTTTTGTGCAGGGGTCCCAGCCTTTCCTCTTACTGCCCCCCACCCCCAGCTCAGAAGCCCTAGGAATACAGCATTTCGGGATACGCTCCCTGTTTCTGCAGTGAAATGAACCTCTCTGTGCAGCCAGCCTGCCTCGGGCTTTGGCAGCCCCTGGGCACAAATGAGGTCACGTCCCTAGATCCCCGCAGCCCGACTCTGCGGAGCCTGGACTGTCTTCCCCAATCCTCACCTTCCCACCTCCCAAGATGTGTCCAAGGCTCCCAGCGCTCCCTGGATTCTGCAAACGGTTCTAAGTGGCCCGCTTGGACAGCACAGTGGGAACTCTTTGGGCTCCTGTAACTTGAACAACCACAGCCACTGGCTCCCTGACAGTCCTTGGGGCTGTGATGCCCACAGGATCAGTGGGACTCGAGGGGCACGGCAGCTGCTAGGATGGAGCTGGGATCAGCTCTGCTTTTTCGCCGCGGCTGCAGGCACTCACGGAGCTTGGGGAGCCCACTGGTCACCGCGTGCTGCCCTCGGCTGTACCTGAGCTGAAGGGCCAGGCTCCAGCTGTCCCCGAGGGCACAGCTGCCTGTTTAGCCATCTGCTCCTACTGGCCTCGGGGTCAGTCTTCCTTAATTGACCCTGGCTCTTCCCTGGTGGCTTAGAGGGTAAAGCGTCTGCCTGCAATGCGGGAGATTCCGGTTCGATCCCTGGGTCGGGAAGATCCCCAGGAGAAGGAAATGGCAACCCACTTCAGTACTCTTGCCTGGAGAATCCCATGGACAGAGAAGAGTGGTAGGCTACAGTCCATGGGGTTGCAAAGAGTTGGACACGACTGAGCGACTTCACTTTCACCTTCACTGGCGAGCTGCAGGAGAGAATGGTGTTGCGTGTAGAAACTGCCCGAGTCCTTGATGTTCAGGCTCTGAGAGTTCAAACAGACCTGAAGCTGTCTTCCTCCAGGTACACCAGGGCGTCAGGATGACTGGGTCAGGTGGACTTCAGTTTAAGTCCAAGATGCTCTGCCTGAAATCAGTTCTCTTCTCTGATTTTATGTTTCAGAGCTGATAGACTCTAGGATGCCCTGGACTCCCGGGGCATCACATACAATGGGTACACTATGCACTGCACAAATCTGAAAAGAGATTAGAAAGTAAATGGCTCCCCCTAGAGTTGTTCAGTGCACAACCCGCACAACTGTTCACAGTGACCCTTGGCTCTCTCTCTTGGCCTCTGTTGCCCTCACTGTAACAGGGATGCTTTGCAATCCTTCGCCCTCAGGTGGGTCAGAGATCCACTCACTCCTCGTCTCCCATATTAATCAGTCTTTATAAATATTTGCAGCAGCAGAGAGATGCTGGCAGAATGTCACTCAAAGCCCAACCTCTGTCCTTGAAAGACAGCCTCTTCCATCTCTTTAGCTTCTCAGATAATTGTGAGGCGTAGAGACCAGTAAATCTTGACAACGAGTAAGTGTTCCTCGTACCAGGAATCCCTGCCAAGCTGGCAGGGACAGGAAATAGAGTCATCACTGGGGTCACAGCCCCTGTGTCTTCTTGACGTCAGCATCTCTGCTGCTACTCCCTGGATAGAGACCATCTGCTGAAACGCCCACCTCCGTCTGCGTCTCCTTTTGTCACTGCTGGGAGGGCTGCGGGGGACCTTGAAACAGGCTCTGCGTCTCTGTCCTTCTCCACGGCTCTCAGGGCTCTGTGCCTCCGCAGACACCGCTCAGACTGTGTGCCCACTGCTCAGGGGGCTGCGGCTGGGTCGTTGGACCTTTATTTGTCAGAACAGAGTCCCAGCTGGCTGCTTCAGACAATGAGATAATCAATAGCGTTAGTGATTCAGCGTCCACAGAGTTTCTCCGTGCGGTTCACGGTGCCCATGGAGAAATAGGACTTGAAAGAGTTTACCAGGCGGCTCAGACAAGCGAGTTGAAAATACTGGCGAACAATGACATCTATATATAGGACTGCTCCGGATCCATCCCCGGCCGCAAGCTTTGATACCAAGCCTCTTTCCTCACCCAGTTCTGCTAAATGTCAGAGCTGCTTGTGAAGGACTAACCGGGCCCCTCATTATGGTCTTGTTTGATTTGGGGGCAGCCACGATGAGACCATCACACGAACCAGAGCCTGGTGGGTTGTGGATCTGAGTCCAGGCTCAGCTCTCCCTGTGACCCGCTGCACCAGCCTGCAGGCCACTTAACCCCTGGGGTCTCTGCTCTCTCATATGTGATTTAAAAGGACGACATTAGCAGAGATGAGAGAAAAGTGGTTTAAAAGGCAGGCAGAACTGGGTTTTAACCCCAACTCCTACCACTTTCCAGCTAGTCATGCTGTTGAATGTTGAGCTGGCTTCCTCCTCACTAAAATGAACAAGTGTGTACTCACCGGGCCGGCCTGGGAGAGGATGTAACGGGAAAAACATGTGCTGGACGCATAGTAGGTCTTCAGCGAGTGCCGATTTGTCCTTTGCTCTCTGAAGACTTGCCCCGCTGTGTTAAAAGCTGGACTTGGAGTCAGAAAGCCTGGACCTAAGTCTCAACAATTTCAGCGCGTACAGGTCACACGGGGTCTCTGAGTCTGTCCCGCATCTTGTAACGGTCTTTTTGCTCCTGGGAGCAGACGGAATAATGCAGGTGAAAGTGCCTGAAGACACAAAGATGGTACAAGTCAGAAAGTGGGGGTCGCTCCCCCGGCTCACCCCCGGCTGTCATCCTCTCTGGACCCTCCACCACATCATTAAAAACTCCCAACGAGTGGATGAGGAGAGGGTGCGCCTTCTCTAAGGGTCCACATGTATGTTTCCACTGCTCAGCCTGCCTTCTCAGGGAATATTTTAGGAGCACCAGGCCAGTTACCACCCAGCCCAGGAGACTCCGAGACCAGCAGTCAGGTGAATACGCCTTCCCAGAGGTCCCTGACTGCAGGGTCTTCAGTGAGGGTGGGGAGATAGAAGCCCGCATGGTCCCAGAACAACAGGTGAGCCTCCCATTGGAGTCCCAGCCAGCCGGGTGCTCAGGGGTCTGTGTGGCGGGGCTCCTGGAGGAATGCTGACTCTCACAAGAGTAGGGGAGGGCAGGCATCACTTCCTGGGGGTCCTCCCCGGACCACGAGTGGCCGTGCTCCAAGAGCGGACACGCAGGCCTTGTGTTCACGCACGCTCCCCGACGTGGAGACCTCATCACTTCCCTCCAGCATTTCCTACAACAGCCAACAACCCCTGAGTTCACGGCTCAGCAGCTAGGAACCTGACCCCTGGCGCCTCGGGCACCTGGACACATATTCTTATAAACGCTTCATTTCAGAGTAATAGAATCAAGTGTAACTGTCCCCTTGTGACACACCAGACAGAGGGCCAGGAAGGCATTTAATTGGATTGAGACTTTAAAAACGGGTTTTCACGGCTGGGATCCGTATGGAGTATTAGGCGATCATTACAGCAATGGCATTCTACAGTTGTAAGAACCTTTGGTGAAAGCGCCTCTGAATTTTTGTAGAAGCCAAAAAAATAATAATAATAAATAAAATGCATGCACAAAATGAAAATGTTTTCTAGATGTTTATGAAATCCTGTATGAATTATTCTATCTAGTGTTCATGGAAATGGTTTCCCGTCTCCAGGGAAGAATCGCTCACTGATTCAGTCAGGGGAGCTCAAATGCTGGCCTTCCTAAGAGTTAGAGAGCTTGTCTGCACAGGGGGGACTGGGCGGGGTAACCCCCTCCGCAGTGACTTGTGTCAAAGCATGGGGACATTCTCCAGCGTTCCCCTCCCAGGGACCCCACCTCCCACCGGGTTCTCACCTTCCTCACCTGCCCACCTCCCCAGCGACGCCCTGGCACCAGATTTCATTCTCACAGTTGGGCTCAGAGGACGTCTGCGCCCCTCCACAGCCCCTAACCCTTCCCCGACCACAGCCGGGACCTCAGGCCTGGGGTCTGCTTGGAGCCGTGGTGTCAGCTGAGCCTGACATCAGCACGCAGGTCAGGGCGTCCAGACAGGCCCTGCAGAGCCCTGGGTCCCAGGAAGGAGCCCCAGGCCCCTGGAAGGGGTGGGAGAGACTCAGGGGGCCTGACTTCAGGCCCCCAGTGCCCCTGCATGAGGGCCACTCCTGGGCCCCCCTCCCCTCCGCCTCCAGCTGGGGTGGTCAGTGCGGAGAGCAGGCAGGAGCCTGGGGTGAGATGGGGGCCGTGCTGGGCTGCACCGCTTGTCAGATCTGAGTCCGATGTGCCAGGGGCCTGGGAGATGGGGACTTAGTGTGTAACGGGGACAGAGCTTCAGTTCAGGGAGGTGAAAACCTGGGAGATGATGATGGTAATGGCTGTGCACCAGCACGCAGGTCAGGGCGTCCAGACAGGCCCTGCGGAGCCCTGGGTCCCAGGAAGGAGCATTTAGCACCACTGGACTGTACAGTTAAATATGGTTAAGACAGTCGGTTTCATATTACATGATTTTACCAAAATTAAAAAAAAAATCATAAAAAGAAAAGAAAATCATCCAATGTCCTCAGTTAGTAGCTCGAATTAGGGGATGGGGAAAGAGATCACACCAGGAGAATGGACAGATGTCACACATGTTAAGGACACTGACCGGCACATCCCAGCAGTGGGCCGTTTCTTCTGCTGACTCCCTTCTTGTGGGGCAGCTTCGGGCTGACCTTGACTGAAGGTCATTCTTCTTGGGGCCGCCTTCTCTGCACGCTTGCCTTCCCGGCATTGCTCTGTCTCTGCGGTTTCCCAGCTTGCCCCCAGCTTTGTAAGCAGCCCCCGTGTTGATAACCCTCAGACGACCTTCATTCGAGTGGCCACTTGTCTCCTGCACAGATCACGGTGGACACGGTGGTAAACAGATGAGTCATAGACGCTGGCCAGGTCACATCTGGGAGTGAGGTGTGCTGGCGACACGTCCTAGAGCTGGAGCCCACTCCTCAGGAGAGCCAGGAGAAACCCCCAACCATGGGTGACTGCTACGTCCTCGGTCTTAAAAACAGCTTTTCCCCAAAAGTTTTGTCCACTAAGGCCTGCCTTTCCTAACAACTCCTCTAGTCCTAGGATGAAAAAAAAAATCCCTTTTCACAAAGCTGACTTTGGAAACCCCCAGGCCCCACTGCAGGGGAGAATCTCTATACTGTGGGGCCTGTGGCCTCGCGTTCTGGAAGCTAGTTCAGAGGGCAAGTCCCAGACCAGCGGCTCTCAACCTTCGCCACGTGTGGCAATCTGCTGGGAGCTCCAGACAGTCTGACACCGCGCCTGCAGGCCACACAGAGCAGGCTCTGATGGACACTGGCCATGAGACCCGAGAAAAGCCCCTCTGATCCAGTATCCTCAGGAGAGATGGGAAGTCGCACCTCACTCTCGGGTTGCCGGGAGGACCACGTGGCTGGCAAGCAGCCGTTGGCCTGAGCCTCCACCCTCACCACCCTCCCCCTCCTCACCCCCAGCATTCCCAGCACTGTGCTGGGCAGAAAGTGCAAAGCCAGTCACTGAAAGATCCAGACCACTGGGTTCCGAAGAGTAGTCCTTGGATCCCAGCATCACTCCGGAACTTTCCAGAAACCCAAATCCTCTGACCTCATCCCAGATCCACTGATGCTGAGAGTCTGGGAATAGGGTCCAGCAATTGATGTTTCAACAAATCTCCCTAATGATTCTGACTCATGCCAAGTTCAAGGCGCTTTATCTGTGGTGACTTCTAGAATTGCCAGCTGTGTCTTCTCCCCGCATCAGCCTGGGTTAGACCCTTCAGCCAACCGGACTCTCCCACTCCATAGACACCCCGGCCTTAAATTCTCACCACGCAGTTCAACACCATTCCTGCTACCAGCACCTCCCACCAGCTCGCCAGGGGTTGTTTGGCTGTCTGAGCACAGGCTGGTTTCTGGGGTTCACTGCCTGTGGAACTAGGGAGGGGGCCAACGCAAAGACAGGGTCACCAGCAGATCCACGGCCATCATTTGAGGGAAGACGTTACTTCCTTATTTTGCTTTTGAAATGGCGACTGTGTTTGGGCTTCCCTGGTGGCTCAGATGGTAAAGAATCTGCCTGCAGTGCAGGAGACATGGGTTCAACCCATGATTGGGAGGATCCCCTGGAGAAGGAAATGGCAACCGGCTCTGGTATTCTTGCCTGGAGAAGCCCATGGACAGAGGAGCCTGGCGGGCTACAGTCCATGGGGTTGCAAAGAGTTGGACACCACTGAGTGGCCAACACTTTCACTGTGTTTACTAGTAAATGACTCTGCTAATTCTTCTTCATGAGATAAGGACCCTTGGGATAAATATGTCTGCCCTGGGACATAGCACCTTGGAAGGAGCTCTCCTTTAAGGCCCATGGGTGCGTGTGTGTGTGTGTGTGGTTGCCTGGATGTGTGCCTGTGAGTCTGGGGTTAGGGTATATAGGCAGTAGGATTTGATGAGAGAGAGAGCCAAGACTGTCTCTTTGTAATTAAAGAGTTCTGCTAAAGGGTCTGGTTTGGAAGTTTTGGTACAGGAAGGGCTGGAGCAGGGATGTGTTGCTATGGAGTCGTCCCAGCCTGGGAGTCTGCATTTTATCCATGTGCTCATCTCTCAGGCACGGAGGGAGGGGCCTCTGCCTGCCACTGCCCAGTGCCCTGAAGACCAGTCCAACCACAGGGAAGCTCTTCTTCACTCAGTTCAGTGGGAGAAGCCCATGTGCCATCACAAACCCCAGCTGGAGATCTACCCTCCTGTTGGGTTAGACACGGGTATCAGGCAAGTGTGGATGCTGGCTGGAGAGACACTGATTAGAGCTCCATCACGAAGCCAGTGTCCTTGCCTGGCAGGCCAGTGACCTTACAGAGAATCTCCTGCTTCCCCCTAAACTGCAGTCATTGTCCATCTTGTGATTTATTTTAGTGGGGGGCTCCCACACGTGTATGAAAATGTTCTAGGGTTTAGAGGTCACTCCTTACTGCAGTGTATGCAGTGGAGCTCAGATTTGCTCACAAAACATGAGATCATCCACTTGGCTGCTCTCCATCTCAGAGTGTCTTCAGACTCAGCAGCAGGGAGGACTTCCGGGTGGCCAAAGGGGTGAAGGGTCAGACAGCGTGGGGGCTTCTCTCTGCTGGGCAGCCTGGTCCATCCCAGCTGCTCCCAGTGGTTCAGCCACGAGCTGTCTCCGGTGGGTACATTCTTACACCCGTGTAACTGGCAACGGTGTCCAAGTGGAACTGCAGGTGGCCTGACAGCAGAAGATGCGATGGAGACTCATTGCCTGACAAAAAGAGTTCCGTCGCTTTTATCTGTGGATGCAAATCCTGCAGCAGAGTCTTCACCGGTGGGAAATAGAGGAGCCTCTTACAGATTTATCACTCAGGATTTGACACGACAGTTCACCCTTCAGATCTTTATCTGAGAAGATTCTTCACGTGGCATCATTTTCTCTTAATGTCTTTACATCTTAAATATGTAAACATTCACACAGACCTTGGTGCCATTCATTGTTTCGTTAGGATGATGAGGATGATTATGGAGTACATTAAGGACCATAATCATAAACGTAAAATGTGTCTTGATGTTTATGAATCACGGTTGTGAAACTGCTTTATATCTCTGTGTTAGATCCTTGTCAAATTCCATTTAAATGTGGTTTAAAAAGTAATGTTCTGGCGCAAACCAAGATTTTTGTAACAGAAGTTAACCAAGAGCCTTAGACGTTGTTGCTATGGGGACCATCAGAGGTGAAGTCTGGTCCTTACCAGGGACCTCCTGAGCCAAGAGTGATGATGTGCATTGTTTGGGCACAGTCTATAGACGCCCTTTAAAATTTCATCCCCAAAGGCAACACACACAGAACATCACAAGAAGTTGGAGAGATACTGGCCTGTTATGCTAATATTTGCCTCCGAGAAACCGTGGGCTTCCAGGACTCACCAAACTATTAGACTTAATCTGTTAGCAAGTCCCACAGCACCTGCTAGGCCCCTTATCTCTGACCACTGGGAACCCTGGCTTCATCCTCAGAAACCTGACTCTGATTCTCCTCAAGGGACCCATGTTCCCTCCTGTGTGTCTCCCCTAAGCACCGTCTCTTTCCCTAGAGTTTGCACTCCATCACAGAAATGAAACTCTACAGCTGATTTCTAAAATAGGGCGTAGTGTCCAGAAAAAGCAGGGTGATTTCTATGCAGCTGAATTATAAGTAAGATAAGAAGGGGGGCTTCCCTGGTGGCTCAGTGGTAAAGAATCCACCTGCCAGTGCAAGAGACACGAGTTCGATCCCTGATCCGGGAAGGTCCCGTATACGGTGGAGTAACAAAACCTGTGCGTCATGACTGCTGAGCCCGGCTGAGCCCTAGAGCCCAGGAACTGCAGCTGCTGAGCCCACACGCCTTAGAGCCTGTGCTCAGCACAAGAGAAGCCAAGCAGTGAGAAGCTCACACACCACACTAGAGAAAAGCCCACGCGGCAAGGAAGACCCAGCAGAGAGAAAAATAAATAAAAGTATCTTCAAACAGGTAAGAAAGGCAATTGAAGATAATGGGAAGTCCCTTTGCCCTTCCAAGTCTGGGCTATTTCTCTGTGAAGTGGAAGCAGTAACTTTGAGGGCCATGGTGATGATCATCATGTTGATTATTCATCCACCTATTCATCCAGTCAACGTTTGTGGAGACAACACCTGTGTTTGGCACATGGATGCACAGACGTGTCAGACAAGGTGTCCAGCCTCAGGAGAGACAAACATAGACACCTGTAAAATACAATGTTTATTGATGGATGAACAGACACGCAAAATGTGGTTCATCCATACAATGGAATATGATTCACATAAAATGGAAGGGAATTCTGACTCGTGCTGAAACATGGATGGACCTTAAGAAGGACCTTATGTTCACTGAAATAAGAGCTACTGCCCAGTTCCACTTAATGAGGTCCCTAAAGCAGTCAAATTCATAGAGACAGAAAGTAGAATGGGGGTGGCCAGGAGCTGGGAGGAGGGAACAAGGGGAGTTTGTGGTTAGTGGTGTTATGGGCAGAATTGTGTCCCCTCCAAATTCTTACATGGAAACCCCCAGTGCGACTGAAATTGGAGATGAGGCCTTTAGGGAGGTTACTAAAGTAAAACGAGGTCACGAGAGTGGGGCAAATTGGATTGGTGTCCTTTTAAGAAGAGGAGGAGACACCGCGGCTTGTCCCCCACCCACACATGAACACACGGAAGGCCACGTGAGGATCCACAGAAAGGGGTCCTCACCAGACGCCAACCCTGATACCACTTTGATCTTGGATTTCCAGCCTCCAGAACCGTGAGAGAATAAGGACTGTTGTTTAAGCTGCCAGGTCTGGAAGGAGGATGTACTAAGGTGAATGGGTCAAGTTTCAATCTGAGACGATGAACACTTTCTGGAAAAGGGTGGTGGTGGTGGTTGTACAACACTAAGTCAGCACCGCTGAGCTGGACACCTAGAATGGGTAAAATGGCAGCGCTTACGTGGTGTGTGTTTGACCCCAGTGCAGAAACCACACACACAGCAGTACCTGTCGGGGGGTGTGCAGGGGGGTGGTCTCAGCTTTGACGGGGCTGGCATGGCGCGGGAGGGGCACAGCAGTGGCCAGGGCGGGCAGGAAAGAGCTAGATGAAAAGGAGAAGGATATGCGGGCCAAGGGCAGCAAAGGCCAAGTGACGAGAGGCAGAGAAAGGGCGGCGTGTGCCGTGAACAGCCAGCAGCTTGCCGTTGCTGGAGAGGGCGGTGGTCGGCAGGGTAGAGCTGGAGGCGTGACCACGAGAGCCCTGAGTGCCGAGCCCAGGGGCCTGGCCTCCTCTTTGCAAACCCAGGGGGTGTGCAAGGATTGCAGGCATGGGGTCCCAGGGTTGGAGGCGTGGCTGATGACTGGATGGCTGGGGGGCCCTTGGCAGGTTGTAAACTCCCACAGAAGAGTCAAGCTTTATTACGTTGTTACTGTTATGGTGACAGCCGCAGGTGATGCCCAGCACCTGATAAAACAGCACGCAGGGTGGCAGGAAGGGGTCTGGGGGGCCTTGGGGCACAGGAGCCAGGACGGGGAGCTCACGTTCTCACCGGAAACGGCCTTGCCTGCAGGTGAGGAACCAAGGGTGTGACAGCAAGCGGCCACCGCGAGACTGGGAGAGAGCCAGGCGGCCACGGCCACAGATCCCGCCCTGGAGACAGCAGGCCCCGCAGAGGGCGGGCTGGGGCCTCGGGCGTCTTAGCGGGACTGTTACACTAGCGATGCTGCTCACTCGTCAACATGGAAAAGACAGAAGAGATGGGGCTCCGTGGGGGGGGACCTGAGGAACAGCAGGAGGAGGGCCCCTTTGCCCACAGAAATCTGCCGTTTTATTTCATATTTTCTTTTGATGTGGACCATTTACAGCATCTTTACTGAACTGGCCACAGTATTGCTTCTGTTCCATTATTTTTTTGCTACAAGACGTGTGGGACCATTGCTCCCAACCTGGGAACGAGCCTGCAACCCCCCCCGCACCCACCCACCGCCGGATGGGAGGGAGGAGTCCTAACCACTGGACCCCCAGGAAGGTCCCTGAGATTGGCCATTTAGAAAAACCTCAATGTATTATCCCTTGACACTTATCCAGAAACAGTGAGTCGAAGGATTCTTAAACGCTCGGCACAAAACCAGCTCAGTCCTCTGGCAGCGAAGCCTCGACTTGGACCACAAGGCTGGGGAATCAGGAGGAAAGCCTGGCTCCGGGTGAGGGATTTGTACCTGAAATTTTGCATGTAATTAGGTTTTTATAAACTTTCCCCATTGACTTACACTAGAATCTAGGGACTGCAGTCAATTAGCTTGTGATGGATTTTTCACTTTGAAGGGAGTTGTTCGAACATTCTCTATAGCCCCCACAACACACCTACACACACACACACACACACAGCCCCGTGAGGCCGGCAGCTTTTAAAGGAAGCCCAGGGCAGACCCTCCCAGGCGGTGAGCAGTCATTTCCCAGCACTGCTGTTTTGAAAGTTCAGACTTTCCTACTTGGTCACACCTGGAATAAGCTCAGCTCAGAAATAAAATAATAATAACACCACGAAAGCATTTCACACCTTCACCCAAAACTCCAAAGCCCAGAACTCAACAAATATTTATTTGGCACCTATTAGCATACCACTAGGTGGAGAAATATTCTTTTTATTTTCACTCTACCTGTGTCAAAAACGCATTTGTGGTGACTTTACAAAGAAGCGGAGCAGGAGACAAGGCTTCCTGTTGGGAATAGCACCTTTTCCCTTTGAATCCCTCCTGCCCAGCACAACCTGGGCACATGAATCCCTGCGTACAACGTTCTTTCAAAGAACGAAAGAAAAATGTGTCATCAGTTCAGCTGGGAAGTCAGGACAGAGGCGTAATGCAGTGATTATATCTAAGTCTATAGATGCGATGGACGCTGAAGGAGTGATGGGGGGTGTGAGCCGGGGGGGGGGGGGGTGGTCAGCGTTGGGGGCACCTGCCCCGCCCCGGGCACGCCCACTTCCTCTTCCTGCTCCAGGAAACCTGAGACCCCTGTCACAGGAGAAGAAACAGGAGGGCGAAGAGGTTTGTGTGCTGCCCGAGACCCACACAGCCAGTCTCGGAAGAATGGCCAAGTAAGGAGGGAGGCCTTGGGATTTAAGTTCTGTTTGTAGATACCAAAGTCTTTCCCCTGTGTTCGCCACATGCATTAAAGGTGTGTAGGTTGGAAAGAGACCACCATGGGGCTGGCCTCCAGGAAAAGGAGGGAAGGAGAGCAGGAGCGGGCTGTCTGGAGAACAAACCCAATCGTTACAGCCTCCAGGGGCCTCCGTCCCAGGCCAGCGCGTTCCCATACATGATGCTTTTGTGGCCGGCCCCACAGTGCATACAGGTGCTCAGTCACTCGGCCGTGTCCGACTCCTTTGTGACCCGCTAGGCTCCTCGGTCCACGGGATTCTCCAGGCAAGAATACTGGAGTGGGTTGCCATTTCCTCCTCCAGGGAATCTTCCTGCCCCAGGGAACAAACTGCTGTCTCCTGAGTCTCCTGCATTGACAGGCGGATTCTTTACCAATGAGCCACCAGGGAAGCCCTGCCCCCACACTGGAGGCTCTTAAATGCCCAGGCAAGGGCTGAAACTTTACCCTGTAGTAGCAAAACCCATTTAGATTCAAGTCTGATCAACTGCAAAATCCTCGAAGGGAAGGTTGCGCTATTTAATAAGAATAACTGGGAAGGACCTGGGAAAGCCAGGTTACCTTTAATGGGGGGTTGGGAGGAGATCCCTGGAGATCCCTCCCCATTCTCGCCCCACCTCCAGCTTTTCCGGCCCTTTGCACACATTCCCTGGGGTGACAGGGGGCTCCGGCTCGGGCCTGTGCAGGACACCTCGGGCCCCTCATCCCAGTTCACCTCCCAGTGAGAGCAGCAGTGTCCTTCTGTCCACCGCGCTGCATCCAGGATGACCCGGCACATGCAGAGTGACGTGAACTTCGATGCAAAACGACCCGACTTCCCTCCAACAGGCTTTGGGCTCTGCCTGGGGATCACTAGGCGGGGCCCAGAGAATGGGCAGTGCTGTCCCAGGAAGAAGTGCCCTCTCTCCCCACACCAGGGCTGGGACCAGGGAGGAGCCCCTGGTGGACTGGCTTTCCTTTCAATAGAAGGACTGGCTTTCCTGTAACAGCATCACCGAGTTGATGGTCCAGCCATATGGAGGCCAAACAGACTCGAAGTGGTCTCAGATGGGGGGAGGCGGGAACCCAGGACCCTAGATTTTCCCAAACGGCTGGCAAGACCCAGAGAGTGTCCCTGTGCTCCACTGCTAGAGCCAGGGAAGGAGGCCGGGTGTAAGTTTTGAGAACAGACTCTTCGCCGGGGCTAAAATATCTACACCGAAGTGCTGACCTTCCCTGTGACAAGCTGACGACTTCATCTGTGAATTTCGCTCTCAGATCCAGGGTGTCCGAGCCAAGACACGTGACTCTGCTGACCCCGGGGACCCCCTGCCTCCTCCCCCACGCCCTCGCTGACCCCTAAGCAGCCCTCACCTGCGAGCTCACGCCTGCTCAGGTGCTTCCCCTCCCGGCCTCCCTGCTCTCTCTCACACCTGGGTGCTCCGGTGAGACCTCTAAACCCAACAAGGGAACCCCTCCCCAGCCCGTGCAGTGGGCTCCCCGCCCCCTCAAGCCCTGGGCCAGTCTGTACGCTTCTCTGCACTTGCTGATACACAGTCCAGTTGGAAGAAAACCACGGTGCGCTGAAGGTTTGCTCTTTCCGCTCACAAACTGCCCCCACTGCCAGCACCGCGCCCCTGTCCCTGGCCAGATCCCGCTCTAGTCCTTGAGGCACAGTTACAAATCCACTCCACGCAGACACAAGTCAATCAAGACGGCGGTCCGCGCGCAGACCTGCATGGACGCACAGGACCCAGCAGGCAGGCCTGTGCAGAGCTGAGCTCCGGGGCAGGAGTCTCCCAGTGATCAGAGCGGGAACCAAGCCCCAGGGAGGGCAAGGGCCGGGCAGCAGAGCCCAGGGACACACTCTGGAGCTTGTTGGCTGTTTGGGAGGAATCTGGGGGTCCTGGGTTCCCACCCTCACCCCACGCTGGTAGAGTCAGAGCAAAGCAAATATTTTCGTTTCTAGTGAAACTTTTCTTGTTCCCTAGATGTGAGGTCTGGGGGCCTCAGAGAACACAGAGTCTGAATAAGAGGCTCTGGCTTCCCTCATAGCTCAGCTGGTAAAGAATCCACCTGCAATGCAAGAGACCTGAGTTCGATTCCTGGGTTGGGAAGATCCCCTGGAGAAGGGATAGGCTACCCACTCCAATATTCTTGGGCTTCCCTGGTGGCTCAGCTGGTAAAGAATCCACCTGCAATGTGGGAGACCTGGATTTGATCCCTGGGTTGGAAAGATCCCCTGGAGAAGGGAAAAGCTACCCACTCCAGTGTTCTGGCCTGGAGAATTCCACGGACTGGAGAGTCCATGAGGATGAAAGAGCGGGACACGACTGAGCGACTTTCACTTTCACTTTTCACTTTCATAAACTTGAAAGAAGAAAAATAACCTTTATTCCTAGAAAAAGCAAGTCCCAGTCCACGTAGTATGTTTCTTAAAGAGAATAAACTAGTGATTTCATTCCTGAGTCAAAGGTCTGGGGGTGGTTGGTCATTTCTAGAAACTGGCGTCTTTGAGTGAGTATGGGTGAGGGGTGCAAAAAGCCAGTAATTGATAGTTCTGTAGTTAATAACACAGCAATGTTTTTATAATCGAAATACAAAATATGACAAACCGCAGGGGTTCCCCAGTACCTCCGGGCTAGTCTAGGCTCCTCAGGATAGGCTCCTGGGGCCTGAAGACCTAGGGCTGAGTAGCATCCACGGCCTTGTCCCCTGGCCTCTGCTCCAGCACGTTCCAGGAAAGGCATGAGTCCCTGCCTCCCTGCCCTTGGAGGACGCATCTCTCCTCAATGGGCTGTTTATGCCCCCCCCAATTCATAGGCTGCAGCCCTGGCCCCCATTATGATGCTATGAGGAGGTGGGGCCTTTAGGGGGTAACTAGGGTTAGACGCACCCATGAGTGTGGGGCCCTTGTGGGGGGATTTGTGGCCTCAGAAGAGGAAGAAGACAGACCTTGCCACCCCTGCGCCTGCACACGTGCACCCAGGGAAGGCCGTGTGAGCATCTGGCTAGGAGGCGGCCGTCTGCAAGCCAGGAAGCGAGGCCCCACCAAGAAGTGAGTCAGCTGGCACCCTGCTCTGGGACTTCCCAGCCTCCAGAAATAACCATCTATTGTTTACACAACCAGTTGACATTTTATTATAGCAGCCAGGATGGACTAGAACAGCTGGCAGACACCCACTCAGCCTGTAAGATCCAGTTTAATCACTGCTCCTCCCTGAAGCCTTCTTCCATCTTCAGGACCCAGTGACTCACCCTGCTTCCTGTGCTGTCAGGGCACCCTGATCCCAGCTCTTCGGCAGCTCGCATCCTATTGGATCAGACCCTCTGGTTCCTGTCTGTCCTGCCACCAGGCTGGGTGCTCACGGCCGGAGTCAGGTCCTGCTCACCTTGCTACACTGGTGGGGAAGGAGGGGCAGGCAGAGCCTCAGGCCCAAGTCCTGAGTGTTCCAGCTGGGCCAGTGGGGAGGGGCTGAGCCAGAGCTGCCTGACAAGGCCTCCTGGGCACCCAGAGCCACAGGCCTGGCGTGTGGGCCATGGGGGAGCCAGCGGAGCAGCACCTGGAGGCCGTCAGTCAGCCATGCTCCCCGCAGAGGTTCTCCTGGAGGGAGATTTGAGCAGGGCGCCTCCCTGGCTCCGTGCCCTCGCAGACAGGATTTTGTCGGAAGGCTTACTGAGCTGTGTCAGATTCGCAGCAGCGAGCGCGACTTGACTTCCCTCCCAGGAGGAAGCAGGCCCCCCATGCAGGCCTTGGCCCCCCATTTAGCAAGAAGCCTGCCTGAGCGCTAGCAGTGAAAAGCAGTGAGGGGTTAATCAAACTGCAGGTCCTAGGTAGTAGGCTGGATGCACAGTCAGATATGCCCAAGTAAATTCTAGGACTTAGGTAGTCAAGCGGTTTCTCCATCAGTTCAAGGTTTCTCTGCCAATTTGGGGTCATCTTCATGAGTTCAGGGTGCCCCTGCCCCTGCCCTTCCCCAGGGTCGCACACGCGTTCCATACCCCTTACTGTCATGGCTCTGGGGGAGGAGAGGCCTGCCCTGGCGTCCCTGGGGTGGTCTCAGACCAGCGGGCCTGGGGTCACCAGCCTCCGTCTTGGCTGTTCTCCTGCTGCCCCTGGTCCCACCCAAGGTCTGGGGCTCAGACCGCACCCCACACGGCCACGGCTGGGGCTGCCAGATGTGACCCCAAGGCCATCTCCGCTCTGTCTCCCTCTCCCTGCCGCCTGCAGGTCACCTCCTTTCTGCATCACAATGGCGATGCAGCCGCTCTCCCCAGCTGCGGCTTTCCCAGAAGAGAGCAGCAGCTGGTCGTAGGCTGGTGACTCGTCTAGCAGCTGGGGGAATAGACCCTTCATTCCGGGGTGGGGGGACTCCGGCACAAGAATAGATCGCTGTGCTGTGTTTAGTCGCTCAGTCGTGTCCGACTCTTTGCAACCCCACGGACTGTCGCCCACCAGGCTCCTCCATCCATGGGGATTGTCCAGGCAAGAATCCTGGAGTGGGTTGCCGTGCCCTCCTCCAGGGGGTCTTCCATCATGAGAATACTTGTGTGCAAATACCGTGGGAGCATGGACCTCTGCCCGCTCCCTCGTGTCCTGCGAAGGTAACAGGACATGGAACTCACGTCAGCATGCTTTGACCTGCAGCTCCCTCCCTCCCCATCCTGGGAGGTTGTGTTCACGTGAATTTCCACCCATCTGAGCACCATTCACCCTGAGGGGACGTGTCCCACCGGCCCTCCCTTGGCTTCCTGTCCCCTTCCCTCACCTGTGCCCACCTGGCCAGGAGCAGCTGGAGGAAGTGCTTCCAGCCGGGAGCCCCGTGACACCCAGAGGTCATCTCACCAGCTGTGCTCCCTGCAGAAGTCCCTCCTGAAGGTGGACATGAGTGGGCACCTCTGCAGCTGCCACCAGGCACCGGTGTTCAGGGTCTGTGTGGACACGGATTCTGCGGTCACGCTCAGGCCAGTCAGCCCCTGGCATCTCCCCGGGCATGGGTGGTGGGAGTCGGGGTCGGAGGAGGTGAGCCACAGGCTGGAGTATCCCTGCTCTTACCTGGTACATAGAGACAGTTCCTCCATCCGCCCTTCAAGCTCTCGTGTGACCTGGTCCTGAGTCTGCCGAGACACTGCATAGCCCCCAAGGCCAAAGCCTCCTCCACGTCAAAACCTCCCCTCTGTCTTGTCTTTCCTTGGAGCCCCGCACCCTCTGAGCCTGTCTCGTGGCACCTGCTACATTAGCTAGATCTTCGCCACATGCCACCTCTGCTCCTTCCTCCAGGCAGTCCCCGGGGCCAGGGTCAGGCCTCGCACCCTCACAGAGCTGTTTCTATTGGCGTCTTCTGCCACCCTGTCCCCTGTTACCCCATCAAAGGCGCTGACGTGGAGTCCGCCTAGTCCAGTCAAATCAGCGTCCCCACGTCAAGTCCTCCCCAGAGGGGAGGACACCAGTTCAGCGCCAGCGCTGAGCTTGGCGAAGGACTGCCCCAGCCAAGCACCCAGCGCGGATGCCCGGTGCTTGCCCCCAGGCTCAGCGTCCTCTCCTCTGTGCACTGACCTGGCCCCCGATTCACCCGGGGGCGGCCACAGTGAACACTCGGGGTTCAGGAAGGACAGACCTTCGGCGGCACCCTTTCCAACCTAGCTCGACACCGAGGCCAGTTAAATAACTTTCAAGGTAATTAAAAAAAAAAAAACCCGAGCAACATGTGAACAGTAGATAATTAATATCTTTTCGGGAATAGATAACTCAAGGAATGCCGAGGTCTGAGGCTGTGGGCGAACGGGGGTGAGACTCTGAAGATGGTGTCTGCAGCTCTGCAGCCTCGGCCCCAAGACTAACCCAGGCGCTGGGTGTGGAAGGAAAGTTCTCTTCACTCCATTTTCTCTGCTGTTTGCTGCCAGAGCCCACGAGACCCCGGCTCCCTCTGCTCTCAGTCGTCCACCACTGCAGAAACGCTGCAGACCCTGTTGATTGGGCAGAAGTGGGCAGAATGAGCTAGTGAGTTGCTCTCCCTTTAAAAGGAGAGAACAAGAGGAATGGAAAGGAGCCAGAGCCACGTTGGGAAGAAATGAGCCATGTTCACGGAGGCAGGGGACGAATCCAGAAATAACCTCTGAAGTGGAAATTTGATGACTGCCATCCTCACAATGGGTTTCTCAGGTGGCTCAGTGGTAAAGAATCCACCTGCAATGTACAGGCGTAGGTTTGATCCCTGGGTCAGGAAGATCCCCTGGAGAAGGGAATGACAACCCACTCCAGTATTCTTGCCTGGAGAATCCCATGGACAGAGGGTCCTGGTGAGCTACAGTCTTTGGCGTGGCAAAGAGTCAAACATGACTGAGAGACTAACACTCACTTTTTTTACAATACTTACTGGGACTGAAAATCCACCATCAAGATATTACAGAGCAGACAACTGTACTTGAGGGAATATTAAAGCTTCAAAAATAGGAAAAGTATTTTTAAATGAGTTTTTTTTCCAGGCCATGCAACAACGTCTTTTATTATGTATGGTATTTTAAATTATTTATTCCATCTCTCCATACACAGGCCCAACAAAGTATTACTTAGCAGATTGGAAGCTGCAAACCTGATCACTGCATAGAAAAGGGAAACCTATTCCTACAACATGCTTAACCAGGAGGCCAAGTCTTCTGCTGACCTCCAAGAATGTGGAGACGAACACGACAGACAGGCTGTCCACCATCTGAGCCTACATTCACCACCCTACTTCAGGCCCAGATCAGCAGCACATTTCCAGCCAACGATAATTAAATGTCCAAGAAGATGTTCACCTTCATCTTCTGTTGCAGAAACCTGGAATTTGTGTTTTGTGATTTATCATCGATCTAACTTATTTGCTTCCCTTGTGGCTCAGTGGTGAAGAATATGCCTGCCAATGTAGGAGACTCCGGTTCAGTTCCTAGGTCGGGAAGATTCCCTGGAGAAGGAAATGGCAACCCACTCCAGTATTCTTGTCTGGGAAATCTCATGGACAGAAGAGCCTGGCGAGCTATACTCCATGGGGTCGCAAAGAGTCGGACACGACTTCAAGACTGAACAATAGCAATGACTATCTTATTTGCTCCTGTGACACACTTGATGTTTTCAAAGACTGCTCACGTGGATGCCCTGTGCTGCCCATGGCTGCCCTGGAATCACCACTGGACCACATGCAAAGGGGCAAGGGCCCGCCAGTGCCCTTGGCGACAGAGCCTAGACTGGGGTCCAGGCTGCCTGGGATATACCCCTGGAACAGCTTGAGTTTCTCCTGCCCATTTCCTGAGCTGTGTGCTGGACAGAGAGAAGCCTCTGGGAAGCCACCTACAAATGCCCCTGGTGACCTGGTGATCCGTGCCACCTGTCAGCCACCTGCTGGAAGACCAAGGTCTGCTCTTGTGGTTGTTGGCAAGGCAGGAACCCAAGCAGGTAGGCTCCCCCAGCCTCCCAGCCTCCCACCCACACACCCTCTCTGCTCCTGAGGACCCCTCAGCCTCACCAGACTCACTCCCCCAGGGGTCAGCATAGCAGTGGCACAGGAATCCAAAGAGGTCCCCAAAGTCTAGGAGGGAGGCAGGGCTGGCCCCCAAAGGACCCTGCTGTGCAGGGGCTGTCACCACGTGAGGCCCCCTTTCCTGCAGGTGGCCTCTGCTGCCAGCAATGTCTCAGGGACCCCGTGACAGAGTCAGGCTAGTCCCTGAACCCTCAGGAAGACCTAGACAAGAGGGAGAGAGAGACACAGAGAGACAGCGAGAGGGAAGGACAGGGACAGAGGGAGAAAGGGAGACAGAAGAAGAATAAAGAGAGCAGGAAAGAGGAAGCTGCTTTAATAATACAAACAAAGAAAAGAAAACACACACACACACACAAAGGAAGAAAAAAAAAGAAAGGTTGCTGTCCCAAGTTTTCTCTCTGGTGGCTTGAAAGTTCCTTTAGAATGATTCATCCGCCTCTCCCACCAGAGAGCGGCTGCCAGGATGGGGCAGCCGCTGCCTCCAGACCTCAGGAGGGAGAGCGGGCCCTGGGCTCTGCTGGCCCTGCAGGCCCTGGTCACGGGTGGGAGGACTCAATGCGTGGGGCTCACGGTCCACTTGGTAAGCACTTCCGGTGGGCAGGGGACAGGCGGGACCTGCAGTCACAGTCAGGAAGGCGAGAGGGAGGCGGGCTCCCCACAGAGGCGGGCCCAGACCCAGAGTCCCCGTCCGCACTCACACAGCCCCTCCCTGGGGTCCCAGGATCCAGAGCCCACGGCCAGCTCGTGGGATGGTGACCGAGGCCTTGGAAAGGAAGCGGTTCCCCCACTAAGAGCCAAGCATGGAGGGAAAGGTCCTGATGGCTGGACTGCATCTTGAACTAAACAGACCCAGGCTTGACCGTTCACACGTCCACTTCGCAAGTGACCTCATGGGACACGTCCCCAGCCTCTTGTGACCTCTGGGTGGGGAATGGGCGGGGTGTTTAGGGCTTTGCTGGTTCTCTCTCTATGGGTGCATTTAAAACATAAGAGTGGGGATTCAGACTTTAGCAGGGGAAAGCAGGGTCCATTCTATCTTTTATCTTTTTTTTTAAACCTGGGTCACCCGGCTTTCTAATAGGGGAACTTCATGAGTGGGGTGGCTGGCTTTTTTGCTAGCTAGCTGTGAAGTTGGGAGGGTGTTTACTCAAGATAGGTGGCTTTGAAGTGGCAGCCTCAACAGTCAAAAGCTTAACCAGGCACTTACATTATAACCAGAGAAGCCAACTGTCAGTCACACTACACTGCATGGGCCATCTGGGAAGTAGCTGCTCCCAATTGACCCTCAGATGACAAGTTACCTTATAAGAGCTGCGAGGCTCTCAAGGAGAAGACTCTTGACTGTCCCTTGGACAGCAAGAAGATCAAACCAGTCAATCCTAAAGGAAATCAGTCCTGAATATTCATTGGAAGGACTGATGCTGAAGCTTAAGCTCCTGATACAAAGACCTGACTCATTGGAAAAGACCTTGATGCTGGGAAAGATTGAAGGCAGGAAGAGAAGGGGACAACAGAGGATGAGATGGTTGGATGGCATCACCAACTCAATGGACATGAGTTTGAGCAAATTCTGGGAGATGGTGAAGGACAGGGAAGCCTGGCGTGCTGCAGTCCATGGGGTTGCAAAGAGTGGGCCACGACTGAGCAACTGAACAACGACAAAGCCAGAATACCACCCCCGACCCCCACCCCCACCCCGGCTCAATGCCCCGAATTCTTGACCCACGGGAGCCCTGTGAGATGATCGGTGGTTATTGTTACTGGAAGCTGCTGCACTTTGGCCCAAGGAGAGCAGAAGCCGGAGGCTGAGGCTGGGATCCCAGGAGCCCAGTGCCCCCAGCCCAGGGCTCTCGGCCGCCAGAGCTTCGGGACTGGAGCCCTGTAAGCTTCAAAAGCAGGGTAAGAGGGATACACATTTTGTAAGTTGGGACGTTTGACAAATTGGCCTTAATGGAAATGATCCTTAGATGAACTGACTTTCACTGAATTGATTTTCTGTGAACAGCCTAGAGCGGGGTCCCTCATGTGCTGACACTTTGGAATCTTCGAACCAGGGCTTCAGAAAGCCTTTCCACCGAAACGTGTTAAGGTGGGGTTGGTAAGAGTAAGTAGGAAGGCGCCAAGCACCTGAGCTGCAAGTTTGGGAGACAAACCACCTCCCTCTCTGTCTCTCCCCCTCTCCTGTTCCTCCCCTTCCTCGTCCTCCTCCTCCCCGTGTGATTGTCAAACAAATGTAATCAATTCCCCACCCAGACGTGACAGTACTTTTTCTGCTTTCTGGTAATCTGTGATTAGTTTGGGAATAAATTCACCTCTACAAGATGATGGTTAAGAGTGGAATTTGCAGGTAGAATGAAGAGAGAAATAGAACTCATAAATAACATCTCCATAGATACTTAAAAGATGACAATACCAGTCTCCCAAAGACCTGGGCACCTTCTTCCTGCTGTAAATACCTACGATTGCCAGCTGCAAGGGGTTTCTGCGAAGCAGAGTTTGAAAACTCCCGTTTCACCCGCTGAAGGAGGGGTGGACTCCGTCCTTGATCCTGCGGCTTGAGGCTGCTCAGGGGAGGTGGGAGCGATGTCCCATCTCTAAAGACATCACGGCGACTGTGAGACGTTGGTGGCCAGGAGCCGGCTGCCTCGTGGGCCCTGGGGTCTGGGGAGGATGGGCAGCGAGCTGGGAGCCGTGTCAGAGGAGGAGGAACATCCGAAAGCGCAGGGGTCAGCTCTGCCGAGTCCTCTGAAGCCGCCGGCTGGGCCGGTGCCTGAAGGCAGCCTGGCAGCTCTCGCAGACTTCGGTTTGTACACTCTCTCTGTTTCTGCCATCCCGAGTGCTCAGGGGCAGGGCCAAGGCCCAGGGGTCCTGTCCTTCCCACCTGGCCCCCAGCCTGGAGCTGGCACGAGGGTGGGACTCACCGGGTGACTGCTGAGTGGGTCAGAGGCTTTCGGTCACAGGTCCAGGCCAGGCCGGGAGGCTGAGCTTGGGGCTGCTGGGGCCGCCCAGGCCAGGGTGATGGCCAGGGACCACGGTGCTGGGGGGTGGCTCCAAGTGCTGAGCCCTGTGGAAGCGCCAGGCCCGGGGGCAGGTTTCAGATCCACAGCTGCCCCTGTACCGAGTCAGATGGGGGCCTCCAGTGGGCCCTCCTGGTCACAACGGGGTCCCTGGGGCCTGGGGGAGGGAAGCCCTGCTTTCTGAAATCCCCGGGACCCCTGCCTCCAACACGCTTCCAATAAGATGCTCCCAGGACTTTCCTCCCTGGCACCCAAATAAAGAAGGTGTCTGCACTGCAGAATTCACGCCTGGGGTCTGTGAACCAGCCAGTCAAGATGCCACTGAGAGGTGCCTGGCAGCTGGGGGTGCCTCCCTCCTGGACCGAGGACGCACAGAAGGTAAGGCCGCAAACGGGCCGCGCTTGTCCACTCCCTCTCCTCCCGTCCGTCACCCCTCCTCCCCGTGCGGCGCCTTTTCTGCTGCCCCCCACCTCCACCTCACTCCCCCTCCCTTCCTGGCTTCCTGCCTGCCTTCTCTCTTGTTTCAGGAGCAAGCTTCATGTCTAGTCATTTCCCTCATTTCATAGCCCGCTCTCTCCATCAGAGCCTGAGTTTTCATTCTATTTTATTATAATTTCTTTATATGCTATCCTCATATCCTTCCTTTCCCTAGAAAGGACCTACTCTAAAGGGTTTAATGTATGCCCTCAAGTAAGTAATGATCCCTGAATATATGGGATTATATATATATATATACATACATACATATTACAAGGTATAATAATTTTCTTTCATTAAATACACACATCTGTAGAGTTTGATGAGTTCTTGATGTATGTATCAATATTAGCATGGTCATCCCAGTCAAGACATCTTCATCTCCCCAGAAAGTTCCTTCCTGCCCCTTCTACTCAACCCCTACCCTCTAGAGGCACCAGCACTGAGATTTCTACTCTCCACTTTAGTCTCCTCTTCTGCAGGTGGATGGCAACCCACTCCAGTATTCTCGCCTGGAAAATGCCATGGACAGAGGAGCCTGGCAGGCTACAGTCCACACGGTCGCAAAGAGTCGGACACGACTCAGTGACTAAACCACCACCACCGCTCTGCAAGTGGAACGACACAGTGTCTGGTCCATTGCATCCGAATGCCTTCATGCAGCGCCGTGTTTTTAGAGGCACCCCTGCAGTTTGCTCCCTCGAGTTGCTGTATCCCATCACACAAGCGCATGGACTTACCTGTCCATTGGCAAACATTTGTATTCAATCCACATCACTCCACCGACTATTATTAATGAAGCTGCTATGAAAGTCTGGGCACAACTCTTTAGATGGACTTAGGTTCTCGGGTCTTTGGGATAAAAAACCCACCGCTGGGATTGCTAGCTCATTGGAGAAATTATGTTGAACTTTATGAGAAATTGGGAAGCTGCTTCTAAGTCTGGTGCCATTGGACCCCCAGGTGAGGCCAATGGATGTCCACTTCAGCGGGTGCTGCAGTCTTACTTGGCATCCCCCAACGGCTTATGATGTTGGGTGTTTTTTTCTTGTGCTTTTAGGTCATTTGCAAGTCTTCTTCTATAAAGAGTCCAGACCCTTTGCCCACTTTAAAAATTGGGTTCTTTATATTTTTTGAATATTCTTAGAAGTTCTATACATACTTTAGATCTCCAAAGGATCTTCCCAACCCAGGGATCAAACCCAGGTCTCCCACATTGCAGGTGAATTCTTTACCAGCTGAGCCACAAGGGAAGCCCAAGAATACTGGAGTGGGTAGCCTACCCCTTCTCCAGGGGATCTTCCTGACCCAGAAATTGAACTGGGGTTTCCTGCATTGCAGTCAGATTCTTTACCAGCTGAGCTACCAGGGAAGCCCTAATTTTTTTTTTTTAGAAGTTCTATACATATTTTAGATCTCTGTACTATAAATATTTTCTCCTCCTCTGTAGCTTGCCTTTTCATTTTCCTAATGGTGTCTTTTGATAAGCAGACATTTCTACCTTTAAAGAGGTCAGTTATTTAGGAATTTTTGTTTTGTTTTGTGGTTGATTTTTGTTGTTGTTGTTCAACCTAAGAAATCATTGTCTATATTCGCCAAAGTTCAGGAAGGTATTCTCCTCCGTTTTATTCTAGAAGGTTTATATTTTAAACTTTCATGTTTAAATCTATGACCCATCTTTAGTTTTTACATGTAGTATGAGGTAAGGGTTGAGGTTCATTTTTCTTTCCATACAGTTGTTCCAGCAGCATTGGTTGAACAGACTTTCCCCCTCTGGATTTTTTCCATGCTTGCGCTTATAATTTATATTAACAGAATCGTGCTGCACTTGCCATTGTTTCCTCATTTTTCTGGACACAATGTTTGTAAGATCCACCCACGTCACTGTAGTCAGTCATTCAGTTATCATCCGTTTACTCATTTAACCATTCAATAAATGGTGAAGAAAACAGAAAATGTCTCTAGTCTCATGAAGTTTATAGTCTATTGAGGATATTGCCAAAGTAAATAAATATACATAGTCAATGATAAAGACGGAAGGAAAAGAAGAGTGAGACGAACAGAAAGAGGTTTTCTTTTTAACACTGAGTTGTATTCGCTGTTTATATAGTTTGAATATTAACCCCTTATTGGTCACATCATTAGCAAATATTTCTGCCCGTTTAGTAGACTGTGTTTTCATTCAGTCGATGATTTTCTTTGCTGTGCAAAAGCTTTTGAGTTTAATTAGGTCCCGTTTGCTTATTTTTGCTTTTGTTTTTTTTGCCTGAGAAGACAGATCCCCCCAAAAATGATGCTACAATTTATGTCAAAGAGTGTTCTACCTATGTTTTCTTCTAAGATAATCTTTTATTTTTAAATAGATTATTTCTGGTTGTTTTAGATTTTTGTTTCGGATAATCCCAGTGTCTGAAGTCTTTGGAGTATAAACCCATTTAGGGGAGAGCTCCCTGGCGGTCCAGTGGTTAGGTCTCCGTGCTTTCACGGCTGAGGCCCTGGGTTCAATCCCTGCTGAGGAAACTAAGATCCCATGTACTGCCAGGCACAGTCAAAAAAAAAAAAAAGATAATCAACACACATTGATTACTATTTTCTAAATACTTGCTAGGTTTTTTGCATTTCTTCCATCTAATTTAGTATCAGAGTTCATGGCACATTCTAGTTTCTTCTGGTACAGAGCACCTCAGTTCTTGAAAACTTTTGCTTCCTTCAAGACTGCTTATCTGCTGCAATAATTACCAATAAATCTCTCAGCATGAGGAACAGTGGGGCTGCACAACTTTGAGATGAACAGAGGGTGGTTGGCTCCTCTCCATTCATCTCGAGAATCCTCATTGCTACATAAACAGTGAGACACATTATCATGATTCATGTCCAAGTCGCTTCTCAGCTCGATACTGATTCCAGAGAAACTCTCCCGAAGAAATGGTTTTATTAGGGCTGAAAGGGGATAGCAATAAAATGGCAAGAGCCCATGACAGTCTGGATGTGCATGCGGATGTGAGTGAGAGACAGGAAGACAGAGGGTGATGGAGCTCTGTGTGGCTCTGAGTGCCCTTCTGCAAACGGATTGCTGACACATTTAATTATGCTCGTCCGAGTTCACGTTAACCTGAGTTAGCAGGCGCCAGACCCCAGGAGTAAATTCCAGATCTGTGTTTTGGGTACCTCCCATTTTAACATCCTAAAACATACGAAAATTAAATCAACACATCCCTCGAGGGCTATTGAAAGGCTGGAGTTAGGGAGACACTCTAAATATATCTGAGCACGGATGGGATCATATTCCCAAACAAGTCTGGACGTCTCTCATCTCTGCCGAGTGGGAAGAAAATCTTCAGTGTAAGAAAATAACTCTCAAGCTGCCACCTGGGCAGGTCTATGACTGCCAAGATGTCTCTAGGGAACCACTTTCCCTCCTGGGAGAGAAGAAGTGTCTAAATGCTGGAGATACGATCAGAGCCAGTGAGACGTGCTTGTCCGCTCCCAGCCCCGAGGAAACCAAAAGCTCCCGAGGTTCCTTTCCCTCCAGAACGCCTCGGTTCTCACTGTGTGGGGTTTATTTTTAAACACTGGTGTAAAATGTCCTACAGCCCAGCTGTTCACCATCATGACCAACTTAAGGTGGATTTTATAAAGTTGATCTTCCTTGAAGAGGGCTCCCCTGGTGCCTCAGTGGTAAAGAATCTACCTGCCAGTGCGAGAGACACAGGTTCTATCTCTGATCCAGAAAGATTCCCTGGAAAAGGATATGACAATCCACTCCAGTATTCTTGTCTGGAGAACCTCATGGACAGAGGAGCCTGGCTGGCTACAGTCCATGGGGTTGAAAAGAGTCAGGTACAACTTACCAACTAAACAACTTCCTTGAAAAACCAATGTTAAGCAACGCAAAAGGCCAACTTTCTCCACTAATAAAGGTATTTGTTCTTGGAAAGCTGCCATTGTCTGTGAAGCTTCTATTCCCCTGTTTTACTAATACAAACTTTGAACTTTGAAAATACTGGTGGATTTAATTTTTATACTTTTGGGACTCAGATTACAAGATACAAGTATGAGTCAATCATGTCCATTAATAGTGAACTGAGCCTAGATAAGTCAAATCCACTGAGAAGCCCCAAATTTCACTGAGCCCGGGTTTAGCCAAACACACTTCTCCCTTCAGTGTGGTTTGAAATCTTGAAAATGATGAGAGTTCACATTTCACCTGTGAAATGGTCAAAAGAAAGACTTGCAAATTAGGACGGTGAGGAAGGAGGGATCCAGTCCAGATCAGGGAGCCGGACTCCTGTGGGTTCAAATCCCAGTCCTGCCGCCAGCTTAGCTGAGCACACGCCTCTATCCTCTATTCTCTATCCTTGTCCTCTTTCAAACAGGCAGGAACTTCTCAAGACTGTTGTGAAAACTGGACAAATCGCACATGTAGAGCTTATTAGAAAGGGCTGCCTTGTGTCTGCCCTTAGCATCATTGCAAATGCAGAAGCTCTTTTTTATTCATTGGCCCTGGTTGTTCATTGGAAGGACTGATGTTGAAGCTAAAACTCCAATACTTTGGCCACCTCATGTGAAGAGTTGACTCACTGGAAAAGACCCTAATGCTGGGAAGGATTTGGTGCAGGAGGAGAAGGGGACGACAGAGGATGAGATGGCTGGATGGCATCACTGACTCAGTGGACATGGGTTTGGGTAGACTCCGGGAGTTGGTGATGGACAGGGAGGCCTGGCGTGCTGCGATTCATGGGGTCGCAAAGAGTCGGACGCGACTGAGCGACTGAACTAACAACAAATTCCTAAGAATTCCTCATTTTACAGATGAGGAAACTGAGGCTTAGAAGGGGTAAATAATGTACCCAGGGTGACATAATTAGGAGGGAGGTACCAGGAATGTTTGCCGCAAGTGTCATCGCAGCAGGGGTTGTTGCTTTCGGTTGCTAGGTAGTGTCCGACTCTCTACTGGAGGGGGTTGCTGGGGTTCTGCTTGCCTTCTCCTCTGAGTGGAGTGTTTATTTCTAGAGCTTTGGGTGATCCCCTTTCTCTCCTTCCTTTCTCCCTTTCTCCTTTCTCCTTTCTTCCCACAGAATATTTTTAGCATCTCCTGTGGCTAGAATGCCCTCTTGATCCTCAGGAAACAGTTGCACATCTTTAACACGTGGCTGGAAGCTCTCAACAGGCTTTCCTCGGGGCTCATTCAGTGCCCACCCCGCCCCGCCCCCCAAGGTTCTGTCCATGAACCGGCTGAAGCTTGGAAGTCACGAGTCCACTCATCGACCACGAATGGCCCAAAAACGAAGTTTTCCCAACTCCTGCATCTAACAGTGGGCCTCCTGTCTTCCAGGAGACACCGCCCCCCACCCCCGCACTTGGTTCGCCCCCTAAGGACTGTGCCGTTTCAGGGAGACATGAAACCCCACGGCGTTGCCGGGGTCTCAAAGGCGCTACGTGTTCCAGAATTCCCTCTGACGGTGCTGGTGTCTGTGTCATTTTAGTCTTCTCGAGAAAAAGAATGCATTAAACGTGAGCCCAAAGGTGATTTTTGAAGATGTGTGTAACTGCTGCCTTGTCTATAGAAAAAAAAGGAAAAGAAAGAATGGATAAACAGCAAGGTCCTGCTGTATAGCGCTGAGAACTCTATTCATATCCTGTGATAAACCATGATGGAAAAGAATGTATATATGTATAACTGAGTCACTCTGCTATATAGCAGACACTATCACAACATTGTAAATCAACTATACTTCAATTTTATTTTTTTGATTTATTTACTTATTTTAATTGGAGGCTGATTACTTTACAATATTGTAGGGGTTTTTGCCATACATTGACATGAATCAGCCATGGGTGTACATGCGTTGCCCATCCTGACCCCACCTCCCACCTCCCTCCCCATCCCATCCCTCAGGGTCATCCCAGTGCACCAGCCCTGAGCGCCCAGTTTTAAGAAGAGGGAGAAAGAAAGAAGAAGAACATGGAGAGCAGCCCCTGAGCAGAATATGACTGCGGAGGAATCGCGCTCCCGTCTGACCAGCAGGGCTCCCCCAGCACCCAGGCTGCCCAGAATCCCACGTGCAAGCCCTGGATGTCAGTGTACCTGAACTAGACCCCGCTCTCCGGGCTTGCTCTCAGGATGCATGTGCACAGGTGTGTGTGTGAGCACGAGGGCGTGTGAGTTTCCTCCTGGGTGGGGAGCTGCAGAGCCTGGACTTAGAAAGTAAGTTCTCACAGGCTCCCAGGGGCAGCAGGGCTGCCTGGACAGTTGCCATGCTCGACGTGAAGACCATGTTCCCAGCTGATGCGATGACTGTGCTGCTCTGGTGAGAATCTTGCCTTTCCAAGACCTTGACTAACAGCCACACATGCTGGCTGACTCGGGCCCGCCATGCCTGCCTCTCCGCCTCCAGCAGGGCCAAGGTGGCCCGTGGTAAAGAGTCCACTTGCGGTGGGTGCCGTTGCCTTCTCCAGCGGTGCAGGAGACATGGGGTCAATTCCTGGGTCGGGAAAATCCCCTGGAGGAGGGCATGGCAACCCACTCCAGTATTCTTACCTGGAGAATCCCATGGACAGTGGAGTCTGCGGGTTACAGTATAGGGGGTCACAGAGTCGGCCATGACTTAGCAACTAAACAGCAACAATAGAACAACATGGATCTACACCTGTGTTAAATCCTACAGAATCGTATACACCAAAAAAAAAAGGTTAATTTTACTGTATCATAATCAGAGGAAATCTAATCTTACGAATCCAGAAGCTTTGTGCACTCAGATTGTTTTGAAACTGCGTTAATTTCTATCTCCACTTAAAGAGGCTGAAAGCACATCACAGGCAAGATTTATTCAAGAAAGATAACAAGCAACTCCAATCAGCAGACGGTACAGAAAGAAAAAACCTTGGCCTTACACCAAAAGATTACTGAATGAATGCTTACATATTTTAAATTCAATTGGAGTATTATCATCTGTTACAATTCCCTACAAATTTTTCTTAACCACCTAACTCAGGCTATGATCTAACTGGATAAGAATTTTATAAGAGAACTTTCATAGCATATATTTAATTTTAAAGTCTCTAATTCATAGTCTTTTCATGTGAAATACTTTATTTTGGAATAAATTTTCTTAATTGTATTTTGTTACACCTCACCTTTCATCTGAAGACAAGGAAATCTGGATTTGGGGTGTACACCATATGCCCTCAATACAAACCGATTCTGTGGGTAGGATGTAATATTGCTCAAGAGTATGTGGTCATGGGAGACAGGCGTGGATGCAGGAGACACGATGTGTGTTCCAGTTTTACTGGCTTTGCTGTCAGGCGACAGGTCAAGACAACAACAAGATTACTTCCTGATGTAAGTTCCCATTAGTCAATCTTGGTGAGTAGGATAGCTCTCTCCACCCTCTTCCTGTTGTTATTACCTAGTCTTCACGCATTTTTTAAAAAATTTGTTTCTTTTTAATTGAAGGATGATTGCTTTACAGAATTTTGTCGTTTTCTGTCAAACCTCAACATGAGTCAGCCACAGGTGAACATATATCCCCTCCCTCTTGAACCTCCCTCCCATCTCCCTCCCCCTCCCACCCCTCTAGGCTGATACAGAGCCCCTTTTGGAGTTCCCTGAGACATACAGCAAATTCCCACTGGCTATCTCTTTTACATATGAGAATGTAAGTTTCCACCTTACTTTCTCCGTACATCGCACCTTTTCCTCCCCTCACCCCCTGTCCATCAGTCTGCTTTGTATGTCTGTTTCTCCATTGCTGCCCTGCAAATAAGTTCTTCTTTCTAGATTCCATATACACGGTGCCACCTTCCTAGATTCCGGATATATGCGTTAGGATACGGTAGTTTTCTCTTTCCACTTATTCCACTCTGTAAAATAGGCTCTAGGTACATCCACCTCATTAGAACTGACTCAAATTCATGCATTTAAATTATTAACACAAATGTAGTTTGGTTTTTTTAAGAAACCCTGGGCTGAACTAAATGGAAGGAAAATCTTTAAAGCCTCAAAAGTGGAGAGGATAAAATCACTTTTAGTCTTGTTGAGAGTCTTGTCCACTCCACGCAGCCATCCGAGGCTACCAGGTCATCTTTGCTGTGGCCATTACAACCGAGAGGCCTAGAGAAGGGTGGTGTCTTCCTACAGAAATGTCTTCCTGGCACTTCTTAGGGAATGTATACATGTTAATGAGCCCTGAGAAAACTTAATCAGGAAATTGGGAAAACTGAAACAAGTATTGTAATTCTCCTGCAATGACTAAAGCATAACGATCTATGTAGAGAGGAAAAAAAGTAAAAAGAAAGAAAAAAAATCTACGTAGAAGTGTTGCTTGTTCCAGGCACACACTGGCGTCGGGCAAGAGCCGACTGGGGAGAGGAAGGTGAAGGCCGACGCTTCCAGAACCGGGGCCGGAACTCCCGCAGGGCGGTCATCACGGCCCATGTCAGCTGCGGACTGTGGGTGTGCGCGTGCTCAGGGCTTGTCTGCGCCAAGGGTGAGTCACTCCTGCAAATAAAATAAATATCGATAGATTTGTATGCACTGTCTTCTTCACAAATCCCATGAAAGGTGTTCCAAAAAAATAGTGAGTTTTAGAAACAAAATTAGTTCTCTAACTGGCAATTTCAAAAGTGATTCTGTATAGTGTTAGTAACCTTGCTAGAGATCCAAGTGTTACATTATTCAAACACTCCCCCCGTATTGGCTGGTGTTTTCCCGTGTGTGAATATTCTCTGCGGCTGCTCTAATTAAGTAGTCACAGCTACATCTCAGTGAGCCTCCACGTTCCCTACTGCCAGATGATTTTGGTTTTCCTCATCTTTCAATCTAAGGTTCGATGCCATCAGAGCAAGCTGAAAACTGCTGAGGGCACCTCCTGTTCTGATCAAAACCCCAGAACCGAGGTCCGGGGCTCCATGGTGACAGCGGAAGCATTCATCCGCCATGTCAAGTTTCAGATCTGCTCTCAGCGTATCCTGAACCCACGGTTCCTATTTGCTTTTACATGGGGCAGTGGCTGTAATCAAGGCAGCCCCCAAATAAAGCAGAGATTTGCCTGAGGGAGACAGAAGAGAAGAAAGGATGGGGAAGAAAGCAAAGACGAAAAAGAGAAAGATGACCATGTGCAGATCCTCCCAGAAGGTCTTCTGGAGGGTGACTGCTGCTGCTGCTGCTGCTGCTGCTAAGTCGCTTCAGTCGTGTCCGACTCTGTGTGACCCCATAGAAGGCAGCCCACCAGGCTCCCCCGTCCCTGGGATTCTCCAGGCAAGAATACTGGAGTGGGTTGCCATTTCCTTCTCCAGGGGATCTTTCCAATGCAGGGACTAAACCTGAGTCTCCTACTTGGCATAAGTTTGATCAGGGATCAAACCCGCATCTCCTGTGTTGCGGGCAGATTCTTTATTGCTGAGCCACCAGGGAAGCCTGTTACTCTCTTAATGTTTTCAAAGTTAATTATGAAGGAAAGGTCGTGAATACTCTGGTAATTTTAAAGTATTTCATGTGTATAAAAATCAATGGAAGGAGGGAGGTGCAAAAGGGAGGGGATACATGTTTACCTAAGGCTGATTCATGTTGAAGTTTGACAGACAACAATAACATTCTGTAAGCAATTATCCCACAATTAAAAAACAAATAAAAGGCCAAAAAAAAAAAAAAGGAACACCAGAGCCAACCAGAGAGAATCCACTTTAGAATCAGAGCTGGGGCCTGTCAGCGATACCTGAGGACAAAAGGCTTCTCTCTGGTCCAGCATTTTCCCACCTGTGGTCCACAGACCATCAGCACCATCACCACAGGGACCTTTGAAACCAGAACTTCTGGGCGTTGCCAGGTGGTCCTTGCTTTTCACGTGTTAGCCAGGTGAGTCTTCCGAACTCTGCTGTTTGAGAGCCAAGCCACTGATCTGGCCTGGGCCCCTTGCTGTGTATCAGGCGAGGAAGATTAGATGCGTCTCGGGGATCATCCAGCCAGTGGGCAGCAGAGAGGACACAGAATCTCCAACCCGGACCTTCCTCTGTGGTCAGCATCAGACCCAGAACTTCCTACGGGGCCCGCTGCGAGTAAAGGCACATTCCTGAGCCCTGCGCACAGCTGCCTCCTCTCTCCGGTCCCGCACCCCCGGGAACGTTCCCGTCCAGCCAGCATTCACACACAGGATCCGGGCTCCCAGCAGGTCCCCAGCTAGAAGTGATGGGGGCTTTGAAAATGTGCTCCCCGTGCGGCCCTTCACGACTAGGACACCTGAGTGGGGTGGGGAGACGCGGTGGCTGTGGGGAGACCCGCTTGGAGGGAGCTTGAAACCATAGGCCTGTGGTCAGCCCAGGGACACAGCGCCTTTGGGAGAGCAACGTCCCTACGTGTTCAACATAGCATGCACTTCATCGTTTAGTTAGGATTTTTTTTTTTCAAATTTATTGCAAATGTCCACAGCCTGCCTGGAATGTCGCTTGTGTTGCAGAAGTTCAGGGTCTGTCCTGAGTTCAGGGGCGGCATCCTCTGGGGTCAACAGAAGCCGCCCAGGATGGGAAGACTGTTTGGTCAGTGCAGGCAGCAGAAGCCCCGTCGCCTTTCAGAAAGCAAGGCACCTTCTCTTCCAGAACCGAGAGTTACGTCTACTGAGCAAGAAGTCCTAGGTAGGAAGCATCGTGGTTTCAACGTGGGGGGTCGGGGGAAAGAAAGAGTTATTACTCAGAATAACTTTCCATTTTAACCGGGACTCTGAATGCAAGGGATGGGGGACTTGAGAGGCGTCCCCTCCGGGAGCCGAGCCATCCCTAGCTCCAGAAAGGCCAGGGGCACTGCCCACGATGCTGCCCCTCCTGCCCCATGACCAGTGTGGACAGGGCAGTCCACCAGGGCCTTTGGGAGGGGAGGCAGCAAGGCAGCCCATTTGTTTCATTGTGATAAAATTACAAGGGAGGGGAAGGACCCCTTGGAAACCACTGAACCTGCGCACGGTAGGAACGCACGCGTGGCTCAGGGCGGCCTCCAGCCAGCGCCGCTCACTTTCTTCCTGGGAATGACTGACTCTTGCTGTTGCCCCATCAGCTGGGTGACGGGACCTGGAGGCTGGCAGTGGGGGCACTCGACCTGAGTTGTGGGATTGGAGGGTGATGTTATTCCTGGGAATTTCTATCATATTTTAGGCTCAGGGGCCTAGAGACTTCTAGGCCAGCACAGTTTCAAATATTGGAGGAGACTGCCTCACATGTCAAAGGCTTCAGTCCAAAATACTTCCAGACTTCTGTGCGAGCTGCCTAACAATTGTGGGAGGAGCCATCCCCGAAGAGGATGCGTTTATCTGACAAGCATCCCTGGGGGCTCAGACAGTAAACAATCCGCCTGCAATGCGGGAGACCCGGGTTCCGTCCCTGGGTTGGGAAGATCCCCTGGAGAAGGGAATGGCAATCCACCCCAGTATTCTTGCCTGGAGAATCCCATGGACAGAGGAGCCTGGCGGGCTGCTGCCTCTATGGGGTCCAAAGAATTGGACACAACTGAGTGACTAATATCTATCTATCCTTATTTTCACACAAAAGTTGAAAGTAGATTGAAAATATATTTGGAATAAACCTTATTTCAGGAAATTCCCTCCTTATGATAATCCTATATGGCAAACCAAACGCTGCCTAAATGAAATGCACGTTCCCCAGGGCCCCTCAGTGAAATTGTCTCACAGAACCGGCTTTAGCGGTGGCAGGATGGCCCTTCAACGATGCATTATTTAAACTAAATGGATTTTGAAGGCCCCATTAAACTCTTGACAATTTTTTAATTGAGGGTAGTGATGGCTAAATGGAGAGTTGACGTGATCTATGATGATGATGCAGAGAAGATATGACGGAACACGTTGAGAAGCCCTCTTATTTCTGAAGCTCTTACAACCTGAGCACAAATAGGACCATGAGGAGGAGATTAATTATTTTCCCCGTGGAAAATGAAGTGATTGCCACAGTCCAAATAGTGACACCTAAAACAAGACATTCCACTTTCTGTTTAATTTTCCACCGTCAAGTTCAAAGAAATTATCATCTGAGAAGAGACTAGAAGACACACAATGGTAATGAGACAGTAAGGTCTCAAACACGTCGCTTTCGCCATTTTTGACATGTGTCTCTGTTTCATGTTTTCCCGTCTTGTTAGTAAAAGAGATGAGAGTAATTTAGTCCTTTATTGACAGCTCGGGATTCTTATCCAGGTTGCTGTTGTTTTAGTCACTAACACCAGGCTCCTCTGTCCATGGGATTTCTCAAGCAAGAATACTGGAGTGGGGTGCCATTTCCTTCTCCAGGGGAACTTCCTAACCCAGAGATCGAACCCACATCCTCTGTACTGGCAGGAAGATTCTTTACTGATAAGTCACCAGGGAAGCCCAAAGATATAATTTTCGCGGAGTTTCAAGCATGCAAATGGAGCTCAAGGAGGTCACTAGAATTGCTCCTTCTCCTGGATGTAAATTAAAACACTCGGTCTGCCGAAACCCGGGATTGAACCAGGGACCTTTAGATCTTCAGTCTAACGCTCTCCCAGCTGAGCTATTTCGGCTCCTCTCACCCAGCTGAGTGAACTGGATTGTGATGCAGTGATGATCTGGGGGCACATCGTCTGTCTGCACATCACCCTCTCTTCACCCGGTGGGGCACACTTATTCATGAGTGCAGGGGCTGATTCTGGGGCCTGATTTCTCAGGCTGAGCACATTACACGTGACCCGTAATCAGTGTCCAATTAATATTTGTGAATGAATGTATGAGTGAGTGACGGGGTCCCCAGGAGGGGCTGTCTCAACCCAGCCAGGACCTGGCCCGCCTCCTTGCTTCTGCCCTCACCACCATCTTCTGCTTCTTAGCTGAGTTCCGGAAGGTACTCCAGTTGCATTGTTTGTGTTCCAGAAGGATGTCTTCTTTCATTTCTATCACACCCCCCTTGTCTCCCTGGAGGTCATGAGCGCGTTAGGAGAAGCTGGTCATGGTGCATGAGACACAGTTTCTCCCTCTCCTGTCACCCACCCCCTGCTGGACCCCACATGAGGACCAAGATTTCCATCAGATTCCGCCCTGGGGGCTCCTCACCCTGGAGCCACCCCCCAAGTATCTCTGACACATGCTCTAGGGCTCTCGCAGCATCAGAGCCGCCTTGTTAAGAGGCACATTGCTTGGGGTCCCACAGCCACAGTTCCTGGTCTAGGTCTGTATTTGTATTTTCAACGAGTGCCCAGGTGAGGCCGTGTGGATGCTGCTGGTTGGGGTCCCGTGTAAGAACCTCCACTCTGATTGGCCCAGGGCCAGTGCTGAATCCTAGCTACCTCCACCACGTCCACCCTCTGTATCTGTGTCACTTCCGTGCGCTAGAACCCATGACCGCCTTACCCTGTACAACGCAGAGCCCCCTTCTCTGTAAGTGCCCCCTGGCTACCAGCTGAGTGGCTCTGGAAGCCGAGGCGGCCCTCTCAGGCCCCACGGGACCCACTCACAGCCCACGGCTGGCCCAGCTCGCACTGAGCATGTGGACCTGGAGACTGAACGTGACTTCCTAAGCAGCCTCGTGGCCGCGAGTCATCACCGCCAGCGCCTGCTGCTGCGCCCGGGGAAATCCCTCCCACTGAGAAGGAGCCTGTCTCGGGCGGACCTCAGACCTCCCTGCGGCCTGTCTGGCTGAGGTCAGAGGATGAGGCTGGAGCCTCGGGTCCACAGAGAAGCCATCTGTGAATGCAGGTGACCAGGAGATGAGGCACTGACAGTGCTCATAAACCCTGTCTCTGTCTGAGCCTCCAAGACCATCCCCGACACCCCCACACCTCTGGGTCCTGCAGCCTCCGCTGCCTGCACCGAAGGGACCAAGACAACGGCAGCCTTGGGAAGAAATGATGGAGCCCATGATCTGCTCTGCCTTCCCCCCTCAGCTCCACTGGAGGGGCAGGAAGGGGCAGAGTGCTCCCCTCGCCTGGAGCCAGGGGGCTCCTGGGGCAGGGGACGGAGGGATGCTCTGTGTGGGTGCTCACCGGGCAGGGCCCGGGGTGGAGGACGGGCTCCCCTGGGACAGGGAGCGGGGTGCTGGTTCTGCTTTCTGGAGATGAGATGTGGACCTTCTGGGGGCTCTGGCGGCCCCAGAGGAGAGCTCCCGGGTGCAGAAGGAGAAACAGGTCCCGGGATGTGGCATCTGCAGCAGGGGACGCCCTGAGAACCTGACCAAGGCCACCCCACTCCAAAAGGAAGTGTGTGAGTGTCTGCCCAGCCCCGAGGACTTGGGCGCAGGGCAGGATGCCAGCCGCTGAAGGCCTCGTCCCTCGCCACAGAGAAGGAGCCCTGAAGGGTCCCACCAAGCCTAGTGGGGGACAAGGTGAGTCAGGGAGAAGCCCCCAGGTCCCTTCTCCCAGGAGGGCAGAGGAGCCAGAACATCACCTTCGAGGGAAGTCTGGAGTTTTATACCCTAGCATTGTAATCATGGGGCTGAGGCTGTCCTCGTGGCCCCAGGTACCTGCTGAGACTTCCTCCAGGGCCCAGGAAAGAGCCAGCCCCGAGTGGGGCTCCTGGGACCCCGTGGGGAGAGGCCAGGCCTTGAGGGGACAGTGGCCTGTGCAGTCCAGCTCCTTCCGATACCAAGTGTTTATGTGTCTGTAACGTCTCCCCCACCGCCCTGCATCCCCTGTTGAGAAGTAGACTTTTTTCTTCGATAATCAAAGCCCACATTCTTGTGCATTTTATGCTACTCCAGTGACTGTGCTACTCATAAATTAGTATGTTTGCTAATTTAGTCTTTCAGCAACCCTATGAGGCCTCATCATCTACTTTACTGGCAAGGAATCTGGGTGGTGATTATTCACCACTTGCACAGGTTATGGATGCCTTAGCAGTGGTTAGAACCAGACAGCAGCAACGGTTCTCAGCCAGGGGTGGGTTCTTGCCTCCCTGGAGGTCAGACGCTGCCGTCCATGGGGTCGCAAAGAGTCAGACACAACTCAGTGACTGGATGACAACGGCATGTCAGTCGCCAGTGTCTGAAGACGCCCTAGGTTCACATCCACACTCTGCACACCTGGGGGTCAAGGCCAGGCCGCAGACATTGCACAGCACACGGGTCAGCCAAGAACCCGCCCCCGCCCCAGCCCAAACTTCCACAGTGCTGGAGCTGCGAAAACTGCCTTCCAGTATTTGTCTGCCAGATGGAAATGGTTGACTTTTTCTGATCGTATAACATTATTAAATAAATCAGCCTATTCTGAAAAACCAACATTAGAATATGCAAATTACCTGAAACAGCAACGTTGCCAGAGACAATGCTGGTTAATATGTTTGTCTATAAATGTTCAGATTTGTTCCTCTGTGGACACACATATGCACACCCATGCACACACACACACTTGTGCACACACACATTGGTTTTTCATGGAGTCTTTCTTTCTTCAGCTTATTCTTTTTTTGAAAATGGAATTGTATTGTAGTTGCTGATTCTTAAGCTTTTTACTCAACCATCCACTGCGCTAAAAATACACGTTATGGACTTCTTTCCACGTCAGTAGAGGCATATCAGGGCAGCTTCCCAGCTGGCTCACATGGTAAAGAATCCGCCTGCACTGCAGGAGACCTGGGTTCGATCCCTGGGTGGGAAGGATCCCCCAGAGGAGGGCATGGCAACCCACTCCATATTATTGCCTGGAGAATCCCATGGACAGAGGAGCCTGGCAGGCTACAGTCCACGGGGTCACACAGAGTCGAACACGACTGAGCCACTGAGCGTGCACGCACGCAAACACAGATCGGAGGTGACGTTCTTGAGGCCATTCTTCCCCACAGCGGGAGCATGTTGGAGATTTTTGTGGGGGCCTTTTGTTTGGGGAGGGGGCTCCGGGCCTTTAGTGGGTGGTGGTCCAGGGGTGCTGAGCATCCTATATCATGCAAGGCAACGCTCCACATGGAGATGAATCCCTCATAATTTTGAAATATCCCACCAGTAACTAATGTGGTTGAAAGCTTATTTAGAATCATCTAAGATCCAAAATTCATTTTAATTTAGATACAATCAGTTTTTTCTTGGTTTCAACATGACTCCGTTTTACAGGAATATGATGGGGTGGTGAGCATGGTTTGTAGCTTGCCGTGTTCATCGTGGGAAACCTCGTCATGAATAGCAGTGCAGCTGGGAGAGCTGAACTCCTGGCACCACAGCGGAGGGCCTTCTGCCCCTGGGCCTGGATCACTGGAGAGGATTCTTCAGGGGCCTACCTTGACATTCCACACGTCTCCCCGGGTCACCCACGCCTGGGCGTTTACATATTGAAACATTTCATTACCGATTCTTCTCCCTTTATTCCTCTTTTATGTTACAGTTAAGGTAATATATTGATTCTTTACACTTGTGTGTGTGAGTCATTGTGTCATTATATTGATTTTTAAAAAGTCATGTGTGTAGGTTATATTATCTATGAATTTCATTTCAGGATAGTAAGGGGAGTGTCATAAACATTTATTATAGAAAAGAGGCATTTGGGTCTGACGTTTATTATAGAAAGGAGGCCTTTAGATCTGACCGAGCTGAAAATCCCTGATTTATCTCATTACACTTAATGTAGCCTCACGCTGGGCACATTGTATCATGGTTTATTTAACTCATCTACCACTGATGGATATGGAAGCTCTTGGTTCATATACGCAGCAGTCTGATAAACAGACATATTTATAAAAATATGTCTGGGCACTCACTGAATTATTTCCTTAGGGGGAAAAAAATGATAGCAGTGGAATTGCTGAACCAGAGGTAAGCACATTTTTCACTTCAACGTAGTTTGTCCGAATTATCGCACTAAGAGAACAGGAGACACACGTGTGTGGGACCCCGGAGGAGCAGGGCTCGTGAGGCAGCAGACGTCGTGTGGCACGCTGGGCACGGGCCGGATTCCGCTCGGGCAGCAGCCGCGTCCTGGCAGCTGCGTGTCTGCGCCCAGCAGCGGTGCCAGGGCCTCCACTAGGGCCGGGCCGCGGCGCAGAGAGGGTGTCCCTCGCACCCAGCCGCCACCCTGCAGTTAGCAAGCATCCTCTCATGAACCCCTCTGGGTGGTCTGCATGGATTCTCCTGTTTGCAGCAATCATTCCAGACTGATCAGAAACCTAACCCAATTTCAAGTGACTTTGGTTCATTTTTCGTGGCGTTTTTTCACTTGGACCTTGTTATGCGTCAGACTGAATTCTCTAAAAACTCACATGTTGAAGCCCTGACCCCCAGGACCTCAGAATGTGACCTTATTTGGAAATAGGACCATTGCAGATATCATTAGTTCAGACGGCTCTTACTGGAGCAGGGTGGGCGCCACCTCCTCTGGCATGACCAGTACCCGATAGAGGGCGAGTTGCTGGGGACTCCCCTGGTGGTCCAGCGGCTAAGCCTCTGAGCTCCCAATGCAGGGGGTGTGGGTTCCATCCCTGGTCAAGGAACTAGATCCCACAGGCTGCACCTAAGACCTGGCACAGCCAAATAAAATAAAAGCATTTTTTAAAAAAGAGATTTGCTTGCGCAAATACACACAAAGAGAGACACGGAGAACACCGCGTGAAGAGGCAGGAAGGGACTGAGGCGATGCTTCCACTACCCGGGGGACACCAAGGATGCCCAGCAAACACCCCAGGGCTGGGCAAGGGCCTGGGGCAGCTTCCCCTCCCCGCTCAGAAGGAAGCAACCCTGCCAGAACCTCAATCTTGAACTCCCAGCTTAGAGAGCTGTGAGACAGTCAGGTTCTGTCGCTGAAGCCCCCAGACTGTCGGTCACGCCCCCCGTCTAAGCGCTTTGTCTCATTCGTGCTAGACCCAAGCCCCAGCTCACTTCCTGTCCAGGCCTCGGGAGGTCACGGGCAGATTCGCGGTGGTGGGGGCGGTTCTGCGCGTGTCTGGTGCAAAAGAGATGCTCGGGGAAGCTTCCCTGAATGGGATGAAGTATGAACGTTCACTCTGGGCTTCTCTGGGGGCCATGAGTCAGGTCAGGGAGGTGCTTCAGCAGCACCCCTTAGAGGAGGACAAGGCCTGGCCACAGGAAGCATGCCCGTCAGAGGCGGCATCAGCTTGGAAGGTAAGTACCGGGAACAGCGATAGGGCTCCGGGCCCGGTCTCTGAAAGATGCTTCTGAATCCACAGCAGCTGCTCAGGCATCCTGCTGCGATGCCCTCCCCCTCCACACTGGGAACCGCATGCAGAGCCTGACGCTCAGAGCCTCAATTCCCCAAAGAAAAGGAAGGAGGTGACGGACTGAAAACCTCACCTGTGTGCGGCTTGTTAACCCTGGGGCCGCCCAGTGGGCAGGCCCTGGTGCTGAATGCCATCTGTACCACATTTCTCATCATGGACATTCAGGGCATCAGGTCGGGAGAAATGAGAGAGGGAGGAAGACAGACAGTCATGAGAGGTGCAATGCTGAGATGTCTGTCTCTTAAATGTCTCCTCTAAAAAAAGAGACCAAAAGTCCTTTCAGCATTCTATTCTTATTGTTCAGTCGCTCAGTCGTGTCCGACTCTTTGCGACCCCATGGACTGCAGTACCCCAGGCTTCCCTGTCCTTCACCATCTCCCAGAATGTGCTCAAACTCATGTTCATTGAGTCTGTGATGCCATCCAACCAACTCATCCTCTGTCATCCCCTTCTCCTCATGCCTTCAATCTTTCCCAGCATCAGGGTCTTTTCCAACGAGTCAACTCTTCGCATCAGTGGCCAAAGTATTAGAGCTTCAGCTTCAGCATCAGTCCTTCCAATGAATATTCAGGACTGATTTCCTTTACAACTGAGTGGTTTGATCTCCTTGCAGTCCAAGGTCTTCTCCAACACCACAGTTCAAAAGTACCAATTCTTTGGCACTCAGCCTTCTTTATGCTTCAACTCTCACATCCATACATGACTACTGGAAAAACCATAGCTTTGATTGTACACACCTTTGTCCACAAAGTGATGTGTCTGCTTTTTTATATGCTGTCTAGGTTGGTCATAGCTTTTCTTCCAAGCAGTAAGTGTCTTTTAATTTCGTGGCTGCAGTCACCAGTGATTTTGGAGCCCAAGAAAATAAAATCTGTCACTGTTTCCACTTTTCCCCCATCTATTTGCCATGAAGTGATGGGACCAGATACCACGATCTTAGTTTTTTGAATGTTGAGCTTTAAAGCCAACTTTTTCACTCTTCTCTTTCACTTTCATCGAGAGGATCTTTAGTTCCTCTTCACTTTCTGCCTTAAGGGTGGTATCATCTACATATCTGAGGTTGTTGATATTTCTAGAAAGGTGCTGACTTTAAAAACTTGTTATGAATTAAACAAAGCAAGTTCCTAGGATTAAAAAAAAAAAAAAAACCCACATGGCCACCAGCTTGCAAGTTTCAGCCCGCAAGATAAAGTTTAAAGCCCATCAGCATGGCATCTGCCACCCTTCATGGTTTTGTCTATACTTTGCCTACACAGGTCCGTCTAGTCAAAGCAATCGTTTTTCCAGTGGTCATATGTGGATGTGAGAGCTGGACAATAAAAAAGACTGAGCGCCAAAGAACTGATGCCTTCAAACGGTGGTGTTGGAGAAGACTCTTGAGAGTCCCTTGGACTGCAGGAGGTCAAACCACTCGATCGTAAAGGAAATCAACCCTGAATATTCACCAGAAGGACTGATGGTGGAGTACTACTTCCAATACTTTGGCCACCTGACGCAAAGAGTCGACTCACTGGGAAAGACCCTGATGCTGGGAAAGATCAAAGGCAGGAGGAGAAGGGGACAGCAGTGGATGAGATGGCTGGATGGCATCACCGACTTGATGGATGTGAGTCTGAACTAACTCCGGGAGATGGTGAAGGACAGGGAAGCCTGGGGTACTGCAGTCCATGCGGTCGCAGCGAGTCAGAACCGACTGAGCGCCTGAACAGCAAACATTCTGACCCAGTCACTGTTTCCTCCCCAAACCCCCACGCCCTCCAGTGGCCGCCCACGTCAGCGCAGAGGATCCGAAGGGGCGGAGACGGGCGTCCCTTGGAGCGGAGCCCACGGTGCAAGCCAGCCGCTTCTGGCGAGCCGATTTTAGGCGGCGCTTGAGGAGGGGAAGGGGCCCCAAGCCCGCTCGCTCCCGCGTGGCTCTCGGCCCCCCAGGTCCTCTCCGCAGGTGGAGACACCCTGTTTGCTCTCACGGGATGCTCTGCCACCAGCTTATCCCCGCGGCAAACTTAAACTCGGCGTGGCCCTCCCTGCAGACTGCGCCGGCTCGCGTCTCCCGGTGGCGCGGTTCCCGCGGTGGCGTGAACTCTGCGGGCACAGGGCGGTCACGTGTGACCTGACTCGGGGCCTGGCTCGCGCGGCCCTGCTTCTGCTTCTGCATCTGCATTTCGACCTCTCCAGCCATTGCAGACACCCAGCCAGCCAGGAACCGCGTGTAGAGACGGAACCGAAAGCAGAGCTGAGGCTCCGGGCTCACAAGGTCCTCGGAGCCGCACCCCTTCCTCCGCACCTCCTAACCCGCTTCCCAACCCGCGGGGGCGCAGGGGGCGCGCGGGGCGCGGTGCCGCGCGGGTTGGAGCGCGGGCGCTTTGTCCCGATGCCCGGGCGCACCGTGTGTCCAAAGGGCAGCGGGATGCGGAGGCTCGGGTCTGCCTGGGGAGCCGGGCTGGCCGCGGAGGGGCGGGCCTGCGGGGTGGGGGAGGAGGAGGGGGTGCGGGGGCGCCTCCAAACCGCTGCGGGATTTCTGCGAAGGAAGGTCCTGGGAAAGGCCTTGCTCTGGGTGGATGAAACCGGCTTCTATTTTTGGCCCAAGCCAAGGGGAGTGCCTGCACTGAAATGCCCTGCCTTGTGGGCAGCAGGCGGGTGGGCAGGGACCCCCTCTGTCCACCTCCTGCAGAGGCAGAGAGCGGGAGGAGGCGCCAATCCCTGTGGTCCAGGCACCAGCTGCCCAGACCCACAGACCATGGCTCATCCCCAGGGGCCGGCGGTGAGCGGGCGAAGGAGTTCTGACCCCGAGTTTGATCTTCATCCTGGCCTGGATGGACCGTGTCAGTCCTCAGGAAGGACGCAGGGTGGCGGGACGAGTAGCCTAGGGACCTGTCCTGGAATCACTGGCCTGGTGACGTTTCCACTGGGGCCGCAAGAAGTCTTTGGAAAATGTGCCTTTAACCAGAAAAGGGGTTTTACCACTTCAATATTTTAAAACCCTGGGGAAAGTGTCTTCTTCCTACCAGGGCTTTGGGGGAGGAGCAGGCATTGTTCTCTGTTTATTCTGCATTATTTTAAGGTATTTTTATTTGTCTTTCTTCCGGTAATCCTCATGACATCTTTGGGAGTGGGCAACTTTTTCAACTTCAGGAACTCCTGCAGGTGCCCAGCTGTTGTTGGTTAGATGTCCACCAAAACACACAACTCACTCACACACTCACACACACACACTCACACATACCACCTGCTCCTTTTCTTTGGGTGGGCAGGCATTCACTCAAGCCGCTGTCTGGCAACCCTGGAGGAAGGAGGAGGGATGAGGGGCCGGCTGGGGGGCGCTGCTGCCTTGTCCCCGGGAGTGCTTCCGTCCCACTAGAGTGTGAGGAGGGGTCCAAGGGCCCGAGGCCTACTGGATTTTTCAAGAATTACTCAGAGAGTTGCTGCATTAAGGTAGAGAAGACCATTTTCTTCATCTGTGTAGAGACAGCTCTGCTCTGGTGCCCACAGGGCCGGGAGATTCAAACAAATCCTAAAAAGCACGCTCGCGTGGTCTGGTAATCCGATGATGGGCGTCTCCTGGAGACGGGGTGCGGGACGGGTGCAGAAGAGACAGCAGGGGCAGGTAACTGCTGACAGACTGGCTCCGGGCAGGTGAGTCGCTCTCCAGGGACTCACAGAAGCACGTGGGGGCCAGCATGAGGGGCTCAGGCAACTACAATTGTCATCAAAGGAAGTGTGATTTACATTAAAGACACAGGCCCGGGAGTTCAGCTGGACACCTGGACCACACCACTATTACAATGAAAAAGAAACAAAGTCAAAGAAATTCAATACTTTTTTATGAATTTCACATAAAAGCAGACAAATGGAGAGCAGCCGGGATATGAAAATGGCTCTTGCTTAAACTTTAGGAGAACGTGGGAGTGCAAGAACCAAGAACCTCTCGTTTGCATCACAAATCCACCTGTTCTTTTGTGGCAAGTTGGGCAGTGCTTTGGATGTGTGTTTTTTGCCTTGGCTTTTCCGTCACTAAAACAGAATCGTTATGGTTGAATAAGTAAACACAGCTAAGTTTGACTGGTAAAAGAAGATAATTCACTTACAAAGATAAAGTATTCCATTTTTAAAGTACCTCTAGGAAATAGGAGCTATTGCAGAAAAACCTAATAATTGTTGGTTATGTGAGCTGAGTAACTGTTGAAGTTTGTGGTTTGCTTTGGTTTCTAAGAGTAACGCTGTGGAAGACTAAATAATGCTGAGATGGCAATACTCTTCAACTTGGTCCACACATTCAACACAATCCTTCTGAAAATCCCAGCTGCCCTTTTTTTTTGCATAAATTGACAAATAGGTTCTAAATTCATACAGAAATACAAGGGAATCAAAATAGCCAACACAATCTTGAAAAAGATCAAAGTTGGAAGACAGATTCCCCATTTCATGACTCACGACACATCTACACTGATCGAGACCGTGTATACTGGCATAAGGATAGACGTATGTTGAGAGTCCAGGAGTAAATTCATATATTTGTAGGTAACTGATTCTCACCAAGGGTGCCAAGACAATCCACTGTTGTGTGGAAAAAATAGTCTTTTCAACAAGTGGTGCTGGGATAACTGGATATCCACGTGCAGAAGAACAAAGCTGGACCTGTACCTCATACCATACACGAGTTGACGTGAAATGAATCAGAGACGGAAGTCCTAGAAGAAGACAGGAGTACATTTTTGTGCCCTTGGGTTAGACACCAAAAGCACAAACAACACGAGAAAAAATAGATAAACTTCATTAAAATGTAAAATGTTTGTGTTTCAAAAGATACCACCAAGAAAGTGAGAAGACAACGCACGAAGTGAGAAAGATATTTGCAGACCTAAATGATAAGCGTCTAGTATCCAGAATATATAAAGAACTCTTACAAATCAATAATAAAAAAACAACCAAATGTTTAAATGGGCAGAGGATTTGAATATACGTTTCTTTAAAGATACACAGTTGGCCAATAAGCACATGAAGAGATGTTCTACATCACTAATCATTAGGAAAATGCAAATCAAAATCACCATGAGATACCACCTCACAGTGACTAGGATGGCCATAATCAAAAAGATGGACGTGTGACAAGCGTCAGGGAGGACATGGGGACACTGGAACCTTTCGTGCCTGCTTAGTTGCTCAGCCGTGTCGGACTCTTTGCGACCCTGTGAACTGTAGCCCACCAGGCTCCACTGGCCTTGGGATTCTCCAGGCAAGAATGCCGGAGTGGGTGCCATTTTCTCCTCCAGGGGATCGTTTGGACCAGGGACTGAGCTCATGTTTCCTGTGTTTCCTGCATTGGCAGGTGGATTCTTCACCACTGAGCCACCTGGAAAGCCCTATACATCACCAGTGGGAATGAAAAGCGTGTTTCCCTTTGGAATCCTGTTTGGCAGTGCTTCAATAAGTTAAGTATGGAGTTAATTCCACTCCTAAGTATACACCCAAGAGAACTGAAAACATATGCACACAGTAACTTGTATGCAAACGCACACAGCAGCATTACTCATAAAAGTCAAAAGGTGGAAATAACCCACATGTCCATCGGCTGATGAATGGATAAACAAATATGGTCTAGCCAAACAATGGAATGTTTAGCCATTAAAAAATGAGGTTCTGATACATGCTGCAACATGGAGGAACCTGGAAAACATTATGCTAAGTAATAGAAGCCAGACACGATAGGACACATGTCCAGATTCCACTTACATGAAGTCTGGAGTCAGCACATCTATAGAGACAGAAAAGTCAATTAGTTGTTGCCAGGGGCTGGAGGAAGGGACGATGGGTGATTGCCAAAGAGTGTGGGGTTTTTGGGGCGATGAAAATGCTCTGGAGTTAGATAGTTGTGATGGTTGCACAACTTTGTGGTTATATTAAAGCAAGTGAATTATATGCTTCAAAAGAGTGAATTTAATGTATGTTAATTATAGCTCAATTTTTTTTTTTATGTTCAGTTGTGGGTAAAAAAATAAGAAAGACTAACACTCAAGAAGTATGGCCTGGCAGTGCAACCCTTGGCTCATGAGACATGAGCCCTGACTCTCCCAAGAAAAGGGGCTGACGGGACCCTCAAAGGGAGAGAACTGGAGTTAGGATCACCCCCCACCCCTCGCACTCAGGCAGTGCCTCTCCCTGAGTTGGTACAGAAAAGAATTTCCCGTCAGCCTCCTTCAGAAATCTCAGCCACCCTCCCCAGCACCTCTTGTAGTCCACCTCACATTGTGGACGGCCCCAGACTGTTACCTTCCAGACACCAGCCTGTGTCTAATACATGCAACGGTTTCCACGTATTCCCCAAGTCTGAAATCTGAACGGCCTTAAAGAATTCAGACTGCAAAGGAAGCAATCCAGAACTTATAGGTATGGTCTTTGCAGAATTTCACATAACCCTGAAAAACTGGAAACAGCTAACTACCCAACAATAAGGAATGATATAAAAATCATGGAGCATCCTTACCACGGAGCATTATGGAACTCCTGAAAATACTGTCTAATAAATAATTTGTAGTGACATGGGGAAATGCCTATGATAATGGTAAGCAAAAAATACAAGAGACATGATTGTATGGGTATCATTTTCTCAACCGTGATAAAAATACACTTAAGAAATGTGCCATACTATTAATAATGATCATCTTTAGTGGGTGGATATTTTCCATCTACATTTTCTTTTCAGGTTGTGCACAGTAAGTATATGATGTTTTTGTTATTTAAAAACTCATTTGGGATGAAATCCGGTGACAAAATAGAAGAACAGAATTTTGACACAGCCTCGGATGAACCATAGGGGTTGAGCAGGAAGATGCAGTTGGCCTCACATCTTCTCTGCAGCGTCCACTGGGCAGAAGCAAAAGGGGGAGGTGTGATGTCACCTTGGATGTCAGCTGTGCCCACCACAGGGCTTGAGGTGGTGGCTTGTGGTTCCATGACCCCTTCTGCTTGGGGAGCCTGGCCCCAGGGCTGACCTGAGACAGGAAACCTGTGGATCTAGTACCACTAGCTCTGTGACTAGGCTGATTATCAACACTGATGATTAGCGCTTTTAGAGTTTCTCTGGTGATTTCCTGTGCATTATTTCTTTCGATTCTCTAACAACTGAAATAAGGACCATGATGACCTCCTGGTACTGACAAAGAAAACGAATCTGTTTTCGTAGATGAAACGAAATGCAGTAGCAGATAACCCCCGGTTTCTCTGGCTCAGCACAGCAGAAGTTGAGTCCTTGCTCACAGAACAGTCACATCCACAGACCGCTTCTGGCGTGGCGGCCTCTCACGCAGCATTTCAGGACCCGGGTCCTGGCCTCTGTGGCTCTGCCCTCTTCTACGTGCTCAGAGCTTTCTCCCGCCGGCAGGTAGGGAAAGAGAGCGTGAGACGGGCCTGGACATGGCCTTCGTGCCTTCCATGAACATCCCATCAGCCAGAATCCGTCCCACTAGCTTCCCCTGTGTCCCCAGGGGGGCGGAAATGATTCCAGGAAGACCTAGAATGTCTGCCAGAGACTTGAGCGCAAGCAGGCGTTGGTTGGAGGTCAGGCAGCCAAGCAGAGGCAGAGCCTGTGGTCCCGCCCTCCCCCAGGGCCTCCAAGGCCTCCCCCCTGGGATGTTCTCTGGTCGCCTGCTACCAGCATCCCTCCAGGGCATCGATGCTGGAATGATCACCAGGAAGGGTGAGAAAGTCTGATGAAAGCATTTATGGGAAATAAGCTGTGAGCCTTTCCAGCTCCATCAGTCAGCCCTCTGCCATGCTTTCTTTCCTGGTTTGCTCTTCCAGGATTACCCCCTTAAACGTTAAAAGGGAAGCAGACACCCGTTTGAAGGCAGTTCATGCCTATGCTTAGGGACCACGCTGTCATTTATAGGTTTGTTTCTGCAAGAGCAGGACTTCAGAGGCTCTTTCGGGCCACTTAGGGCCTCTCCCCGCCAGAGAGAGGGGCTGCCCCCAGCTGGAGGGCACTCCTCAGCTCCGCCCCCTGCTCTGAAGGTTCGCTTCCCAGGAGGGTCTTCATTAAACAAGCCTGAGTAGCAGCATGAACTTGGTTGACTACTTATCATCATTAAACGAAGGGCCTATAATTCAAACGTGCTTTAAAGAAATGCAGGTACCTGGACATACTTATTAATTCACAAATATTTATTAAAAGAAATGAGAAGGGATCTAATTAACATCATCGCGACACTTCAAATGGTTTCTTATCTGACCATTATGTGAACTCTGCTGAGATGGCGTTTCCTATCCCGCGTTATATAGCTGGAAGCTGGTACCTTGACTGGTGACTGAGGGGACCGGGCATCGTCTCCTCTGCAACCTTGCGTTCCTGGCTTATAATCTCCTTGAACCCATTTCCTTGTCTGTAAAGTGAAGGAGTAAAAATTAGTCAGTTAATAATGCCTACTTTTCAGAGTTAGGGAGAATCGAATGGGATAAATAAATTCCCTGATGGTTCAGTGGTAAAGAATCTGCATGCCAGGCAGAAGACCCAGGTTCGATCCCTGGGTGAGGAAGATCTCCTGGAGAAGGGAATGGCAACCCACTCCAGTATTCTTGCCTGGGAAATCCCATGGACAGAGGAGTCTGGAGGGCCATAGTCCACGCGGTCACGAAAGAGTCAAACACGACTGAGCAACTAAACAACGAACAGTAAATCCATAGCATCTGAGACACACTTGTGATGACCGCTTTACTCGTGGATAAGGAGACGTGGGCACAGACAGTATTTTCTCAAAGCCAGGCAGCCAGGAGTAATAAGGCTGGTAATCCTCTGGGTTGAACGCCTGAATCTTCCTCTTCTGTCTTTATTTTCCAGGAAATGTGATGGACAAGGCACAGACACTAACGAAGCACCAGCCCATAGTTCACGGTTAAGAGTTCTTTCTGTTTAGTTCATAAAATGTCTCAATCACTGTCTAGTCAAACTCTGCTCCTTTTAAAATCATTCTTTATTCCAGCTTCTTGAATTAAAAGCATCTCTCGTTTCTCTTCACTCTTTCTCACCCAGGATGAATACTCTGCTGGGCATTCTGGAATCTCCGGGGCCATCTCCTTAAAATGCAGTAAGAATTGATCACCGTCTCCAGCCCCCTCATAAACGGGACTGGCGGAAAGCGGGATGAAGAGGGACGGAACTGCCTCCTGGCGTCCTGAGACCCAAGGACTGGTCCACCGCCTGGCTGTTGTGTCCTCGCAGTTTATTCTCTCTGAGTCTTGGGATCCTCAACCATAAACTGGAGATACCTCTTACCTCACAAGCCCATAGGATCAGATGGAGTAAGTGTTATTCTCTCAGTCTTTACAACCCCATGGACTGTAGCCCGCCAGACTCCTCTGTCCATGGGATTTCCCAGGCAAGAACACTGGATTGGGTAGCCATTCCCTTCTCCAGGAGATCTTCCCAACCCAGGATCAAACCCGCAGTTCGTGCATTGGCAGATGGATTCTTTACCACTGTGCCACCACAGAGGCCCCCAGACAGAGTAAAGCTTGTTGCAAATTGTAAATTTCTGTGGGATTGTGTTTAACTGATGAAATCACCATCCATCACCAGGCAGTTCTTCAAATAAGAGACAGATCTCTTTCCCCTGGCAAGAATCGTTACTAATATATTCCCGGATGCTTTGCATGTTCCTGGCCTTAAAATAAAACTGCACCCAAACAGGAAAGCAGACCTGGCCCTGCATTCTCCGGCTCTCACTGAGTCTCTCCTCTCTGCCGGGCTCCAAGCCCAGTGCTCCGAGACGACAGAATGAGCGGCATTAGTCCACCCTCGGCCCCTTCCCAGTCCAGCGCGAGAAGCCAGATGATGTTCGTGTAAAGTGGCTCGTGCTTTAAGAGGGGAACAACAACCCAAAAAAGGGTTAGAAAAGCTGAAAGAAGCAGGGGTTACTTTGAGTTTAGTGAAATCAGGAAAGGCTTTTTGGAGGAGAAGATGCTTGAGTCTTAAAAGTTGGCTCATCTTTGGCAGGTAAAGGGAACCACGTGAGAGCAGCTTGGAGGCAGGAAATGGCAGGATTTGCAGGGACCTGGGAGGAGCATTTTGACTTGACTGAATCAAAGGTCCGTAAAGAGCAGAGGTGAGGGAGCTGGAAAGTCAGACCGATGACTGTTTTCTAGGACGGAGGACAAGGACCCCGCCAGGGTCTACAGAGGACCTGGAGCGGATGGAAACCAAAGGCAGGAGGGCTTTTCAGAGGCCGCTGCAACGGTCCAGAGGTAAGGACGGCAGCGCCCGGGACCAAGAGACCCTACGGGAGTGTTTAATAGAGTCCACACGGCTCATCTGAGTAATATAAAAGGTCTGGGACTCTACAAACAGGTAAGCAAGTCAGGGTTTGTCTCAATGTTTCAAAAGCTCCACAGAGTCAGCCGTTTGACACATCTGCATTAGATGTGTGCTGGGGGCTGAGGACACAGCCTGGGGTGGGGGTGGGGGGCAAGGAGGCGGACCCTAAACAGGTACCGCTGACCAGAAATGAGGGACCAAGGAACAGGGTGGCATGACAGTGTCCCGCGGCAGGACACTGCCGCTCAGGTCGGGAGGTGACACTTGGCTGAATTTTAAATGATGCGCATAAGAGCCCCGGCAGAGCTGCGGAAAGAGCCATCTACACAGCTTGGAATCCAAATCCCCTCTAGGGTGTTCCCTTTGGGCATCAAGACACCCAGGTCCCAGATTTCCTTTGTAGTCCAGTGGTTAAGAATCCGCCTGCCAATGCCTGGGACACAGATTCAATCCCTGGTCCAGGAAGGTTCCACGTGCAAAGGGGCAACTCAGCCCATGTGCTACAACTGCTGAGCCCCAAGCCCCCACTGCTGAGCCCCCACTGCAGAGCCCCGAGCCCCCACTGCTGAGCCCCGAGCCCCCACTGCTGAGCCCTGAGCCCCCACTACTGAGCCCCGAGCCCCACTGCTGAGACCCAAGCCCCCACTGCTGAGCCCTGAGCCCCCACTACTGAGCCCGTGCACCTTAGAGCCCCAAGTTCTACAACTGGAGAGTAGCCCCTACTGGTGCAACTAGAGAAAGGCTGGGTGCAGCAACAAAGACCCAGTCTCAAAAATAAATAAAGGTATAAAAAGACTCTAAGCTGCCTCCTTGGCCCCTAGACAAGGGACGGGCTCTTGTTTTCCATCCTGTAGATGCTTCACTGGTCTCTTGTGTTTAGTAGACTCTCAACCTCTAACTTTTTTTTCTCCCACAGTGGTTACGGGCCAGTTTCCCATCTCTTCTTCCAAATAGCTGACCTTTGGGTGTCTGGCTGGGTTTTTATTAAGTTTCTCCGAGAGACCAGCTTCATAGGTAACACTGAACACTACACAGACGTGTCCTAGAAGCTTCAAGACATTGGATAGTCCATTCATATATGATAGGTCCATTGATATATGATAGGATCGATTTACTAGACCACTAGGCAATTTTCACAAAAAGGCAAATTTTTCAGTCTAAAAGGTGAGTCCACCCACCCGGTCTGACAAACGCTGTTTCTGGCTTGATTCCTTGTCTGAGACCATTTGCCAAAACCTCTTTCATGAATCAGTAGTTAATCTGAGGAGTTCCCAATCAATCCAGTAGTGCATTGGTTCCAGGCATAAGATATCAATTTGATTTGGTTATAAAATTTAATATTTTATAATTCACAGAGGATCTAATCCATGTACCATCTGGTTTTGGAAGAAAGACCTCTGGAAAAATGCAGGGTCTTGCAGGATGAATGTTTCTCATCTTTCTGATGTCTCCCCAGGCCTTTCCATTCACACTGAAGGATAGTCATCTGTTAAGAATATCACCCCTCATTTCAAAAATGCTGAGTTCGTTCCACCTGGTTTACTCTGATGTGTCTGTGGCTTCTCTCGTCCTCTTGCCCTGACTCATCGTCTCCAACCACATCAGGTGTTCCCTGCTGCATAGTATAGGGCTGTGAGTGAACACACCCTGCATACTATAACCTGTTGATCTTCCTAAACCTCCATTTTAGCTCTTGTAACCTGGTGGTGGTGGTTGGTGGTGGTGGTTTAGTCGCTAAGTCATGTCCAACTCTTGTGACCGTATAGACTGTAGCCCGCCAGGCTTGTCCACAGGATTTCCCAGGCAAGAAGACTAGAGTGGGTTACCATTTCCTACTCCAAGGGATCTTCTGGGTTGAACCCACATCTCCGGCACTGCAGGCAGATTCTTTACTGTCTGAGCTGCCAGGAAAGCCCCTAACTCCTTCTCTTTTGTTGCCCCACTTTGTTCTCATGCATGAGACCATTTAAGCCCACAGAGGTGATTTGTCCAAGACCCAGGATCCCTGTCTACTGAGTGCATCCTGCTCAAATATTGAGCAGCCCAGCACCCACCACTGTATATCGTAACGACCCTTGAACATCCATGTGGCCTCTCTGCCTGGCTGTCCAGCCTCTTCCCCTCTCCTGTCTCGGCTATCATGTGCAGTGGAGCTAGGGTGTCTTGAGTTCTCTGAGCCTGTCATGACCCAGAGGGCCTTACCTGGCCTCCTTGGATCTGCTCCACGAGTCATGGGTGGGCTTCAGGGAGACTGACTACCCTAGGAGGACACATGTGGAATTTGTATTATGTGCTTATGTGAGTCTGTCTGGGTAAGAATCCAAAGTTTTCATCAGCTTCTCGAAGTCAGTGGTGCCTCCCCTCCAAAAAAGTGTTAAAATTCATTTTACACACTGGTTTCATTCCCCCAAGTGTCCTGTCCGCTCCTCCTGACCTGTGATGTAGTGTTGCTTTGTTATTTCTCTTCAGAACTTAAAACCAAGTACTAACATCAGGACTCAGATTTCCCACAATGGTTTATTGTTCTTTTCTTTCCAAGAATTCATTCAAAGGGGAGAAGCCAGAGTATTCCTAGGATGGCCTTTACATATGCAACTAATATGTGAGAACCTATTCCCGCTGATCACACATTGTCTGTAAACCTTAATCATTCCCCTTGGAGTAGATTTAAATCCCCACCTTGGCACAATGGGCTTCCCAGGTGGTGCTCGTGGTAAAGAATCAGCCTGCCGATGTGGGAGCCACAGGAGACCTGGGTTCGATCCCTGGGTTGGGAAGACCCCCTAGAGGAGGGCATGGCAACCCACTCCAGTATTCTTGCCTGCAGAATCCCATGGACAAAGGAGCCTGGTGGGCTACAGTCCATGGGGTCGCAAAGAGTCAGACACAACTTAGTGACTAAACAACAAAATGATAACCACAGACACATTTTGGGGTGTCACCAGTGGAGGGGTCCTCCTGGGTAGAAGAAGCCTGGGAGGCTGTTAAACATCCTACAATATACAGGGCGGCCCCCACAACAGAGAATTATCTGGACCATACCGTCAACTTTGCCGGGGCTGAGGATCTCTGCTCTAGAGCCAGCTGTTCCCATCCTTCGTGCCAGATCAGCTTTCACCTCCACCAACTGCCCAGTTCCTTCTCCCCTCCTGTTCGTCCTCAGACACCCAAAGTCCCCGTTCCCCGGAGTGTGGCTCTCCAGTGGCAGCCTTCACTCTTCGCAGGCTGTGAAAGTCGACAAGGATAAATTCACACCTGATTCATCCGCTCTCAGAGGCCAGCCTGGAGCTTAGTGCCCTGGGCACAGGCGCTCAGATGCAGGTCACCTGCAGGCACAGGGAATGCCCACATCTGTCTCTTCTCCCAGACGTCAGTTCCGAGGAATCAGGAAGACAGGAAGTTCTCACTTCAGAGCGTGACCCACCAGCCCCTGCCAGCCATGTCTGGAAGAGACTCAGGCGGCCCCAAGCCTCCACCAGCCGGAGGAATGGAGCCTGCAGAAAAAGAGACGAAGCAAACACGGCAGGAAATAAGATTCTGTGTGCAAACAGAGGTTCCCCACAAAAACACTGAAGTCAGGAAGGACATGTGGTTGGGTGGGCGCTTGACCAGATTTATGTGTGAGTCAGGGCAACTAGTACCCTCACTAGTAACCTCTGCTGCCCCGAGTCCCCGTCCTAGCAGAGCAGAAACTGGGAGTTCGGGGGCAGCCATACCCGGGGGCTGGGCTGGCTCCCAGCCAAGGGGCCCGGGCCACTCCTGGGCCGGAGCACAGACATGCCAACTGGTAACTCAGCTTTCCCTCTGCAAGTCCCTGAGCTGTGCAGGAGGCCGAGTGTCCCGCCGGCCTGGGAAACGCAGCATCTAAAGAAACAGGCTCGGTTATGGCCGGCTCCTGCCCCCTCTCCCGAGGGCTCGGAGCAGGCGATCTGCTGGGCCCAGCTTTACCTGCCTGGAGGCTGAAATGGCAACAGGGTCTGTGGAGTCCCGGCTCTGAACCCCGCGAGCAGGCAAGGGGAGCTGGCGGGCCTCTTGTGAAAGGACTGATTGAAGATAGGTGGGGACGAGAAAGGAGCCGCTCACAGCTACAGTCAGAGCCCAGACCCGCCGCGTTTGGAGAGTGCTTCCCAGCCCCGTCGCGTCCTCCGGGGGGCGTCCGTCACTCCGCCTGCCTGGTGGGCCTCACGGAGCAGCGCCCCCCTACCCCGCCAGGCCAGGCCCCCTCCCCTCCCCCACCCAAACCTGCGCTCCCAGGAGCCGGCATTCATGCCCAGTCCGGGCCCGGATGCTGGGAGAGAGGGAGACGGAAAGGAGCCTGCTGACTGCCTCACCTGGATCTGGAGGCTGCAGCAGAGACGGGGCGGGCAGAGTCCGGATGGGGAGGGCTGGGGAGGGCCCCGCTCCCACTCGAGGCTCGAAACTGGCCTCTCAAACTGAAACTCTGAACCCGCCGCAAACACAAGCTACATGTGTGCTTCTCCAGCTTCTAAGCCACGTTAAAAACACATACCAAGAAATCAGCTTTAATATTACATTTAATCCGATATGTCCCCAACATTATCATGTTTGGTATCCCAAACATGTAATCAATATAAATAATATCAATGAGATGGGTAATTCGCATTCTTTTTATCAGACCAAATCTTTGAAATTCAGTGTGCTTTTGACACTTACAGAATCTCTCCATCCAACCCAGTCAGGTTTCAGGGCTTGCCTTCGGGGCGGATCTAGAATAATTCGGCACTTTCAGAAAGCGCCAGTCGATGCCCCAGGCGCTAATATATCATGTGTGTGTGTGTGCTCAGCTGCTCCATGGTGTCTGACCCTTTGCAACCCCATGGACTGTAGCCCCCCAGGCTCCTCCGTCTGTGGGATTCTCCAGGCAGGAATACTGGAGTGGGCTGCCATTTCCTTCTCCAGGGGATCTTCCTGACCCAGGAATGGAACCCTCATCTCCTGCATCGGCAGGTGGATTCTTTGCCACTGTGCCATCTGGAAAGCCTGGAGAAGGAAATGGCAACCCACTCCAGTATTCTTGCCTGGAGAATCCCAGGGACGGGGGAGCCTGGTGGGCTGCCGTCTATGGGGTCGCACAGAGTCGGACACGACTGACGCGACTTAGCAGCAGCATCTGGAAAGCCCAAGGTATCATATATTTAATGGTGCTAAAATAGCACCTGAAATCATGAGATGGGAATTTTTTAATTTACTAGAATTTCCCCACAAGGGGCTCACGTACCACGTGCGGTTGGGAGAAACACTTTGGGAAGCTCACTGGGGCGAGAACACGGGTAGGGGTTGGAGGCGGGACGGTCGCACAGAGGATGTTGGGGTGATGAAAGATGGAGGCCTGAGCTCCAGCCTTTCAGGGGCGCCCCCGACACCTGAAACCAAAAGGAACCATGCGAGGGGACACAGGGAGATGGACCTGCAATGACTCCTTTATTACTGGAAAAATTGTAACAGCGTCAGCGGCTAGCGTCAGAGGGCGCTGAGGAAACTGTGAGCCACCGATGTGAAAGGATATTTAGTCATGACCAAAATACTCTTTCTTTTATATTAGGATATCCCTAACATAGGAGTAGGATATATATATATATAGGAATAGGAAAAGGAGTACGTCAAGGCTGTATATTGTCACCCTGCTTATTTAACTTATATGCAGAGTACATCATGAGAAACGCTGGGTTGGAAGAAACACAAGCTGGAATCAAGATTGCCGGGAGAAATATCAATAACCTCAGATATGCGGATGACACCACCCTTATGGCAGAGAGTGAAGAAGAACTAAAGAGCCTCTTGATGAAGGTGAAGGAGGAGAGTGAAAAAGTTGGCTTAAAGCTCAACGTTCAGAAAACTAAGATCATGGCATCTGGTCCCATCACTCCATGGGAAATAGATGGGGAAACAGTGGAAACAGTGTCAGACTTTATTTTTTTGGGCTCCAGAATCACTGCTGATGGTGACTGCAGCCATGAAATTAAGAGACGCTTACTCCTTGGAAGGAAGGTTATGGCCAACCTAGATAGCATATTTAAAAGCAGAGACATTACTTTGCCAACAAAAGTCCGTCTAGTCAAGGCTATGGTTTTTCCAGTGGTCATGTATGGATGTGAGAGTTGGATGGTGAAGAAAGCTGAGCACCGCAGAATTGATGCTTTTGAGCTGTGGTGTTGGAGAAGACTCTTGAGAGTCCCTTGGACTGCAAGGAGATCCAATCAATCCATCCTAAAAGAGATCAATCCTGGGTGTTCATTGGAAGGTCTGATGTGGAAGCTGAAACTCCAATACTTTGGCCACCTCATGCGAAGGGTTGACTCATTGGAAAAGACCCTAATGCTGGGTAGGATTGGGGGCGGGAGGAGAAGGGGACGACAGAGGATGAGATGGTTGGATGGCATCACCGACTCGATGAACATGGGTTTGGGTAGACTCCGGGAGTTGGTGATGGACAGAGAGGCCTGGCGTGCTGCAATTCATGGGGTCGCAGAGAGTCGGACACGACTGAACTGAACTGATCCCTAATATAGAATTGTGAGGTGGGAGAGAAGAGCAAGACTGAGTGGAATCGCCTGGAAGAGCTGATCAAGCGCAAAGGAAACAATGTGACAAAGTCGCCACTGTTTTTACCTGGTAGCAGCGTTATGGGTGATCTTTCTGGACTTTCCGAGGCTTTTCTGCTAAACATGTGTTACTCTGGATCGGGAAAGAAGAGCTAGGATGAGAAACAAACTCCAGCGACTCACTGGCCAGAATCCCCTGCTTGTGTGACTCCTCGGGCACGCGTGGGTGCTGGCAGTGTGTGTGTCTGTGCAGGTACGCAAGTGTGCGTGCACGTGTGCCCACGGGTGTATACGTGTCTTTCTGAGCCTGGTCCCCACTAACACCCAGTAGATCTGGCGAGAGGCAGCTGCCTCCACTGGAACATGATAGTTTCCTTGGATTCTGTTAATTGGCTGGAATAACCTTTCTGTGGCCATTCGGACTCATTTCTAATCCCCGGATCCCCTGGTGCTTGTTCAGAGACTGCATCTTTGATGAATGCTTCCAGCGAAGTGTAGAATGGTTTCCCCCCGCACTTTATGTGTAAATAAGACAATAAATCACCTCTGATCTCCATGCCCTCAATACAGAGGCAAAGAACGCAAGGTGATTTGCAGCAGAACCGAAGCCACGTCACTGCCCTGCATCTCCTCACAGCGGGCTGAGTGCACAGCTGTTGAGAGGGTCATGTTCCAACTGCCTGATTCATGGTAGAGGGGAAGGAGAGAAAGACAGCTGACAGTAAATTGAGAACAGAAATTTTAAACTATCCAGGAAAAAATTCCCCAAGTGATGATTAAAAGAACTTTGAATCATTAAATCTTTACCATTGCAACATATTCAGCTAAGAGACATATGCTCAGAAGATCCATTTAGAAAACAAAATCATATATTGTGGGAACTCTTTTTTTCCAGCAATACGGCAGTTGTGGCAACCCATGAGAAAAACACATCCTAATGCTTTTAAACGATGGGTTGGTTCTCTGGGCACATGCTCCCAATGAAAGAGTTAAGAACCCGGCTTAAAAGAACGCTGGGAGCTGAGTGAATAAAGAAGATGTGGTATTTTATACCCACACATGTTCACCCACACACGATGGAGTATTATTCATCCATAAGAAAAAAGAAATCTCGCCATTTGCAGCAGCACGGAAGGACTCTGAGGGCGTTATGCTGAGTGAAAAGAGTCAGACGAGCGCTTGCGTGCGCTCAGTCGTGTCCGACTCTTTGTGACCGCATGGACTGTACCCCCCAGGCTCCTCCGTCCACAGAATTTTCCAAGCAGGAACACTGGAGTGGGCTGCCGTTTCCTTCTCCAGGGGGTCTTCCCGACTGAGGGATGGAGCCCTCCTCTCCCGTGTTTCCTGCACTGGCAGGCGGATTCTTTAACACCAGCATCACCTGGGAAGCCAGATAAGTCAGATGGAGAAAGACAAACGCTGTGTGCCCTCACGTGGGAAATCTTGGAAAACAACCAAGAGCGCATGGATGTAGAGAATGGATCAGCGATTTCCAGAGGCAGAGGGAGGAGGGAGGGAGCCAAATGCGTGTAAAGGGTCAGAAGGTGCAAATTCCCACTTATAGAATAAATAAATCATGGGGCTATAACGTACAGCATCGTGACTATAGTAATAATACTGTATTGCAGTCTTGAAAGTTGCTTGGAGAGTAAATTTTAAAAGTCCCCTTGAGTAGGAAATGGCAACCCTCTCCAGTATTCTTGCCTGGAAAATTCTGTGGACAGAGGAGCCTGGCGGGCTATAGTCCATGGGGGCGCAAAGAGTCAGACACGACTGAGCACAAACAAGGGCCCACCCTAAATCCAGGGTGATCTCATCTCAAAATCCACAATTACACATGCAAAGATTGTTTTTCCAAATAAGATCACCTTTGCTGGTTAAGGGGGTTACCACTTAGGCATACCTTTGGGGACACTATTAAACCTGCTGCAATCTGGTAAAAATAAATAAATAAATGTCCTCAACACAGGAAAAAAATGTTTTTTAACTATGTGTGAGGATGGATGCTAACTAGACTTATTTTGGTAATCACTTCTCAATGAATATAAATATCCAATCATTATGTTGCATACCTGAAACTAATTTAATTTTACATATCAATTATACCTCAATAAAAAATGAAAAAATACCAAAGAAACTAGAAAAAAATAAGAAATTAAATACAAATAAAATAGAAGGGAGGAAATAATAAAGGTAAGAGCAGGAAGCAATGGACTAGAAAACAAATGAGCAAGAGAGAAAACCCACAAAGTCAAAGGCTGGTTCTTTGGAAAGACTCCTGGTGGCTCAGTGGTAAAGAATCCCCCTGCAATGCAGGAGATGCAGTTTCAATCCCTCGGTTGGGACAATCCCCTGGAGAAGGAAATGGCACCCCACTCCAGTATTCTTGCCTGGGAAATCCTGTGGACAGAGGAGCCTGGCGGGCTGCAGTCCATGGGGTCACAAAAGAGTCGAACATGACGTAGCAACTAAACAATAATGAAACTGAAAACTCCCTGGTCAGACTTAGCAAGAGTCAGAGAGAAGGATGGAGGAAGAGAGTATAAGTGGACAATGTCAAGATTCAATATGTATGAAAAGATAATAAAAGGATATTATAAACAGTTTTATGCCAATACATTTGCAACATAGATGGAAAAATTCCTTGAAAAGCACATCTTACTAAAATTGTCACCCCAAAATAGAAAAGGACCTCTAGATCTGTGAAAGTAACAGAATCCATAATTAAAAACCTTTCCACAAAGAGAAGTCATCCCAAGCAAGACTGCTTGTAAATTCTCCCGTACCTCTCTTACACAGACTCTTTTAGAAAACAGGTAACACGGGAATACATCCCAACTTGTTTTATAAGCCGTGATACCGTGATCTGTCAAAGAAATAATAGGAAAGTAAAATTATAGGCCAATTTCTGTCAGACTAAGATGTAAAAATTCAAAACTGAATAGTAACAAATCAGACCCAGCAAGTATGGTTTATTCCAGGAATGCAAGATTGATTTAACATTCAAAAATCAGTCAATGCAATTCACCACATTAACAGAATGAGGGACACACATAATCATCTCAATAGATTCAGAAAACATATTTGATAAACTTTCATACTCATTTATAATAAAATTTTAACAGAACTTAGCAAACTAGACCTAGACGAATATTTCCTTAATCTGATAAAGAGAAAATTCAAAAGCCTGCCGCCAATAATATACATAAAATTGAAATATTGAGCTCTTTCCCCGACCTTCAGACTGAACCCGACTGAATGGCCACAATTGTTGCTTCTCTCGACTGTGTCAGTTGTGTTAGTCTCTGTAAAGTGGCCAGAAAAATAAAAGGTATAAAGTTTCTGTAAAATTAAAAAAAAAAGGTAAAATAATGACTGTATACATAAAATGTTCAAAACCATCCACAAACTCTCAGAATCAATGGTTGAATTTAGCAAGGCTATTTCACACATGGTTAATATACAAAAGTCCAATCAAGTGTTCTAGAAGGTGGCTCAAAGTCTAGCTGACCTTGACAACTTACTCCATCCAGCTGATGTTAGTGGAGATGGGAACATGGCTGGAGCCACCTCCACGTTCGTTGCAGGAGGATGAGGGGGTGCCCCCCAAAGGGGAGCGGGTCCTTTGTCTAGGGAAATAAGTCTTCGGGGAGATGTTGGTTATGAACAGAAGGCCCAAGGTGCTGGCTGTAATGGGGAATTCCGGTAAGAGAGAACTGAAGTTCTGTGTATCGTAACATGAAAGGCTACTCCCGTGAAGTGGATAATGACCTACTTTTGAATACCTTTCAGCTCCTTCTGGAAAAAGGTCAACAGAGGGCATAGAAAGGACCCTGGCTCTAAGTGAACCCCAGAAATGTGCTGAGAGGCAGGGCCTGAGGAGTATTTTGAGTTGTTTCCCTTATTTGCATCTTAATTCCTCTCTAGTCACCACCAGTGGTTTCAGCAAATGTTTATTAGCTGTTAATTAGGGTCTGGTTTATTTTGGCACTTTCTTAGGAAATAAAGGAAGGGCTAGGATGGTGCTGGCAGGTGAACTGTCCACAGGAAGACAGGAGTCAGTAAAGAAGTGTCAGGAGGAGCCAGGGAGAAAACCCGGCTGCCGGCGTGGCCAGAACCAGCTGATAACTGGAGACCACAGCTGATACGTGCTTGCTGGGACTCATCAGAAATACCTAGGAGGGGACTGAACTTACTAAAACCAGACGTGGGGTGTGGACTTGGGTTATTCTATTCGGTTAGCAAAAGAATTGGTCTCCTCTCGGTTATCTGCAGACTTGGGGACATTCAGGTTACAGTGAATTACTGTACTGATAATAAATAACATTTATGGCAAAACAAAACACTATACAGTTTGCAAAGCATTTCGCTGTTTGCTATATCATTTCATCGATGATTCATTACATGTAAGTTTCCAAACCTACCCCGATATTTGGAAGAGAATGTATTTTCCCTGAAACAATGCATGTAAAAGTATTTAAACAGACCCTAGCACCATCTTCGGAAAAGGCAATGGCACCCCACTCCAGTACTCTTGCCTGGGGAACCCCATGGATGGAGGAGCCCAGTAGGCTGCAGCCCATGGGGTTGCTAAGAGTCAGACATGACTGACGCGACTTAGCAGCAGCAGCAGCAGCAGCACCATCTTAGAATAGAGCTACATGGTTATTCATTACAATTAGTAATTCATTCCCTGTACAATAAAGCCAACCTCCCAACCCATTTGAAATAAGACTTTGACTCTATCCTGAGCTCTTCAGGAGCATCATTTTTAGGAGCCTGTTGACCCTCCCTCGTGGCTTAGCCAGATGGCTTCTGAGCCTCCTCCTCTCAGATGTCAGAACGCATGGAAATGGGGTAGAGAGGATAAAAAAGAGAGCCTCCGAAAGACTCATGGGTGAAAAGAGAAATGTAGTAAATACTCGGCTTCCACCGCAAGGACAAAGCTGGAAAGGTCACATCAGAAACAGAGGTCCTTTTAGTGGCGAGGGTGGAGACAGTAGGAAATGGTGTTTACTGTATGCGTGAGGGGCCTCATCTGGCTTCTCTTCCCCTAAAACAGCGGTCACCAACCTTTTTGGCACCAGGGTCCAGTTTCTTGGAAGACAGTTTTTCCACGAGACCGGGGGGCAGAGGATGGTTTCAGAATGACTCAAGCACAGGACATTTACTGTGCACTCTATTACTACATCAGCTCCGCCTCAGATCACCAGGTGTTAGATCACAGAGGCTGCAGACCCCTGACCTAAACGGAAGCTAATCAATCGGTCCTCTCTTCCTCAACCAAGCATTGACCTCATATTGCCAGGTGGCGCTAGTGGTAAAGAACCCGCCTGCCAGCGCAGCAGGTGTAAGAGATGTGGGTTTGATCCCTGGGTTGGGAAGATTCCCCTGGAGGAGGGCATGGCAACCCACTCCAGTATTCTTGCCTGGAGAATCCCCATGGACAGAGGAGCCTGGCGGGCTACAGTCCATGGGGTCGCAAAGAGTGGGACACGACTGATAGAGCATTAACTACTGATACTCATTAACTGCATTAACCACAAAAGCATTTACAAAGTTCTGCCGATGCAGCCACAGCAAGCCAGCAAGAAGCTCTGCGCCGTGAACAGGCGATCAGGCCACAGAAAATTCTTCTGGAGGATAAGGCTAGTGCCAAATTATCATTTTTTTAAGTTAAGAACAAGACTGCTTTATACTAATACAGAGAAAACATGCTTCCAAATTTTGCTTCATTCATTAATAAAAAAACTGGCAGAATTGCAAAGCTCATTCAAAGAGAACTGGAAAGACTGAGTCCTGAACGATGTAACGCTGTGATAAGATTGTTAAGTTAGACATAAAGCAGATTTTTTCACCTGCAGGACAATGAAAGGAAAACTTCTGTCACTGTCGTTTCTAAAGAAGAAGAAAGCATGTGTCCCTCCCGGACACACAGAGTCATTTCCAGCTTATAAACCTCCACGTCAACATCTAGTTTCTAACGTCTGTTGCTGTTGTTGTTCAGTCACTCAGTCGTGTCCGGTGCTTTTGCGATCCTGCAGACTGTAGCCTGACAGGCTCCTCTGTCCATGGGATTTCCCAGAGAAGAATGCCATTCCCTTCCCCAGGGGATCTCCCCAACCCAGGAATCAAACCCACATCTCCTGTACTGCAGGCAGATTTTCTACCACTGAGCCACCTGGGAAGTGCTTCTAACACCTAACCAAGAGTAGAAAGTAAGTGAGACAGGAGATGACACCCTTTAGATGATGCTTGAAAATGACGATAAAAGGACCCAGTCATCCTTGTACTTATCCAATTTGGGGGTATTTTTTCTTAAGACTTAGAATACATAGGACAATGAATAAAATAAACTTTAAGTGCTTGGCTGTAAGAATTTAGCCCTTTCACCTACATATTGCAACAAGTTACTCTGGCATTTCTGTACTTATTGGTGTGTTTGTTTAAAATGACTGATGTCTACAACAAGCGTAGAGACCCCAGGGCTGTCTTGCTCCCCAGGAGGAAGGATCTTTATGGAAACATCTGAACCGCCCTCCTTTGCTATCACAGCGTCTTCAAGGCTCTCCCGGAAGGTGCACGAGGTTCAGAGCATTCAGAGTTTCCCCTTAACCAGTCAAATTTAAGGAACTTGATGGTCATGGCTTTCAAGAAAAATACAGAAATAAACCTTCAAGAAAACAGGTCAGGCCAATTCAGAAGAGGAAAAAGAACTTTTATCCTTGGGAGGAACAGTTAGTTCATTTGACTTGTTCTAAGAACTTTGCTATCTAAGTTTCCTAGGAGAGGTGGGTAAGAAACGGCAGGCCTTGGGGCAGCCTCGGGATGTGTGCCCGCGCACGCCGGGCTGTCTGCCGCTGGACCAGTCGGGGCCATTATGGTGTTACCGAGGAAGTGCCATGAAGCACACAGTGGGGACCTCTCCCCTGCTCAGACCCCAAGCCAGAAGGGGCCCTAACACTGCATGCTGACGACACAGCTCTTCGGGGAAGGAGAGGAATTGTAGGTCTGCAGCCATAACGTCTTGTAGGGATGTTTGGAGCCAAGCAAAGGCGGCCGCAAAAACCAACAAATGAAAACTTGGCGCTCGGTAACTGCTTCGTGTCCAGGCTGGTCTGGAATCTTACATCAGAGGCCACAAATGCTAACAAATGTTGGTACTGGTAGTCACTGCACCTAAACAGATGTCCTGAGCCCTGTGGGGGCCGTCGGGGGCTGGAGATCCCCCCTTCCCTTGGCAGTGGGGAGTTGTCACCCAGGGCATCTCCCTGGGAATAGTGGGAATAGTGGCCTGGTGTTGCCAAAGCTTCTGGTGTTTTTCAAGCTGGAAACTCAATGTGTGAGTGCAATCTCCTAGTTTCAACTTTGATTCCATTTTTTTCCCCCTTAATGTTAAGGAAAAGCGAAGGAAACACATCTCTGAGCCAGGAGGTAGTGCCCTCTGCAGTGATGGTTCCCTTTCTCTCAGAACGAGCATCCCCAGAGGTCCCTAAACACCCTGCTTTCAGACCATCTGGTTCCCATCCCCGGCACCTCGTTGGCAGAGTATTTTTCTGTCTTGCTTCTTTGAGTGGAAGATGCTCAGGCAAACTTTTTTCGTAGATCATTTTATTCATTTATTTTTATTTGTTTGGCTGCGCTGGGCTCTGCTCCTGCCCAGCTTTCTCAGGATGCTGTGAGGGGGTCTGCTCTCCAGCTGTGATGCACTGGCTTCTCATCGCGGTGGCTGCTCTTGTTGCCGAGCACAGGCTGGAGGGTGCTTGGGCTTCAGTCGTTCAGCACCCGGGCTCAGCAGCTGTGGCTCCCGGACTCCAGAGCACAGGCTTCGGTAGCCGTGGCGCACGGGTTTAGTTGCTCCGAGGCACATGGGGTCTTCCCGAACAGGGAAGAAGCTGTGTCCCCTGCATTGGCAAGCAGATTCTTTACCACCGAGCCACCAGGGCAGCCCTCAGGCAAACTTTTGATTAAGTCTCTCCTAAAGTTTGCCTTTCAAATCATCTTTCTTTGCTTGATCTCCTGCAGCCTTCAGATGAGTAATGTTTTACCTCTGTTTTTGACCTTGGCATCCAGAGAACACACTCTAACTTGGGCCTGGCATCCCACTACTGCTTGTATGAACAAAGATTCTGGGCTAATGTGTGGATGTGTGAGAGAGAGACAGAGGCAGGGTGCTGTGGGGCTGGGGCACTGGAGGGATTAGTAATAAGAATGTTGAACTGAGTTCAGAGAAATGGGTTTGTTCCAAAACACAGGCTGGGATATGAATAGCACGGGACACTGAGGATTTGAACCTGACAAATCACGACTGTTTTCTTAGCCACATTGCATGATACTTACTAGCAATGGCTCTCAGCCCTGGCCGCACATGACGACTCAGGAAGCTTTTATTTATAACATAGAAATCATTGGGCACAACCCCCCAAAATCATGATTCAATTTGTCTGAACTATATGACTTGGCTTCAGCACTTTTTAAAAGTTCTCCACTGATCTTAATGCACAACAGGGTTATGAACTGTGGAACGGGGAAGAGCCCCTGAGCCTTGCCAACTTAACGCTGGCACTCGCCCTCAACCTCTGCGAGGATTAGGTCACAAGCTGCTGAGACCACTGACCTTCGACACCCCCTGAAAGGAGTTCAGGGCAGAGATCAGGAACGAGACACCCTGTGCTCCAGGGAAAACTGGCAGAACAGGCCTTCAGATAGTTGTATGTTTTCAGGAGAAGCTTTTATGAGCCCAGCTTCTTGCATCTCCTCATATCTAGAAAAGCACTAAGATCATTGGTGGAGACCCCTGATCCTGTGACCAGCAGCAACCTTCTGCCAAAACGGGTGCTTGCCTGCACCCACCCCCTCTTCAGCAGAGTCCTGTACAACTCTGATCCTTCCCTTACCTTCTGGAGCACTTTGCCAAAACCATCTGAAACGCTGTGTCCTTGGCTAGAGTCCTCGTTTTGCCCCAGAGGAAATAGCATGCTGGTTCAGAAGGTAGATTTTAAAGCCAGCTTCCAAGCGAGCTTCAGTTCTGCCTTCATTACAGCTCTGTGACCTCGGCCAACATGCCTGGGATATCTGAGGCTCACTCAGTCATGGAAACACAGAAATGAGTGCCAACTTCACGAGGCTGTGTGAAATGAAGCACTGTTGGCAAAGTGCTTAGTAAGTGTACAGCGAATTATGGCTGTTATTATTATCAGCAGGTGTGAGGGAGAATTTGCTGACTGTTCATTATTTAACAATATTTTAAATAATCTTGTCATTTAAAAATAACATGCTAAGCATCCATATAAAATCCGACTCCGTAAAATATGTGCTTTCTAAAAATATTGTTTTGACAAACCATTTTGACAGTGACAGAGACTGCAGTTCCACAACTCCTTCACGAGTGGTGACATGTGGACACCTGAGAAGAATAAGCCCTTCCCGCTCACGGTAACATGTGCTGGGAAGTCTCAGAAAATGAAATGTTCTTGGCTATTATGTACATGACACGCTATTGAGCTGTCCTAGCAATAACCCAAGTGTAAATTCAAATAATGGTGAAATGCCTTTGTGGTTTATCAAACTGGCAAAAACTTTTTTTTCAACAGCAGCACAAAGAAATTTTGAATTTTATGCACTCGTGCTATGATAGCAAATTGGTGTGCAATTCTTACAGAGAAATTTAGTCATGTTTATCAAAAGCCTTAAAATTAGGGATATACTTCGGTTCAACGATTTCACTCCTAGGAATTATCCTCAAGGAAAAGTATTCAGAGATCCATGAAGTTTCAGATACAATCACCTTTATTGCAGTGCTATTTATAATAGTAGGAAGATTGGAAAACCACTTAAATGCCAATTACAATTTCAGTAAATTATTGTGCATCTCTATAACAAAGTACCATCTATCATTTCTAAACCATGCTTTCCAAGGTTACCAAATGGCAAAGGCCCAACAAACACTGTAAGTAATACACATACATCCAAATGGAAAAAAAAAAATAGGGTAAAAATCCAAACTGTTAATAATGATTATCTCTGGGTGGTGGGATTGATAGACTTCTGCATTTTTCTGAATTTTCTAAAATAAACTGACATCACTGTCTTCATTAGCATATTCTGTAATCTCTCACCCCCTCCGTTTAATATTTAACCCATTTTATGCAAAGCTGAGAATTACAAGAGTGGAGGCGAGAGTGTGTGTGTATGTATGACGTGTGTGTGTTGTGTGTATTGTGTGTATTGTGAGTATGTGTGTGTATTATGTGTATGTGTGTGTATGTATGATGTGTGTGTATGTGTGTGTATTGTGTGTGTATGTGTGTGTATTATGTGTGTGTATGTATGATGTGTGTGTATTGTGTGTGTGTATTATGAGTATGTGTGTGTGTGTTGTATGTGTGTATGTGTGTGTGTATTATGTGTATGTGTGTATGTGTGTGTATTATGTGTATGTGTGTATGTGTGTATATTATGTGTATGTGTGTGTGTTGTGTGTGTGTATTTTGTACGTGTGTGTATGTATGATGTGTGTGTGTTGTGTGTATTGTGTGTGTGTTTTATGAGTATGTGTGTGTGTATTGTGAGTATGTGTGTGTGTGTATTATATGTATTGTGTGTGTATGTGTGTGTATTATGTGTGTGTGTGTGTATTGTGTGTGTGTATGTATGATGTGTGTGTGTATTATGTGTGTGTGTATGTATTGTGTATGTGTGTGTATGTATGATGTGTGTGTGTGTATTATGAGTATGTGTGTGTGTATTGTATGTGTGTATGTGTGTATGTGTGTATATTATGTGTATGTGTGTGTGTTGTGTGTGTGTATTTTGTATGTGTGTGTATGTATGATGTGTGTGTTGTGTGTATTGTGTGTGTGTTTTATGAGTATGTGTGTGTGTATTGTGAGTATGTGTGTGTGTGTGTATTATATGTATGTGTGTATTGTGTGTGTATTGTGTGTGTGTATTATGAGTATGTGTGTGTGTATTGTATGTGTGTGTATGTGTGTGTATTATGTGTATGTGTGTATGTGTGTATATTATGTGTATGTGTGTGTGTTGTGTGTGTGTATTTTGTATGTGTGTGTATGTATGATGTGTGTGTGTTGTGTGCATTGTGTGTGTGTTTTATGAGTATGTGTGTGTATTGTGAGTATGTGTGTGTGTGTGTATTGTGTATGTGTGTGTGTGTATGTATGATGTGTGTGTGTGTATGTATGATGTGTGTGTGTGTATTGTGTGTGTGTTTTATGAGTATGTGTGTGTGTATTGTGAGTATGTGTGTGTGTGTGTATTATATGTATGTGTGTATTGTGTGTGTATTATGTGTGTGTGTGTATTGTGTGTGTGTGTGTATTATGTGTGTGTGTGTATTGTGTGTGTGTGTATTATGTGTGTGTGTGTATTGTGTGTGTGTATGTATGATGTGTGTGTGTATTATGTGTGTGTGTATTGTGTGTGTGTGTGTGTATGATGTGTGTGTGTGTATGATGTGTGTGTGTGTGTATGTATGATGTGTGTGTGTGTATTGTGTATGTGTGTGTGTATGTATGATGTGTGTGTGTGTATGTATTGTGTATGTGTGTGTGTATGTATGATGTGTGTGTGTATGATGTGTGTGTGTGTATGATGTGTGTGTGTGTATGTATGATGTGTGTGTGTATTGTGTATGTGTGTGTGTGTATGTATGATGTGTGTGTGTGTGTATGTATGATGTGTGTGTGTGTGTGTATTGTGTGTGTGTGTGTGTGTATGATGTGTGTGTGTGTGTGTGTGTGTGTGCCAGAACCCGGAGTGGGAAGGTGCTGGGAACAGGATCCCCCAGTGGTTCTATAACTGGGCTGCACCTAATGATCATTTGGGGGAAATGCATAAATCCCAGTGTACAGGCTCCTCCCCCTTCCCTAAACCAAGTGAATCAGAGTCTCTGGGGTGGGGCAGGCAGCAGTGCTTTTGAAACTCCCCAAGTGACCCACCCATGCAGCCCATGTTGTAAACCATAGTCCTCTCTCCCAAGTCATCCCACTTCCTCCTGGATTGTCGCCAACACTATAAAGCCATGCCTTACCACCTTCCATACCTGCTTTAGAACTTCTCTTTGGACGGAGTTGAGAACCAGGGTGATAGACTGAGTCCCTTTCAGTTCACCCTGGAATGGCTTTGTTCTTCTCGCTGCTTATTTTAATACATCATAGAGCAGCCAGGTGAGAACAGATTGGCCTCCCAGAGTAATTCGATTGGCCCTGAAGTGAGAGTCATACGTGCTTTTTACCCAGTGATGCAGTCCAGCTCTTGTGTACCTCACTGTGCTCTTCTTTGGGGTGATCATCTGTGTGCATCGGGGTGCAAACCCCTGAGGGCCCGCTCACATTTGACCCCTGACCCCCCCAGCACTTTGCATCATGCCTTGCACACGCTCTATGTATGGCCTTCCAACATTTCTAGGGCCTTTCACTTCCACTAAATAGAAACATTTTAAATGTTAACATGCTTTTCTGCTGCCTCTGTATTTTGTTCACATTTCTAGAGCAATCCTGAGACAAACGTCTCCTCCGCCTCGTGTGGTTTTTACCACACTCTGCTTGACACACTGCCTCTCCAGAATGCTCCCTCTGGGTTTGGTTTCCATGGAAATCTGTCTCTGGAGAGACAAGTTTTTTGCCAAAGGTGAGCCATCAAGGCTGGTGTGAAGAGGTCACCGAAGGGCACGGAGTTGGGGGGGGGTGGCCCCAGCCCCCGTGGAGGCTGGCACACTCCATGCAGTTAAAACCCTGCACACTCGACCCAAGACAGAAGCAAACAAACAGGGTCACCTTGTCACCTGGCATCAGGCATGCCAACTTCACAGGCTCCTGGTCCAGAACACTTGCTTTTGTGGGAGGGAAGGGGGGAAGGGGACGCTGGAAAAGAGTGAGCCCTGGCCCCCCCAAGGCGAGACAGATGGGGCTGTTATTCAGAGCAAAGGCTGGGGTGCGGGGTCCTAGCCATGTCCCCCAGGTGCCACAGTCATTCTATACAACAGGGGTCCCCAGCCTCTAGGATCTAATGCCTGATGATCTGAGGTGAAGCTGAGGTAGTAATAATAATAGTAGAAATGACAGGCACAATACATGGAATCTTCTGGAACCATCTGGAAACCAGCCCCCACTCTGGTCCGTGGAAAAATTGTCTTCCACGAAACCGGTCCCTGGTACCAAAAATGTTGGGGACCATTGCTATAGAAGGTTATTCCTCATCATCTTCATGACAGAAAAAAAAACCCACTAGTGCACAGTCTTCCAAGATGTAAGGAGACTCAGACAACCCAGGGATGTTGGTATGGAGGAGGAAGCTGCTACAGCAGGGACAGAGGCCATGCAGACGGAGCCCCTGGTCCACCTAGAACACACCTAAGGTTCAGAAGGACCCAGGTTTAAGATGCAGCACCAAAGATGCACTTGGATTCACCGCTAACAGGAACGGTGACTGGTAGAGATATTATAATAGCTGTCTTAACTTTTAGATGCTTTCATCTGTGGTTTTAAATATACATACATCCTTAAAACTAACTCCCCAACCTAATAACTAATTCTTTTTCACCCAGGCAATCAAGAATGTTTGGAAATATACAGAGTGAAGTAAGCCAGAAAGAAAAACACCAATACAGTGTACTAATGCATATATATGGAATTTGAAAGATGGTAACGATAACCCTATATGCAAGACAAAATAAGAGACATAGATGCATAGAACAGTCTTATGGACTCTGAGGGAGAAGGTGAGGGTGGGACGTTCTGGGACAATAGCATTGAAACATGTATATTATCATATGTGAAACAGAACACCATTCCATGTTCGATGCATGAGACAAATGCTCAGGGCTGGGGCAATGGGATGACCCAGAGGGATGGGATGGGGAGGGAGGAGGGAGGGGGGTTCAGGATGGGGAACACATGTAAACCCATGGCTGATTCATGTCAATGTATGGCAAAAACCACTACAATATTGTAAAGTAATTAGCCCCCAACTAAAATAAATAAATTTATTAAAAAAAAAGAATGTTTGGAAATAAACCCTCAGAGGAGGCACGGACAAAAGCATGTGCCCAGCTGTATTTCAGGACTCTCAGAGATTATCCCAGACCGCAGTAGAAACGTCCATCTCTGAGCTCTCCTAGTTGCTTTGACCACAGCGGCAAATTTTTTTATAAACCACTCTGATTACACAGAGATATTCTCTGAAACCACTTAATAAATACATATGAGCTTCTACCTAACTATGCACATGCCACGTGCAAGATACTGAGGAATCAAAGGTAAATAATATTGGGGATCTCCTTTCCAGGAACTCAAAATCTAGGTGTTGAGACAGTTTTATAACCAAAGATGCTGGTGATGGTGGGACCATCAGCTGCTGGAGTGAGATATCTACCCCTCCCCCGGAGGGGGAAACATGATGGGTACCTTCAGCACTAGTTATGAGTAGTATCTACTCCCAAACAAGAAACTACAAGAGATGCCCCTAATTTGGGGAAATATCCTAGGAGGGAAAAACACTTGTCTGTAAGTGATGTCAAGATCCATAGGTTTCAGTCTGACAACAGGGCTTGTGCTGCTCTCCTCAAGTTGTTACTGTGCCGCAAGTAAGCTGAGAAGTAGGACCAGGAGAACCCGAATCAGTTGGCTCTCATTATTCAGCCACCCTGGACCATTTGAGGCCTGAGCATTGCAGCAAGTCAGGAGGATAAAGTTTGTAAACCATAACTCTATCTGTTAGGCATCACATCATTGTTAACCTAAAACAATAAAAAGTCAGTTATTTTTACCAGCAAAACAACTTTATACAGGTGCGGTGAAGAATTGCAATTTGGGGTATGCAACTGGGGCAAGCCTCCTGCAAGTCTGATAAAGCAAAATAGAGGAAACTTTGAAATTTTTTAATATTTCATTTACTTTTTTGGTCATGCAGTTCAACATATGGGATCTTAGTTCCCTGTCCAGGAATGGAACCCACACTCCTTGCATTGGAAGCACAGTCTTAACAACCAGACCACCAGGAAAATCCAGAGGAAAACTTGTTTATAGATGAGAAGAGGAGTTAGGAGGGGCTGTTGTTAATAAAGAGTCCATTGGAGGAAGCTGAGAGTTTTAAGTATGGTGGCTTTTCATTGGCTGAGTTGTGACAGTCTCTTATTGGCTGAGCTGTTGCCAGGCTAGGAGAAAATCTTCCTTCCTGCTGGTTAGTAAAGCAGTGCTACTTCCTGCTTGTGGTGCAAGGTACCTCTCTCTTCCTGGTAGGATCTGTATTGACAAGGAAGGTTAGGTGAATGAGAGCTCCCCCTCTGGCCTCCAGACCCCATTTTCATGAACTTTCCCCTTATTAGACGCCTGGTGGCTCTGACAGTAAAGCGTCTGTCTGCAGTGCAGGCGACCTGGGTTTGATCCCTGGGTCAGGAAGATCCCCTGGACAAGGAAATGGCAGCCCACTCCAGTATTCCTGCCTGGAGAATCCCATGGATGGAGGAGCCTGGTGGGCTACAGTCTGTGGGGTCACAAAGAGTGGGACACAACTGAGTGACTTCATTTTCTTTCTTTTTCCCCTTTTTGATGTTCACAGCAGTCAGCTGGGATAGGCCTCCAATACGCTTTAGATCTACAGCACTGAGGTTCCCAGTCCTAACACCTGATTGTGATATAACTGACCGCTGCTCTCTGAGCCTCCTCTTGCTTCCTCCTCCAACTGCCGGCGCTGGTCTTCTGTTTCAGCGCCTTGTATCTCCTCTCTTCCATTACCATCTCATTATTTGCTGTTGAAGGGATGTTTCCATGGTGATGCTAGGACACATGTGCATAGAGATTTGGCTGCAGTAAACGTCGAGGTTCTCAGCACACCAACTAAGTCTGATTCATCCAACTCTGGGATCCAATAAGTCCAAAGAGAGCTTGCGTATCTCTCTTTTGTCTCCTGCATCTGTGTGTTCACTGGGTGAAGGAAACCTGCCAGAGATAAGCATTGAGCCACACGTGGGTGGGACTCCCTGCCCACATAACACATTCAAGAGGCTTTTGAGTCTAGAAACTTGGACTTGGCGTGAAGGGATGGCCTGGGAGTGACCTCGGGTGGCGTTACTCAAATGTCCTCCAAGCCAGTCCTTGAGAAAACACCTCCTGCAGGAATTCAGCACAGAGAGCAGCTGCATAAATGAAAGAACATTTTGTAAGACCTGCTCTTGCTAAAAGCTCTGACCACCTGGGAGAACCAGACTTATGAAAATCTGCCCTTCACGCCATTACCCCAGTTGTGGTAACTGGAGCAAAAGAGAGAGAAAGAAAGATAATATCAAACTTCTTTCTAAATGCCAATTATATTCACCGAGGGCCTATGAAATGCCCTGGTGACTCAGACAGTAAAGAATCTCCCTGCAATACAGGAGACCAGGGTTGATCCCTGGGTCAGGAAGATCCCCTGGAGAAGGAAATGGCAACCCACTCCAGTATTCCTGCCTGGAGAATCCCATGGATGGAGGAGCCTGGTGGGCCCCAGTTCATGGGGTCACAAAGAGTTGGACATGACTGAGAGACACGATGAAATGCCAGGCCCTGGATAGGGTGGCAGAGCTGTCACCTTCAGCTGGTGAAAGGGGACAGCAGAAAGGCAATGAGGACACAGTGGAAACACCCAAAGACTGCAGGGGCCAGCATCCTCAGAACCAGGGCTCAAGGAAGGACGCGGTAGGGCTGAGTGTGTCCCTGTGGCCCTGGGAGGCAGGAGAAACCAAGGCAGTGACCGCGCAGGGTGACGCGTGCAGTTAACAGAGGCAGAGACGCAGTGGAGCACAGAAGCCTCCTCCGTGCCCTCCGGGCACAGGGAGCAGAAAAGGAAGGGGCTTTGGGTTCAACAGTCACTGCTCCCCGTGGCCCAGTGGAGCCCTGGGTGGGTAGGACTCGCTGAGTCTGGCCCTGAGCAGATGACGCTGGGCCGCAGGGTGGATCAACAACAGTGTATGGAAATCTCAGGTGGATCCAAGTCATGCTTCCACGCCCGAAATTGCTCTTTGTCGTCCGGAAATGAAGCGCTCTCAGCCGGGAACATACGTTTGAAGAGGAAACTGTGCAGATACATGGTCTGCAAAGTATGGAGCTCCCAGGTCTCTGCCACCACCTTCCAGTTATCGCAACAGGAATCTCCTGCTCCTTAATTGCAGCTCTCTGGAGTCCATGGGGCTTTGCAAAACAATCATATCGTGTGCTGAGAAGCAGGAGTCCTTCCTCGGGGTAAAAGTGGAATTTAAAGCACCAGGAATAGGGAAAGGAGCTCAGACAACCGTGTCCCATCCTGGCTGGCCTGTGGCTGTGCCCCTGCACCCCTCTCCCCCCAACCCCCACCCCCCCAATACCCTCACCCCTCTCCCCCTCCCCCAGCACTGCTGTACTGCACCCAGAGAATTCTAGCCAGGAAATCACTAGCTCCCCATGGAGGAGGCCGGGGCGAATCAGCCCAAGAAGGGAGGGCCAACCAGTTTGTGATCTTGATGTAAATAACCCTTAAAATACTGTACTGAGAGCCTCGGGAGGCTTCCGGGGTGGTTCTAGGGATCAAGAGTCCACCTGCCAATGCGAGAGACTGGGATTCATCCCTGGGTAGGGAAGATCCCCAGGAGGAGGACATGGCAACACACTCTAGTATTCTTGCCTGGGAAATCCCAAGGACAGAGGAGTCTGGTGGGCTACAGTCCATGGGGCTGCAAAGAGACACCATGACTAAATACGAAAGCTGGCAGCCCTAAGAGCCTCAGAGCAGAAGTAAATGAAATGCTTTATCTGCAAATCTGCAAACCCCTCCAGGAAGACAGATTAAATGGATTAGTAACTTCACCAAAATTTGCACCAAAAAGAAAAGGAAAGAAAAGAGTGTCTAAAGCTAGCTTTGGAAGGATATAAGTAAACCTCCCATGTCTTTTGTCACAAGAATAATGTTTATTACAGATAAACAACAACATAGACAGAGACAAAATAGTTATCAGAAAAGCTCCTGAACAGTCCTGTGTGATTTATTGCACTCTTTGGAATCATAATTTGTTCTTTTGCTTCTGTGTAGTTTAACTAATCTCTGCTCTGGGATGAGAAGTTTCAGGGGCCAGAGCCCAGAAAACAGAAACCAGGCCAAATTGGAGCTCAGAAAGAACAATGCATCCCAGCACTCTGAAAACTTGACCCAGAGGTGGATGAGGTGGCTCTTTTGACCTTTCATTCTTTGACCCTTGATGTCTCAAGCCCTCTCCCTGACATTGGTGCCACTCCCTACCATTGTGTGGTCACATCTTGTCTCAGACTTGTCACCTGCCTCGTAGAAATGTGCAATTCTTCTTAGCAGGAGTAGAAAGTGTTAAGAATTCTCAGTGGGGGCTCTCTTCCTGATTTTGCTGGCTCTGGACTTTAGATTCTCAACCATGATGGTTGTGGAAGTGTCCAGATATTTACATATAGCAGTATTGTTTAAAAACACACAAGACTTTAAGAAGACTACAAAAGCATTAGTTGAGAATGACTACACCTACACTATGGTTTTCCCTGTGGTCACGCATGGATGTGGGAGCTGGACCACAAAGAAGGCTGAGCAACAGAGAATTGATGCTTTTGAACTGTGGTGCTGGAGAAGACTCTTGAGAGTCCCTTGGACTGCAAGGAGATCCAACCAGTCCATCCTAAAGGAAATCGGTCCTGAATATTCATTGTAAGGACTGGTGCTGAAGCTCCAATACTTTGACCACCTGATGCGAAGAACTGACTCATTGGAAAAGACCCTGATGCTGGGAAAGATTGAGGGCTGGAGGAGATGGGGACGACAGAGGATGAGACGGTTGGATGGCATCACCGACTCGATGGATGTGAGTTTAGCAAACTCACGGAGACAGTGAGGGATAGGAAAGCATAGTATGCTGCAGTCCATGGGGTCACAGAGTTGGACACATACACTGCATAATAGGAATTATGTTCCAGTCATGACATAAAGGGGGTAGAGTGAGTCCTGTGGTCACTTCTAATTCCTCCAAAGAAACCAGAGATCATTACTGTGCCTTCCCCTGGGTGCCCCTGGTTAGGTACAGGGGTGCAAGGTGAAGGGCGTGGAGAATCTCTTCAAGCCCAACAAGATTAACACAGTACACTGTGAAATCACTTCAGCTTCTGTTTGTTCTCTGGTGAGACTGCAGCTTTTTCTTCGAGATACACAGTCAAGACCCAAGAAGGACCCCAGGAGGCACCATGTTGATAACAACCAATTATTGGCACTCTTCTCCAATTCTTTTTTTTTTTTTTCCCAATGATAGACTGTGTGCTACCTACCCAAGCCACAGCTTGAAGGAAAATCCAAATTATCTGAAGTCACTGTGTTACCCAAAGTGGGGTCCCGTGGCTTGCTGCTCAAGAACTAATAAAAAGACCAGGCTGGTGAAAAGGAAAGCTTGCTCTATTTCAGATGCCAGCAACTGAGGGGGTGGTCCTGTCCAAAGGAAAATTCCCCTCCCACCCCACCCCACAATAGACTGCAGCCCGCCAGGCTCCTCTGTCCGTGGGATTTCCCAGGCAAGAACACTGGAGCGAGTTGCCGTTTCCTTCTCCAGGGGATCTTCCCGACCCAGGGATCAAACTGGATCTCCTGCATTTCAGGCAGATTCTTTACCGTCTGAGCCACTGTGGTGGGGGCATGGGGGCAGGGGGTGGTGGAGAGGCTTCCCACGCCTAGGTAGTCCTTGCTCTCCAGAGCATCTCTGTCACTGAGATGACCCCTGATGCACGCGTCCCAAACATGGGGACACATCATTCTCTTCCCCAAAAGAGACCAGTTTCTATCAGATTGACTTGTTAAGCTCAAGATAAGCCTTGTGACATATGATATTATTTCATTAACAAATAACCAAATGATCATTGCTAACGTTAACTCTTCTAGGCAATTATTTTACTTACAGTTACATATATAATTAAGATATCATAAGTGTCTTCACGCTTATGGGCTTTCCAGGTGGCACAGTGGTAAAGAACTCCATCTGCCAATGCAGGAAATGCAAGAGATGTGGGTTCGACCCCTGAGTTGGGAAGATCCCCTGGAGGAGGAAATGACAACCCACTCCAGTAGTCTTGCCTGGGAAATCCCGTGGACAAAGGAGGGCTACACTCCATGGGGTCGCAAAGAGTCAGACATGACTTAATGACTGGGCACGTATATATAATTATTTTCAATAACATTTTGTTTTATAGTTGCATCTATAAATTATATGTATGATATAATCACATTTGACATTTATGTTTGATAATTTCATGTATAGAATTGTACATTATATATAATTACAATGATTACTCTTGTCCCTGTTTTACAGATAAGTGGACCAGTGCTGGGGTTACAGAGCTTGGCTGAGGTCTCAGGAGGGCCAGGGAGCAGAGTCGGATTTAAGCCCAAGTCTTTCTCTGAACCCTCTTCTTTGCAGGGAAAGAGCATTCTCGGAGTTCATGGTTCCACCAGGAGACCTCAACTTTTCGTCACTGTGTTTTTGCTTCTGAGGGTGTGTACTGCAGAAGCAATAAAAGAATTCTCAGAAAAAGAGATGAAGAGGTCATAGGGGTGTGACTCAGTTTCAGCTGAGAGCAGCGTTGATTGGTGTCTTCATCAGCGGTGGCATCCTTTGCTAAATTGAGCCCTCAAGCCGTGCTGCTCCTGCCTGTTCCATCTGGGCCTCGAGCTGGAGTCAAATCCGGAACCCAGGCCTCCTGACGAGCAGGAGCATTCAGACCGTCAGCTCCTTCCTCGCTCCCTCTCCTTGCCCAGTCTGACCCCTTTTTTGTTCTCCTGGCGGCTCAGGGCTTCTCCACTGTGGTCAATGATTCTTTCTTCTGTCTCCTGAAAAACAATTTGTAAATGTGTAAATTTACCGCAAAGTGTGTATTTGTACATAAAGTAAAAGATTTTTCTAGAAAAAAAGAGCACATATTTCTATCTGAACAGGATTACCTAGAGAGGTTGCAGGATTTCTTTCCCAAAAGGAGCATCAGTCTAGCTGCTAGCAAGACCCTCCTGGGCTTCAGCATCTGGAAGAATGTGAATGGTGGTGTCCTTGGGTGGGAGCTCCAGGGCCCCCATCAACACCCCACTGGCCCAAGGAAGACTTCCGCCGTCACTCACTGTTGCACTTGGGGTGGATGGGCGTGGGTAAGGGGCTCTGTGCATTTGTCTCAAACCATTACGCTGTATTCTTCATTTCAGGTGGATCCTCCAAGGATTTGTGACTGTCTGGCAACTTAGTATTTGTAAAGTATTTGTAATCCCTGAAGAAAAACACTCCATATACCCAGAAGATTACTGGCCGCCTGAAATAACAACCTTGTCTCTCTCTCTCTTTCAGAACCTGCCAATAAGCTCCTACTTCATACAAATCCTATCACATGACTGTGAAAGAACCGCAGAGAAAAGCCACGGGAACTTCTCCCACTCCTTGCCCCTGCAATTCACCACCGGTTCCCAAACAAACATGTCTTTATGCCTCGAGTGTTCAGACCTGGCAAACTCGGAGCACATTCTGTTCACATCTTTCCATCTGGACGCTGGCTCCTCCACCACACGGCGGGCACCTTTGGCCAGACCGCGGGAAGGGCAGCTCTCTGCTGCCTCCTTCCTCCTCCCGGGACAGGAGAACCCGGGCACTCGGAGAGCAGGGAGCTGGCGGTGGGGGGAGGCTGTGCCTCTGCCTCTGAGCAGTTAGGAGCAAACGGAGATGGAACCAGGCCTGCTACTCGCCCAGAGCTAGGACAGCCCCCAGGAGCTATAACAGGGTGGAACAGGCCGAAGGAACAGGGCGTAGGAACAGCTGAAACAATGCCACAAGGGAAGCGCCAACTCTGCCTGAGGTCAGAATGTAACGTAGGGACTCCCCTGGTGATCCGCTGGTTAAGAATCTGCCTGCCAATACAGGGGAGCCGGGAATACCCCACGTACCACAGAGAACCTAAGCCCGAGTGACACAACTGCTAGGCCTGTGCTCTAGAGCCCGGGGCCACAGCTACTGCAGCTCACGCGCCTGGAGCCTGTGCTCCGCTGCAGGGGAGTCACCACGAGGAGAGCAGCCCCAGCTCGCTGGGGCTGGAGAAAGTCCCAGTGCAGCAACAAAGGCCCAGCACAGACAAAAATAAATCTTTTAAAAATAATAACAAAAAATAAATAAATAAATACACATATAGGAGACAAGCTTATGCACTTCAGTCGCTCACTCGAGTCCAACTCTTTGTGGCCCCATGGACTGCAGCACGCCAGGCTTCCCTGTCCATCACCAACTCTCAGAGCGGACTCAAACTCATGTCCTTTGATTCAGTGGTGCCATCCAACCATCTCATCCTCTGTCGTCCGCTTCTCCTCCTGCCTTCAATCTTTCCCAGCATCAGGGTCTTTTCCAATGAGTCAGCTCTTCGCATCAGGTGGCCAGAGTATTGGAGTTTCAGCTTCAGCATCAGTCCATCCAATGAATATTCAAGACTGATCTCCTCCTTTAGGATGTACTGGTTGGATCTCCTTACAGTCCAGGGGACTCTCAAGAGTCTTCTCCAACACCACAGTTCAAAAGCATCAATTCTTCAGTGCTCAGCTTTCTTCACCATCCAACTCTCACATCCATACATGACTACTGGAAAAACCACAGCCTTGACTAGATGGACCTTTGTTGGCAAAGTAATGTCTCTGCTTTTTAATATGCTATCTAGGTTGGTCATAAGTTTCCTTCCAAGGAGTAAACGTCTTTTAATTTCATGACTGCAATCACCATCTGCAGTGATTTTGGAGCCCCAGAAAATAAAGTCTCACACTGTTTCCACTGTTTCCCCATCTATTTCCCATGAAGTGATGGGACCAGATGTCATGATCTTAGTTTTCTGAATGTTGAGCTTTAAGCCAACTTTTTCATTCTCCTCTCTTACTTTCATCAAGAGGCTCTTTAGCTCTTCTTCGCTCTCTGGGAAGGGTGGTATTATCTGCATATCTGAGGTTATTGATATTTCTCCCAGCAATCTTGATTCCAGCTTGTGCTTCTTCCAACCCAACGTTTCTCACGATGTACTCTGCATATAAGTTAAATAAGCAGGGTAACAATATACAGCCTTGACGTACTCCTTTTCCTATTTGGAACCAGTCTGTTGTTCCATGTCCAGTTCTAACTGTTGCTTCCTGACCTGCACACAGGTTTCTCAAGAGACAGGTCAGGTGGTCTGGTATTCCCATCTCTTTCAGAATTTTCCACAGTTTACTGTGATCCACATAGTCAAAGACTTTGGCATAGTCAATAAAGCAGAAATAGATGTTTTTCTGGAACTCTCTTGCTTTTTCGATGATCCAGCGGATGTTGGCAATTTGATCTCTGGTTCCTCTGCCTTTTCTAAAACCAGCTTGAACATCTGGAAATGCAAGGATTGAGATCATAAAATCTGTTCCCAAACATCCAGTGATCTAAAGAACTGTCACACCAGCTTCCCTGGAGCAGAGGGCGTCACTCTACCCTGAACTCCCTCAAGGGTTTATCGAAGGCCAACAGCTATAGCAGCACAGGGTTCAGTCTCCCTGGAGGCAGATGGCAAACGCCTTGTTGTTCAGTTGTTGGCAATGCTCTTGGTAAGTGCCAATTTGTAGTTGACCGTTGCAAGCCCAGAATCTGACTCTGGCCAACACCAGCAAAAATAGACTAGGACATTAGGGACAATCTGAAGACAGATTGGGAAAGATGAGGGCAGAGCAGACACAGGGCCCAGGGGTCCAGCCAGGACTTACTGAGCATCAGTCAGCGCTTCAGAGCTGGGGAAGAGCTCTGAGCATTTCCTGTCCCTCCTTGTGGCACATCAGTCACATTCCAGGTCCTGAGATGAGTGTCTAGGGGCCCAGCCTGAGTCCCATGTGCTCCCTGGGGCCAGGAGAGGGCAGAGCCCTTAACAGGCAGATGGACACTCCTGCACATAAGTGTGGAGAGAAAACATCCCCTGCAGAATAAGCAGCAAAATGTGGTGATCATTAAACAAGAGAAGACTAGTACGCAGGGTGGAAATCAGCTATGGGGAGAAAGGGGAGAGCTTGGCATTTTTACAAAGACATGGTTGCTTGTTTATTGGAGCCAAAGGTCAGGAGTACGTGATACCACAAAGAACCTCCCGGACGAGTCCCAGTCTGAGCTTTATCAGGACAGTCCGGAGAACCCCTGGAAGGTCTGAGGTTTGAGACTTGATGGGATTTGCGTTTTAAAAAACTCCCTGCCTGGGACAACCCAGAGGGATGGGGCGGGGAGGGAGGTGGGAGGGGGGTTCAGGATGGGGGGCGCCACACATGTACACTCGTGGTTGATTCATGTTGATGTCTGGCAAAAATCACCATAATACGGTAAAGCAATTAGCCTCCAACTGAAATAAATTAATTAATTAAATTTAAAAAAGCGAAACTGGGAAAAAAAGAAAACTGCTGTATAATAACATTTAATCATGTAACTGATGAGTAAAATATATGGGTTTTAAAATAAAAATGCATTTACCAGTGAGGTGTGAAACTTTATAAACTAATGGAATTGAAACAGTGTAATGATTAGTTTCTGATAATATTTTAAGAGATTAAATTAAATTGAAATTTACTCAGCTGTAATTATTGAATGAAAAAAGCATTAAATTATTTTCTGATTTAAAAAAATAAAAAGCACCCTGCCAGAGCTGGAGGTGGCTGGGAGGCGGCTGCTGGTGGGAGGTGGAGCTGTTAGGAAACTGCTGCGGGATCCAGGTAAAGAGTGAAAAGGGGCAAGGTGGGAGGGAGACGAGGGAGGACCTGGGAGGTGAAGGGGCAGAGCTCCATGGCTCGGCTGGCTGAATGTAGAAACCAGGGCAGTGAGTTATTTCAGACAGGAGACTAGCCACAAAAATTCTTTATGCATAATTCATTTTAGTTTCAATTCAATCAGTGTATCTATATTCACCCACGTGTATATATTACATCGCTAAGCACACTGCAGAGAGTTGGCGAAATAGCTGCATAAAGAGCGAATTGCTGCAAACATCACCTGATATAGAGCCAGGTTTGCTCAATGAACCGGGCTCATCTCATGACCACCGCAGGCCTTGACCCAGGGCAGTCTGGGAGCACACAGCCAGCGGGAAGGCTGGACACCCCCTCAGGTCCTGCCTCCTGCCCTGCTGTTCTCCCGCCTTGGACCCAGAGGCCATTCCCCATGTCCTCACGTTCATGGACACATGCATTCCTGTGGGCCATCTCCTGGAAGCCATGGTGGAGCCTGTCCTGGGAGATGTACTGTGATGGTGTCCCTGTGCTGTAGCTGCTGTGAAGCACACAGGCACGGGTGAGGGCAGTCTTCCTGCTGCCCTGGCTTCAGAGGGCGGCCTGCTCCTGATTAATGGCCAGTGACTCTTGAGCTGAAGGCCCACAACTGTCCAATCAGTGACCGCTGAACACACGTTCTGAGTGCTTCCTGGTGCTGGCTGTGACAGCTAATTTTATCTGTCAGCATGGCTGAGCTGTGGTGTCCAGATGTGTGGTCAAACGTTATTCTGGATGTTTCTGTGTAGGAGTTTTTTGGATAAGATTAGCACTGAAATCAGTAGACTTTGAGTAAAGCAGATTGCCCTCCATAATGTGGGTGGGCCTCATCAGATCAGGTGAAAGCCCGAATACGTCCCCAGAACAAGAAGGACTCCTGCCCATGACCGCCCCTGCATCAGACTGACACACTTTCCTAGGCCTCCAGCTTGCAGCCCGCCCTGTGAATGTCGGGCTTGCAAAGCTTCACAGTCACAGGAGCCACTTCCTTAGACCTGCTCTCTGTGCACACACACATCCTGCCGGTCCTGCTTCTCTAGAGAACCCTGACACTCTTCAGCGTGTGTGTGCAGGCTAAGTCGCTTCAGTCATGTCCGACTCTTTGCAACCCCATGGACTGTAGCCCGCCAGGCTCCTCTGTCCATGGGATTCTCCAGGCAAGAATCCTGGAGTGGGTTGCCATTTCCTCCTCCAGGGGATCTTCTCGACCCAGGGATTGAACCCAGGGCTCTAACATCTCCTGCAATGGCAGGTGGGTTCTTTACCACGAGCGCCACCTGGGGAGCCCCTTGTGGTCTAAATTTTCCATCCCTAGGACCTGAAGTCAGTGCCTCCTTGCCCCAGATCTGCATGGTTTCTGGAACCTGCCACTTTCTGGAGCAGAAAGCGAGGAGGAGGGAGCCGAGCGGCCGTGGCCACCCACCTGCAGGCTCTCTGCTCTCCCTCTACCCCCAGTGCCCAGCGCAGACCTGCTCCAGGAGGCGAGCATCTCCAGCCAGGCCACATGTCACTCAAGAACACGGCAGGGTAAACGAAGGGAATGTGCTATGCACAGGCCTGTATTATAATTAACGGGGCTTCTTTGAAAAATAAGGATGACTTTCTCATTACCCCCAGGCAAAGGGCTGGGTGACTGATGGAAAACCATTAGTGACTGTTCCCTAACTAGAGCCTTGAGGGAGTTGCTGAGAAAGGGCGTCACTAGCCAAAAGGCTAAACAAACTCATGAAAGGCCTGAAGGTTTGACACTGAGGACTGTGCATTGTATATCTTTATCCCTGATTTGAGACTGTAAAGAACAGATACCTCTAGAGCATGAACAAGGAAGTCGATGTTCACAATAATAGGCATGGGAGGATTAGGATCTGGGCTTTTGCCTATGGATGGTATCGTCCCCTGATCCCCACGTTATTTCTGAGTCTTCTTTCTCTTTACTCTTCTGCAGCACCGCTCCCTGGGGTCGGTTCGTTGTTGGGCTGGTCCTGACATTTGACACCCGATCAGGGACCTGAGGGTGCAGGTAGCTTTCGAGGCTCTCTTTTGACAGCGCCAGAAGGCGCGGGGAATTCCAGCAGAGAGATCCGAGGACAGTGAAAGGACGTGGTGAGTACACCCCCGGGGATTTGTCAGTCAGGGACACAGCGGGGCAGGCTCCTTCTAAGCATGCTGACTATACTGTGCTTCTAAAAACCTTACTACGTAGCTCTGGAGTGAAAGTGAGAGAACAGAATTTTCAGGAATTATTTCAGGCAATTCATAAGCACTGTCACTGGTTGGACCCAGAAAAAGGGACTTTGCTTCTTAATGAATGGAAAGAACTGCAGCGTTGTTTGTGTAGAGCCTATCAGTCTGGGGATGAAAGGTTGTTTGCTGAATCACGAAAAGACGGCCGGGATTCTTGGCCTCTGGAGGAGAGGAATTCAATCCGGGGCCAGAGACGAGGCTTGATCGCTCAGAGCTTTTGTGCAATAGAGTTTATTAAAGTATAAAAGGGATAGAGAAAGCTTCTGACATAGGCGTCCGAAGGGGGCAGAAAGAGTACCCCCTTGCTAGTGTTAGCAGTGGAGTTATATACTCTAAGATAACAGGATTAGCCAGAAGGTTTAATCCAGAGACTGTCCTTCAGGCAGGATACATTATTGTTATAATCCTTGTAAAGACAGACATACTCCCATAATTTACATTTTAAGATAACAGAATCAGCCAGAAAGTTTAATCCAGAGACTGTCCTCAGGCAGGATACATTATTGTTATAATCCTTGTAAAGACAGACATACTCCCATAATTTACATTTTAAGATAACAGAATCAGCCAGAAAGTTTAATCCAGAGACTGTCCTCAGGCAGGATACATTATTGTTACATAATCCTTGTAAAGACAAGATAGAATGTGGTCCACTGGAGAAGGGCATGGCAACCTACTTCAGTATTCTTGCCTTGAGAACCCCATGAACAGTATGAAAAGGCAAAAAGATAGGACACTGAAAGATGAACTCCCTAGGTCGGTAGGTGCCCAATATGCTACTGGAGATCAGTGGAGAAATACCTCCGGGAAGAATGATGGAATGGAGCCAAAGCAAAAACAATACCCAGCTGTGGATGTGACTGGTGAGAGAAACAAAGTCCGATGCTGTAAAGAGCAATATTGCATAGGAACCTGGAATGTTAGGTCCATGGCAAATTGGAAGTGGTCAAACAGGAGATGGCAAGAGTGAACGTCGACATTCTAGGAATCAGCGAACTAAGATGGACTAGAATGGGTGAATTTAACTCAGATGACCATTATATCTACTCCTGTGAGCAGGAATCCCTCAGAAGAAATGGAGTAGCCATCATGGTCAACAAAAGAGTCCGAAATGCAGTACTTGGATGCAATCTCAAAAACGACAGAATAATCCCTGTTCGTTTCCAAGGCAAATCATTCAATACCACGGTAATCCAAGTCTATGCCCCGACCAGTAACACTGAAGAAGCTGAACTTGAACGGTTCTATGAAGACCTACAAGAGCTTTTAGAACTAACACCCAAAAAAGATGTCCTTTTCATTACAGGGGACTGGAATGCAAAAGTAGGAAGTCAGGAAACACTTGGAGTAACAGGCAAATTTGGCCTTGGAGTACAGAATGAAGCAGGGCAAAGGCTAATAGAGTTTTGCCAAGAAAATGCCCTGGTCATAGCAAACACCCTCTTCCAACAACACAAGAGAAGATTCTACACATGGACATCAACAGATGGTCAACACCGAAATCAGATTGATTATATTCTTTGCAGCCAAAGATGGAGACGCTCTATACAGTCAGCAAAAACAAGACCGGGAGCAGACTGTGGCCCGGATCATGAACTGCTTATTGCCAAATTCAGACTTAAATTGAAGAAAGTAGGGAAAACCACTAGACCATTCAGTTCAGTTCAGTTCAGTTCAGTTCAGTCGCTCAGTCGTGTCTGACTCTCTGCGACCCCATGAATTGCAGCCCGCCAGGCCTCTCTGTCCATCACCAACTCCCGGAGTCTACCCAGACCCATGTCCATCGAGTCGGTGATACCATCCAACCATCTCATCCTCTGTCGTCCCCTTCTCCTCCCGCCCCCAATCCTACCCAGCATTAGGGTCTTTTCCAATGAGTCAACCCTTCGCATGAGGTGGCCAAAGTATTGGAGTTTCAGCTTCAACATCAGACCTTCCAATGAACACCCAGGATTGATCTCTTCAGGTATGACCTAAATCAAATCCCTTATGATTATACAGTGGAAGTGACAAATAGATTTAAGGGACTAGATCTGACAGACTGAGTGCCTGATGAACTATGGACAGAGGTTCCTGACATTGTACAGGAGACAGGGATCAAGACCATCCCCATTGAAAAGAAATGCAAAAGAGCAAAATGGCTTTCTGAGGAGGCCTTACAAATAGCTGGGAAAATAAGAGAAGCAAAAAGCAAAGGAGAAAAAGAAAGATATTCCCATCTGAATGCAGAGTTCCAAAGAATAGCAAGGAGAGATAAGAAAGCCTTCCTCAGTGATCAATGCAAAGAAATAGAGGAAAACAACAGATTGGGAAAGACTAGAGATCTCTTCAAGAAAATTAGAGATACCAAGGGAACATTTCATGCAAAGATGGGCTCGATAAAGGACAGAAATGGTATGGACCTAACAGAAGCAGAAGATATTAAGAGAGGTGGCAAGAATACACAGAAGAACTGTACAAAAAAGATCTTCACAACCCAGATAATCACGATGGTGTGATCACTCACCCAGAGCCAGACATCCTGGAATGTGAAGTCAAGTGGGCCTTAGAAAGCATCACACGAACAAAGCTAGTGGAGGTGATGGAATTCCAGTTGAGCTATTTCAAATCCTGAAAGATGATGCTGTGAAAGTGCTGCACTCAATATGCCAGCAAATTTGGAAAACTCATCAGTGGCCATAGGACTGGAAAAGGTCAGTTTTCATTCCAATCCCAAAGAAAGGCAATACCAAAGAATGCTCAAACTACCGCACAGTTGCACTCATCTCACATGCTAGTAAAGTAATGCTCAAAATTCTCCAAGCCAGGCTTCAGCAATACGTGAACCGTGAACTTCCAGATGTTCAAGCTGGTTTTAGAAAAGGCAGAGGAACCAGAGATCAAATTAATGGATCATCAAAAAAGCAAGAGAGTTCCAGAAAAACATCTATTTCTGCTTTATTGACTATGCCAAAGCCTTTGACTGTGTGGATCACAATAAACTGTGGAGAATTCTGAAAGAGATGGGAATACCAGACCACCTGACCTGTCTCTTGAGAAACCTGTATGCAGGTCAGGAAGCAACAGTTAGAACTGGACATGGAACAACAGATTGGTTCCAAATAGGAAAAGGAGTACATCAAGGCTGTATATTGTCACCCTGCTTATTTAACTTACATGCAGAGTACATCATGAGAAACGCTGGGCTGGAAGAAACACAAGCTGGAATCAAGATTGCTGGGAGAAATATCAATAACCTCAGATATGCAGATGACACCACGCTTATGGCAGAAAGTGAAGAAGAACTAAAGAGCCTCTTGATGAAAGTGAAAGAAGAGAGTGAAAAAGTTGGCTTAAAGCTCAACGTTCAGAAAACTAAGATCATGGCATCTGGTCCCATCACGTCATGGGAAATAGATGGGCAAACAGTGGAAACAGGGTCAGACTTTATTTTTGGGGGCTCCAAAATCACTGCAGATGGTGATTGCAGCCATGAAATAAAAAGATGCTTACTCCTTGGAAGAAAAGTTATGACCAACCTAGATAGCATATTAAAAAGCAGAGACATTACTTTGCCAACAAAGGTCCGTCTAGTCAAGGCTATTGTTTTTCCAACAGTCATGTATGGATGTGAGAGTTGTACGGTGAAGAAAGCTGAGCGCCAAAGAATTGATGCTTTTGAACTGTGGTGTTGGAGAAGACTCTTGAGAGGCCCTTGGACTGCAAGGAGATCCAACCAGTCCATCCTAAAGGAGATCAGTCCTGGATGTTCACTGGAAGGACTGATGCTGAAGCTGGAACTCCAATCCTTTTTTGGCCACCTGATGTGAAGAGCTGACTCATTGGAAAAGACCCTGATGCTGGGAAAGATTGAAGGCAGGAGGAGAAGGGGACGACAGAGGATGAGATGGTTGGATGGCATCACCGACTAGATGGACATGAGTTTGAGTAAAGTCCGGGAGTTGGTGATGGACAGGGAGGCCTGGCGTGCTGCGGTTCATGGGGTCACAGAGAGTCGGACATGACTGAGCGACTGAAATGAACTAACTACATCGCGTTAAGCCCCTCCTCGTCCCCCCCGCCCCGGCCCCGCCCCCGGCCCCGGCCCCGCCCCCGGCCCCGCTTCTGCCTATGGCCTCCGGCCCGGCGCCCTGCCCGGCAGTCCCGCCCTTGTCCTCTGTCCTCGGGCGGGCGGCCATGGCATGGTGTGCAGGCCGGCTCGCCAGGCGCTGGTGCTCCAGGCTTCTCCGCAGGTACGTGCTGAGCCCGGGCCCAGGGCCGCCCTTGGCCGCCGCGTCCTTGCGGGAGCGCGCTGCCTGTCTCCGGCTCCTGCCGCCGCCGACCGCCCGGGCCGGCCGGGGAGCGGGACGTCAGGCGTCCGCCTCGCGCTCGCCGTCCTCGGAGCCCGAGGTCTGGCCCTCCGAGCCGGGGCCCGCCCCGCCGGCCGCCGCCGGGCTCGGGGGCGCTGCGCCGGGCGTGTGGGGCGCCGTGTGCGCGGCCTGCCGGGTCGGGCCCGCCGGAGGAGCGCCCCGCGGTCCGGGGGGTGACCCAGGTGCTTCGCGGACGTCCCCCGGGTGACCCTGGCGGGGCGCGCGGCGGGCCGCTTGGGGCCGGACCCAGGGCGCACAGGCGACGGGGAGACCGCGGGACGCGCCGGCCGCCTTCGTGGAGAGGGACGTTCCCGTTTTATTTATTAAACGGTCGTGCTTTGTAATTGTTTTTAAAACTCGATTTTAAAATAAATACGTTTGCATCGTATTTTGTGGAAAAAAAATCGCACATTTCGGCCTTTATGGACATTTAAAATTTTCCTTTCGTTTTCTGCTTGAAACTTGCCAGCTGCCAGATTCGTGTAGGATTCAGAGTTTTTCCTTTTTAGGGGGGGGGAAATAATTCAGTTATTTAATATAAAACTTGTCTTTTAGTCGCTAAGTCTTTCGTGACTCAATGGATTATAGCCCTCCAGGCTCCTCTGTCCTTGGATTCTACAGGCAAGAATACTGGAGTGGGTTGCCATTTCCTCCTCCAGGGGATCTTCCCGGCCCAGGGATCGAACCTGGGTCTCCCGCATTGCAGGCAGATTCTTTACCACTGAGGCACCAGGGAAGCCTAATATAAAACCAGAAGGCTAATTTTACTGAATGGCATTAATTCAAAGTTTGGACTCACTCTTTGAAAGTTACATTATTGCAGAGGAGGTGATACATTTGTTATGTTTGGGTTTTCCTAACTTATTTTAATCATCTTGGATGCTATTAACTGTATCACTCAAGGCCATTGCCGTGAACATCCATTGTTTGTGACCTCACCGCTGTGCTGTGATGCTTTCCCTCCCCTCTGCTTACAGTGTGTGCTTAAAAAGGACTTACCTGGCCACGCTTGCTGTCCGCACTCTGCTGCTGGCTCCTTGGACTTCTGGAGGTGAGGACTGAGCACATCTGCTCCGTGAGCTTCACAGCCTAGCCTCCAGGCCAAGTAGATTCCCCCAGGAAGTTCCTCTGCCTCCCTTAAGAAAGAAGTGCTCTCTGCAACACCAACCAGCTTTCCTTCTGAAAACTTACCTCCTTCTCCCCTCCTGTCATCTGTGTGTGTGCTGGGACGCACATGTTTGCTGAACAGAGAGTTAGGCATTGACCTGATAAAAGTTTATACTTGGTTAATCAGTGACTAATCACAGAGCAAAAGGCTCTTGTGCCCTTGGAGCAGAAGACCAAGTTCCAGCAGCAGGAGCTGGCAGCAAAGTAAGGATTTATTGCAGGATACCAAGGGCATGGGAGAAGAAGCTGCAGAAACCCCCTCAGGGGTGTTTTTGGTGGGGGGAGGGGGGAGAGCAGAGAAGCTGGTGACAGTAATCATTGGATGTCTCTGGTTTATGACTCTCTGGCCAGGTGGTCCGTGGCTTGGAGGTCTATGGGCTCATCCTGCTCTGGAGAAATAGCCCGAGTTTGCACGTTTCGGGGGCTGTTTTAGTACAAGAACGATAGTATCGGCAGCAGCAGTTTCAGTCATCTGACTGGTTGCGTAGTACTCAGTTCGCCAAGGATTGAGGTCGGGGACAAGAAAGGGGACGGAATTTTGGGCAGAAGGACGACTCACGCAGTCAGTAAGGAAACTTCGTTCTGGAGGGACGCAGGGTCAACCGCAGCGGCTGTTTCTGGATCTTGGGGCGCCGACTCCTGCCTGTGCGCCTTACCCCCGTGGTCTCGGCGTCCTTGTCTCGTCTGTGGGGTGTGCGTGCGCTCGGTCAGGTCCGACTCTTGATCGTGGCCCCTCTAGGCTCCTCTGTCCGTGGGATTCTCTGGGCAAGAATACTGGAGTGGGTTGCTATTATGCTCAGAGATTGAGACTGTCTTGTCAGTGTTTTATTTGACATGGCTTCATGGCGGGAATTATAATCATTTCACAAGCCAGAAGTGTACAGGACAGTGTCTCTTAATAAGCCAGGAAAGAGTTTTGACTTTGCCATCCAAGAGCTGGGCTTCCCTTGTGGCTGGCTCAGCTGGTAAAAGAATCCGCCTACAATGCAGAAGACCTGGGTTCAATCCCTGGGTTGGGAAGACCCCTGGAAAAGGGAAAGGCTACCCACTCCAGTATTCTGGCGTGAAGAATTCCATGGACTCTATAGTCCATGGGGTCGCAAAGAGTCAGACATGACTGACTTTCACTTTCCAAGAGATAATGTCCAGCTGCCAGCTTCAAAATAAAAGTCTCTCAATGATGGAGCAGTTTGCTGGGGTTGCCAGACAGGCGGATTCCGTGGTGCCCCCGATTAGCTTTTACCACTGCTGATAAGAGTCCCCTTCACCACGGCAGGAACTAGTGCTCCAAGGTCTTGGAGAGTTATTTAGAGCAGCAGAGGGGAGCTTTACCCAGGCTGAAACTCTCAGATCATCCCCACAAACTCTGGGCATTTACAGTCTGAATGTCCCTTCCGTGTAGTTGCTTCATCGGTTTTGTTTTGTTTTTTTTTAGCTGTACCAGGTCTTCCAGCATGTGGGATCTAGTTCCCTGACTAGAATCAGACCCAGGCTCCCTACATTGGGAGCACAGCATCTTAGCCATGGGACCACCAGGGAAGTCCCTCATAAGACAACTTTTTTGCTCTTTGCCATCATCAAGTGGGTTAAAACAACTTCAGTTGCGCAAGAGGCTTGGCAGCTCTCAGACCCTGTCCCCCTGCGCCTCCTCCCAGGACTCATTTACTTCCTGCTTCTGACAGCAGCTCCTCGGCTTCTGGCTGCTTTTATCTCTGAGGGCCTTCGTTACCGAAGTTAGCTTCTGTCTGGATTTCTTATCTGGGGACCGGTTTGGAAACCACTGACCATTTGCAGCCAGGTGGCTGGGGCAAGTGCAAGGAAAACATTGCTGGAGAATCGTAACACTTTGGCGCGGAGGAGTTGGAAACAGCTAGGAACCCCTTTCCCGGTTTGCAGCCCCCTGCAGGTCCCTCATTTCCCAGCTCTTCAGCTGCACATGGGTGGCCCCGCCATGCAAACCCGCCAGGATGACTTTACCCATGCAGTGAACCAGGTGAAACTCCTGAAGGAGGATCCGGGCAATGAAGTGAAGCTGAAGCTCTACGCACTCTACAAGCAGGTAAGCGCCTCAGGGGTTGGAGGAGCGTCCTGAGCACACAGTCCTCAGATGGACTTGCTGCCTGTTGCTCTGAAAAGGCAGCCTGAGTGCTTGCCGCCTTTCCTCTAAAGAGTGTATGTGTGAGAGTTTATTAGATTAGATTTCAGAGTCCTATTAAGGCAAATAGCAACTCCTTAGGATCACTCCGAGTAAAAGAGACTTAAAAGATACAACAACCAGAGCAACAACCAACAGTCAGCCGTCAGAGTGGCCTTGAGACAACTGGGGAAATTTCAATAGGGATTGAGTATTAGATGACACCTAGGAACTATTCTTAATAGCATCCTGGTTATATAAGAAAAGTTGATTTTTTTTTTTTTTAGGAGTGCATACTAAGTACATGCAGTGAAAAATGGTGTTAGAGAATGGTTTGCCATTCTCTAACAAAATTAAGCAAAACAGAAAAGGATGGTTGAAGCAAATATAGCAAAACTGAGAGTTAATTGAATTGGGGGGCTGAATATTGGGAGTTGATTGTAATATTCTACTCTTATAGATATTCGAAAATTTTTATAAAAACATTTTTAAACTTGAGTTTTCAGTTACAGTGTCTGAAAACTATCCAGAAAGTCAGACCCTCTGGGCTCCTGTGTCCTCTCTTTTTTCCTTCCTGTGATCCCTATGAGCCCCTCTTACTTTGATACTAGTGTGTATATTAAAGAATTTAACCTTGCCCCACAGAGGTCTGACCCTCGCCCTTGGCTTCTGGGAGGTAATTTCTAAGCCCTTGCAATGCCAAGCGTGATAGACTGTCTTTGTTCGCCTGGAGAGTCTAATGATGGGATTTAGAGGGGACTGGCCGCGCAGGTCGTGACTGGGGTCTGGAGTGGAGGCTGCAGTTACAGAGAGTCACTCAGAAGCGGTGGGGCCCCAGGGAAAACTCTGAACACCGAGGCGGCTTGGATGAGCTTCCCTGGTGAGCGGGACTCTGTGTGTGTGTCACACATCAGTTCGGGGACTGGGAGAGTACACAGTCCTGACTCTGCAGTGGCCGGTGTGGGGGGTCACACTCACCTCTCCCAGACTCCACCCCTGTGCTCCTGCCTTGCTGATCTGAGTCCGTGTCTTTTCCCCGCAGTGACTCATAACGGAGAGTAGGAGAATGTGTCTTGTGAGCCATCCTCCAGGTCACTGCCCGAGTCAGAGAGTGCCTCCAGGGGCCCCTAGTCTCACAGCCCTGTGTCAGAAGCCGGGGGCAGTCTTATGGCCCGTGTTGCCTCTAGCATCCCCCAATGGCTAACTCTTGAGAAATAAGTCTTTTTCTTTGGACCATCTCAGCCTCCTTTACTGTCTTTGTCTTTCAAAGCCTCTCTCTTCTCTTCTCTTTTAGCTAGTTGTATTATGAAAATCAAAAGGCATGGTTATTAAATGGAGTTTTAAGTTGCCATTTCTGAAAAGAATAGTGCATATATTTTTTTAATCTCAAAACACTCACTGCACCTCCCCCCCACCCCCAACCCCGCATGTCCTTCAATTAAGTGTCTTAAGGGCCGGTGGCTCTGGTACCCACCCGCCCTCCCCGACCCCTGCCTCCCTCCAGGTGCAGCTCTTGCTCACTTTCTGGACACCCACCACGACAGGTTTGGGAGGAATTGGTGGGGGTTGGTACCTTTGAATGAGCTTTCAGGATATACTGTGTTTTCTAAATGTTTGTTGGCTAGTTACCTTTGAAGATTATTTGCTTGAACCATCATTATATAAACCTAACGAATGATTAGTTTTTTGAAAGCATTTCCCCAAACCCTGATCTTGCGTTATGTTCATACGCAGGCAGTTATAACTTATTTTAGGGACTGATAACCCATAATAGCATATTTTGGCTCTCCAGTCTTTTTTCTTCTGTTTGTACATCTTTAGCAGCAGCATCAAAGAGAGGGCAAGGGAGAGGAAAGTTCAGATCAGTCTCTGTACCTTGTGAAACTACCCTGGAGGGGAAGGCACAATCATGCCAGTGTGCATTTTATAGATCTCAACTGTCTAAGGCTCCAGTTTGCATGTGCGTTTGACCAGTAATTGCCCCTCTCCTTTCATAGGCCACTGAAGGACCTTGTAACATGCCCAAACCAGGTATGCTGGACTTTATCAATAAGGCCAAATGGGATGCATGGAATGCTCTTGGCAGTCTGTCCAAGGTACATGGACTTCCCATCCTGCTTTTATTTCACTGACTGCTCCTAAGGGAGGTGGGTGTTTCTCCCTATTAAGACAGAAAGATGAGCCTTCTGGGGATAGAGGTCCCTATATCCAACCAGGACCTCTATTCTTGCTTCATTGCCAGGTGTACTTATTAGGACAGGAAGTTTCTCAAAATGCTTGTTTGTTAACTGTGGGCTGAAATCATCATCTCTCTTTAGGAAGCTGCCCGACAGAACTATGTGGACTTGGTGTCCAGTCTGAGTGCTTCCTCTGGGTCCCCCAGCCCAGAGACACCTGCAGCAGATAGGAGGCACCCAGAAAGCGACAGCCTGGTGGTGACCTCCGAAGACGGCATCACCACCATCAGGTTGAACCGTCCGACCAAAAAAAACGCGCTCACCATTCAGGTAACCCCGTCTGCCCCAGGAGTCCGTCCCGCTTGTCTTCCTGTTTCACTCAAAAACCGTAGTGTGTCAGCATCCTTTCTGGTTCTGTAAATATAGCCAAGGTAAGCGTTTGGCACTTTGCAGAGAGCGGGCTTGCAGACTGACGTGGAGAGGACCCACTGGGTGGGGGTGGTCATCTTCAGTTTTCCCCTTTCCTCCTCTGCCCTCTTTCATGCAGATGTATCGTGACATCATGGCTGTGCTTGAGTCTGCAGGCAAGGATGAGTCAGCCATAACTGTTTTAACAGGTAAGACATTTCCTTGGATTTCTTAATTAAATTTCTCTTTGGGGGCGGGGGAGGATATTCTCCTAGAAAAGGAATTGAGTAAATAAGCTCTATCATCTTTTCTAGTGCTGAGATACCCTAATTCTTAAATACATAAACAATATGGTGAGAGATAGGATTGATATCTTTATCATGTAAAAAGCAGGTACAATTTGGTAAGAAAAGCGCTAAACCTGTTAGATAAATTGGTGAGTAAAATGAATAGACAGTTTGTATGAGAAAGTCTTGGCATCAAAGAAACAAGGAAAATGCAACCAGATTAATAAGAACACAAATAAAAATGATGAGATACCATTTTATATTAATGCTTATCTGAATTAGCAAAATTTCGTACTATACTGAATTTTGACAAGGTCATGGTAGAATAAATGCCTATTGCTGACAGCATAAATGACTTTAAAAAGTGTTAGGTACCTTTTAAAAAGACAGCATTTGACAATATGTAAAATGTTCACATACTTTGACACAGGAATCTCCCAAAACATTCTAAATACTCTAAATAACCATAATAAACCAAATAATAGAACATCTTGTAGACTATGTATTGCAAAAGCATTAAAAAGTGTAACTGTAGAGACTAACCATATAGAAAAATGTTTAAGAAATAAAACATTAGCAATTATATCAGCACTGTGATAATAATTGGAAAACATGGATGCTGGTGGGCCTGGGCTGATGAGAACTTGATGATTGAACTTGGTAGGGGCTTTGCATGTATGTAGCGGTGAAGGCTAAGGTTCTGGACCCAGATCAACTTGAGTTTAAATCCCAGCTTCACTTCTTACTACTTGTGGGTGAATTCTGCTTCCTAAATGGAGAGGACAGTGTCTTCCTAACCCCGCAGAGTGGTCAAGATGGGGACATTAGGCAGCGCAGGGCAGGGCTCGCACAGGCACTTGGGAGATGGGAGCTACTACGTGTGTTGATGTGGCAGAAGCAGGAGTCATTTTATTTTATTTATGTTATTTTTGGCTGCACCACGCGGTTTGTGGGATCTTAGTTCCCCAATCAGGAACTGAACTCCCGTCCTTGGCCGTGAAAGTACAGAGTCCTAACCACTGGACCACCAGGGAATTCCCAGGAGTGAATTTAATTTTCATTGAAATTTGTAAAATATATAATATTATATAGAGATATCAGAGCACTTTAGTAAAAAAAGAGAGAGAGGTGAGGAGAAAGATACCTAACAGCTAATGAGAAAGGGGGTAGCGGGGAAGACGCGAAGGTGCCCTGCATCCCACGTGTATGCCCAGGAGAAGGAGGAAAACAGGAACAGTCCAGAGGCAGCATTGGCTGGGTACAGGAGAAGAACGCTTTAAGACTATGAAATGCCATATAACTAAACTAAAAACCCCCGTCCTGCGTCCTAAAAAACCTCAGCTTTTCTTGAGCCTTCTAGAAACTGCCCGTGTGTGTGTGTGTATGATTCTCCCCACCCCTCCTTCTGTAAACAGAAAAGCACGCAATACATACATACTATACCCACCTTTCTCTCCTAACTGCATGTCCTGAAAATTTGCTCTCAGTCAGCACCTGCACATCAAAGTTTTCCTCTGCAGGACTGCAAAGTATGAAAGTTTCAGGACGTCATAATTTATTTCATCTTTCTTCTGTCAGTGAACAGGTAGATTGTACTTAGTCTTTTGCTATTAAAATCATGCTGCAAGGAATATCCTCAGACATACATCTGTCAGCAAAGGTGCAGAAATATCCATGTTGTAGGTGAAACTGCTGAGTTGCATAATAACTGGTCATAACAGCTAATGCTTATATCATACTTTTGTTTGCCAAGCACTGGTCTAAGCATTTAAATTTGTTTGGCAGCTTTCTTAATTCTTAACTCTTCTAAGCTTTCTTGCAATAACCCTATGAGATTAGGCCCCATTATTACTAGTATTTTACAAGTAAGAGAACTGAAAGATTAAGTTCTGGTAAGTAGTGCTCATTCTATGGGCTTCCCAGGTGGCGCTAGTGGTAAAGAATCTGCCTGCCCATGCAGGAGACAGGAGAGATGCGGGTTCAATCCTTGGATCGGGAAGATCCCCTGGAGGAGGGCATGGCAACCCACTCCAGTATTCCTGCCTGGAGACTCTCCATAGACAGAGGAGCCTGGTGGGCTACAGTCCAAAGGGTCACAAAGAGTCGGACGTGACTTAGCATACATACCCTTCACTTTTGGTTTCTTATTCTTTTTATCTAAGCGTTGTAATAATAGGTTCTTCAGTTTTCAGAAAGGATTTTTGTTTGTTTTGCATTTCTGTTATCAATTCCTAGCTTAAAATCAGAGATGATCAGTTTTTCTAAGTTGTTTTAGAACCTGTTAAAATTTCATGTATACTAGATGTATATTGAAATCTCTACCTTGAAGATTAAGAAGCAAAAAATGGCCATTTTTTTTTTTATATCATCCAGAAACACTTAAAAACTAACTTCAGGGACATCACTGGTGGTCCAGTCACTCCCTGCTCCCAATGCAAAGGACACAGATTTGATCCCTGGTCAGGGAAACTAAGCTCCCATACGCCACATGGCCTGGCCAAGTAATAAGAATCAATGTTTAAATTTTTTAAAAATTTTAAGAATTAAAAGTAAGTTCACTCTTGATTGTTAAGGTGTAGAGTTATGATTATGTCGATTAGACTTGCCTTTCTAATTCATGTATATAGATTCCCTGAATTCTGCTTTCTCTTCTAACTTATCTGTCTTGGACTGAGACAAACAAACTGCAGGCGTCTATTATTTTGTGATGGTGCCTCTCTGGGCGCATCCAGACCCAACCAATCCCGTCAGGAGGGCAGGAAGCCCTGCGGGTTCCCGGTGCGCTCACAGAGCTCGGCGCTGAGCTAGGCGCCCAGAGGCGCCCGGGAGCGGCGGGGTGAGTGAGCGCGTGCCCGGGGCTTGTGTTCGCAGGCAGCGGGGACTACTACTGCAGCGGGAACGACCTGACCAACTTCACGAACCTGTCCGCCGGCAGGCCAGAGGAGATGGCCAGGAGTGGGGCGGTCCTCCTGAGGTGAGGGGCCGTCTGACCCGGGGCTCGCCCGTTCACCAGGTGTTCTAAGGTTGCGGAAAAGATGAATGCTTGTTCCGTACGGTCGGCTGTGACTTCCGACAAGCGTACTTGTCAGGCCGCCACCAGGAAGGGCGTCTGGTTCCTCGCTGTGACTTGTCACCCGTTCCTCTGAGCCGGCTTCCGTCTTGGTCTCAGTTCTCCCGTGTCGAGGCAGAGTCGGTCACGACTTAGCAACAGCACCGCCACCGCCGCACCGAGGCGGGGGAGCCAAACGCCGTCTCCTGGGCTGGGGGGAGGCCTCGCTGCCCGGACCACTGCGCCCAGGGGACTGGAGACGGGCCCCGCTGCCCAGCGCTCTGCTGCCCAGGCGCGTTTGCTGCCCAGCTGCTTCTGATGCCCAGCACTCTGCTGCCCAGCACGCTGGGACCCTGTGGCCCGTGCTGACTCCCAGTCGGCCGCTGGCTCACGGCCCTGACTGAAGGCCCGGGACGCAGGATCTGGACCAAGGCCGGCCCCTGGGCCCTGCAGGCTCCCCTCCAGTGCCCTGCAGACGGGACTGGGTGAATCGGGGGCCGCAGGCTGGGGAGGCGCCCGGAGGTGGAAACGTCCCCAGCCCGGCCAGAGAAGCACGTTCCGGACCCGGTCTTGCTTGTACCTCGGCGATGCTGCTTGGGAACAGCTCAACATGCTTGTCTATTTCTGTGTCTGCAGGGATTTCGTCAGCTGTATCATAGATTTCCCGAAGCCTCTGGTGGCCGTGGTCAACGGTCCGGCGGTGGGGATCTCCGTCACCATTCTCGGGCTGTTTGACCTCGTGTACGCGACCGACCGGGTAAGTCCGTGCGCAGGAGCGAGTGATGTCAGGCTGGTGAAAAGGCGCCCCTCCAAACGCTGCTTTGTCATTGCCGGTAGTAAATAGAGGGTGTGCGGTCGAGGGCAGAAGGGATGAAAGTTACGTTTCCCCCGAAGAATTAGTCTGCCTTCACACGTTCTGTTCCTCCTTCACTGTTAACCTGAATTTTCCTAAACACCAGTGTTGTCGTGAACATTGTCCCAGCCCTTTTGGTTCTGTTTATTCTCATCCTGTGACACAAGAGTTATTCAACTTTGCTCTAAAATAGTCAGGAGGCCTTCAGACTTGCAAGCAGGGGTTAAAATAAAAAGCGTAGCTTTGAAGGTTATGCAGGTGAGTTATTTGCTCATTTTTTTCAGTGTAAATGAACCCTGGAATTTAGAAATCTAGACTAAAAAAGGACTTTCAGGCAGTATCTACTTTCACTCCCTCCTTAGCAGATAAGAAAACCAAAGCTCAGAGAAGTTACTGCCTCATGCTCACTGTTGAATTATATAGATTTTCACTTCTGTTCCTACTATAGTAGTGATGTATGTCATAGTAGAAAATAAAAATATGGAAAAGTACAAAGAGAAGAATTGATTTAAAAATCGCTCCTTGGGACTTCCCTAGTGGCCCAGTGGCTAAGACCACGCTCCCAATGCGGGGGCCCGGGCCCAGCATACCTTTAGCATATCTTTAACTTTCCATGCACCTGTTTGTGGCTCTTAGCAAGGTTGGCTCCTTCTTTGGTTTCTGATTATGTTCCTTACTTCTCAGCACGTTTTCTCCAAAAGGCTTTCTTTTGGGGGGAAAAGAGAAGGCAGGTGACTTTAATATCTGTTTATTCGTTTATTATTTTGATTTGTATGTGTCGCACATCATATGTTTTTATCTTCTAACAATATTCATTGAAAAAAACTCAACCATATCTGATTATGGAAAATGAAGTCTAAATATGCTGTTTACAGAATTGTCGATTATAAGTTAATTTCTTAAGAACTTTTCATTCATCAAGAAACACAAAAATATTTCTGACATCTAGGAAAACATGGAAAACACAGTTATCATAGTCGAATAACTGACTGACTCTATAGTCTAAATAACCGATGTTAAAGTAGTTTTTGGTGTTTAAAGCCAATCAAAAATCTCTGGGGCAAAATCAAGACAATTGAGAAACCAACAATAGAGGCTAACCTTGCTCGTATAGTTTTAAAAATGAATCTATAAAATGATGGATCAGCAACGTAACATAGAAACGCAAGGTGGAGAGGAATAAATAGCTCACAGAAAAGAAAGTATAAATGGCTCTTAAAAATATGAGAAAGACACCATTAAGAAAAGGACTTATAAACGGAACACGTAAAGAACTCTTACAGCTCGATGATAAAAAGACAACCAAGCCAACTTAAAAATAGTGTACGAAGTATTGCAAGTTACTTCAGCAAAGAAGGCATTAAATAGCTGATGAACACATGAAAAGATGCTCGGCGTCATTAATCGTTGTTTAGTTGCTCGGTCATGTCTGATGCGCTTGTGACCCCGTGGACTGTAGCCTGCCAGGCCCCGCTGTCCATGGGATTTCCCAGGCAAGAACACTGGAGTGGCTTGCCATTCCTTTCTCCAGGGCATCTTCCCAACCCAGGGATCGAGCCTTTGTCTTTTTTGTCTCCTGCAGGCAGGTTCTTTACCACTACAGGCAATAAAATATTCTATATCTTGATTGTGGTAGAGGCTACATAACTGTATACATTTGTTTATAACTCATCAAACTGTGTATGTTCAGAGAGTCAATTTTGTGTGTATATAGGCACACTTTGAAGATATTGTGGGTCCACTTCAAGACCACCGGGATAAAGCAAATTTCACAATAAAGTGAGTCACAGGAATTTTTTGATTTCCCAGTACTTTGAGAAGTTACGTTTACATTACAGTGTAGTCTGTTGAGTGTGCAAATAGCATTATGTCTAAAAAACCATGAGCTGTTTTAAAAACATTTTAATTTAAAAATAGCACTGTTGGGAAAATGGCACGGATACACCTGCTTGATACAGAGGTGCCACAAACCTTCAATTTATTTTTTAAAAAAAGAAAAAAGCAGTGTCTGTGAAGCACAGTAAAGCAAAGCACGGCGGCGTGAGGTCCGCCTGTAACACAGTGAAGGGCCTTAGTTCAGTGCTGCGAGGAGGATATAAACAGACTGTGATGCTTTTGTAATCACGTGTGAAAAGATGATTTTCTTTTCTCTTTTTCTCTCCAAAAAGGCAACATTTCACACCCCGTTCAGTCACCTGGGCCAGAGTCCAGAAGGCTGTTCGTCTTACACTTTTCCCAAGATAATGGGCCCAAGCAAGGTAGGTCTCGGAAGCCTTAAAAAGAAATGTTAATAAGTCTCTCCACTCCAAAAGCCGTCCCATACTCCCTGTTCTTTTCCTCGATAATCAGAGAGGCACATGATTAGCTCCCCAGCTGGGCCGGGGGTTGGGGGGGGTCTGGGGGGGGAGGGGATTGGCACTCAGCCTGCCGCTCCGCAGACAGGGGCTCACGCTGAGCTGGGTGCCCACTGCTCGCAGAGCCGCCCTGGCCTCTCCAGCCCTTTCTCCAGCCTGCTCCACAGGGCAGGGTGGGCACCCAGGGCCACTCCGGTCTGTCCCTGCAGCGGTGGAAACCTCCACGCCCCCTGTCTGTGTGCAGGACCCCAAGGGGAGCGTGACGGGACGGGGCGCCAGGGGTGGGAGAGGCTTGGCAGACATCCTGCGAGATCTGAGAGGGGAATGGGGATGGAGCTTCTGCCTGTTGCTACCAGGTTTCCATGGGAAAAACTGTGTATCTTAAATCTTTTTTTTTTTTTTGGCCATGCCGCATGGCTTGCAGGATCTCAGTTCCCCGACCAGGGATTACACCTGGGCCATGACAGAGAAAGCCCAGAATCCTAACCACTAGGCCGCTGAGGAACTCCCCTTTTAGGTCTCCTTCTGTCACATTCCCTGAAGTGTTACACAGATGTGAACTTTGAAAAGTTGGGCAGACCCAGCTCGAAGGCTTAGAGCATTTGGCTGTGGAGCAGTCTTTGAAGAAATATGGCAAACATAGAGAGAGATACCCACTCAGTGACCCCAGTTTTGTTAGAACCTGAACCTTAGTCTTCATCACTTTCCTCCAGTTAATTAGAGCTCATCCGAGTCCCTGGGCAGGTAAAGAAACCTGTCAGAGCCAGACCTCTGTGTGAGTCTCCAGGGAAGGGGATTCTGACCGTTGCTGTTTCTAAACGTTGGTTGTCACGCTCTCTGACCATGAGTTTCCATTTTTTGTTGTTGTTTTTTTTATAATTGTTTATCATGTACAAAACAACAAATCATGGCTGCCATTTGTCAGAGACCCAGTATCTGGCATTTCTGCTCCAGGTCCCGGCTCTTACCTCCCCACCATAGACACACAACAGAAGCAGCAACCTCCACATGCCTTCGCGAAAGTCTGATGGGCCCAGCACACAGCCTGCACACCACTGCCTGTGGGGCGTCAGTTGCTCCCCTAATGAGAAACACTGGCCATCTCAGAGACCGAAGGAAACATCCGCGTGTCTGCTGAGAGCAGCCCACTCTGAGTTACTGAGCCTTTTCTTCACTGAAGTCACGTCCTAACCCTGCTTTTCATTTCAGGCGGCAGAGATGCTCCTTTTTGGGAAGAAGTTAACGGCCCAGGAAGCATGTGCCCAAGGACTCGTTACTGAAGTTTTTCCCGACGGCACTTTTCAGAAAGAAGTTTGGGCTAGGCTGAAAGCATATTCAAAGCTCCCCACAAATGTTAGTATTAGGGATTGTTTTGTTTTTTTTTTTTTACTTACAAGAATCGTTTGCCTTAAATAGGCAATTTAAAAAAATAAGACACCTTCGCTTGCTCTGAGCACATGTAAATCTGATATTAAAAGTAACCATAATAACGTTAGAAATACTGACTTTTTACGAAACTTACCAAATGGCCGTTCCACTTCTGGGCTGTGGAGACGGGGACAGTTCTTCCTGGGTGTGACTTTGAGGAGGCTGGTCTGCCGCCTCTGCTGGGACTTCTGGCCTTGAGCCCAGGCGAGCGGGCAGACAGGTGAGCTTCGCAGGGACGCCTGCACGGAGCGGCGGCACGTCTACGTGCGCCCGCGGTGAGCAACTCTCATGGCCTCGCTGCTCAGAATGCAGCCCTGGAGCCCGATGTGCGCGGTCACAGGCCCCGCCCACACCTGCCAAGGTGACCTGCGCACACACGAACCTTCTAGAAGCCCTGTCGTACCTTATACGGTGTCACGGGATCAAAGGAACAGCGGAGCCACACAAGCATCAGAATTCTGGAATGATCCCAACTCCTCTTAGAATACCTCTTCAGCTAACTGTTGGCTTTGATTTTTTCAGGCCATGAGAATTTCCAAGCAGATCATCAGAAACAGGGAGAAAGAAAAGTTGCACGCGATCAACGCGGAAGAAAGCCGTGTCCTGGAGGAGAGATGGCTGTCAGACGAGTGCATGAATGCCATCGCGAGCTTCCTGTCCAGAAAGGTGAAGCTCTGATGCCCGGCGCGGCGCGGCCGGGCACCTCCAGGGAAGCGTTGTACCGCTGCTCCCGCCTGTCAGCCCCTGAGCCGAGTAAGCCTCGCCGTGCCTTCTTTCAGTGCTTCAGTACCAGTTGCTGTGATTGTATTGTGCTGGAGCCTTGGTGAAAAACAAACGATGTCAGACGCGCTTGGGGAATTTCTGTTGGCTTTTGGTTGAGGGGAGTCTCAGGTCTCTGGACATGAACCGCTGCTGCCAGGCACAGTGAAACATGCTGCCCGGCGCCCTGCTCTGGAAAGCGGTCACCGCGTTGCACGCCGAGACCATGTGTTTGAAAACCACCACGGCACTCTGCCGTCCGCACGGGGTCACCGACTCGATCGGCCCGAACACCGACAGTCTCTGCGTGACCGAGGCAAGGTCTTCGGTGGGTCGCATGTTCTTTCTCAGCCACCTGGCAGGGGAGTGACCAGGAAGGAGCAGGACTGTCAGAAGGTCAGTTAGAGCCCCGTGTCACTCCACCCCGTCATCTGCCGAAAGGACGCAGAGAATTAGACCGTTTCCCAGGAACGCGATAGTCTGTACCAGTGGCTATTTCCTCATTTATTGTCTCGTCTTCATTCTCATTTAAGACGGTCCCTTATAAAAAACACATCTGAAAGCTGCCTTCACTGTCCTTGTAACCGAGTAAAAACACAACTTAGGGGATAAGGTAAAATCAGTGCTGAGTGGAAAAATGTGTAGCTGTAGGTGCTTACGTGAAAAAGGCATCTGGTAGACTAGGAATAAAGCCACGGTTCTCCACTCGCGGTTGTGTCCCAGGTCCCTGGCCGCGCTGGGGTGGGCTGCTGCTTCCTGACTTGCGCAGCAAAAAAGCCCCAGAGCTCCGTGGCTGGGGCCCTAGGATCGCACTCCCAGCCCTGCTAGGTCTCCGCCCCCTGACCTGGAACGCGGTGGCCCACGGGGAACCCACATGCCTGCTCCGCCTCTGAGCTCGCCTACAGACCCCGGGTGCGGCGGGGGTGAAAAGGCGGCTCATCGGTTTTATGCAGAGCGGTGCTTGTTTTCACACCACACACACCAGAGACAATTTCAAGTCACTTTTTAGCTCAGGCATCAGGGGTTTGTGGCCATCCTGTCACATCTCTCAACAGGCCTGCCTGGGACAAAGCTAGCCGCCTACCTGACAACTATGGTGGACGCCGGAGGCTCCTTTGTGTCTCTCCTCCACAGGTGGCATTTCTCCCACCCCTGATTGGCACTGTTGTTTTGTGTTCTTCTCCACAGGGGCATACTGCTTGGTTTGGGGGTCAGATTAATCTCTTTTGGAAACTGATGTCTTTCCAAGATCCTTTCTAAGCCAGAGAATTCAGAATTCTCACCTAGTAATAGAATAAATTAGTGTTAGTCGCTCAGCCGTCTCCAGCTCTGCTACCGCCCTGGACTGTAGCCTGCCAGGCTCCTCTGTCCTTGGGATTCTCCAGGCAGGAACACTGGAGTGGGTTGCCATGCCCTCCTCCAGGGGACCTCCTCAATCCAGGGACCGAACCCAGGGTTCCTGCACTACAGGCAGATTTTTTTGCCAGTAAACAGCTTTGTGTTTTATTTGCCCGAGCCCAGCTGTCGCAGGCACTGAGGCCCCAAGACTTCCAGACAGGATGGGGCGCGGTGGAGCCCCCCCCGCCTGCCGGTGCCGCCTGCCCCGTCCCGCTTCCTGCCAACGTCTCCTCCATTCTGTATGTCAGTAGCTCAGTGCTGTCCCGCGCTGCGACCCCATGGACTGTAGCCCACCAGGCTCCTCTGTCCCAAGGGCTTCTTCAGGCAAGAGTACTGGAGTGGGTTGCCATTTCCTTCTCCAAGAGGCAGATTCTTCACCATATGAGCCCCCAGGGAAGCCCTGGTGCAACGAGCATTAGTGTAACTCGGTGCTCCTTCCCCTCTCTGCTTGGGAAGAGTAACGTGGCGTTGGTTTGACAATGGCTACTCATGCCACTTAGTTGCTATTTAGCTCTGCCATTTCTTCATTCCAGAAATACCAGGGAGCAGCAGTTAGACCTTAGCCTGGTCCTGGACATCAGAGACGCACAGCAAGAAGGGAGTGAAGGAATGCCCAGAGCAGATAATGAAGGTCACTGGTGTGATCTGTCCATGATTCTCAAACACAGAGTAAGTGCTTTGGCGATAGTAACCACACACTTCATTGACATCACACGCGCTGCTTCACACGAATGGCCCATAACCACATCGCCCGTCGGCAGTGAGACAGGACCTGTGTCAGAGCGTGTTCTAGGACCCCGCTTCCTTCCTTCATCAAGACGATCTCCTCCCTACCACCCACCCCCCCCAAAAAAAGGAGGGAGGGAGAAGGGAAGGCAGTTAAAATGCACGGTGTTTAGTGGCAGAGCTGAGTTATCTTGCAGGGCAGGCTTTTAATCTGTCTGCCAACTGGTAACACTTTGAGAAGCAAAAGCCGGTTTGCAGGCCGTGCTCTGAGCATCTCTGCAACCCATTCAGGTGCAACGAGAAGAGGTGCAGGAAGAGGAGCTGAGCCTCCAGAGATTCGGGGCAGCCCTGCATCGGACTCGGAATTAGATCAGAGCTCATCCAGCCCCCGTTATTTCACCAGCTGGATCCCTGAAGGTCCTTCCCAGGCAGGGTAGTTGGTAGAGACCCCCGGGAACATCGCTTCATGCAGACTAAGCGAACTAAATGGTATAATGACAGTGAACAGCTTCATCCTTAGAGGGCAGAAAATCACACCAAGTGACTCAAGAGCAGGCCTGAGTATGGGGCTCCCACCTGCGGGCGAAAGCCAGGGTTCTCGCAGCGGTTCCCTAGCCCCATGACTGCACAGCTGGGCCGCCCAGTCTCCCACGGGCTCCCATGCCCAGCAGCAAGAGTGTAGGGTTTGATTGGTTGTCAGGATTTCAAATATATTGATAACTCAGTGGACTGCAGTTTACATGGCAGGAACATTACCAACTGCTAAGTGTGTCAATTACTATTTGTGTCTACACTGGAAGGCTAGGAGAACAAACTATAAATCAACATATAACTGGAATATCATTGAGAAATCAAAACCCACTTCTCCAACCTCACATAAACGCTCACTGCATTTTCAATTTTAAAATTGAATTTTAATTACAAAAATTAAAGATGCATGGAAAGACTTCCATTAAAATAAAATTAAACAACTTAAGTATAGTGAGTGAAAGTCGCTCAGTCGTGTCTGACTCTTTGCGACCCCATGGGCTGTAGCCCGCCAGGCTCCTCTGTCCATGGGATTCTCCAGGCCAGAATAGTGGAGCGGGTAGCCTTTCCCTTCTCCAGGGGATCTTCCCAACCCAGGGATGGAACCCAGGTCTCCCGCGTCGCAGGCACATTCTTTACAGTCTGAGCCACCAGGGAAGCAGTATACCTAGCGTAAAAAATTAATGAACAGAAACCGCAGAGCCAGGAGACCAGCAGGCGGCGCCCTCAGCCCTGCGTTGGGAGCGGAGCCCGAACCGAAGGAAGAAAGAGCCGCCCCACCCTCCTCTCCCGCAGGACTCAGCCAGACTCTGTTTACTCCTTTTGTTGCCCTCCCAACTTCCTTTACCTTCCGTCAAAGCGTTCTCCTGTCCTTGCCATGTGGTGACTTCCTTGTAGTTTGCTGATTTGCAATTCTCCGTGGATACTGAATAAACCCATCTTTGCTGGAGAAATACTGGGCGGTCCTTTTAGTTCATCGCTATCCTGCCACCATCCTGAATTTGCTGTGTCTCCTTCTAGAACCCTTTTCTATACGTTTATGTACATATTTCCATCTATGAATTTACAGTCTTCTTTCGGCAAAAATGGAATCATTACTATTAAAACTCTGCAGTGTGTTCTATAGATATTTTAGTATCGACTTCCTTTTTAACAGTATTTCACAGTATGAATGTTCCTGTTCAACCATTCTGTTGTTGAACGATATTAGGCTTTTTAGAACTTTTTACCTTTATAAACAGTGTTTCAACACACACCTTTGTTCCTGCACCTGTGTGCGGGGGGGGGGGGGGTGGAGTATTTCTCTAGGACACTAAGTAGAAGTGGAATTGCTAAATTGAAGGACATGCATATCTAACAGGATGTTAAAATGTGAATTTTTCTGTTGTCTCAGTTTTGTCCTAAGCCCACCCACACAGTCTGAAAAACGTCCAGTGGCGCCAGATACCCAACTATGAACAACAAACTTATCTATATAAGAAAAAGCTAAGCATTCTTTTAGGCACGTGGGGATTTCCTTAGGCAGAGGTGCTGCAGTGCTGGGGATTGTAGCGTCTCCTAACCCCAGTATCCCCGGATGTGACCTCACTGGAAATAACTTCCAGATGTAGTTAAGATGAGGTCACTCTGGGGCAGTGTGCGCTAAGTCACTCGGTTGTGCACAGCTCTGTTTGACCCTCTGGACTGTAGCTCACCAGGCTCGTCTGTCCATGGGGATTCTCCAGGCAAGAATCCTGAAGTGGGGATGCCATTTCCTACTCCGGGGGTTGAACCCGAGTCTCTTACGTCTCCTGCATGGGAAGGCAGGTCCTTTACCACTAGCACCACCTGGGAAGCCCTGTTCTGGAGCAGAGCAGGTTCTTAATCCAACACGGTAGTCCTCGTAAGAGGACAGACGCGCATACGGAGAAGCTGGGTGTCACATGCGCACACGCGCACCTGAGACAAGGGAGGTAGAGGATCGAGCGACGGGTCTGCAAATCAAGGAGCACCGAGGGTTCCCAGCAAACTCAAGAAGCCGGGAAGAGGCCAGGAAGAGTCCTCTCCCAGCCGCTTCAGAGCCTGCTGACCCCCTGGCTCTGGACTTCTAGCCTCCAGGCCATGAGACCTTTAAGCCCCCAGTCTGTGGGTCTGCGTTCTGGCAGTCCCGGGACACTCTGCTCACTCTACTGAGTTCAACTCATTCAGTAAGCCAGCAACATACATTTTAAACGTTGACAAAGACTTTCAGATTATCTTCGAAAAAGCCTGAAGCAATGAACATACCATCAATTGTGAGGGTATTAATTTCCCCACGTGTTTATCATTATTGATCTTACAAAATTTGACCACTCTGATGGCTTAAAAATATCTCCTTGATTTTCTTTCTTAAAATATTTCTTTCTTTGGCTGCACTGAGTCTCAGTTGCAGCAGGGAAGAGCTTGCATCTTTGTCGCTGCAAGCGGGATCTTTACCTGCAGCCTGCAGACTCTCAGCTGTGACATGTGGGATTGAGTTCCCTGACCAAGGACTGAACCCAGGCCCCCCACACTGGGAGCTTGGAGTCTTAGCCACTAGACCACAGGGAAATCCCCTCCTTGGTTTTCTGTTACTTCCTTGATTACCAACCTCTCATGTCTATTGGCGGTTTGTATTTCATCTTGTGAATTGCCTGTGTATAATGTCTGTCCATTCTATTAGGTGCTTACACTTTTCTTGATTTTTCTGTAATCGTTAATATAACCTGGATCTTGGGATTGATTCACAATACTGTAGGTTCAGGGATTAGGGATTAATCAGAAGACAAAATGCGTGAAACCCAGGTTCAGTTCCTGGGTTGGGAAGATCCCCTGGAGAAGGAGATGCCAACCCAGTCCAGTACTCTTGCCTGGAGAATCCCATGGACAGAGGAGCCTGGCAGGCTACTGTTCATGGGGTCACAAGAGTCGGACACGACTTAGTGACTAAACCACCACCACCAGAAGACAAATAGCCCAATCAGCCATTGCGTTCTAAAATCATTACCCTGATACCCGCCTTCCTACCCAGGACTTGTGTCTTCCTCAGTGTGGCAGCTGCCACTTCACTCCCTAAGCCCCCGGGGCCAGTGGCTACCATCTACCTCTGCCCTTCACCTCAGCTCGAACAACACAGGAGGCAGGCTGCACCCAATTCTGCAAATCAGTCCAGTTATTACCCTCCTCGACGGATCCAGGAGGGGCAGGCCGCTCCACAGTGAAAGCCTGTAAGGCCTGGGGAATCAGTGTTCCTCCAGGGCGGTACAAGCCTGGGAAAAGAAAGAAGGAGAGGTAGGAAACAGCCATGGGGTAAGCGTCAAAGCCTGACCTTTAATTGGGAAGTTATCCCACTAAGCTTCAAACCAGATCTAGGACTGAACTTGGACATTCCCTGGTATTTGTCACTTAGGCCCCTTTCCGTCTTTCCACAGATTCGTAAAAGACTAACTTAAACAAAGGAACAGGAGGCGGCGCTGGGAAAGGCAGTGTGTAGGTGAACCGCGCCTGAGCTCTGAGCACAAGGCCGCACAGCAGGAAGGATGGACCACACCTGCTCTTAGGACTAACCTCTCACTCATGACTGCAGAGGGGCTTCCCAGGGGGCACGAGTGGTAGAGAACCTGCCTGCAATGCAGGTAGATGGTTCGATCTCTGGGTCGGGAAGATCCCCTGGAGGAGGGCATGGCGACCCACTCCAGTATTCTTGCTGGAGAATCCCAGGGACAGAGGAGCCTGGCAGGCTATGGTCCACAGGGTCGCAAAGAGTCGGATACGACTGAAGCGACTTAGCACACGCGCACTCAGGACTACAGAAGGGGTGTGGGTACCACAATGAAGTGCAGGCTTCCTAAAGGGTTGGCGCCCGCCCTCTGCCCACATACATTTTCTCTTGTCCTCCTCACTCTTGCAGGAGTGCAGCAGCTCCATCAGACGATTGGGAAGCAGCTTGTGAAGGTTGGACAGAGTCTCAAAGGTGTGACGGAGAACCTCGGGGTGGCTGTAGGGTTTCGAGGTCTTGGGTTTCTCGAGGAGCGGGAGTTTCAGCTCCACTTGGTTGTTCCTGGCTGTCCCCATGATGACCCTCTAGGTTACGGAGAAGGGCCGAAGGAGGGCTGGAGGCGGGGAGTCCCTGCTGCGGCTCGGTCCGGGCTCTCCGTCATCTCCAGGAAGGCGCCCTGGGCCCTGTTTTCTGCCCTCTGGCTGCTGAGCGTTCTGAGGGTCACAATGGCCCAGAGCTCAGCCTGGAACCCTGAGCGCTCGCCTCACACCTGCCAACCAGAGGAAGTTTGCCTTTCTCAAATATCCCGAGTCTGACGGAGATTTTAGGCAGAAACCCGTTTCCTGTCCAGACACGGGTGATGCCTAAGGAAGGCAGGGTGCTTCCCTAGAGGAGGGGACCCGGTGTGCGCACATCAGTGGTATTTTCCCATCCGGCCCCCAGTGTGAGCCGAGCACCTCATGTGGATCTAGTTAAGGCTCTGCAGACCAACCAGGCCCTGGGGAGTGTGGCTACAGCAGCGAGGTTTCCAAGCAGAACTGGGGAAAGAGCGTCATCGTCCACAGCTGAGGACATGTCCAGATTAACGCAGGTAAGACGCTCACCTGCTTCTTATTCTCTTACCCAGACTAACACGAGGAGACAGAAGGAAACAAACAAAAGATGCTCAGCTCTGGCTTTACTAGAGAAGCCATTCTCCACCGTGGACCAAAAGCAGACGGAGGGTCACACGGGTAAACAACAAGGCCCTGCTGTACAGAGAACTGGACTCAGTAACTTGTAATAACCTAGCGATAGAACGGAAAAGAATCTGCAAAAAGAATACATATGTGTGCGTGTGTATGTGTGATATATGTGTAACTGAATCACTTTGATGGACACGTATGCTCCTCTGCCTGTGGGATTCTCCAGGCAAGAATACTGGAGTGGGTTACCTTGCCCTCCTCCAGGGGATCTTCCCGACCCAGGGATGGAACTCAAATCTCTTACGTCTCCTGCATTGGCAGGCAGGTTCTTTGCCACCAGTGCCATCTGGGAAGCCCTTTAAAACTAATACAACATTGTAAATTACCTACAAGTCAATAAAAATAAATAAATAAATAACAAAAGCAGACATACTATATAATCTTAAACCACCACAGCTGATAGCACAACCCCCAAGAAAGACGGAAGTTGCCAAGAACTACTCCCAGAAATTGGGCAAAAATGCAAATAATGAAATCTATTATAGGTGATCCTGGCCAGGCTCCAACTGAACTTGTACATTCCCTGGTATTTGTCACTTAGGCCCCTTTCCGTCTTTCCACAGATTCGTAAAAGACTAACTTAAACAAAGGAACAGGAGGCGGCGCTGGGAAAGGCAGTGTGTAGGTGAACTGCGCGTGAGCTCTGAGCACAACTGCGCGTGAGCTCTGAAAGGCATAGTTGGTCTTTTCCATGAACTGGCTGGACAATCACACTGCCAAACGGTCAGAAACAGGGAAAGCCGTGGTGAAAGCTGGGCTCCCCTCGTGGCTCTGAGGGTACAGCGTCTGCCCGCAATGCGGGAGACCTGGGTTCAATCCCTGGGTCAGGCAGATCCCCTGGAGAAGGAAATGGCAGCCCACTCCAGTACTCTTGCCTGGAAAATTCCACGGATGGAGGAGTCTGGTGGGATACAGTCCATGGGATCAGAAAGATTTGGACACGACTCAGCAACTTCACTTCAACTTCACATGGTGAAAGCTAGGAGTGTTTGCAAGCTTTTGTTTTTTCCCCCCTATCTTTTGGTGGTGCTGTGCAGCATGGGGGATCTTCACTCCCCAACCAGTATAGAACTGTGTCTTCTGCACTGAAAGTGCAGTGTTTTAACCACTGGACTGCTAGGGGAAGTCCCTGTGTCCCAGGTTTTTATCAAACTTCAAAACCCTTAGCCAGGACTAGAAGAAAATCATGATGTTATCATGGTCCCCAGCACAGGAGACACAAAATTCCACTTCTGAATTTTCAACTTTAAAAAGTACAACTTTAAAAGTAAACAGAAAGATGCACTTTAAATACAAATACATTTTAAATATGATATAGAGCTAACCAGAACCCCTGGAATAGAGTGTAAGTCTCATAATTTCACGGGTGCTTTTGGAGAGAGAAAGGAATTGGTGGAGGGGGAAGGTAGAATATTCTGGAAGCCAGAAGTTTCTCTCTTCCAAGCAGATGTGAGTGGGTTACTCTAAATCCTCTTTCACATAAATAGGGAAGAACAAACCATGTTTTAAGCCATTTAAAGGCCAAGGAAGGGATCTATTGAAATTTATTTTTTCCAATTTACATAAATCGACCTACATGTTTTTAAATTTTTTGTTGTTGATGTATAGTTGATTTACAATGTTGTGCTAATTTCTGCCATACAGTGACTCAGTTATACATATATACACATTCTTTTTCATATTCTTTTCCATTATGGTTTATCACAGGACGTTGAATATAGTTCCCTACGCTATACAGTCGGACTTTGTTTATCCATCTATATAATAGTTCACATCTGCTGATCCCAAACTCCAATCCAGTCCTCCCTTACTCCCCTCTCCCTTGGCAACCACAAGCCTGTTCTTTATTTGACCCATATATTCTTTTTAACACTTTATGTAATATTCGGGTATAGCTGATTAACAAATAATATTGTGATAGTTTCAGGTGGACAGCAAAGGGACTCAGCCACACACACACACGTGTATCCATTCTTCCCCAAACCCCACCTCCCATCCAGGCTGCCACATAACGGAGCAGAGTTCCACGTGCTATGCAGTAGGTCCTTGTTGGTTACCCATTGTATTTTTAAGCAAGGCTTATTTCTGGCTGTGTTGGGTTTGGTTGCGGCACGCAGGCCTCTCTCTAGGTATGGCACGTGAGCTTAGTAGCCCTGCAGCACGTGGGATCTTAGTTCCCCGACCAGGGATCGAACCCATATCCCCTGCACAGCAAGGCAGATTCTTAACCACTGGACCCCCAGGGAAGTCCTGTCCATTTTACATGTGGTGGTGTGTGCGTGTCGATCTCAGACTCCCTAACTATCCCTCCCCATCCATCCCCCCCACCCCACAACCACAAGCTGGGTCTCGAAGTCTGTGAGTTGACCCATATATTCTTACTCTTTGCTCTAAATAACAACTGTTGGAATCTTTCCAGCAATCTGAAGTTTACTGACCTTGGCTGAAATCAGGAGGCCACGATGATTACCTTTTATTTTTAAACAAAGTATCGGAGGAATAAATGTTTTCTGCCATAGGTATGTCTTCTTCAAGGAGTCAGATTTCGTCCCTTTTCTCTGATTATGGTGCGGTGGCAAGAACGCCATTGGGGGTGGGCGTGAACAGTCTTCACAGGGCAGGAGGGGTGCCAAGCCCAGCTGTGACCCTCACTAAAGTAGCTGCGTGACCTTCACTGTAGTAGCTGTGTGACCTTCACCGTGACCTTCACTGTGACCTTCTTGTGGCCAAACTGCTCTCAGCCTGTGGTGCTGATGTTGAGGACACACACCCCTCCCCAGGAGCCTCATTCCAAGCCCCACACACGCCTCCCCGGGAGCCTCGTTCCGAACCCCACACACCCCTCCCCCGAGAAGCCTTGTCCCCAACCCCTCTTACTTACAATTCTGCTCTTCAGTGACCGGCACATTTACCTTTCAAAACTGCCCTTGGGGTCAAGTATTATCTTCTCCTAAGAAAGCATCAGGAAGACCTCCCCTCGGCCTGCCCCTGCCCCTCCGGTCACTGTGATGCCCTGAGTCGCCCTGAAGGGCCGGCAGCCCCGGGCCGGGGGCCGTGAGTTATCAGCTTGATTGCTCCCACAGCCGAGCTGCTGCAGCGCTCGGCGCTGGTCTTCTGCGTGGGCTGGTCTCGCATTCTTGCTTCCAGGTAACCGGCAATTCCTTTCTCTGTGGTTGTTCCCACAGAGGGCTGCCGTGTCTCCCGAACTCCTCCCGCTCCCCCTCTTCCCCGGCGGGTGTGATAAGCTCAGCTGGCTTCCAGAGGACAAGGTGTTCAGTAACGTCCAGAGAGAGAGGATCATCTCCAGGTTCCTGAAGGAAAGTGTGCTAAAGAGAGTGTTCCGCTCCAAGCAGCTGAGGTGGGAAGGCCCCAGCTACCAGAAGGAGGATCCAAGCCACAGCTTTCCTGCCAACAGAAAGTAAGTGCTGTGCTAAGTCGCTCAGTGTGTCTGACTGTTTGCGACCCCATGGACTGTAGCCCGCCAGACTCCTCCGTCCATGGGTTTCTCCAGGCAAGAATACTGGAGTGGGTTGCGATTTCCTCCTCCAGGGGATCTTCCCGACCCAGGGACTGAACCCCTATCTCTTAGGTCTCCTGCACTGGCAGGCAGGTTCTTCACTGCTAATGCCACCCGGAAAGTAAGTTCTGATCCCCAAACCCCAACCAAATTCCAAAGTGAGTGGGGGATATAAAGCTAAGAAAACCCAGCTACAGAGAACAGGCACCTGGAGGACAGGGTGGCATAGAAAGCAACTCAAACAGCAGAAATCAAATTTTGCAGAAAAATCGAAGTAAAGGTGGAAATATGATTGAGAACTGGATCAAAAGTGTGAGCTGCAACAGAGGCAGGTGTGACTGTACTGATGTGTGTGCTTATCTTACATTTGGAAATATATTCACGTACATGTCTATTACACACCTTCTAGGAACAGATTTTAAACAAGATTTCTTACAGCAAAATCGTGGCCTCCCAAATAAGGAAGAAAAGTGTTAAAGCTTGATTTTTCAAAACAAATACACACTTCTAACTACAAATAATTTCATGAATATTTCTTAGAGCAGAATTATACAAATACAAGGAAGTTAGGCTATTTAAGGTAAATCTCACAGAAATGGAGTCCTAAATTGGAGATAAATATAACTGGCCCTGACTGAGAGACAAAGCAGAAGCTGGAAAATGGGGAGGTAGGTGGGGTAGGGGAAACAAGTTACCTGAACACACTAAATGCAAACTGCCCACAACTGAATTGGAACCTTCCCCACTGACTTACAGAGTCTGACTGGACAACAAAAATGCATGGTATTGGGACTTCTCTGGCAGTCCAGTGGTTAGGGCCCCAGGCTTCCCCTCCCAGGGGTACGGGTTCGATCCCTGGTCAGGGACCTAAAATCCCGCATGCCATGCAGTGCGGCCAAAGAGAGACATATTATCAATTAGAAAAGATTGTCCTGACTTTCTGAGAACAAGTACATAGTTACACTGCCCGAGATCCTTCAGCAGAACACCCCCTCCACGAGCTTGGCAATACCTGGGAGAATCAAGGGAGGCGGATGGAGAGAACTGTTGCCTTCAGGAGAACGAGAAGCTAAGCACTGTCGTTCCTGACCTTGTCCATAGGCCTGGACAATGAGAAGGAATGTGTGTCAGGGTGCTCTCCATAATAGTTGTCAAGGGTCCACATCACCTTTCCACAGCAAGAGAACCCGGGGTGGGGAGAAGACCCCTGGCCCACAGGGTGACTGGCCCGAGGAGCTCCTCTTCTGCCCGCCCAGACCAGCTCTGTCCTAACCGACGAAAGAGCTTGTCCAATGCCACGAGACAGAGGCGACCTGGCCCTGCTTCAGTGGGTTAATAGGGAGGAACGGGTTGGAAGTAGGGCTACCAGCTGAATCCCCGCAGAGGCCTGGGGCTGGTCGAGAAGGACAGCCTAGGACCTGAGCTGCTCTGGGAAACAGCCCACGTCCAACTCGTGCCTTGACTCTCAGGGCTGGACTGGAGGCAGACCAGTCTGCAGCTAGGCTCCACCCAGGCTCCCTGCCTGCTGCCCTGCATCCTCCACATCCACGGCTTGTCCCTTCCGCCCCTTGGGAGGCCTGGCCCCTCCCCTCGCTCTCCCAGAACACCCTGCGGGGACTGTGCGGTCACTGCCGTGTTGAACACGTGATGCTAAAAACCTTATCAACTCAACAAGTGACGGGGGAAGGGAGGCAGGGTTTTGATGCTGATGCAAAGCCTTCAAAAAGTCTCCAGAGACAGGAAGAAGCGTCCAACGGAGAGAGCAGGAGAGTTTTTAAGAATATGTTCCATCAAGGAAAAAAAGAGAGGATCTTAGAGGATGTGCTTATTCCTGGATGCCACAGCTCAGAGGGGCCTGAGGGGTTAGGAATCAGGTCAAGTTCTGAAGCTAAAGGAACAGCAGAAACAGAAAACAAGGAGGATGGGGGCTGCATAAGCTACACACGTGACATGGACACACACATGTGAGATGCACACGTGTTCACATACACACATCATTTCTGTCTTCTAGCCAGAGAACAGAAAACCCTTTCCCACTTAGATACATTAGCCAGTGTTAGCTAGGAATACGTGGACCCCCACATGTACCCAAGTCACTGTTTTTCAAGTAATCTTAAGTTGGGAAATGTAATATTTAAGGCCAGGTTACTCATTTATAAACAGGAATCACTAGAAGTACCACCCTCGCTGGGCTGTTGAGTGTTACACTGGTTAATCTCTATGAAATGTTTGGCAGTAGGCCTGAACACAGTAACCACACCATACAGAAAAATGTCATTTTGGGGGTAATTTAACCCAAACACGTATGGACTGCCTATTATGCCAGGCACTCTGCCACTCAGAGAAAGGCCAGGTCTCGCCTTCGAGGTGTTTAAAACGTAGCGAGTGAGAAATTGTAAATGAGTAACTCTGATGCAACAGGTGAGCAACGAATTGGAAGCAAATCCTGCTACAAACCCAAATCGGGGTCTCGGAGGAGGGAGCGGGCGGGGCGGGGCGGGGTCGGACGCAGGGTCGGGGGCCTGGGGTGGGGGCGGGCTGAAGGTCGAGGAAGGAGTCTGGACCTGGTGTAGCGTCCGGAGGGAGGCCGGGGTCAAGGTCGGGTGCAGAGGTCAGGGGGCGGGGTCCGGCGCGAAGGTGAGGTCGGAGCGGGGCCGGAGCGGGGCCGGAGCGGGGCCGGAGCGGGGCCGCGGTCAAGGTCGGGACGGGGGTTGGCGTGCAACGGGGCGCTGCTCTCTGTCCTCCCTGCAGGCCGGCCGAGCCGGAGGCCCGGGGCGCGGAGCGGCTGGGGCGCCCGGGCGGCAGCGCGCGCGGAGACGCGGCCGGGGACGAGCCGGGGGCCAGCGGAGCCGAACGGTAAGAGGCGGTCGGGCCGGCCGGACGCCCCCTCCACTCCCCTGCCCTCCCGCCCCCGTTCAGACCCAGTCCGCCCTGTCGCCCCCCGCCTGGCGGCTCCCGGGGCGCCGAGCGTCCCCGAGCGGCGTCCCTCCGGGACCGACGGCCGTAGACGCCCGGCGGGCGCCCTGCTGTCCGCGGTAGCTGCCGTCTGTCTGCGTTTTTGCAGCGGGTCCGAGCCTGCGCCTCAATCCGCCGCGGCAGCGCCGTGACGCTAGCTGCGCCCGCAGGCTCCGCCTCGACGGCGGTGGCCCGGGCCCAGGGTCGTTTGGGGTGGGAAACAGGCCTTTCGGCGTGTCTGAGGCTCTTGGCGGGGTGGGGGCGCGGGGGCCTCTGCCCGGCCCGTGCGGAAGGTGGATCCTGCTTTCAAACGGGGCCCCTGGCTTAAAGGCTGAAAAGCAGACTGCACGACCCTGTGTCTTAATTCCAGACGATTCACCAGATGTCTTCTAGTTTGTGTTTTCCTCTTCCGGTCTGATAGTAGCTCCCTTCTGGCTTCAGACCTTCATTTCCGTCTTCTGTCTCTTAGGTCTCCCGGTTGCTCTTTTCTGTGCCCGCCCCCCTTTTGCCCGGCGGGCCTGGGTTCCCCGTCAACCCCCTCTTGTGAGCCGGCCTGCCCTCGGGCCGCTCTCTCCTCTTCTAAAGCGTTTTCTTAACCTCTGGACGCTCTGTCTGCGCTGCGCTCAGCCGCGGGCCTCACCCTCCGCGTGCTGTCCCACACCCGCGCAGGACTCCCAGGAGACCGAGGAGCAAGATGGGCAGAAACACCGGTGCGAGCGGCGGCCCCGGCCCGGGCGCGGCCGTCCCCTGGGAGGTAGGTGCCGCGGGTCGCGCGGGGGGCGCAGCACCCCCTCACCAGCCACCCGCCGCGGCCAGCGCCTCCGCAAGGTGCCCCCGCGCGCCCTGCTGCTCTCCCTGGGAGCAGTTTGCATTCCCCCTCTGGGTGCGTTTGCGAGACCAGATGGAAAAGTTCTTTTTAAAAAGTTTTAAATTTCATATTGGAGTTTAGTTGGTTGACAATGTTGTGTTCGCCTCAGCACAGCACAGGGCGGTTCAGTTATACATGTATCCGTGCTTTTTTCATTTCTTTTCCCGTTTATCATATTACAGAGTACTAAGTAGACTCCCCTGAACATTTTTATGTCCTTTAACAAAGGAGAAGTTAACCAGCTTTTCTGCAAGTCTCCAGACATTTCTGATTGCAGTTGAATTTCATGAAACATGCCACCTTGATCCATCAACAGTGCTCACCTGTTCAATATCCTCACATGCGTTCTGTGAGAAATGTTGGCGAGGCAGGTGGATATCAAGTAGGAGGGCCCAGTTCCCACCTGTAGGGAGTTTACAATGTGGCAGATGTCGCGGGCGACGGCCTCCTTACCTGATGACTTTGCTTCCTTTTATGCTGGGATCTCAGTGGCGCAGTTTTCATCAGCTGCCCTTTATTGTGTTCCCGTAGAGCTATTCCTCTCACAGGTGGTTTTGTACCTTAGGGAACCCGGATTACAGAGGCGAGAGAAGCTTGAGAATCTGTCAGGAGGCTCTAAAAACACTAGTGTCTGGCCTCATCCTACTTAATCAGAATCTGTGTTTTTCAACTATTTTTTTTTAATTGCATGTATTTACTTATTTACTTTTGGCCATGCTGGGTCTTCCTTGCCGCACGCGGGCGTTCTCTGGTTGCGGTGTGCGGGCGTCTCACTGCGGCAGCTTCCCTGGTTGCGGAGCGCCGGCCCTAGCTGCGGCCGTGCGCCCGGGAGTTGCCGCTTGCGGGCTCTGGAGCTCGGGCTCACAGCTGCGGCACGGGCTTGGTTGCTCCGCAGCCTGTGGCACCTTCCCCGGCCGAGGACCAAACCGGTGTCCGCTGCCTTGGCAGGCAGATTCTTAACCACTAGACCACCAGGGAAGCCCTCAACTGTTATTTTTAAAGAGCACCCCTGGTGATTCTCATGCAGAGACTAGATCCAAAGCATGTTCTCTCAGAGAATGAAGAATTTTATTAACTTTGTTGATTTTATTAACTTTTTTTTTTTTAATAAAAACCTCTAGGAAAAGATAAACCAAGGCCCACCTTCCAATGTTCAGCTCTCCTTCCTGCCAGGAGGTAACTTCCTTGTGGATCAGTTAAATTCTCATTTGGTATTTAAGCTTGTTTGTCCCTTTCTCCTTAGTGCAGTGATGATGACCTAGTACTACCTAACGTTTCATTGGTGTGAATGTTGCTTAGTTTAGTTTACAAAGGGTTTTCTCATTTGGAGTAACAAAGCTGCTGAGTTCATCGCTCAAATATTACTTTTTGAAAATTTATTTATTGACTTAGTTTGGCTGTCCTCGGTCTTGGTCGCTGCCTGCAGGCTTCGTCTAGGTGGGGCGAGTGGCGGCTGCTCTCTTGCAGGGCGGCGGCCCCCCTGGCGCAGAGCCAGGGCCCTGGGCGCGCAGCTGCAGTGGTTCCAGTTCACAGGCTCCGGAGCGCAGGTTCAATCGTGTGCTGCGTGGGCTTGGTGGCTCCGTGTGGGATCTTCCAGTATCAGGGATTGAACCCATGTCTCCTGCATGAGCGGGCAGATTCTTCCCCGCTGAGCCGTCGGGGAAGCCCTCAAATAGTAGTTTTTTTAACAGTAAGCTGCCCGCCTCTTGAGTTTCCCTTTTCTGGGTCAATTTCTGCGGCCCCCTCCTGCACACACCCATGACTTTCCCAGAGCGGTCAGCACAGTGTCTGCAGCGGGAATCCTCAGTAGATACTGTAACTTTCCTTATTCATTTCTTGCCTTAAAAAAAAACATTTCCTGCGTGTTTCTCTACATCTGGAGTCTGGAATGAGATGCGGGCTAGTCAGTGCTAAGTATGTGCAAGTCAGAGAATTTTGTTCTGTTGATGGAAAGACTTTCATAGACTCTCAGATCTGGTACTAAGATACATAAAATCTGGTGAAGGAGCCATCGTGTGCCCAGGACACACTGAACTGGACACTTTATCATATTTTAAAAATCAGTTTTGAAACGAAGCCATCAATTCTTGTAAACGCCTTTCCGTTTCCTGACGTGTTATCCAGCTGATACTAGTTTAAAGCGAATGTTCCCTGCTCCTCAGAAATACTGAGTGTCCTTACGGGGTGGACGTGGGAGTCATAGAACTTGGTGCCTTTTGTCATATTTTACCCAAAGGACCTATACAATCATGTACTTGGGCTTGTAAAATTTTCTTACATTAAGTTTATCCTAAAACAAATATTGTTTTAGAACTTGTCTCACTGGAATTTGGATGCAGAAGTACCTGTTCCTGAAAATAAAACCCTCCCACCTGGAAGGGATGGCGCCGCAGGTGGTAAGAAATCCTTGACGTGTCTGCTTCTATTTATAAAGATACGAAAACTTACATCCCTAACCACTCATATTAAAGGGGGCTTGTTTTGAGTATCACCAGTTTTATGTAACTATTAATTGTCATTTTTTTCCGTATACATTCTTTCAGGCAAAATTAACAAGGTAAGGATAAATATTTGATTTCAAATAATTCACAGCACCTTAACATGACATTGTATGTTCCTTAAAGAAAGTTTCTTTCCTCTAAGTTAAACTTTAAATTTTATTTCTGTGACGTTCTTCAAACAAGTCAGTGCCTTCATTTACTGTTTTACAAAGCTGCAAATAGGTCATTAAGTGAATATCTAATTATATCACTTTTTTCAATAACAATATTATAAATGGAAATAAACATTGTAATGAATATAATATGTTCTGGTCACTGCCAAAAGGGAGATGGTCTCAGCTCTTAAGATGCCTTAAGGCAGTTGAAACGGTTGTATTTTGAAGTAGTGAAAGAATTAATCTTTCATTTGCTTTTATTGATCAAAATGTAAAACAGTTAACTGTTAATAAAGACAATTTTAATGATAGTCAAGTCTTATTAGTTAACATTGTTTAGTTGATATTTATAAATGGATTATTCTATTCCTACAGACCAATATGTATATGAGGGAAAATTATCAGATTCTAGCATATATTGCTTGGTTAGAACAAGAACTGTACATTCTTAGAACAAGAGTTGGGAGTAGAGATGCTGGGTGTTTAAATGTCTTCTGCCGCTTTATAGAACCACCTGGAAATTCCAGCAGAGGAGCTCCTGCTGGAGCTCACTTTCTCAGAGTTCATGCCCCAGAGAACACAGGTGGGGTTCTATCTATCACACTCTGAAAGTATCATTATTAGTTTTAAAAAGGCATGCAGTTACTAAAATGTTGTCCATGGTTTTTCTCTTAGAATAGTAAACAAGGGCTATTCCAGCTGTGGAGTGACCCTCTGAGCGAAGCAAGTCCCATGGAGATCAGGTGAACAAGTGTTTATGACTGTAAACCCCTAACTCAGTGAGAGAAAGGTAACTACAGATGAATTAACTACTCAGTTGAAGTAGGAGGCCAAAAAACAACCAGAAGCAAAAAGGACTGTGCGCAAATCAGGGGGAAAGCCCCGAGAAAGGGAGTGGCCGAGCGTGGGAAGTCGTGAGTGGGCCTCGAGCAGGAGGGGCTGGACGTCTCGTCCAAATGAAAAGGAGCCGTAACGGGAAAGGAGTAATTCACGTGCCAGGCACGGTTTCCATTGCGTCCCTGTGTTCACTCTGAACTCGCACGACAGTCCTGTTTGGCAGGTCTGTCGTCATTGTTCCTGTTTTAAGGGTGAGGACGGGGGCAGGAGACAAGCCATGGATGGTTGAACCGGGATGTGAGAGCTCGGCTCGTGCTCCCAGATGCCCTTCCTCACTTCAGACCCTCTCTGGGGTCCGAATGCTTCCTTTTTGCTTCTTCAGTGTGCGTGAGAACCAGCTGGAAGGCGTCTCCAAATCGCAGGTCACAGGGACTGGGACGTTGCCGTGGACTGAGCGCCGCCGTCCGTCACTGTCCACCACGTGTCCTCTGCAGGGTTGCTGAGCTGGGCTTCTCTCTGGTCCCTGGTTCTGACAGTCGGGCATCTCCCCAGCAGCGCTGTGTCCTCTGCTGAGGGTTCTCTGTGCACTCAGGGTACGGCCCTCCTCGTGCTGAAGCTGAGGGCAGATCGGAGGCGTGAAGGGGGTTGTGGTGACTCATGTCTGGGCTGATGGTGCTGATGGTGGCGGGAAGCCTGTTTTTATGAGCAGGAGCTCGCAGGATGAGGTCAGGTGAAGCGAGAGGACATGCATGCAGTCAGCAGAGGGCAGTGGCTGGGGCCACAAGCGCGAGACCCTCAGCCCGGGCTAACCCCAGCTCCACTGCTTACGGGATGTGTGACCTCAGCCTGCCTGGGCCTGGGATCCCTGATCCGTCCAAGGGGGAAAATGAATCTGTCCAAGGGAGAAAATGAAACCGCCGATCTCGTGGGCTGTTGTGAGGACTAAACAGAGTTGATGGGTGTTCACAGCTGATACTGGCGAGGCCTGGTGGTGGTGTAGAGTTGGAAGCTTGGGGGCAGGGAAACATTTTGCTAACGAGATGTTTCTCCTCAATGTCAATGAGCGTTTAACAGTTTACAAGAGTGCGTTGGTGTAACTGTCTCGCTTCTCAGACCATCTCCAGGGTGGATAATTTCCACTTTGTTCGCTGGTGGCAAAGGGGTCCAGCCAGTCTTCCACATTGAGATTCCATGCTCTTTTTTTCTCTTTTTTGCTACATGGATTGTCTGTTATCAAGTATAGACTTAAGGTGATTTTCCTGTGATTTTTCAGAGGCAAGTCATTAAACCTAATGCTTACCTAAATGAATAGATTTTTACCATTTTCTGTATTTTTGTAAACCCCTCAAGACTTTGTTGATTTTAGTGTAAGTTGGCTTTAAAAGAAGCAAGAAGAGAATGCAACTATGTCAATTAATGCATCAAATCTTTCCATGGCAGTATTTCTATTAAGTGTTTAAAACGTACTAACTCTAAATTCAGTATTCTATGGCCTGGCTTTTTTGCAGTTTTCATTTGAATATAATATCTAGAAGTATTACCCCTAAAATGAAAGCGTACCATCAGATGAAAATTGCTATAGACTTTATCTGGGATAATTTTTGTTTATAGCTAGACATTGTTTTGCTTCCTTTTTTGGTTAGACTAATTTTTAAAAACCATAGTGGCCCAAGTAGAAGCCTTTCTTAAGTAACCTGACTACACTCTTTGAGAGTTTCCTTTTGTCTAATTCTGGGTCAATATACATTTCACTGTAATTTCAGTTTGAGGTGGAGAGCCTCCTTCTCAGTCATCATAGTTACACGTACAGTATATTCATAGGCAAGTAGCTATAATCAGCCTCGTGTAGCCTCATGGCCGTTCATAGTCAGCCATTTGTAGGTAGAATGGTCTAGTCACCTATGCATGTACAAAGGACTGCCCAGTTATTATTTTAATCTATACTTTTAAAAACGTAGATAGTTGTATATAGTTAGAGTGTATTTGAAAATTAACATGTTTCTGTTACAGGTAGATATACATGCCATTGGGGGCTAAACATTAGTCTTTGATAAAGTTTTCTTATTCATTATTTCAATAGCATTTTAATTCTAGGCAACCAACCATTCATTATATAAATCATGTTTTAAGGGATTTCAAAATATCTTCAATGGAAACTGGCTGTAATATGACCAATAATCCCATAAGGCTCTTCGGAGTGAACCACTCACTGACGAGTGTTTCTGTGGACAAGCTAGCTGGCTCCTACCCCGCACTGCAGACGCCGTTAAGTCTCTGCTGCCCACATGCTGATGGAGACTTTTTCAAGGACAGGAATGAGCTTCATATGGATTTATGCTCAACTCTAGAAAACAACAGTGGAGAACTTCTAACTGCTCCAAACTGGAATCTGAAGTATGGAAGTAGCAGTGTGGAGGAAAATTTAACAGATGAAAGTGATTTATCAGAAAATGAAAAAGCGAACGATACTTTACTCAGCTATTTTAAAAAGATGGACCTGAACTTAAAGCCAGAAACAATAGAAAATGTTGAAGAACCTTTCACAGAAGAACTGAATGAAGTATTTCCATATCCTGATTTTCTTCCCCCTCCTTTCAGTACTTTGGACTTGCACAAATTAGCCCTCTCAAAATCTGACAGTTGGAAAATGACAGTGGAGACGCCAGACAGCTCTCTGGAGCCGCTGATGGCTCGTTTGCTGGACATGGAAAGGCTTCAGCGCCTGACCATTCAGAGAGAAAGGCCCAGACCACAGACCTCCTCCTGTGCCCCAGTCATCACGGAACGACCCCCTTCTTCCAAAGCTGTCTCCAAAACGAGACAGCCCAAACCTCCTGACGCTGGGGGTCTTCAAATGGCTTGTGTAGAGAAAAGTCGTGAGAAAAGAAAAACCAGTTCTGGTTCTTACAAGCCTGAATATACTGCTCCCAAGTGGAACTGGAACAGTGCTGGCAAATACAAGTGGAGTTCTAGACCAGCTCTGAAAACCTCATCTACCCCAAAACAGGTCATTGCAGCTCGTGACGACTTTAAGAATCCCAAAGTCTCCGTTGTAAACCCATGCCAAGAGCTCACCATCAAGCCTGCTCCTGTCCAGACGACTCAGCTGCTGGTTAAAATGGTCTCAACCAGGCATCTGCCACCAAAGTCCCCTACACCAATTTCACCCACACATCTGCCTTTTCCTGATAGTTCCAGGGAAGAGATTCAGGCACCAAGGACCAAAAAGAAACTTTACCGAAAAGATGTGCTGAACAGACCATTCTGTATTCAGAAGCTGAACTGTTGTCTATCACCTTCATTAATAGCTAAGGGTAAGTGCTCACCCACTGACCAAAAATAATAGAACTCTCTTCTTTCCTGCATCTCAACATGAGCAAATCTATTCCAAGAAGCCCGGCTAAAATATGGTTCCTCATTCCAAGATACAGGTATTCACACACACACGCACGCACGCACGCAGTCCCTGAATGTGCTGTGGAGTGGAGCTTGTGAGAGTCCCAGCTGAGATGGCTACACGTAAACCAAGGGCTTCCCTGATGACGCACTTGAGTCTCCTACATGTTTCTAAGGAATGTTTCACTTAGAAAACCATTCTACTCAAGGTGGTTCTTTTGTTGTGATTATTTTCCAGTGTAATTCCACCATCAATAAACGGTATAAGACTTATCACTGGTATGATTGTTTTTTTTTATCCTATTATGCAGTCATTAAGAATCAGTAATTTTTTGTTGTAGTTGATTTACAGTGTTGCGTTTCAGGTGTAAGCAGTGATTCAGTTATTTATATATATTTATATATATATATAAAGTCCTTTCAGATTTTATTATAGGTTACTACAAGGTATTGAATGCAGCTTCCCTGTGCTATAAAGTAGGTCCTTGTTGGTCATCTATTTTATATATAGTAGTGTTATCTATTAATTCCAAACTCCAAATACATCGCTCCCTCTCTTTCGCCACTGGTAACCCTAAGTTTGTTTTTTATGTCTGTAGGTCTGTCCCTTTTCTCAAGTTCATTTGCATCCTTTTTTTTAGATTCCACTATATAAGGGACATCATGTGGCATTTGTCCTTCTCAGTGATTTTTTTTCCCCCTCACTGGTACCCTTTTCCCTTACCCTTCTCATCTCCACAAATCTTTGTCTGTCACTTTGACCTAATCTTTGGGCATTTGCTTTGCCTTTAAAAGCTAAAGAAGTTGCTGTTTTATTAAATTAACATGCAAGATCCTCTGGGTCCTTCCTTGAAGCCTCAGAAGCTTACCCTTCCCCAGGCCCTTGATCACAGGCGTGACAGCAAGGTCAGTTGTGAGGCCCAGCTACAGATAGAGGCTTGAAACAACCCTCTTCCCTCAGATTGGATAGCTTTAGGATGTTGAAGGAAAACGGGGAAAGGTCACTGGTCACAGAATAGCCCAAATCTCTCATTCACTGAACTGTCCCCAAGACTCTTCATTGCTGGAGTCAGCCCTGGGTAGTTCGTTGAAACCCCAACAGCTAAAACTTAACTCATCAACTGGCGAACAAGACAAAAAACTATGTGATTAACAAGGTGGGGCTAGTGGTAAAGAACCTGCCTGCCAATGCAGGAGATGTAAGAGACATGGGTTTGATCCCTGGGTGGGGAAGGTCCCCTGCAGAAGGAAATGGCAACCCACTCAGTATTCTTGCCTGGAGAATTCCAAGGACAGAGGAGCCTGGCAGGCTACAGTCCATAGGGTCGCAGAGTCGGACACTATTGAAGCGACTTTGCACACACGCATAACTGATATCCTTTTCTGCACTTGAGAATCAGGGAAACAAGAGGGTCCCGGTTTCTCTCAGAGCCCTATGGAAACAGGGTCTTTGGGAAGGGCCTAGGGCTCCACTCTGAAAACAGTATCCCAGGTGAGTTTGATGCAGGTGGCTCTTGGAACACACTTGGAAAACACTGCAAAGCGGGAAACCTGCAGCCTGCCTGGACTGGAGTCTGGGTATTTCAAGGGAGTAGTGGGCTTTGGTTTCAGTGGATGGTTGGTGAATTCAAATTAATTGATTAAAACTTCAAACATCACCTAAAGGAGAAATAGAAAAGCCTTCTTCCTACCCCCAAACCCCTCCCACAAAGGCAGTTACTATTAAGTTTTTGCATATCATCTCCCCAAATAAGGTGGCATATTGGAGTTGAGATTAAAGGGCAACTCAAATGAATGTTGAAGAGGCAACTGTAGCTTGTTTCCGCCACTGTTATCATTAGGAAAAGAACAAGATTCAAATAGTACTTAGAGGCAGGGGCCAGGGTATGCTTAGTTTTTAGATTAATTTCAAAGAATGTTCTGGAACCTTACAACTGCAGTAAAAAAATAAACTTAATTGTTCAGGATCCCTTGTAATTGACTTTTACTTGAATTCCACACAATTAGGGTCATTAGCCAAACGGTGTAACAGCCTTTCCACAGATATTCACAGAAGTGGGCTTGGGCTTTAACTCAGTTTTGACCCATTTCCCCACCAGCGCGTCCTTCTTTCCTGCAATTCTGAGTCCTGAACCTGCACACCAACCCTCTACCCATTCTCACTTCTACCTCCTTCACCTGTTTGCATTTCAGGCAGGCCCTCCTCACCTTGAGAGCTGTAAGATATCATTTTCATTCATAAATCCTTCGCGGGGGGGGGGGGGGACATGCATTCTGTTCACTGCTGTGTCCTGGTTGCTGCCTGGCATGTCACAGACACCCTTTATGGTCTCTGGCTGAGAGGTGGATTTCAGCCTCCACACAGACTTGTGACGTTCCCGCAGTGGCTGCGAGCACTGGCCCCATGGCCAGCCGTCTGCGTGCGCACCCAGGCTCCACTTAACAGCTCTGACTCCTCAGGCAGGTTCCTTAACCTCTCTGTTCTTCACTTACCTCATCTGTAAAGTGAGTAGGAAACCTTTTCTCTCATATAATCAAGAGCCTGGCAAATTCAGGAAACGTATCAAGGAGAGCAGGAAGGACACAGGAGGGCAGAGAGGGTGCGCTGGGCTGCCTCAGCCCTGGAGTAAGTTCCTGACAGGCCGTCTGTATTCCCACTTCTTAGAGGCACGTGCTGAGCCCCAGGGACGTGGTGCGCAGTGAGAACGTAAAGCCTGTCTTTCAGGAAGACAAGGAGCAGGAGTTGGGCGCGGGAGATAGGAACGTCTGCCAGGGCTGTGTGACAAGCACGTCTGTGAAGATCAGTGAGAGACAGCAGGTTAGAAACAGTGCTCCTCCCTTTACGTGTAAGACATGAACTCAGGCAATGACACACAGGAGGCAGCAGGGTAACAAGAGGCGTTTTTATTGCATTTTCCTAGTAGGTCAGTTGGGAACATTGGTGTGGAAATGCAAGTTACAACTCAAAGGACACTGGGAGTAATTAGGATACATATTGAGTATTTTCAGAGGTCAGCTTCCGTATCTTGATCACTAAATGGAAAGATTCTTCAGAAGAACAGTCCCTTACCCTACACATGGAAGGAGAAGAAAAAGATGCCACAATGATGAAATCTATCAAAGTAACTGGAAAGCATTTTAAAAGTCAATTTGGTGCACATTAATTGACATAAAAAACAAATGAATTTGTAGTGAACACTTCTCTAAAAATTCACATCTGAACTAGGATGCTATGAAAAAGAAAGCACTTTAGGAAGCTTGATTTCTAACGCTGTCCTAATTAACAAAGCAACTGTACGTTAGACATCTGGCTTCTTTCCTATCTCAGTGTTTAGAAGGGAATTCCTTAACTGCTTGGCCTGCATCTGAAGACATGGGATTCCTGTTGCAGAGATTCTCTTTCTCCCCAGCTAGCTCGAGTTCCACTATGAAACCACGATAAGCTACAGGTGGAGAGGAGGAGGCGTGCACCCAAGGACAAGTCCCAGCTCACTGCCTCCACCACATACCAAAGACATGTCCCGAGAATGTCTTACGGAAAGAAAGTGGTCATTACACTGATAAAAAAGGCGAAGGATGCTATTAATAAGAACTGAGGGTGAACTCATGCTGGGAGGGTCTTCAGGTTTATTTAACCTTGGAGGACAACAGGTCTACCCGAAGAATGATCCTAAGACGTTTAGGCTGAACCACTTCCCCAACTACAGAGAAAACTACGCTCTGAGGGTCACGTTCTAGGACTTACAGACCCTCAAGTCTCACAATCACTTGATACCATTTTTGCCACAAAGTGAAATACAGCAAAACCTTCCTGGGAGAAATGGCACAGCGGCCGACACAAGCACCCCTGCCTGCTGGGGACTGTCCACCACCTGGCCCCGCCCCGCAGAGCTCCAGGTCTCTGCCTCAGAGCACCACGGGCTCTAACACAACTCCGCGTGCGAGGATCAAGACTGCTCAGGGAGGCAAGTGGAGGAGTGCTGAGACCGGACACCAGAGACCTACAGAACGCCCCTCTCGCTTCCCTCGAGGAGGACCATGGCGGTGCTCTGGATATGTGGCCTATTCTAAGACCACGACAGCACTGGCTGGGCAGACCCCACGGGTGAGCCGCAGAGGTGGGTGCCCCGGGAGCTGAGCAGCGCTCCGAGGGCTGGTTTCTTATCACGACCCCCACGGCGGAAGACTGCCCCTGGATGGATGCTCTCCGTGGCTGTGGTTTTTCTAGTAGTCCGCAGGGACTGATTCTGACAGCCGTGCGCTACGCGGGATCTCCCCATCCACACCGCTAACACTGCTAACTAAGTCTGACAGCTCTTTTCGCTCCGGGGGAGGGAAGGGGCAGGGGCAGGAAGCGTGATGAGCGAGCACTTTACAATGAACACGGGAGCACTACTCTCAGTACCAAACAGCAATGCACCCTAAACCATCATGCTGGAAACTGAAAAACCAGACAAACTAAAGGGAGGGCTCTTTTTTCTTAAATCTTTTATGGGACAGAAACCTTAGCTCATGTCTTCTGGTGCCATCATCTTCCACTGAGCTGCACCTAAAACACAAAGAACAAGTAACAAGCAACTTTGTTTGTTTTTTTTTTTTTAAAGAACGCGTTAACAGTTTTGAAGGCATAAGATGAACTGTTTCTACTGGAAGTTAACTTACTTAAATAAGTATACAAAACGAAGCCATGAAAAATCACCAGAAACATACAAATGTTAACTATTCTGAGTGACAATCTACAGGAAACACTCGCCTGTGCAGCATTTATATGACCACCAGAGTGAATGCGGTGGGAAATTGCTACGTTTTGTTATGGCAGGAGAGCTGCACCTGTGGGCCTTGCTTACAAGGCCTCACCACCTGAGGACGAGCACGCCTGGTGATTACGTCAGTTTACGGCTAAACCACACGGAGAGGGGGGCAGAGAGTCAGAGCTGGCCTAGGATAGCATCTGCACCTTCCTGGCTGCAGGTCATGTCATGCCTTTAAATGGAGCCAAACCCACCAGAAGGATGCTGCTACTCTGATTTTCCATTCTTGAATACACCAAAAGGTGCATGCTTGTTGTAATTAGGTGCCTGGGTGAATAAAAAAATCCCATTTACAATTTTAAAATAGTATGTTAACCTCTAAAAATCTGATTATTTTCCACACTCCTCAGGGAGACAAGCATTAATTTTACCACCCAAACAGAAGAGATTACATTTCTGAAAATTCTCTGCTACCATGTTAAAAAAGTTACTAATTCCTTTGTGTTGCAAAACCAAACTGATTGACATGATTTTGATTTAAACTGTTGCTAAATGTTTATCTACACATGCTGTCAGAAATAACCTTGTTAAGAAGGTGCAGCTGGTGTCTCAGCAAATCAGACCCTGGAGAAGGCGGTGAGTGGCCTGTGCCCCGTCTCCTTTTCTCTTTCCGCACCATCAGAAGGAAAAGTGAGAAAACAGCAGAAACATTAGTTAAATCCTGGACTGTACCGCACAACCTACAGGAACTACCTCACTACACTGAGAGCTGACAATACTGGTAGAATCTTTTGATGAAATAATTAAGATCCTAATTATTAATAAAATTATACATTTCTGGCTAGGTTACACCTTTAACGAGTAATTCTGTCAGTTAAGGAATTAAAGGAAGAAACGCAAGGTTGCTTTTAATTCTACGTGGTTTACCTGACTTACCAGCACTGAAGACAAAAACTTTTAAAAATGGCTACCAATGCCTTGTTCACAAAAGACTTTATTATCTAGTGATGCATACTGAGAACATACAGAAATCTGCATGGTCCACGCCACATGCAGCAGAACAATCTTCACTTTACAGTAAGTGAGGGTCAACTGTTTTATGCAGTAGACAACACTTTAAAGTCACATCCTTAAAGAAAAGCTTCATTTTACAAAAGAAATAAAAGGTAAAGAAGCAATTACCGCTTTTAAAAAGCAGCAGCTTTGTTCAAGAGTGGAAGGTTTATGCCTGTATTGAAAGACAACATGATCACAAATAATGAAAACAATGAACAAATGAAAAACACTTTTTACCATAAAGCATACACTTTCAAAATGACATACAAATAGTTAAAAATTTCATTACGTTGTCTATCTAACTTTTAAATATGAGGACTTCCAGAATTAGGCCTCAACATTTGTTATCAGTAAAGGAAACTACGCATTGTTTCTGTCACTAGGAACTGTATTTAACAAAATGTGTATAAAGTCTATAGCAAGTTGATTTAAAAAAATGAAAGTTACTAAGAAACAGTACACTGAAGGCGCTCCATCCATCAAGCGCATTCTCTTCAAATTGCAAATGTGATGAACAGAACAGAAACTGTAACTACTCCACAGTTGTGATGCCAAAAATAAAACAAGATCAGCTCTCACACATGCGGGGAATTCTGCCACAACGCTAACGTCCCTCATTTGTCAACTGTTCCAGTAAAATAACATCTTACACACCGGTGATGTTGATGGTTCAGCTTACCTTCAGTGTACTGAATGCTGTACACAACCTGCTTTAAAAGAGGAGGCCGTCCCTGCAGGCAGGCTCACGAAGGAACAGACCCCTTCGGCACTGACTACACCCAGGGCATGCTGCTGTGGCCTGCACACACACCTAGGGAAACGTGAATATAAACAGCATTTACGCTGGCCATTTTATCTCAAGACCAAAATGAAGCCAAGTTTGCTAACATAAATCAACCACCCATATTACTGCTCATTTTATAACAGATGCTTTTGTCTTTTATGTGAACTGCAACCATTTACATTAGCACTGTAATTCTGTGCAGTCTTGGCGATTAAAACAGTTCTACAGTGAGATTTCACATAAGACACAAAACAGATTAACTAACATTTCTAAAAGAAATATCACCCTTGGTGTTAATTCAAATATATCATGCTTCCTCAAATTTGCTGGAGAAATATTTATAAGTTTATATACATTAATAAACTGCTGTGAAATTTCTTCAGTCTTTGTATTTAGTTACTCAAACCCTTGGAGCTTCTTCATCTCATTTATATCTTCTCCTGGATGAAGGCGTGCTGCAGGGCCTGGTTGATGCTAATCCGTTTAGCTGGGTCCAACATTAGGATCTGGTCCAACAAGTCCTTCAGCTGGTGTACTTTTTTACGTTGGTCTTCGGGAAGTCGCTGGCACCCAATCAAGTCAGCCAACAGGTCCTTAGTTGGATTAATGGTGCTCATGACAGTAACTTTCTCCTACAAATAATTTTTTAAATGTGTATCTCTAAATAAATTACTAGACACACATAACCTAAAAACTTAAATGAAAAAGGTCAACCCCAAGTTAGCCATGATGGCTTTTTAAAATATGATTCTGTAATTTTATAAAAAGATCAGAATAAGAACAGAAAGGAAGTCTATGAGAATTCAACAACACAGCTGGTGCGTGAACACAGGCATGGGGTCTGCAACAGCGCACGCCCACTGGCCTACCGCCAGGCGCGGAATGGCTGGTCCATGGCATCGCAAGGAGGGGGACATCCCCCGCTGGGGACAGCAGGCTCTCTGAGGAGTTAAGTACAGTATTTTATAGGTAAGAGGCACCAGGGAAGAATTTTTAATCAGGAAGAGTAACACGATCAGATTTGGTTTTAGATCTGGAAGCAGCAGGGAAGCTGAATGCGAAGCCAGACCAAGAAAGTAATCCAAGGAAGGAGAAAAAGGCCGAAATACGATAAAATAAACTCATGCTAGGCAAACGTTTTTACATCTCTTCGTCTTTTCATAACCTGATGTGTCTTATTCAGAAATTGGCCAACAGGAACAGGAATTATTTTTAGTGTTTTAAAATATTCATAGCTCCTAGACCATCCGACACTCACTCAATCCATCCGTGAGCTACAGACAACCATTTAACGCAGCACACCTAAACGACACTTACCCTCTCGGTTACTTTATCGACCTCTATGTACATGAAGTTGAGGTTTTGATCAAAATGTTGGTCTTTAAATACGCCTTTCCGAATCATCTGGCAATAAAACAAAAGTTGGATTTTGAGCTCTTAGTCTGATCTACCAATAACCTAATATATATGTCACACAAATATTACTATTTAGTCTCCCTGGGTTTGTTTACTTATTTGAGTATTATCAGATTCCTTGCTCTTGAGAAAGTAATATATTTGGAAAAAATAATATAAATGCTGTATTTAAAACTACTTAATAACATGAAATTAATTTTCCCAGGCAGTGACTTAAATAAACCCATTACAATATCAAGTTGTACTTTCATTATTCAAAACTGAAGACTAAACAAAGACTTAAACCAGCTGCTCTTAGGAAAAACGTTACACAATTGGGGCCTTGTCTATTGGCAGTTAAGAAACCTCAGGACATTTAAAAACATTATGTTCTAGTAACAGCTCTGAGATGATACCAGGTCAGACCTCATTAAAGCAAAAACCAACACAACTAATTTCTGTCTTAGTCTAAACAAGTTCAACACAACAGACTTTGAATAGAACCTAAAAAGATGTCATTTCATGTGACTTTTCTTGGCAGCTTTTTCTTTGCCCAGCAGCGTCCAACCTTTAATACACCGAGTGCCCCGAGTCCCACTTCCGATAGCCCCCTGACGTTAGTCCCCCCAGGGACTCCCTGATGACCAGGTCCCTCCTCTACCTCCGTCCAACCTGCCAGCACCTGGTTCTCATGGCACAGCCTCCAGGACAGGCGTGTGCGCTCCAGCACTGCCGCCGCTCTGCCCGGGTCAGCGGGACAAGGGAAGGCTGCGGAGATGTGGGAACAGCCATGTCCTCTCTCCCAATGCAGCCCCACCCTAAACCACCCTGCTGCTTAATTCAGGAGGGGAAAGAAATGTACAAGGACTTCAGATAGGAAAAGGAAGATGGGATTCTCTCATTCTGTCCTGGTAGCTCTTGGCTGCTTAGACCCACTAATTTAAGCACCAGAAAGGAGAAAGAGCTCAGGAATCAGAGTAGCCAGCTACCTGCCTCTCAGAAATTGCTCTACAATCACTAGGGGTAAGTGTCAGCCACCCACAAATCTACAGGATGGTATGGCTAAGACCTTAAAAACAAGCTCACCCAAACATCCTACCTTATTTGGCATCTTTCCTTTGAGATCCATGGCGAGCTTCAACATATGGTTATTGGTTTTGCCAGGAAATAAAATTTTTCCAGTATAGAGTTCATATAAGGTGCAACCTACAGACCACATATCTATACCATAGTCATAGCTTTTACCTATAACTGAAAACATAATATAGTTTTAATATACAATGATACTATCAACCAACTACTATTTATTTCCATCAACAGGGGCATTAATTTAACTCGGACGATATAACCACTTTGATGTAACACTTCGGCATTAGTTTCATGTTCATTCCCACTAATTCTTAACAGGGACTCTTAAAAACTTTAACAAATGAAGGCATGGGGAAGGAACTGAAGAGGCAGGAAAAGTATATATATATATATTTCTTCTATCTTTTCATTTCACCTTTTGTGGAGGGACTAACCAGCCTCAGCCAAGGCAAAAGAAGAGAGAACCGCACAGGTCCCAGACAAGCCGTGAACAGGACTGACGACCAGGCCGGAGTAACGAGGGCAGTCTTCTAAATCCGAGGCCTTCCACGCCCGTTTGCGACTCCTGCCACAACTAACTACCGCCGCCCCACCTGAGGAGGACGGAGGGCTCCCTTCTTATTAGCAACGGCTCGAGTGGTCGCTCAAGTGTGACAGGAAACGGTGCTCAGTGACCCGGGTGCTTCCACCGCCCACGACGGCCCAGGTCAAGGAGCACCGGAGGGAACTTACTGATTTCAGGAGCGCGGTAAAATCTACTGACAAGGTAAGGCGTTATGTCATTATCCGCAACATGTGAGGCTGACCCAAAGTCGCAGAGCTTTAATATAGTTTTTGATTCATTAACCTGCAAAACATTTTATCAGGGAAGTTTGACTCAGGCTAGGAATAATTAAGACATAATCATAAAAATAATTGGCTTTGAGAGGTTATTTGCAATACTGAGAACAAAGTCACTCATTTAAAAATTCCTTTCCTAATTATTTTATAATTCAATTTCCTAATTATGAATAATTAAGAGCTATGGTATTCTAACCAGGGAAAGAACTTTCTTCAATGAGGAAATAAGGGATAATACCAAGTGAACTGAATTTTAACCAATGCTGTTTAGAAAAGGTTGGAGTAGTGAGATAAAGCACTGAAGCCAAGTCTCTTCTAAAACCCCCCAGAAAACCCGGACACAGTCATTACTTAAGGAACATGAAGACCGTCATTGAAAAGAGATCGGACTTAACTTTCATTTGCCAGAAAATTATGATGGCAATGAAAGCAGGATGATACAGATTAAATTTGGACAAAAACAGAATAGAAACATTCTTCATCTGAAGCTGTTAGACCATCCCAAATTTAGCACTCAAGTCTTAGAAAAAATTAAATCCCTTAAGTATAAAGAAAGTGTTAGTCAAGAAAATGTTAAATATATTTGGCAAAACTGATAAACATGAACACTCTATTAGTCATCGGTTTCTCTTCCCTTGGCAAATACTTCCACATACACAGTAACAGTGACATCTGCTGAGAAAGGCTGGAGGTGCTCCCATGCCTGCTGCCATCCTGAGTCAGAAGCATGTTCGGGGTTAACAAGTGGAGATAAGTCACATTCCAGAGTCCCTTCCCCCCTTCAAAAGAGACACACAAATTCCGAGTTGGGACTTGAACTTGGCCTCTTGTTCCCACCCCACAGACACGTAGCACTTTAACAGCCCCGGGCTACTCCTGGGCTATCACAGAGCCTGGTCAGTGGTAGACTGGCCCACTACAGATGGCGTCCACAGAGCTGAGAGCAACAGAAATGGTCAACCACCAGGGTTCCCCTGGGGAAATCAGGAAAAGAAGTGATTTTCACAGGGAAAGTGATTCAACGTTTTTAAACATAAACTGCATTCAGCTACTTAAGGGTGCAGTTTCAACAATCACTGACAAAACACCCCGGGGCCACTTTCAGGGGATGCTGGGTGGACGGAGGGCCTTCACCAGCAGCTGGGGACCCACACCCAGGCACTCCTCATCCACTGGCCCTCAGGGAGCCCAGCACACTTCTCTGTCAGACTGACAGTTGAAATCTTGGGCGAAAAGCTTGGGGTTTTCACTCACAAGCAGCTCCACGCGGTCTCTGGTATTTATTTTCTCCTTTCTTAGGAAGAATGCCAAACTGTCTGAAATCCATGTGAAAGCCTATACTAGGTTAAGCACTAACTCAAAGATAAATGAAGTTTTAAAGACAATGGCAAATGTCTTATTATTTACCCTCCAAGTGGTTACAGAGATGTTCACTGTGTGATTACTTTTGACTGGCACATAGTTAATACATTCTTTGATATGGATGGTGTATTTTATAATTCAAAAAAGAGAAGAAAAATTGGGGTAAAAGTCAATTACAAAGTTGATTAGGCAAGACTACAACTCATACTGTACCTACCATTTCACTAAGAATACTCATTGCTTCAAACCCCAAGTTACTGTAGAGATGCAATACCTTATATACTCAGACCAAACATAACAAAATGGAACACCTCAATAATGTGGTAGTCTGGAAGGAAATAGTCTAAGATATTTAAAAAGAAAAACAGAAATCTGAACTAAGCGCTAAGTTACTGAGGAGGAGTTTGAAGCGCACTTTAAAGGGATCTTTCTTTAAACGCGTGGCGTGTGCTGTGGGCAGACAAGCTACGCTCTCCCAGCTCTGACAGCGTGACCAGGGCGGAGCTTTAAAGGGATCTTTCTTTAAACGCGTGGCGCGTGCTGTGGGCAGACAAGCTACGCTCTCCCAGCTCTGACAGCGTGACCAGGGCAGAGCTTTAAAGGGATCTTTCTTTAAACGCGCGGCGTGTGCTGTGGGCAGACAAGCTACGCTCTCCCAGCTCTGACAGCATGACCAGGGCAGAGGCAGGGCTGGGAGGGGCAGGGGTGTGTGTGGACCAGTCACCCCACTGGGATGAGGTTTCAGAAACACACGCACTGGGAAACCTGACCTCCACACCAGAAGGCACACGCTGGGAGAGGCACACCTTGCACACAAGGCCCGACCACGCCTCGGCTTTCCCGGGCGTGGCCCCCGAGGCCACAGCTGCCGCGAATAAAGAACAAAGGACGAAGATTGTTCCTGGGCACCCTAAACTCAACCCCAGGCATCCACTTCAGAGAGCGTGACTCCCTTAAAAGTCCCTCACTCTGTGAAACTAGAGAACAAAGGACTGCCTTACTTTGGTGAACATGCCTTACTACAGCAGGGCGATCCTGCAGCACTGCTGTTCAGACACCAGAGGAAGCCCATCATCACTGCATCAAAGAACTCCCAGGGTCTGGTGGACTCGAAACCCATCGATCAACCGGGAAAGTCTGGGACAGCAGCCTACTTCCTCTCTCTTCATATACTTCACTATAACATTTCATGGCCCAATTTCCAAAGAGTGAAAAACTGGTAAAGTCATTTGTAATGGGTAATCAATACACAGAATGACTCTTGGAAGATGTAATTTGTAGGACACAGTGGTAATCGCGTTACAAAAGGAGCCGTAAGGACGAACAAGGCTGTCTGATCGTCTGACTTACCAAGATATTGTCTGGCTTGATATCTGCATGGAGGATATTGCATCTTTTAAGGAGTTTCAGAGCCAAGAACAACTGCTGACTATAGGATCGAACAGCCTTAATATGAAGGCCAACATCCTTACCATATTTTTTTAACACCTCTCGTAAATTCATACTTTTAGGAAAGAAAAAAAAACAAAATCAGAGGTTAAAATGAAAAATGGAAATTAAAAAAAAGCAAAAACATTTTCAAGCATAAAGTAAAATCAATTCAGAGTATGAAATACAGTGAAAACACTGTTCAAAAATCCCCCCGCCCACTGCCCAAATGTTTGATAAGTTATTCCACACCGAAATGAGAGCATATGAACTGCGTGTACACAACACAGATTCCAGAACGAAGAGAAGGGAAGGTACACAGGGGTAAGAGTCCCACTGACATGAAGACATGGATTGAAGGCGGAAATCACAGTCCTACCCCATGACTCCCCTTCCTGTTCATTCTGGCTTAATCTTTCCTTGAAGTGTTTAACTTTCAGGGAACTCTCTGCTGAGCTGAAGGCCACACAAGGTGAGCGTGTGACACATAGTACATAGCCAACTACTGTTTACACATTAACAACTGTCAAGAAGCTAACTATTCACCAACAGTTAAAAGACAAAAGCCAGAGCCAACTGGAAAAAAACATCAAGCACCCAGAAAACTGGTCATAGCGTTTGTCTGCTCTGAGGATGGCAAGATGAGGAGGCTGAGCGGTCAGGGTCAGGGTCAGGGTCAGGGGTTGTACCTTAGAGGCTCAAACACCAGGCACAGATGCTGTTTGTGATAAAAATGTCTGAAGAGTCGCAAACAATGAAACTTGTCATCAGGATCAGCATCATTAAGTTTTTTCAAGAATTCTAACTCTTTTAAGCCAGTTTTTTGCCTGAAATGAAAAAGAAAATTAGGTCAAAACTGGATACGTCAAGAATTTAGGAAAACTAAATAATGTGTATTTATTTAGTGATGCGTTAAGTTTTTTTTAAGTACTAATAAACGATCTGTTGAGGAACGACAAGTCTCCGCGTCATTCACACAATACTTCCCACTTGGCCAAATACTGTTTTCATGGGGCTAATTTCCAAAATAATCCATGAACAAAACAAACACTGAGCAACAAACCCACCTTGCTTGAAGGGAAATCAATCTTGCACATTTCATCTCAACATGCCTCGATGCAATATCCTCCTCCAAAATTCTAGTTACAATTTGACAATAGGCTATATTTTAAAGCTAGTGTCTAAATACAGAAGTTGAGGACTCCCATCGAACTAACCTGCTAAGCCCAGGGCAGCCCAGGACTTCAGCATAAATGTAAACACGTCTCTCTAGTGCTCCTAAACCAATGCTAAGTTGACTTTAATGCAGCCCAGTGTGTGGCATAGATTGTTTAAGCAGTATGGCGGTGACCTCATTGCTCATAAAGAGAAAAGGCAACAGATAAGAGATTCGAATGATTCCTAGACCTGAGTTTTCACCTTTTGCAGGCCATATGCTCGGTGACAGCTAAGCAAAACGACCCTTGGAATTTGCACCTCTGGTCTTGGGCTTATGACAGTCACAGTGAAGATCGGCCGTTAAGACAAGGGGCAGAGAGGAGGGGTCTAAGTGGACAGGAGTTCACACTGTAGGTACTGAAACGACTCTATACAGTTGCCAGTTCCACGGTGTCACATGTACTGACACGTGACTGTAAGTTAAACCCCCACACAGAGCCGCTCTGCTGTTTCATAAGCCTGTCCCACACAGGCTGCCGTCACTATTCACAAACACGCTTGTTGGTGAGCACCTGGGTTGAGCCGGCTGTGCTGCCCCCTGAACTCACATGAGCTCGTTGTTTCTGATGATCTTCACGGCCACCTCCTGGTTGGCCCTCGCATTATCCCTGGCTCGGACCACATTACTGAACACACCTTGACCCGTGTAGCCGTACACATTGTAACGCTTATCCAAGACTTCACCTATGTTCACACCTAAAAAGATAAACTAAAACATTAGAATGCTGACCATAATGCATTAATGAACAAAACTATGAGACCCATCAGAAATCCGAAGGCAGGAAACACAGCAGGCTAACAATGTGCCAAATCTCTCTGGGGTGCTCGGCCTCCTGGACACCACGGAGCCCCAAGGCCTCGCCTCCACACTACGTGCTGGGAGCTGCGGGCCTCCAAGCACTACAGGAAGTTTCTGCTTCCCTGGCAACTGCTGACGCCCCGAACCCTGAGGAAGCAGTGCCGTGGTCGCATCCAGCTGTGGCCTGGCGTGACTGGCACCCCCTCCCTCTGGAGGATGACCTGAGGCCTGAAAGTAACTGAACAGATTGAAGGTGCACATCGGGTCTCGCTGCACTTCAGGCTGCGAGGCTTCTGGGCAGCGGCCCGGGTACACGCGGCGGCTGGCGGTGCCCCACTCTCCAGAGACGGCACTGGGGTGTGACTCCCAGAGTCCTCCCGGGTGGGATGGCATCAAGCCACACAAGTTTACAAAGTATTATGATAAACTCTGAAATGAGTAAGGACTGTGAACTTACGGTAATAGCCTTCTGCATCCGTCCAGTTATCCCTGAGGTTGGGATTCTCTTTGAAATCTTTTCCAATGCCAGCAGCCCGCAGACGCGCACTCTGAAATTAAGGGAGTAACACAAGCTATTCACCTCCAATTTAGGCAGACATTTAAAACACTTCCTTTAAACTCTGACAAGAAGATTTTATGCCAAGTTAAATAAACTCTTACTACGACTCACGTAAATGCAACACAACAGAAAAATGATTTCTAAGTCTCTTGTATCACAGTAATGCTCAGGGAAAAATTAACATTATCTTCACATTTCTTCTACTGCCCTATTCTCGTAACACCCCGTGTCTCTTCCCGTCTCCGTATGGAACAAACTGAAACCCTAGAAGAGTACCTGGCACTCCCGAAGACATTTTCCTTACGCATCACTCTGCAGGACACCCGGAAAACCCTTCACATCCAGGCAAATGAAAGGCGCCAACAGTTTAGCTGCCTCAGAACCACTTCCTCCTCTCCTAACCCGTCTCCTGTGTGCGTGGCTCACACTGTAAATGCGACCTGTTACCGAAGCCAGTCACTGGTGTCTGGCGGGTCCTGGACACACCCCAGTCCATTTTTAATCTCCCTGTTGTATGTTCTCTGTCTGTATGTGAGTAACCCCACTTCCCTTCACCAAAGCCTCCCTATTTCTCATGTCTCCTAAATTTATGATGGAAATGGTCTGCTACTTTTGAGACCATTCCTCAAGAAAAAAACTGATAAAATGTTTAAAAGAAAAAATTTCTTAAGCCAGTCCTTATAACATTCCCAGTTCTTCAATGAATTCCATTAAGCTCCAAATCCTAAGTTTCCAATCACCTATAATACAGAAGCCCAGAGTGGAAGCTCTAAAAGTTACTCATGTCACCTGGTCTCCCACTAACCAAGACACACACAGACGTCTGTAAATCCAAGAAAAGAGCTGTTTAAAAAGAAAATAACTACATATTTAAGTCATTTTGTATTTAACTTTTATGAAGCCCTCTGATTCTTCTTTTTTTTGATTCCTTCTTTCTCACTAGGTATGTACGTACAACCCCAACACATACTTGCTACATGTACTTTTTTAACAGTTATGTTTTTATGACTAAAAATACTCACATCAAAATAGGCAGCAAACATATCATCAGATTCTGTAAACATATCAGGTGCCAACAGCTTCTTCTGAGATGAACCTGAATGGAAATTAGCATTAGTATTTGGAAAATGGAGAGATACAAACTGAAACACAAATGATAAATCAATGGAAAATCACTAACAGCAATTCAAACTTTTTCCTCTTGTGTATATCAGTTTTTCATTAATACCCAACTTAATATCACTTTATAACCCAAGATATATAAAGCTATCCACTTTTTACTGAGAATGCATTTCAGAAAGGTGAAAAACCTAATATCGATACTTTCACTAACATTGAACTAATATGCTAATGACTAAGCAACAACTGGGCTTGCCAGGTGGCTCTGTGGTTAAAGAAACCACCCACCAATGCAGGAGCCTGGAGTTCGATCTCTGGGTTTGGAAGATCCCCTGGACTACTCACTCCAGTGTTCTTGCCTGGAGAACCCCATGGACAGAGGAGTCTGGTGGGCTACACAGTCCATGGGGGTGCAAAGAGCTGGACATGACTGAGCGTACACAAGTAACAATCATATACTGCCAGGAAAGCTCCTCTTTAAATTGCCAATTCATACCTCAAAAGGTTGAACCCCATATCCGGATTTTGATTCAAACCAACGAACTATAGACATGAGATATTTAAAAATCATCAATTTTACTAAGTGTAAGTAATGTTTTTTAGAAGCCTTATCTAACAGAGATACAAACTGGACTTTTCCCAGGCGAAATTAACCACGGCTTGGCTTTGCTTTCAAACATTCTAGCACGCAGAACCAAAGGTACTGAACATGCATGGTGGACCGAGTGTGAGCTCCGGTGCTGGTCCCGGGGACACTCACCGGGGTATTCCGAACACTGCATTCTCCATCCCCTTCCCTCCTCCCCTCCCCAAATAACCTCTCCTCTGGGCGGAGTGACAGAGCTAAAACCCGGGGGAGAAAAGCATAGCTGAAACAGAAATCTAACTCACCATTATTCTGTTCAACGGTCATCAGATTATGCTTGGCTTTGACCGAGGCCTCAAATGTGTCGACGTTCTCTCGCTCGTACTCCTTGACGTCGGCAGCCACCCGTTCCAGGATGTCGTCAGGAGAAGGGGAGCGGGTGCGGGTGCTGCTCTGGGGGCTGCTGGGCTCAGACGGCACCGACATGTTGCTGTCGTCGGCAAGGTATTTGTATTTCTGCAGTAACAACACAGAGCATGTCACCGATCTGGGGGAGCTGCACTGAAAACTGAAGTGTCAAATAATGCTAAAAAAAAAAAAATAAATGTATTGATGCCTCAACTGAATTAGATCCACAATCCCTTATATATAATTCCAAATCCACAAAACTGTGGAAGGTTTTCTATGTTTGGTGCACATTCATTACGTGGTAGAATCTGACCTGAAGACGTGACTTTCTGAATGTTCCCAGTGTGAACACGAGGTGTCTCACAGTGAAACACTCCCAGTGTCTGATAATGGGGTGCTGTGCTCACCCCCACTCAGGGGCCAAGTAAGATACATGTATGCACCACATTACCTTTCTAAAATTCACATATTTCTCAGTTCTGAAGCACATCTGGCCCAAAAGGTTGGAGATAAGGGATTGTGGACCTGGGTAAGAACAGAAAAAGGTTCAACCAAGTCTTCAGGGGTACCCAGTAACTGTTCAGTACCAGTTTCTGCAGCACCCCAGGAAGCAAAGTCGCCTCTGGAATTCCAGTTACGCCCCAAGCACTCTGGTAATTCCAGCTCTCCCCTTTGCGCTGAGATGCTGTGGTTGCTCCAAGTTCACACAAGCTGCTACAACTATCCTTTCCTTGTCTGCTGTCCGCCTTACAGCACCCAAGCATGCTTCATGCCTTTCAGAATTCTTCTCTCAACTCCACCGCTCACCTCCCAACACATGATGGTGAGAGAAGGCGCTTTACAAGGTTGGCCATGCTCACAGGGCCGAGCGGCCAGGCCTCCTCCCAGGACAGCCAAGGAGAGCTGGCAGCCTTCTGCGCAGCTCACTGTCTAAGGCTTAGGTGTGACACCCTTTCCCGCCCGGCCCTGCATCACTCAGCTTTCAAGGAGTCTTAAATTTATTGAGACATTCCATTTAAACATGCGCATCTGTATTAGAAAATTTGCCATTTTTACTAGGCATTAAAGAAAAATCTTTCTCATGTATAACAGGCTATAAAACATACAATTTTTATGCTAAAGGAAATTCTTCCAAGTTATACTCATTTATGAGGGTTCTTCTGTTTTATCAATGTTAAAAAAAGCACACTCCAAATTTTGTCTTAGAAAAGAGCTTTATATAGGAATCCTATGTATACAAAAAAATAACTATTTCTATTTTATTAAGAAACTACCTTTTTTTCATGACCTATTCAAGTGCTCTACTAACACTAATTGTTAAAGTAAAAATCCTTAATTTTGTTAAAATAGTGGTTATTTAAGGACTGTTGATCAAAATGTTACTAAAATCACATACCTGAACGATGGCCTGTCTTTGTATTCTTCTCTGTTCTATCAAGGCTTCTTCATCTTCCTCCTCAACATCAAAGTCTTCAAGGCTTAGAAAAAGTTACATCCATACATGTTAATTCCAAACATCCTTTGAGAGTCCAAAACCGTAACTTGCATACATTTAAAAAAATAAAAGCTGGAAAATGTCAGTCATCAGTAAGTTTGAACAGAAACCTGAAGCCACCTTATTCTATCTTTGCTTTTAAACTGTCCTGGTTTGGAATCCTGGAAGGAAAACTTAACCTTCCATGTCTCCTTTCTCTCCTCACCTATTCACCGCACAAAGACTGGCAACAAAAGAAACATCCTTAAGCTTAAAAGTCATCACTGCTGCTACTGTTGCTGCTAAGTCGCTTCAGTCGTGTCCGACTCTGTGCGACCCCATAGACGGCAGCCCACCAGGCTCCCCCGTCCCTGGGATTCTCCAGGCAAGAATACTGGAGTGGGTTGCCATTTCCTTCTCCAGTGCATGAAAGGGAAAAGTGAAAGTGAAGTCGCTCAGTCGTGTCCAACTCCTAGCGACCCCATGGACTGCAGCCTACCAGGCTCCTCCATCCATGGGATTTTCCAGGCAAGAGTATTGGAGTGGGGTGCCATTGCCTTCTCCGAAAAGTCATCACTAGCTGTGATCAAAATTATAGATAGAAATTAAACACTTTCAAGTCACACTGTGTTTGTCTAATCTGGAAAAAGGAAGTTATAGGAAAGTTCCGTTCTTACTTGTCATCAGATGAAGATTCCTGCTCGACCTTCATTCCTTCAGAAAGACTTCCTTTAAATTTGTCTTCCTTTACTTTGCTCCTGCTCCTACGTCTACGACCACCGCGTGATCGAGACCGCCTTCTCAGGCGTGATCTGCTCCTCCGACCTCTGTCCCTATTTGAGGAGAACAAAGAAATATAATACATGTAAAAGGTCAATTAAAGTTAGGGAGGCTGTGAGTGTGCTGGGGTATGGGTATTACAGGAACTCTCTGTGCTTTTCAAAAGCTTGATTTTGTTATAAACCCAACACTGTTCTAAAAATAAAGTCTTTAAGGGGCCAGTGAAAATGTTTTAATGAATACTGATTTAAGTTTAAAGCAAAACTCAAAAACCTGTGTGTGTGAAATATCACATGCTGGCAACAGAAAAACTACATGGTGTCACAGCTACAATTTTTCAGAGAAACCTGGTTGTTAAGCAAACCTACCCACTGAGCTTCAAAAGCTTCAGTCTGACGGATCAAAGGGGAGTCTTTACCTTCTCCGAGGAGACCTGCTTCTTCTTCTGGGAGACCGGCTCCGTCTGAGGGGGGAACGAGACCTCCTCCTAACAGGAGACCTACTGGCTCGTCTTCGAGCTGGAGACCACCTACTGATCGGGCTGGCATCCTTGGACCTTTCCCGCCTACTGAGGATGTCATCTCGAGGTCGTGTTCTTAACGGGACCAGATACAGGTTCACAGAAGAATAAAATCAAATCAGAATAAGCGACTTTCTCCTACACGTAAAGAACACTTTAAGAAAGGGCACAGTAACCTAAAGATTGCAAACACAGAATAATATGTTTTGTAACAAAAACTCAGATGACGACAATAACATTTTGGTGTTATGGCTGACACACAATAGAAGGTCTATTTCCTCTGGTCTCACAATTTGAAGAATTAGTAAAGATTATTTATATTGTTATTTATTTATATTGTTTATCTGATTCTCATTTCAGATAAAACTTGCCCAAATAAGGAATAATATTCCATTCCCTTGGTTTGAGGACTGTTTTCTTTCTAAACTGTTGCCTTTTTTTTGCAATGAAGAGCCTTATTTTTAATGTATCAATTAAGAATAAAATCCCTTTACAATCAACATTAACCTCAGAAGAGAAGAACTATAGGTAAGAGTGAAGAGAAAATGCCAGCTCACCGAGTCATGGACGTAAATACTGGTATAACTTATCTGGAAGGAAATATGGCAGTGTCTTTCTGATATGTAAATATACGTAATCTCAGACTGTGTAATTCCACTTCTATGAATCTACCCTAAAAGAAGCTTTACACAGACTCAATGGATATCTCTGCACACAATTGTGAAAAACTGGAACCAACCTCAATTTTCATCAGTCTCAATAAGGGAATAGTTAAATACATTATGATACATCCACAATGTGAAGTATCATGTTGTTGTTATGTAACAAATTACAAACAATCCTTATATACTGCCACACAGTGTTTGAGGAGAAAAGAAAACCACTGCTAACATGAATGGTATGAATCCTATTTTTAAGAAGTATCATGTGCATAGAGAAGGGGCTGAAGAAAGACTCCCATCTCAGGAGTGGCGGCAGAGGAGGGATGGGAAGAGTGAGTTTACAAGCTTCCTGCAGGATTTAAACGTCTCTTTCATTAGCATGCATTTCTTCTGTAAACTAACACTAAAAACTTGTTTCAAATATTCAACTCTAGTCCCTTAATGAACTCCTAAGAATTTTCTTTTCAAAATGAAAGCAACTGAAAGAGAATAGGATCCTCAAGAAAAGATATTAAGATAGTAACACTGTCTCCATGCAGAGCTACAGGCAGGGGACCATCCCATCACTTAGAAGTAAAGAATCAACAGTAGCTCTTAAGAAAATTGCATTCTTGAAGCTTCTCAAAACAGGATAATTTAAACTTCAACATCAATTCATATTTATATCCATACACAGTAGATGGCTAGGAATTCATGAAATTATGAGACAAGAATTGATGGATCAAATGTATTATGTAAGTATGAATTATTTTTATTATGACTGATTAAAAAAATCATTTTAAGAGCTCCTACTTTTTTCAACAATGAGACTATAGGTATATGAGTTAATAAAAAAATTTTCCATTTTCAGTTGTATTTTGGGGACCAAAAAAACCCAACTGTAGTTCCAACTATATTGGTAGGGTTCAAAATCACACCAATTCAAAAGAATGGACAGGTCACGATCCTTAAACTGATACCTCCATTTTTTAAACTTCTAGCCCACACTATTCAAAGAACAATTCCCACTCTAGAAACTAACACCTTTCCCATAAAATGCATAGACTCAGACTTATCAACCAAATTACTTGGATTTAAAGGTGTGACTCTGCACATTAGATACTAAATTAAGAACTTAAAAAAAAAAGTAAGTTCAACATTTAAAAACCAGCTACAGTCACGATACTGACAGAAGCAAACATTATCATGGTCAGCAGACAGGACAGGGTTATACCGGACACTATAAAACTCTTCATCATCTCCGTTTTTATCATCCCCAGTTTTAGCTTCTCCACTGAAATCTGCTGCAATGCTAGGAACCACGACGGCTCTGAAATCAAGTTACCTTGGAGAAGAGAGGCGTCTCCTTTCAGGCTCCCTGCGTTTTCTTTCCAAGGACCGGCTCTTGGCTCTCCGGCCAGGAGACAGGGTTCGAGAAGGTGACTTGCTCTGTTTAGACCTCTTGTCATTCAAGAGTGGGGATCTGCTTCTTCTTGACTTATCACGCTGTTTCGGAGACAAACTTCTTCTTTTGGGACTGCGACCAGGCCTTCTGCTGGGTGACCGGTTTTCCTTCCCAGAGGAAGCATCTTTAGAGGGAGACTTGACTGGCTTCTTCTCTTTATCAGCTTCAGACCGTTTTGCTTTTCTCTCTTTGGACCGTGACCTTCTGTCTTTGGATTTACCTCTCAAGTCGACCGGGGATCTAGATTTCTTGCCTCGGTCACGACTTCTACTTTCATTTATAACAGGGGATTTTTTCCTATCCTTTGACTTCATTTTATCTTCGACTTTAACCTTGTCATCGACAGGGGACCTGGCCTTCCCAATTTTCTCCTGAGAGCGCCGTCTAAGGGTGGGCGACTTGGACTTTCTGGCTTCATCTTGAGACTTACTTCTTTTGGAGGGACTTTTCGACTTTTTCCTCTCCTTCGACTTGCTCCTTGTTGCCTTCTCTTTAACTATTTCAACACCTCCCTTACTTTTCTTTTTATCAGACCTGTGTCTAGTCCGTTCTTTGGATCTGCTTTTACTTCGCTTTTTTGCACTATTTTTATTGTCCACGACTTCAAGTTTCCCCTTCGTACTTGAAGATCTAGTACTAGACCTATTTCCATTTCTTGCCTTTTCATGAATCTCCCCCTCTTCTTCAGAGCCAGACTCATAACCTTGTAATATGAGCCCCATCCCAGACTGGACCTTTCCTTCCATTAACTCATTATCGAGTTCAGCTTTAATCAAGGCTCTCTGCTTCTCCAAGTCTTCCAGCAAAGCTAAATCATCGAGTTTAGTTCTTTTTGCTGGAGACACACCTTCTCGGTCAGAAGCGTCCACGGCCTCTTTCCTTTTGTGTTTCTTGTGTTTATGCTTGTGTTTGTGTTTCTTATCCTTGTCTTCTTCTGAAGAGTGTTTGTGTTTCTTATGTTTACTTCTGTGTTTATGTTTCTTTTTCTTGTGACGACTGTGCTTATTTTGAGACTGGTCTTCTGATACTTCTCCATTTTCTTCATTAACACTCTTTTCAGAATTTGCATCTTCCATCCTATAAATGTATCAAACACATTTAAAAGACACATTACTCATGGAGCATTCAGTTGTAACAAAATTGCAATGATAAAACATATCTTGATGTGGTACATGAAGTTAGCCACTGAAATATTTTATTTCAAAGGTATGTGGCAAGAACTGAGCTGAACAGTGATTTAACTTTGTTTCTAATGGTTGACCTCAAATACTGAAAGTATTAAAGGAAATACATAATAGTGGAGATTAACATAATTATACTTAGTAGAGAAAGGAAATTCAAACCAGTACTTTTGTGCAATAAGTTAACAATGACTTTCTTAAATAGTCACTCCGTAACTTGGTTTTTAAAACAGCATTTCCCACACCACTCCACACCAAAGGAACCCGCCCATTCTTTTTCCATAAAATATTAATAATAACACGCATTGCAACACTAATCTCTTTCCCTACTTGGAATTCAGAAACACACACACACACACACATATATATTTAAATCTCTAGAGCCAATACAAAGCTATGACCAGAGTCATTCTGGGTCTGTAAGTGACAGCCTAGCCACCATGTGCCACAGCAGCGCCCGCACATCTCTCTGGGGAGCGTCATGACACCGTCACACCATCCTGCCCTGGGCCCCCACCATGAACGCTGTCTGCTCCTGACATCTGACAAGCCGCATCCTCAAGGCTGAGGATCCAGGGTCATCGAAAGCAGGTGATCCTCCTCCTGATATCCGGTCAGAACGATATGGATTATTTTGCTCAAGTCCTCCAAATTATATACTCCTGTACTTTCAATAAGTTTAATGTATTTGTACCATATACTACCAAGAGCTCCTTGCAAGTTTAGAGTTAATAAGTCTATTCAATCTCTTTTAACATCTAGAAGAAAATCACGTACACAGAATGTAGGCATTAAATCAGGCAGCAGGAAAATAAAAATCTCTTGCTTCTCTTAAGGAAACTTCCAGTGGAAAAGACTCACATGCCACACTGGAGAACTGCAGTGATAAAGACCTGAGTTAAGTCTGGGTGGACCCCGGGAGTTGGTGATGGACAGGTAGGCCTGGTGTGCTGTGGCTCATGGGGTCGCAAACAGTCGGACACGACTGAGAGACTGAACTGAACTGAACTGAAGGGCATTATGGGAACGCTGACAGATCACTTTACATCTTTTGAAACGGCCAAGGAAGGTATCTTGTGGATCACAGAAAAACCCAAGCGATTTGTTCAGCAGGGACTTTGGGGGAGAGAAGTTTATCAACAAGGTATTTGGATTAAAAAATAGGCTGAGTAACACTGACCTGAAGAATGAGTATGAAATTAACCAGAAAGGTTAAGGAAGGGGTATTTTAGAAAAACGAAAAAAGATCAGTGTTGCCAGGGTGTCAAACCTGGGGAAGAGACTGGTCTGATGGAAGCTAAGCTCTCAGGTGGACCGATTCCAGGAGATGGAGAGGCACAGCACAGGATTCTGGGAGCACACAGCTGAGACAGTGGAGAGGCCCAGGAACTGCAAGGTCAGGCTGCTCAACGGACGGTCCCCCAGCCTGGTCTCAGTCTTCAGTAAACTTGGCGGGGCCAGGGCACGACACAGTGGAGGATGCTTGAAAAGTTGCTAGCTCACAATAGCGAGGGGCTGTGCAGAACACACAACCGCCACATGGCAAGAACTGAGAATCCGGGGTGTCAGACCGCCACTGTCCTAACCCGGCACTGTGGACTCTGGGGAAGGAAAGGGTACTAGAGAGCCGCAGGAAGCTGTGTCTTCAGCTGAGTCAGGTCTCAGTCTGGCCTGACTTCTCTCTAATGGAGTAGAAGAAGAGACAGGATAAACAGTGTTCTGGGATCACCAAATTTTCTCAAAGACTTGGAAAAAAACAGTGTAATATCTTTGTATATTAAAAAATATCCAACATGGTTCTATTAAGGAGGCGGGGGGACATCACAGATTTAGGGTGAAGATACAAAGGCATTTCAGCTCCGTTCCTTGTATAGGCTATAACCTCATACAGGTAACCGTGTTCCTTCCCTAGACTCTCCCATCCCACAATCCAGAAGGTGGGGTATAAGTCAATTTTTCTGAACCTTGAGTTACAGGGGGAAAGTGTGAGAGAAACAGAACCAGGCTAACTCAAGATATACAGATGGGCAGGGAGGACCTTTATGAAGGTTGAGAATGATTTTCAGGCATATAAAAATCTAAGTGCCGAAGTACAAAATTCTAGTCAGTAAGCTAGAACTCAATCTAAAGGCCCTCTAAGAATCCCCCTGAAAACGGACAGCTGAGTGGTGAAGCCTCCAGAGCCAGGCTACATGGGCTCAAGTCCTGGTCCCACTACTGACTAGCTGCGTGGCCTTCGGTGAGTGTAAGCTTAGTGGAGAAAGCACAGTACCTACTTTCAAGCACACAGTGAGGACCGCAGTTCACACATTACAGCTCGTAAGGCCCAGCACAAACCCCATGCCCCCAAAGTCAGTTATGCTTATGGCTCAGATACTGGGCAAAGTTACTCCCCGGGGCACTGTGGAGCTGCCGACGGACACTCAGAAAGTGACTTTAAAGAGCTAGGATCCTCGATCAAACCGCCTTGTTCTGATGCTGCCTGCAACACGATACCCTCAGTGTGCCCTCAGAGAAGCTACTCCCGTGCCTCAGTTTCCTCCACTGTAGAAGCTGAGGAAATAACACTTCTGACAAACCACAGGTATGTCGCTGCAGTGAGTTCATCATATGACAGCAGTCACACCAAGTGTTCAAGAAGTGCTGTCTCTGCCCACGTCCCCATGACAGATGTGACGTCACATTCAAGGAGGCAGACGGGACTCATCTGAGGGCATGGGCACATCCAGCTGGTGAGAAGGCTGGTGCTACAGCTGACGTCAGAGCTCTTGTTTCTGCTTGAAGATGCTTTTTAAGACATCAGGTCACCGTCACCGAGAGAAAGCTGATTACTGATTCCTGCCTCATTCAGAGTAAAAACCTGAACCCTCCACAAGACCTGTAGTGTCAGTCCAGCCTCCTTTCAGCCGAGCCTGCTCCCCCCCAACCCCACGGCTCTCCTCCCCCCCACGTACGGGCCTGGGCACTCCCCCGGAAGTACACACTGCCGGTCTCCCTGCCTACCTCAGGCCTTGGCTCAAGTTCCACTTTCTCCATCAAGTTTCCCTGACCAGCTCACTTTAACTACACCCCCCCATCACACACTCCCTTTCTCCCCTTCACTGTCCTCACCTAGCACAACTCCTGTTTGTGTCCTCCTATTATAACATAAGCCCTGTGGAGCAGGATCTTAATCTGTTTAGCTCACTGCTCCATCCCTGAGGCCCAGAAGATGACTTAAGCCTCAGCGGCTACTCAGTAAGTGCTTCTGTGTCAAGGGAATGATTCACAGAGCAACAGCTGGCTCGGTGCTAAAGAATCATCTGCCAATGCAGGAGAGGCAAGAGATGGGGGTTCAATCCCTGGGTTGGGAAGATCCCCTGGAGGAGGGCATGGCAACCTACGCCAGTCTTCGCTTGGAGAATCCCATGGACAGAGGAGCCTGGCGGGCCGTGGGGTCACAGAAGTCGGACGGCACCGACCACAGCTGGTTTATGCGGTCTGTGCACACTCGCAGCCTGTGAAGGGGAATACTTTGTTTTCGGCTCACTTACGCCTCCAGAGCATATGCCTATTTCTCGACCACAATACCCTCAAATGATTTAAATTTGATCACCTCCCCACAGAAAAATCTGCTCTTCTAACTCTTTCCCAATGCTACTTATAATTTACAAGTTTTCAAGGAATTTCAAATCCAAATACTGAAGGGTTTACCCAGAGGAAGTAATTTCCTTCAAAAGAAAACCTAGCATCTAAAGTTTCCGAGAATCAGGATCAACATCTCGGTGCCCAAAGTTACTAGTCATTCCCAGGAGTAATCCCAGTTTTCATGTAACTTAATGAATGTTAATTCAAGAAATAATGACTAGGTTACTAATAAAATGCCACCTAAGTGCCTTAAGGCCAGCTAGCTTAACGTTAATTCCAGAGTGCTCCTACATTGGGATTAGGCAGAGAGCAGACCTTCAGCCTCTTTGGTTGATCTCTTAAAGCAAATTTCAAACAAAATAACTGAAGTCTGACTAAGTACATCAGGAAAACTTGAAGTCAATGCATCAACGACACCCGTGTCAAATATAATGAACGTGCTTCTGCTAGGTCCCTTAATTTAGGCTCATTAACAACAACGTTCTTCTAAAGCTTTAGGAAAAGGTTTCTTGTAAAGAAACCTGATTACCTTCTTGGACAATTTACATTTTGCAATCTAACACTACACATTTAGTAGGTACATTTCTATACTAAACTGGTCTACAACAGGTTTGTCACAAACCAGTACTTATTGAGAGCTGAGTAACATCCTTCAAATCTCATTTGGAAGGAAAGCTGCATTTGAAGTGCAGACAGCATGGTAGTGTCAAACAGTATTTACTCATACGTTAGGGTATTTCATTCTTCAAACAACCCAGAATCTTGAGGCATCTGGCACAATAAAAATAGCCGTGGAACAACTTTAAAATCAAGTGACCAATTACCAGCCACTAGTATTATGTTAACTTTCCTCTTCACATTTTTTTTTTTCAAAGAATATTCCTAATAACATCTTATATGGGAGGCATTCAATTCATGCTTTGGAGCTGGGGGTGATGGGGAGCAAACTGAATGCCACTGCTTTCGACAAGGAAAATAACTATAAGTAAGCCTGTTTCTCTGACAAGTGAGACTACTTTAATACAGAATTAACATAGATGTAAAAATAAGAATGGATTCAAAGACCAACTAGTCTCAAAGGGAACCATTCCACCCCCATTCTTTCCAAATGGGATATTAAATTCCAAAGAGTTGGAACGGTCATATACATAAAAATGGACCTTTCTGGGATACTGGACATAAATAAGAATTATTTCAAATGTTAAAGGCTATTAATATTTTTAATAAAAGGAGCCACAAAGTAGAGTAAGAGACCAGAAGCACACTAGTTAGGAGCAGGGCTCCACAACGGGGCTGCCTGGGTGTAAACCCTACACCTGTCACTTGGTGTGACCCTGGGCAAGATAACTTAATTTCTCTGTACTTCCAGTTTCTCAACTGTAAAATGTGGGGAGTGTCAGGACCGCCTCCACAGGGTTGTCATAAAGACTGAATGAGGTAGTATCTGCTCAGTACCTGGTCTGGGTAAGTTCAAGTAGGTCAATGCATATAAAAATTTAAATGCTTAAAACTATGAAAAAAGACTGAGCTAAAGACATCGACAAACCTTAGAAGCCACTAAAAAGCATTCAGGGAGCTTTACTTTTTCAAAATACTCCACCTGGAGTAGATTCCACGCAACTGCGAATGCCTCAGTGTGTCTTCACAAAAAACCTACTCAGACACTACATTCCAGCACTCACTGCGGGCAGCCGATATGGTACTTGCTTTCCTAGTAAACTGTCCTTTTCTACATTAAAACGTTTCAAATAAGTGAAAGTGGGACGCATATAGATGGAATATTCTGTGTGTACCAAGTGTGTGGGGTGTGTGTACGTGTGTGAGTGCAGAGGTGCAGTCAAGACCATCTCAGTGCCATTCATATTGTAGGAGCCTAAATAAAGATTATTATTACATCTAGTGTTATTTGAGTATCTAAATAAACATGGCTGCATCCCTCCTGAAAAGGAATCTAAACCGTTCCTGAAATCAAATTAATGGACATAATACTACAGAACTTTAAACAGATTACTAGAAAAATGAGCTGCATAGCCTAAGGTTTTCATAGGATCTTCTCATGAAGCCTGGAACAAGGCCTCACTGTGAACTTCGTGAAAAACAAAAGAGACAAAGTCTACCTAAAAAGTTAACAACCCACCTGCCCTCTTTTAAGTCAAACTGTGAAGATAATAGAGCAGCTTTTAGAGGCCCTAAACGAAAAGCTCCTGGTAACTCTGCCTAGATGGGCAAAGCAAATCCCCGAGCAGTCCAGCGCTGGACGCACAGCGGTGAAGCGATGGGCCGGCTGGGGAGGTGCAAAGATTTCTCCTCTTGTCAGTCCAAAGTTGCTGGGAGACTATATCTACCTCTTTCTTAAAACAGCTGGAAACAAATCAGATAATGAGCATGCAAGCAAAAAAAAAAAAAAGGCGCTACAAGCATATTGTTTTAAAGTCCATTCTCTCTCTTAGGTTCCTGAGTTTTCCTAGGAAACACAAGGAAAACAGCACACTGCTCTCAGTGAAGGGAAGGGTTACCCTAGCAGAACACACGAGGATGCGTTCACTCGGCTGCATCGATGCTTACGTTAGCTTGATTACAGACACGAAGCGCTCGGGTTTGCAAGTAGCTGACCATTCCCACTCCTTACTCCACTGGGGCTCCCAGAGAAGCGCTGTAAACTCGGGCCAAAAACCCTAGGCCTCAGAACCGAGGACTTGTTCTTACTTTGCCTCGAGTTTGCGAGCTGGCAGACCAGCTGCACTGGGCAGAGGAGGAGAAAACACCGAGGGAACGCTGGGGCCGAAAGCACCGGGCGGGAAGGAGCGCCCCGCCGGCCGCCAACCGCGGCTCCGGGTGGTGAAGGAGGGCGCGCCCGGCGCCCCTCTGCTCCCGGCCCCGAAGGCTGACACCGGCGGCGGCGCGGGAGCCGCCTGCGGAGAGGAGCGCTCGGGGCTCGCCGCGCGGGCCGCGCCGCCCGGGCTGCTCCGGAAGACCCGCGCGCCGCCCCAGAGGCGGGCAGGCGCGCCCGCGCCGCGGCCTCGCGCTCGGGACCCGTAGAGGCCGCTCGCGCCCTCGCCTTCCGGGGCAGCGCCGCTGCGGGCCCCGGCCGCCCTCGACCCAACAGCCGGGGCCTCCGGGCGGGCGGAGCGCCGAGGCCGCCCTCCCGCGCCCCCACGGCGCCGCGCGGGAGGCAAAGTTTGGCCGCGACCGCTGGGCCGCGAACTTTCCCGCCCGCTCGGCCGCCCGGGCGGCGCTCCGCCCGTCCCCTCTCGGCCGGCCCCCGGCGCCGGCCCTCCGCGTCCCCGGACTACTTACTCTGGCTGTTCCCGCAGCGACGGCGCCTCCGCGGCGGCCATCTTGAACTTCCTGACTCCTCGGCGGCGGTGGCGGCGGCTTCGCGGACGGCGGAAGCCAGGGGAGGCGGAGGAACAGGGAACAGGGCAGTCGCGCATGTGCCGACAGCGTCGGGAGCCGTGGAGCTCGGCGTCGCTTGAAGACTCCGGATATACAATCGCATCCGGGGATGGAGCGCACGAGCGTCGTGACGCACTTCCGGCGGAGGCGCGGCCGCGGCGGCCCTGGTCGGGGCTCTAAAGGTGCTCGCTGATTGGGTAAAAACCGTTGTCACGTTCTAGGAACCTGGAGAGAGGGTGGAAGGCGGAGGGCTCCTGGGCTCCTGGGCGCAGCTCCGGGAGCTGGTGTCGCTGTGGGGCCCAGAGTCGGGTGAAAATTTTCAAGCTGGGCAAACAAGATGATTTTGCTATTTAAATGCCTTCTTGTTCCTTAGATAACTCCACGTGAAGCGGCATTAAGAGAAAGTTTGTAGACAGGCATTTTGAGAATACTGAAAGCTAGGGCTGTACCTAGAACATAGGGAACTATTAGTATCGGCACGTTCGTTGGAAGCTTTTGGAACTTTGTTTCAGGTTTTGCTGAGTCCACAGGTCGGGAGTCCGTTACTCCTGTCCAGGTTCTCTGGACCTGTAAATTGAATTTTTAAGTAGTATTTCTGACCCTAATAACTTTGTGATTTTGTTTTTTCTATAATAATGGAATCTACAGTAATAAGATGAAATGAAATACCGTGTGTGAAAAGTTACTGTCTCTTGGTTAAAAGTTGCTGTCTCTAGCTGACTCATTTGAGAAGACCCGATGCTGGGAAAGATTGAAGGCGGGAGGAGAAGAGGATGACAGAGGATGAGATGGTTGGATGGCATCACCAACTCATGGACGTGAGTTTGAGTAAACTCCGGGAGTTGGTGATGGACAGGGAGGCCTGGCGTGCTGTGGTTCATGGGGTCACAAAGAGTCGGACACGACTGAGCGACTGAACTGAACTGAACTGTCTCTTGGAGAGCTTTCAATAACATGTAGGTTTTTACATTCTCTTTCTCTCTCTGAAGAGTATCTTTCTTCATACCTGAGCCTGAAAGCAAGGTGATGATCACTTTTATTCTTGTAATCAACTGAGTTTGCATTTGATTTAGAAATCTGAGTTCAGAATAGCTGAGCTTCTTATATGTCTCTTGATTGTCAGAGGGGAAGAATTACAAATATTCTTGTAAGTCTCTAGTTGGCTGAATCCCAAATGCTTAAAATGTTAAGCATTTTCCCCTCATGGACTTTATTAATACGGAATACTAAATCCTTGGATGTTTATTGACGACTTCTGTGGGTTCCCCCACCCTCACCCCACACCCATTGCTGCATTTCTTTGAATGGTCAATTGTTTTCTTCGTGAAGGGTTCCTTTCTTTCTCCTTAATTATCAAATTCAGGTATAATAACTTAGAAGGTTTCTTTCAAAGGAAATAGTTTTCAGAAATATGTTAAGAATGGTTTATATTTTCACCCATATATTTATTGATGTACTAGTAGTGTGTAGATTGAAATTTCAGAATTCTGCTAATTGTTCCTATCTCTAGATTCTCATCCAGGTATATCTTTTTTAAAGGTATTATGTATACAGCAATACAGCAGTCTTGTATTTATAGTTTATTATATTCTCTGTCCCACGAAGGCAAGGCCATGTGTCACTGTGTTAAGAATAGCTCAGATACATTATTAAAATAACATTAGTACATTATTTTTAAATAAATAATTTTAAAGTGAAAATAAACATGGTGTATGTAGCACAAACCTATTACAGACCTCTTCTTGGAAGTGAGTACAAGCCTGTAAGAGATCTCATCTTGGATATAAAGTAGAATTATACACTTTAAGGCAAAAGAAGCTTAGTAAACTGGCACTCAGAGGTAAGGTGACTTGATTGTGATGACTCAGTTCCGAGATGCCAAACCATGGTTTGAACTGAAATTTCTCAAGTCTGCGCTCTTATTGTACTGATTCCCACAGAAAAGTAGTTTGTTTAGCATCTCCCTATAGTGCACCCATCCACACAGTGCTTTGGTTTTCAAATGCTTTTTGAATATAAGTAATGGAAAGAGTGAGGAAGGCATGGCAACCCACTCCAGTATTCTTGCCTGGAGAATCCCATAGACAGTAGCCTGACGGGCTACAGTCCATAGGGTCACAAAAGAGGTGGACATGGGTAAAACGACTTAGCATGCATGCAATGGAAAGAGTACTAGATTGGCACCAGAAATTCCTTATTTCCTCTGGGTCCAGAAACTATAGTCTCTTTCTTGTTGATTAGTGGAGCGCTTACACATCAGTCTGTTTCCTCAGCCTTAATGTGGTCTCCCTGGCCCCCGCCCCACTCTCCATTTCTTTGCATCATCATTACTGCTACTGCTAAGTCGCTTCAGTCGTGTCCGACTCTGTGCGACCCCATAGATGGCAGCCCACCAGGCTCCGCCATCCCTGGGATTCTCCAGGCAAGAATACTGGAGTGGGTTGCCATTTCCTTCTCCAGTGCATGAAAGTGAAAAGTGAAAGTGAAGTCGCTCAGTCGTGTCCGACTCTTAGCGACCCCATGGACTGTAGCCTACCAGGCTCCTCTGTCCATGGGACTTTCCAGGCAAGAGTACTGGAGTGGGGTGCCATTGCCTTCTCCGGCATCATCATTAACGTGGAGATTAAACTAAGCATCCTGAGTGTGGGGAAGGATAGGTGGGGAACAGAGGAACTAAGATTCAGGTTTGAAGCCTGATTATGTCTGGCTCAAGTTTAGACTTGGACAAACCATTCAAGTTTTAAAAGAGAGCCTAGTGAAAGTCAATCTTCAGAAAATGATGCTGGCAAACATCTCCTTCAAAAATGTCTCACCAAATTCGCTCGCACGGTGCTACTTTCGGAGAGGACAGGATTTGTCAAGGACTCACTCCAAACTGTGCAGCCTGTTTGTAGTTTTGGAAGAAGCGGCGCTCTCTGAAGGCGGAGTTAAAGCAAACGTCCGCTTATTACTTTCATCATTCAGCAAACGTTTCCAAAGCAATAGACTTAAGCCCGACTTTTCATTTTAAAACCCGAAGCCCATCGTTGCAGCCGCGATGCTTTTCCTTCCTGCGTTCGGAAACCTTTGCACCGGAAAGCTGCCGGGGCAGAGCCGCTAGGAAGGGCTGGCCCCACCCACTGGAAGTCCATGGAGGCGGGGCCTCAGTGGAGGGCGGGGCCTCGGTGGCGAAGCAACGGCTTGGTTGCTCCGAGGGGTGTGGGATCTTCCCAGACCGGGGACTGAACCCCTGTCTCCTGCATTGGCAGGCGGATTCCTGTCCACTGCGCCACCAGGGAGATCCCTAAAGTCTGTTTTTTTAAAAAGCTCAGCTATCAGTTTTATGAGGTAGACCTCTATGTTGTGAGTATATGAGGGGAGTGTTTTTGTAAACTGGGTGAAATCACAGATAACTAGATGTCATTTCAGCAACGTTTTCCCTCCACATTTATAACATATTGTTTGTAAAGTTGTGTGCCTTGCAGTGAAAATTTAACACCCAGTTGTATGTCAGTCATCTCAATTAAATTGGAAAAAATAAATTTAACACCAGCTTTTAAAAATGCCTTTTTATGCAGTTTTCTTTTTTTCTGTTTGTAGGTATGCATTGTTAAACTCATGAATTCGAATGTAAATTCTAGTACATTTCCTGTGATCCTGACATTTACCAGAGGAAAGCACCACTTCAATCCTTCTTTCCTAGGGGAAGACTTTGAAACTCAAATTGCACGCTTGGGAGAAATCCTTTCCTTAGAGATAAGTGGGTACAATCTTTACCAAATCACCAGCAGCAGAAAGAACAGCCTCAGGAACCGCATTTTAATTTCCTGCTGAATGACAAGGTGGTATTATGGTTTTGAACCAGAAATGAAAACCCACTCAGATGGAAACTTCAAGTTTTAGAATGTGGATCAGTCAGGAAACAAAGGAAATCTGAAAGCAATGCAACAGTGTACTGTTGTGTCAACGGTGTACTGATTGCCCCCAGACCCCAGTTCTGTGTCAGATCCTAGCCCCAGGGGTCACAGCAACGGTCCTCGCGGCCGAGAGACAGCACACTAACGTTGCACGGTTCCGCGGAGCGGCCGTTCTTTCCTGTGGCTCATGTCCTCTGCGCTAAAAGCAGGCAGGAGAGACAGAGACCCACCAGAGCACCCCCTAACTGTTGTTCTGTGCTGAATTTCTCTTGTACAACCTCAGAACCGTGGGAGAATTCAGTGTCCAAAGTAGTTTCAAATGAGAACTGATCAAAGTCAGTAAAGGAGGAAGAAATGGCAATCGAGTTCACCTCTTAAAATGTGACGAAAGAAGCCTTCTATGTAGCCTTTTTTTTTTTCAATATTTATTTACTTGGCTGCGTTGGGTCTGAGTTGGGCCAGGCCGGATCTTTCCTTGCAGCTCACAGACTCTCTAGTTGCATCATGCAGGCTCAGCAGTTTCCGGTAGGGGACTTACCTGCCTCCACTGCACGTGGGATCATTCCCCAGCCAGGGATGGAACCCACGGCCCCTGCATAGCACAGTGGATTCTTAACCACTGGACCACCAGGGAAGTCCTTGTGTAGCCTACCTTAGACCGCAGTTGTATTACATTATGTTATATATGTCAACAGAGACCTTTTGGAATTATGAGTTTCTATTGTAACTGAGACCTAAGTAGAATTTAACAAGAAGACACCATTTTCCACATGCTAGTAAAATTAACCGTCAGTGCTTGATAGAGAAAAAGTTTTCTTGACACCAAATGGTTGGGGGAAACATGGGAATCACTCATCTAGGAAAGGAGTCGGTCATCGTGGTGTTTTAAAAACTTGTCCAAAGTGGCTTTCCTTGATGCTGAACACGTAAGAAATCTCAAGGGAGTTCTCATTATGACAACTGACTTCTCTTTATGATACTGACAATTTTACTGGAAAGTTTAGAGCATTTCTTTTGTGTTCCTGCTGTTCTTATTCAGTCATTTTAAATGAAATTCAGCAAATTGTACTTTGGATGTGAACAAGTCACAGCACCTGTGTTTCCTGGTACAGCTGGTTTCCGTTAGCCTTTTGTAACTTGCATAATTTTGGGCAGTTTGATATAATTCAGTATAATCAAAGTGTGTGGGAATAGAAAATAATTTTCTAGCATATGTGTTATATTGTCTCCTTTTAATATTTGTTTGAAAATATGCCCATAATTTGTTTGCCTGTGCCGGGTCTTAGCTGTGGCAAGCAGAATCTTCAGCTGCAGCGTGCAAACTCTTGGTTGCGGCAAGTGGGATCTAGTTCCCTGACCAGGGATCGAACCTGGGCCCCTCCAATGGGAGCGTGGTGCTACTGCCTTGATGGGTACTGAGGTGGCAGCACTTTTACAACCTCTGATTTTGCACCATCAGCACGATGACAATGGAGCCAAAATGGCAGGCAGCATCTCAGAGCTGTTATAAAGTAGTTTTGACATTGTAGGCCCCATGAGAGGCTTCTGGGAGCCCCTAATTATTCGTGGACCACACTCGGGGAACCGAGATGGTCATTGGAGAACCTAGTCAAGTAGACGGAATGCTGAGGGACTGTACCGTGCCCGGGCTCTCAATGCCAGGGGAGGGCTCTTGCTGGTGCAGGGCAGCAGGGCTCAGCACGACATGGTCTAGCGCTGGATGGAAAAGCATAGAGAGGAGACGGAGGGAGACCAGCTCTAACACCTAGGGCGTGCTGGTCCCCCACCGCCAGCAGGTCCCACCTGGCAGACACAGGGCAAATGGCCCGCGCACAGCCCGCGCGAGCTGCGGCGGAAGGACACGCCCCTCCCCTGAGCAGTGTGGATGCTGAAAGCTGGGAGCCTGTCGGGGCCTTCGAGACACCCGCCGGAGCAGAGCAAAGGAGCCTGAAACGGGGGCATCCATCCCCACACGAGGCAGTAAAGGGCCAGGCTGTGTGGGCTCTTTGGCTCAGTGAGGAAGCGTCCAGGGCCAAGGCTGGTTCTGAGTGTGGCTGAGCGGGCGGAGGGACCGTGAACCAGAGGAGCTTCTCAGCAGGAGTGTGTGACCTGCTCCACGACTGCCTGACCTACTGCTCCTCTTTGTCTAACCTCGTCTATTAACAGTTGCTTTCCTTCCTTTTTTTGGTCAAATTATTTTGCCTTAATGTATTCTGTAATGCTTTCTCGTTGAAAATTATTATAAAACTTAATCATATAGAGGTTTGCTTTTAAAAATTAATACTGGAGGAAATAGGCATCATTTAAAAATTATAACCAAATAGCAGTGAATCCAAAGTAGCAAATGGCTGTGTATTACAGGCTTCCCCGATGGCTCAGGGGTTAAGAATCCACCAGCAGAGCGGGAGGCTCAGGAGACTGGGGTTTGAGCCCTCAGTCAGGAAGATCTCCTGGAAAAGGAAATGGGAACCCACTGCTGTATGTGCCTGGGAAATCCCCTGGACAGAGGAGCCTGGCGAGCTGCAGTCCATGCGGTCACAGGAGTCAGACATGACTGAGCGACTCCCCTGCCACAACTGTGTATTACAAATGCCTTCAAGGTGGAAGAAGGAATAAAACTCATACTCCAGGCCTCCTGTCATTTTCGTATCTGGGGAGGCGTGTGGTCGGTCTCTGTCGTTGCCTCCTCCTCTTGTTTTCTGCCTTCTGAGAGCCTCTTGCCATTTTCACAGACTATTTGGAATAAATAATGCTGGATCCTGTCTACTCTGGGTGTTTATTAAACTGGTAACCGACTTCTTACTGTACAGAGGCTTATCAGCAGAGAATGTGAGAGGCAGGGACATCCGCTAGAGAACAGGCTGATTTCTCCCCTGTTCCTACACGGGAAGTAGCCCTGCGTTTCTCTCCTTCTTGAAAGAGATCATGGCTACTGGACTCCTCCTGCTCACTTCACGGGAGGCAAGTTCTCGCCTCTCTCGAGGGCAGCTTTGGTGTGCCCTACTAGAAGGAACGCATCTGCTTCCTCTGAGTGGTGGAAACGGCTTCAAGTTTGAAGTCCTAGGTAGAGTTTTGGGCAGAATTTGAATTGTTTTAGATTGTTGTTGTTTAGTTGCCCAGTCCTGTCCAACTCTTTGTGACCCCATGGACTGTAGCACGCCAGGCTTTCCTGTCCTTCACTGTCTCCTGGAGTTCGCTCAAACTCATGTCCGTTGAGTCAATGATGCCATCCAACCATCTCATCCTCTGTCACCCCCTTCTCCTCTTGCCCTCAATCTCTCCCAGCAACAGCATCATGTTTTGGATTCAATTCCCAATGTATAAGAATGGCTTGTAAACCCTGAAATGGTATCCGCTGGAGAGGGGCCAGTGAGACAATTTCCAATTTTTAAGTACACATGAGTTCAATTCATCTTTCCAGGGACAAAAGTTACAGATGTCAGGTTACAGTTCTGCAACAAGAACCATCTATAGACAATCTGAACCATTCTGCCTTATTTGTCTTATTTGGATAATACGAATGGTTGCCCTAATTACACAATTTATGTGAAAAGTACTTTGCAATCTGTACGGTGTGTACAGATTGGAAGTTAGTAAAAGACGAAGACCACTGAGCGAGGGTCAACCACTTGCCGGAAAAAGGCTTCCTGAGACACACACGCGGCGGCAGGAGCCCGCAAGGTGCATTTCAGCTGGAGACTGTCTTCCGGTGTTGCTCCTGTTTATAACCTGTACGTTTGTTCCTTTGCTTTTCTCATCCATACAGGACTTAGTTTTGATACAATCAATATGTATTAATCTGTAAATATATGTACAGATTTATACTGTATCTGTACTAATTATAATTCATAGAATTAAAATGAGTATTTCTGGTTGGTCTTCATGCTCATTTTGAAGATGAGAGAGCATCTAAATATGCAGAAAAGGGAATATAACCATAGTTTTATGATAACTTTAACTGGTGACATAATCTACAAAAATATTGAATCACTGTGATTCACAACTGAAACTAAAATGGTAATGTACATCAACTATTTTAGGAAAGGAAGCAAAGGTGCTTAACAAGTGATTAAAGTGAAAATTTACATTATGATTTTTATTTATTTTGTGAATTTTATGACTTTATTGTAAATAAATTGGCTACATGATGCAATTTTACAATGTTAAATAAACACGATATATGCCAATCTGTATACCATAAAGATTAAATTGAAAGGTGTTTAGTCATTTAACTAAATAATTTATCATAAGATTCTTAAAAAAGCAAACTCCTGGTACGTATCAGAGATTCAGTCAATAAAACTTTCAGTTCAATTCTACGAATATTCATCGAGTCCCTCTCATGCACCAGCTGCGTTGTTTTAGAAACTCATCTATCACTTAAATCGAGGTGGTGGCTGTTCAGTCGCTCAGTCGTGTCCGGCTCTTTGCGACCCCACGGACCGCAGCACAGCAGGTTGCCCTGTCCTTCACTGTTATCCTGGAGTTTGCTCCAATTCATGTTCATCGAGTCGGTGATGCCATCCAACCATCCCATCACTGACTCGATGGACATGGGTTTGGGTAACTCCGGGAGTTGGTGATGGACAGGGAGGCCTGGCGTGCTGCAGTCCGTGGGGTCGCAAAGAGTCGGACATGACTGAGTGACTGAGAACTGAACTGAACTTGCTCCAATTCATGCCCATCGAGTCAGTGATGCCATCCAACCATCCCATCCTCTGTCCCCTTCTCCTGCTGCCCTCAATCTTTCCCAGCATCAGGGTCTTTTCCAATGAGTACATCTGAAAGAATTCAGTTACGAGGAAGTGACACTGCCTTTATTGGCGGGGGATTTTCTGTGTGTGTGTGTCTATGGACATCTTCCACGAGAGGGCAGCAAAAGACCATCCTGGTTTTGTTCTTATGCAGTCTTACACTAGAGCAGCTCCTGTTGCAAGCAAACACCAGGCATCTTCAAAGAGGAAGGAAAACGGAGGGTGTGGTTACGGCTTCACGTGGTTTCCACGTTGTCTTCTGCGTGGTCTGACGCGGTTTTTGTCCTGCAGAGTGTATCACACCCGACTGCAGTTTCGGGGAGAGCCTTGTAACTGCAAGCTGGCTGTGGGTCAGCTGTGGGGGTTTGAGTGCTGGAAGCATGGCTCACCAGCTGTGTAACCTGGAAAGAGTACTTCAACTTTCTGAGGCTGTTTCCCCATTTAGTAAGAAAAAAAAAAAGCTGGAGCGTGAGTAGAATAGCAATGCCTCCTTCACATGGTTCCAATAAGCACAAGGGAATTTTTATGTCCAGGAAAGGCTGAGAACAGTGAAAGGGTAGAGTAGAAAAGACTAATCTTATCGCCTGATAGCACTACTCACCTGGGGAAAATCCTGCTAAGGGTCTGAAAAAGAAACTATAGCCCGTTACAGAGGTAGCTACATATATATATATATATAGATTTTTTAAATTAACTTTTGGCCGTGCTGGGTCTTTGCTGCTGCTCCTGGGCTTTCTTTAGTCGTGGTGAGCAGGGGCTACTCTCTCGTTTCAGGCGTACAGCAAAGTGATTCATCTGCATATATTCTTTCTCAGATTCTTTTCCATTGTAGGTTATTACAAGATGTTGGATATCATTCTGTATACTATTCAATAGATCCTTGTTGTTCATCTGTTTTATGTATAAGACAGTGTCATTCTCAGTCATAGAAAAAGGAAGAAATTGGGAGAACAATTGTGGATCGAAGCTTTCCTCTGACTGGATCAGAGCTTCTTCACTTACACATACTCCCCTTTCCATTTTTCCTTAACAATCATTATGGTTTTCAAAGCAGTATAATTCTGTATCCAAAGCCTAATATTTTAACTTGTATGTATGTTTATTGTAGGGCATTTACAAAGTATAAACATTAAGAACAAAATCACCCACCATCCTACTAGAGGCTGTGTATCTTCTTGGTGCTGTCTGCCCACCCCCCACACACGGGCCCACTCTCATGAAGGGTCAGAACATGCCTGCTGTGTGTGACCACCTTATTCATGCAATGATGTATGATGGCACAGCTCTCGATAGGCTATGTCTACGCGTGTTGTGGCTGCAGAGGTCGTGTGGTGTAGACTGCCCGGGAATGATGCTCTCCTCGTCCCTCCCACCCCGAGGGGACAGCCACACTGGCTGTTAAACTACAATCAGACCTCCTCACTGCTGGGTGAGGGTGCTGCCTGAGGCGTCAGTGCCCCCGGAGCCTCGCCAGCAGCCGGAGAGCGAAAGGCTGGCCCGTCGGGGGACTCCCAGGTCCTGTTCCGGCACTTGGCCAGTCTGATTTCCAAATGTCCGCGCCCACCCCAGTGGTCCTGGCTATCGTTCTGAAATGTAACATGATGTAGCATTTTGTTGGTAATATTTAATCTGTTTTTAAGAAAGTGTTTTTCTCTTAAATATGTATTTTAAAGTCTTCTTGACAGATTTCATTGAGATGTTACAATATCTTGAGAAATCGATAGGTTTCCTTTAAAAAAACTTTTTATTTTGTATTGGGGTATAGCCAATTAACAGTGTTGTGATAGTTTCAGGCGGATAGCTAAGGGACTCAACCATACACATACATGGATCCGTTGCCCCCAAACTCCCCTCCCGTCCAGGCCGCCACGCTGAACAGAGTTCCTGTGCCCTACAGCAGGTCCTTGTTGGTTACCATTGTAAATACTGCAGGGTGCACACGTCCATCCCCAGCTCCCTAACCCTTCCCCTCATCCTTCCCTCCAGGTAACTGTAAGTTCGGTCTCTAAGTCTGTGAGTCTTTTTCTGTTTTGTAGGTAAGTAAGTTCATTTGTATCAGAAATCCATAGGTTTTCATGGGTAATTGGCCTCTCAAATTATCACCGCAATTAATGTAATAATACATAACTGATTGGAACGGTGGTTTGGGCATATAAAAATCCAATTTAAACACAGAGTGTACCTGACTTTATTTCTTTCTTGATAGAGCAGAAACCATGACATTTGGGTGGAAGTCACTGTTTTTATGTAACTTTAAATTCAAACATTCAATGCATTTCTCTTTTGAGTATGATTTTTTTTTACTGTAACAGTATATTACACTTCAGCATCTTTCAATACTGTTCTCACTTATTCTTTCCTCATTTGTCCATTCCTAACACACCCATAAATATGTTTTCAGATATCTTTTACATTTTTCTAGTCTTGACTAGAATATCATATTTCATATTATTTGGTTAATTTTTTTATAATATAATATCCGCACTTGTCCTCATATTACTTACCAGCTTTTATCTATTTTGGAGAAGGAAATGGCAACCCACTCCAGTGTTCTTGCCTGCGGAATCCCAGGGGTGGGGGAGCCTGATGGGCTTCCGTCTATGGGGTCGCACAGAGTCGAACACGACTGAAGCGACTTAGCTTAGTTCTATCTATTTTAAATAGACAGCTTTGTTATCAGGCTTGTATTTAAAAAAGAAAGAAACTTGCAAATTTTTGTTTATCCGAATCTTCAGCCTGTGTCTTTGGTTGTTGTGTTTGTGTTATGAAGTGGCTGTGAGTTTTGTTGTTTGACTACATTGCATGTGGGATCTTGGTTCCCCAGCCAGGGATCAAACCAGCAACCCCTGCAGTGGAAGCAGAAAGGCTTAATCACTGGACAGCCAGGGAGGTCCTGGCTGTGAGTTTTTATTTCCAAGTCGTCTCTTTTTGGCCCCAGGAGGAGAGGTTTTGTTTAATTCTCAGATGATGACATCTGTTGCCGTCAGGGTCTGAGGTCAGCCCACTCCTGCTCCTGCAGTGCGGTTCTAATTAGTTTAGTTGAGGGAAAGGCAAGTGCCTGCCTGTTGACTTTGCAGTAAAGTGTGCTGCACGATTTTGCCTTGTCTTCATCTCCATTTCTACCATCCCCGTCTAAGCCACCAGAATGTCTCTCTGCTTGTATTTCTTTACTCCTAAATCAGCAGAGCGATGTTTAAAACATTAATCAGAGCAAAGATCCCTCAGCGTTTTCTCCTTGTATATCAAATAAAATCCAAATTACTTATTGTGGTTCAGAAGCCCTTATATGTTTGGTCCTCCCTAAATTTTCTCTTGAGCTCTTTAAGCTCCAGACACACCCTCTTTTCCTATTTCAATCTCTAAGCTTCTTCTAGTCTTAAAATCCTTCTAGGTGTTGTTCCTCTGCCAATACTTCTCCTGCTTTCATCTCGAGTGTTCGCTTGTCCTGGCTTTCAAGTCTTGGCTGAAAGGTCACATCTTCAATGTCTCTGTCTCAAGTAGCCTCTCACCCCTAACTCACCAGTCACCTTCCCCATGTGGCCCTATTTTATTTCCTCCTCATGACTCAAGACTGTATACAATTGTCCCTTCTACTTTGCATGCTTCCCCAGCGGCTCAGCAGTCAAGAATCTGCAGGCAATGCAGGAGATGCAGGAGATGCGGGTTTGATCCCCTAGAGTAGGGTCAGGAAGATCCCCTAGAGTCGGACAGAGGAACGTGGTGGGCTACAGTCCTCGGGATTCCAAAGAGTTGGACACGGCTGAGCGAGCCCATGCAGTCGTCACGCAAGTCCCCAATCATCTGTAGAAAGTGGCTAAATCTAGCTCCTGAATAATAGTTCTTCTTAGGAAAATTTTAGACACGCACTTTATTTCTGTAGTTGCTGACAAGTGTTTTATTTTACAGAATAAAAGGCACCTCGCCTGGGCTAAAAGCGCAGGGCCCTGTCTTTGCAGGGCTTTCCTTTCTGTCGTAGAAAGCGGTGTCTTAGCTGCTCTCTGTCATGCTAATGTTGAAGTCTGTTGGAGGGCTAGGGTTTTTGGTTTCCTTGATGTTCCTCGGCTTGGAGGTTTTGTTTCAGTTTTGTGTTTTAGGATGAAACATTTCCATGGTTACACTCACTTCTTTACCATCCTGGGGGGGGGAGCGGCGGGCGGTGGAGGGGAAAACAACGTGATGACAAGTACAGTGATCTGATTCCTGGATTCCTACACAGATGTCTTTTGTGTCTGCCTACGTATGAAACTTCTTGGGCAACTTCCATTTCCGTGCATTTATTCCCTTGAATGCTTTTCTTAAATGAAGCATGTTTCAAGATTAGGAATAAATGACTTGGATCGGCAAATTAAACAGGGATGGCCTATGTTATGTTAATGGTCTAAATTCAATGTGAGATGAATTTAGAGGTAAGTGTATGAGGGGAGAGATTGTTTCAGAGGCAAAACTGAAGAGCAGCATCAGGCAGTAATCACACACGCGTGTAAAGAATCAATACTGCATTCAGAAAGACTGTGTTCAGAAATAGCATTCCGTTTTTTAAGTATAAAATTTCATGTCAAAATATTAGAACGAACGTCTGCGCTTTCACTGAGGCGGAGCCATGAAACTCATTTTTCCTCAGACAGGCTGTCTGCTTGTTGCGACTCCACTGGTCCAGACACGCACACTCCAGCACTTGGGGAGCATTGCAAAGCGTTTGCACAGATGCATCTGAATTCACACTCATGATTTCAGCTGAGATGAGGGAGCAAGCAAGAGACCTCAGCGTTAATGCAAAGTCTAAATTTTGAGAAAGTAGTGCAACCTTTTTTTTAAGTTAAAGTAATAGCTTATGCTCTATTATTCAGGGGATGGATGAAAATTTTAATTCGAATCTTAACTGTTCATGTGCAGACAGTTTGGCTGGTGGTTTACCGTCAAGTATTTAGTGACTTTCACCACCTGGTATCGCCCCAATTTGCCTGAACCTTAGATCCTGTTTTTTTCTCCAGCGAGACCTCCTTTTTTTAAATTTATTTGGCTGCATTGGGTCTTGGCTGCAGGATGCTTTGTTATGACACAGGCTCAGTTGCTCCCACAAAATATGGGATCTTAGTTCCCCAACCAGGGGTTAAACCTGGGTCCCTTGCATTGCAAGGCAGATGCTTTACCACTGGACCACCAGAAAGTTCTTACAGACCTCCTCTTATACTTTGATATCTCTCTCCTCCCCTGACCTAATTCAATTATCAGTTCAGTTCAGTTCAGTGGCTCAGTCGTGTCTGACCCTTGCCACCCCATGGACTGCAGAACGCCAGGCCTCCCTGTCCATCACCAACTCCCGGAGCTTACTCAAACTCATGTCCATTGAGTCTGTGATGCCATCCAACAAATTCATCCTCTGTCATCCCCTTCTCCTCCTGCCTTCAATCTTTCCCAGCATCAGGGTCTTTTCCAATGAGTCAGTTCTTCGCATCAGGTGGCCAAAGTATTGGAGTTTCAGCTTCAGCATCAGTCCTTCCAGTGAATATTTAGGACTGATTTCCTTTAGGATTGACTGGTTGGATCTCCTTGCAGTCCAAGGGACTCTCAAGCTGCTGCTGCTGCTGCTAAGTCGCTTCAGTCGTGTCCGACTCTGTGCGACCCCATAGACGGCAGCCCACCAGGCTCTGCCGTCCCTGGGATTCTCCAGGCAAGAATACTGGAGTGGGTTGCCATTTCCTTCTCCAGTGCATGAAAGGGAAAAGTGAAAGTGAAGTCGCTCAGTCGTGTCCGACTCTTAGCAACCCCATGGACTGCAGCCTACCAGGCTCCTCCATCCATGGGATTTCCCAGGCAAGAGTACTGGAGTGGGGTGCCATTGCCTTCTCCGGGGACTCTCAAGAGTCTTCTCCAACACCACAGCTCAAAAGCATCAATTCTTTGGTGCTCAGTTTTCTTTATGGTCCAACTCTCACATCAATACATGACTACTGCAAAACCATAGCTTTGACTAGATGGACCTTTGTTGGCAAAGTAATGTCTCTGCTTTTTAATATGCTGTCTAGGTTTGTCATAGCTTTTCTTTCAAGGAGCAAGTGTCTTTTAATTTCATGCTGCAGTTAACAACTGCAGTGATTTTGGAGCCCAAGAAAATAAAGTCTGTCACTGTTTCCATTGTTTCCCCATCTATTTGCCACATATAAATGATATCAAATGGTATTTGTCTCTTTCTTAACACCTTTGTTGAAAAATCTCTCCCTCATGATTTGAGGTTTCACTTTTATAATATACAACATGGTCTATATATTTGAGTCTATATCCAGACTCTCTTTTCTTGTATAAAGAAATACAGTTGACTTTGTATAAAAATCTTATACTTGTCTACCTCATTAAAATCTCTTACTAAAAGATCCTGCATGCCTCAACTGAGACCCATTGCAGCCAATAAATAAATAAATATAAAAAATAAAATAAAATCTCTTACTATTTCTAACATCATATCTGTTGATTCTCTGTTAAAATTATCACACCATTCTCTAATTAAGATTATCTTCTTAATTCTCTAATTAAAAGATTCTCTATTTTTTTAGAGATCTATATCTCTAAAAAAAGATTCTTTAATAAGATTATCTTCAATCCTTTTCAATCTTTCTAATCCTTTTCATTCAATTTATCTTTCTTATGTACTTAGATCCTTCAAGTCATGGTTGCTCATTTTTAATTTTTTTTTAAACTTAAGAAAACACAGAATAAATAAATATGAAAATACACAAAGCCAAAAAAAAAAAAAAGAAACACACCTTCTATATTTTAACCCTAAGGCTGAAGCAGCTGAAAACTAAACTCAAAATTTGAAATTTAGGGTCGCTGAGTTACTCTATCAGTTAAAGTCACCATTCATGTTAGTGAAAGTTAGAACACAGAGTTGGGAAAAATCAAGACGTGAATTGGCATGGGGGCCCTTGAGAGGGTTCAGAGAACTCCATAGGGAATTCATCCTGTGCACTAACAGGAACAGCCGACATTTGATTAAAAGATGGGCAGAGGAACTAAATAGACATTTTTCCAAGAACACATTTCACTGCATCTGAATCACATCAGCAAAGAAAATACAACTTCTTTTTTAAAGACACCAGTGATAAATTTATTGGCTAAAGGAATGTATCGCTCAGCTTCTCACTTGCAGACAGCCTCCAGGTTAGATTATTGGGACCTTAGAAAACGTGGCTGGTATAGAATATGTTCCAATTTTTATGTGTTCATGTTCAAGCTAGTGTGTAATAATCCCTTGATAAAGTTATTAAATAATGCAGGCTTCTAGGCTGGATGTAGCTGCAACAAGCTTGCTCCACGACTAACTTCTCTGTCCATGGATGTTATCCGGTGAGTGAACGACAAAGGCCTTTTGTATTCCCGCTTCCTCTTCTCCAGTCCTTCTGTCCTGTTGTCTTGTTCTCCTGTAGCCGACTTCTTTCACGGGCAGGAAAGAATCTCTATTCAGGGCTTACCCCAACAAAGCATGGTGGCAGCAGCGCTGGCACAAAATCAAGGGGAAGTTGGTAAGAGAAGTGCCTGGAGTAAGTGTTCTGTGTTTTCCTCACTGACTGCGCTTGGACGTACAGAGGCGGAGGATCCTGCTGACCCGCATGCCTCGGCCACTCCCGGGCGATTTCCTTATTGTATAAGCTGAGCGGTGCCTCTATCCTCAGGCCAGCTTCACTTTAGAACCGAAAGAGAAGAGGCATATGCCCTTTAAATCTACTTGTAGTCACATTTTCTAAAACTATAGGTCCAACGTTTAATGAATGTGGTAACATTTGTGTACCTGGATTGAGCCTTTTGCTTCAGGAAGACATTGGCCAACACATGAGTCCTCAAAATATGCCAACTGAAAATGAACTTTTTTAAAAAACAATTCCGAAGTTTCTGAAACATTTAGTGCTCCTTTTTAAGAATTCCCTTCATACTTACCTGGCAGAGGAGATATCACGATCACGAAGGTGGTTCTCCCAGGGCGAAACTCCCCATTGCACTGCTGGTGTGTTGACCTCAGCGATTTCCCCAAATGGGGGAAACTCGACTGCGTAATTTGTGGTAGTGAGGGACTGCGTGCGGGCTTTCCCCTGAAAAAAAAAAAAAAGGATTCCCTTCAGAACTTTAAGCATATTCTTAACAAACATCAGTGGTGATAGATCTTAATTCACTAATCCTGGATTCGATTATTGCCAGTAATCATTCGGAGTTAACTCTGAATGTATAATGCAGAAGATAAGCAATGCCAAACTTTTATTTTATTTTTTAAAATAAATTTTTAATAATTTTTTTGGCTGCAAGGTGAGGCATGCCGGATCTTCTTTCCACCACAGGGATGGAAGTCACGCCCCCTGAAGTGGAAAACCGCGGCGCCACCAAGGAAGCCCCGAAACTTTTATTTTAAAAACTGTTATTTTTAAGATGCAGCTATAAGTGACTAGATTTTGGTTTGTGATGGATAAATTCACTTGTAATCTGCTCCAGCAAGTTGCTTTACACAGAAGCATCATCAACATAAAGACGGTTGACCGTGAATGTACCATGCCCTGCTGCGGTGTGTGTTTATACATTTTTTGAAAATTTCTTTACGTTACTGAACCCTTTCGTCAATACTGTGTAGAATATACAATATTTTATTATTATTTTTATTATCAGCAGTAGCATTACTTAGGAATATTATCTTTTACCCAGGAGTGCTAATTCTAAATTAAATTACGAAAATTTCAAGTAACATGACACTGAATATTAGAATAGTGAGATGCTAAAGATGTAAATATAAACAAATTTTTAAATTCTTATATTTTAGTCAAATTATAGAGAGAGCTGCTGCTGCTGCTGCTAAGTCGCTTCAGCCGTGTCCGACTCTGTGCAACCCCATAGACGGCAGCCCACCAGGCTCCTCCATCCCTGGGATTCTCCAGGCAAGAATACTGGAGTGGTTGCCATGCCCTTCTCCAGAGGATCTTCCCTATACAGTGATTGAACCCACATCTCTTATGTCTCGTGCATTGGCAGGCAGGTTCTTTACCACTAGCTCCACCCGGGAAGCCCTTTATTCTATGTAGTATTTGTCATAACTTTTTAAAAAACAATAAAATAGGTATTATCATTAAAATCATTTAAAAAGAAGAGTGCTGATTTTCATGCAGGTAAACGGTCTTGCTCAAGATCATACAGCATAAGTGTTAAAACTGGACTAAGAACATAGATTCTCTGACTCGAAACCCTGTGTTTTACCTGGTAATTCACACGGGAACACCTTCCAGGAGGAGCATGGAGTGTAAATGCAGGGCAGTAGACAGGATCCAGCCCTGCCTGTGCCCCTATATATTAATGGCTGTGTGATTTAAGGCCAGTTTCCTTCACCTCTTTGGCGCTTAGTGTAGTCATTTGTTACATGAGGGTGTTTTTCCTCCCCTGAATTATAGGCTAACTTCAGAAACTCCATAAAGTGCCATCAACCTTATTTAATAGGGCAGAGTGGGGAGAGTGTCACAAATATTACGAAGGAGTCAGTCCGCCCTACCAAAGCCTACTTCATGTAATAACCACTAAGAATTTACCTGGGGCTTCCCTGGTGGCTCGGTGATAAAGAATCTGCCTGCCAAGGTAGGAGACTCGGGAGATGCAGGAGATGGGGTTTCAACCCCCGGGTCGGGAAGATCCCCTGGAGGAGGAAAAGGCCCCTCTCCAGTGTTCTTGCCTGGAGGATCCCATGGACGGAGAAGCCTGGTGGGCTACAGTCCATAGGGTGGGTCACGAGTTGGGCACAACTTAGCAACTGAGCGTGCATGCAAGGGTTAACCCAAATCCTACCGAAGAGCAGTGAAGGATGTTTACAGGCACATGTAGCACTATGGGATCATGAAAGCTAATAACAATCTTTGTGATTGTTTTACTAACTTAGTCGAACTTGACAAACATTTATCAGAGAATATACAAATGTGGCCTTATCTGCAATTTAAGGGGAGACTGAAGGTGCAACGGAGGAGGAAGCAGAGCTGCTGTAACTATATCCTAAACTCTCTTTCTAGGGTTCACACCTGTGTGACCTGAGGCTTCGTTTATCTTTTAACGTCCCCATTGGTCTGACTGCAAATATCACAAGATTATGCTAAATTTAGAGTCCCCTACGGCTTCCATGACAGCACAAACTGGGTGGCTTGGGACCACAGGAGCTCCTTGTCTCGCAGTTCTGGAAGCTGCAAGTCCAAAATCGAGGTGTTGGCAGGGCCGCGTCTCCTTTGAAACCTGCAGGGAAGAGCGTTGTGGACTCTCCTGCAGCTGCGTGTGGCCCTCATGTTCTTCGGCTCGTGGCGGTTCAGCTCCGGCCATCACGTGGCCTTCGGCCTGAGTCTCAGCATAGTCTTCCTTGTGAGCACGTCTGTCTCTGTTTCTCAGCTTCTCCTTCTCCTAAGGATGCCGGTCAGTTTAAATCAGGGCCCACCCAGATGACCTCGTGTTAACCAGACTACCTCTGTAAAGACCCTGTTTTTTTCAAATGAAGCCACATCCTGAGCTGCTAAGAGCAAGACTTCAGCATATCTTTTTGGAGGACGTGAGTCAACCTGTAACACTGAGAATACTCTTCCTTCCGTCCTTCCACTGCACTGGATCTTGGCTGTGGCACGGGTGATCTTTCTTCGTTGTGGGCTCTTTAGCTGCACCATGTGGGACCCAGTTCCCTGACCGGGAATTACACCCAGGCCCCCTGCATTGGGAGGGCAGAGTCTTAGCCCCCGGACCACCAGGGAAGTCCCTCACTGAGAACAGTGTTCTACTAGACAAATGTTTCCATTTTAAAACTTGGAGTTATTTATGTTTTGTTGTTTTTTATGTCCTTAGAACTGATGGACAGTTCTTGATTCTTCTTCTCCTGCTACAGACCTGTTCCTAAAAGTGACGATAGCTACTCTGGGGGCAGCTCTAGCCCCTGTCTCCGTGTGAATCATTCATCTCTCTTCCTTTTTGTATTTTATCTCATATTTATTTATTTAAAAAATAGTTATTAGCTACCTATTATGTGCCAGACATTGCACCGGGCATTGGATTCTATTAGCTTAATGTTCATCTCACTTTGGGGAAAATTTCTGATAGAAGGTATAATAACTCTGGAGCATTAGAACACTACCCAGTAATTTTTGTGACTCAGATTGCTAACTTCTATTCTTATTGTAATGAAACATTTTTGTTATGGCTTTCTGGGATTTCTGACCCAGAAGTGTGCACGCATGTTCAGTGGCTCAGTTGTGTCTGATTCTTGGCGACGCCATGGCCCGCCAGGTCCCTCTGTCCATGGGGTTTCCCAGGCAAGAATACTGGAGTGGGTAGCCATTTCCTTCTCCAGGGGATCTTCCCAAGCCAGGGATCAAACTTTACCAGTAGCACCGCCTGGGATGCCCAGGAATGTGGAGAGATACATTTATGTGGTTCCCCTCTGATGAAGAGACCACATTCCCCTCCCCCCGCCGCCCCATGTTTTTTGTTCAACATTTATCATTAGGGCACTTTTTTTCAAGTCCTCAAAAAGTCAAAGAGAGATTTGCAGAACAACTATGCAGAAGAGGATCTGTGAGTTCACACTGTGAAACTCATGCAGAAATCTGAACTGGTTTACAGTTAGTGTTCAGCACTAAGACTGAGAAACAAGCAAAGTGAATCTGGTAACAGCCCTTAGCCCTTACAGACTGGAGTACGCATTCCGGAACTTCTGCTCTAGAAGATTTCAAACAGTGTTTCACCTCCCAGACCACAGCCTGGCTCTCAAGTTCCAGCTTAGTTTTCTTTCTGCAAGTGACCAGGGGGCTGTTACTTTTGAGAGCAAATCAGCAGCAGGAGCCAGAGAAAGCCAGCAAGGATTTGCCACACGGAGAAGTGAAATAAAGAGACTCACGAGGGAGCTCTAACTTGTGGGAAAGCCTTCCTTGTTCTTCAGTTAACCTTGATTTCTACCTACTAAAAACCAGGGGAAACGACTCCAGTGGACAGTTTACCCTGTCTGTTGGTCAGTCTCAAATTACATCAATAGACACACCGATCATTTCTGCTGCAGTTCTTGAGGAAGAGCTCAGCTGCCCACACTTGGGTCTGCTCTCCTGTGTCTGGGTTTATTAATTTCGTGATTTTTTTAAAAAGGAGTTGTGATGTAAACCATTTAGAGACCCAGAGACAGTACAGATCATGTTCAGCCAAGATTTCCTTGGACTTAACCTGCGTATTACTACTGATATGTTACCCTGATGACCTCAGTTCTTCTCTTCTCTTGTAGAAGCTGAACTTTGAAACCCTGTGGAAATATTACACCTGTCAGAACTTGATGTTTATTCTGAAATAGTTTCCAAGAGCATTTTCCAAGTCTATTCCTATAAAGTCATGGGACCAAAAGAAAACAGGATTAATGCAAAACATCAACAGCTAGGCAAAGGGAACAGCCCTGCAGCCGTGACGGGGTCCCACGGACATGCAGAAGCCTGGGTCCTTCATTTCAAACTGAACCCCTCTACCTGGGAATGGGGTGGGGAATCACCTGAATGACCCAGAGAAATGGGTCTCACTTTCCTGGTTCATTTACAGGCCACCCCCACACTCCCTTTCCTACTGGCCACACCCCAACAGTGGAGCCTCAAAAGGGCTGGAGGCTCTGCTGTCCCTGAACGACTCCTAAGCCTCTGCATGTCCCAGCCAGATGCCTTGGAATCCACTGGGGCTCAGAACACATCTGCAGTGGAACTTTTCCTACCTGAGTACACCGGGCTTCCCAGGTGGTGCAGTGTGGTAAAGAAGCCGCCTGCCAATTCAGGAGACACAAGAGACACAGTTTTGATCTCTGGGTTGGGAAGATCCCCTGGAGGAGGGCATGGCAACCCACTCCAGTCTTCTTGCCTGGAGAATCCCCATGGACAAAGGAGCCTGGTGGGCTACAGTCCGTGGGGTTGCAAAGAGTCGGACAGGACTGAGCACGCGCCCAGACGTTGCACTGGGCATTGATTCTATCAGCTTTATTTCCATCTGACTTTGGGGAAAGGGAGATGCGCACACAGACACCGTCTGCTCCGCTTTTTATGTTAATGGTCTCTCTCCTGTCTGTTTGGTGCAGCCTGATCGGCATTAATAGGTTACATTTGCTCAGAAGAAAGTTTTATCCATTAAAAGTCACTAGAGAATGTTCTTTAGTTTGAGACGACAAGTGCTCCTCGGAGACCTCTTTACTAGCCTAATCTATATGTATGTTCTCTGTAGAGAGCCTTGTTCTCTGCCAGAGCTCTCCCCTTCACTTAACTCAAAATGTCCAAAACCGAACTCATCATCTTTGCTTCCAGAAGGCAGCCCCACCGTGACCCCTGTGTCCAGGGGTCCCTCACTCTGCTGGGTGCCAGGCTCAGGGAGCTTTGCATCTTATAGCTTTCTTCATTCACCAGTTGCTCTGGACTTTTCCAGTCCTGTCCATTGTTATGGTTACTACCCTATCTATCTCTTCATCCTTTCACATGTGTATTTATTCTTTAAAAAAAGATCATGTTTGTTTTTGGCTGTGCTGGATCTTTGTTGCTGAGCACGGGCTATCTCTAGTTGCAGCATCAAGGACCACTCTTCCCTGTGGCTCTGAGCTCCTCGCTGTGGTGGCTTCTCTTGTTGCAGAGCATGGGCTCTAGAGTGTTTTGGCTTCAGTAGTATTTGTGGCGCACAGGCCTCGTAGACCAGGGATCGAACCCGTGTCCTTTGCATTGGCAGGCAGATTCTTAACCCCTGACCACCAGGGAAGTCCCATCTATTTACTTTTAATCTGTATGTGACTTTAAAGTGGGTTTCTTCTGGACAACATACAGTTTGATCCACCTTGATAATCTCTGTGTTTTTATTGGTGCATTTAGACCATTGATGTGGACCTGTGATTTTGAGGAAGTCTTGGCAGGTCTCAATAGCAAACAGGCCTGCTTGGATATGTTTATTTTAACGGTAGATGAGCTAAGGCAAATCAGTGCCAAGGATATAGCGAGTATTCAATAAACATTAGGCGTCATTGTTAGGATGATCGCTTTTACTCGTCAGCTCCAAAATTCGCCCCTGGTACCCCTTCATGCTGCTTTGGTGTGACGGGGACCCCGCTGTTTGTTACCCCATCTTTTTCACTCATAGATTGTCACTTCCAACATTCTGTTTCAAGTCACATCGAAGCAAGCATTCATTTTATTGACTCTCACAGGGCATCTTTCCACATAAAATGAACCGATTTATAGTCATTGCTCACAGCTGTTTCTTTCTTTTTTTTTTTGAAGGAAAGTCCATTTTCCTTAGTTGATTACGAAGAACAGTGATTAATTCAGCTCACCAGCCTGCAGCAGCAAAATGCTGAAAAGGGCCTCTTTGTGCGAAGCCCGCTGGTCCCTTAAACCTACATTTCTGAGTTTGTCAGGATTTCCTGCGCCTGGCCTGGAGTTCCAGAGGTCACTTAATCCACCCTCCTCCTGTCTCCTTCCCTATTTTTAAAGACCTCTAAGAGAAAATAGAGCCTGTTTTCCCTGGCACTGGGCCATCGAGAGAGGTGAATTTGACGGCATCTCTGTTTCAGGATTCTGTGGACGTGAGAGGGGGCACCTTCCTCCCCAGGTGACCCGCCAGCCCCTGGGAGGGCAGTCTGACGCTGCAGTTGCTGGAGATGTTTAAGGGGCAAAGGCAGGCCTGGCTCCCTCCGCCCTGCCTGTGACCAGAGGGGGAAGGGGTTTGCGGTGATGAAACCCGGAGGCATCAGGGCAGCGGGCAAACCCCGCGTGCTCCTCCTCCCGCAGCTGCTCTGCGAGGGGAGACCCCCTGGTGGACCCAGGGGAGAGGCAGCCCCAGGGAGACCCCCTAGTGGACCCAGGGGAGAGGCAGCCCCAGGGAGACCCCCTGGTGGACCCAGGGGTGGGGCAGACCCAGGGGCGTGCAGAGGAGGGAGGGGAGAGAGCGGCAGCGGGAAGCGCGGGCCTTCCCCACAGCTGGCCGTGAAGCGGACACAAGCTGGCCGGGCCGGGCCTCTGTGGACCAGACCTTGCGGACATGCACGGCGGCTGCCTAGACTTTCAAAGTGTCTGTGCTTGGCCCTGCCAGCCGTGGACTTGGGCCACGGGCCCTGCCTTGACAGCTCCTGCCCTCCAGCACCTGCAGTCCAGCCGAGGAGGAGTGGGTCCAGGCGGCCGGTCTCCTCCTCCCGGCCGGACACGGAGGCAGGGAGCGACTTCCTTCCTGTCCCTCACTGCCTCACTCCTTCTCCTGACCGAGTTGTGCTTATTCTTTTTGTCACCCTCTTATGTGTGTCTTAAAGCTCATGTATCTTCATTTCTTCCTTTTTTTAAAAGTTAACAAATAATTCACCTCTTCCTTTCCCCCGTTCTCTGTCGCATCCATCAGCAGCTCTGAATCCCTCCTGCGCCCGTTCCTGCTAGCTAGTTATTATTCACGGAAACCATATGCGCCGGTGGTAAAATGCACAGCAGTTGTTTTATTCAATTCATCGTGACAACAAGTTACGCCGGCCGTGCTTCCTAGCTCAGTAATATAATATTTTGGTCTTAGAGTTTCTCCGGAACTCTCCCATATCTTTTTTCTCATATATTTAAAATTCCTGGACTTCTCTGAAGGAGGCATTCTTTGGACCCCTAATTTGCTGACGTGGAAGCGATGGCTCAAGAGACTTCAGCGAGTCTGTGGCGGGGCCAGGCTGGGAGCCAGGGCCTCTGCCTCCTCATTTCCTGCTCATGTGTCATCAACACCCTGGGAAGGAGGAAGAGTCTGCTGTCCTGTGGAAACATGTAAAACTCGTGTGGGCTAAACGTGCGTATTCCAAACAGCTGTCACCTCTGCAAAAATGATCAAGACATTGACTTTTAAGCTGCCGGTCACCCACGGTGGGGGGAGGATGCGGTCTGAGCCGGGCAGCTGGACTTTGGGTCCGTATCTGCACGACACCAGGGCACAGCAGAGGGTCGGGTTTCCAGGACAGTTGGCAAGAATGTCTCTGTTTCTCTGTGTTTCCCAGAGAAGCACACTGCTGCAAAGGGAGAAATTGTTGGTTTTTCTCCAGCTGCTTAGCTATTAAGAAGCAAGACGTGCTGTTTCCCTGCAGGGCGGTCCTCAGAGAAAACGGTGAGGCCCTTCCTCGGCACAGATGAGAACGCTGGGCAAGTGCACCTACCTGACGTCACGGGCTCTCTTCCACTGGTCCACCTGGGGCATCGCTGCCCGGAGAGGCCGCAGGCTCCAAACCAGAGATGGCCTTGCAGGCGCGGAGGCTTGCTCTGCCGCAATTTGAGCCAGGAACGCGTGACAGGCTGAGCGGGGCCAGAGGGGCCCCTTCTGGCCACGCGTGGAGCAAAGTGTCCCCTCCCTGTGACTGTTCCATGTGACGTGTGCTGGGAATCAGCAATCTCACACAGCTGCCCTCGGTTTGTAACAATGTTGAAAAGATAAAGTCTGATGTGTCTGGAAGCAGTTTTCAAAGCCTGTGAGATGTGTCAGGTGTCAGAGACTGGCTGCCAGGTTGTTATTTACAAGACTATTCATTTGATAAGTAGCCCATGAGGCTCAGGCCCAGGCCCGATGCTGCACATAGATCCCCATCCTGCAGTTGGAGTTGAACCTAGAATCGTTTACTTGATGGGTTTTTTTCTTTCCCTGGAAACAGGAAATAAGAGTCTCAGCTTTCTCCCCAAGCCTGAGGCAACAGGGCTGGTGCAGGAAACACCAGAAAACAAAGATACACACTTGAACCTGAGCACTGCAGACACAGCTCTGCTTTCAGCCTCACTGGGTCCCTGGGTCCCCATGCCTTCCCCTGGGCTGGTTCTAGCGTAAATCTCCACATCTCGGGGTCGCTTCCCGTCTGCACACAGGCTGCTTTGTAAGTGGGAGAAAGAGTTCACAGAACTGGATGTAGATTTCCGCGGGAACAGATGGGCGGTATGTTTGCAACACACCTGTACTATCACAAACCAGCCCAGAGAGGTGGGGACCTAGGTGAGTTGGAACGATTCTTGCAGCCATGCTGTCAGCTTATAAAGCTTCAGCCCACTCCCCTGACAGCCTGGAATGTCTCACCTGGGAGCACAGGGTCCCAGATGAGGTCACAGCGCAGCTGTGTCACCCTCTTCCTTAGAGTGGTCGGCACCCTGAAATGCTTTCCTGAGCCACAGGTCTTGGGCAGGACCCCACTGACTGCTGAACCTGCCAGACAGTGAGAGATTCGTAGCACAGGGCAGGGTGGATATACCTCGGGCACCCACGGTCGCTGCACCTTCACCAGCCCTTGCCTAGGGGAGCCCGGAGGCAAAGGGAAAAGCTACCAGTTGTCTCTGGAAATGGCCAGCCTTGCCCAGCCTGGCTTTCAGACTTCCTTTTGAGTGCTTGCTAAAATAGCATCTTAGAAGTGTGTTAAGGACACTGCCATCCTAGCTGTAGTTGACAGGGGCATGAATGCTGCTTTAAAAAGAAGCCCAGTTGGGAATCCGAATCATCATTCTCTCCAGAGACCTGGTTCTCAGTGCCTCTAACTGGTCCTGTTATTTCAGTCCCTTCACTGTTTTCCTCACTGCCTTCCTCCGTTTACGAGTTTGTTCCCCTATGGGAGGAATAGCCAAAAACCTCAGTTGTTTTCAGAATACTTAAAATAATCTGTTTTATGTTGGGACATAGCCAATTGTAACAATGTTGTTAGCTTCAGGTGTACAGCAAACTGATTCAGTTATGCAGTTATACATATATATACAGACTACTTATAAAATTTTTATTTATTTATTTTAATTGTAGGATAGTTGCTTTCCAAAGATGTGATGGTTCTGCCATACATCAAGGTGAATCAGCCATAGGCATACATGTGTCCCCTCCTTCCGGGAGCCCCCTTCTACCTCCCTCCCCATCCCACCCCTCCAGCTCGTCACAGAGCCCCGGCTTTGGATTCCCTGCATCGTACATCAAGCTCCCACTGTCTGTCTGTTTTATGGTAGTGTATAGATTTCAGTGCTACTCTCTCAAACCATCCCACCCTCTCCTCCCACTGTGTCCAAAAGTCTGTTCTTTATGTCTGTGTCTCCTTTGCTGCCCTGCACATAGGATCATTGGTACTGTCTTTCTAGATACCATATATATGCGTTAATCTATGATATTTGTATTTCTCTTTCTGACTTCACTCTGTATAATAGACTCTAGGTTCATCCACATCATTAGAACTGACTTAAATTTGTTCATTTTTATAGCTGAGTAATATTCCTTTGTGTATATGTACCACAACTTCCTTATCCTTTCATCTGCTGATATATACAGAATACTTTTAACTTACTTTTTCAAAGAGTAAATCTTTTAGTTAAGCAAAATTTAGACAGAGAAGTGCACATGCTCTTGAAGATTCAGCTCTGAGACGGTCCACAAAATGAATGCATTAATGTCGCAAAGCACCCAGGTACAGAAACAGCACCAGCAGCCTCCTGGAAGCCCCGTAGGAGCTCCTTCCGTCCCTGTCCACCCACAGCGGACCCTCTGCTGGCCTCCATCCCTGGGAGTCAACTTTACTTATGTTGAACTTTTCTTAAGTGGGCTCATGTGACAGTGTGACTCTGAGACACACCCATGCTGTTGAGTGTGGAATTGCTCAAGAGTCCTTGAACTTGTGGTTTGCTCTGAAAGAACACTTAAGGAATAGCAAGTAAAAGAAAGTGACTTAGGACATAGATGGGAGACCTCAGAGACCTTGGCCTTCTGAGTGTCTGAGCTAGAGGTGGAAGATGAGTTAAGGCCGCCCGGCCCCCAGCCCCCTCCTCCCCTCTGAGATGTTGCTCCCAGCTTGCTCTCTCTCCATCCCTGACTGACGGTCAGAATGAGGTCAGATCGAATGCTGCTTGTTCGCCTTCTGGAAACACTGTTCACATGAGACTGGGCCAATGCAGGAGACGCAGGAGATGTGGGTTCAGTCCCCATGTTGGGAAGACCCCCTGGAGGAGGGAATGGCAACCCACTCCAGTGTTCTTGCCTGGAGAATCCCGTGGACAGAGGAGCCTGGTGGGCTACCGTCCACGGGGTGGCAAAGAGTCGGACATGACTGAGCCAATCAGCACTCAGGACACGCTGGGACTGATGGACGGTCCTGGGAGAGGGTGCGCTGCCCGTCACCCGAGCAGACCAGGAGGAACTCTGCTGGGGCAGCGATGGGAGCAGGGTGAAGTGGGGCGTGGTCTTGAGCCATGACAGGCTTTGCAGCTGCAGCAGGACAGTGTGCTGGCTGAGGTGGGGGACAATCCGCTGTGGAGCCCCTGCCCTGACGCCCCAGGTGAAGGGAGACAGCTGGGGTTGCAATAACATCACATTGGAAGAAAAAATAAAGAGCCAAAAGATATATGTATATTTCAAAGATACACACAAAAAGATAGTAGGAGTTTATGGGCATATGTAATATGCAGTAACAAGTGCGGAATCACACAGCCACGAACATGCGGACATGTGTGGGTGGACGGGATCCCCGGGCTGGGGCTTTAGCTTTATCTGTCATCTTCTATTTAAAAGAGAAAGAAAAAGTGAAAGTGTTAGTTACTCAGTCGTGTCCGACTGTTTGTGACCCCATGGACTATAGCCCGTCAGGTTCCTCTGTCCATGGAATTCTCCTGGCAAGAATATTGGGGTGGGTGGGTAGCCATTCCCTTCTCCAGGAGATCTTTCTAACCAAGGGATTGAACCTGAGTCTCTTGCGTCTCCCTCACTGTGGGCAGATTCTTTCCAAGGAAGCCCTTTTAAAAGAGGGATACAGTAATTTTATGTATACAGTTACATAGTCAAATGCTAGCAGATTTTTAATTTTAGTGATGAGGGCATAGGTGTTATATTATTTTGGAAACATTGGAAAGGCTTCATAATGTTCAAAACAATTAAACAATGAAAAACTGCAAAGAAATAAATGAACATGTTCCTAGAAATATATTACAATGCTCACGTTGTTTGTCAGCACGGGAGAAGCTTGTGTGTCTCCTTTTGGCGTTCCAAGTTTTGTAACTGTAGTTTTTTATAATGCAACAAAATTATAGGCAATTCTTTCGATTTCTTTAAAAAGTAACTTTATGGAAAAGAAAAATGAGTAGCAGACTAATGTATCAACCTCTCTGTATCGACCTTGTAGCAAACAGGGCTCATTTGTCAGGTGTGATTAATAAAATCCACTGGGAGGTATTAGTGGGTACGGGGCTCATGTCATACAAAGGGCGCCGTGTTGCTAATTTTGACACCAATATTTCCGTAGGGCTGAATTGATGGAATCTTTCTGAATGTGTTATTTATGGCGCCAAATGAAAAGGATCTTGTTCAGCAGCCAGACTCTAGGCTGAAAAGGGACAGACAGAACTGTATGCAGGCCCTTGTTACCCAATTTAAAATCAGCATCTCCATAGTAACCAAAATTAATTCAGCACAAATTTTGCTGAATTGGGACCTGGGCCCAGAGGAGGGGGCGCATCCGATGGTCAACTGCACAGAGGGGCCCAGTCCTCTCGCTGCGGGTCACTGCACATTCTGAACTGGCAAAGAGCTCCTCATAGCCCCAGTTCACAAACACTGGGGAATCCAGCCTCCTCCCCATATTTGCAGGGAGGTGGGGACGTTTCCGGATTCCTCCCAGTCAGTTCCAGCTTCTCGTTCTGGAATCCTGTCCCTAGACTGTTCCTCCTGAACTCGCAGCCCCCCTTCTACTGGGGCCTCCCTCCCAATCCAGGTCTGAGGAGTCGGGGGGCGCAAGGGGGTGGTGGAGGGGCTGTGCTGGGTCCCTGCCCCACAAAACTTCCCCCAAATGAGCGCCCCCCCCCCGCAAAACCCCGCTTTCAGGGCCCTTCTGCTCCCCATTGTCTCTTGCTCCTCCGTTTACATTTCTGTTTTGTTTTTGTTTTTCTGCTCTAGGCTCTCCTGTCCATTCAGGCTTGGGCTGCCTTGAGGAAATTTATTAAGCAGGACAATTTTGTTCTGATAGTTTTACTCCCTTCTGTCTTGGCTTTGCTCCAACGGCTGTTATTTTTGCAGCAAAATAGTACCTCAAAGGGTTTTGTTAAAAAAGGATTCTCCACACGAGGTGCGATTCTGCCTACAGAGTCAGATGGCCACCGCCCTCATCCCACAGTCCTGCCGCAGGGCTCATCCCCTTCTAAAGCAATTCTGGAATCGGAGTGTATCCAGAACCAAACTGACCCAAGGGTCAAATAAATGGAGAAAGCAGTAAGTTTTGTAGGTGTGGGTGTGACATGGGGGGAGAAAGCTAAGGTGTTAGGTGACCCATAAGGTATTATGTGAATTATTGAAACGGTGGGTCAGAGGCAGAATGTTTTGTGTTTATTTATTCAGCAGCACTAGGTCCTTGTTGCTGCTCGCAGGCTTCTCTCTGGTTGCGTGGTCGGGGCTACTGTTCATTGTGGTGCGCAGTCTTCTTACCTCTCACTCCTGCTGCGGAGCGCAGGCTCCAGGGTGTGCAGACTCGGGAGTTTCAGCTCCCGGGCTCCAGAGCACAGGCTCAGTAGTCGTGGCGTATGGGCTTAATTGCTCTGCGGTACGTGGGATCATCCCTCACCCCGGATGGAACCCGTGTCCCTCTACATTGGCAGGTGGATTCCTATCCACTGGACCACCGTGAAGTCTGCAGAACGTGCAGTGACGTCTCTAAGACGGGCTTTTTGTGTCCTCAGGCCACTCAGCGGGCTGGGAATGGTTCCATCTGGTCCAGAAGATGTGCTGGTCTGAGAGCCATCAGCTGCTTCCCGGGGGAAAGCGTGGAGAGGTCTCAGCTCTGCTCTGGTCTGATTGATCACCAAGGACAAGGCAGGCCAGCATCTTCCTGCCTGAAGTGGGAGTAAACACACCGTCCAACCAGGAGAGCCCTGGAGTCCTTGTCCAGCCGAGCAGGGCGCTCATTTCTGATCATGGAGCCATTCCAAGAGTCACCTGTGCTGGGACGACCTCCTAGATGAAGAGAAAACTAAACACCAGGACTGAAAGAAGCAGAGTCCTTCCCACGAGGCCAGCGCAGCCTTACTTCTGTTCTGGAAATGAACCAGCTGTGAGTGGACATGGCCCAGTGTGGTGACTGGGTGGAGGTCTGCTGTGTGGAGGAAGGGGATCCAGACCTGGGAATGGGGAGAGCAAAGCTGCCTGAGCTCTGGGCTCCTGGGGCCTCACCCGTGGCTGAGATGGCCCTTGGCCCCCAGGAGAGCCTGGCGCAGTGTCCTGGGCTGCCCCACTGACCTCCTGACCCCTGACTCGGACCATCCTCAAGATAGAAATAGTTTGTTTTTGTGTGTGTGTGTGTTTAAAATTTTATTGGAGTATAGTTGATTTACAATGTTGTATAAAGTAATTCTTAAAATTTTCCAAGCCAGGCTTCAGCAATACGTGAACCGCGAACTTCCAGATGTTCCCGCTGGTTTTAGAAAAGGCAGAAGAACCAGAGATCAAATTGCCAACATCTGATGGATCATCAAAAAAGCAAGAGAGTACCAGAAAAACATCTATTTCTGCTTTATTGACTATGTCAAAGCCTTTGGCTGTGTGGATCACAATAAGCTATGGAAAATTCTGAAAGAGATGGGAATACCAGACCATCTGACCTGTCTCTTGAGAAACCTGTATGCAGGTCAGGAAGCAACAGTTAGAACTGGACATGGAACAACAGACTGGTTCCAAATAGCAAAAGGAGTGTGTCAAGGCTGTATATTGTCACCCTGCTTATTTAACTTATATGCAGAGTACATCATGAGAAATGCTAGGCTGGAGGAAGCACAAGCTGGAATCAAGATTGCCGGGAGAAATATCAATAACCTCAGATATGCGGATGACACCACCCTTATGGCAGAAAGTGAAGAACTAAAGAGCCTCTTGATGAAAGTGAAAGAGGAGAGTGAAAAAGTTGGCTTAAAGCTCAACATTCAGAAAACTAAGATCATGGCATCCGATCCCATCACTTCATGGCAGATAGATGGGGAAACAGTGGAAACAGTGGCTGACTTTATTTTTCTGGGCTCCAAAATCACTGCAGATGGTGACTGCAGCCATGAAATTAAAAGACGCTTACTCCTTGGAAGGAAAGTTATGACCAACCTAGACAGCATATTAAGAAGCAGAGACATTACTTTGCCAACAAAGGTCCGTCTAGTCAAGGCTATGGTTTTTCCAGTAGTCATGTATGGATGTGAGATTTGGACTGTGAAGAAAGCTGAGCGCCGAAGAATTGATGCTTTTGAACTATGGTGTTGGAGAAGACTCTTGAGAGTCCCTTGGACTGCAAGGAAATCCAACCGGTCCGTCCTAAAGGAGATCAGCCCTGGGTGTTCATTGGAAGGACTGATGTTGAAGCTGAAACTCCAATCCTTTGCCCACCTGATGTGAAGAGCTGACTCATTGGAAAAGACCCTGATGCTGGGAAAGATTGAGGGCAGGAGGAGAAGGGGACAACAGAGGATGAGATGGCTGGATGGCATCACCGACTAGATGGACATGGGTTTGGGTGGACTCAGGGAGTTGGTGATGGACAGGGAGGCCTGGCGTGCTGCGGTTCATGGGGTCGCAAAGAGTCAGACATGACTGAGCGACTGAATTGATTGATTGATTGATTGATTAGTTTCTGCTATACAGCAAAGTGACTCAGTTATACATATACATATATTCACTTTTTCAGATTTTTTTCCCTTTTAGATTATCACAGAGTATTGAGTCGAGTTCCCTGTGCTGCAGAGTAGATCCTTATTGGCTATGACTTTAATGTATATTAGTGTGTATGTGTCAGCCCTAACATCCCAATCTATCTCTCTCCCTCCTCACACCCTGGTAGCCATAAATTTGTCTCCTACATCTGTGACTCTACCTCTGTTTTGTAAGTAAGGTCATTTGTGCCGTTTTCCCTGTGCATCTGTCTTGCTGTGACGAGGAATGCATTTTTCTTCAGCTCTTCCCTCTGCTTCCAGATGCAGGACAGCCTGGGGTGGCCGTAGCCATGGTTGGTGCAGTTGGTGGAGGACAAGTGACCGCTTCTGGGAATTGAGGCTCTCACGTCTGAAAAGGCCCATGAGAGGACGACGCCTGACCCTTGGGAAGGGAACAGATGAGGGTGGGGTAGACATGTGCACGCACACGTGTGCTTACTTGGTGGAGACCCACTGAGCTGGATCGTGGCTTAAGGACTTTTCATGTTTTACCTCAAGGAAAAACAGTCCTTTAAAAAAGGCTTTGGCGATTCACGAACTGGGGTTTGAGGCCCAGCTCTGCTGTTTAGAAATGCGCGCTCGAGAAAGTCCGTCTTTTTAAAACACAGTCTCCTCAGGTGTAAAGTGCAGAGTGTGAGAGACAGCCTCGTGGGGACATCCTGGGGGTCCGAGAGCGCGGCCGGAGGGGGCTCGGAGGACCACAGCTGGGGGCGGGGGGCAGTGCCCTTACCGAGAACCTGCCGGGTGGGTGCGGTGCCCCCTCTCTGCCGAGGCAGTCTGTGCCGCCTCGCAGGAAGGACGCGGGGCGCCGGGTGTGGGGGCCTCGCTCGGGACCGTGGGCGGCAGGGCTGATGCTCGGGCTCGGGCCTTGTCCAGATCCGGGGCCGGGGACTCGTCCCTGGGCCGCTGGTCCCTCGGCCGCTGGTCCCTCACACAAGGACGATCCGCTTCCAGACCCAGCCTCCCTCTCTGCTCAGTGAGCACAATCTCCAGGATAACATCCAGATTCAGCCTTGCCTTGCGGTATTTCCAGTTTGCCCAGACTAAACAGGCTTGTTGAAATCAACTCTGTAAAAAGGAAGGCACTGAGTCTCATCTCAAGGTGAAATCGAGAAGTGCAGTAAGTTGGGTTACAGATTCAATTCCAGAGGAACCAAAAGAAATCTTTGCCAAGCTCAGAAGTAACTCAAATGTTCAGTAGTCTTTCTTTTTTAATATTACAATTTAAAACTTAAATAATAGGAATACATTTTTTGTACAAATATACGTTATATTTTTGTATATTATTTATTCTCATGACTATGAAATCACAGAGGATGAGATGGTTGGATGGCATCACCTACTTGATGGATGGGAGTTTGAGTAAGCTCTGGGAGTTGGCGATGGACAGGAAAGCCTGGCGTGCTGCAGTCAGTCCACAGGGTCACAGAGAGTCAGACATGACCGAGAGACTGAACTGATGAAATCACACCTGCCTATGCATAGTCCTTATGCCATGTGTGTGTGGGGGGGGTGGGTGTGTTAGTTGCTCAGTTGTGTCTGACTCTTTGCAGCCCCATGGACTGTAACCCGCCAGGTTCCTCGGTCCATGAGATTCTCCAGGCAAGAATACTGGAGTGGGTAGACATGCCCTCCTCCAGGGGATCTTCCTGACCCAGGGATCAAACCCAGGTCTCCTGCATTGCAGGTGTATTCTTTACTGTCTAAACTACCAGGGAAACCCCTCATATACCACAAGCAATGTTTGTGAACCGTGAATTCATATTTTTACTTTATGTAGATGTTCATTAGTCTTGAAGAAGAAGAAGGAGGAGGAGGAGGGTAGGGGCGAGGGCGGAGGGCTGCAGTGGGGCTGGGAGGCGCGCCACGAGCCTGTCCCAGAGCCAGGCTCCGGAAGCTGCGTCTGGAAGGTGCTGCGGTTCTCAGCCAGCCCGGGAGACTCGTGAGCCGCCTTCCGCCTCCGCTGGCCTGGCAGCCTGGAGACCCACTGGAGGTGAAGGGGGCCGAGGGACTGCGTGCATTCCAGCGTCCGCCTGTCCCCCTGGGACGGGGTAGCTTACCTCAGCAAGCTAGCACTTCCTGTTGTTGCTTGTGTTTTTCCCTCGAGTTGCCTAGTAAACAACTATTGGAAAATTCCAACCCTGCCTTGGATGAACTAAGAGGAAAAGCAACGTGTTCACACACAGGCCAGCCCAGTGCAGCCAGGGAGGGCAGAGGCCCTGGGGACCGGCTTCCGGGTTGAGGCTGCAGCTGGAGCTTGGGGACATCTGGACTGCGGCACCGGTCAGGGTGGACCCTGGGGGCGCTGCCCGTGGCCCCTGACCCTCCCCTCCGCCCTCACTGCCCGGGCCTCCTCCCCCCAACCCTCCCCCCTGCCCTCGCAGCCCTTTCGTACTTGCTGCTCCTTGTCCGCAAATCCCAACACTCATCATTTGCACATCTGTTCTCCTGACTCAGAGCCATAGGCTGGCCCTGCTCATGTGGCATCTCTAGGCCCTAATTTACACAAAATCAGGGTTTCTTGCATGAAGCCAAAAGGTGTGAGATGGACGTCGGGGAGGGTCTGTCTGAGCAAAAGAACAAGGAATGGGGTGAGGGGAGGATTCCTGTGTAACCTCCCCGGAGAACAAGAAGGCAGACAGCACCAGGGGGACCCCCGGGGGGAATTCATTATTAGCTTTTAAATTATCCTTCTTTTGAAAAACGTGGAAGAATGTTGTCAAGTGTACGTCCCTCTGACGCATTAGAGTCAGGTGGTGAGTCTGGCAGGTGGGGGCTGGGAAGGGGGCAGGTTGGGCAGCGGGAGGACCTCTGGGTTCGTCCACCGGGTGGCGTGCACCGCCTGTGCTCAGCCCCCATCCAGGAGCATCTCGTCCTTAAACTGCTGAAAAAAGGGTAACACTGGAGTTTGATTTGCCACCCTCCGCCCACCTGCTCTAGAACATTCCAGACTCTCACATGTGATCTTGTGTCCCCAGGAGCCTGACTTGGCTGTCCCCCCACCCTGCCCCCCACAGAACCTGGCCCCAGGCTGGCTCGAGCGCAGGTGTGTGGGCTGGTGCCAGGGTGACTGGTTTGAATAACTTGCTGTATTTGAACCTGTGGCCTCAGCTAATCAGACCATTGTCCTCATTCTGTAGAGCCGCCCAGGTGACCTGTCACACCAGTCTAGTTCCTGCGAATATCCCTGGGCTCCTTCTGTACAAAAGTTTCAGTTTCTAAGAGAAAGATCTCTGGTCTCTGAATTTGGTGAGAGTTTTAAAAATGCAGACAGAACGACCCCGTATAAACAGTGAGGAAAACCCTTGTCCTCTCTCTTAAGCTTGCACGCCATCCTGCTGGACACAGTCGTTGCACTTAGAGAATCGTTTTACTGTCAGAGGTAATGAACTTCATCGAGTTTCTCCCCATCAGTTTTCCAAACCTCCACTGAGAGAACGTCGACCAGGCATTCACAGAACAAAGAGACAAGCTCCCAAGATGCGAACAGCTTCCTCCTGACACATCTCCAGAATCTTCAGGTCGACCCCAGTTTTCACCAGTTTTGAGACAATTCGTGGTGACTGTCCTTCCCCATATCATGTGACAGGGCTGAGCATTGCTGATGTTGGAGCTGTGAGTCCTTGGCTCACAACCTTGTTCCATAAGGGAAAACGATTTTCAACTTCAAAACGTCTATAACCGTGCACCCTCAGGCAGTCTTTTGAAATGTCACCAGCTAGTGATAACAGTCTGCACTGCCTTCCAGCCAATGCGCCCTTATACCCCAAGTCATCCCGGGGTCCCTGTGTCCCACAGGAATGCTCGCCCACCATGGACAGGAGGAAGCGAAGAGTCGGGAGGCCCAGTGATCTGTACGCGATGACCAAACAGGCAAGTCGCAGAAATCCACCTTGCCCGAGTCCTGGGCCCGCTTGTCTCGCACCCTGTGCTCTTTCAAGGGGCAGACTCCCGCTCTGCCAGGTTCACGGCGGGGAGCACGATCCCTGCTCTGGTTGCATCCTATTGGGGTATGAGAATGCAGAGACAGTCACAGCATAGGCGTTTTATTGAATGGTGATGAGGACCTTGGAGGAAAACAACGGCATGGCCATGTGCACCCAGGGGCTGGAGCCGACATGGTGGGGTTTTTAGGGGGCTCAGGCAACTTCTGAAAAGAGGCCAGAGAGTGGGAGGGGGTGGGTCATGCAGAACCTGAGGGAAACGCTCGCAGGCAGGGGAAACGCTGGTCACTTGGGTAGGTCGGGGTCAGAGCAGCCGGGGAATGGCAGGCAATGAGGTCAGGAGGAATGCAGGCAGCTTGCGGAGGACAGGGTGCGGGTGGCGGGCCATGGCCCTGGCCTCGGCTCATCCCCTGACTGAGAGGAGCCGTTGCAGGCTTTGAAGACAACGAGTAAGTTTCCCTTATGACACGAATTTCTGATGAAATGCAGGAAGGCTGTGGCCCAGGTAAAAGGTTACGATGCTTCTTTGATCGTAGTCTTCTCGGATGGGGCAAGCATGGGTGTCTGCTGGGGGTGCTCCTTAGCAAGGGGCTCTCTCACCCACCTGGTCTCATTCTACCCTTGGAGTCGGCCATGCGAGATAATTGCTGTTGTGCCATTTTACAGATGAGGAGACTGAGGCTCAGAGGGGCTGAGCGACTCAGTTCACAGGTAACAGCAGCCTCCCTGGAGCTCGAACTGGACTCCCTGGCCTCTGGTGTGAGCATGTGCTCATAGTGTCTGAAATGGCCTTTTCAGTGAAAGGAAAGGTGATCCTTGCCAAAGTGCCTCATGAGAAATACACTTACAATAAAAACTGGTGAATGTTTTAAACACTTAATTAGCACTGTGGCAGTGTCCCTTCATGACATGTACATGCCATTCAACCTGCAAACTTTATTTTCAACAATGAATCTAGTAATATTTAATAACTTTTCAAACAGGGCCTTTGATTAATTTTTGGTCCTATTAAAAAAACCAAATAACCTTTTAAACAGCATTTGTAAATGTAATAATTTTATTTCCTTAGTTGTCTGATGAACAGGCAAATCGTGCCAAACACTTAAGTAATTATTTCTGGAGAAATAACAAATAAACTCTGGACACATAATGAAATTTACATTTTCTTAAAATGTCAACATAAAATCATAATCTGTCAACTATTTAAACTAATGCTTTAAATTAGAATTTCAAGTTTGACCCAGCAACCCAGCACACAAAATATTCATAAACATAACAAATGGGGAAAAAAAAACAAATATCCACGGACTTTCTCTTGGCACCAATATTTAAAAAAATAGCTTTGATTCATCTTCATTATTTTTACACTTAATTCTATATCTCTTTAAGACTAATGCCATGTGCTCACTAAGGAAATGATGATATCATTCCAAAAATTAAGGGTTGAATTAATTCCCAGGTGAATTCTGGGGACTCCTTACTGCTGGCTGAGGTCACACAACTCATGGGGTTATTAGGCAGAAAGTGTGAACCAGAGGGTGGGCTGTCCAGGGAGAATTTTCTCGATGGCCAGGCTGCGCCTGGCTCTGCACTGCCGTGTCTGGGTCTTGGGAACAGCTTGGCTTCCTGCTTGCCCCCCACGTTCGGATGTGTGGCACCTCCTTCCTGCCACATCTCTGTCCCCTGCAAATGGACTTCACAGTGCCGTTTCTGGTAGAATTCTCTTCTAAGTTCTTTTCACGTTCCGCACATTTGCTGCAGCCATAATGCACAGGTATTTCGGTGAGGCTGAACCAGGCTGCCTGTCTCCCCAAGGCTTGGTCTGACTCTGATCCTGGCTTGGAGTCAGGCCAATGGGGAGCCCAGGTCGTGTGGGAGACACTGACCGAGAGAAAGGGGAGAGCAGATCTCAGTGACCTTGAGCGACCTTGTGGAAGGTCGAGGGGCAGGATGTGGACACAGAAGATCTGTGAAGTCGTGGATGGAGACAGACCCACCCGCCCCGGCTAGTCGGGGCTGCCCGGCCCTGTGCCACCGGGCGGACACAGGAGTCAGCAGGGCGGCCAGAGAGGGTCTCTGAGTCAAGGTCCCAGGGCCTCTGCGGAGAGGAGAGAGGGCAGAGTCCGGAACCGGGAAGGAAACCACGATCCGAGGCCACAGCGGGGTGAGGGGCTGGGCACTGTGCATTCGAGGAGGCTCGAAGGGCTTACAGGGGCGTGGAGGGGCCACAGGGGCGCTGTCGACAGGGATGAGGCTCCGCACGCTCAGTGAGGTAGGCTGGGCCAGTCAGACACTGTGCGTGTCTGTGTGTGCGTGTGTGTCAGTGTGTGTGTGTGTGTGTGTGTGTGTCAGTGTGTGTCAGTGTGTGTGTGTGTGTGTGTGCACGCATGTGTACCCGCTGTCCCGGGTCGGGCACAGCACGCGGAAGCTGCAGGGCCTTCCCCTGCTTGCCTTTGGGACACAGGGGAAAGGGTCCGACCACAGCACGTGTCCACCCGAACGGCCGCGTCCAGAGAGATGTGGCCAGCACGGCGACATCCTCGCCCTGGAACCCCTCTCGCTCTGGAGGAGGTGGAAACAGCTGCACTCGCATCTTTGGCAACTGGTAGCTGTAATTCTCTATGTTTATAGAATTTTCTTTTATCTTCAAGTACATTGAAAATATTGAAGTGGCAATATAAATAACCCCTACTCTTTTTTTTTTCCAGGCAAGAAGTCTTTTGAATTTGTGTTGGTTAAGCCCAGGTACACACAAGATTCTCAGTGCTCCAGGCCCCCCGGGGTCCCCAGCAGACGGCGGACCTGTTGGAGGTCCCCCAGGGCAGCAGCCTGCTTGGGCCCTAGTCCACACACAAAGCTCACAGACAGCTGAGCCCCCCTCTCTCCCGGGGGCTCACCACCCCAGGGGCCTCAACGTTCAAAAGCAGAGAGAGGCCTTTGACACAGTCACCCTTACTCTGCTTGCAGAGGAGAGCTCCTGTCCACACAGAAAATGATAGTTTCTACTCTTGTGGTTTTGGAATTTGAACAACAAGTTACTTTATCCTGGAAACACATTATCATAGCTGGAAATTACGACTTCTCTCTTTGCCACGTTACCAAGGACTCGTGGAAGGCGAGAGGACAGCTCTGTGTATGCTGCTTGAAAAACTCAAAAGCTGCATCAGGGCTAGGGCCGGCAGCCAAGCCAGCATCTTGTCTGGAAGTAATTATGAGTCGGGAACAGAGCTAAAGAAATCTTGCAGGACACAAAACACAGCATTCAGACCCCGGAACGGGGGACCAAATTCCCTTCTGCGTTGGCCGAGCTGGGCCTAAGACTCTCAGGATGTGAAAAGCAGCCCGCGGCTTCCGTCAGACACAGAACATAATAAAATAAAAATTAAAAAAAAAAGAAACGGAATCAAAGTCACGTTCTTCACCCTGTTCAGTAATGACCCATCCATGAGGAGGGAAGCTTCCAATAAACTGAAAAACGATCTTTTATTGTGCAGTTTGAGAGGAGTTCCTGCAGCACCAAAACCTTCCCAGAGTCTTGTAGCTGTCCTGGGTTGCAGATAACTGCCATGTAAGCTGTCTACACGAGGGGCGGTGATTTAACACGTGCGGACGCTGCTGTCCCCGTTTGGTTGTCGGGACTCTGAGACACAGGGCGGGCGTGAGGCTCCTCGCTTGGTCTGGACTCGGTTCCTTTCCCGAGTGGAAGAAACTGTCCCGTCCTGCTGACCGAGTGGGAAGTTTGGCTGCGTCCAGAGTTGTGGGAAGTGCGGAGTCGGGCAGCACATCCTGTTTCCACAGCCTGACTCGTCTCTTCCTCTGTATCCAGCATGCAGACGGGGTTCACGGTCCCAGCTCTGGGGGTAAGATACACGGGGCCTGTAAAGAGCAGGCCGGATGCGCGGCCGACACTAAATGGAATGAGAAAGCAGGCTCCTATAGGACTGCGCTTAGGAGTGAGCTGGGCGAACCTGTCGGCTTCCCCGCTCCTGCCCTGGCTGCACAGATGCACAAGGGGTGGGCATGGGGAGGCTGGGGCTGGGGAGGGGCTGGGGTGGTGGTGATCAGTCTGCACAGAGGTTCATTTTCACAGGATCGAGAGAGCCGTGGGGATGGAGGGAGGGGGTGGGAGTCCAGCACCGTGACCACACCTGATGCTCCTGAACTCACAACACACATAAAAATGAATTAAAACAGTGCATTTCATGTTCTGTGCTTTATACCACAATTTAAAAGTACATTAAAAAAAAAAAAAGGCTAGGGGGTCAGGCTGGTTCAGGGAATCAGGATTCCTTCTCTGGCCCCACCATGCACAGCTTCTGGATAACTCCCTGTTGCCGGGGGCCAGACTTGGGAATACAGTGGAATTTCACTCCTGTCATTAAGTTGCCTGTATACTAACAGGTCTCCCCTGCTGACTCAGGCAGTAAAGAACCCGCCTGCCAAGAAGGAGATGCAGGTTTGATCCCTGGGTCGGGAAGATCCCCTGAAGAAGGGAATGGCCACCCACTCCAGTATTCTTACCTGGAGAATCCCATGGACAGAGGAGACAGGCAGGCTACAGTCCATGGGGTCACAAAGAGTTGGACATGACTGAACGACTAACACACTAAATAACATGGTGAAGATAAAGGGATTTTATGGATGTAATTCAGGTCCCTAAACAGCTGACTCTGAGGTCATGAAAAGTAAGATTGCCCTGGGTGGGCCTGACCTAAGCAGGGGAGCCCTTTGACAGAGGACTTCCTGACAAGGGTGATTTGGAGCAGCGGCTCTCTTGTTGGCTGTGCAGAACCCTGGAATTAGGGAGCAGCCTCCGTGGCAGGCGGGGGGGCGCTGTAGGGGCTTGAGAGCTGCACCCAGACAGCCCCAGGGCCTGACGGCCATCTGCTCCAGAGAGCGCAGGGGAGACCCCAGATTCCAGCCAGAGGAGGCCTTGCAGCTGCCCTGCTCCTCGAACCTGGGCTCCTGACCACGGGACCCGTGAGTCACCGTGTTTGTGCTGCGAATACTGAATCTGCGGCAAGAGACGAGTGTAACCCTGCGGTCGCTGGGTCGCGTCCATTGGCCTCTGCACGGGCTGGGTGTGGCCCCTCCCTGATCCCACCGCCACGGCAGCTTCTCCACTGGCAGAGCGGCCCCGGGTGCCCACCCCGGAGGAGAGAGGGGGTGGAATGAAATATTAGAAGTGTCAATATGAACTTATATAGTGTGCGCGCGTGTGTGTGTGTGAACACGCACAGAATTAGATATAGAAATTGTTACAGATGTCTGTATATGTGAATGTGGCAGGTTGTCACTAAGTCGTGTCCAACTCTTGCGACCCCATGGACTGTAGCCTGCCAGGCTCTTCTGTCCATGGGATTTCCCAGGCAAGAATACTGGAGTGGGTTGCCATTTCCTTCTCCAGGGGATGGAGCCCATGTCTCCTGCTTGGCAGGCAGGTTCTTTAACACTGAGCCACCTGGGAAGCGACTATGTGGATACTGGTATGTAATCAAGTATATTGATTTGCGTGACACAGTTTGATCATTCCCTTCACACAGGGGTTGAAGATAACTGCCATTTAATCAGCGCAGATAAGACTGAGGAATAAGTTATTTGCATTTTCCACTGCAGGCACACACTCCAGGGGATGTTGACCTGACGTTCAGAACTAGGATTTGGGTTTTGTACCATCCCGTGAGCCACCACTGTGAGTCTCAGAGAGAAGAAATCATCTGCAGAGACCGTTTTTCCAGCAGACAGATCCTCTCGCTGTGTAACAGTTTGGATAAGTTTTCAAGGTTGGCCCGGAGTCACAGCTGGGCCCGTGAGAGAGGGAAGAAAAACAAAGAAACATCGGTTCCTCTCAGAGCCAAGTCAGTGAGAACGATTTTCCAGTTTGTCACTCCGCCGGCCGAAACGATCCAGGGAGATGGAATTTGCCCTGTTGCTCAACTGGGATCAGGGTGGGCAGGGGTGAGAACCTGGTTCTTTTAAAAGGACAACTTCAGCCCCTTATGACCCAAGACATAGTCTGAACACATCAGTGTCTAATACAAGGCGTTGTATAGCTCTTTCAGTCTCTCTTTGTAAAAGCCCGGACTGCAGAGAGTTCCTTCCTCTTTCTCCAGGTTACCTTCTCAAACATCCACCATCCCGTAGGTCAAAGCCACTCCTGAGGGCCTCTGTGCTTTTTTCTCTGACTAGGGAAATGCCTTACTTTTCACTTTCCCTTCCTGCCATTCACTTTAGAAACTGTGGCTTTAATCTGGGAATATGGATTGAGCATAATCTTAGAGAGAGACTGAGAAAGAATTTAGCTGTATAGGGATATAAAACCTGGAGGATGCCCTCAGTATTTCAAGATGAAATAGAATCAAGGATTCAGACAGAGAAACTCCTGGACCATGAAAAGTCTAACACGTGGATGAGTAATGTGACTAAAGCATCTTTATTTATGTATCTGGTTCCGTTTGGTTCCTATGTATATTTGGCCTTTTCTGTCTCACTTACATCTCACTTCTGCCATTTTTTGAATTTCATGTATCTCTCTAGTTCGCCTTAAATTCTATTTGTATATATAATACCCACGTTTCCAACCAACTTGTAAGCAATCCTTAGTTACATTTTATTTACTCCAGCATCATCAATAGAGGCACTGTATATCAAAATCAGTTCATAAGCCATCTGTTGACAATATTTCTAGATCTTCTCAGAAGCCATATCTTGTTAAAAGTCTGATTCATACAAACCAGACATCCGACAATAGGAAGTGACAGTATATCAAGATCGTGGAATATTATGCCGCCATTAAAATGACAACTATGTATTTTATTTTGAAACAGAGAACTGTATAATATCTTATGGAAAAATAATACATAAAGTATATGTACACTTTGATTATAACTATGTGAAATATTTATGTATCAGAGAAAGAGTTAAAGATAATATGCAGAAAGGATGCCGGGCTCTTTCCAGGGCCTGAATGGTCTGTTTATTCCTCTTTCTTTCCTTTTTGTTCTTTTCGCTCAGATAAATGCTCCACCATCTGTTGGTGCAGAACTTTAGAAACAAACCAAAGAATAAGAATCTATAGCTTCTTGCTCCCTAGTTTCCAGTTTTCTCTCCTTCGTATATTTTCAGGAAAATCACGTTGATAATTATAGAACTGTATAATTGGATTTAGATATTCTAAAATCAGCAGACAGTTTTGCTAATGGAATAATATGCATGCTTGTTGACTGCAGTAAAAAATGGGATGATATACATTTGATGACAATAGGAGAAAAGTGAAATAACACATTTCTCGTGACAGTATGGAAAACGAAAGCTGAATAGCCTTTTCAAGCTCATTGTGGCTAAAAAAGGGAGATATATGACCTTAATTCATTGTCAAATGGTAACAGTATGTAAAACGCACAACAACGAAAATGATACCTCCAAGCTGCCTTGCCAACATCTCGGGACAAACAAACCGGCCCCAGAACCTCACACCAGAGCAACAGGGCTGGCAACGAGCAGGGGCCCCAGGATGCCCCTCTAGGCTCATGCATTTGATATCCCACCTGCGGGAGCAGGGCATTCGCCTGGTTTGGAACAACATGTCGGTTTGGTCTGTAAATGGTGAGTGATAGTCATGTCCTCCATAACCTGTGGAGGTAGTTCAGACCCAGGTTCTGCTGACTGCAGCCATGAAATTAAAAGTCACTTGCTCCTTGGAAGAAAAGCTATGACCAACCTAGACAGCATATTAAAAAGCAGAGACATTACTTTGCTGACAAATTCATAGACAAAGCTATGGTTTTTCCTGTAGTCATGTATGGATGTGAGAGTTGGACCATAAAGAAAACTGAGTGCTGAAGAATTGATGCTTTTGAACTGCGGGGTTGGAGAAGACTCTTGAGAGTCCCTTGGACTGCAAGGAGATCCAACCAGTCCATCCTAAAGGAAATCAGTCCTGAATATTCATTGGAAGGACTGATGTTGAAGCTGAAGCTCCAATATTTTGGCCACCTGATGCAAAGAACTGACTCATTGGAAAAGGCCCCAATGCTGGGAAAAGATGGTTCGATGGCATCACTGACTCGATGAACATGAGTCTGAGCAAACTCTGGGAGTTAGTGATGGACAGGGAAGCCTGGCGTGCTGCAGTCCATGGGGTCACGAAGAGTCAGGGAAAGAATGTGCTCAGGGAAAGAAAAAGGATGTGCACACCTGCTCTACATACAGCTGGTTCTCAGACCTCAAGAATAATTGCTAAACAAACCAACTAGGCAAGTCGCCGCCAACCTTAGTGGCTTTGACAACATCACTGTCTGTTATCTGTCTTGGTTTCCATGTGTCAGAAATTTGGGAGTGGTCCACCTGGACGGTTCTGGCTCCTGTGGAGTTAGCCATCAATTTTTGGCCAGGTCCCCCCAACTTCTGGTGGCTTGGTCCCTCTCCAGGTGGCTCCCCCCAGGGGATGGCAAGATGGAATCAGCTGTCAGCTGGGGGTCTCAGCTCCTTCCCGCGTGTTCCTGTCCACAGCGATCTCGCAATACCTGCTGACTCGTTGTCCCCAGAGCTAGCAAGTCAAGAGTCCAGGTCAGAGGTCTTCAACTCGAGCCAGTTCAGCCGTGCCTGGAGACACTTCTGATTTTACAACCAAGCAGGAGGTGCTGCTGCCTTCTAATGGGTAGAGGCCAGGGATGCTACTAAACACCTTACAATGCACAGAACAGCCCCCACAGTGAAGGGTTAGCTGGTCCAAATGGTCATGGTGCTGCTGTTGAGAAATCTGGGTTGTAGGTGGAAGCTTCAATGTCTTTCACAGCCTGGCCTGGAAAGCTCCACACTGTTGCTTCAGCATATTCTCTGGGTCACGTGGGACCAGCCCTGATTTCTCACGAGAGGCACTTCATGAGGATGTGCTTACTGGGAGGCAAGGATACTGATGGTTATCCTGGAGGTTCATAAGCCCAGCATTAAGCCTTAAGAGTGGTCATCTTGCCAACAGTAGGACTAGGAGTGACTTTTCCTCCACAGAGCCGTTGTTTGCAGTAGAATCTCCTGGAGGTCAACTGAGCTGAATGTCTTGGGTGGGGGTCAGCAGGGCTTCACAGTTGTGAGGTGCTCTCAGGACTCATGGTCACCGGGTCTAAGAGTCTAAGACCACCAGCTTATCCTTCAAGGCTGGCCTCAAAGGCGAGAGATTTCCTCCCCAGAACTCTATGTCAGTGCCGCTTTCAAAGGCTGAACTGAGCCTGACTTGTAGCAGAAATTCTTGTGATATGAAATCACATACAACAAGAAGGAAAAAGACGGACTGCAAACACACATTTTTTGTCCTGAACAACAGCTTTAAACTTTGATCTCACTTCCTTTTTCTTTTTTCGATAGCTACTTAAAATAGAAATTGAGATTAGTTGTGACGTATTTAGACTTTCAGTGTGAAGGAGGAGATTTGAATCTCCACCCAGCAGCACAGTTCAGAATAATCCATCTTATCCACGAACTCTTTGGCAAAGAGGTGGGAATGATTGTGTGAAGACAAAGCGGGTTTGGAAGCTCAAAGCGTTTATCTTGAACTCTATCACCTTATATCCTACAGCATCAGATTTTATCCGTGACCTTGTGTGGGTGATACAGTTAGAAACACACTGTCTTGAAAATCCTAACTTCCTTGAAAAGACAAGACTAAACTAACATGTTAAATAAGAACACCCTAATCTGCTGGTTAAATGTTTGCATTTCTGAAACCCAAGGTTGTGGACTGGTGGCTGGTGGAACCCTGGGGTGTAGCTGTGGCAGAGGAGGAGATGACAAAGGCTGGCTAGCATCAGGAGGAAAGTGCAGACTCCCGGGGTCACTGTTCCCAGGGAGGAATTCCTGAGAACCCCGACAGGACACAGGGTCAGCCGCTCCAAGACCCACTGCGGTCCTCGGAGCAGACGGGGTCCTGTGCACACAAGGCAGGGTCTCGGGGCCCCTGCTCCCCCTGCAAATCGTCTGTCTCAGCCCATCCTTGTCTGGCACTCAGACCCCCAGCGCTGACCCCACAGCCTGGTTCTCCGGTGACAGGAGAGAGGAAAAGTCTCCTCTGTGCAGCCCATCAGATCAGAATATCCTTCCTGGGGAAGATACTGCTTTGCACTGGCTTTCAAAGGCAGTCCCTGGCCCTTGGTTCCTAGGCAGCCATAGAGACATGGAAGGAATTGATCTGTGTCCACTTATCTCACCAGATAAAAACCTGGAAACAACCCACCGATTGTCTCATTGAACACACCTGTTCAAAGCCCCACAAAGTTCCCGTGAGTATGGCGTGCTGGTTTGACGGGAGCCAGATGTGGCTCGAAGGACCTTAAAAGGACTAACTTTTACTCAAAGGCGGCCTCGTGTTGGAGGGGCAGGTCTAGAGCTGGCATCTAGGATTTAGAGGCAGTAAAGGTGGCCGGAGTGATGAGGAGAAGGAGGGATGTTAGAAATGAGAAATTTGCAGCTTATTACGTCACCAACAGGGAGGAAAGAGGGATGTTGTTTCTCAGCAGGGAAGGGTTCTGTCTTTGGCAGACAGACTGGGACCAAGGTTTGGCCTGCGTTCTAATGGGCTCTTAAAACCAAAAACTATCGCAGGTGCATGGAGGAGCTAGGTGGGCTACAGGGGTCGTTTCATAACTTTTAAAAACTTTCCTCCCTTCTGCTTCCCACTCCCAAACTGAAATGATATCAGCTGAGTGCAGAAGGCTTCCCAGTTCACAGCTATGAGGGAGGCAGCTTCCAGAAATTCTGTCTGCGAGTTGGGGAAAGAGGTGCCTCAGGTAGGTGCCATGACAAATCATGTCCTAATGGTTCGAGGGTGAGATGGTTGGCTGGCATCACTGACTTGATGGACAGGAGTTTGAGTAAGCTCCGGGAGTTGGTGATGGACAGGGAGGCCTGGCGTGCTGCAGTCCATGGGGTTGCAAACAGTCAGATATGACTGAGTGGCTGAACTGAACTGAATGGTTCAAGGGAGAAAGTTAACCTCACCGCTGCTTGATCTGAAAAGTGGCTTTTCTACCTTCTAAAACATCCCACGTTTAGGCTAGTAGACTTTAAACTTTTTTAAAAAATAGGAAAGGCAGCAGAGGATTCTAGGCGTCTTTCCCAGGGTATGCACATGCAAACCTAAATTACTGCAGAGAATGGCCAGGACGCGCTGCCACCAGAGAGAAAGCCTAATTTGAAAGCAACTACAGAAAAACAGAAGCGAAACCTGTGTTTGCTTCACTGCCCATCATTTAATTTTTTAAAAAATCTAGAACGACTGAAAAGTTGCATCTTCTAAATCTGCATATTTTGAAGACATGTATGGATTATACACATATTTTTCAAAAACATGTAAAGGAAGACATTGAGATGAAAATATTTTGTGGAGTGTTTCTGAAGACAATGTGGGGAGGATGCTTCAATACAATGGTAAAATTTAAAAGCATATTACAAAATTGCATACAAATGAATGCTCCTCTCTGTCCTGCGTGGGCCGCTGGTCCCTGACCGTCCTGAAGTTATCTAAGCTCCTTACACCTGTGTGAGGATGTGCAACTACACAGGTGTCTGACACTGCCCATTAGGAAAAGCAAGAAGGAGCCACAACCATCTAGCCCCGGGGAAAAGGAGAAAGCGTGAAAGCCACACCCTTCTCCAGGATAACCGAGAACCCGGATCTCAGACTCACAAGGCTGGGAGGAGGTCTCTGAGATCAAAGCCTTTGCCACCCTCCCTGCATCGTCCTTGCTTCTTCTGGCTGAAATCTCTCTCCAGGGCTAGGAGGGAGCCCTGTTTCTGCATCCCCTTCTCTGGATGGAGAACTCTGCAGCGATCCAAGTGTCGGCTCTGGGTGTCAGGGCGGTGAAGCCATCCGGACTCCGGGAAGCTGGTCTTCTCGAGGGAGTCAGAGGGTTCGGGGCAGAGATGTGACCAGAGGAGTGGGGACAGGTGTGGGGCTCAGAGGGTCCTGGAGACAAGCCACCACCTGAAACCCTGTATTCGGCAGTTCCTGGAGGGGAGACCTCTTGGAGAGGACACAGTCTTTCCTCTGCCACCCCCTGTTCTCTTTCTTTCCATCTGGAGAGGGCGGTGTCTTGTGCGCTATGGAGCGATCAGCATCCCCAGAGGAGACAGCAACCATCCTTTCCCCGGGGTTCCTTTGGGTGGGAGGCTCCGAACAGTGGCTTGGGCATCCTGACGGTGTCAAGCTTGAATTCTACCCGGAAAGACTGGGGGGGCGGCTGAGGTCTGGGCACCCACACTAGTTGCTGTGCTTAGAATATCCTGGAGCAAATATCATCTTCATCCAAGTCAGTCAAAACAACAGTTCTGTGGTCCAGGCAGTCTGGAGAGACAGGAATCATAAAGCATTGACCCCTGGGTGTAAGGACTTGAACACACAGAGATGAGGAAAAAGCTTCACACGATACACACAGGTGCAAAGTGCCATGGGCAACAAAGCGGGGTGACTTCCATCTGCGTGGGGGTCTCGCAGGGAGGGGGCTGTGGAATCAGATGACTCGGCCCAGGAGGGTTTCTCCCTCTGAGAAGAGGCCTCTTTGATGGGGCACTGGACAGGCGGACGGAGCAGCCTAGACACACGGGGGAAGGGAGAGCTGGACCCTCCCTGCAGGGTCTGGGATGGAGGGAAGTTCTCCCGGGTTTGATATGATGACACCCCCCTCCCCACCCCTGCCAAGATCTTCCGCTCCAGGTACTAAGTGAAATAGTCAAGAAAGCAAACTATGAGACCATGGAGCGATGCCTTCAATGTCCTGACAGAACGTGATTTCCATCTGCCAAACTTTCAGTCGTGTAGAAGGGTAAAATGTATGTGTTTTAGATGTTCAAGCTCTAAAAACAAGTACTTCTCAGAAACCCTTGATCCTAAAGCCAAGGAGGATGTGCTCCATCAAAAAGAGGAAGCAGATGAGAAAGAAGAAGACCCAAGACAGGAACCACAGGGTGGGACCCGTGAGGCAGGTGGAGGAGTCCCCAGGGTGTCAGCCATGCCCCGCAGGGAGACGCCAACCCCAACGGGGGCAGGTCGGAGGCCTGCAGGATGTGTGTATTCAAGAGCTGTGGTTGTTAGAATGCTTCTAAATATTGTGGGTGGGTGCTCTGGTTTCTGGTGCCGGCACACAGGAGCTTAGGAGTTAGCACTCCACGCTAACAACAAGTAAAACGTGAGCAAACTGAAAAATCAAGTTATTCTTAGAACTGCCAGAGAAGCAAGGTCATAGGTCAAAGTGCTGTCCCCGAAGCTGGAGAGACAGCTGGATACAGAGCATCACCGCATACAGCAGAAAGCGGTGTCAGAACACAGACACTTGAAACTCTTAATTGTTGAATGACTTCTGCTCAGTGCGGACAACTCTGGGTTACAGAAATCCTAGGGGACTCACTCTGATGTCTGCACCCAAGGCGGAGAGCCACTGCCCTAGAGGGCCAGGGTTCTGGTGCAAACTCGCGTCTGTGGGTTGAGGCAGGAACTCTGAGAAAAGAAGTGTCCCTCCCACCCTCGGAGCTGGGTTGGGGTAGAGAGAGTGAGGCACCTGCTTTGGGCATTAAGGTACGGGCTGGGGACACCCCACATTCCAGTAGTCAAGATAAATAATGCAGTGTTTTAAGAAATCAACATTAACACAAGGAGCTTCACGATGAATAAAACATTAAAATCTTAAACAAAGACAGGACCTGTGGCCAGGTTGTGAAGAGATATATGGGGCTTGAGGCAGAAGGAAAAGTGGTCACACACACCAGATTTCCGGTCCCCTGACCCTGGGGGCTAAGGGATCCCGCTGGGGAGCACCTCGAGGGGGGGGGCTGTTCCCCCACTGTGTGATCTATCCACCCCCTCCCCCGATGCTGGGAAAGTGACGGGCAGGTCCGCCTTCGCCCTCAGAAGGTTCTGAAATGGGTCACAGGAAATGGCAACCCACTGCAGGATCCTTGCCTGGAGAATTCCACGGGCAGAGGATCCTGGTGGGCTGCAGTCCACGGGGTCGCAGAGAGTCGACACAGCGCAGTGACTGAGCAGCTCCTTCAGATAAATTCACCGAGAGCGTGAGGATAAGAGCAGACATCTGTTGAGTCCTAAGTGCTCTGCATGGACTGACTCATTTCACCCTCAAGTTGATGCCACCTAAGTGCTGTGGTTACCCCTGTTAGTAGGAGAGGTAACTGACACACATTTTCCATCGGTTTTCTCCGAATCACGCAGCAGGCACTGATTTTTCGTTTTACTTCAGTTCATCTAAACTTCAGTAGCGACACATGGCTGTGGCTCCCGTACTGCACTGTAAGAGGCTGGGAGAGGCCCCGGGCAGCGTTGCTGGTCTACCCAGCAAACCCTTACTTGTTCAGGGTCCCTCTCCTGCCCAGGTACTGGTCAGCGCACCCAGAGAGCCGGCCTGCCCAGGGCCTGAGTCTGGACCTGTGTGTGCTGACTGCAGGAAAGCAGACTGAGTGAGAAAGCACCCGTCTCCCCACGCAGGTACACGGCCCCCCAGGCGCTCCCGCCAGTGAGGGGCGGAGTCAGACAGCAGCTTCCAGCACCTCCCCAGAGGTGTCAGCGGCAGCTGAGTTTATGGGCGGGGCAGGACCCTGTGGGTCGCTGTCCCTACCCCTCCCTTAAAAGTCCTTCCTGCTGCAGGGAGTGTCTGCCGAGCCCCTGAGGTGCCCAGCGATCAAGTTCACAGCCGCAGTGGGCGCACAGCCCTTGCTGGGGACGCCGTAGTGGGCAGAGGGGATCTGAGCCCAAAACTGCCTTCTTGGTGTTTCAACCACAGCAGAGTGAGGACCCCCCAATTCACTGTCCTCAGCCTGAGCCCACCACCCTCCCTGGGGACCGTCCTGCCTCGGGCACCACATCTCCATCCCCCGCTGGACCCCATGCCCGTTAGCTCTGGACAGTGTCGCAACCAGCCATCCTGCCCCATGGAGCCCCCAGGGACGCAGCGGCTCACCTGTTCTCCAGGACAGCTGTTCCCTCCTTCCCCCTGTATCTCCTCACCCCACCAACTCGCTCCTGCCTCTCCCCACCCTCAGGTTGCCCCGTAAACACTTACCAGCACCCCATTGGGTAGAGTTCTTCTATAGACACACACACACACGGATGATCTCAGATAGTAGAATCCTATGTGTGTGCGTGCTTCAGTTGTACCTGCCTCTTTGCAACTCCGTGGACTATAGCCTTCCAGGCTCCTCTGCACATGGAATTCTCCAGGCAAGAATACTGGAGGGGGTTACCATCGCCTCCTCCAGGGGATCTTCCCAACCCAGGGGTCAAACCCGCATCTCCTGGATCTCCTGTGCTGCTGGGCCACCAGGGAAGCCATCAGGTCTCTAGTAACGGGAGTCCCTATTTCCTAACACCCCGCACGCCCCAGCATCCAGCAGCCACCCTGAACTCTTCACTGTTCCTGAACAGAAGCTGCCTTTTCATAGTTGCCACCTTTGGAGACGCCCTTCCTACAAGGCCTCCTTAACCCTAACCCTCAAGATCTCCAGCAGAAAACCTCCAGCTCCCTGCACTGACCCGCCCAGATACACAAAGTTATCCATACCCTCCTTTCTCCAGGCCCCCCGAATCATTCCCTTTATTAAACATGACATAAATCAGATTGCTTGGCCGCCTCCTTTCTCAATTAGGTAATCCAACCAGTCACACTTTAACCTAATCAACTCCAGGCGGGCCTCGGCCACTGCAACCCCCTTCCTCCAGTCTAATCCGAGCCTGAATGTCAACGTGCCCCCAAAGCTCATCATCTCTCTTCCTATTATCCGGCATCCACCCTCTTAACTCAATCACAGTCTCTGTTTCCCAGAGCCAGCTGGCTCCCAGAGTTAACAAGGTTAGTCTCAAACTCCTCCTAAAGGTTGGCCAGAGAACCAAACAGCAGGAGGGAGCAGATTTGTCTTCTTGAGGTTGGAATCCTCATTTTGATAGTTTCCCTCACGAGTTCCAAGGTGCTAACTGCGTGCTCCTGCTCAGTCGCTAAGTTGTGTCCAACTCTTTGCAGCCCCACGTGTTGCAGGAAGGAGGACCCCTTCCAGGGCCCGAAACTGGTCTCTTGTCTAACATTCGGAAATGGATTATCCAAGGAGACACATGCGCTGACAAAGGAAGAGATTTTATTGGGAAAGGGCGCCAGGGCGGAGAACAGGAGGGGAAGGGAACCCAGGAGAACAGCTCTGCCACGCGGCTGCAGTCTCGGGTTTTATGGTGATGGGATTAGTTTCTGGGGGGTCTTTAGCCGATCATTCTGACTCAGAGTCCTTCCTGTTGGTGCAGGCCTTGTTCAGCCAAGATGGATGCCAGTGAGAAGGATTCTGGGAGGCGGTTGGACAGGTGGTGTCTCCTTTTGACCTTTCCCGAACTCTTCCAGTTGGTGGCAGCTTATTAGCTCCATGTTCCTTACCAGGACTTCATGTCATAAAACAACTCATGCAAATGGTTACTATGGTGCCTGGCCAGGGTGGGCAGTTTCAGTCAGCGTGCTTCCCCTAACACACGGACTGTGGCCCCCCTGGCTCCTCTGTCCGTGGGATTTCCCAGGCAAGAGTACTGGAATGAGTGGCCATTTCCTCCTCGAGGGGATCTTCCCAACCCAGAGACTGAACCCGAGTCTCTTGCATTGCAGGAGGATGCTTCATCACTAAGCCACCCGGGAAGCCCATGCCAACTGTGTGTGGCCTCAATTCTCAATGAAAAGCAACCCATCTACTGGAAAGCTCCTGCTTCAACCTCTTTTAAACGTTATCAACAAGGAACAGTAACAGAAAGTGGTCAGGAGCCGCAGTCTGCACTAACAAATCTGAAATGCTGATTAAACAGGCAAATTTTAATTTAGGGAAAATGTCTTCTACTCCGGGCTTAGGTGAAACAAGCAGGCAAGCAAGCAGCAGCAAGTTTTAAAAAATTCCACAAACTAAAAGCTACTTTAACAGGAAAACAAACAGACAAAAGTCAGTCCAGTTTCCATTCCAGACAACAGTCACCAATCAGAAAAGGATGCCCTTTATCAGGCTTGCATTTCAGCTCACCTCCTGCCAGCCTGAACTCTGATTTAAATGATAATCCTACAGGCGACCAGGTGTCCTCTCCTCCCAGAGTCAGCGCTGCCTGAACACTGACGGTGGACCAGGGTCTGCAAGGCACTGAGCCTGCTCAGGGGCCCTGCTGGGGTCTCGGTTGTGTCTCCTGAGGGCCTCAGCCCTCAGGGAGCCCTCCAGAAGCCATCACCATGTTGCAAGCTAGTTGTTCAAGGCGAGTCACAGCACCTGTCAGCAGATGCCAGAAAGATTCCCGACCAACCAGTGCCTGACCTCTACAGAGTTCTCTAGCCAGATCAGAAGTCCTTCAATAGGTGTTTAGAAGTGAATACAAAAATGACGTATTGCATCCTTTCTAATCGGAGTTTAAAAATGTCTTCCAACATTTGCTGGGGAGAAATCCAGTGTTTGGGGAAGCTGCAAAGTTTGGGGAAGAACCTTCACATGTTCAGTGATGGGGAAGTACAGAATACACCAGCTGGAAAAAGCTTGGGTAGACAACCCATGACTTCTGTGTGTATCTGGTTAACTCCATCCTCCTAATCCATCCCTCCCCCCTTCCTTTTCCGTTTCGTAACCATGAGTTTGTTTTCTGTATCTGTGAGTCTTCTGTTTTGTACACCGATATATTTCTATCAATTTTTGTATCCCACATATAAGTGGTATCATATTTGTCTTCATCTGACTCACTTCACTTAGTGTGGAATCTCTAGGTCCATCCACGTTGCTGCAAGTGGCAATGCTTCATTCCTTTTTATGGCTGAGAAACAGTCCATCGTGTAGAGATGCCACGTCGTCTTCATCCGTGCATCTGTTGGTGGACACGGAGGCTGCTTCCTCGTCTTGGCTGTTGTGAGCAGTGCTGCTATGAACGCTGCGGTGCGTGTATCTTTGCAAATGAGGAGCTTTTATCTTTTCTAGATATATGCGCAGGAGTGGGCTTGCTGGATCATATGGTTGCTTTACTTTCAGTTTTTAAAGGAACTATACTGCTCTCCACAGCGGCTGCACCAGCTCACACTCCCATGCCAGTGTCGGAGGCTTCCCTTTTCTCCACCCCCTCTGCAGCACTGACTGTGGCCTTTTTGATGACGGCTGTTGGAAGTTGTCTTTTTTAGCCCCTCTCCCCTCTTCGCCCCCAGCTTCCCCAGCATGGTGGCCGCATTTCTGCTCCTTGTGCGCATGACCTTGGCGGTCTCCGTTTGCTCTTTCATGGTCCGCGTGTCAGACCACACAGTGTCTGTCCTTCTGTCTGACCGACTTCACCCAGTGTAATGCTCCCGGGCTGTGTTGTCATGAAAAGCAGGATTTCCTTCTTTTCACAGATAAGTAATATTCCTTTGTATATGTACACACACCACAGTTTCTTTATCCATTCGTCCATCTTGTTTCCACGCTTTGGTTGCTGTGAAGAACTCTGCGATGAACATACGGACACAGATATCTTTTCAGGATGGTGATTTGCTTTCCTCTGGACAGATACCCAGAGGAGGAGCTGCTGCATCAGACGGTAGTTCTATTTTAATTGTTGGGGGAACCTCCGTTTCGCTTTCCCTTGTGGCTGCGCCAACGTGCATTCCCACCAACAGTGCACAGGAATGAAATTGGCCCGTTATCTTACACCATACACAAAAATTAACTCAAATGGATCAAATAACTCAAATGGATCAAATGGATCAATTTTCGCCACTTCTTTGCCAATTGTGGTCATTTCTTGTCTGTTTTGTGACAACCATCCTGACGGGTGTGAGGTGACAGCTCGTTGTGCTTTGGGTTTGCAACTTCCTGATGATTAATGGTTGGTGATGTCGAGCCCTTTTCATGTACCTGATGGTCATCTGTACGTCTTCTTTGGAAAAGTGTCTATTTAGGTTGCCTGTCCAGTTTTTAATCAGTTTGTTTTTTGCTATTAAGTGGTTTGGGCTCTTTATATATTTGGGGTATTAACTTATTATCAGATATATTATTTGCGAATATTTTCCCCCACTCTGTAGACGGCCTTTTCATCTTGTTGATGGTTTCCTTTGTTGAGCAGAAGCTGTTTAGTGTGATGTCGTCCCTCTTCTTTACTTTTGTTTTTGCCGCCTTAGCTTTCAGCGCCAATTTAAAAAACCATCGACAAAACTAACGCCATGGAGCTTACAGCCTGTGCTTTTATCTAGGAGTTTTTATGGTTTCAGGTCATAAGTTCAAATATTTGATCCATTTGAGTTAATTTTTGTGTATGGTATAAGATAACGGGCCAACTTCATTCTTTTGCATGAAGCTGTCCAGTTTTCCCAGCACCATTTTTTAAAGAGACTGTCCTTTTTCCATTGTTTATTTTTGGTTGTTTTGTTGTAAATTAATTGGCTATATATGTGTGGGATTATTTCTAGGTTTGCTGCTCTGTTCCATTGGTTTGTGTATCTATTTTTATGCCAATACTGTACAATTTTGATTACTTCTATAAAAAATGCCACTGAAATTTTGATAGAGGTTGGACTGAATGTGAAGACTGCTTTGAGTAGTATGGACATTTAAACAATATTAATTCTTCCAATTCAGTATCTTTCTATTTATTTGTATCTTCTTCAATTTCTTTTATCTAATGCCTTATAGTTTTCAGTGTACAGGTTTTCACTTCCTTGGTTAAATTTTTTTTTTGTATTTTATTTTTGTTGTAAATGGAACCGTTTTATTAATCTCTCTGCTAGTTCATTACTAGTATATGGAAATGCAACAGATTTTTATAGGTTGATTTTATATCTGGCATCTTTGTTGAATTTGACTTGTTGCATTTTTATTTTCATTCAATTCAAAATACTTTCTACTTTGCCTTGACATTTCTTTCTTAACCTATGGGTTATTTATTTAAAAATATATTTTAAAATTTATAAGTATTTGGAGAAATTTCGGCCATCTTTTTGTTATTGACCTCTAGTTTAGTTCATAATGATCAAAGAACATACCTTGTATGATTTTTATTCTCTTAAATCTGTAAGAATTGTCCATAGCCCAAGATATGGTCTATGTTAGTGAATTTCCCACGTGCCATTGAAAAGAATGTGTGTTCTGCTATTATTGACTGGGGTGCTCTAAAAATGTCAGAACAGCTGGTACAGTTCTGTATCTTGCTAATTTTCTGCATCCTTGTTTTACTGATTATTGAGAAAGAAGTATTGAAACTTCCAATTATAATTATAGTTTTTTCCGTTGTTTATTATACGTTTTTTCTTCGTGTATTTTGAAGCTCGCTTGTTTGGCACATGTGACTTTAGGGTTGTTATATCTAATGGTTGTCGTTGTTCAGTTGCTCAGTCGTGACCCACTCTCTGCGACCCCATGGATGGCAGCACGCCAGGCTTCCCTGTTCTTCACCATCTCCCAGAGTTTGCTCAGACTCATGTCTGTTGAGTTGGTGATGCCATCCGACCACCTCATCCTCTGTTGCCCCCTTCTCCTCCTGCCCTCAATCTTTCCCAGCTTCAGGGTCTTTTCCAATGAGTCAGCTCTTCGCATCAGGTAGCCAAAGTACTGGAGTTGATTGGTAGGTTGACCTGTTATCCTGTCTCTTTATCTTTAGTAATTTTTCTTACTTTTTGAGTTACCCCAGTTTTCTTTTGATTAGTGTTTGCATGGCATCTTTTCCATCTCTTTGTACCTCTGTAAATATATTTAAAGTATGTTTCTTGTAGACACCATATCAGTTCAGTTCAGTCGCTCAGTCGTGTCCAACTCTTTGCGACCCCATGAACTGCAGCACGCCAGGCCTCCCTGTCCATCACCAACTCCCAGAGTCTACCCAAACCCATGTCCATCGAGTCAGTGATGCCATCCAACCATCTCATCCTCTGTCGTCCCCTTCTCCCCCCCCCCCAATCCTACCCACCATTAGGGTCTTTTCCAATGAGTCAACCCTTCGCGTGAGGTGGCCAAAGTATTGGAGTTTCAGCTTCAACATCAGTCCTTCCAATGAACACCCAGGATTGATCTCCTTTAGGATGGATTAATTGGATCTCCTTGCAGTCCAAGGGACTCTCAAGAGTCTTCTCCAACACCACAGTTCAAAAGCATCAATTCTGCGGCGCTCAGCTTTCTTCACCGTCCAACTCTCACATCCATACATGACCACTGGAAAAACCATAGCCTTAACTAGACGGACTTTTGTTGGCAAAGTAATGTCTCTGCTTTTAAATATGCTATCTAGGTTGGCCATAACCTTCCTTCCAAGGAGTAAGCGTCTTTTAATTTCATGGCTGCAGTCACCATCAGCAGTGATTCTGGAGCCCAAAAAAGTAAAGTCTGACACTGTTTCCACTGTTTCCCCATCTATTTCCCATGGAGTGATGGGATCGGATGCCATGATCTTAGTTTTCTGAACGTTGAGCTTTAAGCCAACTTTTTCACTCTCCTCCTTCACCTTCATCAAGAGGCTCTTTAGTTCTTCTTCATTCTCTGCCATAAGGGTGGTGTCATCCGCATATCTGAGGTTATTGATATTTCTCCCGGCAATCTTGATTCCAGCTTGTGTTTCTTCCAACCCAGCTTTTCTCATGATGTACTCTGCATATAAGTTAAATAAGCAGGGTGACAATATACAGCCTTGACGGACTCCTTTTCCTATTTGGAACCAGTCTGTTGTTCCATGTCCAGTTCTAACTGTTGCTTCCTGACCAGCATACAGGTTTCTCAAGAGACAGGTCAGATGGTCTGGTATTCCCATCTCTTTCAGAATTTTCCCCAGTTTATTGTGATCCACACAGTCAAAGGCTTTGGCATAGTCAATAAAGCAGAAATAGATGTTTTTCTGGAACTCTCCTGCTTTTTCGATGATCCAGCGGATATTGGCAATTTGATCTCTGGTTCCTCTGCCTTTTCTAAAACCAGCTTGAACATCTGGAAGTTCACGGTTCATGTATTACTGAAGCCTGGCTTGGAGAATTTTGAGCATTACTTCACTAGCATGTGAGATGAGTGCAATTGTGCGGTAGTTTGAGCATTCTTTGGCATTGCCTTTCTTTGGGATTGGAATGAAAACTGACCTTTTCCAGTCCTGTGGCCACTGCTGAGTTTTCCAAATTTGCTGGCATATCGAGTGCAGCACTTTCACAGCATCACCTTTGAGGATTTGAAATAGCTCAACTGGAATTCCATCACCTCCACTAGCTTTGTTCGTAGTGATGCTTTCTAAGGCCCACTTGACTTCACATTCCAGGATGTCTGGCTCTAGACACTATATAGATAGGCTTTTTTAAAAAAATCATTGTGACAATTCTTGTCTTTTTATTGGTATGTTTGGAACCCTTTACATTTATTACTGATGTTAGGATTTATATCTGCCCTTTTATTATTGCCTATTTTTCCCTATTTTAATTTCTCTATTCCCTCTTTACTGCTTTCTTTTGAATGACTTGATTAGGTTTTTTTGAAAAGCTGAGCACCAAAGAATTGATGCTTTTGAACTGTGGTGTTGGAGAAGACTCTCGAGAGTCCCTTGGACAACAAGGAGATCCAACCAGTCCATCCTAAAGGAGATCATTCCTGGGTGTTCATTGAAGGACTGATGTTGAAGCTGAAACTCCAATACTTTGGCCACCTGATGCAAAGAGCTGACTCATTGGAAAAGACCCTGATGCTGGGAAAGATTGGGCGGGAGGAGAAGGGGACGGCAGATAGTTAGATGGCATCACCAACTCAATGGACATGAGTTTGAGTAAACTCCGGGAGTTGGTGATTGACAGGGAAGCCTGGCATGCTGCAGTCCATGGGTTGCAAAGAGCTGGACACGACTGAGCGATTGAACTAAACTGAAAGTTTTTACTGGGGCTTCCCCAACGGCTCAGCAGTAAAGAATCTGCCTGCCAGATCAGAAGACGCAAGAGACGCGAGTTTGATCCCTTGTTTGGGAAGATCCCTTGGAGAGGGAAACGGTAACCCACTCCAGTATTCTTGCTTGGAGAATTCCATGGGTAGAGGAGCCTGACGGGGTATAGTACACAGGGTCTCAGAGTCAGACATGAATTAGAGACTGAACAACAACAGCATCTAAGTTGATCACAAGCCAAGGAGCAGGGAGCCTGGAGCTTCTTTGCTTGGGTAATTTCTCCTGGCTGCTGGTCATCTAGAAATCCAAATTTCTTGGGGTGGGGCAGGGTGGGGAGATTCTGGCTCAGCCAAAGGCATTAGCTCATAAACCATATCAGACTTTGGCTGGTCACAGCAGGACTGATGTGTTTTCAAATTAGTCCAAAGGTAAATCCAAAGGGCAGGGAAAGGATTAGATTAAGCACAAGAAACTACTGATTTGGAGTTGAGTTGAACTTCACAGCCAGATCCTAGCAAATGTTTGCTTCTCAGATTTTCAAGGACCCATTTCTGAACACCTTTGCTAAGGGCTTACTCTAGGGGAGTGAACATAAATAATCAAATCCTTTTTATTCACTTGGAGCTGATAGATTTTTCCATTCCTAGTTTCCTAGTTGGTCCAGTTCATATGTTACCAGTTTTCTATTGCTTGACATTTAAGTTTGGTTTTTTTTTAACTCTTTAATAATTGTTTTTATACCTGAATCTCTGTGAGAGAACTCTTACAGTCCCTGTCATTTAATATATATTAGTTATTACAATTATAAGTAATCCGTTTTAACCGGTTAGCCCTTGACTTTCTGTGATTTTAAGTTGAGCATCATGTGTTCTTTAAATTTCATGACAAAAATTTTTGACCTACTTTTCTATTGAGGAGATTTCTTCTTTTCTTATTGATTAATTTGTTGTTGTTGTTGTTCAGTTGCTAAGTCATGTCCAACTCTTTGTGTCCCCATGGACTGCAGCATGCCAGACTTCCCTGTCCTTCACTATTGAGTTTGCTCGGATTCATGTTTTTATTGATTTGTAAGAACTCTCTATATATTGTATTATGTTGAGAATACCGATTCTTTATCTGTCATATAAGTTTCAAACATTTCTCCCAGTTTGTTCTTTGCATTTTAACCTAGTTTACGATGATTTTTTTGGTCACATAACAGTTTTTATATTTTCATTTTAATGTAACCAAATCTGACAGTTTTTTCTTTTTGACTTGTGACTTTAATATATATATTTTAAAATTCACTCAGTTTTGTAGTGTTGTCTTATAATTGTTTCTTTTTACATAGATACTCTAGCTGAGATCTATTTCTGAAATACTGTAAGGTGGTGATTTAGACTTTTTTATCCCAAAAGGTACTAAATTAAAATGAAAACTTAGGAATATTTCTCAACCTGCTCCTTGAATCATAGGTATTTTTCTAACTAGTAGTAACAAAAACAATAAAAACTAATGTTTTTATAAGGATTTGCAAGTTACAAAGCTTGTTTACATACTTTATCAGTTGGGAATCTTTCTGTTTCAGATAAGAGAAGCCTGACTCAAACTGGCCTAAATAAAAGGCTCAGTGACTCACTAACCCTGACCCTAACTCTAACACTAACTTACCTGAAAAAACCAGACGCCGTCTGGGCTTTGCATGTGGCTGGATTTGGAAGGTCTCACCCTCCTGCTTCATCCTCAGGGTAACACTTGTTAGGGTCATAAGACGGTGTCCAGCAATTTCCAGGAATTACTTATGTCTTGTCCACATCCAGGGCAGACAGATTGTTCTTTTGATTGCTCTCAGAAGAGTGAAGGATTTTCTTTCCCAGATCCCACAGTAAATGTCTTCTTGCCTTTTCCAGCCATGGTGTCCAGGAAAATGATAACTGGTCTCTTTCGACTTAGTCAATCAAAGCCTTCTCTAGCACAGGGGGTGGAGTCGGAGGGAGGCAGCTACGGCACCTTGACGTGTCCAGGAAAGGTGACTCTCCATTCGAGAGAAAATCAGTGTTGTGTCACTGAGAGGCCAGTAATTTGAACTTTCTCTGGCATTGCCTTTCTTTGGGATTGGAATGAAAACTGACCTTTTCCAGTCCTATGGCCACTGCTGAGCTTTCCAAATTTGCTTGCTCCTTGGAAGATAAGCTATGACAAACCCAGACCGCATGTTAAAAACCAGAGACATTACTTTGCTGACAAAGGTCCGTATAGTCAAAACTATGGTTTCTCCAGTGGTCATGTATGGATGTGAGTTGGACCATAAAGAAGACTGAGTGCCAAAGAATTGATGCTTTTGAACTGTGGTGCCAGAGAAGACTCTCGAGAGGCCCTTGGACGGCAAGGAGATCAAACCAGTTAATCCGAAAGGAAATTAACCCTGAATGTTTATTGGAAGGACTGATGCTGAAGCTGAAGCTCCAATACCTTGGCCACCTGATGTGAAGATCTGACTCATTGGAAAAGACCCTGATGCTGGGAAAGATTGAGGGCAGGAGGAGAAGGTGACGACAGAGGAAGAGATGGTTGGATGGCATCACCGACTCGATGGACATGAGTTTGAGCAAGCTCTGGGAGATGGTGAAGGACAGGGAAGCCTGGCGTGCTGCAGTCTATGGGGTCACAAAGAGTCGGACACGATTTAGTGATTGAACAACAATAATTTATTTTTAAAAATTGAAGTGTAGTTGATTTACAGTGTTAATTTCTACTGCGCAGCAAAGTAGCTCAGTATTATATGTACACACACAATCTTTTTCTACTGTCTTTTCATTATGGTTTATCCCAGGACCCTGACTGTAGCTCCCTGGACTGTGCAGCAGGACCTTGTTTGCTTTCCCATCAACAGTGTTACCTGAGGGCAAGGATAGGAGCTGCAGGGCGAGAAACCCAGGGCAGGGGCCAGGCCGACCTCCAAACAGGACCACAGCCTGCATGCGCGTCAGAGTCTGGAGCACTCATCTCGGGTTCACTGTTACGACCCCCCAGTGGGGTACCCGCCCCTGGAGGCCCTAGGGCCCCGCTGCCACCTTGGCTGGGATGCCGTCCGCCCGGCCCTGGGAGCCTGCAGCTTTTGGGATGAGATCACCACCGTCTGACCCGGGAGCAGGGCTCCCGGCCAGGACGCTCCAAGTTAAGCCAGATGCTGTGTTTTTCCTTGAGGCGGGAGTACGTGTGCTCCAGCTTTGTAGGGAAAAGCCACTCGGGCTTCACGTTTGGATGGCGCTTGGCTCCCACCTGCTACCAGTCCAAACGTCTGCGGAGCAGGGAGGTGAGCCTGAGTCGAAGGATAAAGCTGACACGGTTCGTGAGTGTGTCGGGAGGAAAGGCGCAGGAAGCTAGGGGCTACGGCCAGGCCTGTGACATCATCGCCTCGGCATCCTGTCCGGTCCTGGAAAAATGCAGCCAGCCAGCACCGCCCGGAGAAGCTGAGACGCAGGAGACAGAAGCTATGTGGCTGCTCGGCCAAGTCCTGGGAGCAAGGAGCCTGGCTTTGGAGGTCTTATCCATCAGAGCGAGGGAAGGGTGAAACGCTGGTATGTGGACGGCTGCCAAGGACTCAAGGAGAGAGAGAGGAGAAACAGAACCCTTCAGTTGAAACGCCAGTGGAAAAACACTTCTTAGAGACAAACACCGGGAAGCCCAATGTGCTCTTATTGAGCCTGGGTTTGTTTTTTTTAAAGAAACGGTTTTGGAAAAATGATCTTTTGATGTTTATAAAGTTGCTCCTGAATGAGGGTCACTCCGGGGCAGTTGGGAACTCACCGCCTGAGCACTCACATTCCCCAGACATAGTGAGGAGGGAAGGTGAGTGTGCAGGAGTTGGTGGCAGGAGGAAGAGGAGGAAGAGAAGGGATTCTCACCTCCTTTGGTGGCGGAGGAGCGAGCGTTCAGGGTTCCCACAGGCCCACTCGGTGAGCGCGTCTAAGGCTCCTACCATCTGGTCCACAAAGGGGAAGTATTTTACCTTCACAGAAAAGGTTTACCAGCCCCGGGCCTAAAGCAAGAGAGCTGCCAGGGAGGAGGTCCCCTCTGGTTGCCCAGATCCGGACCCCAGAGCCCTCTCCTTTCCCCCAGACTCGGGGCCGTTTGCCTAAATGATGCATCGGCCGGGTCAGCTCTGTTCACGGTTTTCCCTCAGTCTTTGCTGGTTGCACAGCCTGGCTGCACCCCGCCTCGGCCCTGCAGTCCCCGCTGTGATGTGGCTCCCTTCTCTGAGCTCTGTGAGGGCAGGCCAGGCTCGATTATCTGCATTCTCAGTACCTATAATAGGTGCTCAATCAATGGATTTCAGTTAATAAGTGCAGAGACCATGGCTTACATTTTAAATTAACAGAGGAGTTGAGGCCCGTATCCCATGCAGACAGAACCTCTGTCCAGCAGGAGGAGGACCCAGACATGACAGTTTCTGGGCAGCTACAAATGCAGCCCAACTTCAAGCCAACATTCTTTTACTACGTAGTCCACATTTATTTAAGGGCTTCCCAGGTGGCTCAGTGATAAAGAATCTTCCTGCCAGTGTAGGAGATGCAAGAGAAGTGGGTTTGGGAAGATCCCCTGGAGGAGGGCATGGAAACCCATTCCAGAATTCTTACCTGGAAATCCCATGGCCAGAGGAGCCTGGCGGGCTACAGTCCACGGGGCCGCAGAGAGTCAGACACAACTAAGTGCACACGCGTGTGCACACACACACACACACACACACACCACATTTATTTAGCAAGAAGAAATAACTTGTGGTGGAAACTATCCATCTTCCCACTTGGGGGCTTATTAGAGACACTGAATACAGCATAGCATCTAAACTGTGTTTGAAGTTGTCTTTCATTTCATTTTTTTCCATCACTTGTGACTGGATTACAATGAGTCATTCACATACACAGAGAATTGAAATAACACAGAGCCTTATTGAAAATGGATTTTAAATTTATTTTTCCTGGCTTTCATTACTCCCCTAAAAACATTTTCCATTTTTCTGGGGTCTTTATTATACTTTGGGTTTTCTTTTGCAGTTTTCTGAACACAGCTCCTTGTTGACACACTAAGGGGTCTGAAATTTACACAGTGAGACAAACCCCTCGGTCCTGGGAGACACCCTCCTCGGCGCATGCCGTGGGGCCAGGACCTCGGCTGACCGTGGAACCGGCCGCAGCCGACGGAAACCGGTGGCTGCACCTTCAGCGTTCTCTCAGCTGGGAAATATGAGCTGAGCCAAGGGGTCTCCGCTCCCTCTCCCCTGGGGGAGTGAGCCACGCGGGTGGGGAGAGGACCAGTTTCTACTGAGTAATTTATCTGAAGAGTCTTCCATGAGCGCCTGCATTAACGAGGCCCCACTTGTGATGGTTCCAGGAAGGCCTGAGCATGTGGGGAGCCTGGGCCCTGAGAAGGTGCCTGGTGTTTGCAGGTTAATTCCAACCTGAGCCCTCCGCTCACATCCATCAACATCCAGGCTTACGGTGACCGATGGCCATGAAATCATGATGACGGCAACAGCTCCTCCAGAGTCTGAGCTCCACCCAGGCGGCCGTGTTTGCTGCACGGCTGGCTCCCAGGGCACAGGAAGCAAGGTCCAGACAGGCAACACACTAGGTGCAATAAACAGGTGCTCGGTGAACAGTGGGGACTGGATGAATTTGCCGACACATCGCTCTGGGTGAAGTTCCCTCTGGGTCCTTTTATTGAACCCTCACCACTATGAAGAGCACCACTGTGTCCATTTGACAGGTGAGGAAACTGAGGCCCAGAGGCAGACTTATCCACATACGTACAGCCGATCTGAGCTCAGACCTGTTGGACCTTGGGATCTGTGCTCTTTCCACATCCTGCGTGGTCACTGGGGACTCGGAACTGATTCTATCAGAGAACCTGGCAAGGCACAGAGAACACCCACTGGAGTATCTTCATAGCTTCCCATAAACTGCTAATCCCGCCGGGGCAGAGGGTCAGGGCCATTTGCAGGGCAGCAGAGCCTTATGTACTGCCAACTGCAGATAAAGCCCAGCAGAGCCTCGGCTTGTGGCTGCCCCAGAGCGAGGCTTTATTTGACTCCGAGTGGGCGGGTTTTGTGAGGCAGAGAGGGGTCGAAGTCCAGGACTGTAGAAAGCGGCCCTCCAGCGCACTCTCACTGGAAACGCTGGCCTCGCTTGGGGCTCCGCCAGCGGGCTGGAAGCGCTGTGCACTCTCTGTAGAGTGGTCCTGCCTCTTAGAGACACTGAGGCATGTATTCTGGGCGTGTTTTCCACATCACAGCATTTTCTTGTGTGTATGCGTGTGTGCGCGCTGGTGATTGAAGGACACACGCCTGTGACCAGCCCCAGCAGCTGAGCCTGGGGCAAAACCCCTGGGGGAGGGGGGCGGGCAGGGGCGGCTGATCTGGGGGCCTCCCAGACTCGCTCCAGACCTGGTGACCCATGGCCTCTGGGCTGGGTCCCCGGAATGTGTGCTTTTTAACATGTTTCCTAGGCCAGCCGTCACCAACCTTTTAGGCACCAGGGACTAATTTCATGGACTGGGGTAAAGGGCATGGTTTAGGATGATTCAAGCACAGTACGTGTATTGTGCACTCCACTGGTCTGACAGGAGGTACCAGCTCACGGCCCAGGGGGTGGGGACCCCTCTCCTGGACGGTTCTTGCACTGAAAGGGGAGAACCACTATTGGAGGGATGGGCAAAAAGACGATGTCCGCTCTCTGCTTTTAGACTTGTGCAGTGTCGGATAATTCTGTAATTTAAGAAGTGCGGGTTTGGGAGAAGAAAGGCAAGAAGGGACACCAGGAAACGGGCAGCAGAGTGTGGGGTGGAGGCTCGGAGAGAGGAGGCCAGTCTCCCGGACTCTGGCGGGACGGAGCTTTTTACAACTGCTCTCGCGAGGGCGCCCTTCTCGGTTTCCCTTCTCTCTCCCTCTCCCTCTCACACATACCATCACCACCAAGCAAACACCTCCACAATACCACCCTCCCCGCAAAAAGACCCCAAACGACTCCGAACTGGTACCTTCAATGTCTGGCCGCTGGAATTGTTGGTTCTGCCTGAGGGACAGACATCCCTATTTCACGACTGGTAGAGCCCATCCAAGCCTTCTGTACTTTTGCAAAGCTGCCTTCTTATCACAAACAGATAAACCACCGTCTCCCGTCTCCCAACTTCCAGTTCACACGGGGGTGTTTGGGTTTGTTTTTTTTTTAATGACTTTCTTTCACATCAAAAATGCAGCAAAAATCCATTTCAAAGAGGACTGTCAATTCTAAAATCTCTAGCTTTTCACTCTTGATGTTTTTAAGGTGCTGCCACTCAGGTGCTGGCCCTCGGGCAGATCCTGGCAGGTGTCAGTCCTACCTGATTCAAGGGCAGGCTGTGCAAAGGGCCTGTGCTCACCAGAGGGGGCCTTCCAGCCTGGACACCAGACACTGGCAAACGCTGACCCAAGCCCTCAGCCCCCTTGAGTCCTCTGCCCTGGTCCTGCAGGCCTCACGCCCTCTGCTTGTGAATAAGGTCTCCTGGTGACTGAGTCTCTCCCCAAACTGGGCACTTGAGTTAAGTTGCCTCAGACTTGCCTGCCAACCCATAGGGTGGCCTGAGATTCCCTGCTCAGGGAACGGGGTGGTGAGAGCCACCCGGGTCCACAGCTGCTGGCACATCCGTACAGGAACCTGGGCGCCGTGCCCACCTGGACCCCACAGCAGTCCTCAGCCTGGCTCCAACCACATGGAAGGAAGGGGTAAGCAGGGCTCCTTCATGGGAGGCAGGCGAGGTCTTCATGAGGTGGGAGAGCTGGCCACGGGGTGGAACAGCCATAGGCAGTGGACCAGTCAGTTCACACGGGCGTCCTCGAGCCGAGCTGTGTGTTTGAATCACCGAGGACTGTCAGGACATCCCATCCCAGGCTCCACCCAGACAAGGAGGTCAGAGTTTCTGGAGCTTTCTGTGCAGTTCTGCAGAGGTGCCCTGCTCCCCTGCTGCCCCCACAGTTGGCTGTGGCCCCGCAGGCCTGGGTCACCTTGGGAGTCAGGAAGCTCCAGCCCAGACCGCCCAGCAGGAACCTGCATTTTAACAACGCCCCTGGGGTGGTTAGCTCGTCCACTAAAGTCCCAGAAGCTCAGCTTTGGATGACTACCCTTGAGATGCCCCAGCATCTGAGGGTCTCAGCAGATACCCACCTGCCATCTGCAGGCCTGGGGAGTGGTCGTCTTCCAGCCCCATCAGCAACACCTCGTAAACAGAGGTCCCAGACTGAAGGCGGTGATCTGAGTGAACTCGTCCACAGCGACAGCAGCATCTCGGTTCTGTGCAGTTTTGGAAAACAGATCACTGCTGAGATAACGGTAATGGGTTGTTTTCTTACGTCTCCGTGATCTTTGTCATGAAACAGAACTACCCTGTGACTTAGAGGCTTAAAATAGCACTGCTTATTTCAAAAGCAATGACTTATTGTTCAAATAAATATTTGTTTGTTCAAATGCTACGATTTATTTGAATCTTGTGGTTCAGCTGTTTGGGCCAAGGTTCTTCTGCTGGTCTCGCCTGGCGTTGCTCTCATAGCTGTGGCCACCTGGTGGGTGGACGAGCCAGGGGTGGTCTGAGACGGACATGTGGGCTGTGAGACACGCTGTCACGAGGTGCCAGGGTTCTCCTGCACGTGGCCGCGAAAGCCTGGGCGACTTAGGTGGTGGTGGCCGCAGCTGGGAAGCAGGAAGTGGACACTGCGAGATGTTGCCTGGCCTTGCTCAGGATCTGCACGTCACTTCTAACATATTCTGGTAAAGCAGGTTGCAAGGCCAGCCCAGATTCCAGGGGTGGGAAAGAAACCCACCTCTGATGGCAGGAGCTGCAGAGAGTTGGCAGCTGTGTTCCATCCTCTCCATCCCACCTTTTGCCACGGTTGTTTCCACTGTTCCCCCGAGCAGAGGGCACTCCCCCAGCCCAAGCCCCCTGCACCTCAGCCCACCAGGAGGGGTGCTGTCCACCCTAGGCTGCTCCCTGTTGGGGTGCATTTGGGCAGAGCCCAGACTGCCTGCACACTTGGACCCGGGACCCTGGGGCCAGCATGAGGCCCTCCAAGCTGGGTCCTTGGGCAAGTTCCCCAGGGCAGAAGTGCGGGGGAAGACAGGCCAGAAATTGTCCCTGTCTCTCCCCCTCTCTTTCTCTCTGTGCCTCTCATTTTCTTTCTGTCTTCCCCTGCTGTCTTTTCTGCACTGCAGTTTGCATCTACCATCCACCATCCATTTGGCTACCAGTATCTCTTCAGCTCCTGCCCCATCCTGAGGTCCCCACCTGGCCCATGGGGGAACTCAGGATGGAGCTGAGTGGGGACCAGCACATGTGGCTTCTCTGGTGGCTCAGATGGTAAAGAAACTGCGTGCGATGCAGGAGACCCAGGTTTGATCCTTGTGTCATGAAGATCCCCTAGAAAAGGAAATGGCCGTGCAATCCAGCACTCTTGTCTGGAGAATCCCACGGATAGAGGAGCCTGGTGGGCTACAGGACATGGGGTTGCAAAGAGTCAGACACGACTGAGCAACTAACACACACGTGGCAGTGACAGTGTGCCCTGTGACAGACACAGTGGTGTGGACATCCCTGGCCCGGGGCCACCAGGAGGACGCGATGGGTCTGACTGTGGACAGCCCTGGCCCGGGGCCACCAGGAGGACGCGATGGGTCTGACTGTGGACAGCCCTGGCCCGGGGCCACCAGGAGGACGCGATGGGTCTGACTGTGGACAGGTCTGGCCCGGGGCCACCAGGAGGATGCGATGGGTCTGGTCCGCATGGAGGGTGGCTGACCCAAGAGGGCAAGAGGAAAGCTGCGCAGGAGTGGGATTCAGAACACTCAGGCCCACAGGCCACAGGAGAGCTGGGGCTGGGCAGGGGGTAGGTGGGCAGGTTGGGCTCTGGGGGGCTGCCCAGGAAGGCTGGTCGGGAGAGCAGGACGAGCCCAGGGGAACACCTTCCATCCTCGGGCCTCAGGGAGGGGCCGATTTCACAGGATTCAGTTCACAGAACGGGGACTTCGGAGTAAGAACCAGGCAGGACTCAGCAGCTCAGGTCGGGACCCAGGTTCTGAACGGGCCCAGCACCACAGCTGCTGGGTCCTGAGTCACTGAGTCCCTGATTTCTGACTCCCACAGTCCCAGCCCAAGCTCAGACCCCAGGCTCAGAATCTGCAGGGGCCTCTGGGCAACTGTGGGTGTGAGGGCTGATGGACTGGGGTGGGCAGTTAGGCGAAGGGGGCCTCTCCCCTTCCCCATCCCCGCCTGGGACTCTGACCTCCCCGTCGCCCTCTTCCTATGACACGTCAGCTCTCCTCCACCTCTGCCTTCGACCCACCTGGGTTCTTCACGGGCTTCCCTCTTGAGAGGTTTTTCTTTTACTAATAAGTCCCTTGAAGGTGCTGCTGTTCCCAGACTCTCCTACTCTTATAAAAAAAAATCGAGCAATTCTTTTCTCCTTTGATTATGATGGAACAGTTCAAAACAACAGTGTAGACTGTAGATGGCAGAGACTTGGAACTGTCTCCACGACATCTTGTGACATGAAAATTCAAGTTGCAAGGAAATATATTTATCTAGTGTGATTTCAATGCTACTATCTCTATGTTTGTCTATGGAAGGACACATTTCTTTTTTGTTTGACATGTTTATATATTTGGTATCTGTATACGTTGTGAAATGACCAGCACAACAAATCTAGTTAACACTCGTCACCTTCCACAGTTACACATTTGTCTCTTGTGATCAAAGCTTCTAAGACCTACATGCCCAGTGACTTTCAAATGTGTAATAAACATGATCAGCTGCAATCACCCTGATGTCTGTCACCATTTTGGCAACTTTGGGGGATAATCTCTGTGGTGACTTCTTCCATGAAGGAAGATTTGCTCTCACAAGAATGTACCTGAATGAGGAAAAAATTCATATTTTCTTTCTGATGAAAGTGTCCTGTGGTGGGGATGGGGAGTGAAGGGAGCAGGTGAGAGGAGGGGGTGTGAGGGGGGGTCGGAGAGGCAAGGGCAGGTTTCCCCCAGCGGGTCCCACAGAACCTGAAACACCACCGTTAAAATGTCGATATGACGTCCTGAGGTGGATTATGTTTAAAAGTTTGTGAGGAAATTGTTTGGAGTTGGGAGAGCATTTTTCTATGGAATCCTCCACCAATGATACTGTTTTTCAGTATTGTCAGTGGAGGACTCACTTTTCGAACAAATCCACACAAACGCACTCAGTCCGTGAGGGCCTGGCTGGCCACGTTCTGCAGGGCGTGGGTGGGCGTCTGCCTGTTTTCCCGTCTGTGAACCCGGGTGTCCTGTCTCACACCATCACTGGAGGAGTCCACAGGTTTCTACGTGAGAAGTACTTGGAACAGCGACTGGCAGATAACTCGGTACGTTTATCGTTATCATTGTTATTTTCAACAAAACCACAACCCGCCTCAGGCCCTCTGCTCTGAGAGTCTGTGGAGGTCGGCTGTATCCGGGTCAGAGGACCTTGAACCAGAGAGGTCGGCCTGGGGTCAGACCTGAGCCGTGAGGACAGGACATCCGGTGACCGGAGGGGGCCTGGCCATTTGAGGGCACAAGGTCTGAGCTCGGGTGTGCGTCTGGGGGCCGGTGGGGCACCTGGAAGGCGATTGTCCCCCGAGCTGGCCCAGGACCCCATGCTGCCTTGAAGGCCCCTGACTGAAGTGTCCCCGACCTTAGTGGAAGCACGTTCATCCTCGCAGGCTGCACTTTGTGGCTGACGCCTCCGCCCAAGGCCACCGACTGACTCCGGCCCAAGGCCAGCGTCCGGGTTCCTGAGCCCCTGGCCCCCCGACTGTCCCTCTGAGGGCTGCTAAGTCAAGAGCATGAAGGACCCAGGTGGGGCCGCTGGGGACATAGCTTCCTGAGGGCGAGGCCTCTCAGGACCAGGATCCCTGGGGTGCGGGGCAGGGGCTGCACCCCCACAGGGGCTGGGAGGGGTCGGGGGCACGTCATGACCTCCTCTGTCTGGGGGTCCAGCGCAGGTGCCAGCAGGGCCTCCAGGACCACCCCTGCCTCTGCTCCCGACGCTCCGGTGGTCCTCGCCCAGCCCCAGCTCAGCCCCCAGAGCAGGCTGCGGGGCTCAGCAGAGCCCTGTTGTGTTGGGTGGTTTACAAAGTTCATGCTTGCCTGTGTCCTGACACTTCGTATTCTTTCACACACACCCTGCCGTCGGCTCACACAGCAATTCACACTCATAAACCCTATTTCTACTATATTCCAGAAATGGAGGTTGGAGTCGTTTCAGCGTGTTTTGAGTAACAGAGGGTGAGGCCTCTGAGGTGAGGATCTCCCTCGAAACTCCTCTGCAACACTCCCGACTTCACCCGAGAGGCACTTACGGAGCATCTACCGGGTCAGCCCCACTTCACAGAACCAGGTGCGATTCCCCACGAAGCAGCTTTTTCAGAGCCACACACAGGGTGATTTACCTTCTCTTTGCACTGGCTCCTTGCACTGTTAGTTTTTGTTGGCGACAGGTATTTACAGAGGTGAGCAATCAAGAGTCACCACTTAAAACAGATGGTTCTCATTTCCTGTTACACCCAGCTCTCACTCCCTCCCGAAGTAAAGTAGACTTGAGTCCCATCCATCATTGTGATGAAGGTCCAGGTGTCGTGTGGGGAGATGGCAGGGTGAGAGTGTAAGGGACGTTATGGGTAGAAATGGGTCCCCCTAAAACATATGATGACATCTCACCACCTGGGATGTTTGTTTTAGACCAGACGACACACCTCTGTCTAGCATCACCTCTGGCCCCTGCCCGCTGGAGGCCCGGAGCACCACCCCCAGTCATGATACCAAAGATGTCCCCAGACGTCCCCCTCCCCAAGGGGAGCCAAGGACTCACAAAGTCAATCAGGAGGGTACTTGTGTGTGTTTACAATAAACTTTTGGCTGTGAACAGAAATTATGAAAAGTTGGCTTAAGTGGGACAAAGAAAACAGTTACTGTGGGTTGAATTGTGTCCCCAGGACGGTGGCTTGAAGTCCTCGTTGAGATGCGAGTGCGGGCGTATTCAGGAACAAGGTTTCTGCAGGTTATTAAGAGGAAGTCAGGCAGAAGTAGGCGGGGCGCCTTGTGCAGACAGCTGTCCTGACAAGCTGGATTTGAGAGGAGACTGCCCAGCGCAGGGAACACCCACCTGCTGACACTCACACGTGCACACCCCCAGTTACTCATCCCGGGAGATGAGGACCCAGATTCCGAGCCGGGCATGGGATCCATGCCCCAGTGCCGAGCCGTGATGGGAGCTGACAGTGAGTCCTTCCCCACCGCACGGAGCATGGGGTAAGAGCAGTCATGTAAATGAAGGGCCCACAGACGTGAGACGCAGTCCACCTTCTGCAAAATGTGGGACATCGGTGCCCAGGGTGTGTGAGGCTGCAATCTGGGTATCTCAGTGGTGGGCCAGACGGGTGAGGGTTCGCTCCCTCCGCAGAGCTGCTCTGGGCCAGCTGTCTTGTGCGGCTGCTGATCCACTGGAGCCCCTCCCCCCTCCTTCGGAAACTGCCTTTAGGAGCAATTTAGGGAACTTTCCAGAAGTCTGGTCATTTTACTCAAATGACTTTCCACAGCTTGCCTGCCTCCTCATCCCCGAGACCTGGCTCCACATGAATTTCAATTCCTTAAAAATAAAACCTACCTGCCCAAGTGATGACTTGCCTGAGGTTAACCAAAAGAATGTGCCCCCGGATATGCGTCACGAGCCCTAAAAACACTCAAACCTTCACCACACACACCTCTGAGGGCATCTGATGGCTCCATGTAAGGCCACTGGCGTGGCAGAGTGTTATTTATGATCAGAAAACAGTGGAGACCACACATTTCCCCCCAAATGTGGACTGTTAAGTAACTTTGGATGCATCCATAAGATGAAGTATTCAGTTCACTTCAGTCGCTCAGTCATGTCCGACTCTTTGTGACCCCGTGGACTGCAGCACGCCAGGCCTCCCTGTTCACCACCAACTCCCGGAGTTTGCTCAAACTCATGTCCATCAAGTCGCTGATGCCATCCAATCATCTCATCCTCTGTCGTCCCCTTCTCCTCCCACCTTCAATTTTTCCCAGCATCAGGGTCTTTTCTAATGAGTCAGTTCTTTGCATCAGGTGGCCAAAGTATTAGAGCTTCAACTTCAACATCAGTCCTTCCAATGAATATTCAGGACTGATTTCCTTTAGGATGGACTGGTTGGATCTCCTTGCAGTCCAAGGGACTCTCAAGAGCCTTCTCCAACACCACAGTTCAGAAGCATCAATTCTTCAGTGCTCAGCTTTCTTTATAGTCCAACTCTCACATCCATACATGACTACTGGAAAAACCATAGCTTTGGCTAGACAGACCTTTGTTGGCAAAGTAATGTTGCTGCTTTTTAATATGCTGTCTAGGTTGGCCATAACTTTCCTTCCAAGGAGCAAGCGTCTTTTAATTTCATGGGTGCAGTCACCATCTGCAGTGATTTTGGAGCCCAGGAAAATAAAGTCTGTCACTACTTCCATTGTTTCCCCATCTATTTCCCATGAAGTGGCATAATCTTCATTTTTTGAATGTTGCATTTTAAGCCAGCTTTTTCACTCTCCTCTTTCACTTTCATCAAGAGGCTCTTCAGTTCCTCTTCGCTTCTGCCATAAGTGTGGTGTCATCTGCATATCTGAGGTTATTGGTATTTCTCCCAGCAATCTTGATTCCAGCCTGTGCTTCATCCAGCCCAGCATTTCACATAATGTACTCTGCATGTAAGTTAAATAAATAGGGTGACAATATACAGCCTTGATGTACTCCTTTCCCTATTTGGAACCAGTCTGCTGTTCATGTCCAGTTCTAACTGTTGCTTCTCGACCTGCATACAGGTTTCTCAGGAGGCAGGTCAGGTGGTCTGGTATTCCCATCTCTTTAAGAATTTTCCAGTTTGTTGTGATCCACACAGTCAACGATTTTAGCGTAGTCAATGAAGCTGAAGTAGATGTTTTTTCTGAAATTCTCTTGCTTTTTCTATGATCCAACAGATGTTGGCAATTTGATCTCTGGTTCCCCTGCCTTTTCTAAATCCAGCTTGAACATCTGGAAGTTCTCGGTTCACGTACTGTTGAAGCCTCGCTTGGGGAATTTTGAGCATTACTTTGCTAGCGTGTGAGATGAGTGCAATTGAAGTACTCACGAGGCATTAAAATTTAAGTTGTAAGAAATGATTATGAAGCAGTGACAGTGTAATCCCAAGTCTGTTATAACAAATCCCAAAAGGATGTGCTTCAATACGATGAGGGAGCCGAAAGTTCTCCTTTGGGCCTTTTTGTATTCTTTGCATTTTCTGCAATGAATATATATCCTTTTGTGATGAAAAATAAATCAGGTTGGCTGAGGTCTATACAAAACGAAGCCCATTTTAAGAATGCAGCTGTTGGAGTGATAGATGCAGATGGCAGCACGACCATCCCCACAGTCAAGACGTCCCCATTCCCCCAACAAGCCCCCTCCTGCCCTCTTGGTGGGCAAGCCCCATCCCAGCTCCTGGCAACCGCCTCTCTGTTTCCTGTTGCTATAGTTTTGCCTTTTCTAGAATGTCACATAAATGGAATTACACAGAATGCAATCTTGCGGATGTGGCTTTTGTCTCAGCATGTTGTCGAGATTCATCCATTGGCCTCCATCCTTCACATAAGATAATGAAGCTGCCGTCAGCTGGGTTTTCCAGGTGCTGTGGTTGGGACCGCTCTTAACTGGTAACAGTATGGACACCTCTCTGGAAATTCCACTCATTGTTTGAGCTTCTCCTTAACATGACTTCCTCCCCAGGGAGCCCTTCACGATAGTTCACCCAGACAGTGACGATTCCTCTGTGTTGAGTCCGTGTGTACCGTGTCCTTCTTTGTAACGTAGCTCATTGTGTTCTGGTTTAATCCACCCTGATACTTCCAGCCCATCAGACGTCGGGCTTCTTAAAGCCAAGAACCATCTTATTTGGCCGCAGTACCTCCAGATCTACGCACATCACTATCTGCCAGTCCGACACGTGGGAGTGACCAGCCCTCTCTGGTCACCCCGGCTGCTCACGCCCCACACGAGCTTGCTCACTCTGCTCGTGTCCTCCTGCGGCGCCTTGAGCCACAGGGTCCTCAGGCCTCATGGCGGCGTGTGCATCACAGGTCAGAAGGCTGAGTGTCCAAGTCTGGGGACGGTCTGTGCCCAGCACGTCCAGGACAGGCTGGGTCACTTCTCAGCACAGGTGGTGCCAAGAGCCCTTGCGAATTCTCGTCTCCACCACAGCCTCTCCAAGGTTTGTTTCGGATCCTTAAGAAAACCCACAACTCAACCCATGTCCTGTGTAGCTATGCTGGACGAAAGTGGGTCCCAGGTCACCTGAGGCCCCTGCACACAATCTCGTCCCTCCACCTCGGGACTTCTCAGAGCCATCAGAAAACCAGGAGCTTGGTGGGTCCTCAACAGAAGGATGCCGCACCCAGGCTTTTCCAAATGCATTTACCCACAGACCCTGCCCCATTTCAGAAACTTCCATGTGAAATGATTCCAGGTTCTCAGGAAACTATAGAAATAGTCCAGAGAGGTCCTAGGTTTCCCTGATTTTATTTCCTGTTGCAGCGATCTGTCAGACTCCGAGACTTCCAGAAACTGCCTTCAAGGATTATGCGCTACTTTTAACCTAAAGTCTCCTGCTCAACTAAGACAAAGGGAATCAACCAACTCCTACAAGAAACCTGAGACGTTTTCATGTTTAGCAATGAACATGTTTGTGTGTGAGCCACACACTCAACTGCTGTTTTCAAGCTAAGCTTCTGCATTCCAAGCGCCAGACCCATAATATTATATGTATGTTTCAATTTTTAGCAGCAGTTACAGGCAAATTAAAACCCAACCAAAATACTGTATTTCAGAGTCACGTAGGAGTCAAATGGCTTATTCCTCCCAGGCAGTTTGTGGCTGACACTGGTTATCAGGAGAGGAAAGCAAGCCCTAATTACAGAGAGGCCAGGGTGGGAGCCAGCGTAATGAGAGACAAAGTCCAGCCAAACGCTGCCCTACAGATTGCCGCTTGCCTGGAAGTAGTTTCTCCTCAAGGGCAGATGGGGGGGGCACTTCTGACCGAGGCTGTGGGACATCCTCCTCGTGACCGTCTCAGAGGTTCTGCCCTACCTTCGGGTGTCTCTCGCTCCCTTGCCCTGTCCAGCCTGGCCCACGCCTCCCGTCACAGCAGACCTGGCCCCTCCAGGGCCAGCCCCACCCGCTGTGCCTCTGCCCGTGCTGGGCTGCTCCTGGCATGCCCGGCCTCACCGCCGCCTCTGTCTGGAGACACGCCTGGCCAGTCTTCAGGACTCAGCTGGACGTGCTCACTTCTCTGATGCCCCAGTGAGAGCTCCCTCCCATCTCCCGCTTCCTTGACCCCATTTTTATCGGCCGGAATTTTCCTGCCAGGTCCAGAAACCCAACTCAGACTGACTAAGGCAAAAGAGGGCAATTTACTGGTCTGGAAGCCATACTGGGGGCGGAACGGGGAGGCTAGGCAGCAGAGTCTGGGCCGAGGTGTCAGCATCCTGTGTCCCAAACTCCATCTAGGGAAGGACCCATGGTGGCCGTGTTCTGACTCCGGTCCACAGCCTCACACCCGGGAGGGAAGGGCTTGGTCCTCCCAGCAGCAGTTCAGCAAGTCCCGGAGGGACCTGGGCCCGTCACCGTGACGGGAGCAGGAGGCACCTGGGCGGGTCAGGGCTGGCCTGGGCATCACCTTCCACTTCAGCCAGAAGGTGCAGGGGGCGTGCGGGCAGGAGGCTCGCTTTATTGGTAGAAGGATGAGAACGTGGTGGAGAACGGGAAGCTAGCCACCAGTAGCGGACGGTTCCGCCTCTATTAAGAACGGGCCCCACCTGAGACAGACTCACGGACTCAGAGAGCAGGCTTGTGGTGGCCAAGGGGAAGGGGAGTGGGGGAGGAAAGGATTGGGAGTTTGGGATGAGCAGATGCAAACTGTTCTATATGGGGTGGATAAAGAACAAGGGCCTGCTGTACAGCAGAGGGAGCCAGAGCTAGTTTCCTGGGGTGAACTATGATGGCAAAGGATATAACTAAGAATATATCTATATATGTATATATGTATATGTATAAAAGCGAGTCACTTTGCTGTAGAGCAAAGATTAGCACAACATCGTAAATCAACTATACTTCAGTAAAACTGAAGAGAAAAGAAGAGCTCACATCTTATACACCTGGACGCCCACTGACCCCTGTGCTTCCACTCTGGACTGAGAGCCCAGTGAGGGAAGACACCCGGGCCTTCTGGTCTTTCTGGTGCCAAGAGCAGCCTCAGGGCCGCTCTTGACACCCAGGGGCCCTGATGAGGCCTGCAGAATTGAATAGTCGTTAATAAGTTTATTTTGCAGGGACGGACTTAATGTAACAGGATTCATGAAGTTTACAAGACTTGGGATCTTTGCGTATTTTCACTGAACCACGCTGTGAAGGAGGAGGCTGTGAACAGTTCCTCAAGGTGATCTTACCCTGACAGCAAACCTATTTACCCGCCTAGAACCTGTCATTAATTCTCTAATTAAGATTTAAAGAATAAATAAGGCAAAGATTTACTGTGAAGTCACCAAGCAGCTACTTTGTGAAACTGTTATCTATTAAATTATCTAATAGGGCTTTACTTTGGATTAGTTCAGTCACGATAAAGATGAAAAAAAACCACTTTCATAGATTTTAACTTGCCGAATTCAAACTTCTATATTTTCTATAAATGACTGACCCCCCTTCTCAGTCTTATGGCAGCGTTAGAAAAAGGAGTTAATATTCTAGTAGACCAGTAACTTGAAAAAGAGGGGTTTCATTTTAGACATATTGTCCCAGGCTTTCTGGAACAAAGGGTCACTCACATTCATTGAGGGGTGTTTGGGAAAAACAGCTTGCTGTTAAGTTCTCAGGAAATGCGGGACCTGGTGTGTACATCAAGGTGTTGGGGGTGGAAACGAGGTCCCTCCCAGCTACCGAGAGAGAACCCGGGTGCTCTCCACTGTCTGTCCCCCTTCTCTGCCCCCATCCTGCCCTGCAAAGTCCACCTCCTCAATCCCACCAGGCTTCACGTCCTTGTCTTTATTCCCAATATCAGTGCCTTGGTCTAGGTCTGCCTCCTCTCTTTCGAGGCCAGGACCTGGCAAACTTCTTCTGGAAAGAGCCACATAATAGGTAAAGGAGATCAAACCATTCAATCCTAAAGGAAATCAACCCTGAATATGCATTGGAAGGACTGATGCTGAAGTTGAAGCTCCAATATTTTAACCACCTGATACGAAGGGTCAGCTCACTGGAAAAGACCCTGATGCCGGGAAAGATTGAAGGCAAGAAGAAAAGGGGATGACAGAGGATGAGATGGTTGGATGGCATCACCAACTCTTTGGATATGAGTTTGAGCAAGCTCCGGGAGCTGGTGATGGACAGGGAAGCCTGGTGTCCTGCAGTTCATGGGGTCACAAAGAGTCAGACATGACAGCAAGTGAACAACGACGCTGGCTTTTGTCCCAGCCTCCCAGCTCTGCCACAGCAGAAATGGCCACGGACAGCATGTCTGTGAACGGAGGCGCGAGCACGTGTGCTCCGTCGAGTCCAGCTCTTTGTGACCCCGTGGACCCTCCCTGGCTCCTCTGTCCGTGGGGTTGCAAAGAGTCGGGCAAGACTGAAGCAACGGAGCAGAGAGGAACCCTAATCTTAGGGATGTTCTTTCACACTTTCTAGGTTTTCTCCTCTCGGTCTTTCAAGTTCGTTCCTGATAGAGCATCCCGACTCTTCTCTCCTTCAATCTCCACTGAAGGAATCAGTTTCGTGTCTGGCTCTTTGCAACCCCATGGACCCTGCCAGACTCCTCTGTCCATGGGATTCTCCAGGCAAGAATACTGGAGTGGGTTGCCATTTCCTCCTCGAGGGGAGCTTCCCAGCCCAGGTTTCGAAACCGCGTCTCCTCCTGCATTGGCAGGTGGTTCTTTATCACTGCGCCACCTGGAGAGGTGGACGGAGGTGGCCCTTGTCCAATAAACCCCAGGCTCTGGGTGGTCTGTGCACGGCCTTCAGGCTGTAGCTCGCCAAGCCCCGGGACGCATTCTTCAGCCACCTCAGTCCCACGTCAGCAGCCCGTGTGCTTTCCCTCTTTATATCCCCAGGTTCTTACAGGACTTCTGGCACCCAAAGACACGCAACAAAAGTCTGTAGGAAGACTGCTGGGCGTACACGCCAAGGGTGTCAGTCTGCTATCAAGCAGTCAAATATTATTTCGATTTCAGTAACTTAAAAGATTCAGAGCTCTTTTTAGATTTGGTAAAAATTAGAAATCCATTCCCTTTCTAACAACACAATTACCTAGTAATGTTCTATGAACAGTTGTTTCAGAAACCGTGGAGTCCAGCATCTCTAGGGGTAAGCCTTTTAAAACACATTCCTCTTGGTGGTAAGTTTGACCGAGGCTTGGACAAGAGGCGTTTTGTTTTTTGTGTAAACAAGAGCATCTCAGACATGGGTGAGTGACGAAATCTGCTATCTGGCAGGAAGACAACCGGATCCCTAAACTCGATGTCGGGTCAGACGTGCTTAACTTATCTTCAGGGTTAATCATTCTTGGAAGAAATTCCTCACCTTGTTCTAAGTCACAGCAAAAAGGTTTTTCTCTGTTTGCTCTCAGAAAGAGGGGTTTTACACAGGTCACACAGCCCTGTGCTGCCTGAACACAACTCTGTGTTGGGTCGGGGTCCACCCCTGGGGGCTGCATGAAGCTCGGGTGTCCTCCGCTGGGCAACGCAGAACTCCTGTGTCAGAGTGAGATGTGGGTAAACTGTTCACCAGCCCCATCAGCAAACGCCTCCAAGGCTTCATGCTTTGGAGAACTGATTCAAGGATCACAGAGCCAGAGTACCTCCCAAACAAGGCCGCTCTGGGGCTCGACACCTTGTGCTCCGCCCAGGAGCCACTGCAGCCCCTTCCACGGCCCGTGAGACCAGCCGCACCCGTCCGCCCCTTGCGCCTTCACACTGGCTGCTTGGAACCAGCGCGGGGGGCGGGGGGCGGGGAGGACTCACACGGGAGAGACAGGCAAACACGACGAATCAGACCCAGAGCAGCGCCAGGCCCCTTCTCATCCTCCCGCACAGAAACGTGTTAAAAGGCAGAGCGTAATTAGCCCCCAACTAAAATAAATAAATTTATTAAAAAATAAATAAATAAATAAATAAAAAAGGCAGAGCGACGGAGCAGCCCTGCGCCTGATTTCCACGGGTTTTGGAAAGATCAATATTATTTGGTTTCCGCCTTCAAAGGGTCTGTCTGAGAGATAAAACACGGACAGATGAAAAGATGACTAATAATGTCAACCTCTCAAAGCGACCGCGATAAGCTTCTTGAGCACCCTGTATTTTGGTTTTCTCATCTGTAGAATATCTTGCAGGAGAGATAGGAAGTTAGATTAAATCATGTCGATCAAGCATCTGCATAGAACAATGCTGTTAGCATGTGCTTAATAAAATGTGGACATTGTTATAATCAACTAAGGAAGAAAGAAGCTGGAGATGAGGAGAGTGGCCGAAAATTATGATTTGGAACAAGTGAGCCCGTGGCTCTGAGGCTCACTCAGAGCCTCATCTATCACAGAGCTCAAAACAGGATCCAGCGAGAAACAGCTGTTCCCCAACCCTGCTCCGCTGGCCCCACACCAAGGGCTCAGGAACCTTGACAACAAGGCAGGGAGCTCACAATGAAGCTGCCTTCACGGAAGCACGATGGAGTCACCCGGCCTTGGGGACACATTCTGAACTGTCGTGTCTCTGCTGTGCTTGGAAAAGGAAGCTCTTGCTATGGCAACTGGGTCACCCTGGACCCTCCAAGCAACCCCACAGGAGAGAAGAGCCTACCTCCTGTTTCCTTTCAGGAAGTAGAAAATCACATTTCATGTAGCGTTTTGGAGGACTCTCTTTAATGATTTAATTGAATTTTATGCCTCCTTCATCATGGAAATCCAAACATAGAAATGGAAAATGCTTTGATTTTGTACACACTAGGACTTGGAGATGCATCTGTTTTCTATGCTCAAAAGAGGTGGAGAGTGGGCAGTTTCTAACACAGCGCTTCTTGCAGACTGTGTCGCCTGCAGCTGCCCCGCCTGTGGATACTGTTCTGTCAGTATTCTTAGCTGCAAGCAACAGAAGTCAAGTTTGCTGTTTTAAGCAAAGTGGAAATTCGTTAGAAAGGTATTGAGGAGCTCAAAAACTCATGGAAGGATGGAGAGCCAGGCTCAGAAGCTAAGCAGCTTGCAACAGCCTCCCCCACCCACATCAAAAAAATGCCCCTGGGGCCAGGAGACAGGAATTAGGAGGTTGGGATTCAAATATACACACTACTATAAATAAAGTAGGTAACTAATTTAAACCTGCTGATTAACACAGGGAACTTACTCAATACCTTGTATCAACTTATAATGGAAAAAAAAATTGACAAAGAATATATATACATATATATATATGGGCTTCCCTGGCGGCTCAGATGATAAAAAATTCGCCTGCAGTGTGGGAGACCTGGGTTAGATCCCTGGGTTGGGAAGATCCCCTGGAGGACGGCATGGCAACCGACTCTAATATTCTTGCCTGGAGAATCCCATGGACAGAGGAGCCTGTTGGGCTACAGTCCACGGACTCACAAAGAGTCAGACATGACTTTATGACTAAGCATAGCGCACACACACACACTCACATGCATATATATTATACGCATAACTGAATCACTTTGCTATACACTTGAAACTGACACAGCATTGTCAATTAAGTATGCTTCAAAAAAAATGCCACTGCTGCTGCAGCAGAAACTCTCCTGACTTGAATGCCACCGGGCCCAGGCGCTACTGCAATCAGAGCCTCGGCCACTGCCACTCAGGACGCCAGGCGTAGCCCCGTCTCCCCCCTCGTGTGGACTCTGCACCATTTGTTTCTTCACACCGCTAACTTCTGACTCAGGGCTTGGCCTAGGGGCCTGATTGGTGGAGTCGGTCCATTCTGAACTGTCCAGGAAGCTGCGGAAGTGAGCAGTTGGCATAGTCAACGTCTGTGTTGAAGGGTGTGCTTTGACGTTTAATGCAGGAGGTGCCTGCACAAGGGTCTGAACACAAGGGTTCAGACCAGGAAGAAGGATTTTGGCTACAGTAGATCTAGTCTATCCAACTATAAGTGGTTTAAACAAGGACTCTTCTCGTATCATGAGGATTCAGAAGTAAGCGGTCTCAAATACGGTAAATTCAGACACCAAGCAGGTGAATAGAGACACACATGTGTGATCATATCCCCACCCCTCCATCCACAGAGCACTGGTCTTCATTTCTGGACTTGGTGCTTTACGGTTACGAGATGACAGCCCCAACCCTAGATGTTATATCTTCACACTAGCGAGTTCCAAGCACAGAGTGGAGTTTCTTTCTGCAAGTATCTTTTGATCAGCAAGAAAAACTTGCCCTGGAAGTTATATAGGAGGCATCTCCCTGTGTCCCCCTGGCGAGGATTAGGACTCATATCTGTGTCCTTGCTGCAGAGGAGGCTGGGAAACCAAGTACCCTGTGCTTTCAGCCTCCACAGGGGGATGTGGACTCTGCCAAGAAAGAGGAAGGGGGAGGAGGCTTTAGGCAGACCACTGACAGGGCTGCATTGCTACCCTCCTTAGAGATGCTGGGGGGCTCCTGGGCTGATCCTCTAATGCGGGACTTACCCTGGCTTCACCCTGCACGATAACGCCATCTTTCAGCATGGCATGCCTGATGGGCGTTGTTGGAAGGATTGTGCAGGTCCACCCGGGCTCAGCAGGAAAGGGTGATGTCATAGGCTGTGGGAAGGACGGATGGAGCGTCACGACCTGTGCCACCACGTGCCGCACCCACTCTGGGAAGGCGCTGGCCTGTCTCCTGGACTCTTCATTTCCTTGCAGAGCTTCCGTCCAGCCCATGGAGAGCTCAGTGTACCAGCTGTGGGCCTGGCGCCCCTCTGCTCTCATCATCCGCCTGCCCTGTTCTCCTTCTGGTGTCAGGTGGTCCCTTTCCTTGTCACGCTTTTCCAGAAGTGATTGGGATGGATCCTACAGGCTGGTAGGGACCCACACTGGCTGGGGGAGGAGACCAACTGTGTGATGGGCAGGAGCCAGTGTTTCTTCTTCACGTGTTGGTTTCACCCATCAGGGCCACTCTGGGGTAATTTTGCTCATCTCCTACAGTATTTTTGCTTCTGAGATCCAGTAATATTCGGTTCAACTCTCTGAATTCCAGAGTAAGAAGTGGCTGACTCCTTTGGCTTTCTTAGAGCATAACTCTAAGTGTAAGAGTCAAAGATCCCACAGTGTATTTACTTGCACTGAGCAGCTTCAGCTGCCTGCAACCAATTCTGGTAAATTCTCTTTTCCTTTTTGTTTTGTTAAAAATACTTTTTAAAATTTTCCTTGTTATGGCTTTTTAGATACACCCATCATTTAAACCTGGACATTTAATTCCCAAATACGTGGGATTTAGATACACCCATCATTTAAACCTGGACATTTAATTCCCAAATATGTGGGATTTTTAAAGTATCTTTGATATTAATTTCTCACTTAAATGCTTTCTTCAGTCACCCTCTGTTTTTTTCAGTCTCCTGACTTGACTGAGGCTTTCAATGGCTAAGTCAAAGATCTCTCTTGGTAAATGTCACATTGTACTTGAAAATATGTGGGTTACTTTCAAATATCTTTTGATATTGATTTCTAACATAATTCCACAGTGATAAGAGGACAGATTCTGTATAATTTCAATACCTGTAGATCATGAAACTTTTGTACCTTGTTTTACACCCCTGGTTGTGTTCCTGGGTTTCCTAGTTTATAGTCTATGGGAACTTGAATAGAACTTGTACCCTACTCTTCTGTGAAAATTGTATAAATCTTAATTATGAAGAAAAAAATTGAAAATAGTGTACTTATTAATATTAAAAAAGAATAAATGTAAGAGAACTATTAACAGTGAGCACTTGCCAGGGCCACACCCATCACCACCGATAATGACACGTGACACGCGGAGGCGATGTGACGGTTTACAGCCGCCTCCCTGTAGAGGTTATTGCCCTGAGTCCCCAGAGCAGCAGCGTTCTGGGTGAGTCAATGTGAGTAATAACAGTAGCGAACTTCTACTGAGTTCTCGCAACCTTCTAATCACCCAGCAAAGGGCTTACCTGAGTCCCTCCATTCCTTCCTCTAATCCCTGCGACCACACCGTGAGGGAGGCATTGTTTCTCCTGTTTGTCCAAAGAGGAAATCGAAGCCTAAAGACTATAAGCAACAGCCCCCGCGGTCACGGGGCTCTTAAATGTAGACTCCGGGTTCAAACATGCGTCCATCTCACTCTAAAATCTAAAGACGTGCTCTTATTCTAGAGTCCCTGATTGTTATTTTCATTCAGCATCATTGTTACTCCTGGTTTAGGGGTTGAGGAAGCTGATGTTTAATCACGACTGGTTCATCCAAGTCCACCAAGCTGGTAAAGCAGGAACCACACCAGGCTTCTTGTTCCATTACCCCAAAGGCTGAAGACGAGCAGCGACCGCTGAAGAGAGAAGTTAGAGAGTGGGGTCCATCGTTTAACTGCCTGATTCATCAGATGCCATCCAAGCTCCGAGTTCCATGTAGCTCACCTGGAAGACCATCGTCTGGAAGGCAATAGATCTGAATCAGAATCTTGGTCAATTACTGAACCTCTCTGAGACTCAGTCTCTCTATTTGTGAAATCCAACCTACTTCATGGAATTGTTGCAGGGATTACAGGAGCCATTTCATGAACTGTCTACACAGTGTCTGATGCTTAAATATGCCCATTATCCTGTGCCGTCTCCACAGGCCATCTTTTTTCCCCTATTTCCAGGAGGTTGGACTTCCTCCACCCTGATCCGGAAATGCTTCAGGAGGACTGTGTGCCCTGGTTGTGGGTTTCCCACAGGGATTGACCAGAAGCCTTGGCACTTTTGATGTTTTGCACCAAATGCATCCGTAGAGCTCTGGGCCTTGTAAACAAAGATGTCTTACATCAGATGCCCAAGGCTTCATATCAGAGAATAAATATTGATAGCAAGGCTGAGCTAGCAATTTCACTTATGTCTGGAAAACAGAGATGGCTCCTTAAGTATCAGAGGGTCTCAAGCCCAGGACTTTGCCTGGTGGATAAAGACCAAAAGGCTAAGTGCTGACTGATTCTTATTCACTTACTCTCTTGAAAGTGGATCCTGAAACTTTCAAATGACAGCAACAATTTAGTCATGCCTTCTTCCAAGTTGCTGGTGACCTAGGGGTGTGTCCCACATGGGAGTCTACAAGTAGGTGCGTGGGCCCCTCCATCAAGAGACTTGGGTGCCAATGTCATCCTTCTAGACACCAGGTTCCCTGAGGGTGGGGCCCAGGTAGCCTGGTACACAGGCCGTGTCCAGTAAATGTCCATGGATGGACGGATGCTTCCCACTTCCTCAAAGTGGAGCTACTGTAGCGAGGAGACTTCCTTCCAGTCCTAAATGCCAAAGCTGCAAAAATAGGTGCCACTTCCTTCTGGGTTTTTTGGCAGAAACTTTCCCTCTCAAGTCATCTAAGCTGACTCATAAAACAAAAAACTGGAGACAGGAAGTGAGCTTCTGGGATGACATCAGTCCTGGCCATAGCCCGGTCAGGGACTCTCCCGGGCTCCAGGGGTGGCCACAGCCGTGATGACAACAGGATACCTCAGCCGTCTGAAGACTCCAGGTTCATGCCCGTCACCCACTGGGGGCTAAGAAGGAAGTGGGTCCAGAAGTCAAGACACCCATTTCAGGCTTTTCTTCTCTGACTGCCCAAGATGAATAAACACGAAACAACATTTCCCTCACTTCTGCAGCAGCACTGGGCAGTTAGTTACAGCTTCATTTCAAACTCCTGCAGACTTCAGATTAATCTGCTCTGGGAGTACTCAGCCACGGTTTGAGGACAGACAGGAGCAGCCCTTGACAGGGGACCTGCTGTGCGCCCTCACCCTCGAGACAGCCTGCAAGCTGGGCTTTGTCTTCATGTTAGCGAAAGCACGTGAAGGCTCAGGTTTAACACATCAGGTTTAAATAAGAAATATTCAGGTGAATTAAAAAGGGCAGAGGGAACGTGTGATGGGTAGCTCACCTGCTTCTCGTGTAAACTACAAACCGGAAAACACCAGCGCATCCATCTACGCTTTGAATTATCATCCACAGTCTTTTGATCATGTCTTTGGGGTTGTTTTTGTTTTTAGAACCGCAGTAGATTTGTACCCACACATCCTTGTTGTTTCTTCTTGAGATCATCCTGCGGTGTTGGCCATGACCTTTACCATTCAGCAACTTCTGATGGGTGATGTGGAGAATATTTGTCAACCAGGTATTTCAAAATGGGACCCTACAAAGTCCTACTTAAACAAGTTTAAATTAAACAGAAGTAAAATTAAAGAGATTTAGTTAATGCTTTTTTTCTTTGGGGGTCTTTAATCTGCCTGCACATGTCATGAATTGTCCAGGGTACGTATGACCATATATAACATTTTCCAGTCATATTGGAGACCATCATCTTCCCCGCCTCCCACCGTGCTTCCTACCATTTCTGAAAAAGAGTACCGCACAGAGTTTGGGAAAACTATGACTGAATGGATTTGTTTTTTGCAACACCAGTCCTTAGAAGCCGTTTCTATCTGGGAACTTGTCTACAATCCCAGAAGCTGCCATCAGATGAACCGTGAGCTGGATCTTGGTACCTCCGTGTTTTCCACTGGGACTAAATAAGCCTTTGAGAACCACTGTCTGGCACTACCGCCCAAGCCACGGCCACTCCACAAATTGCAATAATAATAACTTTCCATAGGACGTAGTTCAAGGTTTCAACGTTCTTTCATCCAGGTACCCTGTCACAGTTACCCATCTACCTGTTTGATTTTCTACTGAGAGCAAGGACCACGTCTGCTCACCTGTATACCTCCATCATCAGCCCACTCAGGTCTGTTGAAATAATTTAGACACACCCGACTCTCCAGGTGGACGTGAAAAGGTGGGTTCGTAAGTGACGAAAGTCAGGAAGCAGCTCAGGTGGGACTAGGACTCAGGATGAATCAGGAGCTGGATAATAAGACTATTCTGCTAAAGGCGCACTCTCAATGGTTACTGGATAGTATCCTAGAGAGAAAAAGGCTGAGACTCAGGGAGGGAGCCAATTGATCTGTAACTCGTGAACCCAGACACAAAATACCCTGCAGAGAAGCACGCGCCCTCCTGCCAAACCCCCGTCTCTGCACAGACCTGAGGATCGTTGCCATCAGGCTAAAGATGTTAACAACAAAAAGAGGGAAACAAACTCTCCCTGAGTAAGTGTGAACAGAAAGACCCAGAACCATCCTGCCACTCCCAGGGGAGGAAACAGACACACTGAAACCCCTGCCCTTGGGCGGGGAAGAGGCAGGACTTCCCTCTCATGACACGTTTCCCAGGCCTGAGACAGGGGGCTACCCGATCGGCCAAAATTCTACCCAATGACAGTCACTCCTTGGCCCATCGCTCAGTCCAGGGTGGAGGTGGGGGTTAGTATGGGACATAGGGCATAGTTTATAGATTCAAATTAGGGAGACTATTTATTCCATGTGCCTTGGCAGGCTGAAGGCGCAGTCAGGGGACCACTGCCTCCACTGTGGAGGGACCGTGGGGCACGGGGGTGCCTTGGCCCGAGGTGCTTTACCGAAGCCCCCAGGCTGGGCCACACAGGGGAGGGAAAGACCCTAACACTCCCAATCCTGCTCCTCCTCCCGGTGACGCAGGTCCGGGGTTACCCTGCCGGCCCGGGCAGCAACGCTAAGGTGTCAAACGCATGATATAAGCATACGTGTGTGTACGCTCAGTTGCTAAGTCATGTCTGACTCTTTGTGACCCCATGGACTGTAGCCCACCAGGTTCCTCTGGCCATGGGATTCTCCAGGCAAGAATCCTGGAGTGGGTTGCCATTTCCTCCTCCAGGGATCTTCCCGACCCAGGGATCAAACCTACATCTCCTGCATTGGCAGGTGGGATTCTTTACCACTGAGCCACCAGGGAAGCCCTAGGATTCTATTTGTAAACAAATGTGTGTTGATGTCCATTAGTGTGGGTCTTCTTTCATCTAGAAACTGGACACTAGGTCTCTGCTCGCATTCTGTCTGTAAAATCATCCTTTTTTTTTTTGGTTCTAAATTCTATGGAACTCAGTCAAAGTAAATAAAGTAGAAAATCTATAAGATACTGAAAAAGCTAAAAGAGGTAAATAGTGCCCTTTTGAAATGAGATTTTGAGAGCAGAGTTCGATCTTTGGCTGTGGTGGGCAATGACACTGAGTGTGGCCCTGGGCGGTCCCTGGGCACAGAGGCAACTGGTTGGCGACTACCCGCGCGCCCCGTTGGTGCCCGGGCCTCCCCAGCCCCTCCCCCAGCAACCCAGATCTCTCCATGGGCTCCAGCTAAAGGGTAACCCGGCCCAGCTCAGAGCCTCTGAACCCTCTGCAGCTAATGCCCAGGCTGACCCCTGGATGCCCCTGCCTTGCTCACTGTCGTGTACTTAATGTCTAAAGTTCCATTTGTGTTGACGGTTTCAGGTAAGAACGAACAGAAGCAGAGAAACTAACTGTAGCCGGGAGACCCACGGGGCCGAGCCCTGGGCCCCGGCAGGTGAGTTTCAGACGCTCACCTGCTGTGGCAGAGGTGAGCCCACCCTAGCAGTAGGTGAACAAGGCACGGAAGTGCTCCTGGCTCAGTGATGGCGAGCGGCTCACCCAGGGCTTTAGGAAGAGTTCACCCGCCAGGGATGGGCAGCTCCGACAAGCACCATCTGGAAACAACACAAGCGCTGGAGGGAGCTCACCCCTGGGCCAGGAGCAGGCTTGTCCCGCCCGAGTGGACCCTGCAGAGAGGCGGCTCCATTGCTGTGGTGCTTTCCAGGTCATTTCCAAGAGATGAGCGCAAAAATTATGCACACTTAGCCCCGCTGTTTACCGTCAAATGCAGTCGCCCACGGTAACCTCCGGCTGGTTAGGACATGCAGGGTTGGAGGCAGAGAACAGTAAGGGTGGTTGACAGGATTCATTAGGACACGAATCAGGGCAATTTGTCAGATACCGTGATACTGTCTTCCGTGCTAAGTTCTAAAGGCAGAGGCGACTGGGGGCTGGGGACCGCTGCCTGGGGGAGGGAGCATCATACCCAGATCTGCCCCACAGCCTCAGGGGGTGCGGCCCTGGGCCCTGTGATGCTGTCCGAAGCGCAGCTCACCCAGCAGGACGGGACTGCTGGTGTCCAGAGCTGAGGGCAGTGTGCGACGTAGTGTCTCTCTCTCTCTCTCTCTCTCACACACACACACACCCTGTACATATACACACACAACGCCTATACATACACACACTCTCACACACCGATGCACATACACACTCACCTATATACATACACACACACACACCTGTACACATGCACACACACATAGACACTCACGCCTATATACATACACACACTCACACACACCCATACACACACATACACACTCACTTATATACATACACATCCATCTATACACATACACACACACACCTGTACGCATACCCACACACACCTATACACACTCACACACACACGCTCAGTGTGAGGCCAGGAGAGCTTCGTGCCTGGATGTCAAATAGAAATAATAAATCACTGTGAATATGGCTTCAGACATCACCATGGATTTCAGTTATGAGTAAGGGGAGGAAAGCTGGCTGGACTGGGTTAATTCAGACCCGGGCTGCTTTTCTGGGAAAGAAAGGCTCCACCTTAGAGCCAAGCAGGTGGCCTCGGCAGGGAGCTACCTGAGGCTTTGGCAGCCCGTCCCTTGCACTCCCACTCCTGAGCTGGCCCCTCACCCCATGCCCAGCCCCCACCCCTGCGCCTGACCCCCACCCCGTGCCCGACCCCCACCCCCGCACCTGACCCCCACCCCGTGCCCGACCCCCACCCCCGCGCCCGACCCCCACCCCGTGCCGGGCCCCCACCCCGTGCCCGGCCCCCACCCCCGCGCCCGGCCCCCACCCCCGCGCCCGGCCCCCACCCCGTGCCGGGCCCCCACCCCATGCCTCGTGCCTCCTCCCCGTCGTCTGTCTGGCAGCATCGAGCGTGCATGTCGTCACACGTCTTGCTGGCTCCATCTCATTCTGTTTTCTTAGAAGGAACTTCAAGCTGCTGCATGAAAATTACACGTTGGTGGCGGGAAAAGAACCAAACCCCCAAAGCCACTTTCCTGAGTAGCTTTCCGTGGAGGAGGGGGCCCTATGGGAGGCTGAGGGCCGAGAAAGCTTTCTTCCTGACCTGCTGGGGATCAGCACTTACTGATCTATTTATTTGGAGGAAAAGAGCTGACAAAGAGACTGTGTTGAATAATTCAGCCCAGGGTGAGCAGAGGAGGGGCGGCCCTCAGGGCATGACACCCACCCATGGGGCCTGGAGGGGAGCTACTGCCCGGGAGCTGTGCCCGAGTGCCCTGGTGTGGGTCCCCCCATGGCGCAGAGCCCCGAGAAGCCCCCAGCGGGCCCCTCTGGCCAGCAGCCCCTGCTGTCCCGGGGCCCTGGGCTCCGTGCACCTTCCCTTAGTTTCTCGGCCAGTGCGGGGGTCCTGAGCGCTCCCTCTGGCACATCCAAGGACCGTGAGCTGGTGAGCCACCAGGCTGGCCCCCCGGGACCCCAGGGCTGCCCCGCAGTCCCCCTCCGGCTCCCGCGGTTCCCTCCCCGCTCTGTCCTCTTTCTCAGCCCATGTCTGAACTGCTGCTGCCGCTCTGGTTTCCCTTGAGTGAAAAGGGAACATGCATCCTCAAACTCAGCCTCACCTGAGCTCAGGGGCCCTCCCCACTCGGGCGGGCCTCCCCAGTCCAAGGCACCATCAGGCGGGTGCAGCCCGCAGCCCCCACCCCTCCCAGGCCCGTGTCTGCTGGGGCCCAAACCCCGGCCTCAGCCCCTTTCCCACCTGCCCTCTCGGGCCCCTCTGCTGCTTCTGTTTCCATAAGAACTTACTGACTCGCTGCCTGCTCCCCCCGCCCCCAGACTGTCCCCCACACAGCACGCAGGGGCCCAGAACTAGGGTACAGCCGCTACTGGAGGCCCCCAGGACGGGTCTGCCCCAGCCACACTTGCCCCCAACACACGCGTGCCTGGGCAACACACACACACCATCACACTCACGACACACACCCAATACTTCTACTCAATTTATGCATAGACAGCCACTCACATCCCAAACATGTGTATACAACACACACACATCCACACACACCCAACACCCAACACAGCCAATACACCTACCCAGCACACACACACACATCCGCACATACATGCTCTTCATGATACTCAGAATAAGACCTCTAAACACCCAGCCTGCCATGCGAAGCTCCCACCGTTAACTCCAGCCCACTCACCCAGCCTCCTCCTCCATGAGCCCCAGGCTCCAAAGATAACACTTTCAGGGACTACCTGAAATGAGCTCATGACTTGAAGTAGAAGTTTCCATGGACTAGTTTGCAGCTGTTGTTCTATAGACAACAACAAAAGCTGTGTATGCATACACACGTATACAGACACCCACGAAAGACCACACATCTGTATATTATATATGTTTCCATGTAACATATCTGAGTGCACAGTGAAGGGGCAATGGCTCAAAGGAAGTCCCCCCACCCTCGTCACCTTCGGCAGGGCAGGGTGAGGACGCTGCCCGCAGCCATCTCTGCTCTCAGCCTAGTGGCTGTAGCCCTGACCTGCTTGCTGTCCTCAGGTGGGTGGAGGTGCCGGGGACAGGGCCACAGCTTTAGCTGCGTGTCCTGAGTGGTCAGCACGGGCTGCTGCAGAGCCGGCTCCCAGGAGTGCGTGTGGGCCGGGCTCGCAGCTCCTACAAGAGCCTGTCCTGAAGCAGAACTGGGGAGCACTGCTGCACCGGGTGGGGGGCGGAGATGGGGTGCTCAGTGAGGCGGGTGTGGCCTCCACAACCTACATTTGCAAAGGTGTCACCTTTACCAGTAACTTGCAGGCATGTTTCCAAAACCCTGCAGGCAGGACGCTTTTGTGGGTGTGCATGCCTTCCTTAAGCCTGTGGGCTCCGTGAGGCACAGAGCCCGGGGGAGACAGCTGGGATGCTAAAGGGGTTTCAGGTCGTTGGCTTGATGGCCCCCAAACATCTTCCCCAGCTAAGCCTGTCACAGAGTCCGATTCATCCCCTTGGGCTGCCCGTTTTCAGCCCAGCCACACCTTAGACTCACCTGGGGAAGTAGGTCCTGCCTCTAGAAGCTTCCACCCAAGAGTCTGGTTGAGGGGCTGGACCTGGGTGTCCCATTCTGCAAAGCTGACCCGATGACTCTGATGGGCGTTAGGACTGAGAACCTGGCTGAGGTAGCTGACTCTTCTTGGTTTCCAGGAGCTTCTCTGAATGCAAGAGGCTCATGTCATGGAGGTGCTGATGGCATTTTTTTTTTTGAATATTTAATTTTTTGATGTGGGCCATTTTTTAAAAGTCTTTATTGGGTCTGTTACCGTGTTGCTTCGCTTTGGGCACGTGGGATCTGAACTTGGCAGCCAGGGATGGAAGCCCCACTCTTGCACTGGAAAAGCAGTCTTAACCACTGGGCCACCAGGGAAGTCCCCTTTCCTTTCATAAATGAACAAGATAGCCGTTCAGAAAGTTCCCCTTTACTACTTGACAGCTTGAACTCGGGAGGTGGGCCAGTGGGGGAGGAAGGGTGGGCGTTTGTTACCTGGTTTGCAGAGAACAGCTGGCCGTGCGGGCCCTCCTGATGGCTGTGCGGGCCCTCCTGATGGCTGTGCGGGCCCTCCTGATGGCCATGTGGGCCCTCCTGACAGCCTCTTGGGTTTGCGCAGGTCTTCATCTTGGCTTTACATTATTTAATTCACACTGGGTTAAACCAGCAAAGCATTTGGGATACTGACATTTAAATCTAAGTTGATGAAGAAAAATTACATCATCATTCCTCCCATCAGCTTCAAAAATGTAACCTTCAATGAATTGGAATTTTTTTTTTAGCCAATTCACGTTGATATATGGTAGAAAGTATCATTATTGTAGAGCAATTATCCTTCAATTAAAAATAAAATTAAAAAAATAAATTGGAATTCTTACAGGAAGTCCATTTCACTATCTCTAAATCATGGTCCAAAAGAGAAAAAACAGTAACTATTACATCCAATTTCTTTTCCATTTACTGAAATTAAAATTTAACAAATGAAACACTCTCCCCATTGTCTTATTATTTTGAAACAAATCATGAAAATTCTTTAAAATTAGTCCATGGTCCATTTTTGATGCCCTTATCATGGTTAAATTTCCAACTGCATTGTAATATTTGTTGTTTGCCCAAACCAAACACAATACAAAAATCATTGTTAAAGTGGATTGCTAAAAAATTGTGGGTTTTGGTATAAAATTATAGTGTTTACATAGCACAAGCCACACATAAAGTGAGAAAAAGTAAAAATGTATCTTACAAATTATAATCATCAATAATAATACATTAGAAATACTTCATTACCTTCTTGCTATCATACTGATCTGAAATAAGATACTAAAATTAAAATAATAGCTTTTGGCTAACATCATGTAAAAATTTTTTTTTTCTTGATTTTGAAGGAATTTTCAGATTATACATTACATGAAAAGTGTTTGTAGGTCTAAAACTTTGGGGAAATGGCATCTCTTTCCCAACTTGATTACCAGAATTACACCAAGAAACTTCTGGCCCCCTGCCCACCCCCAGAGCCACAAATCAGAGTCTCCAAGAGACGCGGAGGTACCTCTATTTTTTGGGAGAACATTTCTATTTTTAATAAACACCCCCAGATGATTCTGGTGATGAGCCTGGTGTAGAAAACACCTTTCTTGTCAGAAAGCAGGTCCCTGAGGCAAAAATAAGGCCATAAAAACAAGCGTCAGCTGGCAAAGCACACGGCTGGCAAAAGGAGGTTTGACAGGAGCGTGGCCGTGCCATGGGAGGTCTCAGAAAGCTGGCCTGAGGGCAGAAGGCACTGAGGGGCAAGACCCAGGGCGGGTGACGATCGAGGCTGCACATTATTGCGGGCCAACGACCCAGGGACGTGTCTCTGATCCGTCTCTTCCCATGGGACTCTGCCTCTGACGCCTCATCATCTCCGAGGATGGTGCTAAGGGTTAAAAGAAATCATCTGGGCAAAGCGTTGGGCCGCATAGCAGCTGAACTGAAGTGAGAACCCAAAGAAATGGAAATGACTTGGAAGAGTGACTCTGACTCTGCTTCAACCTGCCTCGGTGACATTTTTGTTCTCGTTTTTGTAGCTGTAACCTGTCTGTTGTTCTCTACTTCGAAGGATGGACGGTTTCTTCATGGATCCCGGCAGTCTGGGGTCTCCTGCCATTTCCCTGGGCTGGCACTTCGCTCACTGAGCTGTCTCCAAGGCTGGGGGGCTCAAGTGAGAGCAGCTCGGTGAAGGGGGCTAACGGTGCTGTCTTTGGAACAGAGTCTGCAAGGTTCTCTGGGTGATGATGAACGTTCTAGAGAAAGAGAATTTACTTGCCAGCCTCCACTGAGCAAGCAAGGAAGCCAGGGCAGCTTGGGAGGAGGGGTCACTCCTCCTGAGGTCTTTGATTTGTTTTCCCCACAAAGCACGCTTTCATTGAACATCTTTCAGAGATGAAAATGTAATTGTTAGCTTGGCTTACAAATCGGAGGTGCTGTTCTGAAGCCCAGAAAAATAACTCAGTGGAAGCACACAGGCTGGTAATGAGATTAGAGGTTCAACGTTCAGAAGTCGCACAGAATAAAATGCATATTCAGGAAGCTCGAGATGGGGTCCCATGCGGACCAAAAACATGTTATGCAAATACAGTGTGTCTGTATTAGTCAGGGAAGTGATGAAAAATACAAAGGAAGCAATTTCAAGGCCTTTCTGTTCCTTAAAGAAAAGAAAGATATGGAGGGTTCAGAAGAGCTCTACCTCCCCGAGAGGGCATCTCCTCTCCGGGCCCCTGGCTGGTCTGGGAGGCACCTGGAAAAACCCCTGCACCCCCAACGTGCCCCGCTACCTTGGCACTGAAGATGCAACCAAACCACACACTAGGGTGAAAAGGGGGGTAAGGAGTGAAAAATTATTTTCATCTTTATCCTCACGGTTCAAGCATTTACTCTCCATCTATTGTGAGAGCTGACTTCCTATCTCTTCCTTCCTTTCAGACACAATGCTCTTAACTGCTGAAAATCATTAGTGCATTTCAGCAAAATTCTAACAGCAAATGTTTACCATGTGGGGCTCGTTTCTTTTTTTTCATTGAAAGAATGAAATTGGAAGTTTAGAACATTCCTGTTCATAAAGTAGCACATCCATAACGTCTCTCCTTCATGAGTTGTTGCCCTAGTCTAACAGGCTAACTAAATCCAGGACAAGACTTGCGTATGTGAATTTTATAAAGAGAACAGGAGGTGTCTGCTATGACAAACTGAATGCGCTGTTTTAAATTTACTAGCGAGGTCTAAAACAGGGGCCCCTCAAGATGTCAATCTGGTAAGTGAGCTCATTACCAGGGAGAAGGGCCCCTGAACGTGGGGGAGGAAACTGGTGCAGAAGTGAACGGTCCGACATCTGAGCGAGGAGCAAACACCCCAGGCCTTATCTCCAGGGCGCATTCTATAGCAGGGTAGGCAGCTTGGCCACTTACTAGCAGCGAAACCGGGTTCTGGAGAGCTCACACCAATTACAGCCAGGGAGACGGCAGCTACTGCTTCCAGTCTACTACAAACCTCTACTTAGAAACTAGACAGTGCTGGCGTTAAAAACTGATAGATGGGGCTCCCCTGGTGGCTCAGGGATAAGGAATCCGCCTGCCAATGTGGAAGACTCAGGTTCAGTCCCTGGTTCCAGAAGATCCCATATGCCGTGAGCAGCTAAGCCCGTGCTCCCCAACTACTGAGCTTGTGCTCTAGGGCCCCGGGAGCCGCAGCTGAAGCCTGTGCGCCCCAGAGCCCGCAGAGCCCGCGCTCTGCACCAAGAGAAGCCGGAGGGCCACAAGGAGAGAGCAGCCCCTGCCCCCCAACACTAGGGAGAGCCAGCGTGTAGCAGCAAAGACCCGGCAAAGCCAAGATAAATAAATAAACGAAATTATTATTTTAAAAAAATTGATAGATGGAGTTGTCAGAGGTACCTGATCAGCTTCTAGAATGTCATTTTCCCTGTATCCCAGTTCTCAAGAGTCAGGAACTCCCATTTAAAAAACAAAAAGGAAGATTTACAAACAGAGAGAACAGACTTGTGGGTGGGGGTGGGGGAGGGAAGGATTGGGAGTTTGGGATGAGAAGATGCAAACTCTTATATATAAGATGGATAAACAACAAGGTCCTACTGTATAGCGCAGGGAGCTATAGACAATATCCTGTGATAAAGCATAATGAAAAAGGGAAAAGGGTATATATGCACGTATAACTGAGTACTTTGCTATACAGCAGAAATCAAACAAAACATTGTAAGTCAGTCATATTTCAATAAAAGTTAAAGACAAATAAAAGTGAAAAACCTAAAGGGAAACCCTGACCACTTGGTTACTTCTCAAGATCCAGAGACTGTTTATCTTTTATGAGGAAGCACCAGAAGTCAGATGAACTCCTGCTCACTTTTGTGCCGCTCTCATCAGATTCCCATCCGGCAAGAAAAATCTGTTGAAAGAGTTAAGCAGTCAGTGCTGACAATGCATGGACATGTGACAAGAGGGACCTTTCCAGGCAGAGAGAGATCGTGCTGGACGAATACTTTAAAAAATTGAATTGAAGGGGTGAAAAAAATGACACTAAACGTAGCTGGCTCATTGGACAAATTGTCATACGTTTTGAACCTGGATTTAGAGTCAGCGAACTGAAAAAAACAAACAAAACAAAATACACAAACAGAAAAACTCTCCTCTTGAGATCACCAATACAGTCACAGAGGCTTTTAGGAGTTTCATTTCCTTAGGAAGTCTGCTCATTCATACCAGGTTGTCATAGAAACATTTTTTAAAGTGTTTTCCAGCCATTTTGTTGTTTCACGGAAGAACCCGGGGAACCACCAAGTACTGGATCCAGAGGAGACAGAAAAGTCCCCTCCTGCCCACTCCCCCAGCTGAAAGAATTCTGGACCAGGTCTTACTTAAGAGTTCCTGGAAGTGCTTTTTGTTTGGAAACACTGATTGTCCCTCCCATCTGGGGGCCAATTCAGAGGAAAAGTTGAGCTATTAAGAACAAACCTTGCAGGCAGAGGAGGTGGACAGAGAATGCTTTCTGAACAACGGAACATCTAATGTGGGACATTTTGGAATATGTATAAATATTTTTACCCACCTTGTTAAATTGCTTTTAATTCTAAATGTGTGTGTAGCAGTTAAATTGTGTAAAAAATGATCTCAACAACACACTTAGACTGTTTGTTTTCCTGTGAGTCTGTGACTTAAACAGGGTATTTTGTTGTTGATGTTCAGTCGCTATGTTGTGTTTGACTCTTTCTGACCCCATGGACTGCAGCACGTCAGGCTCCTCTGTCCTCCACTATCTCCCCGAGTTTGCTCAAATTCATGTCCACTGAGTCAGTGATGCTATCTAACCATCTCATCCTCTGTTGTCCCCTTCCCCTCCTGCCTTCAATCTTTCCCAACATCAGGGCCTTTTCCAATGAGTTGACTCTTCACATCAGGTGGCCCAAGTATTGGAGCTTCAGCTTCAGCATCAGTCCTTCTAATGAATATTCAGGACTGATTTCCTTTAGGGTGGACTGGATGGATCTCCTTGCAGTCCAAGGGACTCTCGAGAGTCTTCTCCAACACCACAGTTCAAAAGCATCATTTTTTCAGCACTCAGCCTTCTTTATGGTCCAACTCTCACATCCATACATGACTACTGGAAAAACCGCGGTTTTGACTATATGGATCTTTGTCGGCAAAGTGATCTCTGCTTTTTAATATGCTGTCCAGGTTTGTCATAGCTTTCATTCCAAGGAGCAAGCATCCTTTAATTTCATGGCTGCAGTCACTGTCTGCAGTGATTTTGGAGCCCAAGAAAATAAAATCTGTCACAGCTTCCACTTTTTCCCCTTCTAGGTATTCTCAGATTCATTTTCCACGGATGGTCATCCTTCCTCTTTTCTGGTGCCTCTTGAGGTGAACTGAACAGCCAGAGCAATGGAAAGATGAAGCGTCCTAGATAAGCTTGGTTTCTGCCCAATACCCTTAGCTGTCAATTTCATTCGTTTATTCATTCTTTTGGAAGCCACTTCAAACACTTTTTGGAATGAAAGGATTGTAATAAGCAATCAAACCGTCCCTCTGTGTTTGTATTCTAGGAAGAATTGCATTTCTTCTAACGTAGGACTTTAAATTGTTGGGTTTAATTGGAAAACGATTTCCTCAATTCCATTTTCTCTCAATTTGAAAGACACTGACTACATGTCAAAAGCCGTTTTGCTGAAAGCAACCAAAACCAGCAAAATTAATCACCAAGAGCTATTGTCATTGGAGACTAGACAGTGCCTAACTCTAGGAGGGCACAGTTATGGGGTGAACTGTGTGGAGATCACGTCAACCTTGCCTGGAGCAGGTCTCCACGGCCGCCTGGGTAGACCAGTTCTCCCAGGGAGGTGGCCTTTAACAAAGCCATCCTGTGAGGGGTTGTGTGGGCTCTGCCATGGCAGCTGCTTTGGATGGAGTCTGACGTTCCAATGCGGTTCCCCAGCAAACCAAGATCTGCTGACAGTGAACTTGGAGGAGCTTGAGGAGTATAATCAGAATCAAAGGAGGTGCCAGCCTGCTGAACTTTAAATAGATTATTAACAAAAAGCAGAGCCTGACAGAGCAGTCTGCAGTGGTTTACCTTCTAAACTGCAGCTCAGCCCAGAGCTGGTCATCAACTAGCACTGGTTTTCTAGAATATGTACATCTGGGAAGGTGCTGGAAAGACCTCAAGTGTGAATTTTCCATACATGCTCTCTCCTAGCTCGGAGGGTCTATATGAGCAACTTAAACAACTTTAAGTAAAGAAGAAGCAAACATTCCACGTATCCTGGCTTGCCTTCAATCCCTGGCCCGAATCAGAAAGGTAGTTCCATCTCTTTAAAAATGTATTTACTTATTTTTTCAATCTTATGACTTCTGCCCTGGGCCAGCTGAGGCCAGGTCATTCTGAATGTTTGAATTAAGGAGCCCTTGGGAAAAGAAGCCTTCATGATGTTCCCGTCTGGGTGAGTGTCAGAGCAATCCGTCACAACAGCTAATGTAAATGTACCTGTTTCTATAAACGTCAACCCCCTGAACCGAGACGTGGGCGTTTGTGCCGCTGCCCTGAGCTTTTTTCTGGTTTCAGTTCATTGAACGCTGTGTGCCCGTGTAAGCCACATTGGTGAGGTACTCGCAGGCCTGAGACAATGAATGGAGAGCAGAAATTTGACAATTAGCTGGAATACTTGGGATGTGCAGACAACCAAGTGAAGTCACTGGGGCTGCCGCTTGGAAGTTAATACCCAGGCCAACCAGAGAGACAGAGAGAAGACTAAAATCAGAGGCTTTATGAGTATGGCCTTGCCTGCACTGAGCACATCTGCACATGAGACGACAAATGTTCACGAAAGCCAGAGAGGAAATCGGGGTGTGGTTATCCGCTCTAGAAAGGAGGGTCACCTGTGAGTCCTCTGTAAGACAGACGCCTGCAAACATGATCTTGATGTACACTTCCCCCCATTTTCTTAGATTCAGCCTCAAGAAGAACTGGAATTATCATGCCAAGAAGGCAAAGAGAAATAAACAACGGTTTCGCACCTCAGAAGGATGCTCTTGAGCTTCCAAAGGAAGGGCACAGAGGCAAGTAAGAGCTTATCCTTTGGACACAGAGGGAAGGAAGAGGCTGCACCTGGGGGGCGGGCAGGGCATGCGGGGCAGGGCTGCCGGGAGGCGAGTGGGGACGGAATGGGCATCGGGAGGGCAAATGGCAGCCGCACACGCTGCCCGGTGGGGCCTGAGCCGCCTCGGGCTGCAGGCCGGGAGCCGCCCTTTCTAACCTCCCTGGGCCAGGGTACCATGGACCACTGCCTACACTCTGCTGCGGAGGGGGTACCCACCTCTCCAAACACCTGCGGAGCCCCAGAACTGCCTCTTATTTCCTTCCTTAAATAGTCCAAATCATGTAATTCCCCGCCCCCAAAACAGAGGAAGCCCTCCTACTCAGCAGAGGTGCTGGGGACACATCAAGCTCCCTATGTGGGTGAGGCTGAATGGCCAAATACATCCCCCAATTGCAAATTTCTGCTCATTTCAATCAAATTTATAGAAACTTAGTCCACATGTTTACAGAGATGTCGACTCGGTAAAGCGAGGGGCAGTGGAATCCAGCCTCGGTCTTCTTAACTAGGAATGCTCACTCCCCTCTTGCCCAGTGGCTGATGGTGAGCGCGGATGGAGCCCGCCCCAAGAGGAGGGTGTGCTGCGTGTGTAGACGTGAGCAGACGTCAAAGGAAGTGAACGTCCGCCCAAACCTCCCCCCACTGCCAGCCCTGATTTCTTGAACAAGCCTGAAGTTCCTCCATCTCCTTTTCATTCACTCATGGGATGAAACGTTCCCTGGGTACCAACCCAGAGTCCGTGTTGCGGAATGCAGCTGATGCAGGTACATTCAGGACAGCATCTCTGCCCCAGGAGCATGAATAATTTTATAACCAACAAGCATTTTATAGTTAAATGATCATTATTTGCTGAATGGTAGCAACTGAAGAGTACAAAACTCCATCAGCCCTTCCCATCGGGGTTATTCAGTGCTGTGATGAAGGCTAACAGCTTTAACCAGTCAGATTTTCATTCATTTTTTTCAGTGTCATGTTAAAAAAAAAACAAACGGTGACGTGAGCTGACTCACACACCTCAGCTGTAGCAGAGAAGTCTGATGTTGTTCTGTCACTAAGACCTGTCTGACTCTTTGCAACCCCATGGACTGCAGCACGTCAAGTTTCCCTGTCCTGCACTGTCTCCCGGAGTTTGCTCAGATTCATGGCCACTGAGTCGGGGATGCCATCCAACCATCTCATCCGCTGCCACCCCTTCTCCTCCAGCCTCCAATCTTTCCCAGCATCAGGGTCTTTTCCAATGAGTCTGTTCTTCGCATCCGGTGGCTGAAGTATTGGAGCTTCAGCTTCAGCAGTCTGTTACTCAGGCCGTAAGCAATAAATTACATCCTCTGAAAAGGGGCCTCCTGGAATGGTGTTCAGAATGGTAAGAACCCACAGAGATGAGGTCTACAGGAATAGGGTCAGGACTCCTCAGGAGTGACGGGGAAGAGAACGAACTCATGGACTGATTCAGAGAGAATTCATGCCCGTGCAAGCCTCGGTGGTCACTTGCAGCCCTGCCTTGCTTTTGAGTCACGAAACTGAGACCTGGACACGCTGATTGACTATAGCACCGCCACCTTGGCATCTGCAGTGACAAAGGAGGAGTCCCCGAGAGAGAATCTGCTTGGATGAATGTTTAAACGTCCTTTGAATTACTGCAGTAACGCTCGCTTACTGCATTAAACTCGGAAAATATGAAAAGTGCACAAAGGAAAATAAACTCTGTAATCCTGTTCCTGAGAGAGGATCTCTATGAATCCCTTCTAGATGGTTCGATGCCTGGGATTTGGAGCTCCTGGAAGATCTGGGTTTGGTGATAAGATTAGAGTGATAAGAATAGAAAAGCCTCCAAATGTCTCTTTTTGGGGGTTGGGGATGGATCGCTTTGGTGGGAAGGACAGTGATGGCTCAGGCATTTGCTCCCCTCGCTCACTTTATTCATTCAGCAGGTACTCAGCATTTATCATGTGCCAGGCCTGTGTCAGGTGTCGGGGAGATAGATATGCAGGAGACAGCTACAGGCCCCATCCTCATGGAGATGAAATTCCAGCCAGGAAAATGTAATTAACACTTATTTACAGCCAAGAGACGCAGAGGACACCCTAAGAGGGTGCATCCGGGTCTCCTGACACTGTCCAGGCTCTCTTTGCCTGTCCGAGGCTAGGATCAGCCTTGCTATTCAGAGCCGCCTGCAGAGAAGGGGCTCTGGGACCTCCTGGGGGCTTGTCAGAAATGCGGACCCTCTGGCTCCACCCACCAAACCGGGATCTGCTCTTTCACAAGCTCCCAGGGGAGTCACAGGGCCATCAGGGCTTGAGAAGCCTGGTCTGAAGCATGTGGGCATCGGCAGTCCCGGGGGGGGGGGGGCTGCAGTGTGGAGGGCAGGCTCCCCAGGCCTGCAAGCCCAATACCCAGGGTCCCCGTGGGGGTGATGGGCGCCAGGGGGGAAGCTGGTGCGGCCAGACCCCAGCCAGAGGAAGCTGTGCGATCAGCCAGGAGGCCTGGGCAGGGGGCAGCCCCGGGTTTGGGGGCACTTCGGCTCCTCCCCGAGCCCCAGTTTCCTCACCTGCAGGGGCAGTTACCCTCCCCTCCCCCGAGGGCCATCCTGCGGGTCAGACCAGTCAATGTGTCCGGAAGCCTCAGCGAGGCCTTGCCAAGACTATGCATTTGCAGAGAACAGAGAAGAGCTGTGTTTGCAGGAGGCTTCCTGAACCACATTCCTGTGTCCAGAACCGCCCGGGAGGCGGAACTCGGAGTAAATTATTACCCAGCCATAGAAAAGTATGAAATAGTGCCATTTGCAGCAACATGGACAGACCTAGAGGTTGTCACACTGAGTGAAGTAAGTCAGACAGAGACAAATATCATACGATACTGCTTACCTGTGGAATCTAAAAAAAAAATGGTACAAGTGAACTCATTTATGAAACAGAAGCAGAGTCAGAGAGAGAAAACAGTTCCCGGGGTGCGTAGGGGGAGCTGATAAACAGGGAGACTGGGGTTGACATACACAGACGACTGCATGTAAAACAAATAACTATTAGGGACCTACTGCAGAGCACAAGAAACTCTACTCTGTAATGGCCTATATGGGAAAAGAGTCTAAAAAGGAGTGGGTATATGTATATTATAACTGAGCCACTTCACAGTATACCTGAAACACAACATTACAAATCAACTATACTCCAATACTAATTTGACAAAAATAATGCTGCTGCTTCTGCTGCTAAGCCGCTTCAGTTGTGTCCAACCCTGTGCGACCCCACAGACGGCAGCCCACCAGGCTCCCCCGTCCCTGGGATTCTCCAGGCAAGAACACTGGAGTGGGTTGCCATTGCCTTCTCCAATGCTGAAAGTGAAAAGGGAAAGTGAAGTCGCTCAGTTGTGTCCGACTCTTCGTGACCCCATGGACTGCAGCCTACCAGGCTCCTCCGTCCATGGGGTTTTCCAGGAGAGTACTGGAGTGCCATTGCCTTCTCCAACAAAAATAATGATGTCCCCATAACTAGTTTACCCAACTCATCGCAAGCATGTTGAAAACACGCTCTAGGTTCAACTTTGCATATGGTGGAGGTGGGAAGGGTGACAAACGGCGGAACCAGTGGGGCCAGGAGGGCCTCCCGGACCCCGTCTCACTTCCTGGCTGGAGCCCCCAGCTCCCCAACGTGCTGTCTGATGCAGGCCGGGAGGGACACGGAGGGTGGCCTGGAGTGACCACCAGCCTTTGCTCTTTCTTTTCTTAACTGCCAGGGTTTGGGAAAGGATAGAGCTTGACAAAATAATCTAAACCCAAACAAAACCACCACCGAAGAAAAATAAACAGAGAAATGATCAACCCCTCAAGAGTAAAGGCCTTGAATTTCATGCCGTCTTTTACTCTTATTTTTCCCTCTTAAGAATCAGATTAAAGTGTCTGGTTTCCCAAGCCCTTGCCTACAACCAGGGCTCCTCAGACACACCTGTGCAATTCTAGCCGCCTTGGCAGCCCAGCAGGTGACCCAGAGAACTCCTCTTTGTTCCTGCTTCACGTGTATTATGTAGCCCCAGGCACCCAGCTACCCAATCAGCCTGATTCACAACCTGAAACCACCCCACCTCCTCTGTGCCTGTTCCTGATGTTTATATAACATGGGTCCTCAGAGGTCTGACAGCACGCTTTCTGCCCTTTACCACCTAGCTGGCCTCACAGACGTGGGCTTCTTACATTTTAGTGTTCAATTCTTGGGCTTCCCTGGTGGCTCAGGAGGTCAAGAATCTGCCTGCAATGCGGGAGACCTGGGTTCGATAACTGGGTTGGGAAGACTCCCTAGAGAAGGGAACGGCTACCCACTCCAGTATTCTGGCCTGGAAAATTCCATGGACTGTATAGTTCATGGGGTTGCCAAGAGTCGGACATGACAGAGGGACTTTCACTTGACACCTGGAAAGGCAAATCCAGACAGAGGGTTCAGGTGAGCCATGAGCCGACACACTGGACTTGGCGGCTGGGCTGGACCAGTGCTTGACTCTGGAGGGGGGATGAGGTCCTAGTGAGGTTTTCTTCTCAGGCTTTTTTCTGTTAGCTCAGTAGGACCTCATCCCCCCTTCCAGAGTCAAGCACGGGGCGCACTCCGGCTGTTTATTAGGTTGGCCAAGAGGTTTGTCATGACTGTTGACAGCGCTGTGCTATACCCGTCAGCCATTCCCACCTATAGTTTTTCCAGTGACCTGGTTTCCGGGGTTCCCCTGGTGGCTCAGCAGTAAAGAATCTGCCTCCCAGTGCAGGAGATGCAGGTTCGATCCCTGAGTCGGGAGGATCCCCTGGAGAATGGAATGGCACTCCAGTATTCTTGCCTGGAGAATTCCATGGAAAGAGGAACCTGGGGCGGGGGGTGGCTACAGTCCATTGGTTCGAAAAGAGTCAGACACAACTGAGCGACTAAACAGCGAACAGCAGGTCCTCCTTTTAGGGCTGATGCATGTTCTGTGGCTGCACAGCATACTACCACACGCGTGCACCGCTGTATGTGGCGGGAGGCATTCACCCCACTTTCTCACCGCGGCAAACACTGCACCTTTCTCCTAGTGCCCACGTGGAAATGTCTCTCTGGATCGACTCTAAAAGAGGAGGTGTTGGATCGCGAGTGCTGCCAAACCACCCTCCAAAGAGCCCCTTCAGAATGGGATGCCCCACATCAGTACTCAGGGTGGGTACACGTTTCTCCATAACCCACAAAAACTCCCATTCTTGTCAGACTTGCCCCAGTATAAGTTTCCAAATTCAACACAACTCCCAAATCTTTCTACAAATATGGCATGAACAGGTGCCAAAAGTTTATTCACCTCATTAATTTTTGAGGACATTTATAACATGAAAAAGCTGATTCAAAGACCATTTGTGGAAATGGATTTCTAGGGTCAGATTATATTAAAATAAGATTGCGAGGTTAGATATAAAAATGGTCAGTGTCTTACAGAGCAGTACATTATAACCTTTGATGTTAACTTTACTTTGGGACAAAAATTATTTGCATCTCTTCTGTGCACAAATCTACAAGTTGGTATGCCTTTCATTAATAGTAAATACAGCATCAAACAACAGTACATTCGACTAGAAAAGGAAGTAATCCTTGGGCTTGAAAAATATCCTTCAATAGGACATTGAAAGGATCACTGTTTTTCTGGTCTCATTTTCAGATTTTGGATAATTTTTCTTAATAGATTTTTAAAAATCTGTATCAAAGCAATGGATTAAAAAGTGGCAGCTCACTGTTTTGCTCAGAATTTCTGTAATGATTAGTAAGTCCTGGGCAGTCGCTATTTTTACTCTGTAGTTCCAGGTCTCTTTAAACAAACACAGCTGACAGGAAAATGCTTCCTTCTCTTTAGTGACCAGAATGCCTGCCACAGCTGAAGGGCCGCCTCACGGAGTTAGGTCTCCTAGGCAACAGGGAACCGAAGACCTGATTGCTCCCAGGAAAGATTTGGCTGGATGCATAAAAGCTCCTGGGCTTCCCTGGTGGCTCAGAGGGTAAAGAATCTGCCCGCAATGCAATGCGGGAGACCAAGGTTCGATGCCTGGGTCGGGAAGATCCCCTGGAGTAGGAAATGACAACCCACTCCAGTATTCTTGGCTAGAGAATCCCATGGACAGAGGAGCCCGGTGGGCTACAGTCTTATAGGGTCCCAAAGAGTTGGAGTGACTGAGTGACTTGATTTCCTAAAAGCTCCTGCGCTCTGGTGGGAGAGATGCTGCCCAGCCCAGCCGCAGAGGGGGAAGGGGCGCAGAGGCTGGAGGCCTCAGTGGGGCTTTGTAGGGGCGGGGACTCGGCGCTGCCCTCTCCCCCCCGCGCCCCGGTCCCTCTTGCAGACCCGGCAGTCAGCCCCTCAGTCACCAGCACGGACAGGCTGCCGCCACTTTTGGGGGGGTCGCCAGCTTGTGGAAAACACCTTGTCTTCCCAGCTCACATGGCAAACGGGAGGTGAAGATAAACTTGGATGAAAACTTGGATGAAAGCTGACGATCTGATAGGGGCGAGTCACTGGAGCCGGCTGAGCAAAACCTGGAGATGGTGACTGCGTGTGAGGGTGTGTTGGGGGTGTGGGGGGGCACACACCCCTCGGTCAAGTTGCGTCACGTGACCGGCAGTCGGCCCTCGGTCCCCACCGTTTCTGCCGAGCTTCTTTAGACTCTCTAGAAGCGCAAAGCGCTGAAGGACCTCGCTCTGGGTCTGCCCACCCCGCCTCGGGCGATGTGAGGTCGCCCGGGCCACAGCAACCAAGTTCCAACGCCTGAACTAACTTCCCAGTCTTGAACTCTGGCTTGAAGTTACCTCCCAGCAGGCGGCCGCGACCCCCGGTTCTCCCCCGGGGCCATCCCGAAACCCCTCGGCTCAGCACGCGCCCGGCGCAGGGACGCTCTTCCCCGGGGCCCTTTCCCGCCGCCGGCCCGGTCCGCTTCTGAGCAGCGCGTTCCCCCTCCTTCTGGGGACTGGGGTCCCCGGGGGCCGGCGCGGGCCTGCCCCGTCGTCTGTCCCCCACCGCGTCCGGGCAGTGGCGCGTCTGGAATGCGCGGGGGACGCGGGGCGGGCGGCTCCGGCCTCGGGCCCGGCCCGGGGTGGACGTGCGGGGGGCGGGAACCCGCCAGACAGTCCCGGCGCCCGTAAATCCAGCGCGTAGCCCCCGGCCCGAGAGTTTCCCAGGATTCAGAAACGGGAGGAGAACAGCCGCCACCCCGGGCCCGGCCCAGTCTCTTCCGGGCCGGGCCGGCGGCTCGGAGCCCGGGGAAGGGGGTTGGCGGGCGGGCGGGGCGCGGAGGCGGGGCCGGCGCTCGGGTTTCCGCTCCGCCCCGCGGCCCGGGGACCCGCGGCCCCAGCGGCGCGGGCTCGGGAGGCGGCGCGGGGCGCGGCGGCCAGGCCACCCCTCTGCCCGGAGGCGGGGACGGCGGAGGCGCCCTCGGCCTCGACGTCGGGACCGCGCCGCCCGTGGTGGGAAGCGCCTTATAAGCCTGTGGCCGCGCCACCCCGTAGAGCGCGCGCACCCCGGCCCCGGGCGGGCCCCTACGGAGCGGCTCTCCGGACAGGTTAAGGGAGGACCTCGGCCCGGCCCCGGCCTCGGGCAAACCCGGACTGAGGACAGACCCCGGATCGCTCCGACTCTGGACAGACCTCGGACGGACCCCGGCCCGGGATAGATCCAGACTGCAGACGGCTCCCTGTCCCGGACGGACCCCGCGCAGACCCTGGCCGCGGGTGGACCCCGGACAGATCCCGGATCGCTCTGACTCTGGACAGACCTCGGACAGATCCCGGCCCGGGATAGACTCCGGCCGCGGGTGGACCCCGGACAGACCTCGGCCCGGGATAGATCCCGGCTGCAGACAGCTCCCGGCCCCGGACGGACCCCGCGCGGACCCCGGCCGCGGGTGGACCCCGGCCCGGGCGGGCGCGCCCCTGCCGGCCGGGGATGCGCGGCCCGCGGCATGGCCTCGGCGGTGTTTGAGGGCACGTCGCTCGTGAACATGTTCGTGCGCGGCTGCTGGGTGAACGGCATCCGCCGGCTCGTCGTCAGCCGACGCGGCGACGAGGAGGAGTTCTTCGAGATCCGCACGGAGTGGTCGGACCGCAGCGTGCTCTACCTGCACCGCAGCCTGGCTGACCTGGGCCGCCTGTGGCAGCGCCTCCGTGACGCCTTCCCCGAGGACCGGCCGGAGCTGGCGCGCGCGCCGCTGCGCCAAGGTGGGCGCCGGCCGGGCCTGGGGGGCTGGGAGGCTGGAGGTGTCGGGGGGCTCGGGGACCGAGGGCGTCGAGGGCTGGGAGGCAGGAGTGGGCTCGTTTAAAGTGCGAAGGGGGCCCACAGGGGCGCTTGTTAAGCCGGGATGGCGAGCCTACGGCCCCTGGCACGGGACAGGGATCCTCAGACCCCCGCCCGCCCCCGGACCGTGAAGAGCACTGGCGGGCGGGCGGCAGTCTGCGTGCGGGCCGAGGCAGGCGGACGGGCGAGCCACCGGCCAGCCCCTGCGAGCGCGGCGGGAGGGGCTGCGGGAGCGTTGGGGAAGAGTTAAGGACAGCGTTCAGCAGGGGTCGCGCCCTGTCTGGCGGCGCCCCCACCCCGGCGGGCCGCTCCCCCTTGTCCCCGGTGACCGGTGACCGACAGTGCGAGGTGCCACGCGGCCTCTGTCCCTCCCTGGGAGGGGCCGCCGGGGTGGGTCCACCTTGGGTTTGATGAACCCCGCCGCCTCCTCCAGGCCTTGTGACTTTCCTGGCTCGCGGGGACTGGGTGGCTTCCCATTTCCTCTTCGAGGCCCACGGGCTGGCCCTGGAGGCTGAAGTTGAGGCTGGAGGGCTGGGCCTCCTCGCCCACCCCACATGCAGGACCCCACATGCCCCGCTGAGAAGGCCAGCGCCGTCCTCTAAGCACAGCCCAGGGGCACCTTTGGGGGCGTCTCCCTGAGATCTGGGGGTACTCTCCACCCTCCTGGTGACAGCCCCGCCCCAAGCGTGAATTATCTGGGTAATTAGCTCATTCTCATGACACATCTTCTGGCAGACGCGTCGCTTGGCAAGTCTCCCAAGGCTGGCAAGCTTGCCGGCCCTGCCCCTGGAGTCTCAGGCTGCTGGCTGCTCTGCAGGGAGTTCAGTGCCACCCCAAACACGGCAGCAGTTTACCTTGACTTGCTATTTGGGTGTGTGTGTGTGTGTATTATTGTATTTTCAATGTATTGAATGAATGCCCAAATCAGGAAAGCTTAGATGAAGGAACCGCGCTTTATTCAATGCCTTTCATCTTCTCTGGAATGGGGAGGGCCGTAAACAAACAGGTGCCCCTGAGAGCTAGCCAGAGTCTGCCCTCCCCTCGTGCCCTCATGCCCTCCCGGGCCTCCAGGTCTCACTGTCAGAGGACCCCGCTCAGCGGTGCTCCGGGCTGGCTCCTCCCCTTAGTGCAGGACCCCGCACCCACTTTCCCTGTGTGGGTCGGTGTGCGTGCTCTGTGTCTGGCAGTAGTAAGCCCTCCAGGGATATGGCTTCTGTTGTCACCCTCAGTGGCTTCTGACGAGGGTCACAGGCAGTGGGGAGGAGGGTGCAGCTTCAGTTGTCTTGGGACCTGGTGAGGAAACGGCCTTCCACGGAGGAGAAGGCGGGTGAGTGTGAGGCACGTGACCCGCCATACAGCACACACACACCCGCTGTTCACACCCACACCCCCATGCATACACACACCCCCATCGTGCACACACATACACATTCATCATGCACTCATACACCTGCCTTACACACATACACTCCCATCATGTACACACACACACCTGCCCCTATAGTGTACACCCACACCCACCATGAACACGCACACTGCCATTATGCACACCCACACTTGCCTTGCACATGCACACTCCCATTATGCACACCCACACCTGCCTTGCACACACAGGCTCCCATCGTGCACACCCACACCCGCCATGCACATGCACACTCCCATCATGTACACACACACTCGCCTTGCACACACACGCCTCCATCGTGCACAGGCAGGCTCCCATCGTGCACACCCACACCCGCCATGCACATGCACACTCCCATCATGTACACACACACTCGCCTTGCACACACACGCCTCCATCGTGCACAGGCAGGCTCCCGTCGTGCACACCCACACCCGCTGTGCACACGCATGCTCCCAGCTCTGTCCCTGTGTGCAGGCTGCACTGGGTCAGTCCTGAGTTTCAGTGGCAGCACAGAGAGTGCCTGTGCAGAGGGGGCCACCCACAGGGAGGCAGGAAGAGGGTGGTCACCAGGGAGAAACCAAGATGCAGACGGGATCTCATAGCTGCGTTTAAGCGTCTAAAGGGGAGACTCAGAAGGACGTGGGTGTTGCGTGTGGTGGGGTGCGGGGCAGTTAGATGAGGACCAGGGTCGGGCGCGCTCTCTAACGGCCCACAAGGGACTGTGGGAACCATCTTCTTGGCTGGAGTCGTGACAGTCGAGACAAGCGGGGAGACCGCCATCTGAGGGGGGCCTCCTGTGAGGCCAGCTCAGCGCCTCTGGGGCCGAGGAGGGGCGACATTAACCCTCTGTCTGGGTCTTGCTTCTCTGTTTGGAGGCAAGCTGCTGCCCCGAGCACCACCTGAGTTTGTTGTACACCCACGGGAAGGCCTTTTCCTTCCTTCAATCCTGATAAGTCCAGAGAAGTTGTTTGCTAAGTAAAATACATCGCCATTAGGTCAAAGAAGAGTTCACTTTATTTCCAGGCAGATTTATTGTTTGCATAAAAAGATGGACTAGATGTCCAAACCGTACACGCAAAAGGCATCCAGAAGTGTGTGTTGTGTTGAGATGGCAAGTTTTCTCAGTATAATTCCCCATCAGAGGCCCTCAGTTTAAACTTACTGCATATTTCTGGGCTGGGTTAGACTGGCCCTCTTGTCTCTTTCAAAAGTTCTGTGAGCAAGTCTGGCTTCCAGAGCTCGTCCTGGCTTCTGCTGGCTGTTGTCAGTGGGGGACTGGACACCTCCAGGCCACGCGGCAGCCCTGGCCCCGACCTGCCTCTGAGATCCCATGTGCCCTCGGGATGCTGAGCCCTCTGTCGTGGTCCCTGGGGAGCTGCGGTGGGAACGTGTTCTGTGCAGCGCGCGTACTGTCCCTTCCTTCTGCATGCACTGGTGCTGGCCTTGGCCGTCTGTCCGTGGAATGCGTGTGTTTCCGGTGAGGTATTAAACCCCTGTGTGCAGTGGCGGCTCAGGGCTCACCGGCCCGCCTCCCTGGCCTTCTGTCTGGGCGAGGCGGTCCTCGGGACTTGTCTTGCTTCCTCTGTCCTTTTCCTTGGCATCTTGACCTTATGCTCCTCTGCGTCTGGATCTGATGCCCCCGTCCTTGTTTCCTTGTCCCCCTGCCAGGAGAGGGAGGCGGCTGCTTCCAGGGCATGTTATCTCTGGGTGACCAAGGCGTCCCCCTCTGCTTTTTTCCACACTCTGACACAGGTGGGCCAAGTCTCCCGCTGAAATCCCCTCTGCGTAACACATTGGCTCAGGGCTTCCTGACCAGATGTGGCAAGGTCACTTGTCTGTTACATCGCTCACGTCTGGAAAGGTTTACGCTTTAAAAGACAATCTTGCAGAATTTCCCCAATGACTTCTTGGAGTTCTTGGACTATTTGATCATTTTTTTAAAAAAATAACACCCATTTCAGACCTCGTACAGTCATCTCCGCAGCAAGAGATTCTGTTTCCAAAGTGGTCAAGTGATCTTTGGTTCCTGATTAATGTAATATCAACACTCTGGCTTGGTCTTCACTCAGCGAGTATCTCCCAGCCGCCTCCCCTGTGCCAGGCAGCTTCTAGGTGCTGAGGACGCAGCAGAGAACAAAACAGACAAACCCCTGCCCTCATGATTCTGTATCTCGGTTTGAAGAATCTGATAATAATCAAGATAAGTTAAAAGTATGATAGATGGTTGTACATGTTCAGAAGAAAGGAATTCGAGGAGGGAAGGAGAGGAGCTCTGACTTGTTGGGGCAGGTGAAGGGGTTCACTTTCGGATGGGGCAGTGGGGGGAGGGGGCAGTAAGGGCTGTGCGTGCCTGGGATGGGGCTGCCAGGGCACGTGCAAAGGCCCTGAGGTGGGCGTGAGCCCAGGTATCTGGGTAGGGAGAGGGCTGTAGTGGCTGGAGGACGGGTGGGGGCCGGGGGATGGGCAGATTGCGCTCAGTGCAAGGCTCTTGCTGGAGATGGAGAGCTGGGAGCGGAGGGACTTGATGGGCGGGCACTCTGGCTGCCGTGCTGAGAAAGGCTGGAGGAGGACCAGGGGCAGGCGCCAGGGATGATGCGTGTGTGTGTTAGTCTCTCAGTTGTGTCCTGCTCTTTAACCCCGTGGACTGTAGCCCACCAGGCTCCTCTGTCCATGGGGTTCTCTAGGCAGGAATACTGGAATAGGTTGCCATTCCTGTCTCCAGGGGAACTTCCCAACCCAGGGATCGAACCTGGGTCTCCTGCATTGAAGACAGGAGATTCTTTATCCTTTGAGCCACCAGGGAAGGTGTGGGAAGTGGTCAAACATGGCTGGTCTGGGAGGGAGAGCCTGGGGTTTACTGAGAGACCAGACGTGCCTGTCAGGGGTGTCAGGTGAGGCAGAAGGCCAACAGGAGGAGCTGATGGAGGGCCCGGCTTTGAACGCAGAGTTTTTAGCGTTTCTCCAAGGAAGGCCCCTCCTTGAGAGCCTGCATGTGGTGCTGGGTGACGTCCGTTCACCTTGCCTGCGGGGGACCTGGATCTGCCTGCGTTCTCTCTGACCCTCTGTCAAACGTGGGGTGGAGGGAAGGTGTCCAGCACCAACCAGCGGGGCCTGGACGCAGGCCTGCCGGCCAGGACACCCCCACCCACTGGCCAGGACACCCCCGCCCACCGGCGACTCCGGGGACGGCGCTCACTCCCAGGCCCTGCTCTCAGGACGGGGCAGGAGCTCCATGCTTTCCCCAACGAGGCGGGAGATCGCTGTCTGATTTGGGGGCCAACTGCAGGACCCCGAGTTCACTTTCTTCGTGAAAGTGGCTGAAGACTCAGTGGAGGCCGCAGGGCTCCGGGCCGTGGAGCAGCGGCACGAAGGCCACCTTCTGCCGCCCAACGGGCGCCGCACTGGGGCTGGGGTCCTGCCCTGCCCGCTCCCGGCGCGGCCCCCAGCCTGGCTTCCCTGGAGGGGGTCCCCCTCTTCCAAGGAGGGGGCCGTTTTCCCTTCTCTGGGGCGATTTGGGGGAGCTCTCTGCTTCACAGACCTATTTTTGAACCTCTTCCATATACAGGGCTCCTGGCATGGGCTGCGGGGCTCTGCCGTCCCCGGGTCCCGAGGCGGCCACCCCCGCCTCCTGGGAGCCGCTGTCCCGCCCCTCTGAGTCCTGGGTCTCCTTCCCAGGAGACCGTCACTCCGAGTCCCCTGTCCGTGCCCCGGGCCCTCCTGCCCCCGTCCGTGGCACGTGGCCCCGTGGTCTCAGCTGCGCTGTGGGCCCAGGTGACCTGAGCCAGCTCCCTGTTGGGAAAGGAGTAGTCGGAAGGTCACAGCCATCGCTGGCTCTGGAGCTTCTCCGCCACGGTCACCTCCCACCAGACGTCCATGGGGAGGCCTGGCTCTGCCTCTCGGCACTGGGCCCTGCTGGTAGCATCCGGTTGCCCTGAGGCTGGCCCCCAGGACGAGGTCCTCTTCTCTTTGTAAAACAAGCGCAGGCCTGCTGTGCCTCGCTGTGTGTTTTTATGCACGCTTTCCCAAGAGGCAGAAGGTGCCTGTGGTTGAGGGCCTTCAAAGCCAGGGAAGGTGGGTGTGCGGTGAGAGGTGACGGCAGAACCCCTGAGATGGGGGGTGTGTGCCCGTGCCGTGGGGCTCCACCTGGAGCTGCAGGAGGGGCCGCGGGAGTGATGCCCCCCGTGGGGACCCCGGGCACCCCAGGCCCCGGTGCAGCCCAGCGGCCGTCAGCAGAGTGCGTTGGGGACCACAAGCAAGGACTCGGCGTTACCAGGGCTTGGTGTCACCATCCCACTAAAGTTGTTCTTATTGGCGCTTTTGTTCACTTTTACTTCCCTGGGTGACCGGAGACTTCCCCCAGCCCTTCTGGTCGTCAGCGCTGAAAAGAGGGTCCCGGGATGTCCCCTGCTGCATCCCCCCGGGGACGCCTCCCTGTGGTCACATCGGCCTCATGCCCGTCGTCCCGGCCAGCCCGGGGGCAGGGTCTTGTCGCCCGGTGCCCGTCACCTGACACAGCCCAGGGCTTCCTGTTTTGAGGGCTGTGGCGGGTGCTGTTTATTCCTTAAATTCCTTCCGAGTTTTAAGACAAACCAAGGCTCAGCGAGTGGCTCCTTAGGCATGGTTGAGTCTGAAGTCGAGTAAGGAATTCTGCTCATGGTTGGAGGAGAAGGAGGCGGCCTGGGGAAGGAGGGCTTGGGGGGACGCAGTGTGAGGGGAGCACCTCTCAGGCTTGGGAAGAAGCCGACAAGAAGTCTTCCCTCAGCAGGTTCCTGGGTCTCCGGACGTGTTACCTCGTCTCTGCCTTTCTGTCTCCACTGCCTGCTTTCCCTGCCCTTCTTCGTCCTTGGGAGGATCGGGGGAGAAAGTCCTGGCCTCCATTGTCACCGTGAGAGTCACTGGGCCAGGGAGGCCGACGGTGGGGAGGACCGAGCCTCGTGTGCTGCAGGGCGAGCTCAGGGCAGAGACCGGAGCCCCACCGCTGGGGCGGGAGGCCGCAGTCCACCTGGGGAGAGCAGGCTGTGGTCTGAATGCTGAGTGTAACAAAGAAGGATCACCTGGGTTAGCTCTCGAGCTCACCAAGTTGAGTCCCCACCGCTTTTACCCTGACTATCTATATAGACAACATATATTTAGGAAGTTATCATGGGGGGTTTTCCTGGAAAATTTAAAACATTTTGTTTCCAAAATTTGTATTACACTCCCAGGTGGCTCAGTGGTAAAGAATCTGCCTGCCAATGCAGGAGACGCAGACTCGATCCCTGGGTTGGAAAAAAACCCCCGGAGAAGGAAATGGCAACCTACTTCGGTATTCTTGGCTGGAAAATCCCATAGACAGAGGAACCTGACGGGCTACAGTCTATGGGGTCGCGAAAATGTCGGGCACGACATAGTGAGTAAACAACAACAGCTTTTAAAGCATGTGTGTCTCTTGTGCAGACAAGGTAACCCTGCTTTCCTCACCTCGTCCAGCCCGTCTGCTTCTCTGGACAGTGAGGGGTGGACTTTTGAAATACGGTGTCTTATTTGATTCGGTCGGAGAGTTCACATCACAGATTTCCCCGGGGCTCTGTCGTGGGTCTCCTCCCGAGGGACTTGCATTCTCTGGGTAACGGACTTGCCTTCCCAACTGACCCGAGAAGGATCTGTGTTCACACCCAGAATTGAAGGGGCTGCAGGTGCTCAGGTGGATTCAGCCCCAAGCCCGGCCCTGGAGGCTGGCTCTGTCACCAGAGCCTCCGCCAGGGAAGTGGGACGTGGGACCAGGTGTCTGCGGTGAGGGCGCTGGTCTGCGTCTGCTCAAAGCCTGATCTTTGTGCTCCTACCAGCGCGTTCAGTTTGGGTTCCGAGAATGAGTCGGTGTTCGTGTTTGTATAAAGACCTACCCTGGAACTCACGGAAGCTCTTGTCGTGGTCTCGCTTCTCAGGGCTGCGCCAGTTTGGACAGAAAGGGCCCCCTGGCTGCTCTAGCCTGAATTTTAACCCCCAAAAAGGATGTGAAATCAACACACTGAAATTTACATACGGCCGTGTTATCCGTCTTTGGGTTTCAAATTGTTAACTGTTTTGGGCGACGTCTGGATAAATTCCTCACATCAGAAGCCGTGTAGCGTGAACTTTTAAAATTGAGGTTGTACTAGTGACTACGCTTAATCAGAAATGAGACAATTTTCCAGGACGGGGAAGTGTTCTGAGCCAGTTTCCTGCGAGGACAACGTGGATGCGGCGGGTCCTCGCGGGCTGCTGGAGCCCTCTGCTGGCTGGCCCTGGAATGACAACCGCCCATAACCAAAAGGCGTTGGCGTTTCTCTGTCCAACCTTGCAAATTCAAAACCATCTTACCCTCTTGCCGTTTTTAGAACCGCGATCTCAGACAGTAAAACTGAGTCAAACAAGATTGCCACAGTTTTTGCTCCACCAACAATTTTTGGGATACAAAAGCTAAAATTCCTAGATGATCCCAAATTATTGTACATCAGCACATTTTTGAAAATAAAATTTAAAATCCTTACTGCAAGCAAGTGACATTTGGAAGAGCAGCGTGTGCGTGCATGAGTCACTCAGTCGTGTCTGACTCTTTGCGATCCCACGGACTGTAGCCCGCCAGGCTCCTCTGCCCATGGAATTCTCCAGGCAAGAACACTGGAGTGGATTGCCATTCCCCTCCATAGGAACTTCCCAACCCAGGGATTGAACCCTGGTCTCCTGCGTCAAGGGCAGATGCTTTACCATTTGAGCTACAGAAAGCCCCTGGAAGGGCGGTACCAGCCTGTAAAAGCCAAAGCTGCCGGTCGCAGAGGACGAACAGAACAGGCAGAGCAGGAAGCCCCCGACGGCGTGTGCTCGGTCTGGGGTCTCGATGCGACGCCCGTCCTGGGCGATGCGGGCTCCGGGTGTGCTTACGTCCCCCCCACCCGTCCACCAGCTCTGTCTGAGAGTGTGTCCTGACCTTGGGTGTGCCCGCAGGTGTTTTGGCTTCCACTGGTTGTGAACTCAAGAAACCGGACAAGGGGGACCCCCAGTGAGCTTTGAGACAAGGAGACATTTTAAAGGAAGATTTATTTCGCTCTGCGCTGGGGCCCCGGAACACAACTTTAGTGTTTTCCTTCTGCATTTGATACGCCTCTCTGATGGGAAACACCTTAAAAATAACCACAGGACAGTGATTTCCAGGCCCAGGAGAGGAGGGAAATATGGGCCCCGGAGTTTGGAGAGGGCCTTGCCCTTGGAGGCCACGTGGCTGGGGGTGACCCCTCCCTGCTCTGATGTGAGGTTGGGTCGGGGGCTCTGAGGGGGTGGGAGGGGGCTTCTCGGAGGCACCCAGCAGCATCTGTTGCTTGTGAATTTCCACCGTTGGCCACACCCCCCCTGCCCTAGGAAGAGGCCCGAGTCCTTGTCATTCACATGGACGGGTTCCCTTGGAGGAAGGAGGACTTGTCTCAGGAGCGCTGGTCCCGCTCGCCTTGGTTGTCTCTGGGCACCTGTTTTGGGGAAATGAACGTGCCCCAGCGAAAAGCCAGAGCGTCACACGATCTCCTGACCCTGTTCTTGCTGGAGGGGTTCCGGCAGCTTCTTTCCCCGTTGAAGTGTCTTCAGCCCCTCTTGTCTTAAAGTGTGTTTTCGTTTCCTAGGAGCACCAGTTGGCTTCCCCTCGGGGGCTTCCCGGGTGGTGCTGGTGGTAAAGAACCCGTCTGCCAATGCAGGAGGTGTAAGAGACGCGGGGTCAGTCCCTGGGTCGGGAAGATCCCCTGGAGGAGGGCATGGCAACCCACCCCTTTGTTCTTGCCTGGAGGATCTCTTGGACAGAGGAGCCTGGCGGACTGCAGTCCACGGGGTCACAAAGAGTCAGACTCGACCGAGAGACTGACCACGCGCACTCACACGCACGTCATCACGTGCTTCGTCCCCCCGGGGGGGTTCAGAGTCTCTAACGCAGCTCACAGGACACGGCCCCGAACATCGTCTGAGCTCTTGAGAAGAAACCGAAGCTCCTTGACTATGCTCAGTGACTATGTGATTATGGTTTATCTTCCTTCGACTGTTTTCCTTTTTTTTCCTGCTTGTTCTCACTTCTCTGATTAAACTTATTCATTGGCTAAAGTTTTTCCACAGACAGAATTCATGCTGAGGACATGGGGCCGGGCAAGAACCACAGGGTCCTACTCAGAATGAGGGTGTGGGGTCGCAGGGCACAAGCTGATGAGGTGGGCTGGGGAGGGTCCCCAGGGTCTGTGCCCCGAGCCGAAATGCCGATGTGCTACCGAGGTCTGACGAGGGACTTGTTGCCTTTCTCTGCTTCCTTCTGGAAGCAGGTCACCAGGAAGGTACAGCTACAGGGTACCCAGTAAGTCTGAATTTCAGATAAACAATGAATAGTTTTTAGTGTGTCTGTCCACACTGCCGTGTTAGTCACTGTGTCTGAAGTGCACGTTGAACTGGGCATCCTGTGTGCTCCGTTCTAATTCTGGAACCCTAAAGGAAGGTCAGCGGAGAAGAGAATGTGGTTACCGACTCCGTGGCACCCTTGGTGGTTATAAACCCAATGGTGGGCTTTACGTCCTAGAAAGTGGGTATAAATGTGCTGTGTGCGTTGGCCATACGCGAGGCCTATCTTCCCGTATTGTGCTTACAGAATATAAAAATACAACTACTGTGACATGAACCTGAGTGATTTAACAGCAGTATTCTAGGTGTAATAAAAACTGAAATGTGACGGTTTTCTTGTCTTAGAACAAAGAAGCACTTAGTGGGGATGGTTTATATAATTGTCCTCTCTAAAAACAACTTTTCAGAGGACTTTTGCAGTATCCCTCTTTCCCTCCATAAACTTGTCCGCAGCGGGAGCGAGATCTCGGAGCTGTGTGTGTGTGTGTGTGTGTGTGTGTGTGTGTGAACTTCTAAACAAGCACACAGGCCTGGGAGGAGGTGTCCTGAGGCCCTGAGACCCTGGCCCCAGGCGTAGCTTCCTCCCTTCCTGCTGCCCCCAGCCTGCCGGGCGGCGGTGGGGCGGGCAGCCTGGGAGAGAGGGGTGGCTCAGCCCCGTCTCTCTGCCGATGGCCGGGGCGCCACGCTGGGGCATGGCACGGGCCGTGTGGACCGGAGTCTGGGGTCTGCGGCCGGCTTCCTGGGCCCACGTGGCTGAGAGCGCTGGTCAGGACCAGCCAGGCCCCTGAGAAGCAGACCCCCAGGTGAGCAGGTGAAGGGGCAGCTGGCCTGTGCTCCAGGAAGTCCAGGAACCAGTTCCTGGCCTTGACTGGACCTTCTCGACTCCAGCTGATGCGAGGACCCCCGCTCAGCCCCGGCTTTCTGAACCACCCTGTGTCTGGGGCGCCCCTGGCTTCCACGGACCACGTGTTCTGGGGCCTCTGAATTTCAGTCAGGCAGTTTAGAAAGTTAATTTTATCTCAATGTGGACTTTGTGAGTTGCCTGCAAAATGAGCAACCTTTCTCCTATCAAACAAAACCGGAACTTCTGAAAACTGAGATTCAGTGACTGAATCTGGGATCCCAGCCTCTGTGGTTTAGATCCCGGGTCACGTGAAATGTCTTGGGTATTCGAGTTGCTGCTTCCCTGAGAAGCTGGTGTGATGGACCGGTCCTGGGAAGGTCGGTGCTCTGCACGGCTCACGGGGAGACGGAAACGCACTCCGACTCTCTGTGCTGTTCGGTTCAGTGGCTCAGTCATGTCCGACTCTTTGTGACCCCATGGACTGCAGCCCGCCAGGCTTCCCTGTCCATCACCCACTCTCGGAGTTTGCTCAAACTCATGTGCATCGATTCAGTGATGCCATCCAACCATCTCATCCTCTGTCGTCCCCTTCTCCTCCTGCCTGTTAGCTCTCATATTTTAAAGACAAAGCACTGTGCTTTATCTAGTAGCCAGTCAAGACTTCTGTTAACTGGAACGAGGGTAGAAGCTCAGATTCCTGGAAGATGCCATGAGTCACGCCCATGCTGGTTTTCTCTGAGTAAAGATCTGATTTTTCCCTTCTAACCCCCACGCACAACATCTAAATGACTTCTCTAATATGGGCTCCTTTTCCAAGGGGCCCTGTGGTCACCTTAGCTGTGTCACTGGGGGTGGGGGGCAGGGGGCCAGCCTCCCTGGCTGCAGCCACCCACCCTGGCGGGGCCGAGCTCTGGCCCTGTCCACTGCACAGGGTGTGGATGGAGCTGGCCTGACCGTCCCACTCAGCGAGGCCTGCGAAGGTCTCCCTGCGGCTTCCAGACGGCCCCTCTTCCAGCACACACCTTCATCACTCTTTGGGTCATTGAAACCCGAACTGAGGCTGAGAACCGGGCTCTGAGCGCAGGACTGAGCCCACGTGAGGCTGAGTGCCCTTCCCAGAGGTCGTCTGTGGAGGGCGACACCAGGGTGGCGGCCCCGCTGTGGGCTGCCTGTTGTTCTGTGTTTAATTTGGGAGCCCACGCCCTGGTCTGCTTTTCTGATGGAGGCATTTCTGCTTTGACCCCAGGACTGGTCGCCATAAAGGACGCCCATGACATCGAGACCAGGCTTAACGAGGTGGAGAAGCTGCTCAAGGCCGTCATCAGCCTGCCTCGCAAGGTGGGTGCGCAGGCGGGGCTGGGGCGGGGCGCTGGGTGGGCAGGGGGGTGGCGGCTGCCCTCCTGGAGGCGTGGGGGGCTGGGGGGGCCAGGAGCCAAGGAGAGGGAGCCCCCTTGGGCACTGGGAGCTCCAGTGTTTGCTCCCCCCGAGAAGGAGCGGAAGCAAGGGGCTCACGGTTTACTGGAAAGTGAGGGCGCAGACCTGACCCACGTTGTTCCCGCGGTCCCCATCCCGCCTGCCCCGGGCCCCGAGCCCCCCGAGACCCCGAGCCCCTGACCACGGGGCAGGGACGGCCCATCCCGTCCTGCCAGCAGGAGGAACGTGTGCAGGAGGAACATGTTTCTTTGCAGTACTCCAGGTCAGAGGTTGTGCTCACCTTCTTTGAAAGGTCGCCCCTGGATCAGGTGTTAAAGAATGACAACGTGCATAAGATTCAACCCAGCTTTCAGAGTCCGGGGAAGATCTCAGGTGAGGCCGCCGGGAAGGCGCGGGCTGGGTGCGGGGGCAGCGCTGCCAGGGGCAGCCGAGGGTTCTGGAAACCTTCCCAGCCCGCTGTCCACGTGCTGGGCACGCCTGGCCCCCTCGGGGCCCAGAAAGCAGACCGGACAGAAGGACAGAAACAGCGGGCAGGGGCTGCTTCCAGAGCTTGTGAAACGGTGTGCTTCTCCCTGCTGGCCTGCAGCTTGCACACTTCCTGCTTCCAAAGGTGTATAAATTGGAACTTACTTAAAAAAAACAGTCTATCAGAAAAGCATTAATGAGGTATTTTGAAGCGAATGGCTGGAACCCATCATCCAGCAACAATACGAGTTCAGCTCGTGCGGCATTGCCTTTGTTCTGGGCTTTAGGGCGGGTGGGACAGAAAGGGACACTCGGCGTGGGTCTCCTTAGTGTGGGCGTTGGGCCGCGCCTTCTGGCAAAAGTCAGCGGCGGTAGGAGGAGATGGTCCTGCAGGTCTCAGGGGAGCGAGGGGAAGCCCGCTGCCACCTTCCTCTGATCCGGGCTGCACACGTCAGTACAGCCCCAGACTCTGCTTCCTCGGTGCTGCAGGCGAGGCTCTGAGGAGCGTTTTGTAGGAAGAGGTCTGTCCCTGGAGCCCAGGTACTTGTCCGGGCCGAGCGAGGTCGTGCAGAACCAACCCCTGGGGGGGCGAGGAGGGTGCTCCCGCCGGAGGTGAGGTGTACCTTCATCGTTCACTGAATGAGGAAATGAACGTATCCAGACGGGAAGAGGGTCAGTTCAGAAGTCCTTTCCACGACACGGTTCCTTACGGCAGTGCCGCCAGCCCCTGAGGTCCTGGCTGCCAAGAGCTGCCCTGCTCCCGTCTCGGCCCATGTTTGGGGTGTGCACATACTCAGGGGTCCCCAGGCACGGAGTCAGCAGCAGCTGGGCCTCCCGCCTGCCGGGGACGCGTCCTCAGTACCCACGAGGGCCACCCCGGATCTGACTTCCTGGCTCATTGATTTGTTGACTTCCTGTCGCCCTGGGCAGGTCGGGATGTGGTCCCTCTGGGTCTCCCGTCACTGCAGAGCCCCCCTTGGTCCGGGCCCTCAGCCTCCTCCCCGCCGGACCTGTCTCCTCTCTCCCTCAAGCCCTCCCGTGCTCGTCCACTGCAGTCCTGCTAAATTCCCCTCACTCCTGAAAGTGCCCTTGCCCACTCTCAGCACCCTTCCTCCCAGACTTCTTGGCAGCTGCTTGCACGTCTGGCATGGCCTCTCTGGAGGTGATGCTGCCTGGAGGGCAGCCCTGCCTTGACTCACGCCCAGGCCTCCAGGTTGACCGGCTTAGGGGCCGGGGCTCCACTAGGGGGCACCAGGCGTGCGTGGCGTGAGGACCAGCCGCCTCCCGGGGCCTTGGTTCTGGAAATGCTCTGGTTTGGAGTCAGTGCGACCGGAAACATCCTTCACCTCTTGTTAATCTAAAAGCTTGTTACCATCTCTCAGAAAACTGTGCAGCTTAAAGGAAGCATACACCTCAGCCTTTATCTGGTTACTTATGAATTGATACCAGCCACAAAACCAGAGTATTCAGGTTTGGGAAGCCTGGAAATATAATTTAACTTTTTATTAGCCAGGCATTTGTACAGTCTCAGCCTTAATTTTCACCAGCGTTCGTTAGATTCTTTACAAAAACTATCTCATTTAACACCCCCCCCACACCAGTGCCCCTTAGGATAGACACTGTTATTCCCATTTTACAGGCTGCTGCTGGTGCTGCTAAGTCGCTTCAGTCATGTCCGACTCTGTGCGACCCCATAGACGGCAGCCCACCAGGCTCCCCCGTCCCTGGGATTCTCCAGGCAAGAACACTGGAGTGGGTTGCATTTCCTTCTCCAAAGCATGAAAGTGAAAAGTGAAAGTGAAATCGCTCAGTCGTGTCTGACTCTTCGCGACCCCATGGGCTGCAGCCTACCAGGCTCCTCCGTCCATGGGATTTTCCAGGCAAGAGTACTGGAGCGGGGTGCCATCGCCTTCTCCGATTTTACAGGCTAAAAAACAGCAGAGTAACCTCCTTCACAGGCTTAAGTGGTAGAACTGGAGTTTCCTGGAGGCCCAGCTAGCTTCTCTTCACCGACAATTAAGGAAAGATTTGCAACAAATGTGTTTTAGGGTCTGGTTCCATTTTCTCAATCCCATGTTCTAGAACTGCAAATCTCACATTTAATAAAGACTAGGGGATTCCTGTATGAGGTGACTCTATTTGCAGCACTGATGTTTGTTTTCACTTGTAAGGTCCTTCCCTGCCCCCAATTCCCCTGGAGAGGGTGGGACAGAGGGTTTGGGGTTGTCAGCTGGTTGTGCTGAGGTCACTGAGGTTTCACGTGCTTCCTGGGGCAGATTTGAGTCAGTTAATAAAAGCAGAAAAGAAGGTGGTTCTGGGGGCTCCCCTGCTAGTCCAGTGGTTAAGACTGCACACTCCAAAGGCAGGGGACTGGGGTCAGTCCCTGGTCAGGGAACTAAGGTGCCACATGCTGCACAGTACGGCTCAAAACATTGTTTTTTAATTAAAAAAAAAAAAGTGGCTCTGTGCTGTCCCGCGTTTTGAACTGTGAGGTTGGGGGTCTTTCTCTTGCTGTCGGGGGTCGTCCTCTGTGGCTCTCTCCGCCCACTCAGGCCCTTGTCAGCCTCTTCTTTGCGCCTGGTGGTGTAGCTGACCCTGGCGGTTCCAAGCGCTGATTTCTTGCTGGTTTTCGGCTCCTTCTTCCAACTCATGAGCTGTCTCAGGTGGTGGCCTCTGGCTGGGCTCGAGCGGGAGGGGAGGCCGCAGACGAGCCGCTTGCTGGTGCCTCTCTCACGTGGGGTGAATCCAACGGCCCTCCTAGAAGAGCCAGCGAGACGTGAGCCGTCCCTTCTCCAGAAAGTCAGGAAATTTCAGCCGTTGGCGAACCTGATGGATGAACAGTCCCGTTGTCCTGAAGGGGGGGGAGGGGTCGAGTTTTCTCTGTTCTTTTTTACGTTGTTTCCCTGAGTGTCTCCTCTGGAGAGAGGCTGAGAAAACGGAGAACCGAGCACCGAAAGTACCAAAAATAGACATGAAATTAGTCTCACTTGTTTAAAAAGAGCAAATCTGTCCACGGGGATAAAATAATCTAAATGATGGTTAAGGTCTAAGAAATAAAAGGAAACAGTGCCCCAGACACCCAGGGCATCCGACGCCCGCTGCTCCGAGCTGTCTGCAAGCATCGGGCCGTGCGTGGAAGACGGCGGTCACTTGGGAAAGCAGCAGGAATCTGGAGTGTGTTTTAAGCACGTTCTAAGGTGAGGTAGGTGGAAGGCCTGAGCGTGGGGCTTGCTGACCAGGGATGGCGGCCGGGGGCGAGCCAGCGTTCAGGCAGCTGCCCCCCTGGTAATGCCCCCCAACCCCATCCCCCGGTGCCTATTCTTGGGGTCTGTGATCTGCTGAGGGAAGGGCTGGACACGCAGTCCAGGAAGTGGCGGCCGGAGGAGGGGCCCGAGAGGAGATGCGTGAGCCCCAAACGTCAGCGCTTCACACGCTGACCCCCTTGTGAATTATCTCCCTCACTGCTCTCGTTTTCAGAAATCATGAGGTCCAATGGATTCTGTTTAGCAAATACGGAAACGATCGTTATCGACCACAGTATTCCGAATGGCAAAGACCAGCCTGGGGCCGTGGACCCCACGGAACACCTGTAAGTGCACGGATTGTGGCTTTTTTTTGGGGGGGCCCAGGCTGGGTTCGCAGGTTCTGCCCGGGCTGTGCTCACGGGCCAGGAGCCTGCACTCCACCGGGCAGTCCTTCCCCTCCCGGGCGCTGGCTCGGGCCCGCGGGGGTCAGGCGCCTGCCCGGCCTCACCGCCTGCCTCCCCACGCAGGTTTGAGAGCGCGGGCGAGTTCCCCGCCGAGCTGGAGGACGGGGACGACCCTACGGCCTACGTCACCAACCTATCCTACTACCATCTGGTGCCCTTCGAGACGGACATTCTGGACTGAGGCTCCCCCAGGCGCCTCTCCCAGCCCACCTGTGGCCGCGGCTCCACTGCCGGCTGGGGGCCGGGGGCCGGGGGCCGGGCCCAGCCCGCCACCCGCCCCTAAGGAGACCCCCGTCTCCAGCAGCCGGGAGTCGGCTCGGGGGGTCCAGTGCCCCTGCTGCTTCTAGGGCTCTCCCTGCCTGCGTATGCGTCCCGGGACGTGCCCCCTCGAGCCTGGAGGGACCACAAGTGCCTGCGAGACAGCCCGGGCCAGGACTGGATGCCCTGCCCTCCGTGGGAGGGCACCCGGCCACCCTCTCCCACGTGCCCTCCCTGGACCAGCGAACAGGACGTTTCAAGTGAGACCTTGGCGGGTCCCCAGGTTCTGGACAACATGGGGGCTGTTCTGTCACCCAGGTCTCCCGGGACCAGGGTGTGCGGCTTCCAGTCCTGCTTCCCACCTTCTTCCCAGAAGCCGTGGGCTTCGTGTCAGCCCAGGAGTGTTGGCGGAAGGTTGGTCGTGAGTGGGGTGTCAGCTGCGGGCACGGAGGACCTGCTGACCGGTGCCCACGTGGGGGACACAGAGAGGATGGAGTCCACCTGGGCTCCTGTGAGGGGTGAGAGCGCCGGGGCCCTGGGCGGCCGGGGGCTGTTGTCCTGCCCGTCACCGAGCTCTCGATGATGCAGTCGCTGCATCAGCCTGAAGACAGGAGCCGGGAGGTCCCTGAGTGTCCCTGGTGGGTCCCCTGCTGCCCTTGGGGAGGGTCTGGGTTCTGCGTGTTCATCTCTTCACAGAGTCTACTAACAACCAGAATTTGCTCGTGTAAATAATAGTAAATTATTGAGAATCCTGATTCTTTTACACAGTCTGTTTTTAATCTATTTTCATGAAATAAAACATGTTGCTCTCCTCTGAGGTGTCTATCACGTGGCTCTTGTCCCTGCCCTGGGGCCAGGGGACCCCGCGCACCGCCCCAGGGCCAGGGGACCCCGCACAGCACCCCCCCACTGGCCGCCCCAGCGCTCACTGTCCTTTGGGAAGTGTGTTCTTACCCTGGGAAGTGATCTGTACAAAAAAGAAGTGAAAGTTGCTCAGTCGTGTCCAACTCTTTGTGACCCCATGGACTACCCAGTTCATGGAATTCTCCAGGCCAGGATACTGGAGTGGGTAGCCTTTCCCTTCTCCAGGGGATCTTCCGAACCCAGAGATCGAACCCAGGTCTCCTGCATTGCAGGTGGATTCTCTACCAGCTGAGCCACCAGGAATACTGAGCCCAGGAATACTGGAGTGGGTAGCTGATCCCTTCCCCAGCAGGTCTAAACTGGAGAGGAAACAGGCGGTGTGTGCTTTTGACTTTGGGTCTCCTCTTCCTGCGCGCTCCCCACAGGCGGCCCTGGGAAGCCCCTCCTGTGACCCAGTGGGCAGCAGGTGGCCTTCCCGTGGCCCCCGCCCCTCCCTGGCCTCCAGCCGCGCTCGGTTGGGGCAGCCCGCTTCCTAATAGGCTGTCCGGTGACCGACGGGGTCGACAGCTGCCTTCCTCTCTTGGGGGTCAAATTCAGTTCTGAATGGATAGGGCCTCCTTCTGGCAGGGTTAGAATCAATCACGCTCAGCCAATCAGCGTCGGAGTTTCAATCGCTGATTCCTGGGTATATTCCTCGTTATCCACTTTCCACGGGGTCTTCCCCCTAGCTGTGGGGTCACAGTGGTGGCAGCTCCCTGAGCTCCTCGGCTCACGGGGACCGTGTCACCCCTCAGGGCCCGGCTCGGCTCCCAGGCCCACCTCAGCTTTCACACAGAACGCTTCACTGTTTTCCAGTCAGCGTGCACCGAGATTACTAAGGTAGGGGTCAGAGTTTTGCATGTTTTCCTATAAAATACATCAGAGGGTTCTCTGACTTCCTGTTTTTTTATCCTGGAAAAACATGATCTTCTAGGCCCATTTGTTGTGTGCCCACATTTGAAAGAACCATACGTGCACATCAGTACTTTCAGGTGCGGCAGTAAACGGGGACCATGCAGACTCCCGGTGAAGACGCCACTGTGGGTGGTGGGGGCTTGGGCTCGTGCCGGGTGTGGAAGCTGGTGGTCATGTGGGTGTTGTGGGCTCAAAGCAGCCAGTCCAGCTAGCCCTTCAACAGAATCTGGAAATCTGACTTTCTATGAGAAGTACCCCAGTTTAGAAGTGCTTCAAAAAGCAGAAGTAACTAGAAATGACCAAGTTAAAGAATCAGGAATTTGGGGCCTCTGAACTATTAGCTTAGAGAATTGATGCCCGGGGCTCAGGTGGACATGGGAAGTCTGCTCGCTGGTCCACATGCCCCTGTGAGTGGGAACGTCCACCCGTGAGTTGAAGCTGTTTGGTGAGTGTGGAAATTGGAGGAGAGGGAGGGAAGAAAATAGATCAAATACCAGTGTCAATACCCCCAGGACCAAGACTTCAGTGTTGATGGAAAACATCTGACACCACAATAAGCCAACCAATGAATTAGGAGTTTGGGGTTAGCAGAAACAAGCTACTGTATAAAGAAGAGATAAACAGCAAGGTCCTACTCTATAGCACTGGGGACTATATTCAGTATGTCATAATAACCTATACTGGAAAAGAACCTGAAAAAGACTAGATGTGTTTGTATCACTGAATCACTTTGCTGTACCCCAGACACCACCCATTTGCATCCCCGGTGACAGTGTAGGAGGGTTCCTCGGTCTCCACACCCTCTCCAGCATTTGTGGACTTTTTCACGACGTCCATTCTGGTGAGTGTGAGGCGATACCTCGCTGCAGTTTTGATTGCCTTTCTCTGATAGTCATCGACGCCGAGCGTCTTTTCGTGTGCCTCTGGGCCTCGCTACGGTCTCCAGGCTGTTGGGTGGGTTTGGAGCCGCTGGTCACACAGTTTCTGGTCGAGAACACGGGTTCTTTCTGCTGAAGTCCATTTCTTCTGAGGAGAAGCAGGTCTGGCCAGTGTGTGGGGCCCGGAGACACGGCAGCTGCTGACTGCAGGCCGCACCTCCTCTTCGTGGTTTTGAAAATACGTTTTTATTTTTGGAATGTTTGCTGTCCTTTCCTGAAAGGGAGCTTAATGACCAGGTACGCCGCTGGCGTCCCACCCCACCCACAGGAAGGGTTTGATTTTTGCCCATTTCAGCTTCTCAAGTGTTTCATGCAAACAGAAAACGTCAGAAGTAGGGCTTTGAGAAGCTGTAACAGCTGGATGACGGGAGTGCGAATCCTCCCGTGACTCGACACGTTGACTCACTGAGGGCAGTCTGATCGGGCCTCCTCCTCCTCCCACTGTGTTATTTTTTTTATATAGATAATTTGATGAGTGGAGTTGATTTGACTGAGTCAGCCGGCCGTTTTGCAGAGAGAAGACTTCAATACAATCCATGAAGTCAGTGCTCTGAGCACTTAGGCAGAGCTGCCCTGACCTCCCAGCCCTGAGGCAGCAATGCTGGGAGGGGACTGAAGTCACCAGCTTCCAGGCGGCCGGGAGGAGCAGGAGAGGAGGGGAAGAGGGGGAAGACGTCAGCCAGGCGGGTGGAAAACTCTGAACAGAGTGTGAAGGAGGCCGGGGAGGCGGGGCAGGGTGAGCAGGACAGAAAAGGGGGCCTGACGGCTCCGTCTCCAGGGACCTCAGCAGGACAGTCAGCTCACAGGCTGGTCTGCGTCCCCTCCCAGCCGTGTGGGTGGAGGGGGGCGGAGGGGGACACAAGGGCTGGGCGGTCTCTGCTGTCCAGGCTGGTCCCAGCGCAGACTTGAGCAAAGCTGCTTTCTTAGGGCTGGACTCCGCAGGCCGGGGCTCGTCCTCCAGACAGGAGCTGAGCAGTTCTCAGGCCCCAGGAGCCCCTTGGGGGCCCTGGGATCCTGTTAGATGAGCTCAGAGCCCTGGCGTGGGCGGCTCACGCTTGTCATCCCAGCCTCTCAAAGACGGTGTGGGGCCTCCTCTTCCCCCGAGCTGGGCAGGTTAGCCCGCCCCCGCCCCCGGCCCAGCGGGCATTGTCCGCTCCCTTGGGAATCTGGCTCCACTGGACCTTCGGGCGCAGGGTGGTGGTGGGGGATGGTTGCAGCAGCGCTTCCCCAGAAGGAAAATAAGAGAAAGGAATGAGGAAGTGCAACTGACACTCTGTCTTGCACATCTGTGAAGTAGGGCAGGTGGGACCCGCCCCCGAGGGTGACTGGGCTGGGGGACGCTCCGTTCGACTTGCTGGGTCACTAGAAGCCAGAGGCGAGTTTGGATTTGGAAGGTCCCGACTCGTCCGGGGAACAGCTAGATTTGGGGCTCCCCTCCCCACGGCAGGGGGGCCGTGACCTGGGTGCCCACGCTGCTGCTGGCTGGCAGCAGCCCCTGCCACACTTGCTCCCAGGGGAGCCTGGACTGGGGTTGCTGTGGCCCCCAGACCCCGGACCTGCAGGCCTGGTCTGACCCCACTGCTCCGTGTGGAACCCGGACATCTTGCTCTCGTCCGGAAGGTCTCCGCTCCCACAGCCCACCCGTGGCCAGGGCCCCGTCCACGCATGGCCCTCCACCATCACCACAAGGGGCTTCCGGTCACCAGTGGGCTCATTACCTCTAGGTTTTGTTTACAGACCTGCTTCTCACTGGGTCCCAAGCCCTTGGTTCAGAGGCCACGTAATCCATTCTGCATGGCTGGCTCTGCACAAGGACGTGAAAACCAGTTTGGGTGATGCATTGAATAGAAACTGGTGATAAATGGAATGGAATATCCCTGAGAATTCTCTCTTCACATATCTTTTCCAAAAATCTAAGGAGCCTGAATATGCTTCACCATTTACTTTATTATGGTCTTGGTAATCAGTTTTGAAAATGAGCTCTGAGCAGGACTGGGGGTGTGTGGATCTGGAAGATTTGCACGCAGCCTGATGCCAGGGACTCACCTGCCCTCTCTGGAGCCTGGCTCTTTCCTTCTCACACATGAGGTCGCCAAGCCCGTCATGGTTTCCCACTGTCGCTCCCTGACCTGATTCTCCACCTGCAATAGGTTCAAGCGCTATTACTAGTGTTAATCACTGCTCGTGATGGTTATTACCGTTTAGGAGTGAAGTGGTTCTGGCCATAATTCTCCTCTAACAGTCGTGGACTAGTGATAAGGGTTGAAGTTGCTGCGGTAAACCCCTAGGCAGCAGTTGTACTGTCTTTGGAGCCAGATGGACAGGGTTCAGATCTCAGCTACACCCCCAGAGGGTAACCCTGAGCCAGGCCCAGGAGCACTCTGCACCTCAGTGTACCCACCTGGAAAGAGGGGTGATCTTAGGTTCTTCACCGTCTGTTGCGAGAATCCAATGAAAGAAAGCATGGGAATGCTTAGCAATGTCTGGAAAACAATTTGTGGCGAATAGGTGATGGATTCTGTTACTGGACACCCTTGTTAGGAGCAATTCATAGTAGATTTTGCAGAGGGTGTGTTCCCAGCCAGTTTCAGAGGGAAGCTTCCAACAGGCACAGGGTATTGCCAGGCTCTGCTAGTGGCCACAAGCTGGACGGATCACTGACCTGACCAGTGGGCATTTCTCATGCTTTCATGGATAATTCAGATGAAAGCACCCAGTGTGTGTGAGAACATCCCGAGGAACAGGTCAGAGAGAAGTAAGGTGAGAAAAGGATGATGGGCCCTTGGCTCTGATTTAACCTGCTTTGTTCATCATATTCAAGCCCAGAGAAGCACGGTCTTCGGTGTCGGGCAGAACTGCAGGCTTGAAGGTGACTGTGAGCTGCACCGTCACTCCGTCTGGAGATGCACCTGCCGTGTGACCCCCCCCCCCGATGCCCCCAAACCTTCTCACGGGCAGGGTCACTCTCCCATCAAACCCTCCCAGCTTTCCTTCCCCTGGTGGAACCTGCCACCTGGCTGCTTCCTTACCCTGAGGTACAGAACCCTCATCACAGTGTAAGGAGCACCTCTTCCCTGGGGACTGGAAATGTGACCAGGGGCCAAAATCCGGACCCCAAGGAAGGGGCTCTGATGGTCGGATTCCAGGGCTCAGCTGTGGGTGGGGCGAGGATGGGGTCCAGTGTCAGAACGGTACCAGAATCTTCCCTGAGACAGAGTGCTGAGCGCGGTCCCCGGCTGGTCTTAGCAAAGCCGAGGTGGGGTGCCAGGCTCTTCCCTGGGGCCCACGAGATGAGGGCAAGCAGGCTAGGGGGCCTCACCCTGCTTCACCCCCAGCTCGCAGCTCTGGGTAGTTTCTAGGACACGATGTGGGTTTAGATGAAGCTGGAAGCCGTGGTCGTGACCTCTGAAGTCCTCCTTTCCTTCTGCTGCTAGTTGGAGGAAAGCTTCTGGGCTTTGGAGGCCGGCGCGTGTGGGCTGAAATCTTCACTGCTGCCTGCGTTCAGGCAGCCCCAGGGTCTGCAGGGCTTTCCCGAGCCAGTGACGGTTAAGCTGAAACGTGAAGGGAGGACGAGTCGGGAGGTGGGCAGGAAAGAGCCCAGGAGAGGGGGAGGCACCTGCGAAGCCCTTGAGCAGAAGGAACGGGGCCTCGAGCAGCCGCGCTTCTGTTAACCAGCTTCTTCCCCAGACTGTCCGAGAGCAATGAGGGGAAGCGAACAGGGAGGCCTCACAGGCTGGCACAGGGCGGGCTTGCTCCTTTCCAAGGCCGTGGGCGCCCATCTCCCTACGAAAGCCCTAGAAAATCTTGCTCCCCTCACAAAGAGAGCATGTTCTGGAATTGAAAAGATTTTGCAGCAACACGGATCCAGGAAGCCAGAGCCATGCCCAGCAGGAGAAGCCACCTGCCCCAGGGCTCGCCCCTGACAAAAGGAGGCAATGCTGCTATTCAGCCGGGGGAGGGGTTCACGCAGGGGTGGGGGACTCACCTGCAGGCTGGCTCCCTGGGGGGTGGTTCCTGCTCTGTCCCTGCTTTGTCACACAGGGAGGGAAAGCCAAAGAGCTATAGGATTTCTCCACTGTGGGTCCCAGCTGAGCCTGAATTATTCAAACGCACTGGATCAATTATTCAGGACGATGAATTGGCGTGTGTGGTGTGGGTTTGCTAGTAAACAAGAAGACTGAGCCGCACTGGGCAGGAGACAGAGGCCCCACCAGCCCCTCGCTGATGGTGTCTATGTCTTGCCCTGACTTCAGGGCCCTTGCTGCAGAGAGCAGTGACCCCACAGGCGCTCCCTGGACAGGTGCAGGAGTGGTGGGAGTGGCTGGACCTTGTCCCCTGGGCCTGGCTCCCCAGGCCAGATTGTATTTGATCTCAGACTGGCCGTAGGTCTGCCAGGACGTCTTGTGAGTTTGCGTTCTCTATCGTTCGTTGTGAAAGGTCTCTGTAATAGTTGTGAAACAGATCTTTGGTGAAAATCCTCATCCCAGCGTGGAGGGCATGAGACTGAAAATCCATGGGGCCCAGGCCCCAGACCAATGTGGACCCTTCAGCTGACGAGGTGGCGGGGTTTTTCTGCACCACCCCAAGCAGGTCCAGAGCCTCCCGCCCAGCCCCTGTGCCTGTTCAGGCCCCCAGGCACCCACAGATTCTCCTTTGATTCTGTGTCCTCCTCTGGCTTAATGCGTCCAGAGAAGCCGTCTCTCTCCTCCTCCAAACCTGCCCGTTCCCAGCGAAGTCCAGCCAGGAAGGCAGGGACTGCTCTTGGCCCTCTGTCCCCTCCACATCCAGGCCATCGTGAAACCCTGTCTCCAGGTTACCTCTCACTTCCGTCCCCACTGCCACCTGCCACCCACTGCCTGCCAGTCCCAGGCCACCAGATCCCTGGGTCTGAGCTCAGCCCCGGTCAGGCACCTGTGCCCACATACTGGCTCATGGCAGGCGTATCTGCCACATCCCTCCAGTCTCAGCAAGAATCCATCACAAGGCCAAGGGCAGGGGTTGGGAGTGGGCGCCAGGTCCATCCTGGCCTTGAAAGCTCCTTAATGGACAAGATTTTCCTTTGCTGGGGATCTGTGGGTTATTGTATCTGATTCAAACTGAGTTTTTTAACTAAGCTTGTCTGAGTGCTTCCAAACTCGCTTCTCTTGATCTGAGTAGCTGGCTACCTGGGGCTTTGGCCCTCCAGGGGCCCAGGGGAGCAGCAAAGGGGAAGCTACTTGGGGGTCTGTTTCCAGAGCTATGTGTGTGAAGGGAGAGACCTCCTCGGAAGGATGGATTAGCCCACCTGGGGTCATCGAGTCACCCCCACCTCCACCCCACATGGACGTGTTCACGCCCAGGGTCTCCTGGTGAGCTGGAGGGGAGCATGTCCAGACAGGTGCCTTCTGCCCCCGCTGATGCTCCCAACACACAGGGACAGACATGGACACTCCCACGGACACTCAGTACCTGGACATCAGAGGGTTTGTGTGTGTGTGTGTGTGGTTTTTCATGCTTTGTTTTAATTCAGAAAATTGCCCTGACAGTGGGCGGAGCTCTCTCTGCAGCAGGAGAACCGGGTTGGGAGGGGTTCGTCAGACTCCCCCGGGGATCTGCACCTGGCAGAGCTTCGAGTCCTCGCTGCCAACAGGCCATCCTGTGGTTCCTGCCAGGACAGTCCCTGCAGACAGGACAGCAGGCGCTGAGCTCCGTCCCTTCCTGGAGAGCCTGGCGTCCTGGTGAGGATGGTGGTCACCAGTGCCGGCCGCTCAGAGCAGCCCTTGGTCCCGCAGTTGGTCTTCTGGGTGACCGGACCTGAAGCTCCCTGGGGACCCCCCGGGGCCACCTCATTAGCGTACCAGAAACCCTCTCCTCGATAAAGGAAATTCCAAAGGGTTGGAAACTCTGCCAGGACCTGGGGCAGACTGTGTACAGTTTTCACTATTTCACTGTTTGTGTGGCAGTTCCCGTGACTGAAAGTGATGATTTACACAATTCCGTGTTTACCATTTGTCTGTCCCACTGGACCATCGGCTCCATGCAGACAGGGGTCTGGTTGCTCCTGTTCAGATGTGTCCTCCGAGCCCAATGCCCAGCCCCCAGAGCTGCTCACGTGATGGCTACACAGAGCTTGAGCGGTGGGGAACGAGGCCAGAGAGGCACTTCGGGGCCAGACTGCAGGCCTCCCATGCTCCAGGGACAGCGTGTCTGCAGCCTTTCTCACCTTTTATTTCAGAAACCGCTGGCAAAATGGAGCCAGGAGTCGTAAAGTCCCCAGGGTCCAGCTTCATGAAGCCCCTTTGCAACACAGTCCTTGGAAGCCTGGGGGCAGGGGTGGGAGATTCCTGTGACCCAGGGCTTCACTGCCAGGCGGGGTGTGACTGAGCTCTAAGTCGGGGGAGAAGGGCCCAAAATACAGACGGTGGTAAGATTCGTGTCTCTCATGTTTAACAGCCTGAGAAGTGCTAATAAAAGGCAAGAAGAAAGGGAGGAGGAGGAGGTGGAGGAGAGCTGGGCCCGCGTGGGGAGTCGGGGACCAGCCCTCGTGCCTGCTGAGCATCTGTCGTCCTTCGGAGTCAGGGGTGGGGGGTGGGGGGAGGGAGAGACCGTGGGGAGGGACCAGTTCCTCCCTCCCCATCAGCCAGGGGGAACTGATGAAGGCTTAGGTCACAGGCTTCAGCATCCCCCTCTGACAGCCAAGGCAAGTATGGAAATACATCAAAAAAATAAACATACAAGAAACATGTTGATGTCTGCTGATGAAAGTAGCAGAGCCGCGGAGCCGAATGAACCGCGGTGAGACGGGCTGCTGGTCCGTGCAGGCTGGCCCACACACCCATCTTTCCAGAGAAGACGGGAGGGCCTTCACATACACAGACAAAGGTCTCTGGCCTTCGCTTTATCTGCTCAACTAAGCTGAGCCTGCTCTTCAGATCCATTGTACTTTCATTACAAACAAGAACAGAAGCGTTTAGCACAATAATCAAACACAAACATCCCTATGTTGTCAAATAAAAATATAGTGTTCAAGTTTTTTAAGCTCGTAAACTTAGACGCACATTTAAAAAAAAATAAGCTATAAAAAGAAAGTCCTGCCAGGTTGGGGTTAGGAGAGCAGAAAAGGAGGGAACAAAGGGAGCGAATCGCATCGCTTCCGGGGAGCTGGAGCCAGTGACTTGGGGGAGCTCCCTGGGGCGGGGCGGGGCTGGAGAACCAAGGCCTTGAGAAATCGCAGAACGGCTTGGTCGCTACTAACGTCTAGGTGATCATCTAGGCTTCTCAAGGTAACGGCTTGTGATTTGTGTTCCCGTCTTTTAAAATCTCTCTCTAAATGGAATACTCTAGGTTTCCTTCTGGAAGCCGTTACTCTGCACTTGGGCGGCTGACAGAATCTTAACCATACCTGGGAGGAGCTGCCAGTCTTGTTCAGATTTGATACCAAGTCCAGATTAAATGTATCCCTGCTTTAGCTTCCCTCGGAGAATCCCAGCAAAGCCCTGGCACGCCACCCACAGAGAGAGGGCCGTGGGGGCAGAGAGTGGGAAGAGGCGGCGGCCTTAACCACCTGCAGTTACAGTGACGTACTTGGAGAAGTTAAACGTACAGATTTTCTTTCCTTTCTTTTCTACATTCTTTTTATATTGATACGCTTGACTTACATTAAGCAGTTTATTTTCACTGCCTGTTTGGTTCTTAGGTTGACTCCATATTTTTATCATCCTAAATATCTAAAAAGGATATTATACATTTGAAAAAAATAAAGTAAAATACCATGCTTGGCAAACTTCACAGGAGCGTGTGAGTCTGTGACCACCCTGCCGGAGCCCTTCCCAGGACGTTGGAAGGCGGCAGCGTGATTCCGAGGCTCGAGGCTCTAGCATCACAGTAAACCCATCGTCCACAGGCAGGGTCCAGGCACAGAGGAAACCCTTCTGGGAGATGCCTGCGATCTGGGCCAAGTCTCTGGTTTCACGGCCACGGTGACTGTCGCCCAGAGGAGGGGTCACGTCCAGTCTGTCTTCATCCCCGCCAAGAAGTCTAGGTGGCGGTGGGCGGGGACCACATGCCGAGAACGCCTCTTGTCCCCATACGACCTCCTCCTCCTCGCTGCTTTCTGGACAAAGTCCCCCAGTCACTCGTGAAGTCATGCCCTTGTTACGCAGAAATCTGCTGAGCGTTTGCTCCGAGCCAGGCGTCCTGCCAGGAGGGCCTCCGGTCGGCGGCCTGTTCTGTGGTTTCGGGCTTAAAGCTCCGCTTGTTGCTCTCTGTGCCGCTGATCCTGCTCCTGTGCGATGGGCTGTCTCTCGGGCGGAAGGGCGGCGTCCTGGATGCCTCTCAGCCCTCCGGCGCTCTGGCCCCGAGACACGGGTGCAAGTCCCAGCTCTGGCCGAGCAAGGTGCACCCCCTGGGCAGTCAGCCTCCCTGAGGGCCACGTCTTTGTCAGTGTTCGTCTCTCAGTCATATCCGACTCTTGGCCACACCGTGGACTATGTCTCGCCAGACTCCTCTGTCCATGGAATGCTCCAGGCACGATCACTGGCGTGGGTTGTCATTTCACACTCCATTTATCTGTAAAGCCCAGCACGTAGTACGGAAGAACTCCTTAAAACCCAGGTAGATTTGAGTTTGGGAGGGGAAAACATTGGCAAGTTGCTAATAAGCAAAACATGTCATGTTTTCAGCCGCTGACAGATGACTTTGTGTTGGTGGAATTGGATGCTTCCTCACTGAATTGGTGGCTGAAGTCCTTTTGGGGGCCCAGGGCCAGGTAGGGGGCTCTGAAGAATTAAGTTTATTTGTGCCCTCAGGTCTGTATCGGCACACTGAGTCAGGATGAAAGGGGAGTTTGCCTAAGATTCTTCGGAGGGGCACAGATTCGGTGAAAAAGATCTGAGAGGTGGGTGGACTGTGTAACTCTGTGGGGGTCGAGGGGGTCTTAGGAAGAGTGTAGCTCGGTAGGAAGCTTGACACTCACCATGAAGGACTGAAGAGGACTCCAAGTGGGATGCCTCGTGCACCTCCAAGGATCCCACGTCCTAAGCCCCCGAGATCCTTACCTGTGAAGCTTAGACATCTGTGTGGCTGAGAGGAGGAGGGCAGGGGCAGAGGGGAGAGGTCGGGGGTCAGGGCGATTGTCACTAGGAAACGTGTGAAATCTGGAGGCACAAAGTAATGAATTAAAATGAATTAAACTCATGACTGGAAACCTAAGTTGGCAGCGAGAACTCACAAAAGTTGTGCAGTCTCCATGTGAGGAACAATGTGTAAATGAGAATCTGTATCAGATGTGCATTTTGGGTGTGTGTGTGCGTGTGTGTGAAAGCTGAGAGTACCGGCTGGGCTGCATCACTCTGATTTGAACTTGGTTTGGGGATTTATTGTTGTGAGGTCTTCCCTTGGACCGAGAGAAAGCCCCCGGGGACGAGCAGAGACCCTCACACTAGAATCCGCAGGTTACTCCTGCCGTATCTCCCCACTCATCCCCAGATTCGTACTTTGCTCTTCTTTTTAAATCATTTGTTTATTTGACTGCACTGGGTCTTAGCTGCAGTGCACGGGCTCTTCCTTGCAGAGTGAAGGCTTCTCTCTAGTTACGGCACTACGGGGGCTCAGTAGTTGCAGCGCTTGGACTCAGTCGCCCCATGTCCTGTGGAATCTAGTTCCCTGACCAGGGATCGAACCCTTGTCCCCGGCATTGGGAGGCACATTCTTAACCAGTGGACACCAGGGAAGTCCCCCGGGCTCATATGTTTCTGTGTCTGTCTGTGAAACGCTGCCAGCCCTTCATGAACACAGGCTTGGAAACCTAATCTTTAGCTCAGTATGCTCAGCGCCTTAGTAAATGCTGAATGATACACCGCTCACGTCATAACCTCCTCAAGAACAGACAGAAGTATGAGAGCTATTTAAACACTTAATGACCTGTGTCTCTTGGTTAAGATGGGAATGTAACACCTCTGCATGCATTTCACAAGTTGGCATTTGCCCAGTTGGACTGTGGTCACGGGTCCAACCAAGGAGACGTCCAACCACAGATCCACCCTCTGGGCCGCTTCTCCAGGAAGAGCTGGGGAAGGATCCGTTTTCAACATTTAGGTTTCTGACGGAAGGCGTTTTACTGTTGTTTAGTCACTAAGTCGTGTCCAACTCTTTGCAACCCCTTGGACTGTAGCCCTCCAGGCTCCTCTGTCCATGGGATTCTCCAGGCAAGAATACTGGAGTGGGTTGCCATTTTCTTCTCCAGGGGATCTTACAGACCCAGGGATCTAACCTGCATCTCCTGCTTAGGCGGGGAGATTCTTTACCGCTGAGCCCCCAGGGAAACCCAAGCGTAACCATTCTGAAATCCATGTCACTCAGTCATCACACTGGCTACAGGTTAAATAATACACATAACTTTTTTTGACCCAAAAGATCACATGCATTTTAGACCTCTGCAAGATCTGCACGTATTACATTACTGGAAATGGGCAAGCGTTTTTAAATCTCTCACGGGAGTGGACGCCCTCCGGTCTCCTGCCGTACAAACTAGTCAGGCGCATGGAGGGAGGGAGAGATGCCCCCGGAGGATGCAGGGCTCTTCCTTCCTCCAAGGAGAAGTTCTCCGGGCCCTCCCTCCTTTCTTCCAGCCTTGGACTCAAGACCCAGCAGGGGCGCGTCAGCTAGAAGCACCCGGGGAAGCCTCCCCGGCAGCCTCCCCGCGCTTGTGCTGATGGAGAAGAGTCAAGACCAGAACAGACCGGGACGGAAGCCCTCACCCACACGGCCCCACACGAGATGAGGTTTCCCCAACAAGCACTGCATTGATTTTCTCTGCCGAGGGATAAGATTAACATGCTTCATGTTTTGCGACTGTTTCTTGGCAAGTCTTATGGGGCTGACCGTAGTCGCAGACGGGGTGCGCTGATAGGGAAGAAAGCCGAGGAAGGGCTTCTGTGGGCACCCCTGGGCTCTGGCCAGGGGGTGCCAGGATGCCAGGTTGCTTGTGTGTTGGGGGGCAGCCCATGGAGCGACCTGCCCTGTGTGCAGACTCCACAGCTGGTGTTTGAGGCGTTAAAGCTAACCTCAGTGTGCCCGCGCGGAAACACTAATGTCACTTCTCCCCTTTGGCCAGACAGATAATTTGTTGTGAATTCAGAGGAGGCAGAGGAGAGGCACCCCAGGGAAGGGTGAGGGACCCTGTGCCTACCACGTGGTCCTCCTTGCTCCCTGCCCCCAGCCCAGCCGCTCATTCCTAACAACCAACATTAGCAAAGTGTTTTACCAACACATTCCTTCATTCTCACTTGAGTTCTGTGGTTACCCCATGTCACCAGGAGGAAAACGGAGCCCAGAAAAGTGGATGGTTTCCCTGCCGGGGGCCACTGCCTGAAGGTCTTGAGCTAGGGGCCCAGTCATGAGATTTGCAACCTCAGTGGTTTCTTGGCACAGAGAGCCATTTCCTATAAGATGGAAATAGGAAGGCTCTAGAGATATAGACTTACTAGAAGGAATAACAAAAATATTGAATCTCATATCTGCTTGCCTTTAAGAAACTGCTAAACATGGTAAATAGAACTCTAAAAACAGAGGTAGATCTTAGGATATTTAGGCTGTAGTCACACTTACTCCTTTGGATCTGTAAGCTTCCTTTGAGATGCAGTGGGCTTCCCAGGTGGTGCTAGTAGTAAAGACTCCACCTGCCAGTGCAGGAGACACAGGAGATGCGGGTTCAATCCCTGGATTGGGAAGATGCCCCGGAGAAGGGATTAGCAACCCGCTCCAGTACTCTTGCCTGGGAAACCCCATGGACAGAGGAGCCTGGCGGGTTACAGTCCATGGGGTCGCAAAGAGTCAGACACGACTGAGCATCTGAGCACAGCACAGAGATGGGATAGTAAGGACCCTTGCATTCAGTGATTGTCTGACTTGAAAGCATCCACCTCTATTTTTGGAACATGATCCAGGGTCAGCGTTCCTTCCACATGTCACTGACATGACCAAATATACAGGGTATTTTTTTGTTTTAAGAATTTTTATTTTTGGACCATTTTCAAAATCTGTATTGGATTTGTCACAATATTGCTTCTGTTTTATGTTTTGGTTTTTTGGTCTAGAGGCATGTGGGATCTTAGCTTCCTGACCAGGATTTGAACCTGTACCCCTGCATTGGAAGCATGGAGTCTTAACCACCAGATTGCCAGGGAAGTCCCTATATGTGGTTTTAAACTCCCATCTTCGCCTAGCTTCAGGCTCCCACAAGTGCACATTTTACTGATGGGAAATCAATACACACCTATCAGAGAATGCAGCAGGTGATAGGTTTTTGAGATGTGAAATGTGTGCGTGGCCAACCCATTTAATTAACTGCTTAGTAGAAAAGAAAAGTTCAGGCCCCGTGGTGGCCTGGGGTGTGAGGAAGGAGGAGATGAAACCCCTGCCTGTGGCAAGGATGCCCTCAGAGACCCTGGGCGTCTTCTCCAGCGCCCACCTGCAGATCCCCGTACTCGAGGGGCTGCAAGGCCCCAGCCGCCCCTGGGCTTCGCTTGGAGCTGCGAGCATTTCAGACTTTACTCCCCGAGTGACCGGCCAGGGGTCTGCCAAGCTCAGGGAGCGAGGCTCTGCTTTGCCGCCCTCTTAACATTATGTCTCAGAAGGACCTGGCCCAGAGATGTCAATAGACAAGGTCGGGCCAGCTTAGGAGCGCAAGGCTCATGGTCCACCTTAGGCCTCGGTCACCGCTCAGTGTGGCTGTGACTCAGAAGAGGCTCAAATGCCCCTCTAAGAAGGATCGAGGGCCACCTGCTCTGATTGAGCAAATGCGTAGTGAAGCAGCACGCGGACTCAAGACAGGCCTGGGGGTGCGCTCGTGTGAAATCTGCCCGGGAGGCCACCCGCTTCCTCCACGGCTCGTGGAGGCCCGAGGCATGTTCGGTCCCTGCCCTCAGCCTCACGCTTATGATGCTCCCCATCTTAACCCTCAAAGAGGGTTGATAAAGCTGACTCCTGGGCCGCAGGGGAAATAACCTGGGGAAAAACTGAGAACTAGTAATAGGAATGAAGACAGAGAATGAACAGTCACGGGCTTCCCTGGAGGCTCAGACGATAAAGAATCTGCCTGCCAATGCAGGAGACCTGGGTTCAATCCCTGGGTTGGGAAGATCCCCTGGAGCAGGGCATGGCAACCCACTCCAGTATTCTTACCTGGAGAATTCTATGGGCCGAGGAGCCTGGTGGGCTACAGTCCATGGGGTCGCAAAGAGTCAGATAAACTGAGCAACCAACACTTTCACTTTCATAGTTGCCAAAACACACTCACAGCCCACGACTCGTTTGACCTTTCAGCTGGACTGTGAGATGGGGAGGTATCGCCCGGTTTCCCTGAGCGGAAGATGGGGCTTAGGGAGGCTCTCGGACCTGAGTTTACAGGCTGTGTTGGGGCGAGCGGGGGTGGGCCAGGGTCTCCGAGGGCGAGCCCAGGGTCCCCCCAGCTGGGGCGCGGCCCTGTCTCCCGCTCTCCCCTCAGTCACGCGTCTCCTTTCTTCCAACCTCGCATGGCTGACCTCTCCTAAGACATCAACCAACAATTAACACCTCACGGAAGCCACGCTGGGAGCTGGAAAATTCCAGGTGGTTGAAGACGAGCTGCCTATCTCCTTTCCCTCAGGGGACAGTGAATAATTGAGCATCTGCCGGCCCCCGGGGCCCCGCTCTGCACTGTGGAACCAAAGTGTGGCTGCCAAGCGTCCCTCTCAGGTATCGGAGGTTCTAACTCAGTGGAAAGGAGGGTCTGTGTTCTGAGGCCGTCCCCAGCACCTGGCATGCCGCCTGGCCGTGCTGGACAGAGCAGCCCTCTGAGGCCCGTGACGCCTCGTCCCGCCGCCCTGGATACATGTGGCGGGAGCAGGGAGGGTCCCTCGCCCAGGGCAGCCCGTCTGGGCCGTGGCTGTCTCAGAGCCGGGCAGAGACCAGGCCCACCCAGCCCACCTTGGCTGTCTGGGCCCTGGACCTGGGCGATTGGGGCAGAGGGATCCTGCCCCTTACTGGAGGTGTTCGGCAGCCAGCTAGTTCGTTTTGGTTGGTTTGCACGTGACAGGTTCACTGGCAGATGGGTTGTTTACTGTCTCTAGGCACCACTGACCCTGGGAGGGGTGGTCCCTGCAGGGTTATCAGGGTCTCAGAAACCAAAGCATCACACAGAGGATTAAAAGGCATGATTAATAAGAGACAGCTGCGGCTTTGTCTGCCCAGGGCTTTCTTCCCTTGAGGAGGGTCTTGCCTTCTCTGTCTTATGACGTGTCTTCTCAGATATTTGTCCCCACGGTTTCAGTCATTGGCTAAGGGGCCTGACCTTAGGTGGGAAAGGTCCGTTTTCAGGATCTTCTAGCAGAGCTGGGGACCCGCTCTTAGGGGCAGTAGGACAGCCTGGGTCTGCAGGTGGTGAGATCGGAGATGGACAGAGAAGCAGAGAGGGGAGGGAAGGAGAGAGCCTGGGGCCTGTGATCCCTGAACCAGCCGTCCCTGAAGCCGACCCCATCTCTGTCCTCCACTACAAGAGCCAGCAACTTTCTCTTTCACCCAAATTAGTTTGAATTGTATTTTCTTCATTTGCATTTTGTATTTTTAAAAGAGAAAATATATGTGTTTTAATTTATTCTTGGAACGTTTCTGGCTTCCTTTCTAGTGATGCTTACACCCCCAAGCAGTTCCTCTCAAATAAGGCGGCATTTCAGTGATCTAATAACTAACAGATTATGTTTTTTTCTGAGGCACCCAGACAGAAATAAAGAGTAAACTTTCAAGGCAGATGATAAAACGGGCTGATTTCATTGGATGCAATCATCCCTATTTTAAGAGTTTTTTAACATCGCGGTGGGGGCTCGTCAGGTACGAACACACACTTGAAAAGACGTTGGTGTGACGGGGCACATTTGCTGAGGTCCTCAGCCATCAAAGTAGGTTTCAAGAAAGTGACATTGCCAGCAATTAGGCAGATCATCCTCCGGCAAATGCCACTCCCGGAGCCCTCGGAGGAAGACAGGGTCACGGGAGATGGTGTGTGCTGTCAGCTGAGGAGGCTGGGAATGGCGATCCGGGGGGCCTGGGGTGGAACACCAGGACTCTGGCTGCACCTGAACAGGACAGACTGGCTGTCTGAGGCTGCAGGGTGGCCCTCCCCACGCGGCAGGCCGGGCCCCCCTTTCTCACCCGCTTACGTTTATCTTGCCTCTAATCTCGCTTGCTTAACTTTTGATGCCTCCTTCGCAACTTGACACGTTCAAGATTTTTTAAAAATATGCACACTGTAGGCACTATTGGCCCATGGGCCTCTTTCACAAAGGAACTTAAGCTCCAAATAAAAGGCAGAAGACTGGCCTCTGCAAAGAGGAGAACCTTCTATGTTCCCTGTGATTCTAACCTGGAGGGGAGGGTGGGTACCGTCACTCAGCATAAACCGAGCTCTGAGTTCACTATTGCCTTTAAAAGCACCAAGTTGAAAATCCTTCTCCAAACATTTCTGGGCTGAAAGAACAGCGGCATCGCCAAACCAAGCCTTGTTCTTTCCCTTCTTCTGAATGCCTGACGTCTTCCTGTGGCTTTTTTTCTAACCCCTGACCAACGCCGTCCTCGGAATACAGGTGTGGCATTGTTCCTATTCACCCTTCTCAACCCGCTTCCTGGAACCCTTCTGGGGAAAAGACAAATATTTAGAAAACTGCCAAGCAAATAAGGATCTCCTTTGATTTCCACCTGCGTGTGTCCAAGTTGTGCCCGAAACTTGGCCCTAGGCAGCGGCAGCCCTCTTTATTAACTGTTGATTCGTTCCTCTACTCAGCCACTCTTTCAATGGACATCTATCCAGTGCAGTTACCTGTGAGGAGGGCACTGTCTCTGCGCTCCTGACGCCCTGGTCTGTGTGCCCCTGAAACATGAGTTCTAATCACGGAGATGACTGTGAACTCAGAGTGGGGTGCTGGTTTGCTGACTGCGTCCGGTCACCTCTGCTCATGTGAGGCTGTTAGAACGTCCTCTGCAGGAGGAGCAGACCTCAGGGAGGCTCCCTGGCTCCAGGCGGTTCACACCCACCAGCTCATGGGGTCTCTCAACAAGCTTCTGGGGTGGTGGGGGCTGGCAGGTCCTGATTTCCTCACGAGGACACTGGACTGATGGGGGCTAAGTCACCGTGCAAGATTGCCGGGTGGGGACCAGACCCCTCGTCTATGCTCGCCTTGTGACAGCATCTCCGCCGTTTTGGGAAAAACAGCAGCAACACCCTCTGTTGATTTGACATCGTGACCCCACCTTCTCTGGTGTTTTCCTCTGGTTCCTTCCTGGCCCAGGAGGCTGCTCCAAGCCCCTCGGGAGCTTGCCTTTGGTCTTCATCTCAGTTTGCATGTTCTACTGGGTGAACGACTACAATGCATGCCCTCCAAGAGCACGCGGCGGAAAGATGGGCTTATTCCCATTTGCTGTTTCTAAATTTGCCAAATGTGTAAACGAGGGCATCGTTGTGGTTTGCAGAATTTCCAGGCAGAATAGAATCTAACCCACGCTATAGGCTCCAGACATCTCAAGCACAGGGGTATAGCATTAGTACACATTGGAAATGCCCATGTTCCAAGAAAAAGGACATTGGCTTTTGCAACGAAAGGCCTAAGTGAATGTTATGTCAGGGGAGAAGAGTCTTTGGCCAGGTCAGGGGGCAGCATGGCCAGCGGAGGACGTGACCATCACAGACACAAGTTCAGGTCCCGGAGAGCTCCCTGCGCCTCCAGCAGAGGGTCGTCATGCTATAGCCCACGTTCTGTTTAGCTACATAAGTATTTGGTCTCCTTTGCTTCAGGGAAGGGACCGGGTTTTTGTTTTGTTTTGTAACATATTTCTATAAACTCTGCAGTAGCCAGAATCATGTTGTATATTTTAAGTGACTTGTCTGACCACTCACTCATCTCTTTTGCAAAATATCCCCTAGATCCTCATCTGCCACCCCTTTGGGCACTTTGCGGGGTTTCTCCGATAGCAGGGCGCCCAGAATCCTGCCAGGCAACCCTGGGGTGGAGGTGGCCTGTCACGTTGGATGGTAGGAAGCACCCCAGTTCCCTGACAACTGGCCCCAGACGGCCTGGATCAGGTGCACGGGGTGCGTTCTGGTGTTTCTCCCTGACCACTGGCCCTAGGGACCCCTCAGCTCCCAAGACTTCTCTCCAGCCCCCGAGATTCCCTCCTTCACTTGGGCCAACATAGTGATAAGCTGGCCGACAGGCATTCTCCGTGAGAAACTCCCTTCTCCCCCGCTGGGCTGGCAGCTACCTTTCCGGGGCGGCGGGGGGCCAGTCCCTCTCCAGGGCCAGGTACCAGGGGGCTTTGTAACAGACTAGAAGGACAAGCAGGAAGGGTTGACCCACCAGTGTCCCCAGGGCCACCACCGTTCCCAGCACTCCATTTCTGTCCGTTTTTATGGAAGACTGCAGGGTAGGGACAGGAGGCAGCATGGAGGGCTGGCCTCTGTGGTGGGGCTGCAGGTGCAGTGCAGGATGCCCAGGTCATTCTGAATTTTAGATAAACAGCAAGAGCATTTTAGCATGAGTGTGTCCGCAGTACTGCCTGCACTGTTGTTGGCTAAGCCTGGCAACCCTCTGTGAGCACCCTAAGCTTCCTGCACCTCTCATCAAGGGGACCACTCCCCTCTCACAGCTTCCAGCAGTGACCCTGCCCCTCCCCAGAGTCTGGGGGCCTGCAGTCAGCCTGGCTCAGCTCCATCTGCACCTTAAACAAATCTGAGAGCAGCCCAGCCTGGCTGGTTTCCTTGGGGGTGATTTCAGAGCTGTTTCACTGGCGTGGGTTTGTGATAGTCCTGCCGGCTCCACTGGGAAGCTGTTTAAATCAGTGCTTCTTGAATGTGAATTGTGTGTGAGTCACCTGGGGACCTGGGTAAAACCCAGATGCTGAGTCAGCGGTCTCTGGTGGGGCCTGAGGGTCTGCGTCTCTGACAGGCTCCCAGGGGACATCCACCAGCCGCTTAGAAATGGAGATAAGATACGATCAGACCTGGTCATAGGGAATGGCCGGGCTCAGTTTTATCTTGTGGTCCCGGGAGGCTGGAGTCACTTCAGACGGTGGGTTGTGACCCATCAGTGACTCATGAAATCCAGTTTATAGGTTGTGAGCAGTTTAAATTCCTGGACACTGTTCTTTTAATGACAATCCAACATTTATTTAGAAGGGGTGGCAATTTTTACAAATAAATATCATATGTTAATAACTTTTATGTCCAAAATAAGGGATTTGTTACCTGCATTCATTAGATGTCATTTTCCAAGCCGCATGATTTACTGGTTACTCATAAGTAAGTTAAACTGCCTAAAATGTGGATAATAAAATAAATCACGTGTTTCAATAAAAAGCAAGAGACTGTGCTGCCCTCGTCATTTTCATAATTCTCGCTGACTTGTGACCGCTGGCTCAAGCGCTTCTCAACTGCCTGATCCCAGAGCCAAGGGCTGGCCTTGTACTCTGGTCTCACCCTAATTACTCAGCAGAGAGAGACTCGGGGGAACCACACCTTGGGAGGGGAGAGGGGCCTGAGAGTCAGCCTGGGGAACGCCCAGGATCCCTGCCGGGCCTTGAGGAGAGCCGGGAGCCCCAGGGGAAGCAGCAAGGACAGCATCTTGATGTGCGGGCAACTCTGTCCCACACCCTTGCCTCCGAAGCAACGTGGGCACCTCCGTAGATGCCAAAGGCCCAGGGGGCCCTGGACTCTGGCCAAGCCAGCCTGTTCTCCCGTCCTGGAGGCTGTCAGAGGAGGGGAGGTGTGTACGTGTCTGGACTGTGGGTGAATCTCTGTGGATCGTGGCTGCCTCGGCAGCAGTGGGCCCAGCAGCCATAGCACGGGAGTCCTCATGGAAAGTGGTGGCTGACACACGACCCCTGAGTCTCCCAGCGAGTCCTTGGCCGTCCCGGCGCCTGGAAGCTCCTGGATGGACGGCCCTTGGTTCTGAGTCTGAAGCCATCACAGCAAGGCCTTAGTGTCTTCCCAAAGTGGCCCCTTGAAGATGTCCCTCCCAGGACCCTCCCATGCCAGCCTTGCTCCTTCCTCCTTCAGACATGATGGGGAGCAGGGAGACCTCGGGGTCCCCAGTATTGGGGGACACCCAGGCCGGGGTCTGTCTCCCCAGCTCGTTCAAAGCTTCCAAACAGTGACCCGAGGCTGAGCCCCTGCCTCTGCGGTGACAGATTTGGCGAGAGTGACCCTCTGCGTGACGATGAGAGAGCCGTCAGCCTAGACGCCGTTCCGACAACGGAAGGAGGGCTCCCATCTGCTCTTCCATCGGGTTGTTTAAGGGCAACAAGCCTAAAACTCCGTCTTCTTGTTAAAGCAGACGAGAAGCAGCAGCGTTTCTTCTCTTTCTTCGTCCTGAACACGTGGGGACTAACTGGGAGCTTGTGTCGTGACCTCGCCTCCCTCGAGACCTGCTTGTGGGCGAGAGTGGCGTGCATACGGAGCATTTCTGCTCCCCGTCACCTGCCTGATGCACACGGGCCCTGCTCTGCAGAGGCTCTGCTTCGCTTGCAGACTTCTGGACGGAGTAGAGTCGCTTTACAGCGCCGTGTTAGCTTCTGCTGCACGGCGCAGTGAGTCAGCCGCGCACATGCAGACATCCGCGCTCTTCTAGGCTGTCCCTGTGCAGGTCCCGACGGAGCACCGTACCGAGTTCCCCGCCCTCTGCGGTGTCGTCTCCGACCCTGACTTGTGGGATGGCAAACCCAAGAAAATTAATGCTGAAGGAGCAAGTGTGTGGGAAACGCTTGGGGGTGCAACAGCGCTGTGCACAGCACCACCAGTTCCTGTCCGCAGCTTCCCTGTAAAGAGTGCCATCTGAACATCCTTGTCTTCTCAGCGTCCACGTCACAGCAGGGGGAGCGGCAACAGCAGGACCGTGCTGTCCCCGTGACAGTGGCCGCTGGACCAAAGCCCCCCTCCAGCTGGTACCCCGGACTCAGCCCCTTCCCTGGGCCCAGGTCCAGAACTTCCTCCAGGTGGTCTGAGCTGGTTTCTGTCCTCCGGCTCCTCACAGCCCCATCTTTTGCTGTAGGAGAGTTTCGCCCACGTTTGGTTAATCCGGGTATTTGGGGGAATAGTTCCTGAAGCCAAGCAGTGCTGGCTTTACCCCCGTCTGCACACCTTGGAAGGAGCCTAAAGGCCTTTCCCGTCCTTTGCTTTCTCCCCTCTTGTCCTCATCGCTGAGTTCCTGCTGTTGCAGGTACCACACTGGGTGCTGGAGAAGCACAGACAAGGCAGCGCTCTGCCCTCAGAGGACCCCCGGGTACCAGAACGCCACGGACCGTGGTCGCCGGTCAGGGCCCTTGGCCCAGCAGGACCCCGTGCCCCGCCCTTAAGCCAAGCTTGTGCGGGCAGGGCCTCGCAGGGGAGGGCACCCCTGTGCTTAGTCAGCGGGTGCCCCAGCAGCGCGGGCAGCTGCACCGGGAGGGACGCTGCTGGCTGGAAGCTGAGGGATTAACCCGCTCATCCCAGGAGAGCAGCCTGGAGCCTGGGCACCAGGGATTCAGGGTGCCCCCGAGGAAAGGCCGGGGGAGGGCTGGGAACGGCATCCCTTCTGCGTCTGCCCCCAAGGCCCCGCGGCCACACTGCTGCCGGGCTGGGGGCCGGTGAAACTAGGGAGCTGTCCGGGGGTGCCCCGAGGAGGGACCTGGGGCCCAGGGCCAGGGTCGGTGGACAGGCTGGCCGAGGGTGTGTTAAGAACGTCCAGGGAGCTTCCAGCTTTGCCTTCTTTCTCCTCTCTCTCATTTCCCTGTAACATCTCTTCACCCTCATTTTAATCTTATATCAAACTAACCCCCTCCTCCTGAAAATCCACTTTTTTGTGGATAAGAAATATTTTATGCTTATTTTTTCCAAAATATTTTTCCTGTGTATAAATCTTCTTTCTTTCCCTTTTTTGCAGCTTCCAGCAAGTTCTTTCTCCTGCCCTCTGGTTCTTCCACAGGAACAAGGCAGGGCCTCAACCCTCTTCCCCTAAAACCTGGAACCCTCCACCCCAAACTTTCCTCACCCAGGGAAGGTGGCCCCCAGCGCTCCCTGCCCTCCTCCGCAGAAGCTAGGCCCCCCTTTGATGTCTGCTTCCTCTCCGGCCCCAGGGATGGAGCAGAGCCCGGAGCGCCTCGGGTGAGGTGGTGGCATCACAAGCGGACAGGTCTGCCATCCCGGAGAACCGGGCACGGCGGCCCAGCCGGCTCTCCGAGGATGAGCTGCGGGCACGGCTGGCGGAGCCCTCCCCACGCTCCTCGTCCCCCACGCTTTGACCGGGCTAAACTAGACACTACGGGCATCAGTAAAGAAGAAAACCCGAGAGCTGCGGTGGGAGGGGCTGCCCTCTCCCTGCTTGCTGTCGGCAGAGGGTGCCAGGGCCGGCTCGGGGTGGGGCTGACTGTGGTCTCTTTAAGTTCTTTCCTCAAGGGCACTGTCCCCCCACCCCCCGCAGCTCGTCCTAGTATGAGGATCCCCACGTGGAGACTAAGGACGGTTTCCCGCATTTCTGGAGCTCCAGGGGTGACCGTAAGTGAGGATCAGAAAGCTCCAGGCCTGAGAGGTCACAGAACTTTCTAGAAGTGTGTCGGTCATGACTCAAAGCCAGAGGACGCGGCAGGTGGGGAAACTGGGAGCAGGGGTCAGATGAAAGCCGAAAGGAGGCACTGGCAGCAGCCAGGAGGGAAGGCGCCTGGCTGACCACGCATGTGCTCACGTGGCGAGTGAGCGCCTGGTTTGCGAGAGGCTGCCCAACGGAGCGAGTTTCTGGCTGGACGTGGTTGAATAAGCTCCCTGATGCGCTTGATGGCAGTGTCTCTGCTTTCATCCTGAAATGATTCACCGACAGTTTACTGCCTGAGCGCTGGCCCATCCTCCCCTGGAGGTCAGGCCCCAGGGTGAGTGACTGTGTAGACGCCACCGCCATGGGACCTGCCAATAAACAGAAGAGCCGGCCTCCCAGCTCAGGGCCCAGTGTGGCCCCTGAAGCCCCTTCCCCTTCCCACAGCCATGGCCACGGCCACGGCCACTCCTGCTGCCACAGCCCGTCTGGGTCTCGGTTCCGACCCGGCCCCCTTCCAGGGCGCTGACTCCAACCCCGCTGGGAACCGAGCCACCGACCCGGGCTCAATGACCCTCCTGGGGGCTCCCCCTGCCCACTGCCTCTGTCAGCTTCCTCTGTTGCTGCTGCTGACTTGAGGCCCTGCTTCCTTCCACCACCGTGGGCCGTGCTCCTGGCGGGTGTGGAAGTCAAGTATCGGCGCTCAGCCTCCCCGAGGCTCCCCAAGGACGGGGCAGAAGGCAGGACCAGCACGCCACTCCCCCCGCTCAAGACAGCGGCCAGACCCTGCTGTCCACAGACTCTGAAGACCCCTCGCTCCAGACTTACCCTTCCAGGGACGAGAGCTTCCACTAACGACCAGACTGTGATGTGCTTCCTGGTTCTCTCTTAAAACCAGATACATGTCTCTAAATGTCAAGTGCTGCTGAAATGGACTTTTGCAGATTGTTGCATCTCATTACCAAAGAAGTTACATGTATGTTATAGAAACATCAGAAAATATAGATGAGCAAATGAACCATATCCAACAGCTATAATTTAAATTATCTAGAAAAGATTGCTGGTAACCTCTTGGAGAGTTCATTCTATGTCTGTCCACAGGCACCCAAACATATAAACTCGTCCACACGGGTCTCTTGTATGTGTACAAAGATTTGAATGCATTGTATGTGCTTCCCTGCGCCTGCAGACATGTACATTCTCTGTGTCTTGATTATAAGTGTCTAAACACCTGCATCGTGTGTCTTCCACATGTGTGCAAACGTGCATGTACCTCCGATGGTCCTTTCATGTGCTTGTGGGTACACGTGTACATTATATGTGTCTTTCCCATGTACACAAACACACACGCACATCACATGTGACTTTCATAGACACAAACACAGGCATATGATGTGTTTTTAAAATGTGTATACAAGCACACATGAACACACCTTCCTATCGTGTGTACCTTTATATGTGTATCTGTTATTTTTCAAAAACGGATGATGTGTAACTAGCCTCCTGTGACCTGATGCTTTCAGTTCTTTGTTTCTCACTTTTGGAGCGCTGCACATCTTTGCATGCCGATAGATCGCCTTCTGCTGCGGCATCATCCGCAGTCGCTGTCTAATCTAACCCCAGGCTGGGCGGGTGAGCAGCAGTTTCTCTAATCGCTCCCAGCGCCAGACACTCAGGTCGCTCTCTGCACTGTTTCAGAGCAGCATCCTCGGGCTTGCCGTAATCTCCGCACAGAATTAATCGCTCCCTTTACCAGCCGCTAACGGAAGATTCAGCTGTCATTTCTGTGGTTGTGGCCCCAGTCTCTTGTAGGCAGTTCTGTCCACCCTCCCATCTCTGCAGGGGTGGGGGTCGCACCTGGGGGGCTGGGCACCTGGGCCCCACTGCCTCCCCTGCCCCACCAGCAACTCAGACCCTTCAGTTTAACCACCGTTTACTGGGCTTTGTCCCACAGTTGGCACATGGTCAGTTCTCAAGTAATGTGTTGAGTGGAAAGACATTTCTACAGTTGGAGCCTGAGAGAGAACCTGGCGGCTGCCGCCCCGTTATCTGTGTTAGAGACACTGCAGACCCGGGGTCAAGACTCACAAGACTTAAGACCTTGTAACTTAGCTCCTCAAGCCTTTGCCCCCTTCGATGGAGGTTAGAATGGTGTCTAATAAGCATGAAGGAAATCAATCACAATTCCTTCCCCACCGGGTTGTGAAGACCGTCAACAACACTGTCAAAGGCCCAGGGCCCAGTGCGCCCTCAGCGTCAGCTCTCATTACTCTATTGGCTATGATTTCCTGAACAAAATAAATGAAGGTTTTAATTAAGTGCTAAGCTCTTAATGGGTACCAAGTTGAATTGAATTAAGTAATTTCTCAGTTAGTATAAGACAGAGATAAGCTCCAATACTTTGGCCACCTGATGTGAAGAACTGACTCATTGGAAAAGACCCTGATGCTGGGAAAGATTGAAGGCAGGAGGAGAAGGGGGAAGCAGAGGATGAGATGGTAGGATGGCATCACGGACGCGTTGGACATGAGTTTGAGCAAGCTCCAGGAGCTGGTGATGGACAGGGAGGCCCGGTGTGCTGCAGTCCATTGGGTCACAAAGAGTTGGACACGACTGAGCGACTGAACTGAACTGAAATGATAAGAGAGGGAAAAGAAGAGCAAGAATTTCTTACTAATACAGTTTCCTGAGCCTCCGCAGGGCCCGTCCATCCAAGATCACTGGCCTGGGTGTCTGGTGAGCGAGTCTGAGAAACCTTCCCAGGGCCCAGGCTGTGACGGTGACCCAGGCCTTGCTGAGCACAGGGTGTGCCGTGTCTGAGGGGCTCGGATCAGGACTGTGTGGCTTGTGTGTGTGACTCTGATTTCCCGGTGGAGAAATTGTACCATGGGGAACTGTTTAAAGGTGCTGACTGGGTATTGCGGGAGGGACTGTGCCCAGCCAGGAGCCAGCTCCAGGACACTCTGGAAACCTGGGGAGGGTCCCGCTGTCTGCTCAAAGCCCCCGCCCTTCTCCTCTGGCTGCTGCTACACCTCCCTGTCCATGTCTGAGCAAGAATGTCCTCTGCCATGGGGCTCCACGCTCCAGAAGCACCTCAGGAGATGTTTAAATGCACGTTCCCCGGGCTCCCCGGCCCCCAGATACCGACCTGAGGCCCTGCGAGCCAGGGATCAGAAGTTTCCCGCTGCCTGGGGGCTCCTGACTTAGCTTTTTATGGAGCACACACTGAGAAGTCATTTCCGTGGGAGCCACACGGGTTCCCCGTGTGAGGGAGGAGGCCTCCTGTTCGTTGATTCCAGTCTTTAATCACTGAGCTACACCCTCTCTTTAAACACCGCTAATTACACGACGTGAGGACACATCCGAGCTGGGGAAGCACACGTTTCAATAAAGCCGCCCGTCCCAGCCCTGAAAAACCAACCACTGGCTTCCCTCACTCCCTTTGTTCATCTCAGAGATTTCAGAGCTCCGAGAGATATGCAATTATTTTATTTAAGGCTTCAGACTACTCTTGCTGCCAAAATGTTTTGAAAATCACAAATTGCTATACGAGCTCTCAGTGGTGTTGTGGTACTAGATTTCCTGACAATAAAAATAAGGCTTTTCATTTTCATCATTTGTAGTAAGTACAGCTAATATTAAGCATAATAAAAAGGCACTTTATTTTCTCAGAAAGAAAAGTTACTCAAGACCTGCTCAGGGAAGGTACTGAAAAATAAAAGAACAATGTTTTTCATCATTCATGTTTACTATCAATTGCATTTTTCAGCCTGCGACACATTGCTAGTTGTAAGTTCATTTTATTTCCCATGACTTATCTTGAGCAATTTTTATCAGTTATTTCTAATTAGCATAATGAAACTGATTGCTTGTTTTGAATTATTCATCTCATTGAAAGAAATGGCATGTAATCACCTTGCTGCCTTGTGTCAAAAGGGTTACAAGAGCACCAGCTGCTCTGGGGGCTATACCTCACTCGCACACAAGTTCTAACACCTGTGCGGACACGTGTACACACGTGCACAGACTCAGAACAAGGCAGTGCTAACCCGAACCTTCTAGGATAACTCTTCAGCGCAAGGCCCAGAGCTTTGGGCGTCAGGTCAACGCTGTGCAGAGGACAGAGGGGCAGTGGGCTGGAGACTGCCCCAAAGGGAGAAATGAGGCCTGGGATCCTCAGGGTCTCAGAGCAGGCTCAGGGTACCCTGCCGTCCCCAGCCTCCACAGGCAGGACCCAGCTCGCCTGGATCAAGGGTGGAGCTGACTTTATAAGACAAGGATGTCAAAGAAATGCATGAATAAAAATCCAATATCCTCACAACTTTCCAGGACTGTGTCTCCAGGCAGTGATTAAACTTGGAATTGAAAATCAAAAGAGAAGGCCCTTCCATTACTGTCAAACCTGTGTTCTGAATCTCTTTGATGTGAACCTCTTGCATTTCCTGTCTCATTCATCACCGTGATGTTTCCTAACAACTCTGCGTGCCACGCAGCCGAAGACAGGATTCTAACGGGACGTGAGGCACCCTCTGGCCTTTTCCCATCAACCGCAGGAATTTTTTAAAGCACATCTTTCAAGTCAGGTGCAGTAGAGAGCCAAGCTCTGAGCATCTGTTTCCCCACCTGTGATGACATTAAGGTCCGTGGTGATCGGGCTTGACGGAACTGCGCCTGGTGTCCATGCCCGAGGGTAGGCACACCCCCAGGCCACAGGCATGTGAAGTCACCTTCTCCTTTGTGTGGCCACAGAGGTGTCTGTGGGCCCGGCCAAGAGGCGTAAATAAGGCAGGACATGGAAAGGGCTGCAGCTTCCAGCCACACAGGAAAGCGAGAGCTCCATGAAATGCGGCGCCCAGCCTCAAGGTTCCACCCCCGTGTCCCCACCCCAGGTCACGGCGGTGCCAGGCAGCTGTCCCCGAGGCTGACTTCCTGCGGGTGGAGCACCTCCCACCTAACCCAGCAGGATGCAGGCCTGCAGCTTCTGTGTGTGTTTCGATATCCAGCTTACAGAGTGATCCCTCTCATGAAAACAGACTCTGCCCGTTGTGTCTCCATCTTCAGGACAGATCAGATCCCAGGACCTGCCTCTGCCGCACTGAGGTTCCAGGCGACTGGGCGGCCGGGGCGTCTTCCACCAGGCCTGTCTGCTGGCTTCTCCTGCTTCTCGCTGGTCCTCCTTCACCTCTGTCTCCCCAGATGGGGCCTGGTCCCTAGTCCCGCCGACTGTGAGGCGTTGCTGGGGAGGCCGCTCTGGCAGAAGCAGGCACCAAGCCTGCAACAGCCTCTCCTGCCCCCCACTCCAACTTCAGGGAGACCAGAGCCGTCCCAGTCACCCCAGCAGCGTGGTCATCAGTCCCGGGGGGCGCGGGTTGCCTCAGGAAGGCCGTGTTTCTAAACCCATCACGGGTTAGCAGCTGATGTCAGCAGAGCCGCCAAGAAGGAGAACTTGGAGATGTTTTGCTGAGCAAGAAGCCTCAGCCCAGCGCTACTGCTGGAGCTGTTCCCTGTGAGTCAGAGGGGAACCCCCTGGGGGGGTCTACTCCCCCCACCCCCATTTCAGAAGATCCCACCGGGTCCTTCCTTCAAGTCTGTGCTCAGCGCTCTCCACGGAGGGAGGCTGGCCGGACCCCCCGACCCGGCCCCGTCACACTCTCTCGCCCCTCCTCCTCTGCTTCCTCCTTTAGCGCTTTTTCACCTTAAAAACGTCCTTATTCAACAAAGCCTGCTGCTCACCATCTGCCTGGCTCCTGCTACGTGGAGTCTGTTCATCCGCTGACTGGTCCCAAGGACCCCCAGCCACGCCTGTCCCCGAGGAGACGACCGTGGGCACTGTGCTCAGACAGACAGAAAGGGAGATGTCATGGGGCTTTTATTCCCCCCAGATTTTTAACAGATAAAATACCCAAACAGAAGCACGAGATCACATCCCATTTTATCCTTTTTTAATGAACAGTTTACTTCTTCAGACTCCATATCATGCAGACGCTCTTCTAGACTCAAGGAAAAAAAAGAGAGGAATGGTCTGTATGTGGGGGCAGAGGGGATGGTGATGAAAGTGAAAAAGAGAAAGTGTTAGTCGCTCAGTCATGTCCGACTCTCTGCGACCCTGCCAGGCTCCTCTGTCCGTGGGATTCTCCAGGCAAGAATACTGGAGTGGGTTGCCATTCCCTCCTCCAGGGGCTCTTCCCCACCCAGAGATCGAACCCACATCTCCTGCATTGGCTGGCAGATTCTTTACCATCTGAGCCCCCAGGTAAGCCCTTGCGGGCAAATCCGGAAGACAGACCCCTTCCTGTGACCTGTGAGTCCAGGGAGGCTCTGCTGGGGTCAGTCCTATCTGTGCAGAGTTGAGGCCCCTTCCCTGTCTACTGGTGCTCTGAAAACCCTCCATGGGGTTCTGGAATAGCCCCTGAGCTGGAGTCACCGTGTACCGCACATTATTTGGTCTATAAAAATAAACTCTCTAGGGGCAGGACACTCAACAGATTCTTTGTCATCTCCGCCTTACAGAAGGTGTCACCATGCGACGCGTGAGAGGACTCAGCAACCTGACAGGTTACAGTGAGAACACGGGAGGGAGTTTCTCCCTGGTGATGCTTTCCTTTCTCATTTTATGAAAGATAAAAAATTTCATCTTATGGAAAAAAAGGCCTGTGTGAAGAAATTAAATTATCTTAATGTGCAGTACCCCTTTGGTATATTAAATATCCTTTATTAGAATGCTTTTAATTCAAGAAATGTTGAAATGAAATGTGAGACTCCTTGCAAATAAAATTCAGGTGATTAATTCTGACATTAGTGGAGAAGAATTGCCAGGGAGACGGTGTCAGGTAACACTTTAATCGCAAGAAGGGCAGCAGCTGCCAGTAGAGGCAGGGAGGCTGAGGGAAGAGGTGGAGGACAGTTGGTGGAGGGGGTGGTCTCTGGGCAGAGAGAAAGCAGGCGGGCTGACCAGAGTGAGGGATAAGCTCTGAAGTCCTGCTGGCATCCGAGTGACCAAGGGTGAGTCCTGGGTTGGGGAGGCTGCAGGGGATGAGGCTGGATGAGCAGCGAGCTGGAGGCTGAGCCTGTCTCCTCTTCCACAGTGCTGCCCCCAAACCCCCTCCACGGCCAGCTGGACCATCCTGCAAACCCGAATACCATCCCTACATCCCTCCTCACATCACGTGGTGGGCGACATCCTCACGAGCCGAACGGCCCCTGACCCGCTCCAGGCCTCTCTCCAGCTCCATCCCCCCCGCTGGCTCCTGGGACCACAGCCGCCCTGGGTTCTTAAGGAGGCTGTTTTTAACCCCATGGAAGCAGTGGGATTGGACCAGGCGCCCGCCCACTCCTGTCCGAAGACACGGCCCTCACGCGGGTGCCTTTTCTGCTTTTCTTTGTCGGTCCTTCTCCACAAAGTTTACTTGCGATACATCTTGCCTGACACAGCGTCATTTGTTAGCCAAATTCTGGTGACAGCTGGTCTTATTGGCTTAGTTTATTATGATATTTCAACTCACCAGCATCAGGCTTATCAAGAGGAGAGTAGGATTTTCTTAAATAAGAATCCGTGTGCCTTAGACCTATCTTTTAAGCTTGTTCTGGGAGGTAAACACATTTCAAGTAGAAGAAAGGCCAATGTGCGGTCATCTTTCCTAAAACATTAAATAGTTAAAGACTCCATTTACCAAAAGCTATCCTTGAGTATGTAACTGTCAGTCATTTCTCATATCAAGTTTTATTAAGCTCTATAATTCAGTGCCATTTTCTCCTGAAGGAAGACTTACATTTTGCAGACGATGATGGATAAGGCAGTGGTTAAGAGACCCAAGCGTCACACGATACATTTACAACCTCAGGCAAATTACTTTACCTCCCTTACTCTTGGGTCTGCATCACCATGAAATATGAAATAAAAAAGTGTGTCCACGTCCCAGCACAGTGTCGGGCATGTGAGAAACACAATAAATGGTACTTGTCATTATTTTAGCATCAGCTTTATTTTTCCATAAATTGGAAAACAGTAGGGAAAATGATGGGGAATTTTTTATATCAACCTGACCGTGAAAATACTTTGGGTTTTTTTTCTTTTCTGGTCTCAGGAATTAAGAACTCATGGAGAACGAAGAAGTTAGGAGAGGAGATAACATTTTCCTTCAAATCTATAAATAAACAAATTCTCAGTAGATGGCTGTTGAAGTTAGGTTTACTATTCTTCCCAAGAAGCTCAGGTTTCTGAGAACACAGAAGCTCTATGTTAATCCACACGGAATGGTGTGGGGTGTAACCATGAGGGCTCCATTCTCTGATGGTGCCTCATCCTTCTGCGGGGTTTTGAACAGAATCCGTGACCATTACAGTGCTCAGGCAGGAAACAGGCAGCTAGAACCCGTCCAGATCCTCCCCAGACACTTAACTCTATTTGGGCTCAAGCCTAACTTCATTAATATGAATGAAAACAACTGAAAATCAGGGAAAAAAATTCTGCAGTATTTATTATGCTCATTAGGAAATATCTCTGCTTATGCCTTATCCTCAGGAGTATTTTGACCCCAGCTCCTGCTGAGTGCCCAGCATCTCTTTACCATCCACAGAGCTCTGTGGGTGCTTCCCACCGAACCACCCCCGTGCCTAACACGGCCGTGAAAAGACACACATGACTCGGCCCCTCAGAGGAGTGTTACGGCCACCAGTCTCTGAGGAGGTGACCCTCCCTGAGGCTGCTCTGTCTGCATGCCCGGCTGGTCCTTCCCACTCTAGGTCGGCTTTGGTCTGTGTGACCAACGGTACAGAAGTGATGGTGAGTCCAAGTCTGGGTTACTGGAGGCGTCGGCTCTGTCTTGCTCTCTGGCTCTCACTTGGGGAAGGGGCTGCAGGGTGCCCCGTGGAGACCCCCACATCGTCAGGAACGGGGAGGATCTGAGGTCGTCGCGTCTCCCGTTGCATCCCGGGACTGTCTTGGGGAGCAGGTTCTCCAGCCCCTGTGGAGCCTTCGGATGATACAGTCTTGCTGACGGCTTGACGGCAACCTCGAGAGAGACTGCGAGCCAGACTCTTTTCAGAGACGGAGAACTTTGAGTGCTAATAATTCTCCTTCCCCAGGGCTGACCCATGGGTTTCTTTTTGCAAATACATTTGGAGTTACACGACACACAGAGTTAGACCATAATTATAAACAAAAACTATTTATAAACGCAAGCTCAGAAACAGAACCACGTCTGTCCCTCTGCCTGTCCTCAGTGGGGAATGAGACTGGACACATGGGCACAGTTAAGAAAACTTTGCTCTTTTACTAAGGGAAAGATTGACTATGGAAAATAAAATGGAGAACAAATTACAAATCACGCCAAATCATTAAAGCTATTAACTCTCAGCAATTGAGATTCCTCTTAGTTAAAAAGAAAAAAACCTGCTCAGGGAGGACCACGTTGAGCTGCCTTCTCAGGAAATCCGGCTCAAGGCCGAATATTGATGTTCTCCAAGTATGCCTGGTGGCCCAGTCGCTGAGTCATGTCCGACTCTCTGCGACCCTTTGGACTGGAACCTGCCAGGCTCCTCTGTCCATGGAATTTTCTAGACAGGAATACTGGAGTGGGTTGCCATTTCCTCCTCTAGGGGATCTTCCTGACCCAGGGATCGAGCTCACGTCTCCTGTGTCTCCTGCATTGCAGGCAGATTCTTTACCAGCAGAGCCATCAGGGAGGCTCTGATGTCCCCGGAGGCCCCTCTAAACAACAGACAATGGTAGGTTTTCATGAGCCGCCCGCAGCTCAGATGGAGACGTGTGCTGAGTGTTTCGTGGTCCCCGGGTGGCAAAAGAGCTCTTCCATCGAGACACAGGGGTGTTGTAAGGACACCTCGGCCTGCCTGGCAGCATCACCCCCGCCCCACACGACCGACAGCTCCTAACCCGTCATGGGAAATGGAAAGACCACGTTTGTAACCAGCATGAGGGCAGGCAGGCTCTGGGTGAGGCCCTCCACTTGTACCATCGGCTCTCAGAATCCAACCGGATTCCCACTTGTGCTGCAGTGGCCTTGACTGCACCCTTCAGGCAGATGGGCCGTGTGTACGCAGAGCAGCTGGCCCCTGCGTTCTCAGTCCCTCTGCACTGGTGACCCTTCCTCCCGCCACCTGCCTGTCCAGCTGCCGTCCGATGCTTGGGGAGGTGACGCTAGGGCTTCGGCCACAGAAGTCTATTGACATTCTGGCGTCAGCAGTAAGATCTGGTAAGACTGAAGCTTGCCTTGGCATCACGCTGTACAAAACTATTTGATGAAAAAAAAAGCAAAAGTTCACATTCATTCATTTGACAACTATCTGGTGATCACTCACTGTGTGCAAATCCTTGAAAAGCAGAGATAAAATAAACCTGGAGCCCTTCCCAGAAAAAAATGAGTGATGGGAACTTAAATACTAGAAATGAAAACACACCCAGAAGAAGCAGAGGACCCTCTCCATTACTCAGCCACGCCCCACCTGTCCTGGTCTTGGGCCACTAACCCCGACGTGGGGTCTCTGTGTCCAGGGGGCCTTAGTCTCCTCCAAACCCCACTGCAGGGCTGTGGGCTGTGGAGAGGCGCCCCCAACTCAGCTGTCATTATTTAAGGAACAGGAGTTTCCACTGGCTTCTTTTTTGGACTTCAGGTTTTGTTTTACAAAACACACACGTACGTACATACGCTCACCACTTCTCTGAATAGCAGCTGAATCTGTTAACCTGCTCCATTTGGGGAAAAAGAGAAAAAAAAGCCAGGTTCACTGGAGTCTGCAGATCACAGAGCCAGGCTAACGGGGCTGCTTTCACCACTAGAGCAAAAATCGAAGGGTCACCCAGGCTGTTCCCACAGAGAAGGCCTTTAACTTTCCAGGAGCGTGTGGAGCCCAGCAGCCTCCAGCTTCCTTCAAGGCTGGGAAACATCTCTGAATACAATTACCCACACTCTGCTGAGCAGGGAAAGGTCACAGATGGACGGACTGTGAATTCAACGTCAACATTTTTTAATGATGAGGGTAAAGCAGACCATACCGCAGGGAACAGGAGAAGCCTGCAAATTTCAGCATCGTGGGTATTGTTGCTGCTGTTCTGTCGCTAAGTCGTGTCTGACTCTGTGTGACCCCCTGGACTGCAGCCCACCAGGCCCCTCTGTCCATGGGATTCTCCAGGCAAGAATACTGGAGTGGGTTGCCATTTCCTCCTCCAGGGGATCTTCCCGGCCCAGGGATCAAATCCACGTCTTCTGCATTGGCAGGTGGATTCTTTACCACTGAGCCACCAGGAAAGCCCACCATGGATATTAGGTCCCACAAAAATATACTAGTTAGAGCATAATAAGAGGAGATGAGCTTTCTCAAGACCCAAGAAGAGGAGATGGGTTTTGAAATTTCCTTGTGTCTTCTTCTCTAGGCCAGTTAACACTGATGGAGGGGGTTGTGCAGGAGAACAGGCTCTGGATATACCAGTGGCGATGGAGATGCAGACTCTGGAGTCTTGCTGACAGGGTGGGGATCCCGACTCCGCTCCTTACCAACTGGGTGACATTTAAAATTATATACTTTCTCCATGACTCACACTCCCCTGTAAAGTGAGCATACCGGTCATGTTATACAATTGTAGTGTTATGGGAAGTAAATGATGCAGTTTCTGGCAAGCACAGTACTGAGTTTTGTCAACTGTGATGGAAGCAGAGTCCTCCCCATTCTCCCAGGTCCTTCCCCTCAACTGGGTTATGTTTCTGAAGACAGCCACGCCACGTCTCCCCTTCTAAATGCTCTTTTGCACTCTGACTACATCGCTAATTATTCCAGGGAACCAAATCACCCTTTCTAAGCATTGTTTAGAAAAGCTACTCTCACTTCAACTTGGGATGCCAGGAATACACCCATCCCGGGGCAGCCTCAGCAATAAATCCAGGACTCCCCCCACCCGCTGCCCTCCAGGAACCCGGAGTGGGGGGTCAGAGCGGGAGGGGGTGACCAGGTGTCCTAGGAGTTGCCCAGAGGGGAGCGGATTTACATGCCTTGGACAGCTGCTCCCAGGTGGTAAGAATTTGTCCCAAGTGCCTCCAGAGGATTTGGGGAAGTCAGGTGACATGGTAACAAAACATAGGGTGGAAAGGCACAGCAGGAAACGTTGCCACGCATGCGCCTCAGAGACGGTGTCTGACGGTTCAGGAGGGCCACGTCCTGAGTGACACAGCTTATTTCTAACAGTTACCATGGTGTATCCCAGGAAGTGACGGCTGCAGGTGTGAAAGGTGAAACCACCTTACTCAGTGTTAGTAATGCCAGCCTTGCCCTGGGTGCTCCCTAGACAAGCCAGCGCCTTGACTTGATCCCCCTGCCTGCCTGCCTGGGCATGACCCCACCTTGACTGTCCCAACCTCCACCTGAGATGCAGTGGAACTGCTGAGCTGGCTCTGCTTGGAACTATCACATCTGTTGCCTAATTAGAAACACATTCATGTAAACGATAACTTCTGAAGGCCATGTGTCACCAGCGGAATCTGCACTGAGATTTTCAGTGGCCATTCCTAACTCAAGAGCCATGGATTGGAAGAGCTATGTAGATGCAGTTTCCAGGAGCAATCATGTGAGGCTGGGAGAGGAGCTGGCTACAGCTCTCCACCGGCCACAGAGACCGGCTTAGAATTAAGCACTTAAAGAGAAACTGCAGATGGGCTTCCCTGGTGGTGCAGTGGTTAAGAAGCTGCCTACCGATGCAGGAGACCTGGGTTCGATCTCTGGTCCAGGAAGATCCCACATGCTGTGGAGCAACTAAGCCCGTGCTCAACTACTGAGTCCGAGTTCTGGAGCCCGAGAGCCTAACGACTGAGCCTGGAGCCAAAGGTACTGAAGCCCGTGCTTCGTGACACGAGAAGCCACCACAGTGAGAAGCTCGTGCTCCACAACTAGAGAGCAGCCCCTGCTCCCCACAACTAGAGTACGAAGACCCAGCGCAGCCAAAAATAAAGAAGTAAATAAGAATTAAAAAGAGAATGATTAGATACTGCATTTAAAAAAAAGCAGCTGCCGAGACAGAAAATACGCACAGTGAGCAAGGCAACTATTTAAAATACAGGATGATTGACAGTAGAGACTTTGCTTTCCTGCTGAGTCGTCCACACCCAACCCCGAACATGATGCCCCGTGCTCACGGGCCAGTGAGGAGGACCTGGATGACTCACGGGACTTTCTTCTAATCACCTGGGCTTTCCATCCTGAAGAAGCATGCTGGGACAGCTCTGATCCAAACACCAGCTCTGTGCCAAGCCCGGCCCCTCCTTCCTCGTGAGATGGAGAGAAAACCAGCCCTCACATGAACCCAGGCTGTAGGCCAGCCCGAGTCCTGAGCAAGCCGCCTGGAGGAGGCAGTCCACATCCCCCGAGACAGAGTGCTCCACCACGGGCCAGTCTTCATCCAGATGAACAAGTACCTGCTGAACAGAACATAAATCTTAACATCAGTTCAAAGCAGGTGTACCTGGTTTAATTTCCCCTAATGGGTAGATGCTTTTCTTACACGACTAAGTATGGCCTTAGTCTCTCAGTCGTGCCTGTCCATGGGATTTCCTGGCAAGAACACTGGAGCGGGTTACCATTTCCTCCTCCAGGGAATCTTCCCAACCTCGGAACTGAACCCAAGTCTCCTGTGTCTCTTGCATTTCAGGCGTGCGTTTTACCTACTGAGCCATCGGGGAAGGCAACATGGCTTCGGGGTTCACTAAAGCATGCTTCCTGGGTAAAGAGTGGCGCACACTCCAAATGCTTTTCTTCCCAATCGTAAAACATTGAAACAAACGCAACTGCCCCTCTTCACCATTACATGTAATATTGACAATTAATGAGTCTTACACTGTTTTTAAAGGAATAAATAAGAGAAGGAGAAATTTGAAGAAAATCCCAGAGTACTTAACAATAGCCAGGTGATAAGAAGGGGGAAGTGAAGGCATATTCAAATTCTTGGCGATGTGAAGGCTGGTGGTTATGAACAATGTCCAATTCTTCACGTTGATAGAAGAGTGCGGGATAAAATATGTTTGTAATAATTTCAGTGTAACCACTATTGGGATAACATTTAGATGTAATTTTTCACACTCCTGGAGGAGAAAAGAAGACATAAAATGATCTTAAGCGACAAGAAATCACAATGAACATAAAGCATAAAATAAGGCAGCAGGAGAAAGACTGAACGTATCATTAATCACAGTGTAGCTCGTGCCTGGATGAAATTATTCTCCTTGCTATGTCTCACATTTGAGAAGAAAAGAACAGATTAAGTGAAAGAGCAAAGAATCAGCCAGATGCTACTTTTTAGGTACATTCCTGCAACTAATGATGAAGGACAAAGGTAGAAATAAAGAACTGAGCGGGAGGAACCACCCTGGCAGTCCAGTGGTTAAGACTTCGCCTTCCAGTGCTGGGGGTGCAGGTCTGATCCTGGTCGGGGAGCCGAGATCCCACCTGCTTCTCCACCAGCAAACAAACAGAACTGAGTGAGAGTCTACCAGGAAAATGCCAACCATGACAGACGGCCAAAGTCCTTTAAAGTCAAGATTTCAAATAAGGCTCAGAGGAATTTTAATGGAGAAAGATATCATCACTAAACAAATTGCAGCAATCATCAACATTTCCACACAGACTACATTGTGTGGAAATACTTGAAGCAAAAAAAAAATTAGGAATTCAAGGTCGTTTTCACAAGTTCACAATGAGCCCTAAAAATTTATATTTTTAAATTTAAAAAATCCTGTAGAAAAATAATATGCCTACAGTATTCAAATTACACAATAGGCTTTATTTAACACATATCCTATTTTTGTATAAAACAAAATCTTTTTAAAGTGTCCATGGACTGTTTGCAGAAATTACTTAGCAAGTCCCCTGGTGACCTAGTGGTCAGGATTCCAGGCTGTCACTGTGGCAGCCTGGGTTCAGTCGCTGGTTGGGGCACTGAGGGTGACATGGCCAAGAAAAGAGATTTTAGACTGCACCATAAAGCGAATCCTGGCAGACTCATATTCCGTCCCCTTTTCCAAAGTCCATGCTGATGGCCTAGCACTCAAGACCTCAGAATGTCACTGTGATGGGACACAGAATCTTTAAGAGTTCAAGTTCAAGTCAGGGTGGTTTTTAACCCATTCTGACTGGTGTCCTTAGAAGAGGAGGTTTGGACACCAGAAGCGACTCCAGAGGGACGGCCGTCAAGGACACAGAGGCCTTGGAGAAACCAGCCCTGTGACACCTTGATCTTGGTGTCACTCCCAGTGCCATGGCAGAGTCTTGGGTGGCGTGAGCCTCTTCCCGAACCCATGGGGCTGATGGAAGGTGCGTGTGGTTCACACAACTCTGCCCCCACAGAGAGCCACCCCTCCCCAGCACCCAGGCAGGAGCCCAGAAGTGAGATCCGACGACAGAGGAAAGCGGTGTGTGAGGAGCTCACCGCGCTCAGGGGCCATTTCAGGGGCTTCCTGCAGACAGTTTCTGTATGTGTGCTTTCAGCCCGACGGGCTGCCTCAGAGCCTAATCTCCACCTCAGCCGCCACTCGACAGGCAGCCAGGGCATCAAGCTTGGAGCAGACAGAGAAATGCACACGAAGGTCCCCGAGAAACAGAAATACATGTCAACATGTGTGTGCATGCGTGTGCATTGTCGGCGCTCCCAGTCCCACAGCTCGGCCCTCCTACCTGGAGGTCCTCTCCTTCCCCACCCCCAGATTTACAGCCAACAGCTGAAGAAGCAACAAAGAACTGCCATCAGTAACTGAGTAAGAGGGCTTGGTCCTCCTGCTGGGCAGCCCTACCATAGAGCCCACTGGACGGGGTCCACCTCGGCGTGCACAGCGCTGACCCCCGAGGACCACCTGCGTGCTGTTGCCCCCTCTCCAGGATGCTCACCAACTGCCAGAGTGGAGACAGGGAGGGGAGGGGACGAGAGAGGGACCGGAGCCCAGGAGGGAAGAGATGCCGGTGCTGGATGTGCAGAACCACCTACAGGGCAGGACGGCTCAGCCAGGGGACTGGCTTGCATGAGGCTCTTCCGATGGTTCTATGCCCCTCCGGGGTTCTCTGGCACAGAAGAGGCTCCTCTGCTCCCTCGCCCACGAGGGCCGCAGCCTGAGCTCAGTGATGAGATGGGTCTGATGTAGGAGGGGAAGGGGACAGGCGGAGAGGAGATCCCAGGGGTCAGAAGGGCAGGTCTCACTTCTCTTTCTCCCCCTTGGCTTTGGCCCAGAGAGGAAGGCAGGCCTCGGGGCCAGGCAGGAGCCCAGAGCACGGAGGGCTTTGGCTCCTGCTGCCCTCTCGGACTCTGGAACACACTCAAGGCCTAGCTGCCACCGCCAACCTCGGGGAGGCCACATCCGCCCGTGGGGCAGCTGGGCCCGGCAGAGGTGGCTCTGGGTGGCCCAGCGTCAGAGGGCCGTGGACACTTTATGACCAGACCCCCACAGGCCAGCCGCAGGCCGGTCACAGCTGCGCGCAATGACTCCACCGCAGAGCCCAGCTGAGCGTCTGAGAGCCCCGGGTGCAGAGAGCTCTGGGTCGGCGGACCTGGGGGCAGGCGAGGCTCCTCTGCCAGGCAGACACCAGTGGGAGACCAGACAAGCCCGCCCCACAACAGTGTCCCCTGAGGGCAGCCACAGGCGGGGCGCGGGACGGCCCCCAGCAGACGACACGGTCCGGGAGTGCCCGGTCAACGCCAGCATCATTGGTGACCCCACTTTCCACCCGTTAGACAAGAGGAGAGGCAGGAAGGCGGAGGGAAGGCAGCCAATGTCTGGACGTGTTTGCCCAGAAAAAGAGAATTATCCCAAGAAATTGTTTACATTTTCAGGTCAAAATCTGAATCACAGTGGACATGAATTTACACTTTTTAATTAAAAATATAGCATAATTAAAAATGTTTCCCCTGATAACCAGTGGGCAGGGCTCAGAAGGAAGACTGAATTAGATGTAGATAAAGCCAAGAACCTAATTTTCTCAGCACCGCTGAGTTGCAGTATGACGCAAAGACCAGTAAGACACCCAGGCTTTTCCCTCCGGTAAGCAGGCCAGGTCCCAGGGAACAAAGGCCTGAGGGCATGTGGGCTGAGGGCTATTTTCCTTACTACTTTGAATACCTTATTTCTTTGTTAAAAAATGTTTTATTTTATATTGAAGATAGATGGTTAGACAGCATCACGAACTTAATGGACATGAATTTGAGCAAACTCCCAGGAGACAGTGAAGGACAGAAAAGCCTGGCGTGCTATAGTCCATGGGGTCACAAAGAGTCGGACACAACTTAGCGACTGAATAACAACATATCAGATTAACAATGCTGTGATAGTTTCAGGTGAACAGTGAAAGAACTCAGCCATACATATACATATATCCAATCTCCCCCAAATTCCCCTCCCGTCCAGGCTGCCACATAGCATTGAGCAGAGTTCCATGCGCTGTACATGGTTACTCATTGTGAACGTAGCAATTGTACACCATATACTCTTAAAATAACTGTTCAGATCTGGAAAACCGTAAAAAGAACACCTGACAAAGGCTTGGATAGGCGTTCTCACACATTTCCCTCACGCCACCCTTCCCGAGGTCTCCCAGCGTGCCCTTCCACAGGCCTGTGATTACCAACCAATGTCCAGTGCCTAGCTTTTTTCTCATTGATCAGTTAGACAAGAGACTGACATTTCCATTTTCCTTTCTTTACTTATAAACTTAAATATCTCCTTACTTCGAAAGTTTAAAAGTTTCTTTGAAAGCTCCTTTTGCATAAGAAACTTCAATTTTCCACAGCGTTTCCTGACATCTATCTGCTGTCTTCACCGGCAGCTGGTGACCGCAGCAAAAGCAGGGGAGTATTCCTGACGGGAGGAGAAGGGGACGACAGAGGCTGAGATGGGTGGATGGCATCACCGACTTGATGGACATGAGTTTGGGTAAACTCCGGGAGTTGGTGATGGACAGAGAGGCCTAGCGTGCTGCAGTCCACAGGGTTGCAGAGATGGACACGACTGAGCAACTGAGAAACAGCAACAATGTAGACATAGACAAATAGGTCTATAGATCCTATCAGTTCTGTTTCTCCAGAGAGTCCTCCTACACTGCCTCTCAAGCAAAAATCATCCTTGGCGGTCCTTTTCCTCTTTGCCATGTCCCTAGAATAAGGATGATGGGATTGGAAGTCTGAGTAACAGTTATCTTCATCCACGTACCCCGTCAACATCATTACTATTATTATATTAGCTGCCAGTGTATCAAACATCAGTTTAACATAAGTTCACTGTTAAAATGAGATGGGCTTACAGAATTTCCCTTCCCAATTTTCAATAAAAATAAGGAAAAAAAATTTAAACTGGCAAAAAAATAGGATTTCTCAACAGCCACCAAGGAGGAAAAGAATATAACCCAAAAAAGTGCATTTAAAAACTGGAAGCCAAGGGAAGGGGAAGATTTGAGGACAGAGTCCAGGGCACGGCCAGTCTTCGAGGCCCACCTCCCAGAAGCCACAAGGGAGGGTCCCCCCAGCTGAGATGGGGGCTGTCTCTCTCCCTGACTGAGCGGGTGGAGTCAGTGGTGAGAGAGGGTACCCTAGGAGGCGGTGGGCGAGGGCTGCAGTCAGACTGCCCAAGGGGAAGGCCCTGAATCCCGGAGCGTTTCCTTTGGGAGCCGGGTGCACCCCACCACGAGGCAGAGCAGGTCTTGGTTCACGAAACAAAGTCCAGATTTTGCGACACATAAACCCAATCAGGTCAAGTCCTTCCCTCCGCCGGGGCAATACTCTAAGGCACCGGGAAAACAGACTTTAAGCTGCTTGCAGAGAAAAACACATCGGTCTCAGAGACGGAAGGAGTCATGTCAAATTACCTCGTTAATTTAGAGCAGTGTCTGGAGGGAGCTCCTCAAGCAGGTGTGAGATGAAAAGAAAGGAGTGAGCAGCTAAGCAAGCATCCAGCACAGTGGGAGTGGGGGTGGGAGGAGAGTGGGAAGGAAGCTGGGAAGGGGGGTGGACAGGGGAGGGGGAAGGTAGGGAGGGGGAGGGGGAGGGCAGAGGAGGGGGAGGGGGGTGGATGGGAGAGGGGAAGGTAGGGAGGTGGGAGGGGAGGAGGGGGAGGGCAGGGGAGGGGGGAGGAGGACTGTACCAAGAGTCCGAAGATGAGATGAAATAACCGCTGAGAAAGGGAGCGTGTGCGACTAAGGCACACGGTGGTGAAGCGTGAGTCTGTTTAAAGATAAAGCACAGGTCACACATCGACAGGAACTCCCGGCAACAAGCAGACTGTGATTAGCATAAACCTGGACAGCGCACGGAAGACTGTACGGGTCGGCCGGGGCTGCTGTAACAAAGTACCCCAAACTGTGAGATTTCTCCTCTCACAGATCCAGAAGCTGAAGCCCTCAGCCGCGGTAATGGCAGGGTGGGCTCCTTCCGCGGGCTCGCAGAGGGAACTGTTCCAGGCCCTCGCCCAGCTTCCAGGGGTCGCCAGCAGCCCGGGGTGTTCCAAGGCTGGTGACCGTCCCACCCCAGTCTCAGTCTCTGTGTGTCTGTGTCAGAGTGTCCATCTCCCTGTAAGGACAGCAGTCCCTGGGCTAGAGCCCCCTGTCACCAGTGTGGCCTCACTCTAACCTGACTACCCCTGCCAAGACCCGGTCTCAGAGGCCCGCAGCCACAGTGACCACGGTAGGAACGTACCTCGGGGGGGGGTTCCACTCAACCAGCAGTAGAGCAACAGCCAAGCGGAGAGGAAGCAAGGAGGAAACGGAGGCGGCACGAGAACGCGACACCCCGTCTTCACTCGGAGAGACCACTGATCTGTTCTCCAGTGGAGGCAGGCGGTATAGACGTGTGTGCGCGTAAAATCCCAGACCACTCACTGTTCTGTAGGGCTTCCCAGGTGGCCCAGTGGTAAAGAATCGTCTGCCGATGCAGGAGACTCGTGTTCAATGCCTGGGTGGGGAAGATCCCCTGGAGGAGGAAATGGCAACCCGCTCCAGTGTTCCTGCCTGGAGGATCCCATGGACAGAGGGGCCTGGCGGGCTTCAGTCCGTGGGGTCGCAAAGAGTCAGACAGGACTGAGAGACTAAATAACAATCATTCATTTTTCTGTAATCTCTTACACTAAGAGGAGGAATCTCTTTTGTGGTGAAGAAACACTTGTCTCAACAACTTTATTTTTATCCTTCTATAAAATAAGTAAATGTTCAATGTAAAGATTCCTATTCTTTTAAAGACACTAGTGACAGCTTACAAGGTTGTTCCTTTAGCAATTCTGATACTAACTTCCTCCCTGACAACCACCAGAGCCACCAGAAATGTATGAATAAACCAGAGACCTGGTTATACTGGAAGTCCTGGCAGCTAACAGCATGCTCACTAGCTGCGGCTTAATGTCGGCTAAATTGGATTATTTTGTTTCTAATTGTGCAGGGTTGTACCAGATAAGATACAGCCACGCCGGAGCTGATAAGCCCTCTGGAATCTTGCACCACTGGAGGTACACGGTGTCCAGTTTTCAAGGACAACGTTTTTCGTTTCTGTTTCACACCCAACAGCTTGACTCCGGGAGGTTATTTCCAGACAAAGCTGAGGGGGAGAGAGCACAGCGGTCTGCAGCTGGGCTGACCGTGTAGAGAATGCGAAGATGAGTCCCTCCTTTTTCTCTGGAGTGTATTTCATGCCCCTTGATATAAAGTCATGTTCTCCGGCTACACAGAGATCCCATCCTCGGACTGCAGAGTCTGCTGGTGAAAAGCCTGGGGTGACGCCGCCACCTCTTGGGGCGCAGCCCCTTTCCTCTGCCCGCGTCATTGCCCTTGGGGCCCCGCCCCTTCCCTGCTCACGTGTCGTTAGTCTTGGGGCCCGGCCCCTTCCCTGCACATGCGTTGTTGCTGTGACGGACACAGCGGCTCAGCAGTGAGTGGACGCTGGTGAGGACAGATGCCGCCGGCCGTGCGGGACGTCCACGCTCCATCACCCGCCAAGAGCCCACCATCCCCCCTCCCCTCCTGCACGGCCTCCTCCAACCTGTTGGGAGGCTGCACAGAGGACTCGGGTTTAGCCCAGACCTGGCCTCTGCCATCACTCACAGGCCCTTGGGGAGGCAGCGGGGGCTGCATCCCTCCCTTGGTGCGGTCAGCATTCCACTCAGTCACAGACCCAGGGTCTCGCAGGGGCGTCTGCTGTCCAGGCCTGTCCTGACCCATCATGGAGCCGGTCAGGGGCAGAAGCCACCCGCTGGGATGTCCGGCTCTGGGACTTTGGGCCCCTGCTGCCGAGCTGGGCTGCTCCTTAATCTGGGCTGCCAAGAGCTGGGGATAATGACCTCGTGGAACTCAGGTCTAGTCCTGGCACCAGCAGGAACCCAGATGGGCCCCATTGCCAACCACTCATGGTCTGTGTTAGACACACACACACACACACGTACACATACACACACATGGCACAGATGTACACACACGGCACAGATGTACACACACACTCCAGTTGCCTTCCAAGCACAGCACCAGAGCAGTCAGCACCGCTGGACCCCAATTCCCGGGACTCTGGCCCAGATGGGGGCCCCCTCGCACCCCCTGGTGCACACAGCCCCCCCACCCCTCGCATGCTGTTCCTTCCGGCTCCCACCTCTCAGAGCCTCTGGAACCGACTGAGGAAAAGCATCCGTTTCCTGAGCCCCACTTCCTTCTGTCCCTGACCCCGAGCCTTCCTCTGCACCCGCAGGGTGTATTTCTGTGTCCTTCCTGGAGCAGCGCTGTCTGCGTACAAACTTCCCCCGAACCCCTGGCGGGTTTCTGGAGACTGGGTTCTCGACCACAGAGGACTCCAGCTCCCTGGAGCCCTGGTCCGTGCTCTGAAAGGCCAGGAGATGTCCAGTCCCCGAGGCTGCTGCTGTTTCTCCCAGTTTTACTGTGGCCAGAGGCTGGTAGCCGGCTGGCACTCACGAGCCCCACCCAAGCAGCACCCGGTGTTGCGAGGATGCCGTCGGGAGGAGCCTGAAGACCACATTCTAGAAGCTGCGCCAGCATCGAGTTGTAAGAACAGTACCAAAAGTTCCTACATATTCTTTACCCCGTTCTCAACTGTTAGCAATTACCACATTTACTTCATTACTCCTCTCGACGTTTATATGCATACTTCTATTTTTTTTTGTGAACAATTTTAGAGTCAGTAGCAGGACGTTCTTTACCCCTAAATATTCCATCGTGCGTTTTGTAAGAACAGGAGCGTTCCCTGACACACCGACAGTACAGTGTTCAGGTCAGGTGATTTGACCTTGAGGCAATACTGTGACTAACCTACCGTGTGGATTTCACCCTCAGTGGCCCCCTCTCCTGGACCCACACAGGGCGGCGCAGTGCCACGGCTTGAAGGTCCTCATCATCTCTCTTCATCTGGAGAAGGTGGCCATCCCTTCTTTGTCGTTAAGGACACGGAGCGTGTTCAGTGCTGTTGACGGAGAGTGGACGACCCGGCATCGGTGAAGAGGACAGGCCCCTCTCTTGGGGATGCTCTCGATTTGACTTTGCGGACGTGTCCTCTCACGGGATGAGATGTGGGATCTGCATTTTGGCGGGAGCAGTGCCTGAGAGATGTGGTCTCTGGGCATCCCGTAGGCTGTCGGTTTGACCCATCGCTGCAAGCAAAGGCTTTCCTCACCTGGCCAGGTAGAGTCTGCCAGGTGTCTTTCTTCGCTTGTTTTTCTCAGTGCCAAAACCCAGGAACAAACTGGTTTCTTAAAAATTCTTTTTTCTTTTTTTGGCCGCACCGCATGGCTTGTGGGTTCTTGGTTCCCTGCCAGGCGGTGAAAGCACAGAGTCCCAGCCCCTAGACTGCCGGGGAAGTCCCAAATCGCTGTTTTAAAGCAGAATCAACTACTTATAAAGATGTCAGTCATCTATTAATAAGTGCATAGGTTTAATATAATCTCCCCAAATGACCTAAAGAGTTTCCTTCCTTCACAAATAGGCAAGCAGATTCACTCAAAATAGACAAGCAAGCCCAGCCCAGCAAGACTCTAAAGCAGAAGACAGCAACACGGAGGCATTGGTCTCCCCGGTTCTTAAAACCTTCACAAGGCCTCGGCGATTAATACAGAGTTTGCATAGACACACAGCCCACTGGGCCTCAGAGAAAGTCCAGAAATAGCCCTGCGTGCCCGGGGGACATTAATATATGACACATGTGGGCAAAAGGGGATTTCGTGGTAAACAGCGTAGGGACCAGCGGCTAGTTGTTGGGGAAAGGGAAGGCGGGACTGCCCAGAGTCCATCCAGAGAGACTCCACGGCAAAGCTGTCAGTGGGAAAGTAAGCCCCTGCAAAGGCTGTCAGAGGGTCTGTAAGTGGGCCTGATCTATCCCCACCCCGCATCCGCCACACAGAGGTGAGACCCCTCGCTGCCTCATTCTGGGCCCTGGACTGCTGCGCTCAGGGTCACCACCGGCAGCAGGCCTCCCCCAGCACGGAGCTGCGGCTAGACCGGAGGGCGCGCGAGGGGCGCGAGGGCGGGGTGCTCCCTCCTGGCTCCCCCAGTCAGGGGTCCCTTCTAGGCGGCCTGGTCTACACGGCTCCCTCCCTCCAGGCTCCACGACTGCTCCATCCCTGGGGGCCCAGGGAGATGGCGCCTCTGCTGCTGCTGGGCCCCTATTCTCGCCCTGCCCCTTGGGCCCCTCTAAAACTTGCCCAGGCCCTTGTCATTAGTCCCCTGGTAACCCCAACTTGAGTCACCCGACTTTGAGTGTGCCCTGTAATTCCTGTTGGGACTCTGAATAGAATAACCTTGGAGTTGACGGACATATGGAACCACGTCTCAAAATCCAGCAGCCAAAACACAGAGGTGAATAACTGCAAGCATAGGGACTTCCCGGGTGGTCCAGTGGTTAAGACTTCGCCTTCTAATGCTGAAGGTGCTGGTTCGACCCTCTAGACGGGGGTCTAAGACCCCACATACCTCTCAGCCAAAGAGCCAGGGCACAGAAGCAATATTTAACAGATTTAATAGGGACTTTGAAAATGGCCCACAGTTTTAAAAAACTGCAAATGTGAGCAACAGCCACCTCCATACAGAAAAGCAAACCAAAGCGCAACACAGAAGGAAAAGCAAAAAGAGCAAAACCCGGGGAAAGTCATGGCACCTCGCGACACAGAGAAGTGTTTTTCTCCAAAACACACGAAGCGCTCTCAGAGATGAAAGCAAGAAAGACCACAAGAGCAGGAGGAGAACGGGCCGAGGTCATAGGCAGTTCACAGAATAAGAAATACACATGGTTCAAAACACATGCAAGCCTGACGGTCAGAGAGCCTCGCGGAAACAGTGCAGCAGGAGCCAGGTTTCATCAGCCAGCTGGGAAAACGGCGGGAGTCTGACTAAGCACTCTGGTGTCGGGGGGGCCAGGGTACCCACGCTGTTGTCCTTTCTCAGTGGATGTGCCCGCCTGCCTCTGAGGGGCACAGCCAGCAAGACGTCCAACAGCCTTTCCCCGAATCCGTGACCTGCTCCTGGGGCTACTCCTGACGTGGGGGCACTGACCTCTGACCAGGGGGCTCCCATAGGATTGTTTGTGATTCTAAAACGTGTGCAAACCAGCAAGTGGCCGAACCCGAGGACCTGGGTAGGTAACCTGATGACTTACCAGGGCCTGTCCCTGTGAGGAGGAAGAGGACGCTCCCTTGGAGCTAAAAGCAAAATGTTCCCTGGGCACTTGGCTAGGTAAACACAGAGTAAGTGCAAAAAGTATGGTACATTTGGTGTGCCAACTTTGGGGTAGGAAAGTAGGAAATAAGAACATGCATGTCTTTGGTCTTGAGTATGCACAGGGAAGGGAGACCAAAGGCATGAGGAAGTTGGGGTGGATGCAGGTGTGGGGTGGGGGCCAGGCCAGGTAGGAAGGAGATGACTCAGCGCCGACCTTCCCTACTTCTTCATGAACGGGGAGTTTATGCCAAGGATGGCGGATAAAGGAGACGAGGATGAAGGGGAGATGGAGAAATCAGCCACGCGGCCGAGTCTGAGAGCACGGTGACCCTCCTCCGTGAGGGTGTCAGGGTCGCAGCCTCCGAGGCCGGCAGTGAAGAGCACGGGACTCGGGATAAAGGGGACCTCGGCTTGGATCTCGGTGTTCCTGCCTTCCTGCTGGACTCTGACCTGACCTCTCTGAGCTCCGTGTGCACGACTAGGCAACAGGTCTCTCAGCCCTGAGGTCACAGGGTCCTGAGGATGCATGATGTCATCAACATCCTTGCAAAGTGCTGGCTCATAGGAAATACAAGACATTGTTGTTTCTATAGCTTTTAGCAGATGTGTTGAAAGGTTAGAATTTAATTGCCCTTGTAAACTCTTTTCACCAAAAATTCTCCCTCGAAAACGAAATTATTGTCTTCCAAATGTACACTGAGGCTTCTGTTTTGAGAAGCGTGGCTGCGGGCTCTTTGCTCACTGTGGCTCCAACATTTAACAAGTAAGTGCATTCAGCATGGAAACATATACATCACCACGTGTAAAACAGACAGCTACTGCGAAGTTGCAGTATAACACTGCTCAGATACGTGTGGGCTTCCCTGATAGCTCAGTTGGTAAAGAATCCACCTGCAATGCAGGAGACCCCGGTTTGATTCCTGGGTCGGGAAAATCCCCTGGAGAAGGGATGGGTTACCCACTCCAGTATTCTTGGGCTTCCCTTGTGGCTCAGCTGGTAAAAGAACCCGCCCGCAATGCGGGAGACCTGGGTTCGATCTCTAGATTGGGAAGATCCCCTGGAGAAGGGAACGGCTACCCACTCCAGTATTCCGGCCTAGAAAATTCCATGGACTCTATAGTCTATGGGGTCGCAAAAAGTCGGACACGACTGAGCGACTTTCACTTTCACTTTCATGATTGAGTCACATTGTTGCTTGGCAGAAATCAACACAACATTGTAAAGCAATTATCCTCCAATTGAAAATAAAATAATTATTAAAAAAACAAAAACCACAAGCACGTCCAGGAGGCAGGAGGGAGCATATGGTGGTGGGCTCCCCTCCCCCCGCCCCCTCCCCCCAGGGTCCCCTCTTCGCTTCACCTTTTCCTGTTTCCCGTCCTTTCCTCCCTCACGTCTGCCTCCCTGCCCCCCCCCCCCCCCCCCCCCGGCCTCTGCAGCCACAAACGACCTGGCTCACAAGGCCATCTGGTTGCCTGAGAGGTAGAAGTGATTATTTCCATTTCGCTAATGAGAACTTTTAAGTAACTTCCCTAAGGCTTCCCTGGTGGCTCAGATGGTAACAAATCCGCCTGCAACGAGGGAAGACCTGGGTTTGACCCCTGGGTCGGAAAGATCACCTGGCGAAGGAAATGGCAACCACTCCAGTGTTCTTGCCTGGAGAATCCCATGGACGGAGTCGCCTGGCGGGCTACAATCCATGGGGTCACAGAGTCGGACGCGACTAAGGACTAATACTAAGACCCTGTAACTCTGACCTGAAGCTGCTGAGGATTCGTGCCTGACCACAGGGCTCACCTCCTTCTTGGAGAGGCTCAAGGGCCTCCCTGGGGACTTACCCCCCGGCGGGGAGGAAAGGAGGAAGAACAGACGGCCAGCTGTTCACAGGAGAGCTCTGTGCGCCTCCGGCAAACTGGGACTCCAGATCGTCTGCTTTTTATTTTCTCTTTCTCTTCCTTAGGGAGATGGTGAGTCCCCCGGGTAGACTCGAATAAAAATCCAAGCTCCCTGAGGCCAGAGAACAGCATTTTAAGATCCTTTGGTTGCTCAGTGGAACCCAGTGAAGATGACTGATGTGCAGAATGCATCCTGAAGGGACTGTGAGGGACTTCCTTCTCCCCTGTGGTTCCAAGGTTGTATTTCAACTGCCCAGGGCACATGCCCACAGCCTCAGAGGCAGAGGGTACCCTGCTGGCCCCTTTTCTTTAGAAAAACAAGTTTCTTTCTCTCTCTCTCTTTTTTTTAATACTTCAAGTATAGCTGATTTACAGTGTTGTGCCAATCTCTGCTGTACAGCAAAGTGACTCAGTTATACACATACATGCATTCTTTTTTTATATTCTTTTCCATTATGGTTTATCACAGGATGTTGAGTTTTTAATGCAACACAGTTGGACCTAGAGGTTGATCCATTCTGTATGTAACAGTCTGCATGTGTCAACCCCAAACTCCCTGTCTCTCTCAATCCACCCCCGCCTCCCCCGGCATCTATGAGTCTGTTCTCTATGCTGATGGGTCTGTTTCAAAGACAGATTTCTTTTGAGGGTGACCTGGGCTTCCTTCATAGAAACTGAGGTGTAGGCCCTGGGGGCTTTCCCTTCAGACTGGGAATCCTTCTAGCAGACCCCAGCTCATCTGCCCATTTCTTTCCCAATTCGATGGTGCAAAGGTGAACGAAGCGTTCCGGTTTCTGCGGTGATGCAAGTCCTCAGTGAAGAGGACTGCTCACGGCTGGAACAGAAACCTGCAGAGACAGAGGTAAATATTTCCCTGACAGAGACAGTCTTCAGTGGGATTCTCTTTCTGCAATGATATTTTCTAGCTTAATGTCCTGGTTTTGCAACATAGTGATTAATACATTAAACCAATTAAACTCTGAGTAACTGCTCACATTTGTTTGCATATGTTTTTGGAAGCAAACACACAGAATTAGTCTGAACCAAAGGTGTAATTTATTTGTCTGAAATCTGAGTCACTAAGTTCCCTCAGGGTATCTTTGAACTTGTTCTATCTCCATGGAGTCCTTTTTTTCCTCCAAACGTGGTTTCTTGAGACATAGAAAACAAATGTATGGTTACCAAAGGGAAAAGAGGGGAGGGATAAATTAGGAGTTAGGGAGTAACAGATACACACTACGATATATAAAATAAACAGCACAGTCCTACTGTGTAGTGCAGGGAACTACATTCAATATCTTGTAATAATCTATCAAGGAGAAGAATCTGTGTGTGTGAGTCAGTTAGTCATGTCTGACTCTTTGCAACTCCGTGGACTGTAGCCCACCAGGCTCCTCTGTCCATGGGATTGTCCAGACAAGAAAACTGGAGTGGTTGCCATTTCCTTCTCCAGGGAATCTCCTGAATCCAGGGATTGAACCTGGGCCTCCTGCTTTCCAGGCAGATTCTTTACCACCTGAGCCACCAGGGAAGCCCATATATACATATATATATGTGTGTGTGTGTGTGTGTGTGTGTTTATGTGTGCATAACTGAATCATTTTGTTGTATACCTGAAACATTGTAAATTAAATATATGTATGGCAGCTATAGCCTTATGAAATATATTTCTTAAATAGTAAGTCTTGAAAGAGAAGGCAATGGCAACCCACTCCAATACTCCTGCCTGGAAAATCCCACGGACGGAGGAGCCTGGTAGGCTACAGTCCATGGGGGCGAGAAGAGTCAGACTCGACTGAACAACTTCACTTTCACTTTTCGACTGAGCGACTTCACTTTCACTTTTCAATAAAAAATAAATACATAAATAATTAAAAGACCAAAAAACCCCCCACAAAAACAAGTGATTTGTTTAGAAACAGGCTCCCCTGTCCAGAACCCAATCTGTTCTATGTTCTCTGTTTCAGAATTTGCTCACATTACTTAAGAAATACTCAAACCATGTGCTCTGTGCCTTTTCAGCTCTGAATCTGTGTGCAATGGTGAATATTGTTACCATGGCTGTTTATCGCAGAAATCAGAAACAACTACTCTCCCAAGATATTGGAGGGTTAGAGCAAGGAAACAAGCATCGTTGGTGGCTCAGATGGTAAAGAACCTTCCTGCAATTCAGGAGACCAAGGTTCAATTCCTGGGTCAGGGAGATCCCTTGGAGAAGGAAATGGCGACCCACTCCAGTATTCTTGCCTGGAGAATCCCATGGACGGAGGAGCCTGGAGGGCTACAGTCCAGGGGGTTGCAGAGAGTCAGACACGATGGAGTGACCATTATCTATCTATCTAGAGCAAGGCGACAGCAGAGGCTGTTTCCACACACCTTTCAAATCTCTTAAGCTCTATGGCACTTACAGCACTGCACTATATTTTACCTACAACTCAAAAGAAATGTTCCTTTTAGCCTTGAGCTGAAAGATTTTCAGAGATCTATTCAATTATTAGAACCCAGGTACAAGTCTACAATTTTTTTCAGACCAGTGACCCTTCTAGAATATTTGCGAAGCTCTGCAGTATGTGGTCAAGAAGACCACAGGGCCCAAGCTGCGAGTCGGCTACGTCGACCCCAGGACAGGGCTGAGCTGACCTCCCTGGGCCTCTGCTTCCGCAGGCGCGATGCGGGGAAGCACCTGGTCGGCCCTCAGGAACTCTGTGTTTGGCTTCAGATGATGTCATGCCTGTGGAAGCCCTTTGTGGTGAGCGTGCCAGGCAGTCCTCCCCTAGCGCCTCCAGCGCGGCCCTTGCCTGGTCTCCATGGAGAAGTCTGTGAAGGGACCTGTGGTGGCGGGAAGGAAACATGAGCACTTCTGGGAGGCTCACTCCCCAGCTTGCGTCCCGTTTCTCCTCTGGGGGCATTTGTTGGGGGGGGTTGTGAGTCTGAGGGGACCCCGGCCGGTGTGGTCCCAGTCAGCTTCCGCTGGGACTTCCGTGCCTGCAGAGGCTGGAAGCCTCCGAACCCGCACTTCCCAGGCCCCTGGGGCTCGGCTTCCAGCGGAGATGCTGCATATTGATCGTGTTCAAGCTGCTGCCGGCTGGGAGCTGCCGTGTCCATCCTGATGCAGGGACCAGGGATGTGCCCACCCCTGTCACTTCCACCCCTCCTCCTCCCACCGCTGCCGGGGAAGCTTCCCGTGAGCAGCTGGGCTGCTGGCTGAGGGGACGGCCCCGGACCCCGGGAGAGCAGCCCCTTCGTCGTGCAAAGGGCATTGTCCTGGTCCAGTGAGGAGAGAGGACCAAACGGCAGTTTGGGACAAGTGAATTTGCATAAAGCCCCTGCTCCTACCACCAGACATGGTCATTACTTCTCAAGTCACAGTCCCGCTGAATGTTGTGTCACTGGAAGATTGAACAGTAAAGTCAGTCTGCGGGTGAGAAAGACCCACACATCCGGGCAGGGAGGACACAGGCCAGGTCCTCGGCCTCCTGTGAGTGGCCAGGCGGGCACTGAGGGCTGCAGCTTCCTTCCGCCCACTGCCTGTTCCAGGCTCCCGAGCCCCCAGTCAGAACGTCCACCGTCTTTTGGGTCCCGATCTGGTGAAACTACCCGAACCTTCATTTGCACAGTGGTCTGAATCCTGAATCATCCGGCCTTTTCCTTTTTTTTTTTGGTTGGTGTAGTTTTCCGTTGACCAGGCAGGGAATACGCCGATTATCCTAGGAGCCCCCCGGGTTCCAGACGCAGTCCTTACTGCCTGATACGCAGTCTCCCCTGGTTACCAGTGTTCCTCACTCCAGCCACTGGCCTGACCCCTTTTTCTGCCCAGCAGTCCTGAGGCGTCAAGAGCCCAAGAGAGCCAGATGGCAGGGTCATCTTCCGACTCCACGAGGCCATTGTTTCACCCAGGGTGGGGAAGGCTGTCCCTGCTAAGATCTCCAGACCAGTGAGTTCACAGCTGCTGGGACCGATCAGCAGCTCTGCGAGGGGCTGCTGCTGCTGATGGAGCGGACCCTGCCCGCTGCCACCCCGGCCTTCCAGATCCGGGGTCCTGGCACAGGAAGGGAGGGAGGAGGGCCGATGGAGAGAGGGTGGGAAGGAGGAAAGAATGGAGGGAGGAAGGAAAAGGAAACGGAAGAGAGAGAAGAGAAAAAGGAGACACAAACCCGAGGCACTAGAGCCCGCCAGGTTTCCAGAGTTTCGCCGCCTCGCCGTGCGGAGCCCCTTTTCTCCCACAAACACAGCCTCCATCCAGGAAGCCTTTTCCAGCAGAGATCTATTGCTCTCGGGCTCGCTTTATGTAGAAGCAAGTAATTTAGGAACACCATAAAAGCTTATTGATTACCAGTGGTCGGCTCTGTGGTAGGTACTTGGCACAAGGGAAAAGGAAAGATAGAAATAAGCCCCAAGCTTCCTTCTGCAGAAAGAAATGGACCAAGCATCCGCCTGGCATCCTCCCAGCCCAGACCATTTCTTGCAATCATTAAAATGCAACAGCAGTGACCCGATGTGTCCTGGAGGCGTCGTCCCAGCCTCCCCCGACCCCCTGTACACCTCTCCACCTCCAGCAAAGGCCTCCGTGGGACGAAGGGACAGGAAGGTAGTGGTTCTCAGGCCTGGGCACCAGAACCCGCTGGAGGGCCTGTGGGGTCCACCCAGAGGGCCTGGGTCAGCCAGGGGCCAGGGGCCGCTCTCTGTAAACCAGTGGTTTTGAGGTGGTAAAGCAGGGAGGTGAAGAACACGGACTCTGAAAGTCAGATCGCCTGGGTTGAAATCCTGCTCCACCTTTACTGTCGGACCCTGGACGATCACTTACGGGTGCCTCGGGGTTTCCCCATCTCAAGAATGGGCGTTGCGGCAGTAGGTGCTTCACAGGGTCATCAGGAGAGCTGAGTTAACAAAGCAAAGCACTGAGCCCAGCACTCGTCTCAGGCCAAGTAGGAGCCAATCCCAGCTGCTGGTTAGACGCTCTCTGTTTATGCGGTGACCTGAGTCACACCCCGAGTGTCCTGTCCGTGAGCCCCCACCTCTGAGACCCCTGCTCACAACTGCCTCAGTTTCCCCTCCCATGAGACAGGAGGACTGGCTAGTTGACGTTCAAGGTTCCTTTTCATAGAAGGACGAAGCGACCTCTGCAGCTCGCAGGAAGCCCTCCGAGTCTCTGTGGGCTGTGACCACGCCCGGCACATCTTCTTTTTTTAACTTTCCAATGTAGCAAGCGTGTGAGCCCCCTCAGCTTGCTGAGTCGGAGCTGCCAGTGTGACCTTGACCTTGTGCATTTCTTCTCTGTTTCGGCAGTGTTGCCCCCTCCCCGCTCCGTCAGGGCGGGGGCCGGGGCCGGGGGCTGCCCCCCCCCACATGGTCCTCGGGGCGGCCCTGGCGGGCCGTGGCCTTGTCCCAGTTTCCAGGCGAGGGAACCAAGCCCAGGAAGGTGATGAAACCTGCCCGAGGTGAGCTACCTGGTGGGCGATGATGCTGGGACCTGACCCCCATGCGGAGGCCGCTGTGAGGGGCTGGGGGCAGAGGTCGGGGCACGAACAGACAGACCCAGACCAGGGACCCCCAGTGGGAGGGGTCTGAGGAAGCAGAGGGCTTCTCCAAGTGAAGGGGCTGCCAAGCTGGGTCCCAATCTGCCCGACATGAGCCCCAGAATCGAACAACCGGGCTAGGAATGGCAGCCTTGTCTCTGCCCAAAGCTGCCCGGGAGGGCGGGGCAGCTGCTGCCCCTCTGAGCTCCTCCCTCTCTGCCCCTGCCCTCCTCCACCCAGGCCTGGGCCCTCGGGAGAGCGTGCTCACCTGCCGAGCCCAGCCCGCACCCTTCAGGGCCCCTGGGACTCCTGCCCGCCCCGCAGCGACCGCCACCCCAGGCCGACAGGTTTCTACCATGGCCTCTGGGGCCTGAATGCATCCTTTCACCCCACGACCTGACCCCCTGTCGTGGGCTGAACTGTGTCCCCCCCACCCGTGTATTCCCACGTTGAAGCCCCAACGCTGGAGGTCAAATGAGGTCATTGGGGTGGGACCTAGTCCAACATGGTAGGTGTCTTTACTCTCCTATTTTTAGTTTATGAAAGTATAATAATACATGTATAAGAGACTTGAAAAATATAGAACAAGGTTACATATAGTCCCACTATATAATACAATTATTTTTTAAGTAGATAAATTAAGATTTTTAGTTGGAGTTTCAATATCAAACTCTCAAAAATTAATAGAACGAATAGGCAGAAAAGTAGAAGGATATAGTAGACCTGAAAAGCACCATGAACCAATTCAACATAAATTAAACAGTTAATTGCTCACTCGTGTCCAACTCTTTGCAACTCTATGGGCTGTAGCCTGCCAGACTCCTCTGTCCATGTCCATGAGATTTTTCCAGATAAGAATACTGGAGTGGGTTGTCATTTCCTCCTCCAGGGGATCTTCCCGACCCAGGGATCAAATCTGTGTCTTCTGCATTGACAGGTGGATTCTTTATTCAGTGCCCCGGCTCAGCACTGAGAAATGCCTTAAAGAGCCCCTCCCGCCGTGGGAGGTTGGCCTGACTGCTGCTCGCTGGACACCAGCCCCCAGCGTCACGGTAAGATGAGTCAGAGTAAGACCACTTTATAATTTCGTCTAAACACAGACAAAAACAAGGTCACTCTGACACCCACAAAAAACTTTTTTTAAAAATGAGTAACTGCTACTTTGCCAATTACAACTTTATCTTTCAGTTCAGTTTAGTCGCTCAGTCGTGTCCGACCCTCTGCGACCCCATGAATTGCAGCACGCCAGGCCTCTCTGTCCATCACCAACTCCCGGAGTCTACCCAAACCCACGTTGATCGAGTCGGTGATGCCATCCAACCATCTCATCCTCTGTCGTCCCCTTCTCCTCCCGCCCCCAATCCTACCCAGCATTAGGGTCTTTTCCAATGAGTCAACACTTCGCACGAGGTGGCCAAAGTATTGGAGTTTCAGCTTCAACATCAGACCTTCCAATGAACACCCAGGATTGATCTCTTTTAGGATGGATTGATTGGATCTCCTTGCAGACCAAGGGACTCTCAAGAATCTTCTCCAACACCACAGTTCGAAAGCATCAATTCTTCGGCGCTCAGCTTTCTTCACCGTCCAACTCTCACATCCATACGTGACCACTGGAAAAACCATAGCCTTGACTAGACGTACTTTTGTTGGCAAAGTAATGTCTCTGCTTTTAAATATGCTATCTAGGTTGGCCATAACCTTCCTTCCAAGGAGTAAGCGTCTTTTAATTTCATGGCTGCAGTCACCATCAGCAGTGATTTTGGAGCCCAAAAAAATAAAGTCTGACACTGTTTCCACTGTTTCCCCATCTATTTCCCATGAAGTGATGGGACCAGATTTAGTCTCTCCTTATTTACTGAGATGCCTGGTCAGAGAAGTGCCCCCACCTTCCGACAGTATCCAATCTCCCATCTAGACCCATGCCAGCTTCCTTGGACCCTCCCCCAAGTCATCCCACCAAAGCCCAAATCTGTAACAGGTGCTTCCCACGCCCCCTCCCCAGATACCCACGGTTCCCATGGTAACGTTCTCACTCAAGGCAGTGGGTCACAACTCCACTTGTCCAAGTGCAGATGTGGCTGGGGGTCTCTGGCCACAGCCCCTGGACCATGCTGCACCCAGCTGTTGTTTGATGGAGGAGACTACACTACCTGGGTTTGAGAGCTGAATCATAAAGAAGGCTGAGCACCAAAGAACTGATGCTTTAGAACTGTGGTGGAGAAGAATCGTGAGAGTCCCCTGGACTGCAAGGAAGTCCAATCAGTCAATCCTAAAGGAAATCAACCCTGAATATTCACTGGAAGGACTGATACTGACGATGAGGCTCCAGTACATTGGCCACTTGATGCAAAGAGCCAACTCGTTGGAAAAGACCCTGATGCTGGGAAAGATTGAAGACAGGAGGAGAAGGGGACGACAGAGCTTGAGATGGTTGGATGGCATCACCGACTTGATGGACATGAGTTTGAGCAAGCTCCAGGAGATAGTGGAAGACAGGGAAGTCTGGCGTGCTGCAGTCCACGGGGTAACAGAATTAGACTCACCCCTTAGCTCCAGGACAACAGTGCTAACTGCCAAATCTGGGGGGGGGGCCAAGAGGAGGATGAGGCGGGGGTTGAAGACTGGAAAGAGGCTTGGTGGTTTCCAAAGGGGAGAGGTGTTCGCAGGGTCCAGCGGCTGCCTCTGTGGGGGCAGTGCCAGCCTCTCCCCTACCCCCAACAGAACCTTCAGTAATGCCCGTATCATTCGCTGAGCTCTCCAAGTTGGGTTTGGGTTTGGGGCTGAGCGGGCTGGATCTCTGGGTAACTTGCTGGAGAGACTGGGCTGTGAGCAGACCTCCGGAGAGGCGGGCGACCCCGAGGGACTCACTGACCACCCTCGGGGGTTCCCTGAGTCCTGGGAGCTCAAGGCAGCGGTTCTCAACCCACCCAGCCGTTAAAATTCCCCAGGGTGCTCGAGAAAGGTCCTCAGGGCCCAGGTGAGTGTCTCCACCCCTGCCTTCGGGAACCCTTCCCTGGGGTCCTGAAGCCACATTCCAACAGGTGCACTTGTGTAAAAAGCAACTCAACTGTGAGAATCTCAACAGTCAGTTTCGATGGTGGGAAAGTAATTGTGAACAGACACGTCTTTTGTTCTCTAAATAACAACAGAATGAGGTCACTTGGGGGCTTTGTATGATCTTACCAGGAAGTGTGTGGGTGGGGCCTTGGGCCAGATACCGAGGACAGAGGAATGCTCCAGATGGACCCCGCCCCCACCCCGGCGACCCCTGGAGCCCTCGGGGCGGGGGCGGGGGGGGGTCTCTGTCATCTGGGCCTCCGCTGACCAAGCATATCTGGAGCTGTCCTTCCACCCCAGTCCTCCGGGTCCACAACCAGCAGGACGTTCCCAAGAGCGAGTGCTTGAGAATTCTCAAGTCCTTCCAAGAGGGAAGCCATCTGCTGGCTCCCGTGTGAGCCCTGAGGGCAAGGCGCCTGGGAGCCTGCAAAACCAGAGACCGGCCTTCTCATGATTCTACAAAGAGCGCTGTTTTTAAATCATAAAGAACTGGAAAAAGCCATGTGCCCCCGTTAAAGAGGTTCACTTTCCTCTGCTCAGGTGTGACAGGTGAGCCCGGGGCCTCAGCACCTTGCTATCCGGAAAGCACGTAGCACAAACCTTGAGTGTTGTCCCTGCCTGGTGACCACCGTCCCCTCCCCGCACATGAGCCCCCCCCACGTGAGCCTCTCGCCCACCTGAGCCCTCCTCCACGTGAGCCCCGCCCCCACGTGAGCCCCGCCCCCACCTGAGCCCTCCCCCACGTATCCCCTCCCCCATGTAAGCCCCTCCCCCCACATGAACCCCTCTCCAATGTGAGTCCTCCCCCCATGTGAGCCCCTCCCCCACCTGAGCCCTCCCCCCACATGAGCCCCTCCCCCACGTGAGCCCCTCCCCCCATGTGAGCCCTCCCCCTACGTGAGCCCTCCCTCCACGTATCCCCTCCCCCACGTGAGCCCCTCCCCCCACTGTGCATCAGGGCCGGTCGGGGTCTAGCACCTGGGCCCACACAGCGACATCACGGGTGTGAGACAACGCATCAGCCCTGGGAGGGCTGGGAGCCTGGTCAGTAGGACTCGCTCTCCCCCAGCAGTTGGCATAGAGGGGCTCAAGCACGGGTGATGCAAGACCATCACGGCGGTGAGGATGGGCAAGTCAGGTTCCCCCACCAAGGGACACGCCCGTGCCTTTTCAGACTTCCATCCCCCCAGACGGGCGCTGCGCGTTAATAGAAGGGGATGGGGAGGGTGAGAGGAATGGGGGGGCGGCGTGGGAGGGTGGCGGGGCATCTTTGACCTGGACCTTCCCTCTGCCACGGGGACAGGCCGGCCCTGGCAACCCCTGCACCGCTGAGGTCTGAGAGCGGGATCCAAGCCGCCCTCTGCAGAGGCCGCTTCTCGGAGGTGGCAGACCTCTCCGGGCGGCGCTCCTCTGTCTCACACCTTTCAGCTCCTTCCCACGCAGTTCTCAGGCGCCCCCAGCCCTGCCCTCAGGTGACCCGGGAGCCGCCTCCTCCCAAAGCAAGAGGCCTCGCTCCTTTCTGCCACTGGCAGACACTGCACATCCTAAATAGCTTTAAAATAGCACAGCTGACATTTTGGAGACTGATTAGCAACCTGATGTTTGCTCGGCTCAGCTGCCTGAGTTGAAATCTATTCGGATCAATCGACTGGTGGCGCCGGAACACCTGCTGGGAGGCGAGGGCACAAGCAGCCTGTAGTGGGGCTCCCGGGCTGCGGCCTCCTGCCTCCGGGGAGTCTCGGGATGCTGAGCGCCGCCACGGGGCTCCCAGGTGTGAGGGCGGCAGGAGGAGGCCGGGGGCAGCTGTGGGCGGAGGCGGCGGGGGCACCGAGCATGGGGTGACTGCGGGAACAGAAGCTGCAGCGGCAGAGGGCTCGGGCAGGGGGCGTGGGCCGGGACCACCGACACACAGGGGCAAAGAGCGGGCGGCGGCCGAGAGAGGCAGGTGATTCAGAGCTCAGCCTCTCGCAGGCAGAACAGGACCCAGAGCAGAGGCCGCAGCAGCGCCGACTGAGAGGAGCTCGGCGGCACGAGGTGTGGGCTGGCCTGGGGTCGCAGGATGCGCTGGGGAGAGGAAGGACAATCCTGGGGAAGACGGAGAGGAGGCGGTGACAGGCGGGAGGCAGAGGGTGAAGAACGGGCCTTTTCAGGCCCAGAAGGTGAGAGATATAAAAGATTCAGGGCATGGGATTCACTGGAGAGCTTTCTTCTTTCTTTTCTCTTCTTTTTAAAATTATTTTTATTATTAAAAAAAAAAACCCTGAAATGTACGTAGCGAAATTTACCATTTTAACCATTCGTGTCCGGTGCAGAGCATCACGTTCACAAGCGCCTCCACAGGGCTGTATGACGGTCACCAGCACGCACCTCCCAAAACGAGGCTCCGTCGCCGTTAAACCCTGACTCTGCATTCGCGACCCTCCGCCCCGGGGTGCCTTCATGCTACTTCCTGTCCCTGGAACCCGTCGGCTCCGGGAACTGCGTGGACCTGGACTCGTGCGGTCTTTGTCCTTCTGTATATGGCTTCTTTCACCGGGCACCACATCCTCGAGGTTCATCCACGCTGTGGCCTGTGTCAGAATTTCCTTCCTTTTGCCGGCTGGACCATACGTCATTGTGTGTATGGACCACGTTTGTTTATCCATTGTCCATCAATGGCCACTTGGGTTGCTTCCACCTCTCGGCCCCTGTGAAGGATGTTGCTATGAGCACAGGTGTGCGAATCGTTGTTCCAGACCCTGCTTTTAATTTCTCTCGCTCCTCTCTCATTTTGTACTAAGCAAATCGAGCTGCTCCTTCAAACTTGGCTTAGACATCGCCTCAGCTAAATATCCAAGTCCATCACACGCAAGGTCCACCTTCCACTCAACCCTAGCACATAGTCTAGTCAAGTTATTGTTTAACCAGGGTTGCTTTCCTCCAGTGTCCAGTAACACATGCCTCATTTCCATATGAGCACCCACATTTCTACCACCTTCCCGAACATACGAAGCTTGTTCCCCGACTCCATCCGGGCAGCGCGTGCCTCAGCCTGCTGGGTGGGCGGCTGTGATTCCTGGCATGAGCACAGGTCTCAGTCCAGCCGCCCCTGCCCCCATCCTGGCCCGGCCTCCTGGGGAAGCCGTCCAACCATGATGTGTCTCGGTACTGTCGTGGGGGATGGGGATGGGGGCACATGACCTTTCCCCAGGCTCCTCCCAAGGGTTAAACCAGCCACCAGTGTGCAGGCCTTTTGGTGCCCTCACACCTAAGGATTTCCTGGTCACAGCTTCCGGGCCCCCACGTGGTCTGACAGTCAAACCCCCAAAGCCCACGTCTGTGTTCATCTGCACTGACCTTTGCCCGCTTGTAAGTGTGGGAGGGTAGCATTCTCTTTCTGGGGAGGCAGGCACTATTAGAACAGAGACATGCGTGCGCAGTCTCTTCGGTTGTGTCTGACTCTTCGAAACCCCGTGGACGGTAGCCCACCAGGCTCCTCTGTCCATGGGATCTCCAGGCAAGAATACTGGGGTGGGCTGCATTTTCTCCTCCAGAGGCTCTTCCTGACCCAAGGATCAAACCCACATCCCCTGTGTTTTTTGCATTGCAGGTGGATTCTTTACCCTTTGAGCCACCACCAATGATGGCAAATACCGGACTCCAAAGGAGTCTCAGCCATGTCCAGTCTCAGCCTTAGGGGGTGATGGTGTCCACCAAGGGCAGGGGGCAGGCCAGGCTGAGCCCAGACCCCAGGGGCTCCAGTGGCTGGTCACCAGGCTCTTGATTTTCAGTTCTCTAGACTCTGAGTAACACGACCTCCCCCTCCAGTGTGGGGACCTGTTATCCAAAGACATGGAGCCCCGACGTCGGAAGGTGGTAAGGACCGTTTAATGATGAAAACAAATCTGACCACACCATCAATCCTCAGCGTCCACAGAAAGGAGCAGGGACCCCCCAGCAAGTGAGCGTGCGACGAGTGAATCCCTGCCTGCGTGCGCGAAGCACCGCAGACCGCAGGCCTCCCGCGTCGTGCCCCGAATCACAAGGCAAACAGCACAGGAGACCACCACAGCTCAGCCAAGACAAAGGCCACAAAAATTAAACCGGTGACCAGCAGGCCTGCCTGTGTCCCCGGAGTCTCATACACTGTGCTCTCACGGCCCTCCTCCTTCTGCACTGAGCCCTCCCCGCGCCGTAGTGACATTAATTCTGCTCTGTCTCCCTTCCGGACGGTGAAGTCCTCGGGGCCCAGGCGCCCTGTTCAGTCTGTGCCGCCGAAGCCTGGCGCGTCCTCTGCCGACCTGGGAGGTGCATGTGGTCGAGCCCTAGGGCCGGAGGTGCCAGCCGCGTCGTTCCAGCACCTCGTTCTTCCTCCCGCGTCTCATCACCTGCGGGGACCAAAGCGGGTGCGCTTAATTTATTTTGGTCTCTGTGTCTGCAAACGCATATATTAGCTGGCTTTTGAGAAAGAGGTGGCTCTTCCACAGGCTGGAATTAGACGCTGTATTCAACGTTTGCACAGCGAATTGGGGGATTAGAAAAATGCTTTGTCCTGAACAGGAACCGTGACGCTTCCCAGTTTTTTAATGTAAAACATGAAGTAAACATAATTCTCAGCCGTTTTCAATGTCCTGGTGCATTCCAGAGACCCATTTCAGATAAATGACTCTCCAACGCCCGATGAGTCTGGTTTGATGGGCTATAACGTGCTCAGATTGTTTTAAACCCGGGCCCTGCTTTGATATTTCTTTCTTGTTGTCACCATGGATGGAAAACAAAGACTCCAGGAGCAGAAGAGGGTTCTGCTGGGGGTGAGGGAAAAGAGGGAAGGGAGGGTGTGTCTTCAAAAAACCACGAGGCAGATACGCTGACGTCTGTAAAATTGAGGTGGTACCAGCTTATATTATTGCCTGTACTTTTCTGAAAGTTTAAAACATTTCAGAGAGAGAGAGACTCTTCCAAGTGTCTGTATCCCACTGTGAGTCCCGGCCACCCCGAGCTACTCAAAGTGGGGTTGGCCAGCAGCTTCTCATAAACTCAGCTTCTCAGGCCTGTCCCACCCTGGAGATTCAGAATCTGCATTTTAAGGAGCCCCAGATGATTCCTAGAGACGTGAAACTGGCCTCTTCCCTCCTGAGAAGCAACCCTGCGCATCACCTCCCGAACTCCTAAAGCGCGGAAGAAGTTCAAGGATATTTTAAGATTTCTTTGAGCCCTCTTGTGGGTCAGGAGTTCCCCGATGCCCCGCACCTGCTTTTCCCAAAGCATTCTGCGTTATTGCCAGATGCCCTCTGGACCGTGAGCTCCGCATCCGGGCCTTCAGCCTCTGGGCGGTTATCCTAGCACAGTACATCATGGCGCGTGGCGTGAGGGTCAGTGGATGTTTTAGGCTCAAACAAGAATCCACATTTTTGGATACCTGTCAGGCCACCATTCATACTGACACTTCATCCAGGGAAGGGAAGGGCCTGGTTCTGGAGCACATTAATGCATGGCATGGCTTTCTCACCGTCTTTTACAGTCCTAGATCTAAAATAAATTAATTCACTGTAAAATTATCCACATTTTTAAAAACACGTTTAAAATTTTGTAGCAAAGTGGGATTGTTCATGGCACATGTCAGTAAATTGACATTAAAAAAAATATCCCCACTTCATAAAGAATCCACCTGCCAAATACAGGAGACATGGGTTCCATCCCTGGCTGGGAATACCCCACATGCCTCAGAGCAACTAAGACTGTGGACCACAACTATGGAGCCTGCGCTCTAGAGCCTGAAAGCTACAACTACTGAGTCCACACGCTGCAACTCCACAGGCCCTGGAGGCCGTGCTCCACGCAAGAGAAGCCACCACAGCGAGAGCGTGGGCCCACTCACTGAAGCTCGTGCACAGCCACGAAGACCCAGCACAGCCAAAATAGAGAAAGAAAAATTAAACTTTAAAAATTCAGGAACTTAATCTTTCGAGACAGCTTGATCCAAGGAGAGATAGGAACTTCTCCCCCAGATAAAGGAACACAATTGGTGGGTAATTCCCGGGGCACAGACCCCAAGCAAAGAGCCTCCAGCCTAAGTCGGCAAGGCCAGGTATGCTCCCTCACCTGGAGCTTCCCACGATCGTTGGACGCGTCGGTGGACACTCTCCCCACGTGGCACTCAGGGCAGCCACCTCGTCTCTCTTACTATAAAAACAACCCCAGCAACATACTGGAAATCATGACCACCTTGAAAATTCCTATCATCGTGGGCTGATTATATGATGTTTTGAAGGGTTTTAAGTTTATAGTAGGACTTCCCTGGTGGCTCAGTGGTAAAGAATCTGCCTGCAAAGGTGGAGACCTGGGTCTGATCCCTGGATTGGGAAGATCCCCTGGAGGAGGGAAAGGCCACCCACTCCCATATTCTGGCCTAGAGAATTCTATGGACAGAGGAGCCTGGCAGGCTACAGTCTGTGGGGTCGCAAAGAGTCAGACATGACTGAGCGACTAAACAAGTTTGCATTAATCCCACCAGTTCTCCTTGTAGGTCTAGGAGGCAGGAAGCGGTCACGGGAATCAACTTACTGGGCTGACGCCGCCCTGGGGACCAGACAGTATTTTATCAAGTGGATTTTTTTTTTCTCCTTTAAGACAGGAAAGGACTTTGGAAGCAGTCAGCAAAGGAGTGGAAATTTTTTACTCTATTCACAAGCACCATCTAACCAGCACATGGGCAATGCGTACAGCACAGGTACCACCTGGAGGAACCGAGAGATGGGAGGAGCCATCTGCCGGAGGCCCTGGTGACGTGGGGAGCCCAGAGCTCAGGGCTGCCCACTCCAGGTCAGCGTGCGTTCGCCGCAAAGAAAAGCCCAACGCCCACCCCTCGAGCAAGAGTCCCTTCAGGAGAAACATTGGTTTTTAGCAGTCATCTCCCCTGACATTCAGCCACTGCACCCGTGAGAATAACATTAATAGTTTAGTGGAATAATAGTGAACAATAATTCAGTAATAATTGAATGATATTAAATAAGAATGATAGCGTAGAATGGAAAGACCTGAACAAACTTTTTGGCCAACCCAAAAGTATAATGGGTATTTGCATGCTTTTAACTTTGCAAAGCTCTTTCACTTTGCGTTGGTCCAGCAATTAAATTATGTTGTCAGAAAGAAAGAGGAACTTCCTCCTCCATTCAGACCCACGGCTCCCGATGTATCCACACACCCCCAAAAGCACCCACAGAAACCACGGAGCCTCAGGCTGTGAGTGAATGCAGAGCCTCAGAGCCTCTTCTTGCCTTATGAGTGTCTCCAATGTTTGCAAAATGATTCCCCGTGGACAGAAGTCAGCTCCTCCTGGACTAAGTGCTGAGTAAGAGGTTGATTAAAAACGACTCAGAAATTTTGAAAAAGGCTCAGAAATCTCAAGGAAGGCAGAGTTCATAGAGAGGCTGGCCTTCCAGAAGAATCACCTTTCTTTGGGGGCCCTGTTTAATTAAGCTCCAGAGATAAAGGGAAACTTTGAGTGAGTAGCATTTTTATTTTGGATTTCAATTTATTTTAAATATTGCACTGATGTGTTTAAAAGAAGTCAACTTCTTCAAAATAATAGAGGGATAGATGGTGAAAGTTGCTTAATGGCTGGTTAACCAAACTCACTGGCACCATCAGAAGTGTCAAAGGGGATTTGGGAGGTGAGGTTTCGCCTGGTTTCATTCATCCCTTCATCCCCATTTATTGAGCCCCTACAAGGTTCAAAAGATGAAGGATACGCAGTCATATCTTTAGAGAGCTTCACGCTTAAGAGAGCAACTCAGAAAGAATGTATTTGTTTCCAGAAAGCTGAGGTTGGAGGGACGTGAGGGAAAGGGCCCCGTGGACTGTTTGCACGGCTGGCCCCGGTCGTCCCCCACAGACACGGTTTCTGGGGAGCCGCACCCAGGGTGTGTTAACTGGGCACCAGACCTGAACTCTAGCCCTGGGCTGGCCTCGGATGGAATCTTCTGTTTAGGTGGAAGGATTGTATTTCCCTGGCCCTCAGGTTCCTCTCCCAGAAAGCGAGAGGCTGTCAGACAATGACAGGGTGGGCTTAGCTTCCTCATGTGTAATCATCAAAAACTGCACTCACCACCCGGGAGAGAGAGAAGCTATTGATTCCTTGTTGCCTTGGAAGAAAAACCAGCCATGATGCCCGAGCAAACACACTAACCAGCTCGCCCCAGACTGGCCTCCGGGCCCAGGAGAGACCGTCCCTCCTTGCCAGGGACAGGGGCAGGGGTGGCTGTTTGCAAAGCTTCCGAGAGGCCTTAGTTAGCGAGTCTGCACTTGGGTTTAAAGCAAAACAGCCTCTCTTGGCAACAGAGAGCTTCAAACGGTGAGCCCCGCACCAGCGTAGACGCTATGGAGTCAACATGGAGTCCAGAGCCCACGAGGCCTGGTGCCCAGAGGAGGGACGGACGCCACCTGAACCATCTGCCCTCCCAGCCTGGCCAGGTGAGCCTGGAGCCACTGCAGGCCTCTCTCCTGCAGCCTCGGTAAAGGTGCTGCACGTGGATCCTCGCCACAGCAGGACCAGCAGGACCAGCAGGACCTCACACCTGGAGACGACTGGGGGGGAACGGCCGGCGCCTGGCGCATGCGTTCTCCTTTGAAAGGGAGAAAACTGAAAATCAGAGGAGAGAGACCCCGGAGGAACCCCCGCTGAGCGGGAGCAGCTGAGAAGCCGCCTTTCTTGGAGGACGCGGGGGAGACGGACAATTCTTCTCAGGGCCCCCCGGGGCCTGGACACGTTTCCGCCCTCATTAAATGGAAATGTGTGGGATGAATGCTCAGCAGAGATCAGAAGGGAGCGTGGTGCTTTCCAGGGAGCTCGGAGCAGACGGGAGCCCAGCCTGACACTGTCAATATCACCATCGCCGCGGTGAGGCCTCCTCTGCCCGCAGCCTCCTGGGTGGCAGAAGAACTTCAGGACCCTCAGAGCCACGCAGGACAAGAAAGCTACCTCCTTAAGACACACACAAGGTCATTTCAAGTCCCAGGTTATGCTTCTCCGTCGAAATCACTCAACTTGGCTTCAGCGGACCGGACTTTCAGCCACTGAAAGTCAGGAGTGTAAAGCATGTTTTTCTCAACTGAGGAAATTCAAAGAATGTGCTGCAAACGCCAAAGGCAATTTCAGGAAGCGGGCTGAAAGTTTTGAACCATCGCAGTGCCATCCTCACGGGTCCGTTGTCCTCCGGGAAGAGGAGAGACTCCTGGGCTCATATTCTGATCACTTCAACATACCTGTTTCTCGGTGGGATCTAACTCATCAAAAGCTTTTGTGCAGCAAAGGAAGCCACAAACAAAACTAAAAGACAACCCATAGAATGGGAGAAATATCTGCTTAGGGTGTGACCTACAAGGGGTTAAATCTCCAAATTTTCCAAACAGCTCATGCAGCTCTACATCAAAAATAAACAATCAAAAAATGGGCAGAAGACCTAAAAAAGTATTTCTCCAAAGAAGACTTACAGATGGCCAAGAGGCACATGAAAACTGCTCAACAACACTAATTTTTAGAGAAATGCAAATCAAAACTGCAATGAGGTATCACCTTACACCAGTCAGAACGGCCATCATCAAGAAGTCCACAAACAGGAAATGCTGGAGAGGGAGTGGAGAAAAGGGAAGCCTCCTGCACTCCCGGTGGGAATGGAAACTGGCACAGCCACCGTGGAGAACAGTAGGAGGTTCGTTAAAAAACTGAAAACAGAACTGCCGTATGAGCCAGCAAGCCCACTACTGGGCATGTGCTCTGAGAAAACCGTAATTCAAAAACACACACGCACCCCAGTGTTCACAGAAGTACACTCTACAATCTGTCCATAGAGGGATGAATAGATAAAGAAAATGTAGTGCATATTTACAATGAATATTACTCAGCCATTAAAAAAAATGAAATAATGCCATTTGCAGCAGCGTGAATGGACCTGGAAATTATCATACCGAGTCAAGTCAGACACAGAGAGACCAATATGCATATCATTTACATGTGGAATCTAAAAAAAATTATACAAGTGAACTTAATTACAAAACAGAAACAGACTTAGAGAATGAACTTAACAGTTACCAGTGGGGAAGGATGGGGTTGAAGGTACATTGGGAGTTTGGGATGGGCATGTATAGACAACTACTACATTTAAAATAGATAACCATTAAGGCCCTACCGTATAGCACAGGGAACTCTGCTCGATATTCTGTAATAACCTAAATGGGAAAAGAATTTGAAAAAGAGATACATGTATATGTATAACTGAATCACTTTGCTGTACGCCTGAAACTATCACAACATTAGTAATCAACTATACTCCAAAATAAAATAAAAAATCTATTTCTATATGTAAAAGTCTCATCTGATATAAGGCATTAAGGTTGTGGTTTTTTTTTCTTTAATGATCGTGGTGAGAAAAAGGGTAAACACATAAAATAGAATCCTAGAGAATGCAGTCTAGATTCTCTCTTTTCAGATCCATCTGCAGAAAGCGCCCCCTCACACCAGGGCGATCCTGGCTTCCGTGACCACTCAGACCAGTTCAGGCTCCAGCCCAAGAGGGACTGAAGTTCCCCTGTGCTTCTCTGTGGTCCCGTGTCCGACAGGAAGACAGAGGGACGACACAGAATTTTATACTCCAGAGCCTTCTTGGTGGGAGATAGTTCTGAGCCCAACACAAAGGGCAATCAAATCGGGCAGGTTTCCAAGGAGCCTTCCCTGTCTGGGGCTCTATGTTGTTTACTGACCAAGGGATGCGGAAGTGAGTCTCCAGACTAGATAAAGGATTCCGGAGAGTGTACGGGCTCCGTGGTGTTCCCGGGGAGGGCAGTGGTCACAGAGCTGGCCTCAGGAGCTGGAGGTGGGCACTTTCCTGTGGGGAAGCACTCTGGGGTTGCCCAAGGTCTCCAGCATTGGGGCAGAGAGCAAGGGGCTCCAGGAGCGAGGCATTTTCGGGGTGAAGGAGGCCCTGGCGTGACCTTCTATTGGGAGGACGGGGCAGACAGAGCCGTGCTGCAGGGCGGGCTGGCATCCTGAGGCCGGCAGGGGACCCGGCCACGTTCCGTCTGTGTCCTGGGCCGAGTACCACGCAACCTCGGACAGGCAACACGGCCCCATCAAAGCTGTTCTCCTCACCTCCGCCGCAGCCGTCACAGGGGTGCAGGCGCTTCAGGAAGCGATGCACCAGGAGGGTCTGGGGGCCGGGCTGGCTCTTGAGATGGTCAGGAGCGTGGCCCGCCTCAGGTTCTGGCAGAGACGCGGAGCTGTGTGTTTGCGGCAGGAGACGGCGGGCAGAGGGCAGTGGGGTCAGCTCAGCTGTTAGCTCCTCTAGGCATCAAGTCGGGGCCGGGGAAGCCTGCCCAGGACAGCTCTAGGGCGGGACTGGGTGGGGTGGACGGGACACCGGCTGGCAGGGTGTGGCGGTCCTTCACTCTTGATGATGTGGATTTAGCGGCATCGATCAGATAGAGGACTGTCTGGCTCCCAGGAAGTCTGACCACAGGCAGCAAAGTCCAGCTCTGCGTCTGTCAGGCCTGGCTGCGGAATTACTTAGCAGAGCTGATGGAGTGGAACGTCCTGGGGATTCCAGCCTCTTTGCTCTGTTTGACTGATGTTGGAAGCTGACCCTGGATGGTGGGGATGAGGAATCCTTTAAGCTCAGTCTGGGTCTCTCAAGGGGCTGGGGTTGGGATGACCACTTCTGACGGTACCTGAACAACCCTGGATATTGGACAGTTAGTTGTTCACCTGCCCGAGTCCCCTGCTGCCATGATCTCGTGTTCCTCACAGCTGCCCAGTGTGACAGGCGGTCTATACTAAGGCAGGTGTGAAGATTATTCCCACTTTACTGATGAGGAAGGTCTTCCCTTGTGACTCAGTGGTAAAGAATCTGCCTGCCAAGGAAGGAGACGCAGGTTCAATCCCTGGGTTGGGAAGATCCCCTGGAGGAGGAAATGGCAACCCACTCCAGTCTTCTTGCCTGGAGAATCCCACGGACAGAGGGGCCTGGCGGGCTGCAGTCCACGGGGTCACAAAGAGTCAGATACGACTTATCAACCAAACAACGACGGCAACTCAAGAGGACGGTGAGGCTCACAGAGGTGAGGGGTCAGTTCAAGGTCACACAGCTGGAAGCTGTGAGGTCCGGAGGAAAAGTCTGGAAGTCTGACTCTGGACGCTCTGCTCTGCTCAGCGAGATCCTGCCGAGTGTTTGGGGGGCTTGAAACACTTCTCCTGGACTTAGGCTCTGATGCCTGGATGCAGACCCTGGAATGAGGAAGCTGGTGAGGGGGCGGGGGCCTCCTTGCCCCAGGTGAAGGGGCACCGAATTCCAGGGCCTCCTGCTGACCTGTCCGTGACCTCCCGGAATCCAACGCTCTGAGGAGAAGCCTCCACGGGGGGCTGACGGGCTGAACACCCCATGGAGCCGGCTCCATTCCCCAGGCTCCGCCCTGGCCTCCCCACAGCGACAGTTGCTCGTGCCCTTCCGGGTCTGGGCAAAGCAGGCCTGCAGCCAGCAGGCCTGGAAGGTCCTGCATCTTCACCTCGGGATGACAGCCTCGTGAGCAGCCCTCCCCTCCCTGCTTCAGGGAAACGTGGAATTCAGTACCTGAGCGTCACTGGTGTTTCGTGGGCAGCAGGTCCTTCTCGTGTATTTGCTGAGTTACCCCGAAAAGTGGAGGATTCCCTTCCGACAGCTTGTCACTAACGTCTCATCTATTTTCTCTCTGAGATGAAGGGCCCTGGGTGACATCGACATAGTACAGTTTGCACGATGTTTCTAACAAGCACAGAAATGGACGACATGGTTCCTGCTTCTGGAACTGCATCAGGGGACTCTGCTACCCGCCTCCCCTCCCACCAGGTAGGTGGTTCAGACCAGACTTGCGCCCCCTCCCTGCATGAGAGCAAGCCTGGGCGAAGCATCACAGCCCAGGTGCCACAGTGACTGGCTCACAAGAGCACGGGGCCCTCCAGCCACCGTCAGAGCCATGGAAACTGGCTGGGGATGCTGTTGGGACCTTTCGAGAAGAGCTGCTTCTTTCCACGGGAGCTGCCAGGGTGGTGAGCCGGGGACCCACATGGGAGCCTGAGAACAAGGGCAGGGAAGAGGCCAGCTCCGGGGAGAGACGCAGCAGGCTGCGGCGTGTCTGAAGCCAGCCCACCCCTGCACTCTTTGGTTACATAGCTAGGGAAGTCCCTTTTTTTTTTTTCGCATAAGTCAGTTTGCCTTAGGTCTAGAGTTTCCGTATGAAAAAAATACTAACATACTCTCAGTATTGGTAACTTCCTGTTGATGTCTTGCTGTGTCAGCAAGTATGAGACCCTGAGGTGCTGCCTAAAATAAGTCCATTTCCAGAAACTGACGCGCCAATCACTCATGTCAGCTCAGACCACCAACCAGCATGTTCGGTGCCATCTCTCCGTGGTCACTTGTGTTCTCAAAGAATACGAGCATTGTCCTCATCTCCCGAGAACGCCAGCTGTTCCATGCCCGCTCGGACGACATTGCACCCGGCCAGGACCCTTTGTTCACACTGTGGCCACTGGGGCAGTTTTTGCGGGTTGGTGACCCAAAAAGTACTGTTTTCATATAACCCAACTGCTGCTGCTCCTAGATCTTTACCCGAGAGAAATGAAAGTGTGTGTCCACACAGAGGACGTCTGTGTATCTGAGGGACCGGGGCAGCTTTATCCCAGTGGCCCGTAATCAGGGGGATAGATAACAAGTGTTCACGCAAGGGAACGCCACTCAGCAACAGATGCAAAGGAGCGAGATAGTGATGCCTGCAAAGACGCGGGGCGTCTCACAGGCGTCCTGCTAAACCAAGGAGGACGGACACGCTGAGAACAGGGACGACTGACCTGCGGTGAGAGGAACAGGCCGCTCACTGTCCAGGGTGGGTTGGAGGGTGGGAACTGTCTGCAAAGAGGCGCCGCGGAACTTTTCCAGGTGAGGGACGTGTCTGTACCTTGATGGGGGTGAGGGCTTCCCAGGTGTGCACATCCTTGTTTAAATTTAAAACGTGCGCATATAAAATATACCTCAATAAAGTAATTTTAAATTTATTATTGGAGTGTAAAGTCATTTTCTAAAGTGAGGATTTCCCCAGAATTCTCAAAACTCCTAACGTTTATATTCAACACGGTCTGTTGAAGACTGCACTTTCCCCTTCCCACGTCCCTCTGTCCCGGCGTCTTTCTGGCCTGTGGGGGGGGTCTCCTCCACTGCTCGCGGAAAACACTTCGTTTCTGGTCACCACGTGCGGAGGGCTCTCAACCAGCAAGTCTCTGGGACACCGGCATGGTGTCCTGAAACTTAACTCAGTTCTGACACTGCTGTCCCGGAGTTACATCAAACCCCACGGATCAGGACTCGGTCCCACAAGACCGCCCTCCCCACCCCTACTGCAGACGCTGGTTGCAAACCCAGCATCACGGGTGCTTGTGACCCAACAGCTACAGAGCAGAGGTTGCAATGACCTCCTTCTTGAGTGTGATTCACTAGCTAGAGGGGCTCACAGAAGTGGTGGAAATGTTTACTCACCTTTCCCTGTTTATTAAAGGATGTGATACAGGACATGGGTGAGCAGCTGGGTTAAGAGATGCCCGGCGGGAGGGCTGGGAGGCTCCTGAGAGCAGGAGCCTCTGTCCCCCTGGACTTGGGGTGTGTTCCCCCCGCCCCCCGTGGTTGTACTCACCCACCTGCAAACTCTCTGAATCCTACTGAGATTTTGTGGGGTCTTCCTCACGTGAGCACGACTGGTCATTGACTGAATTTCCAGCCCCTCTCCCCTGTCTAGAGATCTGGGGCGAGAGGCACCCTGGCTTGTGTGCTGGCCAGTAGCCTGTCTCCGGGAGCCACCCAGACTCACCTCCTTAGCACAAGGGATGCTCCCACTGCTCTTTGTTTGCTTGGCTTTAAGATTTTTTTTTTGGAATGTGGATCATTTTTAAACTCTTTGTTGAATTTGTTACAATATTATTTCTGCTTTGTGTTTGGTCTTTTGGCTACAAAGCATGTGAGATTCCCCACCAGGGATCAAACCCTCACCCCCTGCGTTGGAAGAGAAAGTCCTAACCACTGGACCACCAGGGAAGGCCCACTCGTAGTGTTCTTATCACCTGGAAATCGCAAGGGATGTAGGAGTTCTGTGCCAGGAACCAGCGAGAGAGGCTCACGTATATATTTTTTGCTGATATTGTTGTTGTTTAGTTGCTCGGTCATGCCCGACTCTTTGTGACCCCATGGACTGTAGCCCCTCAGGCTCCTCTGTCCATGGGATTTCCCAGGCAAGAACACTGGAATGGGTTGCCACTTCCTTCTCTAATATATTTGTTATTATTTCACAACAATGTTATTCTTTAAATGCCATAATTAAATCATCATACAGAAATGGCATGAGGTTCCTAAACTTGCACAAACGGTAATTCTCCTTGTACTTCAGGGCCTTCCTTCCTGTTGTTCCTTCTACTCTTACCTCTTCTCTTTCTGGCAAAATCCTGCCTACTGCCCCAGCCTTCATCCATTCCAAAAATATTTATTGAGTGCCAGGCAGTGTTGCTACTAAGACATATAAACCAGGGCTCTGCTCTGGCCTTCAGAGACATATGCTAGAAAAATGGAGTTTCTCTCAAACTCCCTTAGATTTATATTCCCAGCATTTTTTGGTTGATGAAAAGATTCTGTCAAAGACAGTTAACCTGGAGGCTACGGCCGCTCTGTCCCATCACCGGACAGCGGCTGCTTATCCGCACGTGTATTCGCATCCTCCCCAAAGCATCTGTTAACTCTAAAGACACGGAGTCTTTGAGAAGGTTACCAAAGCAGGAGGAAAAAACTCTACCAAAATGAAGGGAAAACTTGGGACAAGTGCGCTTCTGGGTTGATGATCAAAGCACGATACGAGATGGGACTGTAAACCAGTGAGGCAGGAGCATTTGAACACTGAGTCTGCTTGCCCCTTGGGCTGCCTTGAGGCTCACGCCCCACCCTGCAGCCTTTCAGACGGACCACAGCCTGGACCGAGGCAGGCAGGTTTACTGCTGCTGGGGTCTTTAGTATTTTGGAGTAGTCTAAAAAATGTTCCCGGAATAAGCTTTAATTAAAATTTATTTTTCGGGCTTCCCTGGTGGCTCAGTGGTAAAGAATGCACCCACCAATGCAGAGGACCTGGGTTTGATCCCTGGTCTGGGAAGATCCCACAGGCTGTGGAACTGCTAAGCTCACGTGCTGCAACTACTGAAGCCTGTGCGCCTTAGAGCCTGTGCTCTGCAGCAAGAGAAGCCAGCGCAATAAGCAGCCCTCGCAACGAAGAGTGGCCCGCGCTCGCCACAACCAAGAAGAGTCCGTGCGCCAGCGAAGACCCAGCACAGCCAAAAACACATCAATGAAATTAAAATTTATTTTTCAAGGTCTTACTATTTTCTGCTCCCCCATCAGCTTTGAGTTCCAAAACCAAATCTTTACTTGATTAAAAATGTCATCACACACTGTAAATCAACTATAGGTCCAATTAAAATTTTAAAAATACATCATTCCAGACATAGAAACTATACAGAGGAAGATCGCTCATTTGGAACTTACAGTGAAATAGTGTTTGAAAAAGTGTTAAATCACCTTAAATTTTTTTTTTTAATTTTAGAATATTTTGACACATAGAAAAAAATTCCAAGGATAGTACAGTTTCCATATACCCTACACCTAGCACCCTTGCTGTTAACATCGTGCGTTAGCCTGGTACATGTGTCAGAATGAATGAGCCAATATGGATACATTTTTATTCACCGAGTCTCCAGTTCACTCGGATGGGAATCCCTCTCGTCCAGGATCCCATCCGCTGTCACATCACACGTGGTCATCACTCCCTTTGGCTCCTCTGAGCTGTGACATCTCCCACACTCCGCTTGCTTTGGATGAGCCAGGCAGTTTTCTGTTCTGGTCAGGTATTTTGTAGGATCCCTCAGCCGGGATGCGCCTGGTATTTCCCTCCTGGTTAGACAGGTTTTTGCATGTGGGGGAGGAAGATTCCAGAGGGAAGGGCCCTGCTCATCACACCAGGTCAAGGTTACCTGCTCTCCGGCTGACGTGTCCTGGTTGTTGTTGAAGGGATGACTCTCCCTCTGCAGAAGGAAACGCCGTGGCCAGCCCACACTTGATGAGTGCTGAGTTACCCTCCACCTTCTCGAGGGCCATGTACCTACATGTATTGTCTGCAGTTTCTTCCACGAGAGAGATTTATCTCTTCTTCTCCATTTCTTTCTTGCTTTATTCAATCATTTTCTATATCGCTATAGAACTGGGGATAGTTCTTTGATATACTCAGTACTCAGTCGTGTCTGACTCTTTTTCAACCCCATGGACTGTAGCCTGCCTGGTTCCTATGTCAGTGGGATTTCCCAGGCAAGAATACTGGAGTGGGTTGCCATTTCCTCCTCCAGGGGATCTTCCCAACTCAGGGATAGAACCTGCGTCTCCTGCATCTCCTGCCTCAGTAGGCAGATTCTTTATCACTGTGCTATCTGGAAAGCCCCTAGTTCTTTTATACTTTGGGTTGTTAACCAACATGACTTTACTTTATTGCTCAAATCAGGAGCTTGTCTCTTTGACACACCTCTGTTGCTGTGTGTGTGACAAGGAACATTCTTACATTCCATTTATTTCTTTTAAATTTTATTGAAGTATAGTTGTTAATTTCTGCTGTAGAGCAAAGTGATTTGTTATACATATATACACATTGTTTTTCATATTCTTTTCCATTGTGATTTAATCACAGGATATTGAATATAGTTCCTTGTACTATCCAGTAGGACCTTGTTCTTTGTTCATCCCATATATGATAGTTTCCATCTGCTAATCCCAGGCTCCCAATCCTCCCCTCCCGTAACCCCTCCCCACCCCTTGGCAACCACAAATCTGTTCTCTAGGTCTGCAAGTCTGTCTTTGTTTTGTAGATATGTTGATTTGTATCATGTACTAGTTTCTACATGTAAGTGATATCACACTTCTTAACCACAAGAAGGCAAACGTGACATCTGTGACTTTTAGCAAACAAAAGCCAGCCCCCAATTCTAGATCAATTTGTTATACTAATTGTTTTTAAACTCAATAAGAGTTCACAATTAAATTTTAACCAAGCTTTTAATTGGGCTCTATCAATCAGATTTATAATTGAATTGCTTTTTGCACAGAAGTCTTATCTTCACTTTGTTACTTCTTTCACTTCCCTTGATCAGGAACAATGAATCGGCTTGTACTCCTCCAGTTTTTCTCAAGATATTCCCTGTAGGTTTTTTTAAAGGATAGATTTTGTGACATTTTTATTACTTCTTCCACAGAACAAAAGTAGCTGTTGCACTTTCATTTGTGATAGGTTTTATAAATGTCAAATTCCTTGTTAGTCAAAAGTTAACATTTCAAAAGTCAAAGGATGATGTAAATAAAGTTCAAATGTACACAGTAGACTTTGAAGTAATTTCATATCACTTTCTCCCATCCTCCAAAAATCAAGATAACCTACCTTTCAAACAGCTATTTGAAAGAAAGAAATCAGACTGTAGTAAAAAAAAAAAAAGGACATGATGTTTTAAAATATGTCTACCTGCATTTCAAGTATAAATAAAAAGCATCAACATACAGGTTCAAAAGAAAAGAAAACAATATGAAATCCATTTGCTATGATTGCTTTGTACATTTTAAGTTTATTAACCCTGATACCAATTCCTTGAAACTAACTCTTCCAGAATTTTGGAGGATTTAAAGTTAGACTTTTATCAACTTTAGAAGTAAGCTAAATATTTTTTTTCCTCTTGCTATCTCCAAGGAAATAAAATTGTTCAAGTGTATTGGTGATTTGGTTGTATCTTTTATTTCTTTTCCTTATTTTCTCAATTTTAATAAAATTACAAACAGACATTTTTGACATGCTTTCAAAGGAAGAGAGATGGAGATCAGTGAGTTCAGGATACTAACATAAATTTAGGGTCACAATCTCAGACGTTCTCTGGGGCCAGACAAATGATGTGCACACACATTCCCGTGTGTCCAGCAGAAACAAGAGAAGCTGGAGAACTCCTGTCTGTACACTGTCTTTCAAGGAAATGAGCGTCACAAAGGCCAGGGCTTCTGCCATGTACTTAAAAACATCTCCTGACTTAAGTTAGTAGTTATTTTTCTGGAAGCATAGTGTGTGGTCTGTGAGCTGCTTTCGACCCACAAATCATCGTCTGCAAACCCATTTGTTGTTGTTTCGTTGCTAAGTCGTGTCTAACTCTTTGTGACCCCATGGGCTTCCCTGTCTTTCACTATCTCCTAGAGTTTGCTTAAACTCATATCCATCGAGTCAGTGATACCATCCAACCATCTCATCCTCTGTCGTCCCCTTCTCCTCCTGCCTTCAATCCTTCCCAGCATCAGGGACTTTTCCAATGAGTCGGTTCTCCACGTCAGGTGGCCAATGTATTGGAGCTTCAGCTTCAGCATCATTTCTTCCAATGAATATTCAGGACTGATTTCCTTTAGGATGGACTGGTTGGATCTCCTTGCAGTCCAAGGGACTCTCAAGAGTCTTCTCCAACACCACAGTTCGAAAGCATCAGTTCTTCAGTGCTCAGCTTTCTTTATGGTCCAACTCTCACATCCCTTCATGACAACTGGAAAAACCATAGTTGGACTATACAGACCTTTCTCGGCAAAGTGACGTCTCTGCTTTTTAATATGCCATCTAGGTTTGTCATAGATTTTCTTCCAAGGAGCAAGCGTCTTTTAACTGCCCACAAGAACTTTACACTGGGAGCTAACCCACTTAACCACAATAACTTAGAATAAGACATAGCATTGTCAGGACCATTTGAATTCTCCTATTGGCTGATCTGAGCACTATATTTGAGAGATTAAACAAACATGAAAAGGTTGTCGGGTGACTGAACAGTCAGAGTAAACGGAGATGGAGGATCCTAACAGATGACGTCACCAAGCAAAACAAGGGGACACACTCATTTCTTCAACAATTTATACTGGCCTGGGTGTGCCAGGCAGCAGAAATACAGGAACTGTCTGGAGTCAGGAGGCAATAAATAAATAAGCAAACAAGAAAACTAGCCCTTAGTGATAACTACGGTGCAGGAAAGTAGAATTCAGTAATGTGATAGCAGGTGTCTGATAGGCTGCCCTGTACCAGCTAGTGATCCGAAACACTTACCCTGGCGGCCTTCCGTCTCCACTTCTGTCTCCTGACTCATTTTGTTCTAGGTCCCTCTGTGAGGTCACCTGTGATATGCCTTAATAAATTAAAGAGCACTTTGTGACCTTTTAGTCTTCTTGACTAGATTTGGGGGGCACGTCGATCCAAGACAAATTTAGGAAAACCCTAGTCTAATCAGTAACTTAATTACAACGACCAGGGCAGTGTGGTGCTGGCTAATTCCAAACATCTTAGGTGACTTCCTTTTAGCTTGATTTTTTAAAAATTTTAAATTTATTTTTCAATTGAAGAATAATTGCTTTACAGACTTTTGTTCGTTTCTGCCAACCGTCAACATGAACCAGCCACAGGCACACACATGTCCCTCCCTCTTGAATCTCACTCCCACCTCCCTCCCCTTTCCTCCCCTCTAGGTTGTTATGGAGCCAGGGTTTGAGCTCCCTGAGTCATACAGCCAATTCCAGTTGGCCATCTATTTTACATATGGTAATGTAAGTTTGCATGTTACTCTCTCCATACCGCTGGAATTTTAAGGGGTACCATTTCAACTATGTACCCAAATTCTGGGAATGTACCACTTGAGGGTTTTTACAACCATTTTGAAATGAGAGCTAACAAGAGCTTGGCAATGAAACTCCTCCCCAAGGCCAGGGATTCTCCCACTTAAAAATCAGTTCAGTTCAGTCGCCCAGTCGTGTCTGACTCTTTGCCACCCCATGCATATTGACAAATATCTTTTAAAACTCTTTCCTATGATTTTTTTTTTTCTTGATTTTCTTTCTGTTTGCTTTGTTGAGGTTTTGTTGTTTACCCTGCATGCTGAAATGGAGGAAACCCCAGAGTGTAAAGTCAGAAGATCTGGTTCCAAGCTAGATGTTTGGCTCTGCCTGGCTTGGTACTCACCTAATCCTGGCAGCTTCATCGTGAGGACCTACCTCTTGGGGGTGCCAAGAGGACTGAGAGGGCCGGGGTATCTGAAAGCCAACACTGTGAAGCTCCATCTTTACCGAAACACTGAACACTAACCAAGTGCTTAGTGTTTAGATACGTGCGGGGTTTGACACCCATTTCTCCGAGGTCTGACGTTTCCTGCGGGCCCCTTGCTTATCTAATCTCCCCTTCTCAGGCTCACAGGAGACTCCACGAGCTCCCTGCCCCCGAGGCCCCTGGAAGCTTTTAAAGAATTCTCTTTCTCTCCGGGAGTACTAGTATTTTATATAGTATTGTGTTGCCCATAACAAAGAGGAACCCCAGGTTAAAAATGTAAGCGAATAATGGAAATGCAAGAGTACATTCTGTAAGCGCAGCTTCTTTTGGAAAGCAAAAGCATTTCTTCCACTTTCTCCCCCCTAAACAAGGGTGGAAATGGACTACTCTATTTTAGACACTCATTAATAAACTTCCCAGAATGTCAAGTCAAGGGTCTCTATCACTGGGCAGGCCGGGTGCAGGAGGAAATGTGCGAATGCGGCCGTTTGCCGCAGGGCGGTGTTCTGTGTACCGCGCTGCCGGCACGGTCGGCCCCGGGAGAGCGGGAAGGGAGGGGAGGCCGGCCCCGCGGAGCCCCGCGCGCTCCGCCCGGGATCCGAGTGCACTTCGGGGAGGGGGTGGGGGACGCCAGCACCTTCGCGATCCGGTGTTGGTATCTACACGTAACTCGAGGTGGGCAATACATCCGTCCGGCATCGTGTTTAGACAGCATTCCTTTGAGAGTTGGGCGAGAAATGGCGACTTGGGAGTGGGTGCTGCGGTCGATCGCGGGGGACCTGACGCTGCGGAAGACCCACGACCTGAAATGGGCAAACGCGCCCACTCCACTCGTGTCGGCACCTCGAAACAGCGCCGGGGCGGGGGGGTCGCTCCCGAACGCTGGCGACCCTTGGGCTCGGGGCCGGGCGTGCGGTGCAGGTAGCGGGTGGCGGGCACTCGGGAAACGGATCGAGGTCACCGAGAGCCGGCGCCCGCCGGAGCCGAGCCCGGGGACCACCCGATCACCCGCCCGGCGCGCGCCGCCCGCGCCGAGCCCCCGACCCCAAGCGCCCGCGGCGGCGCGCGCCGCCCCCTCGCCCGGCCGGCCCCGAGCGGAGCCGGGCGGGGATCTTCGCGCCGGCGGCCGGGCGCCCGAGTCCCCGCCCCTCCCGCGGCGGCGGCGGCGGGCCGGAGGGGGCGCTCGCGCGCAGGAGCGGGCGCAGCAGGTGCCGCGTTACCTCCACCGCGCGGGGGGAGAGGGGGCGGGCCGGGGCGCGGGAGGCGGGGGGAAGCCGGGGAGCCGAGCCGGGGAGCGCGGCCGGCGCGGCAGGCTGGCACCGGGCTCGCGGCTTCCGGGAGGCGCCGGGGTCGGATAAATACATCCCGGGCGCGCGGGGAGCGCCGAGCCGCCCGCACCGCGCGCGCCGCGCCCCGCAGAGCTCCGCCGGTCGGCCCCGGCACCGCGCCGCTCCTCCTCCTCGAGCGCGCCGCGCGCGGAGCCGCGGAGAGCGGCGGGCTCGGCCGCCGGCGCCCGGGCCGCTGAGCCGATGAGCGGCGGAGGCTGAGGGCCGCGGCCTCTGCCCGCCCTCCGCCCGGCGCCCGCCGGGGCTGCAGCCGGGGCGCGGGTGGCCGGCCATGGGGGCGCAGTGACGCGCGCGGCGGCCGATCGTCCCTGCGAGCGGCGGGCCCTGCTCGGCGGCGGCGGCGGCGGCGCCGGGCCCGCGCGCTCTGCCCGGGGCCCCGCGGGAGCCTCCGCCGCGCTCTATGCGCCTTTGCGGGCGCCGCGGGCCCGGGCCATGGCGATAGACCGGCGGCGCGAGGCGGCGGGCGGCGGGCCCGGGAGGCTGCCGCCCGCGGCCGAGGAGAACGGCGCCCTGCCGCCCGGGGACGCGGCGGCCTCGGCGCCCCTCGGGGGACGCGCGGGCCCCGGCGGCGGCGGTGACATTCAGCCGCTGCCCGCGCCGCACGCCGCCGGCGGCCCGCTCCCGAGCCTCCTGTTGCTGGACTACGACGGGTCGGTGCTGCCCTTCCTCGGGGGCCTGGGCGGCGGCTACCAGAAGACCCTCGTGCTGCTCACCTGGATCCCCGCGCTGTTCATCGGCTTCAGCCAGTTCTCGGACTCCTTCCTCCTGGACCAGCCCAACTTCTGGTGCCGCGGGGCCGGCAAGGGCGCCGAGTCGGCGGGGGTCACGGCCACGGGCCGGTGGGGCGGCGGCGACCTGGCCAACGGGACCAGCCCCCCGACCACCCCCTTCCCCACCGCCGCCTGGGGGACAGCGGGCCCCCTCGGCAACGGCAGCGGCGCGGACGGGGGCGAGGCGCCGCCCCTCCCGTCCCCCCCGGACAAGGGGGACAACGCCTCCAACTGCGACTGCCACGCGTGGGACTACGGCATCCGCACAGGCCTGGTGCAAAACGTGGTCAGCAAGGTAAGGGCAGCGACCGAGCCGGCCCCGCGTCCCCCTCCCGAGCGCGCTGTGCCCTTCGCGGTCCCCGCGCGCTTAACCGCGCGCTCGTGCAGACGGGGTCCTGCGATGGTGCGCGCCCGCCTGTCCATGCGCCTCCCGTGGGCTCGCCCTCCTTGCGTCCCCCAGACAGAGGTGCGGGCCTGGGTGCGCGGCCGGGCTCCCGGAGCCCTCCGCGGTGGCGCTGCCTCCTGACTCCAAGGGGCACCCAAACTCGCGTCCCCGCTGGCACACACGCAACGGGCGCCCCTCCCTCTGCGAGGGAGCGAGCTTCCCTCCCCCACCCTGGAGCTGTCACTTCGTTAGGGCAGGGGTGGCCCGCGGAGGGCGAGAGGCTGATGTGTGAGCGACTGGCCCTGAGGACGCGCCTCTCTCAAGGTCTGCCCGCTGGAGCCAGGCCCCGGGCTCAGCCCTTTGCCGGCCCGCTGCCCCCGTCTCCCACAGAGAACCAGCCCCTCCAGAATCCCTCCTATGCCCAGGGGTTCTTCCTGGCAGACCGCAGCCATCCTCCGCTGGCTCTGGAAACTGATTAAAGCTGACGGAAGAGCCCAAGTGGTGGCCAGAGTAGCAAATGGCTTTTGAAATTTCCCTTTCCCTGTCCCTAAGCTCAGTCGTCCCCAGAGGCTGGGGTATTTATTTCCCCTTGGAGTTTGCCACCAGCAGTGTTCCTGAGAAAGCAAACAGCTCTGGAGTATAGGAAGGGTGCTGAGTTTGTGCTGTTTCCGGACAATCGGGCTCTCACACAGCAGTCCTCTTGTCCGGGCCTTGAGATCAGATCCTGGCCAGCCTCAGCTCAACATGGACTTGCTCCAGCCCAGGGGTCCCCTCTAGCCGAGGTCCTGCATCCTGGGAGACGGAACAGGAGTGTTTGTGAGAGATGCGTGGCCTGCACGAAGACGGAGAATGGGCACTACTAGGAAATTAACACCCAAGACACCTACATATTGTCTGGATTTCTTAACATGTAAGAGAGGTCGTACCAGTGTGTCAAACAACTTGTGTTATTTTGCCCCTTCTGTGTTTTAAACAACTAATTGGCATTTCAAAGTAAAGGTAGACCTTTCTCCCACTTCCATGCAGTTCTGGGCAGAGTTTGAAATGCTTTGTTTAAATGCAAGATTGAAATTTGACAGTTTATAATGATCCATGGCATGTATTACCCCCTCCCCTGAAACGTGTGTTAGTAAACAGTTGTGCCTCATGGATGTGTAAGATGAAACTCTTACATCATCATAACCATTGTCTTCAGCTTGTACCAGCCTGGTGAGAAATGATCTGGCCTCTGGGAACTGTTGGATTACCGGTTAATGAGGAGATCCTTCTAGCTTGTTCATCTTGAGCCCCTCGCCCCCAGTCAGCCTATCCTCTGCCAAGGAGTTTCTGTGGCTGTTTCCCATCCATGGAGGTCAATATCTGTCTTTTGTTTACCAGCAGGAAAAAGGAAGAACATTGAGTATCTTTACACTGCTTGTATGTCTGTGAAAGTAAGGGTTTGCAACACTGTCAAATACTTTGAGCCTCTTTGGACAGTAGAGGAGGAATAATGGAGATTAAAGCAGGTGTGTGTACAGGGTGGTCTGTCCTGGGGTGACAGGGGAGGCCAGCTTGGAGTTAGGAGGTGGGACAGAGAATCGTTAGCCTAGTGGTGCTGTGGGTGGTGGGAGGAGACAGACAGAACCGTCCTTGAAAGCAGGCTGTGCGGGCACCTCGGGAGCTGGACAGGTGTTCCAGCTGAGCAATCGAGGGGCTCACGTACGTGCAGCGTGGTTGGGGTGCCTGTTGTGTCAGCTCCGTGCAGCTGACAGGGCAGTCCAGGAGATGCAGATTTGGGGACAGTAGGGAGAGACACATTTTCCTGTAAGATCGAGACTAAAAAGGACATATTGATTTTCACGCACAAATAAGATCTAAATAAAGGTCTGTCCTTCCACGGTGTTCTGTTCCATAACCGATGCTCTCAAGAGCGTTTTAAGCACATTCTGGCGGTGCTGAGGCCGGCTGTCTCCTCTGCGGACTGTGCCCCCCGGATCCTGTATCAGATGGACCGAGGTGGAGTGCATCCTGGGTGGGTGCCGGCTCCAGGGTCAGGGGCCTGCCAGCTTGGTTTGCCGGAGGGAGTAGAGTTGGCAGCTTCTCCCATCAGCAGATGGAAGTGGGGGGTCTTAGGAGTGGCCTCTAGAGGTGCCCTCCGCCCCAGCAGACTGCCAAGGCCTCCCCACTCAGAGCAGCTCCGTGCGAGGTGTTATCATCCGGCTCCCTGCGCGTGCGGGCGCCCCTCCCTGCCTAGAGGCTGTCCTCTCCCAGGTGTTGGGGGGTCATTGCTCTTCCTTTTATTGTTGTACATAGTGTTGTTGTTCCGTTGCTCAGTCACATCCGGCTCTTTGCGACCCCATGGACTGCAGCCCTCCGGGCCTCCCTGTCCTTCACCATCTCCTGGAGTTTGCGCAAACTCATGTCCATTGAGTCGGTGATGCCATCCAACCATCTCATCCTCTGTCGTCCCCTTCTCCTCCTGCCTTCAATCTTTCCCAGCATCAGGGTCTGTTCCAATGAATCGGCTCTTCGAATCAGGTGGCCAAAGTATTGAAGCTTTGGCATCAGTCCTTCCAATGAATATGTTACATTATATTAAATATGTTATAGATGTATACTCTTAATATACATATATCATAGATTGTCCTTTCTGTTACAGGGGTTCCCCACCTCTGTGCCACAGACCAACCAGTACATCCTGTCAGATCAGCAGCAGCACTAGATTAGTAATAAAGGGCCCAATCAATGCAATGCACTCGAATCATCCCCAAACCATCCCCTTCACCCCCAGGCTGTGGGAAATTGTCTTCTACAATATCAGTCCCCGGTGTGAAAAAGGCTGGAGACCAGTGGATTATACAGGCTAGGATAGCCTCTACACACGTGAAACTGCCAGGCCAGGTAGAGCTCCAGACTGTTAGAGTTAGGAGGGGTCTTGGAGCCGACAGACCTCTGTGCCCTCCCAGTGGCATCCCCAGCGTGGCCATCCCTTGCTGCGAGCCCCGCCAGCCAGCAGCCCACTTCCCGGCAGCTCTTCTGACAGAAAGACGTGCTTTTTGGCGGCAATAACAAAGGTCATCTCATGCCTGTTTGTGCAGCATTCTCCTCCGAACGATTCTTCTTCCTTCGTATCACAGCTGCTCAGATACCTGAGGACCCAAGGGCTGGGTTCTTCCCTGGCTAGGAAATCTCCGGCTCCTTCAGTCCTTCCGCAAGGAACAGAATTTACCCTTCTGATGGCTCCACGGGGCATGTGTGTCTCTTAAGCAGACTGCCCAGGACATGGCCGGCAGGCGCACACACCTTGATCTGTTTTGATCAGAATCTTCCACTCATGAAGTTCACAGTCAGCGCGTGAAAGCTTTCAGCAGACCTGTCATCTGTCTACCTTGAGGCCACGGTCACCAACGCTCGATGGGATCCTATTCAGGCAGGGCTTTCTCAGCCGGTGCCCGTGTGACGTGCTTGCTAGTTTCGGGCTGCTAGATCTTTTCTGTTAGGATCGTTTTTTATTTCTACTTTATTTCTATTTTTGTAAATTTCTATTCTTTGCCTTGGTCCCTGGTGTTTCAGGATTCGCAGTGCCTTCAAAATAATGCTGATGATGCCACTTTTGTGCTGCCCTGCAAAGTCTTCAAAGCATTTTCACGTGTTACTGCCTTTGATTAAGAATGTTGAGCCGTCCAAGACCAGTCTTAACACTGTGTGGTCTTGAGTTTTAAGTGGGTTCACCAGCCTTGAGTGGACCATGAAGTTGGTCCTCAACTTCCACATGCTGTTGATTGCTCTTCCTTTTATCCCCAGCCATGTAGGAAGGCTGTCGTGCTTAACACAGCTCTGCTGAGTTTAAAACACTCCTCTCAATAATTTGCACGGTGAATCCTGTATTGTTCAGGGTGAACCCTTGTTGGTTTCTAATGCTCTCCACTTCCTTGAACAACCCTTAGAATTTTGCCTAAAATCAGTGTCAATAACACTTCCTAAGCTTCCTGTATGTGAAATTTAAGATGTTTGTTTATCTCGTGTTCTGATATTTTTTTCTATTTGCCAAGAATTCTCATAGATTCCTGGCTTTTCTCCTGTGTAACCTGGGAGTTGTTTAAATATCCAAGGAAGTAACTTGACTTCTTTTTCTGGGGCTCAAGACTAGAAGTTGTTTAAAGTGGCTCAGTACCATTAGGATGAAGAATAATTACAATATCATCACAACAGGAATAGTTGTAGAAAGAACTCACCTGTAGGTCATCCTAGTGTGGTTTTGTTTAGTTTGCCCACTATACACAACACAGCAGTGAACATCTCTGTGCATGTCTTTTTTTCCCCAGAAACTGACCATAATAAAAAAATGCACCCACATGAGACAGAACATAAAGAGTAAAAGCAATATTTCTCACCATCTCTGCCTCTAGGTTCCCTCTTCAAAAGCAACCATGGGTACAGTTTCTTATGTATCCTTCCAAAAATGTTCTATTTTCACTTATATCTATTTTCTCTCCTAAACCGTAACATACCATACACACTGTTTCATGCTTCTTGATCGCCTATATGGGGGAAGGGCATGCATGAGGACAGGGAGCCTCCTCACTGTTTTCTGTGTAACAAGTTATCAGGTCGCCTTCTAAGGGGGCTTTTTGGTTATTATATAATGTGTAGTGAAATTCCGACACACATGAAACTTAGAAGTGGAGGCTGTGTTTTTATTTTGATAGATGTTGTCAAAGTGCTCTCCATAGAGATCTTATTACCAATATGCACTTCCATTGATTAGGTGGGAGGCCCGTTCCCACACTACCCACCCCCACCCTAGCCACCCCTGGGGCATGGTCACGGCTCTAAATGAGAAACTGTCTTTGGCCATTGTTGTCATTTGCATTCTCTTCTTAGGAGGGAGGTTAAACGTCTCTGAAAATGTTTGAGCCGTTTTTCTTTCCTTCTCTTTGAACCGTGTCTTCCCGTCCTTTGCGTGTCTCTTTGGGGGGAGGCGTTACTGTCTTACTGATTTACAGAAGTACTTTATGCATAAAGTAAATTAAGTGTCTGCGATGTTTTGTGAATGTTTTTTCCCACAGTGTGTTGTTTGTCTTTCGATTTTGTTTGTGGTGTTTTCATCACACACCGACTTTTGGTTTGGATAATGGCAAATGAATTTTTTATGGTTTCTGGGTTTTGTGTTAGATTTAGGGCTTCTATAATCCTGGAATATTAGGGAAACAACATTGTCTTCTAATATTTTTATGATCTCAGTACTTTTTTGATTTGGTGTTGTAGGGTCAGATTTGCTTCTTTTGAGCTATTAGGGTAAATTACTGGGAAGGAAAACAAATGTCAGGTCAGCGGGTATAGCAGCTTTCCTCAAAGGTTTTGACTTGCTTGTGACAAGCTCCTCTGCGTAGAATCTGGCCTGGCCCTCCCTGATGGAGAGACCAGAAGTTGCACAGTTACTAAGCAGCTCTTCCATCTCTGGGGGGACGGTGTTTGTCCCAGGTCTCCCCTTTCCTTCATCTTCTCGATCTGGATCAGCTGCACAACCTCTTGTCTTCAGCGTTTTTCACAAGTCTCAGTTCATCTTGGCCTTCAGTCCCAGGTATTACTGAGCCAACAGTTGATATCATTTAGGGGGTGGGGAGGGAGGTGGGAGGGGGCTCAGGATGGGGGACACACGTATACCCGTGGCTGATTCATGTCGACGTGTGGCAGAAACCACCACAGTATCGTAAAGTAATTAGCCTCCAATGAAAATCAATAAATTAATTTTAAAACAAAAGTTGATGTCATTTAAGAACAGAGGATCAGATGGATGGATAGCATCATGGACTCAGTGGACATGAATGTGAGCAAACTCCGGGAGATGGTGAAGGACAGGGAAGGCTGGCGTGCCGCAGTTCACGGGGTCAAAGAGTTCAAAGAGTCAGACACGACTGAGCGACTGAACAACAACAAAATCATGTCGGACACTGAATGTCCGTCCTGGCTCGGAGCCGGCTGGACCACACGGTCAGGATCCGGGGCTGGCGGCTAGGAGCCGGCCACGGTGAGAGCGTTTGCCCCGTGGACATCTGCAAATACTCCACACCTGGGTTTGTTTTGCTTCTTTGAGGCCATGTTAGGCAATCAGCAGGCCCCTGCGTGTAACCCTGGCCCATTCCTCTCTTTTTATCCCTAACCTCCCCCAAGCCCCGTCCTCCCTTTCGCAGACACGAGTGTGGATCCTGGGCCAGGCTTTGTGGTTTGTGTCGGGGATACAGCGCCAGGCGGAAATAGCGCAGGTCCCACCGAGCTGATAGACTAACGAGGGAGGTGCACCTTAACTAATCATCATGACTTTTTAATTACAAACTGAGCCGAGTGCACAGAAAGAAAAGGGAATGAGAGAGCGAGCAGAGCTCCTGGGCCAGGCGGACGGGCCTCGCGCTGAGACTGAGGCCTGAGACGCCGGGAGGCGGAGGAGGGGTGTGAGTGCGCGTGGGTCTTTCCCTTGGAGAGCCAGCGGCTTCTGCAAGGGCCCTGGGGCCTGCGGGAGGCCGGGTCTGCAGGGCGGCCTGGAGCACAGGCCGGGGTGACTCACAGTCATGAGATGAGCTCAGCCGGCTGAGAGAGGGGCTGGAAAGGCAGGCGCCCAGGGAGAGCCTGTGGGGTGAGATGGGGGCTGGGGTCGACCCTGCTTGGTGCCCCGCGGACGGGCGGCAGGGAGGCCGGGCCTGCTTCTCCTGCAGGAGGGAGGCTGCTGACCCCAGGAGGGGCCTGAAGGGGAGCCGTGGAGAAGCCCCCTGGCCAGCAGGTCCACAGCAGGCCTTGGGCACGTGGGCCTGACCCGGCCCCAGCGCTGTTGATAGAAGCACTGGCTTTGGAGAGTTCCAGCATTTTCTCTTGCCCTCTGGCTCCAAAGGGGAGGCTGCTAAGTAAATTTCCCCGAGGTTGAGGGCTCTGAAATGGGAAGCCACCGGCTAGCATGGGGTTCGTTCAACCAGCTTCCCCTGTGCCCAGCGCCCAGCATGGGTGAAAGTCTGTCCTGGGCACGGCTGACTGGTGTTATCTACAAGTCCGAAGTTCAGTTCAGGGAGGAGAAGGAGGCTGGTGGTTATTGGCGTGTCCAGAGCTGGAGCCGCAGGGTTAGAATCTCTCACCCACTCGCCCTGAGGGTGTGCCTGCCTCCACCCTGGGGCCCCACCTGGGGGATGGGGCTGATGGGGGGAAACTGCCTTTTAACTTCATCTTTACCGGCCAATCAGAGATGGGGTCCTGCTGCTGCTCTGAGGATGGGGGTGGCTGTTAGCTGTTACCTGTGGCTTCCTGTAGTGGGCTGTGCAGACCTGGCGGGCAGTTTCCCCGATCTTTGCTCCTTCTGCCTTCTGAGCCCGTTTCCTGGAACCCTTTCCTCCTCCGTCTGCCTGCCAGTCCCTGTTCATCCTTTAGATCCGCCCGGTCTGCACGCAGTGCCCCCAGCACTGGCCATGTGTCTGTCCTTCTCCCCACTGCTGCTGCTGCTGCTGCTAAGTCTCTTCAGTCGTGTCCGACTCTGTGCGACCCCATAGACGGCAGCCCACCAGGCTCCGCCGTCCCTGGGATTCTCCAGGCAAGAATACTGGAGTGGGTTGCCATTTCCTTCTCCAGTGCATGAAAGGGAAAAGTGAAAGTGAAGTCGCTCAGTCATCTCCGACTCTTAGCGACCCCATGGACTGTAGCCTACCAGGCTCCTCCGTCCATGGGATTTTCCAGGCAAGAGTACTGGAGTGGGGTGCCATTGCCTTCTCTGTTCTCCCCACTAGAGGTGTACCTTTCACCCACTGAGTCCTCACCACAAACATTAGCTCACCTGAGCTGATGTCATGAAAAGACTGGTGCTCTCTGGTTTGGCAGGGAGGTTATGACCTGTTCATCTATAGGACCTTCACAGGCAGAGGGGGCTCTGGGCCCCCCACTGCCACCGAGCTGCCATGGGACAGAATGGGAGCAAGCCCCCCGCCCTCCAGGAGGCACCTGGAAATCTCAGATTCCTTTCCTCCTCATCTGTGGGGTGAGGACTGGCTGAACGAGTCAGGTCAGAAATGCTTAGATGGGGAGGAGCTGATAGACCACACCTGGACGGACAGTTTATTCTGCAGCAGTTCCAGGGTGTCCCTCGCCTTTGCCCAGAAACTGATGACGCGGGGAGCCAGGTGCACCTTTCAGACTGGCTGCCCCAGTCCAGGTGGCCTGAGGGGTCTGGCCAAGAGGGACCTCCAGGGGGGTTTGTCTGAAAGACCCCTGAAGGGCTGATTGGTATTTGTAGTTCTCATATGAAAACAGAGCAGGTCTCTGGCCACAGGGCTCAGGGATCTCATAAAGGAGAGGAGCTTCCTGGCCGCCTGGTGGGTGGAAGAGTGGGGAGGCTTCCTTGCCTCCACTGAGGCCCTGGGTCAGAAATCTGAGTCCATGCCCTTTGATGGAAGACGGTGTTCTGAGTTTGGAAGTCTGGTTGGCTGTGCTGGGTGGAAACGGATGGAGAGAAAGTGGAATTTTGAACAGGGGCAGATGGTAACCTGAGCCCTGACCGCAAGGATCCGGGAGATGACTTCAGGGCAGGTGCCAGCAGGGGAAAGGGCCAGGCTCCACCTCAAGTATTGTTCCTGGTTCTGTCTGTGGGAGGCCTTGACCTGACCTTGGTGGTCCACGGACCTGGATCTTTGCTTCTCTCGGTGTTTACCCAGTGCTGGTCATTGTGTAGGAGCTGACCTCCCCCAGACAAGTGACCTGGAGATCCACAAGCCTGTGTTTCTGGGAAAGGGGGCAGGGTTGTGGGCTGGTTGAAGCGGGTTTCCCCTACAGCAAATTGTTGCTATCCTAGAATGGTGGGCTCAGCCACGTAACTTGCAAGATGAAAACGCAGGGCCTCTTGCTCGTATGGGTCCCAAGATCAAGGTGGCAACCACGGAGCCTGAAGCCAAATGTGGCCCTTCTGGGCTGCCCCTGGGGGCCGCGCGCCTGCCCCTGTTCACAGAGCCAGCGGTCAGCGCTGCAAAGCTCAGCAAGTGTCCCCCTGCCCTCCCGCCTCTCGAGTCCCGATTTCACATCCTTCTGCTTCTGCTTTCCTTCCCTGTGTTTGTGTCTTTTGCTCGCTGTCTTGCAGTGAAAGTATAACTCACTTTTGGGGAGCCCGTGTCTGGGGGCACGGCCCTAAGCAGTTGAGTCCTGAGTGTCTAGTTAGGAGGCTCCCTGCACTGGAAACCCGGCTCCTCAGAGAAGTGAGACAGTTTCCTTATCTGAGCAGCGGACCCAGCGCTGAGTCACAGGAGCCCGTGGGGAGGATGCCGAGTCAGAGGAATGCTGGTTAAGTGTCAGCTTTTTTTTTTTTAAGTGGGGACGAGGGTCAGTCTTTGTATAACTTAATCCTGCTGGCTGACGGTCACATTTTACTTCTTAGCATCATTTAAAGAATATGTGCAAAGGCGATAGTGCTGGTGTAAGCCAGCCACCAGCCTCCCAGGGGTCATATTAAATCATGGATGGTTATGCACTCAGCCCCGTAATTTGCGCTGCAGACTGTTTCCTCCCAGATTAGATTAAAAGCTGCTTTTTCTGTGTGTTTAAAAGATGCTTTACTTTGGGTAGTATAGTCATTTTCACAATAGTGACTCTTCCAATCCAAGGACATGGTATGTCTCTCCATCTGTTTGTGCCATCTTTGATTTCTTTTGTCAGTGTCTTATAGTTTTCTATATACCGTCTATTGTCTCTTTAGGTAGATTTATCCCTAGGTATTTTATTCTTTTTGTTGCAGTGGTGGATGGGATTGTTTCCCTAACTTCTCTTTCTGATTTTTTATTCTTAGTATATAGGAATGCAGGGGGTTTCTGTGTGTTACTTTTATATCCTGCGACTTTGCTATATTCATTGATTAGTTCTACTAATTTTATGGTGGAGTCTTTAGGGTTTTGTATGTATCGTATTATGTCATCTGTAAATAGAGTTTTACTTCTTCTTTTTCAACCTGAATTCCTTTGATTTCTCTTTCTTCTCTGATTGCTGTGGCTTCCAAAACTATGTTGAATAATAGTGGCAAGAGTGGGCACTGCTGTCTTGTTCCTGATCTTGGAGGAAATGCTTTCAATTTTTCACCATTGAGAATAATGTTTGCTGTGGGTTTGCTATACATGGCCTTTATCACGTTGAGGTAGGTTCCCTCTATGCCTGTACTACCCAAAGATTCAATACAAACCCTATCAAACTACCAATGGTATTTTTCACAGAACTAAAACAAAAAATTTCACATTTTGTATGGAAACAAACAGGACCCTGAATAGCCAAAGCAGTCTTGAAAAGAAGAATGGACCCGGAGGAATCAACCTTCCTGACTTCTCTCTATACTGCAAAGCTACAGTTATTATGAAACTATGGTACTGGCACAAAAACAGAAATATAGACCCATGGAGCGAGATAGAAAGCCCAGAGATAAACCCATGCACCTATGGGCACCTTATCATTAACAAAGGAGGCAAGAGTATACAATGGAGAAAAGACAGCCTCTTCAATAAGTGGTGCTGGGTAAACTGGACAGCTACGCATAAAAGAATGGAACTAGAACACTTCCTAACACCACACACAAAGATAAACTCAAATTGGATTAAAGATTTAAATGTAAGACCAAAAACTATAAAGCTCTTAGAGGAAAACATAGACGGTACATTCTTTGACATGTATCACAGCAAGATCCTCTGTGACCCACCTCCTAGAGTAATGGAAATAAAAACAAAAGTAAACAAATGGGACTTAAAAGCTTTTGCACAGCAAAGGAAACAGTAAACAAGATTAAAAGACAACCCTCAAAATGGGAGAAAATAATTGTAAATGAAACAACTGACAGAATTAATCTCCAGAGCAGACAAGCAGCTTAATACCAAACAAACAACCCAATCAAAAAATGGGCAGAAGACCTAAACAGACATTTCTCCAAAGAAGACAGACAGATGGCCAACAAATACATGAACAATTCTAAGTGCTGATCATTATTAGAGAAATGCAAATCAAAACTACAATAAGGTATTAACCTCACCGCCGTCAGAATGACCATCATTAAAAAATCTACAAACAGTAAATGCTGGAGAGGATGTGGAGGAAAGGAGCCCTCTTGCACTGTTGGTGAGAATGTAACTTGATACAGCCGCTATGGAGAACAGTATGGAGCCTCCTTAAAAAGCTAGAAATAGAACTACCCTATGACCCAGCAATCCCATTACATGGAAGCAACCTAAATGTCCATTGACAGATGAATAGATACAGAAATTATGGTACGTGTATACAATGTAATATTACTCAGCTATAAAAAAGAATGCATTTGAGTCAGTCCTAATGAGGTGGATGAACCTAGAGCCTATTATGTAGAGTGAATAAGTCAGAAAGACAAATATTGTGTATATCAACACATGCCTGTGGAATCTAGAGAGATGGTATGGATGAACCCATTCGCAGTGCAGCAGTGGAGACAGACATAGAGAACAGACTTGTGGACGCCATGGGGGAAGGAGAGGGTGGGACGGATTGAGAGAGTAGCATGGAAACATACACACCACATGTGAGACAGAGCCCGCGGGAATTCGCTGTATGACGCGGGGGGCTCAAGCCAGTGCTCTGAGACAACCTGGAGGGGTGGGATGGGGAGGGGCTGCGAGGGGTTTCAGGAGGGAGGGACACCTATACACCTGTGTCTGATTCATGCCGACTATGGCAGAAAGCAGCACAATAATGTAAAGCAATTATCCTCCAAGTATGAAGATTATATATGGGGAAGGAAATGGCAACCCACTCCAGTATTCTTGCCTGGAGAATCCTGGGGACAGAGGGGCCTGGTGGACTGCTGTCCATGGGGTCGCCCAGAGTCGGACATGACTGAAGTGACTTAGCAGCATGAAGACTGTAAATATGTATCATGATCCCAATTATTGGTGTATGTGTTTCTCAGCAGGGAGATGAATCAAGTGTCTGCAGTGTGACGTCTGTGTGAGGGGATCATGAATGATCACGGTTTCCCTCTTTTCATCTCTATTAAAAATTATCTGGTCAACAGGGAATATTAAGTGTATGTAATAAAGTGTGACTGTGTGCTTTAAAAACGAAAAAAGATGCTTTACAAATGGGGCACTCTTGGTGGCTTCTTCCTGAGGCATCCACTATTCCCAAATGGACATACCTGAGCATCTGCAGAAAACACAAAGTCCTTGTCCTACTTTAAAACTTTTTTCATAACTGTGGTGAAATCTGCGTAGCATAAAAGTGGCCATTTTAACCCTTGGTAAGTGTGCAGTTTGATGGCATTGAGGACCGTCGCCGTGTTGTGTGAGCATCGCCTCCATCCACCTCCAGAACTTTTTCGTCTTCCCGAACTGAACCTCTGTCCCCATCAAACACCACCTCCCTGTCCCCCAGCCCCTGGACGCCACTGTCTACTTTCCGTCTCTGTGAATTGACTACTCAGCACCTCATATAAGTGGAATCATTCTCTGCCCTCATGGGGGTGGGGGGGTAAGATGATTTAATTCTCAGATGCCAAGAACAGAAAGCAGAGGACAGAACCGCAGGTCAGCTCAGGCCCGAAGTCCAGTTTCCAGGAGCTGTTGAGGACTGTGAAGGGCCACGCGCGATGCATCTGAACCAGCAGCTCATCACGCTGGGCTTCATCCTGGGCTCTGGGCCCCATCCTGCCTTTAAGCCAGCGTTTTCCAGACCTGTCCGCCACGGTCTTTTCTTCCAATGGAAGGTCCGTGTCGACAGAGTTGGTCTTTCTGATCTAGGACCGGGGGTGCACCTGGGGAACTTTGGGGAGCACCTGCAGACGCCGGCATCCGTTGTCTTAAAGGTCCTCGGGTATCTCCACGTGGTGTGTTCTTCCCAGGGGACATGTGGGTGTCACATCGGAGGAGGGGGTGCTAGCGACTCCTGGGGCACAGGGACCGGGGTGCCGCTCTGTGCGGAGCAGCAAAGGGTGATCCGGGCCCCATGTCGAGGGTTGAGGTCCAGGCTAGTGTAGACGTCCACCGTGTGGTGTAGACGCCCACCCAACAGATGGCCAGGGGCAGCCCAGCTGAGACCGCAGCTCCCCTGGAACGCGGGTCAGAGCTGCAGAGGGGCAGGGATGGCCCTCAGCCCCGTGGAGGGGCATCTGCGGGTCCAAGAGCCGTCAGAGAGGCTCGGCCCCGGCCGGCCTGCCTGGGGAGGCACATCGTGAAACACCAGCCGGCCGGGTTTACCTGTAAATGGGTGTTGCCAACAAGTCCGCTGCTCATTAAACAGGCCCTTTGACCCTCTGCTTAGGATAGTGGTTAATTACTTGTAAAGGAAACATTTATTTGCAAGTAACAAGTATTTATTTTCAAAATGGCTCTAATTCAGGCCAGTCTTTTCCGTAATTCCCATTGAGGTGGTTTGATAGTGTTTTCAGCGGAAACGGGAGCTGCCCCCTGGGAGCGAGCGCTCAAGGCCAAATCCGAGGCCAGAGCGCGAGCACTGTTCAGGGCGGCAGAGCCGCCATCAGGGTGACCCGACCCCCCCACCCCAGCACGGAGTGAAGAGCACTGTTCAGGCCGGCAGAGCCGCCATCAGGGTGACCACCCCCCCCGCCAGCACAGGGAGTGAACCTGCCGCGGTCCAGGTGTGATGTCGCCACGACACGTGTGCCCCTGAGAGTCAGCCTTGGAGGGTCTCCAGAGCTGCTGGCGTGGGGCCCCTCCACTGACTGGAGCCCACTGCCCACTTCAGGGAGGCTCGGACCCCGGCTTCCCCAGCCAGTGAGATCTTCCCTCCTTAGACGCTCACCGCGCTGTCTGTCTGTCCCGCTCACCGTCCTTCTGAGGGTCTGTGCTCGGCGTCCTGATAGGAAGAGCTATCCGGGGCTGCGGGCATGGAGGCCTCGCGGAGCGTTCTGGGGCTGGGGTGCATCTTCACTGGCTCTTAGACGTAACTTTCCAGTCGGAAGCAGAGATGCCTCGGTCAGTGGTCACGGGGAAAAAGACAGTGTACAGAGAGACAGTGGCATGTCTGGAAGCTTCTGGAGCTGTCGTGTGGTGTCACGTCTTCTAGGCTCCAGGGTAGGGTTTTTTATTATTTCATCATGATAGAGAGTTTATTTTTAATGCTTTCTCTGGAAAGTCCCAGAAGAAGCTGCTTTTCAAAAATGGGTATCATCAAGGTTATGAGCCCGTTTTGAGTTTGTTTTTTTTTTGGTTTTTGTGTGTCTGCGGATAACAGGTCTGGATTGAATTGTGGTTTAGGCATAAGCAGTGGTTTCTCTCCTTAATGAGTCTCTCACCTGCCGTCTTATTTATCCCCATTTGTACGTCTAGTCCTCCGTTGACTGGAGTCTCAGAGAAGTGATCCCCGTGAAGAAAGAAATCCTTAAGGCTTGGTTTCGGGTCTCAGTCCAGTAGCAATCTGGGGGAAGCGGACATGACCTGAGCAGGCGGAGGGTGGGGGTGACCAGGGTTTAAAGACCGTTTATGATACTGAGAGCTTCCCAGGCGGGACTAGTGGGAAAGAACCCGCTGGCAGTGCAGGAGATGCAAGAGACATACACGGGTTCGATCCCTGGGTGGGGAAGATCCCCTGGAGGAGGACATGGCAGCCCACTCCAGTACTCTTGCCTGGAGAATCCCATGGACAGAGGAGCCTGGCGGGCTACAGTCCATGGGGTCACAAAGAATCGGACATGATTGAAGCGACTTAGCCCGCATGCCTGATACTGAGAGTAGGTTTTCAGTCTGCAAGAGGCATTTTCCTCGCCAGGCGCGAGGCCGTGGTCCACAGCCGCCTCTCCTTGGTGACCTGGTTGAGCCTGTAGGGCAGAGGCAGCAGCTGAACCCCGTCAGGTTCCTGTTCACACGGGGCAGGAGCCAAGGGGGCAAAGTGCAGAGGGTGTGACGGTCCGGTGTTTGCTGGGCAGCGCTGTTTGCTCAGCGCCGTGCTGAGAGCCCATGAGTCATGCCCCGCAGATGGGGAGGGCCCAGAGAGGAGAATGGGAACAGCGTGGGTGGGGGAGCCTGAACTGGGATGGGTGCAGCAGGAAGCAGGAGGAAGCTCTTGTTTCATCCTGGGAGAGAGAAGGCCCAGAGCTGTGAAGGTCTGAGCCCTCACAGGTCAGTAGGGATGCTGTCCGCTTGCTGCCAAGGGCAGAAAACCTCGGGTCACACTGAGTTCTGAGATGGGCAGGAAAACTTAGGGCATCTCTAGAGTCCACAGTCTTTTCTGCATCTCTTCCCGGCCTTCCTGGCACAGGTTCGTCCTGATGCTGGGTAGGAGGCTGACACTGCTGGGGTGCTCGTATCGGAGCCCCAGAGGCTGGGGCTGAGACAGCAGAACCTGGTCCCTCACAGGCTCGAGGCTGGACTCAGGGTCAGAGGCCACGCAGGCTGGTTTCTCTCGAGGCCTCTCTCCCTGACTGCTGGGGGCCGCCTCCTCTCTGGGTCCTCACAGGTCTTTCCTCTGAGCACCGTGGGACCCACCCTAATGATCTCCTCTTGGCGGCTTAATCACCTCTTGATGGCTCAGACGGCGAAGAATCCGCCTGCCAATGCAGGAGATGTGGTTTGACCCCTGAGTCAGGAAGATCCCCTGGAGAAGGAAATGGCAACGCGCTCCAGTATTCTTGGCTGGAGAGTCCCAGGGACCCCAGAGGGTCCGTGGGGTCGCAGAGTCGGACCCGACTGAGAGACTAACGCTCTCACTTTCACCTCGCGTCCAGATTCCACCACATCTGAAGCACTGGCGGCCAGGGCTTCCGCCGGTGGACTTTGAGGGGACACAGCTCCCTCCTCGTGTTGGCACAGCGACCCTCCGACAGCGGCTTTCCCCGCGTCTCCACCCTGGCCTCCCTCCCGTGTCCCCTGTGTCTCTGTGTCCACGTGTCCCCTTTTCCCAAGGACACCAGCCCCCCCGAAGGGACCCACCCTGCTGACACCGCCTGACCCTGACCGTCTCTGTGAAGCCCCTTCTGCACATACAGTCGTGTTCTGAGCCACCAGCTTGTGTTGGGGACACAGCTCAGCCCACGACAGGGTGCTCCTGGGGAGACAGGAGCAGCTTCTTATCCCCGCGCTTGCGTGGTTCTGTCCTTCACATCGTTTTGCAGGAAGAGAGCTTCTCCAGACGCTTCTGTCTGCTGCAGAGTGATGGATCTGCAGGCAGGTGGCTGCAGTGGCTGGGGTTCAGGCGGTGATGGGTTGGGGAGCGGGCGGGTGACAGGAGAGGTAGCTGTGGACCTGAGTACTGGGGCGCCCTTCATGGGGGGGCCCTGGAATAAACAGCCCCTGCGGGGGTCGCTCGCGCTGTCTTGAGCTCTTGGCCTGGTGGGGGTCTCCTTGAGCAGACGGAAAGTTCGGACCACCGCCATCCCTCCTGGAGGTTCGTCCAGCCTGCAGGCTCTTCCGTCAGGGGCGGTCACCCCCCCCCCCCACGTCTCCTTCACGCCTGTCACCAGAGGCCTGGGAAGGCAAGGATAGGGCAGCCCCAGTCAGCTCGGTGTTTCTGCCTCGTCTTTGGGGACCCATTTGGAACAATCCTCCTCGATTTTAAAAAACAGGGGTACAGCACTTCAATATTTGAAAGGGATCACCAACAAGGACCTCCTGTCGCTGTTCGCTGAACCGGGTGGGCCAGGCGCAGGCGCGAAAACTGGAAGAACTTGTGAGGAGCCGTGGGAACTACAGACATTCTTGATTCGCAGCAGCAGGGCCAAACTGCTTTACTCCCTAATGGTTGACACGGCAGCGTCGACGGTGACAAAATGCGACGCGACTCTCCTGGGGCTTCTCTGGTGGTGCTCATGTAGGACCATGTCACACGAGTGCGCAGTGCCCTAAGTGATCCAGCTGCAGGACGTGCACGGAGTGGGCGAGAGAGCCTGACCACCGCCGCCTCGGCTAACTTGCTCTTTCCCTACCGACCTGCTTACTGTGCAGCCCAGGACACTCTGTTCCATGCTGTGTGGCCGCCTGGGTGGGAGGGGAGTTTGGGGGAGAATGGATACATATATACATATGGCTGAGTCCCTGCACTGTTCACTTGAAGCTATCACAACACTGTTAATCGGCTGTATTCCAATACAAAATAAAAAGTTTCAAAAAAAATTTTTTAATGGAGGTACAATTAAATACAGTATAAAACAGTAAGATTTTAAGCATGTAGTTCAGTGGGTTTGGATCCATTTACATGCCTTTTAGAAAAAATCGAAAGTGTTTGGTCAGTGTGTCCGACTCTTTGCAGCCCCATGGACTGTAGCCCCCCAGGCTCCTCTGTCCATGGGATTCTCCAGGCAAGAAGGCTGGAGTGGGTTGCCATTTCCTTCTCCAGCGGATCTTCCCAACCCAGGGATCGAACCTGGGTTTCCTGCACTTTACCATCTGAGCCCCCAGGGAAGCCCCCTTGCCTCTGATCCTGAATTAAGCCGCAGCATGCCCCGCACGTGCAGCTCCGTCCCCCGCCCCAGCAGGCGTGTCCGCCTCAGGCAGCACAGCAGTGACCCCGCGGCCTCGTGTCCGCTGCTCGCCCCGGCGTCTCTCGTGGGCCTCATCCACGTCCCCGCCACGTTGATGGCCGCTCCAGCTCCCATGGCCTCTGACCCGTCTTCCATCACTCGCGCGCTGCGCTTGGGGTCCCCTGTCCCCGCGCATTACGCGCAGGCTGCCGTGAACGTGAAGTTCAGAACTTAGTACTCCCTTCCTAGTCCTCCTTACCTTTCAGTTCTGAGGCTTCCAAGCTGATTGACAGAATCAGAGCAGCGGGTGGGAGGCCTTGCCTTGCTTGTCATCTGGGTCAGCCTTCCTCTTTCTCTTTTCTTTCTGGGGGTCGGAAGCAGGAGTGAGAGGGTGCCTGTGGGGGAGAAGCTGCAGGCTCTGGGATGCAGGAATCTACGTAGAGCTTCCCGGGCGAGCGTCCTGGCCCATAGCTGCCCTGCACCCCTCGGGTGATGAGGGGGCCGAGGATGGTGCTGGGGCGGCGGGAGGAGCCCCGAGAGGACCCGCTGGTCCCGTGACCGCGGGGCGGGTACCACGTGTGTTGCGGTCCTTCTCCCCTCTCCGGGGACGCTGGGCTGCGGACTCCCCAGACACACGGGGACTGTGCTGGGGACCCCCGTCCCTCCTGGCTTAGGGGAGACCTGGGTGAGTCTGGTGCAGGCAGACAGCTCTGGTGTGAAGTTTGGAGCAGGAGGCCAAACAAAACGGAGGGGGTGTCCGCCGTCCACCAGCCACAGCTGAAGGCAGAGCGGCGGCCAGTGTGTAGGTACGGGCCGGGGAATTCTCTTCCCATGGATGTGCTCACAGGGTCCTGCTTGTCCCCTGCAGGGCGAAGAGGGGGTTAGATGAAGGTTCGCCAGCAGGGCTGGGGTGTGGGAGGGGGTCGGCCCTCCCGACCTCCCTCCTCCGTCTGCAGACCCTAAAGGAAGCCGCGAAGTGCGGGCAGACAGGGTTCCTGCCCCTTGCGAAGCTCGGAAGCCGTGGCGCTTTCCGTGGGTTGTCCCGTTTTCAAGTCCGCGGGCCTTTTGTCGGGAAGCGTGTTTGTGCCGGTGCACACGCCTCGTCCCCGGTGAACTTCACCTCCTGTTGAAGCAGGTGAAGGCACCAGGGATGCGCTTGTCTTGAGACCCCAGTTTAGGGACGGGGGATCCGTGCTCTGCAGAGAGGATGAGTTTATCCTGACGGTGGTGGCGTTTCTGCGCCCGAGAGGAAAGCGTCTCTCCTGCGCTCAGGAAGGCGGTGCCCTGGACGGCAGTGTATGCGGCAGCCGGGGGCTCGGCTCCTCCAGCTTTTGTAAAACCAGCCCCATGATTTGAAAGAAGACCTTGTGAACCGTGATTTTACACGGGGCTTGTTCACAGCGCGGGCTTCGCCGCCGCATGCATGCGTGGTTGTGAGTCCCAGACCTGGTCTAGCAGAGGCGCCGCGCCGCGCGCAGGCGCCGTGCTGAGCAGGGGCGAGGGGTGGTCCCCGCATCTTCACCGCCTTTCGGCTCAGCGCTCGGGCTCCTGGAGTTACCGGGCAGGAAGGAGCTGCCCTGCGCTTCCTGCTCTTGGAGGGGCAGCCCCCGTGTGTGAGCTAAGCAGAACGCTGACCAGTCATCTCAGGTTCGTCGTTGTTAGAACTGGAACACAATTTTATTTCACTTTTTAAAATTCTGATAAGATATATATTAAGTAAAACGTAACCGTGTTAACCATTTTTAGGTATATGGTTCACTAGTATTAAGTACATTCACGATATTGTACAACCATCACCACCATCATCTCCAGAACGTTTTCATCTTCCTGAGACTCTCCCCATTCAACACTCACTCCCCGCATCCCAGCACCCACCTTTCTACTCTCTGTCTCCATGGATCTGACTGTAACAACCTCGGATAAGTAGAATCAAACACTATTTGCCCTTTTGTAACTGACTTATCTCACTGAGTGTAGTGTCCCCAAGGGTCATCCTTGGTATAACCTGTGGCAGCGTCTCCTGCCTTTTTAGGGCTCAATAATCTTCCACTGTGTGTGTGGCCCACATTTCACACATCCATCCATGTGTTTATGGGCCTCGGGTGGCTCCTACTTTTGGGCTGTTGTGCTTTGCACAAAGTGGAAGTGTTAGTTGCTCAGTCTTGTCTCACTGTTTGCAACCCTGGACCGTAGCCTGCCAGGTTCCTCTGTCCACGGGATTTCCCAGGCAAAAATACTGGACTGGGTTGCCATTCCCTTCTCTAGGGGATCTACCCGACCCAGGGATGGAACCTGGGTCTCCTGCATTGCAGGCAGATTCTTTACCGTCTGAGCACCTGGGTTTGCACAGAGACATAGAAATACCTGTTTGTGTCCTGCGTTCACTTCTGTTGTTGATGGAACTACTCCTTAAGGAATCCGTAAGTGCCACTGGACTTGGCTGACCGAGCATCCTCCTGCAAGAGGCGGTGACGTCCAGCGCAGGTTCCCATCCTTTTGAGGAGGCTGAACTGTGCACGGTGATTGCGTTTTGCCAGAGTTGACCTTCTGCATGTCTTCGAAGAGTAATGAGTGTTTGCTCATCCGTCACCAGTTAGCCTTTATAGTCTTTATAGACACACAGAACAATGTTATTTTCATTTTCTCTGATCAAATATAGAAAACATTCCTCTGCTGCCTTTGACTGTCCTTTGACACATGTGAATAGCAGGCCCCCTCCCTCATGTAGGCGCAGGGGTGACTGAAGTATTATACCCCAGGCTCAAAATCCCAGAACTGCCATGTTGTAATTTGCATTGTGATTGTATATTAGGTCATAAGGGGAACAGAATGTACATAGCAACATCTCTTGTTGTGCAATTTGAAAAATGCCCTTTACAAGGTGTAGGGTGGAGGGTTTCCAAGGCCTCAGGTTTGGGAGGTGGAATCACAGAGCCCCCGCTTCAGGAACCACGGTGTGCAGTCTAGTAAAGGCTCTGAGAAGTCCTGCACAGCAGACTCCAGCTTCTCTGCGTCACCTGTGGGTGCCCTTTCAAGCACCTTCAGAAAATGCCTCCCCTGCTGACTTAGGAGTGAATGTGTCTTAAAGATGCAGCCCTGCAGGGGAGCACAGTCCAGCTGAAGGTTTCATTCATGGGCCGTTCACTTCTCTTCTGCTTCCTGCATGCCTTAGAGGGGATGGAGTGCCCAGAGAGTGGCCTTGGTGGCCCTGTGGCAAACTTTGTAAAATCTGCTCTCTTGAATCAGTGGGTGATGGAGGGTTTTCATCTGGTTATATGTGAATTGCATGCTTTTAGAGCATGCCCAAGGCTAGGATGGAATTCAGGTGCCCTGACTTAGTTAGCAAGGCCATGCCCGCCAAACCCCAACTCTGATGCAGTTAATACTGTTACAAGAAAGAGCCCAGGTTTCCCAAGGTTCCTAAGTGCTGCAATTTCAAATGCGTTAGCAGCAGAAGACTCCTCTCAGGAGCCCACCTTCCCAGGCCTGTCCTCAGTAGTAAATAAAGCCCGGGTGATTCTGGCCAGCTGGCAGGGGAGGAGGTGAGCGTACCCATGCGGCTTTGGGGACCTGCAAAGGAGGCCACCTGAGGCCCAGCCTGGCCACTCGCAGCCACTCGGGCCTGAGGGGTCTCTGCCCCCACCTCCCCGCTCCGGCTGTCTGTCCATCTCCCTCGCCCACCTGGCCAGCCTGCTGTGGGTCCCAGGGGTCTGTCCCTCTGGTTCTCAACAGTGGGTGGTATTCCTCCGGGAGCTGGTTCTGGGGTTGGCTTAAGGATGCTTTTGTGTTTTATTCGAGGAAGATCTTAGAGAACTGTCTGTTAACTTGGTCCCTCACTGATCCCGAGGCAGGGGTTTCTTCCAGCCACATGTCCTGTCAGTACAGCCAGCACCGGAGATGATGCCCCCCGGGGACAGCCGTGTCCTCCGCTGGGACTGCGGGGGAGCGGATGCCCTTCCCCGCGGGGGTACCCCAGCCCTGCAGGATGAGGACGGCCCGGGTCCCGCTGAGCCCTGGGCGGCAGGAGACAAACCGCCCTGTCACCTGAGCTGTCACGTTGCCAATTCAGCTCAGTGCTTTGGAGATATTAATAGTTGGTTCAAGGGGGGAGAATGTAAACACCCTTTTGGGTGTAATAATGTTGTTAGCTTTTGAGAAGCAGCCTCCCTTTTCTCCTTGGGGTCAGAGAAGCACTGTGTTTATGCCTGTTTGTGGGATGTCTGGTTCGCGAGTATGCCTGTTTGTGGGATGTCTGGTTCGCGAGGCTGGGTTGTTGTCCCTATCTGCGGCTGCTGAAGCAAAGGGCATCGCATCTGAGCTCAGGGAAAGGGTGTGAGGGGCACAGACCGTGTGGGGACCGGCGCCCGCTGCCCTGCAGACCCTGCCCAGCGGCGGACACGGCTGTGCCCAGGGGCATCGTCTCTGCTCGCCTCCCCCCCGTCTCTTCCGGTGCCACCCCTCCACTGGGATCAGTTAGGGTAAGGCTCCATGAATGACCCAGACTCTCATATCCAAACCCTTTCTGAAAGTAGCTTTATTAGCCTCTCCTGCAAGTGTTCCCAGCAGACATAAGCCCTAAAGGAGCTGCTTTAAATGGCAGACTGAATTAATGAGCGATCATCACTTGTGCCAGTGACTACACAGGCACATGCTTTGTATTAGTTTTGACTCATAACAAACCCATATTACAAGTTTTATGACCTTTATATCATAGATGTTGCAACCCAGGCCCCCGAGAGGTGAGGTAACGCTCCCAGGTCACGTGACTAGAACCGAAACTCGGGGAACCTGCGCCCTCACCCAGGTGCCAGCTGCTCCCAGCCCAGCCCACTCCCGCGTCAGTCTCTGAATTCCTGGCCTCCTCCAGGCTCTGTTTATCTGACAGTGCTCTTCTTCGGAGACCTTGGTAAACTATTGCCCGGCCCAAGTGCAGCAAAGAAAACGGCCAGATTGGTAAAAATTCCCCAAATCATGTTGCACTAGAACTTTTGAGAGTTCAGCAGCTGAGGGATCTGTGTAGCTTGTTTAGCAAGTTGGTGTCAGCAGATCTTGTGGAAAAGGCGATCATTTAGCTCCACAGTCACCCTGGTTTCTGATTTGAGTCAGACGAAGCAAACAGCATCCTCATCTGAAGACGCCACTTCACCTCATATCATTCATGTTCTTTCAAGATGGTTAGACTGATGTTGAAATGGAGAAAACTGGTTTAGCTTCTTCTCTGTTCTGATTCATTTATAATTTAAAAAGTGACCATTTGACAAGAAGCCCAAGTTCAGTTCAGTTCAGTTCAGTCACTCAGTCGTGTCCGACTCTTTGCGACCCCATGAATTGCAGCACGCCAAGCCTCCCCGTCCATCACCAACTCCCTGAGTCCACCCAAACCCATGTCCATCGAGTCGATGATGCCATCCAACCATCTCATCCTCTGTCATCCCCTTCTCCTCCTGCCCTCAATCTTTCCTAGCATCAGGGTCTTTTTCAATGAGTCAGCTCTTCACATCAGGTGGCCAAAGTATTGGAGTTTCAGCTTCAACATCAGTCCTTCCAATGAAAACCCAGGACTGATCTCCTTTAGGATGGACTGGTTGGATCTCCTTGCAGTCCAAGGGACTCTCAAGAGTCTTCTCCAACACCACAGTTCAAAAGCATCAATTCTTCAGCACTCAGCTTTCTTTATAGTCCAACTCTCACATCCATACATGACCACTGGAAAAACCATAGCCTTGACTAGACGGGCCTTTGTTGGCAAAGTAATGTCTGGGCTTTTTAATATGCTATCTAGGTTTGTCATAACTTACCTTCCAAGGAGTAAGCGTCTTTTAATTTCATGGCTGCAATCACAATCTGCAGTGATTTTGGAGCCCAGAAAAATAAAGTCAGCCACTGTTGCCACTGTTTCCCTATCTATCTGCCATGAAGTGATGGGACCGGATGCCATGATCTTAGTTTTCTGAACGTTAAGCTTTAAGCCAACTTTTTCACTCTCCTCTTTCACCTTCACCAAGAGGCTCTTTAGTTCTTCTTCACTTTCTGCCATAAGGGTGGTGTCATCTGCATATCTGAGGTTATTTGTATTTCTCCTGGCAATCTTGATTCCAGCTTGTGCTTCATCCAGCCCAGCGTTTCTCATGATGTACTCTGCATATAAGTTAAATAAGCAGGGTGACAATATACAGCCTTGACGTACTCCTTTTCCTGTTTGGAACCAGTCTGTTGTTCCATGTCCAGTTCTAACTGTTGCTTCCTGACCTGCATACAGGTTTCTCAAGAGGCAGGTCAGGTGGTCTGGTATTCCCATCTCTTTCAGGATTTTCCACAGTTTATTGTGATCCACACAGTCAAAGGCTTTGGCATAGTCAATAAAGCAGAAATAGATGTTTTTCTGGTACTCTCTTGCTTTTTTGATGATCCATCAGATGTTGGCAATTTGATCTCTGGTTCCTCTGCCTTTTCTAAAACCAGCTTGAACATCTGGAAGTTCACGGTTCACGTATTGCTGAAGCCTGGCTTGGAGAATTTTAAGCATTACTTTACTAGCATGTGAGATGAGTGCAATTGTGCAGTAGTTTGAGCATTCTTTGACATTGCCTTTCTTTGGGATTGGAACGAAAACTGACCTTTTCCAGTCCTGTGGCCACTGCTGAGTTTTCCAAATTTGCTGGCATTTTGAGTGCAGCACTTTCACAGCATCATCTTTCAGGATTTGAAATGGCTCAACTGGAATTCCATCACGTCCACTAGCTTTGTTCGTAGTGATGCTTCCTAAGGCCCACTTGACTTCACATTCCAGGATGTCTGGCTCTAGGTGAGTGATCACACCATCGTGATTGACTGGGTCATGAAGAACTTTTTTGTACAATTCTTCTGTGTATTCTTGCCACCTCTTCTTAATATCTTCTGGTTCTGTTAGGTCCCTAGCATCTCTGTCCTTTATTGAGCCCATCTTTGCATGAAATGTTCCCTTGGTAGCTCTAATTTGCTTGAAAAGATCTCTAGTCTTTCCCATTGTATTGTTTTCCTCTATTTCTTTGCATTGATCGCTGAGGAAGGCTTTCTTATCTCACCTTGCTATTCTTTGGAACTCTGCATTCAAATGGATATATCTTTCCTTTACTCCTTTGCTTTTCGCTTCCTGTCTTCTCACAGCTATTTGTAAGGCCTCCTCAGACAGCCATTTTGCTTTTCTGATTCATTTAGTATTTAAAAAGTGACCATTTGACAAGAAGCCCAAGAGTTGGTCCCAATTGGAATGTTGAGTCAGCTTTTAAAAATCCTTTGGAGCAGAGTAAAGGTGACGCAGACGGGTGACCTTGAGATGGGTGACCTTGAGCTCAGGAGCTTGGCCGCGTGTCATTGTCCTGCTCAGCAGTGATGGACCCGGACAGTTTGCATCGGGGCCACCTGTCAGGAAGTGCGACCTTTCACTGCAGCCTGAACTGGGATGACTGCCGTCCAGGAGTCCTGGCCCAGCTACAGGTGACTTGAACAAGTCACTTCACCTCTCTGGGTTTCAGGTTTCTCATTTTCAAAATCAAGATGTTAATCTTGACTTTTCCCAGCATTTTGGAACTAAAATTTTATGAAAAATAAGACCCTGGGATATTATTTTTAATTACTGCCCTTGAGTACATCCTTGCTAGTCACAGGGACATTACCAGCTATTTTTGTTTAGTCATCAAAACAATAAAGTAACAACAAAGCTTGTTTTGCTTCCATGGTTATGCTTTGCTTCCATGTATCTGAAGTCTTCTGAATACCTGGCAAGACAGATGCTGTAACCCCTAACAACATAATATAAACCAGAGAATTGTTTGTGTTTGCATGAATGAGGGCTGTCTCTTTGAGTTGACGGTTGGGGAAAGAGCATGAATTTTAATCAGATGCAGATTTATAAACTTGTGAGAAACCATTTGACTTTGGTCTTGTTGCTTCCCCTCAGCCTCAGTTTCCTCATCTGTAAAGTGGGCTCACTGGTCGTAAAGCCTGAGTTGCAGGGCTGTTCTGATACCTGAATTAGACACTTAGTCCAAGCAGCCAACAGAGCGCCTAGACCATGGCAGGTACTCAGCAAATGTTGAGACGATGCTTAATTTACATAACAGATTTGTTCTATTAAGAAAGAATTGTTCATTGTTTTCAGTAAATTTCTCATACCAATATTCTATGGGTTTTTATAATAAAACTAGAATTTTCCTTCCCTTGGGGAAAATGACTGATAATCAAAAATGTGGCAGAGACACTTAAAAACCATATTGCCTATACAGATGTCGTAAACTGTATATTCATTGTTTTAATCTTGTTGGAAGAAATAATTGCAGAGAGGAGGAGAGGTGAGACGATCCCTGGCACAGTGGACACAGGCAGACATGGACACGTCCACTTCCGGGTGGCGGCTCCACTTGCTGTCCTGCCCCGTCGCAGACATCGGCTTAGAGACTGAAGACTCAGTCCCTTTCTTCCAGGAGCTTTCGGCCCCGTCCCGGGGTCAGCAGACTGTCCCTGTGCAGGGCTGAGTAGTAGACGTTCTCTGCTTTGCAGGCGGTGTGGTCTGTGTTGCCCACACTGCTCTGCACACACACTTGTACACGAGCAGAATCAGGCATGGACCAAGGCGTGCGGCTAGACGCCCATCAGACTACGTGCAGAACAGCTGGCAGGGCCGCGCTGGGTCTGCAGGCTGTGGTCTGCTGAGCTGGGGAAGGAAAGATCTGTAAACAGCAGGCAAGTGTGATACGTTCCGATGAGTGGTCTGGCTATTTACCCTGAGTACAGGTTGCCATAGGAGTACTGACCGGGGCATGAGGAAGAGGAGAGCGGCTCAGCTGTCTTTATTAAATATACAGAAGTGTATTCATTGCATCTCTCTAATTTTTCACCCCTTGTAATTAACTGTGTGCTTACAAAGGTAATATGGGCCCGTTCAAAGGAAAAATGCCAGTAGTACAGAAAGGCTGCCATTCTCCAGCCCGCAGGTGGTGGTCCCTGTTGAAGGCCTGGGGTTGAAAGGAGCTTCAGGCTTGGAGCAGGCCCTGAGGAAAGATCGGGTGTGCGTGGAGCTGGGAGGACGGGTGTGGGGAGCAGGTGCGGCCAGGCCCTGGCCGGGCAGGGGCAGCTGCTGTGTGCACAGAGGTGAGGGCGGCTCGGCCCGCAGGCTCTTCACGGGCAGAGAGAGGTCAGGGCACAGCCCACCGGGCGTGCACTTTCACAGGTGAAAAGTCTCTTCCTTCTTCCTCTGAGTTCTTCCGGGGTTGGTCACGGGGGTCATCACATTCTTCTCATTCCAAGGCTTCTCTGACCCTCCTGTCCAGAGGTCCCCACACTTGGCTCCTTTCCAGGATTAGGGAGGCTGTTTTAAGTGATAGAGTCCAGTTTTGCTCCTGCTGGCGCTTCCCTAATAGCTCGGTTCGTAAAGAATCCGCCTGCGATGCGGGAGACCTGGGTTCCATCCCTGGGTTGGGAAGATCCCGTGGAGAAGGGAAAGGCTACCCACTCCAGTATTCTGGCCTGGAGAATTCCATGGACTCTATAGTCCATGGGGTCACAAAGAGTCGGACGCGACTGAGTGACTTTCACTTTCTTTCTTTCACTTTCACTTTTGCCCCTGCACTGTATTATACTAAAGGTCTCTTTTAGTAACACATGAGGCAACTTTTTAATATCTAAGAGTGTTTCAGTTACTAATATCAGTTATGTGTTAGAAGCCGGTGTGTTGATTTCAGGCCACGAGTAGTTCCTCGGGTTTAGTACTCTCGGTGGTGGCTTTTTTTCTCCCTTTTTTTCTGGTTTTGCAATAGCCCTTTTGCGTATATAGTGTGTGCTGTCGACTCCGTTTCTTGGAGGTAGTGAGATATGCACTGCGGCGTTTGGAGAGACTCTCCAAGGTTTTGGCTGATAGAAGGTCGCTGCTCATCTGCCATCTCGGCTGCCTGCGGAATGTAGATTCGGCATCGCCCGGTGCCATCAAGGGCGTGATGGCAGATTAATCAGAACATTCACTAACATAACCTCTGCTTAGACTGTACACCCCCTTGCTTCCTTTCAGAAAAAGTAGAGGAAAATTGAGTGTTACTGCCCAGGGATGATCCTACATCTACTACTCAGGGCCTGTTTAGGTAGATAATTTTCTATTTCCTTTTAAGTTCTCTCTTTTTTTTTTTAAGAAATTGAAGTACAGTTGATTTACAGTGTTGCGTTGGTCTCAGTTGTACAGCAAAGTGATCCAGTTATACATTATATCTGTCACTGTTGTTCAGTCACTAAGTCGTGTCCGACTCTTTGCGACCCCATGGACTGCAGCACGCCAGGCCTCCCTGTCCCTCACCATCTCCCAGAGTTCACCCAAGTTCATGTCCACTGAGTCAGCGATGCCATCCAACCATCTCATCCTCTGCCACTCTCTTCTCCTCCCACTTTCAATCTTTCCCAGCATCAGGGGCTTTTCCAGTGAGTCAGCTCTTCACATCAGGTGGCCAAAGTATTGGAGCTTCAGTTTCAGCATCCGTCCTTCCAATGAGTGTTCTCTTAGAAAACTCATTGATTTCTCTTAGAATTGACTGGTTTGATCTCCTTGCTGTCCAAGGAGATCAAATACATATATACATTATATATATATAATATTATTATATTCTTTTAAAAATTCTTTTCCATTATAGTTTATTACAAGATACTGAATATAGTTCTCCGTGCTCTGAATAAGAGGTTTTATTTTTCCAGACCTTTAAAAAATGGTCAAATTCAGTCAGAACCAGGAAAGCCCCTGACAGCAACATTTGCACACACACACACACACACACACACACACACACACACACACACACACACACACACACACACGGGATTCAGGCTTGTGGGTCTCTTCCGGGCAGCACCAGCAGGCTCGTGGTGGGTTTTTGGTTCCACTGTTCCCCTCAGTGTGCCATGTTTGAGTTTTGGGCACCGAGTTAGGGGGGAAACCACGTGAGCAGCAATGAATGAAAAACAGAGAAGCAAAACTAAAAAGAAAAAATGAAAGACCTCCCAGAGCATCTGGCAAGGTTGTTCGCTATGTCATTTAAGGAAGCTTCTGAGAGTGCCAGCCCCAATTGGCAGCTCTGTTGGCTACTGTCGACAGTAGCCAGTCTCCTAAAATTGCAGAATGAGCTCAGAGGCAAAAAGCAGAGAATAGTTTGGGGTTTTCAAAACATGCAGTATTTCTTGAATTTTGATAGAAACTTTTAGGGAAAAATCCAAATACAGCTCGGTTAAAAAAAAGAAAGAAAAAGCCACTGGAAAGCACAGACCCGTTGAACAGCTGACTGTAGCTGACGTGCTTTATGGATCCAGCTTACATGACCAGCCTTCCAGGGTGGAGAGTGGGAGTGAGTGTGTGTGTGAGAGTGCGTGTGTGTGTGTTTGCTACTCCTGTTGTCTCCAGTTGAGAAGCGCAGAGCGGGGCGAACCCTCAGCGTATGAAATGGTGGTTCATGAGGGACCGGTGAAATGCCGCTTCAGGGGAAAAGGTTGCAGAAGAATGCTGACCTTGCATTTCTCTAAAGCCCTACAGCTCAGTCAGGAAGGCTGTTTTATTTAAGCTTTTGAAATTTTCAGCAGTTATCCCCTTTGTAGTCTGAGCAGAAACGCTTCCTTTCATCTCCACTGGCTCCTCAGCTCTAGAGCACATGTGTGTCGTGACTGCTAAAAGCCTCATGGTTTCTAATGGGGATCTCCAGCTTCGACGATGGAACTTGGGGGGAATTTTTCATTTAGTTCCCTAAAAAATGTTTTTGGCTTTAGTCAGTGAGCATTAATTAATATCACTTCACCGGTGACTCAGTGGTAAAGAATCCGCCTACCAGTGCAGGAGACGCGGGTTCGATCCCTGGGTCAGGAAGATCCCCTGGAGAAGGAAATGACAACCACTCCAGTATTCCTGGCTGGGAGATCCCGTGGACAGAGCAGCCTGGTGGGGTCCAGGGGGTCCATGGGGTCACGAAAGAGTTGGACACGACTGAGCGATTAAACAACATTGAGTCACAGTGATCTTCCCAGTTCCTCAGTTTGTCCACAGTCACTTTCCTAACCAGCCTGAGTGTTTAGGTTGTGTTAAAATGCATATTCCTGAAAAGGTGAAAAATTTTTGGTTGTTTTTTTTATTTTTAATGATTTTGTCTCACCCTCACCACCATCACTTCTATGTCCGTGGGTGGGAGCTAACATTACCTATATTTGTTCTCTCATTGTAAGGTTTATAGATTAATTGTAGAAACTTTGGAAAAGTCAAGAAAAGTATAAAATCGGAAATAAGGCTACAGTCCATGGGGTCGCAAAGAGTCGGACATGACCGAGTGACCGGCACACTTTCACCCCGACGCCTCCTGGACCCGTGGCTTTCATGCTGAGGCCGTCTCCTAGCACTGTATTGGGAGCGTCTCTCTGGATCATTTGCTTTCAGACGCAGACGTGCGAATGCTCTGTAGTCTTGCTGGACTTCAGGCAGGGTCCCATTTCTCACAAGTGACAGACACTAGGGATCATTGTGCCGGGACATCTGCGGGCTGCCCTCAAGGTCTCCTTGGGAAAAAGTTCCAAGAAAAGGAATTACTGGGATAAAGAGTGGTCACAATTTCAAGTCACGGGATGCATGCTGCCAGACAGCCTTCCAGAAACTCAGTGCTTTGTTGACATGCCCAGCACAGACTTGATCCTCTGTTTCTCCTGCATCTTTGGGAAACTTAAAAAAAAAATAAAGTATTAAGCTTTGATTTTAATTGGACGTCCTTGGTAGCTCAGTGGTAAAGAATCTGCATGCTGATGCAGGAGACATGGGTTCGATCCCCGGGTCGGGAAGATCCCCTGGAGAAAGAAATGGCAACCCTCTCCAGTATTCTTACCTGGAGAATCCCATGCACAGAGGAGCCTGGCGGGCCATAGTCCATGGGGTCACAAAGAGGTGGACACAACTGAATTGACATAGCACACACACACACACAATTTTTAGTTAATCAAGTATTGAGCTTTGATTTTCATTAGCAGAATGGAGTACTTCCCAGGTGTCCTTTAGCCATTTGTTTCATATTTTGTTAATTTTCTGGATGCTTGACCAGAAACTTAGAGTATCAATCAATATTGTTATGGAAATACTGACTATGGATAGTAAGCATTGATTGCTCAATCATGTTCGACTCTTTGTGACCCCATGGACTTTAGCCCACCAGGCTCCCCTGTCCTTGGAATTCTCCAGGCAAGGATGTTGGAGTGGATTGCCATTCCCTTCTCCAAAGGATAGTAACCCTCTGGCTATTGTAGGAAGAAATCTCTTCCTTCCACCCTCCTAGGTTCTGTGCCTGGGGCCCTGGCAGCTAAACTGAGGGAAGGCAGCCGAACAAGAGGGAACCAGGGTTCACTGCCAAGTGCAGCCGGGCACAGAGCGCTCAGAAGGATGGGCAGAGCTTGGGCTCACGGAGCATCTTAACAAAGGCCAACACGTTTGCAGAAAAGGGGGAGAAGAGCTGGGGCTTTTAGGGGCAGCAGACTTGGGAAGTAAATATATGGGGGGGAGCTAATGGAAGGTGAGGGTTGTTTCTGTGAGGTTTTTTGAAGTTTTTATTTTATATTGGAGCGTAGTTGACTTACAATGTTGAGTTAGTGTACAGCAAAGTGATTCAGTTACCTTTACACATATACCTGTTCTTTTTCAAATTCTTTTCCCGTTGAGGTTATTCCAGAATATCGAGTAGAGTCCTCTGTGGTGTATAGCAGGCCCTTGTTGATTTACTGTTTTATACATAGTAGTGTGTCCACATGTCAGTCCCAGACTCCTAATCTGTCAGTGAAGTTGTTTGCAGACACATCTCGGCCCGACTTTGTCTTCACGGCCTCGGGGCTTCCCCGGGGAGGGGGTTTATGGTCCTCTCCACTCCTCTGGAGTTTCTGCTTTTTGGCAGATGGAGGGGCTCTGAGGAGGCTGCTTTCTGCATCTGCTGATCCTCCTTTGCCTCCAGATGAAGATCACCCCTGTGCCAAAGTGGCCTTTCTAGGGGCTGGCAGACTCCTATCCCCTTGCAGTGTATCCTGAAATGTAAGTCTTTATAATATTGCTTATGTTATTTTTGATGTGAGGAGATTTTAAATAAGTAAAATGAATAATAACTCAGGAGTAACAGATCCACGTATAAAATCCATCATCTTTTCCTTGGGTAGTTTTCCCTGTTTTAGTTTTTATCCGTAGGGAGCCCCTCTTTACCTCAAAACTGGATAAGTAATCTGTTTCCGTCTGCTTTTTTTATGTTCTTGTTTGCATTTCACTTTATTAGAGTTTTCATTATTGCTGAAAATAAGATTCTTTTCCTCCCGTCCCATTTATTTTCCATCTTCTTTAGAAATTTCATTAGTTTCCTCGATGAATATTTCTCTCCTCTGGCAAGTCAAGCAACTAGATTTATCCCTTAGAAAGTAATAGCAGTTTTCTTTCTTTTAGCTTATCCTTGAAATGTATAGGTAGGTAAACAGTCTACCAGATGTTTTTTAACTGCTGCCTTTAAAAAAAAAAAAATGGGCAACTAATATTGAGATCACATTCTGGGGTCAGTTCCCTAACTGAGGACCATCCCTGGTCCTGGAACAACAGCAAAGAAAGCAAGTGTCAGGCTGTAAAGCAGAGCTGTGGCTTCCACACTTTCACGGCCTTGGCAAACTCGCTGATGAGTGACAAAGTGATAAACTAGGGGCCTGTCCCGCCTTTGTTGAGGGAGAGAGTGGGGTTGAGGGAGGGAGTGGCTTTGAGGGGTTAATTCGTGGAGACCCCGTGTGAGTTTGGGGGTGGAGGATGGCGATGTGCAGGCCCCCTCCCCTCCCCCCCAGGGAGATGGGTCATGGAACCAGCACTCAGGATTCACGGGCCGCCGAGGGCGGGCTCCTGAAGCCCATATTCCCCCAGTTCCCTCTCTTCCTAATTCAGTCACCCCGGAAGTCAGCTCCAGGTTATGCGCGGAAGGTTATTTTGAGGGGCAGATGACTGGCTGAACCCCAGCCACGTGGGAAAGCTTAGCAGTAGGGCAGTCTGGAAGTGGCGTTTTCCAGCCCTACCCGCGGTCACCCGCAGCAGAAGGGTGGCACGTGAACCCCGGCAGGTCCCCATGACGCAGGCTGTCTGCAGAGCGGACGGGGTGGGGGCGGGTGCTGGTGTGCTGGGCACGAGCGCCCTTGGGCATTGGTGACTGGTGATTGGTGTGGGGGGCGTGAGAGGAGGGAGGTGACAGCGGGTGACCTCGAGGGGTGAAACCCACGCCCCTGTCCTGGATTTGCACAGTTTAGACCTTCTGAACATGCCTTTGCTTAGTGAAATGACTGCTTGCTGTATCTTATTTTTTCTTATAATTTTATCTACTTTCGTACTTGTTTTTGGCTGTGCTGGCTTCATTGCTGCATGCAGACTCTCTCTAACCGGGGTGCGAGGGTCTCTCCTCACAGTGGTCTCTCTTGTTGCAGAGCGCGGGCTCCAGGACCCGCAGGGCTTCAGTAGTTGTGGCTCATGGCTCAGCACTTGTGGTTCCTGAACTCTAGAGCCCCGGCTCAGTAATTACAGCTCGTGGGCTTAGTGGCACATGGGGTCTCCCAGACCAGGGATCGAACCCATGTCTGCCGCACTGGCAGGCGAAGTCTTTATCACTGAGCCACCAGGGAAGCCCAGCCATATCTTAATGGGAATGGGGCAAGTCTTGGAAGCTAAGTGATCTCAAGGCTTCCTTAGACTCCTGAAATCCTCCCGGAGACTGTAGCCCATCTGAGCATACTTTTATTTTCATCAGACGTGAAGGTCAGACAAGAGATCCCCGCCCCACCCGCCTGGTTTACGGAATGTGCCTCCGGCGGGGGGCCTTCAGGCTTTGGGAGAAGGAAATGGCAACCCACTCCAGTGTTCTTGCCTGGAGAATGCCAGGGACGGTGGAGCCTGGTGGGCTGCCGTCTATGGGGTCGCACAGAGTCGGACACGACTAAAGCGACTTAGTAGTAGTAGTAGCAGACCCCAGGAGGGGGATCTTTATCTTGAGGAGCTTGTGGGGGTCTGGGGCGGTTTTCTTGTTGACTCAGAGATGCTGTCTGCCCTGGATCCTGGTTGAGGGGGTTAGGGTGCCAGGTGGCCGCCTTGTCCTGGATCTCACCCCCGGGGTGAGGGCCGTGACGCCAGCAGGCCGTGCTGACCGGCTGCCTTTCCCTCCTGGCCGCGGAAGAGGGCCTGTCTCCTCGGCCAGTCCGTTTTCTGCTTCTGTCTTGCTAATTGACAGAGGTTGCCCTGGACATCTTTTTAGGTAGCAGCAGGATTGGGTGGTGGCTGCCCAGGGCCGGGTTGGGGTGTGGTTCGGAGGCCTGAACGCACAGCAGTGTTAGCAGCCCCCCCACCCCCACCCCCTTCCCGAATACTTTTGTTCTCTGGTGCCTCCTGGCCGGCTCCTACAAGCAGAATGTGCTGCGGGCATCACTTGACCTCAGATCAGCTCCCAGTGGGACGTCTGGGTGGAGACCCTGGGCAGAGCGGGCACCTGGTGCCCCCATCCTCTCCCTCCCCCAGCAGCACCTGGGACAGGGCATGCCCTTCCCCTGCCAAGCGTGTGCCCGGAGGAGGTGCGGGGAGCTGCCATGGCGCTGGGCTGCGATGACCACGGGGGCTGTCAGTCTCTCCCCGGCCCGCGGGACCAGCTGGGCAGGGAGATGCAGCTCGTACCCTTAGGATCGGTTACCTTGTGGGCTTCGAGGAGAGGAGGGAAAACAGCAGGAGCAGCCTCAGAAGGTAGAAAGCAGGGCAAGGGGGTACAGACTCGACACACACCGGCGTGTCCAGGGCTGTGACTCACAGCAGCGCTTCAGGCTGTGTGTCCAGGTTAGACATGCAGGGTGTGCCGTGGGAGGTGTTTGTTGTTATGAATACGTTTGCTCCTAGAAACCAGGTACACGTGAGTGTTGGTTTTCCGGGCTGGCCTCCAGAAGCCCCCTTAGCTGCCCCTCCAGCCTCCTGAGCTGGCGTTGGCTGCACCGGCCAGCCCTGGCTGGCGTGTTCCCTGGAGCCTCCGACCTCCCCCTGCGCTTGAGGGTGGATTGTTTGAGCCCCGGCCTGGGAAGCTCATTCACCGAATTCGAATGGGCAGGGACGTGGCCGCCCGGGGCAGCCTCACGGTCACCCGGACGGCATGTTAAACCGCCTCACTGCGCTTCCTGCAAAACCTCCCCTGGGGTCTGGCCTGGGCCCGAGAGTGTGCGTTTCTGACGCCTTCCCGGTGACGCTGCTGCGGGTCCCTGAGCAGACACGGGAGGACTGCAGCCCCGTAAAGAAGCCCTGAATCTGAGTCATCAGTGATGCGACGTGGGCGGCCAGCGGGGCCCCGCCCTGGGTGTGTCCCACGGAGTCCAGGGGACAGCGTCACAGGCGGCTCTGCCTCCCTCCACGGAGGCTGGTGCAGAGGCGCGGCTTTTCCCGAAGCCCGCTGATGCAGAGACCCCGGTTGTTTGCCCCTCAGACCCAGACGTCAGCTGCCCGTGGACTGAGGGCCGGCGCCCACATGTGCTTCCCTTGGACACACGTCAGTCGGAGGGAGTGGACGTGCATTTCTCTCCCACTTCTGCCAAAGCAGGAGGGAAAGATTGGAGGGCTGTTTCTATTTTTTTAAATAATAAAGCTTATCTGTAAAGCTAGTCTAAAAATTGTGTGCACCAACTGATTGGCTTTCTCTCCAAGTGGAGCAGGTGGCTTTAGCCTGGAATATGGGGAAACATGAGCGGCACTGACAGGGAAAATGTAAGGCTGCTTCACACTGCTCTTTCAGTATTGACCACTGACCGTCTTAACTATTAAGATGACTTACGAAGTTTGGGGGGTTTTCGGGCTGGAAACACAGAGCTCGCTTTTAGTTTCCTCGTGCTGTTGTGACACGACGTGCAGACGCTGGCAGGGGCTTCCCACTGCGGGGCACATGCTAGCTGTCGGTGCTCGAGGACGCCTGGTCTTGCGTCCCTGCCGGGATGGAGGGAGGACCCCCCCACCCCCCGCAGATGGCATCAGGGCACCAGACCCTGCAGACTTCTGTCCTCTGCCCCAGACGAAAGCATCACACTGCCTTCTGTGGCCAGGTGATATTTCTCGCTGTTGGATGCTCCAAAGCGTTGAGAGACTCCAGGGGTGCGTGTGACACAGCCTGGGAAGGGCATCAGGACCCCCGCCCGCAGAGATGCGCGCTCTGTGATTGGGGACGCTGGCCTCTGCGTGCGTTTCTCTCTGATCTGTTTTCTGTTTGCCCCTCTCTAGTGGGATCTTGTGTGTGATAATGCCTGGAAGGTCCATGTCGCTAAGTTCTCCTTACTGGTTGGATTAATCTTTGGCTACCTGATAACTGGATGCATTGCTGACTGGTAAGTACCCGCATGCCCGCCACACCGCACCCCCTGGAGCCGCAGCAGCCTCTGCCGCCTCCCGGGGCGAGGTCGGCCTGAGCTCGCCACGACCGAGGCTCTCCCCTGGCTCTGGCACTGAGGCCAGAGCTGACGGGGGCAGGAGCCCCCTGCAGAGTTCAGACAGAGAGAGTTGGCCAGTGCACAAAGCAGACCCTTTTGAAGTGAGAATTTAAATTCATTGCAGTTCCCTGGCTGCTGGAATCTAGCAAAACCAGCCTGCAGCCAGCCACCCATCTCCTCCTGAGAGAGTGAGGTTAGAAAGAGCCTGGGAACGTGGCTGCAAGGCTTTAAGGGCTGGGCCCTGAGCGAGCATAGACAGACCAGGGGCCTCAAAAGACGAGAAGAGGACAGCCAGACTCTTCATCCTCGAGAGCTGGATGGATGCAGGCAGATCTCAGAGAGGGACCGTCCCTGTAAGTTGGCTTGGCCAGGAGATGCTTCTGCAGGCCCACGGGGAGCTGGGCTCTGAAAAGTGTATGGCCTGTGGATGGCGGCTGGGCAGGGCAGGCAGAGGGGTGGGGACCAGAGACAAGAATAAATGTGCTTCCCTTGGGCTGGTGAGGGGCCAGGTGAGGGTTCCGGGGGGAGCGAGACGGTGGTGGGATGCAGACACGGGTCGCTGTGGTGGGAGTGACGGCGTTAGCAGCCCGCCCTCACCGATGCCTGTGTGGCCCGACTCTGTGCTGAGCGTCTCCATGGATTAAACTGTCCCCTCCACACAGCTCCCCTGTTTCCCAGTGGAAAACTGGCATCCCCCCATCTCCTGGGGAAGAACAGAAGCACAGACATTTAAGTAAAATCCCCGGATGCCCTTAGGGTGGAGAGCCAGCATTTGAAATGAAGCTCCTGCGGCCCCAGAGCCGGGCTCCGAGGGTGTGGAAACTGAGTCACAGGGCGTGTGTCAGCAGTGGGGACTCGCCCGGATAGCAGGCCGTGGCCCAGTGCTGCCGGGGTTCGCGGGGGGGGGGGGCTGCCGAAGAAGAGAGGTGCGGGGACCCCTCCCTGCTAGGCGTTCTTTCTCTTTACTGCTGCTGCTGCTGCGAAGTCACCTCAGTCATGTCCAACTCTGTGCGACCCCATAGACGGCAGCCCACCAGGCTCCGCCGTCCCTGGGATTCTCCAGGCAAGAACACTGGAGTGGGTTGCCATTTCCTTCTCTGATGCATGAAAGGGAAAAGTGAAAGTGAAGTCGCTCAGTCGTGTCCGATTCTTTGCGACCCCATGGACTGTAGCCTACCAGGCCCCTCCATCCATGGGGTTTTCCAGGCAAGAGCACTGGAGTGGAGTGCCATTGCTCCCTCCTTCTTTCTCTTTAAGGGACTTTATTTACGAATAAGGGCCTCTTGAATCGCAGACTTAATAAAGCCGGCAGTGATTTGGAACAGGCTCCTCACGGCCGAGGCTGCGCCCCTGGGTGCCCTCTGTCCTGGTTGACTGAGACCGCTGGCCGGCGCTGTGGGGAGTGCCCGCGGGGGGGAGCCCAGAGAGACCACTTTCAAGTTTTGGAAAGTTCTTCCCCGAAAGCTAGCGTCTAATTGGGTGTTCCTTGCATTAACATGAAGTGTGATTCCCTGTGTGTTCATAATTTGCTGAATCATCATCTGTAAGTTCTTCTTACGGGCATCCTCCCCAGGGCAGGAACAGAGATGCTGGGAGTGACCTGTGGAAACCCACACAGGCCCTCACGTGGGGTTTGGTGGTGGGTTTTTTTGGGAGGAGCGGAGGGAGCAGGATTGGGAAAGGATGAGGCTTTCGTTTTTTTTCTTTTCAAACCAAATACTTGAACTTAAAGGTTTTCAGAGTGAGCTATACTGACCTAAAAGACACTCCAATCCCAGTGTTTTAACCACAAGAAATTTTGTTTCCCAGAAACCTACACTGAAATAGGTTGGGAAGATAAGGAGTAATATAACCACATCACTTCTCCCTAAACACATGGACTTGACTAAGGTCTTAGCGTGCTGATTCAGTGCTTTAATAGGGAAAGTCAATGCAGACTTTGCCTGAGAGGTCCGCAGTGGTTTAAGTTGTTTACAGGTGGTTTTGTGGTTTCTTATGCCTCGCCCATCAATGGCATTCGGCCTCCCTGATCACACACCAGCCCTGGGGACCAAGACGGGAGAGTTTGGGGTCTTCCTTGACAAGCAGCCAGGGGCTGAGCTGCAGCCCCTTCTCCAAGGTCGCGGCGGTGGGGGGGAATGGGCCAGGGGTGCCCAGAGGGTCGGGGCAGGCGGCTTGTGCTGCGGCTTTCTGAACATTCTGAGTGGGCCTCGGTTCCAGTTTGAAGGTTTGGTATTTTCCACCCTTGACTGATCTACTGTTAGCATTTTACTCTCTGCCGGAGCCTCGCTTCAAAGGAGATAACACATATAGAGGGAAGTCCGGGTTCCCAGCCGCTGGCACCATTCCACGGCCGTGTCGCGAAGTTGATCAGGTCGTAGGTTATGCCAAGACCCCAGTCAGTGTCTAGTGAAACTTCAGCTGCATGGCTTCTTGTTTGTTTTTTTTTTAAGGTGACTATTTTGCACACACATTCAGTCTGGCCTGGCCAGCATGTCCTGCTGGTAACGTGTTAGTTTAGGTGGAGGATGGGGACCAGCTGGGTCAGTGGCTCTGGCTAGATGACCTCGCTCCCTCTCTTGCTGGGTCTTTTGCTGGACTCTGCACATTTCTCATCCTGCCGGTCCTGGGAGGCTGTGTATGGGCTGCACTGCAGACCCCTTCCCTCTGGCTCTGGGCTGAGCTTGGCCAGTGGAGGGGAAGGAGTCTTTTCCAGCTTCTAGAGACTCTCCCTCGCTTCCCAGGTGGCCCAGTGATGAAGAACCCACCTGCCAATGCAGGAGATGCAAGAGGCGCAGGTTGCATCCTTGGGTCAGCAAGATCCCCTGGAGGAGGGCATGGCAACCCACTCCAGGATTCATGCCTGGAAAATCCCATGGACAGAGGAGCCTGTCGAGCTACAGTCCATGGGGTCACAAAGAGTCAGACACGACTTGGCGACTACAAACAGCAGAGGATCGCCTGTTCCTTGGCTCCTGGCCCCACTTCTAGTCAAGCCCCCTGTGGCTGGTCAGGTCCTTCTAGTGAGACCGACTCCCTGGTTCCAGGCAGCCAGGAGAGGCTCCCGGCACAGCTGCCTCACCTCGAGGCCCTTCACTTTGATGCCATCTGCAGAGCCCTTGTGCCGTGAGAGGTGGTACAGCCTCTGGGGGTTAGGATGGGGACACCCCCAAGGCCAATATTCTGCCCGTCACAGGTCCTGGCTGACCGACGACGTCTCTGCATCACAGATTTGGGAGTGCGAGTTTACCAGTCATCTGGTAGGAGACCTCGCTCTGGGGAGAGCCAGGGCCCATTTGAACCCCAGGGGCTTCTAAACACGTGCACACATCTACACCCGATGGCCCTTCCTGAAGAGAGCCCGAGGCTGATGGGGCCCAGCGGGTCCTGCTCAGGACCTCCTTCCCCAGGGAGCCTGGGTTCGGGCCCAGGGCTCTGACTTTGAAGACCATGTTTGCCCCCCATTCCCAATACAAATTTTCACTTAATGATTTTAGCAGCCACTTGGGAGGGCAAGATTTAGAATTGCTTCTACAAGTTAAACAGAAATCCGGGATATTCCCTAAACTGTCAGGACAGACCAGACTGTGTCCGGTGGGCGTCAGGGAGGCAGGAAGGCCCGCAGCTGCTTGGTGCCCGGTCTGTCGTCCTGTTAGTGATCTCGACACTCTGCGATGCAGGACAGACGGGGAAGCAGAGGGAAATAAACAGGGATAAGTTAGACTCTGGTTTCCTTCATTTTAATAAGCCAGCTGAGCCATGTTTAAATTCATTTCTGTAGACGAGTTGGATTTGGACAGAACTTCCTATAGTCGTTCCTGGTAAGGGCTAAGTGACCCAGCACAAGTGAAGGGAAGTAATGGCTAAAATCTCGACAAGAAAATTGACTTATGTTGCGTTGAGCTCACAGCCTTGGCCCCATTTCTCTAACCCGGGGTGATGGACGGGGATGCTCAGAGGCCTAAGGAATCCTGAATGAGATGCTGTCCTGGAGCTCCCACCCCCAGAGTATGTAGAAATAACATCTGTCTCCTGCACAGGCAAGGCCAGACGCTACCGCGTATTGCTTTTTTTAAAAACAGATTTATTGAGAGATGGTTTAAACACCATGAAGCTCAGGCATGTTAAGTGCACAGGTCAGTGAGTTTTGGTGTATTTGCAGGTTATACATATGGCCACTGGCACACACTGTGTTTAGAACGTTCCCCTCTTCTGCCCACTCCCAATCTCTGCCGTTCTCTCCCCAACCTCAGGCAACCCCAAACCTGCTCCCCGTTTCTATTTGCCCTTCCAGGTGGATGTCCAGGTGTTTGGGGTTCCAGGCGTGGACTTTGTTCCCTTGGCAAACAGAGTCCAGCCTCTCTGAGAGCTTTCCTTCTAGTCCACGCTGGCTGTGCCATGCTCCTACTCGTGTGTGTGTGTGTGTGGGGGGGGGTTGGTCTGGGAGAGGTGGTGAGCAAGGGCCGCCCCCACGCCCCCCGCCACGCCTCGAAGCACATCGCTCACCGAGCTCGCTCGGGCCGGCCCTGTGGCCGCCCGTCCAGGGTGCGCTGGCCTTTCCCTAAATGCAGAGGATGGGCCCCTGGGGACCTCCCTTCCAGGTCCACGTGCATCCTTACAGCTCAGGCCACCCTCGTTCAGTCTGTGCTCCCTTCTGGTTACTTCTCATCGTGGAGCTGAAACCAGCCGGCCGCCGGCTTGGCCCTTGGCTCACCAGGCCGCGGGCAAAGTCGAGATCGGGCTAGTGGACAACTCAGAGAAACAGCTGGAAGCCACTCACCCTGTGTCTGTGTTGACTCTGGAGCCAGTTCCAAAGGTCACAGCATCCAAGCCATTTTATGCTGGGTGTGCCAAGGTTGAAGTTTGGGGAGTTACTGTTGGTTCTGTTGAATCACCCCCATAAACTCAGGAGTAGACGGGCCAACAGGAATTGGTTCCTGTCTCACGTCTGTCACGCAGCAGCTGTTGACCTGGGTTCCCTTATCTAGAGGATGGGGGGAGGGCGCGTCCCCTGACGGCCCCCTACCCCCGGGCTTCCCCACGAGGGTCCAGGAGGGCGCAGACTCCGTGTGGCCCCCACCCAGCTCCTGCTGGCCCCGCCCCCGTCCCCGCCCCGGCCGCCCGTGACTAACCGTGTCCCCGCCCCAGCCCCTGCTGGCCCCGCCCCCGTCCCCGCCCCGGCCGCCCGTGACTAACCGTGTCCCCGCCCCAGCTCCTGCTGGCCCCGCCCCGTCCCCGCCCATGACTGACCGTGTCCCCGCCCCAGCTCCTGCTGGTCCCGCCCCCGGCCCCGCCCACGACTAACCGTGTCCCCGCCCCAGCTCCTGCTGGCCCCGCCCCTGACCCGCCCATGACTAACCGTGTCCCCGCCCCAGCTCCTGCTGGCCCCGCCCCTGACCCGCCCATGACTAACCGTGTCCCCGCCCCAGCTCCTGCTGGCACCGCCCCCGGCCCCGCCCCGGCCGCCCATGACTGACCGTGTCCCCGTCCGCGTGCAGGTTCGGCCGGCGTCCCGTGCTGCTCTTCTCCATCATTTTCATCCTCATCTTCGGACTGACCGTGGCGCTGTCTGTGAACGTGACCATGTTCAGCACACTCAGGTTCTTCGAAGGGTTCTGCCTGGCGGGAGTGACGCTCACCCTGTACGCGCTGAGTAAGTAGGGGCCTTCGGGGGGCCGTGAGGAGGTGAGGGACCGTGTGGCCGCCGCGCACGAGGCTCGGGCAGGTCTGAAGCGCAGACGACGGCGTCCTCCGCGGCGCGGACCCTGCTCCCAGGCTGCGCGTCTCACCTGCCCTCCAGCCGGAGCCCCGGCTCGGGCTCAGGACGCTTCGGAGCGCGTGGGGGTTGCGTCGCCGCCTGGAGAAGCGGGGTTCGGCTCACCGCGGGGGTCCGGGGTCCTCTGTGTTGACGGCCCGTGCCAAGGATACCTGTCTTACTTCTTTGGTGTTTTCTAGCACACGGCTGCCCACCCACAAGGAGAAGGAAGGTCTTCCGTGTGGATATTTATTTTCCATTTTATATTTTTTAATCATGGTGTGGAAAGAACTGTAAGGAATAATATAAGATTATTTATAACATATTTTCTTTTTCTTTCCCTTTGTCAACATGTGTAGGATCAGAGATTAAGTAGCAATTTCTAGAGGGGTCGATAAGGATAGCTCTGATCATCTTAAGGTGCAGCTACCTTTCTTTAGTGTGTGATCCCTTTAAATGACACTGTTCAATCAGCTGGATCTTGTTCCCTATTATAGAGGATAGAACTATACTCGATTACAACATGGTTTTATAGTCACAGAGAAGAACAGGACTGCAGACGTGTTCTCCTGAATCCACACTCGGCTGTTCTGTTATCTCCTTCTGACATTGACTTGAGTTCTGGGTTCTTAGACATCACCGTTTTCAGGTTATTTGTGTTTATCCTGGTAGCCTTGCTCTGGGGGTCCTTAGGAGTGTACGTGTCCCAGGTCAGTGGGTCGAGGTGAGGGCCCTGTGGAGGGCTTGTCTCTTTGAACAGAGGTCTCGGGGGTGGGTGTTGAGCCTGAGCACTTCCGTAGGAGCTGCCTAGGCCCTCCTCCCTCCCTGCCCCCGTGGTCTGCACAGAGGAGCGGCTTCCCTGCCCTTTCTGGAGGAGACCCCAGGTGTGTACCAGCATGTGGGGTCTGCTCTCCAGGGCCCCATCCCCACGGGCTCCGGTTCTGTCGGGAGCGTGCCGTGCTGCGCCTCCTGGGGGGCCCTGTTCTAGGGGCAGTTCTACAGGCTGGCAGAATGGGACAGTGGGCTTCAGGGGCTCAGCAGAGTAAACAGCCTCCGTCTCACCACCCTGGTGTCTGTCAAACTCAGTGCAGAGGACGTTCACAGAAAAGAGCCTTAAAGCAAAGCTGACATATCAGCTTTATCTTGCATGCCCACTGCTGCCAGAGACCACAGGGAGGGCTTGGGAGAACCCTTGGGGCTCACTGGGAGAGGAGCCCGACCCAGTAGCCCTGCCAGCCTCTGATCAGGGGTGGGAGGACCTGCACTGGCCATCTCTGCAGACTCCCCTGCATTCACCAGACCTAGAGAAAAACTGCCCCACATGGCACCCTTTCAGCCTCACTCAGAATCGCCGTTGGCCCTACAAAGCCTGTGACTGTGAAAAATATTCAGGGTAGATTTCCTTTAGGATTGACAAATGGGTTCATCTCCTTGCTGTCCAAGGGACTCTCAAGAGTCTTCTCCAGCACTAAGCAGTAAATAAGATGTAAATGATTAGGTGTGGCTGTGTTCCAGTAAGACCTTATTTACAGAAACAGATGGTGGCTGATTTGGCCAGCGAGCTGGCATATTTTTGCCACCCGTAAGTGATTCTCTTTCCACTGACTGCTGGGGAGCTTGGAAAACTTCGAATCTTATCTAGCATGTGTATGGGCTCGGCAAGCTGAGCTTTAAATGCTGGCCCCATTCCTAGTTTTATTTGAAATTTTCTGCTTTCATTTTTCCTTTGTCCCATTTTCATATCACCATAAGTTCAGTGTTGTTTTATTGTATGGATTTGTGTGAGCAGTCTTAAGTTTTCTCTGAAATGAAACAGGTCATAAATAAAGAGTTACATTTTCTTAGATTGGTATTACAAACCAGACGTCACGGCAGATACCACTGTGGTGAGAATTTCCAAGTGTCTACTAGTGGCCCACTATCAGGTTGATATGATATGTGATATAGCAAAATTAAAATAAAGCAGAAGAATGTAATTGATTGTCTGAAGTTCACTGAGATAATATTTGAACAGTGTGAATCAGGGGGTTGATTGAGAGACGGCAAGAGAACTAAGTTTGGGAAGAGAGGCTCAAAAAAGGAAAGAAAGTTCTAAACGGACAGTATCGGGGCAGCCCCTCCCCCGGCAATCTTGGAGGAAACAGAGGCTGGTGATGGGCATTGAAGACCCCAGCCCTCGGTCCACGGGGCTGGTGACTGAATTTCCTAACCGGTGTGCTGCTTGGTACACAAGTAGTACCTATGCTTAGTGAGTGCCTGGCAATTTGTTTCGCTTAAAGGAATTTCTTGCTAACCCTGGTCACAGGGTTAAAATAATTCTGGACTGAAGCTTTCACACTGGAGGCGTTGATTATTCGGGAGATAAATTTTAAATGGCCCTGACGTTTTATCCCTCCCACTGGCAGGTTTTTATCTCACTTAATGCATCTGCGGGAAAGGTCTGAACTTGGTCAGAGGAGACAGGATGTGGTTCTCTTTCCCGTCTCGCAGGTGCCTGGCCTTGTAAGTGAGGAGAGTCATGGTTTTGGCAGATCTCGTGGCTCGCGGAGCTTGTGAAGGTGGACTCTGTTTTGAGACGTGTTGCTGACGAGGGAAGCCGTTTGTGCTTTTATGTGCAGGGTTGCTTAAGGCTTTTTCTGCTTTGGAATTTTTCTACGGTACGTTCCAGTTAAAGACTCCCTCCTTTAAACTGTAGTTTCCTTAAATTCACCAAAGGAAGATGAGGTTGTGTAATTAGAACATAAACCAGAGATCGTTGGCATCTTCCCCAGGAGTCTGTACCTGGAAGCCCTTTGGCAGAAGCCAGAGACGGAGTGACGCTGAACTGCCAGTGGCGGCTGCAGGCGGGGTCCGGCCACCTCTGAGGCTGCACGAGATACTCAAGTAATTTAACCCACCTGGGCGGCCCTGGTGGCCTCCTTGTATCTCTTTGGCTCTGACCGAAGAAGAGAGAAGAGAAAATCGTGACCTAGCCAGGCCAGGGGCAGGGACCCACAGACCAAGGAAAGACACGAGCATCCGGTTTCCTTATCTGTTTATGAAAATAAAGACTCATCAGAGATGAAAGTCTTGTCCATGTGCTTCTCAGCGTGGGCATCCACGACTTGCCGTGTGAATTCTTTTCCCGGGGATGGTTCACCTCACACACAAGGTGACACAGCTTTTGCTAAGATGTGTCCTTGTTGAAAAGAAGCGCAGAGAATAAATAGTCAGCTCTTAGAGCTGACTTGCGGTCCACGTGCTAAGTCCTGGGGGAGAGGAATGGTTTTTGTATACATTTTTTGAATCTGTTCTTGTTTGATCTCTGTCTTCCTCTCCCCACTTTGAGCAACCTCCCCCGCCCCAGGTGGGAGTGATGAAGCCTGCTTCTCGATGGCAGAGATCGTGCCTTAGTGACGGTGGGTGAATGAGCACGCCTTGTTTTTGTTTTTTGGCCTAACAGCAGTGAGCGATTTCCTTGAAAAATTCTCTCAAAGCTTCACGTTCTCATTATAATAACCCTCCTCAAACCCAGACAGCCTAAATAATTGGACGAATTTTACACATAATCAAGGAGTGACCAGAAATTTCACAGGTGACTGAGTTACTGATTACTTTGCAAAATGAGAAGCCGAGTGTTAACTGGTAAATAGTCTCAGAAGAACCTTGGGTTTGCCCTGGGTGGGGTGATGCGGCTGACACGAAGGATCTGGCCTCCGGTGAGTCCTCTCCGGTGAGTCCTCTCCGGTGCGCTGGAGGGTGTTCCTCCTTGCTATCGTGTGTCCTTCTTTCTCTTTGTGTTTAAATCTGGGACTTTGGTGCTCCAGGGTTCCTCATCTGTTTTTTTTAATACAATTTCTTTCTTTTATTTATTTTTGACTGCACTGGATCTCCATTGCTTTTGCGAAGGCTTTCTCTAGTTGGGGGGAGCAGGGACTGTTCCCGGTCGCAGGGCACATGCTCCTCCTTTCCGTGGCTCCTCTTACCGCGGAGCACGGGCTCCAGGCGCACGGACTCAGTAGTTGTGACTCACGGGCTTAGCTGCCCTGTGGCACGTGGAATCTTCCCAAACCAAGGGTAGAACTGGTGTCCGCTGTTCGGATTGGCAGAGATTGACAGGCAGATTCTTATCTACCAGGGAAGTCCTGTGTGTATTTCTGTAATTTGATGTTTTTCTGAATACTCCTTGGGATGTATTTCACTCACCAGGATTTTTGAGCGTCAGAGCTGCCATGCTTATAATAAGAAAACAATCCACTGAACCATAGCTCCAGGTAGCTGTGTTACTGGGCTGTGGGGTCAGGTGTAGTGACTTTTTTTTTAGGGCGCTAATATTTGCGTCGCATTTGGGTGAAGGGACAGTTTCTCGAGAACGTGCTCTTGGCCACCCTGACCCATCGCCTGTTTGCGCCCCTGCCTGCTCAGCAGCCGCCCCGGGAGCCCCAGCCCTGAGCTTCTGGTGGGACTGGACCTGCCAACAGGCTTTGTCAGCCAAGGCAGTGAATCAGAGTTTACCCAAAGTCTTTGGCAAGCATTATTATTTTTTTTTAATTTCAGAAGAGTTTTTGTTTGATGCAGGGTCCAAATGACACGGTTGGGAAATCAGAATGGACTTAGGTTCTCATCTGTCCTTTTCTTCTCTGGAAACACTTTGCTAACCGGGCAGACAGACCATGACAAGTGAAGAGCAGATATAGAAGAGGGAGGTGACAAGGCCTCTGTGCCCTCACCTGCCTGCCCTGTCACCTCCTGGGGGCCCCAGCGCCGGTGCCCCCTTGGGATGCCAGGAGAGGCCAGGGGCGCCCGGGCCCCTCCCCTGAGAGGCTGGAGGGGCATCGGCCAGGGCCCCGGGGCTGCTCTGAGACTGGTGGGGTGAGCCGTCTAGTGGGGAACCAGGAACACCACCGAGGACCGATTTTTCTCAAAGTGGTGCCAGTTCTTCAAATGAAAATGGTGACCCCTCTCTCCCTCTTCATACCTATTAGCCGTGGTGTGGATTTATACTGAGACTTCACTCTGAAGAAAGTGCAAACGTCTGCGTGTCTGTGGAGCACACGAAGGTGCACTGTGTATGTCCACAATAAAAGCTGGAAAGACAAGGGCAGAGGAGGCGGTCTGCAGCTGGTGGCTTCAATGAGGCCCAGACGCCGTCTTCTGCCGGAAGTTAGGGCAGCGTGTGTGTGGGGGGCTTCAGAGTGCGTATTTCTTTGGGTGTTTTGAACTTGGTGAAGATAGTCTGTCTCAAAATTGGCAGGAAAGAATAGAAAATGTTTAGCCATCTGGCATTCTACAATCACAGTATCTGGATGCCTTTTCCAGCATGCGTGTGTGCTCAGGTGTGTCCGACTCCTTGTGACCCCCGGGACTGTAGCCCAGCAGGCTCCCCTGTCCATGGGACTTCCCAGACAAGAATACTGGAGTGCGTTGCCATTCCCTTCTCCAGGGAATCTTCCTGGCCCAGGGATGGAAGCCTTGTCTCCTGCATTGCAGGCGGATTCTATACCACAGAGCCTCTAGGGAAGCCCCCTTTAGCAATGGAGGATAATATTAATATTAACACCATGTCTGTCGTTAAGGACTAGGTGTTTGCAGACACATAGTGATTTTCGCGGTGGGATGGGAGTGGTGGCTGAGTGCTTCATTTGAACCGAGGTGTTCACGCACCAAGAGGGAAGCAGGACGATCTGGAAATCTGGAGACCCAGGAGTAGTGAGAGCTCCGTGGTGGACCGACCGTGTCTGCCACAAATCACCTTATCTCGGTGCTTATGTCTTCATCTCTCTAAAGTCAGGGCATAGGTGTTCAATGTGTCCCATGGAACCACGGAACTATGGAGTCGCTTCTGGAACCATCAGTGGAGAAAATGAGTAGAAAACAAAGATGAACGGATTCCAGGTGTCGACACTGAACACCACAGTCAAAATAAAACAACAAAACCAGGTGGAAACCCCCGCTGCCTGCCGCCTTCTCACTTTGGAATTCTAAGCTCAACCAGGAGCCTCCTCCATGTTGAGGGGGTCCTAGCCCCCGGGGGCGGGGAGGACAGGGAACCAGGGATGCTGGGCTCGAGCAGCATCCCCCTCCAGCCCAGGTGGGCAGCCTGGGTCATTGCCGACCAGAGGCTGCCGCGTGTGGGGACTGAAGTCCAAGGTGACGTGGGAGGAGGTGAGCAAGCGGCTGGTTAACGGTCCCGGCTTCCCGGTCCCCGTGGCCCAGGCCCTGCCCTCCCGCCACAGCCCCAACCCCGCACCCCAACCCTTCTGGGAAAGCCCGCCTTGCTCTCTGCACCCGCCTATCTTGCCGCACGCTTGCCAGATGGGCTCACAGGTCTGTCCTGTTAGATGCTACGGGAATTTCTTTTCTTGTCCGGAAAGACAGGAAGGGACACAGGGCTGGAAGAGGGGCTGAGGACCAGCAAGAGTGGCTCTAGACTGAGACAGAAGAGGGAGGAAACGAACGTCACCTTGGGAGCGAGTGGAGACCGGGCTTCTTCAAAGACGTCCAAATGGATCTGGTGGGAGGCGAAGTCATGAGTGGTTTGCCGAGACTCCTATTGGCCAAAACAAAATGAAACAAAACACAACTTTGGCCATGAGACCAGAGAGAAATGTGACTCCCAAGATGAGGAGCCATGAACACTTACTGTCAGCACCGGTGTGACTGTGTCACGCCGGAGCAGCTGGGCTTCAGAGAGTCTCGGTTTCGCTTGGGGCGTCCTGTGAAAACAGGACGGCTTTCTTCTCCACTCAGCAAGTGTCTGAGGCTTTTCTGGGCACCGGGGGCCATGATGAACGTGTGTACTTGCGCTGTTGGGGCTGAGCACGCAAAGGCAACACTCCTTGCTGCCCCTCAACAGATGACTGGTTTCAGAAGATGCCGTGTGCGTGCACGGAGGAATATTACTCGGCCTTAAAAAGAATGAAGCAGTGCCATTTGCGGCAACATGCATGGACCCGAACGTCTCATAGTGAAGTCAGTCGGACAAGACAGACATCGTGATATCACTTACATGTGGAATCTAAAAAAATAATGCAAAGGAGTTTATTTACAACACAGAAACAGACTCACAGACATAGGAAACAAACTATGTGTACAAGAAGCAGAAAAGAAAGGGAGAGGGAAAGACTAGGAGGTTGGGATCAACAGATGCGAACTACTATATATAAAATAAACAACAAGGTCCTACAACATAGCACAGAGAACTAGAGTCAGTATCTCCTAACAACCTAGAGTGGAAAAAAAAACTGAAAAAAAAAATATATAACTGAATCACTTTGTTGTACTCCTGAAACTAAAACAGCACTGCAAATCAGCTATAGTTTTTAAAAAAAACTATCAGCACATCCTCAGTCTCTCCTTTTTACTTCTTAAAATCAAAACACTGCTCAGCACCACGCCACACACACACTCACTCACAGACGTGCACAGGCATGTGTACACACCCTGCCTTCGGTGTGAGCGACGGAACATCCCTCGAAGGACACAGCCGCCTCTCTAGCTGTACTGCAGTTCTGCATTCCCAGCTATTGAGCCAAGATGATGTGCTGTTTCAGGCAACTTCAAGGAAAAAATCTCATTTCCGTCTTGCCTTCTAGCTCGGATTTTCCTGTCCAATGATAAGGAACATTTACCATTGTTATTTTCTTGCACAACAATGCAGATGCCCTTAAGCCCCTAACTTCTACACTTAAAAATGGTGGCAATGGTAAATTTTATATACATTTTACCAAAATTTTTTCTAAAAGTTATTTTCTTCCTGAAATACTTGACATGAAGACAAGGTGGTATTTTTCTGGGGAACACAGGAATTAAAAGCTATGCTTGAAACGATTTAGATCCCATTGATCACTGTATGGAAGTTGCTTCTGCCCCAGTTACCTCTGACCTACTGGGCAACCATCGCTCCATCCGCAGCCTGCATTTCCCAGTCCTCGTCCTGCGTTACTGGCCACTCTCACGGGCCCTTTCTTGGCGCCCTGGTTATCAGGCTGTCCCGACTTCCCACTGGTCTCTCAGGCTCCCGCTTCCCGCCTCCCTCCACCCACTAACTCCTCCTGCCGCCTGGGCTCTCGGCACACTCAGCTCTTCAGGAGCCTGTGACTGCTCCCGAACTTCTGGACAGACGATCGCCTGCTCAGTCAGCCCCCTCGGGTGCCCCTAAGGCACCACCCACTCGTCGTATCTGAACGTGACGCTGTCTCTCATCGCCCTCAGCAACCCTGCCGGAGGAGGGAGAGGCCACTGGCTTCAAAATCTATAGGGTTTGGAATCAGAGTCCTGGGCGGCCTCCCTCGCCCCACCGTGTGGAGGAAAATAGGTCCAGGTGCCCCAGCTGGTTGCCGGGTCCTGCCCTGCTCCCTTGTCCGCTCTCAGTCACCTAGGACCATCCCACCTCCTCAAAGTCTCTCCTTCCTGTGGCCACGGCCTTCACACAGGCCCGCCTTCCTCACCCAGACGCCGCAGCGGCCTGCAGCTTTCAGCTTGGCCTGAGCTCTCCACTGCCCCAGCCTGAGCAGCCCCCCAAAATGAGCATCTAAAACTCTACCTTTCTTTGAGACCTACAGGAGCCTGGCCTGTCCCATGGTCACGGAGGACAGAATCTCTGTACGTTGTCCTAGCCTCCTTCGCAGGCTTCCCTCCTTATGATTCTGGTCTCTACCCAGCCCCAACCACTCTCATTGCCCGGGATACTCTAGGCTCGAGCTGAGTCCTAACCACTCTCATTACCCACGATGCTCTAGGCTCCAGCCGGCTCCTAATCACTCTCATTACCCAGGATGCTCTAGGTTCCAGCTGGGTCCTAACCACTCTCATTACCCAGGATGCTTTAGGCTCTGGCTGGTCCCTAACCACTTTACCCAGGATGCTGTAGGCTCCCCTAACCACTCACATTACCCAGAATGCACTAGGCTCAAGCTGGTCCCTCATCACCCACGGGACCCAGAATGCACTAAGCTCCTCTGGCCTCTGAGCATCCAGTGCAAATGGCAAACACCTACCCTTCCAACCCTACCAAACCCACAGTTTCTGGTGCTCTTGTGGCCTTTCCATAGCTGGCTTCAGCCTGGTCACATCTTGGACTGCTGTCTAGACGTGTGGAGACTCCGTTCTCCTGCTACTGTGTTCAAACCACTATTAAGCCTGCATCTGTGCCACTGGTCGGGGTGACCTTTGGCCTTTGTGCATGTAAATTCAGACACAAATGTGGGCCTGAAGTCCTAGCTCCACACTGGGTTCTTGGCTGCTCACCCAGACAATCAGGGTGACACTTATGTTAACATATCAACAGATGAGTTTTCACTGACATGAGAACATAAACGTACGGGTTTCTGCAGACTGCTTGGAACGTGTCTGCAGGTGGCTGCAGGCCTCTCCCCGACTCAAGAACCATGTTCTAAAGTCTGGAGTCCAGCCCCACCGCGTGGCCCTGTCCCTGGCCTCATTCCCACCACCCTCAGCTCCCCCTCCCCCGTCCCCAGCTTGATGGCTTGGCTTCTCCTGCCTCGACCCCCCTCCCTTTCCAGGGTCCGCTTCCTCTCTGGCCGCGTCCAGCCGAGGACCGGGCGCCTTCCCATGATGTTCCTCCCTCTCACCCAGGAGCCTGACCAGCAGGTGTAACTCCCCAGGGAGTCTCCATGGGGGAAGGAGAAGGTTTCCCCAAAGGGCTGGGGCCTCCCCGGGGCATGGGTGCAGGGTGAGTGTCCAGGCTTCACCCTGTAGGCAGAGGACCGCCATCGCCGCCTTGGTGAGAAAGCATTTGCTCCATTCTGTGTTTTGGGGAGGCGGTGCTGGGGTCCTGTCCTCTCATCCCATGGTGACTGGCAAGGAGCAATGATCTGTGCTGTTCTAGTTTTCCCTGGTTCTAACCGGTTTGAACCGAACTGTCCTCTGTCACAGAAGGCGTCCCCGGAAGGGGTTCAGTGGGGAACAAGTGATTCAGATCTCTGGTTCTCAAGGATGAAGTTTACCCCAGCCTTCCTTCTCTTGGCAGTTTTGTCACAGACAAGAGAGTCTCCTCCAGGATCACCCTTCGGCGGCTGTCCTGGTGTTTCGGTGGTTCGTGGAGGGCGGGGATGTTGCTGGAACTTGGATGTCAGCCTGGAGCTGTTGGATATCAGCTTGCTCCAGGGTACTCAGGTTTTGTTCTTTAAGAAGGTGAAATTGAATCACTTGCTTCCCAGGTGGTGCAGTGATTAGGAATCTGCCTGCCAATGCAGGAGATGTGGGTTCGATCCTTGGGTTGGGAAGATCCCCTAGAGAAGGGCGTGGCAACCCACTCTAGTATTTTTGCCTGGAGATTTCTTGACAGAGGAGCCTGGCAGGCTACAATCCATGGGGTCTCAAAAAAGTTGGACACAACTGAGCGTCTGAACAACGAGTGACATGGAGCACACCACCAGTGGAGGCGGGCTTCGCAGGATACCCGGGAGGAGTATCACGGAGCCCAGACCTGGTTTTTCATTTGTGATCCTCACCCGGAAACCCGGTGCTGGTCTCTGACCTGCTCGTTTGTGGGGGGTGTGTTTATTTTCTGCTTCTTTGTGGGGTCACTGTAGGGTCTTATTTCATGTTCACTTCAGGGATAATTGCTCTTTTGGTGCTTTTCCAGGCTCTCCTGTCTGGCATTTTCCCCGTCCGCCTTGTGACAGTAGAAGTGAACGTTTGCACAGCTGGCTTTTCTGTCGCTTCACCGCTGCTCAGAGTCCGTGTGGGGCTGGGGCGAGGGTGCGGGAGGCATCTGCCTTCAGCTGAGGAAAGAGCGTCTCTTAGGCTCCTATCCTTTCTCAGGGCTGAGAAGGCAACTCCGAACAAAAGGACAGTTGAGACCTCAGGTTAGTTACCTTCCGAACGGTTATGCAGACCTCTGCCCTCTGTGAATATTGGGAATTGTTGAGAACGATGTATAAACATGAGCCTGAAGCATTTGGGCGAGGGCGTGAGAACAGTGGTGGTTTGGGGGCCACGTTACAGAAGAAGAAATAAAATAAAAAAATGGTTTTCTCGCACCTCAGCTTGTGAGACAAAGCAAATCCATCATAATAAACCATCTCTAAAGAGGCGTAGACCAGAGCAGTTCCAAAGACCTTCAGCTGTGCTGAGAGTGGGCTGTCTGCACTGCCTGGGGCTCTGAGAGCACCACAGGGCCGTTGAGCAGGGCAGCGGGGCTGTAACTTTAATGAAGTTTAATGGATTAAAGTCTGTGTTGGTCGGCGCTGCTGGAACCACACACCACGTTGTTTAGTCACACAGTCCGTCCAACTCTTTTGCGACCCCATAAACTGTAGCCCGCCAAGCTCCTCTATCCGTGGGATTTCCCAGGCAAGAATACTGAAGTGGACGGCCATTTCCTTCTCCAGAGAATCTTCCTGACCCAGAGTGCCATTGGCAGGCGGGTTCTTTACCGCTGAGCCGCCTGGGAAGCCCGCGGTGCTAGAGACATGGTGTTAAATCATCTGGGGGTGAGTTATTTCACCAGCTCTTACTTCCCTACCAAGTTCCACCCCCTCCGCCCCGCGGCCTGGAGGGTGTTCAGCTTGGTTGTTGGACGCCTTTCAGGTGTCTTGTGGCTGAAACAGAGCCCCCATCACCCCGCCAGCCTCACAGCCTCACCCCCTCATCTTGCCAGCCCGTCAAGAACCAGCATCCGCACTGGGGCTCCAGCCAGGTTTGAGGCACTGTCTTCTTGATTATCAAATCCTACAGATCATCTGCCCCCTCTGCAGCCCCTGAGGCAAAGCTTTCCATTTCTTGCCTGAATAACCGCAACAGCTTCCTGAATCATCTTCCTGGTCAAGCCATGCAACTGATTTTTCTCTTACAACCAGGGCAATATTTATATGGTGTGAACCAGAACTTATACCCATCTGCTTCAGACCCTCGGGGTTAGTCAGCAGCGGTTTCACTGTGACAGCAGAGAAACCCCAAATGACAGGGATCTAAACAAAGTAGCTGTTAATGTCTATCATCACTGGATTAATCCAGGGTTCTGAGGCCCGGACTCTGGGCTCTGGGGCCCGGACTCTCCCTGTCTGCTAATTCTGCAGTCACATCCACATTCTGGCCAGCACAGCAGTGGGAGAGGATGCAGGGATGCTCTTCCCATGAAGGTCACCTCTCAGAGGTTGAGGGTACCTCCCCTTAGTGACCTGCCCACAGCCAGTTGCTGGGGACGAGAAGTGGTACTGGGCAATATTGTTTCATCTTGAACATCCACAAGCCTGCAGCAGACGGGTCAAAGGGTGTGGGGAGTGACCCATGGTCTTTGCCTCACCCTCCAGCAGCTTTCATGGTGCAGCCCAAGCTCCTCACCACGGCCTGTGAGGTCCTGTGAGGCCTGCCTCCCGCTGACCTCGCTCTGTTTTCCAGCCAAACTGACGTTTCCATTCTCTATGTGCCGGGCTCTCCCTGCTTCCTTAGGTCATTCGTACTGGCCTTGCCCTCTGCCTGAAATGCTGTGTCCTGGACCTCTGCAGGCTGGGCCACATCTTGTCACCGTGATTCTGCTCATGTCACATCGGTGGCCATCACCCAAATTATTCCTTTAGGACCGTCTGCCTTTTTCCCAGCATCCACCACTCCCTGGAGATACACTGATTTATCTGCGTCTCCATCAGCACCACCCCCTGCTCTGGAGTAAACTCCACGGAGCAGGACCTCTCATCCTTCTTTCCCCCTGTATCTCAGGGCTGTGCCTGGCACAGAAAGGGTGTCTAAATATGAGTTGGGTGAATGAAGGAATTCATGGCACTGTCAGAGTAGAAGTATGTGTGTGGAGCTGGAAAGGCTGGAGTTCTCTTGGTCCATTTCTCATCTATGAAGGATGAGGGGAAGGGGGACGTGATGTTGTCACGTAGGTGGTTATGAATGGTAGCGGTAATTAGCTGAGATTTCTCATGAAAGCCTCATGGATTAGACAGATTTGGCTTGGATGCCGAGAGAATTGGCTGGATTCAGAACCGATCGCTCACCCCTCTGCTGCCACAGCTGACTGACGATCTGGGGGCAGCGGATGAAAGATGCCTGCAAGCTCGGTCTAGTCTTTATCTTGCCCTCCACCTTCTGGCCCTCCTCGGAGAGGCTTCCCTGGCTGTTCACATAGAATTCACCAGCTGCTTTCTCTTACTACACCCTGATTCTCTGCGTGCACTTTTTAAACCTTGTTTAATTGTGGTATAAAACTCGAATACAAAGTTTACCATCGTAACCCTTTCTAAGTGGTTGGGCCGTGTTCAGTGCATGCACTTTGCTGTGCAGCCATCACCACCATCCGTCTCCCGCTGAGACTGCGCCTGTGACACACGGGCCTCCCCTCCCCCTCACCAGCGCCGCTACCCACATTCTACTTTCTGTCTGCGTCTGAGTCCTCTGGGGACCTCATGCCAGTGGCAGCACGCAGTATTTACCCTTTTGCGCTGGTTTATTTAACTTATCATAGTGTCTTCAAGGTTCACCCATGTTGTACAATGTGTCCAGATTTCTGTTTGAAGCCTGAGTAGTATTCCAGCGTCTGTCTAGACCATGTGTAGTTTATCCTTCAGCCCCTGGACACGTGGGTCGCGCCCACCTTCCAGCTGATGTACATTGTGCTGAAGGGAGCAGGGGTGAGGCCTCGCTTCCAGTTCTTTGGGGTGTGTACCCAGAAGTGGGATTGCTGGCTTATAAGGACTCACTTTTTCCATCTGCAAGATGAAAGTGTTGGCCCTGGGCCCGGGCTGTCTCCAGCGTGGCATGGCCTGGCCCTCGGGGAGCAGGGCCCGCAGAGCGGCTGTGGCCAGTGGTGCCAGTCTCCTCTGGGCACCAAGAACAAGGCTGTCTCAGAAGAACCGGGAACCTCCCACGGCTGCTTTATTCAGAGCCCCTCCCCCGACTTTCCAAACAAGCGAACTCTTTAAGGAGGACGGTGCCCCCCTCCCAAGTGCATGGCTGGGGCTTCGTGTGTGATCTCTGTGCAACAAGCGAGCTTCCCTTCTTCCTCTGTCCAGCGCCGAGGCCTGTCTGCCTTCCTGCAGGGCCCCCTCGGGGCCTCGTTCCCAAGCATCCCTTCCCGCCCCCCCTCTTGTGTTCCCTCTGGTCCCTCTGGTTTCTGAACTCCTGGGGAGCTTTCAGAGCCAGGGCGGCGTCACTGGTGGATTTCTAGCTAATGGCGAGCCAGGTGGTGTAATAAATCCATTTGCAGGTAATTAAAGACCTAGGAGGAGTGTGTAAAGATGCTGTTTTTTTAAGCCCTCTGAGACCTCCTCTTCGTGTCCAGCAGGGACTGAGGTGTTTAAATGGGGAGATGGAGAGCTGCGTTGTTCCGAGTGCAGTGCATCTGACTTGGCAGCATCCCGCTTGAGTTCAGAGCCGAGGCGCTCGTCGAGGGATCTTGCTGCCTGGTGGATCATTCTGTGGGTGTTCTTGGAGAAGGTGAGCTGAGGAACATTCGGAGACAGGATCTGCCTTGCTGACATGCAGCTGACAGACGCCTCTCCGTCCTGGTAGCAGCGGACTCTCTGAGGATGGTTTGCTGTGAGGCCCGGGGTGGTGTTTGGGGCCAGTAGCAGGTAGGTGTGCTTGTCCCCACAGTGGGGAGGACGCGGATGTCAGTGTTGCGCCCTCAGAGGACATCCTCAAGGAGCCCAGAGACCCTTAAGGAACCTGGGCCGTTGGGGCCTCAGTGAGGGACAAGGCGAGTCCATCCATAATAAATTACCCCTTGTGCGGCTCGATTAAGATATCTAGGTTTGGGAACTTTGTGCTTTATTGTGGTAAAATATACATAATGTTAGGGGCTTCCCGGGCGGCATTAGTGGTAAAGAACCCTCCTGCCAATGCAGCAGGCGTAAGAGACCTGGGTTGGGAAAGTCCCCTGGAGAAGGGAATGGCTACCCACTCCAATATCCTTGCCTGGAGAATCCTACTGACAAAGGAGCCTGGTGGGCTGCAGTCCATGGGGGTGCAGAGTTGGACATGACTGAAGCGACTTAGCATGCACACACATGTACATAATGTAAAACCGTTTCAACCTTTTTGAAAGTGAAAGTGAAAGTGAAGACACTCAGTCGTGTCCAACTCTTTGTGACCCCATGGACTGTAGCCTACCAGGCTCCTCTGTCCATGAGATTTTCCAGGCAAGGGTACTGGAGTGGGTTGCCATTTCCTCCTCCAGGGCATCTCTTCGACCCAGGCCTCCCGCACTGTAGGCAGACGCTTTACCGTCTGAGCCACCAGGGAAGTTTTAAATGGGTTGAAATGCAACTCAGTGGCATTGAGTATATTTGTGCTATTAGTGTTACCACCATCTAGCTTGGAATATTTTTCGTCTTGCAGAACTAAAACTCTGTCCCCAGTAAACTGCACCTCCCCATGCCCTCCTCCCAGACCCTCACACCCACGTTCTCCCTCCTGTCTCCACGAATCCGATGACTCTGGGGACCTTATGTAAGTGGGATCACCAAGGATTTGTCTTTTGGGGCTTTGTTCACTGAGCAGAATGTTGTTAGGGTTCATGCACACTGTGACATGCGTCAGAATCCCCTTCCTTTTTGAGGCTGAGGCATGTTCCACCCTGTGGGCGTGGCACACTCTGTATACCCGGTCATCTGTCATTGGTCACTCGGGAGGCTTCCTCTTCTGGACGATTGTGGGCAGTGCTGCTGTGGACAGGTGTGCACAGCGGTCCGTCCAAGTCCCTGCTTCCAGTTCCTTTAGGGCGCACACTCTGAAGAGGAGCTGCTGGGTCATAGAGTTTCAAGGACTTTTAACGTCACTGTGTTCTTTGGATATGATCTGATTTAACTTTCTACAGGATAATAAGAGTTAATGTTGACAAGTTTTTTCAAATAGAATGAACAGGAGGCAAAAAATACAGTCATTATTTAGTAATCAAATTGCAAGTTTGAACTAGGTGATGTGATGAAACCAGAGGCAGTGCTGTTTTTCTGTTTTGTTTTTTTTGTACCTTTTTATATAATAATTATTATTATTATATATGCATGTTTCTTCCTGCCCCTAGAGAAATGTGCTTTTGAACTGATTTTCCTACTGATATGATTTTTAAATGTTTACAGCATTCATAGTTTTCACTTGTCTATACTTTCAAAGAACAAAGGTGCATTTAGGTGGAATGCTTATTTAAAATGGGGCTGATGGATTAAAGCCTTTCATTGTAAAGTTGGTTTGTGGTAAGAGATTGTTTTAGAGAAGGAGCATCTGCTTTGCAAAGATTCACCATTGGAATGTCTTTATAAGTGTGATCTCTCCTACTGCACTGATATTTAAGTCAATGTGCAAAAAAACATTGGTTTGCACAAACTGTGTTCCTGCTCATAACAGTCCATAGTCAATATCCATCAGCTGTGGGAACAAAGGGCCTTGCGGTTGTGGCCTGACACCTTGGTGGTGTTTGTGGAGCTGGTGGTGCGTGTCAGGGACCAGCATTGCTCTCAAGCCTGCAGGACCCCGAGGGGCACGTCCACACAGCAGAATAAGCTCATGTTGCCGCAGCAAGAAGAGTCTTTTTAGAAGATGCCTGACCGTGTCTGTTTACCCAACGGCTTCAGTCTTTCAAAGGCTCCCGCTGCCTCTCAGGGCAGCCGGGGGACCTTCCAGCCCCGCTTTCCCACTGCCCCCGCCCCTGCCCGTTCAGGCCCTCGGAAACTTTACCTCTGAGGCACCTGGATTCTGCACGGCGCAGAGCCGGGGTCGAGGGCTTGTGGCAGGGAGGGGCCTGGGGGACACAGCCTGTTTGCTAGAACACTTTCTCTGGGTGAAGTTTGCTCGGGTCCTCAAATGACAGGTGTGCCTTTTTTTTCCAGTGGCTTTCTCGTGGCATCACCCACCCCAGCCCATCTGAGCCGGGGGCCTCCTCACTCGTCACAGTGACTGCTTTCAAACTTCAGTTTGATTAGACAGTGAATAGGTACAAAAGTATAATAAGTCAGACATGAAGGATCCCAACACGACACACAGCTGAGGAATCCAACTGATGCTGTGACATCCCCGTGTGCCCCCACCACCAACCACTGTGTCACCCCTGCCTCCTGGTCCCCCTCCCCTCCTTCGGTCACTGTGAGCCTGGCTTTACGCTTCCGCTGTGTCTGCAGGATTTGTAGACGATATGTCCATTAGCTCGCGTGTTTTGAACATCTAGGTCAGGATTGCGCACCTGTCCTGGACGTGCTTGTTTCCCCCCGGCATGTGCCAGGTCCTTCTGTGTTGACCTTGGCAGGCGGAACTCCCTCGCTTCGCTGCTCTGTGAACGGCCCTCCGCTCTTTGACCCCTAATGGAGTTTTCATGTATCTCTATGCCTCTCTCCCTTCTGCCCCATCTTCATCCCAACACACAACTTTAAACTCCCACAGGGCGTCATTTCGCCATCATCATGTCCCAGCTTCCAGCGCACAAGGAGGTATTGAGTAAAGGAAGCCATACACTCGGTCTGCGGGTCTGCGTGTGGCCATCACGGCCCATGACAGCATCCTTGTGGGGTGAAGGCTGTGTCCCCCCGGCCCTTACCTGCCACAAGCCCTCGACCCTGGCTCAGCATGCTTTCTGTAAGGGCCAGATAAAGAGTATCTCCGGCTCTCTGGGCCGAAGGGTTTCTCTCGCAACTACTCTGCCATCCTGGCAGAAAGCAGCCACAGATGATGCGTCCACAGAGGAGTGCTCCAATGAAACTTTATTTGCAAAACTAGCCGTTTGGCCAAAAGGGCCTATCAGCTGCGTTTGCCAGTGTCTGCTCCAGAGGACTTTCTAGAGGAAAGCCCTGACTGCACCATGCCTCCAGACGAGGGCAAGCAGGGTGGGCCTTGGCGCCTATGAGGCTAGAGGTGAGCTCAGTGGCTCCATCTAGGTGGGAAGGTAGCGGTTTCCAACCCGGGACCACATTCGCCTTCTGGCCAGCTGGCTGTCCATGTGTGCAGAGCCGTGAAGGAAAATGCCTCCGGGGCCCTGAGGTGCGGGCGAAGACAGAGTTTGGACGGCCACCTCCCCATCCTTCCCTCGGCCCTTGCTTCCTGATTCCCCGCCAACCCCTGCGATGGGAGCCTGGCTGGCTGTGCGTGCGGACGATGGAGGGTCAAGCACGCAGGGTGTGTTCGGGGGCAGGCGGAAACGTGGCCTGATGTTTCATTGAATTGGGCAGAGCGGCTTCTTTGAAGAGTCCCAGGTACGAGTGAGGGAATCGACCTTTTCAAGCTGTTTTCCTGATCCTTGTGTGTGGTTCTCACAATACCAGGGCAAACTCGGGAGAAGGTTGCAGGAAAGAGGGCAGCCTCAGGCAGAGGGAGGTGAATGCCGGTCGGTCTTGGTCTTTCTCTTGTTTAATGGGGATGCTTCCCTCCCAGGATCCCTGAGGGATGCAACGTGCTCTTTGTGGAACCAAGTCATTTGAAACGAATGTGGCCAAAGGGAGGTCCAGTGACGAGGACAGGAGAAAGACGAGAGGCTCCGGTGCTGTGGGGCTGGCTCTCACCCTTCGCTGACAGCACAGTGCCCCGGGGGGAAGGGGCCGCCCCCCACGCCCCAGTGAGTCGGAGAGCCAAGGCCGAGATGCAGGCAGCCTGGCTGGGAGCTCACAGCCATGGGGCTGGTGCCTTGGACTGGCTGCCCCTCTCTGCCGAGGAGCCGGGCAGTGGTCCTGAAACCTTCGGTCCACCTGTCTGCTCTCCCATCTTCCAGGATGCCCGACCTTTGGCAGAAGAGACAGAATCTGCCCTCGCAAGAGTCGCCAGGGAAGAGAAGGGTGTGAAATGGAGGGGCTGAGCCCCCACTGAGGTCTGGAGGCTGAAGTCCAGGTGCTGAGCCGCTTCCCGGGATGCTGTGCCGCGTGGCGGGCAGACACAACCCTGGTGGGGCCCCGAGTCAGTCTCCGAGACAGTCCTGGGCTCTGCGGGGGGCGATGGAGCTGGAGGCCTAGAGACATTTCAGGACACAGAGCTTCCAGGAAGTTGGGGCCGCCTCTTCATGCATGATGTGTGTTTGAAGCATTTTTGAACAAGCAACTCCCTGTAACAAGGTGTGAACGCCACTGGTGCCTTAGGCCACTGTTTCCCTCGACCTCGGGCAGGTCCCCGAGTCTGGCCCTGGCCCATGAGCTGTGACCAGAAGTGACATGTCCCTCCTGGGCCAGAGCATTGAATTACTGGCCTGGGACCTGGGTGCCTTAACACATAACCTCTCTCTCCGCCTGACCCTCAAGTGGCAGTGATAATCAGAGACCCAGCCAGCCCGCGTGGGGCATGTGGTGTGAGTGAGAAGTGACCTTCTGGTGTTTTGAGCATCTGAAATTACAGAGAGTTTTTTGTTCCTGCAGCATGATGTAGCCCCACGACCAACACACAGCCCAGCGCGGTCTTCTCTCTGTGCAGACCCCTGCTTGCACCATCTTTTAATGTCAGTGAGTTAGGACAAACAGGAAAGAAGATTAGTGTGGACTTTGGATCGAGTTTTATAGAGAATAAATAAGTTGCAAAAATAGGGTCCACTTCCATAGGACTTTGGACGTGCTGATGAATCTACTAAGAATTTGGGGGTCCTGATGATGTCAGGAAGTGTTGCTTCCTGGGTCAAGCTGTTGTTAGGAGCCCAGATGTACAGAAACACCCTTCACTGGTGCAGCCAGACCGGCCGCTCCCCTGAGTCCTCTTCATCAGCGCTCATTCACCGGAAGAGCCTCCCCTCACGTCTCCCCCAGGATGTCGGACGTTCCAGGAGGGCAAGCGGGCGAGTGTCGGGTCCAACGGCGTCCTCCCCAGGCACTCACACGGATGCCCACCCACCTGAAACGCTCGTCCAAGCGTCTCCAAAACCCGCTTCACCTGCTGAATCTGGGCAACTGGTTCAGCCGGTGGGGCTGCTCACTTCGCGTGTGCTGTTCACACGTCAGGCCCTGCTCCGGCCCCGGACGCGTTTCCTGTCGAGTGTCCTCAGTGGTCGTCGTTTGGGGGGTTTCTCTTCTCGTCTCCCCTCCCTCTTCTCCCTCACCGTGTCCTTCACGTTTTCTCTTGCTCACACGTAGGTGTTCCCCCTCTCTGTCTGTCTCTCTCCCCCGACACCCCAAAGATTTACATCGATTCTGTTCTGAGATCCCTGACTCTGGGGAAATGTGCCTTTTTCATCATCCCTCGTGAATAGAGCTGCGGGACTCCTAGGAAACCCCCCAGCCGGGGACCAAGGGGCTCGGGTTAGCAGGGTGCGGGCCCTGAGCCCACCCGGCCGCCGTCTTCAGCTTGAGTCGTGTAGTTTCTGCCTTAAGCTCCAGGGGTGTCGGTTTTCAGCTTGTGTTCAGGGTGATGTGGAGCAGGGGTAGCATTAGCGGGAGAAATCTAGCCCCGAGGGAGAGGAAAGGTGGCCGCAGTCCAGGCCCCGCAGGTGTGTTGTTTCCGTGTCACATAAGCTGAAATTCCCAGCCAGGTGGAGACGCTGTGCACGCCCGCCCCCGGGCCCTGCAGCGGTGATACCGGGGGTTTGCTCTGCAGCATCCTTCCGTTCCCAGACAGCGTCCCACTGCGTGAGAAATAAGTCTCATCTTTGACAATGAACTTTCTTGGGGAGCATTTGGTAACTTTTAATATTTATAGCTGTGTCTGACTCTGTGACCCCATGGACCATAGCCCACCAGGCTCCCCTGCCCATGGGATTTCCCAGGCAAGAATACTGGAGTGGGTTGCCATTTCCTTCTCCAGGGGATCTTCCTGACCCAGGGATTGAACCCGCGTCTTCTGCACTGCAGGCGGATTCTTCACCATCTGAACCACCAGGGAAGCCCCAAAGTTTATGGATTATCATTAGGGCGGGCCTTTCTCTCAGGGAGCTTCCCAACTTCTCGGTTGTAAGACTTTTTGATGGGGAGGGCCCATCTATTCTGAAGCCCCCACCTGGCTTTACTTCCTCCTCCTTACGGTCAATGTCCTTCTCTCTCCTGCTGGCCCACACCATATACGTGTGTCCTGTTGGGTTTTGTCCAAATGACCCCATGTCATGCGTGTATCGTGACCTGTACCTGCATGCGCTGAGCTGTATCTCACAGATGCTAAGATATTAGTGATGCAAGTGAATCAATGAAGGATGGGTGTGGGTGGCTGGAAGTCTCCGGAAATTCAGGAGAGAGCAGTGTGCATGTTGAGAGAGACAGGAGGCCTTCCTGCGGGAGGGGGCCCGAGACGGAACGTTTCCTGCCGAGGAGTCAAGAGGGCACGTTCTGTAGCGAGAGGAAGCGGGGTGGTCGAATGGGGCTGCACGGGACGGGGGGGTGGGGCCCGGAGGGCGGTGGGGCCCGGAGTGGTGTGGGGCCGGGAGGGCGGTGGGCCGGGAGGGGCTCTTGCTGTTGTTGTTTGGTCGCTGACTCATGTCCGACTCTGCATGGACTGTAGTCCCCCAGGCTCCTCTGTCCGTGGGATTTCCCAGGTAAGAATACTGGAGTGAGTGGCCATTCCCTTCTCCAGGGGATCCTTCTGACACAGGGATCGAACCCTTGTCTCCTGCTTGGCAGGCGGGTTCTTTACCACGGAGGGAGAGGCTCTAACCTGGCCTGAAAGGTGGGCTTCAGAGGAGAGAAGAGGGGGGCTCACTTTGCACCCTGGTTTGGTCTTGGAACAGCCGTGGTTAAGGGACTTGCTCAAATCCAGCAGTGAAATCAGTGATCGGGGGAGCAGGGGGCCGGAGTCCAGTCTCTGGTCCAGCCTCTCCCTCGCGGTGCCCCTCTGAGATGACGGCACAATGGGCGTTTGTGCCCTGAAGCCGGCATTAGCATTTACTGCTCGCGCTCACTGGCACAATTGTTTAATAAAATCTGCAGGATCTTTATGACCCCGAGTGCAGCATGTTTTCCAGAGAATTGTTTGTGGCCATAAAACATTCAGGGGTGGAACGTAGAGGAGGCTTCCTAGCGCCTACTAGAATGGGAACAGAAATACGCGTGACACCAAACGAATTTATTTCTACTATTAAAATTCCTAGTGTGTCAGCTACTTAAAAGGCAAGTCTGAGTGAACAGAGGCGGCGTGTGGTTGCCTCTAAGGGGAATGTTTTAATGAGAAGAGAGACCGCTGCTAGACGTTTGCATCTGCATCCCTTCTTTCTGCCCCATTAAACCAGAAATTGGTCTTTGCCAGTAGTGACCTAGTGTATATGCACGTGCTCACTGAGTCGTGTCCAACTCTTTGCGACCCCATGGACTGTAGTCCGCCAGGCTCCCCTGTCCATGGGATTCTCCAGGCAAGAATACTGGAGTGGGTTGCCATTTCCTCCTCCAGGGGCTCTTCCTGACCCAGGGATAGAACCCGAGTCTCCTGAGTCTCCTGCATTGGCAGGTTCTTTACCACTGAGCCACCTGGGAAGCCCCGTGTTTGTGTACAAGGAGCAATAATTGATTGGAAGGAGCCAGCTGCAGAAGTGCTTGGATACTCAATACGCATGTATATAGCACACACATAGGGGATGGAGTCTCCCTCCCTGGAGAGAGGGGCTGTGCACAGAGCAGGAAGCAGCCTCCACGGCAGGACTGAGCAGCTTCTGCCCAGAACTCCCTCCACCCAGGGTCGTGGCCTTGGCACTTGCCATGGGCCTACGTTGGTCCCCGGGCAGAAAGATCGCTATAGGGCATAGCCACCTGGGATATGAATGGTTTCGTCGGATGTATGACTGTGCTCGAAAATGGGAAAGCAGTTAGCTTCCTGAGGGTCAGTGGCTGGTCCTCCTTCAAAACACAGAATGTGCTGGGATACGATCCTGAGACTTAATCGGCTTTGACTGCAGCTGTCTGAGCAGTGTTTTGACAGGGGTGGTTTGTTTGAAGCTGCGGAGCTGGCAAGTTAATTGGTGCCCAGGCTGGAGGAAGCAGCCGTCAGTGAGCCTGTCTTCTCTTGGGCTTGCTTTTCATCTTTTCTCCTTTTTCCCGTGTAGCTTATTGTTATTGAGAGCCTCCCTTCTTGTCGCTGCTAAGGTGGTTTCTTCCTTTAAACATGTTTTTCTGTGTGAAGTGATGGATGTCTTTGACTTTCTCCCCTGACTTCCTTACCCCTGTCAGTATCGCCGTCATTCCTGCAGCTCTGTATGCTTGCTCTGGGCCATCATGAACACCCCGCCGCTGCTAGGGAGATGGTGGAGGCCATCAGTCCTCTCTATAGAAGTGGTTCTTAAGCCCATGGCTGCCAGCAGTTCCAGCCCAAGTCTATCAGGATCCTCAAAGGTTGGATTGGGGAAGGCCGAGACTGTCAGCACCACTGTCAACTCAGAGAGGTCGCGCCGGCCGGGGTCTCACAGCAGACCGGCCATGGAACCCACCTCCGTTTGGGCTGTGCCTGCATGTGGCACGGGTTCACATCGTGCTGAGACTCCATCAGCATCTTCTCAGCTCCTCCCCCTCCCCAGGGCTCTGGCCCACGCCTGCCTCTGCCCCCGATAACTCTTAGCAAACCATCCTTCCTCCCTGGCTGCGCTCCACTGTTACACTCAAGCTTTCCCCGGAGGAGCCGTCAGTCTGACGTCTCTACAGGTGGACCCATTACTCAGCCGACTGTCTCTCAGGCCTCTCCGCTTCTCCCGGTCATGGCCGGGTCCACCTCTTCCCCGTGGGCTGCTCACTTTCCCTTCTGACTGTTGCGAACTTACCTCTGAGATTCCCCTGTGTCCACACGCTCCCCGAGACTGGATCGAAGCTCCAGTCTGTGCTGAGCCCCCCAGGCCCAAACGGTGACCCCCTCCCATCTGTCTGCTCTGAGTGTTTGGGGCAAAGCGTGCTGCCCTGGAGGGACCCAGAGTCCACACTGTCCACAGCGCTCAGAGGGTGACACAGGCACACACGTCCTGCTGAGGCTGGGATGTAACCCGCGCTGTGTCTCCTCAAGGGGACGGTGGCATCGGGCCTCTTGAGACCAGTGCAGATTTCTGTCTGTGTCCAGAGAGGGACAGTTGGGCACGGTGGTGAGAACTCAGATTCTAAAGCCAAGGATGTGTCGCCGAACCAGTGTGTAACGGTGGGCGGTTCTTAGCCATTTTGGGATCCACGTCCTCATTGCACAATGGAGCCCACAAAGGCGCCCGCCTTCCGGGGTGGCTGAGGGCGAGCCGACGCGGGAAGCGCCCCGGTGCACGGGGGGGGCCCAGAAAGTGTGAGCCGTTGTCACCTCCATCGTCACCGTCACCATCTGTCCTCCACTCGAAGGACAGAAATCACGAGATTGCCTCTCCCAGCGGAGGGTGGAAGGGGCGGTCTGCCCCCGAGCGGGACAGAGATCCTTTCCTGGCTTCTCACGACCTCCGCTCCAGGGCCAGCGCAGACAAGGCCTCCGCCCAGCACCCGGCTCGGCGCTGTCTCTTGAGGACGGTGCCCTGAGACGAAATGGCTGAGCGTGGCTGTGACGGAGCCCCCAGCCACCCCGGGACTGGGGTTCTCAGGACTCGGCATGTCGGCCTCTAGTTTGGCTGTGATTTATCACAGGAAAGGAAAGAGAGCAAACTCAGTGCAGGGCGAAGTCCGCAGGGGGCTAGGCCTGACTTCAGCGTCCACTCCCGGGGAGTCCCACGGAGAGGAACTTCATTCCCCAGCTACGGGCTGTGACCACATGTGGGAGACGGTGCCACCAGGAGCTCATCGGAGACTCAGCACCCGGGGATTTGACCGGGGCTGATCACACCGGCCCCCTCTGCCCGGCTTGGACCAGACTCCAGGCTCTCAGAAGGAAGCAGGTGCCTGGCGTGAACCACCCTGACCATGCAGTGTGGGTTCCCAGGCCCATGCTCGTCGGCCGGGGCACCAAGGGACACATCCTGAAGTCCTGGGTCCTGGACATCATGTCACATCTGCTCAGCATCTTGGTCCACCTCCCTGAGCTGGACAGGATTCCCCATGCGGCCATCTGGGGGGGGGCCCTGCAGGTGAGATGCTGGTACAGCTGCCGTTTTTATCCTGCATCTGATACTGTTTCCTGTTACTTCCTTCTGCAATCGCACCCTGCACTGAAGCGCCCGGGGGACACGACTGGTTGGCCTGGGTGGGCCCCTCTGTGCCCGCCTCCTGGACCTTGCCATTTCCTACTCAGAGTTCCAGCCGTTTCGGCTTCCGCCAGGCGCGCGTGCCTGAGGGTCCGAGCTCCGACTCCGGACCGTGCTGCCCACGCGCGACCCCAGCCATCTGAGCACACTCAGCTTCTCCGCGGTCTCCCCTTCTGTAAACTGGGGACGGGCGTACCCACCTCCTCGGAGGCTCGCGGACTTAAGGGAGACACTGCATTTTGTTGGTTCTAAAGTGCAGTCCTCCCCCGCCACACGCACACACATTTTAGCATTTGTGAAATCAGGATGCATCTTACGGTCGATGCTGTGTCAGAGGTTAACTGGCAGCTTTCTCTGTCTTGGTGGTCCATTCAGTAATGATGCGTCTTGAAATCGATGGCCTCGTAGATTAGATAAAATACTATAAAAAGCACGCAGCGCTCAACACCATGCTGGCAGGAGGCAAGTGTTCGGGGAGCTCAGCTGCTCCTGCCGTGACCAGCAAGGCCGCCCCTCCAGGAGGACCAGCTGGCATTCATCTCATGCTCTGTATGTTTAGATGCCTCATTGTTTGAACCCATGAGACAAAGATTCGCCTCCTCGCTTTACAGATGAGGAAAGCGGGGCTCGGGACGTCCCAGCAGCCCACCCACACCCAGCGAGGGGGGCAGACTCAGGAGTCTGCAGGCCATGGCCCCGGCCACGCTCGGCCGGCTGCCCGTGCTGTGTGGTCACTGAGCTGTGAGTGGTTTTTATGCTTTTTTATGATTCATGAAACATCAAAAGATGAGTATTTAGTGATGTGTGAAAACTGTAAGAAATTGGAGTTTCCGTGTCCATCAGTAGAGTTCTTGAGAGCCGGCCCTGCCCTTGCAGTTCTGTGCCAGCTGGTGGCTTCTGCACTGCGGTGCCAGCGTCCTTTGGTCCCAACAGAAACCCCGTTGCCCGAAGCACCAACACCTTCACCGTTGGGCTTTTGACGGGAGAAGCTGCTGACGCGTGGCCTGGGTCCTGGCCTGCAGACCTGTGTCCGCTGGAGGAGAATCTTGTTCGTTTTTGTCTCCCAGGCTTGGCAGCCACTCAGCCAGCGGCGGCTATTTCAAATTTCTGAAATTGCTCCTGAGTCTTAACAGTAGATCTCGAGTTGTCCTGGTGACCCGGGTGCCAGGCAAACGTTAAAATAAAAACGCTCATGGAGGAGAGGACCCTAGTTGCGGAGCCTCTCCAAGGCACTTTTCCAAATCAGTTCATATTTGTGTTACAGCATCTCTTAAAGAGTAAATAAAGTGGTTCCCTTAGAACAAGACCACATTCCCAGGAGCTGTGGAATTCGTTAAAAAAAAAAAAAAAGCCTGAGGTCGGAGCTGTTTTAAGGAAACTGAACACTTGACCCTGGGCTCCACACACAGACATTTTAAATATGAAGCATTTCAGCAGTCTTTGGGTTAAAATGCTTTGTGTAGACTGGTCCAGGGCCCCTAAAAATTGTGGCCTTGAATTGAGAACCTAAACGTATATTCATACCATTATTTCTTTTTTTGATTGAAGTACAGTTGAGGTTACATTGTGCTAATTTCCCCTATAGAACAGTGATGCAGTTATGCATATATATGTTTCTTTCTCATATTCTTTTCCGTTGTGATTTATCACAGGGTTTTGACTATAGTTCCCTGTGCTGTGCAGTAGGACCTTGTGCTTACCCATCCTTATATATAATAGTTCGCGTCTGCTCACCCCAAACTCCCTCTCCTTCCCTCCCCCACACCTCTCTCCTGGGCCACCACACATCTGTTCTCTGTCTGTGAGTCTCCTTCTGTTTCATAGAAGGTTCGTTTGTTTACACCATTATTTCTAATGAGCAATTTATTCATGAACTTTCGGGAAGCGCTCATAAGGTAGACCTATCACTTTGAACCCGGGGCTGCAGGAGAATTACCAGGAGGTGATGGTGATGTTCAAAGCTCTCAGACTACAGTCCTTTTCCTCTTTTTGTTGTGGTGGTTCTTTTATTTTTAATTAGGGCCCCTGCAGGGTGAGAAGCAGAGATTCACATGGTTTTTCAGTCCCTTCTGCCCGGAATGTCCCCATCTGTCTTCAGAAGAAACGCTTGAAGGAGACTGAAGGAATTGTCAGCGAGGCTAAATTATTCATGGGAATATTAGAAAGGAAAAGGTATTTTCTTACCGAAAAGCAATGTAAACCTCACCCTTTATGACAGTCAGAGTTGGGTTAAAAATAGAGCATCTCTGGGAAAGACCACGGAATTTTAATCAGCGCGTCTCTCCGAGCAGTTCTGACGTGTTAGTGGGTTGTCCCGGGGGTGGTGTCGGGGTGGAGGGGTGGCCAGGACTTCTGTGCTGCACACACGCTTTCCAGTAGTTTAAATAAAATCAGGAACCGCTGTGCCGGCTAAGCCAGCTGCCTGCGGCGCCCACCTCGGGGCAGACGGGAGGGCCCTGGGGTTTCCATCGGCTCTTTCTCCTTCCGGACCCTGACCCCCCTTCCGTGGTCATCACCTCACCCACCCCCGCCCCCTTCTGTCGCAGTCCTTTTGCATATTGTATCCTGTCGCAGGATCTGTTTAAATTTCCCTGAAACCTTACAGAGGCAATTGCCCATCCTTGACTTCTTTCCGCTTCTGATCGCTCTGACCCACTTTATGTTGAAATATGGCCAATTTGACAGAAATGAAAGCACCTTTTAAACTGGTGCTTCCGAGTCATCTGAATCATTTTTTGGGCCAGAGACCCCTTCGAGAATTTGACAAAAACTATGGGTTCTTCTGCTGGAAAATGCATATTTTACACCCATGCAGTCATACGTAAAACTATAGGAAATTCGCGGCTACCCTCGGACACGCCTGTGCATCCCAGCTGACAACTCCCCAGCTCTGGGCGGGCATGGGGGGCAGGGGTCCCGGAGGAGCCTGACTCGTGGTGTCAGCGCCAGGACTGTGGAAGGCGTTCCAGGAGGGGCCGGGCAGGAAGCGTGTTCACAAGGCGTGGGTCTAGCAAGCACTGCATCAGAGAGAACCAAGGATTCAAGTTTGGGCCGAAACGCCTTGTTCCCAGAAAACATTAGTGTTTTTTGTCCAAACGGGAGGAGAGTAAGTGGTTTCAACTCCCTCCCCCAGGAGGCCTCCTGGTGTCACTAATAACAGAGTAATAAGTTGTTTGTTTGTTGAGGCAGGAACCCTACTGGACAGTTTACAAATATTAACCCGGCCCCCGCACGCCGATACTGTGAGTTAAACGTTTACAGCACTCAGCAGCTGTCCCCAGAAGAACTCAGGGTAGAGACACTGACCTTACAGACCCGACAGCTAACTCTTTAATGCTTTTAAATTTTCAGGGGAGAAAAATGAACACGTGGCCCGACACTGTCTTAGGATCACGACAGAAAAGGGTATTCCAAGTGGGGTTATCCTGGTGAATCCCTGCTGGGTCGCTGCCGCGGCTGTCGGTCCCGTCCGTGTCCTTCCCTCTTTGTTCCTCATGGGAAGCGCTATAAAGGGGGCATCGTCCCCCCGGCGTGCGGCCGGCTTCTCCTGATGCGGCAGCCTCCGCGGGTGGACAGGTGCCCAGTGGGCACCCAGCAGAGGCCCCCTGGGCGGATGGAGAAGCCGGTGCTTCAGAGGCCCTGCTCCTTTCTCAGAGCGCTGGCAGACATGAGTCTGTCGTGCCTTCGCCCCCGTTTTCCCAAACGAGCACACGGCATTTCCCACCTCAGCGGCCGCAGCGGCACCCGCCCCTCGGTCTCTCCCTCCTCTCGTGCCCCCTCGGGGGGCTGGGCTGCTCCCGGGGGCTCTGAGCACCCGTGCGCCCCTCGAACTCCTCTCCACTCCACAGTGACCCCTCTCAGCCCAAGCCCAGCACGTCAATCCCCTGCCTCAGATCCCTTCAGACATCTCGGACTCAGCCCACGTGTCCCTGACGGCAGGCTGGCTGCATGCATCTCCTGCCGCCCCCTGCACTGTGCCCCCGAGGGGCCCAGGAGCAGCGTGGGCACCTCCTCCTCCCCGTGGCAGTGGGTGGGGGTGGGCTTCGTGGTCTGGAGTGACTCCCTCTCCTGCCATCCCTTCCCGTATGAGCGGCACAGGCTGACCTCAAACTGCGGTGGTGGGACCACCTCCTGACCCCTCCCTCACCTGTGCCAAGTCTCCATGCCCATCAGTGTGGCCTCGTCCCAGGTGTGAGCAGGGCCGGGACGGGTGTGCCCTCGCCCCGCAGGGCCTCGCCAGCTCGGGTTCCGACCCCCATCACACTCTTGTAAAGAAGGGGATGAATGAGGGCTGTCCCCAGCCCGGGAGCCTGGAGTCTGTCTGGTCCTCCGGGGAGGACTTGGTCGGCTACGCAACGTATGGACAGAATGAGCCAGTTCTGCCTTCCCACCGCTCTGGGGTCAAGTGCAGGAAAGGAGGTTCTGGGCTCTGAACCCCGAGCGGGCAGTCAGTGGCACCGTTGGGTCCCTTGCGTTCATTTCCCACGAGCTCCTCTTGCGGTTCGTATGCGGGCTGGACAGAGAGGCTTCTGTGTGCACACGGGTGTCCCTTCCCAGAGGGACTCGGGGAGGGGCCCCGGGGGAGCCGGGGGGTCGTGCCTGCCTCGGTGCATGTGGGGACGCCAGACACGGCCCAGGTCAGGGAGAGCCACGCCGTCCGGCCACCGGCAACACCAGGCCTGTGGCCTAGAGTCTGAGTGTGTCCTCTGGCTGTGCCTGCAGGTGGCTGCCGCCTCGTGGGGCCGGCCATCCCCTGGCTCTGCCCCAGGCCCCTGTGTCCTCTGGGAGGTGTAAAGCTGGGGCTCCCGCGGTGCCAGGACAGGGGGGCAGGCAGTGGCGTCCCTGTGCAGCAGAGCCCAAGCAGAGGCCCGGTCTCGGCCAGGAGACCCAGACGGCCAGCAGCACGCAGGGGCGGAGCCCACCAGCCGCGATCCTGCCCCTTCCTGTGCCCTCCCGCGCCCGTCCTTCCGCGAACTGTGCACACGTGGGATGTGAGATGCCCCCGAGGCCTGCACGGAGGGTCCCCCAGCCTCACACCGCCCTGCTGTCCCCCTGTGCTCCCTCTAACCTGCTCGCTGGGTCCGCCCACACCAGGCCCGAGACGCCCCTCCCTCCTTCCCCGGGAAGCCTGTGGTGGATGCGCCTCGTGGGGTTGTCTGCCCCTCTGTCCGACATTGTCACAAAGGGCTCAGCTCGCTCCTCGGGAACTGGGGCAGCAGCTGAGCGTAGGTGGCGGTGGACACGGGAGGACGTGGAGACATGGGGATGGGTGTGCGTACGGAGGTGGCAGGGTGACCTCTCCCTGCTGCCGAGCAGGTGTCTGACGTCTGACCGTCAGGATGAAAGTCTCTATTTTAAGCCACACAGGATCCTTGCCCTTAGGATGGAACACAACACCCTCCAGAGTCAGTTCCATGTCATGGTGACCGAGTTTATCTGGTCCCCCGACGGGAAAGGGGACCTAAGGACCCTGGTGGGTGGGGCAGGTGGGCACAGACCAGGTCAGGGCTCCAGAGGCAATTATGCCTACTTTCCGTTGAGTTTCTGTTGTGGTAAAAGACACGCGATGTAAAATTTACCATTTTAACTATTTTTAAGTGTGTAATTCGGCAGCATTATGTACGTTTGCATTGTCGTACTGTCCATTTCCAGAACTTTTTCGTCTTGCAAAATTGAAACTCTATCCCGTTAAGCACAACGTCCCATGACCTTGTCTCCAGCCTCCGGCAACTATCCCTGTACGCTCTGTCTCTGTGAATCTGATGGCTCTGGGGGCCTCGTAGGAGCGGCATCAAACACGCCTGCCTGTCGGCTGTCTGTAGATCTTCCTTGGTTTCCATTTTCGTTTAAACTTGCGCTCAGGGTCCTTGTTCGAGTGGAAGTCTCTGTGTGGGGGCCGAGGAGGCCATTTGGTGACGAGAGCCAGCCCCCGCCCACCGGCTGAGCACCATCTGTGTCTGCCGGGCGGCGAGGCCTCCATGAGGTGGGCCTTCCATTCCGTCTCCGAGTCAGCTGGGCCTCAGTTGGCGCCGTCCCACCTCTGCTTCCCGGCGCCCGCACTTTGCTCACCTGAGATGGTCGTGGCTCTGGGTGCAGCCTGTCCGGCTGCTGACCCGTCTCCATGGCACTGAAAGAATGAGACCTTCCCTCTCGGCGTACCCCGTCTTCCCGTCCTGTTAAATCACTGAGGCCCACAGGAGTGGGGGCCAGGGGCGGGCAGACCTGGTGTGGAAGCAGGCGCGGTGGAGGCCTGGTTCGGGGGCGCTGGGGCACAGAGAGCAGAGGCTGCCCAGGCCGTGGCCCGAGCGCAGTGGTCTTCCTGTGAACCCGCAGTGTCCTCCACCTCTGCCTGACTCCCCCTGTGGCCCCTCCTCGCGGACCCGTGGCCCCTCCTGGTGCTGTCCGTGGTGATGAAGCAGACCCTCCCGGGGGCTCTGGGTCCCGGCGGCCACGCCGGCCCTTGACCTCCCTTTCTGGGCCTGAGCTGAGCCCTGCCCTCAGCCCTCCTCCCCGCCCCCCACAGGGCAGTTTCGGACACCCCTTCTCTGCAGAGTCCTCCCCAGGGTCGCCTCCCTCCTCCTCCTCCCAGGGGTCTGACCTTATAGCCCCGAGCCTTCTCCATTAGACTGTCGGCCCCCTGAGGCCAGCAGGCCGCTCACACCTCCTGGCGCCTGCCCCAGCAGAGCGCCTCCGCACTGTCCCCGTTGAATAAGCAGACAGGATGTGTTTGTGGTGCACGACCAGCCTTCTCTTTTCCATGATTCACCATTATTCAGTGTTTCCTCTGGGTCAAAAGCTGGACATGGGACTTTGAATAGGAACTCAGCACCTAAACTCAAGGAGCTTTTAATCTGGTCACCAGAAAGGTCGAGTCTGGATTTTTATTTATGATACGTGTTTAGATGTCTCTTTGATATTCCCTGGTGGCTCAGACAGTAAAGAATCCACCTGCAATGCAGGAGACCCGGGTTCCATCCATGGGTCAGGAAGATCCCCTGGAGAAAAAATGGCAACCCACTGTAGTATTCTTGCCTCTAGCATCCCATCGATGGAGGAGCCTGGCTTGCTACAGGCCATGGGGTTGCAAAGACTCGGACACAACTAAGTGACTGACACCTCCACTTTCTTGATACTTGGAAAGAGGTAAACAGCACAACGCAGGGAGTTCAGTTTTTGAGGCAGTTAAGCTTTGACTGATGCAGAGCGTGGGGAGCTGGGACACAGGCCGCTGTGTGGGCGTCGCCTCCTCCTGCTGCTTGGTTAGGGGGTTGGTCCCCATGCTGTCGCCCGGCCCCCCGCCTGCCTGACCGAAGAAAGTCGTCTGGATGATCCGAGGCACGTTCTCCAGCCGGTTGTTTGCACTGGGAGTTAGTCTGTGCTTTCACCCTTTGCTTTTAGGGTAAGGGAGGGTTTGTTTGGCAAGAACAATGATAAATACTCCCCTGGCCTTTGCGTGCAGCTGGACTTCTGAGACCCGGGGAGTGTGGTGTGGGCCCCACACTAGGTGTTAGCATCTCGTGCAGACCTGCCTCGTGTCTGGTTTTTCATGCTGCTGTGACCGTCTCCTCCGGGCTGGCTTGTCTGCCTAAAGAGGAGCCTCTGGGCTGCCCGCTGTCGGCGATCTAGAGGCCTGGATCTCCAGTGCCCGTGTCGATGAACCGGCCTTTGAAGGTGTCATTTCTCATCTTAGAGATGGGCGTGTTACCTGATATCCTTATTTATAGGATTTACTGAGGCCTTGCGAGGTCATGAGTCTAAAAATGCTCCAAAGGACCCGGGTGTAACTCTGCGTCTTCCTCTGTTGACATCGCGGGCCCGATTTCAACACCTGGCAGTCCAAGCCAGCAGTCCTCACTGCCCAGCGGAGGACGGAGTCATCAGTTCCAACTCAGCTCCACCCTGGGAGAGAGACACCCTGCGCGGATGGGGTCCTGGCCAGCGGGTTTGGTTCTAAAATAAACACCCTTCCCCTTGGCTGAGATCTGCCCAGTGAAACAGAGACGCCGACCGAGGGCAGAGGGTGGCGGCTCAGTGTAGGGTCAGCTGTATTTTCAGCAGTAGGTGAGGAAGTAAGAGGCTGCCAAGGTCACTCCTTGGAGGTGTCCCTTCCTGAGATGGCCACTGCCATCTCCAAGACAGGGGCATGGCCCTTGACCCTGCCGCGGGTCAGCTGGATTTCATGCCCCACTTTAGGGCCCAGTTCCATCAGCTGTTGGCTTGCACACCATTTCCTTCCAAACTTGCCAAGAGCCTGTGGTCCAACTCCTGAGAACGGGCAGGCACAGGGGAGCCGCTCAGAGGAGCGTGTGAACTTTGATTTCTTTCATCCACGGTCACTAGGAAACATTCCTGACGTCACCCAGCTATGCACCCCCTCCCCAGACTCAGAGACAAAGGATTATTGTGCAAAGTGGTATGTATAGGATGGACGAACAACAAGGCCCCACTGCAGAGTACAGGGAACTACATTCAGTGTCTGTGATAAACCAGGATGGAAAGAATATGAAAAAGTATATATATGTGTGTATAACTGAGTCACTCTGCTGTACAGCAGAAATTAACACAACGTTGAGAATCAACTGCACATCAATAGAATTGTTTTAAAACGAGTAGCCTAGGCTTCCTGCCCCGCAGCTTCCTCCCCATTTGTCTAGAATTCCCGTTGCTTTGTCACCCCATGAATTTCATTTCATCTTAGCCCGTCTGTCCTTGTCCGTAAGCCGTCTCTAGGACACTATATGGTACTAAGTGCTAAGTTGCTTCAGTCGCGTCCGACTCTGTGACCCCATGGACTGTAGCCCACCGGGCTCCTCTGTCTATGGGATTCTCCAGGCAAGAACACTGGAGTGGGTTGCCATTCCCTCCTCCAGGGGGTCTTCCCGACCCAGGGACCAAACCCACGTCTCTTACATCTCTTGCATTGGCAGGTGGGTTCTTTACCACTAGTTCCATCTGGCCCCTATATGGTACTGGTTTGTCTTTAAAACAAACTTTAAGTGGCATTCTGTGTATTTGTATTTGGAATAGGAAATGGCAACACACTCCAGGATTCTTGCCTGGAGAATCCCATGGACAGAGGAGCCTGGGGGCTACAGTCCACGGGGGTCTCAGGAGTCAGACACGACTTAGTGACCACGCAAGAGCAACAAAGCACACTCATCATTCTCAGGACACAAAAAAACGTGTGGCTTAGACTCGGAAGTTTTCACCTGATGTGAGAATATGATGGAGGGACCCAGGGGATTCTGTTTTCCGGGACTCAGGGGGGTGTCAATAGAGGTTTCTTATTAAAGGTGGGAAAACGAGCCTGAGACGGAGGCAAAGATCAGAACCTCGGAAACCAGCCCTTTGGAGCGGCTTCTCCGTCCCTGCTGTTGTCAACTGTTGTTGCAGCTGAAGCCGCGTGCTCCGTCCCCGTGTGTGTGGTGTGCGTCTGCGCACCTGTGTGTGGCGTGTGCTGGAGTGTGTGTGTGACTCCCACACTGCCCGTCCCAAAGCCCCCTTCTCCATGGTCCCCGAGGCCTGGCCTCGTGCAGGGAGGCCCTGTGCACAGGGGCCCTGTGCAGGGAGGCTGTGCCTTTGCCGTGACTCGAGTTCAGAGTCGAGTGCTGCCAGCCGGGCACTGGGCACTGGAGCCTCGAGCTGTGTCCTCCCTGCCCTTCTGCTGGCCCTGCCGTCTGTGGGGCGTGGACGGGCCTTGGCCCCTTGGCTCTGGACCCTGCCGGCAGGGGCGGGGTGTGTGTGTATGTGTGTGATGTGACCGACAAGGTCCTTCGAGCCTGGGTCTCTGGCCCACTTTGCAAGGAAGCATGGAGTCCCCTTGGGCACCGTTTTGGTTCCAAATGACAGAAGGGTGGCCTCCCCGGTCCGGTTACTGTGGGCACTGTGGGGTGGGCTGGGCTGGGCTGGGGGACCAAGAGGGGCTGCAAACCTTCTAGGTGGCCCCCAGCCCGGCCCGAGGCCAAGGCGAGGAGGGGCGAAGGGGGTGGGCCGCTGGGGCTGCCGGGGATTGGGGGCGGGAGGGGAGCAACAGAGGGCCCTTTATTCGTCCACCTCTGCCTGTGCGCACAGGCTGAGCGTGCCCGCGGACACACCCTCAGACACACCCTCAGCTTGCCGCCCCCAGCCCCCCAGCCCCACAACTCAGCCACGGTCCGGCTACTCCCTTCCCACTGTTCCTCCCCCTCCTTTGTCCACCCCAGAGGCCGACCCCAGGCGTGTCCGCATCCCAGATGATGCTGCACCAAGGCCCATGGGCGGCAGGGCCGGTGGGAGCATTCTCGCCTCTCCCCGGCCGGCCTCACAGAAGCCGCGCCTCCCCCAGCCCGCGCTCTCCCTTTCCTGCGCACCCGGGCTCTGCGCGCCCGGCCTCTGCACATCCAGGCTCTGCACACCCGGGCTCTGCGTGCCCGGCCTCAGCCGCAGCGGGCCTTTGTTTGCAGCCATTCCGATGGCTCGAATGTTAAGAGAAATCTGGTCTAATCAGCCTGGTGTTCCCTCATGTGGAGAAAAGGTAGGCTCGTAATTGTAAGTTCCGAAAGAGATGGTTTTTAACACCATCCTTTTCTTCCACCACAAATTAAATGCCCCAATAAGAGAAGATCATTAACAATTAAAACGCCCTTGGATGACAAGCTCATTGCCTTTGGGATCCATGGTACAGGGCCCTCCCCACCCCCTGCACCCGAGAAACTCCAAGGAATCTGTTCTCATAATAAAAATCACCTTGCTCTTCAAGTGATCTTACTGGTCATTCTGTTACAAACAAAAGTGAAACGGAAATATCCTAACTCTGGGACGTCCCTGGCGGTCCACGGGTTAGGGCTCCATGCTCCCACTGCAGGGGAGGTGGGTTTGATCCCTAGTCAGGGAACTAAGATACTGCGAGCTGCAGGGACAGTAAATGCACGTATCTCCTAACTCTGGCGCCCGCTTGCCTGATTGACCAGGGGGTCCAGTCTGCACCTGTCAGAGCTTCGCAGCCCTCAGCAAGGTTTTTCTGTGAAGGACCAGAAGTTCTGTCTTTCAGGCCCTGCAGGCCATCGGTCTGTGCCCTGGTGTGAGAACAACTCAGCCAGGCTGGGAGTGAGCGAGCGTGGCCGTGCCCCAGCAAGACGCTGTTGGCTGACTCGCAAATTCAGGTTTCACGTACATTCCACACAAGAAGCACTATTCTTCCTGTGATTGTTTGGAGCCCTTTGAAAATGTAAAAACCATTTGTAGTTCATGTACTGAATACAAATAGGTGGCAGGTTATAGAAAACCAGGCAGCGGGCTGGACAGGCCAGGGTCCCAGTTCTCAGAGGCCCCTGTACACACGCTTCTAAAGCGATCTGAACCCTCCCCTGAAGCAGTTACCCTGAACCCTACCCTTGAAACTGCAGTTTTTAATACTTTAGGGGGTTACCAAGTCCATTTGGGGGACTCCTTGGCATTTTAAAAGGAAAAATTAGAATTTAGTGCCAACCCGTAATATGGGTTAAGTACTTGGTCATGAGGGCTTCCTAGGTGGGTCGGTGGTAAAGAATCCGCCTGCCAATGCAGGAGGCATGAGTTTGATCCCTGGGTCAGAAAGATCCCCTGGAGAAGGAAGTGGCAACCCACTCCAGTATTCCTGCCTGGAGAATTCCATGGACAGAGGAGTCTGGCAGGTTACAGTCCATGAGATCACAGAGTCAGATGCGACTTAGCGACTGAACAACAACTATGTCGTGAACCTTTGTGTACTGGGTCACGGTGCTGTCAAGTACGTGGACAGAATTTTATATCAGCATGGTCCTCCCCACCCCCCAGACTTTTGTGTACCCCAAGAAATGCAAGGACTCTGAATTGGTGGAGTGCTGAGGTCAGGCAGCAAGGGGGACCAGGGCGTGTGGTTCCCCTCTTTCCTGTACCCCAGGAATCAGGATGCTTAGCATACATCTGTCTCCCGGGTCGTAGCCTGAGAGACAGAAGTAACGAGCAAATACCCACCCTTATAATACTGGGGGGTTTGGGGCACTGCGCACGGAGCATGAATGTCCTGCTTTCACATTGCACTCATTTCTGCGTAGCTCCGAGGATCTGTCTTCGTCTCTCCGCTGTCTCCCCAGACTGAGTGATATTTAAAGCATTGGTCGGGTATTCACTGTCCTGCGCCAACAGAAACGCAATCCTGCATGGGAAGAGGGATGATACAATTTAATCTGATAAAAACAAGTCATGCCAAGTGTGGCTGTTTGCCAGGCCATGAGGAACTGGAGGCGGAGGAAGGAATATTTGGCGCTGTAATAATTCAGGGCCCGCGGGGATGCCCCGGGGATGATCCACAACCTGGAGAAGGTTCCAGAGACTCCAGGGGCCCCGGGGCCCCCCGGGCCTTCAGCTGTGTGTGCTGGCGGTCAGAGTCAGTGGGGCCGAAGTGTCTTCCAGGAGGTGTTGATAGTGATGGGCGCGGGCTGGGCGGAGGGAGAGACAGAGCCTCAGGTTCCTGCCTTGGACCAGTGGGGTGGGGTGGCGGAGGGGAGGTGGGGCTGGAAAGAGGTCAGGTTCCCGTGGAGCAGCCCTGTGCCTCCTGGCGGTGGAGGGCCAGGGTCTCCGGACTCGGAGGCCTTGGAGCGCCCCTGGCCCCATGAGCGGGGCGCTCCTGCTCGGAGCTGCCAGGAGCTGCAGCCAGGCTTCCCTGTTCTCCTGCTCAGATGGTGCCCGACTTGTTTACCCAGAGGGAGAAACAGTTGACTTTGCCGACGAGATAATGGAAGATTAGCTTCCATTTCCAGGGTAGTGCTGGAGGCCGAGATGGGGGGGGGGCAGGCAAGGGGCCTCGGTCACTTCCTCCCGAGTAGAGTCTGCATTTCACAGGCATCCCCGGTCCAGGCCTGGCCCCCGGGGACGGCTCGGGGAGGTCAGCCGGCGCTTCCCTTGGGCTGTGTACAGATGAGAGGTCTCAGCCAGATTGTCCCTGCACAGTCCTCTGGGGGTCTGAGTGAGTGACCGTGGCCGTGGGGAGTGCCCAGCTCAGTGTCCAGAACGGGGTGGACACCCTGCGATGGCCGGGTTACTCAGGGCAGGACGGCAGGATGCGGCCCCCATCCCCAGGGCCCACATCCACGTGTGCACGCAGAGGTGCACAAACGGAGCCAGGGCCCAGGCGGCGGCCACGCTGAATGAGGAACCTGCGCATCTGGTCCGGAGCCCAGGGAGCTCACCACGTGGTTGCCGGGCACCACCACTGGCCTCCTTTGAACTTTCAGTAAGGCCTTCACTGGGCTTGTTGACGGGGTCCCCTGGGGCTCTCACTGAATCTCTTGTATTTTCTTATCATCACTAAAGACAGGAAGTAGGGGAGTATGGTAAACATAAAGATTTGACCGAGCCGAGTGTGGGCACACAAGTATCTTCTACTATTTACTATACTTTTCCACTGTATAATTGAAATATTTCACAACTTACAGACCATCTCTTAAGTTGTCTCCCCATCCTTCCTACTTACATATTCTTGAGAATGTTGAAATATCTTTATTTCGACCCTTTGATGTCAGATTCTAGATCAGCACTGTCCAATAGAACATGTGAAATGTGGCTAGCCCAACTCGACAACTTAATTTTTTATTTTATTTAACTTTAATTAAATTTTAAAAGTCTTAGTTGGTCATTGTATTGGACACATGCAGTTCTGGAAGGAAAAGCTGTAGAAACCAGAATATCCCTCCAGGGCTGTCAGAGACAGGGCTGGACACTCTAATTTGTGTTCTCAGGGAGCCTTAGAGTTAGTGCCAGTCGTGTCCGACTCTTTGCAGCCCCATGGACTGTAGCCCACCAGGGTCCTCTGTCCATGGGATTTCCCAGGCAAGAATACTGGAGTGGGTTGCCATGGCCTTCTCCAGGGAATCGTCTCAACCCAGGGATTGAACCTAAATCTCCTACATTTCGGGCAGATTCTCTACCATCTGAGCCACCAGGGAAGCCCAATTTGTGTTCTATACCTGAGCAAAAATCCTCTTTAACAACCTTAGGAATTAGTGAACCAAGTGTAAGATTTACTGAAGGAAGTGACACCCTCAGTGTCCATGTAGGACGTAGACTTCTCCTTCTGCAGCCTCTGGCTTCCGCTTGTCCTTTTCCAAATAAGATGCGTGTGAGAGCTGCTCACTGGTTGGCACTGTTGTTCGACAATTATTAGCTCTTCTCTAGGCCAGACTCCGCCCAGTCCCTCAGGTCATCAATCAGTGTCTTTCTGTTTGGAAGCAGATGGATAATTCAGGAACAAGCGATGGGCCCTTAGACGTTGGCTGGTTGCTGAGTGTTTAATTATGTCTCGGCAAACACGGGAGGGAGCCCTCGTGGACACGTTTAGCTTTTTAAGGGCTGTTCTTATTAATGATCCTGGTGATAAATTGAATGAGTCTTATTGGAAGGAAATGATTAATAGGAAAATAGTGTGTCTAAATGGGATCCGAGTTTGTGTCTGGAGGGCGGCGTTCTTTGCTTTGTTCTCAGAGGACACATCTGCTGTTTAAAATATAAAGGTCTGGGCTCAAGTTCTAGGCGCTGTAAGCCTGGGAGCCTGCTTGGCCACCTGCCTCTTGGGGCCACCCTGTGAAATGGGAAGAGCTCTTGCTTGCAGGACAGGCGTGTGGTTGGGAACAGAGGCGGCAGTGCAGGCCACTGCGTCTGCCCCGGGAGGGTCCAGGAGTTGCCACGGTGGCGTAAGTGTTACTGGGAGCCGAAGACGCGTGCGAGTTGACAGGTGCCGGAAGAGGCGTTCTCTGAACCCCCTTACTGCCCAAAAGGAGACTTTTCTAAAAGAATTCAACTTCCATAAATCCGCCTTTATGGGAAGCTTTGCGGGGGAGGGGGACACATCAGGAAGAACAGCTCCTGTCACACGAGATGAGAAATTGCACAAACAGACTTTCCTAAAGCAGACCTTACTCTCCCGTAGTTTCTTTCATCTACATTTGTGGCATTCATTTCTCCCTACTTACTGTTCCTTGAAATCCTAACTCTTTCCTCACGTTAAGATGGAGTATAAGCCTCACATTCTGTATAAACTCCAGATGTTGCCGGGAGGTCTGCCAGTTGTCTAATTAAAAATGAGCTTCAAGCGTGCCCTCAAAGCTTCACCTTGAAACAGCCTCTTGCACCGTATAAACAGTTGTTGTTGTTCAGTCACTAAGTCATGTCTGACTCTGCAAACCCATGGACTGTAGCCCATCAGGCTTCCCTGTCCTTCACTGTCTCCTGGACTTTGCTCAAACTCATGTCCATCAAATCGATGATGCCATCCCACCATCTCATCCTCTGTCGTCCCCTTCTCCTCCTGCCCTCAGTCTTTCCCAGCATCAGGGTGTTTTCCAGGAAGTCAGTTCTTCGCATCAGGTGCTCAAAGTGCTGGAGTTTCAGCTTCAGCATCAGTCCTTCCAATGAATATTCAGGACTGATTTCCTTTAGGGTGGACTGGTTGGATCTCCTTGCAGTATAAACAGTAGGCTTTTGGAAGAAAATCTTTTAAACAAACAAATGAAAAAGCTGTAACTCGATGGCAGAACTTCGCCAAACTTTCGATCTCTCTGTCCTGTACCTGATGTGTCCTCCCAGCCCGAGAGGAGGGCTGCTTGCTGGGAATCTCCTCCCGCTGCAGCTCACAGAGGCACCTGGATGGGTGGGCCTGCCTGGGGCCTCGACATGGGGTCTCTCTCTTTACAAAGTGCTGGAACTCGCAGGCACCGTATGACCCCTGACTGCACAGCAGGCTGTTTTGAAGGGTATGAAATGGTCAGAGGGGTGTGTGTGTGTGTGTGTGTGTGTGTGTGTGTGTGATGAGAAGCCCTGTGCTCACAGAGAGTGTGAAAGATGGGGCTCCCAGCCGTTCACTGTTGTCCTTGAAGAAGGAACATGGTCTGAAGACGCTGCTCTGTTAAGTAGGATTGCTGAGAGTCAGGCTTCCCTGGTGGTCCAGTGGTTAAGAATCCACCTTGCAATGCAGGGGAGATGGGTTCGATCCCCGAGCTGGGAAGACCCCCACCCACTGCGGAGCACCTAGCCTGGAGCTGCTGAAGCCCGAGGGCCCCGCCCCGAGCTCGTGCTCCACAACGAGAACCCTCGCACCGCAGCTAGAGGGGAGCCCCCGTGCTCCGCCGCTGGAGAAAGCCCAGGTGCAGCAGCGAAGACCCAGTGCCGCCAAAAGAGAAACAAAACCTTTTAGTAAGCTTAAAAAAAATATTGCGTAGAATCTACAGTGCCTCCCCGCTCCCTTTAAAAATACTAAATGTGTCCCTTCCAGATGGATCCCATCAAACCCACAGACAGGCCCCCAGGACCTCTCCCACCCTCCCACCCTGGGGCCGTCCTTTCCCCGAGGCCCGTCTGTGTCCACGAGGCCTGCATCTGCTGTGAGAGGTGTCTCTTCCCTTCTCACGTGGGCCCTGGGAGACCTTCCTCACCTTTAAACAATGGATCGCTTAGAAAGGCCCTTCCTCATGCTGCAGGTAGAATTCTCGGCTCTTGAGAAGTTGGTGTTCTTTGGAAAGTCCCCAACTTTCACAAGAGGTAGAAGCTTTTCCACAGCTCAGCTTGTTTCGCAGTTACCTGGAACTAAAGGGTCGTTTTGGGAGTGGCCCCCGCCACCCCAGGGCTGTTGGGCCGCGTCCCGAGGCGCTGTTATTTGGAGGCGCTGTTACTTGGAGGCGCTGCGCCGGGCGCTGGGGAGGGCACTGGGAACCTTGGTCACCCGGCCTGCCAGCGCATCCTGCTCCCTCGCACCGCTAGCATAAGCGTGTTGGATACCCAGCTCCAGGCCACCAGCCTGGGCTCTGGAGGGTGGAGAGTCCACACATGTCCTCGCTTGTTCCTCCCACCGCCGCCTGTCCTGGACAACGCTGTTCCCGTGGGGAAGGAGCAGCCGGCAGATGGACTCACAGATTCAGGCCTGTGTAATCTCAGGCCTGCAGACGGAGGCTGGCCTTGGGGCGGGTGTCTCCTAAGGTCCTGAGCTGGAAAGCTGAGACTTGGCCCCAAGGGACCAGGGCTGGGGCTTGGGAAGCTGGTGCACCTGGTGAGTGATGGTCAGCATCTCCCCATCAGGGGCCTGGTCCACACGTTGGGGAGGGGAGGGCAGGGGAAGGAAGGCTGGTTTCGTTTTCATAAAATCGGGGCAGGAGCGTTAAAGGACACGAACCCCGCTTGGAGGAGGCTGACTTGGGTTTTCGTCATGGTGGGAATGAGGGCCACACAGCTCTCCTGGCACCTTGGGGTGACTGGACACTCTGTCCCACGAGCCTTCTGGCCCCTCTGCAGTCGTGCTGGCGGGGCAGGCCTGGGTTGGCGGTGAACGCTGCCCTCCACATCCTGGCCGCAGCCCCTGAAGGCGCTGCCTCGGGTAGCAGATGCCTGCTGGGAGCCGTGGGGTGGCTAGGGGGCAGCTGTGATTAGTAGGCTGCCAGCTCCTCTGTGGTTGGGGGTCCTTGCATAATAGGACCCTCCTGCCCACGTGGGAAGGGGCTCAGTAGATGCTGCAGGCCCTGGTGTACCAGGTCGTGGGCTCGTGTGGAAATGCGCGCCTCCTTCCTTTTGTGGTTTTATCTCAGCGTTTGCTGAGCATCTGCTCAGTGCCGGATGCAGTGCTGGACGTGAAGAGGGGCCAGAGGGGCGTGGGCTGGTTGCTCCCACGACCTCTGCGACCTGACTTTCCCCGTGAATGACGGCAGCCGGCCGGCAGCATGCAGCAGACCCAGCCCAGCTGCGTTCCCAGTGACCCAGACAGAGGTTTGTTTCCTAATTGAATTTAAAGGCCTTTGAACAGAGCGGACAAGCTGCTATTTGCCACAGGCCCACCCTCACACCAGGCAGGTTTCTCACCTGCCTGGCATTCGACTCCACCCGCCCTGGTGGGTGTTCTCTGAGCTTCCTTTCATCTGAAATAGGCTGACAGTTGAACTTTGCAACTCCAGGTCTTTTATGCCTCTGCCTGCCTTGCCCTTGGGACACTGGGAGAACTCTCTCCTTCAATGGGAAGAAAATCACATGTATGGTGATGGGAACAAGCAAGCATCCCGTCTCCCCAAGGCCTGCAGGCCAACTGGTGCTGTAAGCTGTGTGCAGCCTTGATCTGTGTTATTTTCAATATACCAGTGCTGCAGTTTTGTTGTTTGTTATTGTTCAGTCACTAAGTTGTATCCAACTCTTTGCAACCCCATGGCTTGCAGCACACCAGGATTCCCTGTCCTTCACCATCTCCTGGAGTTTGCTCAAACTCATATTCATTGAGCCAGTGATGCTATCTAGTCTCATCCTCTGTCGTCCCCTTCTCCTGCTGCCCTCAATCTTTCCTAGCTTGCGGCCTTTTCTAGTGAGTCAGCTCTTTGCATCAGGTGGCCAAAGTATTGGAGCTTCAGCATCAGTCACTTCAATGAATATTCAGGACTGATTTCCTTTAGGATTGACTGGTTTGATCTCCTTGCAGTCCAAGGGACTCTCAAGAGTCTTCTCCAGCATCACAATTCAAGAGCATCAATTCTTCGAGTTTATGATCCAACTCTCACATCTGTACATGACTACTAGAAAAACCATAGCTTTAAATAACTATACAGACCTTTGTCGGCAAAGTGATGTCTCTGCTTTTTACTGTGCTCTCCAGGTTTGTCATAGCTTTCCTTCCAAGAAGTAAGTGTCTTTTAATTTTGTGGCTGCAGTCACCATCTGCAGTGATTTTGGAGTCCAAGAAAAGAAAATCTGTCTCTGTTTTCACTTTTTCCCCATGTATTTGCCATGAAGTGATGGGACTGGATGCCATGATCTTAGTTTTTTGAATCCTGAGTTTCAAGCCAGCTTTTTCACTCTCCTCTTTCTCGCTTATCAAGAGGGTCCTTAGTTGTTCTTTGCTTTCTGCCATTAGAGTGGTATCATTTGCATATCTGAGGTTGTTGATATTTCTCCCAGCAAAGTGCTGCAAAGGGGACCTTACTTAATCTCAGGGTTAAGACGTGTAACCCTCTCCCTCCAGTGTTCAGAACGCTGGGTTTCCGAGTGCGGTCCCTGAGTCAGCAGCACCTGCATCATCTGGGAACATGTTAGAAACACAATGCTGAATATTAAATATATTCAATAAATTCAATAAAGACTTTCAAAATGGTCTACATTAAAAAATTGTTTTAAAAATGTAGACATAAGAGAAATGGGAAGGTAAGAAGAAGAGAAAAATAAAAAAGGAAGACCTTGTTTAGAAAGACTACCTTGCTAAGAGTTCCTCCCTATTTAGGAAAATGATGCCAAAGAGTAGAGGACATGCGTTGTTACCACGTATCATACAGTAATGATACTGTGACCTCAGGTTGAGATATCTTTACCGTAAACCCAACCCCCTAATTTCCTGATTGCTTGTCAAGCTCGTAAAGGAACAAGGCCGACAAAGCCGATGAAGAGAAATAAGAGCTGGGTGATCCTCCCGGGGAGCTGTGTGCCGCTGATGTGGCGCAGGGTTGGATGTATTAACTTAGGACCCGTCTCTTTGGCCACATTCCTCTGAGGTTCCAAATCTGATGCCTCTGGGGCCTGTGTTTGCTTGGAGGTCTCGTCTAATTATGGAAACATGATTGGTCCATAAGTGTGGCTTCGACCCATGGAATGGATGGTAGCAAACAACATGAGCATTGAGGATGTCACTTTGGAACCGGCAGCTGGAAACCTGTCTCCCCAACTTCCTAAACTCTGTTCTGGACGTGAAAATCGCTCAGTCTGTTTCTGCTCCTTCACTCAGCTTGAAAACACTCAGCAGACCCGAAATGCCAGGATTTCAATGGACTTGAGCCCGTTCTGATGTTTCAAGTCACTTCTCTTCTTGGCTTTTTCTCCTCTTATTAAATAACTGGTGGAACGGTATTAATTGAAATGCTTAAGTGTGTACTGCTGATCATCAGCCACTGGTTTTAAACAGAAGCGTTCCCTGAGCAGAAACTCTAGCGAACACTTAAATCCTTCTTCCTCCTTTTGAGTAATTGTAATGTTCATTTAAAGGAGCAGAAGGTGGTGGAAAGAATCCACCATCTGGGAGGGACACTGGGCTCTGTGGCGGTGTCTTCCCCACCTGTGATCAGCGTGTGGTTCCGTGAGCCACCTGAGATCCCGTGTGAGCCGGGCTTCTGCAGGTTTACTGATGCGTCTCAGCCCCCATGACCCTGACGGGCTCCATCGCGGGGCTCTAAGGCATGGGGAGCGCAGGCATCGCCCCTGGACCCGCCAGGAAGAGCCCGCCGTGCCATCTTCACCCAACAGACAGACACCCGAGCCCCGTGCCGGCTCTGTCCCAGGCTCTGGGCAAGGGCCGTGGGCATCTTCAGGTGGCCCCGGCCCCAGGAGCTGAGATCCCGGCGGGTCCCGCCGAGAGGCCATAGCCGCCAGGGGCTCTGCTTGGAGGCCTTCCTGCAGCCCAGAGCAGGGGCGGACACACGGGGCGGGGGCACTGGGCTTCAATCCCTACTTTGTTCCCTCCTTAGCAGTGTGATCTTGGACAGGCCACTTCATCACCCTGGCTTTAGGGTCCTCTGCGTAAGGTGAAAGTCGCTCAGTCGTGTCCCGCTCTTTCATCCTCTTGGACTCTCCAGTCCATGGGATTCTCCAGGCCAGAATAGTGGAGTGGGTGGCCTTTCCCTTCTCCAGGGGATCTTCCCAACCCAGGGATCAATCCCAGGCCTCCTGCATTGCAGGCGGATTCTTTACCAGCTGAGCCACCAGGGAAGCCCAAGAATACTGGAGTGGGAAGCTTATCCCTTCTCCAGCAGATCTTCCCAACCCAGGGGTAGAAAAATGAATATTAAAAACAGCACTTTTACTAGTACATGCTGAGTCACATATATGACTCTTTGTGACCCCATGAACTGTAGCCCTCCAGGCTCCTCTGTCCATGGAACTTCCCAGGCAAGAATGCTGGAGTGGGTTGCCATTTCTTTCTCCAGCGGATCTTCCTGATCCAGGGATCGAACCTGCATCTCTTGAATCTCCTGCGTTGGCAGGCGGGTTCTTTATCACTAGCACCAGCTGGGAAGCCCACTTACACTAGGACCCAATATACACTAAGAGGGTTTAAATAAACTTCATTCGTAGTATTACAGTAGGAATGTGTGTTATAACTTAGTGTCATGTTGCTTGTCATTGAATATTTGATGAGAGTCCAAATAGCGAACACTTAATTGAATTTAAGGAACAAATAATTGTGTACTGACTGACAATTTTGTGGCTTGATAAAAATAACTTACTGAATTAATATCTTTTAAACAACAGTGTCTGTAAGATACTGTGCTGGACACCATAAAATTGACAAACCAGGTGTTCTTCTGAAAAACAAAACAAACGCAGTGCCTACATCAGCGGGTTGAGCTGATGAGCGAGTTTAACGTGTCAAAAATGCCACCGTCGCGCTCAGCCCCAGGGAGGGGGGCGGGCCTCAGCCCAGCGCTGCAGACCCGCGGGCGGCCTGGCGGGTGAGCGTGTGGTTCTTCTGCATCTGAGCATTAAACGTCTGCGTCAGCGTGTCTGGCAGACACTGGAACGTGATTTGTAGGAAATATTGATGTTTCTATATTTTTTTATTTTCTTTTCCTCCAAATGGAGGCAGTTTTAACCATTCCACTGGGTTGGCAGGTCCTAAATTGAGAGGAAAAGGAAGTTTTCCGGGGGCAGGGAAGATAATCGCAGCCTTCTGCGCTCACGCCCTCGAGTGCTATTTGAGTCCCTATGACTGGCGATTTCAGACGCTCTTGCTATAATAAGGAATTCCACAATGACATGTGGCAGGTCTGTCTTCGGCGGCTCTGCGGGCCCCGTGTCCTCAGCCGGGATGGTAATTAGTGAGTGGAGTGTCCCCTTCCCAGCCAGCGTGGTGAGCAACAGGAAGCAAGGGAGAGGAGAGGGGCCCGCAGGTGTCGGGTGGCAGCAGCCAGGGAGCCAGCCCCCTCGGTGGGGACCGGAGGAGGAGCCCAGGTCCAGGGGAGCAGCAGAATCCCCAGGCGGCGGTGGGGGGGCCCAGGCCGGTACGGGGCCTGCTCCCCGGGGCCGCCGTCCCCCTCCTAGGGTGGTCTCTCTCCAGCAGCTCCTGAGCTGCTGGGCTGGTGACAGAAGCGGCTGGGGGGACGGGGCGCAGGCTCAGGGTGGAGGACGCGCGTCTGCACGCCTGGCCTCTGAGCAGCTGCACCAGGCCCGGTGGCCCTTGGCAGGCACGCCCCTCCGTGGGGACGGCTGAGCGATCCACGGTGCCCTGTGCTTTGCTGGACTTCTCGTTCCGCGCCCGGCGTGAGCCTGTGGTCTGCAGGGACGACAGTCTGGTGCGGCACTTAGACGTGTGTCACTGTGCAGCTGACGGATATCACCGGCTTCGTGGGCCAGGAGGGGGTAGCATAGAGAGGCCGGGCGACTTCGCACCCGCCTTGGGCTGTATGGGGCCCTGCCTCCCTGGCTGGGCCCACTTCCTCCTCCTCCTGTGCAGGCGCACTCCTGCATTACTGCCGGCTCCCGCCCGGAAAAACCCCGGAGATTGATTTCAGAGAAGCCGGGAACGCTGCGTGGTCTCAAGAAAACGTTGACCCCCCCCCCCCCGCCTTCCTGCAGCAAGTGCAGAGGAAGTCTATTTACAGTATATTTAAGAGAGAATGAGGGTCAGGAGTGCCCCTGTGCAGCCCTGGGCCAGGCCTCTCTCAGGAGAACCGTCCACCTGAAGTCCCCACCCGCCACTGGCCGCGGGGACTCGGGACTCATGCTCTGCAGTTCTCCTTCTGCTCCTCACCTCAGAAAAGCTGATTTCTCGTCGTCCAAAAGGAACATGTGATTAATGGCAAACCCGAAGTGCCTGTGGTTCTTTGATAATGGCTTTTTTTTTTTTTTCCAAACATCTTTACAGCCACCCCTCAGAGCATAGTTGCTTTCAGGCAGTTTGGAAGGAAGTCCTGGGGAGTCAAGGCAGAAAGGTCGTTGTCTGCAGGTGTGATCTGCGTCCTTATGTCAGATGGCTGTGTTTTTCCACTGCCCCAGCAGGAAGGCTAAAATACCATGAATCTGCTGGAATGCTCTACGTTTTGCTACCAGAGAGAAAGTAAAACCTCTGCTAGCATTCCCAGCAAAACAGCAGCCCTGGAGAGGTCCGGAAAGGATGTTACTTATTCAGCTCTCGTAGATGTGTGTCTGGGAGGCAAAAACATTTCTCCTGCTGGGGGTGATGCTTAACGGTTTGGGGGAAACAGGGAGCCAGCGCTTCTCCACGAGGCATCTGGGGATCTCGTTAAAACGCAGAGGTGATCCTGCGGGTCTGGGCGGAGCCCGAGGCTCTGTCTCTCTAACGAGCTCCCAGGTGGCGCTGCTGCTTCCGGCCCAGGTAGCCAGGAGTTAGAGACTCGCTTGGGCCACTCAGGGAGAGCAAGGAGAGACCCTCTAGAAGGCGCACCCTGGCAGTGTAACCCTAATAGACGCACCGCCACAGCGAGGGGAGAGGGCGGAGTCAGGTTGTGGAATCACGCATGTCGAGGGGCGAAGCGCCTTTGTCATCTACAAACCTCGACCCAGGTTCGGGGCGTTACCTGTGCCCCTCGGCGTGTCAGCACGTGATGTAGATGGATATATGGGATCAGACGTCCCCAAGGGATCCGGGGGAACCACGGCAACTGCACGTTTTCTTCCTGCATCGCGAAATTAAAGAGCCAGGCAGGGAAGTGGAAAACGGCCAGACGTGTGCAGGGCCCCAGGACGTGAAGCCGTGGTTACCTCTCTGGTTTTGTTTATAGGTTACCCGGGTGGCCGGGTGCTCGATTTTCTCATCCGGTCCTAGCCAGTGCCAAGCCTCAGAGCATCACACTTGCCCTGGCTGATGCTGAGTTCTGGTTTCCATAGCAACACATCCTCTGCTCCTGCTTAATACGTGAAAACTAGAACTTGCCACTGTCAGTCTTTTCTAAAAGACCCCGATCTCTTTCTTATTTTTAAGTGCAGAAATGCCAGATCTGGGGTGAATACCCAAGCCACGCTAGGAAGTAATCCTTTACTGAACCTGACCCGGGCACGGAAAGGAACTGCATCACAGTAAATGGCCAGGAGAGGGCTGTTTGGTCCCGTTTTCTTCATTAAATGGCAACAGTTGTTTATCAGCCAGGCCGGGTTTCTCTCTCACCCACGGACAGCTGTGAGGGTGACCTGTTTGTCTGCGGCAGCGCGGAGATGGAGGCCCTGATGACTCGTTCTTGATTCTGTGTGTGAGCTGGTGGAGGTGTTGGCTAGCATAGCGCGTGACCCTTGTTAGTGCCAATCCCATCCTTGTGATCAAATGTGATTCGCCTGTTCCCCCCTCATCTGCTTCCCTTCTTGCTGCCTTTTTACCTCCGCTCTGACCTCCGGACAACTGGCAGGTGGTCTGTAGCCACTGACCTACCGTCTCTGGGTACAGAGGCATGAGAAGGAGTATCTCCTGAGGGTCTTTCTTCAGCTTTTTAAAAAATTCATTTTAACTACACTTTAAAAAAAAAAAAGCAAACTTTAGGGAATCCTGCAAATTGTTGAAGGAGAATAGCAAACGGACCTCATGCTCTATGGGGGGAGCATCGTGTTCTGGTATTGGGGACCTTTCCTACAGGAGCTCATGCAGCGGTGGACACCGGTTGTCAGGTTTGGGGACCATCTTCTTTACTCAAGGTCAGATTAAGAGCATGTTGCTGCTGCTAAGTCGCTTCAGTCGTGTCCGACTCTGTGCGACTCCATAGACGGCAGCCCACCAGGCTCCCCTGTCCCTGGGATTCTCCAGGCAAGAACACTGGAGTGGGTTGCCATTTCCTTCTCCAGTGCATGAATGGGAAAAGTGAAAGTGAAGTCACTCAGTCGTGTCCGACTTTTAGTGACCCCATGGACTGTAGTCTACCAGGCTCCTCCGTCCACAGGATTTTCCAGGCAAGAGTACTGGAGTGGGGTGCCATTGCCTTCTCTGATTAAGAGCATAGATTCTTGTAAACAGGAGGGACCATGATGTCCTTGACATTTATTGAAGGCAGGCACTGTGTTTTTGGAGCTTCAAAGGTGAATTAGACCTGCCCCTGCTGGCAGAGGCGTCATCTGAGAGGGCTGCGTGGGAAGCCCAGGGCCGTGGAGGCGGGCCGGGGGGCTTCAGTGAGTTCTGCCCTAGGAGATCCAGTCTGCTTCTTGGTTTGCTTCCTGTCTGGTTCAGAAGAAAGGCCAGTGCGCTGATCTGACTTGGGCTCACGTATGAGCGGGTTGCCTGGAACTCAGGGTCCAGGGGGAACTGGGACACATGGTGGGTGGTGAGGCGGGGGTCTGGAGGACTTCCTGCGCCCTGAGCGGAGGTGGGGAGGGTGCAGGGCAGAGGCAGAGGAGGGGCAGCAGAGGGCCTGGGGGCTGGGAGTGATGTCACCTCGGGCTTTGTCCGAAGCAGCGTGTCCTGGGGCCAGCAGCTCCCCATCCCTACGTTCTTCTGCCGAGACCGGCCCTGCGACCCTTCACACTGGGGCCCCAAGCTCATCCAGCTGTTAGAAAGGAGCGTCTCGGCTGGAAGGGGAGCAGGTGGGCCGGGCGCTCACGGCTCTCTCGCCCCTTCTGTGTTCCAGGAATAGAGCTGTGCCCCCCGGGGAAGCGGTTCATGATCACGATGGTGGCGAGCTTCGTGACCACGGCAGGGCAGTTCCTCATGCCCGGGCTGGCCGCCCTGTGCCGCGACTGGCAGGTGCTGCAGGCGCTCATCATCTGCCCCTTCCTGCTGATGCTGCTCTACTGGTCGTGAGTACCCGCCCCACCCGCCCCGGGCTCCTGCGCCGCGTCCCACGGGCCTCAGACGGCCTCCAGGTTCAGCAGCCCCCAGGTTCAGCTTGTGGTTTCTAACGAGAGAACTTTTCTCTCTCTTTTTAAAAAAAATTTCTTCTTCTAAATGTTTCCTCTTGGAAAACATTCTAACGTACACAAAAGTAGAGGGAGGAGTAGGGCGAGCCCCAGGCACCCCCTCTGGCCCCATCGTCTGGCAGGGCTCCCGATGCTGGGTGTTCTGACGTGGCTTTCCCGAATGGGCTTCCGAAGGGCAGGGTCCCGTGTTGGGAGGTGGAAACCTGTTTGACGATGTTCAGGGGAGGTTTGGCAGAGCCCCTCCCCGTCTCCTCTGGGTGAGGGTTGGGCAGGCTCCGGCCCGCTGTTCGTGCCTGTAAATAAAGTTTTATTGGAACACGGCCGTGCTCACGTGTTTCCACCTCTGTCATCCATGACCACTCTCACGCCATGCTGGCCGAGTTGAGCTGCTACGACCAAGACGATATGGCAAAGTCAGAAACGTTTACTCTCTGGTCTCTTGCAGGGGTTTGACCACCCCCTGTCCTGGACAACTCCAGTAGGGCTTTTACAACCATGTGTAACTTTTAGTGTTTGGCTTGCTGACTTTAGGGGAAAAAAACAACTGCATACACTGGCCTGGGGGTATGACCTGGTCAACTAGAGGCTTTTAAACTCCCCAGGGGATTAACGTTTAGCCAAAGTTGAGAAAACACCGCCCTTCCATAGAGATGTTTACCCAGAAAGTGAGCGTTGTACCCGTTCCGGAAAAGCCTCTTTTCTCCCTTTCCTTCCCTCCCATCCCCTCCTGTGCCAACCTCCACCCCCGCCCCAGCCCCGAGTATGAGACACCAGAGAGGTTTTTACTGGCTTGGCTGTGTTTCTGTTATTTAGTTACTAATGAAAACCAGTTTCTGGCCAGAAGTCAATTGTGTCTTTGCTTTAAGTGTTCACTGTCGCCAAGACAGCTATTAATTGGGCTTCCTTTTCTAAGCCACCAGAGAGGGGAAGAAAGCGGCGAACTTTGAACTTAGTAGGCTGGCCCGTCTTCCCCTGGCAGTAGAGCCCCCAGAAGAGCAGTCGTGTGACCTGGACTCAGGTGGCTCCCCTCAAGGGCCAGTTTCCCGCTCAGGGTGTCCACCGGGCAGCGGTGGGGAGGAGGCCAGGTGAGGTAAGGGCCACCCGCCAGGAGGCCACCCTTGGGCCAAGGCCAGCCTCTCCCACTGGCCCGGGGCTGGATGGCTCTGCTCCTGCAGGAGTCCGTGTGTCTCAGGACATCCTGCTCTTTCCGGCAGGGTTGTAAGAGGCGAAGAAAGAAACCGTTGCCCAGGGCAGGATGGAGTGGGCAGCCCTTCCTTTTATCACCTAAGGAGGCCTTTCCTGGTCACTCTCTTGCTGCTCGCCAGGGCTTGGCTTCACTTGGCTTGGAATTTCAGGACATTTCCTTACTTAACACTTGCTCGCATAGCATTTGTGCCAACACAAATGGCAAGCACTGTACAAACAGTAGATGGGTCAGGCTGGGCATTTCATGGCCCCATTGTACAGAAGGCAAAACTGAGGACACTGGCGGGCCTCAAGCCAAAGGCTGTGCTATCTACTGCCCTCAGCCTCCGTGCCTCATCCCTGACCACCCCACCACTGAGAGGAACCTGCTGCCCCGCCACGTCCACCCTGCAGTCAGGAACCCCCCACCCTCTGTGGAGGCTTCCCTGCTTCCACAGCGCCCAAGGGCAGCGGTGCTATCTGCCACCCCCTGGGAGCTGGAGGTCTGGGCATCCACACGGCTTCTCGGAGACTCAGACTCCTGTGAGGACAGGCAGCCAGGCTCTGAGGCTCCGCCCAGGCTCCGAGGCTCCGCCCAGGCTCTGCTCCGACCTGTCGCAGGTGGGAGGACTCCTGATGGGGAGAAGTGGCCGAGAGGGGTTTCCTGGGGCCGGTCTTGGGGTCCGGCTCCCGTGCCAAGTGCTAGAGGATTTGTTTGTCTTATTTTTTATTTTCAATTTTAAAAATACATGAAGATTGAATGACAGGCAAGGTTAAAAAAAAAGTTCATTTATGTAACTACATTATAAAACCTAAAAATGTCCTTTGAAACATGCAAATATAAAAACAAAACTTGATGGTGAAAAGGGTACCCAGGGTGCTTTGATAAGTGAGGAGTGTGTGCGGACGAACAGATGGGTGGCGTCCGGACTTGCGGACACCGTGTGGTTCCCGCCCGGGTGCCCCGGCTTTGAGGTGGACCCGCTGCACCCCGGGTCAGCTGCTGTCATTGACGTCGGGACCCCCCTGAGGTACCTGGCACCTGTCTGGCCTGAGCTGGCAGATCACAGCTGCTGCTGGTACCGTTGTCACAGCCCGCTTCCAGGGGAGGAGGCCTGCACGCATTGGGGGACAGTCGAGGAACCGCAATCCCACCTCTGCCCACAGCCCTCTACAGCTCCAGGGGCGTCACTGGCTCTTAAAGGCCATTGAAGTGCCCCCTCATTTTTGTCCCCTGATGACCACCCTTCCACCCCTATGCTGCAGGAGGAGCTTCCTCACTCCTGAAGGATGAACTGGCCTCTGGGGAGGGCAGGAGCTGCAGCCAGCCAGCACGCCCGGCCGTTGATGAAAAAATATTGAAAGTTACTCTTTAATTTAAGAACCAGTATTTATATGCGGTCTGGGTGCCTGGCAGCGTGCCTGGTGCTTTGGAGCAACTCTGAGGAGCAGGTGCGTGAACAGAGGCTATAAACCAGAGTGCATCCTAAAGGAAATCAACTGAATATTCATTGGAAGGACTGATGCTGAAACTGAACCTCCAATACTTTGGCCACCTGATGCGAAGAGCTGACTCATTGGAAAAGACCCTGATGCTGGGAAAGACTGAAGGCAGGAGGAGAAGGGGACGACAGAGGATGAGATGGTTGGATGGCATCACCGACTCAATGGACATGGATTTGAGCAAGCTCCTGGAGATGGTGAAGGACAGGGAAGCCTGGCGTGCTGTGGTCCTGGCATGGGGTCGCAGAGTCGGACACGACTGAGTAACTGAACAACGGCAAAAGCAGAGCACATGATACAGAGTGCCCAGGACTCAGGGTGAGCGTGGAGCACGGGGGAAAGTGCAGGCGAAGGTCCTCTAGTTCGGACGGAGGCCGGGGGCTTCCAGACACACACTAGGTAAGAGGCTACATCAGCTGATTGTGGACACAGTGCTGACCTCCAGGGCAGGGAAGCGGGTGCTGGGGCCCGCACGCAGGACACCATTCAAGCAGGAGTGACATAGAGGCCACCGCGGGGCATCTGAGCCAGAAAGGGGCCCGGGGCTCTGGGTTAGCCCCTGCACCGGGGCTGAGGTGTCAGGCCCTGTCTGCACTTAGAACTGAGGCCCCAGGAGGAAGCCGGGCCTCAGAGCGTCAGTGATGACAGGACGGGAAGGTCTCCGCACGGCACAGGGCCTCAGCTCCACCCCTGGCGACTGCCGTAGGCCCTGGGTGGGGAGGACTCATCCTTAAGACGCTGGCGCTGGAAGCTGCACTACACGGGCCTGAGTGTTCCTCCAAATTCCTATTGCTGTCCACGGCTGGAAGCTGATGGAGGAGTCAGGGACGCTCACTGGACTCTCGGGGTCAGACATGAAAGTTCCGTGGAGAATTGCTGGATTCGAGACCTGCGTGGAAAGAAATTCTCACCAAGGGGACCCATCACCAAGGCCAAACAGTATAAATCAGGGAGCTGGCATCTCGGGAAGTCTGCAAAACAGAGCACTCTGACCGAGAAGTGAATCCTCTTCCTGTGTTAAGCGGCCGCACTTCCCTGCCCGACGCAGTCCCGACCAGAGGGCCTCTGAGTGCGGCCTGTGCTCAGGCCTGTTGGGGGGTGAGCAGGGCCCGGCCTGAAAAGCGGTGAGCGAGCCAACGACGCGCTTTCCAATAAGCAGCACGAGGAGAAGTGGGACAAAGCCGCAGGAGGAAAGAGCTCGGGGGCCTCTCTGAGGAAATGGGCCCTGCTGAGATTAAGGGATCAAAAGAGGAGATCGGACCAGGTTCTGGGCGGAGACGTGTTCCCTGCAGATGAGGAGAGCTGGGCGGAAGCTGGCTCCATGCGGCTGGCCAGGCTGTGGCCTCTGGGTGTGCAGGTCGTGTGACCAGGGTCTGGGGGCTGGGCGTGCTCCAGGGGGCAGCTGTATTCGGGGGTTCAGGCGTGCGCTCACTGAGCCTGTTGGGGAGAGTGCAGGGTACACGTTCAGGGAGGTGTGCACAGAAGACATGGCCTTGGCTGGCCCCAGTGGGTCTCCCTGCAGAGGGAGGTGCTGGTGAAGGCCAGCCGCGCAGCATTTGCCTGCAGGGCTAGGGGGAGACCCAGGAGGAAGGGTTCCCAGAGATGGTGGAGATGCTCCGTCAGGCTCCCGAAATGTCGCTGCTCACTGTCACCCCTTGAAGAGCATCTCTGCAGGAGCCGAGCCCCCACGATGGTTTGTGGCATGTCTGCCTCGGACCCGGCGTGCACTGGGGATGCTGTGTGTGTGTCCATCGGTCAGTTGCGTCCCACTCTGCAACCCCGCGTACTGCCGCCCGCCAGGCTGCTCTGTCCGTGGGATTCTCCGGGCAAGAAGACTGGAGTGGCTGCCATTTCCTTCTCCAGGGGCTTTTCTCCACCCAGGGGTCGAACCCGAGTCTCTGGCATCTCCTACACCTGGCAGGCGGGTTCTTTACCACTAGCGCAGCAGTTCAGTGAGGTCCCCAGCGAGGCCTCTGATGAGACAGCGCACCCACGCTTCTTCAGGGAGCACACCACTGTACACACACACACACACACACACACACACACACAGACATAGACACACACTCTCCCGACACACACACACAGACACACACAGACACAGACACACACTCTCCCGACATACACACACGCACACTCTCCCCACACACACACAGAGACACACACTCTCCCGACACACACACATACACAGACACACACAGACATAGGCACACACTCTCCCGACATAGACAGAAACACACAGACACAGACATACACTCTCCCAACATAGACACCCACACAAACACACACAGACACAGACATACACTCTCCCGCCACACACACACGCACATACACACACGCACATACACACACACACACACACACACGCCTCGTGGAAAAGCAGCTTGTCGGGAAGGGGAGCCTCGGGTGCCTCCTGCGAGGCAGGTGTACCGTCAGGTGTAGCAACTTGAACGTGTCTTCAAGTTTTCAGGAAGCGCTTTTCCCGAGATCAGTCCTCTGCTCCTGTATGCAAGGCTGTGTTAACCTGATATTCTCGGATTAGGTCCAAGCTGGCGGTTGGTGGGATTACCCCTGGTTTTAGCTGGGGAAACCAGGGCATCAAAAAGCTTCTATAAAAACACTCACAAGTGTGGAAAGCCGTTAAAAGCTGGTTTTCGAGAGTCAGTGGTTCTCAGAGCACGGCCTGGACCATCACCACCACGGGGCCCCACCCCAGACCAGCTGAGTGCGAAGATCCAAGGGTAGTGTAGGGAGCCCTCCAGGGGGGCGGTTGGCTCGAGTCCCGGGGGGCTGCTGTGCACCAGGCTGCCCAGTGAGAAGGGAGAGCCAGCCGTCCACTTACGGGATGAGGGGCCTGGTCCAACAAAGATGTCGCCAAGGTGTGAGAGGGGACACGTCTTGGCTGAGGACAGCGCACCCTTCTTGTAGGAAGGGGTTCTTGGTTCTGCCGGGACGTGAAGCAGGGGCCATCCTTGAGGGTCTGAGAGATGCCACGCAGGACGTGCTGCCCAGGGCATCCCTGTGGGTCATCTCAGACGGCGGAAGTTGTAGGCATTCCTGGAAACGGTAGAAGACACAAAAGCCTCGGTACCAAGTCCAGCGATTTTATCTGCGCTGTGAGAACGTATCCCCACGCGCAGGCATGTCTGGGAGTCTCCAGCTGTGGCCCGTGGTGACAGTTGCTGGGAGGGCAAGGTCCCGCCTTGCCCACCTGCCCCGGCCCCCGTGCATCCCTCACCCCACAGGGAACCTGGGTGTGGTCTCCCTTCACAACCCCTAGGCTCCCAGCCAAGTCCCTGCATCGAACGAGGTCTCCCCGAGACTCGCCTGATGGACTTGTGGCGTGAGCTGCCTCGAAAAGGTTCAATATGCATGAAGGTACGGAATTATCAACTGAGCACTGCCAGCAGTCAGCGAGACCGAGGGTGCATCCAGGAGAGCAGGAAGGGAGTCAACCCCGCGGGAACAAGGAGGCCCTGAGGAGGATCTCACGGCCCTGGGAACAGCGGAGAACCAGCAGTCTGTCCATTCCTCAGATGGAGGGTGAACCTCGACGCCGCGGCCATCCGAGCGGGCTGGCCTAGGGCCTCGCTGGTGGAGGAGAAGCACTTAAAACCCTGGGGCACATGGGATGTGCTGAAAGCAGTCTTAATTTTTAAAAATTTCAAGACACAAGCCATTGTAAGACATGTGAAGGGCCTCATGTTAGACAAATATCCTGGAAAAAATGATTAATAATTCCAGTAGATAAGCGCTCCTAAATATTACTTGGCTGTCTTAAATACCATCGAAACTATTCTGACCAGAATAATACTAATTTTTAACATTTCTTGAGGGTCTGCTGAGTCAGATGCTGCCTGGCACTTTCTACAACTCAGACCCTCTGGAAGAGGTTCCAGGGCAGATGGAGAAACTGAGGCAGAGAGAGATTGGCCCAGCTCTGGACTGCCGGCCAAGGTCAAGGCCCGCAGTGACTCCCGAGCCAGCGTGAGGACCAAACATGAGCATCCCAGCGTTTGTTTGTCTTGCCCGCTCACACCAGGGGAACAAAACACCTTTCTGCATCCAGAGGAAATGTATTTCAATGTCTGTGTGTGTGTGTGTGTGTGTGTGTGTGTGTGTGTGTTAGTTGCTCAGTCATGTCAGACTCTTTGTGACCCCGTGGACTGTAGCCTGCCAGGCTCCTCTGTCCATGGGATTCTCCAGGCAAGAACACTGGAGTGGGCTGCCATTTCCTCCTCCAGGGGATCTTCCCAACCCAGGGATGGAACCCTGGTCTCCTGCACTGCAGGCAGATTCTTTACAACAGGGGGTCAAAATAACACTATGCAGACGTAAAACAAGGGCCTCAGGACGACCTGCACACCAGGAAGGAAACCCGATTCAGCTACACCGTCACCAGAGGTTAAGCCCCACGAGACAACGTTTTCCTCCCAGGAAAGTGGAAGAAGTGAGTCATAAAAGACACGCCGCCTCTGGGAGCTTGGTTGACTCTGCAGTGATTATTTGTACAGGTTGTCAGATAGTTAATTTAAGGAGAGTTTCAGGAAACTGGCAACAACAACAACAAAAAATGTTCTGGTCAAATCCTACGTGTGTGCTCAGTTGCTCAGTCATGTCCGACTCTTTTGACCCCATGGACTGTAGCCCCCTAAGTTCCTCTGTCCATGGAATTTCCCAGGCAAGAACACTGGAGTGGGTTGCCTTTCCTTCTCCAGGAAATCATCCTGGCCCAGGGATTGAACCCACCGCATCTCTTGCATCTCCTGCATTATTGGCAGGTGGATTCTTTACCACTGTGCCACCTGGGAAACCCATTAAATCCTATGTATGTATGTGAAGGTCACTCAGTTGTGTCTGACTCTTTGGGACCCCGTGGATTATACAGTCCATGGAATTCTCCAGGTCAGAATACCAGAGTGGGCAGCCGTTCCTTTCTCCAGAGGATCTTCCGAACCCAGGTCTCCCACATTGCAGGCGGATTCTTGACCGTCTGAACCTCCAGGGAAGCCCCATGCAATCCTGGTTGTCTATAAATTATCTGGATAGGGAAGATTAGGTAATACTGACAAAAGCAACACGGACACAAAAACGGTAGCCCAATGTCAGTCATAAGCACCTGATGAACAATTCAAGTCAGATCAGAATGCTGTCTAAATTGGGGTTTGGGGATTTGCTGACGGGTGGAATTTTCAGGAGCCCTCAGGCTAGAGGCAGCCCCCTTTTTGCCTTCTGAGTAGGCAGAGATTATGTCAAATAATAGGAACCTCTGCAGTCAACTGAAACATTTCCAAGTGGACGTGGACAGAAGCTGCCAGTCCGAGGTGGGGCACCTCTGCAGGGTCTGGCCTTGGTTCCAAAGGCCTGCAGGCTGACCCCGGAGCCACACCGTGACCCACGTGCCCGGTCTGCGCTCCAGTATTCTGCCCCAATACCCTGCCCACCACGGGGAAGCCAGGGGTCGCTCAAGACCAGCTCAAGAATCTCGGAGCCTTGAGACCAGGCCGAGCTCAGGCCGCCTGCGTGCATGTGTGTGCACGCGTGCTGTGGGAGTGGCAGGGTGGAGCTGTTGGCGGCCGGCAGAAACTAGGCAGGCGGCCTTCTGGTGACCAGTGTGCAGGGAGAGCTGCTGAGTGCCTGCCCGGCTGGCAACTGGCAGGAGTCCCCGGACGGATCGAGTGGCCGGGTCCCAGCCTCCTTCGGTCGCCGCAGGCCCTCCGGCAAAGCGCACGACAGCCCCACACGAGGAGGGGCCCTGGCAGGAGATGGGATGGCCTCCCTGGTCCTTGTGACTGTTCCTTTGGGGTCGGCCGAGGTGTGACACAACAGGCTGCCTCCCAGAGCCGGGTCTGCGGTCACGGCAAACCATTGGGGTTCCGTTTGTGGCCTCGGTGATCATCCCGAGGGGTTCGAGACTGCAGCCACAGGTCGGGGTGGGGGGCTGCTCCCCGGGGGGTCCGCGAGGCTCCCCGTAACAGGCGGCTGGTTCCGAGGAGCCGATGGAACTCCAGTTAGAGAAAGAAGCGCACACAGGCTCTGCTCCTTCTGCCCACTTACCTCCTCAGGTTGTTTCTCAGCACCACATTGTATTTTTATCGTTGGCAAAAATGCCAGATTAATTCCCCTGCAGTATTACATTTGAACGCCCACATGTCTATCACTTTCTGTGGCCTGATCACCTTTCACGTGAGTAAATTAGTAAAAGGAGCCAAAAGAAGGGAGTCCAAGGAAGTGGAGGAAATGAACCCAGATGAATTCCAAGTAACCCCTGTCTCAAGCGGGAACTGAGGAATGTTTTAAATGTATCCCAGCTGTTCCACACTGTGGTCCATTCAGAGCTGCCGAACCTTTAAAAGCCCAGCTGCGAAGGCATCTTTGGGACTGACTCCACCCGTCCTGGCGGGACCTAAAGCAGCATTGGAGTATCTGTTCCATGCACCGCATGAGCAGCACCATTTTTAACTTTCAGAAAGAGGCAACAGTCACCACAAGCCCCCTTGAAATGAATTAGAATGTTGGGCCTGGGGGAGCCTTGGTGTCACGACACACCCCCACCCCATTCCACAGATGGGGAAACAGGGGCCTGGGGGTGAGGTAACTTGCCCAAGGTCACAAAACTGTTCTGTGAGCCTGGGCCTCCTGATAACTCGCCCCACAAGTTTGCTGTAGTGGAAGAATTCTGGACTTAGGTGAATGTACATCATGTTGAAAACCAATAAAGGTGCTGTGTGCCAAATGTATGTAACCTATCAGCTCGTGGGATGCAATTTAATTATGAAAGAATTCCTTGTTCTACAGAAATTTACAGGAAGCGTTCATTTGCCTTAGAAAGACTTTGAGGTTTAACCATCCTGAGAGCCAAATTTTCTTAATTTTGTACTTGTTCCTTCTCCCTAATTTACTAAATTTAACTCAAATCATGAACTTAACTTTTTTTAAAAAGAGCTAATTCATACCCATTTCCTCTACCCTGAACTGAGCCTCCTTACCTAATTTTTTCAATACCAAACAGAACGAAAAAGTTTAAAAAAAAATTCAGGTGAAAGCTTATCTACTGGAACCAAGTGTATATTTTTATAAGAGCTTTGACTCAAAGACTTAGAACATCCTTCCAACTGGTGTTTAATTCAATTCTAGTCTTTGTTTTTTTTTTCATTCTGAGAGCCTTTTCAGAATGTCATACATGTGATGCTTGGTAATACTCCAGAGCTAGAATCACCTCTTTAAATCAAAGCACCCTTAGAACAACCATCTACGACCCTTTTCTCGGCCACGTTCAGGGAAAGTCCATCCCCAGAGCCTTTCACGGTTCTGCTCCTCCGCCCTCGGCTGCGTGCTTCCCTCTAACCTGCCTGACCGAAGGGCCTCCCCCTAAGGCATCACTGGTTTACGTGTTTTTCCCCTTGGGTTGATCGTGTTCAGTTCACGCTTATCCCACGAGGGTGGTGATGGTGCATCACCAGTGTGCAGGCGTGTCAGCGGGCGTGTCAGCCACGCTAAGTGCCCCGGAATCACAGGCAGAACAACTTGAAGATAAGGTTAACTTTAAAGAGCGTCAGCCACCAGCCTTAAACTTCCATACTTTCTTTGTGAGTAAATGTTCCAGTTCGGTGATTTGAAGCGAGACGAGCTTTAGAGGCAGGCCCTTGCCAGGACCAAGTGTTATGTGGGTGAGCAGGAAGGCAACGTGCATGGTGTCCAGTGGGATAGAAGCCGTACTTGGCTTTATTGTTAAACGTTAAGAAGAAAATGTCAACATCACTGTATTATGAAAGGATCACATATTAAGTTTTAATTTCTGATTTCTGAGGGATATTTCAGGTGACGGGATACGGAACAGACCATGAGTGCAAGTCTGACTTGCTTCTTCTTCTTGTTTAGTGGCTCAGTCCTGTCTGACTCATCTGCAACCCCATGGACTGTAGCCACCAGGCTCCTCTGTGCGTGGGATCCTCCAGGCAGGAATATTGAAGTGGTTGCCATTTTAGTATTGGCCCCACGTGTGAGTCCCGCACTGCAGCAGACGTGGGCTCCAGCCGCCCACCATGCTCTTTTATTTTTGTTGAAAATGATGGATATTTCTGGAGCTCAGCTACATTCCTGCCAGACCCTGGGCCGCTGGGCGGCTTTTTAATTTCCATGGTGTTATTACATTATGGACTTGTCATGAGACATTTCATTAAGTTCCCATAATGTGGCTGCACCGCACATTACCCAGGCTGGAGCGGCCGTCCTGGGCTTTCTCGCAGGCAGACAGCTCAGCGGGTCCTTTGTGACTGCAGCAGACTGACACGCCGGTGGGGCACCGCGGCATCTGGAGGGCCTGAGGGGGCAGCGCTGGACCAGTGTCTGCCTCCCACCCCCATCATCAGGGCACCGTCTCCTCACTCGGGTGTGGCGTTTTTGCTGTGACCCCCGAGGTCCTGGACGCGGGTCCTGGGTTGGGGTGCCTGGGCTCTGATCCAGCTCTGCCTTTAACCCCCGGAATCTGGACGATGTCCCTGAACTTTGTTCACCTGAGTCTTCCCATCTGTGCAGTGGGGAGAATGTTACTCCCACATAACGAGCTTGAAAGGCTTAAACTCGCGGGAAACGTGTGGCAGGGTGCCTAGCGAGTGCAGACCCAGTCGTGGGGAGGTGGTTTGCAGTGCTGTCTGCCACCGGAGACCGGATCCAGTTGTGAGGGTGTGGTTTGCGATGCTGTCTGCCACCACAGATGGGTCCTGTGGCTCACAGAGCCTGCCTGTCACCTGTGCCCAGGTCTCCTGGGAGAGCAGTTTCTTACTTGGGTTCATTCTGGTCCGAGGGCCACTGCTCCCCCATAACCTCAGGGCCTCCCCTCCCTGGGCCCTGCCTCTCTCCTCTCCTCATCTCTCCTCTTGGATCCAGGGTTCTGGTTGTGTCAGCTTGCAGTAACACAGACTGTGTTTTCTCAAAATGATTTTAGAAAATTAAAAATCAATGAAACAAGATTGCAACTCTACCACTACCCTCCTCTCAAACCCTGTGTGTTTGTAAATGTATATATATATGTAACATGTATATATGTTTATATATACATATATATGTAACATTTACATTTGTAAAATATATACAAGATTTGTCATAGGTAAGGAAAAATCCTGAGAGAATCACAAAATGTTTAGAATCAAATCTCAGCAAGAACTCCTTGTCAAAACTTGTAAAGTGTAGCTAAGATAGTAGGTGGAATTTTGAAGTCCAAAATGCATATATATTAGAAAAAAAGAATTAAAGTTAATGATCTGTGTGTCTCTCTCAAGAAATGAGAACATGACACTAAACTCAAATAAATCAGAAAGATGGATGGGAGAGGGTATTGAGAGCTATAAGGGTGGGCATTTGTGTTAGGTTATTTCATTACAAAGAAAAGCTCTGATAAAATATGGCAAGATGTTAATGTCTATATAATATGATTCTGAATGTTTCTCTTTGCTTGATATATATTATTCAAAGTTAATTTGTAAAAAGTAGAGGCCAGTAAAACATTAACTTTTATTATTAAAAAAAAAAAAATCTGTACCTCCAGTTTGAAACCTGTGTGTTATCAGCTTTCTGAGAGGCTCCCAGGGGAAAATATGTGGGGCTCCCTGAGCCCAGCTTCCGGCTCGGACCACGCCTCCTGGGGGAGGTCCCCCCTCCTGCAGCTTGGTGGGAGGGGGGCTCTTTGACTCTTGGTGATGACCCAGGTCTCCCAGCTCAGATTAACACTCACAGAGCAGCCCAGTGTACCCAGTGTACCACTGAAGTCAGCTCTTTCTGCAGAATACATCATGAACATTTAGAAACTTGATTTTTGTTCAGACAGGTTAGGGGGTGATAGCTGTTGCATCATGAGTGATGTGACTTTGAAATAAAAATTCGACACTGACAGCTTTTCTGGCTTCTGGCTTACTCTAATTGGAGGCTCCCCAGAGCTGGCAGGGCAGGTGTCGGGCAGCAGCAAAGATAACTGCTTATCAGCTTCGGTCACGCTTCCCGGACACCCTGCAAGCAACAGGGGACGCGGTGACACTGGACCGCGGGACACAGGGGCTGTGCTGTCCCCAGCCCTGACTCCCAGCTTTGCCATCTCCCACCCAGGGGCGCTGCCAGCTTCAGAGTCAATTCCTGGGGGGACACAGCCGGTCCCTGGGCACCTGGCAGTGGCTGGTTTATGAAGAGACCTCGCAGCCTGCAGGCAAAGTCTAAAATATTGACTATTTGGGCTTTTACAGAAAAAGCAAGCTGACCCCTGCTCCAAACAGGCACATTGTTCTCTTCAGCCGACTTGCAAATGTCTTTGTAAATGTAAAATTACAAAATGCTTTGATAATAAGACAAGAGTTTGGGGTTTTTTTTTTCTCCCACTGGGAATCCTCATCAGATTTCATCCTAAACACAAACCAGCAAGGAGTCTGTTGCCAATAACCCTTGAAAACTACCCTCCCCATTATCAGCAAGATGAAAACAGCTCTGCAGGTGAGGCCCAGGAAGGTGCCTGTCGGGTGGCTAGGATGGGACATGTTTTAAAACTTAAAATCATTCTGTGAACATTTTTTTTATTTTGAAACAGACCTATCCATGGGATTTCCCAGGCAAGAATGCTGGAGTGGGTGGTAATTTCCTCCTTCAGGGGATCTTCCCGACCAGGGATGGAACCCAAGTCTCCTGCATTCTTTACCGTCTGAGCCACCAGGGAAGCCCCTCTTTTGAGACAAACTATCACAAAAGCAGCCCATCCATGAGCTGCTGGAATGGGCTTTAGAAACCCAGGGTTGTGCTCAACAGTCTACATGGGTTTCCTGACACAGCTGGGAGGATACTGCTCCTTTCTGCCATATTTTAAAAATTGCAACTTTTACACTTACTAAAGAAAACTAGGAACATTCAGGGCCGCAGTTGCTTCTCTCTGCCAGTGGTGCTACACAAGTCCCGATCCCCACCAGCCTCCACAGTCACGGACAGGAATCCAGATAAACCTGCCTGGACACTCCCAGCCCCCGACAGCGTCTCCTCACCCCACACGATGCAAAGACCCTCAGCTGCCCCCCTGTCTCTCTGCAGGATCTTCCCCGAGTCCCTGCGGTGGCTCATGGCCACCCACCAGTTTGAGTTGGCAAAGAAGCTGATTCTGCACTTCACACAGAAGAACCGCATGAATCCCGAGAGTGACATCAAAGGCATCATGCCCGGTGAGCACGTCTTCCCTTCAACCCCAAGGCCCCACCAGGCTTGGGGGACCCGCCAGCCACCCCTCCAGGACAGGGAATCACCCCACAACACGCCCCTGGTGCCTGTGAGGGCCCTGCTCTGCCAGGCAGTGGCCCCATCCAGGGGTCTCACTTCCTGTGATGGTCGGTCCCCACCTCGACTAGGAACGTGATCGGGTCCAAGTCTGGAGGGAGGCGTGACCTCCCGTGCCGCTGCTCCTCGGAGGAAACTCGAGGCTTAGCCGGCGCCTGGCACTCAGCCTTGCCTGCCTGCCTGCCTGCAGGGTGTGGTGCCAGCAGTTGCGGCCAGGGATGCTGGCCTGGGGGTGGCCCTGGCCCTCGAGCCATCTCTCCCAAGCAGGACCTCCAGGCAGATACCCCGTTGTCTGTGTCAGTCAGGACCTATCGACTGGGTGTTGGAAGAAGCAGGAAAGTTCAGATCCGTAGAATTCCCGTTTGTCAGGAGCATCAGCACAAGCTGGACCAGACCCGCAGTATCACCAGGAGGTGTTGGAGCCCAGCCTCCTGGGCCCTCCTGGCAGCCCGAGCTCTGACCCAGTGGATCTTGGAATGAACCCTGAACGCTGCGTGTTCAGTAAGCGCTAGAAGTGACTGACGTGTGCTGAGTCTTTTCACAGCAGGTCTGTACAGGGTGCTATAACTATCCCTGTTTGCAGGTGAGGGGACTGAGGCACAGAGAGGTTGAGCATCTTGCCAGAGGTCACACAGCTAGTGAGCAGTAGCGCTGGGACGTGGGCCCTGGAAGCCCAGCGGCAGCGGCTTCGGTGCTGCTGCAGGAGAGGGGGATGGGGTGCAGGCCTGGCTGGGCGGCGGGGCGGAGGGCCGGGTGGACCGCGCGCCTCTCGGGCCGCGTCTGCTCCTTGCGGACAGTCCGGCCCCTGCCCCCAGACTTGCCCAAGGCCGTCCATTAGCACGTCGGCGCTCGTAAGTCAGAGTGCCTTTTGCTTCTGGCGTTTCCCTGCTTACATTGCCTCCTCTGCTGCTTCCGGGTTAGAGTCCATCTGGGAGGAGCTTGTCGTCTGCAACCTCGTTGCACAGATTCATTTCCCTCCTGTTTTTGGAAGGCGGTGCTCAGCCTTCCTCCTGCTTCCCTGCCCGGGAGTTGGCTGCTGCTGGGTTCAGCCCGGGGCAGGGTGGTTGTCATGCGTTCACGCCCCGGGGTACGCGGCTGTCCTGGCCCGAGTCTCCCTCTCAGGCAGCAACCGGGCAAAGCTGGGGGACGGCGGCTATCCGAGCTCCAGACCCGCCCCCTGCACTGCCTGTGTGGAGGAGGACGCTCCTCCCCAGCATCTAATCCAGGCCTCTCCCGGCTTCTCTCCTGCCCTGACTCCATCCCCGCCAGGCGGGGCTGAGCTGCTCTTTGCCCGTCTGACCCCCCTCAGAACCTGTTCTGTCAATCAGATCATCCCCTCTACCTCTAGGAAAGGGGCCCCAGGAGGCTAGGGCTGGGCAGGGCTCCCCACTCCAGGCGTTCCCTCCTTGGGAGGCGCCCCCTCGCCTCCTCCCCATGAGCCGGGTCGGGCAGGTCCTCTGGCCCCCTGCAGCAGGCATTCTCTGGGCAGCCTGACGCTGAGGGGAACGGCCTGGCCCAGGTCGGACGGGTGAGGCTCTGAGGTTCGAGGGTCCCCGCAGCAGGCCAGGGGGCTTTGCCTGAGCCCTGCTCGGTAACAGAGCGTAGATCCGGTCCTGTGTGCCTCGCTCTGTCTTGTCCGTCTGTCCTAGACCCCAGGTGAGGAGCAGGTCCCTGTGTCAGGCCTCCTCCCTGCCCCCAGCGCCCTGCCTCTGACCCTGTGCATAAGCTTCCTGCTCCTGCGGGGTCCTCAGCCCATCTGGAGCCTCGTGGGCCAAGAGGCCACCTCAGGGGTCAGCCTCAGGGGTCAGCGGGGGTCCCCCAGGCCCAGGAAGTAGTCCCTGCGCTGGTGGGGGAGAAGCCGGGACGGTCTGGGTCGGCCAAGCCCGGGGCCAGGGAGGCTGCTGCACCTGGGGGCCCAGGCAGCCCCGCAGCTTCTCCGTCTGGTCATTAATCCATCCCTCCATCAGACGAGAAGCCAGGGCACAGAGCAGGAAGCCTCGACACAAGGGTGAGAGCTGGGGTTCCGTCAGGCCCCTCGCCGCCCCCTAGGTGAGGACAGCTGTCACCTGCCCGGCCAGGGCTGGCTCCCCGGTGGCCCATCGCGGGGAGCAGGGCAGAGAGGGGGCGCGGGCAGGGCTGGAGCCCCAGAGGCTTGACTTAGCCTTCGTCTTGGAATCGCGAGTCTGGCTCCAAGAGGTTGGAAGAGGTGCAGGGAGAGGGGAGGCGTCTCCCTGTCGACTCGCGGGTGCTGAGTTGGACCTGCTCTTGGTGCCCCTTGTCACTCCTGTTCCCCCACGTGAGGCCCTCAGGGAGTCCCGACATTTCTGGAGAGACGGAAAGGCCTCTGGTGTCCATCCCGAGGGCCTCACAGCTGGGTTTCCTCCCAGAGCAGACCTGGGAAGTTCTGCGTTGTTGTTGAGAGGCCAGGGACGCGCAAAATACCAGCAGCCCCGACAGGTCAGTGTGATTCCACCCGGAATAACGCAGCTGCCTCTGCAGACTACAGTCAACTTGGGCTCCAGAGGTTAATGCTTAAAAAAAAAAAACAACTCGGGTCATAATTACAATTGCTACAGCTTCTTAAGAACCTCTATTTCATATACTAGAAAGTTTGGGCCATAGTACAAAAAAAAATTTAAGTCTATACAGCTGTACTAATGGACGTTTAGTTTTTCTTCTTGGAAGATTTCCACAGTGAGCAAGCATGGAACCTGTGATAGCAGGTTCATGAGCAGTTTTAGAACAGTGAGGATACTCATATCATTGGATCGGCGTTATGTGTTCAGAGCACATTTCCATGCTCTTTAAAAGTCTTCTAGTGTTTTGACCATGGGGAAAGTGTGTCTGTAACCCCAACGAGCCTGTTTCTGCAGAGGGGATGATAATGGTCAGGAGGACCTCAGGAGTGTCTGTGGACGGACGGCTGGACGGCCAGCTGTTCTGGCTGGGGCACAGGCCTCCAGTTCTGGGCCTGAACAGTGAGAAGGAAGAAGGTCTGGAAACTCAGGGGGCTGGTATCCCTCGGATGTAGGAGAGGTCCCCCTTCTCCCTTCCGGGCCCCAGTTGGTGACACTGATCCGGACTTTTTTCTTTTTTGGCTGCACTGGGTCTCCCTTGCTGTGCAGGGGTTTCAGCAGCTGTGGGATGCCAGCTTCACTGCCCCGTAGCCTGTGGGCTCTTGGTTGCCCAACCAGGGATCGAACCCACGTCCCCTGCATTGGAAGGCAGATTCCTAACCACTGGGCCACCAGGGAAGTCCCCAAACATTTTTAAAATAGGAAACCTCCTAAGCCCTTGTGGTTAAGCAGCCTGTTTTTCCCCCCAGCTGTCACTAGTGAGTTGGTGACCCTCTCCCGTGGGATGGCAGGGAGGAGGCAGGGCGTCCTGGGGTCGGAGTGGCTGTAAGACGTACGGGAGGGGAACACACCCCCAAGACGCCGTCTCCCGAGAGGGCTGCCACTCCCAGGCCCCTCCAGAGGTGACCCCACTTCCCCCAGGCCTTTGCACCCCACCACGGGCTTTATTTTTAGTACAGTTGTTTAGGATTCATCTCAGGTTTATGGTAAAGTTGCAGAGACAGAATTCTGAAAACCAGCCCCCGGCAGTCTCCCCGTAGTAACGTCCCATGTCCCCTGACCATGTCACAGCTGGGAAACCGCACGGCTGTGCTTCGGACAGCCCAGCTGCAGCCCAGACCCGACACCCCCCACCAGGACCCCACCAGGGCTGCCCAGGACCCCACCACCGCTGCCCAGGACCCCACCAGGGCTGCCCAGGACCCCATCACCGCTGCCCACTCCTCAGGCCCCTGCAGCCGCCTCTGGTCCGTGTGCTTTCAGTCTTTACTCACTTCCCCAGCTTCAACAGTCTTGCTTGCTTAAGTCTCCTTTTCCTTTTCTGGCCCCTGAAAAGGGTGTCATTGTGGTTGTTCAGTCTCTGAGTCGTGTCCAACTCTGCGACCCCGTGGACTGCAGCAAGCCAGGCCTCCCTGTCCATCACCAACTCCCAGAGCTTGCTCAAACTCAAGTCCATTGAGTCGGTGATGCCATCCAACCATCTCATCCTCTATCATCCCCTTCTCCTCCTGCCTTCAATCTTTCCCAACATCAGGGTCTTTTCTAAGGAGTCAGTTCTTCACATCAGGTGGCCAAAGTATTGGAGTTTCAGCTTCAGCGTCAGTCCTTCCAATCAATATTCAGGACTGATCTCCTTTAGGATGGACTGGTTGGATCTCCTTGTCCATTCGGTCACTTCTCTTTCGGTCACTTCTCTTTACAGATGTGGGCACTGTACCTGCCCAGCTTGTTGTGCCCACAGGGGTGGTCTGGGGACCAGGGCAGCGCGTGCCTCTCCCAGTTCCTGAGCAGAGGGAGACGCGGACCAATCAGACTCCACAAGGAGGAGAACCCCTGCCCGAGCCTAACCAGGGCCTCAGTGCCCACGAGCAGCCCCTGCAGACAGAGCCCACTCGAGTGGCTGCTTCATGTGTCCTGCCGTCTCTGGAAAAGGCCTGGTTCCCTGGAGCCCCGTGGCAGCTGCACCTGCAAAGCCAGTGTTCTACCCCGAGAGCCAGGCCCTCCCCCGCCTTAGCGAAACCGCTCTGCTCCTGATGCTCCAGCCTTCGGTGGGGCCCCCTGCCTGCCGGCTGGCCGGTAAGTATGGCTTACAGACCCTTCCCCGCAGAGCTGGAGAAGGAGCTGTCCCGGAGGCCCAGGAAGGTCTGCATCGTGAAGATGGTGGGGACCCGGAACCTGTGGAAGAACATCGTGGTGCTGTGTGTGAACTCGTGAGTGCCAGGCCGGACGGGCGGCGGGCGGGGCGCCCAGGCACGGCTGCGGGGCCGGTGAGCCGAGGAGCTGGCCGAGCTTCCGAATGGGCGTCTGGAGGGAACAGTGCTGGCGGACACAGACCGCCAGCCTCGGGAAAGCAGGGTGCTCCCCCGGGACCCTGTGGCCCACGCGCCGTGTGCCCGCAGGCTGACCGGCTTTGGGATCCACCACTGCTTCGCCCGCAGCATGATGGGCCACGAGGTGAAGGTGCCGCTGCTCGAGGACTTCTATGCCGACTACTACGCGGCGGCCGGCATCGCCCTGGCATCCTGCCTGGCCATGTGCCTGGCGGTGCGCGTCCTAGGCCGCCGGGGCGGCCTGCTGCTCTTCATGATCCTCACCGCCCTGGCCTCGCTCCTGCAACTTGGGCTGCTGAACCGTGAGTGGGCCGGGCCGGGGGCAGGCGGCATGGGGGAGTTGGGGGGGGGCGCAGCTGGGGGCAGGGGGTGGGGCGGCCAGGGCCCAGGGGCCCCGCTGTTCTCCCAGAACCCCTGCACTGGGCGGCTGCAGGATGAGCTTCCCTTAGAATGCGCGACCACTGCCCCAAGGGTGTGGGGTCTCCCCTCCTGCCCCAAGGGTATGGGGTCTCCTCCCGCCCTGAGCCCGAGCCTCCCCACTGCCCCAAGGGTGTGAGGTCTCTTCTCCCACCCTGACCCCAGCCCTCCCGGGGTCTCCTGCTACCCCAGGGCTCCCAGGCACCGGGGCCTCTGCAGTCCTGGTGGACATGACCCCGTGGTGGCCACACTGTCCCTTTGTGACCCATCATCCCCTGAGAAGGAACAAAGGACTCTTCTCTAGTGTGAAATCCAGGGAAAGATAACTACTTGGTAACGCCCTGGCCCTGGGACACGGCTTTTCAGTACGTGTTCCCGAGTTTATTAGCTGCTCTTGGGGCCAGAGAGCAGTAAGTGTTAAAAACAATTAAAAGGAAAGCTAAACCATCTGTGTAGCCCGTTCGGCTCTAGGAGTCAAGCTCAGTGCGGCTCCTGGGGAACTGAAGCCGCTCCCACGCGGGGACGAGGCCCAGGGTGTCTGATCACCTGGAGCGAGGTGGGACCCAGGCACCCGAGCCCCCTCCACCCAGGACTGTCCCCCCGACGGACTCGGGCACGCGGCGACCAGATGCCTCTGATGGCTGCCCCCTCCCTCCCGAGGTGTCGGAGTTAGGCCAGAGCCGCTGAGAAAGCCAAACGCCTCCTAGTATCCCAGGTCTATGTGATGTCCAGGTGGGGGGCGCGTGTCCAGAACAGAAGGAAGAGAAGGAAAAGACTGAGGGCTTCCTCAGCCTTGTTGTGCAAACTGGATTCTAGAACAGGCAGTGTTGGACTCGGGAGCAGTTTCCCCACTTGGGCAAGTTTGCAATGCCTTCAGCATCTTGCTGGGAGATTGGTCTTGTTTTCAGCTGTGGCCACATGGGGTCTGTCTCCTGCTGGGGCTGCCCGAGTTCCCCTTGGGGAAGCCTCCCTCGGCTGCCCTGGGTTGGGGGGATGTGCAGGCAAGCGGCAGCCCGGCTCAGAGCCGCCCCCTTGGCCCCTGAGCCGGGGTGCCCAGGGGACCAGGCTTCGAGGGCATAATGATGCCATCTGATCTAACCTGAGCTTGGTGCCCCAGCACAGACCGCAGGGACCTGAGTGGCACTGGACACAGTGAGAGTCACCCTTTGGCTTGAGGGGGCGAGGGGTGCTGCGCGCCCCTCAGGCCCCGGAGCGGCCCCAGACCTCCCTTCTGAACAGAAGGTCTCCGTTCGGTCAGACGCCCACCCGGGGGCCCTGGGCCCTCACCTACGTCCGCACCGTGTGCTTCTCACTCTGCCCGCTGGTAGTGTCAACCGTGCTGCCCACGTGGGCTGGCAGGCAGGCAGGCAGAGAGGCCGCCCCGCTGCCCCTGGATACACGAGGTCGTGTCGGCGGCCCTGACCTGCTCTCTTTCTCCCCTCTCTGCCCGCCTTCATCCGCCTCCACTGCGGTTCCGCGGCACAGTGATCGGGAAATACAGCCAGCATCCAGACTCAGGTGAGCTCCAGGCGCCTGCCGCGACGCTGTCTTGTTATTGCACCTGAAGAGCGTTTTCAGAGCCACTCACAGACCTGTGATTTCCTTTCCTCTCTCCTCACCCCTTTCGCCCCAAGAGGTGCAGCTGAAGTTGGCCGTAGGTTGGACACCACACGCATCCACTTGTCCTCTGTCCCTCCCGCCTCTAGAAAGCCTGGCTGCCCCTCCCGTTTGCGCCCGGCTTGCACGCTGCCCTTGCCCCTTCCCCCGGCCCAGCCACGCCTGCTGGGATGCAGGGCCTCGGGGACGCGGCCCCGGAGCGCTGGAGGCCTGGCTGACCGCCGCCAGGGGAAGCTGCCCACCCCGCATGTGAACCACACGAGCCCGCTGCCCTGGCCGCGGGGACTGCCCGGCCGCTGCCCCTGCCCGCGACACGGCAGCGCGCACGCACGAGCCCGGCCTACCGAGCCGAGGCCCCAGGGCTCTCGACCAGCCTCGCGGTGGGCTGGCTGCACCCCGCATCCAACCCCCAGCAGCTTGCCTGCCGCCCTCGCCTGACGCCGCCTGGGTGTGAGGTCAGACCCCGAGCCACGGCCAAGATGCCTGACTCGGCCCAGCACGTTCCCTCCGGGCCCCCGGTTCCTCTCTCGGGGTTGAGTCTTGTCCCCTCAATCAAGCCTGGGGCTCCGGTCCCTCGTCTCGGTCAGGCCTGTGGCCAGGAGGGCCAGGCTCTCCACGGCCGAGACCGTTCTCGGGGGCTGACCCTGAAGTCGGAACAGGAAGGTGCAGCTCCCGCGCCAGGGAGCCCCCCGCCTCCGTCCCTGCCGGTCGCTCCAGTCCTCAGCTTCCGGCCGAGTCAGCCTGGGCCCCGCGCTCCAGACCCCCGGGGCCTCGGGGGAACCTGCCAAGAAGGCTCTGACCTCCCATGCCTCGACTCGCTGCTCGTCTCCCGGGTCTGCGCCTCACCCCGGGCAGAGGGGAGGAGGGGAGACCGCCGTCAGGCCCCCTCCCCCCTGCCCGTTCCCCCGCGCCCTCCACCCCCTCACCGCCCCGGTTCTCCCCCAGGAATGAGCGACAGCGTCAAGGACAAGTTCTCCATCACCTTCTCCATCGTGGGCATGTTCGCCTCCCACGCGGTGGGGAGCCTCAGCGTGTTCTTCTGTGCAGAGATCACCCCCACGGTTATCAGGTGCGTGCGGGCCACCCACAGGGCAGGGGTCTTCTGAGGACACTAGGGCTGGGGTGGGCGCTGCCTGGCAAAGCTGGTGAATGACCCACCAGCTCTAGTCCGGGCCTCTGGACAAGGTGCGGCCTGCACTGGGTGTCCGCTTGGGACGGACCGCTGTTCCACCCTGACCCCCAGGGATCCCCGGATCAGGGGAGAACTGAACCCTGGGTCCCGTCCACGCGGCTGGAGGGACGGGAACGGGGATTTGGGGGTACAAGTCACACAGGAGGACCTGGTAAAGGAGGGGTGTCAGGGGGTCCCTGGATATATGCCTGTGCTTCAGCCCCACCAAGCACTGTCCACTCTCCTAGGAGGATTCAGTGAAAAGTCAGTCTCCGAATGTAGAGTAGAAAGGGCCTTGGTTTTCTGCTGGCTGAGAAGCCGGTGTCTCTAGTCCAAAGAAAGGCCTCAGAGAGAGAAAGCCCAGCCGGTTACGTCACTGATTTGTCTGACAAATACTTGTTGGGAACCACCCCACCTCCGTGTGCCCAGCACAGGCTGTGCACAAAGACCAAATGGCGGCCTGTTTTCTGAAAAGGCGGGGGGACCTGCCCTCTCCTTGGGCAGGGGGCGCGTGCACAGGCTTTGGTGCTGACGTTATAGCGACACAGAAGGGTATCCTGCTGTCAAGGGTGTCACTTAGGTACAGTGAAGTGGTGACTTTCGGTCGAGCTCCTGAACTTGGTGTGTGAATGTCATTAACCTTCTGAGCACTTTGTTGAATGTAATTGTGAGCATGGCAGTTATTCGGCCGTGGGATAGAGCCCAGGCCGCCAGCACTCGACACCCGGCCAGCCTCCCCTTCCCACGTGGGAGACACGTGCGGCCAATTCCGTTCAAAACAGGGTGCCCAGGATGGACTGTCTTGCCCCTGGGCTCTGGGCGGAGGCAGGCAGGTCCGCGGGCATCTCTGATTCCTCCTTCTGGGTTCTCACACACGCGCCAAGCCTGAAGGCTGCCCCATCCTGGAATACGATGCCGGGAGCTTATTTTACGCGGGGCTCCGCAGAGTGCCCAGGCAGACAGCCCTCGGTGTCTCTCTGCGGGTTAAACGTCCCCCTTCACAAAGGCCAGCAGGAGAGCTCCTTCAGAGGGCGGGAGTCACGGTCGGCCCTCGGCGTGGTTCTCTCTCCGGGGCAGGCCACCCTTCCCCCTGGCAGCCGGCAGACCACACTCATCATGGTTAGGTTCTGCTGAACAAGCTGAACTGAAGGAAACGCAGTTTCCTCGGAGGCAGACCTGGCAAGATTATTGGGGATGGAAATTCAGCGAATGTTCTTGGGGTCAGCTTGCCAGGACGACGAACTAGACAGAATACCTGACCCTCGGCGATGCGTTTGTAGTTGCAGAGGAAGGAGTTGAGGTTGGGGGTCTCCTGGTGAGGACGCTCCCCGCGGGACACCCCGCGCCCCAGCCCTTCCTGGCGTGTCCCCTCGGGGACAGTCCCAGAGCCGCTGGGGAGTAATGGGCTTCCTGCCCCCCCTCATCTCACAGGTGAACCCCGGAGCAGCTGGGAGGGGCCGCTCGGGTGTGCAGGCTTCATGTTTGCTAATAGAGAACTAGCCTTCTGTTCACCAGTTACAAACACACCCTCTGAACAAGCACAGTAGTGAAGGTCAGGGACTGACTATCGAGGGGCAAACAAGGCTCTGGGATGCTGGCTGTCACGTCCACGGGTGACAGGTGTGTGTGAGGGCCTCCAGGTACAGCAGCGGCTTCTCGGGCTCTGCAGGCCCCCTCCCCTTGGGCTTCGGCAGGACTGGGGGGCCTTCACCGTGGGGAAGAGGCGGCGGTGGCTTTGGTGTGACAGGCCCCGTGTCACTGCAAGCTGCAGGCGGGCACCCTCACAAACTGGACCGGGAGGGGGCAGGCGCTGGCGGCAGGGACAAGCCACTTCAGCTCCCAACATTTCCTGGCTGCCTGTGCGCTGGGGCCTGGCTGTGGGGCTTTCCTCTTCTTTATGGACAGTCGGCACACAATGCAAGTTTCAGGTGTACAGTGTTTGAGGGTTATATATATATTAATTGAAAAGTAAATTATAAAGTACTGGCTCTGTTCCCCGTGCTGGACAATACATCCTTGTAGCTTATTTTACACCGGATGCTTTGTACCTCTTACCCCCACCCTATCATGCCCTCCCCTCTCTCCCCCCACTGGGAGCCACTAACTAGTCTATTCCCTGTATCTGAGCGTCTGCTTCCTTTCTGTTACATTCCCCAGTTCGTTGTAATTTTTAGCTTCCACCTGTAAGTGATACCACACAGTATTTGTCTTTCTCTGACTTGTTTCACTTAGCATGACGCCTTCCAAGTCTGTCCACGTTGCAAATGGGACCATTCTGTCCTCTTTCCTGGCTGATACTCCATCGCATGTGTATGCACCGCGTCTCCTTGGTCTGTCTGTGGGCATCTGGGGCGCGTCCATGCCTTGGCTGCTGTGAATAGTGCTGCTCTGAACACTGAGGAGCATGTCTGGTCTTGAATCGGTGGTTTTGGTTCTCCTTGGACCCAGAACTGGAATCTGGATCATACGGTCGTTCCAGTGTTAGTTTGCTGAGAAACCTCTATCCACGGTGGCTGCACCGCTTCACATCCCACCAGCAGTGCACAACGGTACGCTTCTCCGGGGCCTCATCAACGTGGGGGCGGGGGGGGCTGGGTTCTTTCCGATGATGGCCATCTTGACAGGTGTGAAGTGGTACCTCGCTGTGGTTCTGATTTGCTTTTCCCTGATGCCTGGTGATGCGGAGCATCTTTTCGCCTGCCTCTCGGCCATCTGCGCTTCTTCTGTGGAAAAATGAATATTCAGTTCTGCTGCTGCTGTTTCAGTTGGGGTCTTCTGTTTCTGACGTTGAGTTGTATCAGCTGTTTGTGTACTCTGGATGTTAACTGCTTATCGGTCACACCGCTTGCAAATAGTCTCCCATTCAGTAGGTTGTCTTTTCATTTTGTTGACGGTTTCCTTTACTGTGCAAAACCTTTAACTTCAGACAGTTTAATTAGGTCCCATTTATTTTTGCTTTTGTTTCCTTCACCTGAGATGAGCAGCGTCACCTGCCAACACCTCCTCACAGGCTCCAGGGGCGCCGGGGCCAGCCTGCCCCTGTCTCCGTCTGAGCTCACCCCCCCTCCAGCATCCCCCTCCCCCAGCATCGCCCCCCCCGCCAGCATCCCCCTCCAGCATCACCCCCGCCAGCATCCCCCCGCCAGCATCCGCCTCCCCCAGCATCCCCCCCCGCCAGCATCCCCCCTCCCCCAGCATCCCCCGGCCAGTATCCCCCCTCCCCCAGCATCCCCCCTGCCAGCATTCCCTCCTCCCCCAGCATCCCCCCGCCAGCATCCCCCTCCCCCAGCATCCCCCCACCAGCACACCCCTCCCCCAGCACCCCCCAGCATCGCCCCCCCACCAGCATCCCCCTCCCCCAGCATCCCCCCCGCCAGCACCCCCCTCCCCCAGCATCCCCCCCGCCAGCACCCCCCTCTCCCAGCATCCCCCCGCCAGCATCCCCCTCCCCCAGCACCCCCCGCCAACATCCCCCCTCCCCCAGCATCGCCCCCCTGCCAGCATCCCCCTCCCCCAGCATCCCCCCGCCAGCATCCCCCTCCCCCAGCATCGCCCCCCCGCCGCCAGCATCCCCCCCAGCATCCCCTCCCCCAGCATCCCCCTCCCCCAGCATCCCCCTCCCCCAGCATCCCCCCTCCGCCAGCACCCCCCTCCCCCAGCATCTTCTCTCGGACTGGCTCCTCCCCGGCCCCACCCCCGCCGGACAGAACCCACAGTCACTGCTCCAGGCGCACCAGGGAGGGGCAAAGAGAAGACATGCAGGGCGGCCGCTTACAGTATATATGAACGTGTACAGCACAGGCTCCCCTGGGAAGTGACCCAAGAGGGCCCTTTGCCGGAAGTGAGGGGAGCTCACCTCTGCCCCGAGAGAGACTCATCCTGACGGCCGTCTGCGGGGAGGGGTGGGGTCAGAGTGCACTCGGAGGGTCAGATCCCAGGGGCATGGTGTTATCAGTGATGCCTGCCAGGACCCCAGGGGCATGGTGTTATCAGTGATGCCTGCCAGGATCCCAGGGGCATGGTGTTATCAGTGATGCCTGCCTGAGTGTTTCTGGCAGTGATATTTACGCAGAGGTTGGCAGAAATATTTGTTCATCCTTGACTTCACAGAAAGGCAGTGAAAATAAGTAACATTGGAGGAAGCAAAAAACAGGAGGTTTGTTTTCTGTGTTCAAGATGCTGGGTTCATGTCTTTAAAAGGATAATTTGAAGATTCTTTTTTTGTTTTTTTCTTTTTCTTTTCCCCAAAGATCCCAGAACACTTAAATTCAAGCTTGCTACTTCTAAGAAATCTGCCTGCATACCAACCTTTCTATCCTTAAAGTAATTTAGGTGTTATTATTAGTAAAAAATAAGGGCCCTTTGGCTCAGATGGTAAAGAATCTGCCTGCAATGCAGCAGACCTGGGTTTGATACCTGGGTCGGGAAGATTTCCCTGGAGAAGGGGAAAGGCTACCCAATCCAGTATTCTTGCCTGGAGACATCCATGGACAGAGGAGCCTGGCAGGCTACGGTCCTTGGGGTCACAGAGTCGGACACGACTGAGCGACTAAAACATCACCATCACTTCATCACTAGTAAAACAGATGTCCAGTGCATATTAAACCTTTGTGCTCCTGAAGCTCAAGGAGGCAACCTGCCCTGGGTCCTCGATTCTCTGTAAATCTACTGCTTAAACACGGGCAGGTGCTTCCCTCTAGTGACAAGCTGGAGAAAAGCAGAAAATGTACAAAGTCAGCATTTGCGCGGCTGGGTAGAGCCTTAGTACCAACCACATAATCATCCCATTCTCTGAACTGAGATTTCTGAAACACAAGAGCCAAAAATGGAATACCAGATTCTGCCACAGCTGTTCCCAATCTTACTAATTTCAAGGGATCCTTGATAGGAAATCAACAGAAAATGGCTCTCGTTTATGCATCTTCAGGCTGCTCAGTCACACTGCTCTTTGTAGGGTTGTCACATTCACTCTGCCGAGTTCACTGGGCCAGTGGCCCTCCTGCCGAGGACCAGGGTGATCTGAGCTGCAGCGTCCCAGTGTTTACGAAGCACAGTGTCTCCTATGGACGTTCCAGAAGAGAATCCTTGACTGTCTTTTCCCCACTGTACATTCTTGCCTTCTCTGTCACAGGTTAACTGACCATAAGCGTGTGGGTTTATTTCTGGGCTTTCTATTCTGTTCTGTTGGTCTGTGTGTCAGTTTCTGGGCCAGCAGCATGCTGTTTTAATTACTGTAGCTTTGTAGTGTAGTCTGGAATCAGGGAGCTTGATTCCTCCAGCTCTGTTCTTCTTTCTCCAAGATTGTTTTGGCTGTTAGAGGTCTTCTGTGTTTCCGTAAGTTTCTAAAATATTTGTTGTAGTTCTGTGAAAAATGTCATGGGTATTCTGATAGGGACTGCGCTGAATCTGTCAATTGCCTTGTGTGGTGGTGATTTTAAGAACATTAATTCTCCCAATCCAAGAACAGTGTATATTTCCATCTGTTTTTGTCATCTTCTATTTCTTTCATCAGCATCATAGCTTTCAGAGTATAAGTCTTTTACCTCCTTAGGTAGGTTTATTCCTAAGTATTTTATTCTTTTTGATGTGATGGTAAATGAGATTGTTTCCTTAATTTCTCTCACTGATAGTCTGTTGTTAGTGTACAGAAATGCAACAGACTTGTTTATTAATGTTTTATCTTGCAGTTTTACCAGACGGAATGATGAGCTCCAGCAATTTTCTAGGGGCATCTTTAGTATTTTCTATATATAGTATCATGTCATCTGCAAACAGTGACAGTTTTATTTCTTCCTTTCCAGTTTGGATTCTTCTTCTCTGATTGCTGTGGCTAGGACTTTTATGTAAAACTACACTGAATAACAATGGAGAGAGTAGGCATCTTGTTCTTGGTCCTGACAGTAGAAGCAGTGCTTTTCGCTTTCCACCACCGAGTATGATGTTAGCTGTGGGTCTGTGATCATGCTCCTGCTCAGCTGCTAAGTCTTCCCCAATGCTTTGTGACCCCACCAGGCGCCTCCGACCATGGGATTTCCCAGGCGAGAATACTGGAGTGGGTTGCCATCTTCTCCTCCAGGGGAGCTTCCCTGGAGGGGAATCAAACCTGCGTCTCCGGCACTGGCAGGCAGATTCTTTACCACTGAGCCACCGGGCAGCCTGGGTTTGTCACGTATAGCCTTTATTGTGTTCAGATGTGTTTCTTCCTGGTGCGGGACCCCCAGGCTGGGGAGCCCGACATGGGGCTCAGAACTCACTTCTGCGGGAGACCCTCTGGAATATATTCTCCAGCGTGTGGGTCAGCGGTCCAGTGGGGGTCATGAGACCTTATATTGCGCATCCGGTCCTCCTACGTGTCTTGTCGTGGTTCCTTCTTTACATCTTCAGTTGTGGATCTATTGGACAGTTTCTGGTCCTTTTCATCAATGGCTGTTCCGCAGACAGCTGTGATTCTCTGGTGTGCTCGTGAGAGGAGGTGAGCTTGGGGTCTTTATGCTCCACTGTCTTGGCCGCTTTCCTCTTGATGTGTTTTTAATGCCTTCGTTAATCCATGACCACCCTCCTCTCTTCTAAGCGAAGAGCAAGCCTCGGGACGACAGCGTAAGCTAGTAACACTTGGTTTCTCCACACAGTGGATCATGGGCGGCAAGTGAGGCTGGTTTTCCCCCTTACGGTGGTGTTTATTATAGAGTCACCTTTGAAAATGAACGAAGGAGGAAGCCTGGGCTGACGGGGGAAGGCGGGGCGGGGCGGGGGTGGAGCCCGGCGGCCCGCTGACCCGTGCGCCCCCGCAGGTGCGGCGGGCTGGGGCTCGTGCTGGCCAGCGCGGGCTTCGGCATGCTGACGGCGCCCATCATCGAGCTGCACAACCAGAAGGGCTACTTCCTGCACCACGTCATCTTCGCCTGCTGCACGCTCATCTGCATCATCTGCCTCCTGCTGCTGCCCGAGAGCCGGGGCCAGAGCCTCCCCGAGAGCATCCCCGACGGCGAGCACTACACGCGCCAGCCGCTCCTGCCGCCCCGGCGCGGCGAGCAGCCGCTGCTGCCCACCCACGCCGAGCTCAAGGACTACTCGGGGCTACACGACGCGGCCGCCGCGGGCGACGGGCTGCCCGACGGGGCCACGGCCAACGGCGGGCGGCCCATGTAGCCGGGCGCAGCCGCGGGAGACCCCGCTTCGCCGAGGCTGGGGACCCGAGGTGGGGGGCACCCTGCGAAACTTGAGGAGCGCGCGTGTATGAGCGAGCAGACCTTGCAGACGACCCTCCGGACACTTTCTTTTCTGCCATGAAATGTTTGTATTTATTTTGGTCATTTTTACAAGAAGCACTTTATTCCCTTCCCTTCACTGATCTCAAAACCGAGCCGCCTCCTCGGGAAGGACACGCAGCCGCCGCAGGGACCGCGCAGCCCGGCTCCCCGGGGGTCCCCCCCTGCCCCCGAGCATTCCCACGGCTGCGCTTTCCTCAGACTGAGGTGTGAATGGTGAGGGGTTTGCTCGAGTCTCTGTGATGGTTTGTAACGGTCTTTTCTGTAAGGGAAGAGCTTCCGCTCTGTGTTAGGGGACAGCAGCTCACAATATCATTAAAACCAGCTTCGTCTCTCCGTGGAGATCATCCTTTTATACTTGATCCGGAAGCTCTTTTGGGGGAAAAGCGGCACCATGTCCCCGGAAGTCATAAAGGGTGTGTGGCGGCATCGCCCAGCTCTTCCAGCGCAGCTCTGCCCGCTCCGCTCCCCAGCAGCCAGCACCTCGCCTCAACGACCAGTCACCACTGTCACCGTCCTCCCGGTGCAGCTCCGGCAGGAAAGGCCCTCCCCTCCACCGACTCGCAGTCAGCGTTTCTGCAGCACGACTTGAATACTGGCTCCTTCCTGAACTGAAACCCAAGGGAAACAGACCACCGCGGCTGCCCAGGAGGGACGGGCATTCTCGCAGGCATGGCCCACTGGCCGTGTCCTGAGCACACACCCCGCAGAAATCGCCAGCCTGGAGGCCCCGGGGAGCCCTCGGCTTCCCCCGGCAGTGAGGAGCGGGCCGGGGCAGGGGCCTGACCGCAGCCTCTGAGGGCATCGAGGCCAACCGAGAGAAGCAATAACCCACCCGAGCTCTCCCCTGCCCCGTCCCGCTGTGCGAGGACACATGTCGTGATCCTGGCCTCATCCTCCCGCCCGTCTGGGTCAGGCCCTCGTCTCCCGTCTGCGGCTGTTTCAGAGGTGGCACGGGGGAGGCCAAGAAGCCACCCTCACTGGCCAGGCAGGCACCCACGAGGGGGCAGCCTGGGTTCTCTCTGGAAGGCCCGGCCCCCCGCTCTGGGGCACGTCTTTGCCGTGGGCTCTTCTTCCAGGGAGAGCGTGGCCCCGCGTCTGTGCAATGCAGCAAGGTGACTTCCCGCCCACGGCGGCGGCCTCCACTGGGGGAGACGGCGGCGGCCTCCACTGGGGGAGAGGTGGACACAAGTCCGCGCTCCCCGCCTGTCCCCGCCCTCCACCCCGCCCCTGTGGGCTGGCAGACCCGGGAGGAGCCGCGGGCCCGAGAACTTTGTGGGGAAGGGAGCAAACTCGCAGGCCTGTGATCCAGCTCCTCCTGGTCCTCCTGTCTCTCAAGCCACTCCTGTTCTGTTTCCACGGGCGAGTCACACTCACCTTAACCTCCAGGTCTGTCTGTCTACCTGCGCAGCTCAAGTGCCAAACCGGGAGGCACCTCAGCCCTTCTCATGCGCTGGGCGCAGGGCTCCCCGGCCCAGGACAGACCCGCATTCGTGGGCCAGGGCAGCAAGCAGGGTCCCCGGGCCCCACCTGCCAGGTGTGCCTGCACCTGTGATTCCAGACCCCAGGCCCTGTGTGGCCTCCTGCTGGCGGTGGAGACCTCTAGGGAACATGTGATGCCGCACGGCCACTCCCAGCACGCCACTCCCAGATGGTCCGTCTTAGGTGACCGTGGTAGACACTGGTCCCATGGGGTCAGCACTGCCCCGTCATGGTCAGGCCTGGCTCCTGGACTAGAGGAGATGCTGCCTGAGGCTGGGCTCCTGCGGGAGTGAGAGCGGCACTGCCCGGCAGCCTGGGCTCAAGACTTCCGTGAGCAATGGCCAAGAAACGGGGCCAAACCAGAAGAGCGTCCTGCAGGCCGAGCCCCAAAGACCCCAAGCCCCTGCGGGCAAGGCGGCAGGGCTCCTCCCACTCAACCAAGCCTCAGTCACGCGTGGACCCCGGCCCATGTCCTCCGCGCGCTCGGGGGGGAGACGCTGCTCAGGCGCCTGACCACCTGCCCGCTGCCCAGGAGACCGGCGCCGCCTCCAGCGCCACCCTGCACCCCCCCATCCCGAATCCAGGGATCCAGGACCCCCTCCCAACAAGTCAGGCACACAAGCGACCCTTCTGCTTTCTGTTCTTTTCCAGAAGCCAGTAACAACAGCCCACATATTAGCCCCCGAAACAAAGAGTAAAAGGGTTTAAATGTCTCATTTTCTAAGAGTGTAATCACTTGGACTAGGGGGAAGGGGCTGGTGAGCTGGTTTGACCACAGAACAGCAAGGAGGCCTCGTAGCGGAAGTACTGCCCCAGGTACCCCTTCCTAGAGCCAAACAAGGGGGCCGAGGGGCCACGAAACCGTGGGGACCCTGGCGGGGATGCACCATGCCGGCCTTGCTGGGGGGCCCTCCCTGCCCTGCGGCCCCGACCCGCAGGCTCCTGGGCGGGACCATGCTGCCCGCGTGTGGATGGGACCCCTGGAGTGCCTGCTGGCAGCACGGAGCTGCGCCCAGCCCTGCCCTGGCCTCCCATGCCGCCTGCATGCCAGCACGGCTGTTGTACCCTGGGGGGGATGTGTGTAAATGTACAGAAATAAAGACGTTGCCCCATTAACAAACCTCCTCTGGAATGTCTTCCCTACCTCCTCCGATGGGATCCCCTGTAGGGCATTTCACAACCACTGGCTACAAGGAATAAACTCTGTTGGTTCAGGTCTCACCGAGTCCCTGCTTCAGCGCCCCTGTGACCCCAGCCCCTGCCCTGCCTGGGGGACCGGGGGGCTCCCCGCCCGCAGGTCCTCGTCCTCCGGGCAGGCGGACGGAGGCAGGGTGGGGCACCCGCCCACCACAAGCTTAGTGCCGCACTCAGACCCCCAAGGAGGGGGCGGCAGGTTTCCGAGCTCCCTCCTCGTGTGGACGTCCTGCTGACCTCCCCCAGGGCCTGGACCCTCCCCGAGAGGCAATGATTCTCACACTGTGACTGTCAGGGAAGACTGAGCACCCAGAGCTCTCTTTAATGTAGTGTTTTTTTTAACAAGAAAGCAATATTTCTTTAATAAAGTATTTATACCAAACTCTCCTCTCCATAGCCCTGATTTTGTTACCTACTCCGCCCAGAGAGGTGCCCGCCATACCTCCAAGCTGTGACCGGCCAGGGCTCGTAGGTTAGCATCTCAGCCCAGGACCCGGTCCCTGGAAGGGCCTTTCATCCGGCTGTCCCAGCCCAGCTGCGGGCACTGGCCCAACATGACACCTTCCACCACGTGAAACGCGCTCCGGGGCCCGAACCACCGCCTCCCGGGACAGAAGGGGCCCACGTGGACCCCAAGCGTCAGAGAGTCCTGTCCCCGCCTTGGCTGTGCCGAGAAGCACGTGGGGCGCTCTCCAGCCCCGCAAGGCAGGGGCCGCCCGACTCTGGGGAGGAAGCTGTAAAAACTCCCAGGGACGCGACCGGAAGCCAAGTGAGGAGCCACCAACCTAGGAACGCGGCTTCTGGAAAGAAACGTGTCCCAGAAAGACTGACGCCACTGTGATCCACAACAAAAGGCCGAGGATTAAGACTCGGGCAGGGGCGGGCCCGGGGCGTGGAGGAGAGAGGAGGCAGAAGGAAAGATGGGCTGGCGGAGGCACGGGGTGGGGGTGCTGACGCTGGGATCCGTTCAGCGAAGCAGGTAAACCCGGGACCCAGGTCCTACAGGCCCCAGCACCCAGGGTTTGCAGAGCGTTTCCGGCGATAACCCAGCCCCGTGAGACGGTTCCCACCTCCCAGGTGAGGGGACAGGGCCCAGCGGAGCAAGACCCTGGGGAGTGGAGCCGGCGGGACGGCCTGACAGTCGTGACCCACGCCCTCTCTGGGACCGGGGCGGCACCCCCATCCTCACACGTCCTGCTAGACCCCTCCTCCCGGGACCCTCAGATGCAGTCCTGGGACCCAGCCCCAGCGACAGGAGGGAGGAGACGGGCCCTTTAAAAACAAACATGAACGCGTGAACCTGCTGGAGCGGTGGGATCCAATCCGTTTATTCAAGTGTCCCCTGTGCCTGAGTCTCTCTGGCTAGAACTTCTCCGGAAAGGCCTGCATTTCCTCCTTGATCCGGTTTTCTACCAGCAACTCGAAGCTGCTGCTGGTGTTTGGAAGGTTATAGCTGACGAACACCTGCTTGCTGGTCTTCCTGGCTGGAAGAGAGAGACCACAGGGACACGTGTGACCCCATGCCTGCCCCACACCTGCCCACAGCGGAGAAAGGCTTGGAAAAGGCAGGCTTTTCGAGAGCAAAGAAAGCTCTAACTCCGACAACATCATGGGCAGCTGCTACAAACCAAACCAGTCGCTGGACCCACCCTTCATCTGGAAGAGCAGTTCTGAGAGCCGGGTCCCCACGGCCACGGCACCAGACCTGGTGAGGTGCACCCCCAGGCCCCCCCAAATCTGTTCACAGACCCTGGTGTCTGCGACCCCCTGCACTACACACAGGGCTGGCTGGTCGCTCCGCTTCTTCAGCCCACAGATGATGTCCACAGATTAAAACACCAAGGTCCTCCTTCAGTACCACCCTCTCCCCTAACCCCACCACCCTCCTCCCAGAGGAGCTGACACGCCTACGTGAACATACTTGCAGGCACACACGCACGCACACACATAGGCATAGTTTTCAATTGGACGCTGAATCCACGTCTGAGCCCCTTTCTACAGAACCGCCCAGAGCTGGTGGGAGCGGCTCCCACCGTGAAAACCAAGCTCAGCTGCACACCCAGAAGCTGAAGACAGGATGGGTCTTGAGGACAAGCGGGTGGTACTGGCCCCCTCACCCGGTTCCACCCCCAGGGGACAGGGGCAAAGCCCTCCTCCCTCCAGGCCACAGTGATGAGTCAGTCTCACCGTCGGAGGCAAAGAGTAAGCGGAGGGGAAGCTGGGCCCCTCGCATCACAGCGGCTCCGCGTTGTGGCAGAAAGTCCCTGTCCCCAGGGGCCACTGACCCCCATCCCTCCATGAGCCAAGACCCGAGCCCACCTGCTCATCCTCCCAGCAGCCCCTCTGCCCTCCAGAGCCGCGTGGAGCAAGGGGTCCCCATCCACGGGAAGCCCCCAGGGCGCTCATCTCTCCCACACAAGATGGTCTCGGGACACCTGTCTCTTCAGCACCATCCAGACAACCAACAACAGTTAATAACACCTTTTCCACTGCAGGGTCCAGACCCCAGGTCCAGAGGACGACGCAGCAGGGCGTCACAGGCCGGCCCGCCGCAACCTCAGCAGGCTCGTCACCTGCCCCAGGGGGGTGCTGGCATCTCACCACGCGCGCCCAGCCCTGCTGGGCAGTGGGCTGGTATCTCACCATACACGCCCGGCCCTGCTGGGCAGTGGGCTGGCATCTCAACACACACACCCAACCCTGATGGGCAGTGGGCTGGCATCTCACCACACGCGCCCGGCCCTGCTGGGTGGTGGGCTGGCATCTCAACACACACACCCGTCCCTGCTGGGCAGAGGCCGATGGCCACCAGGTTTGTGGATATGAGCAGGTGGGAGCTTCCATCACATCTGACTTAAGTTATAGAGGAAGTCTGTATTCTGTTTGATTACATTGATTGTGAACTGATGTAAACCATGTGAAAGAAAAATGCTAATTTAAAAAAGCCCCAACATTTGCATAAAATGCAGAAAAAAATTAAAAGAACCCCAGTTTTTGCTCACAGACTGCTTCCAGGCCTCACCCCAAGGACACTGGGAGCCGGCCTCACTTCCCAAAACAGCAAGGTCCCCGCCCGGGCGCTTTGGCAGCTGAGCTGCGGAACCTACCTAAGCGCTGGGCAAGGCCGCTGGACATGGTGTCAGATGTGTCCCCGAGGAGGGCGGTGGACAGGGGGATGGAGTCCTGCAAGGAAAACAGAGAGCGGTACTGGTCCCTCTACGAGGTCCAGCCCTCCTGGATCACCTGGGCACCCGGGGTCCCACGGCCCCCCCTTCTTGTCACAGGCCAGCCTCCCCCTGCAGTGGGCCCATGTCGCCCCAGTTCTGCAGCCTCTCCTGGCAACAGACAGGCCTGCCCGGGGAAGGGCTGGAGCAGCCCAGAGGGGCAAGTGGGTGCCGAGTCAGAGGGGCGGGGGCGCCGCAACCGTGACAGGGCCTGGAGGTCAGTGCAGGCTCTGAACCCTTGGGGGTCTGAGCGGAGGGACGACAACGTTGACACTGTCAGCGCCAGGCTGAGCCACGTCCTCCAAGAGGAATGTCCAGCTCCTAGCGCCCTGACCCCAGCACCTGCGAAGGTGACTTTATTTGGAAACAGGGTCTCTGCAGATGTAGTTGAGATGTAAGCAAGGGGAGGCAGACTCTTCCTCTAACAGGACTGGTGTCTTTGCAAGAAGGAGAGACAGACGCACGAGCAAGCCTGGGACACTGGAGCAGGACTGGGGTGATGAGGCTGCCAGACTAGGGGCCCCAAGGTGTCAGCAGCACCGCAAGCCCAGAGACAGAGGAAGCAGCCCTCTGACGCCTCGATTCCGCCCTCTCTGCTGTTCTCAGCCCCCCAGTCTGCGGCCCTTGGTTACAGCAGCTCTGACACACCCCACAGGTGGCAAAAGGGACCTCGGCAGGGGGCAGAGATGGCGAGGAGCCCAGGTGACAGGTGAGGGAGGTGACAAGTGGCTGGATTCTGCGGGAGAGGCGGCCCTGGAGGAGCGACCGGGGGTCTGGAGCGCCCAGTGGGACACAAGTTACACCCCCGATGGGACAGCGGAGGGAAAGGGCGGGAGACAGGTCCTCCGTGCGGGAGACGTAAGCAAACGCGGTCAGCGAGGAGTCGGCAGGAAAACCGGGGGGACACGCCACCCCCGGCCCAGGGAGAGTGAGAGCGGACAGCAAAGGTCCCGCGGGGGCCCCGACACTCCAACCAGAGACAGGGGAGGACCAGCCGTGCGGCGGGACAGAGCCCCCCAGGGCGGGCGGCGCAGCCCCCGGCCGACCCCGGCCCCCGCGCCCCGCGGGACCCCAGCGCCCCGCCCCCCGCCGCACTCACGTAGCGCGTGCACATGGCCACGGCGAGGTTGCGCAGGTGCGGCGTGGCCCCCACCCAGAGGAAGAGCGAGTCCGTCAGCCGCATCACGTGGAAGTGGACGAGCTGCTCCCACAGCCGCGCGCTGAAGTTGTGCAGGGACACGTCCCCGCCAGCGGCGGCCACTGGCCGCTCCATCCGCCCGGAGATCGGCCGCGCCCGTCGGCCCGCCGCCGCTACCGCCAGACGCGAGCAGGAGAGCGCCGAGAGGCCTAGTGGGCGGGGCCTTCCTGGGAGGCGGGGCCTGGGCGGGAAGTTGAGGGGCGGGGCTCGGGAGTGGGCTGGGCAGGGCCTTCCGGAAGGCGGGGCCTGGGTGAGACGTTGAGAGGCGGGCGCGGGAGGGGGCGGGGCGGGCGCGGGAGGGGGCGGGGCGGGCGCGGGAGGGGGCGGGGCGGGCGCGGGAGGGGGCGGGACGGGCCGGCGTCTCCATTGGGCGCAGTGTAGACTCTCAGGAGCACCTTCCCGGGTGTAGACGCGTGGTCCCGCGCTGTTTATTGGTGCCACAAGCGCTCAGCGCGGCCGCCTGTGTCCCGCGAGCTGGGTTACACTTTCTAAAACCCTCCTGCTGCCAGCAGCCCCGTAACTGCAGGAGGCCCGTGAGAATGGCAGCGATGTTGGGGGGTCTCTCAACAGGAGAACTGCGTGGACTGAGTTAGGGGCGTGGGCTGGCGCGCCTTTAGTCCAAGACCCCAGAGCTGATCCCTATACAAGCGTGGGCCTGGGCTGACGGTTCAGCCCCTGAGACTCAGTCTCCCCATCTGCCTCTCAGAGACGGGCACGGGGGCCACTGTCAGCCCTGCTGGGGAGCTTGACTTGAGTCACTCTGGGACCCTCAGAGTTGACACAGGGACCCTGCAGTGTGTTGAGAGAGTGTCTTTGTAGTAAAAAGCACACAGCGCCCATTCTTGTCAGATTCTGTTGCAACTAACTTGGGTTTAAGGACAGAGCTATCAGTTCTGCCTTTTAAATCTCTAATAGGTCTAAATTAAACTGACAGTTAAGAAAGTAAGTATTGTTAAAATGTTTGCTCTGTTCGCTAATTAATGATTCAATTTATAATTTTCAGGTCAATATTATAATAGATTAATAGCTTTATTAAGAAAAACTACAGTATCTGCACTGATGAAAGTATACACACTGAAGCTGTGACACATGTAACACATAAAATCATCACCACAATCAAGAGGGTACATGTCCATCACCCCCAGAGGCTTCCTCAAGCCCCTGGGAACCCTTCCTGACCCCCACCGAGACACTGTGCCACACATGGTCACAGAGTAGTTTGCATTTTCTGGAGTTTTATGTAAATGGAACCTACAGTGTGCACAGTTTTTTGCCTGCCTTTTCTCTCCTCGCAGTTATTTTGAGATTCACGCAGGTTGTTGCACGGGTCAGTTGTTCCTTCCTTTGTGTTGATGATCAGGGCTCCGCTGTCTAGACACATCGCTGTGTGTTTAGCCCTCACGCGGTGGTGTCCACTTGGGCGGTTTTCAGTGTGGGGATATTGCAGTCAAGCTGCTGCAAACACGTGTGAGTGAGTAAGTCTCTATATGAACATGTGCTTGCATTTCCTGTAGTTAGAGACCTGGAGCAGAATGGTTGAACCATGTGTAACTTCTTAAGAACCTGACAGGCTGTTTCCACAGGGACTGTACCACCGTATGTTCCCAGTCTTTTTCATTTAGCCATCCTAAGGAGTATCTCAATGTGATTTTAATTTGCATTTCCTTAATTATTAATGAACTTCAATTTATACTTTACATCGTACATAAAGTGAAGTCAAAATGGTTCAGAGATGTAAATGTGAAACCTAAAACTGTCAGACTTGCAGAAGACGTAGGAGAAAGTTTGTGACCTTTAATCAGACAAAGATTTCACAACAAAATACCAAAAGTGTGATCCATGAAAAGGTAAATCAATAAACTGGACTGAGACAGCAGGTGATGTCACCCACACATTAACTCCTAATACCCTCTTAATGCCTTGTGCCCTTAGAAGACAAACGCCATTTTCAAATCAAGAGTTTCTCTCTGAAGAATCCTGAAGAGATGTCTGGGAACCTAAGGCAACGAGCCAACTCCCTGTTCCCCACCTCCTCCCCAGTCTGGTCCCAGCACAGGTGGGAGCTGCTGCTCTCTGCTTCCACTGGGCTCAGAGAACCGCCAGGGAAGTCACATGACCCAGCAGGCAGGCTTACAACCTCTAGCCACCCCAGCAGCAGCTGCCCCTTAACACACTGCCCTGCGGCCCCCAGGATTGCACCCTCTCATTTGCCTCGAAGACTATTCCCCTCAAGCCCTAACCCCACCAAGCCCAAGTTCAGCAGATGACCCAGCTTCTTCATTTAGAAAGAAAATCGAGGTTGTCAGGCTCAGTTTCCCCAACGCTTTGTCCCTCTTCTCAAACCCGTACCTTCGAGTGGCCTCATTCTTACCTCCTTCTCCCCCTCATTAAGCAGAGATGCTCCCTCCCTGTGTCCGAGGTTGATCTCTCCCCCTGTGCTCTGACCCTGTCCTCCTCCATGTCCTCAGGAACCCACCCCATCAACCATGCCAGTTCTGCAAACACTGTGGTGGCCTCTGAGATGTGCCTCCCAGACCCCCTTCAAGAAAGGACTGGCTGTCCCAGCTGTTGGAACTGCCCTGAGCAGACAGCCTCCCGCTGTGGGCTCCTTCAGGGTCTGCACCCCCTCCCCAGGCAGCCCATCCCCAGTGACTGACAGAAGCAGCTGCATAAAGGCCAGGCCATTTCAGCCCAACACAGAACAACTGCGGGGGCCGTTTTCATTCCAGAGTGATGCTCTGCAGACACTGAGCTCCACATGGAGGCCTGCCGCCGCCCCCACCGTCTGCCCTGTGCTCCCCTGCAGGAGAAACCTCCGGAGGTTTGCCCCGACTCTGCCCTGTGGGGAGCCTCTCCTGCCCTGCCTTCTTACCTCACACAGAGCAACTGTTGGCACAATGGCCTTTATCCTGCCCACCTTCCTTCTCAGGAAGCTCCTCGGGGCAGCTCCGGGGCCCCTCACCTTGGGTGAGATGGGCGGCAGGGCCCTGCACGTCAGAGGCACAGGGAAGATTGACTGAGCGGTGGAGGGACTGAGGGAGCTGGAGGGACCGAAGGGACTTCCCGGGGCTGCAGGCTCCTGGCCTGGCCCAGCTCTCACTAGTGCTGTGTGCCCGCGCCGGGCCTCTGTTACCTTAGCTGGAAATGAGAAGACTGGCTTAGGTCATCTGTAAGGCGCCTTCCAGGGCTAGTACCCTGTGAAGATCAGATAAGCACGCCGACAGGTAACAGGATCCTTCCACTCCAGGACAGCCTGTAATTCCGCAGGGGGCCGCGGGGTGGCAGGTGGGAAGGAGGCGGGCTCCGTGCAGGGCCGCCTTGGCTTTGCAGAGCGAAGGGAGGGCCTGGATCCTACCCTCAACTCAGGATCAGCCTTTTCTCTAAACTGTGCCATTTTAGAACACTCAGGTGAAAGAGCAGGTCCCGGTTCCCAGGCAGCCCCCAGTCCCCAGATGCAAAGGCAGCAGCAAGAGGCTTCAGGAGAGATCAGCCTGCCAGCTGTGGGCTTGAGGAGGAGACAGCCTGGTGTTTTGACTCATCCGTCTCCTCTTTGTGCCACCCGTCTGGGTTGTGAGCCTCTGTCTGGTGTGAATTTCATTAGGAACCAAGAACTACAGGGTTCAGATGATGGATAAGAGAACCGCCCGTGGGGAGAACACCTATCAGCTTCCTCCCAGGTGAGGAAAGGTGAGTCCCAGGTTCGTGATGTGCCCCACCTGGAGATGCAGCTGCCCCCAGGCACGTGTGCGGCGTATTCACAGCACAGTGAGTCACAAGAACGTCCAGGATGTCTGCAGCATCACCGGAGTCTCATGAGATCCTTGGGCCTTTAATCCAAAGTCAAACTCAAACTCTGCTGTATGCCCTGGTTGGTCAGGTGGTATCAGGTTAATAATAGACCAGGTTACATGATGGTGATGGTTTAACCCTGAAACGGCAGCGCTGTGAGGGCACCAACTCCTGTCTTCAGCTCACGATGTATCTCTAGCTTGGACGAGGGGGTAGGAGGTGGGGGAGTGGGGTACTGGGCTCCAGGCACCACCGGGGGTCACAGCTGCAGTGCTAGGTCCAGCCTCTCAGTGCTCCGACCCAGAAGTGACGCATCACACCCTCTTATAGCCCATTCGCCGCAGATAGCCGCCCATCATTATGGCTGGAGGGGTTCCAGGATGGGGGGCAGATGGAGTGTTGGGTGAGCACCACTGTTCCTGCCGCCACAGCAGAACGGCACGATTTACCGAGAGTGACCACAACCAGCGCAGTCCAGATTTTCCAGGGCCTTGGGTCAGGAGGCCTGGCCCAAATGGTTAAACCATTCGAGTCATTTTCTAAACCGAAGAGTATTCGATAATCCACGCCCTGCCCCAGGTCTGTCCCCCACCACACACCCCAACCCAACCTGAAAAACCTTCTCCAACTGAACCATTACATCCACTTCCATCTTGGGATTAAGTCCACTCCCTCACACACTGGCCCCGCCTCACGTCCAGGGCAGCACCCAGCACCTCTCTCTCTCCTGCATCTGTGACCTGCCCCTCCCTACTAGACTACTCCTGTCGACATGCAGACGCATCTTTAAACATACCTCTGTCTCCCCATTGACTCTGAGCAGCCCCCACGCCATGTCTGCAATTCCTCACCCTTTCTTTCCTGAACCCACTCCATCCGGCTGCCTTGCCACGCTGAGTGGTTCCCACCGACGCCACCAAAGACCTCGGGTGTCAGAGCCATAGCCTGACACAGTCTCTCCCCTGCCGCGGCTGCCGCGGCTTCCAGAATGTCTCCTCCTTCCCACCCCTTCTCAGGGTTCCCCCAGGTTCTGGGTCATGGTGGTTCCAGTTTCCCCGGCTCCAGGGTCCACTTTCTCCCCTAGCTGCTCTCCCTGCCAGGTGACCCCACCCCACAGCCCACACTGACTTCCGCCAAATTTGTGTCCCAGGAGGCAGCCTCCTTCCTGAGCTTCAACCCTATAAGGTCAGCTGCCCACCAGCATCTCCATCCGAATATGCCTAGAAACCTCTCATTTTCCGGGGGTCCCCGGGCAAGCCAGCCCCTCCAGTCTCCCAGTTCAGAACGTGGCCCCTGATTCTTAGTCATTCAGGCTGGCTCCGCCCATTGGCTCCATCTGGATGCAGACCCTAACCTAAATGGTTCCCCCCACCCCACGGCCTCCACCCTCATCTCAGCCCCTGGCCAGCTATCTATTCTCAGAATAGCAGAGTGACTTCTTTAAAGCAGTTCTCATCTTCCCTCAGGGAGAAGGCAATGGCACCCCACTCCAGTACTCTTGCCTGGAAAATCCCATGGACAGAAGAGCCTGGTAGGCTGCAGTCCATGGGGTCGCGAAGAGTCAGACACGACTGAGCGACTTCACTTTCACTTTTCACTTTCATGCATTGGAGAAGGAAATGGCAACCCACTCCAGTGTTCTTGCCTGGAGAATCCCAGGGATGGGGGAGCCTGGTGGGCTTCCATCTATGGGGTCGCACAGAGTCGGACACGACTGAAACGACGCAGCAGCAGCAGCAGCATCTTCCCTCATTTTTAAAATAAGAAGATTAGATTCTCCAACCAAAATTACCTAATGTGAGGAGTCTGTTTTCAGGGAAGACTTCTAAAATGTCCATCTTCCTTGGGGCTATCAGAACTATTCTTTTTTTTTTTTTAATTTCCCATCAGTCCTTGTGTGTGTGTGTGTGTGTTAGTTGCTCAGTCGTGCCCAACTCTTTGTAAACCCCACGGACTGTAGCCCCCCAGGCTCCTCTGTCCATGGGGTTCTCCAGGCAAGAATACTGGAGTGGCTTGCAATTTCCTTCTCCAGGGACTGAACCCGTGTCCTGCATTGCAGGCAGACTCTTTGCCACCTGAGCCACCAGGGAAGCCCCCACCAGTCCTTGAAGCCCCCAAAGGCTAGTGTCCCCAGTGTATCCCCCTCTCCCCTGCTCCCCACGCCAGCTCCCCCACGCTCTCTCCACAAGTGCACACAAAATATTTTTGCTGGCACCAACTGTCCCAGAGCGTTCCTCAGCACTGGCACAAAAGAAAAGCCCTGCCCAGGTTCTGACGTCATCAGGCTCTGGCATGAAAGGAAAACAAGATGAGCCTGCTGGTGTACTCCAGAGGAAGACCAGCCTCCAGGTGGGCAGAAGCAAGCTGAGCCACCACTGCTCTCAGGGAGAGAACCATCCACCCAGAGATTTTTCTGTAACTGCTTTTAAAATGTTTGTTCAGTTTCTTTACCAATTACACTTCAACACAGCCCCACCCTACCCAGAGGTTAACCCGAGCAGCCTCTGCTGCAGGCCGGCCACCCCCTCACTTCACCTCCACCCCTGCATGGAGCAGGCCTGGCCCCTGCCTCTGGCTCTGGACTAACCATGAGTGATCAATAAAAAGCTTCCCCCAGTCTGGCTGGCCAGGGGAGCAGCCACGTGGGTGCCCACCCACAGTCCCAGGGAAGGGTGGACACAAGCCCAAGATTCAGGGGAGCAAAGCAGGAAAGGGCATTCCAACAAGGGCAATGGCCGGGTGTCCTCACCCTGCTGACCCCCGCAGCTTCTAGGACTCACTGAGCTCTGGGCGAGAGGATTGCATCTGACCCCCCCACCCCCCCAGCAGGGACCCGCTGATAATTAACAATGGGGGCAGGCAGGGGGCCACATGGGGGAGACCCTCACAATGACCCGGTGAGGTGGCTGTTACGACTGGAGTTTTCAAACAAGGAAAGGAACAAGGAGGGACAAGGGACCCAGAGGACCCTTGGTGACCGCGGGCGGGGCTGGGCCTCTGCCTACACAATGGGGCCTCTTCTCCCATCACCAGGGAGGGGGCGCTGAATGCCAGCCAGGGAGCTAGGATGCAGGGGGTGCCTGGGCAGGGGGCGGGGAGCCTGTTCCACGCTGCATCCCTCCTCAGCTTCCACAGCTGGACACCTGCCATGGCCCTGAAGGTGGACAGTGACCCGGGGCGGGTCACCAAAGCCAGTGGGACTTCTATCCTGTCTCTCATCCCAGACCTCAGAATTTCCCACGGTCCCAGTTTTTAACATTTCAGTTATGCTGCTCTCAATGTGACTGTTTTGTGACTCAGCACTTTTCAGATGCGCAAACTCACACACCTGGAGGGGGACCCACTTCACGGATGGGGTGTACCCCTTGGGGTGGGGACATGCGGCCGTCATGGGTGTGTCGCTGTTGGGGAGGGCCCCCCTGAAGGCGCTGGGGCGCATGTGGGGTGGCTGACACGAGGAGGAAGCGGAGACACAGCTGCCGGTTGAGGCTGGAGGAGCCTGGTCGGCTCCGGGCGCGGCCCCCCAGGATTTGTAAGCATCTTGGCCAGCCCTCAGAGCCGAGGACCCCCCAAGAGCGGACTAGGAGGACGGGGAACAAAAGCTGCTTCTCCCGCACACTGTGCGCAGCGCCTGGGGAAGGGTCACGTGACGCAGAGCAGCGCTCGGTCTGCAAGGCTTGGCGGGGGAGGGGGGAGAGAATGGGGGTGCAAGGGAGAGGCGGGGAGGTGGGGGAGAGGAGTAGGGGGGAGGGGAAGAGAAGGGGAGGGGCGAGGAGGAAGAGGGGAGGGGGAGGGGAGAGGAGGGGAAGGGGGAGAGGAGGGGGGAGGGGAGGGCAGAGGAGGAGGGAGGGGGAGGGCAGGGGGAGGGCAGAGGAGGGGGAGGGGAAAGGAGGAGGGAGGGGGGAGAGGAGGAGGGAGGGGGAGGGGAGAGGAGGGGGAGGGGAGGGCAGAGGGGGAGGGGAGAGGAGGAGGGAGGGGGAGGGCAGAGGGGGAGGACAGAGGAGGAGGGAGGGGAGGGGAGAGGAGGAGGGGGGAGGGGGAGAAGAGGAGGGAGGGGAGGGGAGAAGAGGAGGGAGGGGAGGGGAGAAGAGGAGGGAGGGGAGGGGAGACGAGGGGAGGGGGAGAGGAGGAGGGAAGGGAGGGGAGAGGAAGGGGAGAGGAGGGGGAGGGGGAGAGGAGGGGGAGGGGAGAGGAGGGAGAGGGGGAGGGGGAGGGGGAGAGGAGGGGTGGAGGGGGGGAGGGGAGGCGGCCGGTGGCTCAGAGCACTGGGGGTCTCTTCAACGTCAGAGCCCCTTCCCTGCCTGGGTGCCAGCCCGGCCCCTCGGCCCCCGAGCCCCTCCCAGAGCGTAGACCTGCAGTGCCCAGACCGTGGCTGCCGGGCGGGTCCCTTCCTGGTGTTTTCTTCCCGGCCCTGAAGACGAGTCCAGCGGCCCAAGAACGAAAGATGCGGCCCATGAAAGCAGCTGTTATTTCAAGGAGAGCGGGGTGCAAGCCAACGGAAAAAAGAAAAGATCCAGCGACAAAACGCCCATTCATGGGCTCACTCGGCAAACATTTACTGAGGCCATCTGTGCTCCAGGCCCGCCCCGAGTGCCGGGGGCACAAAGATGCCCTTGAGTGCGCGACCCGCCCCGGGCTGCCCAGCCCCTCCGCCCCGTGCGCAGGGAGGGCCGCACCCCCTCCACCCCGAGGTTCGGCACACGCAGCGCGCCGGGATGAAAGGACCTCCTCGCAGTGCGGGGCGCAGGTGCATGCGCGCTGCCGGATACCTGGTTACTCTCCGGGGCGGGAGATGGAGACCACCAACGGGCCCAGGAAGGCGTGCAGCGCCCACCCGGAGAGTCGTGAAGCTGTCCCCCGGGATCTGAGCACTTTCTGAATCGATCCTTGAATAGCCGAAGAGCCTATGTGTCTATACAGACATTTATAGACATATGTGTATACACGCAGAGAGCAGGAGGCCTTCCACCGCATCTTTTCCGCTGCCTCTGTACGGAACCAGATCTAAACAGTACTGGCCCCTTCCCTGTTCGCCCCAAACTTTATCACATCTCCACCAAAAAGGTCTTTATCTCCGTCCATAAAATGCAATAATTAAGTCCATTGATCCTAATGATGGTGCCTGGTTTATACAGAAGGGAAGTTCCCAGTGTTTCACTTACCCACGGATATGTTTACCCTACAAATTATCGAGTGACCACTGTGTACCAGGCACCAGAGGAACAAAAGAAAAGACAGAGCTCTTTTCAACGAAAGGAAAGAAAAACAAATAACTTCAGGGCAGCACAGCAAGGGCTGGGCTAGAAGTAAAGTGGGGTGGGTGGTTCCGTCCAGCGCAGATGGAGCCCTCAGGAGGACTTCCTGGAAGAGGCAGCGCCATGCAGGAGGATGAGGAGTCAGATGGACCAGGTGGGAGGCCCGGGCAGGGGTGGGGGAACGTGCAGGGTGATAAGTTGGGGTCCGCCTGGAGGACACACCTGGGGACACAGGGCAGAGAAGGCTCAGAGGCCGGTACTCAGACAGGGAGAGAGAGGAGCTGAGAAAGGGCAACGGTGCAGACGAAAGGGGAGGACTACAGTCCGCAGGATTCCCCCGGCCCATCTGGCTCCATGAAAAGCCCTCATCTGAACGTCTGGGAACCCACTCAGAGCTGGGACTCTGCCTTAAGAATGGAGGAAATTCTGCCACGGGCTACAACATGGAGGAACCCGAGGACACCGTGCTCAGTGAGGTAAGCCAGACACAAAATGAAAAACACTAGATGCTTCCACTGACAGGGGGGCCCAGAGGAGACGGAAAGGGGAAGGGCGGGGCGGGGACCCGGGGAGGAACGGGGTAGTTAGTGTTTAATGGGGCAGAGTTTCAGATTTGCAAGATGAGGAGTCCTGTGGATGGATGGTGTGATGGCTGCAAAACAGTGTGGATGGACTTGATACCACAGACCTTACACTTCAGAATGGATAAAAGGGAAATTGTATGTGTTTTACCATAATTTTTTTTTTTTTTGGAAAAAGAAAGGTGACCTTAGCTTGGAAGGTCAACTACCTTCATGTGATGTATTTAACCAGACCCCTAAGAAGGCTTCCCTGGTAGCTCAGATGGTAAAGAGTCTGCCTGCAATGCAGGAGACCTGGGTTCAATCCCTGGGTTGGGAAGATCCCCTGGAGAAGGAAATGGCAACCCACCCCAGTATTCTTGCCTGGAAGATCACATGGACAGAGGAGCCTGGCGGGCAACACCCTATGGGGTTGCAAAGAGTCGGACACTACTGAGCGACTAACACACACACACACACACACACATCGCCCTAAGAAGCCTCCGTGCACACTGCTGTCCAAACTGTGCCAGGTCCTCCAGACAGTCTGGGCCCTGGGACCTGCCGCAGCAGTGCTTGCACCTGGACAAACGTCTCCTCGAGCAACAAAATACAAAGATACTGAACGGCCGGGACTAAAAATAACTGCAGGCACGCCCAGCTGAGCAGATTATGAACAAGATACAAAAAGGCCACTTCTGAGGTGCTGGGAGCAAAAGCACGGTGCACGGTCCCTGCACACAGTGCCACCGAGGGGGCGGGAAGACCACCTAAGCCACCCTCCAGTCTGCCCCCACGCTCGCCCCATTTAAGGGGCCAGCCCGCCCTCCTCAGGGAGCACCCAGGGCACCTGTTACTTGTCTTGGCTCCCTCGTGCTGCCAAGCCCCAGTGAAGCTTTGCCTGGATTTCTCCTCCGGCCTCCTATCAACTTCTACTGAACAAGAGTCCAAGGACCTGGGCGGGGAACACTCTCCGAGAACCCAGAACAAATCCTGGGTTGCTACTGATGCTGCAAAGGTCCTGGTTCACAGTTCTCCTGTAAACTTCTGGATCAACTGCATTCCCAACAGCCCCTCTGGGTCAGTCGCCCCCTTTCTGGACACTCCTCTCCGGAAGTTGCGGCTGAAAGCCCACCACGGCTTCCCGGCCCGGAAGAACCAGTGTGCAGCCCCTGCCCGCCACTCGCCCAGCCCAGCTCCACGGCAGGCCCACAAGGGAGGCGGCAGGACCTCTCTGCCCGGCCACAGAGGCTGAAACTGAGTGGTCACCTCCTTGCCCACAGGCCCTGGGCACTGTGTTGAGGCGAGGAGCCAGGATTCCAGGCATGCAATCTGTGCATTGCCCACTCACACCTCCTAACCCCTTGCACTTTCCTTCTGGTTGCAGCATGGAAGTGCAGACTCCAGGGCCCAGTTCTGACACTTGGGTTTTTCCCACCCACTTTGGCACCAGACCTTGAACCCTCGCATGCTCTAAGCTAGCAGTGAGGATGCGGTTACGCGTCGGGGTACTCGCCTCAAGTAGGGAGCCGCTGCCATGTCCTCACGTCCACACAGCCACGACCTGGGGAGGCGTCCATGCACTTTCACTTTTCCGTTTAGGTCTCGGTTTGAGTCCAGACTGGGTGTTCTTCCCTCTCTGCTCACCCACTTGGTCTGGGCGACCTGGGCTCCCCTTGGAAGTGTCTTTAAGGCCTCGCTCCGGGTTCAGAGGATGTCCCCACCCGTCTGTGTCCCTGACTCATCCTCTAGCGCTTCTCCTGTACCCCAGCCCTTCCCTGCCGCAGGGCCGGGTTTCCAGTCCAACCACAGCAGCGAGAGCAGCGCAGCCCCAGCCTGGGGTTCGGTGGAGGGGCGGGGAGCGCTCCAGAGCCTCTCAGACGCTGCTGGGCCCGCAGGGTGGACCCTGGCGGGCCGCAGCGCCTTCAGCTGTTCCTCTTTCATCTCTCTAATCTGCGTGGCCGGGGTGGGGCTCGGGGCAGAGAGAACAGGGCTCACCTGCCGGCCTCACAGGGCCCCGAGGGTTCTGGAAATGTGCACCGCTGCTAAAGGCCTGAGGTACAGAGACTGAGGTCAGCAGGCACGGTTCAGTCACTGTCTTCTCGCGGCTAAAATGAAACCCTCAAGGGAGCACAGGCCCAACTACCCTCCCCCAGTACCCCAGCCACCCTGCCCCACGGCCCCTCTGCACAGGCTTCCCGAGCAGGCCTCTCCCTGGTCCCTCCCGTCACTGTGCGGGCTCCTGGAGGCGCTCACCTCGTGGACACTGAGACCGGGGCCACACGACGCCCTTCCCAGGAGGGCACATGGGGGCCAGGAAAGAGTTCAGCCTCTCCATCCGGGTGGCTGGTCTGGAGCAAAGAGGGCCTCACAGAGACCACGGAAAATAGGTTCACCTCTGCCTTTGGCCTGGGGGGATCACCTCTGTGATGACCCTGTAATTACTAAAGACACTGGTATTGAAGCTGAGGGTTTGCTTCTGTTTTTTTTTAAGTGAAATCCCAGAATCAATCACTTGTCTCCCACACCCCGTACTCTGTAAACATTCAGAGAGAGAGTGAAGAGATGGAGGGAGGGGGAGATGGGAGGGGGAGATGGGAGGGTGGGTTCCCCCATGACTGAGAGCGCCACCGAGACTCACCTACCTTGACGGCACCTCGTCTGCAAGCCGCCCAGACTCACCGTCACTCCGGGCTCTGCAGCCCTTAATTACTTGTCTGACCACACGCTCGATTTAGCAGAGAACAGAAAGGTCTGGGGAAGTGTAAGAACGGGCTGAACAAAACCAGTGAGGGGAAGGAAATGAGGACGAAGAAAACATCAAAAACCCCAGGGACGGGGCTTCACTAACCTGACCGCCTGGGCTGCCGCTCAGCTCCAGGAGGGCGGGAGTCTGCCCGATTCATTCACTGTCTTTCTGGGCCGAGAACAGTGCCTGACACCACAGACATCTGCTGGGTCAACCCGGTGGCCTCTCACCCCACTTTAAAGGATGACACGCGGTGTGCTGGCTGGAAGATAACACTTCCGAGGGGCCAGAGGAACCCACCGCAGGGCCCAGCCTGCTGTCCTGGGAAGGGCCGCAGCCCCCTTCCTCTGCCCTCCCGGGGAAAGGCCCGAACCAGGGCCGCTTTGGGAAGCAAGCTCTGTTTTTTCACCCTCGCCCTCCACTGTGTCAGGACCCCCTCTCTCTGGGTCCTTCTGATCATGAGGACAGCTGGGCCTGCTCCGCTTGGACACACACCCGACTTCACTCAGTTTCCAGGATGAAGGCAGCGACTAGGACAAAGGATCAGGCCCCCTGCGGTCATTCCGGACCATCTCATTCCTGGCCAACGGAATCACTATCGTGCAGAGGGAGGTGGACACCACCTCGCAACACTCCAGATTTGTTGTTTAGTCACTAAGTCGTATCTGACTCTTTGCGACCCCATGGACTGTAGCCCGCCAGGCTCCTCCGTCCATGGGATTCTCCAGGCAAGGATCCTGCAGTGGGTTGCCATGCCCTCCTCCAGGGGATCTTCCCAACCCAGGGATCGAACTAGAGTCCCCCGTGGCTCCTGCCTGGCAGGCGAATTCTTTACCACTGAGCCATCAGGGAAGTCCTGCACTTCAAACTACAACGAGGTTTTTTTCTTTTTCCATCTTGAAGTACTTTGACAACATTTTTAAACTTTACAAATATTTTTTAAGGGTAGGTCATTTTCATCATATTTTCATTAATGTTTAAAATAATTTACTCGGATTACAGTAACAAAATAATCCAGGTAATGCTGTGGGCAGCTGCATCTGCAGGGTCTCCTCCATCTGGGGCTCCGCCTGGGTAAGCAAGAGTCACTACAAGAGAACCACAGAAGTGGAGCCCGACCAGCAGCCCGTCCACTGTCACGAGCCTGGTCAGCGAGAGGCCTGAGAGCCATCCTGTGAGCTGCCAAGGCTCAGCTCTGGAGCCTGAAGACATTCCCGAATCTTGCAAAAGGTGGCGGCAAACAGTCCCCCGCTCTGGGGTGGGAGGAGGGCAGGGAGGTCACCAAGGTCAGAGCAGAGTCCTAGGATTCTAGAGGGGGGCTCTCTGCAGGGCCTCCCACCACGCGAGAGCGTGCTCCGAGGGGGCAGTGTTCCCTAGGCCTGGAGGGCAAGCCCAGCGGGGATGGGAGACAGTGAAGAGGCCCAGAGCCCACCCCCTGCGAGGAGCTGTCCAAGCGGACCCTGTGGGCATCCTCCGTCGTCCTCCTGAAAGACCGAGTCCTCAGACCAGCATCACTGGGATGTTCATCATTGCCGGAAGGATGAGGTCTCTGCGTTTACTGATGACAGCTTCTGGAGCCCGCGGCCCAGGCACATTTCGTCCCAGAAACCTTTGGGCCTGTCTCTTCCCTAAGAGAAGAGAAATCCAGAGCTGTGGGTACCACGTCCTCCCGGGTGTGAGCAGAGCGGCGTGGAGAAGCCGTGGGTTTGGCTGCCTGGGTTTCCGTCCCGGTGAGCGCAGCGGGCCAGCTGTCACGCGCCCCCAGGGGACAGCTTGGGGGTTTGTGAGATGTCTCTGCTGCCCTCCTGCCCGTGAGCTTTCACTTCCTCTGCAGCTGGCGGCTTCTGGGTTTCTTTTCCTATTTATACGCCTTGTGGATCAGCTGCTTTTCCAGAGCCCTGTGTCTCGAGAGAGGTCATCACAGGTCTCTGCTTTGTGCCCCAAGGTTTTTTTCTTTCGTTTCCCAGCAGGATTCTTTGGGCAAATGTCACGCCCAACTGGTCTCTCAGCCCTCAGCTTACGTTGGAAACAAAGGATCTAGCAGCAGTTTGTCTGTGAACCCTGCATCTTCCTCCGCTTTCTTTAAAATACTCTTGCTGCAGGGCCTGGCCTCCACGTCAACTGCAAATGCAGTGATTCAAAACTTCGATTTCCTTCTCTCTGTGCGCAAGGCTCCTCACCCATCTTTCTAAGGGTTTCTACATAATTTTGTTCGTTCATGGAGCTCAGAGCGTTTCTAGTTCCTCCATCACTGCTCCGTGCTCCTCTTAAATCTGGTCAGGTTCCTCATAAGCCTGATGGACTTTAGACCTCATCTTTTCTTTATTAATTTAGTTTTATTACAGCTTTTTTAAAATTTTCCTTTCTGCCTCTGAGTTTTTACAGAATTCTTTATAAAACATGTGACATTTGCATAGAGTTTTGGCTTCCCAGTAGCTTGTCCTGTTTCTTTCCATGGCATTTATCCTTCGTCATCAAAGTAAGAAGCAGATTTTCTACTGCAGTCTGGTTCCTTTCTTCAAGCTCCCGACAGTGTGTCTTGAAGCCCACTCACCTCCTCAGGCACACTCTTACTTTGCATCCTGACTTCTAACATTGCCTTTGTTGCTTTGACTTCTGCCTAAAATCTTACGGTTTGTTGAGAATTTTATATTTTCATGGGACATTTTTAAACGTCTGTGCATCTGTTGTTCCATCATTTGAAATCTTCTACTCTTTGGAGCAGAGAAGTTTCCAGAATAAGCTGGCAAACAACCAATTCCATGTAAGGAGGTAATAATTCCAGGTGGCAGGGAACTTGATGACAATCTGGCAGCCTCAGGTCCTTGGCCAGCATCTTAGAAAAGCCTTTCCAGCGTCCTTCACGAAGGACCAGCTGAAGGACTTCTGTGTCTGTCTCTGGGTTGCGTTCAGAGGGACCTTTATCCCTGAGGTCACGTGCTGTCAAACAACCAACCTTTCCAAGATCTATTTCTACATTCTCTGAGATTCCTTTTCTTTTTTTTCTTTCCAAAATGACTCGCAGAAGCTACACTTCCTCAGTTCTTTTATGTTCAAAAATACCTATTACCTTTACAATTAAAAGTAAATGTAACTGGACATGCAAATATTAAGGCATATTTTCCTTGAAATTTTTATAGGAATTGTTCTATCACGTTCTAGCATTGACTATTGCTTTATACAAGTCTGGATAACTGATTTTTTCCACCTTTATAAATGACCTGGTCTTTTTTCTGTTTCTAACCTGCTTCTGCATGTGTTGGAAATAGTTGGGTTCTCTGGTTGCTAGATATTCAAGATATTTTATTTACTAGAGGAATATTAATTGTTTGCCTGCACTTAGTTTCCAGCAATGTGGGAGATATAAAGGCTTATAAGACATGGTTCCTGCCATCAAGGGGTCAAAAAAAACCAGCAGAAAACAGAGGCCTCAATGGAGTGAACCCTAACCTCACGCAGAAATCTAGTCTGGAGGTGGGGCCGGCGGAAACAGCCTTTGCAGTGTGGGAAGAAACTGAGAATTCCTATTTATACTTATTTCCTATAGCTCCTCCATCCACGGGATTCTCCAGACAAGAATCCTGGAGTGGGTTGCCATGCCCTTCCAGAGATGGAACTTGCATCTCCTGTGGTTCCTGCATTGCAGGTGGATTCTTTACCACGGAGCCACAGGGGAAGCCCTACCATAAAAATAAAGAAATTAATATAATAGTTGTTAATGTTCCCAGTGATGCCGGGGCCTCACAGGGTGCTGTGTGCTGTGGTCACACGCTGTGAATCGTTCCCTGGAAAGGAGGAAGCGATGACGGGTTGGCCACCACGTTATCTAGATTTTGCTCCACTGATCCTCACAGCTGGGCTTAAAACACTACAGAAAAGAAGCTGCAAAGTGAAGATATTAGTGATGCAAACACATAAAAAATAAGGAGATGGCAGAGCTTACAATCTGCTCCTTCCACAGGCTCTTAGTCAAGCCCATTGATAGGTGAGAAAACCATGAGTAGCTCCAGTCTGGTGAGATGTTGGCCAAAATAAAATTAAAACTTAGACAATAGTGTATTTGAAATGTTGACTACCTTCTGATGTCACTCAGGATACAACTCATACTAAACATATGGTACCTTGAGATACTGGCTTGTAAAAATAAATGTATACAATTTATGGATAAATACCGTGGGCATAAATAAATAATAAATATGTTGGGCGTGTGGGGGCTTCCCAGATGGTGCCAGTGGTAAGAATCTGCCTGCCAACGCAGGAGACGTAAAAGTGTAGGTTTGATCCCTGGGTCAGGAAGATCTCCTAGAGAAGGGAATGGCTATCCACTCCAGCATTCTTGCCTAGGGAAGCCCATGGACAGAGGAGCCTGGTGGGCTACAGTCCATAGGATTGCAAAGGGTCGGACACGACTGAAGCGACTGAGCAGATATTGGGCATGTATTCTCAACATTTTTTTTTTTTACTGGGTAGAGGTGTGCAATGAACAAGCTGGATGACCATTGCTGTTACATAATAAATGTAAGCCCAATGCTAACCCAGGAAGAAGCCTCTGGGAGCAGAGCATCACCAACTCATTGTTCCAGGTGACCTGCTGGGGTGGGGGTGGGGAGGGTCGCAGGTCGTTGTGTTGCAGCAGGAAGTACAATGGAGAGATTTCTCCAGTTGATGGAGCAGATGGAGACTCAGAGACTGGAGAACACATCCTGAAAAGGAGCCAGTGGGCAGGTTCAAGTCTCGTGGGATGAACTGTGGAGGCAGAAGGGGGCGGGTAACACTGGGAAGGTAGACCACCCGGGTTGGAGTGGCCTCAATGCCAAGAATTTGGACCAGAGACTGTGAACCACAGGGCATCAGTGGGGAACAAGGAGAGCCATCAGCCAATCAGTGCCGAGATGCCTCTGACACCTTCGGTGCAGAATAAGGGGCAATAAACGATGAAATTGATATTAGTATTTAAAATATCTACCTATTGTCTCTGTGCCTATCACCTATCATCTATCTATCCACCACTGAGAAACTTGGGGCACCATGTTAGCATCAAGACAAAAAATGCCACTATATATTTCACAGACAGTAATAAACTATGTTTAATTGTGGTAAAATGCAATGCACAAACATAAAATCTGCCCTCTCAATCGTTTTACAATTACATCTCATTGGCATTAAGCACATTCACACTGTGGTACAGCCACCACCGCCAACTTCTCCAGGACCCTTTTCATCTTGCAAAACTGCAAGTCTGTCCTCAATAAATACTCGCTTCCCATCCCCTTCCCCTAGGCCCTGGGCACCCACCCTTACCCTCTCCGCCTCTGCAAACTTGACTAATCTAGGTGCCTTGTATATGTTAAATCATACGATTTTTGTCTTCTCACAACTGGCTTATTTCACCAAGCACAATATCTTCAAGGTTCATCCATGTCCCAGCTGGTATCAAAACATCCTTCCTTTTTAAGGCTGAGTAGTATTCCATGCGTGTGTGTGGACCACACTTGATTTATATTAATACATCCATCTATCACTGGACTCTTAGGTTGCTTCCACTTTGGGCTATTGAGCATAATGCTGCTGTGGACATGAGTGTGCAAATATCTCTACAAAATTCTTTCAGTTCTTTTGAGTATATGTGAGAAACCAAATGTTTTAATAAATTGTCTCTCTAGAGATTACTTTGGGAGAGCGAAATTCGCCCTGAGGTTCTCTTAAGGAATTATTTTCTTGAAAATGGACCGTGAATGTGAGGTGGCCAGTGACAAGAAGGCTGGGCAGGTCAAGCCAAGAGTCCCTGCTCAGAGGGTGACCTGCTTCTGCAGTGAAGACATCATTACTGGTGACCAGGCATCTAAATGCCAGAGGCAAAGGGTAGACAGTCACAAATACTCTGTGGACTTGTGTGCCTCTGTCTATCTGAATAGACAGGTTTTAATTTTAAGTGGCAGGCAAAGGTCTGGGGCAGATCCAGAATAGAAGTGAGCTGCAGGGATCTCCACGTACCCAGTGGCTGGAGGGCCGGTTTCTACTGGGAGGGGGGCAGTCCCGCAATCACAATTATACTACACTACTACGGCGGCTGCACTGACAGTTAAAATGCAATCCCCCAAACCTTCCTGAGTGTAGCACTCATTTCATAAATTTATTTCTGCCTTTGTGACTTCATGAATTGCACCTGCCGGTCTTAGTATTCCGGGAGGCTCCCATCCAAGGGTATTTTCTGCCCTCTGCTTGCCTTTTCCGCACAATCTGACTCGGTCACGAGCTGTCCTTCACCAAGGATTCAGAGTCCGCCTCCTCTGGCCTGCCCTCCCCCAGCCCGAGAATCTTAGGGTCTCCGACGGGGTGGGGGAGGGGCGCGCATAAAAGGGCGAGGGGTTCCGGAGAGCGTGGTCCGACTCCCTCTGTCGACCAGCAGGACAAAGAAGGGAAAGCTCCGCGTGGAGAGCCCAGCGCTGTCAGGCTGGCCTGAGGCCGCTTTCACCCCAGTTCGGAGGCCGGCTATGGGAAAACCGCCAGCTTGACGGAGGAACAAAAGGAAAGGTTGCCGCGCCCTCCCCCACCCGCACTCCCGGCCTCAGCGTCGTCCCGCTCGGTCCCATCCTTTGTTACCTGGGCTGGCTGCTCCCACAGGGCCCCACGGCCGCGGAAGACAAGGCTCCAAGCCTCCCACCCGGCCCTTTGATTAGAGAGCTGGGGCAGCCCTGCGGGAGCTGCTGGCTTCCCACGGGGGGAGAAAAGGGGGCCATCCACAGGGGCAGTGACAGCTGAGAAAGCCCCCGTCCTGGCAGGTCCCAGGACCCCCACCCCCACGCCCCGCAGTGAGTGAGGGCTGGACCCCTTCCTCGTCCCGGTTCTGTGGCCACTGGCTCCTTTACATAGATGTTAGGGCTGGTAGCTTTCCAATATTTCTAGCTGGAGCGCATTGAGACGAGTGTAAAAGGAAATAATGATGGATTTGCAGTCGCTTTCTTTCAATTCCTCTTCATTCATTGGCTAAGTGTCGGTTGCCCAGGAAACCGCGGGCATCTCCACGGCAGAGTTGTCTGTCAGGCTACCCCAGTTGCAAGCTGGGTATTAAGTAGTGAATGCAGGCAGGCAGTGGGAAAACCGGAAAGCTCTAAGCCTTGCAATTTCAGTCTATGCAAAAGCACACACCTTGGTTTAAGAAAATAATGCTTTAACAATTCACTACTCATTCTGCTATGCAATGATTCCTTCCAATCAGACTTCTTCAGTTAATTAACACAATGAGTCTCTGTGTTACAGATGAATGCAAAATCACTTGAGAATTTGCCCTTGAAAAGACTCTGAAAAGTGTGAGAGCAAATAGAATTTTTGTAGCTTAAGGGGTATCTTACCCGCCTTGGCCTCATAATGTTATGCATAAAATAAAGGTTGGATTTTATTTTACAGTGTTATTTCTACAATGGTCTAGGGAGGGGAAAATTTAGAAATGTTAATGCATCATAGCATGTAAAAGATGATAAAATATATTGCTCTAACACCTTCATGTCTGATATACAGTGACCCAGATGGAGAGGAATTGTGTGTAATAAACAGGCAAAAAGAAATGCTGTGATGCTGGGAGAGGGAACTGAGATTATTATTATTATTATTATTTTTTTTTGCTTTGAAAGCCCCTCACCAGCCTCTTCTCTGGGAGCTACCCCGATAAAGGTGACAAGGGTTGGCAGACAAACTGAAAACTTCAGGGGAAGGTCTGGCTGTCTTCAACACTCAACCTTGCCACACAAAACAAGCTCCTTGTGAAAATTAAGATGCGCAGTATCATGTTTCCAAATCGAGGAGGGGGCGTGGAGCGGCGAACGAGGCTGGCAGCTCAGTGGAGGCGGGGGCGCGGGACGGTGCCGGCAAACGGAAAGAGAGGAAAGTGGATATGGGGCCCGAAATGCTGCGTCCCCGAGGGCATCCGGGCTTTCCGAAGGACAAGTTTCAGCCTCACCCTGTCCTAAGCCCCTTTCCTGAGAGAGAGCTCGGGGAAAGGGCGTTTTCCCCATATCTTCTTGGACACGAGTGTCCACCCCGGGCCCTCCGCGGAGACCTGGCCGTGAGACCGGGGCTCAGCCGCGGTGCGTGGGGCAGATCCCAGGGGGCGGCGGCGCTCTGCCCCGGCCCACTCAAACCTCGCCGCGCGCTTCCGCTCTGGCTGCGCGGGTGTGGCCCTCGCGCGCCTCCTTCCCGAGCGGTTCGGTCCCCGCCGAGCCGTCACCCCAGGCCCAGCCACAACCCTTTCTGCCTGGACGTGATCCCTTTCCTGAGGGCTGGGCCTGAGCCCTGACTCTGACTTGCTGCGTGACCTGGGGCATCCTTTTCCCTGGACGCTTTTGCATCTGCAGGAGAGGACTAGCACTAACTCCGGGTCAGGACTCGGTCCTTGGAGCCCCGCAAGCGGGCACATGGGCGACCTTCCGCCGCTCTGCCCCTCGGCCGGCTCCTCCCCACCCGGACTCCCACAGCCGCGTCTGGGGACCGCCGTCCGGGCGCCGGGAGTGTCTGGGGGCGCCGAGCTTTTGTTCTCTCTGCCTCTCTTTGTGCGCTGGAATTGGGCTGAAAGCCCCCCTTCCGCCCGCAGCGGGAAGGGAGGCGATGACAGCTTGCTGATACTTGGGGGGACGGGGGGCGGGCGGGCCTCACTCGACAGCTGCGGGCTGCGCTCAGCCGGGAGAACCCGGGTCATTCGGCCCCTCTGGCCTGAGGATGAAAAAGGGTCACGTCACCTCGCAGACGACCCGTGAAGGGTCGGAGTGGGGCACAGGAAGCTTCGCCCACGGAATTGCGGGGACCAGGTACCAGCGCTCTCTTACACACACACACACACACACACACACACACACACACACACACACACACACACACACACACACACACACGAAAAGTAACAAAGAAATCAGCTCCTTCTTGGACTCCTTAGAAATTGTAGGTTTGAAGGCGTGTCGGGGCCGCGTCCGCGCACGCGCGCCGTGGGCCATCAGGGTCGCGCGCGGCCCCCGCCCGCCCGTGCTGCAGTCTCCAGGCGGCCCCTCGCCCGCATCGGCAGCACCAAGGTTGGGGACCTCGTGGCCGCTTCGGCTTCCGGCGCCTGGTGGATGATGAGAATGTCATCGGTGGGGCAGGCGGCGATCTCCCTGGGGACCCGTCCCCTTAGTGGACAAAAGATGAACCGAACCCAGTGTGACTCTCAAACGCTCGGTCGTGGGAGGTGGCCCACGCGTTTTCCAGCTCTTTGTTCTGCCGCAGCCCCGCCCCCGAACCCCACCCTCTTCTGATCGCTGGACCGTCCACCCTGCGCGGCCAGCCAGCCACACCCACCCCACAGACTCCCAAGGAACAAAAGCCGCGGGGAGGAGGGGTCCTGGGTACCAGCCGGGGAGCTGTGGACTCTTGGAGAGGGTCTGGCAGGGTGGTGGAGGCCCCGAGGTGGTCCAGTCCCCGGATGCCGCAGCCACAGAGAAAGGAAGGGAGGGGCCCTTGGCAGAGACAAAAGAGGGGACTCACGGACCCCGGGGGCAGGGTGGAGGGCACCCTGGAGCCCTTGGGCCTTAAGTATCTAGGGTCACGGCCCTTCGGTCCCAACAAGCTGTCACAAGGACGTCCTCCCGGGGCCGAGCTTCGGCCGCCGCACCGCCGTTGGATTGGGGAAAGGGCAGCGATCTCCCCGGGGAGGGTGGCTTAGGGGGCCCCGGCCGAGGGTGGAAGAGGGGCCGCAGTCCGCGGTGGTGGCGAAACCCAGGCCACCGCCGCTACCACCTGCCGGCGCCCCGGCGCAGCGCGCTCCTTTCCGGAGCACCTGGTGGCCCTTCCACCTGTTCCAGTCTCCCACCCCTACCCACCCTGTGCCCGCTCTCCCCCCACACCTGGCCTGCCACGCTGGTCACCCTCGCGTCTCCACCCTCCCGCCCTCGGTTCCTTCACCCACCCCCCAGTTCTCGGTGCCCAGCTTTTCCACATCCCCCCAGTCCTAGACAATGCGCACGCCCCCCCACCCGGCTCCGCGCAGCCCCCAGGCCTCGCCCAGCCCGCAAGCCTGTGCTGATTGGCCGCGGGCCCGTGGTCCAGCCCCCTGGACGGTCACTGGGGCCCGGAGCATTACGTCAGCGGGGCCTGGAGAGCGCTAGCGCGAAGGGGACTGGGGGGCTCGGGCTGGGGGCGAGGCCTGCGCGGGCCGCCCCACCCTCCTCGCATAAAAGGCCGAAACCGCGGGGCCGGCGCTCTCAGCCGGCTGGTTCCCGAGCGCGTTCCCCGTGACCCCGCAGTGAGTGTGCGAGGGGACCGACAGAGCGACCAGACGCCGACCCGGGGCAGAAGACGCGAGCCGGCACCATGCGCGAGATCGTGCACATCCAGGCGGGCCAGTGCGGCAACCAGATCGGCGCCAAGGTGGGCGCGGCGTCCGGGCGGGATCGGGTGGGGACGGGGGCCCAGCCTGATGACCCTCGGGGTTCCGGGCGCGAACGTGGTCCTGAGTGGGCCCGCGGCTCCCCCAAGTGCAGACCTTCCCGCGGCTCTGTACTGCGGAGCCGGGCGTGCGCCCGCCGCGGCGTTCGGCGGGGGTGTGGGGAAGCCCTCAGCTTGAGGCTGTGACTCGTCTGGCCTCTCGGTCCCCGGGCGCCCCTCCCTTCTCTTCTCTAAACCTCGCGCGCTGGCCCGGAGGGCGCGCCGGGGTGTCCGCGGCTGGGCGCCACTTTGCGGGCGGGGCCCGGACGCCGGGAGAATCGGTTTTACTCGCTGGAACCCTAGTCGAGTGGCGGGGGGAGGGGCGGAGGACGAGCATCTCGTGGTCCCCGGACGTGCCTTGAATCTAACCACACCGTCCTTCAGCCCCTCCGGCCCCCGACCCCCCTCCCACCCCCTCTCACCCCTCCGCGCCGCTGGGCGCCCTGCGCGCCCGCCATCCAGTTGCTAGTCCCTCCCCTCCCCGCCAAGACCCCCACCTCCTCCCTCGAGCAGCTGTTCGCCCAGGAAACGCCCAGCTTCAACTCGGTGACCTTGCAAAATGCAAGCCCTGCCGCTGTGCGGGTCTGATTGCCCTAAAGCTGTGGAGATGCTGGGCTGTCGAAACCGAGTCTTTTCATTGTGTGTCGCTGGCCTCTCGGCGGTGGGGCGTGGCCTAATGCAGGTTTTTCTGTGTCTCAGTTTTGGGAAGTCATCAGCGATGAGCATGGCATCGACCCCACTGGCAGTTACCATGGAGACAGTGACTTGCAGCTGGAGAGAATCAACGTGTACTACAACGAGGCCACTGGTGATCGCCTTTACCCTGCCCCCCTCCCCAAGGGACTGACCCCAGAACTGTGGCCCCAGGGGAGGGTGGTTTAGCAGATTTAGGATTCCTATCTTTCCCTGAGGTTTTTTTTGGGTGGGGGGGAACGGGGTGGGGGGGGTCAGTGCTCCTTTGAGAATCTTGTGAGAATCCTGTCCTGTGTCCTTTGTTGGGGATACAAGCAGCGCCTGCAAGGAAGGAAGCTGATACCAGGGCCCCTCTTCTGAGATCTCTGCCCACAGATCTGAGTCCTGCTCTGTCTCTGCAGGTAACAAGTATGTGCCTCGGGCCATCCTGGTGGACCTGGAGCCGGGCACCATGGACTCCGTCAGGTCTGGACCTTTCGGCCAGATCTTCAGGCCTGACAACTTCGTCTTTGGTGAGTGACTGGCATGGCTGATGGCCTGGGAGTTAAACTTATGCTGGACAGCTCAGGGTGGAGGGGTGTGACCGCCTTAGAAAGAGTATGGAGCTGTGTGCTCATTTTGTCTCATATATATAACCTAAAACAAAAGGTCTTTCAACCTCTAATAGCCAGGTCCCTAACCTTCCTTATTTATAATTATGTCCATAACCAAATATTTTAATGTTTGGTCATTTTAATGATAACCTGAAATCTTACCTGAACTCTGACTCACTGAGCTCTATTAAAGGGTTTAGGGTGAAAAGGAATGTAATGCAATCATCAGTGACTTATGAAGACTCTCTCCCTCTGGCAGGCCAGAGCGGTGCTGGGAACAACTGGGCCAAGGGCCACTACACGGAGGGCGCCGAGCTGGTGGACTCAGTCCTGGACGTGGTCAGGAAGGAGTCCGAGAGCTGTGACTGTCTGCAGGGCTTCCAGCTGACGCACTCGCTGGGGGGCGGCACGGGGTCTGGGATGGGGACCCTTCTCATTAGTAAGATCCGCGAGGAGTACCCTGACCGCATCATGAACACCTTCAGCGTCATGCCCTCGCCCAAGGTGTCCGACACGGTGGTCGAGCCCTACAACGCCACCCTGTCCGTGCACCAGCTGGTGGAGAACACGGACGAGACCTACTGCATCGACAACGAGGCGCTGTATGACATCTGCTTCCGCACCCTGAAACTGACCACCCCCACCTACGGGGACCTCAACCACCTGGTGTCGGCCACCATGAGCGGGGTCACCACCTGCCTGCGCTTCCCGGGCCAGCTCAACGCCGACCTGCGCAAGCTGGCCGTGAACATGGTGCCCTTCCCGCGCCTGCACTTCTTCATGCCCGGCTTCGCGCCGCTCACCAGCCGGGGCAGCCAGCAGTACCGGGCGCTGACGGTGCCCGAGCTGACCCAGCAGATGTTCGACTCCAAGAACATGATGGCCGCCTGCGACCCGCGCCACGGCCGCTACCTGACCGTGGCCGCCATCTTCCGGGGCCGCATGTCCATGAAGGAGGTGGACGAGCAGATGCTCAACGTGCAGAACAAGAACAGCAGCTACTTCGTGGAGTGGATCCCCAACAACGTGAAGACGGCCGTGTGCGACATCCCGCCCCGCGGCCTGAAGATGTCGGCCACCTTCATCGGCAACAGCACGGCCATCCAGGAGCTGTTCAAGCGCATCTCGGAGCAGTTCACGGCCATGTTCCGGCGCAAGGCCTTCCTGCACTGGTACACGGGCGAGGGCATGGACGAGATGGAGTTCACCGAGGCCGAGAGCAACATGAACGACCTGGTGTCCGAGTACCAGCAGTACCAGGACGCCACGGCCGACGAGCAGGGCGAGTTCGAGGAGGAGGAGGGCGAGGATGAGGCCTGAGCCGCGCGGAGGCGGAGGCCGGGTAGGGAGGCCGGGCGGAGCCGGGAGGGGGGCTGGCGGGCCGAGGCAAGCACGTCCGGGGCCGCTGGCGGCGGGCGCTGGGGCGCTGGGGCTCTGGTGCTCTTCACTGCTGCCTGTCCCTTTTTTTTTTCTGTTTGTAATATTGATGACATCCATGTAACGTTTGAGATCTTTCTGAACTACTGTTGTAATGGCTAAAATCACATAAACGTTTGTGTCCTAACGGTGTCCTCTTTCCTGTCTCCTCCTCTTTATTATCAATTTAAATGTCACTTTCAGAACACATTCTACTGAGTCCTTCCTTCAACAAGCGAAGGGATGGGTAAATGCTCAGATGAATTTCCTCTCCAGCTTCAGAAGGATAAAATTAAACCAGCCACAGGCTACCCAGTTTAGGAAGGGCGATCAATCCGACTTTTAAGTTGCCTTTTTTTTTTTTGGCTGCGGGGTGGGGCTAGTGGGGAATTCCCCCAGCAGGGGTGGAACCCTGTCCCACTGCCCAAGTGGAAGTGGAGGGGCAGAGTCCTAACCACTGGACTGCCAGGGAATTCCCTTAAGATGCCTTTAAGTAAATATTTTATTAGCTGAGAGATGCCTGCTTGAAAGCACACTGACTTCTCATGGAGCAATCCTATTCTACCTTTATCTCTTCTACAAAAAAAGAAAAACTTGGAACAGTTACTATAGGCGCACAGCACACAATTCCAAGCACAGAGTGGAAAGTCAGCCTGTCTTCCTTCTGTGCCCCTTGGTACCTGCCCTCCCCTGGAGGGCAGGCGTTCTTCCGTTGTTCTGTTTCTTGCGTCCTTGCAGAGCTATTCTGTCTTCACACCGATGTAGATTATTCCCCCTTTTTCTTTCTTCACACCTCATGGTACTAATACTGTTCTCTGCCTGTTTTTTCAGTAAACAGGGCATCTTTAAAATACAGAGACCTGCCTCCTTTAAATGGATGCATAGTATCCATTCTATAGTTGTGCTCTATTTTATTTAACCAATTCCCACACGTGCAGGTTGTTTATACTTCTATCTTATAATGCCTCAGTGAATAATTTTGTGTGAATTTCCCTAAGTGGAATTCTCTGTCAAAGGGTATATGATACTGTGACATTTTAAGTTAATGAAATCCCCTGTACTTAGGAATAGCCATAGATTTATACATCATTAATACACTAAAATTCTCAAGCAACTTTTCCTTTCAGCAGTTATATTTATACATGTTGACTACCTTTGAATGTATATGAAATTATAAATTCTGGATTATTGGAGAATTTTACTTTAAATAGGTAAGCCACTGGAATTTTCAGTTTGTTGTGTTCTTACCATGCAGATTTGGAATTTGGCATTTGAACCCAAGCCTGCCTCTAGACTTTCCCTCAATCACTAAAGAAGCTGTGGGTTTTTAACGTGATTTTCAGTTACGATTATGTGGTTCTATGGGATCAATTATACTTTGTCAGAAAGGTGCCGATGCTCTGCCTTAAGGCAGTCAGTTAAGCTGGGCTAGTCAGTTTCATATTTTGCGAAGAGGAGTGAAGAATAAGTAATAAACAAATGTGCAAAACATATTTACATACCACTGTAGGAAGAAAAAAAACACCAAAGAAACTGTAGATTTATGATTTTTTTCTAATTTTTAGACAAATTGAAAATTAGAGGAAATATTACTTTAAATCTGACCCTGTATTTATTTGATTCTACTTGGTTCTACTCCTACTTAAGTGTGTGTGTGTGTGTGCGTGTGTGTATTTAAAGAAGAAAAAGGAGGAAGGGGAGGGGGACAAGGATGAGAAGGAGAAAGGTGAAGGGTGGATAAAGGATTCACAGATCAAAGAGGTTGAAGCATGAAGACAGTTTCAAAGAAAAGGTGTGAGCAGCGTCGTTCTAAGTAATGTGAAAATAAGTTCATTTACAAGATGCCCCCCTGTGGAAATGAGCAGCCGTTGACTTTATGAACATTACACGTCCTAAAAACCAGGCTGGTGCTGAGGATTCTCAAACAGGTGAGGAACCAGTGGCTTCTGCTTTCATTTCCTGCATTTAACAGCGAACCGGCAGGTGCCTTTCCTGCTGAGCTGGTGGAAAGCCTGCAACAACCTCACTGAAGGGGAACGTTGGACCAAAGCGCCTGGAGCACTTGGGCAGCTGCCAGGGCCCCCGGGTCTGCCCTTGGCCGTGCCCTCCCACGGCTGGTCAGAGCTCTGGAGGTGGGGGGGAACCCCTTGGCACCGTGGAAGAGCCCTGCTTCGCCTTCACCCAGGAGAAGAGTGGACGGGCGGTGCCCAGCAGGCAGGCTGCTAGCCTGTCGGCAAACCCGCGTGGGCACACTGTGAGGGCTCACTTCAGCACGATTACAACGGGGGTGCCAGACTGAGCGTCAAGCTGACGCTCCAGGGCAAAGCTTTAAAAGCCCAGTTGTATAAAGTGACTTGAAATGTTGCTTAGGAAAACACTTGGGCGTTAGAGATGTGCACAGACTAACACTTGGGTTACCAGACACTTTCTGAAACCGCTAGTTCCTTTGTCACATTAGCGTTGTGTGATGGATTCGTTAGTGGGGGTGATGGTATGTGTTTCCAACACCATTTCCACAGAGGAATTATTCCATCCCTCCCCTCACCCCGAGATTCCGCCAGGAGGACATTCACTTCTGGGCAGGCGTGGGACCTGAATGACAAGACCCGCTGAGATATGACGTGGGATTCAGAAGCTGGGGTTAGGGATGGGGGGCTGGAGGCACCCCAGGAGTCAGAAGGAACGGGAACGCCAGCATGCTGCAGATTTCCTGCATCTCGGCATCGGCCCCAGAGATGGCCAGAGACGAACTCCCATTTTGTCACTAACAGTGTGTCAGACTGATGGAAGCTTGAACTAAAACTAACCTGAGGAGGTCATCTAGTCAGACTTCCTCATCTTGTGACTAAGGCGATGGAGGGTCAGAGAACTTTGTCTCAGTTCACAGGACTCTCTGTGCAAATCAGATTTTGGACTCTGCTCTTTTCCCCACAGCTGCACCTCTCGGGTCCTATGGTTACAAGGCCACACGAGGATTGTGAAGACCGGAAAGAGACGCATCCTGGCTTCAAGGAAAAACCCAAAGCTGCCCCTGGGTCCACGTTCCGCCTGCCGGCGTGGGCTGGGCGCCGGACTGAGCGTTCTGCCTCTGCCGGGGTCGTGGTTAGGAGGTGCGGAGTCTCCGGGTTAAATCACCGCACATGAGTCCTAATGCAATTCTGCTTGCAAGCATTTTCCATCAGGGGTACTTCTTGTCAAAACGAATGGGAAGTTCATGAGTATCCTTTTACACTCACCCATTTTAGTTGTGACTTGTGTACTGCAGAACAGAACTTGACAACTACTATCTGCTGATTTCTTTCCAATGTGTAAGAGAAATTCTCTTACAAGGCCTTGCTTTTATGAACACTTGAATGTTCAGACATTCGCTAGAAAACAGACTCACTCGTTCCTTTGTTTCTTAGACGCTTTTGCCCCCCACTTCCCCCACCCTTCATGCTTTTCTCAAGGCTCGCTTGCCTGCCCAGAAAGACACTGGTAGAGGCCAGGGAAGCACGCAAGTCAGCAGTGGGCTGGAGGGCCAGCGGGGTGGCGAAGCTTGGGGGTAGCCCCTTCCACATGCAGCTGAGACCCTGGGGTACCGCTGAGAGGGGACAGCCTTCAGAGGCTAAGACAGGAAGAGTCAAGCCTTGGCTTTAAACAGTTATAGTTTAAAGAGATTAAAAACTAAGAAAACCAGATTTGTCCACAGTTTACCAACTCAGGTTACTTCCATTTTTTGGGGTGGATAACTTTTCATTTTGCCTGAAAAACTTCCTTTAACATTTCTTACAGCGCAGATCTGCTGGCCATAAATCTCTCAGCTTTTGTTTGGCTGGAAAAATTATTTTGCCTCATTTTTGAAAGATGTTTTCTCTGGGTATGGAATTCTCGGTGGACAACTTGTTTCCTGTCAGCACTTTAAAGACATAATTCTCTGGTCTCCTGACTTGTGCTATATGAGACATCACCACTACTTATCAGCTTAGGTTCCCTCTATGTTTTATTTTTCTGTCCAACTACTTTTAAGATGATCTGCTCAAGATAATCACTGTTTTCCTGTTTTAATCTGATGTCCCTTGGGGTGATTTCCTCTTTTTTTATTCTACTTGGGGTTCCTTGAACTTATAGTTTCACCAAATTTATAAAAATTTCCACCATAATTTATTCAATTATTTTTCTAGCCTCCCCATTTTATTCTGGGATTCCAGTTATGTGCATTTTAGACTTCTTGACATGGTTTCACAGTTTACTGAAATCTACTTTTTTTTTTCAGTCCTTTCTCTAGGCCTCAAGTTTTGACTGCGGCACCTTCAATTCTCTGTTCTCCGCAGTGTCTGTTCACCTTCAATTCTCTGTTCTCCGCAGTGTCTATAAGCTGCAGTTACTCTCATATTTTTCATCTCAGATGTTATATCAATATATTTAATTTTTAGCAGTTCTATTTGTGTCTTCTGAAATTTTCCATTTCTCTCCTTTTCACGTTCATGCTTTCCTCTAGCCTCCTGAATGTATAGATCATGTACTAGCTACTTTACAATCCTTGTCTGTCATTTCATCATCTTTGTCATTTCCAGGTCTATGGCTATAATTGATCTTTTTCATGGACAAGAATTTGAATAAACTCCAGGAGACAGTGAAGGACAGGGAAGCCTGGGATGCAGCATTCCATGGGGTCACAAAGAGTCGGACATGACTTAGCAACTGAACAATAACAATGGTTGTGAATCATATTCTCCTACTTCTTTGTATCTTTTTTTAAGATTTTTTTTTTTATGTGGACCATTAAAAAAAAAAAATCTTTATAGCTCCCTCACCAGGGATTGAACCCACATGTCCTGCATTGGAAGGTAAAGTCCTAACCACTGGACCACCAGGGCAGTCCCTTTTTTTTAATCTTTTGCCAGACATTGCGAGTTTTATGTTGCTGGCTTCCCATTTTGTTACAGTCCTTTAAATGTCGTAGGACCTTGTTCTGGCCCACAGTTAACATTACTCGGAACTAGAAGGACCCTTTGAAATGTGCTTCTCAGCTTTACTAGGGTGAGTTCAAAGTTAGTCTTTGACCCAGGGATAATCTTACCCCAGTAAGGTCAAGAACCCACCTGCCAATTCAGGAGAACCCACCTGCCAATGCAATGGAACGCTGGGCTCCATCCCTGGGTCGAGAAATCCCCTGGAGGAGGGCATGGCAACCCACTCCAGTATCCTTGCCTGGAGAATCCCACGGACAGAGGCACCTGGCGGGCTCAGTCCATGGGGCCGCAGAGAGTCGGACACGACCGGGCCCACGTCACAGCCGTGCCTGTGCATGAGGAGCGCTTCCGTTCTATCTGATAGGAACACGGATCATCCGCAGGCCCGTGAGCTCTAGGCTTGTTTGGTCAGCTGCTTTCCAGTAGCTCCCCCCGTTTTTTTTTTTTTTTTTAAATATTTATTTATTTATTATTTATTTGACTGCATCAGGTCTTAGTTGAGGCATGTGGAATCTAGTTCCCTGACCAGGCATTGAACTCAGGCCCCCTGCATTGGGAGCGAGGAGCCCCAGCCACTGGACCACCTGGGAAGCCCCCCCCCCCCGTTCTTTTTAAAAATATTTATCTATTTACTTATTTGGGGTGTGCCGGGTCTTGGTCGCTGCGCACAGGCTTTCTCTACTTGGGGCCCACGGGTTTCCTATCCGATGAGGTTCACGGGCTTCTCATCGCAGTGGCCTCTCTTGTTGCAGAGCGGAGGCTCCGGGTATGTGGCCTTCAGCAGTTGTAGCTCGCAGGCTCCAGAGCTCAGGCTCAGCAGGTGTGGGGCGTGGGCCTAGCTGCCCTTCTGCCCGTGGGAGCTTCCCAGACCAGGGATCAAAGGCGTGGCCCCTGCACTGGCAGGCGGGTCTTTAACCGCTGGGCCAGCAGGGAAGTCCTCTCCTGTTCTGACCAGTACTTTCTGTCCTTCTCCTTGACTTTCACCGCAGCATCGTTGATTTACACTGCTGTGCTGAGCACCAGTTTCTGACCTTGTCTGTGCACACAGTTCTCGGCCAAGGACCCGAGCGGACGCTCTGTGACACTCCTTTCTCTTCCGTGGTCTGCCCTGTCCCTTCCTCTGCCTGACTTGGGCCCTCTGAGTCCTGGTGTCTCTCTGACACGCTGGGACCCCGAGCCCCCACCTCGCTGCCACTGCAGCCTGGAAACTGCTTCTCAACGGCTGCCTGGGGCACCACACGCTGCCTTCCTTTCCCTTTCCCCAGCGGTCGGGCACCCGGCGCCTGGTGGCCAGGACCTTGAGGACCGTTATTTCATGCATCTCACTCAGTTTTTTGTTTCTGTCGCTCAGGAGGGTGAATCTAATTCTTATTGGCCCGTCTTGGCTGAAAGCAGAACTCCCCTCTTCACTTCCTTTCGATTAAAATGTTTCTGTGCCCTTCCCCCTACTGATTATCTACAGCAGCACCTGTCCTGAGTATCTGCTCTTGTATTTCTTCTAATCTGGACTTCATGTATCTTTCCCTTTCTTCTTACCTCTTTTTCTTACTTCTTTTACCCATTTACAAATTCCGCCCCCCCAAAAAATCTCATTTTATAGTTTTTCTAATTTTAATGTATTTTTCTTTCAGATATGTTATATTTTGCTTGATTTTTCTATTTTTTCAGATATTTTGGAATTTTAGGTTACAGTTTTCACCCATTTGGATCTGTTGTCTTTTTGCCATACTTCCTTTATCTGCAGAGACATTATTGTAGTTCTTCTTACTTTTATGGATAATTGTGTATGGGATTTCATCATGATCTTTTCCTGTTGCTCTTTTTAAAGCAAAATGACTTTTCCTGTAGTCTTAGGAGTAACAGAAAGGCCAGGGTAGTTTTCAGAGCTGCATATCTCTGTAGCTCCCCAGCACGTTGTTCTCCCAAAGTGATTTTTTTAATGGCTCACTTGCTGAGGTCTGCTTCAGTCAATCTCCGTACCCCATTTTCACCCTGAACTTCTTGTTCCTTTGCTGCTGTCAATCCCACATTCCATATGGGTTCCAAAAAGGAGTTTGGTTTGGTTTGTTTGTTTTGGCCACGTGGTGTAGTATGTGGGATCTTAGTCCCTGACCAAGGATGGAACCCGCGGTCCTGCAGTGGGAGCTCAGAGACTTGACCACCAGACCCACAGGGAAGTGCGTGAGCGGGAGTTTTGATTTTCCATTTGATAGGGTTAGTTTCCTGGCCTGTGTTTTGGCGGGGGGGTGGCGATAGGAGGATGGCTAAGGGAGACTCAGAGCTGTGGTCCCACCGCCACTACCTTCCAAGGGTCCTAGAACCTGTCACTTCCAAAGTCTCAGTCTTCACGCTTCAAACTCACTCTCCGTTTACATCAGACAGTATTCATCAGGCACCTTCCCCGTCCATGACACTGTGCTGAGAACGCAAACAGGAGCGAACACACCCCAGCCTTCAAGGAGTTTCCAAGCCGGGGTGGGGCTGGGAATAGGGGTGGAGAGAAACAGCCAAAGGTGCAGGCTGCGGAAGATGCTATGGAGACAGTCACGCTGCCTCCCTGGATTGAAATCAGGCTGGCTTCCATAGAACAGCAACATTCACATCCCCCCCAGACCGGAAGGTCTGCTGTGATTCACATATTAATGAGAACCAGGGTTCTTGTAGGAGGACGATGGTCTGGTTTGAACAATAGCTCTTCAAACAGCCACGCTGTTATTACAGAACAGGCGGCTGTGTAATTAGCGCGCCCCCTTCATGGAGCTGGGCGCCGCTCACCATCCCCGTCAGCTGGGCCCCCTTTGTCTTGATTTGCTTTCCTCTCCCCGCTGGTAATCCTGACGGGTCTCTGGGAGGAGGCAGGACAGCTGGGCTTGCTGCAGATTCTAGCTTCTTCTCTTCCGGGGAGACACCCCCACTGCAGTTTTCTGTCCTTCTGCAGGAAGAGCTGCACTGCGCTGTCTGCATTCCTGACCTGTGACGCTCCTCCCGCTGGCAGTTCGCATCCTCGTGCCCCTTTGTCTGGACGTCCCTCGTGAAAGGCCAGCGGGTGGTGTGTGCTGGCCCGGGGCGAGGGCAGGCTGCCATCTGCCCAGCCCCACCCAGAGCGGCCTCGTGGGCAGCACCACGGGTGCGCCTCACTTCTGTTCATAAGGGTGAACTTTTGTTTCCTCATGTAGGAGCCGACATTCAGCTGTTCAAAGCTTACGTGAGAGACTGTAAAGAGACGTGGGAGGTGTGGGCATACCTGGGGACAGGTGGCATCTCCTCGGTCCATGTGTGACGTCTCCCTACAGATCCGGGGGCTTGGAAGGGAGCCCTGAGCCCGGGAGGCCGGAGGAAGATGGTGTGAGTGAGGCCTGCCCCGCATCAGCCCCACAACGGCCCCCGGGGGAGCCCGCCCGCAGCGGGCACAGCGTGAGGCTGCCCAGCAGAGGAGGGGTGGGCAGGGGCCGAGAGTCTGGGCTGTCACCGCTGCCCCTGAAGTGGGCACAGGCCTAACACCTGCCTGAGGGCACCTGCAGACGCAGCCTCGGAACAGCGCCTGGGCTCCGCAGCATCTGATAGCATTACCAGTGGGTGAGAATCGTCACCTCCCGAACGGCGCCCTTCGAGAGAAGCCCCCTTCCCCCTCTCCTCAGGAGGCACAGCCGGTGCCCAGGGCAGCAAGCAAGAGCTGGCGACGCCTCGGTGACTGAGGAGGGAGCTGTGGACACCCTCTGGACCCCCTCCCGAAGGGTGAGCCTGCACCCTGTGAAATGACCCGGGTCTGGAGAGAAAACCCCAGATTCCGGTTAATGTGGCCGCAAGTCTGTCCCCAGGCAGCAGGGTCTCAGGCTGCTGGCTTCCCCCCCAGGTCCTCCTGACGACCCAGCACAAGGACCAGAGCACCTGAGCCTCCAGAGGGCCTCAGACCTTGCCCGCCTGCTCTGCCCAGGACCTTGGGAAAGGCGACTCTGACTCGGCTGTCTGGGGTGGGGCCGGAAGTCCGACCTTTCTGGCCGGTGCCCAGGGATGAGCTGCTGAGCTGCTGGCCTGGGAGGGGCAGGCACGTGGGGTGAAGTCAGTGGGCTTGAGGTCTAGCTCCGGAGGGCCCAGGGTAAATGTTTTCCTTGCGGCATCAGCATGAGAAACACAAGGTAAAATGAGGGGGCGCGGAGCCTGTAACAGCCGTGCAGTGTTCCCACAGCCCCCTTGCCTGGAGGGTTCATAGTCTACCCTTTTCGCTGCCAGCCCACGAAGCCTGTTTGAAATGATGCTTTCCTGGACTTCCTTGGTGATCCAGTGGTTAAGACTCTGTGCTCCCAATGCAGGGGACACAGGTTCAAGCCCTGGTCAAGGAACTACGATTCTGCGTGCTGCACGGTACAGCCTTAAAGTTCTATTTAATATCAACATTTTTTTAAAATAATGCTTTTCTTTCCTTTCTTCACTCACTGAACAGATGCTAAGTGCCTCTACGGAAGGAGGCTGGGTGCCGAGTGCGGGAAAACATCGTTCGCTGTCAACGCCTTTCTGCTGAGCCGGGTTTTGGCGTGAGCTCTCCGCCCCCTGGCAGGCACTCCTGCCTGTGGAGATGCCCGTGGAGGTGCCCTGCTGCCAGGCCCTTGGCCCTGGCCGCCCTGCCGGGGTTAGAGACGACTGAGGACTGGAAATGCTCCAGGGGCCTGGGTGTAATCTGGGGAGGTGACCTGGCCCAGCCCAGCTATCGGGACAAGGACACCTGGCAGGCAAAGGTGGGGATGGGCCGACAGCCCGCCCCACACACAGAGGGGGCTGGTCAGGACCTCAGACCCGCTTCTCCCTGGAAGCCCTCAGCTTCAGGCTGATGAGATGAAAAGGCAGTTCAGATGCTCCGCGGCTTCTGAACAAGTTCTGTCTTGCTTCATCTCCTGTCTGGAGCAGCTGATCCTTCCTCATTCGGCAGCTTTGTAACCATTTCACTTTTGCCATTAAATTGCTAAAAAGAAAAGAAAAATCTGTTCTTTCTATGAGAAAAGTGTTATGGAAAATATTTTATTTTCTCTTGCTTTTCTTGAAATCCTCCATTCACACCCTCCTGTTCAGATAACTGGGGATATTTTTCTTTGGCAGTACACCAAAAACTTAATAATTGGTAGTTCTTCAAAAGTTATTTCTGATGTAGAATCTAAGACTATCTCCAAAAATGTTTTATGCTCTATTAAAGGGCCAGATGGGCTTCCCAAGTGGTGCTAGTGGTAAAGAACCTGCCTGCCAATGCAGGAGACAGATGCAGGTTCGATTCTTGGGTCAGGAAGATCCCCTCGAGGAGGAAATGGCAACCCACTCTGGTATTCTTGGCTGGGAAACCCCATGGACAGAGGAGCCTGGGGGGCTACCGTCCACAGGCTCACCGAGTCGGACACGATTGGAATGACTTAGCACAGCACCAAGGGCCAGATAGTAAATGTTTTCCCCTTTGCAGGCCATGCAGTTTCTGTCACAACCGCTCAGCTCTGCCAGGGTGTCACAGAAGCAGCAAAAGACATAAGCAAGTGTGGCTGTGTGCCAGTTAAAAATTTACAGAACCTTTTTTGTAATAAAGTTTTTGTAAGTAACTGCTGACTTCTCCTCCATTACATTAAAATCCACTGGTCCGTCTTGCACTTGGAATGAATGATTTTGACCATGCAGATGCCCTGGAAGGGTTTTAGGGACCCCGGGGCTCACTTAGACCCCACTTTGAGAACTGCTCCTCCAATATTCTTGTTATACAAGGTAATAAGTCTCTTAATAGGAATGCTACTTTCAGTTGGAAATTCTGTTTCTTGCAGCAAAAGCATCTTAGCTGATAAACTCCTGGGTGTTTTCTCAAGTCAGAAATCAATACCAGCTCTGTCTTGGGCCCTGGGAAGTTGCTGATTAACCATATTCCCTCCACCAGTTTATGTGCCGGCAGGAGAGGAGAAATAGCAGACGTATGTCCAGACCTGAGAGCCCCTGAGAATCCCGAGCAACCTCGCTGGGCCCCAGAACATTGTAAAAGAGCTTCAGAAAGTGTCCATGTTTGCCCTCGGAAGGGCAGGGTCAGCGGAGAGAGGGCCGGGAGAACTGAAGAGACATTGTTTAGACAACAGGTGTATTAGCGGGCATCCTCCAGAGACACTGAACCAATAAAGAGATGTTACCAGGAACTGGGAGCCGGGGAAGCCCCACTACCCTCCATCCGCAAGCTCTGGGTGCAGGGGAGCCGCTGAGGTGGCTGCACTCTGAGCCCCGAGCCTGAGAATCCGGAGAGTCGATGGTGCGCGTCCCAAGCTGAGGGCGGAAGCCTGAGGTTCCAGCTCAAACAGTCGGGCAGAGGTAGCAGGTTCTCCTTCCTCCATCTTTCTGCTCTACTGGGACCTCGATGCATCAGGTGATGCCCAGCACACTGGGAAAAGCAACCTGCTTCAGTGGGTTTGCTGATTCAAGTGCTGGCCTCCCGCAGGATCACCATTACAGACCCTCCTGGAGTCACGTCGAACCAAGGATCTGGCCCGCCACGGTCCAGTCAAGGGGACCCACACAGTGCACACACACAGATAACTGTCTCAACGGGACCAGGCAGGATAAGTCAGCACCAACTCTCTCCTGGGAGACGACAGGGGATGTGGGTACCGAGCGGTGTGAGCTCCGGTGGATGACGATGAAGGGGGTGAGAGCCCCTCTCTGGATGCTCTGGTATCACATTCACCACCTCTAACTTAGAACCAGCCTCAGGGAGGAGAGGGGAGAGTGAAATCCTGAGTTGACAGATGGTCTTCTGAATTGACAAAGATGAACCCCCACTGACTAAGTTGAGGTGGTTGTTCCAGCCAACAGAATAGGGGGCTCTTGAGATAGAATTTAAGGTTGATTTTAGAAAACTTAGAACACTTAAAAAATTTTTAATAAATGTACATTTTAAATTTATGTGCTAAAAATTCCTCTTCTTTAACAATGAACAAATTCAAAAATTTTGCCACCCTGATGAAAAATGATGTATCTTGATCATTTTATATTTCCTAACTATCACTGAGGATAAGCATCATTCGTACGTTATTGGGAGTATTATTTTCGAATCCACGACAGTGCTTTTGAATTAAGTGCAATTAACATTCACAAAATAGATCACTGTAGGGTCTGAAGGGAACCCATGTCACAGAAATGGGTGCCACTGTTTTTACCCTTAAATTGACATTTACAGTTTGTCCAGCATTAAACAGATCCACCTGAGGAATGAACTGCTCTAGTTCAAGCTGCCCTTCTGCCTTTTCACGAGTGTGTGCTGTTCACCATGGACACTGCACTCTGCTCTGACGCACACACCCTTCTGTCTTTTCATGAGTGTTCACTGTTTGCTGTGGCCACTGCACACCTTTCTGCCTTTTCACGAGTGTGCACTGTTCGCCGTGGACACTGCACACCTTTCTGCCTTTTCACAACTGTGAGCTGTTCGCCGTGGACACTGCATTCTGCTCTGACGCACACACCTTTCTGCCTTTTCACAAGAGTGTGCTGTTCGCCGTGGACACTGCACTCCACTCTCACACTCACACCTTCCCGCTCATCCCATCAGTGGCTGCTGGAGCCAAGGCCAGGCATGAGGCTGAGAGCGCTCAGGACTCTGTACTTCCGGCCTCTCCTCTCTCCGATATTCTCATAAGGTCAACAGACACATCTTAGGATCTAGATGCCACACGGGCCGAGGCTCGTAGGTCTCCATGTGCTATTTCTTTTCCATGTGAAACAGCTTCAGTTTGCACGCCTGCGGGGGTCACCAGGGTTTATAAGTCACTTTTATTAAAAATAAGATGGAACACGGGATAAAGAAGGCCACCTCAGATCTCACCACGCTAAAGCAAGAGCGTCTTCCTCTTCTTTTTTTTAATTTGAGTATCTGACCCTTCCTCCAACAACACAGACTTACATACAGATGGCGCTGTATCATTACCCAAGCTCCTCCCCTGTGAGCACGGCACATTCATCTGCTACAAACGATAAATCATGAAAACAAAGGTATTACGGATTTGCATAATCCTTGGCTGTTGTAGAATTCAGATATCATCATATCTCTTTCTCCTTTTTTCATTTCTTTATTCATTTACTTATTGGTGAATATTTATGGTGCTGGGCAGTGGGGTCCACATATTAATAAGACAGACACGTTCTTGCTCTTACGAACCTCACAGTCCAGGAGCAGAGGCAGATCCATTGTGCATTTACCCGTCTGAGCCAGGCACTCATCTCTGCATGAGCATCCAAGAATACTTGCTTTTAAAATGGTTCACGAATTATGTGCAAGGGGCCAGCTGTGCGGCAGTTCCGTGTGTTTCGGTTGATAGAGTTGTTTGCTCGAGGCGATACAAGCAGAACCACGAAGAGGACCGGAAGACTCGCCCTCGGTTCCCGGGGCTCCGTCCCCAGACACCACTCCCCACTCTGCCTGCCGCAGGATGGCCAGCGGATACAAATGCTCTTTTGAAAGAAGAAAACAATTAAGCATTGAAAATGTGAGGACAAGAAAGTGCAAGATAAAAATAGAACTCCCCAGCCCATTCCGGGAGCCGCATTTCTCACGGCTGGTTTGAAGGCAGCGTTCTCACCCGAGTCCATCCTGTCTGGACGCTTCTTCCTTAATAAGGAGGAAGTCACCAAAACAGTAAGAAATGACCACTTTTCCTAGGGCATCACTCGAGGCCCGTTACGAGGAAATCTGTTTCATGTTTCACTGTTGTTTAGCTGCTCAGTCGTGTCCACCTCTTTTGCTCCCCCATGGATTGTAGCCCGCCAGGCTCCTCTATCCATGGGATTTTGCAGGCGAGAATATTGAAGTGGGTTGTCATTCTCTCCTCCAGGGGATCTTCCCGACCTAGGGACCGAACGCTCGTCTCCTGTGCAAGAGGCATCTCCTGAAATGCAGACAGATTCTTTATCACTGAGCCACCAGGGAAGCCCCAGAACTAATCATTGGTCCCTAAAGTAACTTATTTATAAAATAAAACTTAAAACCTACAAGTTAAAAGAATAGCGTCCAACATGTCTTCCTCAAATTCCAACATCCATTAATGTTTTGCCCATTGTGTAGCCCTGGCTTGTGTGTGTGTGTGTGTATGTGTGCTTTTGCTGAATTATTTGAACGTAGACCACGGACGTCACAACGCTGAGTCAGAGCACAGCTTCTGAGGACAAAGACACCCTCTCCCAGGGCCGCAATGCTGCTCCACACCCAGGAAGCGTGTCGTTGATGCACAGGAAACCCTAGCATCCCACTGCACACCCAGGGGTTGTGTGCCAGCTGGACCTGGTGCCAGCTTGGCTGCCGAATACCGAGCTCTGCCCCCACTCTTCCCCCTGCCGTCCAGGACGAAAAGCCTGACTCGGGGATGACGCCGTCCAGAGAAGCACCAGGCACCTTTGCCCAGCAGCTCAGACCCCTGATGTGGACACCTTCTCATGGAGGCCACAGCCCTGAGCCTGTGGACTGCCCAGGGCCACGCCCACGCCTCCCTGTCCCGCCCGGGGCCCAGCTGCAGCTGTGGGTGTTTCCAATGGCCGGTGAAGATGTTGATTGAGCATCACAGGACTGGACCCAGGCATTCCGACTCGTTCCTGCACAAGACCCTGCCAAGAAAAATGGCTCCCAGCGGCAACGCGTGGGAGCTTGCCTGTCATTAATATTTATGTCAGAAGAGAGGTGCTCGTAACAGCAAATGCACTTCAGCTTCTCAGAAAAGCACAGGCGATGCTCTGGAGGCAGTGAGATCAAACCACTGCAGTGGGGGAGGAGGCTCTGCTCTGGCCCCCGCCCCTCGCCCAAGGCTTCCGCCCCAAGCCTGCCTCGGGGGTCAGGGCAGGGGTCAGACTCCTAAGGTCCCCGCAGCCGCCTGTGGGGACAACCATGGGGTGGACCATGGTGAAGACAGAGCCCCAGCGTGGCTGCGTCCCACGGCACAGATGCTCACTGGCCCTGGACCCTGTCGCAGTCATGAGAAGATCAGGACAGGTTGCAGAGCCACCTCCTGTGGGGAAGAGGGCCTGGGGTCAAGGGCACAGGCTCCCTGGAGTAAGGGTTCCCAGGCTGCCACACCCTGAAGGGAGCCTGCCATGAAGACAGAGAGCCTGCGGGAAAGGGAAAGTCAGGGAGGGGAACAAACAGAAACCGGCTCACTGCTCTGACCGGCGAGAAGCTCAGTGAACCTGGTCCTTCAGTGAATACAAACATCTTGCTGGGAATGTAATCCCAGCGGCAAGCTCTGGGCATTCTGTTTTCGCCACATTAACACCCTGACAAAGGGCCGCAGCGTCACTGATGCAGGAAAAGAGGGAAAGAGTAGACCCTGGATGGACCACCCCCCTCTTTCATGCAGACAGTCCTGTGGGCTGTGTGATGGTTTCCTAGGAAACAGCATGGATGCGGAACTCAAGGAAATGTGCAGTCAGGCGGCAGGAGGTACAGCAGCTGATTTTTTTTTTTTTGCTGGTGCTGTGTGATTCTAGGCCATCTTCTTAAGCCCTCTGCAGCAGTCTCCTTGTGTCCAAGGAGGAGATCTGATCTACCTCACGTATGTGTGTATGCACGCGCACGCGTGTGTGTGTAAGCGCCTTGGCTGGCTGGAGGTCACGGGGGAGCTCGGTGTGGATTTTCTCCTCCTCTCTACGCCCACTCAGCAGGCATCGCTGAATAACTGGGATGCAGACTGGATAGAGCAGCAGCTTAGGTGATGAATGTGAAGAGAGGCCTGTGCCTGGGGCCTGCCCTCTCCACCGCGGGGGACCTCGGGCCACCACACGAAGGAGCGTGACTCACCTGATGGGTGACTTCAAGCCAATGGCCAGACGGATGGTGAATCCTTCACTGGACCAACAAGCCTGCCCACCACCGGCCCTCAGAAAGCTGCCCGGGACATGGAGCCCCAGAGAGGCTGGTCCTAGACAAAATGCACTCACCTAGCCTTTGCATCTGTGCTTAATGATAAATGCTTTGTCTTAATCAAATTTGGGGTGTTTACATAGCAAAAGATGGCAAAATAATCACTCTGTTACGGCTTTCTTCCTGAGATGACCATATTCCCCACAATATCCTCACCCACATCCTGCTCCCCACTCCGAGAGCCGAGGAGAAGCCTGGTGGTTTCAACTTCAGGAGTAAATACTCACCATGTCTCCTGAATAAGGCTGCCCCGATGGCTCAGCGATAAAGAATCCACCTGCCGTGTAGGAGATACCTCTTGGCAAGAGACACGGATTTGATCCATGGGTCGGGAAGATCCCCTGGAGAAGGGAATGGCAACCCACTCCAGTATTCTTGCCTGGAGAATCCCATGGACAAAGGAGGCTGGTGGGCCACAGTCCATGGCGCTGCAAAGAGTCAGACACAACTGAGCGACCTAAGTACCTACTGACCTACCCCTGAATTCAAGAGGGCTGACTACAAGGTTTAAGGGTTCTGTATCCACACAGAAGACCACCCTCACTTCGGTACAAGCTTGAAGGGGTTCCCAATCCACCCTCAGTCTCGGTAATTCACCAGAAGGACTCAGAGAACTCATTACAAGTTGTTATACTCTGCTTATGGTCTACTGCGGGGAAAGGGCATGGGTTAAAATCACACGAAGGAGGAGCAGCTCAGGGAGGCGTCCAGGAGGGCCCAACAGAGGACCGAGTCATCCTTTCCCCGTGGGGACACAGTCACGTTGACCCCCGTGTTGACGTGTGACGGCACGCACGGAGTGCTGCCAGCACAAACGATGCTCCGAGTTCTCCCTGCGGCCTGGCCACCTGTCGCCCACACGTAGCCGCTAGTCTCAGCTCCTCCTGGACTCCCAGGCCTCGGGTCTCTGGTTCTGGGAGATGGCTTCTGGTGCCACGTGACCCAGAGCCCCAGCCACAAACCCTGCTAGAGACGGCCGGTGCTCAAAGTCAGACCGGCCGCGCCTGATGGTAGTGGGCAGTGCCTGCCGCTGCAGCCGCCACCCCGGCCACCTGCTCCCTCGGTCCTTCTGGGAGCAGACTGTACCACCGGCCTCAAGACAAACACGTCTCGAGCCAGCCCTTCTCTGCGCGGCTGTGGTGCCCACACGTCCACTGAGACCATGGACCCTCGAGGCCACCCCAAGGATGGCCACTTGCCAGTTCCAGCCCCTCCCAATCCCAGAGTGGGTTCTTCTCGTGGCAGAGACAGACCCCGTGTCAATGAACCTCTCAGGTGCCCAGAGTGGCTTCCACAGGGCTGTGCCCCACGCGGGCACCCCTGTAACGGCCCAGTCTTCACTGCCCGTCTGCCTGACCTTAGGGCCAGGCCATTGGCCACAACCTATGAGTAATTAAAAGCCAAACATAGAGGCAAATAGCTTGCATTCCAGTCCACTGAGCTGACTTCTTTCTACCTCCTTCAATTAGGGTGGCTGCTCTCCAGGCAGTATGCCAGCCGCAAACTGGGCAGCTCTATTGGTCAATAGAGCGGTTTCTGCAGCAAAACCCAAGCAGCTGCAGGGTCCGGGGTGCCTCAAGTGCTCCAGAACCGGTCCACGTCCAGCAGACTGAAGGCGCTCAATGTGGGGGGACCGGCAGGGGCTCCCGTGGGCCCCCCGACTTCAGAGAGCGCCGCAGGAAGACCTTCATTCTGAGCCCATCAGTGCCTGCTTTATTTATCCATTAACAACTGCTCCCAGATTTGAACCCCGCTGGACTTACCCCGGAGTCTCGTGGATCTTGGCTATCTGTGTCTTTGCATTGACCATCCCCCTTGGTGGCATCCCTGTGCCAGCTCAGAGCAGCCTGAACGCAGGCTTGGCTCAGTTCAAGCTCCATCCTAACACGCTGCTTTCACTTCGGTCATGACAGACAGCTACCGCCCAGGAACAGTCGCTTGTTCCTGGGCATTTTCTTAGGCGTCCAGGGAGCAGGCTCCTCAGGAGCTGGGGCCATCATTTTGAAATTCCCTTGGTGACGTTTACCTCCAGTAACTAATAGCAGCATGGCTCCAGCTCCACACCTTAGCTGACCTGTGGTCCCCTAGGAGCCACAGGGTCATCGCCCCCCACCCTGTCACCCTCTCTCTTACATTTCTGTAAGTCAGGGTCACATGAGCAAATGCCACTGCTGGCACCAACTGTGAGGTCAGAGCGAATGGTCCCTAGGACTATTCTTACTTCTGATACGAACTGCAAGGGCAAAGGTCTCCAAGATCGTCTTTAGGCTGGACGGCTCGCTGGGAGGACACGCAGAGCTGACTGATGCTGTTACATTCACAGTTCTGTTTATTTACAGGGAAAGGACGCAGACTGAAATCAGCCAAGGGGAGAACGCAAAGGGCCGAGCCTGGGGAAGGACCCACCGCCGTCTCTGTGGTCGTCCCACGGGGTCAGGACACGCAGCCACACGTGACGCCAGGCACGGCCGGCCGGCCCGGGGCGCTCACCTGGGCACATGTGAGGATGGCCCCGCCCATCCACCTGACCCCGTCGCCCCCTCACCACACGCCCCTGCCCTTGGTCCCAGAGTACAGGCTGCAGGCCTCCTTTCACACTAAGTGCAATCACCTGCCCTCAGGGAGACCCCGGGGGAGAGGCTAGAAGTGGGCCTGGAGCAGCTGGGGCAGGAAACTCAGACACCCTGGGATCTGGGGCATGGTGCCAGGTTTGGGCGATTTGACCTCTTGGTTCTGCAAGGTGTCTCCTCGGGCAGGGCGTAGCCAACATAGGGAAGACCACGCCTGCGTGTGGAACAGACCCTGTCACTCCGTCAGCCTTATTTATTGGTCCTTATCTAATCTTTGGACTTCCCTGGTGGCTCAGACAGTAAAGCGTCTGCCTACAATGCTGGAGACCCGGGTTTGAACCCTGGGTTGGGAAGATCCCCTGGAGAAGGCAATGGCAACCCACTCCAGTACTCTTGCCTGGAAAATCCCATGGACGGAGGAGCCTGGTGGGCTACAGTCCACGGGGTCACAAAGAGTCGGACACGACTGAGCAACTTCACTATCTAATCTTTAACCAGACGGCCTTCTTTTATCAGCAGGTCCACTGTTACCGCTGATTCCAGTTCCAGGCACTGGAAAGCTCCCTGTGGCCGTCCTTGTGGAACGCGCGCGCACTATAGCTACGAGCCGCCGCGCAGAGTCAGGCCGCAGGGACAGGCTGTGACCTCCCTTCCCTGCCAGGTTCTCAAGAAGCCTTGGAACAAGAGACTAAGGGATTCGGGGACTTGCCTGGGGGTCCAGCGGCTGACTCTAAGCTCCTGCGGCAGGGGCCGACGTCCGATCCCTGGTCAGGGAACCAAATCCCACAGGCCATGACCAAGAGGTCCCATGCCGCAGCTAAGACCTGGTGCAGCACCAAACAAAATGATTTTGGAGCGAGACTAAGGGCTCTGGGGGCTCTCACATGAACGCCTGTGTCTGGAGCCACTCAGCCGTGTGCCGGAAGCGCACACCTCCCACACGCTGCTTCAGGACGCGAGCAGCACAGACGACAGTCTTAGCACAGACATTCACGTCATCACCAGAGAGCTCCAGGAACTCAGCAAACGGCCCTGCACCATTGGCCGGCACTGGACGTGGTCCCGGCTCACCACAGGGGCCCTGGAGCAGAGGTCGGAAGTAACGACTGTGCGTGCGTTCTCGTACATGTCTGCGCCACCGCCCGAAATACTTAGTGCAAACGGAGAGATCATCACATTGCCACTGCCCTTGTCCCTCTGCCATTGAAATACGCTTCAGGCCCGATAGCTCAGAGGCTTCTCAAGGGCTCCCTTCCAACTTCAGCTCCCTCCCTGTGTTTTCCTCCCTAATTAACGTAGAACATTTGTTACAATAACATTCCTGAGCACCCCTCTTGTGAAAGCCCCAGTCTTTAAGACCCTCTAAGAGCATTGGTTCAGGAACTTGCTCGGCAGATGACAGCAGGGCCAACAAGAAACTGGAAGTCCACCCAGCCCTGAAAGCCAATCGAACCCATGTCAACCTCACACTGACCGTAACTCGTCCCTCGGAGCATCTGACCACAGATTTTATCCGTATGAAACAGCAGGAGCAACGATCAGATCTTCACAACTGCCCACGTCTTACCAGATATCGGCCAGCCTCCCGCCTGCACGGGCCACAGGCTGAAACAAACGCACAGGTGAAGACTGTATCCTTGACGGTTCGGGCTGCTGATCTGCTGACGACAGAGAACACTTTCCTGCTGCAGCCAGCTGATTTGACACCGGCTTGGTCTCCCTGCCTCTCCCTGACCACAAAGCTCCTGCTGGCCCTGTTCACACCTCCCATCAGAAAAAAACAGCCTATTCTCTGCGATTTTGGATGCTTGCATATTTCTGAGGTCAGAGCATTCTCACTACAGTAACAGTCTTTTTGATTAAACTTGCTCCATATCTAAGTAGGAATGTGTTTTATCTGACAACAGGGCCCCAGCTCTGGCCACTGCCCCCAGAGGTGACCGTCGTCCTCTGGGATGCTGACGCTCAGCCCTGCCTGGGGGCCCAGCCTCCCGAGCATCCGCAGCTGTGCTCCCCTCCCCTCCAGGGCCCCTCCCCGATTCCCAGTCTGTCTCCCTGACATGGCTGATGCTCTGCGCATCACCGAGCCCCTCCGCAGAAGCTGCTGGAGGAACAGGCCGGCAGCTGCGGGCCTGTCTGCGGCTCCCTGCCTGTCTGACCACAGTGCCGCTGTTCCAAGGACAGGAGGGGAAGGGAAGGGCCATCGTGCTGACACCTAGGATGCCAGACCATCACACGCTTCTTTCTCTGTTTCCAGTTTTGGGAAGTCATCAGCGATGAGCATGGCATCGACCCCACTGGCAGTTACCATGGAGACAGTGACTTGCAGCTGGAGAGAATCAACGTGTACTACAACGAGGCAGCTGGTGATGACTGCGGCGCGTTCGGCCCCCTCTCCTTGTTTTCCGTTCTCTGGCAGCCCCAGTGTAGCAGGAACACACACACGACAAAGAAAGGCTTCCTGCATGCATTTATTTAAATGTCAGCTGCTCAGAAGTACCCTCAGAGCCCCTGAAGTCCCCTGCACATGGGTCACAACCAGGCAGGCCCCCACCTCCCTTTGTAGAGCAGAAACCTCCTCTAATCTCCTCTTTGCCTCTTGCTGGAATTTTCTGGGGTGAGCTCTGCCCGGAGGAGAGCCGGGCGTTGTCTGATTGCTCTGCCAACACCAGGTCTGAGTCCTGCTCTGTCCCCACAGGTAACAAGTATGTGCCTCGGGCCATCCTGGTGGACCTGGAGCCGGGCACCATGGACTCCGTCAGGTCTGGACCCTTCGGCCAGATCTTCAGGCCTGACAACTTTGTGTTTGGTACGTAGGGGTGATGGTGGGCCCTGGCTCAGTGGGTCCCCTTCTTCCTCACCCCGTGGGGATCACTGCTGAGTGCCTGGGGGGAGGTTGTGTGTCCACAGATGCCCCGAGTCCCGGCCTCACTGTCCCTGGACTGTCAGCCCTCTTGCCCCTGTCCACGCAGCTCAAAGGCCAGGGTCAGCCTGCAGAGGCTGCCGCAGCCCTCCCCCTGCAGAGCAGCCCGGGGTGAGGGGGCAGAGAGCAAAGAGCAAAGGAAAACTTCCAGCAGCAGTTCACAGGCCACTGGTCATTTCAGAGGACCTGTGACAACAGGCCACCCCTTCAAGAAGCCGATGCCAAAGGTGCAGTTTGTGAGCAGAAGCTGAGCCGGCCCTCTGATCACGGGCGCCTCTGCCCTTCCGTCTGCTTGCAGCTGATTTAAGTGTTTTAAATACTGAACAGAGGCCTGAGCAAACTGGCTGTGAACACGGGGCCCTCCCCTCAGAACCAGCTCCGGGCTCAGCCGGTAATGAGACACCTTCCCCTGTAGTCCCAGCGTAGAGCAGCGGGGCAGGAAGGGCAAGGTGTGTCTCCACAAAGACACAGCCTCATGTGAGTCAGCAGAACGAGGCGGCCGCGGGGAAGGTGATGTGGTTGGAGCCGCACTCGTTTCAGGTCTCAACCAGAACCATCGACCCAGGGTCCTCCGCACCCAAAATGTAAAGGACCCAGCGTCCTGTGTCATGGGTCCAGGAAGAGCGTGAGATGTTTGTCTAGTGAAGAGAACCCCTGGGCAGCATGAAAACTGCAAGGGTCTGACAATCATGAGGAGACAGAACCTCCAGCTTAGGGGCCGAACCAGGACCCCAGGCTCCACGGCCCGTGTCATTTGATGGGAGGAGAGCCCTAACGAGCATCCCTGCAGCTGACACCGTCCCTCCCAGATCCCCTCACACACCCCTCTGCAAGGAAGACCAGCCAAGGACGCGCTGGGACTAAGGAACCCAGTTTCCCCAACTCAGGCTTCTCTCATAGCTCAGTTGGTAAAGAATCTGCCTGCAGTGCAGGAGACCCTGGTTAGATTCCTGGGTGGGGAAGATCTGCTAGAGAAGGGATAGGCTACCCACTCCAGTATTCTTGGCTTTCCCTTGTGGCTCAGCTGGTAAAGAATCCGCCTGCAATGTAGGAGACCTGGGTTCGATTCCTGGGTCGGGAAGATCCCCTGGAGAAGGGAAAGGCTACCCACTCCAGTATTCTGGCCTGGAGAATTCCATGGACTGCATAGTCCATGGGGTCTCAAAGAGTCGGACACGACTGAGCCACTTTCCCCAACTTGGGATCGGGGGCAGCCTGGGTGAGGGGCTCTCAGACCCCGGGAGGAACTCAGCTTCCTTCCTTCCCCGCTCAGGCCCCACTGCCCGGCTCTGCTTCCTGGGATCAGCCCCCAACAAACTTCCACTCAAATCCTTGTCACAGGCCCAGAAATAAATCCAATCTCCTACAGTCAGTTAACCTCCGACAAAAGAGGAAAGAATATACGATGGAGAAAGGACAGTCTCTTCAGCAAGTGGTGCTGGGAAAGCTGGGCAACCGCATGTAAATCAATGAAGTCAGCACAAACCCTCACATCATTCGCCAAGTAAACTCAAAATGGCTTAAAGGCTCAAATGTAAGACGGGACACCATATAACTCCTAGAGGAGAACTCAGGCAAAACACTCTCTGACATAAATTGTGGAAATATTTTCTTAGGTCTCCCAAGGCAATAGAAATAAAGCAAAAACAAGCAAATGGGACCTAATCAAACTTAAAAGCTTTTTCACAGCAAAGGAGACCATAAACAAAAGGAAAAGACAATCTACAGCCTGGAAGAAAATATATGCAAATAATGTAATCAATAAGGAGTTAATTTCCAAAATATATAATCTCTCATATAGCTCAACATCAAAAAAACAAACAGCAAAAAATACAACTCGATCAAAAAATGGGCAGAAAACCTAAACAGACATTTCTCCAAAGAAGATATACGGATGACCAACAGGCACATGAAAAGATGCTTAACATCACTAGTTATTAGAAAAATGCAAGAGGTCTCACCTCTCAGCGGCCAGAATGGCATCATCAAAGAGTCTACAAATCAGAAATGCCGGAGAGGCCGGAGAGGCTGTGGAGAAAGGGACTCTCGTTCACTGTTCACGGGAGTGTAAATCGGTGCGGCCACTACGGAAAACACCTGCTGCACACCTGAAACAACATGTAAATCAGCGACACTTCAATAAATAAACCAAACATTTAAAAGAGCACATTGTAATTAAACATTAACAAAATCCTCGCCTCAGGCCCGGGGGAGGCAGTGTGTTCTCTTCTACCACAGAGCGTGTGGCACGCGGCCCCCAGCCCAGAGGCGTGGCCTCCGTGACACGCTCACGGCATCGAGCAGGGCACGGCAGGCCCCCTGCCCGGGGCTGGGCACAGCTGACCATCCCAGCCGCTCCATCTGCAGCTCAGGGCCCTCGGGGCCCCCCAGGAGGTCGTCAGCGCCCGGTTCCCCGCAGTCCTGGCTCTGAGGTCCCCATTGGCCGGAGGCCATTCTGAGCTCCTGGAGGTGCCTGCCGACCTCGCCACGAGACCCCCAGCACGGCAGCCGGGAGAGGGTCTCCAAGGAAGGCTTCTGCCACCAGCTGGAGAAAACTCCCTCCTTAGAGGGCTCCCGTGACTAGGGAAGGCCCACCCTTGCTAAAATCCTATAATCAGGTGATCTCCTGATTTCAAGGGGAACTGTTTTGGGCCCTTAATGACACTTGCAGAGTCCCTTCACGCTGCACGGACATTAGGGCCTGATTGAACAACTGGGAACAGCTGTGTGCAGTCCGGGCCGGTGACCCTTGGGCCTTAGCGTTCTGCCTGCCACCAACGGGCAGCTGGGGAGTGAGCAGACGTGGTCTCTGGACGCTCTGGTTCCGACACCTGGACCTGTGCTCCGAGGAGGTAGTTTTCTGTTTATCTGCTGTGTGGCTTTGGGCAAGTCTTTGTGGTCTTCGTGTCTCTGGGCCTCAGTCCATTCGGGACAGGCTCCGTGGCTTCTTGTTGGGAGTCCCGCATGGGGCCAAGGCAGGCCAGTGTAGGGGCGCCGTTCACTGTGCGTGTTGGGTCTTCAGATCCCTGTGACCACAGGGGTCGGTGCCTCTCTGGGATCGTGCTTGGAAGAGTTAACCCACTCGCTCATCAGAGTGAGGCCTCCCTTCATTGGTATTGAGAGATCTCCTGGGCCCCGATTTTCATGAGCGGTGGGGACTGTGTGCTCAAGTTGGTGGAAGAGTCCCAAGAGGTGGGAAAAGTGAAAAAGGAAGCTGAGTCACCCTTGCAACTTCCCTCGACTGGCTCCGACGCAGCGGTTTAAGTCTGCAAGTGCAGGAAGTCGGGATGGAAATTTCTGTCTCCCAAAGGCTGGACTGGGAGCAGCAGCCCCGCAGGGGGAGGCCCCGCTCAAGCTCGCCCTGAGCTTCCTGGTCCTGCTTTCCCAAACTGTCCTCCTGGCCCGGCGCTGAGGCTGGACAGCAGGTCTGGGCCCGTGCTGGCATCGTCTCCAGTGGGCCAGCGGCTGACTTGCGGGGCCAGCCTCGGCCTGCACCCTACCCTCGCTTTATTCCTCTGACCTCGGCCCGGGCATCTCCGGGGACCCAAATGCCGTGTGACTTATAAAACTACCCAGTCTTAAGAGTCACCTGAGAATCTGCACGGTATACACGCACCCCTTGAGTTAACAGAGACCTGACTGGACGCCCAGCACGCAGACGCCGCTGGCTGCCTGTCCTGCGATTCCGTCTCCTTCCCTAACACTCAGCAACCAGGCGGGCCTCGGCCAGCCGCCCCCTGCTGGCCAGCGCAGGGAGAGGACTGCTGCAAGACCTCCGGCTTCCTCCGTGGCCGCGTGCACACGTGTGCCTCCCGCCCTCCCTTTCAGAAGTCAGGGCTCTGTTAAATCTCCCTCCGGCCACCCCTTTCCTACCCGTCCCCATCTTCTTTAACCTCCTCCTCCCTTCTCGTTACCGAAAAAGTTTAAATTATTTCTTTGTATCCAGACAGTGATACTGATTGTGAGGGATGGGCGAAGCCATTTAAGAGTTTTCTGGATAGAAGATACTCCTGCTTCTGGAGGAACCACTCACATCACATCAAAAAGATTTAAATCTCTATCTTGTAAAATGTTTACTTCATTATAATTTGTGTTATGATATAAATGCTAGCTGCATTTGATTACTTTTGTTAAATTTATTGTTCAGTTATACAGATTTTGTCGCACACTCACAGGCTGATGCTGTGTTACCTTGCTGCCAGGGTTCTCTTGTTTTTCTGAACTAGCAGAAATATCTGTTAGGTCCACTCTTTTATCAGCAAGGCTAATAATGATGTAGGTTTAATTTAATTAAACATGTATTAATTGTACTATTGCAGGTTTCTTTTCATAGTTTGGAGTTGTCAGCCCTACCCCTCATTTTCTTAGGTCCTGAAAACTAGCGAGGGCTATGCTTACAGGGCCCAGTGGCAAACTGGCCTTGCTGATAAAAGAGTGGACCTAACAGCTATTTCTTCTAGGTAAGAAAAACAAGAGAACCCTGGCAGCAAGGTACACAGCATCAGCCTGTGAGTGTGCAACAAAATCTGTATAACTGAACAATAAATTTAACAAAAGTAATCCACCCTGTATTTGAAATGATACCCATCACTATTTTTGTAGCATATGGCAATCAGGCATAGATAAAAACTGACTATAAACAAGTAGAAATATTCCTTCACGATCAGATCAAGTATGTCTGGGACTTAGTCAGCAAAGATGGGAACTGTGAACAGGAGATGATCTGGGGCTTCTCTGAAGACTCCTGGCTGCACAGCTGACGCGGTCCTGGGACATGCATTTTCCCAGAACTTAAGACCTTCAGGTTGTGAGACAGATGGACACACTGCCTGCTGCATCAGGAGGGCAGGTCAGGTTCTTCCATAACTCGAATGCTCAAAGGTCCAATAAACACTTTAAAATGTACCTCAATGTGATTTTTATAGTTAAAAAGGGGCTTCATATTTCAGTCACATCTTCCCTGGTGGATTTTACAAGTTGGGTGGTAGGTGGCTGTTGCTCCCACTGCAGAGACTATTCTAGAGAAAGCTGTGCAGACCACGGGTGGGGGGATAGCGGGGGGGTTGCTCTGTCACAGGTGAGAACCCTGGCAGTGGGGAGGGGGCGCTGGCGAGCCAGGGAGCCCCCGGAGGGCAGAGGGCGGTGGTGGGGAAGCGGACCCGGGCAGCTGGCTGGATGCCTGCGCCCACTCGCCCCGCCTCTGCCCTGCACGCTTGCAGCAGAAGACTGAGTCCCAGGCTCCGCGGGAACTCCCGGCTTCCTCAGAGAGGGGACGGGAACGCCGATGGCCATCTTTCCACGTTGGCCCTGGAAGTGAAACAGAGCGAACCCTGAGCTCTGGCACTTCCGAGAAAGTGACCAGCACCCTTTCCGTGCCCGGCTTGGCCCCGTGGTCATCAGCACAGCTGGCCTCACCCCAAGTCTCAGGCAGCGCAGATTTCGGCGCGAGAAAGCCTGCATTCGGAAGACAGGTGTGAGGGGCCAGGAAGCTGGGAAGCGGGGGAACAGCGCTCTTGGGTCCCAGCCTCCAGGCCAGTCTGTGCCCTGCCCTCGGGGTGCTCAGGCTCAGAACCGTCCTGCACGGTGCTGGGACCTCAACTGACCCCCAGACCCTCAGGGGTTGGGGGGAAGAGCATCCAGTGGGGCGTCAGCTCACTTAGGAGTTCTGCGGCTCCCCATTCCCACAGCCCCTTCCTGGCTGTGGACAGCCTCGTGGACTTGGGGCCAGGATGGCGGCGTGGAGGTGTGACAGTGTGCTACAAGGCACAGAGGAGGGGGCATCATGGACACGGGGCACTGGCACTGAGCCCCGACTTACGGGGAAGAGCTCCCTGGAAGAAGGGAACAGCAATGCCAACTTCAACAGCTGATGTAACACTTATCCCCACTTTACAGATGATACAACTGAGGAACAGAGAGGTTAGGTAACTTGCCCTAGGTCACACAGCTAGCAAGTGGCAGAGTCAGGATTCGCACCTACTCCAACCATCCAGGGCCTGTGCTGTTAATGCCTCAGGGAATGTGGGGGTGGGCTGAGTGGGGGGACATTCAGCCCAGTCATGTGAACAGCCTTGGCCATGGGAAGCAGAGTTTGTTCAGAGAACTTAGTATGATCCAGGGATGCTAGGTTACAGGGAAAATGGTAGCAGTTGGGAGAAGATAACCTATGTTTGATCATTGTGGGATTATGTCTCATTTAAATCATACTATAAAAATAACAGTGTTTTTCATTCTTAATGTCCAAGGCAAAAATGATTGAAACCATGATTAAAACAAACAAAAACATCTAAATAACCCATGAAAGAGAGGAAAAAGGAAAACATCAAACATCAAAAATAGAACTAGAGGAAACTGGGAAGACATACTTCTGTCCTTTAGTATTTTATAAACTTTTCAATTTGATACTCAGAAAATATGCGTATATGAAAGACATCCTTACCACAATAACATACGTGTGTATGCATACTACACACACAGTATACTATATATTTTTTTCAGTTAATAAATGTCCAGATTGACAGTTCTAGTAAAAATAATTCATACCAGGACATGAAACATTCCAGAAAGTAGTTGAAAAACATTATTATATACCTACTCCAAACTATTATTGTGCAAAAATGTATAAACTTCAGTTGAGCTGACTATCTTCAAATTGGGGTTCATTTATGGGGTTCTTTATGTTTTAGGCAGTCGCACTTCAAATGCTTTAAGCAAAATTCCTCCATCTTCATAAAGAGACACTTTTATTAAAAACCTGAATATGTGTGTATAAAGGGGCAGACAGGGCTGTTTCAGATGTTTCAGGGGAAAGAGAGGTTGAGGAGCCTGTCTCCTAGGACTTCTTTGAGGTCACAAAGAGGATGAGAGAGACTGTTCCAGAATAATTGATACCATTCTCCTGCTTGGATGGTTCTCGGGTTCTCGTTATTCTACAGAGGAAACTGATGCTCGACACACATTTCCCCTGGACCACGTCTGTCCCTTACTGATGCACCCGCCAAGGGCAGCGGCCGCCCGTCACAGGACCAGGGACTCCAGCGCAGGTCCTCTGAAAGTCTCGCAGGGAGGCGGAGCGGGAGGGGAAGGCAGAGCCTTTAGGAAGACGCACGCCCAGCCTTGCGCAGGGAATTCCCTCTCCTGCCTGAGTTTTGTCTTGTCACCTGAAGGGCCTTAGGGGTGGGGACTAGGGGTGGGGGCTGCTCAAACACCGGTAACATCAGCCCAAGACAGGAACCGACTTGGGGCGGGGGGAGGTCGGCTCCCCGCCCCATCGCCCTGCCCAGGCCCGGAGGAACCCTTCTTCTCTAACACAGGGGGACACGGGGAGAAGCCACCTTCTCCCCAGGCCTCGTCAAAGCCCGTCCTGGCAGGGGGAGGCTCGGCGGGCCCCACTTCCTCCTGCAGCCTGCGTGGGTGTCGTGTCCACACACCACGGCTGGCACGGAGTCCCTGGATGAGTCACCTGGGGTCGGGCAGGCGTCCTTTCTGCCCGTGTGCGTCTCTGACTGCCTGGCTCAGACACGGGTGGGGCTGAGACAGGCGGGCCGGGGGCACGCTGGGTGCGGAGGAGACGGCCTTTGCTGCCAGGGACGCCCGCGGCCTGGGCCTGCGGGAACCAGCGCTGTCACTCTCTGTCCCCAGACACCCTCTCTTATCTTCACAATGTAACGAAGCCAGTTTCCAGGGTTCAGTACAGGGGGCTGAGCACTCAGATGACCCGCTTCACTGCCTGACTAGGATGCAGGAGAGTGGACCCCGCCCCTCGCAGGAGATGCCCACCTGTTACCCAGTACCACCCCTTCTAGGTCTCATCTGCTTGGCTCCCAATCCCCCACCTTGAATGAAACAACAAGAGCCAAGAGGCAGTCATCTCCAGAAACCCTCTGTGAACCGTGCGATCACAGAAGTTACGTGGAGCAGGCGTGTCCCCTGCACAGGTTCTGGAAGAGTCCAGCTGGTCGTGAAGAGCCCAGGGCATGGAAGCTGGGGGCAGCGGTGGTGAGAAGGTGGAGGCCACGTCCTTGGCACGTGGGTGCAGCACCAGCTGGAGGAGCTGAATGGTGGGCGCTCCTCCGGGAGGGGGCACCAGGTACTTGCCTGGGCAGGGAGGGCCCCCGAGGATTGGATTCCTGGAGCAGGGGTGACAGAGCCATGACTTTGCCCACCATTAACATGGCAAATGGGCTTAATGTTTGTAACGACAGCATCACCTTGGGTTTTACAGGGACATTTTTGCTCCATAAACTCGACCTGCTTTCATATAGAGCCTCTCATTTCCTACTCACAAAGCTGGCTGCAGGGCACCTGCAATTATCACTTTAAAGCTGGAGAAACTGGCCTCAGAGAAGAAAAGAGACATCCTGGGAAACAGCAGCCCCTGGTCTCTGCTGCCCTGGCCCCCAGTTCAGGACGGTCCCTAGGGATGATGAAGGCTGGGTCTTAACCTCATCCCGGCCAAGCCTTTAAAACTCCCCTGCCCTTTTTCTTTGTGAAGGAAGCTCTAGGCCTTCACTTACAAGCTTTGTGGCTGGTCAACTATGAGCCTCATTTTTGAAGCTGTTAACTTGGAATGGTAATAATGTTTATTCCAGAACTGTAGAAATACATTGTGAGCCATGTAGGTAATTTAAAATTTTCAGTAGTCACTATGAGTATAGCGGTCATTTAAGAAAACAGAAACAAGTGAAATTAATTTCAAAAATATATCCGAGATATTATATTGGTTAGTAATCAATATACAAAATTAGTAATGGAATCTCTTCCATTATTTTAACTTCCTGAGTCCACGGAACCGGATGAGTATCTACCTCAAAGCACGTCTCAACGCAGACTCCCAGGGCTCAGTGGCCACACGTGGCTGCTGACCTGGAGCAGGACGTCCACGTCCATAAGGGGCACGGGGACGAGGTGACAACGCGTGGAAGGCACACGCACTACACACACACACTGGCCATCGAACTCCATAAGGAGGCGATGGGGACACACACAGAGACACACACACGTGTCGAGCTCCATAAGGAGGCCATGGGGACACACACACACACAGACACACACACAGACACACAAGTCGAGCTCCATAAGGAGGCCATGGGGACACACACACAGGCAGACACACACACACACAGACACACACACACAGAATTCTGCTCTGTCGAGCTCCATAAGGAGGCCATGGGGACACACACACACACAGACACACACACACACATACACAGACACACACACACAGAATTCTGCGCTGTCGAGCTCCATAAGGAGGCCATGGGGACACACACACAGGCAGACACACACACACACATCAAGCTCCATAAGGAGGCCATGGGGACACACACACAGGCACACACACACACACACACAGACACACACGCAGAATTCTGCGCTGTCGAGCTCCATAAGGAGGCCATGGGGACACACACACGCACACACGGAATTTTCCACATTGAGCGGCCTTGCTGGGGACAGCCAGCGCCCAGTGACTTTTCCTAGTTCCTCCCCAACCGAGCACCTTCCTCACGGGGGCGGAAGGGCCCCCCCAGCGGCCGGGGACCCCCACTCCGCCCGCCCTGCACCCCTCCCGGCGTTTACAGCCGCGCGATCCCCACCCCGGGAAGAAAGAGCCGGGGGCCGATGGCCGGGACAGGCCCCGGAGACGGGAAGCGCTCCCCGGGCCCCGCACCGGCGCCCGCACCTCGCGCCGCGCCCCGGCTCCCCCTCGCGGTGCCGCAGTCCCCGCACCGCCCCCGCCGTGACGTCAGCGGGGCGGGGCCCCCGCCTTAAAAGGCGCGGCCCGGGCGGCGGCGGGGTCTGCGCCGAGTCCGCCGGTCCGCGATCCGTCCAGGCCCGCGCCTCCACCCGCTCCGCAGCCGGCACCATGCGCGAGATCGTGCACATCCAGGCGGGCCAGTGCGGCAACCAGATCGGCGCCAAGGTGGGCGCGGCGCGCGGGGCCGGGAGGCGGCGGGGGCGAGGGCGGGGGTCCCGGAGGGACCGAGAGGGGGCGGCGGGTCCCCAGGGTGCGTGCTGGGGCCGGAGAGGGACCGAGGAGGGAGCTGACCCCCGGGGAGGGGCTGGCGGGGGCGAGGGCGGGGGTCCCGGAGGGACGGAGAGGGGGCGGCGGGTGGGAACCCTGGAGAGACGGAGAGGGGGCGGCGGGTCCCCACGGTGCGCGCTGGGGCCGGAGAGGGAGCGGGGAGGGAGCTGACCCCCGGGGAGGGGCTGGCGGGGCGCGAGGGCGGGGGTCCCGGAGGGACGGAGGGGTGCGGCGGGGCCCCAGGGAGAAGACCAAGGAGGCGGCGGGGGGGGGCGGCGGGTCCGCAGGGTGCACGCTGGGGCCGCAGCGGGACCGGGGAGGGAGCTGACCTCCGGGAGGAGCGCGGGCGCGGGGCGGCGCCGGGCGCCTCACAGCCCGCAAAGATGCTGGGGCCACGCAGCTGTGGGTCTTTAATCACGGCGCCTTTGAAATTTCCCCGACCCCGCCATTGTGAGGGACGCGGTTGGTACCTCCCAGGTGGATTAGCCTCTGAGATTTTGGTGGGGGCTTTGGTCGTGATAATCCCGTGGCCTCCTGCCGAATATATTTTCCGTATATTGTGTGCAGGGCGAATGAAAAATCTGCAGTGTCATTGGGTGACAGATGCTCTGGAGGGTTCTCGGGGTTCCGACAGACGGGGTGCACCATCCAGACGGGGTGGCGGGTCACGCCGGAGCCTGACTGCCGTGCGCGCGGCGGCAGGTGGCCGCCCCGGGCCGAGCCGCCGCAGTGGGCGAGGCCCCGCGGGCCGGGCGCCCGGGTGTGGGCGGGCGCACGCACAAGGACGTGGTCTCTTTCACAACCGCCATATTGCCCCCCCGCCCCCCGCCTTTCCTGCCGCAGACGCACGCTGCACCCTACCCCTCGCCCCCCCATTCCGCCTCTGCAGTCAGTGACCCGGGAGCCCTGCGTGGCGCCGCCTGACGCGGCGCTGCTTGGAGGGCCGGGTCGGGTTTGCGCCAGCACGCGGCGATCCCTGCAGGCTGCCGCAGGGCGGGGTCCACCTGTCCTGGATCCTGCCAGGACCCGTCCATCCGCTGGGATGCTGACGCTCAGCCCTGCCTGGGGGCCCAGCCTCCCGAGCATCCGCAGCTGTGCTCCCCTCCCCTCCAGGGCCCCTCCCCGATTCCCAGTCTGTCTCCCTGACATGGCTGATGCTCTGCGCATCACCGAGCCCCTCCGCAGAAGCTGCCTGAGAACAGGCCGGCAGCTGCGGGCCTGTCTGCGGCTCCCTGCCTGTCTGACCACAGTGCTGCTGTTCCAAGGACAGGAGGGGAAGGGAAGGGCCATCGTGCTGACACCTAGGATGCCAGACCATCACACGCTTCTTTCTCTGTTTCCAGTTTTGGGAAGTCATCAGCGATGAGCATGGCATCGACCCCACTGGCAGTTACCATGGAGACAGTGACTTGCAGCTGGAGAGAATCAACGTGTACTACAACGAGGCAGCTGGTGATGACTGCGGCGCGTTCGGCCCCCTCTCCTTGTTTTCCGTTCTCTGGCAGCCCCAGTGTAGCAGGAACACACACACGACAAAGAAAGGCTTCCTGCATGCATTTATTTAAATGTCAGCTGCTCAGAAGTACCCTCAGAGCCCCTGAAGTCCCCTGCACATGGGTCACAACCAGGCAGGCGCTCACCTCCCTTTGTAGAGCAGAAACCTCCTCTAATCTCCTCTTTGCCTCTTGCTGGAATTTTCTGGGGTGAGCTCTGCCCGGAGGAGAGCCAGGCGTTGTCTGATTGCTCTGCCAACACCAGGTCTGAGTCCTGCTCTGTCCCCGCAGGTAACAAGTATGTGCCTCGGGCCATCCTGGTGGACCTGGAGCCGGGCACCATGGACTCCGTCAGGTCTGGACCCTTCGGCCAGATCTTCAGGCCTGACAACTTTGTGTTTGGTACGTAGGGGTGATGGTGGGCCCTGGCTCAGTGGGTCCCCTTCTTCCTCACCCCGTGGGGATCACTGCTGAGTGCCTGGGGGGAGGTTGTGTGTCCATAGATGCCCCGAGTCCCGGCCTCACTGTCCCTGGACTGTCAGCCCTCTGGCCCCTGTCCACGCAGCTCAAAGGCCAGGGTCAGCCTGCAGAGGCTGCCGCAGCCCTCCCCCTGCAGAGCAGCTCATGGTGAGGGGGCAGAGAGCAAAGAGCAAAGGAAAACTTCCAGCAGCAGTTCACAGGCCACTGGTCATTTCAGAGGACCTGTGACAACAGGCCACCCCTTCAAGAAGCCGATGCCAAAGGTGCAGTTTGTGAGCAGAAGCTGAGCCGGCCCTCTGATCACGGGCGCCTCTGCCCTGCTGGCTCATAGCAGTTGATTTATCAATAAGAATTTATAGAAGGTTCTTAGTTTTAAACCAGTTGGGTTTTGTTAAACTATCTTCTTAATAACGTCATATGAGCTAAATCTTTTGTTGTATTAGATCTTCAGTGTTTCTGAGGGTCACTGATACATAGAAAACTTTTCTGTAGGTAGAAGGTCTTTCTGAAAAAGAAGGATCTTTCATCTGTAAAACTAGTCCAGAGTCAGGAAGGCAGAATTTGGAATTCCTTACTAAAGTGTTCGTGTCTGATACTGTCCTCTCCCTCTGGCAGGCCAGAGCGGTGCTGGGAACAACTGGGCCAAGGGCCACTACACGGAGGGCGCCGAGCTGGTGGACTCGGTCCTGGACGTGGTCAGGAAGGAGTCTGAGAGCTGTGACTGTCTGCAGGGCTTCCAGCTGACGCACTCGCTGGGGGGCGGCACGGGGTCTGGGATGGGGACCCTTCTCATTAGTAAGATCCGCGAGGAGTACCCCGACCGCATCATGAACACCTTCAGCGTCATGCCCTCGCCCAAGGTGTCCGACACGGTGGTCGAGCCCTACAACGCCACCCTGTCCGTGCACCAGCTGGTGGAGAACACGGACGAGACCTACTCGATCGACAACGAGGCGCTGTATGACATCTGCTTCCGCACCCTGAAACTGACCACCCCCACCTACGGGGACCTCAACCACCTGGTGTCGGCCACCATGAGCGGGGTCACCACCTGCCTGCGCTTCCCGGGCCAGCTCAACGCCGACCTGCGCAAGCTGGCCGTGAACATGGTGCCCTTCCCGCGCCTGCACTTCTTCATGCCCGGCTTCGCGCCGCTCACCAGCCGGGGCAGCCAGCAGTACCGGGCGCTGACGGTGCCCGAGCTGACCCAGCAGATGTTCGACTCCAAGAACATGATGGCCGCCTGCGACCCGCGCCACGGCCGCTACCTGACCGTGGCCGCCATCTTCCGGGGCCGCATGTCCATGAAGGAGGTGGACGAGCAGATGCTCAACGTGCAGAACAAGAACAGCAGCTACTTCGTGGAGTGGATCCCCAACAACGTGAAGACGGCCGTGTGCGACATCCCGCCCCGCGGCCTGAAGATGTCGGCCACCTTCATCGGCAACAGCACGGCCATCCAGGAGCTGTTCAAGCGCATCTCGGAGCAGTTCACGGCCATGTTCCGGCGCAAGGCCTTCCTGCACTGGTACACGGGCGAGGGCATGGACGAGATGGAGTTCACCGAGGCCGAGAGCAACATGAACGACCTGGTGTCCGAGTACCAGCAGTACCAGGACGCCACGGCCGACGAGCAGGGCGAGTTCGAGGAGGAGGAGGGCGAGGACGAGGCCTGAGAGCTTGTCCGATAAGTCGTGCACCCTTAGTGACTTCTGTTGTCCTCAATCAAGCATGGTCTTTCTATTCGTATACTATGGTGCTCCGTTTTGCCTCTCTCAGAAACTCACTGTTGATGTAATAATGTGGAACTCCTCTGGAAATTGCAGTATTGTCTAAGATATCTATACTAATAAAAAAGCATGTGTCCAAAACCTGTGGTCTCTCTTTATTGCAAATAATTTTTATTCTTTCACTAAATGCTTCCTTTCCAAGTATGTTTCTAGGGTTAGTAGCTTTTAATAGGATTTTTATTTTCATATTTTTAATTAATAGCCTTTCTGCTCTTTTAGTAAAGAGAGGCAAGTGTTGAAAGTGTTAAGTCACTCAGTCATGTCTGACTCTCTGTGACCCCACAAACTGTAGCCCACCAGGATCCTCTGTTCTTGGGATTTCCCAGGCAAGAATCCTGGAGTAGGTTGCCATTCCCTTCTCCAGGGGATCTTCCCAAACCAGAGATTTAACTTGGGTCTCTCCTGCATTGCAGGTGAATTCTTTACCATCTGAGACACCAGGGAAAGAGAGGCAAGCATGCCAATTTATCTCCACTGGCCCAAAGTATTCAGGGACTAGCACCCAGGAGTGTGAAGGTAGAGAGAGAGGAGGGCGCCACGCTGACCTTCTTCCCCTGAAAATGTGGAATCCAGCGCCCTGGGCGGGGGCCGTTTTCAACTTCCCCACCTCTCTGGACAACATGATGAGTCTAGAGGCCAGTGCATGCCTGCACCCCTCCGAAAGAAGGCACCGCGTACATTCAGCTCATCTTAGAGCAGCAGTCATGAACGCTACACGTGCTTAATCTCACCTGAAAGTAAAGTAAATCACGACAGGAATTTATTTAAGGCAATGGAAGAAAATCACAGTATGTAAAGGTCAGATTCAAGCTCTGCAGTTATGAAACAGGATACTATGTCCTCAGTGGTAGTGGATTAGGAGCAGTCTGGGGGGAAGTATAGGGAGCCTGGTAGGCAGGTAAGCTGAGGGCTGACCTGCAGGCCCGGAGCTCAGCAGACCACGCGTCCTGGACACGGTCACTGGAGGAACTCTTCCGCTAACTTGTTGAATTCGTCTGCGAAGCGTAAGTGCAGGTTGTGCTTGCCTTCTGGCATCAGATGTAACCTAAAGGAAATGCTGACGATCAGTGGTGCATCGTTAGGAAACCGCCACCCTCCCTGACATTTCACAAAAACCTCACTGAGCAACTGCCCTGTTGTCTTTTCCCTGCGATGTCCATCAGGAGAAAGGGTGAGGTCCGTCTTAACAGACGGTCCCAGAATAGAGACTTGGGAGCGAGAGCCGGAGGCTGACTTGGCAGTGAAGGAGTGCGTGCTCTGCGCTTGGAGCTGAGTCAGGTAAGGAGGGGTTTGACCGGAAACCTGCCGGAGAGGAGGATGTGCGATCTGGTGGTTACCGAAGGGAAAGCATTTTAATAAGGCTGGTCTTAAGAGAGGATTGGAAAGATGGTTAACAAATACGAAGTGTCCAGAATCCACCCGACTGGAGCTTCCTGGAGTATCTGCGTAGTGGGAAAACCTGTTGGAACGCGCCTCCCGAGCAGGCCTGCTGCTGAAGCTCCCAGGTCACCCTGTGTGCTGGAGGACTGGGTAAGTCTGCACACGGCCGGCCCCATGCAGGGCAGTGCCTCCCTGAGGCTGTGAGGGTGTCCGGAGCCCGCACTGGCCCTGCCTGGATCTGTGGCACTCAGCCACCCTTGGGAGGCGCTTCCTTTCAACGGGGTTTGTCAGATGTGGATAGTCTGCAATTTCTTTAATAAAGGCAGGCTTCTCTGAGGTCCAAACTTCATTACTGCCTATAACACTGCAGACATTGTGAGTTTTAAACAAAGGTTCCAGGATACACGTGCGGGTCTGACTTGCTCTGTCCACCATCACTGGACATTAAAAGGACTGTATTCGGGGGGAATGCCAGCTACCACATCGCCCGCTTCTCTGCTTTCCACAGCAGGGGGCTGGGAGCTCCAGGACCTTGGTGAACATCAGGGAGGACTTGTTGGTTGCGGGCAGGGGGGTGAGGGGGTGTCCAGGCTGTCAAGATCACCGGCTTGAAAGGATCTGTGGTCGGTGTCTTTCTGAGCCCCTGGGGAAGGTTAGTGATGCCATCAGCAGTAGCCTAGGCCCTCCCCAGTCAAGGTCGATGCTGCTCAGAAGAGAAGGACGAGCAGCCCTATAGAGAGACAGGGCTCGCAGGATGCTCGCGGCCTCTGTCCTCAAGGGACAGGAAGAGCTGGCCGCTGAGGATGCTGGCAGGCAAGGGGGCACTGGGCCGCCCTGGGCCTCCAGCGTGGACCAAGCTAGACCTTGACGCGGAGCCCCACCTTGAGGGGGCCAGCCCTCTTCCGTCCTTTGTGGAGACCCCCAAGCAGGAAGCAGCGACACCAGCTATGAATCCTGTCTGCTCAGCCATGGTGCGGTCTGCACTCCTCCGGTAGTGAGCTCGGTCTCAGCAAAGACCACGAGCAGCCCCGAGGCCGCCGCGCGCCCCACGGCTGCCTCAGGCCCTGACCACCTACGCCCACACCAGCGTCCAGTCCACAAAGGCGGCTCCTCTGTGCACATACGTCCCCCTTCATTCCTCAGAAAGAGAGCAGGGAGGGATGGCAGAGCCCCCCCGAGTCCCCGGAAACGGATACAGAAGTATGCACGCCTGCTTCTGGGCGCAGTTCTAGGAGACAAAGGCATTTGTTTCGTACCTGGTATCTACTTGCAGGTAAAATCTTTGAGGGGACAGACTGTGTCTTTAATTGTTTCTGGCAAGGAAATGAAGCCCCAAGTTCAGGGGAAGCACCCTGCACTTAAGTGGCTCCCGAGGTGTCAGAGGCCTGTGAGCAGTCGGAGGAGGACCTTGGTGCTCAAGGAATCAACCCTCCTTCTGTGGGTCCAAGATTAACCACCGAGTTTTAGCTTCTTGCCCAACGTACAAGGCTCTCCTGGCAGCAGAAGGGCGCAAGCGTAATATGCCGGCCAGTTTCAGACAATCATCGCAGCCACACTTTCCTCTCGACTCAATTGTTCCAAAGAATCCAAACAACCTTCCATAAACGAATGTACTGAAACCATTAACATTTGAACAGTAAGGGAGTATTTTTCTCCCATATTGATGTATTCAGTTGCTAGGAGATGGGTCTGGAACAGAATTCCTAAATTAAACTTTCTTGCAGACTTTTATTGAACCTGGCTCTCTAAGGCAACACACGTTATTTGTCATGAGTGTCAGTGTGCAAAAACTTGTCATTTCTGAAGAGAGAAGACACTTAACCAGGTCAGAAAGTATGTGATTCAGGCCTCTCACCATCATATTAAAATAAGAGTATGTTTGTGAGAGGCAGCTGTGTTGGGGGAGGGAAGCAGTATATTACGAGGGAAAAAAAAAGATCTTGGATTTGTCATTTACTAGCTATGCAACCTTGGAAGATGACGTAACATGTCTCAGCCTTGACTTTACCCCATCTGTAAAATGGGGACAATATTTTTTTCCATGACTTTGCTGTGAAGTATAATTAGATATTGTAGTAAAATAAGATGAAATATGAAATGCTGTTTGGAAACAGACGTTATACAAGTTTATACTAATGATATTTTATTGCAGAATAAGAAGCATGTTTCCCATGTTTAAAAACTCTCCAAGAAATCTGTTTGTTAAAATCTCCTGGGGAATAAAGAGCACCATTAGGATGCGGAGGGCCCGTGTCTGAGTCTACTCCTGGCTCAGGGGCCGTCCAGGTGGGCTGGCCTGCAGTGGGCACAGGAAGTGGCTCACGTCGGGGAGGAGGAGGATGGTCTTAGGTCAGTTAGGATGAGGCTAATTTCACAAGAATGCTATACAATTCCAAAGATGTCCCGGGGAATGACGGCATCTCTGGATTGAAGACGCAGGCTCTCAATGGGTCAGGGCCCCGGGGGTTAACTGTGAGCTGTGCGTGACCTCCTGGCCAGACCTTCCTCTCTCCTTCAGGATGTGCATCGCTGCGCACCAGGGGAACATCGGGTTTACTCAATGTGGAAGCTGGCTCTCACGTCAGCCCAAGTATTTAAATGATAAACTTCTGCTCCATACAGAAATGAATGGAACTGAAGACCAGACTCCGCTGACATGTCTCGTTAGGCTCCCCAGTGTGCCTGGGGCTGGCTGGCAGAAACAAGGCTGCTCGGCCCAGGAGCAGGTCTCTGCTGTTCAGCTGAGTGAACCACCCACAGGCCGGCTGGCACACCCTGCTCTCCTGGGATTCTCCTCTGAGGTGTACATGTTTAAGGCTTAACGTGAAAAGCATACAACATAATTTTAAGCAGGAAAAAAAAAACAGGAATCAAAGTTGAAGACAGAATATGATTAAAAATACTAAGAAAGGTGAAACACACAAAAGTGCTAATAAGGGAAGTATTTAAGTGGATGGCAAGCGACAGGCGATTTGCTTCCTTATTTTGATCCTACAGACTTGCTGGGCAGGCAGTGCTTTTACAGTGAAAGCTCTCGAGGGACGGACAGCTGTTTAGGTTGGTGCCACCAGGGCGGGAGCCCCCGATCCTGCTGCCAAAACACAGGGCACCTGGGCCCCTTCGTTCCCAAACGGGGCGGGGTACAGCCTGAAAGCCCAGCCCTCAGCCTTAGCCTCCTGCAGCTCCTCCTGTTTGCCTCCCAAAGCCCTGGAGCAGAGCGCTGGCTGGAGCCGGACTCACCGTGACCCTCTCACATGTCTGTGTAAGAAGTCGGCATGGAGACGTGGGACCAGGGGATCCTTCTCGCCGTGCACGATTAAGGTGGGGCACTGGACCAGGGGGAGCAGGTCCCGACAGATGTTCCCTGCAAGACACGAGACTGCTCTCCTGAGGCCCTCCTGGTGGGGCGGACCCCCACCCCCGCCAGTGTCTGGCTGGATCAGACGGCCTGAGTGCTTCCAGCTCCGACGGTCTCCAGGTCTCCTTTTCTGGGTCTCTCCTGGCCTTTTTCCTTTAAGCTCCACTAGTGAACGAGGCACTCCAGTCCTCTTGCCTGGAAAACCCCATGGATGGAGGAGCCTGGTAGGCTACAGTCCATGGGGTCGCTAAGAGTCGGACACGACTGAGCGACTTCACTTTCACTTTTCCCTTTCATGCACTGGAGAAGGAAATGGCAACCCACTCCAGTGTTCTTGCCTGGAGAATCCCAGGGACGGCGGAGCCTCGTGGGCTGCTGTCTATGGGGTTGCACAGAGTCGGACACGACTGAAGCGACTTAGCAGCAGCGAACAAGGAGTCCTGGCTGATTAAGATTCATAATTCATATAAAACAGCAGTTGAACAAATAACCTACAAGTCTTCATATTACATGGGGCATCTGAAAAGCTTCTCCCTTGAAATACAGGGGCCCCCGCTGGCCCTCCAAGTCCGTGTTCCTCACGGCAAAGCCACAGCTTCAGCAGGACGGAAGCTGCCTTCCACCCTGCCTGCCCCCCGCCCGCCCTGGGGAGACCCCGGGCCCTGCCCTGAGGGACGACAGCCTTCCTGGGCAGCACAGCACAGGCTGGGCTCCGGGTCCCGACCTGCTGTTTCCCTGAATCCGCTCGGACGGCAGCCATGTGGCAAAGCCAGAGCACATAGCCGGGCCTGTCTGATGCCAAACCCACTCCGCGTCCCTGCACTACGCTGAGCGGCTGCAACCCCGAGGACCTGGCAAGAGCCCCGATCCAAGGAACGGGCCCGACAGAGAGAGAAGCCGTTTACTAACAGCCTTGCTGTAATATGATTCACGTGGTGCCGGGTTCTCCGTGACACTTTCTCCCTCCCTTTCTCTTTCGCAGGAGACCTCATTTTTTAGAGTTTCAAGTTTACAGCAGAATTGCAAGGCAAGCACGGGCACACACCCCATCTCCTTGCCTCCCCTGTCACCAACACCCCCTGAAACATGTGTTACAGCAGACACGTCATCACCACCCCGCATCCGCGGTTCTCACGCTGTGGGTTTGGACAAATGAACGAGGACGCGCATACGGCACTACGACACTACACAGAGCGCGTTCACTGCCCTAAAGGTCCTCTGTGCGCCTGTTCTAAGAGGTCTACAGTGGGATCTCGCTGTTTGGTCTGTATTTTAATCAGGCTGTTTTCTTACTGTTCAGTTTTAAGAGTTTTTTGCAGGGACTTCCCTGCCGGTCTAGAGGTTAGTACTCCGCGCCTCCACTGCAGGGGAGTTCCATTCCAGGTCAGGGAACGAGGACCCCACAAGCCTCGAGCCCTGAACCCCCATCCTCCGGAAAACAGTCACTCCTGTCTGTGGCTTGTCTTCCCAGTCTCCTAAAACACCCGGTTTCTATGGGTGGATACTGCGTTTGAACAGGATATACTTGTTTTGAACTTACAGCAAAAAAGTAACATTTCCAAATGTTCTTCTCATTATGAAAGTTCTGACAGATGACTCATTCTGGAAATGACTACTGAGGAGACAAAACTGGGCCCTGAATCATAACTGTTTGGTAACTAATGTGTTTCAAGGTCAGATCCCACCTACTCTCTAATCTTTTGGCAATTAGAAAAATGAGATTACAAATGAAAACAGCGCTAAGAACAGACTTTAATTCAGAGCTTCTCTCAAGGGTGCCAATTCTTGTTATTGGAACATACCTGTCGGGGCTAAAGTGACACAACTTAGCTCTGAAGACGGGAAAGGGCTGAATACCCTTTTCCTTGTCCTGACTCCACTGGGGCCAGAGGTCGTGACACAGACTCCTCCTCTCCTGTCGGGTAACAGAGGTGGCAGTGGCCTGATGCCTCTCGAGGTGAAAAAGGGGAGGTCTGTGTTGCCACTGTTTGTTTTCGAGTGACCATCCTGGTGTTAGTTGAGTGTGTGAGACTTCTGGAGACAAAGGGGATAGACCAGCGTGCTATGAGAGACTCAACAACGCGAGCTTCGTGCACACGTCTATCGTGCAGCACAAGAACTTGCCTTCGTACACGATCACCCTCTGTCCACGCCTCAGTGTGGAAGGATGGTGGGTGAGCGTGTCAATCCCTGAGGAATTCTCGAGCATCACGGGGCCTCACTCGGCCTCTCCAACCAGCAAAGGGACCATTAAGTGGGTCGTGTGACCTACCGTCTGGAAGATGCTTAAACTGCTCTATGCCATCCACCCACTTTTCACAGGTTCTGGCAAAGTAGTCGAACCCATAGAGGGCTTCCAGAGGCTTTCTCGCCCTCTCACTCCATTTAGAAACATCCCGGATACCTGGAAGACAGACAGACGTGTGGGCAAGGATGGGTTTAGTCTCAGACTAGAGCTCATCTGTGCACACGCCGGGCACAGCGCACCTGGAGCCGTGACGCTGGCTGCCCTGTCGGTGGGCACGCTGCCCTGTCTCCAGGGGGCTCGCCAGGCTTCACCCCGGTTGGCCAGGCCTTTCCCGAGCCCCCGTATCACTGCCCAGCACGGTCACGTCCACTGGCTTCTGCATCCGCGGTGAATGCAGAGTGCGGAGTCCCCGCCAAGGCATGGGTGCTGGGTCAGAGTTCTGCTGCGCTCTGCCCCCACAGTGGCCCTGGGGCACCAGCTGATTATGACTGAGGATAAGATGGAAGGAGATATTCCCCTAACTGGGGTCATCAGAGTGAAAACGACATTACTTATAACAGAGTTTTTCTGAATTGCATTTACATACACTGAGAAACGCATAAATATCATTTGCTCCAAGCTCTATCACTGGAGAAATTGTAACTACTAACTACAAGCTGTCTCACAGATGACTCTCTGATCGGAAAGGAAATAACGGCTTCAGAATGGATAGACGAATTCAATCCCTTAGCTCAGTTTTTCCATTTTTCTTTAAAACACGGTGACTGTGGAGATTCTGATGCTCCTGAGCACAGTCAACAGTGCTCACCGAGCACCTCAGGTACAGCTCCGTCTGCAGGACCCGCCCTGAAGGCGGGACACAGGGACTCACGCAGCGTGCTGCCCGTGTGGTGACCGGGACAGGGCCGGGCGCCTGGAGGCCCAGCACGCACGGGGGGAGTGGGCACAGCTGAGAGGCGTGGCCGGCTCAGAGCGGCCCGGGGCAGGGCGACCCAACAGAGACAACGCCTGCATTTTCCTCCTGCTCCGCTACCCTGCAGATGGACGCCAGGGCTGAATCCAGAGGCTGAGGACGCTGAACTGCTTCTGGGAGGAACTGAGACTTCGGGTGGGAGGGGGAGATGTAGAGAAGCAGCCTGAATAGTGAGAGGGGGAAGGAGGTCCGGGAGGGAGGAGTGCATGTGGTGGAGGAGGACGGGGAGGGGAGAGCGGAGAGGGGAGAGCAGGGCGGTGGAGGAAGAGGATGGGGGGGGGGGAGCGCAGTGCAGGGGGAAGGGGAGGGGAGAGCGGGCATGCGGCCCGCCAGTGCCTGATCCGCGGGCACTGCCCTTGGCTGCGGAGCGGACCACACCCGCTGCAGGCCCTCTTGCCATGAACAAGGAGCTCTTTCATAACATATAATTTCTGCTGCATCGCTGGAGTCTGCAGTAATTGATGAAAACGAGTATGAGTGAGTATGTGTGTACGCGTGTGTGCGCACGTGTGTGTGCGCGCGTGTGTGTGCAAAAGACAGGAACCCTGAAAACACAGCAAAGACTGGTGAGGCCACTCTAAGGCGGGGCGGCCTCGAGGGAGGGTGACTGTTCGCTGGTGGGGGGTGGACATGGCTGGACCGGGGATGAAACCAGGCCCCACCTGGCACCCCCCGCGGTTCCCAGGGGCAGCGAGTGGACAGCGCTGAAGGAGAGCATCCTCGATTTATGCTCACCATTTATCTTGTTTGTTTTCAGATTAAGGGTAAGCAATTATTTGCTGCTAATCAAACACCACAAAGCAATCAGAATCTTTATAAAGCTAGTGAAACAACTAGAAAATTGGAAGAAAAAGCTTAAGAAATTATGCAGAACCCTACACACAGCAACGCCGAGATGGATATGAACAAAAACAGGAAGGTGGAGACTCAGTCTACAAAGTTCAATCAGTCCCTGAAAGGGTGGGGGGTGAGGGAAGAGGAGGGGGGCAGGGGGAGGAGGAGCAGAAGTAGGTGGTGGACACCCGCTCAGTGAGGAGACCCCCCCAAGGAGGGTTTTTTGTGTTTTGCTAAACTCTGACAAACTGCGGAAACAGTTCGGGAGAGGAGGGGCAGCTCTGGGGTGGGGCTGGGGTCACGGGGGCAGGTGCGGCTGCTGGGGCCCGAGCAGCTCCCGAGCTGGCAGCTGGATGCCCTGACCGGGGGCCTGGTGGGAGAGCTGGCCGCCGGCACGGGCCCTGGGCAGGGACCCCAGCCGGTCCCTGGCACTCACGGCGCCGGCCGCCTCCACTGGGGCCTCAGCCGGACACAGACAGGCGGTGGCTGGGGCCCGCGGGCTGCAGTCCGTGTCTCTAAAAGTCCTCACAGATAAGCTTGAAGGACAGCCTTAGAAAGCGTGAACAGCATAAGAGTTCTTCATCAAAACTAAGGCTTCCCACCCGAATACAATGTTCCCTTCCACACTCAGGGTACCTGAAATGAGGCTGTGAGTAACACTTCAGGTCGACCCCCTCCTTCCCAGAAGGTCACTAACACAGCAGGAAATGTAAGTACTAGACTTATCAGCCTTTTCCTGAGTGTCACTTCTGGAAATAGGAAACTTTAAAATGCAGACTAGTTAAAGCGCACGACTTTGCTGAGAACGCTTCATCTTTCCATGATCTGTCAACACACGTGCAAACAGGGCCAGGCGGAGGGACCTACCCTGGTAAACCTCTGCGTCCTGCTCAGTCACGTAGGCGTTGGCCCCCCAGATCACCATCTTGCTGACATACGAGGGATACCGTGCGGCCGCAATGAGGGCTGTTATCCCCCCGTCGCTCCACCCCAGCAAAGAGATCTTCTTAAACTTCAGCGTCTGTGACAAACAGCAGAACGCACAGCACGGTCAGAGCTCCCAGCTGCGGAGAGAACCTGAGATAATAATGCCTGGGCCCACACAGCTGTGGTGTGTCCGCTGGTCACCAGAGAGGAACCCTGGAGCCACCATTGGTGACACAAATGTCTCCTCTCAGCCTGCTGTGGTGCGAATACCACTGGCACACACGCCTAAGCACGCACACAGCATCCAGTACTGTTCGGAATCGGGAGGGAACTACACCTTCAGGGTGCATAACATCTCACGGAGAAGGACACGGTGGAAATCAGCTCTACTTGGTCGTGACAACGTGTGTGTGTCCACACAGGCCTGAGTGAAGATGCTGAGGACAGGTCTGCAGATCAGAGAGGGACTCCTGAGAGCTGCTGGAGGGCTGGAGCCACTGCATGTGGTCAAGTCACTCACTGCAGCTTTGGGAAGAACCAGCTACAGGAAGCCTGGGACAGAAGCCGACACAGTGGTGAGGGTGGGGGATGCTACTGAATCCTTGGGTGAGTCAGCCAGGCTCCAAGAATGCGCTTGACGGGATACATGGACACAGATTACACCTGAGACGCTAGCGAGCAGTTAAAAACTGAATGACTGGGAAAGTAAATTAACAGGTGTTAGTCCAGGACATCTGTCGACCGGAGTGCACACTGGTGTGACTGCTGTGGGGCATACTTTGGCTCCATCCTGTATCCCCCATCACGCAGCAAGTCATCTAAATGTGCACGGAATTCACACACACACACCAGGGCAGGACCACAAAGTCCACGCCAGCACTATTTACAGCAGTAAATAAGAACCACAATGTCCACGCACAAGTGTTCACTGCACTTCCTGTATAATCACACGGAAACACACACACAGCAGCAGCAGCTTAGAAATGATGCATCTACCACCAGACGCCAGGGAATTAAGACACAGGGTGTCCACACAATGGAATGAATACTAAGTGCCTATTATGAACTGAAGGATCTCTGTGTTTATTACCATGGAAGTATCTCTGTGATAAACTGTCCAATAAAACAGTAAGCTGGAAAACCATTAGGTATAGAAGGATGCCATCAACACAAACTGTGTATTTATATATGTAATAAGACTGCCCAGAAAGGCAGACCCTCAAAGCCATGGTAGCAGTATCTCTAAAAACTTTCCTCTTTGTATCTATTTGAACCCTTTGAATTTCTACAGGAGTCACCCTTGAAGAAACAACAAGCAAACAAAATAAACGAAGACAGGCCCCGCCACCTTCCTCCCCTGAGCTCTTCCCCAAGAGGCCCACCTTCATCAAATCAATGGCATCTTTTGCATCTCGCTCAAAGAAGTCCACTGGGAAATCTCGATCGGGGGGTCGGGAGTGTCCGTATCCTCGGGGGTCCCAGGCAACCACCGTGAAGAGCTTCTTATTCAGGTGCTCAATCTGAGGTCCAAAATCTGTCTCTCCACTGCCTATCAATAAAAGTGGTCATCTGGTTACACTCCAGTAAACGCTGTCATTGCTTCAAACACACTCCAGCAAAAACGGAAACAAGAGACCAAGTAGCTGGTTTCTAGTCAAATTAGCAGCAAATTTGTAACCAGCAAAGCAGCCTGGCAGAGAAGGAACCGGGGCTTCCTCTCCTGCGGGAGCTCACACCTGCCCCCGCCTCCCCTAGCGGCTACCCTGAGAAGGACGCTGTGCTTCCCTTGGTCCTGTATCATTAATATTCCAGCACGGTTGATATCTTCTCAGTTTAACCTTCCTTTTTATTAGAAAACAAAATTCATGAAACTCTAGAAATAAACCTACTGATACAACGTACTTCTGGGTTATTTTTTTTTTAAATGACCGTTACAAATGAGAGAGATCTTAATAGTATCTGTAGACACATTAATGAGATTAGATGCAAATTATTCAAAGCCAAATTCTAAAACCCCAGGTGTCTTTTACTAAAGCCAATGAGAACAGCCCTGGAGATTTTATTTTCTGCTCGTAACTAGAAACCAGAAAATTAAAACTCCGAAATGATGGAGGACAGGATGCAGAGGAATAAATCAGTGTGTTTCACGACAACAGTATGTGAGTATTAGCAAGTAGAACAGTGTTCTCAAGCTGGTGGTGGACTTGACTGGCAAGCAGAGTTGCCCAGTGAGGTCCACACAGTGTAGAAGGCCAGACTCCCAAGAAGCCCAGTCCAGGGGCAAGTCAGCATCTTATTTCTAAGTTTTGCTTGGTTTCTAAGGACTCACAGCTATGGCCACACCTTGCTTCACAAACTGGCGATTATTAGAAAATGTCTTTCAAGAAACTGTAGGATCATTTAACATCATCAAGGACCATCACTCTCCCTGACAAAATGTACCTTCTCAACACCAGGTAAACCATCCAGAAAACCCAGGCCAAGAACAAACTGGATTTCAGTGCAAGCCTCCTGCTCTGACATCTGAGGCTGCTCCCAGGATCCCTGAACTGGAGGGACTTTCAGGGAACCACCCTGCAGGAGGGGCAGGAGGTGGGAAAAGGCAGCAGTGCAGCTCAACACCACTTTCAGAAATAAGACACGTGCTTTCTGGCACACAACTCAAGACCAGAGCAAAGAACACTAAAACCTTAAAAAAATTACTTTAAGGAGTAGTTACCAATATATGATACCTGAGGAGAAACATATCAACACCGGCTGCCCGTGGGGAGGGGACTGGGTGGTAGGGGACAGCGGTTCAGGGGAGAGACTTGCTGTTTGACTTTTGGATCAGGTTAATGTTTCACACAAGCAAAAATTAAAACTGCCAAAAGCTTTTTATACCAGGATAATGACAACAATATTGAAGCAATGGCAATCTATGCTGGCAAACTTCATCGCTTTAGCTCGGGGTCAACCACTAGAGTAAAGGTCCTCCTCTATTACACAACCTCGAGGGAAAGAGATACTAAACACTGTCTGGACACAGATGCCTCAACAGCTGCAACAATCAGCTGAGGTTACGTCAACTGGAACCATCATGTAACTGAAAAATGTTAGCATTTTACTTTTAGGATAAAGAAGCAAATCAAAAGGAAATAAGTATATGATGGGATTACTTAACTAAATAAAAAATAAAACAGTAACAGAAACCTTAAAATCAAATTTGAGACGCTCTGGGATCACTGGAAACTCCCCTCCTGAACTTTCTACACCTAAACTTCTTACCTGCAGGAGGCGATGGTGATCCATCTGGCTTTACCACGCTCGGTTCACGCCAAACTAATTCTGACCTTCGGAAAGGCTGTGAAAGCCCATCTTGTTGTTTGCTCTTACCTTGACTGAACACACAGTCACGCACAGCAGGGAGATCAGTCCAACTTTTAGCGGCAGAAGTCACATCCTGGAACCCCCCAATGCCAGGCAAACTGGGCCAGCTGGTCACCCACTCATTGCCTGCCTTCCCCCACCCCTTCTTCCCCCACCCTTTCTTTGACTTGTCATCCCCAAGGCTGTAGGAAGGGGCTTCCCGGATAGCTCAGCTGGTAAAAAATCTGCCTGCAATGCGGGAGACCTGGGTTTGATCCCTGGGTTGGGAAGATCCCCTGGAGAAGGGAAAGGCTCCTCACTCCAGCATTCTGGCCTTGAGAATCCCATGGACTGTCTAGTCCACGGGGTCGCGAAGAGTCAGACACGACTGAGCGACTTTCACTTTCATGCTGTAGGAAACGACACAGTGTTCGACTTCCACGGAGAAAAGTGGGTTTTTAAAGGAATGAAAATTGCATTAAGTAGAAAGGTATCTTTGGGGCTTCCCTGGTGGCTCAGTGGTAAAGAGTCCACCTGCTACTGCAGAAGCCACAGGTTCGAGCCCTGAGCCAGAAAGATCCCACATGCTGTGGAGCAGCTAAGCTTGTGAACCAGGACTCTCTGCAACAAGAGAAGCCACCACAATGAGAAGCCCAAGCACCGCAACTAGAGTAGGCATCGCTCCCTGCAATTAGAGAAAAGTCCCCACAGCGATGAAGACCCAGCCGGAAATGAGCAAGTAAAGAAGGAAAATGTTGAAGGAAAGGTAGCTTTCTGGACCCTCTCAAGTTGACCACGGCAAATATCACGGAAAGCATCTCAGCAAAGCACTAAGGCTGCGCCTCCAGCCCGGGCCTCTGGGATGGGGGGCCCAGCAGAGGACAGCGTGCCGGACACGCCTCGGAAGCCTGCGCACCCAGCATCCCCGGAAGCAGCAGGACGGCGTGCTCTCCGTCCCCGGTCCGCAGGTAGTGCAGATGGACGCCGTTCACCGCGGCCTTGGCGGAGGTCACGGAGGAGCTGCAAGAGAGAAGCCCCGACCCCAGAGGGCGACTGAGCTTGGCGCCAGCCAGCCCCAGCCCCCTCCCCGGCCCCTGGTCATCCGGATCCGGATCCGCACTCCAGTTTCCCAAACCCAGAAGGGGCGGGTCACCTGCAGCACCAGCTCTGGGCCCACCCACAGGGGTGTGGAGAGGCCTGCTGACGTCAGTGGGCCCACAGCCCCGCAGCTGGAGGCAGGGACCCCGAGGTGGGAGGCAAGGTGGGCAGGGCGCCGGCACAGAGCCTGGAGCCCCTCGTTGAGGCCCGGCAGGTCCGGCAGGTCCGGAGGAGCCACCTGGACCCTTGGCTGCACAGGCAGTGATCCCAAGGGTGAGAACGGTCTTGGGGTCCACAAGCTGACCTTCTGGGCCCTGGCCTCTCTGTTCTCTAGGCAGCCGCACGAGTGCCCTGGTCAAGAATGCCTGTCTGCTCTGATGTGGCCAGACCGGTTTATAAGATGCTGAGATGTCTGCATTGACTGTTAAGTAGCCAGGTCCGTGTCTAGAGTCCCGCACGCTGCCCCCTCCTGGGCCCAAGACCTCCCACGCTGCGGCATCTAACCATGTGTCGTCCTGGGGGCTCTGCGCAGGGCAACCCCCTCAGTGACTGTCCCAGAGGCTCCAGGACCACTGCACCGGGAGACCCAGCAACAGCACACACGGCCCGGCCCCAGGCTCAAAGAGCCTCCCAGCAGCTCCCCAGATGGCCAGTGACACGCAGGAGGGCCATGAAAGCACACCAGGACAGATGCTAGTAGGCGCGGCGAGCCAAACACACAGACCTGGGTGGGAGTAAGGCTGACCCAACTCCAGGCTCACGATCCACAGAAATGTCACAGGAGGGGTAATAACAGGACCCTCGAGCCGGGGTTGTGTCTCATGGACCCTGCTGTTACTTGTTAACACCCTGCTCCCTGGACGGCTCCAGGACAAGATAAAACCACAAACCGCTCTACTCCTAGTCACCTCCGGAAACGAGGGTTTATTGACATTTCCTTTGCTCCCGCCCATCTGCAGAGCGCGTCTGCACAACCTCAGGGAGGGGAGGGTCATGACGGGAGAGAAGCAGACTCCTGTCCAGCACAGGAACGAGGCGGCTCCCCAGACAGACAGACACCCGGCGCCTGCTCAGCTCAGGGGCTGCTCCTGCATCACTTCTCGAGCCCGCAAGGTTTTCCAGGGCCCCTGCCTTGCAGCATGAAGGACGTCTTGTAAAGGCCTTCTGCACAGGGAAGGCGTCACATATGACACGCCCCGCTGTCTCTCACGATCGAGCCCAGGGCTTTCACGACCCGGAGTTGTGGGCTCTCCGGCCTGGGAGCCGTCTGGGGCCCGGCTCACACCAACTTCTCTTTTGTGGTCTGTCCGATGTCTCCGCTGCCAAAAGCCTCCCTGTGCCTTGCCCTATCCACGTAGATTCCCCCATGCCTAAGCACATGGAGATAAAACCAGGCCGTCTAGACCTGGGCGTGATGGGCGCTCAGTGTCAGGGGAGGGTTGCGGAGGCAGAGGACTCTGAAGGCGGTCTCAGAGATGAGAGGCCCCGTGGGGGTTGGAGAGAGGCACCTGGAGGAGAGTGAAGTGGCTTTTGAGATGAACTTCCAAGATGGGTAAAATGCTGGAGAGAAAATGGGGTGGGGAGGGTGCTTTTAGAAGAACTGGGACACTCAAGGGCCTGGGAGTCAGGGACATAGAGGGGGCAAGGCAGGACAGGTCGGCTGCTGGAGTGTGGGCACAGAGGGGCAAAGGTCAGGCTAGATGGCGATGGGTTTGCCGCTAGGCGGTCAGGGCAGGGAGCACGTCTGGGGCTTCGTCACCGTCACCGCACGGACAGGCCCTGCCCTTGTCACAGCAGCCGGCCCCTGGGGCAACGGAGGCTCCCAGAACCTTGCCTCCATCTCCAGGCTGGAGAAACAGAGGACAGAAAACTGGACAAAAGCAAATCAACTTTAAGAAAAAAGTTTCCTTTTAAAAAATATTTATTGAATGACTTTCCACATCAATACACTTGATATGAGTGTTGCATTCTCCCTCCAGCTTATCAAAGGGCTCTTGGATGGCGGTCAGGCCCCCGAAAAGGTTAGAAAACTTGAACAAAAATGAACCTCTTTCTCTTGGGATTTACTCCTTCACCACTTTCTCCCTCCTATTAATCGCTTCTCTAATCTAGGTGTTCTTAAGCAGGTGTGTTCATTAGAATCACCTGAGGAGTTAAAGCTACACCTGCCCAGGACAATCCCAGGAGACCCACTGGTAACTCTGGGGTAGAGCCCCGGCACATGCTTTCTGAAACACTGCTGTATTATTCACCCATTCATGTATATCCGGAACCCCCTATTTTGTGCTGGGCACCCCATGTTGCCTAGGGGTTGGCAGAGAAGACCAGTCTGCCAACTAGTGATATTCTGACAGAAGCTGTGGAGACAGGGGACCCTGGGCTGCACACAGCAGACACAGGTTCATGCCTTCTGCACCCCAACACACCTGCCCACTCAGCTCCCCTGTATATGAGACCACTTCCTGCCCCCACAATACCAGGGGCGGTCGCAAGCTTAACTTGAATCTTCTGGCAAACCTTTAAATCTCCAGATGCCCAGGCTGCACTAAATGAAAATCTCTGGGATGGGATCTAGGCATCTGTATTTTTTAAATTCCCCAAGAGAATCCAATAGTCAACCAAAGATAAGAAAGGTTATACTGAATTCATTTTGGAGAAGAGAAAAATTCAGTCTCCTTTTTAGACACAGTCTGGAAAGCCATCCATCTCATGTCTGTCCTGTCCCTCCTCTGGGAGGCTGGACGGACAAGTCTGTGTGTGCAACCGGCGGGGGAGGGGGTGGCGTGACACGGGGGAGAAGCAATAGGGCAGCAAACCCCCTCCACGAGGGAGAGGTAACTGCAGGGCCGGCAAGAACAGACCGGTTTGGGGCAGGTAACTAGGGTAGAACTGGTCAGTTTAATTATTAAACTAGATAATGTCCTCTGATGGTGCACATTAGACTTTGCCTAATTTTACCACCGAGGAAGCTGAGTGTTAAGAGTTTAGGTAACTAGCCCCAGTCACTCTGCTTGCAATTTGCAAAGTAGAAGTGAGCACCTGAATGTCACACTCGGCTTAGAAATAAAAACGGGAGCCATCTCATAAGATACGTCCTCATTTTGAAAGTCCGACATATTCTCTGTAACTTGTATGTTCAGCTATTTCTTTTGTATATTTTTTCTATTTATTTATACTTATTTAAATTAATTTATTTTAATTGGAGGCTAATTTACTTTACAATATTGTAGTGGGTTTTGCCATACATTGACATGAATCAGCCATGGTTGTATATTTTTTTCTAAAGGGACTGTTAGCTACAATGAAGTTAGCAACATAAAAGTATTAGCTTGCATAAACATGAATTTTGATGACTTATTTTTACATCTTTCATACATTGTATTATTATCTAGATATTCATATTTGTATTATTAATTGTAACTGCTAATTACTTAGCATGGGGGCTTCCCAGGTAGCACAGAGGTAAAGAATCCGCCTGCCAATGCAGGAGACGAAAGAGACCCAGGTTTGATCTCTGGGTTGGGAAGATTCCCTGGAGCAGGAAATGGCAACCCACTCCAGTATTCTTGCCTGGGGAATCCCAACGACAGAGGAGCCTGGCAGGCTACAGTCCATGGGGGTCGCAAAGAGTTGGACATGACTGAGTGCCCAGGCCTTTAAAATTCACTGTCTCAAATCCTTAGGACAATTCTGCAAGGCGTGAGGCTCAGAGAGGTTCCATAACTTGATTGTGTACATGCTTTTTCTGTAACCGCACTGCCAAACAGAGTCCCCTGCAGGGCTAGACACCAGGCCAGCACTCACCCTGACTGCTGGACAGAGGCAGGGGCAGGCGCGTCTCTTACCCTCAGGCAGAGTATCCCCAGATTGAACCAGAAAACATCTGTCTTCAGGTGGGCTGTTAGGCTTCCTTAAGGTATTAATACTGTAACTGCGCATAACATACAACTTCAGGTAGAAAAGGCTTGGGGTGGAAGAAGGCGGACGTACGGAGAAGGTTCTGGAACACAACTCAATCGTGGGTTGGGGCACCCGCTGTTCTGAAGCCTCGGTCTTACAGGAGTGCCCTCACCTGCTTCCACAAGCTGCACTCTTGTTTCAGGATTAATCGACACACTGCTTGTTTGGCCCATCACAGGTCAGATCAATTTCAACTGCATTTACAAAATTGTGGTTCAAAATCCAGAGAAACCTGTTTCCCGGGGATATTTTAGGACGAATGATCTGCACTGCTAAGTGGATGAGGCCTTCTTGCAACCATTAACCAACAGTAACAGATACCGGTGCAATCACAGTAACTTCATTTCAACTCCTTTCTGTGAACAGGAAACCGGATAGGGCATTTTTCAGTGGACTTACAGAGACTGCAGACACTGAGATTATTTTCCCATGTGTATGAAAACAGTCCTGAAAATCTAATAGATCTAAAATGGTAACAAAATCAAATCCTAAACTCAAGACCCAGTGAATCACAATATGAAAGCGTAAAGCTGGTCAGACCTCTCCTTTCGCCTTCGGAATGGACGCTTCCCCATCAGGTACAGTGACGCTCTGAAGGCCAGGTACCCGCCGAGCTTGTACGCAGACACCTTCCTCGTCAAGAGCGGAACTGACCCGCCGGCTGTGAGCAGAGACCACCCCGCGCGCGCCCCCATGACCGGCCACTATCACTTGGGACCAAGGGCGCCCACTTTGGGGCTGGGGGTCAGAGGTTAATCCAGAGACTGTCTTCTCTCAAGGTATGTGCGGGTTTTAAGAGGGGAGAAAGGCAGACTCTCGGGCGTCTCCACGGCCTGCACCCCTCGGGGAGCCGGGCCCAAGAACCCGCATCTCCCGGTCCCCGGGTGGGTCTCCCGCACGTCCCAGCTCGAGGTCCAGCCCGCGGCTCCGAGAGCTGACGCGGCGCGGACACCGCAGGCTGGCCCCGGAGCCAGGGTCCGGGGTTCAAGCGCGCCTCCTCCCTGGCCTCCGTCCGCACGGCCGCCCCACCGAGGCCGAGCGCAGCGCCCCCTCGGCCGCGCCCCGGTCACCACTTGACTGGCAACGGGTCGGCCAGGCGGCGACCACTCGCGGCCCCGGTCCGGCCGCTGGCCTGCTGCCCCCTTCCCGCCGCCCCGAGCGCGCGGGCGAGGATACGGGGGCCCCTGGAGGGGAGCGGCGCCATTACCCGAACGCCGCGACGGGCCCGGCCCGGGGGACGAGGATCCCGAGCTTCAGCGCTGAGTGCAGCAGCCTCAGCCGCCGCGCGGCCCGACCGCCCAGCGCTGCCGCCATGGTGGGCGCCTGTGACGGCCCGGGGAGTGCGCAGGCGCCGGGGCTCCCAGCTACCCTGAGCGCGCACCGCCGCCAGGCCCCGAGCACGCATGCGCCGGGACGCCGGCCGCCCCGAGCCGGCCCCCTCCGCCCCGAGCACGCATGCGCCGGGCGCCGGCCGCCCCAAGCACCGCCTAGAGCGGGGCGGTCTGGGCGCTGAGCCGGACACCCCGGGTTTGTACGGTCCCGCGCCGTACCTGTGCTCGCGGTTCCCGGGGACACCGGCACAGAGCGTCTCCCCTGGGTGTCAGCTCTAGCCTGACGGTGACCGGCGTCCCGCCCTCGCGGAGGGTCGGGCTCGGGGCCGCCGGCCTGACAGCTGGCGGGGACTGGGGTTTGCCTTGTGCGTTCTTGCACCGCCCCACACCCGCTAGGGCCCCTGCTCCCGGAGATCAGGGAGGGCCGGCGGCGTGGAGCGCGGTGCGGGCGGGGGGCCGGGCCTCGAGAGCTAAGCCGGAGCCTCCGAAGGATCCCGCAGACAGGCCGGGGCTCCCGCTTCTCCGCGCTGTGGGGGGAGCAGAGGGGGCGCCGGTGCTGAGGGTGGGGGTTGTGTCCGCGTGGGGTCCCTGGCCGCCCCCGGGGCGGGGAAGCGGCGAGGGCGGCAGGCTCGGTCGTAAAAGGAGCGGCGTGTGAGGCCAGGTCAGTGAGGCCCCTGCGGCCCCAGGTGGGAAGCAGGTGGGTGTCGGGCTGGGCCGGGGGCAGGGTTAGTGTCTAATGGGAGCAGAGCCTCAGTTTTGCAGGAACGTGGAAGCAAAACAATGTGAACGTGCTTAGGGCTGTACACGTAAAGACGGTTAAGATGGCAAGTTTTATGTGTATTTCACCACTGTGTGCTCTTCTTACGACCAGTTCAGTCTTTAAAGATTATAAACAGTATTTGCAGCCGAAAGTTCCATAGGGAAAAAAACAGCAACAGTACCCTTTGATTGTGGCTACTCTCTACGTTAACAGAAAACTGCACATCGATGGCTGCTGTTTAGCCTTGTCTTGAATTGGAGATTCCAGCAGCTTCCTTGCATTTTACGTTACTTCTTCTCCCGGAGACCCTTCCATTGTTAAGTCTTCTACGCACAGTGCTTCTAGGTGTTACAGCCATGGAACGTTTATTACTTGCAGTGTCCTCCCTGACCCATGGGAGTTTCTTGAGCAGTAAAGGGAGGTTTGATTTAAATACGACTAACAGAAAGTTGTCATATCAATTTCCTACCTAGAAGAAAAAAGAAATAAGTAATGTTCCAGCTACTATTATTGTTTGACTTTCAGGATCTTGGGTGGGGTCAACATTTCCTTATTTTTTTATGAAATGTTTATTGGGATTTCCTGTCAGAGATGATGAGGGTTAAAAATAATTGTACAATTTTAACACCAATTATACTGGTCAGCAAAAATGGTAGCGCTGAGGTTTTAGGCTACTGGTGTCAACTAATAAAGACCTACTCTATAGCACAGGGAACTCAATGCTCTATAATGACCTATATGGGGAAAGAATCTAAAAAAGTGGGTATGTACACCTGAAACTAACAAAACATTGTAAATCAACTATATTCCAATAAAATTAAATTTTAAAAATACTATTTTTAGGGACTTCCCTGGTGGTCCAGTGGTTAAGACTTTGCCTTCCAATACAAAGTGGTGTGGGTTCAGCCCCTGATCAGGGAGATGAGATCCCACATGCCTCTACGCCAAAACATAAAAACAGAAGCAATACTGTAACAAATTCAATAAAGACTTTAAACACGGTCTGCATCAAGAAACATCTTAAAATAACTTTTTTGCGCCAGGCACCTAAAAATGAGATGCATCATCTTATTATAATCCTCACACCTACCTCATGTCCTAGCACCCTGTTTATAGATGAGGAAACTGAGGCCCGAAGGGTCAGGAAGCAGGCCCCAGGTGCACGGCCAGAGTGAAACTTATGCCTGCTTGATTTCAGAGGCCTGTGTCAGGATTATACTAGAGAAATAGTCCTTCAATGATTTCTTTGTAATCAGATGCTTCTAACACCTTGGCCGTATGTGAATGTGAAGTCGCTCAGTCGTGTCCGACTCTGCGACCCCATGGACTGTAACCTACCAGGCTTCTCTGTCCATGGGATTTTCCAGGCAAGAGCACTGGAGTGGGTTGCCATTTCCTTCTCCAGGGGATCTTCCTGACCCAGGGATCGAACCCAGGTCTCCCGCATTGCAAGCGGACGCTTTTCCCTCTGAGCCACCAGGGAAGCCTTGGCTGTATACAGACCTATTCTATTTACATGATTACTGTAATTACAAAAGCTTTTTAAAACAACAGATTAAACTATTTAAAATGTCTTGTGAGAAATAACTCCTTTTCGTGTTGCTGAAGATCTAACTTCATCTTCTGGACCCACAGCAAAGATTATCATGACAGCGACAAGCGGGGACTCTGCTGAGCAGGGTGTGCGATCTGGGAGCGGGTCTCACTTAACAGTATCAACCTCAGGGTCAGGATACCTTTCTCGGAGCCAAGAACAGGTCGTCTTCTTTCTTGTATTGTAGTCTGTGTCGTCCCGCTTCGTTATTCCTGCCCAAGATGAGTGTTTTTGTGGTGTTTGGGCCTAGTATCGAAACTCAGATGTAACCTTGGTCCTCTTCGGTCCAGTGTTTAGACAGTAGGGGCTGAAGGAAAGGCCCCTGAGCTGGGTGTGCAGGACAGCAGTGCTTAGGCTCTCGGGCCCATGGGTTTTTCATCTTGAAAGTCAAAATGCACCGTCAAGAAAGCTCCTCCTTTCTCCCCAGCTTCTCCTCTCCTGCCAGTAGCAGGGGTGAAAAGGAAACGCCAACCCACATGGTAAAGTCACCACGGAGAATCTCACACTGTTTCGTTTATACAAACATCATTTCAGTGGCTTGTATTTGAGGTACAAAATTTTATTTTAATTAGTCCATTAAAATACTGTCTGCTTTTTGCCGCTGACACTGATTAGTTAACCTCTTTGGAATTTAGAGAATTTAGAACAGTGGTCACAAGGGATGCATCTGGAAAAGAAATCACCCAGCCCCCTCCCGCAGCTGGGCACCATCTCCCCCTCCAGTTTTCCCCTATCCGACTGGATGAGAAGTTTTTTTACTTTGGTTATAACAGGCACCTATCTGGAGAAGACAGTGTAAAATTAGAAAGCTGATTTAGGTTATGTTCTCCGAATTTTTTTTTTCCTTGCTCAAACAAAACTCCCAGAAACCAGAATGAATAGCATGAAGATTATGGGATAATCTGAAAGAAAAAACAGTCTGTCTGAAATCTCTCTTCTCTCCTTTTCAACCCCCCTTTAGGCTTCTTGTTGGGTTGGGCCTTGGCCACGAATTGGTCGTCCTGTGTAGTGGGTGGTTTGCTGTAGGTTCCTTTTTCCATCCTCCAGCTGTGAAAGGCAGGAAGTGATTTTTACGCAGACACAGCACCCGCTGTATCAGGGAGAAAAGAAGCCCGAGTCACCGCAGGCAGCAGGCTTTCACCAGGGGAGGAGGTGGCCTCCTGCTGCAGGAGCGCCTGTGGGCTTAGTTCTGGCTGATGCGGATCAAGCAGTTGACCAGGTCTATCCGTGAGCACAGGTACAGCGCGAAGGCCAGCTTTCCCACCGTGGCCCCCTTGCTGCCCTCCCGCATCAGCCACTTTTGGAGCATCTGGTAAACCTTTTCTTTCAGTCCATCTCGCTCATAGTCGTGGTCAATTTCATCGATCTGAGACTCAGAGAAACCCAGCTTTCGGGCACAGTTTTTCCAGTGTCTCCCCAGATTCTCCCTGACCGGGTCCAGGTGTTTATCAGTCAGACTAGTGGTATTATCTGCCGAACAGAAAAGAGGAGAGGGCATTGAGCTCTGGCCGCGTGAACACTCTGGCTTCAAACACCTGTATAAAGTACAGAGCACCAGGAGTCAGTAAAAAACGTTAACTTCTCCACGCTCTGCTGTTGGCTCCCTGGATGATCCTCACCTGTCTACCAGCCCACTCGAGGACCTGCTTCCTCCTGGGAGCTGCCCCGTGAGCCACAACCCCGCGCTCAGAGAACCCCCCTTGGCTGCTAGGCAATTCTGTGCCAGGTGAGCCACAGCCCCTGTCTACACTACACCTTCCTGATGTCAAGGGGGAAAACACCATTTTTGGTTCCTTTTGGGCCTTTTCTGCTTACATCTGGCCAGAGTTAAGGTCATTCAACTCAGGATGCCTTCCCCCAGCAGCGTGCATCCCTCTTACTTGGTCAAGGAAACAGACCACCGCAGGGAAACTGTTGGATTCCACTGTCTTCTCATGGGTGAGGCATTTCTGGGCTCATCCCTCCCCCGCCCCACGCAGTCCTCCTTTCTCCTAGAGCCGTAACCTCTCTCTCTCTACTGGTTCCTTCTTCTCTGGCCTTCGCAAAAATAATAAAATGAAGCAAACAGAAGTATAAAACCACCACACCACCACAAACAAGCCATATTCCGTGAGGTTCAGTAAGCGGAATAATAAGATACCTCATCCCCCCTGCAGAACACCCATCCTGTCCTCGGCTCCCACAGTGCAGCTCCAACCATCACCACCAGCTGTCAGCCTCCCGGCCAGAGTCTGTCGGTGCTTCACCAGGAGAGGGACCCTGGGCTCCATCAGCTTCTCAAAGGTACCCAGTCGCCCCAAATCTTAGGAACCTCTGCTCTAGTGTATCAAAGACTGGCTTTGAAAGGGTTAGACGGGTTGGCCAACTATGGCCTGTGGGCCAAGTGTGGCCCACTGCTTGTTTTTGTAAACAAAGTTTTATTAGAACATGGCCACACCCATTCGTGCACGTGCTGCCTGGGGCTGCTGGTGTAGTGCAGTCAGCTGTGCTGTGTGCTCTGCTGGGTCGCTGCATCGTGTCCAACTCTTTGCGGCCCCAGGACTGCAGCCGACCAGGCTCCTCTGTCCATGGGGATTCTCCAGGCAGAAGACTGGAGTGGGTTGCCATGCCCTCCTTCAGGGGATCTTCCCAACCCAGGGATCCAGCCCAGGTCTCCCACATTGCGGGCAGATTCTTTACCATCTGAGCCACCAGGGGAGCCCACAAGGAAGCGGTGTCAGCCGAGTAGCTACAACAGAGATGGCGGGGCCAGCGAAGCCAAAAACATTTACTCTGGCCCTTGATTAAAAAAAAAAAGAATGCCAATCCTGGGGTTAATTAGAAAGCTGGGTTCTTAAATCACACTTTTTCCCAGGTTGTGTTTTGGGATTGATGTTATGAGGCTGCAGAGTGGAACCCCATAAGAGAAAGCCCTCTAATTTTTATTATGCAAGTGCAGCTGAGGGCACAGTCTTCTGTCTTTTACAGAATCCCTTTTGATGAGGACCTGATGAGTTCCTGGGTCTGGGTGGTCATGTTGATGATGATGATGTGTTTAACACTTTTATAGATCTTACTGTGTGCCAGACAGTGTATAAGCGCTTTATTTGTATTGACTCATTTCACTTTCAAGCAAACCCATGAATTAGATATTCTAATTATGTCCTCGGTACACATAAATAAGTTACAAAGGAATTCTATGGAAATTACATGAGGAGCAATAGGGCATCTGCAGGGAGAATAATCAGAGAAATATTAGGTGAGTAGGAAAGTTCAAGGTTGCTGTAGCATGAGTCCTTCAAGGGCATCTTACCGAAGATAGCTCGGTACTTAGAAGCGGGCTCTTCTTTCAAGTTCATGTACGTGTTATCCAGCACCGACGAACTCACTCCACTAATCTCCATGTAATTACTGTCGCCAATCTGAATGCCAGAACTGCTGTGTATGGTATATTTTGCAGACTCATCTAATTAGAAAGAAACACAGAGATAAGTAGTATATCTAGACTGCAAGGAAGAGAAAAAAGTACAGCCTGGTAAAGGGGCAGGACTCTACTCCAACTGCTTAAGTTAAATTATTTATCCTATGCCACCACGTGGAGTTTTCTTCTTTAAAAGTTGGCTGAATCATCTCACATCCATTAGGTTGGAAACTATCAAAAATACAGAAAACAGCCAGTGTCAGCGAGGATGTGGAGAAACTGGAACCTCTCTGCCCTGGTATAAGATGATGCAGCCACTGCGGTAACCAGTGGCGGTTCCTCAAAAACTTAAAAAAACTGCCATACGATGCAGGAATTCTACTCGTATATGCCCCAAAGAACTGAAAGCAGGGTCTGAATCAGATATCTATACATGCATGTTCGTAGCATTATTCCTAACAGCCAAAAAGTGGAAGCCACCCAAGTGTCCATCAACAGATGAACGGGTAAACAGAATGAGGTCTATTTTGGATGGATCACATAATAATAATGGATTACTATTTAGCCTTAAAATAAGGGAATTCTGGCACATGATGTAGCATGTAAACCTTGAGGACACCGTCTTCAGTGAAGTAAGCCAGTCACAAAAGGACAGGCGCCATATGACTCTACTTATATGAGGTCCCTGGAGTCATCAAGTTCGTCGGGACAGAAAGCGGAAGGTTGACTGCCCGGGGCTGGGAAGGCGGGAGGAAGGGGTTAGTGTCTGATGGGGACAGGTGCAGGTTGGGAACAAGGAAGAGTTCTGGAGGGGTGGTTGCCCAACAATGTGGTTTTCATCACAAACGGTAATCTCTGGCCTAGAGGAGATAAAGGGTGAACATGTCTGAGACCTACTTCCTACCTTCAGAAAACAGTAAGCAAGTGAAAGAAGGCAGTTACTCCCCCTTACACCAGAGCCTGGACACAGTGGACTACTGAGATTCGGCTTAGAGCAGAGGAGGCCTCCTGGAGGCCGGGCCCTGTCACCCTGCACGTGTGGGTAGCTGCCTGAAGCCCACCTGAACAAACAGCCTGGGCTGAGGGGTCTGATGAGACTATTCTGGGGTGGCAAGGTACGTCTGGTGGCCAAAGACCCCAAATAGCTTGATCTTTGTTACCTTCTAGTTTATGACAGAGCTAGTGGCTGGCTTTATTTTCAGGAAAATTTAAAAGAACAGTGTGACTGCAAGGCCCGTTTACCTCTTGATGGCAAGGAGGTGAATGGAATGGTGGGTGTATTCCCCAGGAGGTTGGTCTCGGGCACCGGAGTTTTATATAGGCTTGGCATGTGGCCAGGGTTTGGCCTGTACCAAACTCGTGGACTCATGGTCCCCAGGTCCAGCGGTCTCACTCCAAGCCCAAGCGGATGAAATGATCCATCTCTCCAGTACGGTGACTGGGGCTGGCTGCTTAGCCCTGCTGGCTGCTGGGCTGCACTGGTGTGATTCATCACGCCAGAGTAAGCGAGGCCTTTCATCCCTGGGCTCTGAGCATTCTCGTAAGGTCTCTGCTGTGCAAAAGGGTCGTGGGAGACCCTGCGCCTCCTCTCCTCCTCACTGCTGTAAGCCGCGTTCGGTCTGGGCTGCTCTTTTGTGCGCCTGTCCATGCGGCTGCCGTAAAGGTGGTAGTTGGCCTCCTCCTGGAGTTTGCTGTGCAGCAGGAAGTCGTTCTCCTCTGGCTGGTGATCTGGGGCGGGAGCAAACCAGGACTCCTCCACGGGACCCATCCCGAAGCCCTGTGAGCTGTGCAGTGAACTGGGCTGTTCTGTGGCTGCAAAGAAATGACCAGCATTGGAAAGAGCATCACGGAACACTAAGAAGTAAAACAAACCCCAAGCACCATCAGGAATCTGCACCTCGGATAACAGACGGAAAACTCTGAGAACGAGTAAAAAGCATTTACGAGGTGGTGTTCCTCCTGTGAGTTGCATAGGTACTGAATGGCCGCCCCTGCTGGTGGTGAGAGGGCACAAGAAAAGTTATAACCACGCAGCAGAAAAGTGGGCGTTGCAGGAATGACTAAGGAAGAAAGGGACTTATGTTGGAGCAGAGACGGTGTCTCCTTGGTGTGATGAGGGCTGGAAAATGAGAACGGCGGCAGCTCTGGGCTAAGCACTTCCGTGGATTCTTTTATTCTTTAAAAGCCCTGTAAGACTAGGAGTGGGCTTCCCGGGTGGTGCTGGTGGTAAAGAACCCACCTGCCAGGGCAGGAGATGCAAGAGACATGGGTTTGATCCCTGGGTCAGGAAGATCCCCTGGAGGAGGAAATGGAAACCCACTCCGGTATTCTTGCCCAGAGAATCCCATGGACAGAGGAGCCTGGCGGACTACAGTCCACAGGGTTGCAAAGAGTCAGACACGTCTGAAATGACTTCGCACAAAAGACCAGGAGCAATTATTACCATGATGATGGATGACGCTCACAAGAAGCTGAGTAATTTGCCCCAGAACAGGCAACTGATGAGTGGCTGTAATTGCTGAGACTCTGCTCTCCCTTTTGTTACAGTGAGAAAAGCACCCCTGCTTGACTCCGAGGCCATCCTCTCTGCACGTCCCCTGACCTTCTCGAGGACTTTGCTCCTACCTCTGTTCCTTTCTTTTTCATGAACTGTCACTTCCTCCCTGTCAGATACATTATGTGTCCCTATCAGATTATGTGTTCAGGATACTTTATGATTTTGGTGAACCTGTTGTTACCTAGTATTTCAAATATATGTATCTTGAAAATGAAAGTTGCTCAGTCGTGTCCAACTCTTTGCAACCCCACAGACTATACGGTCCATGGAATTCTCCAGGCCAGAATACTGCAGTGGGTAGCCTTTCCCTTCTCCAGGGGATCTTCCCGGCCCAGGAATCGAACTGGGGTCTCCTGCACTGCAGGCGGATTCTTTACCAACTGAGCTATGAGGGAAGCCCATATGTATCTTAACTCCAAACATATTATAAATTCCTTTAAGACAGGTGTTAAATTCTACAGCTTCTGTTTCTCATACAATTGTGCATAGCATTTTACGCAGTTGTGTGAGTGAACGAGCAAACAAGTAAATAAATAGATTTTCAATCACAATTTAAGTTACCTGAATTTGACCTGCTTGGAGCTATTGCCACACAGTCAATTTGGAGAGACTTCATTCTTTTTACAATTTCATTTTGGCCTGGAAACTCTTTCTAAAATTAAGAGCATAACAACATACTTTAGGTAAACAGCAGAAAATAGTTCCAAAAACTTGTTACAAGAATGAATTTTTCAGAAGGTAGAAATTTCACATAGTTCTTACAAGCAGTAAATATTAAAAAAAATAAACTTTTTTTCCTAGATAGCCACGACAACCTTAAAAAAGATTCCTGATTTCAAAACTCAGTACATGGCTACAGTAATCAAAACAGTGGTACTGGACTAAGGGAAGATATACAGACCAATGAATATAATGAAACCAAAATAAACCCTTGCATATAAAGCCAACTGATCTAAAAATTTTTTTTTTATTATTTCTCACGACTGAGCAACTGAGTGCTCACATGCAGAGTCACACTCTACGGTTTTGCGATTTATTTTTTCACTTACAGTAAGTCTGGAAGATCGTTCCATATCGTTTGTTAGTTTCCACCACCCCTAAATGATTATCAAGTTACTAACCATTACTTAGTACATCTACTTAGAAACATTTGGGTGATTTCCAAATTTATATATTTCCAAATTTTAAGTCTCACAAAGGTGCAAACATCTGAAGCTAATCTTTGCACGTACATGTGAACAGGATAGATTACTATGCGGAGCTACAGTGAAAGTTCATGCTTTAAAGTCTGATAGATACTTCACATTTCAATAAACTGCACCAACTTACACTTTTACTAATACTGCATGAAAGTGTCTGTTACTTTGCATTTTCACCAACACTTGATATATCAATCTTTCAAAACTGTTGTCGATCTAATGGATGAAAAATTATAATGAATTCACTTTGCTTTGCTGTTAGTGAAACCACATATCTTTTCCAATCTTTATTGTCCATTGGTGGATTCAGCTTGTTTATATTTTATTCAGGATTTTCAAAACTATATTGTTAAGTGAAATCATTGTGTAGTTTTCCTTTCTTGTATCTGCCTTTTGGGTTTGGGCATGAAGGTTACGCTCATCTCATAAAAGGAGCTTAGGAGAGTTCCCTCTTCTGTTATCCAGACAAGTTGTATAACATCGGGGTAACTTCTTCACTGAATATTTGATAGAAATTGCTGATGAAGCTATGTGGTTGTGGAATTTTCTTGTGAGACTGCTTAACTCTCTTTTAATAGTTACAGGAATATTCAGGTATTCTGTCTCTAGTTGAGCTGGTTTCGCTAAATTATACAGCTGATCCTTGAACAACACAGGAGTAGGGGCACTCACCTCTTTCACAGTCGAAAATCCAAATATATGTATCTTTACAGCGGCCCTCTGTATTTGGGGTTCCATGTCACAAATTCGACCAAGTGACGATCATGTATTTATTGAGAAAAATCTGAGTATAAGTGGACCTATGCAGTTCAAAGGCCAACAGACTTCAAGCTATTATCTTTCTGGTGAAATGAAGCTTTTATCATCATGGACTATCCCTGAGTGCTGCGCTCACGCTTTTCTGCTTTAGTGACTGTCTTCCTTGATGCCCTTGTGATTTCTTCCTTGGTTTGCACTGGACACCTGTCTGTTACAGGTGTCCCTCAAAAGTCTGGCAATTCTTGACTGTCTGATTGTGTGTGTGTGTCTGTATTTTCAAATATCTGTTTCCTGCCTGTTTTATTTACTGCAGTCTCTCTTTCATGATTAGAGCAATATGTTAAGACTTAGGACAATAACTTTGTTTCCCAAGCATGTGAGTGGGGAAGGTCTCTGCTCCTCTTGGCTGGTTAGCTGGCTATGGTCTCTGACATAACCTCTCTGATCCTAGGCAGGGTCTGCTCCCATCTGCTGCTCAGCACAGAGGAGTTGGGGGGAAGAGCCAACTTCTAAAACAAAGACAAGCATGGCTCCCAGGTGACAATGCCCGCCAACGTGCCAGGTGACATCTGTTCTTCTATACGTTGACCCAAGACTTCCTCCTCCAGTACTTCTTGAGTATTATGTTTGGGCTAGCCTTTTAAAGCTTCTTTCCTGTTATATATCTCAAAAGGTAATTCTGTTGGCTTTTTAATCTTTCAAGAATTCTTCAAAATGACTGATCCACCTTTTCATCCTATTCCAGTAATGCTGTGCTTATCTTTTTCCATGTTGCTAGTATATTTTCCTCTCACTTCATTTGTTTCGACAGAGGACTGGGTCCAGTAATGCTCACTTGACGATCTCTGTATGAAACTGCTAATTTTGGTTTTTTGTGGTTACCAAGCTGTGCCGTGCGTTGTTCTTAGTCACTCAGTCGTGTCCGACTCTGTAACCTCATGGACTGTAGCCCGCCAGGCTCCTCTGTCCATGAGGATTCTCCAGGTAAGAGCACTAAAGTGGGTCGCCATGCCCTCCTCCAGGGCATCTTCCCAGTTACCCATCTGCTTACCTCGAATCTCAGTGGTTAAGTGTGATGCTTTGGTTCTCATGACTGATGCTGTGTCTCCTTTAATGTGTCATTGTTTTGAGCCCCTGCTCTTACCCACCTTTAAACTCTTCACGTCCTCTTCTACATAGTCTTCTAATTGATTTGAATAAAAAGGCCTAAATTTTTCTTCAATGCCTATATGTAAAAAAAAAACCACTTTAAATTTCTTAAGTATTTTCTAAAAATTAAAATATTAGTAGTCTATTATCTTTGAATTATGTGCCTTAATCTGTGGGCAAAGCAACAGAATAAAAATTTAAATCGCTTTCATAAATAGACAAACAAGACTAACTTCTGTGCAGACAGAATGAAGGCTGGGCACCGCGGCGAGAAGCCAGGGCTCCTGCCTGACCGAGTGGGGTTCTGTGTGGTTGCTCTGCTGCAGCCCAAGGCGCTGCCTGAGAGGGTTAATATCCGAATGAAAAAGGAAGGGTGGGATCCTTGTTTCTGTCCCTCTGGCATCAGAGGTGACACAGGATGGAACACTCAGGTAGGGATCTGGTATAAAGAGTCAGAGAAACAAGGTAACGGAGGAAAGACAGCCGTTCAGCAAAGGGCGGTGGAACAAGGCCAAAAAGGAAAAACAAAATGCAACCTAAATCTCACACCTCATACAAAAATTAACTCGACACGGATCATGGCATTTTCCCAGTAAGACATAAACTAAATAAACGGCAAGAAAGACAACCAAATATTTAGTTCTGTGCTATCATTCTTTTGTTGGCAATAATGAATTTTCCTTGGCAATCATTAAAAAAAAAAGAACACAGTCTTAAACGTAAAAATCGAAGATTTTTAGAATGAAAGGGAAGAAAGCATTTGGAATCTAACCCTGACAGTGCCCTCAGACTTGACACCAAAATTATCATCTACAACAGGAGAGATTAGTGAATAAGACTTCACCAAAATAAAAACTTTCAGTCTGTGAAAGATCATGAGAAGAGAATGGAAAAAAAAAAAAAACAAGTGCCAGACTGGGAAAAGCTAACTGAAAATCACATGTGCAAGAAAGGAACACGATATGGAATATACAGAAAACACTCTACATTCAACCGTGAAAAGACAAATCCAATTAGGAAGTGGGCACAAGACACAGCAACACTGCACCACGGGAGAGACACAGACGGCAAGTACACACGTGGGAAGATCTCACCACCATCAGCCCCTGGAGAAATGAGACTAAAGCCACACTGAGCTATCACCACATACCTACCAGAGTGGCTGAAAGCAAAAGGCGGCACCACCACCAAGTGCTGTAAGGATGCAGAGAGACTGGATCACTTGTACAGAGCTGGTGAGAATATAAAATGGTACAGCCACTCTGGAAAGCAGTTTGGCAGGGTTTTTTTTTTTTTTTTTTTTTTCCCGCACTGCACAGCTTTTGGTATCTTACTTAGTCCCCCAGCCAGGGATTGAACCTGGGTCTCCAGCAGTGACAGCATAGAGTTCTAACCACTGGACAGCCAGGGAATTCCCAGATTGGCAGTTTCTTTAAAAAAAAAAAAACCAACTAAACTAAACATAAAACTACCATATGACTTACTTATTAATCCCTGGGTACTTACTCTAGAGAAATATTTACATTCACACAAAAACCTGTAACATGAGTATCCACAGCAGCGTTACTCCTGTGAAGAGCAGGAGGGACCCTTGTGGAGACGGCGGTGTGTTGTATCTGACTGTGTCAGGGGCAGTATTGCAGCTGTGATCTGTACTGAGTCTGGCCAGATGTGATCCTTGGAGGAAGCTAGGTAAAGGGTACACGGGATGTCTGCATTATTTCTTACAACTGCATGTAGACGTACAATTATCTCAGAAGAAGAATTTTAGTTTAAAAAAGTGAAAAAGGCATGAGAAGAAACCCAGCCGGGACAAGATTCAGGCTGACTGAGTAAGAAAGCAGGAAACTGGATCAATCACCCCTATAACCCTCTGGTAGGAGTGGCTGGTGGGGTTTCAATTCTGTTTCCTCACAGCAGAAATACGAGCACAGAACCCCCTGCAGGCTCCTTAGTTCCTTCCTGCTCTTTATTTCTTCCCGACCCGATTTTCTCTTATCCTGTGCCTCCAGGACCTTAGCAAGGTCCTAGGTGACACAGGGGGATGAGAAGAGGTGCATGGATGTGACAAACTCCAGTCCCTTCCCTTCTCCTCTTGCTCTCAGCCCGATGCAGATAGCAAATAATGCTTCCAGAGAGGCCAGCCACACAGGGAGGAACCGAGATCCAAGAAGCTAAGAAGTCAGACGGCCGGGGAAGCACCCCGGCACCCGGCAGCAGGTGACTGGACAGACATGGCGCGGTCCTCACACTGTGGGACACCACTCAGCAGGAAACAAGGAGGAGATCCTGACGGGATATGACCTGGAGGAGCCCTGAAGACACTGCTCAGTGAAGGACAAACACTGTAGAATTCCACCTACACGGGGGACCCCGCGTAGCCAAGGTCACAGAGACAGACAGGGGGATGGTGGCTCCCAGGGGCTGGGAGGGGGGTGGGGAGTCAGTGTTGAACGGGTACGGTTTCAGGTGGGGAAGGTGAAGACACTGTGAGTGTGCTAAATGCCGCTGAACTGTGGTGCTGGAGAAGACTCTTGAGAGTCCCTTGGACTGCAAGGAGATCCAACCAGTCCATCCTAAAGGAAATCAGTCCTGAATATTCATTGGAAGGACTGGTGCTGAAGCTCCAGTACTTTGGCCACCTGATGCAAAGAGCTGACTCATTGGAAAAGACCCTGATGCTGGGAAAGATTGAAGGCAGGAGGAGAAGGGGACAACAGAGGATGAGATGGTTGGATGGCATCACCGACTCAACGGACATGAGTTTGAGCAAGCTTTGGGATGCTCAAAGCTTGAGCATGGACAGGGAAGCCTGGTGTGCTGCAGTCTGTGGGGTCGCAAAGAGTTGGACACAACTGAACTGTACACCTAAAAATGATTACAGTGGTAAATTATGTGTCATGTATATTTTAATATAATTTAAAAAATTTAACTATGGGGAAAAATACCACCAAGAAACAGAAGGACCGTATATGCCTTCATGCTTGAGAGAGGGATGGCAACTTTTCTTTGAACAAAGCCTTTGGAATCTAGAAAATCAGTTTGAAATCAGGAGTGGAACTCAGTTTCCTAAAAACTCCAAGTACTGCCTGTCAGCCTCTCACTAGGAAGACGGCCACATGGGAGGGAGGCGGTGCCGGTACGGAGGGGACTCACCCGCAAACGTGGGCCGGTTGTCTGGGTTCACCTCCCAGCACTGCCTCATGATGTCGATGACCTCCCGCGGGCAGAATTCAATGATGTCCTCCACGTCCGGCCTGTTCCCAGACTTGATGCACAGTATCAGCTGCTGCTCACAGATGGCGTCTACAGAGCAAACAGGAAGGAGAGCTGAGACTTTCAGGTCCCACTCCTCTAGGACAGGTAGGTGACAGAACCTGGACCAAGCCACTGATCTCTCACAGTTGTATCTGGGAGGGGCAGAATGCCCTGGGACGATGAGCGGACCTATTCCACTACAGAGATGATCAAACAGATGATAGCCAGGATTCATGGCAAAGCTGACTCCTAGCAGAATGAGTGAATATGTGAATAAAGCCAGTGCCACACTTCAGATGTTAATACAGAGACAAATAGTGGACAGCCCAGTTGAATAAGAGTGACTTAAAATACAGAGTGATACTGGTTATTCAAGCAAGCACCAAGGGCTCTGGTGACAGGACCACTACTGGAAGGTCAGAGAAGGCTTTGTTGAGTTCAAAAGAATAAACAGGAGTTATCCAGGTAAAGAACCAGGAAGGAGGATTCAGAGAGGAAGATTCCAGGCCAAGAAAGCAGGATCTGAATAGATTGGGAGTTGCAGAAATCAAGATGTGTCTGGAAATTATGACTAGCTCAGTGTAACTGGGCATGTTGGCTGAGGCGAGGGAGGGAAGGAACAGCTTAGCCAAATCAGAGGGCCCTGTGCTTCATACTGAGGGGTTTCAACTTGATCCTGAATGTCAAGGGTGTCCTGGAAGGATTGCAAACAGATGATTGAGGTTTGATCGGCCTATTTGACAGCAGTGTGAACGGTGGCATGGGGAGCCTGCCACAGAGAGTTTGAACTGGACAGGCTCCTCTGGAGACAGACACGGATGTATCTTGAATCTGATAACCCAGAGGTCACAGTTTTTTGTTTGTTTCTGGCCATGCTGTGCAGCTTGTAGGATCTTAGTTCCCTGACCAGGGAATGAATCCCAGCCCTCAGCAATGGGAGTGTGAGTTCCAACCACTGGACCACCAGAGATGCCCAAATTCACAGGTTTCGATGTCTGATTGGATGTGCGAGATAAGGGCAAGGCTGAGCCTGGCGACTGAGGTTCTTGGTTGGGCAGCTTGGTTGGTGGACGGTGACACCATTTTCTGGATGTAAAAGCAGAGCTGAGTGAGCCACTTGGGCAGCATGGAGAACATGGATTTGTTTTGGGGGATACTGCTTTGGGGGGGGTCCTCTGGTATGTGGACCGGATCTAACAGACAGGAGGAAGTCCAGGCCACCATTGGAGGTTTGAGCAGCATCAGCAAAGGGGGATTAAACCTCGGGAGCTGACAATCACCCAGGAAGAGCGGGCAGGAGAAGGTCCATTAGTTCAGGTTCTTAACACACTGACCGGGAGAATGAAATGGCAACCCACTCCAGTACTCTTGCCTGGAAAACCCCATGGACAGAGGAGCCTGGCAGGCTACAGTCCATGGGGTCGCAAAGAGTTGGACATGACTGAGCAACTTCACTTTAACACACTGAAGAACGGCTACTTATGTACCTGTTCTCCTGCACAAACCCTGTCTTTCTCATCTTTACAGACTCAGTTCCGAGTAAAGAGCCCACAGTAAGTACTGAAAAGAAACAATTCCTGAACGAAGGAGTGAGTGGATGGATGAAAGTATGGAGTGTATGCCCTCAAAGTCCTCATAAGGAGAAGCAGGCAAGCCTTCCTGTCCGGGAGGAAGCCTGGAATGTTTAGCACCCCACAAGCTGGGATGCACTATCCAAGCTCCGATCTGTCCTATGACCCCTGATTCCTAAATCAAGATTACGTATCCATTCCACAAACACTTGCCGAGTAACCACTACGTTCCGTGTGTAGATACCCTGGGAAGAGCAGTGAATGGATGAGATGCAGTCCCGGCCTCTGGAGCTCACAGTCCGGTGGGTGAGACAGACATTGAACAAACAGTGATAAACCTCCGCGACCTCACTGCAGGCTCTTACCGCACTGAACAATTCCCATTAGCCCCCAGCCCCCTCCTCTCTCGACGCCTTACTCTCGTACGGCTCCTTGTTGGCGAAGATCGCCCAGAGCACGATGGCGAAGCTGAACACGTCGGACTTCTCGGAGGGCCTGGAGTTGATGTCGTTGAGGTGCTCGGGGGCCATGTAGTGCAGCGTGCCGCCGCTCCTGCTGGGGGCGCCGCCCGCCTTCCTCTGCTCGTTGTGCTCCTCCTTCGTCAGCTTGCTCCACGTCTTGAAGGAAGCGACGCCGAGGTCGGCTATCTGCGGGAGAGCGAAGCAACGGGACGCTTCTGTGACGGCAGCAAGCAAATCAGATCTGTCTTTAAATCGGGGGCTTATCCCGGAGATGAAGGGACTCTAACATTTGCAGAAAGGGCTGCACTGGACAGGTTTGAAACAGCTACCTCTGAACAGACTAGTAGAAACCGTATGTCCTCAGCCGTCTGGAACATCTCCCGTAAGAAAAGTCTGTGTAAGTCTGTGCGAAATTCTGGTGTCTCGACTCTTATGCAATATCTGGGGGTGGTGGGGTGGGGGTGGATGGGGAGAAAAGCAGAAGATATTCCTGAGAAGAACTAGACATGTTTATTCTAACTCCTCATTTATTCTGCATGTTTTCGACTGTCTCTGAGGCTAGGGAAAACAGGTACTTTCTTTTCAGCAGGTGTATAGCTCATGGTACTGCACCTTCCGTTTTCCCAAAAGGTGTCCAGAAGCCCATGGACGTGAACTTCCAAGGATCCCAAAGACACACTGAGGAGAAGGACTGTGGCGCTACTGGTTCTGAGGTGGGAGCCTGAACCTGAGAGAAGACGGGATGCGGAGGAGGGGAAAGACAGACAAAAAGGCAAAGAAGAAAATACCAAGGTCAGACACGGAACACAGAGGGAGGCGGCAGGGCAGAATGACAGAACAGTACAGTGAAGACACCAGAGGCGGCAGTTTCACTTTTGCTTCAGGGAATCCAAGCGTTTGGGGATGACTTCTGGCATGTGATTGTCTAAAATCCTCAAATTCTAACCCAGATCATAAGAGGTAAGTTATTAACATAAAGAACCTTCTTTTAAAGACACAGGGGGGAAAAAAAAAACCCTGTCCAGGGCTGGAACAGAGCACTAGAAGCAGAATCTTCTGGTAAAGGGACGCATGGGTAAGCAGTTCCTGCGTCCTCTCCGCAATTCCACTTCCCCTTTCAGACCCTTGTGCTCGGCTGGGATTCCTGCTGCCAAAGCCGACTTGATCTGACGGTCCACCTAGAGGACAAAAGAAAACCCTCCCTCTTTTTCCTTTGACTACAGTGGAGAGAGTTTTCAAAAGGAAATGGATTTTTAAAAAGGAGATGTAAGTAAAGGAATAAATAAAGATACCACTTCCATCAAGTCTCTCTTTTCATTCCTTGGCAGAGCTTTCTGGCACCACCATCACCAAGGAGGAGTTGGGCTAGCTCTGCTCTTGGCACACATCGTGTCCAGAAAGAGGACTTACACTGAGAATCAGAAGCCCTCCGACCCTCTGGAAGCCCTGGCTGGTTTACCTTGATGTGGAAGTCGCTGTCAACGAGGATATTCTCTGGCTTGAGGTCCTTGTGTATCACCCCTTCTCCATGTAAGTAGCGCATTCCTTCGATGGTCTCCATGATGATCCTCCCTTTCACGGACAGGGGTATACTGATCTGAAACGAGTGACGGTCAGTCCAGGAGATGGAAAGGGACTCAGAGGGGCCAAAGCACTAGTGTCCTTCAAGAGCAGTGCATCCGGACCTGAGGACAGAGACAGCACCTTCCCTTCCATCAGGCCCTGAAGATGCGTCCTGACCACTTTGCCGGGTGAGAGCCCCTGTGTTCCCACCGCTCGCTGTGGGCGTGTCTGTCCACACACCACTACCCCAGGCATTCACACCCCGACCTGTGCCCCATTATCTGTCTGTGTTGCACTTGCTATTGCTTCCTGAGCAAACAGCACAGATCTTGCTCTTAACAGGCACATACAGTTGTTTTTTGACTGCCCCACAGGGCAGGCAGGGATCTTAGTTCCCCAACTGGGGATCAAACTCACGCCCCCTGGAAGTGTAAGCAGGGAGTCTCAACCACTGGACCACTGGGAAAGTCCAGGTACCTACACTTTTTAAAAAATGCTTTAAAGCTATTTGGCTTTGGTAAACAGGATGAATCTTGCTGTTCGAAACCTTCCTCGACCTTCCTCATCCAGTGTTGTTATTCTTGAGAAAATCCAAACCCCCAGCCACTCACACAGGACTCCGAGGCACAGGGGCCGGTGGGCGGGCGAGGCGTACCTGGGCCTTGAGCACGCGCATGAGGTCGCCCTGCTCCATGTACTCCATCACCAGCGAGTAGCTGCCCTCCTCCATGATGACGCCCAGCAGCTTGACCACGCGGCTGTGCCGCAGCCGGTGCATCATCCTGCCCTCCTCCAGGAGGGCCTCGTTGTACCTGGGGGCGGGGGCGCGGGCTCAGCCGGGCGGGGGCAGCCCGCTCCCATCCCGCCCCTGGGAACGCCCCCGCGCGTCCCTGGGCTGCCCCTCCACCCTGTGTGCCCCCTCGCCAGGGACCACGGCCAGTGCTCCGGAAGCGTTAACCCGATGACTAATCGATGAAAAGCTGGCGAAGAGCAGCGAGGAAATGCGGCCGGGAAACAAGGACCGCTCTGGACAGTGTACTAAACACGCAGCCTCTCTCACAGCCACTCTGGCGAAAACGGAGGGAAATACAACAGCTTCACCGACTGCCTCAGAGAGAGGGTTCCCGGATGCTGTGACTCATGAACAGGGCTGCGTCCCCAGCCTCAGGGCTGGTCCTCACCCCCCGGAGCAGGGCCGCGCTCCCCGCTCCCTGCCCTTCGCATCCTCTTCCCGGCGCCCCTGCATCGCCCCGGGGCGGCCTCCTCTTTGCTCCCTCCTCTTGTTTCCTTCTGTTCTTTACCAGCTCGGAGCTCCCCCTTAGGCAGCGTCTGAACCCTCATGGCTCAGCGATGTCAATGACCGCCCTTGCAGGGTCATCCGAGCTCGGAGCTCTCCCCTAGCCCGCTTCTGCACCCTCATGGCTCAGCGATGTCAATGACCGCCCCTGCAGGGTCATCCGACATGGAGCCTCAGGGCTGACCCTCGCACCCAGGTCTGTCTCATAGAGGCTGCGCCACCCGACCCCGCCGCCCTGGCACGCCGCGTGGGCTGCTCAGCTCTGCCCCTGACTCACTCGGTGCGCTTGGGGCCCGTGTACACCTTCTTCAGGATCACGAGTCCGTGGGATCTGTGCAAACACAGACACACCTTCCCGAAGCCCCCGCTGTCCAGGTCTGCCTGCTCCAGGAAGTCCGCAGAGCTCATCTTAATGTCGTCCAAGGACATGGCTGCTTTCCTTCTCAACGACCAGAATGCCCCGAAAACACACAACCCTGTGAAGAAGAGAGGACGCGTCAGTACAGACAAGTGGTCGCTCAAACAGTGTCTATAACGCTCCGCCACATGCTGGGTGCACCTTTTTGAAGGTAGACTTACAGTCTCTAAGATGAATGTTTTTCCCATTTCCAGGAATCACAGAAAAACCACAGTCTTGCTTCCTGAGACTGTCATTTCTACCAACATGGAAGATTAGGAAAATGTCAAAACTCCTGTTATAAAGGGCCCGTATATACTGGGTAACGGAACACAGACATGCAGTCAAATGCACAGATAGCCTCAGCAGAAAGGAAGAGGGCTCTAGGGACTGAGGCAAGCAGGCCACGGGCAGGGCCGTGTGATGGCTGCTGTGGGCTGAGTGTAAGTCTCCCCAGATTCGCACGCTGAAGCCCAGACTCCAGTGTGATGGTATTAGGGGGACGTGGGGCGTTGGGCAGTGATTAGGCTATGAAGGCGGCCTCAGGCATGAGATTAGAGCCCTTGTAACAGACACGAGAGAGCTTGCTCCCTGTCTGTCTCTCCACCCCGTGAGAGGACAGCAAGAGGACGGCCAGCATCTGCAAACCAGGAAGCCGGCCGGCACCAGACACTGGACCTGCTGGTGCTCTGATCCTGGACTCCCAGCCTCCAGAACAGTGAGGAATCGGTGTCTGTTGTTTAAGCCACCCCATCTATGGTTATTTGTTACAGAAGCCAAACTGACCAAGACAGTGGCCTGGTGGGGCACCGCCAACCTCAACATCCAAAGGTCAGGGTTTAAAACTCAGCCAGATGCAGGAGCTGAGGTCAGGACACGCAAGAAAACAGGCTGGAACAGAGACTCCCCCCGTCACACCGCAGTCCTCAGTGTGCCCCCTACCCTACAATGGAAGGGTGGGCAACGGAAAAAGCAACTCACCAGCAAAAGAACTTGTCTTAGAATGGGACTGGGGAATAAAAAAAAATTCTGTGTCAGTTCATAACCTTGGGCCTGTCTTCTAATAAATTTGGGCTTTAAATTTATACTCTTATCTCTCATAGTCAAGATCCCCCAAATTAAGAACTTTTATATAGAAAGTGGTCACAGGCTGATGACATCTCTGGGTTATAAGGCTAAAGAAAACAAAACACCTCCAAGCCAGACTGGACAAGATTCCCACAAATAAAGCCTAACTGAACATGAGTTCCCTTTACAAAATTATAAAACAACAAAAAAAAGCAAACGAAAAAAGTTCACAGTAAGTCCCACAGATACTACAAAAAGCTGTATTAGGCACCAAAGAAGTTCAGGTAATTAAACTATTGAATAGCTTTAGAAATAAACAGGCTTTAAAGTAATTATGAACAACAAAAATAAATTTGAAGGCTACAAAAAGAACAATGCATGATCTAAAAAGGACAGGAAGATGTGGAAAGGGTGAGGAACTGGCCATGAAGTGTACAGCATGTATAATCTCAAACACAACTATTTGCTTCATTCTTCTCTCCTTCTTTGACTCACTTATTTTCCCCAGACTGAAACCAAGAATAAAACTCCTTGGGGTCCAACATGGGACAGCAGTGCACACCCACCAGAGTGTCCAGAATGAAAGTCACCACCATGTGCCAGGGACAGGAATTGCACACATCAGTGGTGGGAACACAAAATGGCACCACCCCTTGGAGAAAAGCTCTGGCAGTTTCTTATAAAACATATACCTATACGATGACCAAGCAAGCCATCGTAAATTGGGGACCATCTGTATTCTTGGCTCCTTTGTAAGTCAATTGATCATATATGTGTGGGTTTATTTCTGGGCTCTATTCTGCTCCCTTGATCTACACGTGTTTGTTTATGCTGGCACCATACTGTTTGGATTACTATACCTTTGTAAGACAGTTTGAAACTGGGAAGTGTGGTATCTCCAGCTTTGTTCTTTCCCAAGATTGCTTTGATGACTTGGGATCTTTGTGGCTCCATACAAATTTTAGGATTATCAGTTCAATTTCTGTGCAAGATGTCATTGGAATTTATACAGGAACTGCACTGAATCTGTAGTATGGAGTTTATAACAATATTAATTCTCCCAGTCCATGAGAATGGACTATTTCCATTTATTTATGTCTGCAATTTCTTTCCTTAATATCTGATAGTTTTCAGTTACATGTCTTTTACCTCTCTGGTTAACTTTATTCCTAGGTATTTTATTCTTTTTGATGCAATTATAATTGGAATTATTTTCTTAATTTCTCTGATAGCACATTTTATTAGTATAAGGAAATGCAAAATATTTTTGTATACTGATTTCCCTGGTGGCTCATATGGTAAAGAACTTGTCTGCAATGTGGGAAACTCAGGTTCAATCCTTGGGTCAGAAAGATCCCCTGGAGAAGGGAATGGCTACCCACTCCAGTATTCTTGCCTGGAGAATCCCATGGACAGAGGATCCTGGCGGGCTATAGCCCATGGGGTTGCAAAGAGTCAGACACAACTAAGCGACTAACATTTGCTTAATTCCTGACTTTGTATCCTACAACATTGCTGAAATTGTTCATTAAACAGTTTTTGATGGAGTGTTTTCCAGTTTTCTATGCATAGTATCACATGATCTACAGTGACAGCTTTATTTCTTCCTTTCCCATTTGCATGGCTTTTCTTGCCTAATGGATCTGGCTAGAACTTCTAACACTATGTTGAATGAAAGTGGCAAGAGTGGGCACCCTTGTCTTGTTCCTGATTTGTTTTGTTTGGCAGCACCACACATGGTTTGTGGGATCTTAGTTCCTGGACCAGGGATTCTACTCAGGCCCTCAACCGTGGGAGCACAGAGTCCTAACCACTGGGCCACCAAGGAATTCCCCTTTTATTCCTGATCTTAACTTTCAGTTTTTCATTGTTGAGTATGATGTTAGCTGCGGGTGTAAAACCAAACTTTGCACTTTGAAATTTTTAATAAAATGTTGGGATGAGAAGCTTCTCTTTTTTTAACGTGGCTGAAGGGGTTTCTGAAAATGCCTAGGCTGAGAGCAGTCCTGTCAGTGGCCTGCTGTAACCAACCTTCCCCATCCTGCGCCAAGTCTTCAGTGGGCCCTGCCGCTCCAGCCAAGCCCACGATTCAGCACGGCAGATGACACTAGGAGCCATTTTCCCGTAACATGAGACATTTCCAAGTAAGAGGAAGTGCCCTCTGGAAAGCAGCACATCTTTGGGGCGGAGACACGGGTTGTGGGGAGGCTGCCCAGTAAAGGGCCTGACCATGGTGGGGGCAGGGGAGGCAGGGCCTGAAGCTGAGGTACTAGAAGCTGTCACGACGGTGAGGAGAGCACAGGCTTCTCTCCCCTATGGACTCTAGCTGTAATTCATCGGTCCTTGGGTAACCTCCGTAAGCCCCAATTTCCTCGTTTGCAAAAGGAAATGACTGCCTCACAGACTGGTAAGAAGTATATGAGGAGAAACATGTGAACACACACTGGCTGCCTGCTTTTGTGGTTCTGGCTATGACTGGCCCACCCATCTACCCCTATTCATCACGTTCACACTGTTTCCCAGGCTGTGAGAATGGGCGTGTGTAGCTGGGATCCACTCTTCTCAGCAGCTCTCTATGGCCCAATCCTTGTGAAGCGGGGTGGGGGTCTCCACTCTCCCCTACAAGCCTCTGAGGGCACATTCTTCTCCTGGCTAAAAGCTGCTTCTCCTTCAGGTCTCAGAAACGTCATTTCCTCAGGGAAGCCATCCTGTCTTCCCATTAGACATTTTCACAGCACCCAGTACTTTGAACCAGTTAGCTATAATTTGGGAGTTATTTCAACTAAGCTCACAGAAGGCAGGAAACTGTCTTATGCACTATCTACCGTGCCCAGCACATAACCTGGCATAAGGCAGGTGGTCATTAAATGCTTAATTTTTTTAAAAAAAGAGAACTATTTAGTCATCCAAAAATAAAGTCAAATGAATTATAGCACATTCATAAAATGTAGTATTATATAGTCAATACATTAACAGGCAGATGCCTAGGTACACATATAGCTGTATGTACAGGAAAAAACGACACAGTGCAAGACACCTAAATGTTAGCAAGGGTATCTGGATGGTCAGGTGACTTTTATTTCTTCTTTACACATTTATTACATTTTGCATTTATACAAATTACCTTTATAATAAAATTTCTTTTTTAAAAGGAAGTTAAGTTCCTCACTCAGTAATTCTTTATCCTAAGGAATCAAATCAGAGACACTGATACAGATTATGTACAAGGATAATCCCAGTAACATTAGATAGAATAGCAAAAGCACATAATACAACTGACATATACATAACATGGGAGAATAAATTATAGCTCATTCACATTATGAAAGTCATCTAGCAGTTTTCAAAAATGATGTTATGTGTGAATGTTTAGTGGGCTTCCCCAGTAGCTCAGCTGGTAAAGAATCTGCCTGCAATGCAGGAGACCCTGGTTCGATTCCTGGGTCAGGAAGTTCCCCTGGAGAAGGGATAGGCTACCCACTCCAGTATTCTTAGGCTTTCCTGGTGACTTAGCTGGTAAAAAAATCTGCCTGCAATGTGGGAGACCTAGGTTCAATCCCTGGATTGGGAAGATCCTCTGGAGGAGGGCATGGCAACCCACTCCAGTGTTCTTGCCTGGAGACTCCCATGGACAGAGGAGCCTGGTGGGTGACAGTCCACGGGGTTGCAGAGAGTTGGACACGACTGGGCGACTAAGCACAGCATGAATGTTTAGTGACATTAAAAAGGCTCCCAGACAGTATAGAAACAGGAAGGAGTTATAACCATGCCCTGAACTACGACCATAGGGTATTAAGATTCAGCTAGATGAGAACTTCTACCTGCTCTCTGTCCTTCGGCCGGGTCTCCTCTCTTCAGAGCTGCCAAGACCAACTAGGACCTGCAGTGCCTCCTGTAGGCATGACGCAGCTCCGGGGAGAGGGGCCACCGGGTGGGCCTGCAGCGCTCTGTGCGGCTGGCTCCTGACCCCGGCTGGCTCTCCTCTGTGGTTTGCTGGGTTAGCCTGGTCTTACTTCACCTTATGCACCTTTTGCGTGGTTTCCAATGACTTCTTTTGTTTTTATCCCCCTCCCCCGCCCCCATTCCCCCATGAATGATTACACTCTATAAGCACTGAGTATCTTAGGAGGGACTGGTGAGTGGCTTAGATACCCAAGAGTCACAGAAACTATGAAAGTAGGCAAGTAGAAAGTCACAGTGTATCCCAAGGCCATGTGATATTATCATTGGCAGCCCCCACTATCATAGATCTGGGTCAGCACTATGAGGGGGCCGTTTCGCCGAAGTTTCAAAGTATAAATTAAAAACGTCCACTATAATGTATTTTTGAAAACATCTAGTTATATTTGTAGTAATATCATTGAAATGAGGTAACCAGTTATCAAAAGCTATCTTCAAGCCCCACATATACACACACACACGCAGATATGCAGAGATATCTACCAGAAAGCAACTTGTCAAGTATTACCTCGCTTGATCATCCTCACTACTCCATATAGTTGTAGGAAAATAGTATTTCTATTTTAAAGACTCTAAGTTCTTTATTAGATGACTTACTCAAGGTTACACATCTTAGGGGAAAAGGCAGCTAAAGCTGAAAGAAAGCTCTTCTGATTCTCAGCCAGTGCCCCTTCCTTTATACCAGGCAGGGAAGAATGTATTGAAATCAATAAACAAATAAAGAAAATAAAAAAGTAATTAATAAATAAAACCCAGGAATTAATTCAGTCCTTTAACACAATCTCTTTCATTACAAAAATAAAGTTCGGTTTTTGGAAAAAAGAAAAAAGAAAGTCACACTGTAAAGTCATGTTACAGAGTAATCAATGAAGGCACACTAACCTGTCATATCATCTTATGATCAAGTACTTTCAACAGAGAATGTAACGGTCTGTTTTAATGGATTTTCAAAATGTTTTTTGCATAAGTGTACTTAATTCAGGGATTTAAGGAAGCAAATCTCCACTGAAATTAATTGAAAATCCCAAGAAACTTCACAAATTACCTATAAGTCTATATATAAAAATATTCGTATCTACATTCAACTTTTTCAACTATACTTCAGTAAAACTGGGGGGAAATACAAATTACTAACAATATATAACATCAAAAAGCCAGGCAAAATTAATCTACAGCATTAACAGTCAGGGTAGTAGATACTAAGAGGTGGAAGCAGGAGGCAGGGAAGGAGAGGAAGTGTGGGGGAGGGATGGCAATGCTTAACGTTCACTTTAGGACACTTCACAGAGTCAAACAGTTATGATATGTGTTCTTTTCTGTATACCGCAATAAATAATTTTTTAAAAAGTTAAAAAAAATCATATTTACCTTTAAGTGATTGAGGGCGATTTTTTCAATTTTTCAGTGAGGACCATACATGATGAGTCTGACAGAAAATGCTGCTACCCTACTATCATGCCCCCCTTTTCCTCTGCAGATGGAACTCTGTTTTTACTCAGGAATCCAATGGGAATTTCTCAAGGTTCTTTGATTTTAACTGCTTGACGCTTTACCTCAGATAAACAAGAGCTCTGAGCAAGAGAGAAGACTGCAAGAGTTCAACCCAATGTTATCTTGCACATGATGACCCTCTGAAGTACCAATTTATTAAAACATCAGCTCCAAGTTACAAACTAAGAAACTAAAATTCGGAGTTTAATGATTCACCTGGAGTAACAGATCCCAGAATTGAGCCTTAATGTCTTCACTCAAATTTCCACTATCAGTTCACTAACACATGCTGCTTCGCCAGAGAGCAAACAATAGTTTGTCTTCATTAAAATCAGATGCAAAGACCTAACCTTACAGTTCTGCTCACCTATACTAGATAAGTATGCTACGGTCAGAAACACGGGGAAAGTACAGACTAAATTTTAAAAACACATGAAAACACGTGGTTCAAAATCCATATTCTACAGGTTAACACGATTATTTTTGCCAAAGTATAACATCCAACCAAAGCATGGGAAGCTGTGCTTTTCCAAATTCCCAGATAACACTGGTGGTATTACCACGTTGTGGATTAATAAGCATCCAAGAGAAATTTTCCATTTTGCAAACTGTAATTTAGGGATTTTTCTTTATTCTCGTGAATATTCACAATCCTGAAAGTGCAATTTATCTATGGTGCTCAATACAGCTCAGTGAGAGAAACATGCAGATTACAGTTAATCGCTATAGCTGTTTTATCAGTAATGATAATTACGACAATGATGAGATACCCCAAATGTTTTAAACAAGCTTCCTCTTGACCTTTTGTGTTTAGAAGGGTGCAGTTTCCCAAATTTATAATTAACTATAATCTCCTCCCCACTCTTGCACCTACGTACCTGATGGTTACAAAATGCAGATCAAGTAAGAAGTCACGCCTGCCTTGATTTCTTCATGTGTGAATGGAGGGAGCAGTGATAGCGGTTCTACTGCAAAGTCGGTTGAGTGTAACGGGCCTCGGGCTTTGTCCAGGACACACAAGAGCTCCGAGCAAGGAAGAGCCGAAGGAACAGCGAGAGACAAAGAAATGAACAGCCAACCCCGCCTCTGTGGGAGGCTGTCCAGTGTGAGGAAAGAAGGGTGGTGCTGACCCCCTTCAAAACTCTGAAGAGGCTACGACAGCGTGTGTGCGCTCGGTCACTCCGTAGAAGCGCGCGCCACCGGGTGACGACGCCCTCCCCGCCGTGCCCGTCGACCCTTCTTTCCCAGCTCTCGTCGAAGACGGCGCGGGAAGGCGTCTGACGGCGTCGCGAGCAGCTGCGGCCCCGGCGGCCCCGTCAGAGGCCCTGCCCCAGGGCGGGCGCGGAGGCCTGGCCCCGGGGCGCCCGCGTGACCCGGGGCGGCGAGAGCTCGTAACGACATCGCAGGGATGACCCGCCACCTCCCCCGACAGCACAGCGCAGACCGCGTGACGGGCCGTCTCCACGTCACGCAGTTATCGCGCCGGAGCCAAATCCCCGCCCGGTCCCGCCAGACCCAAACTCCCGGAGACGAGACGCCGCCGGAACCGCCGACCTTGGGCAGTTCCGCGCCCGACTTCCGGGAACTCGCGGGCCACGCCCACCGCCCTCCTGGCCCACCGCCTGACTTCCGGGAACTCGCGGGCCACGCCCACCGCCCGGCTGGCCCACCGCCCGACCTCCAGGAACCCGCGGGCCACGCCCACCGCCCGAACTCCGGGGCCGCGCCGCCCGCCCCCCACCCGTCGGAAGCAGAAGCCCCGCCCCCGGCCGGAAGCCGGCCCGAGAGACTGATCCGGGCCCGGCGGTCCCGCGCTGACGCACCGAGAGGTTCGCTTTCGCTTCCGCGGGAGACTTCCTGAGGCCCCAGGCCGGGTGAGGAAGGAGGCGGCGGGGGCAGCCTGGAGTTGCTCCGACGCCCGGCAGCCCGGCCGGCGCAGGCCGCGGTGGCACGCCGGGCCCGATCGGGGGTCTCCGGGGCGGAGTCGTCGGCTGGGAGGCGGGCGGGGGCCGCCCCGCCCTGCCCTCACCGCGCCCGGCTCCGCGGGGCCAGCCGTCCGTCGCGTGCTGTCCAGCGGCCGGCGCGCTCGGGCTGCTAGCGGAGTGGGCCCACCGGGGCCCCGCGCTCCGGGACGCCGGTCCGGTATCCGCGCCGCCCGCGCTTCGACTGAGGGAGCCTGGCCGGCGGAGGGCGTGGACTGCTCGCTCCGCCTCCGCTCCTGCCCCGGAGGAGGGTGGGGAGAGCGCCCGCCCCGCGGCCGGAGAGGCCTCCAGGCCGGTTCTGAAACCCCGGGGCGCGCTCAGACTGAGGATCGCGCCCTCAGAGCGGTTTGGGAGGCCGAGAGGACAGAGGAAGTGCGCCGAGTCACAGAAACCGCTCATAGAAGCCTGCCGGGCGCGGCAGGCAGGGCCAGAGGCGATGGGCTGCTTCCCCGGGGGATTCTGAGCTCTGCAAGTCAGCAGCGCGGGAACCCTAGGCAAGTTCCCAGGCATTTATCTCCTTCACCTGCAAAGTGGGGATAATCTCTTCTGTGGGGCTTCGATATAAGCAGCATCATACGAGGATGTTTGGGAAATGGTTGCTATAGTGTTAGGATGAAAAGTTGATTATATACATAGCATGATTACCTACTATAAAAAGATATCTGGAGCTAATGAGATGACACAAACTAAGAAAATATTTGCAGAAAGCATAGCTGATAAAATATTGTTATCTAAAATACACAAAAAATGCAAGAAAAGGAAAAATGCAATTGAGAATGGGTAAAAGATCTCAACAGACACCTCACCATACAAATGACAAGTAAGTATATGAAAAGATGCTCAATATTATAGGATACTAGGAAATTGTAACTTTGAAAAACCAATGAGATGCCAACACATATTGTTTGCCTAAAATAAATTGACTGCCAACTATTTCTCTAGCATAAACAAGTTTATTATGAAAAGAACTGCAATTTGAGGTCTGCAACCCTGGGAACTTGCATGCAAGTTCCCAACAAAAATGGAGAGGACACCTTTATGGGGGGAAAAGAAGTTGGAGGGATGTAGTTTTAAAAGTCCATTGCTTTTCATTGGCTGAATCGTTGCCAGGAAAAAAAAAAATCTCTGCTAGAAAAGATTCTCCAGCCTTTCTGATTTCCTGACTCTTTGAGATTTGTTTTTTGTGTGTTTGTTTTTTACATTTCCCCCTTTTGATCAGAATCTCTCAGAAAGCAGTGCTGATCCAAGTGTGAGATTTTTGTGTGTGTCGGTGACTTTGTATCTCAATGCCAGGGAGGACCTTTCCTTTGTACAATCTCGCATCTGAGGGAAAATGCAGATTGTAAACCTACTGAGGTTGCATTTGAATAACGAGGAGGAGTAGCAGAACTGTGAAACACTTTTTGCCTAAAGTTCATACATTTCCAGGATGATAGACAGTGGCGATCATCTGAAGTGTCATCATCAAAGATGTGGTGACAAACTCCAACAGGCCTGTTGTGAATATTTTGGGAAAACTGTCTCGTTAGAAGTCATCAGCTTCAGTTCTGAGACACCTGTACCTTCGGGTCACCAGGTGATGGGCGGGTCTCGTAAGGGGGCGGCGCTCTCACGTGTGTCCTGTGAATCCAAGAGTCAAGTCCTTACAATCTGGTGTCACAAGAGTTGGTTAGGACGACTCGATAGAGGCCTTTCCAGAAAGGCTGAACGTTTTTCTGGAGGTATTTATTCTAGTAGATAAAATCTCCAGGTTGCCAGGTGTGATGCTTTAGGTCTTCATTTTCGGAGAGACACTGAAAAAACACTGAAAAGACTGCTCTACCAAAACACAGTTATTTTTAGGTAATTATAATTAGGCCTTTACAATATTGGAATATCTCTCCTTTTATCACTGCTGGATCAAAAGAGACAGGAGCTAAGTGAATTGAGTGTCTTGTGACTGTCTCAGAGGAAAAATTATGAATTTAAAAAGGAATAGATCAGTAATTCATTGGCAGTCCATTGGTCAGGACTTAATGCTTTCACTTCTGAGGGCCTGTGTTTGATTCCTTGTCAGGGGAACTAAGATCCCACAGGCCATGTGTGTAGTCAAAAAAAATTATAATAATAATAAAAGGGATGGATCTAACATTCAGAAGGACCAATGACAGTGCTTTTAACCAAAGTGTGTGGAGGGCCTCTGCAAATTTTGCTAACTGAGTCTTAATAGCACCATCAGTGCATTCAACTTAACCAAAGGATTGAGGGTGGTAAGTGCAGTGCAAGTGTAAAACTGGCCATACAGTGCACACTTGTTGGAAGCACCTCACCAGTAAAATGGGCTCCTTGATCACTTTGACATTTGAGAATTGTTTCCCAGATAGGAATAATGTTTTCCAAAAGAACTTTTCCCACAATATGGGGTAGTAGCCTCTCTGCAACAGAAAGTTTCAGTCCAGTGGGAAAACATGCAGACCATAACAAAATACATCCATGAGAAGGAAGAAATTTTTTTGCAATAACTGGAATGGTCTGTTAGGCGGTTAAAAATATCACTGAAGATGGTGTGGACACTAGAAAGACAGGTTAGAAGGCTCAGTTCATTTGTGTCCAACTCTTTGTGACCCCATGGACTGCAGCACACCAGGTTTCCCTGTCCATCACCAGCTCCTGGAGCTTGCTTAAACTCCTGTCCATTGATTCAGTGATGCTATCCAACCATCTCAACCTCTGTCATCCCCTTCTCCTCCTGGTTTCATTCTTTCTCAGCATTGGGTTCTTTTCCAGTGAATCAGTTCCTCATATCAGGTGGTCAGAGTATTGTATTGGAGTTTCAGCTTCAGCATCAGTCCTTCCAATGAATATTTAGGACTGATTTCCTTTAGGATTGACTAGCTGGATCTCCTTGCAGTCCAAGGGACTCTGAAGAGTCTTCAACACCACAGTTCTAAAACAATTTTTTGGCGCTCAGCTTTCTTTATAGTCCAACTCTCAGATCCCTACATGACTATTGGAAAAACCATAGCTTTGACTAGACGGACCTTTGTTGGCAAAGTAATGTCTCTGCTTTTTAATATGCTGTCTACATTGGTCCATAGCTTTTCTTTCAAGGAACAAGTGTCTTTTAATTTCATGGCTGCAGTCACATCTGCAGTGATTTTGGAGCCCCCAAAATAAAGTCTGTCACTGTTTCATTGTTTCCCCATCTATTTGCCATGAAGTGATGGGACCAGATGCCATGATCATAGTTTTCTGAATGTTGAGTTTTAAACCTACTTTTTCACTCTCCTCTTTTACTTTCATCAAGATGCTCTTTAGTTCTTTGCTTTCTGCCATAAGGGTGGTGTCATCTGCATATCTGAGGTTATTGATATTTCTCCCGGCAATCTTAGGTTAGAACGCTGAAGGTACGTAAAGCATTTGAAGTTGTAATAATCTGTTTTCTAACAACTTGACTGTTTGCAAGAATGGCAGAAACTAGGAGGGTTTTGGTATTTAGGAGCCTTCCATTACTGAAGTTGAAGGCAAGAAATCCGGCAGCCTGCCTTTGTGGTGCCCCATCTAAAGGGTGAGACAGCAGAGTAACTAGATCTTGAGTGGGTACAGTTTTCCAGTCTGTTGTGGTCCTTTTTAATAGAAGGGACAGATTCCAGTTCTGCCCATTGATAAACAGAGTTAAAAGCTACCTCAGTGGAATCAACATCTGCAGAAAGATTAGAATTTTCTTTAAAAATAATCTGGAATGGATTCTAATAGTCATGAACTGGTTCATCAGATTTTTGTGCAAAAGTGTGAGTTTTGTTCTAATCAACAGGCTTTGGAAAAGCACCAGGAATTGGCTGGTTAAGTCACTGAGTGACTGCCAAAGCCTGATCACATAAGTTAGTGGTCAGGTGCTGTGCTGTTCTAAGTTGCCTCAATTGTGTCCAACTCTTTGCAACTCTATGGACAGTAGCCCACCAGGCTTCTTTGTCCATGGGGATTCTCCAGGCAAGAATACTGGAGTGGGTTGCCATGTCCTCCTCCAGGGACTGGCCAAGTGTTGCAGTAGTAATCCTAGGTACCCTTCAGGATTTTGCCAATTAGTGGTAAACCCAGTGCTGCGCCTGGCTTCACTGACAAGCATATGAACTAGTTGATACAAGCCAGAGAAACCAGGTTAATAGGTTTGAGTGCCTGTATGAAATTCTTCAGCAAATATGTGAGGGTCTTAAGTTACTTTAGGAAAATCCTTGATTATGGCTCACAGTTCAGCTTTAGTACATGGGTTATAGGAAATTAAGAATTTAGTCTCTGGATCCACAGAGGCTTAATTTTAAAGGGACAGGTTGTGATAAGTTCAGAAGAAAAGGGGAGGTTTGGTGAGAGAATTAGTATGGGGAAGCTGAGGGTATGGAGAAGCTGAAGGTGGCATAGAAGGGAAGGAGGAAGATGGCACTGGTGGGGGCCCTGGCCGGAGGGGCAGACGGAGAGAGACAGGATGCTGCCAGGGGTCGAGTCTGATACAGAGAAGCCAGGGGAGAAGAACTTGAGGTGTTGGGGAGTATTTTATTTTTCTTTTAATTGTCTGCCTGCCTTAGTTAAATTCTTATTTTGCAGAGAGGCAATTTTAGGCTCCTGATAATGTTTGGAAGTCTCAAAATACCAATCAAAATAGGCACTCTGTTTTGGAAATTTTTGAACTACTGTTGTGGATTTAAGTAAATTAAGTTTGGGAACTTCAAAAATTCCCATAATTGCTGTTGATATTCTAAACTGCCTTTGGTTGGATCATTCCATTGAGTTATAAATGCACATGAGGAAGGATTAAGCAATGTTAGCCTAAAGATAGAAGAAGAAGAGAAATGATAAAAATTAGAGGTAAACCTAATGACATTGAAATAAAAAAGCAGAGAAAGTCAATGAAATCAAAAGTTGTTCTTTGAAAAGATCATCAATCAGTAAACCACTAACCAAGGGGAAAAAAAGAGAAATCACAAATTAATTTCAGAATTCAACGAGAGGTCATCACAACTGATTTTGTGGGTGTGAAAAGTGTAGTAGATCAGTTCAGTCGCTCAGTTGCATCCAACTCTGACTCCATGGACTGCAGCATGCCAGGCTTCCCTGTCCATCACCAACTCCTGAAGCTTGCCCAAACTCATGTCCTTGATGTCCATTGAAAAGTGTAGTAAACAAAGACTTAAAAACCCTATGCCTGCAAACTTAATCACTCAGATGACATGGACCAATTTCTTGAAAGACAAACTATTCAAACACAAAAATTTAAATAATCTGAGTAGGCATATATTAATTCTCCATAATCTCCAGAAAACAGAAGTAAAGAGATTACTTCTTATCATCTTATGATGTCAGCATTACCCTAACACCAAAATCAGCTGAAGACATTACAAGAAAAAGAAAACTATATCTTTTAAACATAAATAAAAAATTACTCAAAAAATATTTGCAAATCTCAATCCAACAATGTATACAAAAAATTATACATCATGATCAATTGGAATTTATTCCAGGCACACATGGGTTATTCAAATTAGAAAATCAGTTAAGTAATCTATCACATCCATAAGCTAAAGGAGAAAAACGATATATCAATTGATGCAGAATAGCATTTGAGAAAATCCAACACCCAATCATGATAAAGTCTCAGCAAACTATGAATACAGAAGAACTTCCTTAACTTGACATGGACAGAGGAGCCTGGTGGGCGACAGTCCATAGGGTTGCAAAGAGTTGGACACAACTGAAGCAGCTAAGCACACACAAAATCTTCAGATACCATCATACTTAATTGTAAGAAACGATGCTTTTCCCCTAAGAACAAAAGCAGGGCAAGTTTCCTCTCACCACTGCTAGTCAACATGGTACTGCCGGTCTTAGCAAGTGCAGTAGGACAAGAAAAAGAATACAAACTGGGGAGGGAGAAATAGAACCATCTTTGCTCACAGATGACATGATTTTGTGTGTAGACTATCCCAAAGAACTAGAAATCCCAACAAAAAAATCTCCCTGAACTATTTAGTGATTTTAGCAAGGTTGCACGACGCAAGATTAATATACAAAAATCACTTTATTCCAGCAATGAACAACTGAAACTTAATATAATGTATATCAGCATCAAAAAATGAAATAGGTATAAATCTAAGAAAATAGGCATAAAGTTTGAACATGAAAAATGACAAAATTCTGATGAATGAAATCAAAGATATAAATAAATGGAAAGATATTCCAAATTCATGGATTGGAAGAATAAATATTCTTAAAATGTCAGTTCTTCTAACTAATCTACAGATTTAATGTAGTACCAACAAAAGCCTCAGAAGTTATTCTGTTGATATTGACTAATTCTATATGAAAACTATGTTATGAAAATGCAGAAAACCTCAGAATAGCCAACACGATACTGTAGAAGGAGAATAAAGTTGGAGGGCTGACATCACCCAACCTCAAAACCCTACAGAGGTACAAAGGTCAGGACAGTATTGTGCTGATGAAAGAAAACACACATGGATCACTGGAACAGAAAGAACACCCAGGACAAGACCCACCCGTGTATAGTCAACTCATCTTTGACAGTGAAGCAAAGGTAAGTCCATAGGGAAATGATACTCTTTTCAACAAATGGTATTGGAATAATTAGAATGCTGTTCCCCCAAAAATGTAGACACAGACCTTATACCTTTCACAAAAACTAACTAAACAATCACAGTCATACATTTGAAATGCAAAACTATAAAACTTCTAGAGAAAACAGGAAATCTAGGTGACCCTGGGGTTGGCGATGCATTTTTAGATATAATACCAAAAACATGACCTATGATAGAGAAATTGATAACTTAGACTTTCTTAAAATGAAAAACTTCTACTCTGGAAAGAGACTATTAAGAAAATGAAGAGATTTCACATATTGTGAGAAAATATTTGCAAAGCATGTATCTGATAGAGGATTTCTATTCAAGTATTCTTTAAAAACTCTTAAAACTCAACAGTACAAAATCAAACTACCGTATTAAAAATGTGCAAAATATCTGGACAGGTCACTGAGAAAATATGGAGCTGGCAAAAAAATATGAAAAGGTGCTTAGTATCATTTGTTATAAAGAAATTAAAGCAGCAATGAACTGTTTATTGTAGCCATCACTACACACCTCTTAGAATAGCTAAAATTAAAAACATAAAATGTAACAATACCAATTACTGAAGAGGATATGGAAAATAAGTAACTTTTTCATTGCTCCTGGAAATGTAAAATGGTACAGCTACTGTGGTAAAAGTTTAGCAGTTTCTTAAAAAGCTAAACATGGTCTTAGCATCAGTTACATTCCTACTTGTTTACCCAGATGAATTAAAAAGTCAAGTACACAAAAACCTGAACACGGATGTTTATGGCAGCTTTATTCATAATTGCCCAAAACTAGAAGTAACCAAGATGTCCTTTAATAGGTGAAGGATAAACTGTGGTACATCCATGCAATGGACTGTTATTCAGCAATAGGAAGAGATGAGCTATCAAGCCACAGAAACACATGGATGAAGCTTAAATGACTATTTCTCAGTAAAAGGCCAGTCTGAAAAGGCTACGTACTGTTTGATTCCATTCTATGACATTTTGGAAAAGGCAAACTATACGTGCAATAAAAAGATCAGTGGTTTAAACAAACAAACAAATCAGTGGTTGCCAGCAGTGTGGGCATGGAAGGGGAGGATTGAACTGGTGAAGCACAGGGAATTTCAGTCGAGTGAAGCTTCTATATGATACTGTCATGATGAGTACATAGGATCAGACGTGTCAAAACCCACAGAACTTGACTACACCAAGAATGAATTTTACTGTATGCTCCTAATAATTCGACGCTTACTCCTTGGAAGGAAGGTTATGACCAACCTAGATAGCATATTGGAAAGCAAAGACATTACTCTGCCAACAAATGTCCGTCTAGTCAAGGCTATGGTTTTTCCAGTGGTCATGTAGGGAAATGAGAGTTGGACGGTGAAGAAAGCTGAGCGCCGAAGAATTGATGCTTTTGAACTGTGGTGTTGGAGAAGACTCTTGAGAGTCCCTTGGACTGCAAGGAGATCCAAACAGTCCATCCTAAAGGAGATCAGTCCTGGGTGTTCATTGGAAGGACTGATGTTGAAGCTGAAACTCCAATACTTTGGCCACCTCATGCGAAGAGCTGACTCATTGGAAAAGACCCTGATGCTGGGAAGGATTGGGGGCAGGAGGAGAAAGGGGACGACAGAGGATGAGATGGCTGGATGGCATCACCGACTCGATGGACATGGGTTTGGGTAGACTCTGGGAGTTGGTGATGGACAGGGAGGCCTGGCGTGCTGTGATTCATGGGGTCGCAAAGAGTCGGACACGACTGAGCGACTGAACTGAACTGAATAATTTAGGAACTTTGGAGATTCAAAAAAATGTGGACTGTGACAAGAAAACCTAACTGTATCACAAAAGTACAAAATAACCACACCAAGGAGAGCTGGGGGTGGGGAAGTGGTGATCTCAGTCTCTGTGGAAAGGAGAGGGGTCCCTAAGACTAAAGCAGAAGGAACCGCACACGGGACAGCGCTTCAGGGGACAAAGTCGGTTCCCACGGTGCACCTGTTCACGCAAGACAGCGCTTCAGGGGACAAAGTCGGTTCCCACGGTGCACCCATTCACACAGGTCAGCACTTCAGTTGATAAAGTCGGTTTCCACGGTGCACCGGTTCACGCAGGACAGCGCTTCAGGGGACAGAGCCGGTTCCCACGGTGCACCGGTTTCATAGTTCTGACATCATTATACATGTTTGCTGGGCCTGAACAATTAAACAGATGGATGCTGGATGGTGGGAGCCAGGTTTCTTGTCAGAGAATTTACAGATAAGAAAGGAGGGGCAGCTAGAATAATCCACGTGAAAGGGACAGACTAGATGACAGTAAGAACTTAACGTGGATACATATGGTTGCACAGAAAACAGATACAGGCATACGCACAGGCTGCATACATCTATTTCTTTACTCTGCCAGCTGAGGGAGCCTGAAAGAAATCACCATAGCAACCAGCAGGCCCAGTGACCAGAACTTGTTTCCAAAATGGTTTTGAAAGGTTGTTGCTGAACCCACAAAAAGACGCCAGGATTCTTGGCCTCCAGAGGAGAAAGAATTCAGTCTGGGGCCAGAGACGAGGCTTGATCGCTCGGAGCTTTTGTGCAATAAAGTTTTATTAAAGTATAAAGGAGATAGAGAAAGCTTCTGACATAGGCATCAGAAGGAGGCAGAAAGAATGCCCACTTGCTAGTGTTAGCAATGGAATTATATACTCTCAAATTAGTTATTACAGTGAATCAAAAGAATGTCTGGAGGTTGTAAAGACCTCACCAGACCCACTCCCATAATTTACAATTTAAGAGAACAGGATTAGCCGGAAGGTTTTTTCCAGAGACTGTCCTCAAGCAGGATACATTATTGTTATATAATCCTAAGGCATGTAGAGGAAAAAAAATAGTTTGTTCTTTCTTCCTCCGTGAGAACTCCAGACCCCTCTCTCCTTGGGGACCCCTGGGCTTCCTACCAACCTGCCCAGGAAAGGGCTCTCCCAGTTCGCAGTGGCCAAAGCTGGAAGACATGGAGCAAGATAACTGGAAAGTTGCACTGGGGCTTCCCTGGTAGCTCAGTTGTAAAGAATCCACCTGCCAATGCAGGGACATGCGTCCCATCCCCGGTTGGGGAAGATTCCACATGCCAAGGAGCAACCCAGCCTGTGCGCTGCAACTATTGAGGCTGTGCTTGGCAGCCCGGGAGCAGCGGCTGCTGAAGCCCGCACGCCCTGTGGTCTATGCTCCGCAACAGGAGGAGTCGCCGCAAGGAGAAGCCCAAGCACTGCACCAGAGAAACGCCCGCACGGGCCACGAAAACCCAGCAGCCAAAAGTAAGTAAATAAATAAAAAAATTTTTAAAGTAGCATTGGATTATAACCTAAAGTAGAAAATAACATCCATGAGTGCATATTGATACAAATAAATTACTAAATAAATAAACAAATAGGGAAGAAATACACCTCCTATGCAGAAGAATTCCAAATAAATTATTTACAAACTCAATGCATTTACATACACTAGCCCCCCAGGCGAGCCAAGGGGCGCACGACTCCCGCTCTTTAAGTGTGGCCGCCACAAGGTGGCTTCTTCCCCAAGCACACACCACGGAAAGGGGGCCGACAGAACACAGTGGCCTCAGGCAGCTGACCAGAGCGGCTTCAACAGCAGTCATCATGAATCCTATTGTGAGTATGTACCCTCAACATGATGTGATGAAAATGGCACTCTCTCTCTGATCTTCCCAAAACCATAACTCCAGTCTAGTGATGAGAAAAAAAAAATCAGGCACGTTTGATTAGAGGGACATCCAATATAGCTGACCAACATTCTTCAAAACCCTTAAGGTCACTGAAAGTGAGAATCTCAGCATTCTCCCAGATAAAAGAAGCCTAAGAAGACATGACAACTAAATACAACATGGTATCATGAACGGAACCCTCAAACAGAAGAAAAGACATTAGGTAAAAACCAAGATCATCTGAATAAACTATGGACTTTTAAAAATAACAGCGTATCACTATTAGGTCATTAATTGTAACAAACTTGCCGTATTGATGTAAGACAATAAAGGGGAAACTGTATCTATCCATGGGCATGCAGAAATTCTGCCCTATCTTTCAATTAGTCTATAAATCTAAACTGGTCTTTAAAATGGTCTATTAATTTTTAAAATGCTAAACAAGATCAGTTGGCTGTACGTGTGTGGGTCTGTCCCTCTCTCCTTTCTAGTTGATCTTGTGTTCATTACTGCAGCTTTAGGGTAACTCATCAAGCTGGGCAGTGTGGATCCCAATGTATACTTTCTCAAACTGTTTTTAACTATTCCAGCTTCTTTGACTTTCTCTATACATTTGAGCATCATCTTCTCTGTATTTACCAAAAATCCTCTAGGATTTTGACTGGAACTGTATTAAATGGATGTATAGTTCACTTCAGTTCAGTCGCTCAGTCATGTCCGACTCTTTGCGACCCCATGAATCACAGCACGCCAGGCCTCCCTGTTCATCACCAGCTCCCAGAGTTTACCCAAACCCATCTCCATCGAGTCGGTGATGCCATCCAACCATCTCATCCTCTGTCATCCCCTTCTCCTCCTGCCCCCAATCCTTCCCAGCATTAGGGTCTTTTCCAATGAGTCAACTCTTCGCATGAGGTGGCCAAAGTATTGGAGTTTCAGCTTCAACATCAGTCCTTCCAATGAACACCCAGGACTGATCTCCTTTAGGATGGACTGTTTGGATCTCCTTGCAGTCCAAGGGACTCTCAAGAGTCTTCTCCAACACCACAGTTCAAAAGCATCTGTTCTTCAGTGCTCAGTTTTCTTCACCGTCCAACTCTCACATCCATACATGACCACTGGAAAAACCATAGCCTTGACTAGACGGACCTTTCTTGGCAAAGTAATGTCTCTGCTTTTATTTTCATTTATTTTATTTATTTATTTTTTCTCTGCTTTTAAATATGCTATCTAGGTTGGTCATAACCTTCCTTCCAAGGAGTAAGTGTCTTTTAATTTCATGGCTGCAATCACCATCAGCAGTGATTTTGGAGCCCCCAAAAATAAAGTCTGATAGTGTTTACACTGTTTCCCCATCTATTTCCCATGAAGTGATGAGACCAGATGCCATGATCTTAGTTTTCTGAACGTTGAGCTTTAAGCCAACTTTTTCACTCTCCTCTTTCACTTTCATCAAGAGGCTCTTTAGTTCTTCACTTTCTGCCATAACGGTGGTGTCATCTGCATACCTGAGGTTATTGATATTTCTCCCAGCAATCTTGATTCCAGCTTGTGTTTCTTCCAGCCCAGCGTTTCTCATGATGTACTCTGCATATAAGTTAAATAAGCAGGGTGACAATATACAGCCTTGATGTACTCCTTTTCCTATTTGGACCCAGTCTGTTGTTCCATGTCCAGTTCTAACTGTTGCTTCCCGACCTGCATACAGGTTTCTCAAGAGACAGGTCAGATGGTCTGGTATTCCCATCTCTTTCAGAATTTTCTACAGTTTATTGTGATCCACACAGTCAAAGGCTTTGGCATAGTATAAGGGAAATGTATAAGGGGGTGGCTGGGGAGAATTGACTTACTATTGATTCTTCCAATCCACAATTACAGTGTGTTTCTATATTTAAAGATCTACTCTGAATTTTTGTTATCAGTTTGTAGTTTTCAGCATAGAGACACTGTACATGTTTTGTTAGATTATTTCATTTTTCTATCATAAATATTTTAGTTTCAGTTTCCAACTGTACATTGCTAGTATGTAGAAATACAGCTTCCTATTGTATCTTGTGACCTCACTAAACTCTTTAATTTGTTCTAGAAGTTTTTCTGTATATTCTTCAAAATTTTCTATGTAAGCAATGATATAATCTGCAAATAGGGACAGTTTTAGTTTTCCTTTCCTGTGTGTGTGTCTTTTCCTTGCCTTGTTGCCCTGACTAGCTCTTCCAGTGTGATGTGGAATAGGAGGGGTGGGTGGACATACTTGCCTTAGTCTTTATCAGAAAAAGTTTAACATTAGCTGTAGGATTGGTGAAAGTGAAAGTCACCTAGTCGTGTCTGACTCTTTGCGACCCCATGGGCTATACAGATACAGTCCATGGAATTCTCCAGGCCAGAATACTGGAGTGGGTAGCCTTTCCCTTCTCCAGGGCATCTTCCCAAACTAGGGATCGAACCCAGGTCTCCCGAATTCTCTGTATCAGGTTAAGGACGTTTCTTTCTATCCAGGTTTGCTGAGAAAATTTTGTTTTTGTTTGTCATGAAGGCTTTTACTGTACTAATTAACATGATCATTTACTTTCTCTGCATTAACGTATACTGGAATACATTGATTTTTAATTACTGAACTGCCTTGCATGCCTGGGATATATACTTACATTGTCATGCTATTTATAAATTTGGCCTTGGAGTACAAAATTAAGCAGGTCAAAGGCTAACGGTTTTGCAAAGAGAATGCACTGGCATTCACCCTCTTCCAACACAAGAGCAAACACCCTCTTCCAACACAAGGGAAGACTCTACACATGGACATCACCAGATGGTCAATACCGAAATCAGATTGATTATATTCTTTGCAGCCAAAGATGGAGAAGCTCTATACAGTCAGCAAAAACAAAACCGGGAGCTGACTGTGGCTCAGATCATGAACTCCTTATTGCCAAATTCAGACTTAATTGAAGAAAGTAGGAAAAACCACTAGACCATTCAGGTACAACCTAAATCAAATCCCTTATGATTATACAATGGAAGTGACAAATAGATTCACGGGATTAGATCTGATAGACAGAGTGCCTGAAGAACTATGGATGGAGGTTCGTGACATTGTACAGGAGGCAGGGATCAAGACCATCCCCAAGAAAAAGAAATGCAAAAAGGCAAAATGGTTGTCTGAGGAGGCCTTACAAATAGCTCAGAAAAGAAGAGATACAAAAGGCAAAGGAGAAAAGGAAAGATAAACCCATTTGAATGCAGAGTTCCAAAGAAGAGCAAGGAGAGATAAGAAAGCCTTCCTCAGTGATCAATGCAAAGAAATAGAGGAAAACAATACAATGGGAAAGACTAGAGATCTCTTCAAGAAAATTAGACATACCAAGGGAACACTTCATGCAAAGATGGGCTCAATAAAGGACAGAAATGGTATGGACCTAACAAAAGCAGAAGATATTAAGAAGAAGTGGCAAGAATACACAGAAGAAGTATGCAAAAAAGATCTTCATGACCCAGATAATCAGGATGGTGTGATTATTCACCTAGAGCCAGACATCCTGGAATGCGAAGTCAAGTGGGCCTTAGGAAGCATCACTACGAACAAAGCCAGTGGATGTGATGGAATTCCAGTTGAGCTATTTCAAACCCTAAAAGATGATGCTATGAAAGTGCTGCACTCAATGCCAGTGAATCTGGAAAACTCAGCAGTGGCCACAGGACTGGAAAAGGTCAGTTTTCATTCCAGTCCCAAAGAAAGGCAATGGCAAAGAATGTTCAGACTATCGAACAACTGCACTCATCACACACGCTAGCAAAGTAATGCTCAAAATTCTCCAAGCCAAACTTCAATAGTACATGAACTGTGAAATTCCAGATGTTCAAGCTGGATTTAGAAAAGGCAGAGGAACCAGAGATCAAATTGCTAACATCCATTGGGTCATCGAACAGCAAGAGTTCCAGAAAAACATCTGCTTTATTGACTACACCAAAGTGTTTGACTGTGTGGATCACAACAAACTGGAAAATTCTTCAAGAGATGGGAATACCAGACCACCTGACCTGCCTCTTGAGAAATCTGTATGCAGGTCAAGAAGCAACAGTTAGAACTGGACATGAAACAACAGACTGGTTTCAGATTGGGAAAGGAGTACATCAAGGTTATGTATTGTCACCCTGCTTATTTAACTTACATGCAGAGTACATCATGAGAAACGCTGGGCTGGATGAAACACAAGCTGGAATCAGGATTGCTGGGAGAAACAGCAATTACCTCAGATATGCCAGGAGAAGGAAATGGCCACTCCCGTATTCTTGCCTGGAGAATCCCATAGACAGAGAAGCCTGGCAGGCCATGGTCCCTAGGGTCGCAGAGAGTCAGACGCTAGTGAAGTGACTAAGCATGCACTCAGATATGCAGATGACAGCACCCTTATGGAGAAAGCAAAGAGGAACTAAGTCTCCTGATGAAAGTGAAAGCGGAGAGTGGAAAAGTTGGCTTAAAACGCAATATTCAGAAAAGTAAGATCATGACATCCGGTCCCATCACTTTATGGCAAATAGATGGGGAAACAATGCAGACAGTGAGAGACTTTATTTTGGGGGAGGGGGCTCCAAAATCACTGCAGACGCTGACTGCTGCCATAAAGTAAAAGACACATGCTCCTTGGGAGAGAAGTTATGACCAACCTAGACAGCATATTAAAAAGCAGAAACATTACTTTGCTAACAAAGGTCAGTCTAGTCAAAGCTATGATTTTTCCAGTAGTCGTGTGGATGTGAGAGCTGGACTATAAAAAAGCTGCGTGCCTAAGAACTGATGCTTTTGAACTGTGGTGTTGGAGAAGACTCTTGAGAGTCCCTTGGACTGCAAGGAAATCCAACCAGTCCATCCTAAAGGAAATCCGTCGTGAATATTCATTGGAAGGACTGATGCTGAAGCTGAGATTCCAATACTTTGGCCACCTGATAAGAAGAATTTTCTCATTTGAAAAGACCCTGATGCTGGGAAAGATTGAAGGTGGGAGGAGAAGGGGACAACAGAGGATGAGATGGTTTAATGGCATCACCGACTCCATGGACATGGGTTTGAGTAAGCTCCGGGAGTTGGTGATGGACAGGAAAGCCTGGTGTGCTACAGTCCATGAGGTCGCAAAGAGTCGGACATGACTGAGTGACTGAACTGATACGTCACTGGGTCTGATTTGCAAACTTTTTGCTGAGGATTTTTGCTTTTATGTTAAAAATGCACAGTGGTATAGTGATACACCACAGGTATAGTGAGATAGAATTATTATTTATTTACTTAATTGCTGTTATGGCAATGTTAGCTTCATAAAAGGAGTTGGGAAATATTCTCTCTTTTATTTTCTGGACCAGATTGTGTAGAATTGATTTTTTTTCCTCATTTAAATAGTTGGTAGAACTCACCAGTAAAAGTATATGGACTTAGAGACTTCTTTTTTGAAAGGTTATAAATTCAGTTTCTTCAGTAATCATAGGACTATTAATTCTGTCTATTGCAACTTGGGCACATTTTAGTGGTTTGTAGTTTTCAAGGAATTGGTCCATTTCATCTAAAGTTTATGTGTGTAAAGATGTTTATAGTATTATTGGCATCTTAGTTTTTTTTATTGTCTGCAGGTTTGTAGTGATATCCTGTCTTTAATAATTATATCAATAATCTGTGTCTTTTCCTTTGTTGCTTTCTCAGTCTCTCTAGAGGTTTATCAATCTCACTATTGTTTTAGAGAACCAGCTTTGAATTTAGTTGGTTTTCTCCATTGTTTTTGGTTTTTTTATGTCACTTCTACTCCTATGTTTATTATTTCCTTCCTTTTGTTTCTGTTGGGTGTATGTAGCTCTTTTTATTATTGCTTCTTAAGGTGGATGCTTAGATTGATGCAAGACCTTTTCTAATATAAGCACTGAATGCTATAAATTTCCCTCTAGGCACTTCTCTGGCCGCATCTCACAAATTTTCATGTTGTATTTTCATTTTCACTTAGTTCAAAATACTTTCTAATTTCTCTCAAGACTTCCTCTTTGACCCATGAACTATTACTGTATTTATTTATTTCAGGCTGTTCTGGGTATCTTGTTTTGCACAGGCTTTCTCTAGTTGTGGCGAGCAGGGCCTGCTCTTCATTGCAGTCTGCAGACTTTTCACTGTGGTGGCTTCTCTTGCTGCAGAGCACAGGCCCTAGGGCTGGGGGGCTTCAGCAGCTGTGGCCCCCGGGCTTCAGAGCAGAGGCTCAGTAGTTGTGGCACATGGGTTTAGCTGCCCTGCAGCATGTGGGATCTTCCCCAAGTGAAGTCTCTGTGTCAGCTCATCCTCACACCTGTGTCCTTTTGGTGTTAGCATCTCTTGATGTTCTTTTCCATGCAATTTGAGATCTTCCTGGTTCTTTGAACGCCAAGCAGTTAGTTTTGAACTGTGTTCTAGCTGCGTTTCATATTATGTCATGAAACCCTGGGCCTTACTGAAATCCCATGGAGAATGCTGTTAGTTTTTTTTTTTAAGCAGGTAACCAACCTGCAATGAGGGAGACCTGGGTTTGATCCCCGGGTTGGGAAGATCCCCTGGAGAAGGGAAAGGCTACCCACTCCAGTATTCTGGCCTGCAGAAGTCCGCGGACTGTGTAGTCCATGGGGTCGCAAAGAGTCAGACACGACTGAGTGCTTTTCACTTTCCCTTTAAACCTGGTTAGGTCCAGCCTGGTAGTCCGACACACCGTCAGTGGGCTGTGGTTCCAGACGGTGCGGGTCTTAACACCTCGGCCGGGCTGTTCCAACCCAGCGCATGTGCGCCACCTAGCTTCCAGTCTGGAACCTGAGCCGTGCTCGGGTCTCAGTCCTGGGTCAGCGGCTGGGAGTCAGAGCTACTCATTGGCAGCTTGCAGGTGAGCCCAGGAGTTCACAGGCAACCTGAGGGTATGCATTTCCTGTGCTCCTCTCTCTGCCTCTCCATGGTCTCCCCAGTACTCTGTGGTACTATGGGACCTTATTTCCAGTGTGCAGACAGAAAGCTGGGACTTTAATTTTCACAGACTCTGACACATGCCCAACTAAGTGCACCCCCGTCTGGAGTCAAGAGATGGGAGGAGGCAAACGGAAAGAGAGTCACAGAATCTGATCCTAGCGTCTTGGGGCCATGGTGTCACTGACTGGAGAGGAAGGCTTTGGGATATCACAGGCTTCATTAATTGCCATGGCAGGATTACTTGCAAGCTAGATTGCCAAAGAAAAAGAATGGGAGATTTCACACTTCCCCTGAAAAGGAGCAATTCTCATTCTTGCCATTCAAGCCAGAACCAGAGGGCTTCTCCTAGAGATGTTCTGTCTTCAACCTACGCCTACTTCAGGGTCTGGGGCTGCGCTGAGTTCAGGGGGATTCAGGAGGGAAACAATGGTAAACCCACTGCCAGCCTGGTAGGACTTCGAGTTCTGGCCCTCCCCAACCCGTCTGCAACTTCACTTGCTACACTCCTGTAATTCCTGTAACAGCTTCTCTAAGCATCTCCTGTAACAGCTTCTCTAAGCATCTCCTGTAATAGCTTCTCTAAGCATCTCCTGTAACAGCTTCTCTAAGCATCTCCTGTAATAGCTTCTCTAAGCATCTCCTGTAATAGCTTCTCTAAGCATCTCTCCAGGCTTTACAGCTGCAGGAGAGACTGGGTAGAAGACTATGCCTTTCTTATCTAATGCAGAACCATAAAATCAAATCAGAACTTCACATCCACATGGTTTTACAGGACCGTTCTACCAAACATTCAAGGAACAAACAATTTCACTCTTAATCAAGCTAATCCAGGATACAGAGAAAGAGGCTGCACTCCCAACTCATTTTTTGAGGTTAAGTTTCATATTAAAATCTGACAAGGAAAGAGGGGGGAAAATTACAGGCTAATCTTAACTCATCAACATAAATGCAAAATCCACTATTAGCAAACATAATTCATGGAGATATAAAAAAGATAATACACAATGGCCCAAGTAGGTTTCCCAAGAAAGCATGGTTAGTTTACAATAAGGAAAGCAATCACTAAAATTTACTGAGTCAACAGATTGAAGTTTAAAACATGCTTACCTTAATACATGCATACAAATAATGGAGAAATTCATCAATGATTCCTCATACTAATGGTGAACCCTTAAAAGCGTTCATATTAAGATTAGTAATGAGATAAGGATGTCCAGCTTTGGTATAGGAAGTTTCCCTAAAAACACAAGAAGGCAAAAGCGGACAAGGGTTGGAAAAGAAAAAACCAAGCCGCCCTGTCTGTGGATGAATGATGCCTCGGGGCGGGGGCGGGGGGCAGCCCCAAGCTGCGCTCCCAGGGTGCCCCCGGGAGGTGCAGAGCTGCGCACCACGGGGGGCGTGGGGAGATGACGTGTCCTCCCGGTGGTCGGCAGCGAGGACAGCAACCACCCGCGCACCTCTGGCAGAGGAGAGGCAGAGGCAGCGGCGGCAGGAAGGACTCTCTCCCTTGGTTTCCTGAAAGCAGACGTCGGACGGTGCGTGTTGCCTGGCCCTCGTACATGAATGTGCTCACACACACGCGTACACATACATGCAGGCAGCACGCGCAGAGAACAACGCCAAAGGAAACCGACCATGTAAACAAAGCTAGTTCTTCATGCCTTTTTCCTTCTGTCTCCGTGCTTTATGCCCAGTTTTTACCCTGCTGTTGGGAAGGGCGAGGCCCCGAGGCACTGAGCTCCAGTCCCTTCTCTTCCCCCAGGGGCTTCCCAGGGCCGCCAGGGAGGCGCTCGCATCCCTGCCCAGGAAACAGCAGGCTCGCCTTGGCTGCCTCTAAACGCAGTGACTTCTGGAGCTAGGGTTCCGCTCCTGTAGAGCTGCCCTCTGCTGGTGAAGGCACCCGCGGGGCCTCGGGGGAGGGGAGGGGGACCCACCACAAGAAGGGGTTAAGCTCTTGCACCCCTCTCGCTGTGGGTCACAGCGTCCTGTCTCGCCCAGATTCTCACGACTTCTGCCAGGCCCCCGAAACAGGATGTGACAGGCTGGCTTGCCAGCCCGTGAGTAGAGTGAGGTTCTAGGAGCTGCCTCTTCTTGTGAAAAAAAAAAAGTGAAAGTGTTAGTCACTCAGTTGTGTCTGACTCTGCAGTCCCATGGACTGTAGCCTGTCAGGATTCTCTGTCCATGCAATTTTCCAAGCAAAAATACTGGAGTGGGGTGCCATTCCTTTAGTCCAGGGGATCTTCCTGACCCAGGGATTAAACCCGGGTCTCCTGGATTGTGGGCGGATTCTTCACTGTCTGAGCCACCAGGGAAGCCCATTCTCCTTCATCTTTTTTTTAATGTATTTCTTCTTCACTGAAGGATAATTGCTTTGCAATATTGTGTTGGTTCGTGCATCAACATGCAGCCCGTTCCTGATGACCGCATAACCCCGCTTCACCTGACTGCAGCTCACACTGAGCGGGTGTCTAGGTCACGAGTAACACGTGTATTTTTCCTCTCAGTTTGTACCCTTATGTCAGTGTGATACAATGAAACTTGCTTCATCAAACTATACTTAGAGTTTTCTTCATTAAAAAAAGTATGTAACTTGGTGATTTTTAAACAATTTTCTTCAGGTAAGTCCTCAAGAATGAAGTCAAAATATTAAATGTAATTAATATTTTCTTCATAAATTCTCATTACTTCCAAAAAGGAGAAACAGCAAGGGTAGAGAAAACACGGCTCCATACACATATCTGTGACAAAAAGTCACCGTAGTGGAGAATGAGCTCCATGAAAGCACAAGACAGCATCGTGGGACGTGAGTCCCGGGGTCTCCGGAACAGCCTCTGCAGTCATGGGAAGGCTCGACTTGACTGGAAAATATCAGCCACCCTAATTCATTGAAGTTCCTGACCATGTGGGTTATTGATCACGAAGCCTTTATGTGCAATGTGATATGCAGCTGTCCCAGTGCTGCCAGGAGAGTTGGACCATAAGGAAGGCTGAGCGCTGAAGACTTGATGCTTTTGAACTGTGGTGTTGGAGAAGACTCTTGAGAGTCCCTTGGACTGCAAGGAGATCCAAACAGTCCGTCCTAAAGGAGATCAGTCCTGAATGTTCATTGGAAGGACTGATGCTGAAGCTGAAACTCCAATCTTTTGGCCACCTGATGTGAAGAGCTGACTCACTAGAAAAGACCCTGATGCTGGGAAAGATTGAAGGCAAGAGGAGAAGGGGATGACAGAGGATGAGATGGTTGGATGGCATCACTGACTCGATGGACATGAGTTTGAGTAAACTCCGGGAGATGGTGAAGGACAGGCGGTCTGGCGTGCTGCAGTCCGTGGAGTCACAAAGAGTCGGACACGACTGAGCGACTGGACTGAACTGAAGTCGGAGGCAGAAGGCACATAGCAGGTTAGACAAGAGTTTAATATAAGGAATATATTAAAGGAGCGATAAAAGAGTTAATGGAAGACCTCAGTCAACTCTCCAGGTGCCCCTGGACCAAGGGACATAGCCCGCCACAGCACAGCTGGTGGGGGATTCAGACTGGGCAGAGAAGGTACATCTCAAGCCAGAGTGGGTCTGGAGCTGCTGGGCGAACAAGAGGCCACCCTGGGGAGCGGCACCCGAAACCCCAGGTGGGCAGGGAAGAGGCCTCCAACCACAGGGGCTGCGTAGACCCTCCCTCCCAGCTGCAGATGGCTGGGTGTGGCCGGGGGTCTGGTTCCCCTGAAGAGGGGACTGTGCTGGTGGCGTGTTCGGCCCCCTGTTGGGTAGGATCCAGTGGGGGTCCTGACTCCACGTTGTGGACCCCTGGCCTCCCTCTGTGGGCTGAGTGCATGGAGCTGGGGCTCCACGGCTCGGGGTGGCCGCACCTGAGATGAGAATTGATACGTAGGCAGGTGCTGACTCTCAGGCCATTGTCCGCGTGTGAAGAACACTAGAAGGGGACAAGTGTCAGGGTGCACAGAGACAAGGGGGACTCTCCTCCAATCCTCCAGCCTTGTCAGGCAGGGGGCGTGTGAGCCCAGGGACCATGACAGTGGTGGCCAGGCCAGGTCCAAGCTGGCTGACTGAGAAGCCCCAGCTGTGTTTGGCCTGGAGACTCAGAACATCAACTTTGTGGTCCTTGCGGTTCTGACGGTGTCCCCAGGACCACCTCCCTGTGGCCTCGGACGTCAATAACAACTACCAAGTATGGAATGTGTGTGAAGTACCAGATGGTATACAACACTGGATGCCTACGGCATAGAGACATTTTTTTCTGTAAAATACACAAGCCTGAGGCTTGTTATCTCCATCCTACAGACGCTGACACCGAGCTGCCGGGAAGGTGACGCGCTCAGCATCCCAGAGTCAGCATCTGGCAGGACCAGGACTGCAGAGTCAGAGATGAGAGCCGTCAGTGGTGGAGCATGTGCCTAAGAGTTTACGAGCACGCTTTGTCTTGAGTGGGGAAAGTCGGAACCTGTTCTGATGTCCTAAGTTTGAAACTCCACTGTCTTTTTTTTTTGCCTTGGACCTGTTATTTGGATAGGAAAGAGAGAAGGGAGAATGACAGAGCATGAGGTCTTGTATTTAGGAGAAAACCTTCCCGTGTGAGAGGTTCAAATCACTTGTGACTTGCGGACTCGTGATATCAGGTAGTGCTGTATTAATTAACAGTGTTGTGTGCATACACATACTCCATGCAGACGTCTGTGCTAGGTGCTCCATCTTTTGAGGACAGCAAACAGAACCCGTACAAGCTGTTGGGTCAAATGGGACTGGTCTAGTCCAGCAGCGTTGAAAGTCCATCTCGGGCCTGTGAGCTTGGCCAGTCAGCAGCTCAAAGGGCTCATTTGTCTGCATTTGGACTGGAAATGGATGTTTATGGCTTTGAAATGATAAGGGGGTACCACCAGCTCCTTTCCCTGAACCGCACTCCTGGTCTTTGTTTTGCCGTTCAACACGTGGTCACAGCTGGATAATTTCTTATGAAGAAAAAGAAGGGAAACCTTTAGAGAATGGGTGTAAATATCAACTGTAAACTCACCAGAGGCATCTTCCCCGCAGCCCTCAGCTCAATGTCCACTACACAGGGATGGCACGGTGAGGCCGCAGCCCTGCCGGCTCAGTTCAGCCACCTCCAGGGCACTTCAGGGATCCACTGAAAGACACAGACAGTGACCACCTTCTTACTTAAATCCAGACAAGAAAGAAATCCTCCTGGGAAAAAAATTCCTCTTGGTAGTAATTCAAGGAAGAAGAGCATCAGTAGCATCACTGCGGCCCAGCTGAGCAGGAAGACTTGCTCAGTGCACACGCTTTAAACCCAGAGATCATCACACTCAGCGGTAACTTGCACGGTTCACTCGATTTCACAACACACACAACTGGAAAATAGGAAGAAGTAAATCTGGTCCTCTCATGATGAAACAAGCAAACTATCAGCAATCTCGTCTAACTGTTATTTTAGGTGATCGGTTTTGTGCTCTTCTGAAAATAAAAGAAGTTCACGTTGTAGACCCAGGCTGATAGGGTACTGATTCTGCCCTCAGCCGCAGCCACACCCTGACAAGTATCGACCTGATTGTAAGAATGGAATTTTATTTTCTTCTCCTGCAGTCCTGGACTCCACCCACGGCAGGAAGGACTGGCCTAAGCTCCCCGAGACTGAAACCCATTACGCTCAGATGGCAGGGTGACCACAGAGGCACAGGACCACGGAAAGCATGCGGGCTCGCTTGTCCTGTGCCTCATGTCCCAGGCCAGGCGCTCTGGCCTCTCGGATGCTCCTGTGAGGATGTGAGGATGTGAGGATGTTCGTCCTCCCGGGAGGTGGAATGGGAAATACCCCCCGTGCTGGGGGCAGCACCAAAGGCGAAACGCTGGGCCGGGGGCCAGAGCAGTGCAATTATATCATCAATTCTTGTTCTGCATCAGACCTTAAGAAGATAATACATACAGAACACGAAAGTGTTTTAGGTCAAATTCTTCCAAGGAGTTTGAGAACCAAGTGCAGGTCTTGCCAAGGCTTTTCATGCCATCTCCGACAGCCCGCGCTTCTAAACCTGCCACCTCGTGGAAAGATGGTTTTCTTCTTCGTAAGGAACTTATTTAGGGCTCCCATATGGATGTTGCATAAGGGGGGACCTCTGTGAGCTCTGGCTTGTCTGCCAGCCCGACCCCTCTCCCGAGGGGCCGTGGGCCGGGGGAGGACGGTCCTCAGAGGAGGGGCGGATGGAAAGGCCCGGGCTGGCAGGGCCCTGCTCCAGCAGCAGCCTGGGCCACCTGCAGCCCCAGCTTCAGGCACGAAGCCTCCGTGTTCCTCCAGTTAATCCCATGGGTCCCTAAATGCCCTTATTCGCTGGGCTCCCCACTTTTTTCGAAACTGCACAAAATTCTTAGTGGTTTTCTCGAGGATTTCACTTATAACCCCTAAGAGGTGAGGGGCTTAGGAAGTCTGAACTGCCCACCAGCACTGTGCCTCTGACCCGGCAATCTGGGGGTCACCGTCAGGTTTATGTCCTGCACGGCCTCTGGACTTAGTCCACTGAGACAGTCACGTCCTAGATGGTCCAGAGCCCACCCGGCCCCCGGGGCCCCCACAGCAGGCTCATTCAACTCTCCCAGCTCAAGCAACTCGCTCAGCTCATTCCCTCAGAAGGCTTTACAACAGTCAACACCTAGACTGACTCTGTTGTTACTTTCTTAAACGACGTGGAATATATAGCTGTCATAGACTGATTTCTCAAAGGACAGTAAAGACCTGTGTGCCCTCCCATCACACTCCTATTCTGAATATCTCATTATTATCCTACCACCTCAGTAGAATCTCCAGATGAGTTTGTATTTGGCGTGTTTGTACCTTAGTCAGGTGATCTTCTGTGACATCCAACATTATGACTGTGAAGTGCGTACATCCATCCTCCCTGTATCCCTGTCTAAGCTACTGTCTCACCTATTCACTGAGTTATTTTTTCAAATCCGTTTGGTCACTTTTGAATGTCTCAGGTTTGGTTCCATTTCTTTAAACACTTTATATGCCATGACTCTGTGTTGTCTGTCTCATCGCAGCGATATCTGAAGCTCCTGGTGGTAAAATCTACCACCTGGTGTCTGGTGATTCTCGTCTCGTGCGGTCTCTGCGTGTATTTGGCCACTTGGGGGTTTCTGTGAGGATGTCTTGCTCAGGGAGCATCCTCACAGGCGTAAGATGACGTTTTTCTCTGGAGCAAATCTATTGACTTCTTCCTCTATTGAGGACTGTCATTGTTTGTGAAGTGAAAGTCGCTCAGTTGTGTCTGTTGGTGAACCCATGTAGTATATGGTCCGTGGAATTCTCCACCTGCCAGAGTCCAGCTCCGGCCGCCAGGGGAGCACCGAGGGGATGGACGGGGTCGGCGAATGATGCAGCCTCTCACTCACTTGAACTGCATGTTTAGTTTAAGCATCAGGTTTTCTCTTACACTTTCACAAAAGCATCAGGTCAGAGGTACGACATCTTCAGTTTCCCCTCATCCATATTTACTGTCTCCATAAATCATTCTTGTCCTTCAGAGTTCCCGCTTACGTGTCCTTGTGATAACATTGTAACTCAAGTTTGTTTCTGGGCTGTACACCACATTCCTCAGTTTATTTCTTATCTTTCTAAATCCTGCTTGAGCTCATTAACTCCTAAAAAGACTTCTAGCTATTAGTATCTCTGAAATTTCTAGTCTCTGTGAGCTGTAGTAAAATACTACAACATACCTTAAACTTTTAGCTTCTAATTATTAATTATTCCTAACCCCTAAACTCAGGGAACTTGTTTTGCCATAAACATTCCCCTTACAGGCAGGTTTCAGATAACAATGTTTCCCATGGTCTCAAGCTGCAGCCTATGTGCTCATCCTGGAACATTCTTTGTAAAGATCCTTGAACAAATGTCAATAGTTAGCATTATGGTTATAACATTATTTCCAGCCAACTCAACCGGAGGAAGGAAAGGACAAGTCAGAATCACAAGACCTAACTCCTTCATCCCCGGACCGTGCCTGCGGGATGAGGAGAGGGGGTTGGGGCCGTGCCTCCATTTTGTCAGTAATGCCTATCACGGCTCCCGACACTCCAGGCCAGAATACTGGAGTGGGTAGCCTTTCCCTTCTCCAGGGAATCTTTCCAACCCAGGGATCGAACCCAGGTCTGCCGCATTGCAGGCAGATTCTTTACTAGCTGAGGCTCAAGGGAAGCCCAAGGATACTGGAGTGGGTAGCCTTTCCCTTCTCCAGTGGATCTTCCCAACCCAGGAATTGAATCAGGGTCTCCCGCATTGCAGGCGGATTCTTTACCAACTGAGCTATCATTTGGGGCCACTTCATTTCTTTAGATTTCCCCTTGCTCTGTAGATGTGGGCAGAATTATTCCCACTCCAGGACCCCACAGTGCAGGAGAGACTCTTCTACCCAGAGCTGAGACTGAGACAGCTCAGCTTCCTGTCTTCCTGTGAGAAGGGCCTCCTTCTCAGATGGGCACCTCTCTCTACACAAGGTCTCAAGGGGGCTGCCCACAGTGCACAAACCCAGGGTCTGGTCTCTCGCTTCTTTTTGTTGGAATACTGGTATCATAGAGCACTGGTAATAGACAGTACTCATAACACAGGGTATTGGTATCAGCATGTGACCCAGAAGGTCTGTCTGTCTGTCCATTCTGCCGCCAGCAGCCCATCAGGTGTTTGTTGTTATGGGACAAGGCTGCTGTGTGTGTGTGGTGGGGGGCTGCCAGGGGACAGAGCTGGGGATATGCTTGGACATTTCCCTGTTTCCCATGATGCGTTTTTAGAAGTGTGTTTCTTGCGACTTAAATGGCCTCTGGGGGCAGTGCTGCAGGAGGCCTTTTGAAAAGTCTTGTCTGCCATCTGCCAAAAGCAGGAACTGGAAGCCTCAGAAGGGTTTCAATCTCAACCAGAAACTCTGCAGAAGCATCCGTGTGACCCACAAACACGGGGCCCTTGCTGAGCCAGCACTCGGCTCAGATTTCCTCTCCCCACGGTGAACCCGTTGTGGGGTCTCTGCACGTCATTTCTCACAAAGGGCCTCTGTTCTCGCTGCGGGGTCTCCTCTGCTCGGTGCTCCCCCAGCCTCTGCCAGGTTTCTGAACCTGAGTGTCCTGAGCCCAGGTGCCCTGCTGTGAGCCCAGGAGATCCCAGCAGAGAAACCAATCTTCTGGGCAGCAGCCAATGACATCCCCAGAAAGAAGGCTGTCTCCCTGACATTGCTGAAGATGTCAGCTCCGCACATCAGGCTAACTGGCTTCTCCGTGATGGCACGCTGGTGAGGTTCCTCTGCAGACACACATGATGGTGCCAGCAAAGCCGAGACACCTCTGCAGAGAAAACCCCAAACCCCCAATCTCAGAAGCGGGGGAGCAGGAGAGAAAGGCCTCAGGTTGATGACTGGCTTGTCCCCAGACATCACAGCGAAGCCACCCACACCCTTTCTATCTAACGCAGCACGACCACCAAGGAGATGATCTTACAGGAGATGCCGGTGTGGTTTTCTGAAGAGAGGATCTGTGGTTCACGTGTGAATATCTCTGCATGGAGAAGAAATCAGAAGCTAGAACCTGGACACTGAAGGGGAGAATGAGGCTCAGGAGAGGTGCAAGCTCCCCAGGAAGTGGTCTCTCAACAAAAGCCACAAGACTGTCCTCAGCAAGCTATGACTGAGCCAATGTCACCAAAGATGCTTCATCGTGTGGATTTTGAGGATGGTCCACAGGTGCTGAAGGGGGCAGAGGAAACCTCTGAGGAGTGTGTCCAAGCTCTGGGCCAGTTAGGAAGCTCCTCCTCTTGGACAGATGTCCAGATATGACCTGTGTCCCAAGGACACAGAGGAGACTGGTGGCTAGATCCAAACCCTCCATGGGAAGGATGTTTGGTTGTTCTCACACCTCTGTCCCAGGATGGGACCGGGCTGAGGAGACCCCAAGAGAACGAGGGTCGCTTCAGTGTCCTGAGGCCACAAGGGCAGTGTTCAAACCCCATCTTTGCTTCAAAGCGCAGGGTCTCCTAAGTAAGGCCCTGCCTAAACATCCAAGCACACCAGGATGAAGGCTGAAGAAGCTGCAGCAAGCACAGCATTTAAAGAATTGACACGTGAAAGATACAAAACATAGGAGATGGGGGAGGTTTTGAAGATGCATCTGAAAAAGTTGCCCGAGAACAGGGCCCGAAGAGCGTCTGAAGAAGCCAGTTCCAACGGTGTGAGAACGATCTCGAGAGAACCGAGGCTCAAAAGAGATGATGAAGACGGTCTGGAGGGGCCCCTGAGAAGGCACCTGGGGGACGGCCCCAGAGAGGGTCTGGGAAGGTGGCCCTGAAAGAGCGCATGGGGACGCTGTGAAAACGCTTCAAGAAAATGGTGTCGAGAAAGGCAGAAAAAAATGACCCTGAAAAATCAATCTGATTTGAAGGTGACAGCTCTGAGAGACGGATAAGGACATGAAACACTGTCTGGTGGTGGATCAGGTGACGAGGAGGAAGAAAATGAGGGTGGGGAAGGGTTGAAGACGCCTGGGGGCGGGGACGGGGGGTGCGGACAGGGAGGAGGCAGGTGAGGCTGTGTGACGAGGCGGTGCAGCTGGGCCCGTGATGGGGTGGGTGGTGGTGGGACTGCGGAGGAGAAGGGCCCCGTCCTGGGCAGTGATGACGGCCGTGAAGAGGAGGGGCAGGGGGTGGGGAGGAGACACTGCCGCTACCCGAGCCCGCACCTCGGGGTCACGGTCAGTCCTGCTCCCGGGACTCGTGCACACGGACGGGACGCCTTCTCACTGAGGCCGGCTCCCTCGCTGTGACTGGCCCTCAGGAACTGTAAGAGATATGCCGAGTAGCTGCTCAATTAAAACTTAACACTCATGATACAAAAAGAAAAAGACACAAGAAGTGCCAGCCGGGCATGACAACACGAGCTGTGAACAGGTCACATTTTCCTGAGAAACAGAAATTCAAGTTGAGTACAGAATAAAACAAATACCTAACAAATCCAGCTTCGTGCCAAAACTACAGAAAAACACTACCTGCGAAGGCTGAATAAAGAAGGAAAGGTATTAGGAATGAAAAGCAAGCCTGGGAGAAGGACCTGCCACCCCTCAGGAGAGAATCAGGGACAGCCAGTGGGGGATGGGAGCTGGCCTGCAGGACCCTGGAGAGACAGTCACACCTGGCTGTCGTGAAATCCTTTATTACACGCGCCTGCGTGGCATCACATGCGTCACACCTCTCGCGTGGCCCCCGCAGCATGGCGTGGCCCCCGTCACTGCCCAAAGTACCACGGGGGCGAGCAGTGGATGGGCTCCTCCTCCCAGATGGTCTTCAGCCTCTGCGCCCAGGAGGCCAGCATCTTCTTTCTTTCTTCTTCAGACACCATTTCAAGACCAAAACTGATCTGAGGGGCAAGGACTTTAAATCCACAGAAGTGCAGCGTGCCGTGCTACAGCCGCAAAAAGAGGAGAGCGGTGAGAAGCTGCCCACTGCTCAGTCACCCGAGCGGAAACACATGCAGCTCACCTCCGGGAAGTTCAGAGAACCTCTCCCGCTACCGGGGAGCCGAGAATGAGGGCGCCGCCCCGGAACCTCAGGACCTGGCCGCTCCCGGGGGGCAGACAGCGCTGGGCGGCTCCAACTGACACGGCTCTCTAATCTCTGCTGCTGAGTCACACGCTAAGTTTTATGGTTTTGATTGGTTGGGTGAATTATGGCAACTCATGAAAGTGAAGGCCTCTCCGTCGTGCCAGACTCTTCAACCCCATGGACTATCCAGGCCAGAATACCGGAGTGGGCAGCCTATTCCTTCTCCAGGGGATCTTCCCAACCCACGGAGTAAACCCAGGTCTCCTGCATTGCAGGTGGATTCTTTACCAGCTGAGCCAAAAGGGAAGTCCAAGAATACTGGAGTGGGTAGACTTTCCCTCTTCCAGGGGATCTTCCCGACCCAGGAATCGAACCGGGGTCTCCTGCATTGCAGGCGAATTCTTTACCAACTGAGCCACCAGGCAGCCCTGAATGAGGTTATTCCAGCTAAATGTGCCACCACAGGCTGCTCAAGATACATGTTAGGTGTGAACAGTAAGTAATGTGAAGCGGTATTTGTGGTGCACTGTTCATGTAAAAAAAGAAATGAATATGATAAGCTGAGTCAGAAAATGGACGCGTGTAGGAACACAGGGCGCCCCCTGGTCCAGCCAGCGCAGTGGCTGGCACTCCATGCTCTCACTGCAGGGTGCCTGGAGCCCACGTGCTGCAGCTAAGGGTGAGCGTGCCCAGCTGAGGAGTCTGCATGCCCTGGCGGAGACCTGGCTCAGCCCAATAAATATGGGGATAAACATTTTTTAAAAAGAATATATATGGACTGTAAGGAAATACATTAAATCATTGAAAGTGATTGTTTTTAAGGGGGATTAAGAGAACTGAGTTTCTGTTTTTTATAGTCTCTTTGTTCCCATATGTACTTTTGCAAACGGAAACAAAGGTGGAGTTTTAAAAGCAAGAACTGAAGCTCATGACACACGTGGAGCCACCTCAGGGCTCCTGTCCACCCCAAGTGGACACCAGCCAACCGGGCTTGGCTTGGCCTCTGGACAAACAGCATCAAAGGTTCTCATCACAGCGTTTTCTCCATCAGCCAGCCTTTCCAGGGCTGCCAAACAAAACATCTAAAAGGCTAAGGGATTATGATATCCTGTTTCCAGGGGAGTCAGCATGGCCTGGCCTTCAGGCCCCCCTCCCACCTGGGAGGAGCTAGGAGAGGGGGGGTGTGCGTACCTGGAGGGGCCACAGGAAATAGTGGAAGTCTCCGTTGACCCCAGTCTTGGAGTACATGCTGGCCGTGCTGGCCGTGGTCAAGGACAGGATGGCCCGCTTACCCTGCAGAGGATAGCACAGGATCAGGCACGGACCCCAGGGGAGGGGGGTCTATAGTGACTGGAAGGAAACCCTGAGGCCAGCTCCCCTAATGGGAGCCCCCTTCCCTAATGGACAGACACGCACTCCCACCTCTGTCCAGCCCGGCGGCAGCAACATTCAATGGGGTGGTGGAGGGACAGCCGAGTGGACAGCGCGGACAGGCCTGGTGCTAGGGGAGCAGGCTTCAGGGGAGCAGGTGCAGGGGGCGGCCGGGAGGGCGCATGATGCCTGCAGCCAGAGGAGCCGGACTCCCGGGGCCGGTCAGCAAAGGGTAGTGTCTCTTCAAAGCCTGAGACCTGTCTCACGTCTCAGCGCTTTGGGCACACTTGCTTTCTGAGGCTTTTGGACCTTGAACATTGTCTGCTTGCACGGGAAATCCACAGCTACCACATCCTGTGCACCGGCTGGGCCCACCATCCCCTCAGGTTACCCTGCTTTCAAGGTGGGTCCGGGTACTCAGAGGCGAACAGCCATGTGGCCAGGCACGAGTCCGCGCTGAGAAGCAGGTGCCCTGGGCAGCCGAGCACGCGGCCGGATGTGGATGCCCTGCACCCTTTGCTGGAGGAAAGGGCCGTGACCCCAGAACCATGCTTTTTCACCCATGTAAGCCTTGGACACGGATGGTGCTCCATGGAAGTTTGGTTAACAAAGGCAAACCAGAGGTGACTTGCCGAGATGCCCCTTCCTTCCCTGATGGACAAGGGTCCCTCATCCCCGGGGGTGGGGGTTGTACCTTGAGGAAGCCGTTGTCGTAAAAGCTGGGGAAGTCGAAGGCAAAGCCCTGGCAGAGCACCCTGTCCATCCAGCCCTTCAGCACGGCAGGCACGCTGAGCCAGTACAGTGGGAACTGTGGGGGAGCAGGAGGGGCGCTGGGGTGTTCGTCCCACTGGGGATTCAGGGCTGCCGCCTCCTCCCCGGCCTGGGCAAGCAGGTGCCCCCCAGGGCCGCACGCCTGGGCAGCTTCTCCCCCTGCTCTGAGGCGTGTGGAGTGGCAGTGGCAGCAGGCTGGGTGGGCAGTGCTGACAGCATCTTGGTGGCTGTCACACGTGGCTCTGGGTCCCTGTGACGTCGTGACTGTGCGTCCCTGACCGAGCCTGCTCTGGGGCAGCAGAACCATGACCCCAACCACGGGGTGGAGGGAGGGTGTGGGAAGGAGCCTGCCCCTCTCCCCGCCTGGAGTGAGACGTGGTGTCCAGGAGTCGGGCCCGGAGATTCCGAGAAGCTGAGCCTCAGACTCCACGCAGCAGCAGGGAGGTCTCCCGGAGCCACTGTGATCCCCACAGAAGCCTCAACACCATGTCCAGCCACAGCGCCAGGGAAAAGAGACAAAAACAGGCAACAATCCGTTCCCAGACAGGGAAGGGAGCCCGTGGCCAGCAGCGTCTCGGGAGAGGGTCAGCACACAGACCCGTTCCCGCAGTGAGAGGGAAACCCACCTGGAATATCACCAGGTCGGCCTCCTGAAGCTTCTTCTGCTCCTCGATGATGTCGCTGCTCAGAGACCGCTTCTTGTAGGCCTCGTGGATCTCCACGCCATAGTTGAAGAAGCTGGGGTTGGAGAGGGTGCCTGGGGGAACAGGGCGAAGGCTCCCACTCAGGGGGGAGTCCACAGCCTGCCAGTCCTGCAGTCGCTGCTGCCTGGACGCCCCCCAGCAGGTCAAGTCACTGAGACCTGACCAGGAGCCGGGCCCTGGGGTCAGACTGTGGACACAGAGGAGCAGCTGGGGTCCTCACCTTCAAGGGGCCGGAGGCCAGGGGGACAGATAATCAGATGATTAACCCACGGAGCACGACAGGGCAGCATGCTCAGGGCAGCCCCGTGGCACTTGGGCCTCACAGCCCGGACACTGGGGCCTCGCCCGCATGTGCAGCAGGTGAACAAGGCGCTCCGGGGGTGTCTGCCACCGGAGCGGGCCTCGCGGAGCCGCCGAGGGCCAGGGGCGGGAGGCCAGGGCCGCGGGTGACCTGGCTGCAGGGCTGCAGCTCGGCCACGGGGGCTTAGCTCTGTGTGTACGTGGGTTGCAGGGCAGGCACATGGTTTATGCAAGAAACAGCCGTTTTCTCAATTCGGCTCTGAAAAAGCTGTGGCCTCAGCGATTCCGGAGCAGGCCTGGTGGGGGAGGGGCTCAGGCAGCAGCAGGGCTGGGCCCTGAGGCAGGACCCCCACAGTTAAACGGAAAGACGAGGCCTTGGTGGGTTCCTGTCCAGCAGCACGACTCACCCTAAGTACTGCCCAGTGTTAACAGCGGTCACCGGCAGTTGAGGGTCTCCTCGTACCTCGCTGAGCTCTGACCTCATCACAACAGGTTGCTTCTACCTTTCATAACAATACGAGGGGCTGGGTAATTCCCAAGTGACCAGAGAGGAGTGGGGGGCTCAGGGTGGCCCCCCAGCACAGAGGCCTGCAGGGCGGCCCGAGGACAGCCGGCCCCGCCCTTGGGCACCCACAGCCCAGAGCATTCCGTGGCCCAGCCTCCCTGGGCCTCGCCTTCACTCAAAACCTCGGCTGGGACCCTTCTGTGCGTGAGGTTGTGTGCTGACCAGAGACCCCCAAGGAGGAGAGCCTGTGTCTCAGGCAGGCTGCCACCCCCAGGTGTGGAGCCCACCGTGGACTCTGCGTGCTTCTGAGAGTGGTAAACAGACAATACGTGTGTATGGGCCACGTGTACTCTAAATTTTAAAAGTACACAGCAAAGGTATGCAAATATTGGAGAAATGGGAGAAAATTGGAGAAATGTGGGTGTGGATGCAGTTTTTTAGTAAGACAGGAATTCCAAAGTCATGCAGACATACTGACTCACAGACTGAAACAAAAGATGGAGACAAAGCTAAATCAACATGGGAATCGGTGAGTCATAACACGCACCACGGAGTGATGCCGTCGTTAATACGACTCCTGAAAGCTCCATGAACAGAGCGAATCCCCACGTGTATCCGTATCTACAGAGCTCTGAGCTCCACAGGAATGTGCACTCTGTTAACGTCTGGAGCAGATCTACAATCTGCTGCTGCTAAGTTGCATCAGTTGTGTCCGACTCTGTGCGACCCCATAGACGGCAGCCCATCAGGCTCCCCCGTCCCTGGGATTTTCCAAGCAAGAGGACTGGAGTGGGGTGCCATTGCCTTCTCCGAAGATCTACAATGAGCCACACCGGAAAGTTCTGCCTACTTCTCCCTGGAGCCACTCGGGACAAGGAGGGTGTGTGAGGGGCTGCTAGCGTTCACCCTCTGCCCACTGTTCACCACACTTAAAATGCTGTTTACACAGAGCCCGTGTCTTACCTGATTCCCTGAAAAACCAGTGGCTCCATCACACAAGACTCTCTACCTCCCCAATCCCCACTCTGTTGCTTTTTCAGTGAAAAGAGCTGTTTGGTTTATTAAGAGAGAAGAAAGACAAGGAGAAGCAAGGATACAACCATTACCACCAGTACTAAATACTAAATCTGGGGTCTTGTTAACACAATTGCAAACAGGAGGGGCCTAAAGGTATTCAATTTACTGGGAATTACTGAAAAGGCATAGGTGAAATTATTACTTGCAGACGGTTTGACTGTATATCAGGAAAGACCCAGAGAATCCGCTTAAAACTACAAACAGTAAGAAAGTCAGTAGCAGCCGCATGCACGTGTGCACACAGACATGCACAGATTAGTCCCCTTCACGTAGAGGAACAAAACCCAGTAAGTAAGATTTATGCAAGATCTGCATGAAGAAAACTTGTAAATACACCTGGAGGGTTGTAAAAGAACGTGAACACAGGAGGAGCGCCTGTTGCTGGAACAGAAAGAAGTGGCACTGAAAGTTCTGCTGTAAAGTTAATCCGCTACCTTTAGAATCTTGTCAACTAAAGGCTGGAACTTGCCATCTGCCTCTGTAGGGATTAAGTCACAAGCTGCCGTAGCCATTGATCTTCAACACCCCCTGAAAGGAGTTCAGGGTGGAGATCGGGAGTGAGGCGCTCTGTGCTCCGGGAAAAACTAGAACATGCCTTCAGATAGGTATTTTCAGGAGGATTTTATGAGCCCAATTCTTGTAAGTCCTCGTATCTCTAAAGCACTAAAATCATTAATGGTGACATTTTCTCCTCATGACTAGCAGCAACCTTCTGCCAAGATGTGTGCCTGATGATTACATGATCCCTCTGCACCAAAATCCCATACATCCTGACCTTCCCTCCACCTCTCTGGAGCAGTTTCAGAGCTGGCTGAGAGGCTGTCTCCTGGGCTACAGTCCTCACTTTATCCCAAACAAAACTTAACTCACAACTGTCTTTCTTGGTGGCTCAGACAGTAAAGAATCTGCCCACAATGTGGGAGACCTGGATTCGATCCTTGGGTTGGGAGGACCCCCTGGAGGAGGGCATGGCAACCCACTCCAGTGTTCTTGCCTGGCGAATCCCGTGGACAGAGGAGCCTGGTGGACTACAGTCCATGGGGTCACAGAGACTCGGACACGACTTAGCCACTACGCACAGCACAACTGGCATGTGGTGCTTTTTATTTTTTCAGTCAACAGTCTGGAAAGCTACTTCAAAACATCTTCATGGAAAAGTCAAAGTAGCTGTAAAAAACGGTAAGACAAATGAAGGTGACCTAACTCTATGAGATGGTAAGTGATTTGCCAAAATAATGAAAGCCACGTGGTACTGAGTCATGGACAGGAAAACAAAACCGGAGTACCAAGTAGAAGAGAATAAAACGTGGGACTTCAGGCCACAACAAAGGTGGCTTTAAAGTCAAGACAAAGAGCTAGAGAATGTAATAAATGGGGATCAGAGCTGGGTACCTACCTGGGAAAAACCGGACCCGCACCTCACATCACACATTGACATAAATTCTGAGTAGATAAGTATTTAACTTTAAAAAGTGGAACCTGCCAAATACTGTAACACCTTTAAAAAAATAAGCTTAGAGTTTACATGACACAAAATGCACAGGTCTAAAGCCAACTAAGCAAAAGTAAATGAAGAGAAGCCACCACAGCAAAGCCAAAACTAAAAATAAATCAGGTAAAAATGTATTTACAATTCATATTTCAAACCCTATACCAGAGACCATTTTCCACCTGTCTGATTGGCAATTACCAAAAACTCGGTAAAACAAGGAAACGAGCCACTTGTGAACACTGCGGGTCGGAGAGCGAACTGGCACAGCGCTCACGGAAAGCAGTTTGATAACTGTCTATTAAAACACACACTCCCTCTGCCCAGCAACTCCATTCTAGATAACTCGCACACGTAGGAAAGCACGTGGCCGCCATTTTTGCCGCAGTCCTGTTATCACAGCAAAAGTGAGAAACAACCAGACCAGCATGAGCGGGCACTGCTGGAGCCTCGGCACCTCCAGACAACGGGGGCTCCGAGGCGGAAAACACGCAAAACAAGTCTGGGAACGCATGTCCCCATTTTTAAAAAGCGGAGAGAAAAGCCGCTATCCTGTTGATTGCTTTAGGTACACCCAGAGACGGCACAAACTCGCCCCAGAAAGATGCAGAGGCGGCGGGAGACCCTGGTTCCTTTGGGAGCAGAGAGACCGGGCGGCTGCGGGTGCGGGAAAAGCTGTGCACTGCAGACCTTTTCGACGTGAGAACTACATCACGTGCATGCCGGGCTTTGTTTACAAACACTTTTTTAATTAAAAAAAATTCAAAGAAGGCAAAAAACCTGCTACCACTCTGGTTTAAAAATGGGCAGAGGATCTGAACAGGTATCTTTCTGAGGAAAACACAGATGGCCAACAGGCATGTGAAAAGATGCTCAATGTCACTGATTATCAGCAAAACCACGGCAAGATGTCACCTCTCGCCAGTCAGAAGGGCCGTCAGTAAGACGAGAGACAGCCAGTGCTGCTGAGGACGTGGAGAAGAGCGGACCCTCGTGTGGCTGGTGTAAAGTGACGCCACCGTGGGAAACAGTGTGGAGAGTCCCCCCAGACTGAAAACAGAACTACCATCCAGCAACCCCACTTTTGGGTATTCACCTGAAGTAAAGCAACACAGGCATTCAAAAAGGTATCTGCACCCCTGTGTTCACCACAGCATTATTCACAGTCGCCAAGATACGAAAACCACCTAAATGCCCATCAGTGGATAAAGAATGTGATATACACACACACTGGAATTACCATTCAGTCATAAAGAAGAAGGAAACCCTGTCACGTGCAGCAACATGGATAGACCTGGAGGGCGTTGCTAAGTGAAACAGGCAGAAAAAGAAAAATACTGTATGATCTCACACATGGGAGAACGGTGGAATCTTAATAAACAAATAACCACTTCCCCCACCAAACCAAACAAAAAGTAACTGAGCTCACGAATACAGAAGCCAGGCTGGTGGCTGCTGAGGCGGGGGCTGGGCAGCACAGGCGAAGAGGGTCAGAAGAACAAAGTTGGGGTCACAGGCGGTCCCACACAGCGTGGTGACCGCAGTTATGTCCCAGCGACTGGGTCTGGAAAGTCCTTCTCAAGAGGGAGAAGGAGTGGAACTGTGTGTGGTGACGAGTGTCAACTGGACTTATTGTGATCATTGTGCGGTGGAAACAAACCTCATATCCTTACATTACACGCCTGAAACAATACAAAGTTATGTCAACTGTACCTCAGAGAAAAGACACACAAGAAGAAGAAAGTTAAAGAAAAACCCGGAGCATTTATGACTCACCGGTGATATCCTTCCTTGTGGCCCTGGGCTCAAAGTTCATGGCGTAGAGGTCAGACACGGTCACGGTGCAGCCCTGCTGGCTCAGTTCAGCCACCGCCACGTCCTTCAGGGCCCCGTTGAAAGACCTGGGCTCTTGGTGTGCGTAGACGATGAGCACTTTCTTACCTAAATCCAGACAAGAAACCATTCCTCTTGAAGATTAATTCCTCCTCTCTGTCAAAGCTCAGCAAGGACCGAGACGACAGCAGCACACACACCGGGTGAAGGAAGGAAGAGCAACGTTTTTATGGGAGCAGTTGTGAAACAAAGAGCATTTTAAGAACCTAGTTGTATCAGTTCATCACTGCTTGAGTTTACTAACACGCGAGTCAAGTTACAATTCCCCAAGAAAAACTCGACTGCTTTCTTTGAAAGCACAATCTGTCCTGGTTATCCACTCAGACGTTTCAGCCACATCACCTAATATCAGAGTAAGAAACTACTGTGACTAATCTTTCGTGCTAACCCCTTGTTGGCAGGTCAGTTGCTGACACACAGCTCTGCTTCCTTCCTCTCCACTGAAAACTGACACATAAGATATATTTAAAAAAAAAAAAAAAAATCAGATCCTGAGTCCCCTGGGGAGGCAGGGCCTGCATGAAGCCCAGCTTCTGTGGAGAGCCTGACAACAGAGGCTCCATCCAGTGCCTGGTGGTGTCATTAATACCGACAGTCTCTGAAGCCGCACCGTCCTCCTTCAGGACATTCTCCGAAGTCATGTACCAATTCCTTCCAGAAGGCAGCTGTGGGGATGTGTTTAAATTTTCTGTGGGAAACTCTTAAGACTAAAATATTTAAACTCTTGGTCCATATTATTCTGCTTAGGCCCTTAAGGAGAAAATACAAATGTTAGTTGGAAGCAAACAGCTTTGGGGCACTCAGCAGAGTGTAAAGGTTGAACTGCAGGAGTGAAATCAATGATTAACAACTTTAACTTCTCAGACTCATTTGTTACAAAGGAACTTGGGGGCTTAACAGGAAAAAAGATATAAATGAAATATCCACACCCATGGTTCTCAACTAGGCAGAGTGTTGCCTCCCAGGGGGTGTTTTGCAACATTTGGAGACATTTCTTGGTTGTGGCATCTGGAGGGAGGCGCTGCTGGAACGTGGGAGACAGAGTGCAAGGCTGCTGCAGAACACAGCTCAGGACAGGCCCCCAGACAGAAGGCTCTCTGGCCCCAAATGTCAGCAGTGCTGCAGTTGAGAAACCCTAATGTACAACATATGCATAAAATAATGTGAATTTTTATGTTATGAAATGCAAGGATTTTAATGCTATCGTGTTGAACAAAAAGATGTCACAACGGGATGCATGTGTCATGTGGTATTTCTAACCATGGTCGCTCTCGGGGCTCAGTCACTCAATATTTATTGATTGAGCAGCTATTATGTCCCAGGGGGTCATCCCAGAAGAAGCTGGAGGCAAAGCAAAGACAAGATAAGCATTCTATTTTGGTGGGGCTGAAATGAACAATAAAACAAGTAAGAAAATACAAAACAAGACAATTCCAGGTAGCAGTCCACATTATAAACAAGTTTTATACAGGAGTGTTGTCTGGAGTTTTTATAACAAAGTATTCAATTTCTAATAAATGTTTCATTTGACAAAGTTTAACTCCCCCATAGCTAATAGTCACCTGCCATGTCCCAGGAAGATGGGTCTTTTTCTCTCTGAATCCTGCCGAGAGGAGGGTGTGCTGTTGGTCCTGGGTGCAGTGGGCCCTGAGCGCTCAGTGAGGCCAACGATCTAGAAGAGGAAACAAAGGCTGAGGGAGGTGGGGAGATGCAGCGGGCAGCTCCACGTGCAGCCGTGGGCAGGTTTAGGCAGGGGAACAGCAAGCGTGAGCCAGCGTTGGGACTGGCCTGGGGTGCAGAGAGCCTGCACGGTGGACATACGGTTACAACAGAGAGCTGGGCAGTGGGAGATTCGGTCCAAGGGGTGGGTGAGTCAGTAGGGCAGGGCTGAAGATTTTATCCTGAGCCTAGCAGAAGCCCCCGGAGCATGTTATGCGGGAGAGTGATGGGTTGCAGACCCAGGGAGCACCTGGTCCTGAGAGCCCCGGGGTCAGGGCCCAAAGACATTCTGGTTTGGAAGAAAAGCTTTCATTTCAGTGCCTACAGCAGGGCCGACATTCCCCTATCGCTCTGCCTGGTCCAGAGCACCTAGTTAGGTCACCTGCCAGGCCGCTGGAGGCCTTGGAGTCCTGACTCCTCGTGGGGTCTAATCCTCCTAGTTGTACGGAACGAGAAACTGAGGCCCCAGAAGCCGGCCACCTGTCCAGCACTCCCCACCGACCTTGCTCCATCGCAGGGAAAGCCGTGTCCTTCCGCGGAGAGGGCAGCCTCACCAGGCCGACAGGAAAACAGAAGCGTGCGGCTGTGATACGAATATCGCACCACACCGAACGGGCTGACACCTTTGATGAACTCTTTCGTTCCATCGTCCTCGACCGCTCCTCTCCTTGTGTTCCCTCCATCCCCCCTAGAACCATCAACAGCGGCGCAGGAAGCACACACCGGATACACGTCCCTCTTCTTGGACTTTCTGGCTGAGATTCTCGGGGACTATGGTTGGAGAAGCTGAGTTTCGGGTCCTGGCACCCGAGGCAAAGGCCGAGCCGGAACCCCGCGGGCCCAGGCCGGGTCTCCGCGCCGCCCGCTCGCTGATCCCAGGCGGCCCCTTGCCGTCCGCGCGTGGGGTCAGCGCGGGCCGAGTCCAGGGCGGAGGGTAGCGGCCGGGGGCAGCGGCGGGCCTGCGCACACCTGCGCCCCAGGCCTCGCAAGTGCAGGGGGAAGCTCGGGCACGCGGGGGTGGAAGCCCGCGGAGACCCTGGCCCCGGGGAGCGGCCCCCGGCGAACGCGGACACTCACCTCCGCCAAAACGCCCGAGACGAGCGGCAGGATGAGACCTCCCTCTGGGAGAATGTCCGGCGTCCACGCCACGTTCCGGCCGCGCGGACTACGCACTGACTGGCGTCGCGAGCGGACAATGCGGCCGCGCTCCGCGGGGCTGGACGCGGGGACTCGGCCGGCGGGGCCCCGCCCACGCCCCGCCCACGCGCGCCGAGACCACGCCCCCCCGCCTCTCTCCGGAGCGCAGCCCCGCCCCCCTGGACCTCTCCTCGCGCTCGCATAAGCCCCGCCCACCGCCCTTCGCCCCGCCCCTTCCCTGTCCCCGCCCCTCGGAGCCGGACCCGCTCGCTCCGCGCCGCGGCGGCTGAAGGGATGGCAGTTCTGGGAAGCGGGGTGCCCTGTCCGTCCCTCCCGCCGCCTCCGCCCCTAGGCCCACCCAGGGTCAGAACACTCAGCCGTAAAAAGGATGAACGATCGGGGCCCCAGCAGCCGGGGCGAATCTGCAGAGAATCACGCTGCATGAAAATCGCCAATCCCCGAGGGTCCCCCCTGAACGATCACGTTTATATAACATTCTTGAGATGAGATTCTAGAAACGGAGAACAGGTTAGTGGCTGCTGGGTTTCTGGTGGGCAGGTGTGATTCTAAGAGGGACCTTGTGCTGGTGGGAATGCGCGGTGTGTGATTGGTCTGGCGGTGGCCTTGTTCTGTGGTCTGACCTGATGCTCTTACTGGAGAGGCTGGGGGTAAAGGGCACACAGGCAGGTTCAAGGCCAAGGAGATCCCCGGAAGGCAGAGAGGCACCCAACTGGAGCCTGCAGACGTGTGGGGGAGGGCTGCTGGTGGGCACTTTGGGCCAATTTTCTCTTTTCCCTCTTTCCAGCACTTTCTGGCCTTTACCACCTCATTTGGAGACCTCCCTGCCATTGGAACTCACTCGAGGACCCTCCCAAACTCTGCCTTGATTTCTGGTGTCCCGGGATGGCCCTTGGGGCTCTCCTGGTGGCTCAGACAGTAGAGAATCTGCTTACAATGCAGGAGACCCAGGTTTGATCCCTGGGTCGCGAAGATACTCGGAAGATGTTCATAGCAACCCACTCCAGTATGTTTACCTAGAGAATTCCATGGACAGAGGGTCCATGGGGTTGCCGAGAGTCGGACACCACTGAGTAACTAAGTCTTTCACCTTCAGGATGGGCCTAGAGAGCGAAGGCTAGTTACCCTTCGAGCATAATATTCCTTATGCAAACAGCTGCAGCTGCTGTTCGCACATCAGAGTCTGGGTGGTCTGTCCGAGGCTGCTGTCTTTCTTGGGTTCATAGTGAGGACACGGCCTCTCTATGCATGACATGCCCTCGTGCCAACAGCGGACAGGCCACCTTGTCTTGTGAGCCTGGGAGGTGCTGAGGGCCGTTTCCATTTTAGAATGACCTTTATCCGAGGGAAAAGTTGTAGAGGCATTTCCAAATGTACCAGAATGTCCTCAAAGATGAAATCTGGTTTAGTTTTCTTCCCTCTTTCTTGTCAGACTGAGATGATGTCCGCAAATCATCTTTGAGTCATGTGAAATGATTGCAACTAAGAAAGGCGGATGCAGGGACTCTGGGGTAACCTTTCAAGGAGGGTGACTGATGCCATTGCCCCTTGGGAGGGGAGTTGTTCACGTCTTTGGTGCCGTGAGGTTGTGGTTGTTTATGCTAAGTCGTGTTCAACTCTTGCGACCTCATGGACTGCGTAGCCTGCCAGCCTCCTCTGGGATTTCCCAGGCAAGAATACTGGATTGGTTTGCCATTTCCTCCTCCAGGGGATCTTCCCAACCCAGAGATGGAACCTGCATCTCCCGCCTGACAGGCAGATTCATTACCAGCTGAGCCACCAGGGTGCTGTGAAGACCAATAAGGAAAACAGCCAGACCTCCCGGTGGTGGGAAGACCCGGTTTCTGTGGAGCCGCAGGCCCGGGAGCCGTCTAGTCCCTGGTGTGGGGGTAGAAGTGCTGGGCCGGAAGGGAGACCAAGGTGCGACCCCGCCTCTGAAAACTCGCAGGTGCGGGCAGCTTCTGCGTCCAGCCGCGCTTTGACCCTAGTCCGCGACGCGGCAGCACCACCTGGCGGCCGCGCGCGGGAATCGCAGGTGTGGAGGGGACGTCGCCCTTCGGACAAGATCAACCTAAACTCAGGCCGGCCCTCGTCTGGGTCTTCAGGATGGTGAAAGCGCCGGCAGTGGATTGGATAGGAGCCCGTCTGGTGAAGGGAAATATGATTCCCTGCTAATCTGGCATTTACTGCAAACCAGACATTCCTACCGTGAGCCTAAGGAGGAGGCGGTGCTGTTTAAGCGAGATACGTAGATGTAGCATCAACAGCAAGCATGACCTCTAAGGGTCATGAGTGGAGTTTTCACTTCAGCCCTTGCAGCGGGGGAATAGGCTTAGGGTTTCCAGGCGCGGAGGCAGTTAATTTCCAGCAACTCAGGTTGTGTTTATATATATACATTTCCCCACCTCTCTGTCTGGCCGCGCTGGGTCTTGGCGGGCGTGTGGGATCTAGCTCCCCCACCAGGGATCAAACCCCAGCCCCTGCTCTGGGAAAGTGGAATCCTATCCACTCACCACCAGGGAGTCCCTCTACTTAATCTTTTTTTTATGGTGGTAAAATCTCTGTAACAAAAGGCCGGTCATTTCAACCATTGTAAGTACCCAATGGCATTAATCATATTCAGTGGCATTAATCACATTCACAATGCTATGCAATGCCACTACTTTTATTTCCAAGAGCTTTTTGTCGCCCCAAACAGAAACTCACTAATCCTTAAGCAGTAACGCCAAACTCCCCACTCCGCCCAGGTTCTGTACCGATAATCTTTCTTCTTTCTATGAATTTGCCTATTCTAGATATTTCATACAAGTGGAATCATACAACAGGTGGCCTTTTGTGCCTGGGTTTCTTCACTTAGCATGTTTTCAAGGTTCATCCATATCGTAACATGTATCAGAACTTCATTCCTTTTTACCGCTGAGTAATATTCCATTTTATGCATATAGCACATTTTATCCTTTCATATGTTGTTTTAACCTTTCATAGGTTGATGGACACTTGGGTCATTTGCCTGTTGTGAATCATGCTGAAATAATTATTGGCGCACAAGTGTCTGAGCCTCTTTTTAAAAATCTTTTGGGTGTATACCAAGGAGTGAAATCACTGCATCATGTAGTAACTGTTTTGCTTTTTAAGGAACTGCCAAACTGGTTTTCACAGTGGTTCCACTGTTTTGGAGTAGGAAATGGCAATCGACTCCAGCATTCTTGCCTGGAGAATTCCACAGACTGGCTACAGTCTGTGAAGTCGCAAAGAGTGGGACACGACTGAGAGACTAACACGTCACGTCCACTGTTTTACATTCCGATTGATTTCTCTACATTTCTCATCAACATTTGTTATGTTGCTTTTTTTTTTTTTGGTTACTGTTTTAGCTGTCCTAATGTCTCATTGTGGTTTTGTTCTGCATTTCCCTGGTGACTAATGATGTTCAGCATCTTTTCTTGTGCTCACTGGCCATTTGTTTACCTTTGATGAAATATCTATACAAAACCTTTGTCCATTATTTAATTGGATTGTTTGTCTATTTGTTGTTGAATAATAGGAGTTCTTTATATATTCTGGATGTTATCAGATATATAATTTGCAAGTATTTTCTCCCATTCTGTAGGTTGCCTTTCACTTTTGGGGGGAGGGCCCTATTCCTCTGAAAGCAATTAACCAGAGCTTTTCTTAGTTCACTCCTATAGTTGCTTCTAGCCTGCTGCTGAGTTCCCAAGGAAAAGACCTGGAAGATGGTCTGGAGGCGTCGTCTTTGCTCAGGGAGCGTGCTGGTCGCCTGGGTCTTTTCAGGCCTCTTTGGACGTTTCAGGATGAGCAGGCGTCTTGCGTTTTCAGGCTGTCCCTTGCCCCCCTTTGAAGATCATCCAAACACTGAAATCTCAAGGAGCAATCTAGCGGCTTTTCTCAAATGTAACTAGAAGATGTCGATCCCGGCCAGTTTCATTAGGAAATTAGCTATTATGATGATTTCCTTACAAAACCCCTGGTTTCTGAGAACTTTCACTTCCTGTGGTATTTTGGGAAGACCTGCTGCTTGTCACAAGTGATCAATCTTGATTCCTCAAAAGCTGTGGCTGGAATTCTAACGGCAACATGTCATGAATAGGCTTTTTCATGCAGTCGTAAGTGGATAACGTCCCAACAAAATGGTAATCTAGAGACCAGATTCAAGTAAAAAACCCTGTGACTAAATGGGTTTTTGATGTTAAGTGGCCAGTCATGCTAACTGACTCATTAAAAACGAGAATGCAGGCATCTCATATTTTAACTTATTTTAAATCATCGACTCAATGGACGTGAGTTTGAGCAACTCTGGAAGACAGTGAAGGATAGGGAGGCCTGGCGTGCTACAGTCCGTGGGGTCACAAAGAGTGGGACATGACTGAGCGACTGAACAACAATTCAGCAGTTAGTTGACAACCAAATACTGGCAAATTCAACATGATTTTTGAAATTACTTTTGCATGTACTTGGACCCAAGCAAACCTTAAACCCCTGTTTCTACCCCAAACCAATTAGTGTTTTTACATCTGTGGGACTAGAGATATCAGGCTCTCACGGTACACGGTGATCTATGGTGGGGGAAAGTTTGATTAAAAATTAGAAGTAAAGGGTACTCTCAAGACTGTACCACTGGAATTACAAGTATATTTAAGCAAAATTCTGTTCTATGACTTGTCTTCCTACTTTATGATTCAGTGATGGATGTTGGATGAGAGGATGTGAACTGAGTAAGTCTCTGCTATTCAAGGACAAGCTAGATGGGCACTTGATATTTCTGGGTAATTATCAGAAATAAGAATAGTGTGGGATCATGCCATTAGCGCTAACCCAGCGCTTACTGAGTGCTTGCAGTGTGCTACGTTCTTTATGTGGATTAGCTGACGTAGTCCCAATAGCAGCACCATAATGCAGTTTCTATTGTTATTTCCATTTCACAGATGAGAAAACTGAGGCCCAAAGAGTCTAATAAAGATGCAAAGCACCCTGGCTCCAGAGCCCACCTTAAACTATGATAATGAATTAAAGAAAAGTGTCCCCAGTGATAGGGCTGAAAGGGGGTGCAGGATCGTAGGAGGTTGTTCATTTCTCATAAGGTTAAAAAAAGAACATAAGTCAAACCCACATTCCCTGTAACAGTAGAGTCTGTTCCTAAAGGAGCTGAGAATTGAAGGTGTGCTGAGACGTGTGGTTCTCTAACTGTTGAGCGCTGCAGACAGCAGCGAACAACAGCAATAGCCACAGGAAGAATTCCGCCACCTCCTAGGGGCTGGAGTAGCCTTTGAAGCACATGAACGTGACTCAGAGTAGTGAGTATACAGCACTCCTGTGTCTGTGTGCATCTTGGTTGGCCCTTAATTCAAGCTTGGTTTCCGGTGTCTCTTACTTTCTTGATAATGTCCTTAGATACATAGAGTTTTTCACTTTTTATGAAATCCAATTTATCTGTATTTTTGTTTTTGTCTTGAACTTTTGGTGTCATATCTAAGAGCCCATTGCCAAGTCCAAAGGTCATGGACATTTGCTCCTATGTTGTCTTCTAACAGTTTTATAGGTTAGTTCTATATTTAGGTTTTTGATCAGTTTTGAGTTATTTTTGTAAGCGGAGAACTTCATCCTTGAGTGTGGCAATCCAGTTGTCCATAATCACCTACGGAGAGAACGTTCGTCCCCCACTGAATGCACTCAGTTGACCACAGACGTTTTAAATGAGGCTTCTTTTATTTGTTTTCACAGAATCATCGTGTTCTTTCCCCTTCACACTGTCCACGTGAAGTGTGACGGGGCCAGACTGTCTCCCCCCGAGTCTCATTGTCTTCCGGGACTACATCCCTGCTGGGCATGACGTGTAACCCTTCAGTATCTTGTTGGATGCAGTTTGCTAGTATCGTGTTGAGGCTTTTGCGTCAATATTCGTAAGGAATACTGTCCTGTAAGTTTGTTTTCCCGTGACGCCTGTGTCCTGCTTTGGTGTTGGCGTGTGAGTTCACTTCCTCCCCTAATTTCTTGTAAGAATTTGAGAAGGGCTAATGTGAGAACTCACCACTGGGCCACCTGGTCCTGGAATTTGTTGGGAGCTTTTCCTTTTTAAAAAACTTTACATTAAAGTGAGATATTTGGTTTGTGGGGAGTCAATGAGGGAACCTGAGGAGTTAAGAATTATGTATAATTTAATTCAGGCCCATACTGCCTCATAATGATGTAACAGTTTCTTAATTTATTTCCTGCGATAGACTTTCCCGTATTCTGGTCATTCCAAATATTATGGTAATTATGTTTTCTAAATCATTGCTTTTCCTTGTTACACAATACTCAAAAAGCTCGAATGTCTTCCTATTGCTTGTAGAATTATTAATAATTTTACAATTTCATTAATTTTAAACTGATAACGTATTAATTTAAATTAATAGTTTTTTTAAAGTGTAAATAAGTGTAGAATTATTAATAATTGCAAAAAATTTTAGCATTCTACTCAATCTTCCTTTTGACTCTTTCTCATCTAAGCTCTAAATAAGCTGCTTCTCCTGCCCTTGTGGGAACTATGTGCCAGAGAAACTGGTTCATTCATTCTCACTTCCATAACTACTTCTTTCTGGTTAAACCTGAAATAAGGAAGTGTTTAAGAGCAAAGCCCCACCAATTATAAGCCATGATCTTGAGCAGTCATCCCAAAGATACATATGTGTGCATTTTTAATTCATGTTGGGCTTTTTAAATAAAGAGGCTTAAGTGGAGATTCTTTGCTGATGTTACATGTTCTGCCTCAGTGCAAATGTACATTGCCTGTGTTTTTCCCAGACCTTAGGAACAGAAGATAATGATCAGGCTCTGCTAACGCCTTTTGTTCCCAGGGAGAAGTGAAACGAGCTCATTGTAATGTCTCCACCATTCACCTGCCGGTGTGTCTGAAAGTCCCGCTGGAGCCTCCTTCCTCTCCCTCCTTCCAGCGACCCCCGGGACCTGACCAGGTCGCCCTCATCAGCTCTTCCTTCCGGACCCCGTGCCCCAGGCACGGCCCTGCTCACCACCTGCTGCCTTTCCTCTGAAGCATCGCTGCACGCTGCACGGATACCCTGTACCCGGGAGCAAACCTCCGCCTCCCACCCCTGCACCGCTGCACAGCCATCTTCCTGATGCACCACTCTGCTGTGTGACCCCAGCGCTCAGAATTCTCCAGGGACTCCCGCAGCCTGTCAGATAAAATACACACGTGTAGGCCTGACAGACGAGGCCTTCACAGATGTCTGGCCCGCACTGCCTCGTGCCTGTGGTCCAGCAGTAGTAACTTGTGTGTCTCCCCGGCCATGTGCATTTTTTCGTTTTCCCATCGCTGGTTTGGAAGTCCCCCCTCTGCGGTCCTCTGGGCTCATCCTCCTCTTCGTATCTCCGTGGGTTCGGGACCCCCTCGCCGAGTCTCCAGCTGGGCTTCTTGCTGTGTCTACTCACGCTGCCCCTCAAACGCAGCGTCATCACAGCACTGTGGTTTAGTTGCTGAGTTACACCATGTCAAATGCCATTTATTTGCATGTCTGTGCGAGGAAAAACCTCAGTTCAGTCTTTCCCCAAATGGGGAAGCGGCCAGTTCCTTCCTCCCGGGTTCCTCTTCCTTGTTCCTCACACAAAGCACTTCCCTGCTGACTCTTCTGGGGACAGAATGTGTGGGAGGCTTTCCCATGCCAGTCAGTTCCCACGACACCGGCTGGGTGTCCTACAGTTTAAGTCGATTCTGACGCTTTGTACCTGGAGACGGGGTCAGATCCCAGAGGCTAAGGGCTCAGTCCCACAAGGGCCAGGTCGCAGGTGACCCAGAACTTCTGTCTGATATGACGACAAATCAGAGGTTCCCACGACCCGCTCCTCAGGTTTGATTAACTTGCTAGGATGGCTCACAGAGCTCAGTGAAAGGCTCATCTTCACCTCTTTGCCGAAGCCTGTGATAAAGGGCGCCGAGAAAGAGCCGCCCAGGGTGAGGTCCGGGTGGGTCCTGAGAGTCTCTGTCCCCGTGGACTTAGGGCTCGTCCCCTGCCCCATGTGGGTGTGTTCGCCCACCTGGAAGCTCTCCAGGCCCCACACTATTTGGATTTTACATACAGAGGCTTGATCAATTATTAGCTCCATTTTCAGACCTTCTCCCTTCTCAAGAGAATGGGGGGGTGAGGCTGAAGTTTCCAAGCTCATCATCACGGCTTGGTCTTTCTGGGGAGCAGCCTTCATGCAGGAGCTCCACCCAGAGCCATCTCATCAGAACCGAAGATACTCCCATCACCCAGGAAATTACACGGGTTTCAGGAGCTCCGTGTCAGCATCTGGGGTCAGAGACCAAATACTAGAACAAAATACACTCCCAGTGTTCTTATCACTTAGAAAATTACCGGGGTTTCAGGGACTCTGTGTCAGGGGCTGGTAGCAGACACGAGTCACATTTTTGTCTACTATCTGACAATATGTATCTGGTATCCCGAGGCCCGGACTGTGTCTCCTCCCGTGACGTCCCCAGACCCCAGTGCAGCTCCTGGCCTATAGCAGGTGCTCAATAGCAGGCTGTGGAAGGGGGCCTTCCCTGGGGGGTCCAGTGGTGAAGGATCTGCGTCCAATGCAGAGAACGCAGGTTCAATCCCTGGTCGAGAAACTAAGATCCCACACACCTTGGGGCAGCCCTGCACACAGCAACTAAGACTCAATGCGGCGGAATAAATAAATAAAGTGAAAAAGAATAAAAGAGAAGTTCTGTAAGTTACACATTAAAAAAAAAAAAGTTTGTGGAATGAATGAAATAATTAGTCACAGCACCGGCTGGTGTTGTCACCATTGCCATTTCATGAATTCTGGGTGTTGAGAGAAAAAGTCATTAAAGGTGATGTGCGATCATCATGTCAGCTGAGACTACTCTGTAGATGAGCCCAGCGCTTGGCCGGCCGTGAGGCTCGGACGGCTCACAGGAGGAGCAGTCCCGGGTCCTCCTGCAGGTCTCACGTTGCCTTTGGCGTCGGGGGGCCCTGGAAGCGGGGGGCAATGTGTGCGCTGCTGCGAGTTGGCAGGGAGGGGAGGGCGGCCCAGGGGCCGAAGGCAGAGCACTTCCCTCCGCGCTTGCGCTCTTCCCCTCCTGATGAGGGGCTGGCGGGTGGGCGACCTACGGGGACGCACACCTAGAATGTGCTGAAACTGCTTGCTTTCGTTAGAAAGAAGGAAAATGTTCTGTGCACCCTCCCCAAGCAGGAATAAGGAAAACGCGTATCTCATGTCCCTTTTGGCTTTGGTCCAGACGCCTGTGCAACGTTAAGGAATGGAAAGCCTAGGTAAACAGCCAGGGAACCAGCAGCGGGCGCTCTCGCCCTGCACCCACAGCGGAGCCCCACAGAGGAAGGGCGAGTCCCCTTCCTTCCGGCCGGGACTCGGACTCGCCCGTGAGAAGCCCAGGCGCCTTAACCAGTCCACCCTGCCCGGTGTCCCCTCTATGAAAGCTGCTCTTTCCCTTGCCCGGTGGGGACTTGCCTGTGGCCGCCTCGGCAGAGAGCCGTAACTGCAATTCCCTGCTGATCCTGAATTGAATAAACCTAACTTAGCTGCAGAAACACCTGCGCTCTGTTTGCTTCGGGTCAACAGATGCAAGCTTGCATTTTGGAATGTAACCTCCTGCCCTTCGCGGGAAACCCAGCACGTTTTCAAGGACATCCCACTCCCAGAGCACTAGGCCTGGCTGAGAAGGCACCCTCCTAAACCTCCAAGGCCATGCCCTGCGGAGCAGGTCCCGTTTCAGGCCCCGTCCCCCAGGGCACTGCCTGCCAGGGTGGCAGCATCTGGGCGGTTTTGGTGCGACCCAGGCGGGACAGACCGGCTGAAATCGGCATCGTAACGGCTGAGCCCTGCTTGCCACAGGTTTTGTTTGTTTCATTTTGGCAGCTTCGTTGCCACAGGGCCCAGTGAGGACTGCTCTGATCAAGCCAGTAGGTCTCTCTTGCCATTTGAGGAGGCAGTTCCCTGAGCTTCTCACGAAGATTCACCCAGCTCCTTTCTGTGACGCCCGGTTTCAGGTGATTCAAGCTTAGATGAAGGCCCTCTGTGCCTCATAGACCTCACCTGTAGGCACCTGTCTTTCAGGTGCTGGGTTGACATGTACAGCTGGAAAGCACAAATTTCATCTGAGCCACTAGATTAAAGACTTAAACAACAAATACTCACCAAGCTAGAAAAAGCAGTGTTACTTTGCTTCACTCTTGTGAAAGTGGGAGTTGCTCAGTCGTGTCTGACTCTTTGTGACCCCATGCATTGTAGCCAGCCAGGCTCCTCTGTCCATGGAATGTTCCAGGCCAGAATACTGGGGTGGGTAGCCTATCCCTTCGCCAGGGGATCTTCTCAACCCAGGAATCAAATCAGTGTCTGCTGCATTGCAGGCAGATTCTTTACCAGCTAAGCTACCAGGGAACCCTTGCTCTTGTACTCTTGACAAAATAATCATTTTCTGCTTTAGATTGTCCTAATTTCCTAATATTTTACAATTGTTTCTGATTGTCACCATTCAGAAGGCAAGTGACACGCTCATCTCCATTCTGTCCTTAGAACACAACCTTCCTTCCAGTTCCTGTGGCTACGGCCAGCACGCTCCCGCTCCCTCCCGTCTCTCCCTCCTCCCCCTCCCTCCTCTGCCATCCTCCCTCCTCCCCCTCCCTCCTCTGCCATCCTCCCTCCTCCCCCTCCCTCCTTCCTCTCCCTCCTCCCTTTCCCTCCAAATCCCACTGACTCTGGGGCTTCTCAGGGCGGTGTTGATCTGCGGTGAGGAGCAGCCCCTCACCCTCCTAACTCTCCACTTCCTCCTCAATCAGCAGCAGACAGTACTGCCCACTTCCTGACACTCCGGTCCAGCTTCCACCTGCCCTTCTCCTCCTCAGTCTTCCTGACTATGTGTTCCTTTTGGTTTTTAAGTGCTAATTGGCTCAGCTGATAAAGAATCCGCCTGCAATGCGAGAGACCGCGAGAGACCTCGAGAGACCAGGGTTCAATCCCTGGGTCAGGAAGATCCCCTGCAGAGGGGAAAGGCTACCCACTCCAGCATTCTGCCCTGCAGAATTCCATCATGAACCATACAGTCCATGGGGTCGCAGAGTCGGACACGACTGAGCGACTTTCACTTTCACTCTGGCGTGGCCTCGGCTTCTGTCCTCAGCTAGGACTCTTTGACACACAGGCACAGCTGGGCCGGTGAAGCCCACACGCGGCTCCCAGCACCTACGTCCCATATCCTGCTCTGTCCCTACTTGTCTCCTGGCCACCTTCACCGAATGCTCCTCAAGCACCGTGAGTCCTCTTTGCCAGGAGATGCGGGTTTGATCCCTGGGTCAGGAAGTTCCCCTGGAGCAGGAAATGAAAATCCTACGGGCGGATTATCCGTCCATGGTGGGCTACAGTCCATAGGGTCGAAAGGAGTCAGGCAGGACTGAGGGCTAAGCACAGCAGTGCTACCTTTGACCCTGACCCTCCCCCTCCCCAGGAGGCTCTCTTTCACTTAATCACATCACGATGAGTACAGTGACCTGAGTTAGACTAGTAAGTGGCACCTGCATCTCCACTCCTTTCCTGGCCCCTTGCCCCCAGTCCGCCTGGTGCTCACATCCTGTGATGCCCGCCTTCTCGTCAGCTCTGGGCAGCACCCCGTCACTGCTGCACTGCCCAGGTTCAGGCCCGCCTGGCTGTGCCCTGTACCCAGGGCCGAGTCCTAAGGGCCCCTGCTGCCTCTGCCCCTGCACCCAGTCCATCCTGAGGGCCGGTGCTGGAGTTAGAAAGGAAACGGGAAGGAGGGAGGTGGGGAAACGGATGAGAGAAGGACTCAGGTTTCTCTCCCAGTTTGATCTTACAATGGTTCCCCAGGTTGTTGTTCAGTCTCTCGGTCGTGTCCGACCCTCTGGACCCCGTGGACTGCAGCACGCCAGGCTTCCCCGTCCATCATCTCCCAGAGCTTGCTCAGACTCATGTCCATTGAGTCATCCAACCATCGCATCCTCTGTCGTCCCCTTCTCCTCCTGCCTGCAATCTTTCCCAGCATCAGGGTCTTTTTAAATGAGTCAGTTCTTCCCATCAGGTGACTAAAGTATTAGAGCTTCAGCCTCATCATCGGTCCTTCCAATGCACATTCAGGACTGATCTCCTTTAGGATGGACTGGTTGAAACCTTAGCCGCCTCTTTTTCTCCAGTACCTGCGGCAGGATGGAAAGTCGCCTTGCGTGCATCCATGACGAGGTCTAAAACGCCTCCATCTCATGAACAGGACCTGTCTGCTCATCTCTGAACCCTGGGGGCAACTGAACGTGCTCAGGGAGCGTGGACGGTCAAGCACTTGAACAGGCCTCTGACCACAGACCCTCCAATGCAGACACGGGCTCGGGGATGGACTTCTCATGGTTGGGTCCACAGCCCTCCCACTTGTGTGCTGGTTTCTGGGGTCCCGTTCGGGGGTCTCTGAGGCCCGCTCCCCCTCTCCGCGGCTGCTGTAGCCTCTGCTTCGCTCTGTTCTCAGGAGCAGGGCCACTGAGCAGAGGAGACAGGGAAGCCCTCCCTGCTCATCCTTCCAGGCTCGGAGCAGACAGCGCTCTCCCCAAGGGCCTGGACGGGGCGGGCTGAGGGAGGACCCAGAGACCAGGGGACCACGGACCAGCCAGTGCGCCCCGCCGGCGTGGCCACTGAGCGCCCGCCTCCGATGGCAGCTGCAGCTCCGAGAAGGCACAGGACTCGTGAACACACAGGCACACAAACACACACACACAGGCGGTCTCCATCAGCTCTTTATTTGTGGACCTTCGCCAAGGTCACTTGGGGTTTCAGGCTTGTCACGGGGGTCGGGGAGAGGGGTGAGGAGCACCAGGGGGCATCCACCACCGCGTCACGGCGAGCAGAAGCGGCCGCAGAACAGGATGGCCCCGGTCTTGCTGTGCAGGATGAAGAAGAGGAAGGGGCGGTTGGCACAGAACTGGGGCACGACGCTCAGGCTTCTCCCCGTGATCCTGGCCCCTGAGCCAGCTGCAGCCTCCCTGCCCTCTTCGTTGACCTCCACGAAGGACTTGTGCACAACCTTGGACAGGTGCAGGCCTCGCTGGCACGTCATCCCAGTGAAATTGGCCCAGGCCGGCTCGAAGGCGTCGGTCATGCCCAGGTCTCGGAGGATGCCCTCCATGTCGTAACTTTCCTCCAGAGTGAATTTGGGCAGGAGCAGCTCCACCTCCTGCTCGGGAATCAGGTCTGGCCTCATCCACCCAATGAATTTCTCGTAGGTCAGGGCCTTCTCCACCTGGAGGAGGAGGTACAAGATCTCAGGGTCTGCAGCAGCGCCACCCCGGGGACCGTCCGCTGTGACCCACACTCTGCACCCTGCGGGCCCGGGCCAGCCTGCCGCCTGCAGATGAGTTCCCGGAGCCCAGGGCCCTGCAGGGACCCGGATGAGACCCCGGGCCCCGGGGCCACGACTGCCCAGTTACCGTGTTCAGGTCAGTGCTTTCACCGGGCAGCAGGATGAGCATGTTCAGCTCGTTGCCGACGTAGGGAAGCACCAGAATCTGGGTCCTTATTTCTCCAATGTAGGTCGTTTTCAAGGTGGACTTCTTAAACATCATTTGCACAGGTTTCTGCACAGTCTACAAAGGAAGTGGATAAACGGTAAGTTGAAACGAGACCTGTGGACACGCTGGCCGAGTCATCAGAGCCGTCCACCGTGCCCACAAACTCTGTCCTGTCTCCCAGACCCAGCCAACAGGGCTTCCCTGGTGTTCTGTGTAAACAGTCCGCCTACCAATGCAGGAGACACAGGCTCCATCCCTGGTCTGGGAAGACCCCACAGCCCACGCGCCACAAGTACTGAACCTGGGCTGACAGCCCAGGAGCCGCAGCTCCTGAAGGTCATGGGCCTGGAGCCCGAGCTCTGCACCAAGAGAAGCACCAGCAGGAGAGGCCCTAGCACTGAGCCAAGAGGACCTCCGCCACGGCAGATGCAAGAAAGGCTGTGCGGCCAGAAGACCCGGCACAGCCGAAAATAAATGGATACAATTATTTACAAAAATACAAAATCTGACTTGTGCGTCCTACCCCACCACTCTCAGCCCAGCCACAGTCATCAGGAAAACTTCCTACTAACCTCCCTGGTCCTGCGCGCAGGCCTGAGGGCCTCTGGGAGATCAGAGCCACTGTGAGGGGCCACGGGCTCTGTGAGAGCTCAGAGGAGGGACACAGAAACCAGGAACCCGGGCTGGGGGCACCGCTAGGGAGGCTTCTGGACTCCCCTGCAGAGGAAGGAGTCTGTGCAGGTAGGTACTGACAGGATGGGGACAGACGGTAGGATCCAGGGCCATGGAGCTTCATAGCCACAGTCTGGAGTTTGAACTGGATCTCAAGGGTTCTAGGAGGCCCAGAGGCCTGCGAGCTGCCCCGAGGGATGTGTGATACAGTCGGAAAACCCGGCGGCAGGGACCGCCCCTGATGACACAGCAGTGGAGGAGCTGGGGACAGGAAGCCAGGGTTTGCCCGGATCCATATCTGGGCCAACAAGGCCTCAAGATGCACGCGTTCCTTGAGGTCAGCCTCCTTGAAAGCTCCGTAAACCAAGGGAACCCCAGGGACCGTTTCCAAGAACCTCCTTCACTATTATGAAACATTCTTGTTCACCTTGCTGACTTTGAATGGCCTTTCCGTGGTGTGCCCTTTGATAAACTCTTTATCCCAGTTTCCTTTGCAGTAGATGGCATTCACGAGAACCAGACGTGTCATGGGGTCAATTGAACCTGCAGAGAGCAAGTCTCTAATTTTACCTGCAAAGAAGATGTAAAGAACCAGTTACCTAACAGGGTTTCCTGGTGGAGGTGCTGGGCACAATATTTCCTGGTCTGTCCCCGTGAGGAGTCAGTGCACAGACCAGAGGTTCACTGTCCCCCAACCATGTACCGGGAGTTGTCTCCTTACTCGCCAAGTTGTGTCCGACTCTTTGTGACCCCATGGACTGTAGCCCAACAGGCTCCTGTGTCCATGGGATTCCCTAGGCAAGAATACTGGACAGGTTACCATTTCCTTCTCCGGGGATCTTTCTGACCCAGGGATCCAACCCCCCGCCTCTCCTGCGTTGGCAGGTGGATTCTTTACCATCTGAGCCACCAGGGAAACCTATATAGGGATCCTGGCCGCTAAAGCAAAATCCGCCACAAAAACTTGAAAATCTCTGGTCAGAAAAATACCATGAGTTGCATAAAACACATAAAATGAACAAATAATAGGGGCAGAATAATTCACAGTGGGAGAAAAAGGAATGTTCTGTCTTCAACGTGAGGGGATTGTGCTGAAGGGGAGAGGTCGAAGCCAGTGTGGAGAGCACGTAAACTAAGAAATGCAGGTGGACCAGGGCTTGACCGAGTGTCCTGCAGAGATGCTCAGCAACCCGCACATCATCAGCTCTGCTGGACAGGCAGGGAGGTGGAGCCCCACATCCAGAGTTTTCCTTCCACCCTTTGTCAAAAGGCAGACTGTATAACATTAACTGCAACAGCACAAAATCAAAGTGTGATTGTTCTGGAAGAGGTGTACCAAATATTGATGAGGAGGGGGAAAAGCTAAAGAAATTGATTACTGATGATATTTCAGAAGTGGATTTTGAAAGTTTATAGTTATTTCAAGAAAAAAGCTATTCCTGTTTACATTTCATGGTCTTGGGAAGGAACCGATGGATAATAAGCCTGATTCAAATACTGTGCAAACAGAAGTAGTGACATGTCCTCACCTCCTGTCTTTTCGGCCACCCAGGTGTTTATGTGCTTCCTGGACTCCTCCGTAGCGCAAACGAAGTCCAGCTCTTCCATCTCTGCTTGGTAGAATATGCGGCAGGCATCTCTGAAAGACTAGGAGAGACGGAGTGACAGAATCACATGGCTACAGAAACAGACAACGCCAACAGCGTACTTCTTCACCGAGCCAAACCTCAACACTCATCAATTGACGGTACTTGTGTAATGAACACACGAATGTGCGGAATTAACCTTCAATCCGGTTTCTCAGTTTTCAGCTACATTGAATAAATGACTGAGTAAAATCACAGGCTTCCCAGGAGGCACAGTGGTAAACAATCCTCCTGCCAACATTGGAGACGAGGGTTTGATCTCTGCGTAGGGAAGATCCCCTGGAGAAGGAAATGGCAACCCACTCCAGTGTTCTTGCCTGGACAATCCCATGGACAGAGGAGCCTGGAGGGCTACAGTCCAAGGGGTTGCAAAGAGTCAGACACAACTTAGTGACTAAACACAACAACACAACCATTCAGGAGAGGCAATGTGGCAACACTGCCGCCAGCACAAGTTCCGGGCTTCGCTCCTGTGAGACCCTGGAAAGGTTGCTGCATCTCTCTGGCTTCCTTGCCCCCTGGAAGCAAGGACGCAGCAGTACCTACGTCTCAGAGGTGCTCTGAGGACCAGGAGAACGTGGCTCTGTCCGATGTCATGTGGAAGAGTTCTCCGCACACCGTGGACCCTGTATCTCATGGTCCAGGTGCGTCATTTCATAGAACCGTCATATCATGCAGGCTCTGCCAACCTACTGCTCCACTTCTTAATCGGGGCTTTTGAGAAGAATGTCAGTCTCTCAGTCTAAGAAAACAGTCTGGAAGCAAAGTGGTCACCTACACGTCGATACCTCATCATACCCTTGGTGATTTCAACAGCTTTTAAATACATCTGAAAACAAGTGCCTGCTTCTGAAATTACTATTTAGTAAGTAATGACCAGTCAAAAAACAAACTAAAGGCATATCTAATTATACATTGCGATTCTTGGAACACTCAATCACTATGAAAAAACTGAGAAACATTTCTCATCTTTTGATTTTATATTCCATATCAAAATAACATTTTCAATATCAATGCTTTTCTTCAAATATCCACCAGAAAAGAAAGGAAGTTAAGGAAAATTAGTCAATTCTTTGTGTTTATTGGAAATTTTGCTTTTCTGTATATCTAAGGATTATACAAAGATGCCAATAAACTAGCATGTAGTTAAGACTGATAAAAACAAGTAAAGCAGGTTGTCAAAAAAATTCACACCGTTCTATACAAACCTTACAAATATTTGACCTCATGCTGACTACATTCACTTTATAACACCTGATTTAAACCAGTTAATTTAGAGTCTGAAGCAAGTGTGAAAAACAATGAAAAACATCATATAACAGAGTAAGATTGTTATCCTAAAGATACAAAGAACACATTAAAAGAAAAAAAAAAGACATAAAGCCCAAGAGTAAAACTACACAAAGGACATATAAATAGGCAATGTTCAGAAAAGATGCAAATGTCTGCTCAACATGAAAAGCTGCTCAGGCTCATGAGCAATCAGAATGTTAAAGGCTCAGCACCTGCAAGGATGAGCAAAGGGTGAAGTGCGCGCCCGCCGCCCTTCCTGAGGACAACGGGAGGGGCTGCACCGCCGGGAGGGAATTAGGCAGAATTCACTGCGACCTGAGAGCCTCCCTCTGTCCCTTCCCTCTACCGTCCATCTGCAGCGGCAAGCACACACAGGACAGAACCACACACACGGGCCCCGGCCCCTCGGCCCGGGCCGGGCCCACCCCACGCCCACCCGGGGGCTGGCAGCTGCGTCTCGGCACACCCACCGCTGAGGACGCCGCCCCCCACCGGGAGAAAGGGGGAGGCGGACACACAGGGTTCCTGAAGCTGAAGCTCCAACCCTGGGACCACCGGGTACGAAGAGCGGACTCACCGGAGAAGACCCTGATGCTGGCAAAGACCGAAGGCCAAAGGAGAAGGGGGCGACAGAGGCTGAGATGGCTGGCTGGCATCACCAACTCAGTGGACATGAGTCTGAGCAAACTCTGGGACGCGGTAGAGGACAGAGGAGCCTGGCCTGCTGCAGCCCACGGGGTCAGAAAGAGTCGGACACGGCTCAGCGACCGAGCAACAGACACACATGTAGTGAGAGGCAAAGACTTACTCTATGTACAGGGGACAAGCCCTTACACCGGGGGTGCGGGGACAGGGCGTGGAAGACACTTTGGGAGGACTCTGGCTTTGTCTTCACAGTTATATAATAAGACTAAGAATTATATTATTATATAATAAGAACATATTTATAATAATAAGGATTACTTGAGCTGTTTATGAAAAAATTTTACAAATAATGAAACAACTGTAATTAAACAGAACCAGAGTAAAAGAGACAAAAACTTTAAAAAAGATTCTACATAGGAATAAGATAATGAAAATATTTGCACGTATACAAAAACTGAACAAGTCTCACAATGCACAAAAAACTTCCCACGTGTGAAAACAACATCAGAAATATTCTATTTGATCCCTTCTCTGTTTTGGCCAGCTCATCGGCATCTGTGGGATGATCCCTGTTTGTTCTCTGACAATCATCTCATCGAAGCTTCACGAACATGTGATCAATGCTGTTACAGGGCTCCTCTGACAGGCAATGACCGAAGGGTTCCAGGAAGCGCGTGAGGCCGTGACTGGGGTCCCACACCCCGCCCACCGTGTGGTCTCAGCCCCCAAGGCCTCTGCTGCACCACAAGGCCCAGCTGCCGCCTCCACACGACCTTGGCCTCTATCTGCCTCGGGAAAACGGGAGTATGACTTACCGAGAGGAAATCGAAAGTCTTCTCTCCAAAAAGCCCGTTGGCGATTCTGAGCAAGTACTGTGTGCCGGCCCTGTTAACTTCGCTGAGAAGGTTCTGGAAACCATGGTGGACATCTTCACCTCCACCACTGCTCTTGCTTAGAGAAAGTGTCTGAAACCAAAAACAGATAAAAACCCACAACTGCAGTACGCGCTGACTACAGGAAATGGACACAACACTGAAGCCATCCTAAGAACCGCACTGATCCTCACTGCAGCTGAAAACAAGACGCACCCAAATAAAGGCACAATGCCTCTGGGAAGCCCCCAGCCTGCCTCCCGCAGGGGGGCCGACAGCGACGGCGGGACACAAATGCCCCTTGGCTCGCCCAGTGCCCTGTCTCACGGTCTGCCTGCAGACGGGGCCGGCGGACAGGCCTCCTGTATCTGCCCAAACAGAACACATCTTCGGGTCTGGACTGGCCTTTGGACGGGCTCCGACCAGTGGGACACAGGAGAAGCAGCTCTTCCGGGCCCGGATCTTCGTAAAGGCCAGCAACTCCACGTTCGCTGTCTTGCCCCAGCCTCCAGGGGCAGCACCACCCCGCCATCCTGCTGGGGCCTCCTGACAATGCCGGAGAGCTGACACACAGGGGAGAGGGCCTTGCAGGGATCGGGGCGCTCCTGGACCACAGGAGCCCAGCGGGCACCGAGTGGCCAGGCCGGCGTCTCAGGCACCGTTCCGGCCATTCCCGGTCGTGGGCGGTTTGTTCGGGAGCCACAGAGAGAAGGTCCAGACAGCCATCTGGGCCCAGTTCTGCCGTAACACGAAGCTAAAGCTTGGCGCGGGCTTCGCACCCAGTGGCTAGCCGAGGCCGGAGGGATGGGGGGCAGCACTGCTGGAGGAGAGGAGCTCGGGCGGGAGCCCTGGAGAGATGCCCTTGCAGGCGGGAAGGCCGGCCCTCCCCCCGGAATCGGAACCTGCACAGGAGATGCCCAGAGAAAGGGCGGCCCCTTCAGAGCCCGGGAGAGCGGGAGGGGAAACGGTGATGAGCTCAAGAGGGGACTGCGCCCTTTTCAGGCAGAACTTAAAGGGAACACGTGCATCTCCCGGGTGGCGCAGGGGTCAAGGATCCACCTGCCAGTGTAGGAGACTCAAGACTCGCGGGTTCGATCCCTGGGTCGGGAAGATCCCCGGAGGAGGACATGGCAACCCACTCAAGCATTCTTGCCTGGAGAATCCCATGGACAGAGGAGCCTGGAGGGCTACAGCCCACGGGGTCCCAAAGAGTTGGACAGGACGGAGCATGAGCACCCGCGTATTTGTGTCCTAAGACTTGCTGGGTGGAGAGGGCAAATGTTTCTCACTCCCAGCCTCTCCCACTGGCAGAGGACCCTGAAAGTGATGGCCTTAGGGCAAAGGTCAAACTCAAGGCCCAGGCTCATGGGTGGGATCAGGACTCTGTTAAACCTTAGAGATGAAGACGGAACCTGGAGACCATCTTGACCCCAGGCCCTTGGAGGGGTAAGGGCCCCCCACCTGTCGGAGGGCTTGACCCCAGGGGCCCAGAGGTCAGACCCCCGCCGCCACTGCGGCCCAGGAGCTGAGGTCCACACCCTGTGCAGCCCGCCTGGGGCTGGCTCTGGGAGTCTTGGCAGGACGGGCCTTGGCCAGCAGGCCCTTGGGCAGCAGGTCCCAGCAGAGGCTCAATGAACGCTTGCTCGTTCAAGCCTGTCCTGCTGGAAGCCAGGTGCTACGATGTCAGGAGACCCAGGCCACCCGCCAGAGAGACACGGCACGGGAGGCCCAGGGACGGGGCAGACGGGGGAGTAGGCCTGTCTGTCGAGCAAGGCCTTTGGGAGGCGGATCGCAGACACCGGCTCACAGGCCAAAGAAACAGCATCTGCCGCCGCCCAGAACCGGCTTCCTGAACATACCTGGGACATCTGGGCTGCGGTGTTGCCCTTGGCCCCCGTGAAGACCATGGCCAGGGCAGAGGAGATGCTTAGGGGCGAGATAAACACATTTTTCGAGTTGTCTTCACCCAGCTTTTTCAGAAGGGTCAAGGCAAAGGTGCCGTTTGCTTCTGACAGCGAATCCTTGGTGGTGAGTCTGAAAGGATGGATTTAAGATCAGTGTCATGTAAATTCAGGCCCCAGGGCCATGGTCTCACTCTGCTCTTAACTGTTGTTAGCACTGACACTCTGCTTTGACGGGCAAACAGGTACACACACAAAACTTGGTTTCCTCGGGGGGCTCAGACCCCTCTGTGGCTTCTGACAAGTGAACGCGGCTGAGAGACGGCGCTGATAGAGAGAGGGTGCTGGGCCACGGCCTGGGAGGGCCGGGAAGGAGCTGTTGGCTTTTGTTCCCATTTCTAGATTGTTCGGTGTGTTTGGGGCCTATAGGTATGATTTTATAACAAGAATCATTCAAAACGATCCATGCAAACACACAGTTACACAAGTTGAACATTTGTAAAGAGAAAGACCCCACTTAGCATGACCTGAAGCCTTGAGATAAAAGACAAGTGAAATCACCTACAAAGAAGCATGAAAGCCTCAAAGACAAGCCCCGCTGACGCCCAGGTCTCCTCTTCTGGGACCTCCGCCTGTGCCTGAGCCCGAACCCAGGACCCCGTGCCCAGGCCCCTGCTGCCCCAGGCCCAGGCCCTGCTCACCCTGCTCGGGACAAGGGCCTTGGGACGTGCCCACGTCCACCTCCAGGGCCCGGCCTCGGAGGGCGTTTGGTCCAGAACAGGACGCTGTGGGGATGGGCGAGGTGGGCGAGGCTTCAGGGCCTTTCTGTGCGTGGCGGGAAGGGACGACAGCTGAGAGATCCCCAGCTCTTCAACAGAAAGCAGCTTCAGTCCTAGATACCGACCTGGGGGAGACAGAGCAGCTCAGCCCGAGGAAAAGGCCCGAAGCCGCAGCGAGTGCAAGCTGGCAGGCCAGCTCCCGGCCCTGCGTCAGCTCCCTGATTTCTGCTCCCCGCAGGAGGACGGGGACGCACCAGGTAATCTGTGCTCCTGACGGGGTGCAGGGCAGCTCACCCCACACACTCCACTTTAGCACATTGATCGCTCTGAATTCAAGAGGCTTGAGAAAGAGTTGGTGCAGAAAGCATACTCTGCCCTTCTTCTGTCCCCCTGAAAGCGAAGAATAAATCTCCACGTGGAAATACCCTCCCTGCACCAGGAGGGAGAGACACATCTTGACGGCCATAGAGGGGAACGCAAGTCCGAAAAGGCTGTACAAGAACCAGCAAGCCTGCTACTTCAGGAACTTGCTTCCTCAAGCCAAACCCCCTTGTTCTGTCCAATCTTCACACACACAAAGCACCTGCCTTGTCACTTCTTGAGCCTTGTATCTTCGAGGTTCCCACAAAATTCAGTGGGGTTGGTTTTCTGCTATTGATTTGTCTTATGTGAATTTAATTACTAGACCAGCCAGGAAGAACGTAGAGGAGAGGAAACACTCCCCACACACACATTCTCTTCCATCTTTAATATCCAATTCGCTGGTTAGTAGCTAAGTCATGTTCGACTCTTTTGTGACTCCACGGACTACAGCCTAGCTGGCCCCTCTGTCCATGGATTTTCTAGGCGAGAATACTGGAGTGGGTTGGCATGTCCTTCTCCAGGGGATCTTTCCAACCCAGGGATTGAACCCGAGGCTCCTGCATTGCAGAAGGATTCTTTCCACTGAGCCACCAGGGCAGCCCTTAATATCCAATACCTTAACACTAACACAGAAAACAGCAGAAGTTCATTTGTCTTTAAAGGCCATAGCCAGTCCCATAATAGTTTCTTTTTCTCCAGTGACAACAGATGCTGATGGTCATTAACGGCGAGCGCATACCCACTCCCTGTAAAATCGCTAAACTGAAAAGGAAGGAATGTAGCAGTGAGGCCCAGACGTTTATTCCCGATACGCTGACGGCAGAAAATACATCATCATGAGGTAAGCGAACAGCCCACACTGATACAGGTCCCGAAATCAAACAGGAAGCGCCGCTCCTGCACTCCCCAGGGCACTGAGGACAGAACAGCAGAGGCAGCACCCGGCTCCCCAGGCAGGAGCTCGGGAGGGTCCTGGTGCCCAGGGCTGGTGTGAATTGCTCTGACAGTTCAGGCCCTGCAGATTCAACTCAGGAACAAGGCAAAGGAAAGTGATCAGAAACTACACAAATGAGCATAATTAGCAAACTGTCAGGGCTGAGCTGCAGAGCCGCAGAATCAAGGTGATGGTCCTAAAGCTGGGAAAAGAGTGGAGACAAATGGGCTCCAGAAAGAGCTGATTTAAAAAGCAGCTTAGTTCTGCTGGGCTCCAAGCAGCAGAGTGAGAGCTGAGCACCAGGTCATGACTCTGCAGTCCCCCCTCCGTCACTATGGCAGCGCCCTCACCCCAAAAAGGAGAGAGAGAGAGAGATGGGTGTAGAGCAAACTAAACACATCCTTTTTAAAACAGAGACTTTAAAAGTTCGAAAACCATTCATTTCCAATCACAAAGTAAGATAGAATTTTCTTCTTACACTATGGAAATGATGCTATAAAGTGGTAGCCCCGTATTTCCAGTGGAATTAAGAATTGTTGTTGCTGTTTAAGCACTAAGCCGTGTCCGACTCTTTTATGACACTGTGCACTACAGCCCGCCAGGCTCCTCTGTCCATGGGATTCTTCAAGCAGGAATACTGGAGCGGATTGCCACGCCCTCTCCAGGGGATCTTCTGGACCCAGAGATTGAACCTGAGTTTCCTGCATTGGCAGGTGTATTCTTTACCACTGAGCCACATGGGAAGCCTCAAATACATTTCAAAGTGCACAAAACAGTCCAATGGGTATGAAATGTATTTGTGTAGCTGTTCTTAAGTCAAGCACAAAGGTATTCATGAAAGTGAAAGTGAACGTCCCTCAGTTGTGTCCGACTCTTTCGACCCCTTGGACTACACAGTCCATGGAATTGTCCAAGCCAGAATACTGGAGTGGGTAGCCTTTCCCTTTTCCAGCAGATCTTCCCAACCCTCAGATCGAAGTCATGTCTCCTCCATTGCAGATGGATTCTTTTCCAGCTGAGCCACAAGGGAAGCCGAAGAATCCTGGAGTGGGTAATCTATCCCTTCTCAAGGGGATCTTCCTGACCCAGGAATCGAACCAGGGTCTCCGGCATTGCAGGCAGATTCTTTACCAACTGAGCTACCGGGAAAGCTCATTATCAACTTTTGGAAAGGTATAAGAAGATATAACAAAGATAAAATAGACCCATGGACTTCCCTAGTTGTTCAGTTGGTAAAGAATGCGCCTACAATGTAGGAGACCCTGCTTTCATTCCTGGGTCGGGAAGATCTGCTGGAGAAGGGATAGGCTACCCACCCAGTATTCTGGCCTGGAGAATTCCAAGGGCCAAATAGCGCATGGGGTCTCAAAGAATCGGACATGACTGAGCGACTTTCACTTTCACTAAAGTGATAGTAAGGCTTGTTTCAATGACTCTCTGGGGTTAAAGTAATTTTGAGGGGCTAAGCCTCACCACACAGGGCACTGTGCCATCCCAGCTGCCCCCAAGCCTCGCTCACCCTGAACGCCAGGCACAGCCAAGGAGGAGGTGGGTATCTGAGCTTCTGTTCCCCCTTCAATGGGATTTTACCAGGCCTCGACCAAATACCTATTTTCAGTTCCTTGCAAACCGATGTCTTTCCTTAAAGTGAAGTATTGCGTTTCCCCTGTCTGGGTTGTATAATGCAGGGTTCCATCGTATAAAGTGGCTGTGATTCTCTTAGTTTAAATCTCAGGCCTTTAGGCTGGTTTGTGTAACTACTGTGCTTCTGAGCCTCGGAACCTGGAGGAAACACTTCTACGCAGCAACCACAGAGGGGTCTCAGACAGCATTTCCTGAAAGAGGACTGAAATCTTCATGTGCTTTTTTAGAGCTCATCTTGTTTGCCTCATCCTGAGCTTATTAACAGTCTCACAATTTCTTACAAACGAGACATTTCAATTAGCTTAGACAGATAATTAAATTGGACTTCCCTGGTGGCTCAGATGGTAAAGAATCCTCCTGCAATGCAGGAGACCCAGGTTCGATCCCTGGGTGGGCAAGATCCCCTGGAGAAGGGATAGGCTGCCCACTCAGTGTTCTTCTGGAGAATCCCATGGACAGAGGGGCCTGGCGGGCTACAGGCCATGGGATCAAAGAGTCAGACCTGACTGAGAGATTAATGCAGACAGATAATTAAATTAGATATTTCACCAGGAGTACCAATTTACATCTGTATTCTTCTTGGCGCTCAACTTGTCGTAACTAGGCTAGTGGGGGTCTCCTTAAATTACTTTTGGCAAACATCCTGGGACGCTGATCTCCAACACCCTCCCTTCCCAGCAACAACAAAGCTTTACATCCATTTAGAATGCTTTTCCAAGTCCCAAGACACCAAGTATCAGCCCCTCTCTTGGTTTCTCTTTTTCCTTTGGGGGAGACCTTAACCCTCCGCGAGGGACTGAACCCGGGCCCTCGCCAGTGAAGGCGCAGAACCCGAACCACTGGACCGCCAGGGAAGGCCCTCTCTCGGTCCCTTTTAATGGAAAAGCTGTAAAGCACAAACTGAGTCCTCGAGTCCGCAAGGAGCGGGAGCGTCTTGGTGCTGCTGAGGCCAAGCTGGGCAGAAGTCTCCCTCCAAGCTGCTCACACGTGGCCTGGAGGCGGGGTCGCCACGCAAAGCTTTCACCCGCTGCCCCCACCTGCCTCACACGCAGGAGCGCTCCGAGGCGCCGGCGGGGCTGCCCCTCCTCTTCCGGGGCGAGAGGCCCCCCCCCCCCAGGTCATCGCGGCTCCTGCGCACAGATCCCGCCCTTTCCTGCGCTCGGCCCCCGGGCTCCCCCTTCGCGGTTTCCTCCCTCCTTTGGGGAATGAACGGTCCAAGGATGTTCTAGACAGAACCCGCACATCCTGACTTCCAGCATGACTGGACACGTCTTTATTCCAGCCTCCCATGCGACGGACGGTTTGGCAGCATCCGGAGGGGTCCCTAGGTCACTGGGCCTCTGGACTGGACCTTAGAGGGGCTGCTTTGTGGCTTCCCAGCCTGAAGGCCGAGGACACAGCCACCCCAGTCCCGGCCCGCCTCCCCTCCCCAGTAGGCAGAAGCGCATGACCTCCGACCCCACCCCTGACATTCTCCGTGTCAGACAGCTGTGTCTGTCCCCAGATGGGCCGGCTTTATTCATTTGGCCGTGCACTTGGTGGGCCCTTTCAACCTGGATTCCCTGATGGCTCAGACCGTAAAGAATATGCCTGGAACACGGGAGACCCGGGTTCGATCCCTGGGTTGGGAAGATATGCTGGAGAAGGAAATGGCAACGCCCCCCAGTATTCTTGCCCAGAGAATTCTGTGTCCATGACAGAGGAGCCCTGCAGGGTACAGTCCATGGGCTCGCAAGGAGTCAGACTCCATCAGGGACTAACCCCTGCCTTCTTTAACCGGGCAACTCAAGAAACTTCCCCTTCCCCTCTGGGAACAAGGCCCTTGTCACCCCTGTGGACTGACTGTTCTTTTCTGCACCTCTTACTGGCGCGCCCAGAAGCTGTCATCTGCAGGGCCCTTGGGAAGCATGGCTGCCCGCTGCGGACAGACAGCTGTGCTCTCATCTGCCTCCCTCTCCTGCATTTTCCATCTCCGAGATGTTTGCTCCATTTTCTGGAAGACACAGTTGACTTTCTCTTCCAATTTTTCTACTGCTTTTCTCCACCCTCAGCCATTCTATCCCTGATTGCTAAAGACTCCGTGCCCTCTGCTGTGCTGTCCTGCCCTCCGCTCCCGTTCCCTGGAGAATGTCAGTCACAGTCTGCTGGGGGTCTTCTGCTCCTTGAATCGTCTCTCTTCTCCTGGGGTTTTTGTTGCTGTGGTTGGTGGTTATAATATTTGGATCTCTCTCATACACAGGCTTTCCACAAATGCCTGACAATTCTGGGATGTTCGTTATATTAAGGAAAAAACACAAAACAAGGTGGGAAATTGTTTACATGGCAGGATGTGAGTGATCTAGCGGTGAGGAGTTTTGTTTTTTTAGCTAAGGAACCAGCAAATGGAGGATCCCCCTGGTCTGGCGGCAGTAAGGGTAGGGGCTGGGTGGTCCCACGGGATCTGTAATCCCCTCCTTTCAGTATGAAGCAGGGCAAAGGCTAATAGTATTTTGCCAAGAAAACACACTGGTCACAGCAAACACCCTCTTCCAACAACACAAGAGAAGACTCTACACATGCACATCACCAGATGGTCAACACCGAGATCAGATTGATTGTATTCTTTGCAGCCAAAGATGGAGAAGCTCTATTATACAGTCAGGAAAAACTAGACCGGGAGCTGACTGTGGCTCAGATCAGGAACTCGTTATTGCCAAATTCAGACTTAAATTGAAGAACGTAGGGAGACCACTAGATCGTTCAGTTATGACTTACGTCAAATCCTTTACGATTATACAGTGGAAGTGAGAAATGGATTCAAGGGACTTGATCTGATAGACAGAGTGCCTGAAGAACTATGGATGGAGGTTTCTGACACTGTACAGGAGACAGGGATCAAGACCATCCACAAGAAAAAGAAATGCAAAAAAGCAAAATGGCTGTCTGAGGAGGCCTTACAAATAACTGTGAATAGAAGAGAAGTGAAAAGCTGCACTGAATATGTCAGCAAATTTGGAAAACTCGGCTGTGGCCACAGGACAGGAGAAGGTCAGCTTTCATTCCAATCCCAAATAAAGGCAATGCCAAAGAATGCTCAAACTACCACACAATTGCACTCATCTCACACACTTGCCAATTAAGGCTCAAAATTCTTCAAGCCGGGCTTCAACAGTACCTGAATCGTGAACCTCTAGATGTTCAAGCTGGATTTAGAAAAGACAGAGGAACCAGAGATCAAACTGCCAACATCCATTGGATCATCAAAAAAGCAAGAGGCTTACAGGAAAACATCTATTTCTGTTTTATTGACTATGCCAAAGCCTTTGACTGTGTGGATTACAATAAACTGTGGAAAATTCTGAAAGAGATGGGAATACCGGACCACCTGACCTGCCTCTTGACAAATCCGTATGCATGTCAGGAAGCAACAGTTAGAACTGGACATGGAACAACACACTGGTTCCAAATAGGGAAAGGAGTACGTCAAGGCTGTATATTGTCACCCTGCTTATTTAACTTACAAGCAGAGTACATCATGAGAAACGCTGGGCTAGAAGAAGCACAAGCTGGAATCAAGATTGCTAGGAGAAATATCAATAACCTCAGATGTGCAGATGACACCACCATTATCGCAGAAAGTGAAGAGGAACTAAAAAGCCTCTTGATAAAAGGGAAAGAGGAGAGTGAAACAGTTGGCTTAAAGTTCAATATTCAGAAAACTAAGATCATGGCATCAGGTCCCATCAGGTCAATTCAGTTCAGTTGCTCAGTCATGTCCGACTCTTTGTGACCCATGAATCACAGCACGCCAGGCCTCCCTGTCCATCACCGACTCCCGGAGTTTACCCAAACCCATGTCCATCGAGTCGGTGATGCCATCCAACCGTCTCATCCTCTGTCGTCCCATTCTCCTCCTGCCCCCAATCCTTGTTCGGGTCTTTTCCAGTGAGTCAACTCTTCGCATGAGGTGGCCAAAATATTGGAGCTTCAGCTTCAACATCAGTCCTTCTGATGAACAACCAGGACTGATCTCCTTTAGGATGGACTGGTTGGATCTCCTTGCAGTTCAAGGGACTCTCAAGAGTCTTCTCCAATACCACAGTTCAAAAGCATCAATTCTTTGGCGCTCAGCTTTCTTCACTGTCCAACTCTCACATCCATACTTGACCACTGGAAAAACCATAGCCTTGACTAGACGGACCTTTGTTGGCAAAGTAATGTCTCTGCTTTTCCCATCACTTCATGGCAAATCGATGGGGAAACAGTGGAAACAGTGGCTGACTTTAGTTTTTTGGGTTCCAAAATCACTGCAGATGGTGACTGCAGCCATGAAATTAAAAGACACTTGCTCTGTGGAAGAAAAGTTATGATCAACCTACACAGCATATTAAAAAGCAAAGACATTACTTCGCCAACAAATGTCCTTCTAATCAATGCTATGGATTTTGCAGTAGACATGTATGGATATGAAAGTTGAACTATAAAGAAAGCTGAGCGCCAAAGAATTAATGCTTTTGAACTGTGGTGTTGGAGAAGACTCCTGAGAGTTCCTTGGACTGCAAGGAGATCCAGTCAGTCCTTTGTAAAGGAAATCAGTGCTGAATATACATTGGAAGGACTGATGCTGAAGCTGAAACTCCAATACTTTGGCCACCTGAAGAGAAGAGCTGACTCATTTGAAAAGACCCTGATGCTGGTAAAGATTGAAGGTGGGAGATGGGGACGACAGAGGATGCGATGGTTGGATGGCATCACCGACTCAATGGACATGAGTTTGGGTGGACTCTGGGAGTGGGTGATGGACAGGGAGGCCTGGTGGGCTGCAGTCCGTGGGGTTGCAAAGAGTCGGTCACGACTGCGCGACTGAACAACAACATGAGAGACAGGAGCTAAACACATGGTCACAAATCTACACACTGTTTCTGTGAGCAGAGTGAGACAATACTTTCATGTTTGAAAACCACTTCCTCGCTTATTACCTGGTTCCGCCTTTAACTGTGAAATAAATGTCCAAACACTGAGTACATTTACTAAGATCCTTCTGATTTGTCCTGAGCCCTGAATTTGAAGATAACCTGTCACATAATCATACTGACTTTCATGATCACTTTGTAGTAACATAAAAATCCTTACCAGTCAATCAAAAAAGATTAATGAACTCTTAATCCTAAAACAGAAAAAAAAACTGACCAAAGTTAAGCAGTTTATCATAAAGACATTGCAGATACCAAAGAAAAGTATAAACAATCTAGTGAGACTGTTACATTAAGGGACAGCTCTTTCCCATTCAGTGCACAGGCCAGTAAGAAGCATACACATTTCACAGGACCCCCGAGCCGGCGCTGGGGTCCGGGATCCACGCTCACAGCGTCGTGATGTCCGCCACAGGCACTGGGTCCAAAAGGAAACCCAGCCCGGCGCGTGCCCCCGCCCGGCCCGCCCGCCTTCAGCCTCACGCAAGCCGATCCCGCAGCCCCACTGCCCCCACACGTACCCAGAGTGGTAGGAGTGGGCTGGGCAGGGACTCCGGCTCAGGGGCCCAAATACCCTGGCCGGAGGGGCGGGGCGGGGCGGGCCGGAGGGCGGGGCCGAGCAGATGGGCGAACCGGCAGTGCTGGCGGGCGGGGCAACAGAACTGCACTTGGAACAACAGCATCTTCCTACCCTGGAAGCCCCACTAGGTAGCAGAGGAGGAAAACCCCAAGCTCTGTGTGTTGGAAGCTTATTGTACGGAGGACTCTCTCCGGTCACAAAGCAGGCGAGAGATAAAACGGAATTAAACATCCTCTTCCTCTTCTGTTGGTTCAGAGGGACGGGAAAGAGGTGGTGTCTTGGTGCAGCAGGTGGCGGCTCTGATGGGCACATAACCGGCCCGATGGGGACAGAAGGACGGAGCGAGTGATGCTGTGGGGCTTGGGATGGGCTCCCGGGGTGACAGAGGAGCCGGGCCTGAGGGCGGGGTGAGGTCCGGGGAGGCTGGAGGAGGAACCACCCAGGTGGAGTCACTGGTGGGAAAGGGCTCCCGGGAGGTACACTCAGGAGCGGGCAGAGGGTGTGGGCCGGGAGCGGCCACGGTGAGGCAGGCAGGGCTGGAAGGATTGGGCAGGGCTGGACTGGAAAGAACCTGCAGGCCATTCTGAGGAATTGGGGTTTTATCTGTCAGTCATGGGCTGTGGTGTTGGAAAAGACTCTTGAGAGTCCCTTGAACTGCAAAGCAATCAAACCAGACAATCCTAAAGGAAATCAGTCCTGAATAGTCACTGGAAGGACTGAGGCTGAAGCTGAAGCTCTAATACTTTAGTCACCTGATGGGAAGAACTGACTCCTTAGAAAAGACCCTGATGCTGGGAAAGATTGCAGGCAGGAGGAGAAGGGGACGACAGAGGATGCGATGGTTGGATGACTCAATGGACATGAGTCTGAGCAAGCTCTGGGAGATGATGATGGACGGGGAAGCCTGGCGTGCTGCAGTCCACGGGGTCCAGAGGGTCAGACACGACCGAGAGACTGAACAACAACCTGGGGAACCATTGTAAGATCAAACTGGGAGAGAAACCTGAGTCCTTCTCTCATCCGTTTCCCTGCCTCCCTCCTTCCCGTTTCCGTTCTGACTCCAGCACCGGCCCTCAGGATGGACTGGGTGCAGGGGCAGAGGCAGCAGGGGCCCTTAGGACTCGGCTCTGGGTACAGGGCACAGCCAGGCGGGCCTGAACCTGGGCAGTGCAGCAGTGACGGGGTGCTGCCCAGAGCTGACGAGAAGGTGGGCATCACAGGATGTGAGCACCAGGCGGACTGGGGGCAAGGGGCCAGGAAAGGAGTGGAGATGCAGGTGCCACTTACTAGTCTAACTCAGGTCACTGTACTCATCGTGATGTGATTAAGTGAAAGAGAGCCTCCTGGGGAGGGGGAGGGTCAGGGTCAAAGGTGCACTGCTGTGCTTAGCCCTCAGTCCTGCCTGACTCCTTTCGACCCCATGGACTGTAGCCCACCATGGATGGATAATCCGCCCTTAGGATTTTCATTTCCTGCTCCAGGGGAACTTCCTGACCCAGGGATCAAACCCGCATCTCCTGGCAAAGAGGACTCACGGTGCTTGAGGAGCATTCGGTGAAGGTGGCCAGGAGACAAGTAGGGACAGAGCAGGTTATGGGACGTAGGTGCTGGGAGCCACGTGTGGGCTTCACCGGCCCAGCTGTGCCTGTGTGTCAAAGAGTCCTAGCTGAGGACAGAAGCCGAGGCCACGCCAGAGTGAAAGTGAAAGTCGCTCAGTCGTGTCCGACTCTGCGACCCCATGGACTGTATGGTTCATGATGGAATTCTGCAGGGCAGAATGCTGGAGTGGGTAGCCTTTCCCCTCTGGAGGGGATCTTCCTGACCTAGGGATCGAACCTGGGTATCTGCCATCACAGGCTACTTCTTTACCGTCTGAGCCACCAGAGAAGCCCCAAAAAGATACATAGGGGACATGAAATCCTTCTAACAATCAATTAAAACTCAAAAGATTTTGAAATGTTATCTTTTTCAACTAAATCTTCCCTATGTGATTATTTTTAAGAAAGTAGCATTGTATCTGAAAAATATTTCCCTGTCTGGTTGAATCTGAAGGATCCTGCCAAAAAAAAGAAAAACAAGGCCCCTAGAATCAAGCATTTTCAGAAGTTTTCCCACACTGTCCAGGAGGGAGAAGGTTTCCGTATTTTTCAAAGTCTTTATTTGACGACCTGACTCTCAGCTCTAGAGAAGAAGCAGAGTTGGTTTCCGGCCAGCGCACCCCGACAGGCCTGGGGAACCCGTCAGAGCACCATCTCCCACCACCAACATGCTCAGTCCCTCTTGGCCTCCTAACTCTCAGTCCAGTGAGTCCTGTATGGGTATTGTTAGCAAAAGACGGCGCCTGCAGCTCTGCCTGCGGGCACTCAGAGGCCAATTCTCAGCAGCCTACAAAGAGCAATGCTGAGCATGGCCCTGTTCTGCAAAGGTTTCCGGAACTTGAAGGCCTTTCTCCCTCTAAACCTGTTTCCTCCATGACTGCCACATCCTTCCGTAAGGAAGATTGTCAACTCAAAATAGCAGGACCAGCTTGGACCTAAAGAGACACTTAAGCAATTCGAATGATAGGGGTGAAGCTTCCCTGACTCAGAACTGAGGCCACAGCAGTGTAATTCAGACGACGGCAAGAGGTCCTGCTGGGGGTTTGGGGGCGTGGAGCGGGTGTCGCTGACCCGCCCAGGAACCAGGGGAAGGAAGGACAGCACGTGGTGGGTTCCGGCGTGAAAGGGGGCTGAGGATGGGTCCAGCTAGCATTTCTCCAAGGCCGCACCGCTGACATATGGGGTCAGATGACCATTCCTGATGTGGCTGCCTCTGCACCTTCCACTAGAGGCCAGCTGCGCCTCCCTCCATGATGACAACAAAAATACCTCCAGGGGTGCTACTTGTCTTCAAGGGGGGACAATGCCCACCGCTGAACATGGTGTCACAGACTCATTGAGGCCAGGAGGGCATAAATCAGGATAATAGAGGGAGACAGAAAAAAATCTCTTTGGGACTGAATCTAACCTGGCCTGGGGAATACAGAAAAGAACAGATATAGAAATAAAAGTGAAAATGGTTTACCAGCAATTTCATAGAATTTTCCAGACCCAGCAGAGACTTTGTCACAATGAGAGTTTAGGTGATTCCTGTACCCCTCCCCCACCCCCAACCCCACCCCAGCCAGAGATTACCTGCTCCATGAGCAGAACCAGGACCCTGGGGAACCCCAGTTGGGATCCCTGCATGCATCTCAGACGAACATGCACACACCCTGACACTAATTGCTGTTGTTAATTATATTACATATGAATTACATACAAGATACTGATCGCATGTTAATGTTGTGCATACGGCGAGGTTCCAGGACACATTCACCCTGAGTTTGTGGTGACCGGTTATTGGAAACCAAGACACCTGTTTACTCACAAGCAGCCAGTCCTAGCTGCCCGGGCCCAGAACCAGTTACTGGGCAACAGACCCCTGTGGACTAGAGCCCCTTTCCGTGGGCACCAGCTGCCAGCGCGGCTCTGAGCCGGAACCACGCACACTCAGCTCTCTGAGCCTCAGAGCTGCACTCCGGGGGCAGGGCAGGTGTGACCCAGCTCTACCCAGGGGAGGCCTGGCTGAGGAATCAGGTGAGTCTGAGCCAAGAACCGCAGAGCCCCCGATGCTGCTGGCTCGCCTCCAGGTTGCTGTCTGCACGAGCATCCTGAACAGAGTTCCGCAGATACAGAGTTCAGTTCTCCGCAGAGAAAAGCCACATTTAAATCCCCAAGTCCTGTGGTGGTTGGCCAGAAGTTTTACCTCCTTTTTCCGTTTGAAGGATTCCTTAACAGAAGAAACCCCTTGTTCAGTTCAGTTCAGCCGCTCAGTCATGTCCAACTCTTTGTGACCCCATGGACTGCAGCACGCCAGGCCTCCCTGTCCATCACCAATGACCAGAGCCTGCTCAAATTCATGTTCATAGAGTCAGTGATGCCACCACCCAACCATCTGACATGGACCGAATGCCATGATCTTAGGTTTCTGAATGTTGAGCTATAAGCCAACTTTTTCACTCTCCTCTTGATTGACAGATAAAACCCCAGTTCCTCAGAATGGCCTGCAGGTTCTTTCCAGTCCAGCCCTGCCCAATCCTTCCAGCCCTGCCTGCCTCACCGTGGCCGCTCCCGGCTCACACCCTCTGCCCGCTCCTGAGTGTACCTCCCGGGAGCCCTTTCCCACCAGTGACTCTGCCTGGGTGGTTCCTCCTCCAGCCCCCACGGACCTCACCCCGCCCTCAGGCCCGGCTCCTCTCTCACCCCGGGAGCCCATCCCAAGCCCCACAGCATCACTCGCTCCGTCCTTCTGTCCCCATCGGGCCGGTTATGTGCCCATCAGAGCCGCCACCTGCTGCACCAAGACACCACCTCTTTCCCGTCCCTCTGAACCGACAGAAGAGGAAGAGCATGTTTGATTCCGTTTTATCTCTCGCCTGCTTTGTGACCGGAGAGAGTCCTCCGTACAATAAGCTTCCAACACATAGAGCTTGGGGTTTTCCACCTCTGTTACCTAGTGTGGCTTCGAGGGTAGGAAGATGCTGTGGACTAAAATGATGCACAACCTGAGAGTTGTGATTAAGTTTTATTTGGGGCAAAATGAGGACTTAAGCGGCATGGTGCTGGGGGGACTTTGAGGAGATACCCCACGTCCAAGGGCAAAGAAACCCCAGAAAGACAGTAGGAGGGACGAATTTGGATTTAGAATCAAACCCCATTCCAGCCAAAAAAGCTCAGAGGGCTCAAACAAACCTTGTGCGCACCAGGACCCAGGGACCACACAGAAACTGAGACAGATTTGTGTTTAGGTGTCTCCTGCAGAGGTTCAGTTCAGTTCAGTTCAGTTCGGTCACTCAGTCGTGTCCGACTCTTTGTGACTTCATGGACTGCAGCACACCAGGCCTCCCTGTCCATCACCAACTCCCGGAGTTTACCCAAACTCATGTCTGTTGAGTCGGTGATGCCATCTAACTATCTTATCCTTTGTCGTCCCCTTCTCTTCCTGCGTGCAATCTTTCCCCAAATCGGGGTCTTTTCAAATGAGTCAGCTCTTCGCATCTGGTGGTGAAAATACTGGAGTTTCAGCTTTAATATCAGTGCTTCCAATGAACACCCAGGACCGATTTCCCTTAGGATGGACCGGTTGGATCTCCTTGCAGTCCAAGGGACTCTCAAGAGTCTTGAGAGTTCAAAAGCATCAATTCTTCTGTGCTCAGCCCTCTTTATAGTCCAATTCTCACATCCATATATGACCACTGGAAAAATCATAGCCTTGACTAGATGGACCCTTTTAGACAAACTAATGTCTCTGCTTTTTAATATGCTGTCTAGTTTGGTCATAACTTTACTTCCAAGGAGTAAGCGTCTTTTAATTTCATGGCTGCCATCACCATCTGCAGTGATTTTGGAGCCCCAAAAAATAAAGTCTGTCATTGTTTCCCCATCTATTTGCCATGAAGTGATGGGTCCGGATGCTATGATCTTAGTTTTCTGAATGTTGAGCTTTAAGCCAACTGTTTCACTCTCCTCTTTCACTTTCATCAGGAGGCTCTTTAGTTGTTCTTCACTTTCTGCCGTAAGGGTAGTGTCATCTGCATATCTGAGGTTATTGATATTTCTCCCGGCAATCTTGATTCCAGCTTGTGTTTCTTCCAGCCCAGCGTTTCTCATGATGTACTCTGCATATAAGTTAAATAAGCGGGGTGACAAATACAGCCTTGACGGACTCCTTTTCCTATCTGGAACCGGTCTGTTCTCCTATGTCCAGTTCTAACTGTTGCTTCCTGACATGCATACAGGTTTTTCAAGAGGCAGGTCAGGTGATCTGGCATTCCCATCTCTTTCAGAATTTTCCAGTTTATTGTGATTCACACACTCAATGGCTTTGGCATAGTCAATAAAGCAGAAATAGATGTTTTTCTGTAACTCTCTTGCTTTTCAAATGATCCAGCGAATGTTGGCAATTTGATCTCTGGTTCTTCTGTCTTTTCGAAACCAGCTTGAACGTCTGGAAGTTCACAGTTCACGTATTGCTGAAGCCTGGCTTGGAGAATTTTGAGCATTACTTTACTAGCATGTGAAATGAGTGCAATTGTGCTGTAGTTTGAACATTCTTTGGCATTGCCTTTCTTTGGGATTGCAATGAAAGCTGACTTTTTCCAGTCCTGGGGCCACTGCTGAGTTTTCCAAATTTGCTGGCATATTGAGTGCAGCACTTGCACAGCATCATCTTTAGGATTTGAAATAGGTCAACTGGAATTCCATCACCTACACTAGCTTTGTTTGTAGTGATACTTCCTAAGGCACACTTGACTTCACATTCCAGGATGTCTGGCTCTAGGTGAGTGATCACACCATTGTGATTATCTGGGTCGTGAAGATCCTTTTTGTACAGTTCTTCTTGTATTCTTGCCACCTCTTCTTAATATCTTCTGCTTCTGTGAGGTCCCTACCATTTCTGTCCTTTATTGAGCCCATCTTTGCATGAAATGTTCCCTTGGTAGCTCTAATTTTCTTGAAGAGATCTCTAATCTTTCCCATTCTATTGTTTTCCTCTATTTCTTTGCACTGATCACTGAGGAAGGCTTTCTTATCTCTCCTTGCTATGCCTTAGAACTCTGCATTCAAATGGGTACATATTTCCTTTTCTCCTTTGCTTTTCACTTCTCTTCTTTTCACAGCTATTTATAAGGCCTCCTCAGACAGCCATTTTGCTTTTTTGCATTTCTTTTTCTTGAGGATGGTCTTGATCCCTTTCTCCTGTACAATGTCATGAACCTATGTCCATAGTTCATCAGGAACTCTATCAGATCTAGTCCCTTAAATTGACTGGAATGGGTGAATTTAACTCAGAGGACCATTATATCTACTACTGTGGGCAGGAATCCCTTAGAAGAAATGGAGTAGCCATCATGGTCAACAAAAGAGTCTGAAATGCAGTACTTGGATGCAATCTCAAAAATGACAGAATGATCTCTGTCTTTTTCCAAGGCAAACCATTCAATATCACAGTAACCCAAGTCTAGGCCCTGACCAATAATGCTGAAGAAGCTGAAGTTCAATGGTTCTATGAAGACCTACAATATATTCTAGAACTAACACCCAAAAAAGATGTCCTTTTCATTATAGGGGACTAGAATGCAAAAGTAGGAAGTCAAGAAACACCTGGAGTAACAGGCAAATTTGGCCTTGGAGTACAGAATGAAGCAGGGCAAAGACTAATAGAGTTTTGCCAAGAGAATGCACTGGGAATAGCAAACACCCTCTTCCAACAACACAAGAGAAGACTCTACACATGGACGTCACCAGATGGCCAATACCAAAATCGGATTGATTATATTCTTTGCAGCCAAAGATGGAGAAGCTCTATACAGTCAGCAAAAACAAGACCAGGAGCTGACTGCGGCTCAGATCATGAACCCTTTATTGCCAAATTCAGACTTAAATTGAAGACAGTAGGGAAAACCATTCAGACGTGACCTATATCAAATCCCTTACAATTATACAGTGGAAGTGAGAAATAGATTCAAGAGACTAAATCTGATAGACAGAGTGCCTGAAGAACTATGGACGGAAGTTTCTGACACTGTACAGGAGACAGGCATCAAGACTATCCCCAAGAAAAAGAAATGCAAGAAAGCAAAATGGCTGTCTGAGGAGGCCTTATGAATAACTGTGAATAGAAGAGAAGTGAAAAGCAAAGGAGAAAAGAAAAGATGTATCCATTTGAATGCAGTGTTCCAAAGAATAGCAAGTAGAGATAAGAAAGCCTTCCTCAGTGATCAATGAAAAGAAATAGAGGAAAACAATAGAACAGGAAAGACTAGCGATCTCTTCAAGAAAATTAGAGGTACCAAGGGAACATTTCATGCAAAGATGGGCTCGATAAAGGACAGAAATGGTATGGACCTAACAGAAGCAGAAGATATTAAGAGGTGGCAAGAATACACAGAAGAACTATACAAAAAAGATCTTCACGACCCAGATAATCACGATGGTGTGATCACTCACCTAGAGCCAGACATCCTGGAATGTGAAGTCAAGTGGGCCTAAGGAAGCATCAGTATGAACAAAGCTAGTGTAGGTGATGGAATTCCAGTTGAGCTATTTCAAATTTTAAAATATGATGCTGTGAAAGTGCTGCACTCAACATGCCAGCAAATTTGGAAAACTCAGCAGTGGCCACAGGACTGGAAAAAGTCAGCTTTCATTGCAATCCCAAAGAAAGGCAATGCCAAAGAATGTTCAAACCACTGCACAACTGCACTCATCTCATATGCTAGCAAAGTAATGCTCAAAATTCTCCAAGCCAGGCTTCAGCAATACGTGAACCATGAACTTCCAGATGTTCAAGCTGGTTTTAGAAAAGGCAAAGGAACCAGAGATCAAATTGCCAACATCCATTGGATCATTGAAAAAGCAAGAGAGTTCCAGAAAAACATCTATTATGCTTTATTGACTATTCCAAAGCCATTGACTATGTGGTTCGCAATAAAGTGTGGAAAATTCTGAAAGAGATGGGAATACCAGACCACCTGACCTGCTCTTGAGAAACCTGTATGCATGTCAGGAAGCAACAGTTAGAACTGGACATGGAACAACAGACTGGTTCCAAACAGGGAAAGGAGTATGTCAAGGCTGTATATTGTCACCCTGCTTATTTAACTTATATGCAGAGTACATCATGAGAAACACTGGGCTGGATGAAGCACAGGCTGGAATCAAGAGTGCCAGGAGAAAAATCAATAACCTCAGATATGCAGATGATACCACCCTTATGGCAGAAAGTGAAGAAGAACTAAAGAGCCTCTTGATGAGAGTGAAAGAAGAGAGTGAAACAGTTGGCTTAAAGCTCAGCATTCAGAAAACTAAGATCATGGCATCTGGTCCCATCACTTCATGGCAGATAGATGGGGAAACAGTGGAAACAGTGGTTGACTTTATTTTGGGGGGCTCCAAAATCACTGCAGATGGTGACGGCAGCCATGAAATTAAAAGACGCTTACTCCTTGCAAGAAAAGTTATGACCAACATAAACAGCATATTCAAAAGAAGAGACATTGCTTTGCCCACAAAGGTCCATCTAGTCAAAGCCATGGTTTTTCCTGTACTCTTGCATGGATGTGAGAGTTGGACTATAAAGAAAGCTGAGCGCTGAAGAATTGATGCTTTTGAACTGTGGTGTTGGAGAAGACTCTTGAGAGTCCCTTGGACTGCAAGGAGATCCAACGAATCCATCCTAAAGGAAATCAGTCCTGAATGGTCATTGAAAGGACTGATGTTGGAGCTGAAACTCCAATACTTTGGCCACCTGATGTGAAGGCTTGACTTATTGGAAAGACCCTGATACTGGCAAAGATTGAAGGCGGGAGGAGAAGGGGATGACAGAGGATGAGATGGTTAGATGGCATCACCGACTCAATGGACATGAGTTTGAGTAAACTCCGGGAGTTGGTGATGGACAGGGAGGCCTGGTTTCCTGCAGACTATGAGGTTGCAAAGAGTCGGACACAACTGAGAGACTGAACTGACTGAGAAGTGAATCCTGGGAGACAGCACCTCAGATAGCTCTGAGAAATTGCTCCAAATAGTGGGGAACATTAATATATTCGATTTTGGTGAATGGGGGAGTTCAGTGCAGTCACGCACTTATGAGAGGTTTTCTGCTGCTCACAAAGAGCCGATGCTCCCAGGAAGGGGTTTCGTGCTTTTCTAGATGTGATAAAATGCAAGGGTTGGGATCATGAAATCAGTTCCTGAAAACCCCTATCCAAAGACCTGTTCCACCAGCTTCCCTGGAGCACAGAGTGCCTCCTTCCTCACCCTGAATTCCCCACAGAGGGTACTGAAGGTTGGCAGCTGCAGCAGCACAGGCTTCAATCACGCTAAACCGCCAGGCTCCTCTGCCCACGGGATTCTGCAGGCAAGAATACTGGAGTGGGTTGCCATTTCCTTCTCTAGGGGATCTACTTGACTCAGGGGTCGAACCAGGTCTCCTGCATTGCAGGCAGATGCTTTACCATCTGAGTCACTGGGGTTAACTAAAGTGAAAGTCCCTCAGTCGTGTCTGACTCTTCGCAACCCCATGGATGGATACTTTACTGTGTGAGCCACCAGGGAAAGACCTCAGCAAGCACCAGTTTGTAGCTGACAATCCTGTAGGTCCAAGCATCTGAATGTGAAAGGGGGTTTCTCGTTTGGGAAAAAAAAAAAGGAAGTCCCTTTTTCTCAGTTTACAAAACTGTGGGGTAGAATGCCATCTCCTGGAGGACAGCAGAGCCTGGCTGTGTCTCTCTGTCTTCCCCTCGTAGTCAGTTATCTTAACTGTGACCATGGACGCAGTAGATTCATGCTGGATTTTCCTAAGAATTCCAGCAGGGACACAGAAAGGTCAACATCAGGCGTGTATTGAAGGACCCTGGGTTTACCCTGCTTGCGGGTCATGATCGCACTTAGGGAAGGAGAGCCACTGGGGTGAGGAGTCTTGTCTAGCACGTGGTCCCTAAGCATCTAGAAGAAGAGCTGGGTGATCACCCGGAGAAACATGTTCTGGTGTCAGTGCCCAAACCTCTGCTAGTTGGAAAGAAGGCAGATTGTTTGCCCCAGTCCCCAAAAGCGCTCAAGGAAGCTGAGGTCTTTGCAGTAAATCTAGGAGCAGGGAGCATGGTGGGAGAGGGTTGTCCTGCTCGCGTGGAGCTCAGGGTCCTTCCCAAACTGTCCTGAAAGAGAAGACATGGAGGAGCCTGGGGTCTGAATCTGTGTAGCGCTTTTGAACTGTGGTGCTGGAGAAGACTCTTCAGAGTCCCTTGGACAGCAAGGAGATCAAACCAGTCCATCCTAAAGGAAATCAACCCTGAATATTCACGGGAAGGACTGATGCTGAAGCTGAAGTTCCAATACTCAGGCCACCTGATGCGAAGAGCTGACTCATTGGAAAGACCCTGATGCTGGGAAAGATTGCAGGCAGGAGGAGAAGGGAACGACAGAGGATGAGATGGTTGGACAGCATCACTGACTCAATGGTTATGAGCTTGAGTAAACTCTGGGAGATAGCGGCGGACAGGGAAGTCTGGTGTGCTGGAGGCCATGGAGTCGCAGAGTCAGATACAACTTAGCGACTGAACAACAAGTGCCCCAAAGAGGGTGCAGTCTCATCAATTTTCCCTCTTTGGGCAGAGTCTGATTTTAACCTGCTTCTTTGATGACCTGTCGCTTCCCAGGTGCACACTGGTAAAAAGTCCACCTGCTTTCTAGGAAAAGCAGGAGATATGGATTCGATCCCTGAGTTGGGAAGACCCCCTGGAGAAGGAAGTGGCAACCCACTCCAATATTCTTGCCTGGGAAATCCCACAGATAGAGGAGCCTGGCGGGCTACAGTCCCTGTCCTTGGGGTTGCAAATGGTTGGATAAGAGTAAGTGATTGAGCGCGCACACACACTGGAAAAAGGCAAGGTTACAGGCGTTCTGTCCATATGAGGGATCCAGCTCTTGTGTCCACGGCCTCATAATGTGCTGTCTGCTGCCCACCTGGTCTGTGTCTTTCAGAAGGACCAGGACTTGAGCACCTGTCACAACTGAATCTCTGGGCATGGCTGCTGCAGTTTCTCTGGAAGTATTGCTAGGCCATCAGATCTGAAAAGCTTGTAAATACTGTGGGTTGCTAACCAGATATGCTCTGTGTCATCTGGATTACTTCTGTTGTTTGTGGGAAACATCCCAGAGTTCACTGTCTCTAAGGAAGCCAGACAGATATAGGTGGCTTCTTGGGACTTATTTCCTGGAAATTATTTCACATCCTCCGTTGGAGGCCAGAAGTTCTACCCCTGGACTGGTCTCGAGCTTTGTGTTACAGATGTTTGGTAAACGTCGGTTTAATTAGCGTGAATCAGTAAGCAATTGACATAATCATGGATGGTCTCACCCATTAGAGTTAAGTCTTTTTTTTTTGTTGTGCATCTAAGCCCCCAGTGGACTGTTTAGAGACAGCCTTTCTTGGCTTCTTCACTACGATCTGATTTTTAAAAGACACGGCTAAATCAATCCGCATGCATCTCCACAACGGACATCAGGCAGATATTCTCTAGCATTTTATGGGTAGTCAGTTCAGGCAATGCTGGAAAATGCACTTGGAAACAATCTTATTAATGGTGCAGACTTCAGGGTAGAACCTGCGGTGAGGAGGTGAGCACCCTCTCCTGTGCTGGAGCTGAAGCGTCAGCAGGACAGAGTGCCCTGACCCGGGGGACGCTCAGCGGCTGCTCTGCAGTCTGGTCCCGAGTGAGTTGCTGTGTGTGTCAGAACTGACTTGTGTTAAGTGACCCGGATACGGGTTGCGATGTGCTTTCTAAATGTATTTTTGCCAATATATTATTTCCAACATTTGAAAGAAGGATTATTTTCAAAAAAAAAGCACAGTGAATGAAAACACTGACTTGTAACAATCCCAAATGCACAAATGACATAAGCTGTGTTTGGAACCCACGATCAGGCTCCTTTGTGCATGGTTCCAAATCAGTGGCTGGAAGTTCAGGCTGCTTGGTCCGTGCCTGCCTACCACGCTGTGTTTACTTGTATTTTTCACAGAGTGCTGAGTCCTTTGAAATGGAAATAGGACAAACCAGCCCCCTATCTGGGGACAAGTGGGGAAAGAAAATGTCCTTTTATTTCCGAGTCAGGATCAGATGTTCTGTCAGGGGACCGATTGGGTGGGGTCACAAAGACAAACTTTGTTGACATCATTTCTACATTTGAAGTGAATTCTCTAAACATGAGACACCAATTGTTTTGCTGCAAGCTTTACTTTCCTTTTAGGTTCAAAGGATTCATTAACAAAAGAAACTACTTCTTATACACAATAAACAATTTCAATATTTAATAGATGATCATCTGGTTTGATTTCAATGTGCAGTCATTAAAAGAAGAGAAACAGAAACACTAGAGAGAATTAACAGTGTATCCATCGCCAAACTGGGCCGACAGCCTATATCCAGGCTTGAACAGTCCTGTGTATGCGCGGTAAGTTGTTTCCGTGGTGTCCGAGTCTTTGCAATTGTGTCAGGCTCCTCTGTCCATGGGATTCTTCAGGCAAGAACACTGGAGTGGGTTTCCATACCCTTCAGGGGATCTTCCCAAGTCAGGGACTGAACCTTCATCTCTTACATCTCCTGCATTGGCAGGTAGGTTCTTTAGCACTAGTGCCCCCTGGGAAGCCCTGACCAGCACTGGGAAGTCCCGAATAACAGCCGTCTGGAGTCCCAGTTGTGAAAAGGTCCCTGGCTGAGCATCCACCCCATGGGTGAGACTTCAAATTGCAGTTTTCACGGCTCCTGCTTATAATCAAAAGCCACAAACTGATATCATCAGTTTGCACACAAAAATACAACTCTGGTTTAACTTTTGCAATGCTGTTTGCTTCACCTTGCAAGTCATAAGATGCTTTAGAAGCCGGGGCTGGCCAGGGGCTGGCTAAGGCCATCAAGCAAGGAAGGGGAAGTCCCTTCCTGTGACCAATTGCAGGTGTTCTTGCAGGGTCCTTGGAGTGTCTGCGGTTTGGCCCAGTTCAAAAATTCCTGATTCCACCTGGTAAGGCCGAGGCCTAAGTCCATCTCCTTGATGGACTTTCAGCTCTGTTTAAAACCCCTTGTCACAGTGACTCAATTTTATTTCTCATTTTACAACATGTTGCTTATTTCTGCACAAAGATAAGCTGGAAGGATAGAGCCAAGTGAATAAACCTCGGGTGAAAAGGGCTGGAGAAATTAAGGGTAGAAGTGAGATATTTGAGGCTCCCTCAGGTGGGCTGCCGTCTATGGGGTCGCACAGAGTCGGACATGACTGAAGCGACTTAGCAGCAGCAGCAGCAGCAATGTTTACTGCTCCAAAAATAAAACTAAGGCACTCACACCAGGGGTCTGCTGCTGGCATCTAGTGGGTAGAGGGGCAAGGCCAGCCCTCCCACAACAATGAATTATCTGGCCAGAGGTCAGTACTGCCCCGGAAGGGGTTAGAGCAGGACGAAGGCCCTGGAAGGGGTTAGAGCAGGACGAAAGCCCCGGAGAAAGAGACGTCTAATCTGAGACCCGGAAGGACTCCAGGAAGGGGTTAGAGCAGGATGAAGGCCCTGGAGAAAGAGGCTTCTAATCTGAGACCCGGAAGGAAGGTCTACAAGATGAGGAGAAGGAGCTGAGGTCAGAGGAAAGCCTTGACTGAGCTATTTCACTGCTGCTGCTGCTGCTGCTGCTAAGTCGCATCAGTCGTGTCCAACTCTGTGCGACCCCAGAGATGGCAGCCCACCAGGCTCTGCCGTCCCTGGGATTCTCCAGGCAAGAACACTGGAGTGGGTTGCCATTTCCTTCTCCAATGCTTGAAAGTGAAAAGTGAAAGTGAAGTTGCTCATTCGTGTCTGACTCTTCGAGACCCCATGGACTGCAGCTTACCAGGCTCCTCCGTCCATGGGATTTTCCAGGCAAGAGTACTGGAACGGTCACTGTTGACAGCCCCTGGCTTAGGCTTTAGGGCGGAGAAGGCACTAAGCTATCTAAAGGTGAAAGTCACTCAGTCCTGTCCAACTCTTGCGACCCCATGTACTATTGCCCAGGCTCCTCTGTCCGGGTGATTCTCCAGGCAAGAATACTGGCGTGGGCTGCCATTCCCTCCTCCAAGGGATCTTCCCAACCCAGGGATTGAACCCCTGTCCCTTAGGTCTGCCTGCATCAGTCAGGCGGGTTCTTTATCACCAGCACCACCGGGGAAAGGTCACCAGTGAGCCTTTAGAGAAGTCTAGTGAAAGTCGCTCAGTCGTGTCCGACTCTTTGCAACCCCATGGCCTGTAACCCCCCAGGATCCTCTGTCCATGGGATTCTCCAGGCAAGAATACTGGAGTGGGCTGCCTTTTCCTTCTCCAGCGGGTCTTCCCCACCCAGGGATTGAACCTGGGTCTTCTATGGTGCGGGCGGATTCTTTACTGTCTGAGCCACCAGGGACGCCCCCAGCTCTCCGAGGTTTCCGAAACTGAACCTGTCATGTTTCAGAACAGGCTGGCATTTTCCCCACTGCGGTCACCCCGCGCCCTGTCCGCCCTCCAAGGCTGCGCCGAGCAGGCAGGCCAGGGTCCCAACATACTCGGTTCACACGCGCCTCGGCGCACCGGGAGGAGCGCACCTGGCTCCGCACAGAGACTCAAGCCCGGGTGCCCGGGCGGGGCCCCTCCGGAGCAGGTCTCAGCCCGTGCGCCCCGCGAAGACCCCGGGCTCACCCGCTGAAGGCCTCCGGAGGGCCGGGCCTTCGCTCCACCCGAGCCTGCGGCCCCGGGTAGCGGTCACCGCACTGGGGGCCGGTTCGGACCCGCGGCGCTCCTGGCGCCCGGCCCACCCCTCCCGCCCGGCCCCGCCCACCCCTCCCGCCCGGCCCCGCCCACCCCTCCCGCCCGGCCCCGCCCACCCCTCCCGCCCGGCCCCGCCCACCCCTCCCGCCCGGCCCCGCCCACCCCTCCCGCCCGGCCCCGCCCACCCCCCCGGCCCCGCCCCTCCCTCCCGCCCGCCCGCCCCTCCCTCCCGCCCGCCCCGCCCGCTCGGCCCCGCCCTCCGGCCCGGCCCCGCCCGCCCCTCCCGCTCGGCCCCGCCCCCCGGCCCGGCCCGGCCCTCCCCTCCCGCTCGGCCCCGCCCTCCTGCCCGGCCCGGCCCTCCCCTCCCGCTCGGCCCCGCCCCTCCTGCTCGGCCCCGCCCGCCCCTCCCGCTCGGCCCCGCCCGCCCCTCCCGCTCGGCCCCGCCCTCCGGCCCGGCCCGGCCCACCCCTCCCTCTCGGCCCCGCCCGCCAGTCCGGTTCGGTCCGGCTGGGCCCCGCCCGCCCCTCCCGCTCGGCCCCGCCCTCCGGTCCGGCCCGGCCCTCCCCTCCCGCCGCGGTACTTGGGCCCGGCGCCGCCGTCCCCGCCCAGCCCGCTCCGGCCGCGTTCGGTACGTGTGGGGACACTGGGGTCGCGGGACCGGTCTGCGCGCGAGGCGGGCGGCGGGCGGCTGGCGAGGGCGCGCGCCGGGCTGGGTTTCCTTTCGGATCCGGCGGCCGCGGCGGACGTGACGACGCGGTGAGTGTGGCAGCGCCGCCGGCCGGAACCGGGGGACCGGAGGACCCGCATGGGGGCAGCGCCCAGTCTCCCCGGGCCCCGCGCGACCAGGTGACCCTCGGCGAGCGCCGGGCGTTGGGGACCCGGGGGACCGGGGGTGGGCGGGTCAGAGGCTGGACAGGAGCCGGCCTGAGTGCCCAGGCGGACCCGGCGCCCAGCGGTCTCCCGCCCCCCGCATGGCCTACACTGAGGGTCCCTCAGGCCTGCGAGGATAATCGTGAGGACCATTTCAGAGCTTGTTACGGCTGTTTTTGATTTCATTAGACACGCTGCAGGCGAAATATTGAAATATTCCGAGGTGGCATCTTCAGGGCTAAGAGGGCCTGGGAGAAACTTTAGTCGCACCTGGGTCCTAGATAAGTTGGCACTTGAGTTACTTTCTTCCCTTCTCTCCCCACCCGCCCCTACCATAAAGCTCTAGTTTGAGGGGAAAAAAAGAGTATGAGAAATGAACCTTCACGTGCTGCCAGGAATACTGAGCTGCTGGGGGAGGCCGGGTCCTGCTGGCACCTTGGCTTCTGGCCCAGTGGTACCTGGCCACACTGCGTGCTTCCCCGCTGGTGTGCTTTAGGACTGAGGCGGAGAGGGCGTGTGAAAAGTAACCCTTGGATTGAGGTCCTGCTGAACAGGAAGGGCTGTGGTTATCAGTGTTCTGGGGCGCGTCCAGGATTCCCCACAACCTGTGACTAACTGCCTCCTCAGCGTTATACCACCCCAAAAAGGTCGCGGTTTTAGTCATACTTGGCCGTGTAAACTAACTACTTAGAACCACATGAGGCCAATTCCAGTCCAAAGTGTTGTATTACAACTCAGCTTCTGGCCTGATAACTCCAGCCGGTAACAGGAGAGTGAACTGACAGTAAATGGAGCCACTATTCCTTTCTGTTCGCGCTAAGAGCAGGCTGCATCACACAAAGGGGTTGTCGTCAGGTCCCGGGAAGGCACACACCTTACCCGCCAAGCGTCCTGGGCCTGAGATGAGACCTGGACATCAGAAGAAGGAAAACCATGTGTAGTTCTAGTCACCATTTATTGAACACCGACTGTAGGCCAGGCGTCCGTTGTTGTAATCCCCTCAGTAAACCTATAGAGTAGAAGGAACCATCCCGATTACACATTAGATAAAACACACGCACGCACGCACGCACACACGCACGCACGCACGCACACACACACACACACACCAGGCAGGAACAACACAGGAGCCAAGTCTCCAGTAAACCAGACTTTATGGGGAATTAAGGTATCCTTAATCCACCACGGGGGCTTCCCTAGGGGCTAGTGGTAAAGAACTCACCTGCCAATGCAGGAGACATAAGAGACATGGGTTTGAACCCTGGGTCACGAAGATCCCCTGGAGGAGGGCATGGCAACCCACTGCAGTATTCTTTCCTGGAGAATCCCATGAACAGAGGAGCCTGGCGGGCTATAGCCCACGGGGTCATAAAAAAATCGGACATGACTTAGTGACTAAACAACAATTCTTAATTACACTGGAAATACTGCAATACCACTTTATAGCATCATTTGCATAGTGAGAGAAGAAATTCCTCTCTTTGTCAGTATTGGAAATGAATGGTTTTCAAACTTTTAAAGTTTCTGTTTTAAAAAGAATGTGTTTAGTTTGCTCTCCACCCATCTCTCTCTCTCTCTCCTTTTTGGGGTGAGGGCGCTGCCATAGTGACGGAGGGGGGACTGCAGAGTCATGACCTGGTGCTCAGCTCTCACTCTGCTGCTTGGAGCCCAGCAGAACTAAGCTGCTCTTTAAATCAGCTCTTTCTGCAGCCCATTTGTCTCCACTCTTTTCCCAGCTTTAGGACCATCACCTTGATTCTGCGGCTCTGCAGCTCAGCCCTGACAGTTTGCTAATTATGCTCATTTGTGTAGTTTCTGATCACTTTCCTTTGCCTTGTTCCTGAGTTGAATCTGCAGGGCCTGAACTGTCAGAGCAATTCACACCAGCCCTGGGCACCAGGACCCTCCCGAGCTCCTGCCTGGGGAGCCGGGTGCTGCCTCTGCTGTTCTGTCCTCAGTGCCCTGGGGAGTGCAGGAGCGGCGCTTCCTGTTTGATTTCGGGACCTGTATCAGTGTGGGCTGTTCGCTTACCTCATGATGATGTATTTTCTGCCCTCAGAGTATCGGGAATAAACTTATGGGCCTCACTGCTACATTCTTTCCTTTTCAGTTTAGCGATTTTACAGGAAGTGGGTATGTGCTCGCCGTTAATGACCATCAGCATCTGTTACCAGCGGAGAAAAAGAAACTATCTCCGGCCTGGCTGTGGCCTTTGAAGACAAATGAACTTCTGCTTTTTTCTCTATTAGTGTTAAGGTATTGGATATTAAGGCCTGCCCTGGTGGCTCAGTGGAAAGAATCCTTCTGCATTGCAGGAGCCTCGGTCTCAATCCCTGAGTTGGAAAGATCCCCTGGAGAAGGACATGCCAACCCACACCAGTATTCTCGCCTGGAAAATCCATGGGCAGAGGGGCCAGCTAGGCTGTAGTCCGTGGAGTCACAAAAGAGTCGAACATGACTTAGCTACTAACCAGCGAATTGGATATTAAAGATGGAAGAGAATGTGTGTGTGGGGAGTGTTTCCTCTCCTCTACGTTCTTCCTGGCTGGTCTAGTAATTAAATTCACATAAGACAAATCAATAGCAGAAAACCAACCCCACTGAATTTTGTGGGAACCTCGAAGATACAAGGCTCAAGAAGTGACAAGGCAGGTGCTTTGTGTGTGTGAAGATTGGACAGAACAAGGGGGTTTGGCTTCGGGAAGCAAGTTCCTGAAGTAGCAGGCTTGCTGGTTCTTGTACAGCCTTTTCGGCCTTGCGTTCCCCTCTATGGCCGTCAAGATGTGTCTCTCCCTTCAGGTGCAGGGAGGGTATTTCCACGTGGAGATTTATTCTCCTCTTTCAGGGGAACAGAAGAAGGGCAGAGTATGCTGTCTGCACCAACTCTTTCTCAAGTATCTTGAATTCAGAGCAATCAATGTGCTAAAGTGGAGTGTGTGGGGTGAGCTGCCCTGCACCCCGTCAGGAGCACAGATTACCTGGTGCGTCCCCGTCCTCCTGCGGGGAGCAGAAATCAGGGAGCTGACGCAGGGCCGGGAGCTGGCCTGCCAGCTTGCACTCGCTGCGGCTTCGGGCCTTTTCCTCGGGCTGAGCTGCTCTGTCTCCCCCAGGTCGGTATCTAGGACTGAAGCTGCTTTCTGTTGAAGAGCTGGGGATCTCTCAGGTGTCGTCCCTTCCCGCCACGCACAGAAAGGCCCTGAAGCCTCGCGCACCTCGCCCATCCCCACAGCGTCCTGTTCTGGACCAAATGCCCTCCGAGGCCGGGCCCTGGAGGTGGACGTGGGCACGTCCCAAGGCCCTTGTCCCGAGCAGGGTGAGCAGGGCCTGGGCCTGGGGCAGCAGGGGCCTGGGCACGGGGTCCTGGGTTCGGGCTCAGGCACAGGCGGAGGTCCCAGAAGAGGAGACCTGGGCGTCAGCGGGGCTTGTCTTTGAGGCTTTCATGCTTCTTTGTAGGTGATTTCACTTGTCTTTTATCTCAAGGCTTCAGGTCATGCTAAGTGGGGTCTTTCTCTTTACAAAATGTTCAACTTGTGTAACTGTGTGTTTGCATGGATCGTTTTGAATGATTCTTGTTATAAAATCATACCTATAGGCCCCAAACACACCGAACAATCTAGAAATGGGAACAAAAGCCAACAGCTCCTTCCCGGCCCTCCCAGGCCGTGGCCCAGCACCCTCTCTGTATCAGCGCCGTCTCTCAGCCGCGTTCACTTGTCAGAAGCCCACAGAGGGGTCTGAGCCCCCCGAGGAATCCGAGTTTTGTGTGTGTACCTGTTTGCCCGTCGAACCAGAGTGTCATTGCTAACAACAGTTAAGAGCAGAGTGAGACTGTGGACCTGGGGCCTGAATTTACATGACACTGATTATAAATCCATCCTTTCAGGCTCGCCACCATGGATGCGCTGTCAGAAGCAAACGGCACCTTTGCCTTGACCCTTCTGAAAAAGCTGGGTGAAGACAACTCGAAAAATGTGTTTATCTCGCCCCTAAGCATCTCCTCTGCCCTGGCCATGGTCTTCACGGGGGCCAAGGGCAACACCGCAGCCCAGATGTCCCAGGTATGTTCAGGAATCCGGTTCTGGGCGGCGGCAGATGCTGTTTCTTTGGCCTGTGAGCCAGTGTCCGCGATCCGCCTCCCAAAGGCCTTGCTCAACAGACAGGCCTACTCCCCTGTCTGCCCCGTCCCTGGGCCTCCCGTCCCGTATCTCTCTGGCAGGTGGCCTGGGTCTCCTGACATCGTAGCACCTGGCTTCCAGCAGGACAGGCTTGAACGAGCAAGCGTTCATTGAGCCTCTTCAGACCCGCTGCCCAAGGGCCTCCTGGCCGAGGCCGTCCTGCCAAAATACGTAGACCCAGCCCTGGGCGGGCCGCACAGGGTGTGGACCTCAGCTCCTGGGCCACAGTGGCGGCGGGGGTCTGACCTCTGGGTCCTTGGGGGTCAAGCCCTCTGGCAGGTGGGGGTCCCTTACCCCTCCAAGGGCCTGGGGTCGAGAGCGTCTCCAGGTTCTGTCTTCATCTCTAAGGTTTAACAGAGTCCTGATCCCACCCATGAGCCTGGACCTTGAGTTTGACCTTTGCCCTAAGGCCATCACTTTCAGGGTCCTCTGCCAGCGGGAGAGGCTAGAAGTGAGAAACATTTGCCGTCTCCACCCAGCAGGTCTTAGGACACAAATACGCAGGTGCTCATGCTCCAATGTGTCCAACTCTTTGCGACCCCATAGGCTGTAGCCCTCCAGGCTCCTCTGTCCATGGGATTCTCCAGGCAAGAATCCTGGAGTTGGTTGCCATGTCCTCCTCCGGGGATCTTCCCAACCCAGGGATCGAACCCGCAAGTCTTGAGTCTCCTGCACTGGCAGGTGGATCCTTGACCCCTGCGCCACCCGGGAGATGCACGTGTTCCCTTTAAGTTCTGCCTGAAAAGGGCGCAGTCCCCTCTTGAGCTCATCACCATTTCCCCTCCCGCTCTCCTGGGCTCTGAAGGGGCTGCCCTCTCTCTCGGCACCTCCTGTGCAGGTTCCGATTCCGGGGGGATGGCCGGCCTTCCCGCCTGCAGGGGCATCTCTCCAGAGCTTCTTCCCAAGCTCCTCTCCTCCAGCAGTGGTGCCCCCCGTCCCTCTGGCCTCCGCTGGCCGCTGGGTACAAAGCCCGTGCCAGGCTTTAGCTTCGTGTTAGGGCAGAACCGGGCCCAGATGGCTGTCTGGACCTTCTCTCTGTGGCGCCTGAACAAACCATCCACGACCCAGAATGGCTGAGACAGTGCCTGAGACGCCGGCCTGGCCGCTCGGTGCCCGCTGGGCACCTGTGGTCCAGGAGCGCCCCGCTCCCCAGTCCCCGCGAGGCCCTCTGCCCTGTGTGTCAGCTCTCCGGCATTGTCAGGAGGCCCCAGCAGGATGGCGGGGTGGTGCTGCACCTTGGTGGCTGGGGAAAGACAGCGAACGTGGAGTTGCCGGCCTTTACGAAGGCCCAGGCCCGGAAGAGCTGCTTCTCCTGTGTCCCACTGGTCGGAGCCCGTCCAAAGGCCAGTCCAGACCTGAAGATGTGGCCTGTTTGTGCAGAGACAGGAGGCCTGTCCGCCGGCCCCGTCTGCAGGCAGACCGTGAGACAGGGCACTGGGCGAGCCAAGGGGCATTTGTGTCCCGCCGTCGCTGTCGGCCCCCCTGCGGGAGGCAGGCTGGGGGCTTCCCAGAGGCATTGTGCCTTTATTTGGGTGCGTCTTGTTTTCAGCTGCAGTGAGGATCAGTGCGGTTCTTAGGATGGCTTCAGTGTTGTGTCCATTTCCTGTAGTCAGCGCGTACTGCAGTTGTGGGTTTTTATCTGTTTTTGGTTTCAGACACTTTCTCTAAGCAAGAGCAGTGGTGGAGGTGAAGATGTCCACCAGGGTTTCCAGAACCTTCTCAGCGAAGTTAACAGGGCCGGCACACAGTACTTGCTCAGAACCGCCAACGGGCTTTTTGGAGAGAAGACTTTCGATTTCCTCTCGGTAAGTCATACTCCCGTTTTCCCGAGGCAGATAGAGGCCAAGGTCGTGTGGAGGCGGCAGCTGGGCCTTGTGGTGCAGCAGAGGCCTTGGGGGCTGAGACCACACGGTGGGCGGGGTGTGGGACCCCAGTCACGGCCTCACGCGCTTCCTGGAACCCTTCGGTCATTGCCTGTCAGAGGAGCCCTGTAACAGCATTGATCACATGTTCGTGAAGCTTCGATGAGATGATTGTCAGAGAACAAACAGGGATCATCCCACAGATGCCGATGAGCTGGCCAAAACAGAGAAGGGATCAAATAGAATATTTCTGATGTTGTTTTCACACGTGGGAAGTTTTTTGTGCATTGTGAGACTTGTTCAGTTTTTGTATACGTGCAAATATTTTGATTATCTTTTCCTATGCAGAATTCTTTTTTGAAGTTTTTGTCTGTTTTACTCTGGTTCTATTTAATTAGAGTGCTTTCATGATTTTTAAAATTTTTTGAAAAACGGCTCAGGTAATCCGTGAGTGTGTTCTTATTATATAACTGTGAAGACAAAGCCAGAGTCCTCCCAAAGTGTCTTCCACGCCCTGTCCCCGCACCCCCGGTGTAAGGGCTTGTCCCCTGTACATAGAGTAAGTCTTTGCCTCTCACTACATGTGTGTCTGTTGCTCGGTCGCTGAGCCGTGTCCGACTCTTTCTGACCCCGTGGGCTGCAGCAGGCCAGGCTCCTCTGTCCTCTACCGCGTCCCAGAGTTTGCTCAGACTCATGTCCACTGAGTTGGTGATGCCAGCCAGCCATCTCAGCCTCTGTCGCCCCCTTCTCCTTTGGCCTTCGGTCTTTGCCAGCATCAGGGTCTTCTCCGGTGAGTCCGCTCTTCGTACCCGGTGGTCCCAGGGTTGGAGCTTCAGCCTCAGGAACCCTGTGTGTCCGCCTCCCCCTTTCTCCCGGTGGGGGGCGGCGTCCTCAGCGGTGGGTGTGCCGAGACACAGCTGCCAGCCCCCGGGTGGGCGTGGGGTGGGCCCGGCCCGGGCCGAGGGGCCGGGGCCCGTGTGTGTGGTTCTGTCCTGTGTGTGCTTGCCACTGCAGATGAACGGTAGAGGGAAGGGACAGAGGGAGGCTCTCAGGTCTCAGTGAATTCTGCCTAATTCCCTCCCGGCGGTGCAGCCCCTCCCGTTGTCCTCAGGAAGGGCGGCGGGCGCGCACTTCACCTTCTGCTCAGCCCTGCAGGTGCTGAGCCTTTAACATTCTGATTGCTCATGAGCCTGAGCAGCTTTTCATGTTGAGCAGACATTTGCATCTTTTCTGAACATTGCCTATTTATATGTCCTTTGTGTAGTTTTACTCTTGGGCTTTATGTCTTTTTTTTTTTTTATGTGTTCTTTGCCTGTTTAGGATAGCAGTTTTACTCTGTTATATAATTTTTTAAATTATTTTTCACACTGGTTTCAGACTTTAAATTAATTGGTTTAAATCAGGTGGTGTAAAGTGAATGTAGTCAGCATGAGGTCAAATATTTGTAAGATTTATACAGCTCGTGTGATCTTTTTCATAACCTGATTTACTCGTTTTTATCAGTCTTAGCTACATGCTAGTTTATTGTTATCTTTGTATAAGCCTTATACAGAAAAGCAAACTTCCAATAAACACAAAGAATTGGCTAATTTTCCTTAATTTTGTTTTTTTTCTGGTGTATATTTGAAGAATAGCACTGATATTTAAAATGTGATTTTGATATAGAATATAAAATCAAAAGATTATAAATATTTATCAGTTATTTCGTAGTGATTGAGTATTCCAAGAATCCAGCATCAATTGCAATGTATAATTAGATATTCCTTTAGTTTGTTTTTTGACTGGTCATTACTTCAGTTCAGTTCAGTCACTCAGTCGTGTCCAACTCTTCGCAACCCCGTGGACCACAGCACGCCAGGCCTCCCTGTCCATCACCAAATCCTGGAGTTTGCTCAAACTCATCTCTCTTGAGTCAGTGATGCCATCCAACCATCCCTCTGTTGTCCCCTTCTCGTCCTGCCTTCAATCTTTCCCAGCATCAGGGTCTTTTCATATGAGTCAGCTCTTTGCATCAGGTGACCAAAGTATTGGAGTTTCAGCTTCAACATCAGTCCTTCTAATGAATACCCAGGAGTGATCTCCTTTAGGATGAACTGGTTTGATCTCCTTGCAGTCCAAGGGACTCTCAAGAGTCTTCTCCAACACCACAGTTCAAAAGCATCAGTTTTCGGGGCTCAGTTTTTGGTGCTCAGCTTTCTTTATAGTCCAACTCTCACATCCATACATGACAACTTGAAAAACCATAGCCTTGACTAGACGGACCTTTGTTGGCAAAGTAATGTCTCTGCTTTTTAATATGCTGTCTAGGTTGGTCATAACTTTACTTCCAAGGAGTAAACGTCTTTTAATTTCACGGCGGCAATCACCGTCTGCAGTGTTTTTGGAGCCCCCAAAAATAAACTCAGCCACTATTTCCATTGTTTCCCCATCTATTTGCCATGAAGTAATGGGACTTGATGCTATGATCTTAGTTTTCTGAATGTTGAGCTTTAAGCCAACTGTTTCACTCTCCTCTTTCACTTTCATCAGGAGGCTCTTTAGTTCGTCTTCACTTTCTGCCATAGGGGTGGTGTCATCTGCATATCTGAAGTTATTGATATTACTCCCGGCAGTCTTGATTCCAGCTTCTGCTTCATCAAGCCCAGCGTTTCTCATGATGTACTCTGCATATAAGTTAAATAAGAAGGGTGACAGTATACAGCCTTGACGTACTCTTTTTCCTGTTTGGAACCAGCATGTTGTTCCATGTTCAGTTCTAACTGTTGCTTCCTGACCTGCATACAGGCTTCTCAAGAGGCAGGTCAGGTGGTCTGGTATTCCCATCTCTTTCAGAATTTCCCATAGTTTAATGTGATCCACACACTCAAAGGCTTTGGTGTAGTCAATAAAGCAGAAATAGATGTTCTTCTGGAACTCTCTTGCTTTTTTAATGACCCACCAGATGTTGGCAATTTGATTTCTGGTTCCTCTGCCTTTTGTAAAACCAGCTTGAACATCTGGAATTACTTACTAAATAGTAATTTCAGAAGCAGGCACTTGTTTTCAGATGTGTTTCAAAGCTGTTGAAATCACCAAGGGTATGATGAGGTATCGACGTGTAGGTGACCACTTTGCTTCCAGACTGTTTTCTTAGACTGAGAGACTGACATTCTTCTCAAAAGCCCCGATTAAGAAGTGGAGCAGTAGGTTGGCAGAGCCTGCATGATGTGACGGTTCTATGAAATGACCCACCTGGACCACGAGATACAGGGTCCACGGTGTGCTGAGAACTCACCCACATGACATCAGACAGAGCCACGTTCTCCTGGTCCTCAGAGCACGTCTGACACGTAGCTACTGCTGCGTCCTTGCTTCCAGGGGGCAAGGAAGCCAGAGAGATGCAGCAACCTTTCCAGGGTCTCACAGGAGAGAAGCCGGAACTTGTGCTGGCGGCAGTGTTGCCACATTGCCTCTCCTGAATGGTTGTGTTGTTGCTGTTTAGTTGCTAAGTTGTGTCTGACTCTTTGCAACCCCTTGGACTGTAGCCCACCAGGCTTCTCTGTCCATGGGATTGTCCAGGCAAGAACACTGGAGTGGGTTGCCATTTCCTTCTCTAGGGGATCTTCCCCTCGCAGAGATCAAACCCTCGTCTCCAACATTGGCAGGAGGATTCTTCACCACTGTGCCTCCTGGGAAGCCTGTGATTTTACTCAGTTATTCTATGTAGCTGAAAACTGAGAAACCGGATTGAAAGTTAATTCCGCACATTCGCGTGTAGATTACACAAGTACCGTCAATTGATGAGTGTTGAGGTTTGGCTCGGTGAAGAACTAGGCTGTTGGCGTTGTCTGTTTCTGTAGCCATGTGATTCAGTCATTCCATCTTTCCTAGTCTTTCAGAGATGCCTGCCGCATATTCTACCAAGCAGAGATGGAAGAGCTGGACTTTGTCAGCGCTACGGAGGAGTCCAGGAAGCACATAAACACCTGGGTGGCCGAAAAGACAGGAGGTGAGGACATGTCACTACTTCTGTTTGCACAGTATTTGAATCAGGCTTATTATCCATCGGTTCCTTCCCAAAACCATGAAATGTAAACAGGAATGGCTTTTTCTCGAAATAACTGTAAACTTTCAAAATCCACTTCTGAAATATCATCAGTAATCAATTTCTCTAGCTTTTCCCCCTCCTCATCAATATTTGGTACACCTCTTCCAGAACAATCACACTTTGATTTTGTGCTGTTGCAGTTAATGTTATAACTCTGGATGTGGGGCTCCACCTCCCTGCCTGTCCGGCAGAGCCCCTGCTGTGCAGGTCGCTGAGCATCTCTGCAGGACACTCGGTCAAGCCCTGGTCCACCTGAGTTTCTTAGTTTACGTGCTCTCCACACTGCCTTCGACCTCTCCCCTTCAGGACAGTCCGCTCACGTTGTAGAGTGAACATTCCTTTTTCTCCCACTGTGAATTATTCTGCCCCTATTATTTGTTCATTTTATGTGTTTTATGCAACTCATGGTATTTTTCTGACCAGAGATTTTAAGGTTTTTGTGGCGGATTTTGCTTTAGGGGCCAGGATCCCTGTATGGGTTTCCCTGGTGGCTCAGATGTTAAAGAATCCACCTGCCAATGGAGGAGAGGCAGGTTGGATCCCTGGGTCAGAAAGATCCCCGGAGAAGGAAATGGTAACCTGTCCAGTATTCTTGCCTAGGGAATCCTCTGGACACAGGAGCCTGTTGGGCTACAGTCCATGGGGTCACAAAGAGTCGGACACAACTTGGCGAGTAAGGAGACAACTCCCGGTACATGGATGGGGGACAGTGAACCTCTGGTCTGTGCACTGACTCCTCACGGGGACAGACCAGGAAATATTGTGCCCAGCACCTCCACCAGGAAACCCTGTTAGGTAACTGGTTCTTTACATCTTCTTTGCAGGTAAAATTAGAGACTTGCTCTCTGCAGGTTCAATTGACCCCATGACACGTCTGGTTCTCGTGAATGCCATCTACTTCAAAGGAACCTGGGATAAACAGTTTAACAAAGAGGACACCATGGAAAGGCCATTCAAAGTCAGCAAGGTGAACAAGAATATTTCATAATAGCAAAGGAGGTTCTTGGAAACGGTCCCTGGGGTCCCCTTGGTTTTCGGAGTGTATGACGTGGCTGACCTCAAGGAACGCGTGCATCTTGAAGCCTTTGCCGCCCAGATGTGGATCCGGACAAACCCTGGCCTCCTGTCCCCAGCTCCTCCTCTGCTGTATCATCAGGGGTGGTCCGTGCCCATGGGTTTTCCGTCTGTATCACACATCCCTCGGGGCAGCTCACAGGCCTCGGGGCCTCTTAGAACTCTCGAGATCCAGTTCAAACTCCAGACTGTGGCTATGAAGCTCCATGGCCCTGGATCCTACCGTCTGTCCCCATCCCGTCAGTACCTACCTGCACAGACTCCTTCCTCTGCAGGGGCGTCCAGAAGCCTCCCTAGCGGTGCCCCCAGCCCGAGTTCCTGGTTTCTGTGTGTCCCTCCTCTGAGCTCTCACAGAGCTCATGTCCCCTCATTGTGGCTCTGATCTCCCAGAGGCCCTCAGGCCTGCACGCAGGACCAGGAACGTTACTTGGAAGTTTTCCTGATAACTGTGGCTGGGCTGAGAGTGGTGGCGTAGGACGCACAAGTCAGATTTTGTATTTTTTTAAATAATTGTATCCATTTATTTTCGGCTGTGCCGGGTCTTCTGGCCGCACAGCCTTTCTTGCATCTGCCGTGGCGGACATCCTCTTGGGTCAGTGCTCGGGCCTCTCCTGCTGGTGCTTCTCTTGGTACAGAACTCGGGCTCCAGGCCCATGACCTTCAGGAGCTACAGCTCCCAGGCTCTCAGCCCAGGCTCAGTAGTTACGGTGCGTGGGCTTAGTAGCCCCTTGGCTGTGGGGTCTTCCCAGATCAGGGATGGAGCCTGTGTCTCCCGCATTGGTAGGCGGTTTATTTATGCCTGGGCCAAAAGGGAAGGCCTGTTGTCTTTAAAAGTAGAGCCACCATGGTTTGTTGATGGGTCAGATGTGGGCTGGGGAGGATATGGGCCCAGGACACTCCAGGGTCTGACTGCAGGATGAGTGGTGTCGCCACGAGCAGAGATGAGAAAGTATAGCTGGAGCAGGTGTGGAGGGGAGCGTGAGCAGCCAGTGTGCGAGCCGTCGAGGCGTCTCCTTTGTGTCCAGCCGCAGACCTCAGGTAGGCAGCAGCCGGGGGAGAGGTCCTGCCGGAATGTCCGTGTGGAGACCTCCTGGGTCAGCAGGAGAAAAGTAGCCTGAGGCCTGAGCCCTGGGAACCCGGGGTGGGAGCTGACGCCGTGAGGACGAGCTGACCACGCGGAGCTGGGGTGGGTCTGGAAGAGACAGGACAGTTTGTGGGCACGGTGGACGGCTCTGATGACTCGGCCAGCATGTCCACAGGTCTCGTTTCAACTTACCGTTTATCCATTTCCTTTGTAGACTGTGCAGAAACCTGTGCAAATGATGTTTAAGAAGTCCACCTTTAAAATGACCTACATTGGAGAAATAAGGACCCAGATTCTGGTGCTTCCCTACGTCGGCAACGAGCTGAACATGGTCATCCTGCTGCCCGGTGAAAGCACTGACCTGAACACGGTAACCGGGCAGTCGTGGCCCCGGGGCCCGGGATCTCATCCGGGTCCCTGCAGGGCCCTGGGCTCCGGGAACTCATCTGCAGGCGGCAGGCTGGCCTGGGCCCGCAGGGTGCAAAGTGTGGGTCACAGTGGACGGTCCTCGGGGCAGCGCTGCTGCAGACCCTGAGATCATCTACCTTCTCCTCCAGGTGGAGAAGGCCCTGACCTATGAGAAATTCGTTACGTGGACGAAGCCAGACCTGATGGACGAGGAGGAGGTGGAGGTGTTCCTGCCCCGGTTCACGCTGGAGGAGAGTTACGACATGGAGGGCGTCCTCCGAGACCTGGGCATGACCGATGCCTTCGAGGCGGCCCGGGCTGACTTCTCCGGGATGTCGTCCCTGCGAGGCCTGCACCTGTCCAAGGTCATGCACAAGTCCTTTGTGGAGGTCAACGAGGAGGGCACGGAGGCTGCGGCCGCCACAGCGGCTGTGGTCATGATGCGCTGCCTGATGATTGTGCCCCGGTTCTGTGCCGACCACCCCTTCCTCTTCTTCATCCAGCACAGCAAGACCGGGGCCATCCTGTTCTGCGGCCGCTTCTGCTCGCCGTGACGCGGTGGTGGATGCCCCCCGGTGCTCCTCACCCCTCTCCCCGACCCCCGTGACGAGCCTGAAACCCCAAGTGACCTTGTCGAAGGTCCACAAATAAAGGGCTGATGGAGACCGCTTGTGTGTGTGTGTTTGTGTGCCTGTGTGTTCATGAGTCCCGTGCTTTCTCGGAGCTGCAGCTGCCATTGGAGGCGGGCGCTTGGTGGTCAACGCCGGCGGGGCGCACTAGCTGGTTCGTGGTCCCCTGGTCTCTGGGTCCTCCCTCCGCCCACCCCGTCCAGGCCCTCAGGGAGAGCACTGTCTGCTCCGAGCCTGGAAGGATGAGCAGGGCTTCCCTGTCTCCTCTGCTCAGTGGCCCTGCTCCTGAGAACAGAGCGAAGCAGAGGCTACAGCAGCCGCGGGGAGGGGGAGCGGGCCTCAGAGACCCCTGAACGTGAGCCCTCCAGAAACCAGCACACAAGTGGGAAGTCCGTGGACCCAACCATGAGAAGTCCGTCCCCGAGCCCGTGTCTGCAGTGGAGGGTCTGTGGTCAGAGGCCTGTTCAAGTGGTTGGCCGTCCACCCTCCCTGAGCATGTTCAGTTGCCCCCAGGGCTCAGAGATGAGCAGACAGGTCCTGTTCATGAGATGGAGGCATTTCAGACCTCGTCATGGATGCACGCAAGGCGACTTTCCATCCTGCCGCAGGTACTGGAGAAAAAGAGGCGGCTAAGGTTTCAACCAGTCCATCCTAAAGGAGATCAGTCCTGAATGTTCATCGGAAGGACCGATGATGAGGCTGAAGCGCCAGTACTTTGGCCACCTTGCCGGAGTCGAGCTCTGACAGCCAGGGAAACGCTCTGAAGGGATGAACGGGGTCAGCGGAGAGAATGATGCAACCCCTTACTCAAAGCACTTGGCTGCATGTTTATTTCAAGCCTCAGATTTTCTTTTATAAAAGCATTAGGTCAGAGGTATGACATCTTCAGTTTCCCCTCACCCAGATTTAGTGTCTTCATAAATCATTCTTGTCCTTCAGAGTTCCCTCTTAAGTATCCTTGTGATAACATTGTAACTCAAGTTTGTCTCTGAGCTGTATACCGAATTCCTCAGTTTATTTCTTATCTTTCTAAATCCTGCTATCCCCTAGTAACTTAAGCTCATTATCTCCTAGAAAGGCTTTTAGCTATTAGTATCTCTAAAATTCCTAGTCTCTATAAGCTATAGTAAAATATGCCAACAGTACAACATACCTTAAACTTTTAGCTTCTAACTATTCTTAATTATTCCTAAATCCTAAACTCAGCAAACTGATTTTGCCATAAACATTTCCCTTACAAGCAGGTTTCAGATAACAATGTTTCCCATGGCCTCAAGCTGCAGCCTATGTGCTCATCCTGGAACATTCTTTGTAAAGGTCCTTGAACAAATGTAACTTTATGGATTATTTCCTGGGCAACTGCAGAAGGCTTTGTGCTTTCTCATGCAAGAACAATAAGCACCTTAACATACTTTCCAGCCCACTCAACCGAAGGAAGGAAAGGACAAGTCAGAATCACAAGACCTAACTCCTTCATTCCGGGACCGTGCCTGCGGGATGAGGAGAGGGGGCTGGGGCCGTGCCTCCATTTTGTCAGTAATGCCTAATGCGGCTCCCAACACCACCTGATGCGACGAACTGACTCATTTGAAAAGACCTGATGCTGGGCAAGATTGAGGCAGGAGGAAAAGGGGACGACAGAGGATGAGACGGCTGGATGGCATCCTCGACTCAATGGACATGAGTTTGAGTAAACTCCTAGAGTGGGTGATGGACAGGGAGGCCTGGTGGGCTTCAGTCCATGGGGTCACAAAGAGTCAGACATGACTGAGCGACTGAACTGCACAAAGGTTTCTGAAGCCACCCACCCGAGTTCCCTGCTGAGACGTGGGATCCGCTCCCAGCCGATGCTGGGGTTCGGGTGGAGAGCGGCGGGGTGTCCACTGGCCTCCCTGCGGCGTTATCAGGAGCTGGGCTCCCTCGAACCTAATGGTGTGACCCACACTCTCAGCCTGTCTCTAGTCTGCTGTCTCTGCTCTGCCCAAGTCAGCGCCTGAGCCGTGAGGAGAGACAGGCTGCGGAGACGCTGCCCTTAAGAGCGGGCGAGGGGGCAGGCAGGCAGGCGGGCGGGCCAGCAGCATAGTGCTGCTCCCCTCCCCCCCGAGCCTGTGCCCACTGTCACCTGAAGTGAGAGGTCTGTCCGTCCAGGGTCCAAGGCGTCTGTCCTTCGTCTCCCGCAGGCCGTCAGCAGGAAGTTGTGACAATGGACGCGGTGGTCCCGTGTATTGCAGAACCTGTCATATAGGTCGACCTCTGCCCATCTCTTTCGTAGCTGGATCTACTACGTTAAATGTCGTTGGCATTTTCCAGGTGCCTAGTGCCCAGCCCAATGCCACCCACGTGGGAGGGGCCGCGATGTCCATGCTGTTTGAGTTGACAATCTTCATTATAGAAGGATGCAGCACTCTTGAAGGAAACAGGTTTAGAGGGAGAAAGGCCTTCAAGTTCCGGAAACCTCTGCAGAATAGAGCCATGCTCAGAATTGCTCTTAGAGGGATAAAGTTCTTCAAAGCTAAGGAAAAAATAAGTTCAGAGGGAGAAAGGTCTTCAAAGTTAAAGAAGAAACAAGTTTAGAAAATAAAGTTCTTGAAGGTTAAGGAAGAAACAAGTTTAGAAAATAAAGGTCTTCAAAGTTAAAGAAGAAACAAGTTTAGAGAATAAAGGTCTTTAAAGTTAAACAAGAAAAAAGTTTAGAGGGAGAAAGGTCTTCAAAGTTCCATAAAACTCTGCAGAACAGGGCCATGCTCAGCATTGCTCTTTGTAGGCTGCTGAGAAATGGCATCTGAGCGCCCGCAGGCAGAGCTGCAGGCGCCGTCTTTTGCTAACAATACCCGTGCAGGACTCACTGGACTGAGAGTTAGGAGGCCAAGAGGGACTGAGCTTGTTGGTGGTGGGAGATGGTGCTCTGACGGGTTCCCCAGGCTTGTCGGGGTGCAATGGCCGGAAACCAACTCTGCTTCTTCTCTAGAGCTGAGAGTCAGGTTGTGAAATAAAGACTTTGAAAAACACAGAAAACTTCTCCTTCCTGGGCTCTGTTGGAAAACTTCTGAAAATGCTTCCAGAATACCTCTTATAAGATAAGTGTGGATTGCTATGAGACTATGCTTACACTCATTGCATTCCTGGGTTGGGAAGATCACTGCCTTGTTTTTCTTTTTTTTTGGCAGGATCCTTCAGATTCAACCAGATAGGGAACTATTTTTCAGAAAATATGCTACTTTCTTAAAAAAAAAATCACATAGGGAAAATTTAGTTGGAAAAGATAACACTTCAAAATCTTCTGAGTTTTCATTGATTGTTAGAAGGATTTCATGTCCTCTATGTATCTTTTTGGGGCTTCTCTGGTGGCTCAGACGGTAAAGAAGTAGCCTGTGATGGCAGATACCCAGGTTCCATCCCTAGGTCAGGAAGATTCCCTGCAGAGGGAAAAGGCTACCCACTCCAGCATTCTGCCCTGCAGAATTCCATCATGAACCATACAGTCCATGGGGTCGCAGAGTCGGACACGACTGAGCGACTTTCACTTTCACTCTGGCGTGGCCTCGGCTTCTGTCCTCAGCTAGGACTCTTTGACACACAGGCACAGCTGGGCCGGTGAAGCCCACACGCGGCTCCCAGCACCTACGTCCCATATCCTGCTCTGTCCCTACTTGTCTCCTGGCCACCTTCACCGAATGCTCCTCAAGCACCGTGAGTCCTCTTTGCCAGGAGATGCGGGTTTGATCCCTGGGTCAGGAAGTTCCCCTGGAGCAGGAAATGAAAATCCTACGGGCGGATTATCCGTCCATGGTGGGCTACAGTCCATGGGGTCGAAAGGAGTCAGGCAGGACTGAGGGCTGAGCACAGCAGTGCTACCTTTGACCCTGACCCTCCCCCTCCCCAGGAGGCTCTCTTTCACTTAATCACATCACAATGAGTACAGTGACCTGAGTTAGACTAGTAAGCGGCACCTGCATCTCCACTCCTTTCCTGGCCCCTTGCCCCCAGTCCGCCTGGTGCTCACATCCTGTGATGCCCGCCTTCTCATCAGCTCTGGGCAGCACCCCGTCACTGCTGCACTGCCCAGGTTCAGGCCCGCCTGGCTGTGCCCTGTACCCAGAGCCGAGTCCTAAGGGCCCCTGCTGCCTCTGCCCCTGCACCCAGTCCATCCTGAGGGCCGGTGCTGGAGTCAGAAAGGAAACAGGAGGGAGGGAGGCGGGGAAACGGATGAGAGAAGGACTCAGGTTTCTCTCCCAGTTTGATCTTACAATGGTTCCCCAGGTTGTTGTTCAGTCTCTCGGTCGTGTCTGACCCTCTGGACCCCGTGGACTGCAGCACGCCAGGCTTCCCCGTCCATCATCATCTCCCAGAGCTTGCTCAGACTCATGTCCATTGAGTCATCCAACCATCGCATCCTCTGTCGTCCCCTTCTCCTGCCTGCAATCTTTCCCAGCATCAGGGTCTTTTCTAAGGAGTCAGTTCTTTTCATCAGGTCACTAAAGTATTAGAGCTTCAGCTTCAGCCTCAGTCCTTCCAGTGACTATTCAGGACTGATTTCCTTTAGGATTGTCTGGTTTGATTGCCTTGCAGTTCAAGGGACTCTCAAGAGTCTTTTCCAACACCACAGCCCATGACTGACAGATAAAACCCCAGTTCCTCAGAACGGCCTGCAAGTTCTTTCCAGTCCAGCCCTGCCCAATCCTTCCAGCCCTGCCTGCCTCACCGTGGCCGCTCCCGGCCCACACCCTCTGCCCGCTCCTGAGTGTACCTCCCGGGAGCCCTTTCCCACCAGTGACTCCGCCTGGGTGGTTCCTCCTCCAGCCTCCCCGGACCTCACCCCGCCCTCAGGCCCGGCTCCTCTCTCACCCCGGGAGCCCATCCCAAGCCCCACAGCATCACTCGCTCCGTCCTTCTGTCCCCATCGGGCCGGTTACGTGCCCATCAGAGCCGCCACCCGCTGCACCAAGATACCACCTCTTTCCCGTCCCTCTGAACCCACAGAAGAGGAAGAGGATGTTTAATTCCGTTTTATCTCTCGCCTGCTTTGTGACCGGATAGAGTCCTCCGTACAATAAGCTTCCAACACATAGAGCTTGGGGTTTTCCACCTCTGCTACCTAGTGGGGCTTCGAGGGTAGGAAGATGCTGTTGTTCCAAGTGCAGTTCTGTTGCCCCGCCCGCCAGCACTGCCGGTTCGCCCATCTGCTCGGCCCCGCCCTCCGGCCCGCCCCGCCCCGCCTCTCCGGCGCCGGGGTACCTGCCCAGCGGGCACCGGCCTTGCTTGGTACCTATGGGAGAGGTGGGGCCTTCGGACCGGCCTCCGCGAGGGTGAAGGCGGGCGGGCCGGGCGGGGGCGCGCGCCAGGCTGGGTTTCCTTTTGGACCCAGTGCCTGTGGCGGACATCACTACGCTATGAGTGTGGATCCTGGACCCCAGCGCCCGCTCGGGGGTCCTGTGAAACGTGTATGCTTCTTACTGGCCTGTGCACTGAATGGGGAAGAGCTGTCCCTTAATGTAACAGTCTCACTAGATTGTTTATAGTTTTCTTTGATACCAGCAATGTCTTTATGATAAACTGCTTAACTTTGCGGAGAAGGCAATGGCACCCCACTCCAGTACTCTTGCCTGGGAAACCGCATGGACTGAGGAGCCTGGTAGGCTGTGGCCCATGGGGTCGGGAAGAGTCGGACACGACTGAGCAACTTCACTTTCACTTTTCACTTTCATGCACTGGAGAAGGAAATGGCAACCCACTCCAGTATTCTTGCCTGGAGAATCCCAGAGACGAAGGAGCCTGGTGGGCTGCCGTCTATGGGGTCGGACAGAGTCGGACACGACTGAAGCGACTTAGCAGCAGCAGCAGCTTAACTTTGGTCCCCCTTTTTTATTCTTTTTCAGGATTAAGACTTCTTTAATCTTTTTTGATTGACTGGTAAGGATTTTTATGTTATTACAAAGTGATCATGAAAGTCAGCTTATGATTATGTGACAGGTTATCTTCAAATTCAGGGCTCAGGACAAATCAGAAGGATCTTAGTAAATGTACTCAGTGTTTGGACGTTTATTTCACAGTTAATGGCGGAACCAGGTAATAAGCGAGAAAGTGGTTTTTAAACATGAAGGTATTGTCTCACTCTGCTCAGAGAAACATTGTGTAGATTTGTGACCATGTGTTTAGCTCCTGTCTCTCATGTTGTTGTTCAGTCGTGCAGTCGTGACTGACTCTTTGCGACCTCATGGACTGCAGCCCGCCAGGCCTCCCTGTCCATCACCCACTCCCAGAGTCCACCCAAACTCATGTCCATTGAGTCGGTTTTGCCATCCAACCATCGCATCCTCTGTCGTCCCCTTCTCCCACCTTCAATCTTTCCCAGCATCAGTCTTTTCCAATGAGTCAGCTCTTCACTTCAGGTGACTGAAGTATTATAGCTTCAGCTTCACCATCAGTCCTTCCAATGAATATTCAGGATTCCGTTTTATCTCTTGCCTCCTTGTGACCTGATAGAGTTCTATGTACAATAAGCTTCCAACACTTAGAGCTTGGGGTTTTCCAGCTCTGCTACCTAGTGGGGCTTCCAGGGTAGGAATGCTGCTTTTCCTGTCCAGTCCTAACTGCTGCCCCGCCCCCTGTCAGGGCCAGGATCGCCCCGCCCCTTCCGCTCGGCCCCGCCCTCCGTCCCGCCCCGCCCCTCCAGCCGAGGAATTTGGGCCGTGGCGCAGTTTATAGGGTCGCGCAGAGTCGGACACGACTGGGGCGAGTTGGCAGCAGCCGCCTTCCCTGCCCCGCAATTGGTACGTTTGGGGACGGTGGGGCCGTGGCACAGGCCTCCGGGAGGCGAGAGGCAGAAGGCGGGCGCGCCGGGCGGGGTCGCGCGCAGGGCTGGGTTTCCTTTAGGCCCCGGTGGCCGCGGCGGACTTCACGACGCTGTGAGTGTGGATCCTGGACCCCAGCGCCCGCTCGGGGGTCGGTGATATGTGTATGCTTCTTACTGGCCTGTGCACTGAATGGGGAAGAGCTGTCCCTTAATGTAACAGTCCCACTAGATTGTTTATACTTTTCTTTGATATCTGCAATGTCTTTATGATAAACTGCTTAACTTTGGTCCCCCTTTTTAATTCTTTTTTAGGATTAAGACTTCTTTAATCTTTTTATGATTGAGTGGTAAGGATTTTTATGTTATTACAAAGTGATCGTGAAAGTCAGCTTATGATTATGTGACAGGTTATTTTCAAATTCATGGCTCAGGACAAATAAGAAGGATCTTAGTAAATGGTACTCAGTGTTTGGACTTTTATTTCACAGTTAACGGAGGAACCAGTTAATAGGCAAAGAAGTGGCTTTTAAACGTGAAAGTATTGTCTTACTCTGCTCACAAAAATAATTTGTAGATTTGTGACCATGTGTTTAGCTCCTGTCTGTCATGTTGTTTTTCAGTCCCTCAGTCCTGACCGACTCTTTGCGACCCCATGGACTGCCGCCCGCCAGGCCTCCCTGTCCATCACCCACTCCCGGAGTTTATCCATTCTCATGTCCTTTGAATTGGTGATGCCATCCAACCATCTTATGCTCTGTCATCCCCTTCTCCTCCCATCTTCAATCTTTCCCAGCATCAGGGTCTTTTCAAATGAGTCAGTTCTTGGCATCAGGTGGCCAAAATATTGGAGTTTCAGCTTCAGCATCAGTCCTTCCAATGAATATTTAGGACTGATTTCCTTTAGGATGGACTGGTTGGATCTCCTTGCGGTCCAAGGGACTCTCAAGAGTCTTCTCCAACACCACAGTTCAAAAGCATCAATTCTGCAGCTCTCAGATTTCTTTATAGTCCAACTTTCACATCCATACATGACTACTGGGAAAACCATAGCTTTGACTAGACAGATCTTTGTGCGGAAAGTAATGTCTCTGCTTTTTAATATCTGTCTAGGTTGGTCATAACTTTTCTTCCAAAGAGTTACCATGTTTTAATTTCATGGCTGCCGTCACCATCTGCAGTGATTTTGGAGCCCAGAAAAATAAAGTCAGCCACTGTTTCCACTGTTTCCCCATCTATTTGCCATGAAGTGATGGGACTGGATGCCATGATCTTAGTTTTCTGAATGTTAGGGTATAAGCCAACTTTTTCATTCTCCTCTTCACTTTCAGCAAGAAGCTCTATAGTTCTTCACTTTCTGCCATAAGGGTGGTGTCATCTGCACATCTGAGGTTATTGATATTTCTCCCGGCAATCTTGATTCCAGCTTGTGGTTCATCCAGCCCAGCATTTCTCATGATATACTCTGCGTGTAAGTTAAACAAGCAGGGTGACAATATACAGTCTTGACATACTCCTTTCCCTATTTGGAACCAGTCTGTTGTTCCATGTCCAGTTCTAACTGTTGCTTCCTGACCTACATACGGATTTGTCAAGAGGCAGGTCAGGTGGTCTTGGATTCCCATCTCTTTCAGAATTATCCACAGTTTATTGTGATCCACACAGTCAAAGGCTTTGGCATAGTCAATAAAACAGAAATAGATGTTTTCCTGGAACCCTCTTGGTTTTTTGATGATCCAACAGATGCTGGCAACTTGATCTCTGGTTCCTCTGCCTTTTCTAAATCCAGCTTGAACATCTGGGGTCCACTGTTCACATACTGTTGAAGCCTGGCTTGGAGAATTTTGTGACTTACTTTGCTAGCATGTGAGATGAGTGCAATTGTGCAGTAGTTTGAGCATTCTTTGGCATTGCCTATCTTTGGGATTGAAATGAACGCTGACCTTCTCCAGTCGTGTGGTTACTGCTGAGTTTTCCAAATTTGCTGACATATTGAGTGCAGCACTTTCACAGCATCATCTTTTAGGATTTCAAATAGCTCAACTGGAATTGCATCACCCCCACTAGCTTTGTTGGCGGTGATGCTTCCTAAGGCCCACTTGACTTCACATTCCAGGAAGTCTGGCTCTAGGTGAGTGATCATACCATCGTGATTATCTGGGTCATGAAGATCTGTTTTGTAAGTTCTTCTGTGTATTCTTGCCACCTCTTCTTAATATCTTCTGCTTCTGTTAGGTCCATACAATTTCTGTCCTTTATTGTTCCCATCTTCGCATGAAATGTTCCCATGAAAGAAGTGAAAAGTGAAAGTGAAGTTGCTCAGTCATGTCCAATTCTTTGCGACCCCATGGACTGTAGCCTACCAGGCTCCTCAGTCCATGGGATTTTCCAGACATGAATACTGGATTGGGTTGCCATTTCCTTCTCCAGCAGATCTTCCCGACACAGGGATCGAACCCGGGCCTCCCAAATTTTAGGGAGACTTTACTGTGTCGGGATACCAGGGAAGCCCCTTGGTATCTCTAATTGTCTTGAAGAGATCTCTAATCTTTCCCATTCTGTTGTTTTCCTCTATTTCTTTGCACTGATCACTGAGGAAGGCTTTCTTATCTCTCCTTACTATTCTTTGGAACTCTGCATTTAAATGAGTATATCTTTCCTTTTCTCCTTTGCCTTTTGTTTCTCTTCTATTCACAGCTATTTCTAACGCCTTCTCAGAAAGCCATTTTGCCTTTTTGCATTTCTTTTTCTTGCGGATGGTCTTGACCTCTGTCTCTTGTACAATGTCACCCACGAACCTCCGTCCAGATTTCATCAGGCACTCTGTCTATCAGATCGAGTCCCTTGAATCCATTTCTCACTTCCACTGTATAATCGTAACGGATTTTACGTGAGTCGTAACTGAACAGTCTAGTGGTCTCCCTGCGTTCTTCAATTTCAATCTGAATTTGGCGATAAGGAGTTCATGATCTGGGCCACAGTCAGCTCCCAGTCTTGTTTTTGTTGACTGTATAGAGCTTCTCCATCTTTGGATGCAAAGAATATAATCAGTCTGATTTTGGTGTTGACCATCTGGTGATGTCCATGTGTAGAGTCTTCTCTTGTGTTGCTGGAAGACAATATTTTCTATGACCAGTGTGTTCTCTTGGCAAAACTCTGTTAGCCTTTGCCGTGCTTCATACTGAAAGGAGGGGGTTACAGATCCCGTGGGACCACCCAGCCCCTACCCTTCCTGCCGCCAGACCAGGGGGCTCCTCCATTTGCTGGTTCCTTAGCAAAAAAACCAAAACTGCAAACCCCTAGATCACTCACATCCTGCCATGTAAACAATTTCCAACCTTGTTTTGTGTTTTCTCCTTAATATAACGAACATCCCAGAATTGTCAGGCATTTGTGGAAAGCCTGTGTATGAGAGAGATCCAAATATTATAACCACCAACCACAGCAACAAAAACCCCAGGAGAAGAGAGACGATTCAAGGAGCAGAAGACCCCCCAGCAGACTGTGACTGACATTCTCCAGGGAACGGGAGCGGAGGGCAGGACAGCACAGCAGAGGGCACGGAGTCTTTAGCAATCAGGGATAGAATGGCTGAGGGTGGAGAAAAGCAGTAGAAAAATTGGAAGAGAAAGTCAACTGTGTCTTCCAGAAAATGGAGCAAACATCTCGGAGATGGAAAATGCAGGAGAGGGAGGCAGATGAGAGCAGAGGTGTCTGCCCGCAGCGGGCAGCCATGCTTCCCAAGGGCCCTGCAGATGACAGCTTCTGGGCGCGCCAGTAAGAGGTGCAGAAAAGAACAGTCAGTCCACAGGGGTGACAAGGGCCTTGTTCCCAGAGGGGAAGGGGAAGTTTCTTGAGTTGCCCGGTTAAAGAAGGCAGGGGTTAGTCCCTGATGGAGTCTGACTCCTTGCGAGCCCATGGACTTTACCTTGTCATGGACAGAGAATTCTCCAGGCAAGAATAGTTGAGTGCATTGTCTTGTCCTTCTCCAAGGGATCTTCCTGACTCAGGGATAGAACCCAGGTTTCCCACCTTGCAGGCAGATTGTTTACCAACTGAACAACTAGGGAAGTCCATGAGTCTATTTTGTCTTTGTTATATCTTCTTATACGTTTCCTAAAGGTGGTAATGCTCTTTCCTGATAGCTCAGTTGGTAAAGAATCTGCCTGCAATGCAGGAGATCTGGGTTCGATCCCTGGGTTGGGAAGATCCACTAGAGAAGGGAAAGGCTACCCACTCCAGTATTCTGGCTTGGACAGTTCCATGGACTGTATAGTCTATGGGGTCAAAAGTGTTGGACACAACTGAGTGACTTTCACTTTCGTGAATACCTTTGTGCTTGACTAAGTACAGGTGCACAAATACATTTCATAGCAATTGGACTGTTTTGTGCACTTTGAAATGTATTTGAGGCTTCCCAGATGGCTCAGTGGTAGAGAATCCACCTGCCAATGCAGGAAACTCAGGTTCGATCTCTGGGTCCAGAAGATCCCCTGGAGAGGGCGTAGCAATCAGCTCCAGTATTCCTGCTTGAAGAATCCCATGGACAGAGGAGCCTGGCGGGCTGTAGTGCACAGTGTCATAAAAGAGTCGGACACGGCTTAGTGCTTAAACAGCAACAGCAATTCTTAATTACACTGGAAATACAGGGGTACCACTTTATAGCATCATTTCCATAGTGTAAGAAGAAAATCCTATCTTACTTCGTCATTGGAAATGAATGGTTTTCGAACTTTTAAAGACTGTTTTAAAAAGGATGTGTTTAGTTTACTCTCCACCCATCTCTCTCTCCTTTTTGGGGTGAGGGCGCTGCCATAGTGACGGAGGGGGGACTGCAGAGTCATGACCTGGTGCTCAGCTCTCACTCTGATGCTTGGAGCCCAGCAGAACTAAGCTGCTTTTTAAATCAGCTCTTTCTGGAGCCCATTTGTCTCCACTCTTTTCCCAGCTTTAGGACCATCACCTTGATTCTGCGGCTCTGCAGCTCAGCCCTGACAGTTTGCTAATTATGCTCATTTGTGTAGTTTCTGATCACTTTCCTTTGCCTTGTTCCTGAGTTGAATCTGCAGGGCCTGAACTGTCAGAGCAATTCACACCAGCCCTGGGCACCAGGACCCTCCCGAGCTCCTGCCTGGGGAGCCGGGTGCTGCCTCTGCTGTTCTGTCCTCAGTGCCCTGGGGAGTGCAGGAGCGGCGCTTCCTGTTTGATTTCGGGACCTGTATCAGTGTGGGCTGTTCGCTTACCTCATGATGATGTATTTTCTGCCCTCAGAGTATCGGGAATAAACCTCTGGGCCTCACTGCTACATTCTTTCCTTTTCAGTTTAGCGATTTTACAGGAAGTGGGTATGTGCTCGCCGTTAATGACCATCAGCATCTGTTATCAGTGGAGAAAAACTATTTCAGGACTGGCTGTGGCCTTTAAAGATAAATGAACTTCTGCTGTTTTCTGTGTTAGTGTTAAGGTATTGGATATTAAGGCCTGCCCTGGTGGCTCAGTGGAAAGAATCCTTCTGCAATGCAGGAGCCTCGGGTTCAATCCCTGGGTTGGAAAGATCCCCTGGAGAAGGACATGCCAACCCACTCCAGTATTCTCGCCTAGAAAATCCATGGGCAGAGGGGCCAGCTAGGCTGTAGTCCATGGAGTCACAAAAGAGTCGAACATGACTTAGGTACTAACCAGCGAATTGGATATTAAAGATGGAAGAGAATGTGTGTGGGGGGAGTGTTTCCTCTCCTCTACGTTCTTCCTGGCTGGTCTAGTAATTAAATTGACCTAAGACAAATCAATAGCAGAAAACCAACCCCACTGAATTTTGTGGGAATCTCGAAGATACAAGGCTCAAGAAGTGACAAGGCAGGCGCTTTGTGTGTGTGAAGATTGGACAGAACAAGGGGGTTTGGCTTCGGGAAGCAAGTTCCTGAAGTAGCAGGCTTGCTGGTTCTTGTACAGCCTTTTTGGCCTTGCGTTCCCCTCTATGGCCGTCAAGATGTGTCTCTCCCTCCTGGTGCAGGGAGAGTATTTCCACGTGGAGATTTATTCTCCTCTTTCAGGGGAACAGAAGAAGGGCAGAGTATGCTGTCTGCACCAACTCTTTCTCAAGTATCTTGAATTCAGAGCAATCAATGTGCTAAAGTGGAGTGTGTGGGGTGAGCTGCCCTGCACCCCGTCAGGAGCACAGATTACCTGGTGCGTCCCCGTCCTCCTGCGGGGAGCAGAAATCAGGGAGCTGACGCAGGGCCGGGAGCTGGCCTGCCAGCCTGCACTCGCTGCGGCTTCTGGCCTTTTCCTCGGGCTGAGCTGCTCTGTCTCCCCCCGGTCGGTATCTAGGACTGAAGCTGCTTTCTGTTGAGGAGCTGGGGATCTCTCAGGTGTCGTCCCTTCCCGCCACGCACAGAAGGGCCCTGAAGCCTCACGCACCTCGCCCATCCCCACAGTGTCCTGTTCTGGACCAAATGCCCTCCGAGACCGGGCCCTGGAGGTGGACGTGGGCGCGTCCCAAGGCCCTTATCCCGAGCGGGGTGAGCAGGGCCTGGGCCTGGGGCAGCAGGGGCTGGACACGGGGTCCTGGGTTCGGGCTCAGGCACAGGCGGAGGTCCCAGAAGAGGAGACCTGGGCGTCAGCGGGGCTTGTCTTTGAGGCTTTCATGCTTCTTTGTAGGTGATTTCACTTGTCTTTTATCTCAAGGCTTCAGGTCATTCTAACTGGGGTCTTTCTCTTTACAAATGTTCAACTTGTGTAACTGTGTGTTTGCATGGATCGTTTTGAATGATTCTTGTTATAAAATCATACCTATAGGCCCCAAACACACCGAACAATCTAGAAATGGGAACAAAAGCCAACAGCTCCTTCCCGGCCCTCCCAGGCCGTGGCCCAGCACCCTCTCTGTATCAGCGCCGTCTCTCAGCCGCGTTCACTTGTCAGAAGCCCACAGAGGGGTCTGAGCCCCCCGAGGAATCCGAGTTTTGTGTGTGTACCTGTTTTCCTGTCAAAGCAGAGCGTCAGTGCTAACAACAGTTAAGAGCAGAGTGAGACCATGGACCTGGGGCCTGAATTTACATGACACTGATTATAAATCCATCCTTTCAGGCTCGCCACCATGGATGCGCTGTCAGAAGCAAACGGCACCTTTGCCTTGACCCTTCTGAAAAAGCTGGGTGAAGACAACTCGAAAAATGTGTTTATCTCGCCTCTAAGCATCTCCTCTGCCCTGGCCATGGTCCTCGTGGGGGCCAAGGGCAACACCGCAGCCCAGATGTCCCAGGTATGTTCAGGAATCCGGTTCTGGGCGGCGGCAGATGCTGTTCCTTTGGCCTGTGAGCTGGTGTCTGCGATCCGCCTCCCAAAGGCCTTGCTAGACAGACAGGCCTTCTCCCCTGTCTGCCCCATCCCTGGGCCTCCCGTGCCGTGTCTCTCTGGTGGGTGGCCTGGGGCTCCTGACAGCACAGCATTTGGCTTCCAGCAGGACAGGCTTGAATGAGCAAGCGTTCACTGAGCCTCTGCTCGGGCCCGCTGCCCAAGGGCCTGCTGGCCGAGGCCCGTCTTGCCGAGACTCCCAGAGCCAGCCCCAGGCGGGCTGCACAGTGTGTGGACTTCAGCTCCTAGGCCACAGTGGCGGCGGGAGTCTAACCTCTGGGCCCCTGGGGGTCAAGCTCTACGGTAGCTGGGGGGCCCTTACCCCTCCAAGGGCCTGGGGTCGAGAGGGTGAGCCTGGGCCTTGAGTTTAACCTTTGCCCTAAGGCCATCACTTTCAGGGTCCTCTGCCAGTGGGAGAGGGTAGGAGTGAGAAACATTTGCCGTCTCCACCCAGCAAGTGTTAGAATGCAAATACGCAGGTGCTCATGCTCCGTCGTGTTCGACTCTTTGCGACCCGGTGGGCTGTAGCCCTCCAGGCTCCTCTGTCCACGGGATTCTCCAGGCAAGAATGCTAGAGTGGGTTGCCATGTCCTCCAGGGATCTTCCCGACCCAGGGATCGAACCCGCGAGTCTTGAGTCTCCTGCACTGGCAGGTGGATCCTTGATCCCTGCGCCATCCGGGAGATGCACGTGTTCCCTTTAAGTTCTGCCTGAAAAGGGAGCAGTCCCCTCTTGAGCTCTTCACCATCTCCCCTCCCGCTCTCCCGGGCTCTGAAAGGGCCGCCTTCTCTCTGGACATCTCCTGTGCAGGTTCCGATTCCGGGGGGATGGCCAGCCTTCCCACCTGCAGGGGCATCTCTCCAGGGTTCCCGCCCGAGCTCCTCTCCAGCAGTGGTGTCCCCCATCCTTCCATCCTCCGCTGGCCGCTGGGTACAAAGCCCGTGCGAGGCTTTAGCTTCATGTTACAGCAGAACTGGGCCTGGCCGGCTGTCTGGACCTTCTCTCTGTGGCTCCCGAACAAACTGCCCACGACCGGATAGGGCTGGGACGGTGCCTGAGACGCCGGTCTGGCCGCTCGGTGCCCTCTGGGCTCCTGTGGTCCAGGAGCACCTCGCTCCCCAGTCCCCGCGAGGCCCTCTCCCCTGTGTGTCAGCTCTCCGGCATTGTCAGGAGGCCCCAGCAGGATGGCGGGTTGGTGCTGCCCCTGGAGGCTGGGGCAAGACAGCGAACGTGGAGTTGCCGGCCTTTACGAAGATCCGGGCCCGGAAGAGCTGCTTCTCCTGTGTCCCACTGGTCGGAGCCCGTCCAAAGGCCAGTCCAGACCTGAAGATGTGGCCTGTTTGTGCAGAGACAGGAGGCCTGTCCGCCGGCCCCGTCTGCAGGCAGACCGTGAGACAGGGCACTGGGCGAGCCAAGGGGCATTTGTGTCCCGCCGTCGCTGTCGGCCCCCCTGCGGGAGGCAGGCTGGGGGCTTCCCAGAGGCATTGTGCCTTTATTTGGGTGCGTCTTGTTTTCAGCTGCAGTGAGGATCAGTGCGGTTCTTAGGATGGCTTCAGTGTTGTGTCCATTTCCTGTAGTCAGCGCGTACTGCAGTTGTGGGTTTTTATCTGTTTTTGGTTTCAGACACTTTCTCTAAGCAAGAGCAGTGGTGGAGGTGAAGATGTCCACCAGGGTTTCCAGAACCTTCTCAGCGAAGTTAACAGGGCCGGCACACAGTACTTGCTCAGAACCGCCAACGGGCTTTTTGGAGAGAAGACTTTCGATTTCCTCTCGGTAAGTCATACTCCCGTTTTCCCGAGGCAGATAGAGGCCAAGGTCGTGTGGAGGCGGCAGCTGGGCCTTGTGGTGCAGCAGAGGCCTTGGGGGCTGAGACCACACGGTGGGCGGGGTGTGGGACCCCAGTCACGGCCTCACGCGCTTCCTGGAACCCTTCGGTCATTGCCTGTCAGAGGAGCCCTGTAACAGCATTGTTCACATGTTCGTGAAGCTTCGATGAGATGATTGTCAGAGAACAAACAGGGATCATCCCACAGATGCCGATGAGCTGGCCAAAACAGAGAAGGGATCAAATAGAATATTTCTGATGTTGTTTTCACACGTGGGAAGTTTTTTGTGCATTGTGAGACTTGTTCAGTTTTTGTATACGTGCAAATATTTTCATTATCTTATTCCTATGTAGAATCTTTTTTAAAGTTTTTGTCTCTTTTACTCTGGTTCTGCTTAATTACAGTTGTTTCATTATTTGTAAAATTTTTTCATAAACAGCTCAAGTAATCCTTATTATATAAATATGTTCTTATTATATAATAATATAATTCTTAGTCTTATTATATAACTGTGAAGACAAAGCCAGAGTCCTCCCAAAGTGTCTTCCACGCCCTGTCCCCGCACCCCCGGTATAAGGGCTTGTCCCCTGTACATAGAGTAAGTCTTACTCTTGGGCTTTATGTCGTTTTTTTTTTTAATGTGTTCTTTGCATGTTTAGGATAGCAGTTTTATTCTGTTATATAATTTTTTTCATTATTTTTCACACTGGTTTGAGACTTTAAATTAGCTGATTTAAATCAGGTGTTGTAAAGTGAATGTAGTCAGCATGAAGTCAAATATTTGTAATGTTTATATAGTACGGTGTGAATTTTTTTGACAACCTGGTTTACTTGTTTTAATGAGTCTTAGCTACATGCTAGTTTATTGGCATCTTTGTATAATCCTTAGATATACAGAAAAGGATAATTTCCAATAAACACAAAGAATTGGCTAATTTTCTTTAACTTCCTTTCTTTTCTGGTGGATCTTTGAAGAAAAGCATTGATATTTGAAACGTTCTTTTGATATGGAATATAAAACCAAAAGATGAGAAATGTTTCTCAGTTTTTTCATAGTGATTGAGTGTTCCAGGACTCCAATACAATCACAATGTATAATTAGATATTCCTTTAGTTTGTTTTTTGACTGGTCATTACTTACTAAATAGTAATTTCAGAAGCAGGCACTTGTTTTCAGATGTGTTTCAAAGCTGTTGAAATCACCAAGGGTATGATGAGGTATCGACGTGTAGGTGACCACTTTGCTTCCAGACTGTTTTCTTAGACTGAGAGACTGACATTCTTCTCAAAAGCCCCGATTAAGAAGTGGAGCAGTAGGTTGGCAGAGCCTGCATGATGTGACGGTTCTATGAAATGACGCACCTGGACCACGAGATACAGGGTCCACGGTGTGCTGAGAACTCACCCACATGACATCGGACAGAGCCACGTTCTCCTGGTCCTCAGAGCACCTCTGAGACATAGCTACTGCTGCGTCCTTGCTTCCAGGGGGCAAGGAAGCCAGAGAGATGCAGCAACCTTTCCAGGTTCTCACAGGAGAGAAGCCGGAACTTGTGCTGGCGGCAGTGTTGCCACATTGCCTCTCCTGAATGGTTGTGTTGTTGCTGTTTAGTCGCTAAGTTGTGTCTGACTCTTTGCACCCCCTTGGACTGTAGCCCACCAGGCTCCTCTGTCCATGGGATTGTCCAGGCAAGAACACTGGAGTGGGTTGCCATTTCCTTCTCTAGGGGATCTTCCCCTCGCAGAGATCAAACCCTCGTCTCCAACGTTGGCAGGAGGATTGTTTACCACTGTGCCTCCTGGGAAGCCTGTGATTTTACTCAGTTATTCTATGTAGCTGAAAACTGAGAAACCGGATTGAAGGTTAATTCCGCACATTCGCGTGTAGATTACACAAGTACCGTCAATTGATGAGTGTTGAGGTTTGGCTCGGTGAAGAACTAGGCTGTTGGTGTTGTCTCTTTCTGTAGCCATGTGATTCTGTCACTCCGTCTCTCCTAGTCTTTCAGAGATGCCTGCCGCATATTCTACCAAGCAGAGATGGAAGAGCTGGACTTCGTTTGCGCTACGGAGGAGTCCAGGAAGCACATAAACACCTGGGTGGACGAAAAGACAGGAGGTGAGGACATGTCACTACTTCTGTTTGCACAGTATTTGAATCAGGCTTATTATCCATCGGTTCCTTCCCAAGACCATGAAATGTAAACAGGAATGGCTTTTTCTCGAAATAACTGTAAACTTTCAAAATCCACTTCTGAAATATCATCAGTAATCAATTTCTCTAGCTTTTCCCCCTCCTCATCAATATTTGGTACACCTCTTCCAGAACAATCACACTTTGATTTTGTGCTGTTGCAGTTAATGTTATACAGTCTGCCTTTTGACAAAGGGTGGAAGGAAAACTCTGGATGCGGGGCTCCACCTCCCTGCCTGTCCAGCAGAGCTGATGATGTGCAGGTCGCTGAGCATCTCTGCAGGACACTCGGTCAAGCCCTGGTCCACCTGCATTTCTTAGTTTACGTGCTCTCCGCACTGGCTTCGACCTCTCCCCTTCAGCACAATCCCCTCACGTTGTAGAGCGAACATTCCTTTTTCTCCCACTGTGAATTATTCTGCCCCTATTATTTGTTCATTTTATGTGTTTTATGCAACTCATGGTATTTTTCTGACCAGAGATTTTAAAGTTTTTGTGGCGGATTTTGCTTTGGGGACCAGGCTCCTTGTATGGGTTTCCCTGGTGGCTCAGACGGTAAAGAATCCACCTGCCAATGCAGGAGAGGTGGGTCGGATCCTTGGGTCAGCAAGATCCCCCGGAGAAGGAAATGGTAACTTGTCCAGTATTCTTGCCTAGGGAATCCTGTGGACGAACGGAACCTGGTGGGCTACAGTGCATGGGGTCACAAAGAGTCGGACACAACTTAACATGTAAACAGACAACTCCCGGTACATGGTTGGGGGACAGTGAACCTCTGGTCTGTGCACTGACTCCTCACGGGGACAGACCAGGAAATATTGTGCCCAGCACCTCCACCAGGAAACCCTGTTAGGTAACTGGTTCTTTACATCTTCTTTGCAGGTAAAATTAGAGACTTGCTCTCTGCAGGTTCAGTTGACCCCATGACACATCTGGTTCTCGTGAATGCCATCTACTTCAAAGGAACCTGGGATAAAGAGTTTATCAAAGGGCACACCACGGAAAGGCCATTCAAAGTCAGCAAGGTGAACAAGAATGTTTCATAATAGTGAAGGAGGTTCTTGGAAACAGTCACTGGGGTCCCCTTGGTTTACAGCGCGTGCGAGGAGGCTGACCTCAAGGAACGCGTGCATCTTGAAGCCTTTGCCGCCCAGATGTGGATCCGGACAAACCCTGGCCTCCTGTCCCCAGCTCCTCCTCTGCTGTATCATCAGGGGTGGTCCCTGCCGCCGGGTTTTCCGACTGTATCACACATCCCTCGGGGCAGCTTGCAGGCCTCTGGGCCTCCTAGAACCTTTGAGATCCAGTTCAAACTCCAGACTGTGGCTATGAAGCTCCATGGCCCTGGATCCTACCATCTGTCCCCATCCTGTCAGTACCTACCTGCACAGACTCCTTCCTCTGCAGGGGCGTCCAGAAGCCTCCCTAGCGGTGCCCCCAGCCCGGGTTCCTGGTTTCTGTGTCCCTCCTCTGAGCTCTCACAGAGCCTGTGGCCCCTCACAGTGGCTCTGCTCTCCCAGAGCCCCTCAGGCCTGCGTGCAGGACCAGTGAGGTCAGTAGGAAGTTTTCCTGATGACTGTGGCTGGGCTGAGAGTGGTGGCGTAGGACGCACAAGTCAGATTTTGTATTTTTCTAAATAATTGTATCCATTTATTTTCGGCTGTGCCGGGTCTTCTGGCCGCACAGCCTTTCTTGCATCTGCCATGGCGGACATCCTCTTGGCTCAGTGCTCAGGCCTCTCCTGCTGGTGCTTCTCTTGGTCCCGAACTCAGGCTTCAGGCCCATGACCTTCAGGAGCTACAGCTCCCAGGCTCTCAGCCCAGGCTCAGTAGTTACGGTGCGTGGGCTTAGTAGCCCCTTGGCTGTGGGGTCTTCCCAGATCAGGGATGGAGCCTGTGTTTCCCGCATTGGTAGGCGGTTTATTTATGCCTGGGCCAAAAGGGAAGGCCTGTTGTCTTTAAAAGTAGAGCCACCATGGTTTGTTGATGGGTCAGATGTGGGCTGGGGAGGATATGGGCCCAGGACACTCCAGGGTCTGACTGCGGGATGAGTGGTGTCGCCACGAGCAGAGATGAGAAAGTATAGCTGGAGCAGGTGTGGAGGGGAGCGCGAGCAGCCAGTGTGCGAGCCGTCGAGGCGTCTCCTTTGTGTCCAGACGCAGACGTCAGGTAGGCAGCAGCCGGGGGAGAGGTCCTGCCGGAATGTCCGTGTGGAGACCTCCTGGGTCAGCAGGAGAAAAGCAGCCTGAGGCCTGAGCCCTGGGAACCCGGGGTGGGAGCTGACGCCGTGAGGACGAGCTGACCACGCGGAGCTGGGGTGGGTCTGGAAGAGAGGACAGTTTGTGGGCACGGTGGACAGCTCTGATGATTCGGCCAGCGTGTCCACAGGTCTCGTTTCAACTTACCGTTTATCCATTTCCTTTGTAGACTGTGCAGAAACCTGTGCAAATGATGTTTAAGAAGTCCACCTTGAAAATGACCTACATTGGAGAAATAAGGACCCAGATTCTGGTGCTTCCCTACGTCGGCAACGAGCTGAACATGGTCATCCTGCTGCCCGGTGAAAGCACTGACCTGAACACGGTAACCGGGCAGTCGTGGCCCCGGGGCCCGGGGTCTCATCCGGGTCCCTGCAGGGCCCTGGGCTCCGGGAACTCATCTGCAGGCGGCAGGCCAGCCCGGGCCCGCAGGGTGCAGAGTGTGGGTCACAGCGGACGGTCCCCGGGGCGGCGCTGCTTCAGACCTTGAGATCTTGTACCTTCTCCTCCAGGTGGAGAAGGCCCTGGCGTATGAGAAATTCGTCGCGTGGACGAAGCCAGACCTGATGGACGAGGAGGAGGTGGAGGTGTTCCTGCCCCGGTTCACGCTGGAGGAGAGTTACGACATGGAGGGCGTCCTCCGAGACCTGGGCATGACCGATGCCTTCGAGGCGGCCCGGGCTGACTTCTCCGGGATGTCGTCCCTGCGAGGCCTGCACCTGTCCAAGGTCGTGCACAAGTCCTTCGTGGAGGTCAACGAGGAGGGCACGGAGGCTGCGGCCGCCACAGAGGCCAGGATGAGGCGGAAATGCCTGATGATTGTGCCCCAGTTCTGTGCCGACCGCCCCTTCCTCTTCTTCATCCAGCACAGCAAGACCGGGGCCATCCTGTTCTGCGGCCGCTTCTGCTCGCCGTGACGCGGTGGTGGATGCCCCCCGGTGCTCCTCACCCCTCTCCCCGACCCCCGTGACGAGCCTGAACCCTAAGTGACCTTGGCGAAGGTCCACAAATAAAGGGCTGATGCAGACCACCTGTGTGTGTGTGTTTGTGTGCCTGTGTGTTCACGAGTCCCTTGCTTTCTTGGAGCTGCAGCTGCCATTGGAGGCGGGCGCTCGGTGGTCACGCCGGCGGGGCGCACTGGCTGGTCTGTGGTCCCCTGGTCTCTGGGTCCTCCCTCCGCCCGCCCCGTCCAGGCCCTCAGGGAGAGCGCTGTCTGCTCCGAGCCTGGAAGGATGAGCAGGGAGGGCTTCCCTGTCTCCTCTGCTCAGTGGCCCTGCTCCTGAGAACAGAGCGAAGCAGAGGCTACAGCAGCCGCGGGGAGGGGGAGCGGGCCTCAGAGACCCCTGAACGTGAGCCCTCCAGAAACCAGCACACAAGTGGGAGGTCCGTGGACCCAACCATGAGAAGTCCGTCCCCGAGCCCGTGTCTGCATTGGAGGGTCTGTGGTCAGAGGCCTGTTCAAGTGCTTGGCCGTCCACGCTTCCTGAGCACGTTCAGTTGCCCCCAGGGTTCAGAGATGAACAGACAGGTCCTGTTCGTGAGATGGAGGCATTTCAGACCTCGTCATGGATGCACGCAAGGCGACTTTCCATCCTGCCGCAGGTACTGGAGAAAAAGAGGCGGCTAAGGTTTCATCCAGTCCATCCTAAGGGAGATCAGTCCTGAATGTTCATTGGAAGGACCGATGATGAGGCTGAAGCTCCAGTACTTTGGCCACCTGATGGGAAGAACTGACTCATTTGAAAAGACCTTGATGCTGGGAAAGATTGAGGCAGGAGGAAAAGGGGACGACAGAGGATGAGATGGTTGGACGGCATCACCGACTCAATGGAGATGAGTTTGAGTAACTCCGGGAGTTGGTGATGGACAGGGAAGCCTGGCGGGCTGCAGTCCATGGGGTGGCAAAGAGTGGACAGACTGAGTGACTGAACCACAGGAAGGTTTCTGTAGCCACCCGAGTTTCCCGTTGAGACGTGGGGTCCGTGCTCAGCCGATGCTCGGGTTCGGGAGGAGAGCGGCGGGGTATCCACTGGCCTCGCTGTGGCGTCCTCAGGAGCTCGGCTCCCTCGAACCTAATGGTGTGACCCACACTCTCAGCCTGTCTCTAGTCCTCTGTCTCTGCTGTGCCCAAGTCAGAGCCTGAGCTGTGAACAGAGACAGGCTGAGGACATGCTGCCATTAGGAGTGGGCGGGCGGGGCAGCGGTGCCCACTGAACAGAACAAGGGGTTTCTTCTGTTAAGGAATCCTTGGAACAGAAAATGAAGGTAAAACTTCTGGCCAACCACCACAGGACTTGGGGATTTAAATGTGGCTTTTCTCTGCGGAGAACTGAACTCTGTATCTGCGGAACTCTGTTCAGGATGCTCGTGCAGACAGCAACCTGGAGGCGAGCCAGCAGCATCGGGGGCTCTCTGCGGTTCTCGGCTCAGACTCACCTGATTCCTCAGCCAGGCCTCCCCTGGGTAGAGCTGGGTCACACCTGCCTTGCCCCCGGCGTGCAGCTCTGAGGCTCAGAGAGCTGAGTGTGCGTGGTTCCGGCTCAGAGCCGCGCTGGCAGCTGGTGCCCACGGAAAGGGGCTCTAGTCCACAGGGGTCTGTTGCCCAGTAACTGGTTCTGGGCCCGGGCAGCTAGGACTGGCTGCTTGTGAGTAAACAGGTGTCTTGGTTTCCAATAACCGGTCACCACAAACTCAGGGTGAAATGTGTCCTGGAACCTCGCCGTATGCACAACATTAACATGCGATCAGTATCTTGTATGTAATTCATATGTAATATAATTAACAACAGCAATTAGTGTCAGGGTGTGTGCATGTTCGTCTGAGATGCATGCAGGGATCCGAACTGGGGTTCCCCAGGGTCCTGGTTCTGCTCATGGAGCAGGTAATCTCTGGCTGGGGTGGGGTTGGGGGTGGGGGAGGGGTACAGGAATCACCTAAACTCTCATTGTGACAAAGTCTCTGCTGGGTCTGGAAAATTCTATGAAATTGCTGGTAAACCATTTTCACTTTTATTTCTATATCGGTTCTTTTCTGTATTCCCCAGGCCAGGTTAGATTCAGTCCCAAAGAGATTTTTTTCTGTCTCCCTCTGTTATCCTGATTTATGCCCTCCTGGCCTCAATGAGTCTGTGACACCATGTTCAGCGGTGGGCATTGTCCCCCCTTGAAGACAAGTAGCACCCCTGGAGGTATTTTTGCTGTCATCATGGAGGGAGGCGCAGCTGGCCTCTAGTGGAAGGTGCAGAGGCAGCCACATCAGGAATGGTCATCTGACCCCAAATGTCAGCGGTGCGGCCTTGGAGAAATGCTGGCTGGACCCGTCGTCAGCCCCCTTTCACACCGGAACCCACCACATCTCCAGCACAGCGAAGTGTCTGGAGGTTTCTCTTTGGGGGCCTAGTGGGTGACGTGCAAAGTCACTGGTGCTATTTTCCGTCAGCAGTGGTGGAGACAGATGTTTACCAAGGTTCCCGTCACTTCTCACTGAACTTAACAAACATGACATGCAGTGTCCTCTGGAAACTGCCCACCAACTCTGTGGAGCGAACAGGTGTAACTGCTGTTAGGAAGTCAGGTTCAGACATTCATAAGAAGGCAATACAAGCAACGATCGCACATGTCTAAACGCGGCTTAGAGGCACACGTCTGAAACTCCGATTTTGGATTTTAACATTGCTTCTGAATTACGTCTGCCCCCTTTGTTGTTCCTGCCGCCCCTTCCCTGGCGTCACCCCCAGAATGTCCACGCCGTGTCCCCCAGCCTGTGCCTCCCCCCGACGCCCTGCTCCCGCTGGGCTGTAGGAGGACCACCCTGGGTCCTCCCTTCCCCGTCTTCCGTTCCTGGGCAGGTCACCGCCACCCCCACTGCCCCACCCAGGACCTCTTACCCCTTTCTGAGTCACACCGTTATTGCTTCAGGCCTGCGCCTCAGGGAATTCTACCCCTATCATCTGAATTGCTTCTTAAGTGTCTCTTTAGGTCCAACCTGGTCCTTTCCTCTGCCTCATAAATCCACATTAGGACTGAACAGTGTTTTTAGAGAGAAACCTCTTTGTGAAACTGAAGCTTTCAATCTGTGTAGTTTTCATAAAAGTCCTTGGTCTGGAAAAACCCTCCGTACGGCAATACTTGGAGTCCCCCTTTTCTGCCGCGTGACACGCAGGGTGGTGGTGGGCTGAGGTTACGGAGCCGGAGGAGGGGTCCCGGCCCTCTGACTGGGCTGCAGAGCCAAGCGCTCCTCTGTGACTCACACCTCCTTCATCTCAGCTCCTGGTGCCGTTTCGGGGGCTTGTCCTCACTGGGGGTGGTGCTGGGTCAGCCTGGTGATCCGGGAGCCTCCTGGTTAATCAACGCTCCTTTTTAAATGTCAGCCTGATCTCTCTTTCAGTGCTGCCGAATACTGGGACACCGTCCGGGGTCGAGGCCCCTCCTCCCGGCCACCTCCTGTTTGTCCTACAGAAGCTAAAACATCTGAGGACGGGTGCACGGAGCAGGGGAGCCGATTGCCCAGCACTTTATGTGCGAAACCCCGGAACCACCGGGCGCCCTTCGCTGGGTTCCGTGGGCTGGGTGCAGGCCCTTCCGGGCCTGGCCTGGCTTGGATTTCAAGGCTCCTTCCTGCCACTGTCTTCTCCTCAATCCCCTCTGGGACACACCCCCCACCCCCCACCGCCGCCTCCCGGGACCTCCCAGGTCATTCCCAGAGGATCTGTTCTCCCAGGTCATTCCCAGAGGATCTGTTCTCTGACAGCACCAGGAAGACGGGAAGACCGGATCTAAAATGCTGTTTCCCTCTGCGTCTGGCTGAAGAGCTTAACATTTGTGCATAATCACCTCCCCCAGGAAGCCTTACCATCCCTTTAGAAATCTGTCCAGACACTGCGATTGATGCTATGGACACAAAACCAATTCAAGGAGAATGAGGCTGTCCTAAGGCTGGTCACCCAGTGGGGAACACGGAAGCTCCTCCATAAAGTCCATCCAGAGTGAAGTGTCTGCCGGGAATTTTCTTGGGGAATTTGCGTGGGGCTGTCACCATCTAGATGCTTTCTCATAACATCTAGGAAGTACCTCTGAGCACTTCTGGTGGTCTCATCACCTGTGAGGCACCTCAGGTCGGAGGTCGTGTCTTCGGCCAGGTACCCAGCCCCCGGCCCAGTGCCATGCAAATGGAAGGGCCGAGACGTCCCTGCTATTTGAGTTGACAATCTTCCTTATGGAAGGATGCAGCACTCGTGGAGGAAACAAGTTTAGAGGGAGAAAGGCCTTCAAAGTTACGGAAGAAACAAGTTTAGAGAATAGAGGTCTTCAAAGTTACGGAAGACACGAGTTTAGAGAATAAAGGTCTTCAAACTTAAAGAAGAAACAAGTTTAGAGAATATAGGTCTTCAAAGTTACGGAAGAAACAAGTTTAGAGAATAGAGGTCTTCAAAGTTACGGAAGACACGAGTTTAGAGAATAAAGGTCTTCAAACTTAAAGAAGAAACAATTTTAGAGAACAAAGGTCTTCAAAGTTACGGAAGAAACAAGTTTAGAGAATAGAGGTCTTCAAAGTTACGGAAGACACGAGTTTAGAGAATAAAGGTCTTCAAACTTAAAGAAGAAACAATTTTAGAGAACAAAGGTCTTCAAAGTTACGGAAGAAACAAGTTTAGAGAATAGAGGTCTTCAAAGTTACGGAAGACACGAGTTTAGAGAATAAAGGTCTTCAAACTTAAAGAAGAAACAATTTTAGAGAACAAAGGTCTTCAAAGTTACGGAAGAAACAAGTTTAGAGAATAGAGGTCTTCAAAGTTACGGAAGACACGAGTTTAGAGAATAAAGGTCTTCAAACTTAAAGAAGAAACAAGTTTAGAGAATAAAGGTCTTCAAAGTTAAGCAAGAAAGAAGTTTAGAGGGAGAAAGGTCTTCAAAGTTCCATAAAACTCTGCAGAACAGGGCCATGCTCAGCATTGCTCTTTGTAGGCTGCTGAGAAATGGCATCTGAGTGCCCGCAGGCAGAGCTGCAGGCGCCGTCTTTTGCTAACAATACCCGTGCAGGACTCACTGGACTGAGAGTTAGGAGGCCAAGAGGGACTGAGCTTGTTGGTGGTGGGAGACGGTGCTCTGACGGGTTCCCCAGGCCTGTCGGAGTGCCCTGGCCAGAAACAAACTCTGTTTCTTCTCTAGAGCTGAGAGTCAGGTCGTGAAATAAAGACTTTGAAAAAACTCCGCATCCGGGAGGCCTGGGTCCGCCCACCCTGACCCCCATCCCAGAGGCCTGGGTCCGCACAGAACCGGAGCTCCCGGGGCTGCGGGGCGGGAGCTCCCGGGGCGCGCGCGGGGGGGGGGGGGCGCAGTGGGCGGAACCCGGAAGCGGCGGGCGGGGCGGGGTTGGAGGCGGCACCACCCTTCGGGCCCTGTCCCAGGGGCCTGGGGACACCGAGACCACTCCGTGTCGGGAGCTGTGAGCGTCTGGAGCAGAGGAGGCAGGTGAGCCCCTCCCGGGAGAGAGAGAGAGCGCCGGGAGAGCCGGCGGGGACTGGGGCTCCAGGCGCGTCTAGAAGGTGGGGACGGAGAAGCCGCTGAGCTGCCGCCTGGAGGCAGAAGGGTGACTGCCTGGTTGAAGGATGGGGAGCTGGGTAAGCGGAGCTTTCAGAGTCACAGGACCTTGGAGGGGCTGAAGGGGCTCTCTGGTCTGGCGGGAGGATGAGCTGTGCCGGTCAAGTGTGTTTGAGCCCCAGGGCCCGGCCAGGCAAGAGCCTGAGTGAAGGGTCAGGACCGCCTCGGTCTGCGGCATGGAGGGAATAGGTGGGAAGTGGGGACACTCCTGTTCTCAGGCTCCAAGCGGCAGCAGGGAGAATGTGGGCCAGACCAGACGCGGGGTCAGGGTCAGCCTGGCTGGAAAGCTTTAAGGGGACAGGAGGCAAGGCTTGGTGGTGGCTGTGGGGGCTGGAGCGGCCTGGGAGGACACGAAGCCTCTCAGGGCCTCAGAGCAGCCGTGGTGTGAGGGAGGGTCTCCAGGACGGATGGCACTAGGTGGGCTAGGGGCTGATGGCCGTGCTGCGTCCGGTTTCAGGTGGGCTGGGGCACCCCGCCCACCTCCCGCCCCCCTCTGACCTCCCCTGCCTTTCCCATGGCCCCAGTGCTCGCCCTGGAGGCGCCCCGTCCCCCTGACTGGCCTCTCCTGTGTCCCCAGGACCGGCTTTCCAACATCAACCTTGGTCTCCGCTGGTGGCTGTTGAGGGAAGGAAGGAGGGAACCTTCAAATCCTGTTTCTGGTAAGAAAAAAGCCCAGTGTCTGGGCCCCACGGCCCGTGTCCGAGGGTCCCTGGGGGCTGGGGAGGGGAGGGCAGGTGCCCTGAGCTGGGTTGGGGTTCAGGGACACTTGCTGATCATCAGGACCCGAGGCCCGGATCGGACGGAGCAGCCACTGTAGGTGGAAATTCCTCACTTCACAGCCCATTTCCTCCCGGATTCCAGTCTGTCTGGCTTCAGTTCAGCTTCTCAAACATTTCTCAGCTATCAGCTGGAAAATGGGGAGACTGGTCTGGTTCATAACTGGACCTCTCACAGGGATTCCTCAGGAGTATGTGCAAGAATACACAGGGCCTGTGGGGAGCAGGCAGAGGGCCGGCAAGGCTCTCACATGGGGTCTCTCCCCTCCTCCTCTCTGGCCCTGTCCTCCCGCTCCTCAGATGGGAAAGGACTGGACTTCACTGCTCCCAGGAGCCCAGCAGTGTGTGTGTGTGTGTGTGTGTGTGTGTGTGCGTGCGCGCGTGCGCCCCTGTTAGCCATTGCTGTTGATTCCCCAAGGCTCTCAGCCGCTTGACCTGCTGCCAGGACCACACTGGACTCACTGGTAGTTAGTGACCTTAACCTTGGACTTCCTATTAGGATGGAAGGCACCCATACACGGATCTTGCTCCGTAGAATATTTTGCGCTCCACCCTGAAAGGACAGTGTCCTGTGTCAGGTGGACAGCATTCAGGGTTACTGAGGGCCTTTTCTCTCCACTCTCAGGCCCCAGACCTGGTCTCATGGACACTCTCTGTGAAGCAAATGGCACCTTCGCCCTCCGCCTTTTAAAGGTCCTGTGTGAAGACGACCCTTCAGGCAACGTGTTTTTTTCTCCCGTGAGCCTCTCCTCGGTGCTGGCCATGGTCCTCCTGGGAGCCAAGGGGGACACTGCTGCCCAGGTGGCCCAGGTGAGCGGGGAGAGGGGGCTCTTCCCTGTGTCCTGTCCGCTCACCCGGATGCAGCCCGCCTTCTCCAGGCCTGCCCATGGGAGGGTGGGGTGGACGTGGGTGCTGCCTAGGTAGGGGCCGGGGCTGCCCGGGGGCCAGACGCAGAGGGCAGAGCTGAGGTCTCCTTCACTGAGGTGTTTCTTGGGTAATCCTTCTCCAGTTAATAGCCTGGATGTGACTATCAAACTTTTGTCTTAATACATTTATTTTTGTTTAGGAAATGATAACGATTGCTTGAGATTGCAGTAGCTGAGCTCTGTCTCAGTTTGAGAGTACTGAGGTTTGTACTAAAACTTACAGCTGTTCGTTGGTGAGAAGGGTAGGTTAATAGGTATTTCAAGTCAATGATATACCACCATGATTTCCAGCTGAGTCAGGGGATAAGCGGAAATGTGCAAAGAGGGTGCAAAGGTGTGGGCTTCTTACCTGTAGAGATGCTTAGGTGTGAGATAGCCGAGTTGAACAGCTACTCAGGAATATCCACTTGAGTCTGTCCCGTCCTCAGGGAAGTTTCTAGAGTGGACAGAGGAACGTGTCCAGGAGTGACCCGGAAGCTGGAGCGGTCCTGTGGTGCCCCCGGGGCCGCCTGCCTGCCGAGCGCCTTTCTCTTTCACTCTGCCTCTCCAAGAAGAGGTGGCAAGAATACACAGAAGAACTGTACAAAAAGGATCTTCATGACCCAGATAATCATGATGGTGTGATCACTCACCTAGAGCCAGACATCCTGGAATGTGAAGTCAAGTGGGCCTTAGAAAGCATCACTACGAACAAAGCTAGTGGAGGTGATGGAATTCCAGTTGAGCTATTTCAAATCCTCAAAGGTGTTGCTGTGAAAGTGCTGCACTCGATATGCCAGCAAATTTGGAAAACTCAGCAGTGGCCACAGGACTGGAAAAGGTCAGTCTTCGTTCCAATCCCAAAGAAAGGCAATGCCAAAGAATGCTCAAACTACCACACAATTGCACTCATCTCACATGTTAGTAAAGTAATGCTCAAAATTCTCCAAGCCAGGCTTCAGCAATACGTGAACCGTGAACTTCCAGATGTTCAAGCTGGTGTTACAAAAGGCAGAGGAACCAGAGATCAAATTGCCAATATCCGCTGGATCATCGAAAAAGCGAGAGAGTTCCAGAAAAACATCTCTTTCTGCTTTATTGACTATGCCAAAGCCTTTGACTGTGTGGATCACAATAAACTGTGGAAAATTCTGAAAGAGATGGGAATACCAGACCATCTGACCTGTCTCTTGAGAAACCTGTATGCAGAAAAGGAAGCAACAGTTAGAACTGGACATGGAACAACAGACTGGTTCCAAATAGGAAAAGGAGTACGTCAAGGCTGTATATTGTCACCCTGCTTATTTAACTTATATGCAGAGTACATCATGAGAAACGCTGGGCTGGAAGAAACACAAGCTGGAATCAAGATTGCCGGGAGAAATATCAATAACCTCAGATATGCGGATGACACCACCCTTATGGCAGAAAGTGAAGAAGAACTAAAGAGCCTCTTGATGAAGGTGAAAGAAGAGAGTGAAAAAGTTGGCTTAAAGCTCAACGTTCAGAAAACTAAGATCATGGCATCCGGTCCCATAACTTCATGGGAAATAGATGGGGAAACAGTGGAAACAGTGTCAGACTTTATTTTTTTGGGCTCCAAAATCACTGCTGATGGTGATTGCAGCCATGAAATTAAAAGACGCTTACTCATTGGAAGGAAGGTTATGGCCAACCTAGATGGCATATTTAAAAGCAGAGACATTACTTTGCCAACAAAAGTCCGTCTAGTCAAGGCTATGGTTTTTCCAGTGGTCATGTATGGATGTGAGTTGGACGGTGAAGAAAGCTGAGCACGGCAGAATTGATGCTTTTGAACTGTGTTGTTGGAGAAGACTCTTGAGAGTCCCTTGGACTGCAAGGAGATCCAATCAATCCATCCTAAAAGAGATCAATCCTGGGTGTTCATTGGAAGGTCTGATGTTGAAGCTGAAACTCCAATACTGTGGCCACCTCGTGCGAAGAGTTGACTCATTGGAAAAGACCCTAATGCTGGGAAGGGTTGTGGGCAGGAGGAGAAGGGGACGACAGAGGATGAGATGGTTGGATGGCATCACCGACTCGATGGACATGGGTTTGGGTAGACTCCGGGAGTTGGTGATGGACAGAGAGGCCTGGCTTGCTGCAATTCATGGGGTCGCAAAGAGTCGGACACGACTGAGCGACTGAACTGAACTGAACTGAACTGAACTGCCTCTCCATTCCTCTTGAGAACCCGTGACGGTAGCGATTACTCATCATAGTAATTTCCCAGCTCCTGTGTGAGGGGGTGAAGGTGAGCTTTACTAGGTATGAGGCCGGCCCATGAGCCCTAGAGGAGCTTCGTGGGGGAGCCTGCAGGCTGTCTGGTGTGACGTGGAGTGGTCCTGGCCTTCCTGTGGTGAGGCCACAGGCCCTCAGCGTGCGAACCCCACCTGCTGCCTGGCACGTCTCGGGAAGGGCTCCTGGCCTGCGGGCTTTGGGCGCTGGGCGCCGGCAGACTCTGGAGGCGCGGTCTCTCCCACTGTCATTGTTCATACTCATTTTTCCTCGGATTTTAATGCCTTTATCTGAATCTCTCTATTTTTTTTTTTTTTTTGGTAAATTTTAGAGTTAAGTTGTCCTCCATTTAGGCACACTTACACTTTCCTTAGGATGCAAGATTTTAAAGCAGCTCCTCCTCTGAATTTTTCCAGTCCTTCCATTCTTTCCTTGTTACTCATCTTTAAACAAGGGGGATCGAGTGAGACAGAAAAGCCCTCTCCTTTACCCATTTCTGTTCTCCTTTCTCTCTGTATCTTCCCCCTCCGCCGTGTCGTCTTGCTTCTCTAGTATGTACTAAATCCACACTTAAAAGTAGTGTCCTTTTAGGAATATTCTGTGAAGTATTTGAGAAAAAGTGTTGGTCACAATGCTTCTAGAAACTGAAGGGCAGTATTGATGATTTTAAATTACTTGTCTCGATAGGCGCTCTCCTTACTCACAGAGAAAGACTTTCACCAGGATTTCCAGCAGCTTCTTGCCAAGCTGAACAAGCCTGACACTCAGTACTTGCTTAGGACGGCCAACAGGCTCTTTGGGGAGAAGACGTGTGAATTTCTCTCTGTAAGTTCAATCAACAGAACAGTACAAGTTGTGATCAAAATATAGAATGTGAGAGAAAGACCCCAGGGAGCTGACACTCAGGAACATGATTTTTAAACCTTGTAATTCTCTAACTGTACTTTGAATTAGTTGAACTTTGACTATTTCTAAAATGCATTTATCCATTATGATTATTCATAGCTGAGTTCTTACCTGTTTATAAGCACTGATCTTTTCATATCATATCTAGCAGACTAGGATGATCACCTTTAAGGGATTAATGGTTGCTTTAATGTAATATATATACTGTTCAGAATTTTGGAAACTTGCTGACCACTCTCCTCTCCAAAGACCTTTAAGGAATCGTGTCTTCGCTTCTACTACGCTGAGCTGGAACAGCTCTCCTTTGCTGAAGCTGCAGAGCCGTCCAGGAAGCAGATCAACACTTGGGTCTCGAAGAAGACTGAAGGTCAGCGCCCACGGTGCCTCCCCCACGTCTGCTCCTCCTGCTCCCCGCTCCCTGCTCCTCTGTCCTTTCTGGTCTTTCTGATGGTCAGCGCCGTGTTGTCTGGGCCTCATGGACTATCTGAACCTTAATGGACTCGCAGAGAGAGGTTCTGATCAGATGCTCGGGTTTTCAACAGCAGAGACTTCACTGTGCTTTCTCCCCAGAGCAGAGTGACCAGCAGGAGCAGAAGCTCACAGGCCGGGCTTCCAGGTTAACACCTTACAGAGAAGCATTGTCTCCCTCAGTCGTGTGTTCACGTGTCGGTGAACACCGTGTCTCTGTAGGAAGGAGACCGGGGCCCCTCTGAGCACAGTCTCTGTGGGCCTCCGTCACACCAGACTGACCCCCCTCCTGCCCCTTTCTTGTCTCCTGCCTCCACTCCTGTCCCCAGATGTGATGAACCTAGACGCGACAGGCCCGCTGCAGACCCTCTCTCGGGCTGACGGTTCTGCACACTGAAGTCACTGCCTGGGGGCGGGTTGAGCCTCGTTCGCTCCAGTTCCCCGAGGTGTCCTGCTGTGGCCTTGGCCCCATTGTGGCTGCGTGATCTTGGACCCACGCAGGCCCCTCTGTACCAATTACACATGGTACCACTAGGAACGATGGTGTTTCTGTTAATACATGAGCCAGCAGAGAGCAGGAGCCTGTCTTTCCTTCAAGACTTAGCCGTGCTGGCCCTGCTCCTCTGCCCTCTGGAGGCGTGAATTAGCAGGGGTGCTCTTAGTTCATTGAAAAGGCTTGACTTGATCTCCGGGGGAGAAGAGAATACCTTTCACCTGCTACCTGACCTTCTCCAAGAATGCCTGGAGAATCAAATAGTGAAACCTTTGCTGGAGGCTTCCAGAAGTTGTCCTTGCGCTGATGGTGTGCCCTCTGAACCATTCGTGGTGGCCTCCTGTGACAAGTCCCCGTGCAGTCCTGGAAGGCGGGCTCTGGATGTGGCTTCTCCAGCCACAGCCTCTGCAGCCCATCCCTCGTTTCCGCTTTGTCTCCACCCACCTGGAGCAGACTTCCCCTTGAGTGATGAAACGGTTCACGTCACCCGCTGTGCAGAGGCCCTGAAGCACCATGACCATAAACGCCACCTGCGTGTGTGGGTTCCATGCAGAGCAACCCAAACTGGGCAAATCCGAAACGAGGACTTTGGTTCTGTCCCACCGATCGGGATTTCCAGTGAGCCTCATCAAGGGTTTCTTTGTCACACTTTGTATCCTCTGCTCCCCCCTAAGGTAAGATTCCAGAGTTGTTGCCTGCTAACTCCATCGATGCAGAGACCAGGCTGGTTCTGGTCAACGCCGTCTACTTCAAAGGGAGGTGGAGTGAGGAATTCGACAAGGCGCGCACCAGGGAGACGCCTTTCAGAATAAACCAGGTGGGAGAAACTCTCGAACATCCCGAGAATTTGGTGGAAAGATTGGAAAAATTTAACTTTATAAGAGCATAAATCATTGGTTAATAATAATTTGAAACTTCACACATTTCTGAATGAAATTTTAAACTCGGTGAAGAACTGAAGGTATGAAGAGTACTTGTTGCCTTCAGTCTTTTGCATTTTTTATTGTTCCTAGAGACTTGATAATTTCTCATAAAGTCATGCTGTGTGAGTGTGTTCATCCTACATTCAACCGGAAAGCTTAAGTTTTTCTTTTAAGCCTTGATAATTTCTCATAAAGTCATTGCTGTATGAATGTGTCCATCCTACATTCAGCCTGAAAGCTTTTCTTTTAAGTCCAAATTACTCAGATAGAAAGCAAAAAAAAAAAAAAGAGAAGAAATCCAAACTTAAAATCGCCACAGGTGTTAGGAGAGTGTGATCTGGGTATTACTATGATGGGGGTGGGGTGGGGTCTGCAGAGGGAAACAATAAGAAAATGTATTTCTTTAATCAATTATTTTAAAAATGAGAATAAATACAGACTTGATTTGCTATTAATTTATCATCATTAATTCAGTAATCATAGCTTTCTAATAATAAAACCGACACAGACCTTAGTCTTGACCCTGACAGGCATTAAAATAGTTTGTTAACTACTCTCCCACCGCCAGCCCTTATAAAAATACCATATTAATGCAATTCAGAAATTTATAGGAGTAAAACCCTTTTCTTCGAAAATGCTTTACTGTAAATAATCAGCCTTCTCATTGCAGAGTGGGAGGGGAGTACAACTAGTCATCCACAACTGACATGGATTGTAGAAATTTGTTTTAATCTTTTTAATAGATGACCTGTGTCAGCTTATAAAACTGGATTTAGTAAGGGTGGTATTTCAGTTAACTTCTGTGTACATGTATCACTTCTGTATTTTAAAAAGTTATTTCCTCCAATTAAAGTTTCAGAATTGGTACAGTTGGATTTAAATGCATGAAGACCCGTATGGTTCTTTTTTTTTTTTTTTTACCATGCAGCACAGCATGTGGGATCTTAGCCTCCTGAGCTGGAATTAAACCCCCTGCCCCTACAGCTTAACTTCTGGGCCCCCAGGAAAGCCCCATGCGGTTCCCATACTTGCTGTCACACTGCTTTCTGAGCCCGCACTGCTGTGAAGCTCTAAGGTTTCATGAAACCTTTTTCTAATTAAATAGCAGTAATTTTCATCAGATTCTATTGTTTCATTAGATATATTTACCGGGCATCTTTCAGCTCTGGAAATCTGACTTCCTCTCTGAGAACTGCAGAGCACCACGTTTATTTTGCTGAATGAACCATCTTCCCCAGGCCAGCACTGGTGTGCTGACGACAGGTGCCTTGCGATGGGAACAGGGAGAAGCTGGTGGACCGTTTGTAACACTAACCAGGGCACGGATACCGTTTCCCTCTGGGGTTCTGCACACCCCCCCCCCATCCACCGCCTCTCCTGGAAATGGTGCTGCCCCCTCCGATGGTCTGTGTCTGATTCCGGGTCATGTGTTCACTCCTGTAGAAGGAGCAGAGGCCGGTGCAGATGATGTTTCAGGACGGGGAGTTCAGACTCGCCTGCATCAAGGAGGTGCAGGCCCAGGTGCTGGAGCTGCCGTACGCGGGCGAGGAGCTGAGCATGCTGGTGCTGCTCCCCGACGACCACGTGCCTCTGAGCTTGGTGGGTGTCCTGCGTGTCCTTCCTGCCTGCTAGCTCTCGAGCCCCTCCTCCCGCTCTGGGGCACACTAGCTCGGGTAACAGAGCACGAGATGGCACACCTGTCCCCCGGGTGACTCGAGGCGGGTGGCGCTGTCCCTCCGGGAGAGGAGCCTCAGGGGTGGCTGACGTCGCTGAATCCCAAAGTCGAATTCTGGCCTTTCAGGTGGAGAAACATCTCACTTGGGAGAAGTTCCTTGCCTGGACCCAGCCCGACTCCATGAAGAAGACCCAGGTGGACGTCTTCCTCCCGAAATTTAAGCTGGAGGAGACTTACGACATGGTGTCGGTGCTCCCGGGCCTGGGGGTGGTTGAGGCCTTCCAGCCAGGCCGGGCTGACCTGTCGGCCATGTCGCCCGACAGAGGCCTGTGTCTGTCCGCGTTTGCCCACAGGAGCGTGGTGGAGGTGGACGAGGAGGGCACGGAGGCTGCGGCCGCCTCGGCCGAGGTTGTGCCCGAGTGCGCCATGGAGGCCGGGCCCCGGTTCTGTGCCGACCACCCCTTCCTGTTCTTCATCAGACACAATGGCTCCCGCAGCACTCTCTTCTGCGGCAGGTTCTCCTCCCCGTAGGGGTGCGCGCCACGCCTGCCCGCCTTGCCCTCCCTGTGTCCCCCGGGGCCTGGGCAGCTCCCAGCCTGAATGACCCCCCAGCGCAGCCTTGCTTCTCCCCGAGGCTGACCCCCGAATGGGGATGGAGGGCCGGGAGACCTCAGTGACTGTATCTGAGACGCAGCCTGAACCCCGTACGATCGCAGCTTGCTTCCTGCTCACTCCCGCGTGCGTTTCTTTCCGGTTGCACTGTGTTCTCTTCCTGGTCATCTGCTTGCCTTAGCCTGTTTCGGTGTTCATCCAGACCACTAGCTGCTGTTTGATAGATTTCCTGGTGCCTGTGCTTTTCAGGAACGTTCCGTAATGCGTATTTGTGTTTTTATCTGTGTAGCACGTGGAATGTCAGTTTCCCGACCACGGGTGGAACCCAGGGCCCCTGCGGTGGAAGCTTGGCTTCCTTTCCGTTGACCTGCCTGGGAATCCCCTTTTTAATGCAGATTTTATCTTTCTTTGACATTCACTGGTCACCATGAATGTTGCCAACCCTGCATCAGGCCCTGGGGAAGGAAGTGAGGGGGGTGTGGGCCTCTGACTCCTACCCCCATGGCAGAGGTAGGCTGCTTTGAGGACCACCAGGCTGGACTAGGCCCTGCCTCTAGGTGACCATGTGACCGTTTGGAGGGATCGCACATTTCCTCGTGTTACTGTATTTCTCTACCTCCAACTCTAACGGGAAAAATCCCAGTCAACCCTTACAGCTCATTTCCAATGTCATCTTCTCAGAGAGTTATTTCCTTTCCTGCATAACCAGAGGTGCGTCTTTGTACCCTCACCGCCCCCTGGGAGACGGCACGTCTCTGACGGTAGCTCTGTATGTTGCCCGCCTGTGTTTACCAGCTTTAAGGCCCTTGGGGATGGGACTGTGTTTTACGCATCAGTATGCCGCTTACACAGCATGGATAAGCAATTTGATGATGAGCTCTGTGACTTTTAAAAAAAGGATTAGAAATCAGTGTTTCTGATTGATAAATAATAAAAACAATTTATTGGTTTTTTTTAATAATTTTTTTTATTGAGGTGAAATTTATAAAACCTAAAATTACCATTTTAAAGTGAATGACGCACTGGTGTTTTTGGTCTGTTAACACTGCTGTTCAACCACCACACTGATGTAGCTCCAAGTATGTTTCATTACCCTGTATCCACTAAGCAGTTACTCCCCATTCCCTGCTTCTCCCAACCCATGGCAACCACCAGCCTGCTTTCTATCTCCATGGATTTACCTGTGCTGGCAATTTCATGGGAGCTGAATCATGCATGACCTTTTTTGTGTCTGGCCTCTTTTATCTCACATAATGCATATTAAAAAGCATGGGCATCACTTTGCCAACAAAGGTCCGTACAGTCAAATCTATGGTTTTTCCAGTAGTCATGTACAGAAGTGAGAGTTTGGACCATAAAGACTGGGTGCCAAAGAATTGATACTTCAGAGCTGTGGTGTTGGGGAAGACTCTTGAGAGTCCCTTGGATGCAAGGAGATCAAACCAGTCCATCCTAGAGGAGATCAATCCTGAAGATTCATTGGAAGGACTGACGTTGAAACTGAAGCTCCAATACTTTGGCCCCCTGATGTGAAGAGCTGACTCGCTAGAAAAGACCCTGATGCTGGGAAAGATTGAGGGCAGGAGGAGAAGGGGACGACAGAGGATGAGATGGCTGGATGGCATCACCGACTTCATGGACATGAGTTTGAGCAAACTCCGGGAGATGGTGAAGGACAGGGAGGCCTGGCGTGCTGCAGTCCACGGGGTCGCAGAGTCAGACACGACTGAGCAACTGAACAACAACAACAAAATGTGCTCAAGATTCATCCAAGTTAGAGCAGATGTCAGCATCTGACCATTTGGATAAGTCTTCTTTGGAGAAGAGTGTGTTCAAGTCCTATGTTCGTTTTTTTCATTGGGCTGTTGGTCTTTTTGTTGTCAAGTTGTAAAAGTTCTTTATGTATTCTAGATGTTAGGCCTGTATCAGATTTGTGATTTGCAAGTATTCTCTTCCATTCTGTAGGTTATATTTTCCCTTTCTTGATAATGTCCTTCGATCCACAGAAGTTTTAATTCAATGAAGTTCAGTTTATCTATTTTTTTCCTTTTGTTGCTTATATTTTTGGTGTCACAGCTAAGAATCTATTGCCCTATTCAAAGACATGAAGATTTACAGCTGTTTTTTTTCCCTAAGAATTTTATGGTTTTAAGTTTTATATTTAGGTTGTTAATCTATTTGATATCTGTGATATGAGGTAGGGGTCTAACTTCATATTTTTGCATATTTTCTTGTGATGTTTTGTTAATGAACAATATTTTCTCTGTAATAAAATCTAGGTTTTCCCTTACTGATTTCTACCCTGCTTTCTGCTTTCAGTCTTAGAATTACCTTACCTCTGAGAAACCAATTAGTCACCTATTTTTTCTTCTATATTTCTACTTTTTAAACCAATTACCTGTTTAATCTGTCGTTATTTTTTTGTGTTGTTGACATTGAGGAGAAAATATGACTTGGTTTATTTACAAATAGCCAAGTTCTCAACATTATTTGTGAAACGATCTGCTTTCCCCCAGCCATCTATTCTTTTCATCTTTATTATTCTATGTTGTTGATGGAAAAAACACGCAGCAACCTAAAAACTGAGTATTGTTTTATTTGGTGGAAATTTTTAGGACTTAGGCTCAGGAGGCAGCGTCTCAAGTGACCCCGAGAGCACCGTGCTGAGGAGGCGGAGGTCAGAGCCAGGTTATGTAGAAGCTTTGCAACAAAGGGCCGGTAGTCTTCAATGTCAAAAGTTTTTTTGTAAATTAAAGAAAACCAGATAACCCAAGTTAAGGGACTTGAATTTAGTGCTTTCCATCTATGGGGAGATGCAAGAGTCCGGCTCGCTGACGTCACTCCTGTGCCGTGCACCTCAGCTCGCTGGGATCCTGAGTTGCTCAGGGCTCATGGTGGGGAGTGGCTGTGGTCTGCTGGCTGCTAGATGGCAGGCATTCTTTCCTTCCTGAGTTCCCGCGGGGCTCAGCAGGCAACACCGGAGGCCCGCCATCACTGATGAGTGACACCCTTGTTTACTGATATGGCAGGAATATTCTGCTTCTCAGTTGAAACACCAACATCACAGTCATTGAAGACTCAAAACATATTCACCTATATTTTTCTTTATAGACCTTTTGTCATTTTATTCTTTGTTATTAATCCACTTTGGAGTTTATTTCAAAGTAACATGAGAAACCAATTTTTAAAAAACTTTATTTATTCTTAATTGAAGGATAATTGCTTTACAAAATTGTTTATGAAGAAACCTAATTTTTAAGGTAAATTTTTTGTGTTTATTAAAAATAGTGACGATATTAGTTAATTCAGTTTTCTTGAATAAAGACATAATAAAGTGAAAGTGAAAGTCGCTCAGCGGTGTCCGACTTTGCGACCCCGTGGACTCGACAGTCCTGGCATTCCCCAGGCCAGAATGCTGGAGGGAGTTGCCTTTCCCTTCTCCAGGGCATCTTCCCAACCGAGGGATCAAACCCAGGTCTCCTGCATTGCAGGCGGATTCTTTACCAGCTGAGCCACAAAGGAAGCCCAAGACATGATAGGATTTCCCCCACATACGCTGCATGACGAGCAAGGAGCCCAGGAAGTGCCTGAATCATCCTCTTACTAATTCAGCACTGATGATTCATACGAGCATGTGAAGGTGGCGCTTTTCTGACAGCTTATCCTCGTGGTACTTCTGTGGGCGAGGTCGAGTTCTTGTCAAAACCAGTCACAGGCTGTAGGTAACTCAGCAATTGAGTCTGACAGTTTGGTGGCTCTTCGGCCTTCTTTCTGATATGTAACTACAAGGGGAAGAGAGTGTTACAAGCGCAAGCAAAGGATAATAGGTGCTAAATGCAGCTCTTGCAGGGTTGGGGGCAGAAAAGGGAACTTAGTTACAGACATGCAGTTAGTGTGTTCTTACCAGTTAAGGGCTCAGAAGGGGGGGCCCCAGGGCCTATGGCGAGGCAAGGATACTGCACTTCTACCAGCTTACTGCAGCTTCAGCCTTCCCACAGCCCATCTCTTCTTTGATAATTGGCAAGAATGACTCCCAGAACTCAGGAAGGCGCTTTCCATACCATCACGGTTTGCCGTGAGGAATCGAGCTGCCAAGGCCGGGTGTGGGGAGGACCGCACGGCTTCCAGGCTGTCCCTAGGCACCACCCCCCGTGCGTTCACTTACCTGGGAGTTCCCCGGGACCCCTCATTGAGGGGTTTCCTGAGAGCGTGACGGCCTCATCATCAGCCACGTGGTTGGCTCAGTGTCCAGCTCCTCTCCCTTCCAAGGAGGTCGGGTGTGGAGCTGAAGATTCCAACTCTCAGATCACCTGGGTTTTAGGAGCTCCGTGCCAGGAACTGGGAACAAGGACCAAGTGTGTGCTTTATTATATCCCAACCTCAGTGAAAACCACCTCTTCAGGAGCCTGGAAAAGGATGGGGTGACTAGTGATGGGTCAAGTGCTAAGTGAGCACATGCGGGATGTCCCACTTTTAAGGACCATGAGTCCCACCTCCCGACAGAAGGGACCAAAGGGCCCCACGGCTGCCCTGTCCCGCTGGCGTGGTGCCGGGCACGTGGCGGCCTCCATCATCTTTACAGCGTGGTCCTGTGTGTATAACAGTCTGGGACGCTTAGAAGCTGACTGGCTCGCCAGCATGATTATTTTTCACTTCTCAGAAAGAGTTATCAACTCTCTAGGGATTGAAAGTGAAAGTGGCTCAGTCGTGTCTGACTCTTTGTGACCCCATGGACTATGCAGTCCGTGGAATCCTCCAGGCCAGAGTACTGGAGTGGGTAGCCTTTCCCTTCTCCAGAGGATCTTCCCCACCCAGGGATCAAACCCATGTCTCCTGCGTTGCAGGCAGATTCTTTACCAGCTGAGATATCAGGGAAGCCTGTCCTCTAGGGATTAGAAGGATTGTTTTAATATTGGGCTTTCCCCTAGGCCTTTAGAGTCCTGCCTTTAGCTGTTCTATCAGAATGAGCCAGAGGCATCCAAGTGACACATACATGCCTGGGAGGCAGGAAGGGCTGAGGGGAGAGATTTAATTTTTCTGTTGCTATTAGGAGTTCCATGAGTATTTCTGCCACATATAAAATGGTGAGATTACTACATAAGGGAAAGTGTTCTATTTTTAATTATTCTGGAAGACATAAACAGAAGTTTTGCAGCAATAACACAGCAAATGAGTTTCTGTTCAGTAATCAGCAAAGCAGTGACATGCTCATTGTGCAGTGGTGTGCTCACGGGAGCCAAAATCCACGAGTATTTGAAGCCGTTTCCTCTTTTTTTTATTGAAGTGTAGTTGATTTACAATATTGTGTTAGTTTCTTGTGTGCTGCAAAGTGATTCAGTTATACATATATATCTTTTTCATAATAGGTTATTACAAGATATTGAATATGGTTCCTTGTGCTACATAGCAGTACACTGTTATTTATCTGGTTGATATATAATAGTGTTTATATATATATAGTGTATTTATTAGGACTTCCCTGGTGGCTCAGGTGATAAAGCGTCTGCCTACAATGCAGGAGATCCGTGTTCAATCTCTGGGTAGGGAAGATCTCCAGGAGAAGGAAATGACAACCCACTCCAGTATTCTTGCCTGGAAAATTCTATGGACAGAGGAGCCTGGAGGGCTACAGTCCATGGGGTCACAAGAGTCGGACACGACTGAGCGACTTCACTCAGTGTATTTATTATCCCTTTTTTTAAAAGCTTAGTTTAACAAATTCACTGTGGACATGGACATGGACAGAGGAGCCTGGTGAGTAGTCCACGGGGTTGCAAAGAGTCAGACATGACTGAAGCAACTGAGCGAGCACACACAGACACACAGACACACACACACACACAGACACACACACAGACACACACACACACACGACTGTTGACTGACATTACGGGTGGGAGGGACTCCTGCATCCCGTCTTCCACTGGGAGCTGCCTCCTCACCTGGCATCCTCGGGGGTCCAGTAGGACCCTCCTCCCAGGGCTTGTGCAGGGAGGACTGACTACACCAGTGTCTCCCCAGCCCTGGGGGCGGTGCCTGGGACATGGCAGGGCCTGGGGAGTCACGGGTCCAAGCGCAGACACCCGCCTTCCACGGGAGTCCTCGCCGCCACTCCCGTCGCATGCGGCGCCTTCTCCCCCACCCCACTGGATCCCGCCACACCTGGGGAGGCAGGGTTCTCTCATCCTGCCGCCCTTTGGTCCCCAAAAGCTCTGCTCGTGAAGCCAGAGGCAGATACAGCCTCACTACTCCCAATCTGCCCATTTCTTTGACAGATATTTCTCTCTTTTATGAACTACTTAATATTGTTCTTCTATTCATTCCCAACTTCTTTTTGAAAAGATTGCAGTTTGCATTCTTGCAGAGACAACAGCTGGAACTCTCCAAACTCCTACTTGTTAATACTGTCAAACACTCTGTGAAAACCCAGGGATCACGGTTTGATGGCAACAGCAAATGTATGTGAATTTGGCTTCTAGGCACGAGGACCACAGCAGTCTGAGAAGGTGGCCCTCGGCTCACAGTGTGTGCCTGTGTGTGCTAGCCCAGAGTCTGCGGCTTAATATTACTGAGATCCATTCCCTTTCTTTCCTTCTTTTCTTTTTAAAGACAAAACTATAGAGGTATTACCTCTCAATTCAGTTGATTTATTGACAAAACTGGTCCTCCTTAATACTATATACTAAGGAGTTTGATAAAAAAGCATATTGGAGAAAAGTTTTTTCAATTAGCAAGACAAGGCTGTGTCTGCTTGTGCAGAAATTGTCTAGAAACATTGGGATCCTGTTACAGGCCAAATTGTGTCCCCTCCAACCTGTTTGTTGGAGTCTCAACCCCCAGGACCTCAGAATGTGAAAGTGGGCTTTGGAGATGGGATTTGGAGATGCCTTTAAAGAGGTAATTAAGGTAAATTAGGTCACATGGCTGGGCCCTGAGCCAATATGACTGCTGTCCTTTTAAGAAGAGGAAGCTGGACACAGACGCCCAGAGGGAAAATGACAGACTCCAGGAGAAGACGGCTCAGAAGGATCCGGCCTTCCTGGCGCCTTGATCTTGGACGTCCAGCCTCCAGAGCTGAGATGATAAATTCCTGTTGTTTAAGCCCCGGAATCTGTGCTACTTTGTTATGGCAGTCACAGGAAAACAATTTCAGATTTCAAGAATCACAAGGATTTCTGTTGGCTTTCTCGATGCAGATAAGCTCCTAAGCACAGAAATGATTCCGTTAATTTGCATCATATGAGTGTTCTCGGTCTAGTTTATGTTTTTAAGATATTTTGTTTTTCTCTTTCAATCAGCTGGTGGCAATCATCTGGTTTCAGTTTTGCCTGGTTTCTTTAGAACGTAAACAGAGGCAGGAGATGTGTCATGTCCTGAGTGGGGGAGATGCAGGCAGGGGTCCTAGGGGTACTCCCTGGGGTTGAGGAGCTGAGAGAGGTCATTCCTCACCTGACGACCTCGTGGACCCAAACGTCTGAGTCATCACTCTGTACACCCACATCTAAAATACACCCTCTGAGCACCGGATCTTGGGGTTCGAGATAGTCTGAAAATTAAATGCAACTTCAGTCGTGGCAGAGAAAGGCCAACCCATTTTCTGAGGTGCTGGGATCCCGTCCCGGGGGAAGGTGGGCAGTGTCCAGCTCTGGGGGTGCCATTCACGTCGAACGGGATGCACATGACCTCCCAGAGCTGGGTAACCGCGGCCCTTCCCGTCCGGCTCAGACCTGACACCTGGCTGTGACCTGCTAAAGTGGTGAGAGACACATAGTCCTGTTTTCAAGGCGCTCACAACTTACAAAAGGAAAACAAACCCACCTTTAACACGAGAGAGAACTTGGTGAGAAAACACGTGTGGAGCACTTTGTAATTTAGGAAGCACTTTTAATCAATTTTATGTAAATATTTATATTTGATTTTCATAATAACTTCTGGACACGGGTAAAGTAGGAACCCTTATCTTCATCGTACAAATAAGGAATTGAGGACAAAGAGCTTAGTAACTTGTCTAAGTTGGCACAGGTAGTGTGTGGCAAAAATGGGACACAAATCGAGGTGTTTGATTACAGAGAGAGATAAGACAGGAGGATGGAGGTTAGAGAGAAACGTGAAGAAGCAGGCTGATGGGCTGAGCCTTGGGTGGGGCAGAGGCGGGGAGGGAGACGACCCAGACAGGGGTCTGGGAAGAGGGAAGGACAGAAAGGGGGCTGGACAGACAGAGGAGCTGGGAGGCCGGAGCTGCGCTCGTTTGTACCTGCTTCCAGGTCTTCGTCATTCACGCTCAGTGGAGTAATGTGAGAGCCAAGGCTAGAACACTGTTGCAATCATCTTCCCAGAACCTGACTGATTCCTGGCACTTTAATAAAAATGCTCTGCTAATGATGTTGTGAACACAGCTGACCCCGTGGCTGGAGGATGACTGGGCTTGGGGAGGGGGCAGGGAGAGCCCAAGTCAGAGGTACCGTGGGACCGGGCGAGCCCCGTCTCCCCTGGTGGGAACTTGACCTGCGGTTCGCTCAAGGAGACATCGCGTGTTCTGCCGTCACCGAAGATGCTGCTGCTGCTTAGTCGCTTCGGTGGCTCTGAAGCCCTTTGCGACCCCGTGGACTTTAGCCCACCAGGCTGCTCTATCCGTGGGATTCCCCAGGCAAGAGCACTGGAGCGGGTGGCCTTCCCCTTCTCCAGGGGATCTTCCCGACCCGGGGTCTCCCTCATCGCTGACAGGTTCTTTACCCTCGGAACCACCAGGGAAGCCCCAGCTGAAGATAAAACGAGGCCCAACTGTTTTTGCAGACAGACCTTGAGTCAGAACCTGTGTCATAAGGAAAGGGACGGGAGGTCAGGGGGAAGCCCTCACGGCCGTCATGCCCGTCCTCGCCCTGCTGACCGTGAGCGCAGCCGAGCCCACGACAGGGGCTTCCGTGTCCCCTGACCTTTCTCTCTCCTCCCATGCTGGGGCCTGGATTCCAGGCCATTTTCACTCCACCCCTTATGGAAACAGGAAATGGCTTCAGAACAGCTTGTCTATGTGAGCTGTGACAGCTTCAGCTGAAACATCGTTTCCTCCAGAAGGCCCAGCCCACCCCCTGGCTGGACCCCCGCTGACCTCTGGTCCCCGCTCCGCTCTCCAGCTCCGCTTCCTCCTGGTGACGGTTCCTTTAGACCCCCGCCCGTTCCCCGCCTGCCCTCCGAGGCTTTCACCGCAGTGGCTGGGAATTCACGCCGGGCCCTTGGGCCTGGCATAGTTTCTAGGCCTAGAGATACCGGGCAGCAGGGTTTGTGGCCAGGGCCCATTTCCCTTCGGCCTCAAAGTTAAACTATTAAATTATTTCACAATGAGATTATACAAAGAGTCACACTGGAAAGGTGGACCAAAAATACTTTAATCATAAAACTTTAGCTCATGTCCCAGAAAAGAAACTATCTGACAACGTTTTACAAATCCTGACTGCTGTGAGGGTAACACAGCTATACAGCACTGCATCTTCATTGCCCACTTTTTATTTCTTTTCACTTTTTTTGGTCTTGCCACAAGGCTTGTGGGAATCTCGGTTCCCTGAGCAGGTATTGAACACCTGGCCGCAGCAGAGAAAGCATTGAGTCCTAACCACTGGACCGCCAGGGAGCTCCCTGCGTTGCACTTTTAAAACTGTCCATGTGTTAAATATGACATTTTAAATTATACTAAAATGCTTACTGGGGCTTCCCTGGTGGCTCAGTCAGTAAAGAATTTGCCTGCAGTGCAGGAGTTCAATTCCTGGGTCAGGAAGATCCCCTGGAGAAGGAAATGACAACCCACTCCAGTATTCTTGCCTGGGAGATCCCATGGACAGAGGAGCCTGGCAGGCTAGAGTCCATGAGGTTGCAAGAGTTGGATACGACTGAGTGACGAAACCACCACCAATATGCTTACTAAATGCACGCTAAATTTTCTTCTTCTTTTTTTTTTTTTTTAATTAAAGCAGGAGACTCAGAAAGTAAAACCGGTTTGGCTTGTCTGGACCTCTGCAAGGCAGAGCCTGAGGAAGAGGACTTGGCGGCCCGTGTCCAGGGTCACCGCAGGGGGCAGCAGACAGACCCGGGGGCCGGCCCATCGGACTCTCGTCTTTCCTCCAGGTGGAAAACAGGCTTCTGAGTGAAAAGCTCAGAGACGGACAGAGCCAGGATCAAGGTGCCACGAAGAAAACTGCAGCAGGGGTCTGTTCTCGGCAGTCTGGGAATTACCGAGCCAAGGCAGGCTTTTCTGGAACGCCGTCTGGGAGAGAGCTGCCCTGCCCGGTTACAGCACAGGCCCTCCAGGCAGGTCCGTCAGGAAGGCGCCTTCGGGTGGAATGCAGGGCCTCCGGAGGGTGGACCGCAGACCAGCCCCCAGCCTCTCTATCTCTCCTCGAGGAGCAGACGGCACCCTGGCCCCTCCCTGGCCTCCAGCTCTCCCCACATTCCTGCCTCACCATCTGTGTGCGCCTGATCCCAGGGCCCCAGCACACCAGCTCGTGTGGAAGGCTGAGCTCAGAACGTAAACGATCTGTGCGCTTGCCCTTCATGTGGCGAGCTTCCAGCACTTCTGGGGTGCGCGGGGGTACACTGGAAAGGGGAACGGGAGAGAGCTGTGATTGGGGCTTAGAAAGCAAATGCCGGGTCCTTGGAGGAGCAAACCTCTGCCCTCACAGCTTCTCTCCACAGATGTGTCTCAGCCCCTGGGGGTCCCCAGTCAGCACTCACACCTCGACTCTCCCGAGGTCGTCCAGGGCTTCATCTCTGAGGTGATAACTGCTTCCTGTCCTCGCCTCTCAGAACAAAGACCCCAACGAAAGTTGCCTCTGTGTCAACCCTTTCGAACAGCTTGAAAATTCATTTGGAACAGTTTGGCCACAGAAGGAATGGAGGGAGTTCTTGGTCAAGACTTCTGCTTGGCACTGGTCACCTGACCTGGTTCCTCTTAAGGCACAGCGTCTTCACACAGCCTCACACAGTGAGACTCAAGGAGGTTGGGGTGTGTGCACTCCTGCATAAACACGGCAGGCCACAAGTTATAGAAAGGAGTTACAAAGCCATTTTACACAGCGAGGGGACAGTTTGGTTTCTACACAGTAAGGATCAGATTTACTTTTTAGAACTGAACAGGAAATTGTATGCTTTTTGGGGGGGGGAGAAACTCCCCCCAAAAGTGAATGTTAGTATCTTACAGAAACTTTCCAAGTTCAACATTAACTGCAAGGTTAACATTCACTCCCAAGGTCACTAAACAGCCTTCGTAATCAGGTAGGCTGAAGACCTACTGAAATGAAACTTCAGCATTTAATAGGGGATTTCATCTGAGGAACCGCGATAATAAAACTTGTCTGGCCTAATGTCCGTATTGAGGAGTCTGGGGGAACTCTGCTTCCCTCTCTTGATGAAAAGCGATGTTACTAAGTGGACAGGATAAGCCGAAACTAGCCCTCCATTCATGCCACGCAGCTCATCACCGGAGGTTGGAGGGACCCTCTGGGTCAGCTAGCTGGCTTCATCTGAGGGAAAATAAACACATCCTTATGGCAGGAGGTAGGTTTGCAAGTGCTGGCATGGGGCTCCTGCAGAAACTGGTCAGGGGCACGGGGAGGGGGCTGCAGGCAGGGGCGGAGGACACAGCCCTGTCTTACCCCCTTGACTTCCCAGGGGAAGTGCTTTCGTTATTTTCGTCTCTTCTCTGGCAAGGGGCCAGGCTCCTGTCTCCTCTTCTCCCTCCTATACTCTCTGGGCAGAGGGGGGTGGGTTCCCCTCCAACCCTGAGTTCCTGCTCTTCGGCAGGACGGTTCACCTCCCTTGACACCTGCCCGCTCCCCAGCACCTGCAGGGGTGGTCCCCAGGCCGCCTCCTCTGAAAGCACCCTTGTTTTTCGACACTACCCTTTGGGGTTCCTCCACACTCCCCCCTCACCCCAAGCCAGTCCGCGGAGTCTCTGCCCTGCATGGATGGGATCTGAGCTCGTGCTCCCGGGACGGGCGCGCTCACGTTTCCGGGGACCTCTCCCTGAGCGCTCCCCCGCCCCTGTTCTAAGCCTTAAGGACGATGTCCGGCCCGTGCGCTCCTGTGACCCCTTCTGCACCTGCTCTGTATTTAGGTGCCAGCATTTGGGGCCGTTTCACAGAACCCACCCCAGACCTCAGAGGCTGCCGCTGTTGCCCTCACTTTACAGCTGGGACCCTGAGGGTGTGAGGACTCCGCCCGGGAGAGGCAGCCTGGGGCTTCCTCGGGAGCCACCTTACTGACACGCCCAGACAGGCTCCTCCCTGCCCCTTTCGGTCTTCCTCTCTTTAGCTTAAGGCAGCCAGTTCCTCCCAAAGTCCCTTGCAGAGGGTCGCCTTTGTCGCCTCTGATATCTGTGGCCCCCACAGCTGAAAGCCATTCTCTAAAGGGATCAGGCCAGGGCATGGGCCCACAAAACTGCCCCCTCGTTGAAGGTGGACCATCTGCTTCTAATACTCAGACCTTCCGAGCCCTATCGGTGAATATTGAGTTTGTGGTCAGTTAAAGTTACAGGGTTGTTTTTCCCACGTGAACTTCTCCTCCAGTAGGTCTCTCACCAATGATATTTGCAAAACTGACTCCTTAACATCGAAATTTAAAAGGTCATGCTCTTTATGACGTTCTTCATGTTGGTTTGAGATGACCTTTCAGCCGGTGGAGTTCTTATGAATCTCGATGCTCTCATCCCCTGCAACCGAGTTGTGTTTGGCAAGTTTACTGTCTGTGTCCTTCTAAGCCTCCGTTGAAGCTGTCTGTGAGAGGGTGAGACAGAACCTCACCAAGGGCAGAGCCCTGCGGCACACCTCAAGAGACCTCTGACTCAAGTCAGCCACACGTGAGGTCATGGCTACGGCCAGCTAACTGTTCTTTTTTTTTTTTTTATAACTTTTTAAAAAAAAATAAATTTATTTATTTTAGTTGGGGGCTAATTACTTTACAATATTGTAGTGGGTTTTGCCATACATTGACATGAATCAGCCATGGGTTTACATGTGTTCCCCATCCTGAACCCCCCTCCCTCCTCCCTCCCCATCCCATCCCTCTGGGTCTTCCCATTGCCCCAGCCCTGAGCATTTGTCTCATGCATCGAACATGGAATGGTGTTCTGTTTCACATATGATAATATACATGTTTCAATGCTATTCTCTCAGAACGTCCCACCCTCACCTTCTCCCTCAGAGTCCATAAGACTGTTCTATGCATCTGTGTCTCTTATTCTGTCTCGCATATAGGGTTATCGTTACCATTTTTCAAATACCATTCTTGACTATCATCCTGCCCTCTGAGTGATAACGAGACTTCTCGTCGCCCAAATCCTCGCTGCAGCCTCTGCAGCACATCTGCCGCCTGCATCATTTTCTCTCTTGTGAAATAGTTGTTCATACTGGGACTGGAACGTGTCTTCTTTGGGCTCCACTTCTGTTGATTTTTTTAATCACTCCTTTAAAAAATTGATTTCTTTATTATAGTTGATTTACAGTGTTAGTTTCAGCTATGCAGCAAAATGATTGTTTCATATATATATATAATTTTTCAAATTATTTTCCCTTATTGTGTTGTTTAGTTACTGAATCATCTCTCTTTGCGACCCCATGGACTGTAGCCCTCCAGACTCCTCTATCCATGGGATTCTCCAGGCAAGAATACTGGAGGGGGTTGCCATTTCCTTTTCCAGAGGATCTTCTCAACCTAGGGATTGAACCCAGGTCTCCTGCATTGACAGGCATTGACAGACAGATTCTTTACTGTCTGAGCCGCCAGGGAAGCCCTGCGTTTTCCCTTAAAGGTTATTACAAAATGTTGACTATAGTTCTCTGTGCTGCACAGTAGGTCCTTGCTGTTTATCCATTTTTACAGCATAGTGTGTATATATTAACCCGAAATCCCTAATTTATCCATCCCCTCCCTTCCCCTTTGGGGCTTCTCTAGTAGCTCAGATGGTAAAGCATCTGCCTGCAATGGAGGAGACCTGGGTTCGATCCCTGAGCTGGGAACGTCCTCTGGAGTAGGAAATGGCAATCCACTCCAATATTCTTGCCTGGAGAATTCCATGGACAGAGGAGCCTGGTGGGCTACAGTCCACGGGGTCGTAAAGAGTCGGACACGACTGAGAGACTAACACACACACACTCCCTTCCCCTTTGGTAACCAAGAGTTCATTTTTCTGTGTCTGTGAGTCTGTTCCTATTCAGTGAATACGGTCATTCGTATCACATGTTTGGATTCCACACATAAGTGCTATCATATGATGCTTGTCTTTGCCTGACTTAGGTCGCTTAGTACGATCACCTCCAGGTCCATCCATGTTGCTGCAAAGGCTCCACTTCCATTTAAACTAACGTCATTCTATCCTTTGCTTCTGATGAGCCTTTGGTCCCACTTACCACCGACTGAGAAACTTTACAAGTCAGCATCACATCACCTGCCTACACAGCCCACTTTGTTCTGGGATAGAATCTTCGTTCACTTGTTCATGGATCTACCCAGCAACATTTACTGAGCATCTACTGCGACCCAGGTGCCGTTCTGGATCCTGGTTGGAGCTCTGTTCCTAACCAGGATCATTTCTGACGGCAACAGATGCTGGATGCGAAAGAAAGTAACTTGGGACGAGAGGAGACACCAGGAACTGCCTCGGGGAAGAGGTGGTGAAGAGACCAGGACTAGGAGTCCCTGTCACTCCAGGAAGAGGTTACAGCCGGACGAAGGCCCCGGAGCAAGAGGCTTCTAATCTGAGACCCGGAAGGACTCCAGGAAAGGGTTAGAGCCGGACGAAGGCCCCGGAGCAAGAGGCTTCTAATCTGAGGCCCGGAAGGAAGGTCTACGAGATGAGGAGAAGGAGCTGAGGTCAGAGGAAAGCCTTGACTGAGGTATTTCACTGCTGCTGCTGCTGCTGCTAAGTCGCTTCAGTCGTGTCCGACTCTGTGCGACCCCATAGACGGCAGCCCACCAGGCTCCGCCGTCCCTGGGATTCTCCAGGCAAGAACACTGGAGTGGGTTGCCATTTCCTTCTCCGATGCATGAAAGTGAAAAGTGAAAGTGAAGTCGCTCAGTCGTGTCTGACTCTTCGCGACCCCATGGACTGCAGCCTACCAGGCTCCTCCCCCATGGGATTTTCCAGGCAAGAGTACTGGAGTGGGGTGCCATTTCCTTCTGCGATGCATGAGAGTGAAAAGTGAAAGTGAAGTCGCTCAGTCGTGTCTGACTCTTCGCGACCCCATAGATGGCAGCTCACCAGGCTCCGCCACCCCTGGGATTTTCCAGGCAAGAACACTGGAGTGGGTTGCCATTTCCTTCTCCAGTGCATGAAAGTGAAAAGTGAAAGTGAAGTCGCTTAGTCGTGTCCGACTCTTAGTGACCCCATGGACTGTAGCCTACCAGGCTCCTCCATCCATGGGATTTTTCAGGCAAGAGTACTGGAGCGGGTTGCCATTGCCTTCTCTGGAGCTATTTCACAGGCACAGTTAATTTTATGGATATGTCAGCTACCCTAGTAGTGGAAACTGAGCTTGACTGAAGCAGAAAGACTATTAACACTTGCGTGTTCCCAGTGTTTAGACATCTCAGTGGTCAGCGGTGGGTGTGTTGTGATGAAGTTCCGCCCCCTAGAGGACAAAGCTGAGAGTTTACCACTAGGTTTGTTTTGCACCATTATCTAACAGAAAAGGGCTAGCAGAAACTCTTCAGAGGTTATTTTATCTGTTTCGGTGGCCTTAGTTACTTAAGTTTGTCAAGAAACTTGAGCATGAGAATATAACTGATTAAGAATTTCTGGGAGGGTTCAGTCACCTGCAACCATATCTCAGTCTCCAAAATTATTCATCATTGTGAAGTTACCTTGTGTCTCACCTAAAATTCTTGGACTATTTATAAGAAGACGTCAGTATTTAGAAAGTGATTTTGACTCATTTTCTTGTTGTTTTAACAAGTTAAAAATAAATTATTACACAAACATCTTAAGCAATTATTTAAATACATATCAAGTTATTTTCACATTTGTCTTTTAACTGTAGTAAACATAGTTTTGTATTTGGTGTAAAAAAAATTTCTTTTTTAAGTTTAAAATGTTTGCATGCTCATGGACTATTGTAAATTTTGTTTATATTTAGAGAGTAATTATCTAAAATAAAATAGCTTATTGTCTAGGGAGCACTCTAACACGGAGCTACTGTGCTCATAGTCATCCCAGTCACCATATTTACAAACACCTCTGTGAGATCTCGAACACCGCCAGGCTTCAGGCTGATCAAAGGTATAATGATCCTTATTTAGTTTCTTGAACTGAATCAGAAAACAGGTGACTGCAAAATTACTTTTGAAGAGGAAAAGAAAATCAAGATTTTTGTGGGGTTTCTGTATGGCCAATTTATTTGAAGGTGGAGACAAGTCTAAGAGGAACCCACTTCCCCTTTCAGGCTGCATGAGCAGGAGGAATAATTTGGTCACGAGGCAACCCCTTAGAGGATGGACAGCCCCCTTATTCCTGTGGGATGAGCTGGCCAGGATGACTGGGATGGAAGCAGTTTCGATGGCACCCACGCATGCCCCCGAGGGGAGAGGGTGACGAGTAGGCACTTCAAGGACCTCAGGCTGGAAGAAACGGGCGCACCCCATGTGCTCAGGGGCTGAGCCCCCCTTTCAGCACAAGACTGGCCGCTGACGCCGGACAGCGTGAGCAATCTCGCTCTCCCGCGTGTCCTGTCTGGAATCGGATTCATCTTCAACGACCGTGTCCTTCTAGCGCCTTCTGTCATCAGTTTCGCTTGTTTGGAGCATCTAGTTTGTGCTTTTCCCAGTTCCTTTTCCAGCGAGTCTACTTCACGCTGGAGCTCAGAGCTGGGTGTGCTCAGCTTTTCCTATGGCCACTTGGTACTTCAGACGACTGTGACTCAAGGCTGGCGTTTCTAAAGACGAGTCTAGATATTTACACACTTTAACGAACGCTAAATTCATTAGTTTGTACCCTCAGTGAATGCAGCAAGTGCATGGCAAGCTTGTCGCCCCCTCCCCAGCCTGTTTTGTCCAACTAGAAACTTCAGATCAAAATCAAGAGAACGGTGGACTTTCAGCTGCCCTCTGCACAGCACCCCCTGGTGGCCGCTCGGCAGACAGGCTCTGCTCCCAGGCCTTCAGGCCGCCCTGCCGGGGGGGCCAGAGCCCTCAGAGCTGGCTGCACCCCTCCTCCAGCTCCCCGCCCTCCGTGGTCATGGCTGCATCGGCCACGCAGCCTTCCAGCATCACGGAGGTCACCGGAGGGCCTGGGGAGGATGTGACCGCCGGCTGGCCACTGAGCTGGACCCGGGCAGTGGGAGGGTTTTCACTCCCCCTCCGTCCTTGGAATGTATGTCTGTCCGCTGTTCTTGCATGAGAAGGCTCTTCAAGGGCTTTTCAGATCGACTTTGAAATTATAATTAAAGCAGCTTGTCAAGTATTTTGAGTTGTGTTAATCTGCTGGGTCACTTGACATTACTTCATTTGCTTTTTTCTTCATGACATATAACCCACAGATTATGAGGCTAATCGGACAGTTCTACAGCATGCACCCAAGTGACCCAGGGCAAGCGGGCGAGCTGGCTGTGCTCAGGAGCTCCCTCTGCAGCGTGTGACCCCCAGGCCCAGCCCCGCCCCTCCTGTCCCCACAGGTAACAGCTCTTGTGATTTGGGGAGAGTGTCTTTGCTTGTCTTTATTTTACCCCTTCTAGCTTATTCCAGCTTTCTTTAGGCTGATTCTGAGATTTACATAAATGAAATAATGTTGAAATGTAGTCTTTTGAATTTGGCTTCTTTCGCTCAACTTACGTTGCGGAGTCTCACGCATGTCGTGAATGCAGCAACAATTTGTCCGTCTTTGTTGCTGTGTAGTATCCCAGAGTGGGTTCCCATTCTGCTGCTGTTGATCTTTGGGGTTCACCAGTAAAGCCACCTCCAACATTCTTGTAAATGTCTCCATGTGAACGTGAATACATTTCTCTAGGAGAATTGCTGGGTCAACACTCCTAAAAATTGAACTTGAATAATAATTGAATTATTTTCCAAAGTAGTTTTCCCAGTTTACAATCCACCCTGCACAGAAGTGAGAGAATTCCAGTGGCTCACTTGAAATTGTCAGAAATTTTTATTTTTGGCAATGTGAATGTAAGATATTCTCATTTTGTTTCAAGTTTGTATTTAACATGTTTTTACGCATTTATAAGCCATTTAGATTTCCCCTTTTAAAGTGTGTGCTCATTTTTAAAAAGGTACTTTTTATGTGATTTGTACAAGTTAAACACACACGCGTGTGCACACATACATTTTCTTTGAAATAGTTATTGGGAGTGGGATTGATTTAAAAAATCAGTCAGAGGAAAACGACTGTCTTTACAAGAATGAGTTCCACTCAATGCCTGTGATCTATTTCTTCATTTAGTTAGATTTTTAGAAATTTTTCTTAATAATGCTACAATAATTTTGTATAGTGGTTTTGCATATGTTTTATTAGAAATATCTCCAGGGACTTGACTTTTTGATGCTATTTTGAATGGTATTTTTCTTTTAATTTCATTTTATTTGTGCTAGTTGATAGAAATACTGGTATTTAGTCATTCTCTTGCTAAACATGTTTAGTAAATCCAAGTACAGAGTTGGATAACATGATTGGTTCACTTGTCCTAATGGCCATACTATAGTGAATACCGCCCCTGACAGACTTAGGGTGGATCTGAAGATGGGTATTTACCAAAATGGACCATATACTGGCTCAATTAAGCAGGTCCCAAAACATTCCTCAATACCAAAATAATATAGGAATCATGTTCCCCAACCATAATACAATTAACCCGGAAGTCAGTAACGTAAGGACAGTTAGTTGTCAGACTAGCGCCGCAGACTGGTACCTGTTTTGGATGTTCCCCTTACCGTGCGTCTTATGAATATAGCTGTGCGTCTTTGAAACATCGATCCTGCGCCTTTTCATTTGGACCTTGAACCTAAGATTGCCGCGTCCCCGCATCAGAGAGCAGATGGGAAACTTCTGCCCTGGATTTGGGGTCTGTGTGTGGCTGGGCGTGGGAGAACAGGAAGGCCCTGGGGTCACCGGCTCCTCCCCGACTCTAGGGCACACCCAGTGCAGTTAAGGGGGTAGACGTGCTGGGGGGCAAAGGGGCTCAGACCAGCTTCAAGCTGATTAATCCTGGTTGAGCGTAGGGGGGAGCAAAGGCAGAAATAATTACCAACATTTAATGTGCTTCGCTGCTACTTTATAGTAATTTGTTAAAGTACAACATACATGCCGAAAAGTACACGACGTATGCGTACAACTCAATACAGTATCACAAAACCAACACCCCTGTGTAACCACCGGAGTGAAGCAATGGTAGGCTGCCAGCACCCCAGAAGCCCCCTCCCCACCCGTGCTGCTCCCGCCCAGCCTCCTTGTGCTGAGAGTGAACGGGGTTTGCGCTCACCGGCAGCTCCAGAAGCTGACGTGGACGGGAGCGCCCCGCGGGAGGTGTGTAGGCACAGGGCCCCTGACGCAGGAGGCAAGGGATGCCGCGTCCCGGGGGCCTGGGGAGCACCCAGGCGAGCGGGGGGCAGAGGAGGAGCGGGCACAGGCGGCGGCTCCCAGCCCTTAGCTGGGCTCTCGCAGGAAGGGGTGGGTCGGCCACGGAGGCTGCACTAAGTGGGCTTGGGTTGCAGAGTGTCCATCGGCGGGCTCGGGCCCTCCAGGGATCTGAAGAGGGGTCCTTACAACTCTCTCTAGCTGCCTGGGGCTGGGCCGCGCTGGGGCCAGTGCGGCTGTGAGGAAGGAGCCAGTCGAGAGTGTGGTCACCGAGCCCAGAGGTGCTTCCGGGAGGACCGGGCCCCGCCTCCGGGAACCCGCCGGCCCTGGGCTCGCACGCTCTTCAGGATCCAGGCCCAAACGCCAGGGCCGTCAAGGAGACAGAAGGTAGAACGTTGTCAGAGCATCCACCTTCCTCCGCGAGGGTCCCCGCCCCTCCGGACCTCTGACACCACAGACCGCTTCCGCCTGTTTCCGAGCGCGATGAAACCAGCGCGGCGCAGCCCGCAGCGCCGCGCGCCGCGACCCTGCGCGGTGCCTGGTGTTCATCTCCGCTTTTACGCGGGTCTGTTGCAGGGTTGCTCCATCCTGCTTGAGCCTGACTCAGATCCTGCTGCTAATGAACACACCGGTGCACGTCTCCAGGCGCTCACTCTCACACGCACTTCACTGGGTCTGTCCTGGGGATGAGATCGCTGCTCCAGCCAGGGTACCGCACCTCGGAGCTGAGCAGACTTGCCAAACACTGCACCAAACTGGCCATCCCGCGTGTCCCAGGATCTCTGGGGTAACTTGTTACCGGGCCATTGACGCTCAAGCCCGCAAGTGCCTCGGGCCACGCCCAGCACACGGACTGATGGAAAGTCCCTTCTGTCTGAGCCTGGCACAGGGTATGCACTGATGTCATATCAGGGCTTCCCTGGTAGCTCAGTTGGTAAAGAATCCGCCCGCAACGCAGGAGACTCAAGTTTGATTCCTGGGTCAGGAAGATCCGCTGGAGAAGGAATAGGCTACCCACTCCGGTATTCTTGGGCTTCCCTTGTGGCTCAGCCAGTAAAGAATCCGCCTGCAATGTGGGAGACCTGGGTTCGATCCCTGGGTTGGGAAGATCCCCTGGAGAAGGGAAAGGCTACCCACTCCAGTATTCTGGCCTGGAGAATTCCATGGACTGTATAGTCCATGAGATCCCAAAGAGTTGGACACGACTGACTGACTTTCACTTCACTTCACTTCACCTCATGTCGTATTTGACTCAGACCACTTCAGGTGAGCACAAATACAAAATGTCAGAGGAAAAAAAAAAAAAACAGAAAATTCAGAACCTGTTTTTCCTTGGTTTATGTGTCTGGGATTTTAATTTAACAGCTTTTCAGCATAGCCTCTTACTCTTGACTTCCTTACCCCCAAAGACCTCTTGCTAGAAGCTGATGAGGGGTCCTCGGTTCTATGAGAGATAGTGGAGAGGTTACTGATTTTATCAAACCACTGGTCTTAACTATGACTGACTTTCAATAAATGCCGGTTTCTTTATTCCAATCAGCTATGAAACATTCTGCAATCTGAGTTATTAAAGTCTTATTGTTTTGTTTTGGTTAAACGATGAAAAGTATTTTTATCTCTTATTACTGGGTTTTCTTTTGCCTCTTTTCTTATAAACAAATTCACAGAGTAAAAACAAAACCTACAAGCTCATTTACACTGCAATATTTATACTACTTTAAAAATAAGATTTTTCCTTTGTTCTCTTTTCATGTTGAGATTTGTAAAACAACACAGGGGAAGTTTCAAGGTGCAGAATTATTACATACTCTCAAGTATCACTTTTGGTGAAATTGCACAGCCAGGCATTTAAAGTGGGGAAGACCAAAAAGAACTTACAGAAAGAGTTCCTGCTTTTATTCTTTACTCATAGTCACTCTAACAGTACGTACAGGGGAAAGCTGGACAGTGTACATTTCAGTATTGTGTAATGAGTAAGAAATACTTTATTCACATGAATGGGCGTTCTCATGGTGCGCCCTGCAGTTACGTGAGTTGACCCAGCCTGGTGGGGTCATCACTTGCCAGGGGAGTCTTGGGGCTGAATTCACTGGACACCTCAGCCAGGGACCTGGGCGATGTTGCTTGGAACTGATTCTATTTTCTCTCACCCTGAGGGCCCCTCCTCATCCACCACCACCACTCCCGCACCCCATACCTGAGAGGCTGGAGTGTACAGACGAGACTTCGAAGAGTCTGGTTTGGCCTCTGAGAGGTGACGCATCGGCATCTCAGTCATTCACAGCTTAGTAAGAAACAGCTCATCTTGACAGAGATGACAGGCCCTTGACAGAGACCTGAGTTTGCTGGGAACTCAGGGGTGCTGATCCCCAGGAGGGCGCTGCGCTCACGCGGCTCACCGCCCCGGTGCACCGCCCTGTTCCGGCTCCTGGGAGGTGAGTCAGGGGGCAGGGCGCCCCGCCCGCGCCGCCCCCGCCGCTGCTATAAGGGCCGCGCTGGCCTGTCCCAGACCCCGCCCCGCCCAGGCAGCCGAGCAGCGGGTAAGGCGGCCGGGGAGCTGGGCGGGCGGGACAGGCTCGGGTCCGCCCGCGCCCCTCCGGGTCCGGCGGTCACCCCGGCCCGCCGTGCGCCCCTCGGAGTCCCCGTGTCCGGCGGTCACCCTGCCCCCTGGCCCGCGCCCCGCGGGGCCCCCTGTGCGGCGGTCACCCCGGCCTGCCGTGCGCCCTTCGGAATCCCCGTGTCCGGCGGTCACTCCGCCCCCTGCCCTGTGCCCCGCGGGGTCTCTTGTGCGGCGGTCACTCCGCCCCGCCCCGGGGTCCCCGCGCCGCGTCCCGTCGCTCTAGGCCGGGCGCACGGAGGTCGCTGGCTCCCCGGCGGCCCGAAGGCGAAACCGAAGGCGGAGCCCAGCCCTTCTCCCCCACCGTCCTCCCGAGCTGTGTGCGCGGTCCGGCCCAGGCCCAGCCGCTCCTCCTTCCTCTTTGCTGCGGCTGGAGGCGCGGGAGGCGATTTCTCAGCGACAGTAATAATTCAGCTGTGACTCACATGCGGGGCAGCGGCCGCCGATCCCCTTCCTCGCCCGAGTGTGGGGCTGAGAGGGAGGCCGGCGGGGTCAGGGGCTGGCTGACGGGCCCGGGCCCCGGATGCTGCCCCTGCAGGCCCCACTACCCGTGGGAGGGACGGGGTTTCTGGTCACCTTCTTGTCCGGCTGCTCGACCTGCCTCGGGGCCTGTGTTGGGTTTCTGAGCTCTCATATCCTGCGAGACTGGGGATAGGACCTCTCCAGACAGAGGACAATGAACCCCCAAAACGAGGGGCATCCTGTCTCCTTGCTGGAATTTGCTTCATTGGGTGGCAGGCAGCTCTGATTTTCTAAGGGAAACTTGGCCAGTCTCCCCAGGCTCCCACATCTATGCAGGCGGGTTCTTGCCCTCCTAGAAAGAGAGGGAGAAAGTACAAGTTCAGTGAACTTCAGGGCTGGGGGGCCCAAGCTGAGCGGAGACGGGGGTGACCTTGCTGATGTGCTTGTGCGGCCGCGGGCGGCTTGGGCTCTGCTCTGCGTTGCAGCCTCACCATGGAGCAGCTGAGCGCAGCGAACACCCGCTTCGCCGTGGACCTGTTCCTCACCCTGACCGAGCACAATCCTGCCGGAAACATCTTCATCTCCCCCTTCAGCATCTCGTCAGCGCTGGCCATGGTCTTTCTGGGGGCCAGAGGCAACACTGCGGCACAGATTTCCAAGGTCAGCAGAAACTAGCCAGAATAGTCAGCTTTCCCAGCTGAACCCTGCTGCAGCCTGGACCCAAGGCTGTGCCTTTGAGCTCTTGCAGTGCGTTTGTGGGCTTTCCGGATGGCTCAGTGGTCAAGAATCTGCCTGGAACGCAGGAGACTCAGGCAGACTTGGTTTCAATCCCTGGGCCGGGAAGATCCCCTGGAGGAGGGCATGATAACCCACTCCAGTATCCTTGCCTGGAGAATCCCATGGACAGAGGAGCCTGGGGGGCTGCAGTCCACGGGGTCACAAAAAGTCGGACACGACTGAAGCGACTTAGCAGGCACACGCACACAGTGCGTTTGTAGAACTGTATCGCGGTGTTCAGGGTTGTGTGTCATGTTATACGTTACACTTCATGGGGTCAGACTTCCAGAAAAAGCCCCAGGGAAAATCCACCTGGATGCAAGCTGTCATTCATGATCCAGTCTATACTGAGCACCTGCGATGGGGTGGCTCTAGTGGTAAAGAACCTGCCTGCCAATGCGGGAGATGTGAAAGCCTCAGATTCAGTCCTTGGGTCTGGAAGATCCCCTGGAGGAGGAAATGGCAACTGACTGCAGTATTCTTGCCTGGAGCCCATAGAGTCGCAAAGAGTCAGACATGACTGAAGCGACTTTGCATGCATGCGTGTGTGCATGAGACAGTGTTTTTTGTTGGGCTGAGCAAGTGTGAAGTGTGGAGTGTTAGTCGCTCAGTCGTGTCTGACTCTTTGCAACCCCATGGACTGTAGCCCACCAGGCTCCTCTGTCCATGGGGATTCTCCAGGCAAGAATACTGGAGTGGGTAGCCATTTCCTCCTCCAGGGAATCTTCCCGACCCAGAGATTGAATCCAGGTCTCCTGCAGTGCAGGCAGATTCTTTACCACCGGAGCTACTGGGGAAGCCCAGTGGAGTCTCCCACATTTGGGGAAATCACAGGGGTCAGCACGTCCCTGCGGAGTGCAATGGATCAGCCTCGTCCTGGGAAACCCGCCTTTGTGACCACGGTGTCTCCCGCGCTGAGGACAGAGCAGTGAGAAGACGGGCTGTCCCCTGCCACTTCTGCCCCGGCATTGAGCCCACCTGGCTCTTGGGTCAGCCAGGGCACCTCCTCCCCCAGGACCATCTGCTTTCTGCTTTGCCTGTGATGCAGGGTCTCGTCCCTCGTGAGCATAATAACGCCTAGTGGAGAGGTCAAGGGGCCACGAGCGTGCGCGGTCCTGTGCTCCTGGGCCTGGGCATCGGCCTGGCGTGTCCCAGTGGACTGTGCCTGGTGTCCTGTGTGAGCAGGAGGGCCCTTCGGGAAGACAGGAGGGGACGCAGAGGCTCGGCCTGTCCTTGGTGGGTGTGGAGGGCACCCGTGCGCTGGGCCTGTTTTATTATTCTCAGTGGGGAACTTTATTCTCAGTGGGGAACTCTGGCTTTCCTCCAAAGGAAGGGCATCCATGCAGGTCTTTCCCAGTCACAGGTCCAGGTCACAGGTCACACTGCACCCAGAGCCAGGGAAGATCCAGCCCAGACTCAGGTTCACCGGCCTGTCGCAGCTGCATAGCTTCTATGTCTGTACTTGATGGAAAAGCAACGTTTTTCGTCACTGTAGATACAGAAGGAAATGGCAACCCACTCCAGTATTCTTGCCTGGAAAATCCCATGGACAGAGGAGCCTGGTGGGCTGCAGTCCACAGGGTCGCAAAGAGTCGGACACGACTGAGCGACTTCACTTCACTTCACTTCAGATACAGAAGCGTTTGAAAGTTTTCAAAAATCTACTTAAAAAAAAAAAGAAAGAAAACAACCCTGGTACTAGTAACTGTTAGTTGCCCCTGCAAGGTAACCTGAGCTTCTGTTTTGAGGTTTTCCAGGAACCTCATAACCTCAGTGAAGAGCGGCCTTAAGTTCTTCCGCCGTTTCCACTGAAGAGATGGGTCACAGCCCACACCCCCCCCACACCAGGAGCGACCCGCCTGTGCACACGGTAGAGCTTTGTTCTTTGTGCCTTAAGAGAAGGAACCAGCCCAGGCCTCATAAAACCATCAAGTGACTCTTAGTATAACTGATATGTGGAGAATTAAACTTTTGCCCAAAGTTAAGTTTATGAAATTGTTTTAAGCAGGTGAGTCACCGATGCTAGTGAGGCGATTAGAAAACCTCTCCATCTCTACTGCCTTTGTGTTCTTGCATAGCTGATGCTTCTTTTATCTACTATTTATTTCTGAGAACTTTCAGGAAAATTCTGTTTGTACAAGTATACATATGAACATACTGTTTATAATTGGGGGAAGCAGACTTGTATACATGTTTAGTTTATTTGTGCAACTATATCAAAAAAGCGATGCAAAAGGGCAGCTTTCATTGTATTTACTATGTTTCATGAAGCTCATGCATTTTGGAGTTTGCTGATCAATAATTCGTACTAAAACATATTAATTTGATGGAAGCAAATTCCAGGGAACTCGGTGATAATTTCAAAATCCATGGTTATAGAAATAATATTTCCTTTATTTTAGGCTCTCCATTTCGAAGGGGTTGAGGAGATTCATTCGAGATTTCAGAGTCTGAATGCTGATATCAACAAGCGTGATGCTCCCTACACTCTGAAAGTCGCCAACAGGTTATTTGGAGAGAAAAGCTACAATTTCCTGCCTGTGAGTACTTTGCTCTTCGTGTTCTCAAGCTCGAAAGACAATGCAGACTTTTTTCCCAGCACAATCAAGTCACACAGATCAGTTTTAATTTTTATAAACATTCAGAAAAATGATCCGGAATGAAAACATAGCCAACAGTATTCCCCTCGGTGGATGCGATTTCGTTTTCTCATCTCCACAGTGAAAAGATCAACCCTGGTGCTTTACCAAAGAAATCAAGAGTGAATCCCATCATTCACTTCCAAGTACAATCAGTGTTTGCTTGTTTATGAAAATGCTAGTCAGAGAATAGAAAAGAATTGGTAAATTTTACACAACACCAAAACTACTGAACTATACACTTGACAGTGGTTAAGATTGTCAGTTGAATGTTATGTGTTTTTCACCAGAATAAAAAAAGTAGAAGAGCTAGGATTCTTTTGTTGTTACAATGAAATATGCCTTTGGGGATTATTTCTGTTGCTTTTAAGGATTTTAGAGAACCATTTCTATATGGAGGAGTTACTCACGATACCTCCTTTTTTTTTTCTTAAACAGGAGTTCTTAGCTTCCACTCAGAAGATGTACAGTGCTGAGCTGGCCAGTGTGGATTTCCTGCGGGCCTCCGAGCACGCGAGGAAGACCATAAACGAGTGGGTCAAAGGGCAGACGGACGGTGAGCGAGGGCGGCACTGGCCGTGCACCGGGTCCTTCCTTCCCTCCGCCCGCCTCTCCCCCTGCAGGTGACCCGCCCCTTCCCTCGCCGCTCGGCCTGACCCTGGGTCCACCTTCACTGCCCAGGGCTGGACAGCTTTCAAACACAGGAATCTCTCAAAGGGGGAACGTAAACGTGGTTTAACTGAAGATGCTAAAAGCTTCTTCCCTGTAAGATCCCCAAACTGCGCTTAAAAGTTGAAACTAATATTGAATGTAGAATAAAGGGATGAAAACCTCATGACTCAATATCTACAGGCCGCTCTGGTCATGAGTGTTTCTTGCCAACACCTCGTCTAAGGAATCAGGCTGTGTCTCTGGTTCGTATCTCTGTCGTAGTCATGGAATGGTCAAGGCACCCACAGGACACCTGTCCCTTCCACACCTACAGGGGCCGTCACAGCCACACAGACCACGAGTGGGGCTGTGTGTCTGCACAGGACCTGTCCTACCTCTTAGACGTCTGTTAAAAGCTTCCCTGTGGGAGTCAGTCATCTACTTGGATAATTGGAAGATGCAATTTATTTATTAGTGACTAAAAATGCTTTGGTTAAGAAATTTTTCCTTTCCTGAAAAAGAATGGCCTGTCTCCAAATGAGGCCCATTGATTGTCATACCTCCCAGAAAAGGAGATTTCTCCTGTTTTTAGCCCTTTAACCCAACAGCTTGTTTCCAAGCATCGCCCCTCCGGGGTATTTTGTGTCTCCCCTGATCCGCCCCTCGAGTTGGTGTTTGTCTGTCTGTCTGGTCTTAGTTGTGGCATGCACTCCCCAGCTGTGGTGTGTGGGCTTAGCTGCCCCGAGGCTTCTGGGATTTTAGTTCCCCAACCAGGGATGGAATCTGCATCACCTGCATTGGAAAGCGGATTCTTAACCACCCAACCACCAGGGAAGTCCCTCCCAGTTGGTTTGTTTGCAGTGGAAGCACCCCGGGAGGCTTAGCTAACTTAGTGCCATGTGAAAGGAAATGGAGTAGAAGGAAGCATTTGAATTGCATTTCAGTGCTATCAAGTGTGTTAGTCGCTCAGTCATGCCTGACTCTTTGCGACCACATAGACTACAGCCCACCAGGCTCCTTTGTCCATGGGATTTTGCAGGCAAGGATACTAGAGTGGGTTGCCATTTCCTTCTCCAGGGGATCTTCCCGACCCAGGGATCGAACCCCAGTCTCCTGCACTGCAGGCAGATTCTTTACCAACTGAGCCATGAGGGAAGCCCAGTGCTAATTAAAGGTCCATTCAAGTTTGGAATTCAGATAGGTGGGTTTTTAAAAAGCTAAGTTTGTCTTTTTAGGGAAAATTCCGGAGCTGTTGGCCTCAGGTATGGTTGACAGCTTGACGAAGCTGGTGCTGGTGAACGCCATCTATTTCAAAGGGAACTGGCAGGAGAAATTCATGGTGGAGGCCACCAAGGATGCGCCTTTCAGACTGAATAAGGTGAGGGCAGATGGCTATCTAGATGACTCTGTGCTCTGAAGCCACGCGGATAGTGATGGGTGATCTGTGTTCTGATTGTTCAGAAAGAAACAAAAACGGTGAAGATGATGTATCAGAAGAAGAAGTTTCCCTTCGGCTACATCAAGGACCTTAAGTGCCGGGTGCTGGAGCTGCCCTACGAGGGCAAGGACCTCAGCATGGTCATCCTGCTGCCGGAGGACATCGAGGACGAGGCCACGGGGCTGAAGAAGGTGCGGCCCCACTCCCCGCGTGGTGCATGGACGTGTGTGCGTGTGTTCACGTGTGTGCAAGCTTCTCTGTGTGTGCGTGTGTGTGTTCACACGCGTGTGAGCTTCTCTCTGTGCGTGTGTGCGTGTTCACGCGCGTGTGAACATCTCTGTGTGCGCGTGTGTTCATGCACGTGTGAGCATCTCTGTGTGTGTATGTGTGTGTTCACACACGCGTGAGCATCTCTGTGTGTGTGCTTGCGTGTGTGTTCATGCGCGTGTGAGCATCTCTGTGTGTGTGCATGTGTGTGTGTTCACATGCACACATCCGTGTTGTGTGTGGAAGAGGCAAAAGTGTGAAGAGGGCAGTTTTTCTTCCATGTGTCTATCCTGTTGTGCGCTTTTGCCTTCCTCTCCTAACTAAACTTCTCGTTGAGCGGGGTCTGATACTAGACATTTGCAGCTACAGCATGCGTTAGAACCAGGGTGTTCCTTCTTTCACCTGTATTTCCATGGTTGTCCCTTCCTGACTGTAAAAGAGGAAGTCCGGGATTACCAGCATCGGCAGGGCAGTGCGGTGTGGTTCTGTCCCAGTGCAGTAGCAGTGATCGGGTGCCCACAGGGGCTGGGCTCACATGGCTCGTCCTGTGTGCCCGGCGTTCTATACAGGGTGACCCCGCACTTACCACAGCGCTCCCAGTATGAGCTGCGGTTACCCCATTTTAGATGAGGAACTAGGTCTGTTTCTGGTTTTACCAATGTTGTTGTTCAGTCGATAAGGCATGTCCTACTCTTTGCGACCCCGTGGACTGCAGCATGCCAGGCTTCCTGGCCTTCACTGTCCCCCAGAGTTTGGTCAAACTCACGTCCATCGAGTCGGTGATACCATCCAACTATCTCATCCTCTGTCGTCCCCTTCTCCTCCCGCCTTCAATCTTCCCCAGCATCAGGGTCTTTTCCAATAAGTCGGCTCCGCATCAGGCGGCCCAAGTATTGGAGCTTCAGCCTCATGAGCTACGTCTATTCGGACAACATCAGCTGTGTGAGGTTTACAGATAACCACAGTGACCGCTGGGACTCAGATAAATAGAATAGAAGAAAGCTTTAAAAATTACCCCGTGTCGCTCAGTCAGTTAGGGTAATAACAGCCATGATGGCGGGTGGTCCAGCGTGGCCGAGCCCCAGGCAGTCCTGGGTGGGCAGGTGGTTCATGGGCCTCGTCTCCATACGGGGGCCCTTGGTGCCTGGGAACACGGTTCTGTTGATTATCACCAGCAGCCGGAAAGGAGTCAGATCCCCAAGTGGAACCTGTTTTGGTGCAAACATGAAGGAGACTAGCAAGCAGTGGATAGGATGGTCCGTGGATAGGATGGTCCGTTCATTTAAACAACGCCTTATTGACTGACTTCCATAGGATGGTTTCAGCTCTTCTTTTTGCCCATTCTATTCCAGATTGAGCAACAGCTGACTTTGGACAAGCTGCGTGAGTGGACCCGACCCGAGAGCCTGGACCTCCTTGAGGTCAGGGTCCAGCTGCCCAGGTTCAAGCTGGAGGAGAGTTACGACCTCTGTGAGCCCCTGGCCCGCCTGGGTGCACGGGATCTCTTCGGTAGCAAGGCGGACCTGTCCGGCATGTCGGGGGCCAGGGACCTCTTCATATCCAAGGTGGTCCACAGGTCCGTCGTGGACGTGAACGAGGAGGGCACGGAGGCGGCGGCTGCTACGGGGGCTGTCGCCGAGTTCGCCATGCTGATGCCCGAGGAGGAGTTCGTGGCCGACCACCCTTTCATCTTCTTCATCCGGCACAAGCCCTCCTCGCACGTGCTGTTCCTAGGCAGGCTTTCCTCCCCGTAGAAGCTAGAGAGGTTAATGCAAGGTCAAGCCTACAGCTCTTTGCCTGCCCTTTAGATGGTGACCATTCTCATATATCTTTACCTGTAAAATACTATTTGATAGTGAATCTTAATCTCCTTTGTAAGCTTAGCTCTGTTGGCTGTTCACACCCATTAACTTGGCATGGGTATCTGTTCTTTTTTTATACTGAAAAAATCCCGTGATTTCTCTTGAATGCTTTGAGTTAAAAAAATGAAAATATCAGATGTGTAGATCCTTGATAACGTAGCAGTCTATGAAGTTGCTATACTTTCCTGAGAGCCATGGGGGACAGTGACCACGCCATCATCTGTCTTTAGAGATAGACTTTTGGAAGCCGCAATAGAGATGTCCTGATAGCTGAAGGGAGGCTTCAACAGATACTCAGTTGAAATGCAGGCGAGCGCCCCCATTGAGGGTCAGGGTTATGAGACAGACTTGCCTTGGCGATGTCTCTGACCCTGTGTTCAGCCCTCCGACCTGGCGGTAACCCACGCCTTCCCTTGTCTGTTCTCCCTTGCTCCTCCGGATATGCATTATGAGGGGTCACAAGGAGTCAGGCAGTAGGTGTCTTATCAGGAAAGAAGCCAAGAAATGACAACAAGATCTCACTGCCAACTGGCTTCTCCCGTGTTTTCTGATCAAGGCTCTTGGCGCCATCATCTGGCACAGGATTTCATGGCAGCAGGACTGCTTTGTGCAAGGCCGGGGAGGGAGACTGGGCGGGCAAGGCCAGGGAGGGAGATGGGGGGCAGGGTGCCATTTGATGACTGTCAGCCTTTGTCAGTGTTCTTCTTGGAATGCGCCTTGAAACGCTGCATCTTCTTGCGCTCGTGAAGCTGGTGGGTCGGTTAATAAAGTTTCCTGAGATCATGCAAACCAGACTGATGTCCGTCCTCTTCTTGTTTCTCCCCGGTCTCGGCCAAGCCAAGACTGCAGAGGGGGTTCTTGGCCTGACCTGTGCTCACATCTGGCTGACACAGAGTGACCGCACAGCACACAAACAGAACCCCGGCACCTCATGTTGGCAGGCGTTTCTCTTCCTTCCCTAAGCTTCTCCCTAGCACCCGCCACAGCCCAGGTCCTCTTGGCGGCAGGGACCATGAGGAAAGCCAAAGCTGTCTGTCCCTTTTGGTTCCTCAGTCCAACATATACTCGGTGACTTAGAGTAAATTGTGTTGGTCAAGTTACATGGGCCCCAGCAGCTCTGCTTAAATCCTCCCTTTTTGCGTTTGAGGCAACAGGCCCCTGGACTACCGCCAGCTGTTGAAGTCAGAACAGCTAGGAAATTCGAGAGCAGGGACTAGATCTGATTCTTTTTTTTTTTTTGCCTCGCTGCCCGTAGCAACCATGGATGGAACCGGTGCCCTTGTGGCCCTGGCAGTGAGAGCGTGGAGTCGCAACCACTGGACCACCAGGGAGGCCCCCCAGTGCACAGCTCATGTGGAGAATGTCCGCCTCTCATAATGATGAGTCAGACAACCCAGAAACCTCTGCAGACCAACTGGAAAACCAAACAAAATACATGGCAGCCCCTTAGGGGAAGGTTGGCTTGATCCTGGAGAGACACTGGGCCCAAGACCCAGCAGAGACTGGGGCACCTCCCAATCCAGTAGAGATCTATGAGGCGTGACGTGGGGGTTTTGGCACTGTGCTAGGCTAGGGAGCCCGAGTTTGGACCCACCAAGAGTGAGGGCCCCGTTCAACCTCCTGACACCCTAAGGTATGAGTGAACCATCGCAGAATGCAGCCCTGCTGAAGTCGTCAGACAGCCTGGAAAATTCCAGGCCCTAGAATTGGGTTACATTCATCCTGGTTTGCTACAACCCAGAGGCAGAAAGATTACCCATAAACTTCAAATGGTTTTTTATAAGCAGCTTTTCTTATACAACATCCAGCATACAATCGAAGGTAACTGGATGGGTGACACCTAGTCTGTCCTGCAGACATCCTCTTGAGCCATGACCGCATAAACTAAAACCAGCACACAAAAAACAGATGATAGAAGCCTAAGTCCTGAGGCTCCAGCTATTAGAACCATCGTGCACAAATCACAAAACAACACTGTCATCTCTGACAACACAACAAAAGACAAGGTTAAACATCTCAGGGGATAACTAGAAGCTTAAATCAGTCTCAAATATGAGATAGAAATTCTAGAGCTCAAAAACACAGTTAACAGTGAAATACTAAATAGGTAAGATTTATTAGCAAATTACAGATGGCCAGAGAGAGAAACTGTGACTTGTCAGATCAGGAAAAATTATCCACAACTTCTTTCAGAGAGAAAAATGTAATCCAGAAAGACAAAAGGATGGAAAAATGCAAAAGGGAAGATAAAAAACCCAGAGAAGTCAGTAAGAAGACACTTCAGAGGAAAAGAGGGGCCAAAAAAAAAGAGTCTGGGCCGTGGTGGTTGGTGGTTTAGTTGCCAAGTGGTGGCTGACCCTTGCAACCCCATGGACTGTAGGCCCGCCAGGTTCTTCTGTCCATGGGATTTCTCAGGCAAGAATACTGGAGTGGGTTGCCATTTCCTCCTCCAAGGGATCTTCCCAACTCAGGGACTGAACCCGCGTCTCCTGCACTGCAGGCAGATTCTTTCCCATTGAGTCACCTGGGAAGCCCTGTCTAGGGCAGAATCATGTTTAAAGAGCTGACATTCAATATGATTTCAAACAGATACGTCAGTTCCCAGATTCTCCAAGTCCCGCGTGGGGCCAGGCCTGGTGCCCCACATGCGATGTTTGTATTTTAAGGTGGGTGGCGCGGTCTTCAGGCTGCAGATGGGAGGAAGGAAGCTGCCCGGGACCTGGGAGCAGACCTTCTGACGCATCACTGAGAACCACTCAGGGGGATGAGAGCACACTCGAAGCCTCTGGAAGAGATGCTCGCCCTTCACTATTAATACTGTGTTTTCACGCTCAGCTGTGAACCTCGGCCAGTTTAAATGAAATCTTCAATAACTTTACAATCTCAAATATGCTCACGTTTGAATAGGCAGCATACGACCTGGGGTTGCTTGGGAAGGGGGTGGACAGCCCTGCGGCAGGGCCTGCCGAGTTATCACATTTCCAAGACACACCTCCAGTGCCCCGGCCGCCCAGGGTCACTGCTAAGAGCCGAGATCTCTGCACAAGAGTATGCCAGAGGATGCATCTGTCCATTCAAAAACCTCCCAGGACTTCCGAAGGATCTGTTATACTTCGACCTTGGAAGGTGGATGGCTCCGAGACACGTACAGGTTATAAAGTGGAAAAGCATTTCTTCATCTAACCTCTTGGGGTTCGAATTACACGCACAGAATTTCGACACCAGATACTTTCCGACCTGAAAAGACAGTTGGTGGCTTGTGTGACCGCAGCCCTGCCTCCAGGGTATGGCAGAGCCCTGCAGAGTGAAGAAACCAGTCTCTGCCAACAGGTGAGGTGTAGTGTGAGGGCTCACAGGAGTCGAGGAACAAAGTTGATTTTCCAGCTCACGGGAGAGACCATGAACAGCTCAGCCTGCACAGCAAGAGGAAGTTCCTCAAAGAGGTTTTCCCAAACTTCTTACACCAGCCCTTCCTGTATTTTGCAAATGTCTGTTACAACAAATTCTGGTAGTAAGATCTTTGCTTCAGCAGATGCATAAAAGTTTCCTGTAAATTAGAAGTGTCAATGTTTTATTATTGCACAATATTTTAAAAAGTCAGTTTTCATAGAATAAACGCATTGCAAATTTCAGTGTTCTGTGCAAAATTTGATACATTAGGAAACTGGGTAAAATTTGGGTGAAAAATATTTAGGAAATTGCATAAAAACTTTCCCATTTTAAAGCAAACTCAGGTGTTTATCAGGAGAAGGCAGTGGCGCCCCACTCCAGTACTCTTGCCTTGGAAAATCCACGGACGGAGGGGCCTGCGGGGCTGCAGTCCACGGGGTCGCGAAGAGTCGGACACGACTGAGCGACTTGGCAGCAGCAGCAGCAGGTGCTCATCAAGGCAAGAGTAGATACTTACACTTGCCACTTGCTCTCCGACGACCTAACCACATCGAAAGGTAAGGGCTTTGGTGGAATCTTTTGGCAGCCCCTCCAGGCTTGTGGGACCTTGGTGCCCCGACCAGGGATGACGCCGTACCCCTGCAGTGGAAGCGTGGAGTCCTAACCCTGGATTGCCACGGAATTCCCTTTCGTGGCTTTTAAACTCATTAACTTCTTACTGTATTTTATGTCCTACACTATTTGCTGTTGTTGCTGAACTGATTTTCAAAAATTGATGCTTTTTCATCATTGTGGGTATTTTTAATTAAAATATATTTACTCCATAAGTGAGTTAACTCAAGTGGACAGTAATCTCCACTGAGGAGACAATCACCCGCAAGGAGTCAGCCTAGCAGAGCGGGAGAGCCGAGGAGAGGGCGAGGTGACCAGCGACGTCCCCGGGGCGCGGTCCAGGAATTCCAGGACAGCTGGCTGTCCGCACGGTACGTTCCGTTCTCTCTACTGCTTTTGGATGAAGTTTGCTTCGTTTCATCATTGCAGCCATCAATTTTCCTAACTAGGGACCACTTTTATTTGACTTCAGAAAGCTCGTAAACACGTAAAAAAAGTGCATTTTGATAAATGCCGTTTTTGAGGCATTAACCAGTGTTGTATACAGTACCTCCCCCACCTGTAAGTAGGGTAGCTCAAACATGTTTCACAAAGTGAACTCGCCCATATATTCAACCCTCAAAGCAAGAAATAGTGATCTCTCAGCCTTCCGAATACTGCAGCCCGGCCAGGGCACCCTCCCCTACCTTCTAAAGACCTAGAGGAATCTTCGCTGCGGACTCGCTGAATTTACTTAACCGTACATTTGGGGGGTTTTTATAGATATCGTGTGTGTTAGTCGCTCAGTCGTGTCCGACTTTTTGTGACCCCATGGACTGGAGCCCGCCAGGCTCCTCTGTCCTTGGGATTCTCCAAGCAAGAATACTGGAGTGGGTTGCCATTTCCTTCACCAGGGATCTGCCCGACCCAGGAATCGAACCCGGGTTTCCCGCATTGAGGGCAGATTCTTTACCACTGAGCCACCGGGGAAGCTCAGTGACATTGTGTGTGGAGCCCATGATGAGTCTGCTTTGAGCAACATCTTGCCTTGTGGAGAAAGCGCCAGCCTTGCGGACGGAAGGTCTGTACTGGCTGTGTGGCCCCTGTGATAATAAAATAATCCCCGAATAAACAACAAGGTACTACTGTAGAGCAGAGGGAACAATATGCAACACCCTGTAATCAACCGCAACGGGAGAGAATATGAAAAACTATAGATATATATGTACAACTGAGTCACACTGCTGTACAGAAGAAATTAACACATGGTAAATCAGCTATACGTCCATAAAATAAAAAATACATATATTCCTCAAATAAAGTATTTGGTTTTTGTCTTTCTGGCCGGCTCTTCTCTCCTGGGTGTTAAGAAATACTCTGAGTATGAGCAGCTCTGTGACCAGTTACACAGGAAACTTCACTTTCTGAGCAGATCAACCCGTTTTGTTACAACAATGAATAAAGCTCTTGGTAAACCTTCTTTGCTTACAGCATGGTCCATATTTACGGAACTGAGTGGGGAGCTCAATGCTTTGGTTCTTTGGAGAACTGTTTGCCATTACCCCTCCCGACATAGACATTTTCCAGCTCAGGGATTTACGGGCTGTTATCAAAGATGGCTCGTGGGTTATTACTGAAGACGGCTCTGTCTCTTTGACAACCAGGCAGGTCGCCTGGCAACAATTTCCTTGTTGCTTTCCTATCTCCCTTTATCACTGCTTCTACATCTTCAGCAAATCTGTCCCTCTTCTGCTCCCTCCCACACAGAATAAAGTCCCTCCATCCTCCTGAGTTACCAGGCGGAAGAAATAGCGTGGCAGACCCACGGGGCCTGATTCCGAGAGGCTGGGTGCTTCACTGCTGCAAGAGCATCGTGGCTTGGAAGCTTTGTGGGGAAATTCCCGTTGACCTTTAAAGTGCCAAGGGTGTCAGCTGCTTCTCGCCTGTGTCTGTCCTCAGTCACGTACACGTGCCTCCTCATACACGTGTGTCTGTGTATTTGCCCGTATTCTCCGTCAGGGCTGTGCCCCCAGCCCCAGGGGATGTGTGACGACATCTGAGGTTCAGAGCTGCCGTGACTGCGGGGGGAGGCACCAGGGCCTCGAGCGGGTGGAGGCCTGGAGGCAGGAACGCCCTGCAGCGCACAGGATGGCCCCAAGCCCAGCGTGACCTGACCTTGGATGTCAACGGTGCCCCGGTGAGAAAGCCTCCTCCACAGAGGCAGGACCGTCCATGCCCTGTCCTTGTTCCAGAATGCTGGTTTCTACGCCTGGACCCGTGGAATCACTTACCTCCACGTGCCCTGTCCACACGTCTCCTCCTCCTGAATCTTCTCCGAGCACAGGACGTTCTCACCTCCGCCCTTGACCTCTGCGCTTCCATGAACACTGACCAGACCCTTCTCTGAATCACCACCAGGGACCTTGTCTTAAAGCTGCTAATAGAGTGTCAGCTCCTGGAAGGCAAAGACCCACTTCTTGTTTTGGTCCCTTCTTCAGATCCTCGTAATCCAACTAAACCACAGAACAGACCATGAGAACTGCTGTGACATCGAAGATGCTGTGCCAGCCCGGCTGAGTGTAAAGGGGGGAAAGACCAATTCTGAGTGAGAGACATCCCCTAGGAGGTGGCATCGAGCCAGGCCTGGACCGTTACTAGCACATTCACTATTTGACATAGAGTACCAGCTCTTTCAGAATTATTCATACAAGTATTTTAGTTACGAGTACATTTGTCCTGCCATAAGCTTAGCCTGGAAGCTCTCCCACTGCTTTCTATAGTCCCAGCATGTACACGTTAAATCTGTTAGATAATAAACAAACACGTACAATCAGGTAACTGGGTTGGGTGACTCCAAGGGGTTTAGATGGAGACGCGATGCTGTGAGGTGGAGACTGGGGGGAGGTGGTCTCCGCTTCTTTCTTGACTTGGCCCGAAGGCAGCCTCTCTGGGCCTTTCTCCAGTGAACCCGGGTCACCCATAGAGATGCCAAGGGAACTCAGTGATGTCGTGGGGACTTAAGTGCACAGTCAGGAGAGGAGGGAACTGCTAATTACACACGTATCGGAAGGAGGCAGCTCTCCATAGCCGTAACCTACTGCTACTGTTTCAAATATATTCCCCCAGTAACGTTTCTGCGTATCTATTTACAGCCGCGTTGTGCCGGAGTCCCGCTCCAGCTGGTCCAGGGGTCCCCAAGGGATGAACGGCATCGGCGAAAGGAAAAGAAAGGAGACAGAGAGTTTTTGATGGCCCAAGGACCATAATCTTTATTGCTTTAGTCTCTCTTTATATAGCACATGTTCTTCTACGTAATGATTCTTACAGTATTTTTCCATTCAGATCAACATCCCCTGATTCTAAGATGTGTTAAAAGTGTTTTTCCTAGTCTATTGTCACATTTTGGTTACATGTTTACCCTGAAACCTGTTTTTATTTTACTAGAACATAGTCTACGAATCATATCATTCCATCTACTTTTTCTGTACAGCCTGCTACTACAGCGAATACAGCGTCTTGCTTCAGTGAATAAGTATTAAAGCGGTGGCTAAGGGTAAAAGTTTTTCATAGTACAGCCATTGTCAGTGGTGGCTTGTTTACCATCTACCCACATAATACAAGACTATTTCTGGCAGGGACAAGTCTTTTGCAGTTTACCTAGAAACTATTTACAATACAATTCATATATTTCTTTTCCGTTTATGCTTAGATTCTGAGGGGAAAAGGCAATTGGCTTAGTTTCTGTAATTTTCCCTGATACCTGACCCAAGTCTTCCAGTCATCAATAACAATCTCCTCATGAGGCCAGGTCACAATAGGCTTAGGGCTTGTTTTCCAAATGATCATGGCCTTATTCCCGGGCTGAATGTTAGGGACCCACCAGCCAGGGGCCTCAGTAGGTTTAATCATTTTTGGAATGTTTCTCTGGGGCAAGGGATCATTTTTCCTTTTACTGGACTCTCATGACCTCATCACGGAAGCCCCTACAACTCCAGCCATCCGAGAATGAACCAGAGTTAGCCACAGCAGAAGCATGGAAACAGGAAGGAGGGAAGGTTCGATCCAGGCGAGAAACCGCTGTGCAGTTTCTTCTTGAGTGGCGCCGTGACTTTGTCACCCGGCAGTAGTTCCAGAACGGCTCCCAACAGCGTTGGTTGGGTCTTCGTAGCTGTGTGGGCTTCTCTCTAGCTGCAGTGCTCAGGTTCCCCATCGAGGCTGCTTTCCTTGCTGCCGAGCGCGGGCTCAGGGGCAGGCTCAGGGCTTGAGGGGCCCGCGCCGAGCTGCCCCCCAGCACGCAGGATCTTCCTGGACCAGGGATCAAACCTGCGTCCCCGGCATTGGCAGGCGGATTCTTAACCCCTGGGCCACCAGGGAAGTCCCCTGGTATTAGTTTTTTCAATGTGCTAGCTTTTTGTTTGTTTCGGACAGAAGTACTGTCAGGATAGGCATGTTAGGAAATGGCATGTTAGGTGGGTTAATGGAGAAAGTTCCAAGAGGGCAAAAATCTATCAAAACCAACTGACTTTGGTCTTTTCTTCTCCCGTCACAGGCCAGTGTCTGCCCGTGGGCCGGGCGTGGCCCAGGATTACTGCTGGAACCAGGCCGAATGACTCAGAAGCTCCTTCCCCATCCGATGATGCCTGTGAGGCGGCCCAGATCCTCTGCAAGTGATCTGATCTTAGGGCTGAAACACAGCGTCACCGGCTCCGTGTATTTATTATGTTCTAATAACACAAGGAAAAGGATCCCCGGCAGTGAGCTGAGTCACAAGAAGGAGTGTCTGGTACACCTGGCTTCCAGAAAAAAACCACACCTGGACCGGTCCCAGCACACAAATGGCACCGCCGCTTCTGTTAATACCAGGATCAGAAAGAAAAATCTTTTCTTTCAGTAGAAACGGGATTTACATAGAGGGGCTTCTTGGTGGCTCAGTGGTAAAGAATCCACCTGCCAATGCAGGAGACGAGGGTTTGATCTCTGGGTCAGGAAGAGCCCCTGGAGAAGGGCATGGCCACCCACTCCAGTATTCCTGCCTGGAGAATCCCATGGACAGAGAAGCCTGGTGGGCTACAGTCCACGGGGTTGCACAGAGTTGGGCACGACTGAGCAACTAAACAGCTTTGCAGAGGGCCTTTCAAGGCCTGTAACAAACCCCTTATGCGCCAGGCCCTGGAGTCTGTACTCTGACCCCTCTCCGGCCCTTTAGCTTAGCTTTACTGGTGAAGAGACTGCGGGGCAGAGTGTGGATTTAGGGTGCCTGACTCCACACCCGGGGCCCCCCTCATGTCCTTCTGCACCTCTGGGTGTCAGAGATCGGGGCAGAGATGGGTGGATGGGCCCCCAGGGGCAGAGGGACCACAGCAAGAGGGGAGCAGCAACCAGCCCTGAGATCTCAAAGAAAGACAGAGAAAGACACTCCCAGCAGACGTTAGTGTTCCTGGACACAGAGACCCTCGTCTTAGCTCCCATTTCAAAATAAACTTGGAGCTTTTTCAACAGGAAACTGGAAATCCCAAGTCACCAGTGACGGAGGGGTGGGAGGTCTCGAGAGCCTCCGTGCCCTCTGCCCTCTGTCCCCTGAACCCTGACGGCCTGCCTCAGACTCCAGCCTCCATCCTGGCCTCGCCCCACCCACCCGGCTCCTCAGCCCCCGTTGGCATCATCCGCACTCTTGCTGCAAGGTCGCTGAAACCCAGTGTCACCCGGCCAAGACGGAAGGAGGGTGGCAGTTCACTGGCAGCTGGGAGAGACGGCAGGGGCGCGGCTGGCTCCGGAAATCCCTCCACTGCCGCCCGAGCACGCCCGGCCGCTGTCCTCGGGGCCAGCCGCCTCCTCACCCGGCGCTCCACAATCACGCGGGGCGTCACGCCCGGAGCAGCCGGCCCAGAGTTCGCGCCTAGGCGGGGCCTGGAAGAAGCCCCCAGAAACCCCTCGGTCACATGCTGAGCACGGAGGGGGCAAGATGTTCCCACGGAAGGGGGTGGTCGGGGTCGAGCACGCTGAATTATAGGCGTCCACCTAGCGTCACGACAGCGAAGTGTCCTAGAGCCACTCAGGATGCCGTTTCTTAGCACGGATCAGGCACAGACATCCCGGGAGCGGCCCTGAGACATGCTGGTCGCCGGGCTGGGCCTCCTTCCTGGGCTTCTCACGGGCTCTGAGGACGCTGTGCTGGCTGGAGCCCACCTGAGTGGCCCTGCCTTACAGACAGAGCTGGGTCTGTGGCTTCCCATGAGATCTGATGTCCACCCTGGAGAGGCGGCTATGGAGAGGAACTGGCCTTTGATCTCCCACGATTTCAACACACTCACAGTTTCCTACCCCAGGAGCAGGGAGGCAGGGGCAGACAGGCCAGGAGAGGTTCTGCTTCAGCGCCAAGAGGGCTTATTGTGGCTGTTTCGTGTCCGACTCCTTTTTGATCCCATGGACTGTAGCCTGCCAGGCTCCTCTGTCCATGAGATTCTCCAGGCAAGAAGACTGGAGTGGGTTATCATTTCCTTCTCCAGGGGATCTTCCCGACCCAGGGACTGCACCCACATCTCCCACATTGCCAGGCGGATTCTTTACCACTGAGCCACCTGGGATGCCCACGAAGCAGGCAGATGACAACAAAGGGCAGAAATCCATCCATCCTGTGTTCTCAGTGCGGTTCTCCCACGTGGAGAGAAGCGGGTAAGAACACGGGGCTTCCCCCGTGGTCCAGGGGTTAACAATCCACCTTGCAATGCAGGGGACGTGGGTTTGATCCCTGGTCAGGGAACGAAGATCCCACATGTCGTGGGGCAACTAAGCCCAACACTCCAAGCAGAGAAAGGCCCGAATGCCATGGTGAAGGCCCTGGTGCTGCAACTGAGCCAGATGAAGACTAAGTAATAAAGTAAAACTGCTAATAAAAAAAAAAAAGGAGTAGACAGCAGTTTGCCAGCTGGGTTCCATCCACGCCTGTGTGAACGAGCAGCAAGCTAATGAAAAAATATTTCTTCTGCTTGTCCTGCCTCTGAAACCTTCCCATGATCGCTCACGCAGCCACAGATTAATGACAAGAACAGTCCCTCACTTTTAGCACTGGAAGTCAATAAAGTGCTTCCGCCTAAGTCAGCTCACCCGATTTTCATATGAAACTTCCAAAGTAAGAGTGGGCCCAGTAGCCTCTCTTAGCCTCATTTTAAAGCTGAGAAAACCTCAGCTCAAGGGAGGGCAGTGATTTGACAGAGACTGGACGATGGCTTGGTCTCAAAACCCAGTTGTCCCCTCATGGAAGGAGGCTGGAACTGAAAGGCTCACCAGCAAAACGTGGAGTTTCCTTTAAGTAGTTTTGTGGTGTGAATTCAAACCATGCACCTCAAATTGTACGTGCTTTCAGAGGTTACTATAATCCACTCTCCATCAGGGGATGAGGAGACTAAGGCTTGAAGACACTAATTAATACCCTGGGATCCCAGAAGCTGTCCAACTGTCTCACCATTATGACCTTGAGCATGTTCATTGTATACTTTTTATTTCATTTCATGGACAGGTGACTTGCCATCAGTTTACTGCTTAAATAAAGAGACCACAAAGTGACCCGAGTCCTGCTTTTAGAGCAGAAGCAGAAGGTTCACCCCACATCCTAACTACACCGTCATCTCCAGCTGTCCCCAGCTCAGCCAGGGAACCACACCCCGAACCAGGGAAGGTTCGCACCCGCCTGTTGAGGACCAGTCTCCTTCTCAATGCCACCATCTTCTCCAGCAAGAAAACCAGTTAAACAAGTGCTTGCTGAAGACCGCCTAGGAGCCAGGCGTTGTGAGGTTACCACATCATCACCATGGCTGCCCTCAGAAGGCTTTTCATCTGAAACCAAGAGGCCAGCACCTGGGCAGTACCAGCTGCCGGGCGTGATGTCAGCCGGGGGAGACGGTTTGTTCTAACTGGAGACGGCTCAGTGACACCTTCATGTTTTTGCTGGATCTTGGGGCAAAGTTTCAAACAATAGATTGTGGAAAAAACAAGGATTCTGACTCAAATACTTTCTGCTTCAGGGAACAGTTGAGCGTTAGAAGGCTTCATGTTATGTAACTTCCACCCGGTAATGAAACACCAGCCGGGACCCCGTTGCTCAAGCAGAGGCCGCCTGGATCCCAGCGCAACCCCCGGGGAGAAACCAGGCACCTTCCTCCGAGTGCACCTGGACGCAGGCTTCCGATGCCCACAGTCAAGTGTGAGGTTTTACACACCCTCAGCCCTAGAGGCGGAGAAGGCAATGGCACCCACTCCAGTACTCTTGCCTGGAAAATCCCATGGACGGAGGAGCCTGGTAGGCTGCAGTCCATGGGGCCGCTAAGTCAGACACAACTGAGCGACTTCACTTTCACTTTTCACTTTCATGCATTGGAGAAGGAAATGGCAACCCGCTCCAGTGTTCTTGCCTGGAGAATCCCAGGGATGGCGGAGCCTGGTGGGCTGCCGCCTATGGGGTCGCACAGAGTCAGACACGACTGAAGTGACTTAGCAGCAGCAGCAGCAGCCCTAGAGGAGGCTTCTTGTTTTCACAATACTTGTTTCCCTGGAGCGTAAGAGTGGGGAAGGGCCGGGCGGGCGGGAACTTGCGGGCTGCAGGCTGGAGGCCATGCATCTTGCTCTCTGGTCAGGAGCCAAGTCAATAAAACTCCTTGTTCTCAATGGAAGTCAAAAGTTCATCAAAATTGGCCGGAAGCATAGAAATCGAGTTGCTTGAAACATCTCGCTCTTCCTCGGGCCTGGCTGGCCCCGTGGAAGGTCATGAGAACAAGCCAGACAGTCTTTCCAACTCCGTCGGCCAACCCTCCGCGGGGCAGGTCCAGCCAGCAGTGAGTCCATGTCCAGGTGGATGATTTCAACGAGCCCCACGGGGGAAAACCAGCAGCCGCGGTGGGAAGGGACGACAGAGGCAGGCAGGCCGGCCCCGGCGGTGTGGGGACTTGGGGCAGGCTGGTCGGCATCCGGAGTCCCCGAACGTGGCCGGAGCCAGTGGGAAAAGACACAGGAGTGCGCAGGAGGGAGGCAGCGGGGCGGGGGGAAGACACCCTGCAGCCGGAGGAGCCTGTGGGCCACTGGACACTGCTTCCTGGATTCCCGAAGTGTGGTCTGCAGGGTCCAGCAGGGAAAGCATCACCTGGGGACCTATTAGAGATGAGCGCCACCACAGCGGGACTGGACTGGAATTCTGGGTTCCAATGGGCTCATGAGTCTGAGAACCATTGGCCAGGTGGCTGAGCACTCAGGCTGCCTAGGTTCCAAGCCCTCTCTGTGGCCCCAGGACAGTCACTCAGCCTCCCTGAGTCCCAAGTTCTGCTCTGGATACAAAATAGACGCGGCTCAGATGGTCATTTGAGAAACAGATGATAAAACACTTTCAACAACGCGGGGCACACAGAGGGCAGACGCCTGTTAACAATGACTGTTGTTCAGTCGCTCAGTCGTGTCTGACTCTGCGACCCCATGGACTGCAGCCCACCAGGATGCCCTGCCCATCACCAACTCCCAGAGTTTACTCAAACCCATGTCCATTCAGTCGGTGATGCCATCCAACCATCTTATCCTCTGTCGTCCCCTTCTCCTCCCGCTTTCAATCTTTCCCAGCATCAGGGTCTTTCCCAATGAGTTGGTTCTTCCCATCAGGTGGCCAAAGTATTGGAGCTTCAGCTTCAGCATCAGTCCTTTCAATGAATATTCAGGACTGATTTCCTTTAGGATGGACTGGTTGGATCTTCTTGCTGTCCAAGGGACTCTCAAGAGTCTTCTCCAACACCACAGTTTAAAAGCATCAGTTCTTCTGCGCTCAGCTTTCTTTATAATCCAACAGTCACATTCATACATGACCCCTGGAAAAACCACAGCTTTGACTAGACGGGCCTTCGCAGTAACTGACACTAGCCAAAATCGTGTCAAGTGTCCCTGGAAGACTGTGACCGTCCCTGCCCCCAGACTGGCCTCCCTAAGGAAGTGATGTCTGAGCCGAGACCAGAAGAACCAGTAACGCCCACAGCTCCGCACGACCTGCAGCTGTCGTGCGCGGTTATCAGCAGGTCGTCCCCGCTGCCACTAGGGGATAGTTTGACCCCCATCCTACGGATGAAGAGAGTAAAAACAATGATGACCTTGACCAAGGTCAGAAAGGGGAGCAGCGGTATAGACAGATCTGGGCCCTGCCTCTTCACCACTGGGCATGGGGGCTGAGGGCAGGGAGGGCGGGAGTGAGGTGGGAGTGACGCTAGATGGGTGGGCAGGGTGCGGCCCCGAGGACTGGAGGATGGAAAAACCCCGCAAGCGGGGGGAGGCAGTGCAGGTGGGGTGATCAGACCCCTCACTGGGTGGGGGAGGGCCCAGGGCAGCGCAGTCCGGGCTGGCGAAGGAGCTGCAGGAAGGGGCCTGGGGTGCAGACTGCGTCTCTGGTTCTCAGGAGCTGCGTGTCACATGCAACGCATGGCCCCGGGACTGTGTGGGCAGCCACCAAGAGCCGCACAGACGGTTCCAGGATGTGACCAACCTCGAGGCGAGAGAAGGTAGGCTCAGGAACAGGTGAGGTTGCTTCCGATTTTCTCACACACGCTGGGAAAAACACCCAGGAGGCAGATACTAAAAAGCTGGCGGAGGTTACCGCTGAGAACTGAAGTTAAACTGGACTCATATTATTTTTTGCCACGTGGTTTGTTTTGTTTTTGGCTGTATCCCCTCTGGAACCTTTTTGGCAAAGGCCACAATTACTTTTGTAATCAGACAAATAGTAAGTAACTGGCCTGTGAGGTCAACCACAAACACTGAGACGGTCCTGGCTGAGTGTGGTTGTGGGCCCCAGGTGGCCGCTGGGCTGAGACTGGTGGAGGCTGCCTCCTGGTGGGCACACGCGTCGAGGACCGGCCTGGACTGTCAGAAGCCGGCATAAACCCCTCGGTGACAGCTCATGTGTTCACTCAGCTTGTCACTCAACAAACACACGCTGACCACCTTTTAAATGCCAAGCATGATGGGAAAACCCAGCTTAAATACTGTTTAAAATAATGGTGTTTGTAACAAAATCATGCTTAGGAATATGGCTTGTGTCTGCTTTTGTTGGAGTTGTGTTTTGCCTCCACCTCGGTCCTGCTCCTGGGAGACGAGTAAGTTTACTCCCAGGTTGTTACTGAGAAGGGGAGGCGGTTTTCTTGCTGCGTTTCCTGATCACAATTGTAGCCCAGAAGCTACTCATTTTCATAGACTCTTTACACTGGACCATCTCCCTGGACTCTGTTTCTCAAGGCACGCGGTCAGGTGGAACTCGGTGTCTTCTGAGAGGCAGTCACTGGACGTCTGCTCTGAGATGCGTCTGTTCCACCCCCACCCCCGAGCCTCCAGGCCGCACCCCCAGTCCCGTCCTACTCTTTAGGCGGGAGCGCCCGGCAGCTTCTGCGATGGGGAGCACCGGTGGCTCGGGGGGCAGGAGTGGCCAGGCACACTCTCCTTCCCGCACCCCCACTACTCCAGCCAGGACGTGCAGTGGAGGCTGGGTCCTCTCCCCCGACGCCCCCAACTCGTCCTCTGGCCTGGTCAGAGGTGCTGGCCGGCTTCCACCACCCTGGGCCCCTCCAGCTCCCTCCACTCCCCCCTAGGCCGTGAGACCCCACGGCTGGGAGCGGCGGACGTTCCTTACCTCGGATGCTAGTCAGGAGGACGGGTCGAGCCCATCCCATTTCATTTCCTCCCGAGGCCCTGCCCATCCTGCAGGAAAGGAGCCTTAAGCTGGAGAATGAGGGGCAGGCAGCACAACGTGGGAGGCTGGGGAGGGTGAGCCCGTGGACACAACTGGGTGGGTCCCAGGAGAGCAGCCCGGAACCCACCCTGTCTACACCGCGGGCGTCCCCAGGGCTCCGACGGCAGTGCTCGCCCTCTCCTGCCCCAGGAGGCTCTCTGAACCAGACCCAGCTGGGGGTCTGGGCCCCCTCTCACACGGAGACCCGGGACACAAACGCGTCCTGCGGGGGACACCTGGCCACACGGCACCCAGAACGCGGGGGCAGACATCTCCCCACCCGGGGGAGGATGGAAGTTCTCTGGGATCCTAACTGGCCCAAGAGGATAAGCCCTGCAGCCTCTGGACGCCAGGTTCCAACAAACGGCTCCTAGAGGATCCGATCACCCCCCGCCCGGCCCCCATTCACGTTCTGAGCTTCCAATCTGCCGTCGAGCTGAACAGGAGCTTCTTACTGGGGTGACTGGACATCTGAGGAGCAAGTGCTAGGAAAGACAGATGCCAAACGGACAGAAAAAACAAGCGTGGAAGGAAAGAGTGCTTACAGGGAGAAAATGACAAAAAGTTTAATATCCAGGGAAGTAAGGTAAGCGATCACACATACAGGTTACAACCAAAAGAAAGGACAGTAACAGAAAGGTGAGCTCTCAGAGATGTACGTGATGGTGGCAAAGATGGAAAAGAAGCCCGAGGGGCCTTCCAGGGAGCAGAGCAGATGACAAAGGAGGGAAAACAAGGGGGAAAGAAACACACGCAGGACTGGTTTGGGGGGGCCGGCCTGAGGCTGTTCCAGGAGGTGGACCCCCAGGCGAGAGCAGCTCTCTGCAGGCGACGCCTGACACAGACCGAGGCTCCCCGAGGAGCTGGGCAGTCCGGAGCAAACTACCAAGCTTTCTGTCCTGAAAACGTCCACCGTGGTCCTTGGTTTACCGGCTTACTACAAGGGCTCAGAAGAGCTGTCCACGCTGGCACGCAGAACATCCTCAGTGAATGCCAGCTGCCGCCAGCTCCTCTTGCACACACGTGCCACACACGACCCGTCACCAAATGTGACTGGCTCTCCCTGCAGGAACCCTCGTCCCCAGATCGGTCCTCACCGTCTCTGCCACCCCGCTCACCCACTGGCACCTCCCGGGCCCTGCGGATGCCGCCTGGCCCTCCTGCACCCTGCCTCCCACCCGTCCCAGATCAGAGCCGCAGTGCAGGTGACCCTCAGGACACCACTCCTTTGCTAGAAACGCTGAGTAAAAGCCCAGTCTTCCAGAACCAAGGCTGTGTCTGCCTGGCACTTCCCTGCCCAGGGCTGCCGCCACTGCCTGGCAGGCTACCCCACCCCTGGGTATCGGGGCACCACGCTCCTGCCCCGCACACGCCCCAATTCTGGATGAGGTCTGCTTGGCCATGAACATCTCGACCACACCTCCTTCCTGTCTACGTCCACCCCGGGGTAAGGACTTCCTCCTCAGCCCTTGGCGAGGACTGCCATACTGAAACGCTGTTTCTCCAGTTTCAACAGCACAGGATTTTGTCTTTAGGTTCCTAATGTTCCCAACAAGAGCTCGGGGTGAGGCAGGCACTCAGTATTTATTGAATGAAAAAAAACCGTCCCAGAACTCAAGACCCAAGTTTCCAGATGGAACGGGTCCCCCACACACTCAGTGAAATAAATCATGGCCAACTTTGTGACCCCAGGAAGATTCGCTCAGCCTGCAGAGGGAGGGACAGGAAGCCGACTGGCAAGGACGCCCAACTTGGAGCTTCTTTTTCAATTTATTTGGAAAAAATTTTTTAGGGCTTCCCAGGCGACACTAAACCTGCCTGCTAATACAAGAGACATAAAAGAGATGGTGGGTTTGATCCCTGGGTCCGAAAGATCCCCCAGAAAAAGAAATGGCAACCCATCCCGGTGTTCTTGCCTGGAAAATCCCATGGGCAGAGGAGCCAGGTGAGCTATGGCCCATGGTGCCACAGATAACCAGACGTGACGCAGCGACAGAGCAGGCGCACACTTGAGTATTTATCTGGCTGCACTGGGTCTTAGCTGCAGCCGTCAGCATCTCTGCTGCAGCATGTGGGATCTAGCTCCTTGACCAGCGGTCAAACCAGGGCCCCCCTGCCTTGGCAGCGAGGAGTCTTAGCCACTGAACACCAGGAAGTCCTCCAACCTAGAGTTTATTCCCAAACCATCAGGCAGGTCTGCAGGTGGAGTAAGAGCATCCCCAGACTCTCAGGTGGTGAGGGAGCTTGAGAAGTTGATGAAGCAAAGCAGGACCCTGTGGTCCTTCCTCAGGTGCCGCCACCTGCCTTTGTCCAAACGATACGTCTAATCAGAGAGGTGAGAGAACGCCCGAAGCAGAGGCAAACGGTCAAGGGAGACCAGAGAGTGACGGGTCAGTCAGTCAGCAGAGGCGGGGGCCTTACTTCCTTCTCCAGGGCTACAGATAATATTCGGAGCCGCATCCTGAGCTGAACCCTTCACTAGGTGATGTCAGCTGCACGATGACCAGATCATAGCCATGACGTAATTTGCCACAACTCCAAGAAATGGGAACCAACCAACTCTGGAACTGAAGATTAACTGTACTTAAATCAATCACGATGATGCTTCAAAATCCTTCAAAACTTTTAAAGTTGATTTTCAACAGACACACAGACTTCTGAACTATGTTAAAAGCATTTTTCTTTCCATGTTTACCCATCAGAATGTAACACTGATAGATGTTGGAACCTCAGATCCCAGGTGGAAAACAGGCAAGAATTGAAGAGTACTTTGAAATAGTTTTATTGGCTCATAAGACCTTTGCATATAAAAAAAATACCCAAAACACTATGCAGTATTAAACCACAATTACATTTTTTTTTACCAATTAAAAGCACTCAGAATAAACATTTTTTAAAGGAAAAGAAACCTACAGAACTAAATTTTGAAATGACATTATGACTTAAATACTATGACAAAATAGATGCCTCCTTATAACGTGAATCCATTGCACGAAGCTGCCAGAACGTTTCACGAGCATCACGTCGCACAGGGTGCAGACGAACACAACGTCACGTCACACATGCAGCTGCAGTAGCTGTGCTCCCGCCTCAGGAACGCTCGTCTCTGGCACAAAAGGCGGGCCCACGACAGCCTCCGCCAGCCCCCGGCCCGGGCGGCCGCCTCGGTCAGCACCGCCGCTGCTTAAAGAAGTCCACGCCCCGCAGCTCCGGCGGCAGGTACTCCTGCTCCACCGGCTCGCTGTAGGCGGGGTTGTACTTGTAGCCCTGCCCGTAGCCCAGCTCCTTCATCAGCCTGGTGGGTGCGTTGCGCAGGTGCAGGGGCACGGGCGGCAGCGGCCCCTGGTGGCCCCGCAGGCAGGCCTTGACGTTGTTGTAGGCGCTGTACACCTCCACCGACTTCGGGGCTCGCGCCAGGTAGACGACGCACTGGGCCAGGAGCACCTGTGCGGGTGGGGTGCCGCCCGGGTTAACTCGGGGAGACCCCTCGTGCTGACTCCCCGCGGGGCCCACAGCCTGGCGACCACGACAGGGAGGAGGCGGCCCTCCACGAGGCGAGGCTAAACCAGACTGGTGGTTTTCTTTTTTTGTAAACTGAAAGAACCTTTTATCGTATGAAATTCTTCTTAGAACCCCGCCGTGTAAAGCTAAGCAGGAGCTGCTCTGTCTGTGGGTGAACTTGCAGAAACGTCCTGTTCAGCTCCTCTGACAGTCCTGCCCCCAGGAAACGCTGAGCGCCTCCGCGGAGCCCCCACGAGACCCTGCTGACACTGAGGTCCCCCCCACCCCAGCATCTAAGCTTCCAGATGGGCGTCAGAGAGCCAGGCAGCCTCCTCCGCGGTCCAGGCCCAGGGAGGCGTCCCCCCGAAGGGGCGGCACAGGGCGGGGGCCTTACCTCGCACTCGGGCATGCCTATGAAGTGACAGCCTTGGTAGGCGGCGACTGCTTGTGTCAACGCGGACGGGTCGGCCAGGCCTGCCACACACACGAACAGGGGCGAGTTAAGTCCCAGTGCACACCCCTGCGCCGACCCACCACCGCCTGCAGACTCTAACTGAGGAATTACTCAGCAAAAGCTGATCTTGGCTGACTCCAGAGGTGTGCACGGGGTGGTTACTGTGCAGGGTCAAGAACTGTTTCCTTGGAGATCAAAGCTCTACATCTAGTAGGAAAAACAGGAGACCACGCACGACACACGTAAGGAGCAGAGGCCGTGAAGACAGTCACGAGGCTGGACACGCGGAAGGCGGAACACTCACTCACACCAAGGGAGCCGAGGCTCTGGGACCTTCCCCTTTAAACGGGCCGAACCCTCCCTTCTATTAATATCTGGGGAGCTGTCTGATGAAGACCAGAACACCTGACCCCAAAGCAAAATTAAAACGCTGCTTTCATTTCAACACAGGCACCTCGGAGAGATCCTGGGCTGGTTCTAGAATACTGCAATAATGCAAAAACCGAGGTAAAGTGAGGACCGCAACACAGCAAGCGGCACGAATTTTCTGGTTTCCCCGCATGTACAGAGCTTATGTTAACAGGACACGGTCAGCAACAATATCGTGTCTAAAGCACTTCAGTGCTCAGCACGCTAACCGTCACCCAGGCCTTGAGGGAGTCAATCTTTCTGTAGCAAGGACATCAAAGAGGACTTGGCACAGACCTCCAAAACAAAAACAGAACGGAGATTAAAGTGTGAGTGCCACAAGAATCACCAAGTGCCACATGGGGACGCCACGTGAGCAACTGCTGCTGACAGCCGTCTGACACGGGGTCCCACGGGCCCCAGGGCGACAAAGGCATGAGCTGCGAGGCGGCCCGCACCCCCTGGGTCACTGCAGAGGGAAGTGGGGAACCGTGACCCTGGGAGCCAGACGCCCAGAACAGCCGACGGCCTTCACCGAGTCCCCTCCCCGCACGCCCAGAACACTCCCGGGCCATCACAGCCCTGCCCGTGGCCCCGCTCAGCGCCCGTCACTCACCCACGTCCTCGCTGGCGAACCTCACGAGCCGCCGGGCCACGTAGAGCGGGTCCTCGCCGCCCTCCAGCATGCGGCCCAGCCAGTAGAGCGCGGCGCTGGGGTCGGAGCCCCGCATGGACTTGTGCAGCGCAGAGATGCAGTTGTAGTGCTCCTCCCCTGCACGCAGAGCCCCGCTCAGCCAGCCGCAGGCCTCTCCCCAGCTGTCCCCAGGGAAGCCCGAGCAGGCGAGAGACCCAGCAGGGCCTGAGCACAGCGAGCTCCGACACCGCCGTCGCCCCGCCCCGCGGAGGGGCGGGGCCGCCGTCGGGGGGCGGGGCCGGGGCCGGGGAGACCGCCCGTGGCAAAGGGTCCGCGATGAAGGCGGCACGGTGGAGACCCCAGCTTCCTTCTAAAGGGGTGGAAATCCTACTCCAGCGCCCCCGCCCAGAATCACACACACCCTCGTCTACAGGGGACTCTTCATCGCCCACGTCTTTGTAAAGACACACAAAGCGCTGTGCCTGTGGTGTTTACTGCTCCAGCTCAGGGATTTAACAGGAGCTGCTGGCAGGTTTGGTGTCTGTAAACATGGTTTTATGAAAACAGATAAGCGCACATGGCAAAATTCACCTTTACAAAAACTAGCACAGAATAAAAGCATCAACTTCTACGTAAGCTTAATTTTTAATTGTGCTTTTAAGAATTAAAGTGAAAGTCGCTCAGTCGTGTCCAACTCTTCGCGACCCTTTGAACTATATACAGTCCATGGGATTCTCTAGGCCAAAATACTGCAGTGAGTAGCCCTTCCCTTCTCCAGGGGAATCTTCCCAACCCAGGGATCGAACCCAGGTCTCCCCTACTGAGGGCAGATTCTTTACCAGCTGAGCCACAAGGGAATTAAGGACTTTAACTCTCATTAAAGAACTCTAATCGAACCAAGCTACTTAAACTAAAACACACACCTGAGTTCCCACAATTCCACACCAGCTGTCATCCCCGAGTCAGGAAAGAGCGCTGTGATGGGAGGCTCCGGGCGGGGCCTCTGCGGCCAGCGCAGAGCGGCCTGGGGGCCGGTGGTCACTCACCTGCCCGGTCGTACAGGATGTGTGAGCGCTGCAGGCCCTCCTTCACGTTGCTCTCTGTGACCAGCACGCGGCTCGGGGGGTAGCTCTGCCCGCCCTTCTTCCCAAAGGTCTTCCTGGCGCTCAGCCGGGCCAGCACCGCCAGCTGCAGCCCGTTCAGCCCGGCCCGCGCGTCCCCGTCACTCAGGTGGGCCAGCGTGTCCACCGCCTTGTCCTCGATGAACACCGAGGGCCTGCAACACCATCACCGTGTCACACTCTGGACAGCCCCTTCTGCAGCACGCTGTACCTCTTGTCCCCGCAAGGTCACTATCGAGCCCCTCCCGAGGTTCAAGCTTCCGCCAGGGATCCCGAACCCTGGTTTTGGGGTGGGTCTGTGTTGTTATGCGGCCAGCATCGGCAAGGCTGAGCAGAGCCTCACCCTTGAGTCCTGAGATTATTTCACCTGATGTTTGGTCCTTTTTCACCCGACATTTGGCCCTTTGCATCTCCAGGTTCCACATGCATGAATTCAACCGGCCTCGGATGTCAAGTATTAGGGGGAAAAATTCCAGATAGTTCTAAAAAGCACAGCTTGAGTCTGCCGCACACTGACAACCACTTACAAAGCATTTAGAGCATATTTGCAACAACCTACACGTGGTTTATTCACATCGTGAGAGGTGTGAGGAGTCGCCTAGAGACGCCATCGGGTACATGGGAGGATGTGCTCTGGTCCTACGCAAACATCAGGCCGTGTTACAGAAGGGGCCTGCGCATCCTCCAGCCTCAGATTCTGGTATCCGTGGGGGTGGGGAGCTCTGGATCCAATGCCCTGCAGATTCTGAGTGACATCCCTATAAGCACATCCTTTATTTTACAAACAACCTGTCCCCAGTCCCTCTGGGCACAGCAGCACCCGGAAGCTGGACGCTGGCCTGGGGCATGCTGCCATGGGGGTACTTTGTCAAGGAGGTCTAACTATGACTCCGAGTCTAATTGAGCAACTTTTCCTATTCTGTTTAGTTAGACAAGGTATCCAACACTTTTAGCTATGTAGAGGAGTCTTATTCTTTCTGGCTAGCTACGTATGTGCAAAGCAAAATAAAATTGTTCAAAGTTATGGCTCAGCCACGTCCCTGTCAACCTTCAGCTGGAAGTGTCACAGCAGTTAATAAACCGACGTGTATCATCTAAAGCAGCTACTTGGAGAACAACTCTGAAGGACCCACCAGGTTGGGCCCAAGTGCTCAGAGGGCGCACCGCCTCGCTGGGTGGACAGCCTCGAGGACCCCAGGCTGCACTCGGCCCCTGAAGTCCCGTCTGTGGCGTCTTACGGATGCCGTGTTTCCAAAGCCAAGCCTCCCAGCTGCCTCTCCATCCCCAGGAGTCAGCTCACAATGAACGGCTCTCCTGTCGGCCCGTCCTCCCCCTTCCTGACCAGACACTCACAACACACACTGAGACCACAGCACTGGCTCTTTATAAAGCTGACGGCCATTGCCAAAGCAGATTCTTGATGATTTGGAAAAACACTAGACAAGCTGCGCGAAAGATAACGTGCTTGGGACGAGCAGCAGAGGAGGTGCGGTGGCTCGGAGGAGGGCAGCCTTGCTGATGGCACACCTGCGTGTGTCTGTGCGTGTGTATATGTGCATGTGTCTCTGTCTGTGTGTGATGCATGTATATGTGTGTCTGTATAAGTGTGTATATGTGTGTCAGTGTGTGTAAGTGTGTCTGTGTGTGTAAGTGTCTGTGTATAAGCGTGTGTACATGTGCATATAAGTGTGCATGTTCCAGGAAGGGGAACACATGTAAACCCATGGCTGATTCATGTCAATGTACGGCAAAAACTACTACAATATTGTAAAGTAATTAGCCCCCAACTAAAATAAATAAATTTATTTAATAAAAAAAAATAAGCGTGCATGTATATGTGTGTATATGTATCTATGTGTAACTGTGTCTGCACAAGTGTGTATATGTGTGTATATGTGCGTGTGTGTAACTGTGTCTCCACAAGTGTGTGTGTGTGTGTGGGGGGGGTGCGGGCAGACGCACATGGCCTCAACACCTCACCTCAGAACTAGTAACCGCGATGGTTTCTTTCTCCTTGGAAGCTGCCCAGCAGCGGAGCGCCCACAGGACCACACGCCAGGGAAGCGTGGGGCTGGAGGCCTGAGCGAGCCACTGTCGTGGGGCTGCCCTTTGGTGGTGACACGTCTCCACCCTCTGACGCTGGGGCCACAGGACGGGAGTCCTTTATCTGCAGGACCTGGCAGACAACAGGCTCCACTTCTGCACGAGTGGACTAACTTCAGCTTCCCCACAGCCTCAGGATGAAACGTGTATTTTTAAAAACTGAGACATATGGGAAGTGCAAAAGAAAACACCACCACAAATGCTTATCTGCACCACCCAGAGAGGACAGCAGCTGACAGGGCGTTAGCTGAGCCCCCTCTGGGAGCCGTCCACCCACCTCACTGAGCTGGGGGGCGGACCTGGGGTTCTGGATGGCCTGGGGGCAGGCAGGACCTCCGGAAACCCTGTACGTGACTATCCTGTGACCATCCAGTCGAGCTTTGAAAACAAAACTAGATCATATCATAGAGTTTGCAACCTTCATAATAAAATGCTATTTTGAAAAGCAAGCCAGGTACTCAGAACTCTCAGTATTATCTTTTTACCAAACAGGCATCACGGAAAATGTCAACACCAGAGACAAAGGGGTGGATCACCGCCATTGTGCCAGCATCGGGTCAGCGCCCGGGGGCACAGACCGCCCTTGTGTGTGACTCTGCACCGGGCACAGCCGGGGCAGGAAGTGGGCAGAGGACAGGTACACAGGTGGTCTCCGAGCCCAGTCCTCATGGACAGGCGGTGAGTGGGCCTCGTTCGTTACGACAGAGGCTAACGAGCAGCTGCGAGAAAGCCTGTAGAGACGGAGATGAGCTTCCCATGGCTGGAGAATGCGATCCTCCCCCTCAGTGCCTGAGGTCCACTCTGTCCCACCGTCACCCCTTCCAGCAGGGTGGAGTCACGGGCACCAGGGTGAGCCCACCTGATCTCCCACAGCTCCTCGTCCCTTCTCCCATGAGCCACGTTCCAAGATCACCCCCATCCAAACTTAGTCTTTCTAAACACAGATGTGTCGCAGTCATAAAAGGCCTGCTCGGGATGGTCACGAGGCAAGTCTCCCAATGGGAACTGACTGCCAAGAACAACGCTGCACAGAGGTTCCAGCTGCCAGCCAGTTCCTCCCAACCCCGCTGACACCACACGGGTCCTGAAGAGGAGTAAATATCCTGTAACCCCGACGCTTCCGGGGAGGGCGAGCAGGGGCGCTCAGGCCCAGGACAGACAGAGAAGTGTACAGGGACCTCATCACCCAGTATGCAGAGTGCGCCCTGAGTCCGGACACGGTGACGTGCTTTCACGACTGAAGCATCCACGATCCATGCCCGCAGGCCTCTCATGGCCCCTCAGCCCGGCGTGGGTGGCATTTCCACCCCAGCTTGACCCTCAAGCCATGCAACCTGCCCCCCGGGGGTCCCTGTCTGCGTCTTTCCCGCGCCCCAGGTAATGCCTCCTGCCTCTGGGATGGGAGCAAATGGCAGAGGCTGGACATACGGGAGGGGTGGCGGAGGAGAGCTTCCAACAAAGACAAGGGACGAGCCCTGCTCCACGCAAGGCAACCGAGCGCCCAGGATACACACGCCTCTCACGACACAGAGACGTCACCCGGAGGAAACGGACGGACTTTAAGGCATCGCTTTCAGTTACAATTTCTTTCCTTTCGTGGAGTTGAGCCTGACTTCCAGAATGCACAACAATCACCCTAGAAACACTTGAAGAAGTTTAGAGTAACGTTTACACTAATTCTTACTCAGTGTTTTACAGAAAAAAAACTGCAGGAAAAGGAAGATTGGAATCTGAGTATAAACTTCAGAAGATTCATGACGTAAGTTTCTCCTATGAAGAAAATAATCAATAAGGCCTCTCCAGGTTTTCTGAGCCTTGATAAAAAGGTGTGCAAGGAAAAGCCCAGAATCCGTCAGCACCAAGCCCAACACCCGAGAACTAAAGCCAGGGCCAGGCAGCTACAGTCAGAGCCGGAGCAGCTTCAGGGGCGCCCGGGACGGGAGGTCTCTCCTTCTGCAGAGACAGCAGTCCCTCTGCAGCCCAGCACCACATCCGCCCGTCCATCCTGGAAGGACTCCCTCCTCCATCCTGCCCTCCAGCCCAGCCAGAGCTCCCCTTCACCCAGAGCCAGAGCTGCTTACTCGGAACTGCTGTTGCCACCGTGGCTCAGAGGGTCAGCAGCGCGGCTGGAGTCCAGCACTTGGATCCCCAGGGAGTTGACTGCTCGCATCAGGATGGTCACCACAGCCTCCACGGGGAGCTTCTCGAGCACGATGACCCGGCAGCGGCTCAGGAGAGCAGCATTGACCTGGAAGGAGGGGTTCTCCGTGGTTGCCCCGATCAGGGTGATGGTCCCACACTCCACGTGAGGAAGGAACGTGTCCTGATCAGGAAGGAAAACAGAAGACGTTGACCCCAGTCGACAATCTGCAGGATCCAGGGTGAGTTGGCTGTTCCTTCTTTTCCTAATCCTGAGTTCAGGATTCAATCAGCAACTTAAGCTGTCCACTGAGTCCTGATGTTTCAATTACAAATGCTTGAAAATTGGAAACTTGATCCAAAGTAGTTTTTCTCATATCAACAGCCCCGGGATATACCTGCAATTTCATTTATCAGACAGAGGAAGCATTTTCTGGTCACCCAAAAAATGCTGAGAAAAAGTGAGGGTAGCAGGCATGAAGGAGAAGGACGGAGGGCCTGGGCTCCTGCAGATGGAGAATTAGAGTCACCCCCACCCTGAGCCCTTGTGCAGTGACCGCACAGGCTTCACACTCAAGTCCACATTCGCAAGGGCCAGAAGGAAACAGAAGGAAGAGCACGTACCTGCTGAGACTTATTGAATCGATGAATCTCATCAATAAAAAGGATGGTTTTCCTCTTGAAAAATCTCTTCTCGTTCTGAGCTTGTTTGATGACGTCCCGCACGTCGGTTGTCTTGGCGCTGGTTGCCGACAACGTCACGAACCTGATGCTGTGCTTCTTGCTGTTGTTGGCTATGATGTGGGCGAGCGTGGTCTGCGAGAGGACAGAGCGGGGACTGTGAGGTGGAGGGACGGGCCTGGACACTGGGGTGCTCGGCGGTAGAGAACCAGCTGAAACAGCGCAGCGCGTACAAACAACCAGGAAAAGCAGCTGCAAGCGCAGCTGACCCTGACCTCCAGTCCGTCACGTCTACCCCGCTGATGCCGTCTGGGGGGCACTAAGGTCTCTGGAATCCATGGAAGGAGCTACTGAATGGACGCAGCAGAGCCACGGTAGCTGCAACCTCGCCCAGCCGAGAGCAGCAACACCAGCCTGCGAGGCGCAGACCCCCCGGCCAGGGGGACCACAGCCCGAAGCTCGCAGGGCAGCGCACAAGAGAACCAGCCCTTGAACTGGGAGACAAAAGCGGTGACCCTCACCACGTGTGACCGTCCGATGCGGACGCGGGGAAGCAGCAGCAATGCCTCTGTCAGTGCTTCCCGGGAAGCGAAGAAATCCAAGGAAAAGTGCTGCTCAGCACCTGGCGCTTACTGGGGCTGCATACACACGCTCTCGTTAAGTTTATTACTGTTGGCAGCGAAGTGCAGCAGTAAGAGTGGGGGTGAAGAGGGGCAAATGCGCTGCGGAATGAGTGGCAAGGGGGCATTTTATTTTCTGAAGGTCACATGGCCCCACCAGACACTGCGGCTGCTCCTCAGCAAGTCCCAGCCCAGAAGCCACACCTGCCTGGCTTGTGGCCGGTCACCCCCCACCGCACTGACCAGCCCAGCCCACCGCCCTTCCGGCCGGGCACCTCCTGGGAGCGCGCCCCGCTCACCGCCCGAGGGACGCTCTTCCTGTTCTCTGCCTCTTCTACCCCCACCACCTGATCAACCGTCCCGACCATCTCAAGTAAGGAGCTCTCAGGAATCAGCAAGGGTGCTACTGCACAGCACCATGCTATCTGGGTTACATCTGACAGCTCCCGACCAAAGGCAAGTACACGAGAAGCGAGACACGTCAACAGGATAAAGCTAGAAAAACCACAGAAACACCATCAAGGTGTCTGAACCTCACAGCTCTGAGCTCCTCTGCGCCTAATCCTGGGTTTTGCTTTCCACTCTGTGGTGCTTTCTCCCTTTTCCAGCAGATAAGATGTATATATTTAAACACCGCGTGGCTCTCTCTTTTTTCAGTTTTAGCACCTGCCTCCTTAAGGCTCCTTCAGACTGCTGCTCAAGCATTCTTCCAACGCTGTTCCCTCGATTCCAGTATCCTAAGTGCCCACCTCTGCTGCTGCTGCTGCTGCTAAGTCACTTCAGTCGTGTCCGACTCTGTGCGACCCCACAGACGGCAGCCCACCAGGCTCCGCGGTCCCTGGGATTCTCCAGGCAAGAACACTGGAGTGGGTTGCCGTTTCCTTCTCCAGTGCATGAAAGGGAAAAGTGAAAGCGAAGTCGCTCAGTCGTGTCCGACCCCTAGCGTCCCCATGGACTGTAGCCCATCAGGCTCCTCTGTCCATTGGGATTTTCCAGGCAAGAGTACTGGAGTGGGGTGCCATTGCCTTCTCCGGGCTTGTGCTAATTCTTAAGAAAGCACTGGACACCAGGACGCACCCAGTCTCTCCTCTAAACGACAGGGCATCATAAGAAGTTATGGAAAACAGCGTACGAAAGCGACTTGCAAAGAGGAGTACTCAGGTCAGCCGTTAAATAAGTACAGTTTCAAGATTTGATAAAGACCTGAATGCGACAACAAAACGAATGAACAAGAAACCCAATAGCCAGAAGGAAGCACAACAAAAATCTAAAAATTTTCGAATTTTTTTTTTTTTTTCCCCAAAACTGAATGCACACACTCTCGGATGGGAAACTGCTCCAGGCCGCCTGCCTTTTTCCCGAGACAGGCTACTAACAGCCAGGGGGTGCGGGCAGGGCGGGATGCCTGGGGGGCCCTGCTCTGACCCCCCCATTTCCCCCGCAGAGGGCCGGGACGGCGCGCTGACCTTGCCGCAGCCCGGCGGCCCCCACAGGATGAGCGAGGGCACCTCGCTGGCCTCGAGCAGCGAGCGCAGCAGCGTCTCGGGCCCCACGGCGCGGCCCTGCCCCACGAAGTCCTGCAGCGCGTCGGGGCGCATGGTGTCGGCCAGCGGCTTCCCCTCCAGCAGCTGCCGCACCTCCTCGGCCGCCGGCGCGCGCGGGCGGCCCCCGGGGGCCCCGAAGGCGGCGGCGCCCGCGCCCGCGTCCCAGCGGCCCGCGTCGTCCTCGCCGTCCGCGTCGCCCGCCGCCTCCTCCTCCTCCGGCGCCTCGGCCTCGCCCCAGCTCCGCGGGGACGCGCCGCCCGCCGCCGCCGCCGCCGCCGGCCGCGGCCCCGCGCCCTTGCCGCCCGGGCTGCCGGGCCGCGCGCCCGGGAAGTCGGGCAGCAGGCGCGCGCCGCTGGGCGTGGGCGGCGCGTCGTCGCTCTCGCGGCCCTCGCTCTCGCCGCCGTCGTCCGGCTCCTCCGCCTCGCCCTCGCTGCTCTCGGCCGTCGTCGGCGTGGCCGGCTGCTTGAGCGCCGAGCTCTCGGACGGCCGGCGCCGCTTGGCGCGGGGCTGCGCGGGCTCCGCCAGGCCCGCCGGGTGCAGCAGCAGGCAGCGGTCCAGGTGCGCGTTGATGTGCGCGGCGGGCATGGCCTGCTGGCACACGGGGCACTGCACCCGGTGCAGCTGCGCCAGCAGCGGGTCGTCCTCCGGCCTGCTCACCTCCATGGCGGCCGCCGCGCGCCCCCGGCTCCGGGAGGCGGCAGGACGCGCGCGGCCCGGTGCAGGGCGCCGCTCAGGCCTCACGTCCGGGCCGCCCGCGTCGGCCCGCCCTCTGCCCGCCGCCCCGCCGCCTCGCGCGGCGCGCCGGGAAGCGGAGTCCGCGGTCGCCCGCCCGGCCACAGCCGGCGCCGGCTCGCACAGCCCGACGGGAAACGTAGTCCGCGGTCGATCGGCCGGCTGAGAAGCGCTCCTTTCCGGCCGGCGCCGGCTCGCACGGCCCGACGGGAAATGTAGTCCGCGGTAGCCCGCCCGGCCGGCGCCGGCAGCAGCAGCTCGCACGGCCTCACGGGAAACGTAGTCCGCGGAGGCTCTGGTTGCGGTGCGTCCCTTTCCGGTCGGCGCCGTGGGAGGCCGGCAGGCTGCGCATGCGCAAACCCACCCGCGGGCGGGACGGCAGAGCGATGGGACACGCGCCGCGGCCGCGTAAGGGGCGTGGCTTTGCGCTCGGGTAGGGGGCGGGGCGGAGTGCGGAGTCAGAGGGCGGGGAAGTGGGGGCAACGGTGGACTTGCGGGCGGGACGCCGGGCAGGGACGGGTCACAGGGAAGCCGAAACGCCACCCTCGGCGGCGGCAGGAGACACACGTCTAGCACCGTTCGCCCCAGACTGTTGGCCTTTTACCGCAAACGCGTGGTGTTTCACGGCCGCTTCGTAGTTAAACGTTAGGAACGCGCGGCCATCTCCTGACACCGCCGGGCGCTGAGGCGCCGGCGGACGAGCGACGTCGGGTTGGGATCCGCTAGGCTCTGGCCTGTGGGCGAGGGAATGGTCGTCTCTGAGCCGCGTTCCTGCTTTTCTGAAACCAATTAAAAAACATGTCGCAAACCTGACTTTTTGGTATTTAGAGAAAGGACACAGAGGTGGGATGAAAACAAATGAAACATTTTAGGGAAGAATTGACTTTCCTAAAAGCTGACAAGACTGGAATTTCTATTTCATCTGCATAAGAACCGCTTCAAACTTAACCGAAAGGCAACCACCTAAGGAATGTATGAGCCTCTTGTGCGATGATTTTACAAAAAGGAATGGATCGCAGAGAACTTGTTCTATCGCCCAGTCGTGTCCAGTGAGTCAGTTCTTTGCATCTGGTGGGCAAAGCATTGGAGCTTCAGCATCAGTCCTTCCAATGAATATTCAGGACAGATTTCCTTTTAGATTGATTAGTTGGATTTCCTTGCAGTCCAAGGGACTCTGAGGAGTCTTCTCCAGCACCACAGAGAACTAGCAGTATATAAAAGATGGTATAAAAAGAACAACAAAGGAAATATTTTTTCAGTTGATAACTGTATTTAAAGTATGTGTTGCAATATCCCTGCAATTGTAAAGAGGACTGAAATCCGATTTTCTGATGGTTTCTCCAACTAGATATGGTAGGCCCAAAGGAAGCATTATTAGAAAGAGGTAAGCAAAATTGAGTTGAGAAACAATCTTTACCCTTTGACCATCATACAGTTTGAAATGAACTTTTATATAACCTTTTACTTATTGCCCAGAGCAAACAGCCCCTGAACTTCACAAAAGCAGGTACTTGGAGAAGAGGTTTTCAGAGCCTAGAGAGAAATTTCCTCACTCTGCCTTAGGTTTTATTAGCTGGGCCCTTTGAATTTTACCAACAGAAGGCAGATTAAAGAGAGGAAACCAGGACTGTGAATATGTGCAGGTCTCATACACACGGAGTACCTAGGGATGAACCGGGGCTTGGATGGCAACTTAGCAGAAAAACCAACATGTCTGAAGAGAAGTGACTGGACAAAGGAAAAGGGTGTTGCGTTTAGGGAGGCAAACGGTTAAGGCAAATGTATGGGAAACTAATGGGAGACAAGCCTAGTGTGTGAAAAAGCAGAGACATCACTTCCTGACAAAGGTCTGTCTAGTCAAAGCTATGGTTTTTCCATTAGTCATGTATGGATGTGAGAATTGGACCATAAAGAAGGCTGAGCACTGGAGAATCGATCCTTTCATCTGTGGTGCTGGAGAAGACTCTTGAGAGTCCCTTGGATGCTTAAGGAGATCAAACCAGTCCATCCTAAAGGAAATCAACCCTGAATATTAATTGGAAGGACTGATGCTGAAACTGAAGCTCCAATACTTTGGCCACCTGATAGAAAGAGCCAACTCATTGGAAAAGACTCTGCTGGGAAGGATTGAGGGCAGGAAGAGAAGAGGGCAATAGAGGATGAGATAGTTGGATGGCATCACCGAGTTAATGGACATGAGTCTGAGCAAACTCTGGGGGATAGTGAAGGACAGGGAAGCCTGGTGTGTTGTAGTCCATGGGGTCGCAGAGAGTCACACACGACGGAGCAACTGAACAACCACAACAACAAATGGGAGACAAGAACTAGTTAAGTATATCGTGTAGCTTTCTCTGGTGCCCCCTCTGGGCCGATGAGGGTTCGGGTTAGGGTTCCCTCTGGTGGTTAACTTCTGCTCTTCCTGGTAGATGGGATGGGGCTGCTGCTGCTGCTGAGTCACTTCAGTCGTGTCTGACTCTGTGTGACCCCATAGACGGCAGCCCACCAGGCTCCCCTGTCCCTGGGATTCTTCAGGCAAGAACACTGGAGTGGGTTGCCATTTCCTTCTCCAACAGGTGGGATGGGGGACACCTTTGCAAATTTATGTCCTGCTCTTAGGAAGTAAGCGGAGAGCAGAGAGCTTTTCTTGTATCAGCTTAATTGCCTTCAGCTCAGTATAATCTGTGGACTTCCTAGGTGGCCTAGTGGTAGAGAATATGCCTGATGATACGAAAGACTAGGGTTCAATCATTGGGTCAGGAAGATCCCCTGGAGAAGGAAATGGCAACCCACTCCAGTATTCTTGCCTGGGAAATCCCATGGAGAGAGGAGCCTGGTGGGCTGCAGTCCATGGGGTCACAAAAAGAGTCAGACAGGACTGAACGACTAAAGAACAACAGTACAGTCCTTAGGCCAAGGTGACACAGTTTGGTGAGGCATGTTCTGCTGCTAGTCAGGTGCTTGGCTGTCCTCAAAATGAGTTTGGAAGGAAAGTATTTCTAAATATGGAAACATAGTACACTACGTTAATTTTAAACATTTGTAGAAATAAATGGAAATATGGTCACCTTTAACACAAAATAGTTTGAAATAGTAACAACAAACTAGACAACATCTGTGAAGCTTCTTGAATCTTTTAATAAATGTAGAGCTTAAAATGTAATTTTTTTTAGAACTAATACACACTTATTGTGAAAAATCTACTCAGGTTCTCACTGTTAATATTTCAACACCCTCTTCCAGTCTTTTAAAACGCATTTTAAGAATCCACTGTGTATATACATATAAGTGTAATTCTGTATCTGCCTTTATTGTTACCTAGTATATATTTTCAAAAGTTTTTACTGTAATGGGAAAGCATTTATTGTGTAATACGGAGTACATGTTAGAAGATACAAAGCTATATAGTATAGTCCTGTCTTATTTTTATACAAGTGCTTTGTTCATATATATATATATATATATATTTAAAAGAAAAAAATCATAAAAAGGAAAAAAAGAGAAGACAAACTCTCCGTATCTCCACGTGTACATGTACTTTACTCCCGTGGTCTCATCCATGAATAAAATCGAGCCACTTGAATGGAATGCGAGGTGAAAATGCACCGACTTGCCCTCGAATCTGGGCTTGACTGGGCCGTGGTGTGACCTTGGGCAAGCTGCTGCCCTTCGCAGACTCAGCTTTCAAACCTGAGGGGGTTCCGGCAATGCCTGCCAGCCTGTTGTGAGCGGTCAGCCATCCTAGGAATGTAAAGGTGTTTAGTACCTTGCCGGTCACCTGCTAAGCCCTCTATGACTCTGTTTTCCTGAACCCCAGCTCATTCTGTCTGAAGTTCAAAGTTTTCTCCACTAGATGGTGATACTAGAAAAATAAAATGAATAAACCATACCAGCTTCCCTGTCTAGATTTAAACTTTCTTTTTTCATCAACATAAATACAAATAAATTTAAACCCTATTATAAGACTGTAGTGAATGAGATCAACGTAAAGCAATAAACCTTCGGCTTACATTTCCTCCTTCAGTCCCTCCCCGCTTTAGTTTCAGCCGGCCATGGCGTTCTCCCTCTGTCCTCCGGCCCCAGAATCACAATGCGGGTGACGGTCGTGTGCGTGGCTCGGCTCTCAGATCGGCCATCTGTTCAGTGGCCACAAGGAAAGTCTCAGTGTGGCTGGGGGTCCCGAGTGCTGCCGTGTAATAAGCTGCCAGTGTTGTCGAGCCTCGGGCGTCGTCTCGCCCCTCACATTCATACCCAAGGTGTGTTGGGCATTCTGAGTTCAGTTAACCCCACTGTGACGCACGTCCCCGCTGTCTTTAGTCTGCATCCTAAACGTCAGCCCCAGGGTCGTCGGTTCCCCTTCCTGCTGCAGGGTCCTCTCCCCTGACAGCCTCATCCACCTTTCTTGTCCTGACTCCCCTGTGTCCCCTGCACTCCGCACCATATTTCTCATTAAGTTTATTCCAATAAACTGTATACTTCTTGCTGCTGTACTGAGACCGTCAAATTCTTCTAGTTTATTACTGGTCTTACTGGTATAACAGAAGGGCCTTGACTTTTATTAATTTATTTCATATTTGGCTTTTATTAGTTTTAAGTGATTTTCAGTTGATACTTGTGATGCAAAAAGAATATATCTGAACTTTGAAATCAGTTTCTGGCACCGAGCTTCAAAAATCCTTGGAATTTCCTGAGTGACAGGAGAGCCAATGAGGTGACTGCTGGCGGGTCCTGGGAGAGCTTCAGGACGGGGCTGGTCACCAGGAACGCCAGCCACACAGTTTGAGGTTGGGACTGCGGACCAGCCATCTCTGGGGAGGGGCCCTGCATTTGTAGCCAGTCCATAGGAGTGGTGGCCCCTGAGCCTGACTTGTAGGGGCGCTGGGCGTGTTTGACTGGGACAGTGAGTGAAAGACATCAGGCAGGTGTCAAGGGCAGGCTTGACCCTCTGCCCCAAGGTTCACATCAGGAGCATTGTTTCTTCCAGAAATGAAGCTTGTAGTCATGGAAAGATTAGATGAAGACTTTCAGAGAACCCTTCCATGAAGAAAAATGGCAGCTTTTTGGAGGTGGGAATAAGATGGTCTCCTAGGAGCAGTGGAGAACTGCAGCTGGGAAGAAAGATTGGCTTGTTCTGGGGAGAGATGGGTTTTTAAATGAAGGGAGAATAGAATGTGGAGGGTGAGCCTTGATGTCTGTTTCCTTCTTGTCTTTCAAACTGAATTTGAAATGCTACAGGAAGATCAGGATGGTTCAGGAGATGCTGGGCGTTCTGGCCACGAATCTGGGTCTGGAGGACCAGCTGTACCGCAGTGGAAGGAGGCCACCTCCCCCCGCTCTGCCCTGGCCCGGGGAGTGAGCAGCCCCCCACTCGGACCCTGGTGCTCCCACCGTGGCCCCATCTGCAGTGCTAGCGCCCAGGTTTCTTCCAGGAGGGTCTTGACAGTGGCCTTCACCCAGCGGGGCAGGAGGGCCCTGCAGACGTACGTGAGTACTGCAATCCACAGAGCAGCTGGCAGCACATTTCAGCGACCCTTTGAGGAAGTTCCAGAAATATTAATAAGTAGGGGGTGCACAGGGAGCTGCTAAGTGACTGGTTGGTAAAGTGAGGCAAGTGTAAAGGAGGGTCTCAGAGACGTTGTTAAGAAGGCATTAAAATTAATGTGAAGTTCAACAAATGATCCCATCAAAAGTGAGTAAATGACAGAGAAAAAATGAACCTTGGCTTCTACTTACACTGCAGGCAAAAATTGATTCAAGATGGACCACAGGCCCATATGTAAAAGCTAAAAATATGAAGCTTCTACAGGGAAACATGGAAGAATATCCTCATGGCTGTGGGGTACATGAAAGTTTGTTAGTGATGGCGTAAACAGCACTGCTCATTAAAAAATATATATATGAGTATATATTGAACTTAATTAAATTTTAAAGCATCTGCTTTTCAAAAGACATCTGTGGGAAAATGAAAACATAAGCCATAGCCTGAGAGAAAATATTTGTAATACATATATCTCCACTGGACTTATTTCCAGAGTATATGAAGAAAATTATTGCAACTCAACAGTAAGACAAAATACCCCTGTTTTTACAGGCACAAAAGGTATAAAAGAATGCTTCACAAAAGAAGGTGCACGGATAGGAAAGCACAGGAAACATGCCCAGTGAAAGGCACATTAAAGCTGCAGTGAAATCCCACTACAGTCCGTCTGCCATGCTGGCACTTCGGTCGTGTCTGACTCTGTGCGGCCCCACGGACTGCAGCCCGCCAGGCTCGCCGGTCCATGGGATTCTCCAGGCAAGACTGCTGCAGTGGATTGCCATTTCCTTCTCCAGAGGACCTTCCCGACCCAGGGATCAGACCACACTTCCTCTAGAATGACTGAAAATTAAAAAGATGGACCACAGGACAGACTGTTGTAAACAAAGCTCAGTTGGAACTCAAGTGTCGCTCGTGAGAACACACAAGGGTAAAATCATTTGGGAAACTCACTGGGCAGGTCTCCTAAAAGGGCAAACACACCCTTGCCACATGATCCAGTAGTTCTGTTCCCAGAGGATTTACCCAGGAGAGATGGAAACACGCTTACGATGCGTGTGGAGAACTGGTTGTACACAAACGGTTAGCACAGCCTCATTCGTAATAACCTCGGACCAGAGACGCCGCCGCAGAGGCCCGGCAACAGTGGAGGGAAAAAACAAAGTTTGGTTTATTCACGCAATGGAACTCTACTTAGTGAAAAAATAAATGTACCAGCATACGCAGCGAGACAGACAACTCTTAGAAACACTGTGCTGAATAAAGCAAGCCAGACATGAAACAGTGTGTGTGTATACATTATATGTAATATATATAAATATATAATATGTATATTATGATTCCAATTAGGTGAAATTGTAGACCAGGCAAAGCTAATCTGTAGTCTAGAAATTATGGCAGTGTGTGAAGGGATGGGGGTTATTGGTGGCCAGGGCTTGAGGGATCTCTTAGCTACCACAATTCTATCACTAGCCCAAAACTGCCTCAAGCCCTGGCCTTTTGGGTAGTGACAGAAATGTGGTGAGCTTCTCTGGTTGCGCAGCTGGTAAAGAATCCATCTGCGATGCAGGAGACCCCACCTTGATTCCCGGGTCAGGAAGATCCCCTGGAGAAGGGATGGGCTACCCACTCCAGTATTCATGGGCTTCCCTGGTGGTTCAAATGGTAAAGAATCTGTCTGCAACGAGGGAGTCCTGGATTCAATCCCTGAGTCGGGAAGATCCCCTGGAGGAGGGAAAGGCTACCCACTCCAGTATTCTTGCCTGGCGGACTACAGTCCGTGGGGCTGCAAAGTGTCGGACATGACTGAGCAACTACGCACAGCGGCACAGAAGTGTGGTAGGTATTAACTGAGGAGATGGTTAGACCACGGCATGCGGTTGTCAAAACTCATCAGGGCTTCCCTGGTGGCTCAGGGGTCAAGAATCTTCCTGCCGATGCAGGAGACGTGGGTTTGATGCCTGGTCTGGGAAGATCGCACTCGCCGCGGAGCAACTAAGCCCGCCCGCCACAACAACTGAGCCTGTGCTCTCGAGCCGGGGAGCTGCGACCACTGAGTCCTGTGCTGCACCTCCGGAGCCTGCACGCCCTAGAGTCCGTGCTCTGCGGCGAAAGAAGTCACTGTCTGTGCATCACAACTAGAGAGTCGCCCCTGCTCGCTGTAACTAGAGAGAGCCTTTGGGCAGCAAGGAAGACCCAGCAGAACCAAAAAAACAAAAAAACCCCCATCAACCTGTACCTTTAAAATGAGTGCAGATTGTTTATGTAATTTATAGAAGGTTGATTAAAACCCCACAAGATCCTGTTTCTTGCCTGCGAGAATGACTGCAGTTCACAGAGCCGTCACTGCCAAACGCTGGCAGGGATGCAGAGTAGCCGGAATGCCCACACGCCGCTGGCGCATCGCCGCTGGAAGCCCAAAATGGGCTCTTGGAAAAGCTGGCTGATTTCTCATGAAACTAAACGTGCATCTGCTCTATGACCCATCAATTGTACTCTTAGGTGTTTACTCCAAAGAAATGAAAACATATGTATAAAATGTCTTGTAGAAGAGTGTTTATAGAAGCTTTATTTGCAATAGCAAAACAAACAAATAAAGACCAGAATACACTGTAAATCTGCGGGTGATGGACAGACAGATCACGGTCCTTCATATTGTGAAATGCTACAGTGAACTAGAAAAGGGGGGACTGCAAACCACACGGGATTCCCATAAATGCCATGCTGAGTGAATGAAACCAGTGCAGAGAGCACAGGCAGTGAGTCCCTTGCAAGTTAAAGAGCAGGCAAGTCTAGGGAACCTGAGTGTTAGAAATCAGTCTCACTGAGACAGGAAATGACTGAAAGGAGGCATAACAGGACTGTTACATGTATGGGTTGGGATGTGGTCTAACTAGGAACCAAGCACTGTTAACAAATTTCTCCTCAATGAAAAAAAAATTCAAGGGGTTTCCATTTCCAATAATGGCAGCTGGGAAATGCAGATAGATCAATACACGTAACTGCTGAAAACAAGCAATAATGCTGAATAAAATTGTTTAGAAATCTTCTTAAAAGTACCAGAGACCTGATGAAACAGGAACCTGTTGTTTTAGTTCCTAAGTCATGTTGGACTCTTTGCAACACCATGGACTGTAGCCCACCAGGCTCCTCTGTCCATGGGATTCTCCAGGCAAGAACACTGGAGTGGGTTGCCATTTCCTCCCCCAGGGGATCTTCCTGACCCAGGGGTCGAACCCACGTCTCCTGCATTGGCAGGTGGATTCTTGACCACTGAGCCATCAGGGAAGCATGAAAATAGGAACTATCTGGGAACAATCTGAGGGAAATGCAAATCCAAACAGGGCAGAAGGACCTGAGCACAAGAGGTCCTTCTGCCCCGAGCAGTTTTACCAATTCTGCCAATTCTGTCATGAGCCCAGGGTCTACTGGAGCTGAGGGCTCACCCTCAAGCAGAGAGGCCTAATAGACCTCCCTCGCTCTTCATGATTGGCACCCAGAGGGCAGTACCTCCTGGTGATGGCGAACAGGAGGCAAATCCACCCCCACAACCACTGCCCCTAACTATCACACTCATTTTTTTCTGGCATTGTTAAATATTCTTCTACGTGTGACTTAATATAAATATATGTTCTTTCTTATGGAAGGACCACAACTATTCAACCAGCTTGTACTTATGTTCTATCTTAATGTTTTAAATATAATAAATAATGTCATCATCGATAACTTCAAAGATATTATTTTGCAATTCTATTTCCTTTGGGGCAAAAGTCTTAGAAATGCACCTGTGGGGTCACAGAGCATGGCAGAACTGTCTTCCCCAAAGATGAGAGCGATTTCCATTCCAGCCAGAAGTGGAGGCGACTGCTGCTCCGCCCCTTCCCGGACTTCCTGTACATTCAAAGTGGTTCCCGTGTAACAGCTGGGACTTGTAACGCCCTTTTACCATTTTACCAGCTGCCACGGTCCTTTTGCACCAAGAAACGTCAATACTTTTGAATATATGGGATAAAACCTAAAAACCTATTATGAACCATTACATAGTAGCCAGATTTATTTTCTACCTAAAGATGCAACTTTCACCCTTGACAAGAAATAACACGCCCCTGAGAGTATGGGGCGTTTTCACCTGGCCTCCCTTCAGCCACCGTTACCCTCTCTGCCGCAGTGTTTCCCCATGGAAAATTTCTCTCCTCAACCTTACCCTCTTGGGAAAAGCAGGCCAACATTTGGTCAGAAGAACACGGCTTGGGCTTTGCACTTCTGTAATTTCATGCCTCGTTCCTGTCATAAGCTCCTTCTAGCTCTTAAAATTCACTTCTAATTTAGAAGGTAGAAAAGCATCCTCAAGAATGGAAACATAAATATACCCTTCCTCAAATTCCAGCTGGAAAAAATGATGATTCATGCTGTAGAACGTTTGGACCTGAGTACTCTCACTTTTCCCAGTTGTTTAGAACAGTCTCAACAGAAGCGTAAATGTTACCTCTCAGCAAGCATTTTATTTTGTTCTTTCATTCTTAGGCTTAAAGAATTAACGGGAGGGAGATGTGTGTGTGGAATGGGGGACGAGGAAGAGAGAATCCTATGGTGTTGGGTTGGAATTAGAGAACTATAAGGATGAACTCACAGCTTAAGAAAATTATACTTCCAGCTCCGTCCACTGAAAAGGACTGGACAGCTCAGTAACAAAGAACACCTGTTGCCTGGGTCTTGGTATCTAAATGCCATTCTTTCCTGAAAAGAACCAGGGCTTCTCTGAGGAATGGTAGATTCTAGAAGAGCAGGAGAAGTACATGGTGGGCTTTAGCATCTCTTTACGCTAGAAAGTCAGGAAGCGCCCCCCAAGACAGAAGGGACATGTCAGAAGTATTTTGACCAAATCCGGGACAATTTGAGCATCAGAATGAACAACATGGGAATGTGTTTTATGTTCAGAAATGATACTGAAAGGGAGGGTATCAGGATGTGGATGGAAAACTTCTTAATAGAAGAATATCAATTAACAAGTGTAGAAAATGATAGGATTGGGAAATCACTGAACAGTCACTGGGGTGATAGCTGATTCATGCAAGAAAGGATACTCAAGTCATAGAGTGATAGATTGTTGTGGACTGGGATACCCATAAAATCTCACAAGTACTTATTAATTGCAAAGGGAAAAGGATAATTTTATTATGAAGAAATCTAGCAGATGCCTCCTGTATCAGATCACCAAATTATATGGTTAATCACAGCACAGTTTTCATCATGTACCACCTGTTGAGACGTTCTGAAAAAGATGTACCATCACTGATGTGGTTTTCATGCCCAGTGGTTTACCTGGTTCAGACTATGAGGAAAAATTCAGCAATTCGAATTGAGAGACATTTTATGAAGAAACTGGTCTAGAGTCAAAAATATAAAAAATATCAATGTCATTAATGGTTAAAAAAAAACTTTGTTTTTGTTCTCTGAATAGATAAAAAGGAGACTGAAAAGACATGTCAACAAAATGTGCTGTGTGATTTTTGGTTGGATCCTGTCTCTGATATCAGGAGACATATGATAATGTATTTCGGGGTAACGGTTCATGAGGTCTGTAACTCAGAAAAGAGAGAGACAACAAACATTGAAAATATAAACACTTGGTGAATCTACGTGCAGGGTGTATGGATATTCATTGTACTATTCATGCAAGTGATGGAATTCCAGTTGAGCTATTTCAAATCCTGAAAGATGATGCTGTGAAAGTGCTGCACTCAATATGCCAGCAAATTTGGAAAACTCAGCAGTGGCCACAGGACTGGAGAAGGTCAGGTTTCATTCCAATCCCAAAGAAAGGCAATGCCAAAGAATGCTCAAACTACCACACAATTGCACTCTTCTCACACGCTAGTAAAGTAATGCTTAAAATTCTCTGAGCCAGGCTTTAGCAATACGTGAACCGTGAACTTCCAGATGTTCAAGCTGGTTTTAGAAAAGGCAGAGGAACCAGAGATCAAATTGCCAACATCCACTGGATCATCGAAAAAGCAAGAGAGTTCCAGAAAAACATCTATTTCTGCTTTATTGACTATGCCAAAGCCTTTGACTGGGGGGATCACAAGAAATGGTGAAAAATTCTGAAAGAGATGGAAATACCAGACCACCTGACCTGCCTCTTGAGAAACCTGTATGCAGGTCAGGAAGCAACAGTTAGAACTGGACATGAACAACAGACTGGTTCCCAATAGGGAAAGGAGTACGTCGAGGCCGTATATTGTCACCCTGCTTATTTAACTTCTATGCAGAATACATCATGAGAAACGCTGGGCTGGAAGAAGCACAAGCTGGAATCAAGATTGCTGGGAGAAATATCAATAACCTCAGATATGCAGATGACACCACCATTATGGCAGAAAGTGAAGAAGAACTAAAAAGCTTCTTGATGAAAGTGAAAGAGGAGAGTGAAAAAGTTGGCTTAAAGCTCAACATTCAGAAAACTAAGGTCATGGCATCTGGTCCCATCACTTCATGGCAGATAGATGGGGAAACAGTGGAAACTGTTTCCCCAGACTTTATTTTTGGGGGCTCCAAAATCACTGCAGATGGTGATTGCAGCCATGAAATTAAAAGACGCTTACTCCTTGGAAGGAAAGTTATGACCAACCTTGACAGCATATTAAAAAGCAGAGCCATTACTTTGCCAACAAAGGTCTGTCTAGTCAAGGCTATGGTTTTTCCAGTAGTCATGTATGGATGTGAGAGTTGGACTGTGAAGAAAGCTGAGCGCCGTAGAATTGATGCTTTTGAACTGTGGTGTTGGAGAAGACTCTTGAGAGTCCCTTGGACTGCAAGAAGATCCAACCAGTCCATCCCAAAGGAGATCAGTCCTGGGTGTTCATTGGAAGGACTGATGTTGAAGCTGAAACTCCAATACTTTGGCCACCTGATGGGAAGAGTTGACTCACTGGAAAAGACCCTGATGCTGGGAAGGATTAGGGGCGGGAGGAGAAGGGGTCGACAGAGGATGAGATGGCCGGATGGCATCACCTACTCAATGGGCATGGGTTTGGGTAGACTCTGGGAGTTGGTGATGGACAGGGAGGCCTGGCGTGCTGCGATTTATGGGGTTGCAAAGAGTGAGACACGACTGAGCGACTGAACTGAACTGAACTGAACTGATTCATGCAAATCCTTTGTAGGTTTCAAGTTCTGAAAAAGAAACAAAACATAACTAGCGAAAATTATACAAAAGTGGTATGAGCTTCAGAAATGTATTTCTGAATTTAAGAATAATATTATACCATGTACTTTGCTCCTATTGAATACCATATATGCTTTCTAAGCAGTAGATTAACTCCATGACTTATGCTTACGTTTTACGAGAAAGTAAAAAAGGATATAATTATGTGAACGAATTGTGCAATCTTTATAGAAGTAATGAGCTGAAACATTATTTGGTATTTCTGAGGAGACTAATTTTTAAAGGGCCCTAGATGTATTTTCATGTAGTTTTTTTCAATCCTCCTATTTTCATTTTTTATTACATGAAATTTAGCTTCTTACTCACTGTCACCTGGACATTTTAAGGGTCTAATATCAGCTGGGTTGTAAACAAGTCTGAATGTTCCATAACATCGCTGTCCTCCTGGCTAAGTGTCCTCTCCACAAGCAGAAAGTAAGAGATACAAATTAGCTTTAAATTTCCATTAATTTTCTACTAATTAGAAATCCTACACCATGCGATATTCCTTCCAGGAGAGAAGAGTGCGATCTTAGATCTTAGCTCGCTCCCACTCACCCTTCGCTCTTCCTTTCTCTGGCCCCAGGTGACCTGGCGAGTGCAGGATATGATTTACGACTCCTCGACTCCTCGGGTCCAGTCTAGGTCACCCGGAACAGCCGGCCACCAACTGTTGAGTGGTGCTTTTTTTTTTTCTCTTAACGAGTTTCCCTTTCATTATTTATATTATTGGGCTTTCTACTTTCTTTATTACTTTTTTGAACTATAATTCGCACACCCTAAAATTCACCCATCATCAGTGGACAACTGAACTAAGTGTTAGGAAGCTCACTGAATTGTTCAAAATGTTTTTTGAACATTTCCATCTCCCCCGTAAGATTTTGCTTACAGTTCATCCTTGTCCCTACTCTCAGCCTGAGGCAGCTCGAATCTACTTCCTGTGTCTACAGATTTGCCTTTTCTGGATGTTTCATACAAATGGAAAGTTACAATATAAAGTCTTTCTTTCTGACTCTTCACTAAGCACAGTGTTTTTGTTTATCCAGGTTGTAGCCAGGATTAGTGCTTCATTCACTTCTACTGTTGAGTAGTATTCCATTTGAATAGATATATCAAGTACTTTTCTCCATTCACTGAATCCAGTGCGGGACAGTGGATTGTTTCTAGTTTTTGGCTATTGTGAATAACTGCTGAACATTTGCATGCAAGGGTTTGTGTGTTCATGTATTTTCATTTCTCTTGGGTGGAGAATAACTTTAACAAACTGCCAACCTATTTCCCAAGATACCTGCATCATTTTACGTTTCCTCCAACATGTATGTTGAGGGTTCCAGTTATTCCACATCCTCACCAACATTTTCCTTCATCTGTCTTTTTATTATAGCTCTACTAGTGGGTATGAAATGTTATTTCCTTGTGATTTTAATTGCATCCCTCTAATGACAGATATTTGAGCATTTGGTGTGCGTATTAACTATTATATATTTTCTTTTATAAGATGTCCTTCAAATCTCTTGTCCGTCTTTAGAACTGGGTTGTCTTTCATATTGCCGATTTGTAAGAGTCTGTGTCAGGATATGAGTCTTTTATCAATATGTGGTTTCACAGTATCCTCTCCAAGTCCTGAGCTTGTTTTTCCATTTTCCAGTGGTGTCTTTTGAGGAGCAAATTTTGAATTTTGGTGAGTACAGTGTATCAGTGTTTGCTTTCGTGGATCATAGTCAATGATGCTTTTTGAAAGGAAAATTTAATAGCTGTGTAGATAGCAGGGGGCCTTTCTTTGCATTTTGGTATTTGTGAAGATGGCTGCACTCCTGTGTGTCGATATGCAGGAGCCTTGCTGTTCTGCTAATGCAGAAGCTGTTAGCGTGGTCCAAGCTGTCTGTACACCAGATAGGACACAGAGTCCCTGGCGAGGCCTGCCTCACCCGCTCCTATGACAGGACACTCTCTTGCTGGTCAATGTGCATTGAAAGCAATCGCAATTTCTATGGCTCTGTGGAATGACGTTTTCTAAGGTTGAAGAAAGTGAAAGTGTTAGTTGCTCAGTCATGTCCAACTCTTTGCGACCCCATGGACTTAGCCTCCAGGCTCCTCTGTCCATGGAATTCTCCAGGCAAGGATACTGGAGTGGGTTTCCATTTCCTTCTCCAGGGGATCTTCCCGACCCAGGGATTGAACCCGGATCTCCCGCATTGCAGGAGGATTCCTTACCTAAGATTAGTATTTTTATAAAAGATTTGTAGCTCCAAAATAAGAGGGCAATCCAGGGAAAATGTCTGGAGCTGTTTCTACCTCTACTGTGAAGTTTTCCGCTAGTAACAGCGTCTTTAGAGACATTAGGTTATCCTATGGTGTGGACTTCGCTGCGGTGAGGTGGAGAGGCCACAGTGGGGATGCCTGCAATACCTGGTTTTCCTGGTGGTCAGGACCCTACCAGGCTGCTTGTGCTCGGTGCCCCCAGCAGCTGGAGGCCATGTGACATGGCAGAACCGCAGCACTGTCATCTAATCTTGAAAGAGAAGTAGTATGATAGTAGTGCTTTTAGCTGACTTTTCCTTCAGGACAGTTAGGCACAGTTAGAAACCTTCTCGCTAGCGATCAATCAACAGATGTGTATCGAGTACATATTGTGCATGAAACTGTCCGCCTGTGATGACTTCATGTCTGCGACCGGGACCTTGCCCCTGAAGTCCAGGTTTCTGTCTCACGACCTGTTCAACCCAGGTATCTAACAGACCTGCCAAACACGCAGGTCCTGACTTCCCCCCGACGTTACTTCTCCATCACAGCCAACGTCAGCTCCCTCCTCCACACGCTCAGGAAGAAACGCGGAGAGCCGTCCTTGCCTTCCGCCCTCCTTTCACTCCTCACATCCAATCCGTCATAAATCCCCGCGGATCTAAATGAGTATGAAGTCCTGGATGCGATTCCAGTGTGGGGAAGGGAGACTAGGGAGGAGCTCATAAAGCCTGAATAAGGTATTTGTTTGTGTTGTTGTTTAGTCACTAAGTCATGTTCAACTCTTTGCAGCCCGTCAGGCTGTTCTGTCCATGGGATCTCCAGGGCAAGAATATTGGAGTGGGCTGCCATGCCCTCCTCCAGGGGATCTTCCCGACCCAGGGATCAAACCTAGGTCTCCTGCACCGCAGACAGATTCTTTACCGTCTGAGCCACCAGGGAGAGTATGCCATCAAGTTAGCCGAAGGCCACTCACCTGGCTTTCTCTGGGTGTGGGGATTTGTCACCGTATCCGTACTTCACAGTTTAATTACTCCAAGGAAATCGATAACCTCAAATTAGTTCAGTCTTTTCATGACAATTTTGTCACGTAATCTATCTTTCACAAACACATAATATTGTGAAGTTACTCTGCCTGAAGAGCGAAGTTCTCTGGTCCTAGAAAAATATCCAAAGTTTGGCTTTTTAAAAGATTTTACTATAATTCTTTATATTCTACTCAAAATGAAAATGTATTCTTATTTAATATGGAAAACACTGATCCGAATTAAAGATAAGAACTTTAATCTTTGAAAAGCAAGAGGTCACTAGAGACGGATTGGGGTGGAGAGAGGGGGTCGGCAAAGGCTCTGAAAGATGAAGATGAAAGAACTGTAGGATCATCTGTATCAGTTCTATTTTCTGGGGAATCAAGGTTTTAGCAACTTCAGTAAGTCTAGGAATCCCCTGCTGTTGGGATCAGGCAGGTGGTTTGTTGGCACAGGATTCTCTTTTCTTGGCCTGGGGTGGAAGACAGGGGGAGGCAGAGTGTCGTTTGCAGGGAGAGTTTATGAAACCTCACTCCTGTTCTTTGTAACTCCCCCACACGCCTGTGCCTTTGAACTTTCCCCGGAGCTGTAAATAGCTGGAGATGTTACAAATAATCTTAAGCACTGAGAACCTTAAAACTGTCCAGTGCTTTTGCTGGCAGAAGCTCTCTCCTATTGTAGTGGGATGTGTTCAAAGTGTAAGGTGGGCAAAAAAGGTGGGCTTCCCACGCTTGAACCCCCCACCTGGGAGTGTGTCCGAAATACCAAGACTGAAAAGGGCGGCAGAGCGGGGCGTGTGATGTCAAAGACAAACGCAGTTTTGTCGTCCTGAGGCTGCTACCACCGTGACGCGACAAGAAGGTGAAGGTGATATTTCATCCACTGTTGTGGTGCGTCCTTTCCTTACCTGACCTCTGAAATGGAGCCATCGGCTTTGAAAAGCCCGGTGTCTAAAATTAATATTCTTCCCCATCTGACTAAGAAGGCAACAGCTGAGCAACATGAGATCAAGCACCATCTGAGTTTAAACAGGGGCTCAAAGCGGCATTTGAGAGAGAGGCTACTTCCTCCCGGAGTGGACACTTGTCTTTTCAGAAGACTTACTCTGCAAGGCAAGACCTTTACCAGGGAGTTGAGTAGTCGTTCTGAACTCTGCAAACCCCCCTTTACTTGCTGGAACTTGTGCCCTACACTTGGAGTGGTCTGGACCCCAGCATGTCCTCTTTTAAATGGTAATCACTCTGTTTTCTTTCTTTCTTTCTATGTAGTCTTACATGGCAAGTTTTATCAAACTCCAGGCAGAGCTTAATGTTTAATAGTTCTCTGCAAAATTTTTATCTTGGACCCAAGCTTTAGTTTTAATGTGTTAATTCTTATGTGGCTTCCTGAGCCAACTTGAGTACCTTCTACAATGATGTATTAGATTTTAGTTATAGTTTGTCTTAGACGTAGCCGTGAAATCCTTATTATAATAACAGATTTTTTCAGGGCAACTTGTAAGAACAATAATGATGGTCTGTAGTATATTTCACAGGGCTCTAGTTGCTTCTGTTCACATTTTAGTGTGAATAAGTTTATGGTCTTCCTACGGTTCAGTAGAATTGTGTAGAGCATTGGATTTTAAATAATTTAGAATTCAAGGTATCATTTTATTATACTAGAGGAGTTGGGGAAATGAAAGATGAAGTTTTGTAGGGATAATTACAGATGATTTCAAATTGAGAAAAAGCTGGAAGAAGCAATTTCCAGAAAATCTCCAATAGGGGGCCTCCGGAAGGAACCAGCCACAAGTTCACATCAGCCTCCCCGAAATGGTCAGAAGATGCATGGATACAGACACCCGTGTGGGCTTTCGTATCAGAGCAGCAATGAGCCTATTACTTCATTTGTAAGGAAAGTGTATCTAGGGTGTGAAATCTTCGGTGCTCAGCTGATAATGACGCAGAGAAAGGTGTCTGATAATGACGCAGAGAAATCTCATCTATGTGAGAGGACTGTTAGGAAGCCAAACTCTTTTTAAAATAAACACTTTAAGACATAGGCAGCGAAAGGCTCTGCAAATGGCGCATTTGGTGAAACCACTCCCCCGAGGGGGCAGAATTCCCGGGGGAGCCCCGGGGGCCCCTTCCTCACACAGCACGCCCTTCCCACTGGGGCTGCAGGGGCAAGGCCAGCAAGCCAGTTAACCCCACAGAAACTGTCTCCTTAAACCGGCCGCTTAGCGTAGATCTTCTCTGAGGCAGTGAGGGGGCCGTCAGCGGCCCCGTGACACTCAAGGTTGCTTGTATTTGCTTTTGTAGGAAAAAGAAGGGAGAGAAAACTCTTTCCTTTCAAAGTTCCAACGTGTGGAACTCAAGGTTAATATTTGCATTTCTCTTCCTCATTTGGGGCCCTTTCTCTCGTTTAAATAGAAGCAACCTCAAACTTGCCACTGTTCCTTTTCCCGAAGAGTCAAACGTGTGTCTCGGTGATGGGAGCGCTGTCTCTCCCCCTTGCAGCGGAGAGAAGAGTCACGACTGTGTCCTCGTTTACAAACCAGAGACCGAGGGGCACAGAGACCACGCCCCAGACACGAACTTCCTCGGACTCACCACCAAGATGCTAACAGTGAAGAGGCTGGAAGGAATCCACGCGCGTCACCGCGGCGAGCAGCTGGAGACGATGGCCCTTTTCCAGTGCGTGGAGGAGGTGGAGAAGTGTTTTCTGGAAGGCAGTGCTGGTGAACAAGATTCCAGATCTGGAGAGAGCCAGGTACCTTGGGGGTTAGGTCTCAGCCCTGCCTGACGTTTTCTCCCACGAAGCAACGCCTGTCCCCACCTGTCAGACGGTTTTCAGAGTCTGTGTGGTCATCCCTTGTGTAGAATTAAGGAAGCTCTATGAACCGGCAAAGCCCCGCTTCGTTCCCCAGAGGTCTGCATCCAGGTGGGTGCGGTCGCCTCCCCAGAGGTCTGCATCCAGGTGGGTGCTGTCGCCGCTGGGAGGCCTTTGAAAGTGCAGCTCTCCCTGCCCCCACCACGGTCTCGGCCGGCTTAGAGGTCACGGGGTCGTGTGGAAGCGCAGTTTCTTAGGTGGGATGGTTTGGACATGAAATCTGGAGAAGCACGGGAGGCCCACAGCTGCTCTGCACAAGTTTCTAGTTCCCTCAGGACCCCGCAGTCCCCGTGGAGCAGGGGTCAGGGCTGTCGACAGTGGCCGCTGGGGTCGGGGACAGGCTCTTGCCGGCAGCAGGCCCCGTCCTGGCAGCCGGCTCTTCGGGAGGTCACTCACCGAGCGCGGGGGCTGCGGCTCGGAGCGGTGGACCGGGGCTGCTTGACACGCATGCATGCCAAGCACCCAGCACCGGCTCCGTCACGGTGAGGGGTGTCCAGGGGGTGTGGACCGGCGGGCTCTGTCCCCTACTCGGCCCCCTGGGTCCCCTCCCCCTCCCTCCCGCCCAGAGGGGGCCTCACCTGCGGTTGTTTGAACTTGTCACCCTGCCCCGGACGCCCTCCTCAAGGTCGGGACCTCATGTCGCCCACCTCGCCTTCTCTCCTGCTCACAGTACCAAACAGGCACCAAGACGTTTGCAGAACGAACAGGTCTGATTAAGTGCCCCCGTGTTCCCCTGGAGGGCCAGAGATCATTATTTCTAATAATCAGAGCGAGCTTGGGAAACATCCCTCTTTGTCCTTCCCTGGGAGCTCAGACAGTAAAGCGTCTGCCTGCAATGTGGGAGACCCGGGTTCCATCCCTGGGTTGGGAAGATCCCCTGGCGGAGGGCATGGCAACCCACTCCAGTGTTCTTGCCTGGAGAATCCCATGGACAGAGGAGCCTGGGAGGCTGCAGGCCAAGGGGTCACAAAGAGTCGGACACGACTGTGCGACTTTACTTTCACTTTCACTTTCCTCTTCGTCCAGCTTCTGTTCCGAAAAACCCTGTCCAGGTAGGAAGGGCATTTCTAAGATACAGCAGTGGAACGCACCTATTAGTTATAAAAGGCGGAGGAGCCTTTTCACTGTGAGTGCAGGGAGATAAACCGTGCTGGATAGAGGGAACGAGTCAGGCTGAAGCATGGTGTTTGGAGACCTCCCGTCCCCTGTGAGCTAACGTCTTGTCCAGCACACACTAAGAAGAAACTTCCTCGGCAAAACTGAAGTCAGATCCGAGGACTTCCTCAGTTGGTCTGCTTGCAATGCAAATGAATAATCAGAAGGGTTTCATTTTCTGTTCATTAATTTCTGTGGAATGGGGGAGACGAAGTATTCTTATAGGCTAACTTTGAAATAATCAGTGATTTGTAATAGTTTCCATGAGTTTGATTGGGTTTCCAGGACGGTTTTTCACCAAGTTCTGTGATACAAGTTTAGTAAGTAGGCAAGATGGTGCTAGGTGGAAACACGAAGATTTTCAGGAAGAGCTGTTTTGGTGATGATCTGCTCCAGAGAAATCAAGTGACTGGGAAGTGAAACACTTTAGGATACCTCTGAGGGAACGCCTGAGGATGCTGATCCTGAGGTCCTAAGAGCAGGTCCTATACGACGGGTCTGCTGTCGGGTGGCGCTGGTGCCCGGCTCTCACGGCCGCGCGGAAGGTGGGGAGGAACTGCCGCGTGCCCCATTCAGTTTCTTGCTGAGTGGCTCAGGGCCCAGAGGTGTCGGCAGTAAATTTCCCCGGCTCTCTCTCGCCCTGCGGAGGACGGACGGGCCCAGGGTGGGAGGCACAGAGCTCCTCCCCTTTCTGTGTCTGCCGAGGCCACAGCCCTGGAGGCCCTCACTGGCCTGGTGAGTGGGTGCCCGGGCGGCCAGCAGGCCTTGGCAGGGCTGGGCGGAGAGGGCCTTCCAGCGGCTCGGATGTCATCAGGAATGCAGACGGAGCTGGACTGACACGTCTCCATCTCCTGCTGGGGCCACGGGAAATCTTCCCAATCCCAGGCCTTTCTCTCCAGGGACCATGAACACATGCCCGCCATGACTCTGTCCACCTCTCCTGCCTCTTCAGCCCTTCTGTCTTTGAGAAGAAGGAGCGCAGCTAATCATAGCAGAGACGCTCCCTGCACTGCCCTGAGGAGAACTGACTCTGCATCGAAGACGCTCTGCGGACACGCTCTGCTGACACGCAAACTGCTCGGAAGGCCTGAAGCGCAAGTTCCTTCTAGAAGAGTCTTTTCTCTCCTAACAAGAACAAATTGTCTGTGCGTTCCACAACTTACATCTATCAACATAGTTCAGTGTAGCTCAGATTCTTCTTCTCCTGCTCTTAACCAGGTTTTTCTGTTTCAGTCATTTTCCTCTTCTGGCTTTATTTTTTGCCTCTCCTTCTTCTGTTCCTCTGACTTATTTTTTGACTTGAAAGACTTTTCTTATAGTCTCTTATATCTACAGAGTGTTCAAAATCACCTAAATAGTGTAGGATTTTAGAAGCTTGTAACAGATACACTGGGCTTCCCAGGTGGCACTAGTGGTGAAGAACCTGCCTGCCAATGCAGAAGACATTAAGAGATGCGGGTTCAATCCCTGGTCGGGAAGAGTCCCTGGAGGAGGGCACAGCTCTGGAGTGGGTCCCTGAACCCACTCCTGTACTCTTGCCTGGAGAATCCCATGGACAGAGGAGCCTGGAGGGCTACAATCCATGGGGTCACAGAGCCGGACACAACTGAAGCGACTTAGCCCAGAGCAGACACACTACAATAAACCAGATGGAAAGCCACACAATATGGTGTTGCAACAAAGTGAAACTTAAATAATGAATGTGGCACATGTGAGTGATGGTTTAATAGCTACTGTGTGTGTCATTAACTCAGAGTGATAACGACTCTCATAACTATAATTAGCATTCCTTTTACACAATCAAATCCAGGTTTTCCTCTTTTGTTAGTTCTCTGTTAACCATCATGCTGTATTTCCCTCGGATTTGACTTGCTGTCTGATACACACAAACACGCACACGTGCGCACACACACACACATTCTGTTTGCCTAATGGAAGACCAGGGAGCTCCTGTTCTCAGCAACCTGAGTGCGTTTTCCCCTGTGGTTCTTTCTGCTCGCTCTGCCGCCCCACCGGCTCTATGCACCCGTGTTTTTTCTCCCCAGGCTTATCTGTGCTCACCTCCTGTCCTCTGGTCCTCAGCCCCCGCCCCTGCAAACGGGTATGGTCCACGGGGAGGAAGGGACCACGCGGGGGTGGGGGTCACAGCTCCTGGAATGTTGAACCACTGGGTACAAATGCTCCAAAGACCAAACAGAACAAACTGTCTATTATCAGGATGTGAGTAGGCGAGAGTGGGTTGGGAGAAAGCTCGGGTCTCCCTGTTGCGAAGGCAGTTGGCGCATTTAATAGCAGGTGGCCCTTCCTGCCTCATTGCGGTGAAATTGTAGCATCAGCGGTGGTCACTGTGATTATAACTTAGATCTCAAAATAACGTAGCTGCGGGTGGAGGGTTTGCGGTGTTTAAAGCCACGCGTCCCCCTCTCGCCCGCCCCATGCTCCGTGCCCGCGTGGACAGGAGAGAGCTCCCTGGCGGTGGCCCTGGTTCCCTGGTGCTAATCGTCCTTGACTGGGAGACAAGCGCGTTCTCTGTGGTGTCACTTGTCGCCAGCCGGTCTCCCTCTGCCCCTGCACCTGTTTCCGATCTGTCACCCGGGCCATCATATTTTTCCTTTTAAAGAGGCAGATTAGCCGTTGATGGTGTAACTGGAGCCGTCACCGCGGGGTCCCGCAGACCCCTCCGCGAGCAGAGCTCTGCCTGGAAACGTGCTCGCGCCGGGCCAGGGCGGGAAGGCCAGGATGCACTTGTCGCTTGGAAGAAAGGGCGTCTGGCTCGCAGGCAGCCTGTGCCTGCTGTCCTCTCCCGTCCTCTGGCGTGTGCTCCGGTCCGTGATGACCCGGGGAGGTCACCGACAGGCGCCTGCTCTTGAGGACACCCAGGTAGTAACGTGGTTGCTGTCCTAGCTGAGTGTTTCTGGCCGGGGAGCGGGCTCGCGCCGGCAGGCGGAACGCGTGTCCTGCCTCGTCCTCCCCCGGGACGGCCACCCTGCGGGGCTGGGATCAGGAGAGGTAGGCAGCCCTTGTCAACATCTCCAACTCTCCACCAACTTTCGGGGAACCTGGCGGCAGTCACTCCTGACGTGTGTGAAAGCTGGTGCTCTATTTTTGTCTGTGAGAGCTAAAAATAACGTCAGCATCTCCTCTTCTCCTGCTTCTTATGTAACTGAGGGAAATAAAATGGCACCAAAGCACAACGGCCTTTCCCCTCGTTAAGAAGTGTCTGCAGAAGAGTGGCCACCTCTTCTGAGCGCGCTCCCAAGCACAGATGGCCTCTGTACCTTTTCCTTGGAACCGCTGCCCCTCAGTGCCTTTCCTGGGATGCCACAGCTACTCTAGGAATGGGATTCAGTCAGGAAAACAGGAGAATTTTGAAGAAAGAGAAAGAATTCAGATTCTAAAGATTTTAGCGCTTCCCAAGAGAGAGTGTCTTGTATCTGGGAAATCAGTTCTTTCTACATATTTAATTCTTTCATCAATTAGCATAGAGTGAATTATTTTTAAGACGATAGAGGCAGTTTAGCAAATAATCCAGGAGGTGTTCTGAGTTGCTTTTCCTACAGGAAGTGGTTGTCAGCAGAGCTGCTTATCTCCATCTCCCCCACTGCAGGGACTTCTGGCTTTTTTCTGCTTAGCCAAGCCCTTGCCTGGGGACGGGACTGTCCCAGATGCACGCTGTACCTGTGTGTGTATTGCAGGTGGTTCTGTGCTTTGTGCATGAAAACAGTAAGATTTTTTTCACCCCTCCGAAAGAATTAATTTTTGCCTCTTTGGATTTGGCCCCCATTGAAAATGCATACATTTATGGTTAAAAATTTCTCCGGGGGAGTTGGCTGACATGTGTCTATGCCTGCATGTAGATTTCTGTCTTATTCAACAAGAAACCGCCAGCCCTGCGTCTGAGTGGTGCTCAGGGGACCCAGAACTCGAGGAGCCAGAACTCGAGGAGCCAGGTCTCCGCAGTGGCCCTGCGCGTCTCCGAGGAGCTGACATGATGAGTATTTCTGTCACTGCTGCCCAAGCCTGAATCTTTGGCTGTTGCACACACGCCTCTGGGGGAGTTGGCAGATATGTGCCTATCCCTGCATATAGATTTCTGTCTATGGGGGACGCGTGGTAAAGAACGGCCTCTCCCCTGGCTCTGAGAGGTGGTCCCCAGGTGTGTCCCGAAGGAGGGGCCGGCAGGGAGCTGAGCTCATTAGGGGTGCTCTGGTGTGTTTATAAAACGTTGTTATAACTTTCTAACGGTAAAGAAAATGTCTCTTAAATCAGATTTTACAATATACTCTCTTCTCTTTTCCATGGTGAATGGTTATTTGGAAATGTAGGCGACCTCTTGTCTTAAAAGTGTCTACAAGAGCAGTTTTAGGAACTCCCTTTTCAGGGTGTCAGAGAATACTGTCTGGATGTCAGTCTTCACTAAAGACATAAAACAATGGAAAGGTCCCCCAACACCCTGGGAGCAGATCTCTACTCATATGAGATTCTGAGAGTCCCAGTTTATGTCTGTGTCATTTTGGTTTCTCAGAATAATTAAAACTGTGATGGTTTTATGTCATTTGGTGTGATATGAAAAAAAGTCTTATTTTCTCTCTCTAAAAGTTAAATCAAAGTAGTAAAATATACAAACATTGCAAATCAAGCCTGTGTTCCTAAGTTAGAAAATGATTAGCATATTGATAATGAAATTTCTAGATACAATTGACAAAACTGTGTCCTGATCCACTTATCTAAGACGTCACAACTGTAATAAGCACATTTGTCTATCGGGGTTTCCCAGACCAATTTCTCTCACACTCCCTTCATGATTTTTGCTACATCTACATATTACTTTTACTCCTATTAGTTAGTATAATATTTTCACATATCAAGTCATTAAAAATATTTAGCAAAAGCAAGAATAGAGTGGAATCATGGTTTCGATGTGCTTATTCTAGATTTTCAAATACACAACAACACACATAAATAAATTTTAAAAATGGTTTCTTAGTTGACATCCCCCAAATCACCCCAAGCTTCTAGTAAAGAGGTGACTCCATGTCACCATTGGACATTGGCCTCAGGGTACTGTGTCCAAGTCTTCTGCCTGGGCCATTGGGCACTTTGGGCTTTATTTTGAAGTTTCTGCTCAAAGCGTAGCAATGATAACAAAGACAGGGAGTGATAAGCAGACAGTGGTGGAGATGCAGATGCGTAGGAAACCCTGACAGGTCAAGTTCAGCTGGTGCCCCTCACTGAGGTCCCAGCAGAAGGTGGGGCCAAGGTGGGCACGCATGTGCAGGTGCTGGGGTTGTCCTAGGGATGGACTCAGGGACGGGGGGTGGGGAGAAGGGCCTGCATCGCCAGGTAGGAGGGCCTCAGAGGATGAGGTGGGGGCACAATCCTCTGCCTCCTGTCACCCCAGGGCCCTCTGCAAGGTGATAGACCCCCGGAATTTTCAGCTGTGTGTGGGTGACTTGCACCCTCAGTTACAACTTTGGTCACGGAGAAACACTGGCTGGTTAGTCCACTGGCCGTGCAGAAGCAACAGACACAGCCCAGGCCTGCCCCACGAGCGTGGCTCTGGCTTCGTCCACCCGAGGTCCCAGGGAGCACAGGTTACTGTGGCATTTCCGTGATGGTTGGGAGGTCAGGGGGCTGGGAAGCACAAACCTTGGAGGTCAGCGGCTCCAGGTCTTTCTCTGAGGGCAGCCTTCTTCACAAGGGCTGGGCAGCCCTTGGCAAGGTCACTACCAAGTTCCATCTGGCTGTTCCCATGTGGGTGCAGCCAGCAGCCGCGAGGCAGGCCCTGGGTCAGCAGGCAGAGGTCTTGCAGGGTGGCTGACCCGTCCCAGGCCCTGGCCTCTGGCCTTGGTGCCACCTCTCCCGACTCCCCTGTTCTTTAGGCTCCTGCCCTGGGAACGACCCCCAGGCCTCAAGTTAGGAGCTGGGAGTCTGAGCAACAAGGCTGGGGTCGTGGCGAGCAGGACGATGCTCCGGTCCGTGGCCAGGTATCAGGAAGTTCTAGAAAGAGGCAGAGACCAGACTGGAAGTGAGGGTGTGAGCCCAGCCTCTGGTTTACCCAGTGGACCTTTAGCTTGCAGGCTTTGCCTTCCGAACGTGAGCAGTGAACGCGGATGCCACCTTTCCTGTTGCCGTGCTCTTTATCCCTTTTAGGGCTTATCTGATGAGATGGTTGGTGTACGGTGCGTGCAGAGAGAAAAGGCAAGCTGGGCAGCCAGGCAAGAGAAGGACACGTATTAGAGGGAAACGAGAGGGTGACTGGCCCTTAAGGAGAACCTGTGTCCTCCCTGACGGCGTCTTTCTCATACCCCGCCAGTGAAAAATTCTCTGAAGGGATGGTCATGTAGTCAGAGGTCTGGAATCTGGTGGTCTTGCAGCTTTGAGAAGGTAGGCATTAGTGAGAAAACAGAACGTCATTTGGGCAATTTGGTCAGTCTCAAGGATCACTGTACTGTGATTTTATTGTTTGCGAGGTAAACATAATGAGCCATCTTATCAGTGAGCCCCCATGTAGGCCCTATTAGTTGGATAGCATCAACGACTCAATGGACATGAACTTGGGCAAACTCCAGGAGATGCTGAGGGACCAGGAAGCCTGGTGTGCTGCAGTCCATCTTGTCACAAAAAGTCGGACATGACAGAGCGACTGAACAGAACAGAACAGAGGGCTTATCTGAACAAAATTAAGGTGGGGCTAAGTATAGAAATTATGAAGACAAGATTTTAATTCATAAATGTATTTTTTTCTGCGGCCCCGAGAGATGGCTCTCCCTTCTGTACACTGTAGATGCTGTATGATGGTGCCCCTTTTAGCCGTGCAATTCCAAGTCCAGCTCTGATCTGCTTGGAGTTGGCACCCGCAGGTGGGCCAGGCAGTTGACTGCAGACACCTGACCGGCAGACAATGGGCCCTGGCAGGTGCTGCTCCGCCTGGGGCCTGCCCCAGGGCACCTGTCAGTTCTGGGGCTGCGTCCAGCCTGGGTGTATTTGAGTCCAGCATGTGTATGGTTTGCAGGATGTTTCCCCGATCTAAAAGGGGTTGGAGCTCCCTCTGGCGCCGGGGGTAGCAGGGAGGCAGCAGCAGGAGGTATAAGCTCTCAGAGCCTGTGCAGGCCCAGACTCCGCTGAGGCTCTTAGGCCCCTTGGGTTCTCAGGAGAGGGCTCAGAAGATGCTCAACACAATGACCGTCCAGCCTCAACCCTAAGAAGGGGGTGTTCCCAAAGGGGCCAGAGAAGGCGAGGCTGGAACAGGCCAGGGGAACACGTGAGGAGTCTACGCTGACCAGCTCTGTCTGTCCTGGAACCAAGCAGTTCTCACAGCGAGGTCCCTGGACCCCCTGGGGGACCCTAAGACTCTTTTGGGGATCTGCATGGGCAAACTGTTTTCTGTTCTAAAATTTCTGCCTTTTCTGCTGCTTTGACACTCGCACTAATGACATCAAGGCCATGATGAGTGAGACCTGCCAGCACCTCTGCACAGAATCAGGCCGTGGCACCGGGGTGTCCTAGTGACCGCGTTCCCCTCCAGACTCTCGAAGCTTTAGTTTCTGTTTTCTAAAGAGCCAGGTTTCCTTGAGAATGTGCTTGGTGAAGCGGGAAGAAAAATGCATCTGATGACGTGTGTCAGAGCTGAAGTTTTCACTTAAATCTTTGTGCCTGAATTCTATGCTAATTTGCTCCGTGAAGGATCTCCAAGCGCCCACTGAATGAAGAAGAGGCAGAGTTTGATGAAACGGGGTCGTTTATTTAAAGGGCTCACTCACAGAGCCTGCAGCTCAGCATGCTTACACAGAGGGGCTCATGATGGAGTCTTCTTGTAGAACCCTCAACGGCCTTTAGTTATTTCAAAATTTAAAAATGGATGATGACACCAGTAAGGTTTTGTTTCTTCCCAACCTTCTAGGATGGGCGTGTTGAGTTGATAGGATAACATAGGCGAGTTTCTACATTCTTAAGGCTATGTTTGTATTTTACCCATGGCCACCTGATGCGAAAAGCCTACTCACTGGAAAAGACCCTAATGCTGAGAAAGATTGAGGGCAGGAGGGGAAGGGGGCAACTCAGGATGAGATGCTTGGATGGCATCACCTCCTCAGTGGGCCTTGTGGGCACCACCGCGATCAGCTCTAAGAATGACAGTAACGCTCACCAGCATCTGTGCTGTGTTTCCTGCGTTCCAGGCACCGCGCTCAGCCCTTCGTCCCAGGTAATCCTCACAGTGCTCCCGTGAAGCTGTGTGATTATCCTCTCTGTTTTGCAGATGAGTAAACCAAGGGTTAGTGAGGCCAGTCTCCCAGAGTTACGCAGCTCTGTACCACGATACTCCATCTGGATGGATCAGTTAGCCCGACACAGGAAACAGGCAACTAGGTTTATCTGTAGGCCGCTTGTCACTGCTGTTTAGTCGCTAAGTTGTGTCCGACCGTTTAACTGGAATTTAACTTGCAGACCATTTAACTGGAGTTTAGCTTTCAGAAATTAAACATTAAGTTTAAAACCACCTCTGATGAATTTTCTAGGGACAGTTTATATTTTCTTCACGTTATCTGATGTGCATTTCACCTTTGCTGTTTTGGTCAGTTGCTCTACCCCTTGATGCAAATACAGCCAGACTGGGTAGACAGATTAAAAAAAGGGCTAATTTTTTTTTCTCAGCAAATTGAGGCTCTTTTCTGGAACTGATGTAACAGTGACCTCCTGCGGGAAGAAGCTGCAAAAGTTACTGCAGTCCTGCCATGAGGTCAGAGCACTTTTGGCCTGTTCTTCCAACTGGGTTTTAAAAATTGTTTAATTAGTTCATTAATTGAAGTATAGATGATCTGCAATATTATATTAAAATTTCAGGTGTACAACATAGTGATTCAATATTTTCATATTTCCATTTAAAGTTATTACAAAATAGTGGCTTTATTTTCCTGTGCTGTATGATGCATCCTTATTGCTAGTCTATTTTATACATAGTGGTTTGCATCTGTTAACCCCATACCCCTTATTTGCTGCCCCGTCCTTCTCTCTCCCCTTTTGTAACCACTAGTTTGTTTTCTATGTCTATGAGTCTCTTTCTGTTTTGCTTGTACATTCATTCATATAATTTTTTAGATCCTACATATAAGTGATATCATACAGTACTTCACTAAGAATAATGCTGTCTAGGTTTGTTCTTTTACATGATATTATTTCATTCTTTTTTAAGGCTGAGTAATATTCCACTGTATAAACACACACACACACACACACACACACACACACACAAGACATCTTTATCCATTTGTCTATTGATGGACTCTCTGCTTACTTCCATATCCTGGCTATTGGGAATAGTGCTGCAGTGAAGACTGGAGTGTGTGTGTCTCTCTGAGTTTGTGGTTTTGTTTTCTTTGGATACACATCCAGGAGTGGGATTGCAAGACTGTCTGGTGCTATGTTTTTAGTTTTCTGAGAAACCTCCATGCTCTTTCCCACAGTGGCTGCACCTTCCAGTTGTGGAAACCAATGTCTTGAGGCTGCCGTCTGCCTGTTCTCAGCCATTGATTCCTGGGCAGAGGAGAAGCCAGGAAAAAAACATTGGAACTAATGATTTTCTCAAACATATAATAAGGTTGTAAAATTATAAACTAAATGCTGTGTGTCAGTGTACCTAAGATACTTCATTTCATTGTTGTATAATACATAACCGTTTTTGTAGTCTATAGTTCATTAACTGTGGTTGTAAGTCCGGACTCTTGAACGGATTTGACTTTCCACTATCTTTCGATGGTGGACGACAGACGGGGAAGGTGGATAATCCAGGGACCACCTTGTTCAGCTTTTATCGTGGTGCTTGGTATTTCTGCAGCTGTTTTTACACACATTGTACTTGTGAGAAAATATGAGCTGAGCCGTGGTTGCTGTGCGCACAGATTAGTGTGAGACCACAAGCGTGGATTTCACGTCCCCTGTGCTACCTTTGTGACACTTGAGTGTGTTATCCAGCCTCTCACCCGCTTCCTCAGCTGGGGTCAGGAGTACCGACCCCACAGGCTTGTTGTCTAAAGCGGGCTATGCAGGGCTTGCTGCAGAGAGAGGGCTCCACAGCCCACAGGGTGGGTGGGCGTTGTCCGCGGCACTGGGTCCGCTCTGTGGCCTGACCGCTCTCCTGCCGAGAGCCCCGCCGTCCGCCTTCCCGAGGGACTCCTCTCCTCTCCTCGCTTCCCGCCCGGAATCTCCTGCCCGGTTTCCTGGGGACGGGGCTGGAGGCCTTTCCCTGCACGGTTCCTCATTCTCTCTCCTCTCTGGGCCCTTTGGGGTCCTTGTGTCCCCCAGGGCGAGATGCAAACCCCACCGCGGTTGGTTCTAATCCACCCGCCCACGTCGTCCTTCCAGGGCACCGTGCGTGCCCTGCGCTGCGAGTGTGGGCAGTTCTGATGCCCTTTCTGGTAATTACCTTGGGTTTGGCCTCTGCTCCTGAAAAGCTGGGGCTTCTTCCCCGTGGGAACCTGCTCTATTTCTTCGTATCTTTCACGGCACCCGTGTCACGCGTGTCCATTTTTGTTTGTGAGCTAGTTATTCCTAACACGGCTTAGGGACTGTTTCCTACTCTAAACCTTAGAAGTTAGGATGGTTATTAATATACTTATTTCAACTATTCACACAAAGTCATGGGCAGGGCCGCCCTCCAAAGAGCAGGATGTCTGGAGTAGCGTCGGTGGGATTTTCCCTGGGAGCCCCACGAGGACGTGTTTCAACGTGTTTTGCTCACCTTGACGCGGGCAGGGTCGGCTTTGGGGGTCGGCGTGGTCTGACGCGCACAAGCGTGCTTCCCTCACGCACAGATCAGACTGTCGCCCTGGTTACCTGCTGTCTCCTTCTCTCAAGTCAAATTTGTCCACCAGCTTGGGTTCTGAAACGGCTCTCACAAAATCCAGGGAACACTGTTCACAGTCAAGGCCAAGAGGCATTGTATAGATTCTTAGGTCTGTTTTGAGATTAATTTTCCAAGAAAGAATAAGTTTATTTGAACACGATTTTTATTTGTTTCTCTGAGGTATTCTAATCTTTGACAGTCTTTGTTTTCTGTGTGATGAAGATGATCATTCACCACAAACCAGAACTTTTGTTACTCAAAGGGTGGCCCATGGCTTGCCAGCTTGTGAGCTGGTTAGAGGTGCAGACTATCAGGTCCCTCCCAGACCTGCTGGGGAAGAATCTGCATTTTAACAAGGTCCATTGGTGACTCCTGTGCGCATCAAAGGGTAAAAAGCAGTATATTCGCTACCTCCTGCAGTTGAAGAATGAAGGGTTCATTCAAGTTTACTGTTAAAAAATTCCTGACAGGAAAACAGTTGCTACCACGGTTGTGAACACATGCTTGCATATTATAGACATGCGAAAGCGTTAGTCGCTCAGTCATGTCTGTCTCTTTGTGACCCCATGGACTGTAGACCGCCAGGCTCCGCTGTCCGTGGAATTCTCCGGGCAAGAATACTGGAATGGGTTGCCATTCCCTTCTCCAGGGGATCTTCCTGACCCAGAGATCGAAGCTGGGTCTTCTTCATTACAGGCAGATTCTTTACCATCTGAGCCCCCAGGGATGCCCTTCATTATATACATACACACACATCCACAATGCTTGTGTGCATGTGTGTATATGTATGTGTGCATGAGTGTGTGTGTATACTTAGTGTGTACATCCTTCCAGGGGTCTGTCAGGCTATTTCTTGGGAACCAGATAATATTAAGAACATTTTAAGAACATATTTTCCTTGATAAAATAAATATGTCTAAGAATAGTTCTTTCCATTAGATTTCTCAGGCAGACAAAATACAAAAGTTGTACTAGGGCCAGTTAGATAAGCTGGGGTGAGGGACATGTGAGGTGCTGGGTGTGGCCTGCCTCCCCTGAGAAGGTCCCTGGTCCTCTCCAGATGGACCCCAAGTTCCTGGCCCCTTTGAAAGGCAGGGGCCCGTGATGAGCCGCTGCGTCATGGAAATTCCTCGGTCAGCCCTTATCCGCAAGGCAGCAGGCGGCCTAACTGAGTACAGGGGTCTTCTGTGAGGCCCTTATAGAGTGCAGGCACAGCATCTTGTGGGGGGCAGCTGGATCCAGTGGGTCTACTCAGGGTGGCCCTCCTCCCGAAGCTCCCAGGGTTGGGGGGAAGGTCCCTGTGTCTGGAGCTCCTGAGTCCACCTGGGCTCCGCCCCTCACTTTAGACAAGTGACCTTGACTCTGAGCACGTGTGTGGCTCTCTGATATTTGCTCATCCAGGGCGTGTGCGCTAGGTCGCTTAAGTCATGTTCGACTCTTTGTGACCCCATGGACTATAGCCCGCGAAGCTCCTCTGTCCAAGGGATTCTCTAGGCAGGAAGACTGGAGTGGGTTGCTGCTTCCTCCTCTAGGGGATCTTCCTGACTCAGGGATCGAACCTGCATCTCTTACGTCTCCTGAATTGGCAGGTGGGTTCTTCTCTCTAGCACCACCTGGAAGCCCTGGGGCGGCATCTCCCAAACTCTCCTGCAGGTGAGACTCACCTAGAGCTTGGTGAATGTTCCAACCCCAGGCCCCTGAAAGCACAGCACCAGACTCCCCACGAGGGAACCTGTGCCTTTAACGCTCTCCGGGGCTTCTAGGAGTAGTGTGGTCAGTCAGCTGTTCTCTAGGGACCCCACCTGATTCCTATCCAGCTCACTCTCCTTCCCTCTCGGGACTTGCTGGCATCAGAAGACGCCCACCGCCAACTGAAAAGATGATAATGTGTCTCTGCTGGGGGTTGGTTAGGCCAGAAAACATTTATGATACTTGAAATATTTGGTCTCTTTGCGTGATGTGTACTCATCACGCATGTCTTCTAATCAAGTCTTATGACCACTGACATCTCCTTGTCTGTAGATTAAGGCTGAGCACAGCACACATGTCAGAAGGCTCTTGGTTCTGAGAACAGGTGAATGCTGGCTGATGGCATTGAGATTCTTGCCCTCCGAGTGCTCGTTTGGTCTCTGGGGATCATGGATTCGTGGGGAGCCGTGGGGACACTGGTTTTGGGGTGTGTGTTTCCACCATAACTCTCTTCTCTTTGTGTGAGTTAGTTGCTGCAGTAAACATTTTGTGCCGTTAGTTGGGTAGCAAAAGAGGATTCATGACAGTAAAACCAACAGATTAAGAATAATCTTAGCAGAAGGAAGATATTACACAAGGTTTAAGGAAGAACCGGCAGTCAGGTCACCCTGCGTCCAAGCAGGTGGATGGGCCTGTCTCTGCAGAGAATTACAATGAAGTGGACCTTTTGTGAGTCGACTTGAGAGACTGAATGAAATCCAACCTGAGCGCTCTGGGCCCTACACACGTCCACAAATAGCTGGAGAGGGCACCTGTGGACACCGGGTCAGGGGAGGTGGCGGCGGAGGAATGTTTGGGAGGAACATCTGAGCCCAGGTGGAGAGAAGGCCTGGCTTCTGCAGCGTGAGGCCTCTGGGAGCGAACGCAAAGCCCGGGGCAGTCCCTGTGGCCGTTCCTGCAAACCCTCCCCATCTCCAGCTTTGGGGCCCAACTGACAGCCTCTGCTTCCCTCCCAGAGTGCCAGTCCCACACCAGCCTGGACAGCAGCGGGCCTTGGGCTTCCCTCAGCACGGCCCGCACAGAATAGCAGGCAGGGCGGGGGGTGCCCTTTGGAGATGCCGGTGACCTCGTCAAGGCCAGGACCCAGCTCAGACGGACGCTCTGGACGTGGGGGCCCAGCAGTCTGTGACCAGAAGTGCAGAGGCTCACAGGCTCTGCTCAGGCCGAGTGGAAGCCTTTGCTAAATGCCTCCCAAGTCCCATTCCTGCTGGGCTCCCGCGAGGAGGACAAAGAAATGCAGTTTGCAGAGCCCAGCCTGTTAGCTGTTGGCCACCCCGGCACCCATCCTCGTTGATGGTGACCTGGGCATTGGTGATGCTACCCTCCTGGGGGCTGGTGCGCAGGTGTGCCCAGTCTGCACGGAAAGCACTCAGCGCAGCAGACGCGTGACACCGCTGCTTCGACTAGAAGCTCATCGTTTAGTTGAGGTTAAAATGTCAGGCTGTCTGGATCAGGAGGAAAACCAGATGGGCCATTCCAGCGCGGTTCTTGGGGCCGGAGGTTCTCCGGAATCTGGCTGGCTGTCTGGGCCGGGCCTGCAGGCGGGCCCCTTCAGGGCTTTCTCGGCTCTCACTTAGGTGAGCAGGGCGGGGTCAGCCCAGGTGCAGGCAGGTGTCTGCTGACCCCTCACTGCAGGGCGAGGGGCAGGCCCCTGCCAGCCGTTGCGACGGCCACTCTTTGCTGCCGCTTCCTCTTCTCGGCCAGTCCCCTTAATGCTCACGTCAGAGCCAAGTCTCCAGGTCCTTTTGGAATAGAAGAGACACTGGGTCCGTGAAGCTGGACTCACGGAATCTGGTTTTGGCCCGGCTACTCTTTGAGCACACAGCGGGAGTGTGGGGTGGGCGGGTGGGCGACGCGTATGCAGGGCTCCCCTCTGCCCTCGGTCTTAGGGAGCAGGCAGGCGAGAAAGGGGCGTGCAGGGCTGAGAGTGGAGCAGGTGTTGGGGGCTTGCCTAGTCTGGGCGCTGGGAAGGTCCCCGGAGCAAGTGGCGTCTCAGCTCTCACCTGACACTCCAGCATTCAGGAGGTGCTCAATAATTAAGGCTTGGAGTGAAGGGGGAGGGAGGTGGCAGGAGAGAAGAAGATGCCCTTGCTGACCAGCCTGGCCTGAGAGAGGGGGAACCTCAGGGCTGCATGGAGCCCGATACCAAGTTGGGGGCGTCCCCCCAGCTCCAACTTCCTGCTCACAGCCCTGCCTATATTTTATCACCCCTGAAAGTTAATTCTGGTGGTTCCAGGCCTCATTCCTGGGACTTCTTAGAAATGAAATTACACTTGGTGCCACTTCCCTTCCTTCTGAAATTACTATTTCTATATTTTTAGTATGTTTTAGGGGAGTAAAAAGCATTACTTACCTCTAGTTTTCCACATAACCACTTCTGATGACTACCCCTTTTAAATACTATTTTTTTTTTCCAGGCCATCCAGCCTGAATTAACTTTTCTGTGAGAAAAGGTCTTTCGTGGTTTATAAATTTTAATGCAGGATGCTAACTGCCAGGATATTTTTGGATCCCAACCAGAGGTTTAACCAGCCTCCCTTAATGATGAAACGAGGCGGACCTGAGCCTCACCTGGACACAGTGGCTCTTTCATCGTCCACGTTCAAAGTCATGACACCTCCTGGCTTAACCTCAGGACGCCAAGAATTTTCCTTTAAAACCTGTTTCCTGGAAATGGGTCTTTGCTGTGCTAATGGATAATTTTTCACTTCATATTTTTTTAAGGTGCATAAATTCTATTTCTTCCCCCTTGCAAATAGAGAAACCCCAGGGTATGGGGGTGTGTGGTAAGAGCCTCCTCTGTACTAAACAGGACAGACCATCCCTGTCCTGGGTTTTTAAATGTTTCATTAGCAACCGGGGGTTCTTACACTGACTCCTTCTTCCCTGTCCTCCCCAGACACTGGACTGATTATTTGGATTAAAAGTGCTGAGTAAGAGAATGTGGCCTGAGAATTAGCCTCGTAAGTAAATGCCCAAGGCTTTAACCGCAGAGGGACCTGCTCCGGGGCTGACCAGAGCTCTCTATTCGAGGTGCCCTTAAAGGAAGCTGGGTTTTTGAGGCCTCACTTCCTCCTTTGTTTTCTCACCCTTTCTCCTCCGACGCTGAGTGATCCTCCTGGACTTGAGGGTCACTCCAAGCTGGCAAATTTCCTTGGTGCAAAATTTTCAGAGCTGCTCCCTCTAGGGTGGTAGATTTGCAGGGACGTCCTTCTAGGAGCCTGGTGGCCTGACGTCCTGGCCAGCTGGTGACGCCTATGGGAGAAGCCCCTTCCTCCGTGGGCTCAGCCCCGGGGGCTCAACCACCACTGACCCTCGATCCACCCGTCTCCTCCCCAGACAGCTTTGCTCAGCCTGTGAACCACACACAGCGGACGTCTTGCTGGAACGGCGAGTTTGCTGTTAGCCAACTGTCCATTCATTCCTGTGGAACCGCTGTCAGTTTACTCCTAAGACTCCAAATAAAATAATGCATTTGCAAGGGAGCATGATGGGTTTCCCAGGAGGATGGATGGTGCCTGAGGGAGACAGATGGTTGCTGGCAGCGTCCTCACCTGGACGGGGCCTGGCTGCTTGGCCCAGGGGTCCTGCTGGGAGGACTGGCTCCAGTGACCCTTCTGGGTTACATCAGTGAAAACTCACAGAGACCGCGGCTTCCAGTGTGGGTTTGAAGAGGCTCCTTTGTAGTTTGCCAAAAACTGCTTTCCCAGGGGTCTTGGTGTGTAAACTCTGAGACATACCTCCGAGCGGGAGCCTCCTAGAAGGAAACAAAATGAGGCCTTCAGCATCTCCCCAGGAGGTTCAGAGTCACGACAGCACATCTGATGAGCTGAGCCCACCGTCTGGAAAGTGTCCCCCGAGGCCTAGGAGGGCGTCTGGCCCAGTGCTGCAGGCAGGGGTAAGGCAGGGCTGCCAAGTAAAGTTCAGGAGCCCCCGAAACCTGAATTCCAGAGAAGCAATGCATCAGCTTTAGCATGTGTATGTCCGTGTCGTATTCAGGACATATTTATACCCCAAAGTTCCTCACTGCTTCTCTGAAGTTCAAATTCCACAGGACCTCCTGTTTTTTCAGTTACATGGTAACAGGGCACGGCCTGTGAGCACGCTGCACACGAGGTTCTTTGTGGTCATGGCCGCGGGCTGATGCTGGAACCCAGAGGCCAGGTGTGGGCACAGCTGGTGGGCCGGAAGCAGGAGGGCGTGGGGACTCCCGTGGCCCACTGCAGGGGCACTGACGTCCTTATGGTGCCGGGGGCTGTCACAGCCCAGTGGGGGAGAGGGACACAGGGCGGGGCTGTAGACAAGGAGGCCTGGGGACCCTGTAGGGGATAGAGAGAGGCTGACGGGGAGGCAGGGCTTGATGGATTGGTGTGATGGTCAGGAAGCAGCAGGTGTGACTGTCCTGGGTTTCCACGTTGTGACGGCCGGATACAGAGGCCTTTTGGTCACCATGGTAACCAGGACGGAAGAGAAATGGCCCCACGGCCCTGCTGGGTTCTGAAGCTCCAGCCTGACCCGGCGGTCAAGTCATAGGAGAAGAAGGGCCCCATGGGCTCTGGGTGAGATGGAGGTGGCAGGCTCCCAGGGTGGAGGGCAGGCTGGTCGAGGCCCCAGGCGCCGATGAAGGCGTGAATCTCCTGCAGCTGCAATCACCAGACGCTCTTCTTGTTGAGTCCCTTCTTTGAAGAGTGCATGACGAGCTGTATTACAGACGTGCAAGTGGCCCCTCCAGAGTGGTGGGGGCACTGCACCCCTGCAGAGAGCAGGGAGGTCTCGCTGACTTCCGAGTTCTATGTCTGAGAATGGCCTTCCCCAAAACAAGGACAGACAGGCTGCCCACCCAGGACCACCGCCCAGGGTCACCTGGCCCTTGTGGGGACCTTGGTCAAGCTGTGGTACCCGCCTGCCTTTAGAAACAGAGGCAGGCGCTGCTCCCTCCTGCTCAGTGCCCTTGGAGTCCCTTGGCACTTTCTGGGCGTGGTTTGCCTGTGTGGAGGGAAGGGCACGTGACCGCCTGGTGGGTTAAGCAGGGGCCACCAGGCCATTATGCGTCCTCAGACGGCGGTCGCTGCCAACCGTGACATAGCGGTGAGATGTGGGCCAACCTCTCCAGACCAAAACATCAGATCTCGGCGAGTTCTGCTCAGGTGATTCTTAGGATTCTAGAAGTCTGAAAGTGCATTTCTTGTGATGGAGCGTCTGTCCTCAGGGGTTTCCCAGCCGCTCTCCTGGCACCTCCCCACCTCCCTTCTCAGTTCCCGTTTTTACCCCCAGAACCTTGTGGGGCTCCCCAGGGCCCCTGTCCTTCCTTGTGGCCAGAAGCGTGGAGTGAGAGAATCCAAGGGCGAGTGTTTGAGGTCCTGGTGGATCGCTTTCATTTTCAAGGGTCTCTGATTCAGTTAAAGGAGCCAGTTCTTCAAGAGTCATGAAGATTGACCCAGAAGAGCAAATTCCTGAAGCTCTTGGGGTGCCACCCGTCTGCCCACATCCATGTTCTCCGAAGCCCCACAGGGACTCGACGGGGACCCCACTTCAGAAAGCAGAGGCCTGTGACATAGTCACAGCTCAGAGCGTCAGGGGAGCGGTCTCTCCTGCTGGGAGGGAAGAAGCCGGTAGTAAGACATGTACACAGAAGTCTGATTTAGCCTGAAGGACAATTCAGTTAATTGCAGTTAATTACGGCGTCAGGTCTGAGGCTCCTCAATCCCCCATGTCTCCCGTCACCGCCTGACACCCACGACCGCCTGACGACCCACGACGGCTTTTGTCTCCTCTGAGTCCGGCCATAGGGGACAACATCAAGGGTGGGATTTCCTTGGGCGGATGCCTGACACTGGGATCTGGTTTCAGAAACCACTCACCTACGGTCTCAAGATACTTGAGCCATTTCCTGGCAAATGATGTCGGTGCTGTGTGCCTGACCCCCTTCCTCCCCGCCACCCACTACATCTCTGCTTTTACGATGTCTGTCTGTAACTTGAGACACCTTATGTTTTCTGCAGTCCTGCAGCTACAGGGTCTCAGTACCATTTTTGGACGTCCACAGCCGTGTACGTCAGAGATGCTGGTTGCTTCCTCACCTCTTTAGAAACTACTGCCCTTACCTCTGGGTTGACACGTGCAGCTCACAATGAGGGAAGCTGTGCTTGCTCCTCGGTGAGACAAGAAACTCTCAAAGACAAGAGGCGAGGAGTGCTAGCCCTGGTGGACCAGAAGGACCTTCCGAATACTGGGGTCTTTCCCTCCTGGGGCAGCCTGGCCAAGCCGTGGGCCGAATCTGGACCTGGGTGTCAGGATATCCTGAAAGGAGTGAGGATGGGATGCACTCGGGCTACTGCCAACTGTAAGGTCTTTTGGTTTGTTTCAATGTGGAATCCTGGTGTTTCTTCCCTCGGTACGTAAGAGGCCAGCAACCTTGGCTAGCTTAAAGGATGAGTTTCTGTGATATGAATTTTTTATTAATACTTGGCAAAAAAAACCAACCATTATTCCTTTCCCACAATTTTCCAGAAGGCTCTCACTGATTCTTCACATTTTTCTTCCTCAGCTAGGGTCTCCAAGGATGTCTAAATGTCTTCCTGCTTGAGTTAGGGCTTGAGTCAGCTGCATCAAAGTCAGAGCACCTTTTTCAGAGCCCTGTTGGATCCGGACCCTCTGGGGTTCCTGTTGTTTTTCCCTAATATACCCCTGACCAGAGTAAGCCCCCTCTGGACCCTCGAGAGCAGGAGCGCTGGGATGCAGGGCTTTGGTGATGATGTCTAAGAAGCTACCGGAAAGTGCCGGTAAGTCCAGCCCATCTGCGCAGGTGCCAGGGGAGGAGCAGAAATGCCGTTCCTGGCCGTAGGGCATTGAAGGGGGGAGGGCCATCTTCAGAATGGTCCACCAGAGAGCCGGGGTGATGGGGATGGAAACAGACAGAATCGCTTTGTGGAGAAGAGCCCAGGAATAGTGAGGCTCCTACGAGTGCTAACAGCCTCAGGAAGGGCGTCTGTCTGGCCAGGGCTGCCTGGGGCCAGAAGCACCCGCAGCCCGACCACTTCCACCCGAGCTCTGACTGAAGATGCCAAAAGCCAAAACCGTAACTTTATGAGGTGCTCTGGCTGGGCTGGATGAGGAGGAAGTATGGGAAATAAGTGAAAGAGCAAACGCAGTCTCCGGGGTGCCGGTGACAGCGGGAGCGCCCCAGGAGAGCCTGGGGTGAACGTGGTCCCCCAGCACTTATGAGCAACCTTTGCGTCTCCTGTTCTGCGGGACGTTGTTGCATCCTTCCGTCTGGGAAGCTGTCTTGGGCAATTCCATAGTCTCTCGTTTTCGTTCTGGAACTCCTAGTATTTGAGTGTTGGATCGCCCGACCTTGGAATTTCTTATCCTTTCCTGTCTGTTTTGCTTCTCTGCTCCGCTTTCAGGGAGTTTTCTTTATTGTGGGGGTTCCTTTAAGTTCTCTTGTCAACTATTAGAATCAATTCCAACAACCCTTTCCTATTCTCTGAGTGCTTCTTTTATTAAATTCTGTTCTAGTAACAGAGATTTAACATGTTTCGTGAGCATATTGATGAGTTTTCATTTAAAGTTTTTTTTCTTGCATCACCTCTGCTGCCTCCAACTTGCTTTGCTTCATTAGTTTTAGCCTCTGTTTTTCATACTAGGGCAGAAATGCCAACACTTGTCTGCATATTAGAATCATCAGGAAATCCTTAAAAACTCAAGCGTCCAGACCACATGCCAGACCAATTAAATTGTAATCTCTGGGACTAAGATGAAATAACTAGTCTTTTTCAAAGCTTTCCAGTGTTTTGTGGAATAATTCCGGTTGCTTCTGCACGTTCCTCCTCGGCTGTCCTAAGGTTCCGCTCTCCTGTCTGGACCACTTACCCATCTGCCTTCAGTGTCTAAGATTCTGTTCCTGCTGTGTCTTCTCATGTTACTTTTTGACTCTGTGTGTGTATGACCCATTTATTGTTATTGTTGTTTTAATAGGGTCTGAAGAAGGAGCGGAGCATGGAGGAAAAGAAGGGCTCTTAGAGGAGGTCAGTTTCAAACCAGGAGGAAGGGTCCTTCTCCTTCAGTCCTAGTGGATACTGACATAGGTACAGATGTATCAGCAGTGACTTTAACTTTGCTTCATTTATTCAAAAAGGGGCTACTCCCTTAAAATCCACCGAGATTTTCTTTAACTATGAGAGCACTGGCACCACCCTCAGCTGTACAGTTAAGACCTCATATGGTCAGTGTTTCCTCATTTATGGTTTAGTCACTAAGTCCTCTTTGTGACCCCACGGACTGTAGCCCGCCAGGCTCCTCTGTCCATGGGATTTCCCAGGCAAGAGTACCGGAGTGGGTTGCCATTTCCTTCTCCAGGGAATCTTCCTGACCCAGGGATCAAACCCAGGTCTCCCGCATCGCAGGCAGATTGTTCACCAACTGAGCTATGAGGGAATCCCTACTAATTTATAACTAGTGATAACGGACTTGGTTCAGTTTGCTTTTCTCTATTAGTTCTGGTTAAAAGATTAGTGTAAACAAGATTGCAAACTGGTAAACTGATTAAGAGAAAAATATTCAAGGGTCTTACTAGAACTTAAATGCAGGAAAATGAACAAGTTGCTGTGATTACAGATGCTGCTGATCTGAATCTGATCTTCTCTACCCTGAACCACACTTCAGTAGCTATTAATCTGTGTCACTGAATTAACAGAACTGGGATGAAACTCTTCCTTCTTTTTAAACAAATTTCATAATTTTTTTTTTACTTAGTTTTAGTCTACCTGAACTTGGAATTGTGGCGTGTTTACTCTAATGAAAATAACAAGAAGACAAACTGTGAACTATAACATGTCATTTCTAATTAATAAATCACTAAACACAGGCAAGGAATTCAAGGCTATAAAACACCATGCCTTTTCACAGTCAGTTAATACAGAATTATTTGGCATGTTCAATTCTGTAGGTAGGTGGAAAGTTACTGTATTTAATTGCATTCAAGCTCACACATTTACCTATGAAGCAGGGCTCTCTTTTCTGTCCTCAGGGCCTGTCACGGAACCCGGGGCAGCGGCCCCTCGGCCGTCCCGCCCCGGAAGTGAGGCTGGTCTGTCTCCTCCACTGTGACCCCCCTGCCCCGTCCCCCTGTCTCTGTCTTTCCTTCTCCCTGATGAACTTCCAGTGTCCTGGTCCCTGTGCCGGGGCTGATGGCGCGCTTTCTCCCGTGTGTGGGTGGATGTGACTCAAGGATGTGAGCCCAGACCTAGCTACACGTCCTGCCTTTTGAAGGGTGTGAGTGAGTGTGTGTGTGAATGTGTGCGAGTGTGAGTGGGTGTGTGTGTACGTAGAGTGTGGCTTTCTCTCAGAAGCCTGGGAGTTTCGCTCACCCCTTGCTGGTCTGTCTACCACAGCAGTCCTGAGTGAGGCCAGTGGAGTGAAAGAGAACTCAGGCAGCCGGCCTCGGAAAGTCACTCGAGGGCTCCAATGAGACTAGTGACGTTCAGCCTTATGAATGTAAAATTTACAAACTCAGACTCCCTCATAACACAGCTGTACCTCTTTTGTTTCCTGTTGGGAAAATAGATGACTAAAAGCTATTTTTATGCGTCAGTTCTGTCAAGTAGACTTGACTTTTACCAACCACACTGGTGTGTACAAACATGTGAACCATGGTCAGAGTCAGTGTGTGCCCGTGTTCAGTCAGTGAGCCACTTAGGAACTGTACGCGGCTTCTGGAAACAGGAGGGCTTCCCTGTGGCTCAGACGGTAAAGAATCCGCCTGCTGTGAAGGAGACCTGGGTTCGATCCTTAGGTTGGAAAGATCCCCTGGAGAAGGGAATGGCAGCCCACTCGAGTATTCTTGCCTAGAGAATTCCATGGACAAAGGAGCCTGGTGGGCTACAGTCCATGGGGTCGCAAAGAGTCGGACATGACTGAGTGACTGACACTTTCTAGAACTCACGCTCTAGTGAGTTCAGTACGTGTAGGTTTAGACCCTGAGAGTCTAGAGGTCCAGAGGGTTGGTTCACAGCCAAGCTCTCTGAAACCCTCTGGTCTCTCCCTCACGGGGCCCCAAGGAGGTTGCTGGGGCTCCTGCCACAGACCTGCTTTCCCTGCAGCTTGAGGACTGTAAGGGCAAGAAGTTTTCCTTGAAAGATTTTCACTCTCTGATGCTTATGTCTCAACGGCCAACCCTTCTACAAAGGAGGCTGAAGAATGAAGCTTTTCAGCCGAACACATAATCCAGGTATCTCTTAGAAGGGAAGATGGGGAAAGGACATTAGACAGACTGCTAGCAACCTATGACGTGGTCTGTTCAGAGACCAGGCCGAGTGAGCGCCTGGGACTGTGGGCAGTGAGGGGCTTCTTCGCACATGGGCCAGAGACCCCAGCCCCGGTGTCCGCAGCTCTCCGACTCCAGAGACTGGGGTCTTGTGGGGCTGGGTGTAAAGCATGTCCTAGAGGAGGCAGCTCATAGCAGTAAACGGAGTGCTGAATGCAGAGTGAGAAGCAGTGGGCGCACATCCTGAGTGATGGTCAAACTGGACAAGCTGCTTGACTTCCTAGAGGCTCAGCTCTCCCCTGCCAGGAGGAAATGCTCGCCTTTACTCCCGGGAGGGCCGGCGAGCTGGGGTCTGCAAAGGCCTCTTGGCTGCGAGCCTCGCACATGGAGCTGCTGACTCAGCGTGGCTTTCACCTGAGGAGCCGGGGTCACAGGCCCACCCCGGACGGGGGGACCCCCAGGCAGATGTGAGGCGCTGGACCTTCACCTGGAGTCCTACAGGGTGGGTGCTGGGGTGGACGGCCACCAGGTCATTCCCAGCGCCAAAAGGCGGCTTGTGAACCGCTCGGCCCAGGGAGCAGGTGCAAACGGATTCCGCGGGTGCGGGGCCGCTCCCCGCTGCAGTCCGCCCGCCCTGGGGGTCTGCTTGCCTGTCTGCCCTGTGTTTCAGGAGTTTCATTTTTATACTGGCTCGTTTACAGATGTTTGATCAGGTGTGAACTTCCACCAAGAAGACTATAAAAAAGCAATTTAACCAGGCAGTCTGAAATGCCATATGAACGGTCGGCCTCTACACAAATTACGTACTGGACTTTAAAAATGAACAAAGTCGCTTTTTCTTTTTCATTTCCCTGCGAAGCTCCTAGAAGGAAAGTTCAGGAGTTCACTTTGCCTGTTCGGGTCGGCTGTCCGAGCAGCCACACCGCCCTACCTGCCCTCAGCTGTTCTCTTTTCCTGACACGGCCTTTCCCTCCCACTCACCAGGCAAAAACCTGGGTATGTGTTCAGGCCTGGCTCAAAGGGCAACGCCGCCTCAAAGCCTCCATAACCAGGAGCCCCCGGAGGATGCCCTCCTTCCCCTGGGCCGGGGTAACCCTGTCTGCATCTTTATCGTAAGAGCATCAGGCACTAATTAAGAGCTTACCACGTGCCAGCCACTGGTCTAAGTGCTTCGTATATGTTCACTTCATGCTTATGAAAGATGGGTAAGGTAAGAACCTTTATTATCCTCAGCTTACAGATGAAAATTGAGGCACAGAAAGGTTAAGTAGCTCTCCCAAGATCATACAGCTAGAAAGAGACAGCCAAGGCAGGACATGCATCCAGTCTCTTAAGCTATTATAACCCATACAAGATAATTCTTTTAATAATGCACTGCTCAGTTTTTCTCACTTGATTTTAAGAATTTTCCGTCAAGGGCTCTGTCTTACTCCGATGAGCATATTCAGCATTCTGTCTGAATGAATGAATGAATGAATGAATGAGTGGGTGCACACACCCGCAATGGGGAAACAAATTCAAACAGCGCAGGACACTTGAAGATGATGAGAAATTACACTGGGGCTCCAACTCTGGTTTCTCTCCACAGTGAACGCTGTCGATAATTTCCTGTGACTTTTTGTGGGAATGCCAGCATGTATGCATGTGCTTTAAAGAGTTTATCCAAGCAGGATCAAACTTGCACACATTCTGTTTATTCCTAGTGCATACAGTGCTATTTTTAACTTAGCAAGACTGCAGAGCGTTCACCCATCCACCCACCCATCAGCAGACGCCTGAGCGTCTTCCACGTTTCGGCCATTGTGAATAACGCTGCTGTGAACAGGGTTGTGCAGATATGTTTCTGCATTCTTGCTGTTAGATCTTTCGGGTTCGCGCTCAGAAGCGGGATTGTGCATCACGCGGTAGCTGTCTGTCACATCTTTGCAGAAACCGCCTTACCCTTTTCCCCCGTGGCTGTGCCGTTTCACGTTTCCACGCACAGCACACAGGATTCCGTCTTCACATCCTCACCAACACTTACCGTTTTTATGCCGGGCTCCCAGGCACGATGGGTGTGGTGTGGTATCTTGTGGTTTGGGGCTTATGTTATTTTATTTTTTTGTCCACGTGGCATGTGGGATCTTAGTTCCCTGACCAGGGACTGAACCCATGGCCCCTGTAGTGGAAGCTTGGGGTCTTAACCACTGGACCACCAGGGAAGTCCCCTGGTTTATATTACTCTTCATTCAAGAAAACTCATCCTTCATTCTGGGTTTGGGTGGGAGTGTTTTAAGGAGGAATGGCAAAAGCAAAGTTCTCCGTGGGATGTGGCCCAGGGTGTGTTTGTCAGCCAACGTCTGGGCCCAAATAAGGGATCCGACCTTTAAACTGGCTGGGAAACCCTGCACCGCCCGGCCAGGCTGACCCCCAGCGACCTCCCCGGGGATTCCTGAGTGTTAAATCGTGCCCCGACTCTGGGTGGGAACGGCCTGCTCTAACAAAATACTGGTGAGGGCTGTGTGCTGGCGTTTATGTCAACGGGAGAGTGTTCTTCCAAGTGTTGGGGTCAGGCGTGGACACGCCTCCCCGGTGGAGGTGGACTTGACCCGGGTGGTGGAGTCTATGCAGACAGCTGACCCGCCTGTTCTGGAGACCCTGCATCAAGCTGGTGTTTGTGATGCTTTGCTTTTTCCAAAAACACTCCCGCATTCGTCAGTATGTGTTAGCCCCTCAATAATCTCTGAAACCAGGGGTGAAAAACCCGAGTCTGACGTGGGACGCTGTCCACAGGGGACGCGGCTGGTTAGCAGAAACGCCCTAGAACCCAGCCCCCTGACCGTGGGCCCGTGATCCATCGGACAGAGATGGTCCCCTCCCGGAGGAAAGATTTCGTGCATTTGAAGAGCCTGCTTTCTTCAGGACTTTTTCTGGCTTCAAGCAAAGTATCCTGTCGAGCAGTGGCAGAGGGTAGCTTGTGTCTGGCCCTTTCTCCATAGACCCTGGCAGTAAAGACCAGCTCTGTGAAGATGGGCACACCCCTGGGGCCTCCCTAACCTTGGCAGGTACCACCTAGTGCCCCTCACAAGCCTTCGAGACCAGGGCTGGTTAACTCTGCTTAGCTTAAGGTTAGAAACCTCTGCTGATGACTCTTGTGACGGTTAAAACCAGCTTCTCCAAACATGAACGCCGTAGGCGGAGGAATGCCCTGTGTTGTCTCTTGTTGCTCTGAGTAGCTTGAGTCAGAGATCACGTGAAGTTCTATGTCATCAGAGAAGGTCTCTGAGTGACCGGTGGTTCCCTGCTGGACTTCAGGCGGCCCAAAGTAGATACAGGTCTGGGTGGCCCCTACCAGGCTGCTTGCACAAACACGAGCCCACGCGTAACCGGTCTGTCTTCTGGAACTTGCTCTCTGCGAGCTGAGTGGCCGAGAGCATAGGGGCTCATGGACACAGCAGGTGGACGCCACTGATGGACAAAGGCAGCCAGCTGGGCTTGACGGCATCGCTCCACAGAGGTCATCCCCCTGGCTTGGGTGGCCCCTGCTGAGTGCGAGCCCCGGGGCATGATGAAGCCGTTGTTCCAGGGACAGCAGAGTCAGCGCCTGGGGGTTCAGGTTACGTGACTGTTAGTGGGAACACAGTGACAATTTCCTCAAATGGACGCGTTCACAGCCTGTCCTTTTCTGCTTTAAACAAAAGAGGAGAAAAACCCACCTCACACGCCACCTCTGACGTGTATTCTGTTATATACTGACTTGCAAGATTGACTATTTATATCTTTACAGAAGCACCTTCTTTCTTTCTTCCATGACTGGAAGAAAGAGCTTTTGTTTCTGAGAAAAAACAATCATCAGTCACTCTTAGGTCGCTCTTCAGAACGACTCCTCAGAGCCTACTTAAAAATTATAGACCTGAAATGCTGCCTTATTTCTCTTAACCAAAGATACCCAACGTTAGCATTACTTAAAAATAGTTTTTACTTAGTGGATAATGTTACGTATGAGATGCCCTTCCAGAGCATCTTAGCGCTTTATAGCTTCTCAGATGATACCACCCTGTGAGAGTGTGTTCGTAAGCCCTGGGCTGACACCCCACGCAGAGGCTCATGAAGGGTAGCCAGAAGGTTTCCTCCTATGTCACACTAAACACAGTTCAAAAATAAAAAGTCTTGCCCTCGTTTCATTTCACCTTTACTGAGCCAGAGGTGAGAGAATTTAATGAGAAAGTTTAGAAGTAACAGGTGAGTTGAGGATACTCAGAATGTAGCCCATCTGGGGGTGAAGACAGGGCCTGCTGAAAATCCCTCCACAAAGGTGTAAGTTGCATCCATCAAGGAAATGTTGTGCTAAACTCATTCTTTTTCCTCCTGAGTTATTAAGCTGGCTGAGGTGAGAGTGCCGTGACTTAGATTAATTTCCGCAACTAAATTTCTTGCCATGTCTTGTGGGAAATTCAGAGGCATGTGAACTGGCTAGCAGCACAGCGGGTGACGCTGTGGCTGGAGAACCATCCTCAGCACCGGTTCCCGGGGGGCTGACGGGAGCCCAGAGCCGTGGTCCTCCGCGTCCCTCCTGCTGTGGCGTGGTCAGAGGACGGCTGTTCCCACCCCGGACTCGTGTGCACTGCTGTCTGCAGTCCAGCTCCCTGCCGCTCAAGAAAACACACCTCCAGACAAGTTAGGGCGAGAGATAGTATTATGAGAATAAACTCACCACTCCAATCCGGAAAATGGACGGCTAGCGGATTTCAGTCCTCCGATCCAGAAAATGGACGGCTAGCGGATTTCAGTCCTCCGATCCGGAAAATGGATGGCTAGCGGATTTCAGTGCCTGGGACACGGTTAGTAACAAAGTGTGTGAGCGTCTGTGAGGGACCCGAAGTGAAACAGGCTGTGCTGTGACCTTGCCCCTCGTCTCACCCTGTGCAACATTCTAAACTCCAGCATTAAAGACACTGAAAAGTGCGCTTCCAGTCTCCCGGGGAAGCCCAGCTCCAGGGCTGAGAGCAGCCTGCGTGACAGGTGGCTTCAGATCTCAGGGGCAGGCTTTCAGGACCAGAAAACCTACAGATGAGGGAAGCTTTAAGCCAGTACATAAAAGTGGTTAATTTTTAAAAATGAAGCTTTGATGTCCCATCCAAAAGTTTTCAAAACAAGTTTTGATTTCTGAAAGTCTTGCTGCAAATGGACTTCTCTGATAAATAGACATGTCAACATGATCAATTACCATTTGGGTAAATATTTTAAAGAATTGTAAGAAATTATAAGAAATGATTTATTATTCTATTCCGCCTCTGGACAGCTAGTCCTTGGACGACAGTGACCCCATCTTGCTGGCCTCCCTGCTCTTGACCCTGGCTGTCTCAGGCACATGCCATAGAAGTTTGGTGAATTAAACGCTAGTTCGCAAACCTCACCGGGGAGTCTTGGCTGTGACAGAACTCTCCACTTAAGACAGAGTTTGCAAATTAGAGGGCTAGGACCTTGACGAGCTAACCCCAGGACAACTGTTCCCCACCCTTGACTGCATTCCTTACATGAGTTGCCCAAGAAAATATACAGGACACCACTTAAAATGGAATTTCAGATAAAGAATGATTTTTTTTTTTTTTGTAAGGGACACACTTATATTAAAAAATTACTTGTTGTTTGTCTGAATTTAAATTTAAGTAGGTGTCCTGTGTTTTCATTTGCTAAACTTGACAAGGCTAAGGCTTTAGAAAAGGTTGAAATGAGGTACTAATTTGGCCTGGGATGGGGCACAGGGCTGGGGTGTTTCAGAGGCTCTCCACGTGACTCTATTCTGCAGCTGGGGTTGTGGGGCGCTGTCCTGTAGGGTGCATTTCGACCTTGAACCTGTTCTTGTGACCTCCAGTTGAAAGCATCTGCGTTTCCCTTCCAAGGTATCCCGGGCCTTGGGACCCCAGGCGCTGCCAGCGGGGGTCTGTGAACCACAGGCATGGGGAGAAGCCGGAGCTGTGAGCCGGCCTTGACCTCTCTGCCCTTCCTGAGACAGCAGAGCTTTACTCTAGGAAGTTCTCCCTGTTAGAATTCTCCAGAAAAGAAGTGTCTGTGCCCAGGCGCTGGGCTCCTTTGGCTCATCTCACCATCACATGATGCTGCTCCCGGCTCTGCACGGTCCTCAGAGGTGATGCTCAGCTTCTGGGCACCCTGAGTTCTCAGGGGGGCCTCCTACACCCGAGTCCCCACACCAGGGCACCCCACAACCCAAGGAGGCCTCAGATTAGGAGGAGGGCCAGGCTTTGCTGGTTCCCCCAAATTTGATTGTGTGTGAGAGCTAAGTCTAGGCCTTAAACCCCTCGGGCTCCTCCCTGGGGACTGTCGCTGCCTCCTGGGGCCCAAGCTGCATCGGGGACCTGTTAGCCAGCAGCAAGCCTTGCAGGGTTTGTCCTTCCAGCTGGGATCCACAGCAGTGCTTCTCTGGATTCCTGTTTGCCTTTCTCTGCTCACTTGTTGGTGCCAGTCACACGCCTGAACTGTGGAGCTTGCCACGGCCTTGGGTCTGAGGTGGGCAAGCCTTCTCTGAGGACAGTGCCCAGTGGGAGGACGGAGACTCGAGCATGAGGTCAGGCCTGGCCCTGGGTTGTTTGAGCTGGACAACTGCGCCTCCCTGGCAGATCTACAAATAAGACACAGCGCTGTGGATGGAGACTGGAACCCCTGAAGGCAAGCCAACGCAAGTGTAAAATGGTGGGTTTCATTTTAGATTTGTACAGTTTGAAATCCTTATAGCATGACCAAGTGGTAAGATCTAGTAATCATTGGAATCATGGGATTAAACACAGAATTCTGAGATCATTTGTGTAGAGTTTGGTTGAAAGTGTCCGTGAGTCCTCCAAGGAGAAAAAAACGGGCTCGGCGCTCACAGATGTCAAACACAGGGTGGAGGAGAAGCCCAGAGCGGCGTGATGGTGGCCAAGGCGGGAAGCGTGATGGTGGCCAAGGCAGGAAACGCGTCAAACAGCCATCAGCTCCTGATCATGTGTGCACCCTGAGGACCACTCCTGGGATGAGGTCTAAGATGAAGGGACAGCATCGTCTGAGAAGATGGGATCGTCTGCAACCTGATAGCGCGTGCCTGATGAAGGAAGGCTAAACTGTTGGATATTTTTACGAGTGCCCTATCAGAGGCGCTCATTTAGAAAGAAACTAGATCGTGTTTCCAAGGATGTGAGCTCTGTAGGAAAATTACCGAGGTGTCCTAGCCAGAAGACAAACCCGGTCTTAATAAAGACTTCTGCACCAAGGCAGCCGTGGAGGGAAGAGGCCAGAGCTTTTAATTTGAGTTGGAGTACAAAGTAAGACGCCAAAAGATTAAGTGGAAGGAACATATAGTCCTGGATATAAACAAAACACAGCCCTGTGAGAAGCTGAGCGCTGCAGAATCCTCGAGCCCATTAGCAGCTAATTAACTCCTGTGCTAGCTCGGGCTAATGAGACCGATGGCCCAGGCTACAGCAAATCCGAGAGGGGACAATTCCTTCTGCCTTGTTAGTGGGGAGAATGCAAACAGGAGACGTGGCTTTTTTCTTTTTCCAAGGCTGAAATTCATGACGACAAAGGCTACATTGTATGGCAGATCTGTGAAGTTAAACTTTAAGGTCAACTCTGGTATCCTCTGAAAAAATGATTTGAAAAACGACTTGAAAAGAAGCTAACAAAATATAATGCTTAAAGGCAAATTAAAAAAAAACAATTTTCATCAGAGAACGTGACTCATAAGCACAGATTTTTGTTATTTCTAAGCATAAGTACGTTTATAGATTCAGTCAGCTTTCCCAGCTTCTGCTTCGGAGCTGGTGTTCTTTGGCTAGTACTTGAATTTAGTAAGGAAACTTATTTAACATTACGAATTATTAAAATAAAACATTGTTTAGAGGCAGTATATTTAGATATAAAGATGAGACTAATTCTATCAAAATTCCTATTTTTTAATTTTGATAACGATATCAGATTACCTGGGGGGTAAGGTTATGGACACTTTCAGACATAAATTTGGTTAAATCAGTATTGATGGGAGCAAGGTTTAATAAAAATATGAATGATTATGAAATGCATATAGATAGTATGCTGTTTCATTAAATATATATATATATATATCCATGTCATAACATAAATTAGTCTTCGTTATTTAATCACTTGAAAAAAATCCCTAGATTTTAGGATTTTTGAGTTAAGGATTTTTTTGCAGCTGGAGTCCCCATTTTATAGAACATGGATTTCCATAGGTGTTGGAATCCTCATCTGGTTAATTTTCTTTAAAATTAAAAAAAAAGCCGCACATTTGACTTCGACATTAATTGTCATAACTTTTAGTCGAGAAAGAAAATTCAGGTGCTACCAAGAGTAGAATTCATAAAAAGGGCTTAATATTTTTTATAACATCTACCTAGAAACTGAACTTATTTATTTTTAAATAACACTACTTCTCTATTAAATAGGAAAAGTTCGTGCCAATATGAGTAATTTTGTGGGAGTGAATAGAAAATGAACAACAGCAAAGTACTGGCAGGTGAAGAAATGTTCAGGTTCAGATGTGACCCATGTAGCTACAGTAAGTTACATGTTTGTGTAAGTGTACTCCAGCAATAATGAGGTCAGTTTGAAAAGTATATTGCTTATAACTGAATTAAATCAAAATGAAAAATTTTACAGTGATTGTTAAATGCCAAATTGAACTGATCTCATTAAATGTGAAATTCAAGTATATTTAGACTTTTGCCTAAATTTTAATACATGAAAATAATGAGACATGACCAGAAGAGTTGGAAAAAGTTACTTCTAATTTTTTTTTTTAGCAGTTTCTCATTTCACAGTTTAGATGTATTTGCTGGAGTTGGATGGAGTAGCCTAGCATGGGAGCCTCCCACGCGCTGTGCGTCTCAGCGAGCAGAGGATGCGTTTTCGGCGTCGGCCCTGGCGCTTTCACGTGAGCATGTTGCTCATGACTTTCACCTGGCGCAGTCATCTGTGTGTACGGGTCAGGTTCTCAGGGAAGAAAGACTTCATTAAACTCAAGGAGGGGGCTGCAGAGGCGGGGAGTGAACGCAGACGAGGGTTATACGAGGTTGCTAACTGAAAACAGACTTCAGTTCTGAGCTTGGAATACCCGCAGCTGCAGTTTGCACCCAGGATGGTGCAGCGCTGCGTGGGCTGCGGCCAGCTGTCGCCTCCTCGTGGGCACTGATTTATTTCCTGCCCTTCCGGGGGCAGTCTGGCTAGGAGTCTCCAGGAAGATGGGCGAGCAACCACGCGCTGTTTTTGCTTCCTGTGGAAACCCTCGGGGAATTCCAGGTGGGTCCCTCACAAGCCGAGGAAAGTAGACCAGCCCCTCCTCGTTTTCAGACCCTGTCCAGCCCAAATCTACTCTATTTGGACACAACTGCAGGCACTAATAGAGTTCCCTTAATCCCCACTATTAGACCTTATTTGAGAAGAAGTTCTCCCTCCAAACAAAAGTAGTCACTTTAAAGTTTACTTGACCTGTGTCCTTCTCACTCTGGCCACCCGATACCAAAACACAGATTAATGCTTATGTTTATACCGGTTCATAACATAAAACAGTTCTCCAGTTGCCTGTTCTAAGTGTCTAGAAAACTGCTGTGTAGTAACACATGGGGCAAGGAGAACTTTGCGTCCATTTGGAGAAGATACTGCGGTGGGTGGGTGTTTAGTGAGAGGAAACGAGAACAGTCTGTGTAGCGTGAGTCCAGCTGGCACTTTACGGAGGAAGGTGCTGTGGGGAAAGTCACCAGTACTCACAAGAACCATCCCTTTCAGCAGAAATGCTTCAGCTCATTTGGCGCTCTTTGGTAAAGAACCCTCCTGCCAATGCAGGAGATGCAGATGAAGAGACCCAGGTTCGATCCCTGGGTTGGGAAGATCCCCTGGAGGAAGGCATGGCAACCCACTCTAGTGTTCTTGCCTAGAGAATCCCATGGGCAGAGGAGCCTGGTGGGCTGCAGTCCAGGGGGTCGCAAAGAGTCAGACACGACTGAGCGACTTAGCAGCAGCATTCAAATCCCCCACAGCTGAGCGGGGCTGGGGAGACTCGCATCTCTCCTCTCGCTGAGCCGCCCAGGCCTGCGTGGGGAGACCCACGTCCCTCCTCTCGCCGAGCTGCCCAAGCCTGCGTGCTCTTCAAGGTCTCTTCAAATTCTAAATAGTTTCATGATTTAGTACATTTTCTATTTCTTTGTTTTATTTTGAACGTTTAAAACACTGTGTTCCTTTACTGTGAACTGTGTGGTTGGGAGTACGAAACAATGGAGTATCCAATCCACTGGGTTGGGAAGCAAACTACTTTCATTATCTCAATTTCTTTAAAACATCTAAGGTGATTTTGTGGGTTTCTCCTTGTTCTGTCTTCAGTCATTGTGGAAAACAAAAAGCATTTTTTCCCTAATGAAAAATGCTACCTTTCCACATGTATTAGTTTTGTTCATGGACGAAGCGATCTTTTTGTGAACAAGAGATTGTTATTGGAATCAGTGGATAGCGCTTTCTTTTTAAAAAAATAAATTTATTTTTAATTGGAGGATAATTGCTTTATGATATCGTGTTGGTTCCTGCCATACGTCAATGTGCACGGAGCCCTGTTTTTGAGCTCCCTGTGTCATACGGCAAATCCCCACGGGCTCCCTCTCTTACACGTGGTGTGTCTGTGTTTCCATGCTGCTCTCTTGATTTGTCCCGGCCTCTCCTTCCCCCACGGCGTCCACACATCTGTTCTCTCCCGTTGAAGCAAGGACGACAGGCTCAATGCCAGGGCTGCCTGAGACCAGGAAGTTACACAGGAGCTGAAGTGCGCATCTCAGGAGCCAGTCCCCCAGCCACTGCCCCTGAGCAATGCTAGGGAAGAGAGGAGAAGCCCTCCATCACATTCCATTCCCCTTAGAGAGAGGAGGAGATGCGAGTCTTCTCGTAAAGGTCGCGAGAGATCACCCTCCTCCATGTGGACAGGGCCCGAGACAGAGGCGAGAAGTCAGCTCTGTGGAAGCAACTCTCACCAGCTGAGAAATGGAAAGAAAGTCACGTACAAACCAGCAAGCACACACATTTCTGTGATCTGCCCTCAAGACACCTCCACACGGGCATCTGGTTACTAAATCGTCATCACAGCAGAAGAGCGATTCCAAGGGCGAAGGTGCCTGGAAAAGCCCCGCAGAAGCGGTTTCTTGCCGGCAGACAAAGACTGGGAGTGTGCGTTTAACTCCGCCAGGCTTCAGTCCAGAGTCGGCGGCCTCGCAGACGTTGCGAGCTGCAGGGGCGGTAGAGTGTGAACGCGGTGGGTAGGCCGGCTCCTTGGTCCCAGGACAGATACAGGGAAGGACTTCCGTGTCAGCAGCAAAGGCACGGACTGAGCCCCCGGTTTAGGGTCGAGCTCGGTGATGCACAAAGAAAGCTAATCACACGTTTCAGAGGAAATAGCTGCGGCTTGCTCTTGCCTCCTGGAAAATTAGGTTTCATGATCCTCATGAAGTAAAATGTGACAGTGCCAGCACCCGCCTCTAACCTCATCTCCTCCTCATCATCACAAGCGTTCGTTAAGTCTCTGAAGCGCATAAGGCAAGTTGCACTCAACACCGAGTCTGCGTTTCTGACAAGGTCTCGGGGGAGCCAGAAACAGACCTACTCTGAGTAGAAGGGACCAGCCAACTAAACCTTTGGGGAGAGTCATCACAGACGAGTTTATATCTACAGCATTCACATCACATTCCATGTTCAGAGACTTCTCAGAGAAGCCTTTTAAAGCCGCTTTGCTTTGTAACATGCTTGCAAAACTTGCTGCCCTGGGGAAGCCGCGGAAAGGCAAACCATGGCAGGTTCAGTATTTTGCTCAGTGACTCTGAGTTCAGATCTCTGAACTTCCCTTAAACCAAGGGGCCACACAGCCCCTCCCCCTGGGGAACACTGGGCTCCCCAGAGAGCGCACCCATCCCCATGAGCCAGCTTCCCAGGGGACTGGGCTGGACCGCCCGCCGCTTACTCGGGGCAGGACACAGGAGATGGAGTGATAAAAGCGAACGTAAAATAAAAACTAAAACGCATACAGAGAACACCATGTGAAATGAATCCTTATAAAACTGTCCGCGGCGGGGAGAAATCAAAGAGTTTTATTAGGTGATGAAAAAACGCTGTAAACTCCATGTGAAAACATTCCAAGGTTGGGTCTTGTGTTGTGTAAGAGAGGAATTATACTAAGTAAGACTCAATTAAATCAACTGCACATCAAGGAGCTCGGATCCTATCTGTACCTGAGCTTGAAATTAGTTATTAACACACACGCACACACACAAACCCAGTGCCATCACACACGCACACACACACACACACACACACACACACACACACACCCAGTGCCATTCCTCAGCAACTTTGCAGGTGCTGTTCTGGGGACAGACCCCTAAGAAGACAGAGGCAGCCGCGATTCGGGGGTTTCAGATTCACTTTTGTGTGAAGGGTGCAAATAACTCCGGGCCCTGGGAGGTGGTGTTTCCCCACGGCAGCCAGCCTCCCCTCCTCTGCTCACCTGCATTTGGGTGGAAGAATCCAATCCTTTGCAATGGCCGCATTTTGACCAGGAAGCAAGGCGAGGATTTCAGGGGCGAACCAGGGGTATGGGTAGGAATGCGGGCTTTCCCTTGGCTCCCTTCTCTCCAGATCCCCCGGAAGATCATCTTGGAGAGGAGTCTGCAGTCTGCTGGGCAAGCACCCCTAGACTCATTTTCTCGCTAAGCTGATTGTATCTGCCGGGGACTGTAGGAAGTTTTCTCCCTTAAGGCCCAGGGAGTTTGCATGTGCGCCAAAGATGAAGAGAACCCTTTTCTCTTACAAATGATCTCTACAGTCATCTTCCAGGAGCAGGCGAGGAGACACAGTTTTAATATTTTTCTGAAAATTCTTTCCTTTGTCTTCTTTTAGGCTTTGTTTTTCTCTCTCCGCTGTGAGGAGCCTAAACAAAGTTTAACAATTTAACATTACAGCTTTTATAATGTTGCTTTTTTATTTCTAAGGCGTTAGGTTAAAGTTACCCAAAGTGCTCACGTTGGCACCTCAATAGCAGTGATATACCCTCAGCTCAGCGTATAGGCAGTTAGTTCAGTCGTGTCCCATTGAGATGTGAAGAAAGCAGTTTTCTGAGGCAGCTGTAATCCCCCCCCACAGAGCTGCAGCGATCATGCAGCATCAGCTCAGGGATGCAGACTGTCAGAGGCAGGTGCGTTTCAGCGGGGCCCGGGGAGCCCGCTTCCAGCGGTGCAGCCTGATGGGGCTTTCCTGCCCCACCGTCACCAGTCCGGAAAGCACGTCTTCCTTCTCGCGCGTGGGTTCAGCAGGCCCCCTCTGCGGTGCTGCAGAGCGGAGTTCAGGGAAAGGTCTGGGCCCCAGGCAAGGATGGTGCATGGAGTCAGAACTTCACCCTGAAGTGTCTGTTCAAACAGCAAGGAGAACTACAGCTGCTGTGTGTTTGGAGCTTGTCAGGTCCAAGCTCCTCTAGATGTCAGTATGACACAGGGGAATGAGGCTATGACAGCCTGTGGCAACGAGGGAAGACCTTCTTACCTTATTTAAAGGGTAAAGCGTACCTGATATGCAACTGAAGGGGACAGAATAGAGCCTTGCTTGGAAACTGGATTCTTACCTTCCTCAGAATCAATAGTTCTCCCGTTGGTCAAATCAGACCGTGGCACCTAGCGCGCATCCTGTGGGCACCCACCACCGACATTCTTGCAGACGTTCCTAGAGGCAGCACCTGGGGTCAGCACGCCACATTATCCATTTTGCACATTTTGATTGACTGAAATCCACCGGCACACACCAGTTTTCTTTCCTGAGTTCACCTGTGCTTTTACCGTCACATTCATGCCATCCAGTATAAATCCAGAAGAACAGCACCTCCAGGGGTTTTCACTGCAAAAGAGAAGCCTTGAAAGACAAAGCTATCAAATATCTTAATTTATTAAACTACCTTATCTGGCTCATTTTCAAAATCTGAATGAAATTCTCTTTCTCTCCTCTCTTCCATATTAATTCTGATCTTCTGACCAATAAATATTTATTTCTTTAGTAATTTGTTTCCATTTGATGCCATTTTCTTGTAACCTTTTGTCTTGTCTCTTATGGTGCTAGCTGTGTGGTAGATATTCCACCAATATTAACGGTACACCTTGTCTATAATTTTCTATTTCTTTTTTCAGAGTGACAGTACAGCTGTAGTTAAGAGTTAGAACCTTGGTTATGCCATTTCTGAATTACATAACCCTGTGAAATTATCCAACTGTATTATAAAATGGAGTTAGTAGTATCTATGTCAAAGTGTTGCTATGAAGAACCAGAAATTAATGATGTAATGTGCTTAGAAACATGCCTGGTATGTAGTCAGTATTTAGTATATACTAGCCACCATCATCATCATCACTGCCATCTCCACCACCATCACCACCATCATTATCACTGGCATCTCCATCATCATCACCATCACCACTATCACCATCATCTTTAGCAGCCACAGCATTATTATCACCACCATCACCACCATCACCTCCACCAACATTATATCCTTGAGTAAATGCCAGGGATTCAAAGATGAATCTGTCTTTTTGCCCACTTGAGACCTACAATCTAGTGGGAAATTGATGATAAAAGCATTAAGAAAGTGTTGCATGCTGTTTGGGGCGGGGGTGTGCCGACTGCTGCATCTGTACACAAGGGGAAGCTGAAGGACGTCGTCCTGGGTTTCACTAAAAAACAAAGTTCCAGACTACTAGGCTCTAATCTCTAATTTTGGTTTTCTGCAGATTTACTAAACATGCCTCTGTGTTTGAAGGTCCTTATCTGAAAAATGAAAATGCTCTGAACTTATTGGACTGCCTCTTGGATTGTTTAAAAGCACACTTATAATTTGTCTTGACATCTGTGACCTGCACTTACATAGTGTTTCATGCTTGCAACTCACTCACCGGCAAATTTTGCTCTTTCCAAAGTTAAAAAAAAAAAAAAAGACTGATTCTTTGAACATCCATAGAATTTCATTAATTTATAATGCATATCTTCAGAACTTGTGATAATTTGGGTGGATTGGGCTAATGTTTACCTTTCATGTGGCATTTAAAAAGGGTTTGGTAAACTAATTCAGAGAAAGTAGGACTGTTGGAAGAATGCTCATCTCCTTAGAAAGGGGCCATCTGTTCTAAGTGGTGCAGAAGCCTCTTTAATGAAAGCTTACTGTAGTCTTCTACTTTCTGATTTGCAAAACCCATTCACATATAGCCTCTGATTTTTGTTTGATTTATATGTGAACGATATCAAGACAGAATAAACAGAGGTCAAGGGTAACATACACCTTGTCAATATCCTTTAATCTATCCAAGAAGATGGGCCTTCTTCTACAAACAATGCCAGAGATGTATAAAATTTCTTTTAAAATAGTTCATTTGCTTTCAAATACTCTAGTTGCTCCAGGGCTTCATCAATTCAGGCTGTTCTGCCCTCTAAATTACTATTTATTTTTGGTATTTTTGTCTGTGTTTGAATTGTGTAATGCAGTGGTTCTCAATCTGGGGTGAATTTGTCTACCAGAGACATTTAGCAATTTCTGGAGGCATTGTTTTTGGATATGTCACCTGAGGATACTGTTGACATCTGGTGGGCAGTTGCTGCCAAACATCCTGTAATTCTAGAGACATTCCCCATAATAAAAACTTTTCCAGCCCCAAGCATCAGAAGTACTGTGGTCAACAGAGCCTGCTGTGATGTGTAATTCACGTTGCTGATTACTCCATTGTGTCCCCACAGGCTAAGGAGCAAGTGTGGTCACTCCCTGGCCTGAAGGACACAGCACCTGCCACCGAAGAAAGGACAGCAGCTCCCGCAGGTAATCTTTCTAGAAGATTAGGTGTCTATGAATGAAGAGGGCTCTGTTAGGCAAGTCCTGTTGTTGTTCTTATCCAGAGGAAGTTACACTTTTGTGAAGCCCTGTGATGGGTCAAGTGTTGCTTGAATACCTTTATCTGATTGGCTTTGGGTCCTCCTCGCTGCAGACCAGAGAATCTTTGGGGGCCCAACTCTCAGGCCATCGGCCACGTGCTCTCCTACTTTGCTTCCCAAAGCTCGTATCTGCTGATAAAGAGAACCCTGAATAGAGGTGCCGTTCTGTGAAGCCAGAATGACACCGGTCACGTGCGACCTTCATTAAAATATTTTGTGTCCTATGGTGGCTTTTAGAGAGATCTTCCCAGAAGAACCTGCCCTCCTCTGAGAAAGAAACGTTTAACAAGCTCGACAAGAAGCAAGCTGAGAAGACCCCTGTGTCTCTAGCTCAGAGAAGTTCTACTGCATTTCAGACAGAAAGACCACATGATGAACCGGGAGATTCTGCCCTCAGAAATTCCACAGAGCCGAGGGAGAGTGAGGACGGAAGAGACATCTCATGCCCAGGAGGAGTGAGCCGACAGGAAGCTCACGGCTCTGGGGATGAGCGAGGCTCTGCCGCTGAAAGTGAACGTCCGGTGTTCAAAGGGCAGGAAAAGGGGCTTCGCTCTAAGGGAGAGCCTGGTGATGGAGGAGCTAAAGAAGACGGAGGATCTGAGATTCCACGTAGAACAGGGCCAGACAGGAGTTCAGATAAAGAGCAGTATGGTGACACAACAGATGGTCAACCCCACGAAAGGTAGGGTTTACAGCGTTCCCACCCCCAACCGCCGTTTTCTGTAGATCCAGGTGCAATTTAGGGCCATTCTGAGGGATAACTGAAGGGACGCTTCTAAATGACGGTTTAGAAGCCGCTGCCCCAGTGGCATGGATTTTTCTTGCCATTATTTTTTCTTCTTGCTGTGACATTTTCAGGCAGTTTATCATTTCCTCTGTCACCTACCAACCGACAGACAGACATGGTAATTACTAGCAATACGTTTTGTATTTTCTAAACATCAAGTAAAAGTTTCTTATTTTTAGCAATATAGAGCACATCCTTCCTCAGATCGATTACTGAGCCATGATCAGATTGATCAGATGGTACAGTGGCTGCTCCCCAAGTATCGTGAGGACCGAGTGCGCGTAGGTTATTTCATGCTTCTTCATCTGCGAAGTTTCACATAGGAATTCAGGCAGTTACGCAGCCAATTAAAATGAATGAATCTATGTTGCGATGAACCAAGAATCTACTTGAAACAAAGAGCGCTCAGATCCAAACATCTGTGGTGTTTTTTAGGGGTCGAAGATAAAATGCTTACTTCCTTTTTGAATAATGTATTTTGGAAGCTATTTGTAGAGAAGTCTAATTTTTCAAGAGTTACATGTAAACTCTAATGTTTACGAAGGAAGTCCTTCACTGAAGAGATGGGTTTCGTAGAGTCTGGAGGTGTTGGAAAGTGGACATTAGGTCGATTCTTTCACCAATAGAGGCTCCTCCACTGCGGGTGCTATTCAGAGACCATCGCTATTTTTTTTGTTGTTTTTAACGCTTTATTGTGGTGGTTTCCCTCTTCTTTAAGGAAGAAAGTGAAAAATGAAGATCAAGTTAGTTAGGGAGTCATAAAATGGCTGCTGTTGTAAAGGGTCAGTGAACTAACTCAGGGTCGCCGTGAGGTCGGTAGGGAGCATCTCTAGGATGTGGGCTGTCTCCAACTGCTCGGGATGATGGAGGTGCACCCAGCTCCATCTCACCCCAAACCCGACATCGCCAGCTCCCTGTCTTGAAGCTTGCGTCCCATCAGCAAAGCATCGTCGCGAAGAAGCTTTCAGGCTCAGAAACGTGACCATCTGAGAGTTTTCTCTTGCGAATGTTGAGAGCTGTGGCTGGATTCTATTTTCCAGGCGTGTCAGCTCCGTAAAAGCCACGCCCCCGTCACGAGCCGTGGGAAAGGCAGCGACAAGACCCGTCTTGCAGAAAGTTGATCCGACAGAGGCCTCGGGAGGCGGTAAGAGGAGAGGAGGCGAGGAGAGCTTGGTCCAGGAGGAGAGCAAGAAGAGCAGGATAGACGCGGCGGGTAAAAGAGTCGGGGGTGCGCGGAGCACACGGGGGCGCGCGGGGCACACAGGGGCGTGCGGAGCACCCCGCAAGGCAGAGCCCCCGCGTCCTCTGGGGCAGAGGCCCCCAGGCAGCAAGCTCTGGAGAACCCCCTGGGTAGGAAACGGCTTTGGTTCCAGCCCCTTAAAGCATCTTAACCTTTTCCAGCAAGCATTTCTGACTAAATTTCACTTAGACTAATGTCCTGCAGGAGACCTTATGACATATCGATACCATTTGTGTTTGTAACTCCATCACTGTTTTGGGGGGCGGTGAAGAGACAAGTGCCATCATGAGGAATCTTTCCTAGCTTCTTCATTTTTCAGCATATTTATGGTGTGAGAGGAGAATGTCCTCATCAGATCAGATGCCCAGAGATTAATATCATTATCTGAATCTTAAAAAATATGAACTCTTGGCAGAGTGCCTAGCACAAGATAAATGTTTAAGGGTTACATTTTGAATAAACGTGAATTTCTAAAAGCAAAATTATTATCGGTTCACTTTCCTCTGTACCCTTTGGGCACATGTAAGAAGCTGCATGCTGCTGCTGCTGCTGCTGCTAAGTCGCTTCAGTCGTGTCCGACTCTGTGCGACCCCATAGACGGCAGCCCACCAGGGTCCACCGTCCCTGGGATTCTCCAGGCAAGAACACTGGAGTGGGTTGCCATTTCCTTCTCCAGTGCATGAAAGTGAAAAGTGAAAGTGAAGTCGCTCAGTCGTGTCTGACTCTTAGCGACCCCATGGACTGTAGCCTACCAGGCTTCTCCGTCCATGGGATTTTCCAGGCAAGAGTACTGGAGTGGGGTGCCATTGCCTTCTCCGAAGCTGCATGCAGTAGGTGATTAAATAATGAATAAATGGGGAAATGAATAGGTTCATGGCAAGAAAAGTTTTACAGTAACTCTGGAAAAGTGAAAAGTATATTGGAAGAATATTAGTGAGTAACTATGTATTTTAGGGCCTTCCAATCTGGCGCAGTGGTAAAGAACCTTCCAGCCAATGCAGGAGACACCGGTTTGATCCCTGGATCAGGAAGATCCCTGGAGGAGGAAATAGCAACCCACTGCAGTATTCTTGCCTGAGAAATCCTACAGACAGAGGGGCCCGGCAGTCTACAACCCATGGGGTCACAAAGAGTTGGACATGACTTAGCGACTAAACAACAATGTATTTTAGAACAGATGCTGCTGTGGACTGGAGGTTAAACGCTTGGGCTGGAAGGTCGAAAGTGGGAGAAATTTGCGAGCTGGAGAATATACACTTAGCCAATGCTACTGGGTGTTTTGTTTCTAGTCAGGAAAAATTCGTCTTTAAGCTTTGTGCTTAGTCGCTCAGTCGTGTCCGACTCTTTGCGACCCCATGGACGGTAGCCCAGCAGGCTCCTCTGTTCATGGGGATTCACCAGGCAAGAATACTGGAGTGGGCAGTCTTTCCCTTCTCCAGGTGATCTTCCCAACTCAGGGATCAAACCCAGGTCTCCTGCATTGCAGGTGGACTCTTTACAGACTGAGACACCAGGGAAGCCCCTTTAAGCTTTAAATGTGTCTTAAATAAAGGCTAAAATATTTTTGAAAGTCATGTTTAGTAATATCAAACCTTTCAATGATGGAAGAAATTTTTCATTTTTTTTCCTTTAATCAAAATTGTGAATTTTATCAGTTGTGCTTTCAAAAAAAATGGGTCAAACAGTGTCAGGGGTTTGGGTGTAAACAACTCAGACTTGGAAGTATTACCTGTTTGGACATTATATGGAGATCTTTGATTGTTTTGTTGTTTCTGAAAGCTGTCCCGAAGAAGGTGGGGACCGAGGTCCCGACAACCTTTCTCAAAAGTGTCAGGTGTCACCTTCGTGAGCCACAAATCACAACAAGAAATGAGATCTGTGTTCCCTGGATCTTTAGAAATCCAGGGGGCTGCTCGCGCTTTGCTTCTAAACAAGCACGTCGGCACGCGGGCCGCTTCTCACCAGCCCTTCTCCTCTCGCCTCCCAGCCGACGCCCCGGCACCGCCTGCGCCCTTCGACCACCGCATCGTGACGGCCAGGCAGGCCGCGGTCAACAGCTTCTACACCGTGAGCAGGACAGAGATCTTAGGAGGGTGAGTGACGCTCCTCTTCAGCACCCTCTTGACAAGGAAGAAAGAGTGCTTTCAGAGACACAGGTCTTTTTTTAAATTCTTATGTGTTTCATCTCTTTATTTTCACTTTTTTTGGTTTTTGTACTGATTTTTCAGATTTTTTAATTTATATTGGAGTATAGTTAATTTATAATGTTGTGTTAGTTTTGTGTGTACAGAAAAGTGGTTCAATTTCATCTATATATATATAGATATATATTCTTTTTCACATTCTTTTCCATTACAGGTTATTATAGAATATTGAGTAGAGTTGCATGTGCTATACAATATGTCCTTGTTGGTTATCTATTTTATATAGAGGAATGTTTATAGGTTAATCCTGAACCCCTAATTTAGAGCTATGCCACCCACCTTTCCCCTTTGGTAGCTGTAAGTTTCTTCTCTAGGTGTGTGAGTCTGTTTCTGTTTTGTAAATAAGTTAATTTGTATCGTATTTTTAGGCCTCATATATAAGTGATATCATACGGTCTTTGTCTTTCTCTGTCTGACTTAGTTTACTTAGCATGATAATCTCTAGGTCTATCTATGTTGCTGCAAATGGCATTATTTCCTTCTTTTTATGACTGAGTAATATACATAAGCTGGAATCAAGATTGCTGGGAGAAATATCAATAACCTCAGATATGCAGATGACACCACCCTTATGGCAGAAGGCGAAGAAGAACTAAAGAGCCTCTTGATGAAAGTAAAAGAGCAGAGTGAAAAAGTTGGCTTAAAGCTCAACATTCAGAAAACAAAGATCATGGCATCCGGTCCCATCAGTTCAGTTCAGTCCAGTCGCTCAGTCGTGTCCGACTCTTTGTGACCCCATGAACCGCAGCACGCCAGGCCTCCCTGTCCATCACCAACTCCCAGAGTTTACCCAAACTCACGTCCACTTAGTCGGTGATACCATCCAACCATCTCATCCTCTGTCATCCCCTTCTCCTCCTGCCTTCAATCTTACCCAGCATCAGGGTCTTTTCCAATGAGTCAGCTCTTCGCATGAGGTGGCCAAAATATTGGATTTTCAGCTTCAACATCAGTCCTTCCAATGAACACCCAGGACTGATTTCCTTTAGGATGGACTGGTTGGATCTCCTTGCAGTCCAAGGGACTCTCAAGAGTCTTCTCCAACACCACAGTTCAAAAGCATCAATTCTTCTGCACTCAGCTTTCTTTATAGTCCAACTCGCACATCCATACATGACTACTGGAAAAACCATAGCCTTGACGAGACGGACCTTTGTTGACAAAGTAATGTCTCTGCTTTTTAATATGCTATCTAGGTTGGTCATAACTTTCCTTCCAAGGAGTGGATGCCATGATCTTAGTTTTCTGAATACTGAGCTTTAAGCCAACACTTCATGGCAGATGGATGTCATCACTGACTCGATGGACATGAGTTTGAGTAAACTCCAGGAGTTGGTGATGGACAGGGAGGCCTGGCATGCTGCAGTCCATGGGGTCGCAAAGAGTCGGACACGACCGAGCGACTGAACTGAACTGAATGTATACACCATACGTCCCTCACCCTCCGTCCATTGGTAGACACTTAGGTGGCTTCCATGCCTTGGCTGTTGTGAATAGTGCTGCTATAAACAGAGATGGATCTTAAGAATTTCATAAATGTTTTTCAGTCTCAACTGGAGAACCAGAAACATCATATACGGTTATTTTAAGTGATTTTAACCATTTCTGAAAATTGTCACTGATGCCAGAAAGGTTGATGTGGTGACTACCCTCTGCGTTGTCCTGTCTGGAGTGAGAGGAAAGCAGTGTGAATCCCCAAGAGGTTTAGAAGCTTGAACGCTGAGGAGCAAAATGTAGAAATGCATGAACACTGTTTATCTCATGGCACATATTAAATTTTTTTTTTTTAATCATCGTTGGTTTTCCATTTGCACTGATACCATATGAGTTACTATCATTCATTTCAGTCGGTAACGTGCCTCTATGAAGGACTTGCTGGCAGGACATCCACACATATTCCCTCCCTGAAGAAGGAGGAGGCGAGTCCACCAGGGAGGAGGGTCCTTCTCCTACCTCAGCCACGACCACCCGTGAGGTCTTGTTTCTTAAAGTATTAAGTTGACTCCCACCAGCAATCTATGTAAAGTAAGAGGCGGAAAGCAGGAAAACGGTACATGTCTTCAACATGTAGAAATTTACTTACAACACGGGGAAAGCATGTGTGGCTCTTAGCGCGCGTGTTTCTGCCTGTGGTCAGGGGTTCGGCTGACTCTGCAAAGCCCTTCCTCGCTTTTCCAATCCCACAGCTCCTTTGTCCTCCATCATGAGACGCACCCGAACTTTCTCCTCCTCGGCTGGCTGATGGCAGAGATGCCCCCCCCAGCCTGTGAGGACGGTCAAGGGGGACGGGGCTTCCGGAGCAGGCGGCAGTGCCTGGGACCCCCTAGTTTCACGGCAAGCATTAGCTTGTCAGGGTCTTGAGGGACTGGGGTGGCAAGTCAGCCACCGTTTCTCTAAAGAAGAAAAGTTATTTGCAGAAGCGGCTTTGGAGCGACCCCAGGGTTTGTGTATGTTTCTGGTCAAGGTTTCTTAGTGACTCTCAGAGCCTCCTTCCTGCCCCTTCGGGGTCTTCTCTGGTGGCTGCAGGCGGGACCAGCCGCCCATTGCCCCGTCCCAGGCTCAGTGAGAAACTTAGAGGGGCGGTCAGCTGGACGTGCTGACCTTGTCAGTGGGGACCTCCTCTCAGGGGTGAGTCGAGGTGCAGCCCCTTGTCCTGCAGAGTTGGCAGAGCCACCGCCTGGGGCCGGGACCCCGGGGCCCTGCACGCCGCGGCAGGCCCCTCCATTTTCCCGGGGTTCTCTCCCTGCCTGTGGGGTGATTAGAGTTGCTGCTCACCACGGTCAGTTATTCCTAGCGTGAGGTTATCAGCCTAGCGGGCCAGCAGGGACCCTATGAGGCCACCTTCCACCCCAAGCCTTGCAGAGTGAAGCCTGCCAGAGGGATGGAAGGAGGTGCTGAAGCTGAGCAGTGACGTGGCACCACGGCTGGGCCAGGCCAATCTAGGGGCCATTGCTAATTAAGGGAAAAAGCCCTTTCTTAATGAGCAGCCACATCTGAAGTGCCTGGGGCTGTGTTCCTGGGCTCCAGGAGAGAGAGCACGTCTGGAACAGTGGGTGGGATTGAGGTCACACTTGGCTGCGCTTTCGGTAATGTCCCCCCACCCCCACCCCAGGACGCATCTGCTTCTGTGCAGGGAGTGTGGCTGAGTGGGGTGGGCTGGGGTGACTTCCTGCAGCTCCCCGGCCGTTTCACTAAGTCAGGAATCACAGCAAGCAGGTCAAATGAGACGACTGCTCATGAGTGTGTATTTCGGGATGTGGTGACGTTTGTAAGAAGCTGCCTTACGAAGTGCGTTTAAATTGATATCAAGCTAAAATGTGTAGTGTATGCTTTGATTAACTGTGTCTATATGCAATTTTGTGATTACTTCTTATTTATTTATATGAAGTTTCCAAAAATAATCTGACTTGCCCAACCAACAGCCTGTAGCATTCTTATGCTTAGAGAACCTAGCTTGTTATATTCACATGCATTCCGAAAGATTCTATTTTCTCTATGATAGAAGCTCTCAAATTTTCGGGTGCATGAGAACCACTCAAAGGATGCTGTGAACATGTGGCTTCTGGGGCCTGGCCCAGCCTTCCTGCATCAGTAGGGCCGGGGCGTCACCCCCAGGTGACTCTGAGGGCAGAGACTCGTATCAGAACGTGACCTGGTCTAGGAGGTTTGGCAATGGCAGGGGAGCATCAGGCTTGCTCACTCAAGTCAGAAAGAGGGGTCCTGGAAAGCTTCAGTGTCCACCGGGCAGTGGCTGGTGGGGACAGAGCCTCACCCGGGCCGTGTCCTCTTCTCCCGCAGTGGGCGCTTCGGCCAAGTTCACAAGTGTGAGGAGAAGGCCACGGGCCTAAAGCTGGCAGCCAAGATCATCAAGACCAGAGGCGTGAAGGACAAGGTAAGGGCCGCGCGGTGCGGACGCCACGGGCTGCCGTCTGCCCAGCGCTCAACCAGCCCTCCCTCCCCCAGGACGACGTGAAGAACGAGATCAGCGTCATGAACCAGCTGGACCACGTGAACCTCATCCAGCTCTATGACGCCTTTGAGTCTAAGAATGACATCGTCCTGGTCATGGAGTAGTACGTCCCCCACCCCGCACCCCCATCCTACGCTCACATCCCTCAGCACGCCGCCCTATCCTGCCTCCAGCTGCTGGACCCCGCTGGACCCCAGGATTCTGACTTGGATGTGTCAGAACTGCATCCGCCGCGGGAAGGAAATTACTCAGGAAGGGATCTCCACGTGAGATTCTGTTGCTAAGCAGGACAACCACATAGGTTTAGCTTCGTACACGAGCTGTACTGTCGAGACCCCACCTTAACTCTTGGTCTGGGTACCTTGGACGAGTGAGCCTTGAACTGTGTCCTACTTTTGACCTGATGGCGAAAACAAAACTCATGTCAGACTCTTATAAGTAGAGCTAAGAGGCTTCTGTTTAACATCACCTTTACAGGGCCTTCCCTCGCGGTCCAGTGGTTAAGACTTCACCTTACCACGCGAGGGTTGCGGGTTCGATCCCTGGTCTGGCAGCTACAGTCCCACATGCTTCATGGCTAAAAAACCCAAAACATAAAACAGAAGCAATGTTGTAACAAATTTATTAAAGACTTTAAAAATGGTCCACATCAAAAAAAAATCTTTAAAAAAACTATAAAAAAGAAAATAAAATCACCTTTATAAAAACTTGAGTGTTTAGTTAGAAAGTGAGTCATTCTAAGCAACACTGAATCCGCGTTTGTGGCTCACTTCACCTCCCCACCCCCAGCCCCCCTTTCGGGTTTGCTTGTCGTTGTGCGATAGGAATTTCGGATAATAAAACACCCGGCATGAGCTCCACACGAGCACATTATCGCTGAACCAGCCTAACCCTCCCGAGGAGCCTGGAATTCCCTCCACCCCTGCCTTCCCAGTGCCCTCCTGGGTCTCCATGCCCCCTAGGAGGTGGCAGAGGTGGACCCACCCCGGAGCCGCAGCCCCTGCAAGGGAGGGTTTTGAGACTTTCCATTTGAGCAGGTGCTGTGGCTGCAGGGAGGGCCACCACCGTCAGGGGCATCTCATCGAGCAGGTAGAGACACAGCTGCAGACACGTCTGGTGGTCGGGTCGGAGGTGCTCAGATGCGAGGGGCAGGTGCTCTCCAAGGGCGCTGACTCGGGGCTCGCCCCCTTTCCCCCGCAGCGTGGACGGGGGTGAGCTCTTCGACCGCATCATCGACGACAACTGCGCCCTGAGCGAGCTTGACACCATCCTGTTCATCAGACAGATATGCGAGGGGATACGGCACATGCATCAGATGTACATCCTCCACCTGGACCTGAAGGTGGGTGCACCCCTCCTCCCAGGAGATGTGGGCCTCTCCCCCAGGTGGGCCTGTGGGCCCCGCTGAGTGCTGGACCCCGCCTGGGAGACAGAGCCAGTCGCTGGGCCACGTATTCAGGAACTTGAAAACTCTGGACTCTTAGCCTCATCTCCCTAGTCTCCATGTCTGTCAGTGCCTGGCACATGCTTGTCTCCATCCTTAGGGACTGCTGTTCAGAGGCTTATTCTAAGTTGCTTATGTGAAAGGAACCCTCAGGGAGGTGGTTTCTACCATCACCACCATCCTGGCTGCATCCTGGTTGCATCCTCTCATTATCAGTTTGAGTAGGTGGGAGGAATTTTAGCTAACTCAGTTCCCTGGTTGTGGTCAAGCTTCCCAGCTCTCCAGAATCCCCAGCAGTCCTCTAAAACCCTCCAGGAGGCTCTGGACTTTAGGGATTATTTTTCTACGAGCCTGCTAGAGCCGGGAGGAGAATGTTATGGCAGAATGGGATCCAGGGCAGCTGGGGGGAGGCGCTGAGAGGCTGAGGGGCAGAAGGGTGGTGGGTGGGGCTGGGCACCAGCCTGGGAGCGGTGCAAACCTGTTGTAAACGTGGGGAGCCCACCCTCTTTCTCCTCTTATTTTACGACCTTTCCCTCTCACTCTCTCTCCCGTTATGAAGTCCCTGTAATCGGACTGTGCATAGTTACGATCAGCGAAATGCGGGGCCGGATAACTCTGAGCAGCTCTCATATCCTCAAACGCATCTCCTTGTGTGGTTCGGTCGTTTTCTCGTTTCGCTGTTTGCTCAGTGCGACAGGGAGATAAAATATACGTTCTGTAGAACATACCATCTACTGCAAGTCATCAGGGACCCCAGAGCTAAATAAATTCAGCTTCCTTGAGTAGGTTTCCATGGGCCTCCGTTCCTGTAACTTGGCTCCTCTCACCGTTCTGATTTATGTGCTTGCCTCTCCCATCCACAGGGCAGAAGGAAGTGGCCGATAGGATGACAGAGCCAGAGGTTAAAAGTCGTTAGCAGAGCCCATGGCTATGAGCCGGTTTGATAATGCATACTTTCACAGAGCATTTTCATTGAGTGTAGATATGCTCCAAATATCCCTAAAGGGGTTTGATTGGCAGCTGAAGTGAGGACCTGACCCGTCGTGAGTCAAACAGCTCCATATGTGGCTTCATAATGTTGATTGAGGACTTGCAACGGGCAGCTTTAGTTGTGGCTCGTATGTAAAGATGCAATAAAGGCAACAGCTGGATGGGTCATTAAGGACCAGGCGTCCTTTCAGAAAGCTCCTTGGAAGGAGAGGGGCCAAAAATACTAAAGGCTTGTCTCTCTGTAGGGGAGATTATAGGTGACTTAAAGTGGTCTCCTTCCTGCATTTTGTGTTTTGTAAATCTTATTCAATGAATATGCTTTAATTTTATAATTAGAAAAAAATTAACTTTCTGAAGTGCCCTCAGAGCTGTTTTTGTTTTTTTTTAATATTCTGCAAACAATTCTTTTGTGTCACAGTGCTCTTTGGCAATTGGACAGCTTGATACATAATCAATCAGCCTTGTAAGCACGAGGCCAAGTCTTCCTGTGTAGCACCCACTTCTCTATAAATTGCCTTTGCATAGAGACATCTGTTTTAGAGATATTTTAGGAAGAAAGCTTCCAAAGACATTATGCCCAACCAAATGGACAATTGAATGTTGACAAGCAGACACCACTGGAGCAGGAAATGGCAGCCCACTCCGGTTCTCTTGCCTGGCACGGAGGAGCCCGGCAGGCTGCAGTCCATGGGGCAGCAAAGAGTTGGACACGACTTAGTGATTAATCACCACCACCAAGCCGGTACTCGCTCATTTTGCAAAGTGTTGCTGTGTTTCTGATCTCACTCTACCCTCTCCTCCACCTGGACAGGCAGGGTAGGGGGCAGCCATGACCCCATATGAAGGGTGGGACGTGGAATCCTGGGGACTTGGCACCTTGGCTGATGTCCCCTCCTAGCACTTAGGGAAGATTTGGGCTTAGTTAGAGCTTGAGAGTTCAGGCAGTTCTCTGAAACCTTTATTTCTCGTTTATGGATGACCTTGACTTTAAGTCAGATCCCTTATTTTTCCCATCCCTCAGGTCTCCTGTCCTAGCGAAGGTAGGCACACTTGTCAGATGTTCTATAAATACCGAGTTGCAGTGCTATCTACCTCTCTCCTCTGGACCCCGAGACCATCCCATGGGCAGGGTCAAGTCTTTCCAGAGGCAAACTCCAAGGGAACGCTTAGTCAAGGCTTTCAGGCACTGAGACCAAACTCAGCAAATCTCTGGGACTGCCGAGAAGGAAGAATGCCGGGGGTGGAGGAGTCCTCCCCTTACAGATGACTTTCCCATAGACTGAGCGCACAGGGAAAGCCGGGGGTCAGGGCTGCTTGCGTTCGGGTGCGTGTTCAGTGTGGCTGGTGGAATGAAGCAGGCCATTTCTCCTGGAACTCATAAATCCTCGGGAAAAATATTCCTCCAAGAAGGGGAAATTCATACTTAATAATTTTAGGGGGCGGATGTCAAGTCTGAGACGGCCTCCACCAGGCCATTTGGAAAGTCCTGAGGCGGGAGGCCTTGGCCTGAACTCAGGCATGGTCGTCAACTGCAGAGCTGGCGGGGGAGGGAAGGCAGGGCCCTGCAGGCTTGGCGGGGGCCCACAACCTCATCCACCACATAATTAAAGGAGAAAATACCCACACAGACAAGCCCGCCCCGAAGTGAAAGGCCTGATATGTTTTTCCTGAGCATCGTTGTATTTTTAGTTGTGGTTCAAGGACAATTTGAGTGAAGGATGGTTGTTTTCATTGCTAATGTGTCTCTTTCTCCTGGCAGCCTGAGAACATCCTGTGTGTGAATCGGGACACTAAACAAATAAAAATTATTGACTTTGGATTGGCCAGAAGGTATGTCAATTTGGACATAGGTGTATGAATTGAGTTAGAGAACATGATGGGTGATTTTCTTTGCAAAGATAAATCTGATATACCCCTTGGTTTCGTATCCCTGTTTAGAATTAACCAAAATTATGTTTCAGCTTTACTTCGCTGGCTTCAGAACTTGAACGTTTAGGACTTTCTATAGTGCATGCAAGAAAAATATGGAAAATTGAAGCCATTAAAACTGGACAGTGCAGTTATTAAATGTTAAGACATTAATTCATAATTTGTGAGAGTTTGTCTTAGTCTTTTGTATTTGGTCCATCTGTAAAGAGAAGATTTGCTTTTAAAAAGTAATTGTGTGAGCAGGATTGCAAAGGGTTCGGGCAGAGACGAGCTCCTTACGGGAACAGAGTTTACATGGGCCTCAGCGCGTGAGTGAGAGTATTAGATGGTCGTGAACCGCTGCATCTTTTCTATTCATTAAACTAGGCTCATTTAAGCCGTGGACAGGTCCCAGTCTGTATCACGGCTCCTTCAGTCATGTTTCATAATTCAGGGGTTCTAATTATTCTGAGTGGCTTTTCTCACAACCATTTCAGATTATTAAGGCTCTCTGGTGGGAAGCTTCATTACCAGTTTTGGACCCTATCTCTTTAATATATGCTTTCCTTTAAAGGCTGTTTATATTAAATGTGCTGTGTGGCTGCAATCATCTTGCTTATAGACTGCATCCTTTCTTTTTCCTCGAGTTTCGATTTTCGGCTGACCCTCTTCATTCCTCCGTGTTGTCTCCTAAATTTCAGGTACAAACCCAGAGAGAAGCTGAAGGTGAACTTTGGAACTCCTGAATTCCTCGCCCCTGAAGTCGTAAACTACGATTTCGTCTCCTTCCCCACTGACATGTGGAGCGTGGGTGTCATCGCCTACATGCTGTAAGCAGACCCCCGGCCCCTCGCGCACTTGGCCTCAATCGCCGTGCATAGTCCATTTGCTATTTTGAATAAAGCCCTAAGTTAGATCTTTCAAAGATAAATAACTCTGCCCCATACTCAGGTACTTCCCATGTTCTGTTGACTCTGGGAGGTAAAGGAGTAAAATCTTTCCTTATATCATCAGAAAAAGCAACAGTCTGTCTTCTTCACTAATCACCCAGATTCCTAGGACACCATCCTCTGCTCTAAAAGTAACTTAAGGAATACCCCAACTTGTGTCCTTGAGTGACAAAGCAGCCTCACAGTTCCGGGGGACATTCCTGGCCTTTGCCATCTGAGGACGGGATGGCACTCTGCAGTAAGACACGTTAAAAGGGTGTTTGTGTTATTCTGTGAGATTTGTGTTTGAGGGTAGCTGTGCCTTCATCACCACCACTGCTTATAAACATAAAATTAAGCTTGCAAGTCGCTCATTCGTGTCCAACTCTTTGCGATCCCGTGGACTGTAGCCCGCCAGGTTCCTCTGTCCATGGGTTTCTCCAGGCAAGAAGACTGGAGTGGGTTGCTGTGCCCTCCTCCAGGGGATCTTCCTGACCCAGGGACTGAATTCACATCTCTTGTAACTCCTGCATTGCAGGCAGATTCTTTATCACTGAGCCACAATTCTTGGTTATGTGTCTTCTTTCTTTTTTAAATGACAGAACCAAGAAGGCACCTGTCTCTACAGAGTCTGAGGGTGTTTAAAGACTTCTCACCCTGGACGCCGTGTCTTACAGACTCAGCGGCTTGTCCCCCTTCCTGGGCGATGACGATGCGGAGACCCTGAACAACATCCTGGCCTGCAGGTGGGACCTGGAGGACCAAGAGTTCCAGGACGTCTCGGAGGAGGCCCGGGAGTTCATCTCCAAGCTTCTCATTAAGGAGAAGAGGTGACCACGTCCCCTCTGGGCTCAGGAGGAGGCAGGGAGAACAGAGAGGCGGGGCCCCGGGGCTGTGAGGACCGCAGTCAGAGGAGTAGCCACCAGCCCCCGCGGTGGTCTCTCTGATGCACCTGCGGAGCTGTAGACAGAGTGACTTCGATGCTCTCCACCCGGTCTCCTGAGATCTGGAACTGCTGTGATCGCAGGGCTTGAATGGGGCTAGGTGGCTCCACGCCGCTGAACGCATGACGGTTGTTTCATGGGAGAGCCTCCGTGGGCCAGGCCCGCCCACTGCTCCGCAGACATGTTCTCTTTACCCCTTCCCAGCTCCGTGGGAGGAGGGCATTATCAATAATGTTCTTTGATGATACTCCAAGGTCATACGGCCAGTTAAGTGACAGAACCAAGAATCAACACAAGGCCGTGCACTTGACTGTTACGTATGAATGGCCTGCTTTCCGCCTTGCTAATAATTCAGAATTCAGTGGGTGAGGAGTACTGATACTGAAATACAGGGGCTCACATTTTAGAGCCACGGAGGGGGTGGAGGGTCGTGGTGAGCCAGTCAAGCGTACTTTTCAGATGATTCTGGCTAAAATATATAATGACAAAAGATAAAACTAAATAACAACAATTTTAAAAAAGACAACTCCCAAAAACGTAAAAGAAAAATACAAAGAAAAAAGAAAACAAATTAAAAATAAATAAATAAAAATAATTTTTAAAAGAAAAATGCCTTAAAAAGACAAAAAAAGGAAAACAAGAAACCTCCAAGATGGAAAACTAATGAGAGAAAATAGAGCAATAATAAAACATATAATGATAGATGTCATTTAAGATGTTCATGGCCACTAACATTTGCTTTATTGTTTTATTGTCTTACAGCTTGTAAGTTATGTAACCACGACCATGAACCAGCAGACAGGCGGTTCAGTGGGGCGGGGTCCAGGGCTGACCCCAGATGCTCCTTCCCGTGCACTGCACTGTCCCTGATCCGCCAGGAACTGTATCTGGGGCCTTGAGGGTAGATGTATAAAGCCCAGTCCCTGCCTTTGGGTAACTTGTGATCTAATAGAAGAGAAGAGCAGTTTTCAGCTCAGTTCAGTCAGTCAGTCGTGTCCATCTCTGAGACCCCATGGACTGCAGCACGCCAGGCCTCCCTGTCCATCACCAACTCCCGGAGTTTACCCAAACCCATGTCCATCGAGTCAGTGATGCCATCCAGCCATCTCATCCTCTGTCGTCCCCTTCTCCTCCTGCTCTCAATCTTTCCCAGCGTCAGGGTTTTTTCCAAAGAGTCAGTTCTTCACATCAGGTAGCCAAAGTATTGGAGCTTCAGCTTCAGCATCTGTCCTTCCAATGAATATTCAGGACTCTTTTCCTTTAGGATGGACTGGTTGGATCTCCTTGAAGTCCAAGGGAGTCTCAAGAGTCTTCTCCAACACCGCAGTTCAAAAGAGTAGTTTTTAAAAGAGGCTTAAATCCAATGCGGTGAACATTTATTGAGGATCAGGCTTCCCTGGTGACTCGGTGGCAAAGAACTTGCCTGCTAAGCAGGAGACAGGTTCAATCCCTGGGTCAGGAAGGTAGAAGTTCAATTTATGAACTCATCATCTCATCAAGAATGGTTATTTCTCTTTGAAGGAAGATGTTCAGGTAGCAATAAGATTTCAGAATTGTTTGTCTTGCTTGTCTTACCAATAGTGTTACCCCAATGGGATTGGATGGTAACCTGTCTCTGATACTAATTCCATGGAAGACAGAATTGCCTGGCAACTTGACATGAGGCCATCTGGTCTCCCAAAGGCGGTGGCCAGAGCCAAGGTCTTGTTTGCTGGGCCCCTGATAACCCCTGCCTTTCCCTTTAGCTGGAGAATAAGCGCGAGTGAGGCTCTCAAGCACCCTTGGCTGTCGGATCACAAGCTCCACTCCAGGCTCAGCGCCCAGGTAACCACGGCTGCTGTTTTTCCTCTTCTTTCTAGTTGGCTTCAACCTTCTGATGATCAGATGCCAGCGGCATCTTAGCCTTGAGTGAAGCTCCTTCTAATTAGTTTCTCACAGCCTTCTAATCTTGTGCTAGTGCTAAATTGCTTAAAATGCTTTTATTGAGCAATTTGTGCTTTTTAATGATGCTAACTACACTAGAGAATTATTTTCAGCAGAACTAGGTAGTACATTCATTATTTAATTATTGTATCCATGACAAAGTGCCCACACTTACACGTTTAGCCTAGGGCATAGGGACGCAGAAAGTTTCAGAGAATACATGCTAATGTACATTCAAGGTAAATCTCCTGCTTAGAATTCTAACTTCCCTGCTTGCCTGGTTTACTGTGCTCTAAGCACCAAAAAAAAAAAAAAGGTACTATTCAGCTTGGACAAGAGATTAACGTAAGCGCGTGTGAAGGAGACTCTCGCCAAAGTCTGAGCACAGACTGAATGGCGGGGTCCACCTTGGGAGCGGTCTGGCCACCCCGTGCGGTCATTTCCTACGCAAACTCCCAACCGCCTCTCCTGCCCTAGTCAGCGCTCACATCTCACCTCCCTCGTCGGCCCCTCCAGCACAGGTCTCGTTCCTAAGCTTTGGGTCCGAATACTCCCCTGTGAGCTGGCCATCTCTGCCTGGACTGTCTCCCCCCGTCCCGCCGTCCTCACTACCCTCCCAGACCCAGCGCCTCTGCGTGCTCCCTCTCCCTCCCGCAGTCCCCTCATCTCATCTGTAATTTGCCCCCAAATTCTGCACTGATTATTCCTGGAATCTGCACAGTCCCCACCGTCATGATGGTTGTCTAGGCTGAGGCCACCTGTCACCTGAGTGACCACCATCGCCTCCTGCCGATGTCCGCATCCAGATCACCGTGGATCTCAAAAACAGCACGGAGGCAGACGGGTCGCATCTAAGCAGCTCTCCTGAATATTTAGCCTGGTCAACGGGGCAGGAGCTCAGGGAGGCAGTGGGCAGGCCCTGCCGTCAGACTCGCCGTGGACGCGGCTGGCCGGCCTCATACACCCCCCTTCCCTCCATCTTTGCTCCTGTGGGGTTTGCAGTGGAGCCTTTCCACTGACCAAACCCTGGGATGACTGGGCCCCAGGTACTCATTTTTTCCACATCCAGTTTTTATTGAAATTACTTCTAAATTCGGCATCAGTTGTAAGTTGTATTTGTGCCTGAATATACCTTTCCTTGATAATTGGTGCGGATGTCAAGTAAAAATAGGCTGATTCCCTGGTAGGTACCTCACCCAGACGGCATAAACTGCTTATTAGGGTTACCAACCTATTCTGGGCCAATTTTCCACCCATGTATTTTTATCCAAGCTTATTGGTGTCCAAATACACTTTGACGTGGTGGACAATATGGAAACCACGACAGAAAATTAATGACATTATACAGTGTAAAAGTGTTTAAAAATATTTTTTAAACCATAAACAACAACAACAAAAATCACCTTTTCGTTATTTTATCCAACTGCTGGTACCTAAGGTGAATAGATATTTCAGGGATGGTGAGGATTAAACAAAAAAAAAAAATTCCATTGTATAAATCCAGTTAGTTACCATGAGAGTTATAATTGTACAGCACTGTGCCAAGCACTGTTCTGACGGCTTCAGGAAAATGAACTCACTTGGCCCTCGGGTCGATGCTCTGAAACAGACATGCCATCATTCCCTTTATGTGAATGGGCCGCGAGGACAGGGCTATAGACTCCCTCAGGATCCCACCACAGGCAGCGGGCCCTGGAGTCGGACGAGGGTCCCCACTCTGCCGTCCCGCTGGAGGCAGGCTGATGTGCCAAGGGGGCCTGTGACATTTCCAGGACCACCCTTGTATGACATCTTTCATTTACTGAAAGACAACACTCAAGCTTAATATCTTTTATTTTTTGGTGAAATATTGAGACTAATTTTTTCTAGGAGATTCACTTCTCAGAGAATCTTGTTTCCATGTCCTGTAGAACCAGAATTCAACTTCATACTGAAAATTCAACTCTTACCCAAACCATTTAAATCTAAATTTTGATTTTTCAAAGTTTTCGTAATAAACTTCTATTTGTCTCTTTTCATTGTTTCGTGCTTAAAAGCACTTCCTGTTTCCCAACCACTGAGCGTGCCTGTGATCCGCGAACTTAGAAGGATTCTCCTTAGACAGTGAGGCCCGCGGTCTCCAGCTCCTGAGCTGGGCTCACCAGGTCCCCGCCATCCCTCTGTGTCCACAGCCCGCATGGGACCCACGGCGTCAGACACAGAGCCTACCGGAGGGCAAACCTGTGAGCCCTTGGCCAGCCCTGTGCAGACACAGTCCTCGCTTTGGGGCTGGAGGCGGGGAAGCCGAGCAGGAGGGACCGATTCTGTCCTCCCGCGGCTCGTGACCATCCACCTTTCCTCCCCGTCTCCCGGGTGCTGGCCTCATCCTCTGCTTCCCGTCTACGGAGCTAATGACAATGGAAGCGCTCAGAGTCTATGTCCACCCGCTCTCTTCCCTGTCACCAAATCACCCCTTCCTTAATTACAGCTCTGACCATATTATCCCCTGATGAGAGAATCTCCCAGTCTTCCCCTTCTTGCAACCTGAGCCCCCATGCCCAGCAGCTCACCCCCGGCGCGTGCCAGTGTTGGTGCCCCAGCCCCGTGCCCAGGTCGGCCCGAGTCCTGGGCCGTGTCCGAGGTCCACTCTCGGTGATCTTTCTCCAGGACGGTCTGCTCAGCGCCAACCAGAGGGGCTTCCTGTGTCCTCTGGAGCTTCTCCCGGGTCACTTAGCTCTCGTCTGCTGGTCTGAGACCGTCTGCCAGCAGCCATGTGTGTGTCTGGCTCATCCTTGTGGTCAGTCTATCTTGACTCTTGTGCTTCGTCCACCTGAGTCTCGACTAAACACACAGGTGTTAGAGCCCAGGGTCATGGGGTGTGAGCCTCTCTGTCCGGGACTCCGAGGGGGAGAGCGGTGATGACGGGGAAGTTGAAGAGGGAGGGGGACGCCCTCGGGCCGGATTCTGCGGCTGTGAGCCACTCGGGGTCCAGCAACGTCTCTGTAGGAACCCCTGCCTCTTCGGGTATCGTCAGACCGTCAGTTCTGACCCTTCTTGAAATGTCTTCTTGGTTTTCCTAGAAGAGGAAGAACTGCTGCTCTGATGCCCAGGACCCGGTGACCAAATAGTGTCTGGAAAGTGCCCTCTTGAAAGGTTGGTCTGAAGGGGCCTCTGAGCCTAGAGCGAGGGCGGGGAGAGTGTGGCTGTCTGACGGCGCGGGCAGCGGGGGGCGTTTCCTCTGGGGAGGCCCCGAGGCCGGACGGCTGTGTTTGGGTCTGCTCAACTGTCCCCTAGCAGAGAGCCCTGTCTTGTCCTGTGTGGACTGGGGACAGTCTCATCCCGAGGCCGGACGGCTGTGCTTGGATCTGCTCGGCTGTTCCCTAGCAGAGAGCCCTGTCTTGTCCTGTGTGGACTGGGGATAGTCTCATCCCGAGGCCGGACGGCTGTGCTTGGGTCTGCTGGGCTGTTCCCTAGCAGAGAGCCCTGTCTTGTCGTGTGTGGACTGGGGATAGTCTCATCCCGAGGCCGGACGGCTGTGCTTGGGTCTGCTGGGCTGTTCCCTAGCAGAGAGCCCTGTCTTGTCGTGTGGACTGGGGACAGTCTCATCCCGAGGCCAGACGGCTGTGCTTGGGCCTGCTCGGCTGTTCCCTAGCAGAGAGCCCTGTCTTGTCCTGTGTGGACTGGGGACAGTCTCACCCCGAGGCCGGACGGCTGTGCTTGGGTCTGCTCGGCTGTCCCCTAGCAGAGAGCCCTGTCTTGTCCTGTGTGGACTGGGGACGGTCTCATTTCCCATGTTTGTTGAGTGGCTCCAACCAGACCTCCCAAGCAAAGCTGGAGACCAGGGCTTGGTGCCCAGTAGGTACTCAGAAGGTTCCTGGGAGTCCTTGCCACAGTTGTACGTAGTTGAAGTAGCAGGGGAGGGAGCGCGGTCTGCAGAGTCGGGGGGTCTGAGGACCTGCCCCCAGGGGCACTCCCCGGGGCACGGTGGAGCCTGACCCTCTCGGGGAGTCTGCTCATTGTTCTCCTCTTCCCAAGCTGTCTCCAGGCCCAGACCCCCTCTTGCACCCCAAGGAACTGCCTCTTCATACAAAGCCTCTGCCTTGCTTAGAATTTTGTCAGAATGATTCAGAGAAGGAGTGTTACACATTAGCATGTGCTGTTACATCAATAAATGGTCCAATTTATGGCCTAACGGGGGCTTCCCAGGTGGCGCCAGTGGTAAAGAACCCGTTTGCCAGTGCAGGAGACATAAGAGACACGGGTTCGATCCCTGGCTTGGGAAGACCCCCTGGAGGAGGGCATGGCAACCCACTCCAGTATTTTAGCCTGGAGGCTCCCATCGACAGAGGAGCCTGGTGGGCTCCGGCCCGTAGGGTCTCAGAGAATCGATCACGGCGAGAGACCGAGCGCACACACGCACATGCACGCGCACACACACGCGCGTGCAAGCACAGACACACACGCACGCGCGCACACACATACACGCACTCACAAGCACATGCACTTGGGCACACGCACACGTGCACACGCACACACACGCACATGCAACATGCACACACACGCACACGTGCACACGCGCACACGCGCGCGTGGCCCAAAGGAGAGGCCGAGGGCGGTGCACTATTACAGAGGACTTCGAGAAGCCCCAGCACCCCTGTGCGGTGCGGGGGACACTCGGGGGCCGCTCCATCGCCTGGGCTGCGAGTTCGTGGCCGGCTGGGCAGCTCGGCTTCAGCGGCCCTGCTGGACTCGAGCCTCGTGAGGCGGCATTCTGCTGCCGGCCCGTCCGAACTCTCACTCTGACTAGTATCTACTCTGGCCCTGAGGTTTTGTTGGTCTGTTGACTGTATGTGCTCTTGTAAGCTGCCTTGAATCTGTTGGAGAGTAACATCGGGTAGAAATAAATCAGAATCACCACACAAGTCACAAATCAGCGTCGGTGAACACCCCGGCTTTGGCACGAGGGTCCCTTACTGGGGACCCTACCGTTTGTTTAGAGATTGATGTGACGTCAACGGGAAAGCTTTTGCTTTAGACATACAAAGACCATTATTGTTTGTCCAAAATAGCAGGGAGTTGGCATTGGGAACAGCAGGGGGCAGCCTCATGTCTGGTGACATGGTGGAGAAGGAGGGCTATCTGCGCCCCCTGAGGTGGGCATCCTGGCCTCACTGTGAGCCGTGAGCCCGAGGTCTGCAGGCAGCGCACCCCGGCCGTCCTTCTCTCCCCCAGCCCCGCCCAGAGGCAGCTCCGTCCCCAGCGACCACAAGCCCTGAGGGTTTGCCACAAACCACCTTCCCACCATAAGCCCCGGGCAGGCTCTGGGGGCTGGTGGGAGCGAGGTCACTGGGTGCCAGGAGGTGCCCAGGGAGGAGGCCTGGCGCCAGGGGCTGGTGGGAAGGATGAGGCGAAAAGGCAGTGGGTGACGGCTGAGTCCTTCCGAGGAGGTTTGCTCTTCCACCCAAGGCGATGGAAGGTGGTGGCAGCCAGGGCGACAGGACAAAGTGTTGAGTTTCTTTTTTCCCCAAACTAAGCTTCTTATTTTGTACTGGAGTATAGCCAGTTAAAAATGTTGTGGTCGTTTCAGGTGAATAGTCAAGGGACTCAGCTGTATGTGTAGGTGTAGATATACCCATTGTCCCCAAACTCCCCTCCCATCCAGGCTGGCACACAACACTGAGCAGATTCCGTGTGCTGTACCTTAGGTCCTTGTTGGTTATCCATTTTAAATGTAGCCGTGGATACATGACCTTCCCGAAGGACAAAGCGCTTTGAGCCGGTCGCCCTGGCAACGCAGCATCTTTGTCGCAGATGCTCAGCGAGACCACTCCAAACCTGGCCTGGTCCACTCCGTGCCGGCCTCTCGGGCTGGCCACCTTCCCTTCCTGGGTCCCCCAGGAAGCTCCCCCCTCCGCCCCTCCAGGGGCCACAGAAACCCACCCCGGTCACAGTGACTGTCCATGCAATGCAGGGGCTTCCTGGTTTGCTTTCTCACTTTCTTTTTTCTTTCTCAAACTAAAATGTAAGCTTAAGAAATTAACACTGGGGGCAGCCTTCCTTGAGAAGGATGCTGTAGTAAAAGCAGTAGATCATGCTTCACAATCTCTCCTGCCAGGAGGAGCTGGGAGCTTTGGCAAGACACAACATGAGTAAAACCAATTTTGAGATAATATTGATTTTTAAAATCTGGTGGTTGGAGATGATTCCTGTGGAAAAAGAGCCTTATGAATAAAGCATAACCCGCAACGCAAATTGAGGACAGAAATCTCCTGCAATTTGTCAGAGGTTTTCTGGTGGGTTGAGGAAGCGCTCTAAAAACAAACCAGGTGGCATTTCGTCTCTGGTTCCTGCTGTCCTGGCCGCGGCCCAGGAGATGTGCGCCGGGGCCAAGCCCTTGGGTCTGCAGGGAGGACGTGGGCCACACGTGGCCAAGAGCGGGTGGAGAGAGTCCCATGCGCGTCCCCGGCCGCACTTTGATGCCGATGGAGCTGGCGGGAGGCAGGGGTGGCAGCGGCTTGGAGCTGGCTGTGCTTCAGGTGAAACAAAGAGGCCTTGTCCTTCGATCCTGCACATAGTACCGAAATGTCTTGCATAAACTGAAAACACACACACACACACACAAAACCCACCCAGCTCTTGTAAGCAGTGGGATCCTTCAAGGGGTTCCTTTTTTTCTCACAGACACACATACATTATAAAAAGTCCTCTGTGGTTTTCCTAAGGGGCGCAACCAACTAATTACAATTTTAAAAGCCTTGCTGAATTAACAAGAGTCATATTTTGTTTGCTTTGCAGGAAAACTGCTGCGGTTGCTGCTGCCTTGAGAAGATTTTTGGAAAAATCAGCAATTCTGATGCCTTGACCCCTACGGAGACGGGTGGCTCTGGGTGGGGGAAGCCGCCACTCTGAACTCTGAGCACCTCTGCCAGGCTTGGGGGCAGGGGGCACTGAGAGCTGAAGCCCTGGAGGCAGGCCAGCCTGCACCCCCTCCTCACACCCTGTGCCAGGGCACACCCGAGAAGACGGTCCCCGCCACCCTGAGCTTGAAGCTTTCCATCCTGGCTGCTGGGGCCCAGCGGGCCTCGTCTCTGCTACGTCTCAGATCACTGGAGTGGTCATATGGGAGACCACTGGGGGTTTAAACTGTGTTGGATGCCACAGCAGACTATTATCTACAGGACGGATGAACTGCGAGGCCCTGCCGCCTGGCACAGGGACTGGCACTCAGCGTCGTGGGGCAGACCGCTGCGTGTGCCCCCGCTCGGTCGCTCAGTCGTGTCCGCCTCCTCGCGACCCCGTGGACGGCAGCACGCCAGGCCTCCCTGTCCTTCACCATCTCCCAGAGTTTGCTCAGACTCACTTCCATCGAGTTGATGATGCCATCCAACCATCTCATCCTCTGTTGCTTTGCTCCCTTCTCTTCTTGCCCTCAACTTTTCCCAGCAACAGGGCCTTTTCCAATGAGTCAGCTCATTATAATGGAAAAGAATATGAGAAAGAATGTGGATATACATTAAAAAAAAAAGTTGGGTACATTTAGAGGGAGCACTGCCTTTCAAAGGGGTGAATATGTTGCCAGAAAAAGTTCTAAGTCCGGTGAACCCTTGACCGCTTAGTTTCTCGGCCTTTATTATTTTGATTTGGACTGAAATCCAGTGAATCCAACTGATGAGTAATTTGCTTTCTGGAACATAAGCTTTCTTTGAATTCTGAGCAATAGGCATCAGATGGCCTGTCTTCCATTTGTTTTGAGATCTCCTTCGAGAGCAGCAGTCTTCCAAGCAGCTGGTCTACTTTCTGCTGACGGACACGGGTTGTTGCCGTTCACCTTACTCTCTTCCGAGGGAACCGTCATCCACATGAAACTCGGGCTTCGAGAGGCAGGGGACGGTTAGTCTGCCCATTCATGGCCTTGAGAGTAACGTTACCTGGCCTGAGAGCCTCCCTCAATGGGGCTGGAACGAGAAGGGGTGGCTCTGGTGAGTCCTTAGGGGGACAGTGCTGGGCTTCCTGTCGAGCGACCTGGGTAAATAGGACCAGTGGCCACACCACGTGGCGGCTCTTTGGCTCAGCCCTGCTCAGGGCACCCCTGCTTGGACGTGACCCTGATGTCCAGCTGGAACCTCTTCTGTTCCTGAGCTCGTGTGCTGTTTCTTCATGTGTAACAGGGGCCCCGAGCCCTGCTGCAGAAACGGGGGTTGTTTCTCCAGGAAGCTGAGACGGTGGTTACGCGTCCAGCACCACGCCCATCACTCACTTCTTAAGCTTCTCTCACATTTTCCACTTGCAAATACCTGTTGTGTTGAGATCAGCTATAATAATGTCTTTATTTTTAGCTTAAGTCGCTCTAGGCTCCAGTTGTCTCGATAGTGATGAAATGAACTAAGAACAGCTCCGGGGGCCGCCTGGGCGAGGGGGTTCTGACAGGCGCTGACAGTTCCCCATCCTCTCTGATCCCACCCGAGAGTCCTCCTCGCCTGTCCACGTGTTTCAGGGGCGGGGGAGGCAGAGACAGAAGACACGTGTAATTAGTTCAGGCCTCTCGCCAGCTCACCGGTCGTGCAATGCGATGCATCTCTCTCCTTTGGGCCTGCACGCTCAGCCAAGGTTGGCTTCTCTCCTTCCTGTTCTGTGATTCTGCTCCGCGTTTCATTTGGTTTCCTTAAAACACACACACGCACACAAAGCCCCGTGACCGAGTGTTATGTTACCTCGCTATCTTTAGCTGCTGGTGTTCATCAGGTCTGGAAAAACACGAGGTGGTCCAGGTTTAATACTCAGCCCGCAGAGAGCTGGCATCCGTTCAGCTGCTGAACGGGACACGGGTCTGATCAGAAGCCCCTCGTGGAGGGCGTGTTCTGGCCTGAGTGTGGGTTCTCCTCCAGCCCACGCGGAGGACCTTCCGCTGGGCGTGTGGGTCACCTCGGTCCTGGTCGCCTTTCCCGGTCCCACCGCACGCGGAGGACCCAGCTCGGGCCACGTGAGCGAGTGCTTGCTTGCCAGATTCACCCACTGATGACCCCGCAGTCAGCAGGCGTGGGTTTTAGGGTTTAGAAAGGAGACTCTGCTTTGAAAGTGGCTCTCCCTAGACTGCGTAGTTAGATTTGCACACTTGGCTGGGGAGTGCCAGGGCAGGGTGCGGGGGGCTTTCTAAGGGCGCTGAGGACAGTGTGCTGAAGAGCCGATGATTGCCCTCCAGTTACACGAAATGGGGGGGTTCCCGTCTCCTGCTCAGCAGTTCCCCTCCATCCACACCCTCGTGCTGCTGCGGGACGTGGCGACTCTGATGGGAAACGGGCTTCGCACATTGGAGAAATCAAGCCACAGGCAAGCGTGGACCCAGAAGCAGAGTCTGGCTGGACCGGGGTCCTCGTGATCCCTTTTCCCCAGAAGTCACCAGGACCGAGAGGCTGTGCTGGGCCTCTCCATCCTCTCGGCGCATGTGGTGGCCTTGCTTTAGGCCGTCACTCTTCCTCCAGAAAATGGAGGAAATTAAGTGCCAGTGGGAGCATGTCCCACAGCCTGGGGAGAAAGAAGCCGTCCAGGAAAAAGAGACCGACAGGGACCCGGAATCAGCTGCTGCTTAAAAATCAGGGAGAAAAGGGCTCACGCTGTTCATGACATAAAAACCCCTAGAACGGGCTCCCACCTGGATTAACCGAGGAAACCATGTCCGGTTGAGGTTGGGTGACTCACGTCTTTGGGTGCCGTAGAGTTGCCTGGAGTCACTTTCTGTCTGACTTGACATTTTTTTGCTTTCTTTTCTCAAAGATGCAAATAGGCGTGATGATTTGTCACGCGAGGCAGACTCTGAGTGATGTAGTCTCAGATCTGTGAGAACCAACGTTTTCACCATCTTTATGGAAATTAGTGCAGCAGCGTTTTGTCCTCGTTTTAGAACCAAATATGGATTTTCTACGAGGGAAGTGAGCAGGCTCTCCTTTTATTCTTTTTTCATCCTTCTGTTCCCACGACCCCGACTCCAGCCTCTGGGTTGTGGGAGGGCCAATATTAGACTTGAGCCTGTTCGGTCTGGACTCCAGGCCAGTTGAGGGGCCTCCTTTGGAAACTGATCTGTGAGCTCATAACTAGGGGCAGGGCGGGGTCGAGCTCAGCTCTCTCCGCTGGAGATTCCGCCCTGGGTTCAGGCCGTTCCTCTGTACCGGCACCCTTCTCAAATCGGCCACGATGCCCTCCTTTACTTTTGCCCCATCTTTTAAAATATTTTACTTCTTTCTCTTTTTCTTAAGTTAAAATCAAAATCTGGCTTCTTATCTATCACCATGTTCCCCTAGAACCTCTTTGAGATGAAAATTATGTTTGCACAATGCGAGTTGCTTTCTGTCCTGAAGGACTGGGATGCGCACTCAGTGGGCGGGACTTCCTCGGCTAGGATGACTTCTGGGCCTTGTGTGAAACTCACAGCTTGTCGCCCTAGAGGGTCAGTGTATTTCTCCTCCCAGCTCTGATTCAGGCAGGTGCGTCGTCCCTGGTGGTCTTTCTGTGGACAGTTTCACCTTCCGTGAAGGCTTCTCACTCCCCTGCTGCTGCCCACTCGAAGGGGCAGAAGAGTCCTGGACCGTGTGGGCCTGTGTTGAGTCCTGCACATTCTGTAGTTATCCCGACGGATAGATGCCGGTGAGCCCTCTGGACGAAGTTTTTCAGTGCAGACAAGAAACAAAAATGGAGCCCCAAAGCAGTGACCATATATATCGTGTGTATTTTCTATTTCTGGCATAGTTTCATTCAGCTGTACTCCTTTTCCCTATAAAGATGTGTAACAGTCATATATATGTATCATATTGAAAAATAAACTTGGACCTTGTTAATCCTTTGGTTAATGAGCTAATCTACTCAGGACGGCCCCTCCTGACCTTGAACGTGGAGTAACTCCTCTCGGCCCTCCTGTGCCCACCCAGCCCCTGCTCCTTGGGCCTTGGGTAATTCCTCTTGCTGCCACCCCCGGCCCCCAGCCCTGCCTAGCCCCTGTCGGCTGCCGCCCCCGGCCCCCAGCCCTGCCTAGCCCCTGTCGGCTGCCGCCCCCGGCCCCAAAGAGGTGGCAAGAATACACAGAAGAACTGTACAAAAAAGATCTTCACGACCCAGATAACCACAATGGTGTGATCACTCACCTAGAGCCAGACATCCTGGAATGTGAAGTCAAGTGGGCCTTAGGAAGCATCACTATGAACAAAGCTAGTGGAGGTGATGGAATTCCAGTTGAGCTATTTCAAATCCTCAAAGGTGATGCTGTGAAAGTGCTGCACTCGATATGCCAGCAAATTTGGAAAACTCAGCAGTGGCCACAGGACTGGAAAAGGTCAGTTTTCATTCCAATCCCAAAGAAAGGCAATGCCAAAGAATGCTCAAACTATCACACAATTGCACTCATCTCACATGCTAGCAAAGTAATGCTCAAAATTCTCCAAGCCAGGCTTCAGCAATACGTGAACCGTGAACTTCCAGATGTTCAAGCTGGTTTTAGAAAAGGCAGAGGAACCAGAGATCAAATTGCCAATATCCGCTGGATCATCGAAAAAGCAAGAGAGTTCCAGAAAAACATCTATTTCTGCTTTATTGACTATGCCAAAGCCTTTGATTGTGTGGATCACAATAAACTGTGGAAAATTCTGAAAGTGATGGGAATACCAGACCATGTGACCTGTCTCTTAAGAAACGTGTATGCAGGTCAGGAAGCAACAGTTAGAACTGGACATGGAACAACAGACTGGTTCCAAATAGGAAAAGGAGTACGTCAAGGCTGTATATTGTCACCCTGCTTATTTAACTTCTATGCAGAGTACATAATGAGAAACGCTGGGCTGGAAGAAACACAAGCTGGAATCAAGATTGCTGGGAGAAATATCAATAACCTCAGATATGCAGATGACACCAACCTTATGGCAGAAAGTGAAGAAGAACTAAAGAGCCTCTTGATGAAGGTGAAAGAAGAGAGTGAAAAAGTTGGCTTAAAGCTCAACATTCAGAAAACTAAGATCATGGCATCTGGTCCCATCACCTCATGGGAAATAGATGGGGAAACAGTGGAAACAGTGTCAGACTTTATTTTTGGGGGCTCCAAAATCACTGCTGATGGTGATGGCAGCCATGAAATTAAAAGACGCTTACTCCTTGGAAGGAAGGTTATGGCCAACCTAGATAGCATATTTAAAAGCAGAGACATTACTTGGCCAACAAAAGTCTGTCTAGTCAAAGCTGTGGTTTTCCCATAGTCACGTATGGATGTAAGAGTTGGACTATAAGGAAAGCTGAGCGCCGCAGAATTGATGCTTTTGAACTGTGGTGTTGGAGAAGACTCTTGAGAGTCCCTTGGACTGCAAGGAGATCCAATCAATTCATCCTAAAGGAGCTCAGTCCTGGGTGTTCATTGGAAGGACTGATGTTGAAGCTGAAACTCCAATACTTTGGCCACCTCATGCGAAGAGTTGGCTCACTGGAAAAGACCCTAATGCTTGGTAGGATTGGGGGCAGGAGGAGAAGGGGACGACAGAGGATGAGATGGTTGAATGGTATCACCGACTCGATGGACATGGGTTTGGGTAAACTCCAGGAGTTGGTGATGGACAGAGAGGCCTGGCTTGCTGCAATTCATGGGGTCGCAAAGAGTCGGACACGACTGAGGGACTGAGCTGAACTGAACTGAATGAGCTAATTTGTGGACGTGGCAAACGCGATGCAAATGCTCTCCTCTGGACGAGGATGGTGTATGACATCTGATGATATCAAGAACCCAGGCTACACTCACAGGGGCCCCAGACCATCCACAGGAGCCCCGGGGAAAACTACTCCCCCAACTTGGATGCAAGGAACCAACACAAGCTGCAGGGGTTTTCCCCTAATTTTAGCACAAAGATACAGACTGAGATAAATACAAAGCACCTAGTGCCAGCACCGTGTGTGAGAAATCACGAAGGCAGCTAGCAGGAGCTCACCCTTCCTTTAGCCCTGGGGTGATTCCTCAGACCCAGAGGGGTGTGTGTCTACCCCAGAGGACCTACTGCTGAGGGACTCAGGATGAAACGGCTGCCCAGCCTGGGGCTTCCAGTCGCTTTCCCGGCAGGAACGCTGCTGTGAGGGCTCTGAACCTAGCCGTTGTCTGAGGATGATGTGGGGCCAGGCCAGCATCCCTAGTCTAGCCCCTCAGGGGTGGCTGCCCACTCATACTGGCTGGCATGGTCCCTCTGGGATGCTTGGGGTCTCTGCTGGGAGCAATGGACCCTGTGTTCACACAGACACCCTGTTACTCACTCGAGACTCAGGCTTCCCCACCCGGTGTCAGGCCAGGCCCTCTGACCTCTTTCCCGGAGGAGGAACCCTCCTGGGCCTCTGTGATGTTGTGACACAAACCACAGCCGTGTGTTTGACCCAGGTTCCGGGTCCTGGCCCGGAGCTCCTAAATGCCCCGGAATTTCCTGAGTGGCCACACCTGAGCTGTTGCCCTCTGGTGATTCTGGGCAGATGAGGCTGGTGGTCTGAGGACCCAACCTCAGGATCGGGGGACGGTGGGGGGAGGCTGGCACGCTCCCCTGGCCCCTCCACCCCCGCCCCCAGGGAGGGGGAAGGAGCCGGGACCGAGCTAGAACCGGTGGCCCAGAGTTGATCCGTCATCCCTGGGTACTGACACCTCTATTAAGAACGCTGAACGAAGGGACCTGGAGAGGTTCTGGGTTAATGAATGTGCTGGAGGGGGCGCACCCTAACCCCACCGGGTCAGAGCCTCCTGCTCCCAGGACCTGCGCAGGCCTCGCCCTGGACGTCTCTTCCGGCTGCTCGTCCGTGTCCTTCACTATGTCCTTCGTAGCTCCCCGGGAGTGAAGGCAGTCCCTGGGTTCTGTGGACCAAGCATCGACTCAAGACGGTGGCAGCCTAGGAGGCGTCCTGGGAAGCCGTGATCTGCAGTCGAGTTGGACAGAAGGCTGTCTGGGGGTGGGGGGCCTGAGGGACTGAGCCCGGGACCGGGGTCTGCGCTAACTCCAGGCGAGTGTCACGGCGGTTGTGTGCGGAAGCCCTACACACTCGCTGTCAGAAGTGTTTCAAGGAGCGACGCAGTCTTCTGCCTCCAATACAGGCACAAGTGGGCCCGGGGTCCAGCTCCACCCTTTCCCAGGAGTGTCTGCCCGCTGGGGCTGGGGGCTTGGGCTGCTCCCTCCTCCTGGGCCCTCACCTCGGCCTCCCCTGGGGGGAGGGGACCGGCGGTCTCCCTCACCTGCATCCCAGGGGAGACACGTGGTCACTTCCCCGGCCCCCTCTAACAGGCGGCCCCACCCCACCTTGGGATCCAGACCCATCAGGGGTTGAGAGGGTTCCAAAGCCCCCCTTCAGTAAGTCTCTGCTCCTGCTCCCGTCACTGGGATCCCCGAGAGCTTGCCTGTGTCCCCGGATGTCGCCGTGGGGACAAATAGTTTCCCGACAAAGATGCTTCCCTGTGCTCAGGGCCTCGCCTGCAGAGCTCGGTCCCCTCGAAGCGCACTCGGTTATGAAGTGATTGATGGCAAAAGTACGGAATACTATTAATAAGTAAGATTTTCTTTACCATGTGTACTCATGATTTTAAAAATATTTCCCCTGTGCATATGCTCAAAAATATGTCAATTTGAAAGAAAACAACCTAACGAGGAAATTCATAATTCTTGCTAATTAATGTCTGAACGTCTTTCCCCCTCAATGACTTCACACACCTGTTCACTGTAAATTTCCCAGGAACTTTTTATACTATATTAATGTTGTCCAGAACTTGGACACACACCTGAGGTTTTTCTGAATTTTAATTATTCTCAAATCAATTTTAATATTCTGAATAATTTCAGACTTACCCATATGTTTAATAAAATTGAACTTTAAAACATTATGAAGTTTTCCTACTTTTTTTTCAAACGACAATGTACAGTCTGCCTTTATAAATGCTTTAAAAATTGTTTTTAAAAACTCCTTTCACGGAAAATTTTCCTATTTATCTCAAATCTTATCATTCCATAACTCACTAGCAGCTTTTCTCGTGAGCAGGGCTCACGATTTTCCAAGGGGCAGGAGTTTGCTTCTCTGTCAACACTGCCTTCTACTGACTTTTCGAGTCTCAGATGCTGTGGTTTTGGTCGGTTTTCCTGCAGCAATTTTCACTTTCCTTCTGTCTCACTCAGGGACAGCTGTGCTACCTTAGAAATTTGTCTGACATCCACCTGTTTCTTAAAACATGTTTGGTTAAGGTACTTGAACACACAGGATATTACTTTGTTGTTATCGTTTAGCCGTTAAGTCACGTCCGACTCTTTTTTGACCTCAGAGACTGTTGCCACCAGGCTCTTCTGTCCATGGGATTCTCCGGGCAAGAATACTGGAGTGGGTTGCCATTTTCTTCTGCAGGGGATCTTCCTGACCCAGGAATTGAACTTCCAAGCCTCCTGCATTGGAAGATTTTTTTTCTTTTTTTAACTGCTGAGCCACCACAAATCGAGTAATGATGGCTCCTGTTGTGACAATCTACGGGGACTTGAAATTTCAAAATAATACTCTTCAAAATAGAAGAGGAGGCCTTGTCCATGTTGGCAAAGTAAGGTTTACATTTTGTCACAATAAGCAGCAAACAGAGTTTACTGTTTAGCCTTCATATAGGAGTTTTATTGCAGAGTAACGTAAATGTCAGGCTTCCCTGGTGGCCTGGTGGTAAAGAGTTTGCCTGCCATTTCAGGAGGTGTGGGTTTGATCCCTGGATTGGAAAAATTCCCTGCAGAAGAAATGGTAGCCCACTCTAGTATTCTTGCCTGGGCAATCCTGCGGACAGAGAAGCCTGGCAGGCTACAGTCCATGAAGTCACAAAAGAGTCAGACACGACTTAGTGACAAAGAACAACGACAAACTTAACAGCCACTTTATTAGTCATTGGTAGTTACTACGTGGTGACGTTAAAGAGGCAGCTCGCAACAGAAATTAGACTTAGGTGGGCACACGGGGCTTCCCTGGTGGTTCAGGTGGTAAAGAATCTGCCTGCAGCGCAGGAGACCCAGGTTCAATTCCTGGGTGAGGAAGATCCCCCGGAGAAGGAAATGGCAACCCACTCCACTATTCTTGCCTGGGAAATCCCATGGACATAGGAGCCTGGGGGACTACAGTCCGTGGGGTCGCAAAGAGTCAGACACGAGTGAGCAACTAACACTTCATACTTCAGATAGGTATATATGGTGATGGACTTCCTGACGTTAAAAACAGCCTTTTTGGTCCAAATTTTAGCTTTTACAAATAAAGTTGCTATGAACATTCATGTGCGGGTCTTTGTATGAACGTCTTTTGCTGATCAATCTGGTGTGAAGTTTATCAATTTTATTGATCATCTCAAATAACTAACCCTTTCCACCCATCTGTCTTCTCTATTAATTTTCTCTTTTCTGTTTAATTGCTTTCTATTATTATCTTTTATATTCCCTTTCTTTTCTTTACTTTGGGTTCAGTTTGGTCCTTTTGTAAAATGTCTTGAGGAGGAAACATAGGCTGTTGATTTGAAATATTTCTCCTTTTCTAATGTAGGCACTCAGGGTGAATGGTTTCCCTAAGTATCGCTTTTCCTGTCACCCTGAGGAAGCCTGTGATACAAGGGGGAGGCCATCCAGGTAGCATCATAAAATAGAGTACCCAGCTGTCTCCTGATAGCACTGCCTATGGGGCCCTCTCAACGGGCATCGTTGCAGACAAAACTAATTAACTCCTTCATGACTACACTCCCTGGATACAGCCCGTGGAAGAGCAGTGTTGCTGAGTTTTTGCTCTCATGTACCATTAAAAGCGAGGTTCTAATGTGCTTCACCCAAAGGCTGGCACTCGCCGTCTGCCTCTACAAGGATTAATTCACAAACTGCCGTGACCACTGACCTTCAACACCCTCCGAAACGAGTTCAGGGTGGAGATCAGGAGTGAGGCACTCTGTGCTCTGGGAAAAACTGCCAGAACACACCTTTAGATAGTTAGATATTTCCAGAAGATTTTATGAGCTCAATTCCTGCGTCTCTTCATGTCTAGGAAAGCACTAAATTTTTTCATGGTGATGTCTGCTCCTCAGGACCAGCAGTAGCCTTCAGAAGACGCAGAAACCTTCTGCAAAAACGTGTGCTTGCTTGCATGGACTGCACTTTTACCACAACCACGCGTGCACTGGCCTCCCCTGCCTGTTCAGAGCAGCTGCTCAGGGCTCTCTGCGGTGCTGCCTCCCGGCTATAGTCTTCATTTTGCCCCAGAGAAAACGTAACTCTCACGTTGTGCTTTTTTTTTTCAGTCAACATAAGCATTGGTATTTATGTGCATAAAAAGTCAGTGATCTGGCGTATGACACGCATGCGTATCACCATTAATTAAGCAGATGTTTTGTACTGGATCCTGTGTGTAAGATTTACTCTCATTCTCTAACTTCACTTCCAGGGTAACCTGTGTGAGGTGCTGGTCCTACGATAATGCCATTTTCCACCCCAGAAAGCTGTGTCCTCCACAGTGAGGTTGAGGTGATTCTCTGTGAGTGTGGACATGGGTTTATCCTAAGGTCTTTCTAACCCAAATCACAAAGCAACCCTCTCCCTCTTGACTGCGTCCACGGCCTGTGCACAGACAGGCAGGTGACCCCTGATGAGGGCTGGCCTGGTGAGGTGGCTCCAAGTCACGGGGCAGGGGAGAAACCGGGTGAGCACCGCAAACCTGAGAACCTGCGACTCTCTCCCTTGCGAGAAACGTGTCTGCTCCCGGGGGCTTACTGGGAGAAGCTGCCTCAGCTCACGAGATGGCCCACTGGTGGCTGCGGTCACACGGTCAGCCAGCACCCACGGGCACCAGCGGGCAAAGTGAAGCTCTCTTTAGGCCCGTGTTCACTGTATTGTTTTCTATTGTCTATGAATACACACACACACACACACACACACACGATTTTACCCTCAAGCAAACCTTTAACAAAGGTTAAGTTAAATGATCATGAATTCATACACCAAACATCGGAGCACAGTTGGGTTAAGGATGGAAAATTGTTTAATCGCACACAGATGCACTTGGGTGCTCACGGGAAGGGCTTCCTGAGCGCTCCCTTGTAGCATCTGCCCTGAAGGGTCACAGGTCAAAGTGGAAGACGAGGATGTGTCTGGGGGGGTCACCGGATGCCCCCACCTTCTGCGCGGCCAGGTGAGTGCTCACCAGGTAACCATTCCCGGGAAACGTGTTTCCGGGCTGCACGTGTTAGACACTCTGACCCATCATGTCTGTTTGAGGATCCATCTGTTCATTCAACAAGGAAGCACTCTGTTACATTTTCACTCTTCCGGCTAGTCTAAAGCTTTGTTCATATCCGTCGGCCATCCTGGAGCAGTTTAAATCAGTGCGGGTTTTTGTTTTTTATTAAGTGTCAACTCTGCTCTGGGCAAGGCCGGCCTCACCGTTACCCAGAATGTTCAGCAGGCCCTGGGAGTCCCGGTGCAGAGAAGCACCGCTGTTAATAAAAGCTGGTCATGGCTCAGGGCTTATCTGCGCTCCGTCCCCTCACCTCTGGGCTCCTCTGTGCTGCTCGGGGCTCCGGTTCTCCTCCATCGGGAGGACAAGGGTTTTGTTTCAGGATGTGAGCTCTGTGGAGACTCAGAGACGCCTCTCCAGCAGTCCGGGCTGGAAAGGCCTCTGCAGAGCAGGCTGGGAGCATTCAGCTGATGTTTCAAAAATGGCAGAAACCTGCTGGTCGGCCCCTGTCTCCAGGGAGGAGTTCCAAAAGCCCAGGTGACGTGTAGGCCTTCGGCAGGCGTCTAGTGGCCCAGAGCTCCTTTACACACGTGCATGTCCCATCCACTGGCCCCGGGAGTGAGGCTGGGTTGTTGGGTTCTCCCTGTGCACCTTGGGTTCCATTAGATGTGGGGCCTTCGTGGCGGCTGCAGGGCCCAGGGCAGGAAGTATGCCCCTGGCTTGCCTGGAGGGACTGGACACTGTTAACCCTTCTCCCGTGTCTGTCTGTGCAACGATTCAGCCTAAGTCTAGGGATGAGAGGTGCGAGGTGACAGTCTCACAGCTCTGATTCTTCCTGCCTCAGGGAGACCCTCGCTGTGACAGGGACCCAGGGCCAGAGGGCTAATGACAAAGTGGGAGGCCCTTGAGTTCACCCTCCTCCTTGGCGCAGCACGGACGGGCACCTGAAGCGCCCCCAGGTGATCCCTGCCCCTGAAGCATCTCAGAGGGTGATGGACCTGTGTTCTCTTTGGCCAGAAAGACTTTCCCTGCCGGTGTCCATGCTTGAACTCTACCTGCAGCTGGAGCCACACCCTCAAGCCACCTGGGCTCATGGTGGCTGCAGGGGCTCCAGCCCTCCCCTGGCTTTCAACATGCAGGACCCCTTCCTGAGCCACAGGAAGTGACCTCGTCCAGGTGGGCACAGCCCTGGAGCAAAGCCCCGGGGACCCTCAACCCAGAGCAGCTGGACCAGAGAGAGATGCCTGCTCCAGCCCGGAGAGGGGCAGGGGCACACTCCCCACCCCATGCCCGAAGCCCGTTCCCAGCGACAAGGGCTCCACGGGCTCCTCTGCCTCTGGCTCTTCCGCACTCCTCCCCTCACTCCTTTGTGGGATGACTTTCCCCGTAAACCAACTGTGTCCAAGCTCACGTCTCAGGATTTGCTTTCAAGATCCCTCAAACGAAAACAGACACCAAGCTAAATCCACACGTCAACAGAATCACCGCCCGCCCAGGTCACTTCTGTTCCCTCTCGTGTGTGACCACATGACCGAGGGCAAGAGGACGTCAAGTGACCTGATTTCCCTGGGAAGCAGCCTGCTCCTGGGGTTCCGCTCGGAGGCGGTGGTCTCCCAGCCGACACGCACCTGCCTTGGGTTTTTCAAGGCCTCCCCAGTGGTCCTCACGGGTATCAAGGTCGGGGACCACTCGCTGCAGAAGGAACAGAGTACAAGCAGAAGCTGCTGGACCGTGAGACCCGGGGAAATATCCTCACGGTAGGAAGGAGGAAGACAAGGGTTTTTCACTGGGTGACAGGACTCAGTTTATCCCCCGGGTGTGTCCCACTGCGGGGGAAGCTCTGACCACATTTGGAATTCCACTCCTCCCCGAAGAGGACAGTCCCCATGACTGTAGGGTCCTTGGTTCCCCAGTGACCCCACTTACCACCCTTTAAAATGGGCCCATAACAGAGGGTTGTTCATATTCGTGACCCTTTGCAGAGAGCGTTAGACTTTTCAGTAGGAGACTGAGGGATTGAGATGAGTGTTGAGATGTGAAAATAGAGCTGATCCCCCCAGATTATTTTTATCTTGTCTTAAACACGCAAACACTGAGACAGGCAGACCAGTTAAGCTTCCGTGGGAAGCTGTGCATGTCTTCCAACCACAGCAAGTCTGGGGTTATAATTCCTGGCTCCCTACAATAAAATCGTTTCGAGGGTAAATAAAAGGCCAGTGAGAAAAATGACTACTTGAGAACAACTGTTTCACAGTGACCACCTCGCACACAAACTCTGCATGAGCAGATCCATGCTGGCCGTAAATGGGCTCCACTGGGGTGACCGTCCATCCCGCTCACTCCCAGACCTGGCGGGGCCACGCTGGCTTCCCCTGGGTCATTTTTGTCTCAGTCTCATTCCTTTATAATCTGCACAGTTCCCCCAACCAGGTGGCCACTGGCCCTCAATGCTGATGCGTGTGGGGTGCGGGGGCTTTTAGAGGCAGCAGAAGGTCCAGCCTGGGCACTGCTGGCCTCTGGATGCTACCCGGGCACGAGTCACATGGCCTCCAGGGTCCCCAAGTCTCGGGGGAAGACCCTCCTCCAGCTCCCAAGGTCCTTCTGGAGGCAGATGGGGCAGAAGAAACAGGCCCATCACAAGGCCCGCAGAGGAAAGCTAACGGCCACGTCCAGCAGGGCACTTCCTCCTCCGAGACGTCGCGGGAAGAAGTCACCTTCTGCAAAGCCCCCAGGCAGGGGGTGTGAGGGTCTCACTGACCAGAGGAAGGCACTCTGTCAGCTCAAACCTGTCAGAGCCCCCATCAAAGAAACCGAAAGGCGGCGTTGGCAAGAAAGTGGAGCCCTGGCGCGCTGTTGGTGGGAACGCAGCATGTGCATCTGTTAGGGAAAACAGCACAGCTGTTCCTGAAACCTTAAACGTGGAGTTACTCCATGACCAGCAATTTCGTTCTCCTGCGTGTATGCCCGTAAGAATGAAAAGCAAGGACTCAAAGAAGGTGCCTGTTCACAGCAGCAGCACCCACAGCAGCTGAAAGGTGGGAGCACCCCACCTGTCCATGGACGGTGGGTAAACAAGATGCGGTCCATCCACACAGTGGCTTACGATTCACTCTCAGAAAGGAAGGCGATTCTGACACCTGCTACAGCACGGAGGATCGCTGAGAACATCCTCAGTGAAATAAGCCAGCCACAGAAGAAAAAGTTCTGCATGATTCCACTTATACAAGCTCCCTAGAGCAGATTCACAGAGACAGAAAGTGGTTTCCAGGGGGTAGGGGAGTGGGTAGAGTGAATGTTTAATGCGGACAGAGTCTCAGGTTTGCAAGAAGAGTTCTGGAGACGGTGGTGATGGTTGCACGACTGTGTGACTGTTCTTAGCGCTACTGACCTATATGCGTTAAGCGGTTAAGATGGTAAATTTTCTATTGTTGTGTTAGTCACTCAGTGCCTGACTCTGCGACCTCATGGGCTACAGCCCTCTGTCCGTGGGATTCTCCAGGCAAGGACACTGAGCGGGCTGCCATTTTTTCCTTCTCCAGGGGATCTTCCTGACCGAGGGATTGAAGCCAGGTCTCCTGCACAGCAGGCGGACTCTTTGCTGTCTGAGCCACCTGGTAACAGAAGAAGAAAGCAGCTCTGCACCCCGGGGACGAGGTGCTCTCAAGGTGGAGAAGCTGGTCTGCACTCCTGGACGGGCTCACGCCCCCCTGCACCCACGGCGGCTGCTGCTCCTCTGCACACGGGGCTCTGGTCAGTTTCTCCTGGATCCGAGGAGGGGCGAGCACTCGGTTCCTGTCGTTTGGGCCTTTGTCTATTTCTCTGGTTTGTTTGGGTTTTACTTTTCCTGACTGTGATACTTATGGCTCTGTTGGAAAATGTCCCTTGGTTCACACCCGCGTTTCTATCCATCAGGCATGTAAGCAACGTAGAATGTACCCACAAGGCCACTTGCACGCTTCCCTGAAGTTTACATCCATTTCTTTTAAGGTGGATTTGATCCGTAATGTTTAGAGCACGTCCTCTTTGGAACCATCACACCTAAGCGTCAGTCGAGTTTTTGCTCCTTTACTGGTTACTTTCACTAGGCTGTTCTCTTGAAAGAAGCTCAAAGAGCTTTATAAAAATCCATTCTATGAATCTTTCTCACACAGCAATGCGGTAGAGCGGGAAGTGGTAAGGTTCTTCCAGTTATGAAGAAACAGTCGAGGGAGTGGAAAATTCCAGAAGGAACACGCCTCCTTGAACTGCCATACCCCACCCTGATTTGCAGATATGCCACGGCTTTTTCCTCAGTCTAGACTGGAGACATTTACAGCGAGAGGTTGGAACTTTAATGAAACGCTCTGTTAGAGGCAGACTTCTTCAAGCTTGGCTTACACATCCAGGGTCACGCATGCCTTTCTCACGGGTTTGTGGATGAGGGCAGAAGCCAGGTTTCTGGCTCAGAAAGAACCTGAGCTCTGAGTTTAGATAGGAAGTCCCCAGTTTGAATAATTAAACTTAAAACCTGGCATTTTTACGTAATACAAAGGAAGCACAAACTTTCATTCCTTTTCGAGTTTCATAAGCATTTTTGGTCACTCTTATTAATAGAGATAGCAGTGTCTTAAGTATTTTGCTTATGAAAAGCAATATTATAAAATGCCCTAAAAAAGTCTATTCTTTAGTGAACTCTCACTAAAAAGAACTCAGAAATTCAGCTCACTATTTGAGGACCAAATAAATAAATAAATTCAAAGTCTTAAAAAATGAGATTTTTCTCCTATGCTTCTTCCCAGCTTGAAGGAAGGAACTCTTCCTTCCGGGGGAACGCTTTCGATTGCTGGGTTATGCTTTCTCTGGGATTTTAGTGGTTTAACACTGGTTCGCATGCACCCTGGGGCGCTAGCTCAGCTTGGCCACCAGATGGCACTGTGGTCATTCACCAGCGCCCGGGGCTCCCGGGCAGGCAAGGACGCCCAGGCACGTCCAGCCTCCAGCGCTCAGCCTGCGCTCCGTTATTATTTTTTGATTTATAAAGCGCCATTCCTCCGCTGATTCCTTGGCCGCAGCTGCTTCAGAGAAGGCTGGCAGAAGCATTACCCAGCAAGGGGAGGGACTCCGGCAAGGCGTAAGGTGGTCTGATGGACGCGCGCAGGTGGACATCTGGAAAGAAATCTGCTGACCCAAGGGGCCCAGTGGCCAAGGCCCCGGCCAGCAGGAGAGAGGTCAGCCCCAGGGCCACCCGTGTCCCAGCTAGCACGGAAGGCAGCCCCTCCAGTGGACACATGCGCAAATCTGTTCCTGTAAAAGGTAGAGGCAAGACCTCCTTTGGTTGTGAGCAATCGAAACACTGGAGCTGGGACCTGCTGGGCCTGCTTCAGCCCTTGTGTTCCGTGCAGAGCTGGGCTGGCTCCGGGGGCTGGGTTCAGTCTGCAGGGAGCCAAACACGCTCCTCATGGTTCAGGGAACTGGTGTAGTTGAGACCCTGAGCGGGCCGGGGAGCTGCGGACACCAGGGACCCTGCCTCTGGGGACAGTGCTCTGAACAGGGTGGTCATTACAGGTGGAGCCTTTGTAATAGCAGCTGAAAACTTATATCCCCCATCCCAATTCTGGGACGTTGGAAAGGGGGTAAGCCATGAGTGGGTGCGAGCCAGAGGGGAGGACGTTGAAGGGCTGCAAACAAAAATACAGAAGCTTGATGAAAACAGCACGACTGTGGGAGGCCAAGTGGAATCGTGGGCTGCGGGCTGGCGGCCGACGACACAGGTGGGAGTGGGTGTCCGCCTCCAGCGGTGCAGGCACCCACGTGCCCTGAGTCCCCGCCCATTAGACCGTGTGCTGAGTCACCCCATCAGACCACGTGCCCTGACTACCCCCACCCCATCTCACTCCGTGTCCTGAGTCCCCGCCCATCAGACCGCGTGCTGAGTCCCCGCCCATCAGACTGCGTGGTGAGTACCCCCATCAGACCGTATACTCTGAGTACCCCCCATCAGACCGCGTGCCCTGAGTACCCCCACCCCATCACACTCCGTGCCCTGAGTCCCCGCCCATCAGACCGCGTGCTGAGTCCCCGCCCATCAAACCTGTGCATTGCCTGTTTTATGCTAAGCAGTTCTCCCAGCGGTCTAGCGGAGCAGCCATTGCCGTCACCACTTTAAAGAGGAGGACGCTGAAGGCAGATGGTCAAGGTTACGTGGCCAACAAGGTAAGTCTGGGAGCGGAGCGAAGGCCCCTCTGCTCCCAGGTCCTTTAGTGGCACCGCACTGCGTCCTGAACAAAGCAGAGACGCGGGCGGGCTTGGCCGCACAGAGGCTCGGAAGGATTCGCCTGCATCCCGCAGGCCATCCCGCAGGCCTTCCCGCCGGCCGAGAGGAGGAGCGTCCAGGGCTCTGGGGCCTGTCTGCCCTCCTCCCCCGCTTGGGGCGGGAGCGGGGCTGCTGTGAAGACCCGGGCCCAGAGGGTCTCCTGCGGCCCATTCTCTTCTGGTGGTCCCTCGCCTTACGCTAGAGAGAGGAGGAGACCCTGCTGGTCACTCCTGGGGGGCCTGTCCGACAAGCCGTTGAGGGTGGCCGAGCGCTGTCCCCGAGGCCAAGGCCCGCGCCCATTTGATTGGGGGACGATAAACTGCACAGGAAACTCGCTTCTCTCATCATGAGCCCTGCAGGCTGAACACCGTATCCCTTTAGTTTATTGCCACTTTTAAAACAAGACCATTGTTCGGCTTTAGGCAGAAACTCTCTCTGCTACAACATTGCAAGCGCCCAAGAATGATGATGTCACAGACAAGCCACTGAGACTCCTTGCGGCGATGAAATGGCGAGCGTGGGATTCAAACAGGGAGGGAAAGCTTGAGCTCCCGGGAGGAAGGAGGTGGGAAGACGAGGAGGCTGGAGCTCAGGCCGCCCTGACCGAGTGGAGGAGCCAGGGGAGCCGGGAGGACGTCGACGGATTTGCTGAGGACGTTATTGATGAGCAGAGTGTGGATCCCCGGCCCTCATGGGACATCTAACCTGACAATGGGAAAGACAGAGGAGCTGGTGGGGATTGGCCTCCAGCTGACCTGCCAACTTCTGGAAAGAGACAGCGGCAAGCGGAAGGTGCAGGCCGAGGGGAGGAGGAAGCAGAGAGCACACGTGGATGGCGCCCGTAGTCAGGCGCGGGGTCCTCTCCGCCCCACCGCGCCTAAGGAGCCCGGCAGAGAGGAGCCGGGTGCCGGATTCCAGTGGAGACGGGCTGGAGCCAGGCCGCTCGGCGTGGGGCGGGCGGGGGGCTGCACAGTTGCCGCGGCTTCACACCCCTGCTTTGGGCTGCTCCTCAGTGTGGCCGAAAGAGACACACCCAGACGGAGACGCAACACCACCTTCCGGGGTCCACAGCTAAGTCTTCCCACCCCCCCCCACTCCCCCACCCCCGTGACTGGAGGCCGTGGAGGAGGAGCAGAAGGAACACGGCCTTCTCCCACTTTGCTGGGGCTGATCAGTGTCCAGGAAGTACCTTCTTTGAAAAATGACTTTCCCCAGTAGGTTGGTTTGGAAGTGAAAGTGACTCAGTCCTGTCCGACTCTTTGCGACCCCATGGGTTGTAGCCTGCCAGGGTCTTTTCTGTCCATGGGATTCTCCAGGCAAGAATACTGGAGTGGGTAGCCTTTCCCTTCTCTAGGGGATCTTCCCAACCCAGGGATTGAACTTGAGTCTCCTGCATTGCAGGCAGATTCTTTATCAGCTGAACCACAGGGAAGCCAGGTTGTTCGGGAGTGTTAGAATTTAAAAAAAATTGACTGCTCTCCGAATCCTGTTCTAGCTGTGTTGCTGTAAGTTATGCATGTGACGCATCAGATCTTCCCAGGAGGTAAACACTGCCTTCTCCTTGCTGAGGTGTGGACACGAGGACCCTGGAGATGCGGAGTCACTCGGGGCCTTGGCTGCTGGCAGCAGAGCTGGCATTGGACATTGGGCCCAGACTCAGAACTTGGGGCACTTCCCTGTTATTTCCATAAATACGAAATAAGAATAAATAAGAAAACATATCTCATTTGTCTTGTGCACATGACATTATTGCTTTTATAAAATATAGTCTGAAAAATCATCTCAAATGTCATCAGCTGTCGGTAACCAGGAACATTTCAGTGACTCTCCTTGAAGACGTCTCTCTGCTGCGTTCATTTCAAGATGAACTTGTCAATACGCAAGTTTTTCCTACTTGAAAAATAGTCACAACACATTTCATCGACCGGAAGTGTCTGGCTCTTTGGTCTTCAGGTTTGCCCAGTGGGGTGGGCCTCCTGGCTGCAGGGTGTCCTCACGCCCATGTCTGCTCCCACCCACTCGGGCAAGGCCGCTGCCCCCTTCTCTGGGCTCTGACCAGCTTCCGAGAGGGGGTGTGAGCTCTGCCGCTGGGGGCAGGATTCCGGGGCCGGGTCCTGGAGAACGACAACCGCGTCCACCCTCATCTTCCTTGACTGTGGGGCTTCCCTTCAACCAGGCCCTCCAGGAAGCACCTTCAATAGTCGCTAGAAAGGCCACGAGGCGACATGATGGTCCATTTTCCACACGAGGAAACTGAGTCGCTTGGGTGGGAACACAGCTGAGAAGGGCCAGGGTTGGCCTCTGGCACTTGGAGCCTGTGCTGTGCATCCCTTCACTGTCTGCCTGAGTCACGTCTCCGTCGCTAGGAGGTGCTTTGTGTGGGAGAGTCTACAGGAAAGTGCGGTTTAGGGGCAGGAGGCGTTAGACTCAGCAGACACACAGGTGCGCACACACCTCACACCAGCACGGGGCCTCCCTCTTTCAGAAGAGCTTGTGAGCGAGCAGGCCTGTGCTGGCCGGGACTCAGAGCCCAGCGCCCGGCCGCGTTTGGGAGCCAGCACCAGCTGTGAAGGCGCCTTTGTTTTCCTTATTGTGCAAAAGGTGTTCTGATTACAGTGTGTTTTTCTGAGTCAGATGAGGGAGGTAAACTGTTAGCTGTGAAATGGTATTTGTGAAATCCCGGTGGAAGAGATCATGAAGTGATTTCAATGCTTGTTTACTAATGGTTTTGTGATCTGAAGGAGAATGGACTGAGCCGTAGTCAATTAGAGAATTTCTCTGGCAGGTTTGTAAATATAAATGTTCAAGGAGGTCAGAAGAATGAATAATGAGACAGCTGCTTGGGGACTTGTATTAGTCAGGAAAATGGGTCATGCTGCATAACAAACAAGCTCCTGGGTCTCCTAATGCAACAAAAGCTGATCTCTTGTACAAGTGCAGGCTGGCCAGCTCACCGAGCAGCTCTCCCCCCAGGATGAGCAGGGGTCCTGGCCATTTCCCCCGTGGGCCTGTGGGAGCTGTCAGGTCTCACCACTGCCACGGAGAAGTGAAGACCCAAGGCCGGGTGCAGTGCTTTAAGACCATATTCCGATGCCACAGTCAGAGATTCGGAACCACCTCAAGAAGGACAAGCTCTAACTTTCACATTTGATGAAGAAATGTGAAGGTTAGCTCTTCTCTCACCAGTATATGAACATATTTGGGAATAACAGGCCCAGAACTGTGGAAGTGGAATGTAAGTCCATGATGAAAAGGAGGTGTCTAAGACCTGGAGCTCACCCAGACCCAGGGCTGTCTCACCTGGAATCTTCGTTTAGTTATCTCTGCACAGACTCTTCCCAAACGATGCCACCATCTCGGATTCCTTGTGGATGGATGTTGGAAGGAACCAGGATCCTACCTACGATGACCACCATCTGCAAAGAGCAAACATCTTGTCCTTCATGCCTCAGACATTTTTTATGAAACAACCAAGTGTCACCAAGGAAACTGGAATTCTTTGGGTTCCTTCTGGACCCCACTTCTCCACATCCCTGCCGCCCCTGTCCACTCCCTCCTCAGAGGACACAGCTCGGATTAACTCGATGGGGTCCCTTGTGGGTCATGTGTTTTTATACTTATTACACTTCTGTTTTCCATAATAAAGGCATAGGATTGTTTTATGTATTTTCAAAATTTACATAAGTGGCATCCCGTTGTGTACTTGTTTAGGACCATTTTGTATATTCAACATTTTGTTTTCAAGAGCTGTTCAAGGCATAAACTTAATTGTTCCTTTTAATAAATATTTTGTATTCCATTATATTGGCTCCTGATGTTGGAAATTTAGACTGTCTTCAAATTCTTTTCTTACAGACTAGTTAGTGAATGATCGTCAGGGTTCATGAGAGAAATGGAACCAATAGTGGGTGTGTGTGTGTGTGTAAAGTAATTATCTATGTCTCTATGCGTATAGGTATAGAACACACTCTCTCTTTATATATATTTAATATATATAAACATACATTTTTATATGAAATGGTTGTAATATATACAATTACAACAATTCTCAGAATGCTCAGCTCAGCTCAGCTCAACTTCGAAGCCTCAACAAGGATCATTTACATTTTATAGGCTCAAACCCCCAAAAGCAATAGTTCTCTAGCTTAAAAAAATCCACTTGCAGGAACTCTTCCCCCCACAGGCCCCCCGAGTAGTCACCGAGGTCCTCTCTGTCCCCACCTGCAGCATCCGTCTCTTCTGTCGTCCTCGGGACCTCTCAGCTCTGATTTCCCCACTTTAGCACTGCTAATGTGAGACTGAAGAGTCCCCCCCTGGGGGGGGGGTCCTGATTTTGAAGGCTGTTCAGCAGCCTCCCTGGCATCGACCTGCTCGATTCTCCCCCTCCCCCAGTTGTGAAAATCACAGCTGCTTCCATTCCTTGCCAAATGTCCCACGAGGGCAAAACTGCACCAAACTGAGAACCAGCGACTTAATTAAAACCCCACAGTGAAGTCCCCGTGGCAGATGCTCTCAGAGAAAACGCCAGCCCGATCTGCCTGCAGGGACTGGGCAGAAAGGAGGGAAGGATGTGCAACCTGATTCACTCTCCAAGGTTGCCCTCGAGGTCTAGGTTCTGAGTTTATTTCTCCGCTGGCGACACTTAGGAGGGATAATTTCATGAGTAAAAACGATATGGTCAAGACAAATTGAGAGCAAATAGAGAAAGAATCTGTCTTTTATTTCTATGGCAGGAAATGATAGGAACCTGAAAGGGAGTCCGCTTAAATTTTTGTCTCCCTAATTTAATTTTCTCTGTTGTTTTCCCAGTGGGGACCAGGCTTCCAGATGTTACTGCTGCCTTTTGAAGTTAAGGGGGCTCCGGACAACCAAGAGCCCCAAGCATGATACTTCCCTTATCCACAGGTCAGATGTACGTCAATCACCACCACCTAAGACACAGGGAAGAATCCGGAAGAAGCAGAAATGTTTTCCAAAGAAAACGCACATCGTGAGGTCCGTTCACAGGCTATTTTGACCCTAACTCAAGGGAAAGTTTTCCCCACGGCCGGACTCTCAGTTAAGCACATTTTAGAGAGTCTGACCGCTGACTTTTCCTGCATTAGACTAGGAAAGAGTGGGCGTCACAGAAAAGTGGCCTGGAAGCAGAGAAAATGGTTGTTACCCCCTGTTGGGAGAAGACAGAATAACAGAAACAGGAGCAATAAAAACCATCTCACGACCCCAAAACCTCAGGGGCTCGAGGTTAGCTCATATGCAGCATAAACAGCGCAAACACTTCATGTGCCCCCCCTCCGACCGTGAGTAATGTTACGACGCGCACAGCGCTGGAGGGTCATGGGCGACGCTGAGTCTTTATCAAAGCGAGTTTCTCTTGTATTCAGGATAGTCAGTCCCAGGAGCAGGGGTGACGGTCACACAAGAGTGTGACGTATTTACCGCCACTGAATGACACGCTTCAACGTGGTGAGGGTGGCAAGCCTTATGCCATGTGTGTCGCTGTCTTTTAAAAAATCAGGCATTAGGAGGGCTGAGAAGTTTGTAATGTATTTTGGAAAAAAATATAACCAAAACATATATGATTCAAAATAAAACTGTGCTGCCCAGAAGGATAAGCAGGCTCTCTCCTCCTGAGCGACTCAGCAAGTGTCTCCTTTATCACAGAAGCTTGATGGTCACGATGTCACTGGAATTTGTTCAAAATCAGCAAGCAAACAAACAAAAAACACAGCAAGCAATTGGGTCCTAATAGAAAGAATCAGATGTCATGATTTGGGGACTGGCTTTTTTTTTTAAACTCTGACAATGAAATCTGATGACAAATCTTGTGGTTTGACAATAGAACTTAAAAAAAGCCCATGTTGGATGACTGGGCCCTTTTCTGCTGCTCCTCTGACGAGTGGGCTTCAGGATTCCACTGCCACGCATCGGGGTGAAGGATGAATAGGTGGACTGTCTGCCTTGAGCAGATTCCTTGCGGCCAGCGCTGAACACAGCGACCCCCGCGGGCCCCCGGGAGCGACAGCTTCTACTCAGAGATGCGACCACTCACGGTCATTAGTCGCCCTGATGACTGCAGCGTTAAGGACTCACGCTGCTGTCACGGTGCCAAGAGCTGACTTGTGTTGACCACTGGCCCTCTCATAATTGTCTTTTTAAGGCAGGGACCTTCAAACGTTGGTTTTTTTTTTTGTTTTTGAGAAAATGAGATTTAGAGTTTGGGGGTTGGAATTCTAATTTTTTTTTTTTCCTTAGTGAGAAAATGGATGTTCTGCAAGTGACTTTTTAAAGTTCTTTCTTTTTTGTTGGCTGTGCTGGGTCTTCATTGTTTTCTCTAGTTGCGGCGAGTGAGAGCTGCTCCCGTTGAGGTGCACGGGCTTCTCCCTGCGGTGGCCTCTCTTGTTGCAGGCACTCGGGGTTCAGCAGTTGTGAGATGTGGGCTTAGTTGCTCTGCAGCCTGTGGGATCTTCCCAGACCAGCAATCAATGCATCCCCTGTACTGGCAGGCGGATTCTTTTCCGCTGTGCCGCCAGGGGAGTCCCTGCAAATGACTCTTAAACAAGTACTATTTGATGGGGGCAAGTAGATTCATTCAGAACTCTTCCTTCCCATCACATGCGGATCTCAAAGTCTGGTCCTCAGTTAGGACCGAGGGAGGGACGGGCACGGCTGGAGGCATCCTCTGCTCAGCAGAGACACAGAATTAGCCCACAAGTCTGAAAAACTCAGCCATCGGTCCACGTGGGGGCTCTGGGCGGCCAGCGGGGATGGAATTCTCTGAGGAAAGAAAGGATTTTTTCTGAATCATTTCCTCAGGAGGGAAATAACCACCCAATTTTAGCCTCAAGCTTTCACGTTATTTCTCCAAATCTCTGGAGGTTTTTCAGATCCAGTTCTGAAGGTTTTTATAAAAGCGAAATGGCCCTGAAATCTCCTGTCCAAGTGCAGAGCCCCTTGCTGAATGGATGGGGTGTGATGCGGTTTTCTGAGAGCTTGTTTGGATTTCAGGAAGTGAACGAGATAAGCTGAATGGCCTTTTCCTGCTCTGACTCTTAAAAAAAGAGTCTTGCCCAAAAACGCTTGAAAGAAACCACTGACATTTCCTAACTTCAAAAGAACAAAAATCCAACGGGGGAGGAAAGAAAATCACAATTAGAGGCCCAGGATGCAGCAAAGACACAGCAAGTGGTAACGCCAATGGGGACGGATTTAGAATAAACACTCGATGCTCCAGAGTGTGTCTTTATTTGCATCTTGTTTTGTTTTTGTATAAACTTCCCTGCTAAAAGGGTGACCCAGAAGCGCACCTGTTCGGTCTGAAATGTTTCCCTTTCCCCTCTCCTCTTTGCTTCTTGCTTTGCATTTCACCATCAGGGGAGGTAATCTTGGCGGGGTGTGTGTGTGTGTCCTGGAGGTTGTTTCAGGGAAGTGCTGTGTTGGTGAACGAGGCGGTTTAGGGCTGAACTTCACTGCTGTTATTTTTGTGAAGAGATGGAAAGGCAGCATGATGCCCTGGTAGTTACATGACATCCTTCAATATGGGTGGAATTTCCAGGGAAGCCCACTCCAGCCGCCCCTGGGCAGCTCGGGCTGGACTTTTCACCCTGAGAGAATGTGGATATTTCAGACACCCCTCGTCACCCAGCCCTGAGACACTCGGCAAGAGCAGGGGAGCAGCACCCAGCCTCTACTTGAGGGCAGGAGAGAAGAGCCAACCTCTGCCAGGCCTGGGTGGAGACCCAGGGGTCCCAGAGCCCTCGCCCAACAAGCTCCAGAGCGGCCCAGGAGATGACAGGTGACCCGTTCCCTCTGCTCTCTTCCCTGCCGTGGAAAGGCCTGACTCCAGTGCAGGCCGTGGGCCTTGTTCTCCTGGAGTCAAGGTTCACAAGCGACGTGAAGAGATGCAAAACTCCCAGCCATTGCTTCTGTCAGTCCTTGAAAACTCAAGGAGATTCAGCTCTAGGAGCTAAGAATTAGTTCTTAGCTAGAAGAACTTCTTAGCCAGAAGATCAGCGATAAAAACCAGTTCTTTTATGGCGTCACAGACTTGCCAGACATGAGTTTGAGTCAACTCCGGGACCTGGCGGAGGCCGGGGAGCCTGGCGTGCCGCAGCCGACGGGGCCACAAAGGGTCGGACGCGACTGAGCGACTGAACGACAACCACGTGCTCCACGTCCACGTGGCGCGTTCAGGGTAGGAGGACGGATGTGAGAGAGTGGCGAGTGCTTCTTTCCTGCGGGGCTGTGGGCATCCACAATCACTTCAGAAAGAGTCCCTTCCCCTGGGGGCAGGAGGGGGAGCCTTTTAATCTCTTGAGCAAGAAAGAGCACCTGACAGCTTCTCACGCCCAGAAGAGCCCTCAGCCTGCTCCCCGTGCCTGCTTGAGCCCGGCCCGATCACCCTCTCTCTCCTCCATCTCCCCATACATTTGCTGTCAGGCTTGGGGCATTTCCTCCTTCCTCCACGGACCCCACGCCCTCAGAAACTGACTCTGGCCAAGTCTCTTTTTGGCCTGGGAGAATCCTGGAGACCCTCTTCCATCAGAAGGGCGTTAGAAATGGCATCTTCTGACCCTCCCTGGACCGGGCTCAAGGGAGTGACGTCTTCCCTTCCTGGTCCCCTCGATGAGCTCCTTGGAGATGCTAGTCCTGGTGAGTCACATGTGCTCAGCACTGTCGGCTGTGGGGCTGCCTCCTGGCGGGGGTGGTCCTCCTGCCTAAAGGAGGGGACCAGCCTTGGCAGCCCCTCCACCCCACCTTACACCGCCCGAGGGGCGGGGCGGGGGCTGGGAAGGGACAGGACCCTGCCTTTCCCGGCACAAAGTACTTCTCTCATCCCTGGAAGCACTTTCCTGCTGAACTTCAGAACGCAGTTATTTTGAAGTCAAGCCAGGAAAAGCTCTGGAAACAGTGATGGGAGCTTGTGCTGGAAGCTGAGGACGCAAGCTCCATGCCGACTCTCCAGGCCTTATTTATTTCATGATCTGGACTAATTTCTCAGCTGTAATCGACACCACCCACCACCTATGAACTTCCCAGAAACGTCCGGCAGGGGAGGGGCGGGACGAGCAGGAATGCCCGTGGCCGCCAGGCTCCAGGTCCAATCTGTCACGGCCAGCTCCATAATTCATGTAGACGACCTCCTCAAATAAGCGGAACTGTTGGCAGCGAATGGCCAGAGCAAACGTCCCAGTTTTATTACAGGACGGAGTCTGTTACACGATCGGATTGCAGAGTGAGTTGACGTGTGAAGACCCAGCTAGCCTTTACATTTCGATATTTTGCTCATCCTGGATTTTTTTGGTATTAATTTTGATCTTTGAAAAAAAATATTGTACTAGGAAACTTAAATGCATATTACTAAATGAAAGAAGCCAATCTGAAAAGGCTGTGTGCTGTGATTCCAACTCGATGACATCCCAGAAAAGGCAAAACTATGGACACGGTGACGAGATCAGGGGGTCCCAGAGTTGGGGGGCAGGGAGGGAAGGAGGGGAGAACAGGCGGAGCACACAGAGGAGTCCGGGCGGGCAGTTAAACTCCTCCGTAGGACACCGGAGTGATGAATACGTGCCGTTAAGCATTTGTCCAAACCCATGGAATGTATAACACGAGGAGTGAACCCTAACGTAAACAGCGGACTCTGGGTGCTGACGGTGTGTCGGCGTAGGGTCATCGATCATAACGACTGTCCCCCCAGTGGGGGTGCCGATCATGTGGGAACAGGGCTTGTGTGGGGGGTAGGGGACAGGCAGGAAATTTCTGCACCTTTCTCTCAATTTTGCTGTGAACCTAAGGCTTCCCTAAAAACTAAAGTTTAATACAAACATTGCATTAATATGTTACTTACTGGGACGTTACCGTACGACTGGGCCAGAGTTTCAGTTTCACGAGACGGAAAGAGTTCCAGGGAGGAAAAGATGGCACGGCAGTGTGCACTTAAAGCCGCTGACCCTAAAAATGGTTAAAAGGCACATTCTGTGTTGTGTGCGTTTGATCAGAATTTTGATGCGCCATTTACCTTAACGACTGAGTTTTTCGCCTCTTCCTCTTCGCCTTGAATTTGCGTCCTGGTCTCACTCTCGTCCCAGCCCCGCTTTCCCACCTCTGAGGATCTGAGCGCTGCGGGTGTCGTGGGCTGTGAACCACCACACTGCAGGGAGAGATGGGCTACACTTGATGCAGACAACAACGTATTTTATTTTGTTTTTCGTATGACACAAGACTGTAGATGCCAAAACACTGTGATAAAAGCTTGAATTCCATTTTAAACACATAAGAACCCTCTTTTTTCAGAGCGCACATGTGCTCAGTGGCTCAGCCACGTCTGATCTTGACTCTTCCACTACATGGACGGCAGCCCACCAGGATCCTCTGTCCATGGGAGTCTCCAGTCAAGAATACTGGAGTGGGTTGCCATTTCCTCCTTCAGGAGATCTTCCTGACCCAGGGGTAGAACCTGCATCTCCAGGGTCTTTTCTGTAAGAGGAAGCTCTTTGAGGTAAAATTATTCTTCTCTGTCTGGCTTACCTTATTTAATGTGCATCAGAAATAGAGGATGAGAGTGAGTGAAAACGATGAAAGATAAATATGGAAGGATGTAAAGGGGGCTTCCTTGGCGGCTCAGGTGGTAAAGAACCTGCCTGCAATGCAGGAGACCCAGGTTTGATTCCTGATCAGGAAGTTCCCCTGGAGAAGGAAATGGTCATCCACACCAGTATGCTTGGCTGGAGAATCCCATGGACAGAGGAGCCTGCGGTGGGGGTGTGTGTGGCTACAGTTCTAGGGGTCAAAAAGAGCTGGACATGACTGAGCAACTAACACTTTCAAAGGGGGCTGTGTGCGTTCTCCACCATGGAATAATGAACCAGCACAAATAGTGGTTGAAAGCTACAATTTGTTATCTTGATATTACTAATGTCTGTAGATCAGAGGGCCAGCACGGTCTGGCGGCCTTCTTGTCTGGAGTTTCTGAGCTCATGCTCCTTATTGGCAGGATCCAGTTCCCTGCGGTTGCAAGACTGGGGTCCTTTCTCCGCCGGTGTCAGCAGAGACTTGCTGTGGGGTTGCGGGGGTCGCCTCCTCACCACGGGCCCTCCCCCCTCAGCCGGCAAGGGCGGGTCAGGTCCTCTGCTGCTCTGACTCTCGAGCCCTCTGGGTCACCTCCCCGCGGTAAGGTCAGCTGACGTGGGAGCTTACTGACATCTGTAAAGCCCTTCACAGCAGTGCTCAGGACCATCTTTAACCGAATGGCTGGGAGGCGTGCACACACCAAGGGTGGAGGTCTTGGAGCCCATGTCCTGGGCTTTGAGGGGAGCAGTTTTGGGGTCTTCGAGTCCTGTGCTGGCTCCAGCCCTGCGGACAGCGTGCCTTTTCCCTTTCCTTAACCACGGAGGGCCTCGGCGCTGCGAGAGCCATGCCTCCAGGGACAAGAAAGAGCGATGCGATGCTTGCTTTGTTCCAGGTCAGTTTGAACCCGGGACCAGACCACCCACGCAGGTGATAATTGTGACGATTTTCGTGGCGATCAGATTACTGGCTGACCCCGTCCCCTCCTGTCACACCAGGCCCCCAAACCCTCCTCAGATGGAAATGATTTTCAGAACTTGAGTAACTGTGCTCAAGAGGCAAAGCCCTCGCTAGCCAGTTACAAACACCATTTGGCATCCACCCCCATGTTCTCCGAGAGCGCAGTATCTGAGTGACGTCTGTGCGATTACTGTGGGCTGATACGGGTCATGGGTGCCTCTCTCTCTAATGGAAGTGGTACAAAGACAAAGAGGAGCATGTAGATTACCAGCTTTGCAATTGGGGTTGGGAGCATTAACTAAAGTTTATTTTTGTTCTCTCCAAGCAGAAAGGCTGTGTTCATAGGGCAACTGTGGGAGAACACCCTGCTGACTTACATCCACAAAATACTCCAAACAATTGAAAATCCCTTCTAGGTGGTGCGTGCTACACGATGAACTTTCGCTTGTTTTAAATAAAGTTTCCAAAGCTTCCTAACTGCTCCAGTACCAAGAGGAGAGTGTCTCCTGCCCGAGTCCTGAGACACAAACTTTGGATACAGTTGGCTGCTGTCATCCAGGGAAAAGATGAGGAAAACATTCCTTTCCAAAAGCTCAGTCTCAGGTTGCAGGGGGATTCGCGATCCTCCCCTCCTCCCCTCACCCCGAGAGCCTCGATGCCTCGCAAGTCCCTGTCACAAAGGCGGGGCCCTGCAGGTGCCCATTTGCTGCCCGCTGGCTGCGCTGAGTGGCCCCCGGCCCCCACCAGCCGGTCAGCACAGGGGACTCACGCCTGCCGCTCGCCTCCCAGGAGAGCTTTCCCGCAGCCCAAGCCCCGCAGTCCCAGCCCATTGCTCATGGCTTCCTATGGACTCCTGGCCTTAGCACCCCAGAAACAGGAGGGCCTTTCCCGCCTGGGCCTTCCTGCAGAGTATCTTGCATCCAAGTATTTGTCAGAATCCCTCCACCGGCTCCCCATGGACCCTGGCTCTCTTGCAGGCATCTTCTTCTTCGTCCTTCATTGCCTCTTTCTCCCCCACCCTCTCCCACCTCCTCTTCCAGGGAGCCCTCGGAGCATCTGTCCATCCTGACATGAGGTCCATCGTGACAGGCACACTCTGCTTCTCCCACAGCCCTGTGACTTCATTGTTTTTGCTGTCCACGGATTTTTTTCAGCCTGAGTTCATCTTGGCTCGTCTTCCCTCCGTGACACTGAATTCAGTGACCCCTCTGGCAGATAACGTCCGAGTCTCTTCAGACTTGCTGGAGGCAGCCCCAGGCCAGAAAGAAAAATGGTCTAGGAGCCCTTCTGTGCACCCAAAATGCAAGTCACTAGAGGAGAAAAGGTTTAGGATGCCGCCAGATGTGCTCGCCAAAGCAGGGGGGCACGGCCAGAAGAGAGACTCCTCGAGACGGGGAACAGGGTGGGAGGGGCCGCTGGAGAGGTGGCAGGCCCCCGAGGAGCGGTGCCCACGGCCTGGGAGACACCGGCTGCCCCCGGGACTCTGGGCCCTGTCTCGGAGGGAAGAACCAGATCAGCCCTGAAGGCCCCCGGAGGGACCTACCTGTCCCTTCCTGGTGGCTTTTATGGGATGGGTGTTTGCTGCAGTATTCAAGAGCTTAGTAAGAAATACCGTTAGCCTACGTCTAATGACTTCTTTTGCTTGAAAGTAATGTTTCTCTATAACTGAAAATTTTCATGGATTTAAGCCACCCTTCCTGTTGATTAGCAGGAAACAATGCTGTTTGGCTTTAGTTTTCTTGCAGCATGTTATACATCCTACGGGTTTTGACAAATGTATGATGTCATAGGGCGTTCCAGGTAGCGCTAGCGGTAAAGAACTTGCCAGCCAATGCAGGAGACTTAAGAGACACCGGTTTGATCCCTGAGGGGGGAAGATCCCTGGAGGAGGGCATAGCACTCCAGTATTCTTGCCTGGAAAGAATCCCATGGATGGAAGAGTGTGGCGGGCTACAGTCCATGGGGTCACAAAGAGTTGGACGTGACCGAATTGACTAACACTATGATGTCATATGTCCACTATGACAGAATCATACGGAGTAATTTTGCTGCCCTAAAAATCCTCTGCGATCCACTGTTTATCCCTCCCTCATCCACCCTCCAACCCGACAATCACTGATCTTCCCATTGTGGTCTTTTTACGTGGTTCTGCCTTCTCCAGAGTGTCAAATCCCTGGGATCATATAGCACATAGCCTTTACAGATTGGCTTCTTTCATTTAACAATATGCTTTTAGGGTTTGGAGGCAGAATTTTTATGCAGCAGCAGATAACTCAAACACTTGACATATCAGGAAAATTAACATGTGTGTCACTTAGGAGACCGAATGGGATTCACACACACGATTCTGTTAACCAAAGCAAATTGACTGCAATGTCTAAGAAGAGGAATATTTCCATGACATCTCAGTAGCATGGGTTATAAGGTGAGGCACATTTATCTGGAGACAGTTCAAGCCAGCAACTTGTTCCGAAATAGAAAAGAGTTGAATGACCATAATTACAAGTTAATACCAATTTAATGCCATCATTACACTCTTAAATGATCAAACCAGTAAATTATAAAGGAAAGCAGTCCTGAATATTCATTGGAAGGACTGATGCTGAAGCTCCAATATTTTGGCCACCTGATGTGAAGAGCTGACTCACTGGAAAAGACCCTGATGCTGGGAAAGATTGAAGGCAGGAGGAGAAGGGGACGACAGAGGATGAGATGGTGGGATGCCATCACTGACCCGATGGACACGAGTTTGAGCAAGCTCTGGGAGTTGGTGATGGACAGGGAGGCTTGGCAGGCTGCAGTCCATGGGGTCGCAGAGTCGGACACAACTGAGCAACTGAACTGAACTGAATGCCATCATCACACTCTCACATGGCACGATGTTTTATTACCACTTTTTCCTGACTACACACTTGGGAGTACTAAGATACTCAGTCGTGTCCGACTCTGTGACCCCATGGACTATAGCCCGCCAAGCTCCTCTGTCTGTGGAATTCTCCAGGCAAGAACACTGGAGCGGTTTGCCATGCCCTCCTCCACAGATCTTCCCAACCCAGGGATCAAACCCACATCTCTTATGTCTCCTGCATTGGCAGGCGGGTTCTTTACTCCTAGCACCACCTGGGAAGCCCCTCCTGATTACACGCAGGCGCGATCGCACACACACACACACACACACACACACACACACACACACGTGTTATTTTCCCTACAGAAGCAGGAAGTCCAGCTGTTTTGAGACAGAAATATTTAACTTTTAAAACAAAGAACTTCCCCAGAACCCAGGAGGTTTGTTGGAGTCTCTGGCTGCAGGCTGGCCGTGGCCCTGCGCTTGCTGGTGGGTGGCCTCGGCCCGTCACCCTGCTCTGGGCCCCAACTACTGTGATCAGCAAACAGTGAGGTTAAGGCAGGTGACCAATAAGATCTCTTCCAGTTTCTGACCTGAAAGACAAGTTCAGCAAACTTACTGACCTACATATAAAAATCTCCTGAGAATCAGTTGCTTTCCTGATTTGTAGAGAAAATTTTCTACATTACAACCTTTTACCAAACTCACCTGGGGTCTCTCAGAGTAAAGCCAATCCCCACGTCCCATGGGGGCCCAGACTCCAAACGGGGACCTCAGAGTGGGTAAACCCCAAAGTGCTCCGTGAAGGCCTGACTCATTGAGTGCAGGCTGAGCCGTTGGCCATGTGTTCCCATTTTTTCTTTAGCACAAATTTTCTTTTAATATAAATTGGCAAACGGGGAGTTATATGAAGTACATGCAAGCCAGGGAATGATTCTGGCTTTTAGAGAAGATTTTAAACAACAGTAGATGGACTATAATAGTGATTATAAGGTTTACGGTCATCTGTTCATTCTTCCTCCAAAAAAAGTCACACACGAAAAAATATACTCGAGCCCATCATCCCTTCCCATGGTCATCTCACATCTCCAGTTCCCACTTTTTACAAAATAGAGCTTTTCTGAGAAAATCTACTCCTGCACCAGCTCAAGAAAACCATCCTTGATAAACTCTGCCCTATGGCACACCTGATGCATTTTGATTTATGATGACTCTGTACTCTCTCGTGTGAGTTTGGGGTGCCTCACGTCCGTTCCAGTGACTGCTGGAGCTTCTTGAGGACAGGAATTAGATGATCTGTGTTGTTACCCATGTTCAAATGCTGTGCTGTGTGCAAATAACTAAACCAAACGTGACGTTGACAGCACAGGGCGGGCACACAGCCTGTCGCACACCTGTGTGCCACACATAGCGCGTTGGGTACATCTGGCCCCTACGTGGTCAGTAAAGGAGTTTCCAGAAATGTGGTCACCACGTGAGCAAAAATAGAGGCCTAGTGTATAGTTGTGCAGTGGGTTTTGAGTTCTGAGCTGATCTGCTCATGATGCCAAACCAGTCATCCTGTTCAATAAAAAGATCCACTAAGTAAATAAGTATCTTTGAATTGAATAAATATCCATGAGCCCTTGCTGATATAAACAACCGATCGAATAAACAAATAAATGGCTGAAGAGAGACAAGTCTTCTCTGCAGAAAATTCCAAATAATTTACGAAGACGTTCTGTCCTCAAGGAGACAAAGCAGAGCCCCAACGCCTAAGTGTGTGGTGTGCACAGCGGCTTCCTTCCAAGGAGGACAGTGTGTGTGTGTGTGTGTGTGTGTGTGTGTGTGATGGGGCTAGGGGGCTAGAGCAGCTTTGCAGTGGAGAAGCCTGGCAGGAACGACCTCAGCCAGGGCTCGAGGTCAGTATGGACACTGACAAGGCATCCTGACAGTGTGTCCCTTGACAGGAGGTGATGAGAGTGGCGTTTTGCCTGCGGTCTTCTTCCCCAAAACCACAATCCCAGCTAATCATGAGGAAAAAACCCTGGACATTCCACAAAATTCCCAGTCAGCCCTCCTCAAAGTCGTCCAAGTAATCAAAAACCAGGAAAGTCTGAGAAACTGTCGCAGTCCCGAGGAGCCTAAGGAGGCGGGATGGCTACCTGCGATCAGGTGCCTTGGAGGGGATCTTGGGACAGAAAGAAGACATCAGGTAAAAAGTAAGGAAATCTGAATAAAATATAACATTCAGTTAACAGTGATGTTATCAATTTTGTTTCATTAATGTAACTAATGTACCAGATTCAGTTCAGTTCAGTCGCTCAGTTGTGTCCGACTCTTTGCGACCCCATGGACTACAGCCCGCCAGGCTTCCCTGTCCATCACCATCTCCGGGAGCTTGCTCAAATTCATTCCCATCGAGTCAGTGATGCCATCCAACTATCTCATCCTCTGTCGTCCCCTTCTCCTCCTGCCTTCAATCTTTCCCAGCATCAGGGTCTTTTCCAAAGTGTAAGGTTAATAATAGGGGAAAATGGATGTGGGACATACAGAAACACTCTGTATTATCTTTGCTATTTTTCTGTAAATCTAAAACATCCTATTAAAAAGTATTTTCTTACAAAAAAATTCAGCTGAGCATCTAGTGTCAAAATCCGTTTTGAGTTTGTTGAGTTGACCAGACATTCTCATGTCTCGGTTGCATTGTGATTACAACTTTTTCAATTTCAGAGCTAACAACAAATACAAATATGACCCAGACCCAGTTTGCAAGAAGCCACAGCCTCACTCGACAGGCGGAGAGGGAGCGGGTGTCTGTGGCGCCGTCATTGCTGCGGCACTTGTGGGGCTGCTCTGTGGTCACTGCTGGGCGTGGATGGACAGTGTCCGAAAGCCCCCGGACCAGGTCTCCTCACAGCTCTGGTCGCTCCAGTGGTCTCAGGCAGATTCTTTTGCTCTTCAGAGGAATTCACCTTTTTTCTCTTAAAAAAAATGTGAGATAAGAAGGCAAACTGGGGGAAGAGCTACTCTCCCCGGAGTCAAGTTCTCAGCTTGGGTCGGGCGTCCAGGACAGAGGCTGAGGGGCTGGAGTCCTGCCTACCCCGGACTTCTGCTGGTTTATTTCTTTCATTTTCACAATATTCACCTAAGTGTGGCTGACTCCATTGAAACGAATCCCTCGTGTATCTCATGAAGTTTTGCATAATTTCAGAAACAGAGCCATGGTATAGGACCTACTTCATTTATTTCTTCTTTTGGCCAAAAAATTTTCCAACTACTTACTTATATCTTTGAATATATATGACGTTCACAGGGTTCAGTATTCAAAAATTACAGAGGGTGTGCGCTCAGTTTCTGGGACTGCTGTGACACAGTGCCTCCAGCTGGTGGCTCAGAACAATGGAGACTTATTTTCTCACATCCTGGAGGCAGGAGTCGAAATCAAGGTGATGGCCGGGCTGTTCCTTCCAAGGTCCGAGAGGAGCCTCTATTCCAGGCTCCCTCCGGATTTCTGAGGGTGTACCAGTAAACTTTGGGGTGCCTTGCCTTGTAGATGTGTCCTCCATATCTTGCATGCTCAGTTGCGTCAGCCATGTCTGACTCTCTGCCACTGCATGGACTGGAGCTCACCAGGCTCCTCTGTCCATGGAATTCTCCAGGCAAGAATTCTGGAGTGGGTTGCCATGCTCTCCTCAAGAGAATCTTCCTGACTCACGGATTGAACCCGCATCTCTTACATCTCCTGCACTGGCAGGTGGATTCTTTACAGCTAGTGCCACCAGGGAAACCCCAGTTGTCAAGAGTCAGTTACCTGGTCTGCACCCTTGGACCAGGTTATTGAAAGATTAGGAAAACCTCCTGTGGACTTGGAAAGATCACAGATGTGGGAGATGGACTTTGCTTCCCTGGCCCTTCATTTCCTCTCTGACTGTTGCTCCTGACCACTGAATCGCTGGTTCACATTAAATCACATGAACAGGGGTGTTCTGATACTCGGTGCCCATCCCTACCCCATTTTGGGCCGGGCAAACATTTTCTTAAAGGGCAGAGTGTGATTTTTCTAGGCTCCATGGGGCCAGATGGCCTCTGCCACAACTACTCATCTCTGCCGTTTGAAAGTAGCCACAGACAATCCTCAGACACGTAGGCGTGGCTGCGTTGAAATAAAGCTTTATTTGTAGGATGAGGCTGGATTTGGCCCCTGGGTCATGGTTTGCTGGCCCCTGTCCCTGTGAAAACTCCTGGACCTCACATTCTGTGGAACGGTAGCTGACAGTGGCCGCCATGGTCTCACGGAGTCCTAGGTCCTCCCCAACAAAGCGTGAGGTGAGGAGACGCTGCTGGGACCCCAAGGAGCCAGCATCTGGCCTCTGCCTCCTCCGCATAACAGACCGCTCCAGAAAGAGTGCTGTCATTTCAGTTATTTGCAGTAACGAAGCCACCGCATTTGTTAGGAAACACCAAATACATCTTTCCGCCTCCCCCACCCCCAGCGCTGCCCGAGGTAATGAATATCCAGCTTGGAAAGGAGAGAATGCGGGCCATCTCCCCCAGCCGTCAACGGCCAAGAAAATTAGGCGAAGTTCTTTCTCTCGCCTCCAAATAAAATCTTGGACAAGATGGCAGCTGCCTCAAGAGGCCCCCCCACCCCACCAAAGCCATTTAGATATGCCAGTGTTTCATGTGTGGGGCTGACTTGTAGGTTAAAAATATGCACTGTTCGAAAGAGGGAGTCATTTATTTCTTGACTGACCTTGGGCCTTGATTTATCTCGAAACGGAGAGAATTTTCCTCTTGGTAAAGGAGGGCTCATTCTTTCAGTGAGTCCTTGAAAGCTCATGCCATCAAAAACAATCCATATGCTGAATGCACAGAAACGCTCTGAATGTCAGGAAGGTGGTGGGGGAGAGGCTGGAGGCGAGGAGACGGGAGATGGGAAGAGGCTGGGAGATCTGGGGGAGGATGCTAGCGAATGACGCACGTCTCAGGGAGGGGAAGAGCCCCGCGCCGGGGGAAGGACGAAGGTGGTCCCTGCCACCGTGGAGGCGCGCCCTCCTGGGTCCCCTCCTGGCCGACCTCCCCCTGACTCCGGGAGGGGAGGAGAGGCAGCCTGTGTCCTCGCGGGCAGGGCCTTCCTGTGACCCGCCAGGGACCCCGCGGCCCTTTCCCACAGCCCTCCCCCCGAGCCCTGCTGCAGCTCTCCCTTTATTTTTTCAGGTGAGTAAACTCCGTATCAAATGCTGGTTTCTCAGTTGCTTTTAATTAGGCTTCTGGGCTCCACTCTTTCATCTCGGTGAAGTCTGCGTCACTTTTCCCCAGCTATTTTTGGTCCTAAAGCCTGGGGTTTGCTTTCATTCAGCTAATTGAAGGCACACAGGAAAGGAGAAAGGGGGTAATCCCGATCAATCGAAGTTTCTGAAGGCTGTGATAAACCACACGTTTGTTCAGCAGCAGAAAATCGCTTTCAAAATGTTAGCTCTGCAGCCCCTTCCCCGAGGGGCCGGGGTGCGACCCACCAAGGTGAAGGTCACAGGTCAGGTGGGTTCCCTGGAGTCCTGAACTCCTGAGGAGGCTGGCAGGCAGGTGAGATGCCCGCATGTGGCCAGATAGCCCCTCCACGACATTCCCTTTGGTGAAGGTTCAGGCAGACACCCATTAACATCAGCAAACAGAGCAAACAGTGACGCCCTTGAAATGTCCCTTGAAATAAACAGCCAGCCACCAGGTGCTTCTTGAATCTCAGAAAGGAATATATACACACACCCTTGAGAATCCCTAGGACTGCAAGGAGATCAAACCAGCCAATCCTAAAGGAAATCAGTCCTGAATATTCATTGGAAGGACTGATGCTGAAGCTGAAGCTCCAATACTTTGGCCATGTGATGTGAGGAACTGACTCACTGGAAAAGACCCTGATGCTGAGAAAGATTGAGGGTAAGAGAAGGGGGCAGCAGAGGATGAGATGGTTGGATGGCATCACTGACTCAACAGACATGAGTTTGAGCAAACTCCAGGAGACAGTAAAATACAGGGAAGCCTGCCGTGCTGCAGTTCATGGAGTCACAAAAAGTCAGACATGACTGAGCAACTGAACAATAACAATATATATATGTGTGTGTGTGTGTGTTTGTGTGCATATATATTAGTAAATTTTTTTTTAATCTTAATAAAATTAAAGCATGATAGAAGTTAAAAGATCCTTTTTTGGCCCTTTGGGGTAAAATATTCTCTGGAAACTATATCCATGAAATATATGCTTTTTTTTTTTTTTCTGTGCTTAGTCACTTAGTTGTGTCCAACTCTGCAACACTTTGCAGCGTGTAGCCCGCCAGGCTCCTCTGTGTCCATGCAAGCATGGATACTGTAGTGGGTTGCCCTTTTCTTCTCCAGGGCATCTTCCTGACCCAGGGATCAAACCATCATCTCCTGCATTGCAGGTGGATTCTACCCACTGAGCCATCTGGGAACTTCCTAATATGTTTTTTTTAACCAAGCTGTTTAGTAAACTTTAGATCTTGTCAGAGTAATAAAAACAGGTTTATGTAGAGCAAATATTTAGATTTATCACTGTTATTCTATCTTTATAATTGATAGATACAATTATGGATGTTCTATAAAGTTTCTACAAAATGAAAAAAAACACTCACTTTTTGTTATTAAAAAAATAAATCATATTTATGCCTGTATCTTAATATACTGTTGTCCCCCAAGTCCATTCCTAGAGACAAAACAGCACAAACAACCGACTACTAGTGCTGGATTCATGAGACTTTATGTCTTTTTTTTAAAACTACTTCCAGTGTAAGAAATAAAATACTTACATGGATCCAAAACAATCAATTGACAATAAATTCAGGTTTCATGTTAAAGTAGCCTTCATAAGACAACAAATGGGAAAAATATTTGCAAGTCATACAGGCAAAGGGGATATAACTAATACCTAAGTAAGTCCCACAGGTCCGTGAGAAAAAACCCAGTGACCCAGTAGAAAATGCTTAAAAGGACACTTTACAGACACTTAAATATATGAGTAGAAAAGATGCTCAAGCTCACCCACGATGAATAAAATGCAAATTAAGCTAGACTGAGATTTCATTATCCAATTCCTAGTTTGTTTTTTTAAAAAAAGGATAATGTGCTGAAGTTGCAAGGGAGGAAAAAGTCACTTATGAAAAGTTAATGGAAACATGTTGTTTTCAACTTCTATGGGGAATCTGGCAACAGATATTAAAATTATGAATGTATATGCTCTTTGCCCTGAAGTAAGTTATATTTATTTTGCTGCTGCTGCTGCTGCTAAGTCGCTTCAGTCGTGTCCGACTCTGTGTGACCCCATAGATGGCAGCCCACCAGGCTCCCCCATCCCTGGGATTCTCCAGGCAAGAACACTGGAGTGGGTTGCCATTTCCTTCTCCAGTGCATGAAAGGGAAAAGTGAAAGTGAAGTCACTCAGTCGTGTCCGACTCTTAGCGACCCCATGGACTGCAGCCCACCAGGCTCCTCCATCCATGGGATTTTCCAGGCAAGAGTACTGGAGTGGGGTGCCATTGTTGCTTTATTTTATAAATATATTAATCCAAGGGAGAAATAAAATATATACAAGGTTATTCATTGGTGTTGACTGCAATAGCAAAAGCTTAGAAACAACCCACTTTTCATCAGTAAGGGACTTGTTAAATAATTTTGTTATAACCCTACCATAGAATATTATACAGCTGTAAAAAGTGAGGAGTCTCTATCAAATAGTCTCCACTACATATTATTAAGTGAAAAAAAATCTAGCGTTGGTAATTCATTAAAAGAAAGTGAAAGTAAAGCATTAGTTGCTCAGTCGTGTGTGACTCTTTGTGACCCCATGGACTGTAGCCCACCAGGCTCCCCATGGAATTCTCCAGACAAGAATACTGGAGTGGGTGGCCATTCCCTTCTACAAGGGATCTTCCCAACCCAAGGATCGAACCTGGGTCTCCTGCATTGCAGACAGATACTTGACCATATGCACCTCTAGGGAAGCCCATGTAATAACTTATGGCTTGCTAATAATAGGAGATAAAGATAGATATATTACTAGATGATAATGTCAAGAAATAAAGGCAGAAGTAACCAGTGTCTGGGTTTGTGCTTGTTTGTAATAATATAAAGCAGCTCTGGAAGGACATAGAAGAAATAGTTACGTGCCTGCACAAGGGTTAGGGAAAGTGGAGAACCAGGGTGGAATAATTTTCACCACACACACTATTATAGGTTAAATTGTGTCCCCTAAAGATATGTTGAAATTTTAACCAATGAATGAAACCTTCTTTGGAAGTAGGGTCTCACATTGAAGACGCGATCGCATTAAAACAAAGTCATACTGGATTGGATGCCGTAATCCAATGTGACGGTGGCCATGTTAGAAAGGAAAGGGCACCCACTCACACACACGTGGAGACGGTCACGCGAAAACGAAGGCCGACCCTCGGAGGACACGGCTGAGCGACTGGACAAGCGCAGGCAACTGTCTCCACTTCCCTTGCATCTGCACCTGTCTTCACGGAGGCACGTGGCGGGACGGCAGGACGGACAAGGACACGGACGGCCTGATGTGCCAGGAGGAGCTCTCCGCGTCACCACGGGGTCGGGGGGCGTCTGAACTCGCCGCCGTGGGTATGGCCGGCGGTGGACGCTGACCCGAGGCGGCCTCATCCTGCGTAAACATGGTGCTCGGCTTCCTGGAGGAGCTCGGCCTGCCCCGCGAGAATCGCCGTCATGACCCTCCTGCCATCTGACAGGACGGACTGGCCTTCTCCCGCCCCATTCAGGCAGAGAATGGAAAGCTGAAGGGACTTTCTCAGGACTGGGGCACGCTGAGGTCCCCCTGCTGTCCGTGCAGAATTAAATGTCTCTGGGCCTGACGTATAACTGGCCCAGAGGTGGACGTTTTGATCCCCTCTAATTCCCTAATGTGTTTCTCAGAATATTTTGGATTTTGGTTTATTTTCTTAAGCCAGTGAAGGACCTCCTTATGTTTCCATTCACTTTAACAACGTTTTTTTTTTTTTTTAATGATTTTTTTTTTTCCTCCTGGAGCTGTTTCTCTGGGAAGGAAGTGCAGTGTAGCATTTGGGGCATCCGTGTGTTTGTGGCCCATTTTCTCTGACTTGGAGACAGTTTCGAATGAGACCCGCTGCCCCGCCCAGTGTCCGCCAGCAGGTCACAGCGCCGGGAGAGGCACTCTGGCTCTGTGGTCACTTGGCGGCCCATCCAGGCCGTGGGCTCTGCCGGGGCCCAGGGGCTCACTTGTGAGCCCCTGCTCTGCACCAGCCGGGCGTTCTCCACCTCCGCTGGCACAGCCCTGACCCGGGACCCCCAGCACTCAGCAAGTTGTCACCCCAGCCGCCCCCAGAGGTCTGGGCTCCCCCACTTCCCTCGCACCCAGTGACCTGAGACGTGGACGCAGGCTTCTCAGGTGTGTGTCCTGGTGACCTGGCCCTTCCTCGGGCAATGGGCCTGAAGACCCCACTGGGAAGCTGGCCACGAGGGCCCTGCATGTGTCCTGGGGACCCCTCCCCTCCGCGCTGTCGCTGGCTTACGGGGACCGCTAGTGACTTGCTCTAGTCTGAGCCCATTGCTCTTGCCTCAGTGTCCCCGCAGTCTGTGGTCGTCTCCGTGGTCTGCAGCGCAGGCCTCTGGCTGCCCCTCCAGCCCTGACCCTGTGTGACTGTTGCCGTTGCTGAGGGTGAAGCACTGTCTCCTGGACTCTCGCCACCTGCTCCCTGGGCTTCCCGCCGCGGTCCCTGGGGAGCCCAGGTCTCTGCCGCCTGCCTTAGGGTCAGCCCTGCCTGCCGAGGAGAGCGGCCTCTGTGCCCTCCCGGCTGCTGTCCTGGGGGAGGCCCCCAGTCCGTCCTGCAGGCTGCGGCTCTCTGGGCACCTTCTGGCCTCACCCACCGGGCAGAGCTGCTCCAGCAGACCGGTGTCCTGGGCTCTCAGCCTCCCTGGGTCCGGGGCTGGGACAGACCGGGCTTCATGGCTGCATAGTGTGAACTGTCCTTTTTTCCAGCTTTCAACAGCGAGTCAGCTCCAGGGGCCTTGCTGCTGCTGCTGCTGCTAAGTCGCATCAGTCGTGTCCGACTCTGTGCGACCCCATAGACGGCAGCCCACCAGGCTCCGCCGTCCCTGGGATTCTCCAGGCAAGAACACTGAAGTGGGTTGCCATTTCCTTGTCCAATGCATGAAAGTGAAAAGGGAAAGTGAAGTCGCTCAGTCGTGTCCGACTCTTTGCGACCCCATAGATGGCAGCCCACCAGGCTCCTCCATCCCTGGGATTTTCCAAGCAAGAGTATTGGAGTGGGGTGCCATCACCTTCTCTGCCAGGGGCCTTGACAGGTGTCAAATCTTCACCTGGGAGGCCCCCGTACCGCCGAGCCTCCTTACCCGACAGCTTCCTGGGCCCTCAGCCCCACGTCCCGAGGTTGGTCTGGCGCCTCCGGCCAGGTTCACCCCGCATCCCTGAGGCTCAGCCCGCGCAGGGGTCTGGGGTGGCCCTGGATAAGCGAGGGCACATCCAGGGAGGAGCGTGTGTCATTTTATAAGGAAGAGGCTTTGACACTATTTTCAAGCAGAAGCCACGCTTGCCTCAAAGCTAGGGGGTGGGGAGCCTCTGGTAGCCCAGCAGTTTCACAAGAATGTAGGATTTCAGGTTCCCAAGGGCACCTCCGATGGTCCTCACCTGTGATGGAGAATGCAGCTCTTGGGCAGCAGGTCACTGCTCCCAGTTTAGCAACCTGTCTGGTGAGGACTCAGCTTCACGGTTTCCTTGTTCACTCCTGAGCTTGGGGCTCGGCTCTCCTGTCCACAGCTGCAGAGCACCCTCCTCCTTGCCAAGGATCCCGTCCGTGCGCGTGTCCAGCCTCTCTTTGCTGAGGGACCCCTTTCGGTCTTTTCCTAAGAATCCAGCGCCTCTGGTGATGGCCTGATGGCACTGTCTTATACTTGACTTCTCCCAGTTTCATCAAACACTTGATGCATGAGCCCTCTTGCACTTCCTCCCATGGCTGGGACATCCGGGTCACAACCAGGGTGAGAGTCACCGCTGCTAGCCCGTCCCAGTGGCCGTCGATGCCACAGCACGACTGTCTGAGGCTGGGGCGGAGGCTGGATGCGGCGCAGGGCCCACGCAGCGCCCAGTCACGCAGACACCTGCTGGGGCCCGCCACTGCAGACTGACGGCCCCACAAGTGGACTCGGAGACGAAGGTGGGCCAGGCTGCTCTCAGGAGGAGGAGACGGTCCCAGCCCGTGCCCAGCCTCAATGCTGCACCTGAATCAGCGGTTTGGATGCAGGTGGTCCCCAGGAAGAGGCAGGAAGCGCTGAGGTGGCCGGCTTCAGTGAGAGCAAAGTCCCTGGAGCCGCTGGGACCAGAGCTGTCAGCCAGAAGCATGGACAGCCGACATCTGAATGGAGCCGCGTGGTGTCTGCACAGATGCAGAGGACTGGAGTGTTTATACGATATTCTCATATCAACTTAGGACTCCTAGCTGCTGCTGCTGCTAAGTCGCTTCAGTCGTGGTCCGACTCTTCACAACACTATGGACTGTGGCCCGCCAGGCTCCTCTGTCCATGGGATTCTCCAGGCAAGAATACTGGAGTGGGTTGCCATGCCCTCCTCCAGGGGATCTCCCTGATCCAGGGATTGAACCCAGGTCTCACACATTGCAGGCAGATCCTTTACCATCTGAACCGTCAGGGAAGACTGTTAATATATAATTAATATAATATTCTTGTATTGATGTATAACATTCTTATAATATTGTGCTAAATATGTCACAATATTGATAGGGCCCACATGGGGTCTCACTGATAAGATGGCTCATGATGTTGACCTCGCAAAGAATAAAACCACAGTGACCCTTGAGACTGAAATTGCCCAAACGACGTTCTGTTTTCTCACTGGCTCCTACCTTCTCAAAGCTGCGAGACCACCAGATTCCAGACGTCCACTATGTGACCACAGGACTCAACTACAGGCTAAAAATTAACCATCCCTTCAGAGAATTTTTCACTGGCGGAGTATAAGAAAGACCCCGTCAGAAAGGGAGGACGCTGATTCTCCTTAAGGGCCAGTCACCCTCTCGTTTCTCTCTAATAAATTTCCTTTTCTTGCCTGACTGCCCGGCTCACTTTTTTTCTCTGCACTCGCCGTACAAATATGGTATATCCCACTGGTTTTTATTAACGTACACTTAACGATTAAGACGTCTCCAGGGTCTTGGGACCAAGGATGTGTTGAGTGGGAGGCGGAGAGACTGCAGCTGCCTTTAGCCCTGGCGCAGTCAGAAGGAGCGTCAGAAACCATCTCCAGTCTCCACGAAGCTGGGGACTGCATTCTGGCAAGAAGACATCTGGTTCCTCGCCCTTGGGTTCGGCTTGTGCCAGGCAGGCAGCGAGAACACACTTGTGCGCATTTTCAGACGCCCTTGTTGGCTCTGACCTTGGCAGTCCAGGGCTGGATCATGGCAACAAATGTCTGGCAAGTTACCAAGCGCATGTCCTGAGACCCTGGTCACTGCAAGGGCTGGAGGCAAATTCTGACCCGATGGGTTCTCAGCGCTGGTGGGAGGGGGGCAGTGCATCTGAGAGGCAACGTTCTTTGCGTCTATGAGGAGCCGTGTGTGTGTATGTGTGTGTGTATGTGTGTGTGTATGTGTGTGTGTGGAGGGCACTAGATTCTTGCTTGAGCTGCTCTCATTTGGGGTGTTTTCCGGTCTCCCGTCTGAGGGGTTAGCTCTTAGGTGGACTGTAAGGCTGGCCTCTGTCCCCCGTGCTCTCTGGCTGAGAGGGAGAGAGGGACCCTAACGCCAGCCCCAAACTGGTGTCAGACCAAAAGCAGACGATGGTGCTCCTGGCCACCGGACTCGACTCCAGCTTTGGGCTTCATTCTCCGGGACAAGAGAAAGCCTTTGCCTTTAGTCCCACAGGGGTCCCTAGGTCTCACCTGTGTCTAATGTAAGCAGAAGCTTTGACTGTTGACACGGGACACGGGCTCGGAGTATTTAAAGTGTCTACACCAGCAGACTTCCCCCCAGGGTGACTACAGCACACATCTCCCTCTGATGCTGGTTTTTGTCCAGGGGACGAGGCAGTGGCCCTGGCCATGCCCGAGTTCTCAGTGTGGTGACGACAAACAGGACTCCAAATTCTGACATCTGTAAAGAGAGGCCCTGGGACAACCACTTCTATTTCTTTATTTCTTTGGTTAACTGACTCAGCCTACCTGGAAATCTTTATCTATTGCACAGACCAGAATGCAAACAGGCCCGCCTGCATCTCCCAGCAACCCCGATCTATGTAGCACTGAAAGGAAAACGCTGCGATCAGCCAAGAAACAAAGTGCTACGGCAGAGGGACGGGTGGGCCCAGGGCTCTTGGTTTTCTTTTGCTTTGTGGTTGTTTGCCTTTTCGTGGAAGGACACCTCTCCCTTGAGGGATCCATTTCTTCTGCTGGTCTGGTCAAGGTCAGAATCACTGGTTTTTATACCCCGAGACCCTTTATGCCTCTCTCCCCAACCCCCGGCCCGGTGGTGCTGAAGATGCTGCCTGATGACAGGGATCAGGGTGCTCCTGGTCCCAGGGGGGAGGCAGGAGGGAGGGGGCTGTGACTGGCATCAGAGCAGGCACCGGGGAGGAGAACGGGGCAATTCTGTAGCCACGCCTAGGTTCCACACAATGGTGCGTTTCAGAGACAGGAAAACAAGTGAATAAATCTGGAGAGATAAAATCAGTGCCCTGGAGCTGGTTGAAGCAACAATAGTATGAGTAGGAACTCTGCCTGTCGGGGAGTCCCAGCCTGGAAACCAGGCAGGGCTGGAGGGCTGTGACTTGCCTCTGCGTTCTGCGCGGAGGTGAGACCTGATAAAGGACTCTGAATATTTTGGTTCGCTTTGCTTGTCCTCGGTTGCCTTCTGTTGCTTTTTCCTTCCATTTTACCTGGAGTTCAGTTTTGCCTGATGAGAAATGGTGTTAGAAGGAAGAGTCTGAGATGGAAAAATCCTGTGTTTTGTTTCTTGATCTAAAATCGTCGCACGGCCGTCACCGGGGCTGCGGATTGGGATCCTTTCTGCCTCTCTCCTCTCGTCACCTTTCTTCCAGCTCCCTGAGATCCTGGCTCTAGAAGCTGCCACTTCCCGATGAGCTGTTCTTCGCCTGTTTTTATAAGTCGCCCGATGTTGTCCTGTCCTTCCTCCGGGGGCACTTGATTAAACAGCCGTGCGCTCCCTCACTGCCCCTCCTGGTTGGCAGCCTGGCCTCTTCACGCAGGGCCCACCTTCCATCATTACAGATGATGGGGGCCCCAGGCCTCCACCCCCCAACACAGGCAGATGGGAAACTTGCCCATCTACCATTTGCTCGGCCCAGCACTAGTACGGCAATGTCCAGTGTGTGTGTGTGTGCGTGTGTGTGCGTGTGTGCACGTATGAGCGTGTGTGACACAGGAGCAGAACATACTACAAAGACCACATAGCCTTCTCCTCTGGAGAGCTTCCAGGTTAGTAGGGTCGACAGGATGACCACACGAAAACAAGTGAACAAAGAGGGAAAAGCAGAAATGGGAGAATGAGAAAAAGGACGGCAATGACAGTGAAATTAGTTGTCTGATGATTAACTAATTGCCAGACATTGTACTGAGCACTCTGAGTGCAACATCCAATTCAGTTCTCTCCGCACCCTTGTGAGTTAGGCACTATCATGTCTCATTTTACACGTGAGTCAGCGAAGGCTCTGGTAGTCTACCACTGAACGCTGCTGAGAATGCTGACAAACTGGGTCTCACATGCTACTGCTGGGAATATAAAACACTCTGGAAAACAATGCGGCAGTTCTTTAAGAAACTAAACAAGCAGCTACCATACAATCCTGCAATTGCACTCTTGGGCATTTACCCCAGAGAAAAAAAACTTATATTTACACACACAAAAAACTGTACATAAAATTTTTATTTATAATAACCCCCCAAAGTAGTTGGACACAACTGAGTGACTAAACGAACACACACACACCCCAAACTGGAATCAACCTCCAGGTCCGTGAATGGCACAAACAGACCGTGAAATCACTGTTGTTTAATCACCAACTGTGTCCAACTCTTTTCGACCCCATGGATTGCAGCGTGTCAGGCTCCTCTGTCCTCCACTGTCTCCTGGAGTTTGCCCACATTCATGCCCACTGAGTCGGTGATGCCACCGAACCCTCTCATCCCCTGCTCCCCTCTTCCCTTCCCACCCTCCATCTTTCCCAGCATCAGTATCTTTTCCAATGAGTCAGCTCTTCGCATCAGGTGGCCAAAGTATTGGAGCTTCAGCTTCAGTATCATTCCTTCCAGTGAAATTCGGGGTTGATCTCCTTTAGGATTGACTGGTTTGATCTCATTGCAGTCCAAGGGACTCTCAAGACTCTTCTCCGCACCACAGTTCAAAAGCATTAATTCTTCCGCACTCAATCTTCTTTATGGTCCAACTCTCACATCTGTACATGACTACTGGAAAAATCATAGCTTTGACTATATGGACCTTTGTTGGCAAAGCAATATCTCTGCTTTTTAATACTCTGTCTAGGTTTGTCATAGCTTCCCTTCTAAGGAGAAAGTGTCTTTTAATTTCATGGCTGCAGTCACCATCCACAGTGATTTTGGAGCCCAGGAAAGTAAAATCTGTCCCTGCTTCCACTTTTCCCAGGGTCTCCCGCATTGTAGGCAGATTCTTTACCATCTGAGCCACCAGGGAGGTCCACAAAGATGATACACTGATGGAAAATAAGCATACAACAACATGCTCAGAACCTCTTGTCCTTACGGAAATGCAAATTAAAACAATGAGATACCATTTTGTACTATAAGGATGACTAAAATCCAGAATTAACCATAGTAATTGCTGGTGAGGATGCAGACCAAAAGAAACTCTCAGTCATTGCCGGTAGGCATGGAAATGGTAGAACCAGTTCGGAAGACAGTTTGGTAGTTTCTTACAACATTGAAAGGAGAGGAAAATAGAGCAACTTTGCAGAAGAGAAGCCTGCAAGCCAACATCACAGTGATGGGTCATGTTGACGGCATGTGCCTGGACACGGTGTGTGAGAAAGGCACTTTCCTTCTGGGTCTTCCTCCCAGGTACCCCAGTCTAATCAAGAGAAAAATGCCAGACAGATTCCAATCCAAAGGACTGTCTTGAAAGTACAAAGGGAACACCTGGCCAGTACTCCTCGGAACAGACAAAATCATCCAAGACGAGGAAAACAGACACTGTCACCGTCAAGAAGAGCCGGAGACATCACGACTCAGGGTAAAGTGCTCTCTGGACAAGATCCTGGAACAGAAAAGAGACATTAGGTAAAAACTCAGGAAATCCAAGCAACTATGGACTTCGATGAATAATGATGTATCAATGTCAGCTCCTTAACTGTGACAAATGTACCACAGTAATGTGAACTCTTAACATCAGGGGAACTGGAAGTGGATTTATGGGACCTCTCTGCACCATCCTCAGAAGTTTCTGTACACTATGTCTATTCCTTAGTAAAAATGTATTCAAAATTTTTAAAAAATTAGTAAGCTATCATTTTCTGAAAAGGCAAATAATTATACTAAAGCTGAACCAATAATATAGCTTTAAATGACAGAAAATTATAAAGGTAATCCTGAAGACATCTTTTTATGCAAGTTAAATTATCTATCTATATATCTATCTTTTAACTTCTAATTTGAACTTGACCCCAAGTTCAGGGACTATGGACACAAAAGTGAGAAAGAAATGATCCCTGCCCACAAGAGCTGCAGATCTCCTTGACCTTGAGCCTGAATGTCTACATTGTCCAGGTGGGGTTAAAATGGTGCTTGCCCTTCTTTCCAAGGCCAGGGGCATACAGCATTCTGAGCCTGCCATTCTGTGGAATTTTTGTTTTTAAAATATTGGTTGGAATTCCAAAATCTTTGAACCTATGTGGTGAGAGAGCAGAAACCTTAGTGACATCAGGGCATCACAATGGTGTTGGCCTTCAGCTCTCGGAGGGACTTCCTGCATCACAGAAGGATCAGCGGTAAAGAATCCGCCTGCCAATGCAGGAAATGGGGTTCAATCCTGGGTCTGGAAGATCCCCTGGAGAAGGAAATGGAAAACTACTCCAGTATTCTTGTCTGGACAATCCCATGGGCAGAAGCACCTGGTGAGCTACAGTCCATGGGGTTGCAAAGAGTTGGACATGACTGAGCACTTGTCAGCAGATGCAAAGTGCTTTTTGCTAACCTGGTGTGATTTTTACATTTCTCTCAGGGTTCTGTCTTTCCTATGTCATTAGAAAGCTCCAGATTCAGGGTAGCAAGCCTGGCCTATGCCTATCACATTTTCCCATTATGTAGTAGAAGGTTTTAAAATCCTCTCCTGGGTCAGAGCTCCTCAAGGGAAGGCTTCTGTTTATCGGTCATTGGAGTCGGGTTTTTTTGAAAGCCCTCTAGCTTTTCACGAATGGAAGTTCTTGGAGTCCATGTGGCATCTCTGCCACCTCTGGGCTCAGGGATGCCACGTGGTGGCTTGAAATGGACCAGGTGGGAGATGTGCACTGTGGAAACCAGCAAATTCTACCAACGGGGTCTCCACCCGCCGCAGGCACCCCTGCCAAGAGCTGGCACACCATGGCCGAGAAGCCACAGCCCGCTCCACCCGAGAAGACTGCTAGACGTTGCCCTGTTGTGGTCTCCGTATTCTAACTGGATGAACTTTTGGGGGAAGGATACAGGACCTGTCATTTACTTGCATAAGATGCTTTTCTTTGCTCTTGGGAGAGAGGCCTTAACACGACCTTTAAGGCCCTGAACAGTTTGGCCCATCTGTCTATCTCACGGGATCTATGTCTGGGGTGGGGAGCTGCCCGTGTCTCCCAGTGAGGCTGGCCTCCTCACCAATCCTCAAAGCACCGGCTTCCAGCTGTAGTGGGGTCTGCGCACCCCACCCCCTTTCAGGGACAGTCCTGGTTTTGCCCTGAAAGACCCCATCCTGGGGGCTCCCCAGGCTAACCCCGCTCACGTGGAAACACCCTTCCTCCTCCCGTTCCTTCAGCTGCTCTTGGTCAATGCAAAGATGCTTCCCCTGAGCCCCTCGCCTTTGCCTGTCTCCTCACCCAGACCTCCATCACGGAGTCAACTCCTCCGTTAGCTCAGAGGACAGAACACACCGTGGATTTAACTGCAGACTCCTCCTTGTCACTGTCTGATTCGCGTCTGTCCCCTCCACACAGCAGGCAGCCGGGACAGTCCAGAGCCCAGCAGCCAACAGGTGCCCGATAATTCTTGATTAAACCTATGAATGAAAGAACTCCCCACCCAGGGATCTTTCCATGGTGTGACAACACCTCACAGATTGGAATACAGCCCTGCTTAACGGTGGGAGAGGGGAGAACCAAGAAGATGGCTCTCGTCGGGCAAAAAAGCAGAGAAGCAGAGCTTTAAAATTTTTTCAAGGTCTGCAAGAGGGTCAGGCATGTGTCAAAACCAGATTCCTGGCCTCTTTACAAGTTCGTGCCTGCAGCAAGGCCCGATCACGGCAGGAGCGGCCTGCGCAGTTCACGGTGTCACCGACTGACCACCGCGTCTCCACGCCCACTCATGTGCTTTGGGGCAGGCTGTGCTCCTATTTGAGGCTTATTGTGTAAAGTTTGCTCTACCACAGTATAATTGAAGTAGAAAAGCATCTCATTATGGAGCCGCAAGCCCGTACGGAAGCGCATCCTCCTTTACACAGAGGGGTGAGAGAGCAAGGGTCTCGTCGAACCGCTCAGGGCCCCGGCCGCGTGTCCACACCCCGGAGGCCCAGCCAGGCCTCTGGACAGGGTGGCCCCGCGCAGGTGATCCGCACACGGGCAGGTGACTAGGCGGAGATGGAAGCAGGGAGCCCGCTCTGTCTGGGGCTCCTGTCTGCACTCATCTCCCAAGCCCCCCAGTTAGGCAACGCTCATGGGTGGGAACCGCTTTTGCTTTAAGGAGTTGGTTAAAAATCAAAAGGCCCATTTTGCTCACTGCAAGGAAACACGTGCTCCCCGCCCCTCCCCGACCCCAGCAATCTCATCCACCCGTCTGTCGGAGTCAGGAGGGGGATGCCAACTGGCAGCCCCGGGGCTGCGTGTTTAACTCACAGGGGAGCGAAGCAAGGAAAACATTTTTGTAAGGCTCTTTGAAAGTTATTTGCGAGGGAAACAATTAAAAAAATGTGTGGCCGTTTTCTTGCCATTGAAGAAATGCTACATGCAGTTTCCAGCTCCAGCCGGCCAGTTCTCTCCTGCAGGATTTATGGGGCCGGTGCTGCCAGGCAGACAGAAATCCACCCAGGAACATGTTTCATGGTAAGAGAACTTTCCTGAGAATAATACCTGAAATACCCAGACAGTTGTACAGAGCGCCGGTCCTGGAGTCCCGCTTTCTCCTAGGAGCTCGGATGATAAATACGACCGTGTGCATCCCCACCAGGAGCCGCCTGGTGACTGCTGTCAGGCCGGCCCCGGCTGGGCCCTCAATCTTCCAAACTTAGCTGGGAATCCGCGCCTCCACAAGCACACACGTGTCACACCTCTCGGCGGATCCTTAGGCTTCTAGGCCGAACCCCTCCCCTCTCCTTGCTCGGTGAATCTGAAGTTTACGAACAATCCCGTCTCTACCTCCTGACAGGCCACAGCGCACGTTCAGTCTTAAAGCGCTGTGTGGGGGCTTCATTCTGCCTGTTCTTACAAACTCAGAGTGGGGGGTCTATGTGGACATCAGTGTTCCGACACGTGGCTGTCTCTGCCTTTTCCTCTTGGCCTTCTTCTGTCTCAGGAGCCGGCCTGGGGCTCGCAGAGCACACAAATCGGGCTCACGGGCAGGCCCTCTGCAGCTCACCGGGGGGCCCGGGAAGCGGGCGCCAGGCTATGTCTCCCCTCCAGGACAACCAGCCCATCACAGTCCCGGAGACCAGCCACAACCTCGGAGCCTTTCTCAACACAGATCCCCAGACAACAACCCCCAGCCCAGAAAATGAGCCCGGCATTGCAAACGACCCGCCACCCATGGTCTGTACATTTAGACTCTTTCCCCAAATTATTTTTGGTCCTATGAGGGGCACACGGACTCCTAGTTCCCCAGCCAGGGACTGACCACCTGCCCCCTGCATTGGGAGTGCAGAGTCTTAGCTGCTGGACTGCCAGACAAGTCCCTGTATGTAGACTCTTAAAGCAAACTCCTCCCTAAGTTAACTGGCCTTGGAGGGAAGAACTTTGTGTGAACCATTATTTAAAACAACAAACAGTTACTCACTCTGGTGCATCTCCACGGGTCTGTGTGTTCCCACCACACTCAACTGGCGCTATTGGTGCCACTGATACCATCGTGTGGGAGTGTCTGCCTTTTCTGCTAGGCAAGCCCCTTGAACCCGGGGCACCAGGCTCCTCCGCTTATTCCTAGGGCAACGGGATACTATTGATGCTGAAGAGATGCTCTTTGACTTGAACTGAGAGCTTTAGGTGGTTTATCCAACCACAGCCCGGTGTTTCTGGATGGGAAGCGAGTTAACGCCCTTGGGGAGCCGGGAAGCGCGTGTGTCAGGAGGAGACCCGGAGGCCAACTGCAGGGCAGGGGCAGGGCAGGGGCAGGGCTTGCAAGCACTTCCACTGCAATTACAACTGAGAGCCGGCGTCTCAAGTGCAATTGCTGATTCAAGGTTTAGCCAAACCCGGGGAATGCTCCGGTCAGCAAAACCGGACCCAAAACCATCTCCTGAGAACAAGCCGTCTCACAAGATTTCCGTTACCTGCTGCTTTCCATCGACTGAAAATACTCGGGCCGCCTTTCCAGCGGTGGTTTTGGCACCTCGTCTCCCAGATGGAGCCACAAGGGCAGGAGTGCACAGAACTCAAATGTCCTGGGAGGAGAGTTGATTAAATGTTTTCAAACCTCAAAAAAGGGGGAAAAAATGAGAAAATCGGTTCAGGTAGAGTTCAAGTTTGGGGGTCAAGCTCCAGGGACCCCTGGGGCTCTTTTGTAGGGAGGCCATTAACTTACTCCTTGAAATCACACCCTGGAGAGCTCGGGGGCAGCGGTCAGTTCACAGCCCTGCCCTCCGTTGTTCTGTGTGGTCCGCATGTCACAGCGTGACCCAGGATCACGCCGCGCTCCACCGCTGGGGGAGAACGCGGGCCAAGGCTCAGAGTGGGCCGCCTCCACCCGGAGGCCGAGGCCGACCCTCTCCTCCGCTCCGCTCTGCTTTCCTCTTGAAATCAGAGCTTCAGACTGCTGACCCTGGCAGGGATCTGTCTTTCCTGTGGAGATAGGATCGTTTCAAGCTGCTTTTCCACATGAAAACCTTGAGAGGCCCTTGGTGACACTACCACCCGCCCAAGATGCTGACGGATGAAGCTGGAGAAAACAATCCAGCGTGTGTTTGAAAACCAAGACATTCCAAGGCTTTTACCTCGTCTTGAGCCCTTTCCAGCTGTTGTCCAGTGTGGCTGGCTTCGGCGATGGATGATGTTTTTCTGAACAGGAAATCAGGCTTCATTTTCCCTTGAGTCCCAGAATAATTCACGGAGCAGAGTCCGGGGACCAGTGAAGTTCCATCCCCTCCAGAGATTCCCCCCACCCCTTTGTGGTATGTCTGCTTTTTGCTCTCTGCAGAGGGACAATGGAGTTTGATGACTTCTTACAAAAGAAGGCTACCAATTTCACCACTGAAGATGATAACGTGATGACAACTGAAGAAGGCCAGGAAGGACCCAGGAAGAAGTTGCCTGAGCCTCCACAACAGGGCAGGCACGCTGTTTCTATAAAGCAGGAGTTGGTAAATATTTTCAGCTTTGCAGTCACTGTCACAGCTACTCTGCCCTTCAGAAAGCAGCCCTGGATAACACGTGACAAGTGCTTTGTCCCTGTGTGCACAGGTACATGAACCAATAAAATTTCATAGGTGAAAACAGGCTTGGGCTGAATCCAGTGCACCAGCCAGTTTGTGGGTCCCTGTTTAGAGGATCCAACTTCTTTTTGTTCATCTTACTTGTGATGTTTAACAAGAAGTCACCGTGATGACAGACCACAGGTCCCAAGGACACCCAGGCACCCCTGGGCAGAGGAACATCCCTCCTTCCGGGTGCATCCTCGGCAGGTGTGCCCGCTGGACCACATATCCCACGACCGACCGGGGCCTCCTCACCCAGCTCGATGACACGAGGGCTGTGTGCGAGCCTTGACCCCCAAAACAAGGGGCCACGGCCTGAACATCTCTCTTCAGAAGCCTTGCTACCCGATCCGCAGCCTCAGGGGAGCTTTTAATTCTAACGGCTCAGATATGACATGCACCGTCTGCAGATACAAAGCTGCCTTCCCCCGATACGGTTCGGGTGGATAGAGAACCCCACTGGTGTGGGTGCTCAGTCATGTCCAAGTCTTTGCGACCCCATGGACTGCAGTCCACCAGGCTCATCTGTCCATGGGCTCTCCCAGACAAGAAGACTGGAGTGGGTTTCCTACTCTAGGGGATCCTCCTCACCCAGGGATTGAACCCAAGTCTCCCACACTGCAGGGGGATTCTTTACCACTGAGCCACCTGGGAAGACCCAGAGAACCCCGTTACATGTCCAGAACTACCCAGTTCTGCCCCACCAGAACCCAGAACCACTGTCCCCACCAGGAGGTCAACAAGAGGTCACCGCCCTGTTTCCCCTGGTTCAGGCACTGCAGACGTCCTCCGGCTGTGTTGGTCCCTCTTGTTAGACTAACACGGGCTTCTTGGGCCAAACAGGTGAAACTGATTTATGCCAGGCTCCCAGGCCGGGGGCAGCCTAGGCAGAACGGGCTTTGTGTGAGAAGACGGGGATCCTTCTGGTTTGAGATTTGTGAGAAATTCAATTTGAGTGTGCACCCTTTTCACCTCTGAGGCGAGCCTGAGGCCACCTGAATCAAAACCAGATGGACTCTCAGGCCTAAAGACAACAAAGAGCGGGGGGAGCCCGTCAGCGGAGGACCACCAGGGTGCGGGCCGCAAGCACAGCCGGCTGGTTTCCAGCACTCAGCGGGGACGCTCCCAGATCGGAGTGGGGCCCTTTGTCCGCCTGCCACGCCCAAGGCATCGCGGCGTCCTGGGCCGGTTATTCCAGCGGGCTGCAGGGAGCCCCGGAGCCCCCGCCCTCGGCCCCGCCCCTGCCGTGCGCCCCACGTAGGGCGGGTTGGTTTTGGCTCGGCAGGCAGGTGCCCTTCGAGCGCTGGGATCCGAGCCCCGGCAGGGATGTCGGGGGTGACCCGAAGTCTTGGGTGGCCGCCTTCACGCTCTCGCTTTCCCGTCAGCTGATACATCTGCCACCCACGTGCTGGAAGGTTCCGGGAAGCTCCGAGATTCCTGCAGGAGGGAGGCTGACCTCCTGTGCCCCCGGCCCCTACCAGCCCTCCGGAGGAGCCGGGGCACCCTGGAAACCTCGGGCTCTGCCTCTCCATAAACAGTGTGGGGAGGAGCGGGCGTTTACACATGTGGCCTGTGAAACACGAGCCTCCGACTGATAACTGAAGTCGGCGGTAAACAAACGCTGGCTCACAGTCCCGGAGCTTCTTCTAAATCGCCTTTGGAGCAAGGAGAGGACTCAGCGGGTTATGATTCGGAGATCACACAGGCGTCAGCAGAGTTCCCCCTTTCCCGTCCCCTCCTTCTGAGTCCCGAGGCGCTGCGCCGGGGGCCAGCGGACCCCTGACCCGCCCCGGCAGCTGTCGGGCAGTGCCTCCACTGTCACCAGGGCCCTGAGCTGTGACGGGCTTGGTGTCCGTCTCTCTGCCTTCAGATTATGGAAGGGGGTCTCCCCTCCCGCCGTGCAGCGGGCCCATCTATTCTCATCGCGCGGCCGAAGCTGACCCCCGTCCCAGCTCCGACGTCAGCACGAACCCGCGCGCCACGGGCGAGGCCAGGCCTTCCAAACACCCTGCATCTTCCCACGGCCCCTCCCTCCGTCCGTCCTCGGTCTCACCTCGACCAGCGGTGGGCGGGGCCTGTGTGGGTGGCGTTGAGGGTGGAGCCAGCGCACTTTGAGGTCACTTTCGCCCCAGAGCGGCTGAATTTAAGATCAAGGCAGGGGGTATGTGGCGTGGCCGGCAGGAAGGGTTGGGCAGGGGCCGGAGGGAACCTGTAACGCTCTTCTCAACACTCGGGCAAACTGGAGAACACGGGCCCCAGGAGCAGAACGCACAGATCGGGAGCTCTCCTCCTGCGGCCTGGACTTCCCCCCCACAGCGACCCCACTGTGTCTCCACGTGGAGGTCCTCTGGACCGATGGCTCAGCGTGGGAGGGCCCTCATGGGCTGTTTGTGGCGGGAAGGGACCAGGTGAAGAGGAGGCTGGATTCCATGAGTCTCAGAGTTGATTCAGATCATCTAACTGGGGAGCCAGGGCAGACCTACTGAATGTGTGTGTGTAAATATCCTCCAAACCATATGTGCACACATACATATACATGCATACCCACATATGTGTGAATATATGTGGTCTGGGGCTATTTAGTTCTTTTCCTTGTGTGTATATACAAAATGGCCTTTTCTGATGGCTCAGCAGGTACAGAATCTGCCTGCAATGCAGGAGACACAGGAGATGCGGATTTGATCCCTGGGTCAGGAAGATCCCCGGGAGAAGGAAATGGCGACCCACTCCAGTATTTTTGCCTGGGAAATCCCGTGGACAGAGGAGCCTGGTGGGCTATGGTCCAAAAGGATTGCAAAGAGTTGGACATCACTGAGCAACCGGGTACATCTACATTACAGTGCACACGCATATTATAGTGTGTACATGTATGCATAGATGTGTTTTGTTTGACGGACACGGAGCTCTCTTGATTGACTACAGTGCGCATGTTCCCGTTTGTAAGGAGGCAGTAGCAGAACTGGGGAACCACCCGGCCTGAGCCACAGAGAGCTCCAGCGATCCTACAGCAGACAAGGACAAAAGGATCGCTCGGAACGGCTTTATTTTACTTTTGAAAGAAAGAAAATCCAGGGGTGGAAGGAGAGACAAAGAGTCCCCTTCTGAAAATTCACACCAAGACGAACCTGGGAAGCTATGAGCTTAGTGAAAATGTGGCTGCAGCGGTGGGGGCAGGTCGCCATACAGAAAGCCTCTGGGAGTCCTACTCTCAGCCCGCAGGCTGCTGGGGAGTCAGACTCGCCCGGAGTGAGCAGGGAAGGTCTGTCCCTCGAGGCTGAAGTGATGGGGACAGGGGAGGTGGGCCCGTCCCGGACTCGACGGCCAAGGAGCCGAATTTGTCCTGACATTATTTGGGGCTTCCCTGGTGGCTTAGCTGGTAAAGAATCTGCCTGTAATGCAGCAGACCCAGGTTCGACCCCTGGGTTGGGAAGATCCCCTGGAGGAGGGAGCAACTACCCATTCCAGTATTCTTGCTGGAGAATTCCATGGACACAGGAGCTTGGTGGCCTACAGTACGTGGGGTTGCAAAGAGTTGGACACGACTGAGCGATTAACACTATCTGGGAGTTGCACATCAGGTGGTGCTGGGAGAGGTAACATCTGTCAGAAAGGGTCTGTGTTCATTTGCTGAAATCTGCACCTCCTGAGATTACAGTGGCCAGACTTGTTCTGCGGTGGTGGAGTCAGGTAGACCCGGCTATTTGCAGACCTCGGCTCGGTTTTCATCACCTCATCACAAAGCATTTACATCGCACTTTACTTTCTCAGTGTATTTCACATTGTATTAATTTTCTCCAGGGTTTACTATTTTAAAAGATTTTGCTGGGTAAAATTGCAGAGGTGGTCTAGCACACTGTCCACGTTCTGAATAACAACCCATAAAATACGTTTGCTTCTTTGCTGCGGATGATGAGCCGGGTCCAGGAGAATAAAGGCTGCAGGAGCGTCCCGTGGATTGTTTTCTGAGGCGGACTCTGGACTCTGGTCCCTGGTCGTACCTTGGCTTTGCTTTCGCCGCATGAGCCCTCCTCCTAGACTTCCCGGCCCGGCAGCCCAGGGTCTTTTTTCGTTTGTGACTGGCTTCTTTCACGCTGTTACCAGCACGGAGCGCCGCCGCGCTTTCGGAACCACTTTGCCCTTTGAAACGTCAGTGAGGAGGAGGGAGGTTCCCGTTTCGCTGTCATCCCAGAGTCTGAACAGTCAGAACGTAATGAATAGTAGAGACGCTGTAATCTTTAGTGTTTAAACCTTTTTGGCTGTTGTCTCTTTCCGTGAGATTATTATTGTCCCTAATGCAGGTATCAACCACCACAAACCCTTTCTGAAGACAGGAGGTAGGCGTGTGTGTGTGTGTGTTTGGTGCCCGGACTGAAACTCACTTTTCTTCCTAATTTCTCCGTGAGCCGTGGGCAGCCAGTCACCTTTGCGTTCTGCAGCATGAAATGGAAACCAAGACTGAATAATCAGTTAACACGTCCACCAAGGGTCTTAGGGAATCTGAGTAGCCGTTTGGGGCAGGAGAGGTTGGGGAGGATGACAGCTAGTTACCACTGAACCAGGCAGGTGACTTTGGTTGACTTGGTGAACCTAAAGCGTCAATATTTTCACCAGCAAAACTGAAGTAATATCGAGTGTGCCCAAGGTTCTGTGTCATGACCCTGGAAAGGGATCATGGATGGAAAATGTTTTGTAAATGGCAAATAAGTACATAGTTGTGTATATGATTACACTTTATTATATATGAACACCTGTTTATGTTTTATATCATATACACACATCCACACATACGTAATGTGTTATTACTAAAGTCTATTGAAGTAATTTTATTTCGAAAGGGTAGATACATTTTCTAGATTGGGCAAAAGCAAGCTCTGTATTGCTTGACACAGGATAACTGACTTTTTCAATAAACTGATAACAAGATTCTCATTTAAGTAAGAACTGTTTACAAAAGCAAACCTCAAATACCTCCAACAAAAGGTCGTTGTAAGGAAGAGGCACGCTTTATTAACTCAAACTGACTTCGGATTAACACTAGTCCTTCACAGACATGGGATGAGATCACACTGCTGGAAAATATATCAGTTTTCTTTTCAAGAAATAATATATGTTCCCCTCCCCACCCCCCAACCCCCACTCTCGCCTTTTCCCTTAGCTAATGGAGTAAATACTGGAGAAATCCTTTAGAAGCCAGGGAATGTAAGACACTCTTCAAGAGAAACAGCAACCTGGTGGGCATGAGTGGAGGTCCCCACGTCCCCATGAGGCCTGGCCTGGTGGGCGTGTTCCCTCAAAGAGGGCTCCGGGCTGGGGTCTGGGAGCCTGTGTTTTAACAAGACCACAGGCGATGTTGATGCTGCTGGTCCATGGACCACACGCTGAGTAGCTAGGATCTCCACGTTTATCTCAGAGGAATAGGAGTACTGGAGGAAAATTCTGAGCTATCCAAAATAAGGAAACCTTTTACTGCAAGATAATAGGCTTCAGGAAGTGCCCTGAGGTTGGGTGCCTTGGGATATTGTCCCTGGAGGCAGTGTGCACCAGACTCTCTGTACACCCAGGGTCTCGGATGGAGCCGCGGGGGAGGGCGGGCTCAGCTGTCCAGCCCCTCACCCCCCATCCCCCCCTCACCCCTGCCTGCAGGTGGGTGTGGAAGCAGCCTGTTTTTAGACATAGGCCAAGGAAGATGACAAGTGTGGGAATGCTTTGCAGGGGAAGTATAAACATCAAGAGTATTTTCATTATCAAGATTTTGCACAGTGTGCTGGGTACCGGAAAAGGAGAAAAGGGCAGCAGAGGATGAAATGGTTGGATGGCGTCTCTGACTCTCCGGACAGGAGTTTGAGCAAACGGTGGGAGATACAGAGGAGCCTGGCGTGCTGCCGGCTGTAGGGTTGCAAAGAGTCGGGCACGACTTAGCAACTGAAAACAACAACTGGGTACCTAGGCACAGTCTTGGTGGGTGTGGAAAATGAAAGAAACTCAGTTCTTGTTCCAGAAAGCTCTGGAGGGCGCTGGAGATCTTTCCCAAACGTTTGTTGAGTGGAAGTCTTGGACCTGGGTGGGGACAGAGGTTCTGCTGACGCTCCCTCTTTGTGTCACCTCATTTTTCCCTGTGCTTGGCCTCCACCTGAAGCATCCCCCAGCCCAAGCCCCCAGCTTGTCCCTTCAGGAGGAGCTTTGCCAAAGGGGCGGGCGTGGGCTGCTTGACTCCCGAACACTCATGCTCTCTCCCAGCCTCCAGCCAACTCACCCGGAGGCTCTCATTTGCTACCATCGTGAAACACGTGCATTTGCACATTCACGTATCTCAACCTTCAGCCTCAAAAATACAAAACAGGCTGCCTTCCCCCAATGTTACATTTTCCATCTGCCTCTCTCTCTGTCCCACTCTCCTTCCATCCATCATCCATCTATGCATCTATGCACACGTGTGTGTGTCTGTCTCCATCTCTGCATCTTTCGTGAAGCTGTACTTTCTCAGTCTTCGTTGCTGTATGTGATTCATGATGTTATTATATTTTATGTGTACATTTGCTTATGTTTGCGCTGTGGGCTGACCTTGGACTGCTTGCGGTAATGTGCCTCTTCGCTTACTGGTGTCTGCTGACCCATCCAGGCTCTTGTTGATCCACTATCAATTCAAGCAATGTTTGCTCAGGAGTGGGAACTGCTTGGTGTTTGTTTGTTTGTTCAAGTCTCTGATGGGAACAAATCAGAAGACGGAATGACTTTGTTCTTGATGGCTCTTGGATGATGTGCATTCCAACTTGATCTGACGGTGTATCTGGGGAACCGGTGAGACGTAACTGGCCTTCCAAGTCCAGGCTGTGATCAGCAGACTTTCAGCTAGAATCAAAGCAGGTGGGAAACTCCAGATCCAGTATCTGACGGCAGCTGGCCCTGAGAGGCGCAGACTTCTGGGACCCTGCTCCTTGTTTAACGTTCATTCAACGGCCGTTACTGACACCCGCTCTGGGCAAGGATTTTGGTTATGGGGAGACCTAGACACAGAATTGCCTCTGAGGTGCTCACAGCTGTGTGTGTGTGCATCTGAATGGACAATCTGCCCCAGCATATGCATGCGCCTGGGTGCGGTCGTCCGTGTGTGTGTGTGTGTGTGTGTGTGTGTGTGTGAACAAGGAGAGTAGCCAGGGGAGGACAGATAAACAGCCTTCTTCAAGGTCAGTATGTCAGAGAGCAGCAGAGGGGAGCACAGAGTGCTGGGGCTGAGACTGTGGCCTGGGGTGCAGGCAGGGGGTGGGCAGCCTAGGTGGGGGGTGCCAGCAGGGACCGGGTCCTGTCCCCCAGGCCCCAGCATGAGACAGGAGCGACACTCCGCTTTCGCCCTCAGCTGCGCTCACCGTCTGCTAGAATCGGAGCCCCTGGAGTACCCCTCTGGGAAACCCTGAAAATCCTTCCACTTGGTCTCCACCCTATCTCTTCATGCTCCACAGTCATCGCACAGGACGCACACGGAGCCGACCGTGGTCACGCCGGAGAGGAAGAAGAAGGTGGCCTCTCTCTCCCCTGGAGCCGCACCTCTGCATGAGCGAGGACGGTCCCTGCTTCCCACGTGGAAAGCAACGGCGCGCAGGGAGGCACAGTGACAAGCGTCTGATAAACGCCCCACTCCTCACGCATTAATGCAGAGGCACGAAGGCCTGCTTTCTGCGCCAGCGGCTTGGATTCCAGACTCCAGCGAGCTGATGCGAAAGGTCTGATGGGCCTGCCTGGATGGATATCCAAATAAGCAATTTCTTACAAACGTGGAACCCAGTGATGGAGGGGACCCACAAGGTGATGAAAGGAGCCTGAGATAGCATCAGAGATGACTTAACACAGGGGGAGCCGGGCAGAGGTGATTGGCACCCCAGTTTTTGCTAAATTTAACATGACTAGCCAAGTAAGAGAAGTCATTATTGAGAAGACGTGGAAGTCCAGCCAAGAGGTTGGGTGATGGAAAATTAACTGTAGTTGAGACATAAAATTTTACAATGTAGAGACTGTAGAGTGATTGGACAGCTTTCATATTTTAAGAACGCAGTTCAATGGACCATCTCTTAGCATTATCCTGAAAGCTTACACTTTTGATTAAAACCATAAAATCCATCTCAGAGATCCAGGAAAGAATGTGCATGCATTAAACCCAAACATTCTACCACCTGAACAACCAGTAGTCTCAGTTTTCCTTCTATCTTTAATTTCATTAAAAGGGTCATGGCCAAGATACAATTCTTGTATGTGAACTCTCTGTAGAAAAGAAGCTAGAGATTTTAAGAGATTATTTAAGAGTTTACACATAGGATCATTTTCAGAGGATACAAGGTCAGATCCACGCTTAGGCACGGAGCTCGGGAAAATGACCGATGCGATGTCCTGGGTGTTGCCTGCCTGGAGGGGCTGGAGGCTGGCTGAGGACGAGCCCGGCACCGTCAAGGGAGACGGTCCTGTGACATCGTGAGCTGATGGGAGGGGCGCGGGACCGAGGAAAGGGAAGGTGCTGGAGGCAGGCGACTCGAGGCCTGGCCGAGCTCCTCTCCAGATGTCGCCGTTTGTTTCCACCTTGTCCGCCTCACTTACATCCACGCTCCTGACTGCCAGGATCTCAAGTGCTTGTGTAATTGCTTGGGGCTGGATGATGAGAGAGCTCTGAGGTTTGGAATTACTTGTGCCAAGATCTGTCACACCAGAGAGCGTTGTGTACTGTGAACAAGAAGCCCAGAGGAATAAAAAAGTAATAAAATAATAGATGTGGTTATGAGGTGCGCAGCAAGTCCAAATTTCCATGATATGCTAAATAATAAAAATGTTTCTCAAGAAACATCTACCCTAACAGAAAGGAATCACATAGGCTTCAATCAGCCGAGCTCAATTCTTGAGCGTTAACTGAGATCCACTTATACTTGAGGTACCGTAAAAACGGGTGAGAATGGAGAGTGAACCACGTACGGTCACACTGGTGACAGTCGCACCTCCAATACACCTAAGAAGAAAGCCAACAGCACCTGATCGCCCTCCCTGCGCCGGGCGCTGTGCTAGACCCTGAGGCTATGAAGTTGGTTAAACACAAAATTCTTATCCTTAGTAACTCGTAGGCCGTTTTGTCTATTTTTATTTGCTGCTTTTATAAAAAACACATTCTTATAGTCCAAAGTCTCCATTCAGCAGAGGAATAAAACTGAAAGATGCTTAAACTCAGTCCCGATCTCTTGGTTCCTCTATCGGGGTTTCAAAGGGTCAGACACGACCAAACAACAACAAATAAGAATGCACTGACTGGAAGTGTTTTCCTACATTTCAGAAGAGTCTGGCAAGTTTGACATCTGCTCACAGATCCTGTTGCTGAACCTGAGGGAGAGACAGGAAAAACTCAAGGAAAAAGTCAACTCATGCCAAGTATCATGGTAATCACTAATTTTTCTTTTGAAAACCCTATACTGGAAAAAAAGTTGATAATTTTTCAGTAAGGCTAGAATATAAGACATTTACTGTTGTTTATCTCCATGCGTATTTCTATACCAAATGAAGTAATCAATAATAGCTTAAATTAATGATCCTGCAATCCCACTCCTTGACATATATCCAGAGAAAACCATAATTCAAAAACATGCTTGTATCCTGATGTTCATTGCAGCACTATTCATGATAGCCAAGCCATGAAAGCAGTCTAAATGTCCCTCGACAGATGACTGGATAAAGAAGATATGGTACAGATATACAGCGGAATACTACTTGGCCATAAAAAATGAAATACTGCCATTTGTAGCAGCAGGGATGGCCCTGGATATAATCATACTAAGTGAAGTAAGTCAGGCAAGAGAAAGACAAGTATCATATGATACCACTTTTACGTGGAATCTAAAAAATTGATACAAATGAACTTATTTACAAAACAGAAGTAGACCCACAGGCATAGAAAAAACACTTACAGTCACCAAAGAGGAAAGTTGGGTGGGGAGGGATGAATTAGGAGACTGGGGTGAGCAGATAAAATAGATGCGTGACAAGGACCTACTGTGCAGCACAGGGAATTCTCCTCAACCCTTTGTGATAACCTATTGGGGAAAAAAATCTGAAAAAGAATAACATATATGTAATGTATGACTGAATCAGTTTGTTGTAAACCTGAAGCTAACACAACTTTGTAAAGCAACTATACTTCAATAAGATAGTAGCATATTATATATATGCATATGTATTTATAGTAAGTTGTATGTATATGTGTGTATATATGTATACCTTACATATATTCCAAAATATTAGCAGAGATGGGGATTATGGTGTTGACATTAGTTTTTGTGAATGACCTTGGATGTCATCCATGTGCTATTATTGTTATAGTTAGAAAAACACAATTTTAAAATGAGTTCTTTTTATAAAGACAAAAAGTAATTTATTAAGCACTAACTCTGTCAGACATTATCCTAAGAATTTTATACGTATTAACTCATTTACTCCCCATAATCACTCTATAAATATTGCTGTTGTACATTGTGTCAGTTATTAAGCTACTATAAATATCAACTATGAAAAAACTGGGCTTCCCAGGCGGTGCAGCGGTAAAGAATCTGCCTGCCAATGCAGGAGACGTAGGAGACCTGGGTTCAATCCCTGGGTTGGGAAGGTTCTCTGGAGTAGAAAATGGCAACCCACTCCAGTATCTTTGCCTGGAAAATTCCATGAGCGGAGGAGCCTGGTGGGCTCCAGTCCATGGGGTTGTGAAGAGTCGGACACAACTGAACACACCAACACACACGTGAATCTATTAGGAATCTTGAAAACATTATGTAAATGAAAGGAGCTCGTTCTGAAAGACCACAGATGGTGTGATTCCACTTATATGAAATATAAAATTTTAGAATAGGCAAATCTTTAAAGACAGGAAGTAGATTAGTGGTTTCCAGGGACTAGGGGTTGGGCAAGTGGAAAGGGGAGTGATGGAACCGGGTTTGCTTTGGAGGGTGATTAAAATGTTTGTGGTGAGAGTTGCACAACTCTGCAAACATACCAAAAACCATTGAACTGGGCACTTTAAATAGATGGATTTTATGACATGTAAATTATATGTCAACAAATACACTTAAAAATATATCAACTATGGTCTCATGATCAGTTACACAGACAGGATTGGTAGCAGTTCACATATTTCTCACACATTGATTTGATATGTGCATCTGTTCTATATGTTCTATATTTATATGTTTTATATATATGTGTTCTATATATTATATAGTTATATATTTATAAATTAATTTGTATGTATAAATTATATATAACTTCTTCTTCTTGCAATATAGTTGCATAAAACGTGCTTTGTTTAAAACTATGTTTTTAACACTTAAAACCACATCTACTCCTAAAGCTCACTCTCCACTTGGGTTACTTGATCCACCTCCATTCTCCGTGATAGCGCTAAGCCAACAAAGTCAGGGTGTGGGCCGTCATCCGATATCCACCACAGCTTTCAAAGGAGGAAGGGGACGCTTAGAGCAGGTGACTCGTGGGGACCCTGAAGCGGTTTGGAGTCAGGGGCCTCAGCGTTCGCAGAAAAGGCCTGCAGCCTCCATCTCCCCACGGCCTTGACTAAGCAGACGCCACGAGAGACGCCAGACCCGCCTTACCTTCTCATCCTCCTTCTTCGATCACGTTTCACAGATGACTTCCTGTCACCCAAACGCCTCCTTCTCTCCTTCTGCCAAGTGGAAAATTATTAGGTGCGGGCATATTCAATAGACGGTTGTTCGGTTGCACTTGAAAATGTTCATTTACTGTAATAGGCTCATTATTCTAGGAATGTAATTGGAACCCAGACTGTTATGACCTCAGGAAATAGAATGTAACAAAGCTATGCAGAAATATTAAGTTTGCCCCCAAACAGGGCAGTGCTTTCCCCGGAGAAAGTGGAGAATCCATCACCCACCCTTCTCTCCCCTCCCAAACTCAACGATGGTTGGCTCTTTGGGGAACTTAGAAGGCTTCTAGTCAAAAATCCTTAAGGGACCCATGGAGAAATTGAAGCCTAGTAACTGAAAAAAATAGAACTTTTACTGTCCCAGAGGATTTTCCCTAGTGAACCCTAAGATTTGAAATAGCCAAGAACTAAACAAGAAAGACCTCATGTGCACCGAGGCGTGAAGGGCACCAGGCAGCATGGACGCTGTGTGAACTTACCTGTAACCAGGTGCTACAGTCAGCACTGAATGCATTTTAAACGGCAAAGAAGAATTAAGAGGGAGGGTGAGAATCAAAGTCCCTATTAAAGGCCTACGTAAAATGAGGGGATTAGACAAGATGACAGGCTCTGACACTTTATTTCATGATGTCTATTACTCTTCTAAAAATTATTAATAAAATGGAGTTCAATATAAATGTAATACACATTCAAGCAGCCACTGCAGGAATCTGATATTAATGATTTAGACTGGAATCTGTTCAACAAATGGGCTTAAAATAATTATAAATGTAATTAGAAATGTTATCCCCTTAGTGGGAGAAATGCTTGGACTAATCTGAGACCTTATTTCTAAGCTTCAGCATAGCTCTATTCCAGAGACCTCATTTGAGGTTGGTTCCCTTTTTGGAGTAAAGTTTTATGGCCTCACATGACTTTATAAGAAGGCCATCATTATATGCACACACACATACATATGAGCCATGTTTGAAATTTCTAATTTCAGACTCTGAACAAAGAAACTATTTTGTAGTATAATAACACATATTTACTCTTATTAAAATGGAAGGGTTATTGTAAGTTTTACAACATTAAAAATGCGATGGGATTTTTAGATCCAAAATAATGTACAGCGTTTAACATTTTTCGGTTGGCTTAAAAACACAGAGTGCAGACCAAGAATCCAAGAGAAAAATGGGTGAAGGGAAAGACGATAATTACATCTTAAAATTATGAAATACAAAAGACAAAAAGAGATGCTCACTGTATTTAAAGTAAGAAAAATGCAAATTAAAACTATACTGAGATGTCGTTTTTCATCCATCGTGTTGGCAAAACTCGGACAGTTGTTAGCACCTTCTGTTGGGAGGCTGCGGGAAAAGAAGACCCTCATGCCTTGCGGGTGGGGGTGAGTGCTCCTCCCGGCCCTGCCATGATCTGTTTGTCAATGATTGTCAGACTTACCGTGCGTATCACCCTTTAACCCATTACTCCCCTTCTCTAACTTTATCCTATAGACTTGCACACCTGCAAAATGACACATAAACAAGGCTTTCTATTGCAGCATTGTTTACAATAGCAAAAGACTGGACACACTCCAAATTTGTATTCAGTTCAGTTCAGTTCAGTCGCTCAGTCGTGTCCGACTCTTTGCGACCCCATGAACTGCAGCACGCCAGGCCTCTCTGTCCATCACCAACTCCCAGAGTCTACCCAAACTCATGTCCATCGAGTCAGTGATGCCATCCAACCATCTCATCCTCTGTCGTCCCCTTCTCCTCCTGCCCCCAATCCTACCCAGCATTAGGGGCTTTTCCAATGAGTCAACTCTTCCCATGAGGTGGCCAAAGTATTGGAGTTTCAGCTTCAACATCAGTCCTTCCAATGAACACCCAGGACTGATCTCCTTTAGTAGAAGCTATTTACAGTATGGAACATGCAGTCATTTAAAAGCAATGAGGAGTCTTTCTATATACTGGTATGCAAAAATCTCCAGATCTATAATTTTGTGTAAAAAGCAAGATGAAAAAGCTGAGGGTATTGTATAATCATTTGTGTAACAATGAAAGGAGAGATTTAACGTATACGGTTGCATTTGTTAGTATTTATAATTAAAAACTCTGGAAACACGCACAGAAGCAAGCAGATGTTCACTGGGAGTGAGGTGGGCACGGCTGCACCAGGCTCTGTTCCACGGACAGAGCGTGGGGCTCCCTTGGCTCCACACCCTCACCGACACGCCTTGTTTCTCGTCTTTTTTTAGCAGTCACTGTAACAGGTGTGAGGTGATACCTCTTCATGGTTTTGATGTGCATCTCCCTGACAGTGAGTGATGTCGGGCATCTTTTCATGTATCTTTTGACCATCTGTATGTCTTCTTTGAAAAAAATGTCTATTCAAGTCCTTCGTCCATTTTTAAATTGGGTTACTTGGTTTTTCACTATTGAGTTGTATGAATTCCTTATATATTTTGAATATTATCTCCTTATCAAATGTGTGGTTTGCAAATGTTTTCCCCCATTTTCTGATGCTATATAAACCTTGTTCCTCGTAACTATCCTCTTTCCCAGCTTAATTTTTGGTGTAGTGCCAGTCACTGTCTGACAGTCATATATTTTATGTATTTTTAGTTGCCCGTGGTATAAGCTTCATGATGTAAGTTTTAAGAGGACATTCATTCACTCCTTCACAGAAGCACCTGGCTCCCCCTGGCCGCTGTGCAGGTAAGAGTTCCAAGGTCTCAGGTTGATACACACTCACCATATAAGAAAGTTCAGCCGATGGGTCCCAGGCCAAAGACGCGTTAGTCTCAGTCGTGCCAGCTGTTATGACACATCCCTCTTTCCTTCCCGATTCCCCCGCTGGGCTTTCCAAGCCTGGCCTGCGCCTCTGCAGAACGTGTCAGGGCCGAGACGCTGCTCTGAGCTCATCTGATCTGCGGAGATAGCAGACCTGTCAGACGTGGATTTTGTTGCCTTTGAAAATGCGTGATGGGAAAGAGTGGCAGACAGTGAAGGTAAAAGCAAAACAGTGAATGGGCGGACGACTCGGAAGGCTGAGAAGTGGGAGATGCTCCACACCCTAAAAGGAGCGACAGGATGAGGTCGGGACCGTGTATCACACTCTCCTCAAATCAGAGCAACTGTTTCTTTTTAAATGATTTATTGATAGTCACAAAAATGGACTCCAGTCAGCCAGAAAGAAGACCTCCATTCGTATCTTTAAAAAAGCAAAAATAACCTTTTCTGATCATAAAGCAATAAAATGAAAAACTAATAATAAAAGTAAAAGCTAGGAAACAAACCTACCATCTAGAAATATTTTTAAACCTTTAAATTCTTCTGTCATTGAAAAATCAAAATCAAGATAGCAGAATATCGGCTAAAAACAAATGAAAAAAAATTTTTAAATAGGAAAACAGTAATGACAATAAGTAAATATAAGCGCTGGTTTTAGTAAAACTCATATCAACATCCATTGGAATGTCCTCCTGTAAAGCCCAGGGAACTATATTCAGAGTGCAGTAATAAATCAAAATGGAAAAGAATATAAAAGGAATGTATATACGTGTATAGCTGAGTCACTTTGATGTACAGCAGAAATCAACACAACGTTGTAAATCAACTCTACTTCAATTTTAAAAGAGAAATTGAAATGATGAAGGGAGAAATACAAATATGAAAAACACCAATGGGCTCATATGTGGTGTGGAAAATATGAGCAAATAGACATAGGCTATGATCAGTAATTCCGGTTCTGAGCTCCTGGAGGGTGCAGCCCCTTCCTTCCGTGACTGCCCCCTGCCTCACCCTGGTCCTTGAAGGCTCAGCCCAGGAAGTGGTGGTTGGTGTCCAACTCTTTGCGACCTCATGGACTGTAGCGCACCAGGCTCCTCTGTCCATGGGATTCTCCAGGCAAGACTACTGGAGTGAGTGGCCATTTCCTCCTCCAGGGCATCTTCCCGATCCAGGGATCGACCCGGGTCTCCTGCACCGCAGGCAGGTTTTTACCACTGAGCCGCCGGGGAAGCCCCGTCCAGGACGTAGGCCCCTGCTCTTCTCCCCACCCCTGCTGCTCCGGGAGCCGACTCAGTGCCGAAGGCAACCTAGCCTCAGGAAAGAGGGCGCAGCAGGTCTGGCCCTCACACCCGCCCTACAGAGAGCGGGCTCCTGGTCCTTCCTGTGTGACGTGGGCGAGAGGGTTCGCGGAGTCAAAGAAAATACCCAGAGTTGTGACCCCAGGGGAGGGTTAGCGGGAGACATTTCTGAAGTGATGGCTCTGAGTTGGGGCCCCCAACTACTGCGCTTCCCGTGCCCCCAAGGCAGACCTCATACCACACAGGAAGCAGATGGCTTACCTGGAAAGCTTTAAGGAAGAGGTTATTTACAGAGGTTTGGGCAACTTAGTGTTAGTGTTAGTCACCCAGCTGTGTCCGACTCTCTGCGACCACGTGGACTATAGCCAGCCAGGCTCCTCTAGAGTGGGTGGCCATTCCCTCCTCCAAGGATCTTCCCGACCCAGGGATCGACCCGGGTCTCCTGCACTGCAGACGGATTCTTTACCATTCAGCCACCAGGGAAGGCCAGGCTAGGGGTGGTCAGGTGGCCCAGCAGCAGCACGGAAAACCATCACCACTCTCAACTGAGAGGGAAGACAGCAGTGCTCCCCCTGGGACCCAGGACTGCAGACCCAGAGCGGGGGATGGACTTCCGCCCTCTCTCTGCCCCACCCTCTGGTCCCTCGGGTGTTGTCCAGTGATCATACCCACCAGATGCCAACCTGCCTGGGCACAGAGTGGGCTGAGAAGGATGGAGAGGACATCCGGGCTTGGTGGCCAATACTGCACAGCCGGCCCAGGTGCCATCTGCCCCTCAGGCTCACCTGCCACCGTGGACAGCGTCCTGTTCCTTCAGAGATGACCCCCTGCCGCAAGCTCGTCCAGAGTTCACGCCGACCTCTTGTTTATGAACACGGATGGAGTTTGCTCTCTTCCCACATGTGAACTAAAGTCCCCGAGAAGCTGAAATGTGATAATGTGTCAAAAAGTCACCTCAAACTTCTCAGACAGTAATGAAAGTTAAAAAACAAAAAGCAGGCAGGCGTTTTCTATAGGGCAATTATTTGGGGGAAAAAAAAATCAGAGTTCTCATGATATGCTCACAAAAGCAAAAATGCACTCGGTGATAAATTCTATCATCTGTCACACAGACTTGTGTTCCCTGCAGATGTCACAGGCACACAGGCTAAACAAATGGGGTTTGTGAAAGTATTTGTCCAGCTGTAAAGAACCAGGCAAATATAAGTTTATAGTATTATTTTTAAACAATATAATTTATTATTATTATGTTATCATACATATTAGTAAGCATGCATTAATTTATATTACAGATTCAGAAGAAATTATTTAGTTTACTTTTGTATTAAACAAGTACTTATTAAGTACCTGTCATGGTACTTAAGGCTCCAGAATTACAAACATGAAAAGCCCAGTCCTTAGAATTTATATTCTAGAAAGTACAGGGTTCAGTAAGCTGTTGGCAGTGGGTCTAGTCTAGCCCACTGTCTGTTTATTTATAGCCTGTGAGCTAAGAGTCGCTTTTACAGTTGTAAATGGTTTTGAAAAATGAGAATAATAATATTGCATGTCAAAATTAGATGAAACGCAAATCTTAATGTCCTCGAATAAAGTTTTATTGGAACATGGCCACACCACTTGTTTGCCTGTGGATGTGGCCTCTTTGCAGTTGAATAGCTGAGGCAAAGACCTTGTAGCCGACAAGGTCTAAAGTATTATTATTATAAAAGTCATTCTCTGGCCTTTACAGAACAATGCTGCTGAGCCCTGGTCCAGCAGAAGTTACCTAGAGATACAGGATATTTGCATCGCTCATGGACCCAACGCCTTCCAAAAGAGGCAGTCTTAGTGTTTGCCTTTGCCCAGACCAAGAGAGCAAGGTTCTCCTCAGGGAGTAAGGACCAGAGAGAACGCAAATGAATTAAAGCTGCTCATTCTGAAGCTGTGTGAGTGTGTCTGCCTGTAGAGGCTGGGTGTGTGTGGGGTTTTTATGTTTGCTTCAGGTGTTGGGTGTGCACCTGTATGTGTGCGTGTGTAATACACAAGTGCAGGAAGCAGCGTGCCAGGAAAAGGAGGAGGTGGGAAGGAACTGCAGGACTCAGCGCCGCTGCCCTGGGGCCTCAGGGCAGGTAGGTCGGGGAGCTTTCCTGAGAAGGAGAATCTTGAGTCTTGAGGGTGGGGACCTTCAGAGTGGTGCCCCCTCCATCCTTCCATCCATGGCAGGATGGCCAATCCCCCACCACGTGCCAGTTTTCCATGTGTGTTCACTTCGACCTTGAGTGCTTTTTAAGGAGAAGCTGAAGAATGGTTTGTAAATGCCGACCTGAGATGCGGGCGCTGCAGACTCTGGCAGACGTGTTATTTACAGTTTCCCTGTGACAGTCTTAATCTTATTGGCTTCCTAACATTACTCTTCAGAGAATTTTTATTCTTGAAAAACAGCAAATTGTTCATCTCTGAAACACTAGATAGGTCTGTGACTCTGAGAGCATTTTGAAAATTATAAATGATAAGGAAACTCTGGGCCAGATTTTTTATATGACTCTCCAAGAATTATGCAGGATGGGAATCTGACCCTTTGAGAGTTAAAAATGTTTCTGGAGACGGAGAAGACTTCACGTACTGGAGCGAAAGTGCCTTAAATCATATCGATGGTGCAATTATCTCTCGGCAAAGATCCTTGGAGTTGAAGTTCAACCTGGGGGTCAGGAGGATGGCTGGGGGAAACAGGGTCCCCCTTGTTAAAATAAAGCAATTAGTTTAATATATACTATCGGGGAATGAGAGCAGGGAGGGAAATTCCCCTTGTCAAACGCTGAACATTCAGAGCATCGCTTAGAGCAGAAGTAATAAGGCACTCTTCATGAAAAAATTGGCCCTATACCATGTCTAAATGCAAACATGTGTGTTCTTTCTTTCTTTAATTCATTTAAACTTCTGTTAACTGGGAATATTTTTATGTGCATTCTGTCGTTCCCTTTCTCATTTGAACAAAAATGTGTCAGGGGACAGGAATGGTGCCCAGGGTTGCAAACGCGTTCAGACACCATAAAATATTTAACAGCTCTTTCTGGTACGGTTAAGGCCCGCCAAACGGCTAAACAAACTTTAATTTACAATTCAAGGGCTGAAGCATTCAAAAGGCCATAAGATTTTGCTGCTGCTAATTTATATCTCTCAGAGACAAGAAACCTAAAATGAGTCATTTAAAAGTTCCCAAACCCACATTCCTTCTTATGAAATAAAGATCTTTATTGCCAGGAGATTGCATTCTTTGCCACAGAGAAGGGCAGCGTTGCTCTGATAGCTTTAACGTTCTGTGCTGTCTATAGAGATTTCGAGAAAGGATTCTTGTTTCTCCTTCATCAGATAGTGACTTCTAAGCAAGACGACTTCTCCCCTGGCATACTCCAACCTGATTGGACAAAGGAAGCTCTATGCTCTGGAAGAGGGACTTATTTTTAACTTTTCTTTAAAACAAAAATGAATTTTTTCCCCATAAATATATATATTTTTTAATTCAGAGGACTAGAACCAGTTTGTTTTGGGCCTTTCTGCTGGAAATTTGTCCAAGAGACAGTTAGGATCTTTACCATAGGTATGAATTTGTGTAATTTCATTTTGGATAGGGATAAGCTTCTGCTTCTGATAAAAGTCCAGAGTTTCATCTGGTTCCTCAGAAAAAAAAAAAGAATAAATAAACCTCAAAAATATGATAGGTGATTTGAACCTAACTGGGATCCAGAGTTTGTTTTGGTCTCATACAATGAGTGAAATAAATTAGCTTTTGCAATGATACATCTGGGTGATTCTCAAAAATATCATCCTGAGTTTTCACTTACCCAGAAGAAGGTCTACTGTGTGACTCCATTTATCTGAAGCCCTTGAACAGGCCAGATCAAAAGCTGGAAGAGAAGCTGTCTGAGTGTGAAGGGGGAAATCAGGGACTTTCCTGTTTTATGTCTTGATGGGGTTTTGACGGGTGGAGAGAGCTGCGAGGAGACACCTGCAGGAAACCGTAACCGTGGGCTTGAGGGCCTGCGAGGCAGGCGTCCTGGTTAAGCCCTCCTGACTCGTTCACAGGAACGATCTGGGGCAAAGGCGACAGGGGCCAGGGACACTGGCTAGGCTGCCGCCGCCCCTTCTCAGACCAGCCCGCACAGGCGGTCACCGTGCTCTTAATGAAATCCCAACTCTCAATTTACCGCTTACGTGTTGGAACCAAGGTATGTGTTTCCTATGGATTATCTTGAACAGTGTGAAAGTCCTCGCAAAGCTACTCAAAAGTGTAATGGTCCCCTTCCTCTAACACAGAAGCTATAGAATTTATGCAGCAAAGGGTGGATAAAAGAGCCAGTTCTGGGCTATGAGATGTAAGTAGGCCTCTAAGGACAGAGTGTCCCACAAAGATTTTTAAAGAGGAAACATCCGGTAGGTCTGTCTGTTTCAGCCTTTCACCCTTTTCCCTTCACTCACCTTTCTTCCTGCCTGGAATACATGGCCTGGAGGTGCAGCAGCCATCTTGGCACCATGAGGATGAAGACGCACTCCCGGAAGATGGCAGAGCAGGAAGGTAGATGGAGCCTGGGAAGTAGCCTTGTTTCGACCACACTAAGATTTCTTATTATCTGACACAGATAAACTCCTTAGTTTTTAAACATCTTCAGGTTTTGTACTACATTCAGTCAAACACACGCCTAACTAATATTCACAGGATCTTCGATCTTAATTTTCATCGACTTCAGCAAGGAGTACAGCAAGTTGAACATGACTAGGATGGAGGGAGGGTGAAACACCCCACAACCAGCACACACAGAGACGCGGACAGAGAGGTCATGGAGGCTTGGGGTGCCGGGGGGGGGAGGGGGCATACAAGCCAGTCAGCATGTCTTCTTCCTCCTCCTCTACCTCCTTGACATCACTGTACTGAATCTGGTTTAAAAAAAAAAGCACAAAGTGCAGGGTTGAGTGAAGAGGGGCTGCCAGAGAGCTTGATGCCATGGCCCTGGAGACACCACAGAAGGGACAGGGGACTCTGTTGCCAAACAGAGAGGCCTGGAGTTCTGCAGATTGCGTCTGATTATGTCTAAGGACCCCAGGCGGTTCCGTGTCCCGTGGCTGCAGCTACCCCTTCACTCCCGTCAGAGCCTCCTTCTCTTACAGCCAAGGTCATGGGGCCACCAGATGCCAGGGGCCCAGGGGCAGCTTCCAGGAAGGGCAGCCTGGGACGTCTTGGTGATGGCAGTTAGGTGTGAGTGGCAGCTGCTTTGGGGCTGGGGGTGACCAGGCTGCAGGAAACTGGAATGACTGAGTCATTCTACAGACATGGCTGCTCCTTGCCAACCCAGGTTCCCGGACCAGCTTCAAATAGAATAATTTGAGCAGGGTAAATTCACACTCCATGAAAACAGACAGGAGATACAGATCTATACCTTTTCCTCATATTTCCAGAAATATGGCTGTCTTCCTGCCCACGGCACATGCAAACCTTTAATCTGCTCGAGTTTGAGAAAGGATGAGTTCTCTCAGCACTGGGATGTAGACCCTGCAGATAACGGCTGTCCGCAGCTTCTAACTCAGCACCACCACGTCACTTTGATATCACTCAAGGCTCTCTCTTGGACCGGCAGGGCAGGCCCCTGATGCCGGGAACACAAGCCTAAGACTGTCAGGCTGCCCCATTCCTGCTGTCCACATGGTGAATTTCACTGGACACTTGCTTATTACAAAACTTGAAAAATATTGTAAACATCTCTAAAAGCCAAACCTCTCCCTGGCTCAACAACTAACGCGATGTGAGTGGCCTCGGAGTTTATAAACCTGGAAGTCACATTCAGTCACTGGCAGGAAGTGGAGTTTACTTTCGTGGCCAAATCTGTTTTCTGCTTATGACAGGATTTTTTAAATTGCTGGTGAAGATCGCTGTGGCACAGATGGAAAATTACCAGGCAGATGCTGGCCGTTTCACTTCTAGCGGATGGCTTTTCTCCCTTTTGTTTTTGAAAATAGTGGCATTTAAAAAAAAAAAAAGAAAGAAAGAAAAAGGAAAGTTGCATTTTCTACTCTTTAAGTCCTTGCCCTGTCCTGATCACATGAAAGGTTTAAAACAAGCCGTCTTACTCCCAACAGTGCCCCTGACAGGCACGAGTGACCGTGGTGATATTTAGCGTCCCTAGTTTAAGGCAGTGTTGCTGGAGCCCTGACTTACTTTCTTGGTCTGATGGGCGTCGCAGCAGGACACTAGGTGTCTCCGCGGCCAACACATCAGACTCACGTGGAGATGCTCAGCACGGACACAGACGCCTGGGCATTTGGGTCTTGATGCAGGTCCCCCTGAGTGCTGACGCCCAGCACCCAGTGGGCAGGGCTTTTGTTACATCATGCATCACCCACATAAGCCCGACATTCTGCCAGCCATTCTTGGCAAGATGTTAAATGCAAAGAAACACTGTCTGACATCCAAGGTTTTCATTAGAAAAGCAGTTAAAATAGATTTTCTCGGGGTCTCTGTAAAATGCAAAAAGGAGCTCTATTAATTAAAAACAAACAAACAAACAAACATAAAAGCAGACAAAGGACTCCACAAAGTCTTCTTTCCAACCGCTCTTTTTCTCTTTTTCACATCTTTTCACGTCTCCATCACATGTCAGCTTCTCCAAAAACTCTCTCCAAGCTCATCAAAAAGACCCTTCAGTCACTCTCAGCTTGAGGCTCGCCTTTCTCCCTGCTCACCTACCCCTTTCCCCCAAGAAACTCTGGAAGTCAGCCCACCCTCTCTGGACTCTCTGCCTTTGCCATGTGTTCACTGCTGTTATCCTGTCCAACAGAGGTTTGGAAGTGGAGGACGTTAGGACAAAATTTCCCTCACTGGGTGGGGCAGTGGGGGGCAGGTATTGATGCGGATAGAAATTCCAGTTTTGAAGAAAATAGAAATGCTCAAAATGCCTCCTTGGCCAAATTCCAACTTCTTTTCTAGATAATCAGAACTTATAGGAAGTCCCAGGATGGATGGACTGGAGTCCATTCCTTCATCCAGCACCACAGGGAGGGTGTCTGCAGGAAGTTCGAGGGGAAAGGTCCCCGCCCTTCTAGATCTGACCCACAGCTTCGCACAATTTCCCTCCACAGCCAGGAACAAACCAGAACCACCACCACCAAGGTCTGGGCACAGCTGTTGTCTGGACCATTCACACGTCTTACTCTGCCCATTTGTTAAATTTTCTCAGCTGGACTAAAATAGCTTATTTATAGCCCTGTATAGAACCCAGAAAAAGACAGGACTTTTCTTGGAGGTAATCCATAGCCTGCAGAAAACCCACAATGGGCTGAATCTGTGTGTGTGTGTTTGTGTGTGTGTGTTTGCCACTGGAATATAGCAGACCCCCAACCCCCACCCGAGCGGGTTCCTCCAGCAAATGACCTGGGCAGTCATTTGCTTGTTTTATGCCTCAGTTTTCTACGAAGCCTGAAACAGGGCAGACTCACAATGAGCAAAAAGACAGAGTTAGAAACGCACTTGGAGCTCGTGATTTCAGCTTCTTAGGGCAGAGACAAGTCGCTGCTCGTCGTGTGGGAGATGGACGCCGGGTCCCCGTCCTCCCCGTGAGGATCCCTGTGGGTTAACTGCCCTGGGCTGACCCTGCCTCTGCCTCATTCTGTGCATTTGTGCGCCCAGCAGATCTGTGCTCTCCTAATCTTTCTGTCATCAGTGATCGGCCTTCCTTCTGGCAGCTTTTTGGCTTGAAACTGAATGCTTTTGACAAGTTCTACAAAGACAAGCATTTAGCCAAGGGGCTCTTTTGTCAATTAAGACCTTTCATCCCTCAATTGCCATCAGGGGCTCACAGGGTCCCCATGCTGTCTGGGTTTCAGGAATGAAGAGGAAAAATGTCAGACCTTCTAAAGTCATTCCCTCAACACAGGAAAGGCAAGTTCTTAGCAGCGCAGATTTAAACACCTGTCCAAAGAGGAGACGTACGCCCCTGGAGGGCCTTTCCCCCTTTCTCCACCGGCGATCGTCCACTGCCTTGGAAATACCCAGACAGCCAAAGCAAATACACCAGACCCGAGACACCACTCTGGGGTCCAGATTGTCGAAACTGACCATCTCATCAAGTTGCTGATTCAGAACGATTCTAACATACAAGAGAATCATCAAAGCTTCTGCTTCCGCTGTTGAAAGCTGGCTTCAAGCTTCTAATATTGCATTATGTGGACAACGTACAGACATGTTTCTTATTATCCATACTCGTAGTATACATATAAATACATGGCCAGGAGAACGTGACTCAATCCAACAGAAGCCTGAAACAGTTCTCTGGGCTTCTTGCAGCCAAAATCACTATTAATTGCGTGGTTTAAAACACCAGGTCTTGTTCTGATGGCCATTTTTTTAAAAAATTCACTTGTTTTACTCGGGTCATATTTCCCCTTCTGAGATGATTTAAGAACTTTAATAAACTGTGATCCGAAAACTCTCAGGACGCCTTTCCTGCTCTGCTGGGAAGAAGATACACAGATGAACCCGAGCTGAGACTGAATCATGTTCCGAAAATCCAAAGGCCAAGAGGTCCAGTCGGCCCTGAGAGCTAGAACGGCTGATTTACAATATCACTGAAGTCCCCACGGAGGGCGAGCACGTCTTGTCTCCACTGCCTTTGTAAATTTTGTGTAATTTAAGAATGTTAATGCAGATAGGGTTGAAAGCGCCAGCAAATACTCGCAAATCAAGTAGATTTACCCCAAACTCACACTTCCGCTTGCGGAATGCCTCTCAATGGAGATTAACTTTCATTTCTAGCAAACTGAGGAAACAAAAGGCTCACCAGCCTGTTGTCCAACCTACGAAGTGTCTTCACTAGGCTTCATGTGCAGCTTGAAATACTCTAGCCTGTAGGTGTGCAACTTGAAACACTCGGGTGAAAACCAGCACAAATTGTGAAGAACTGTGGCACTGAGTTGCCTTGGATCCTAAGATATTCCAAAGTTTTCCTCCAACCCGGGTCCTCCAAACTTGTGAGGATGTTTCATCTTGGAGGGGAACCAAGGAAAACTCAATAGTGCAGAGACAGGCACCACCAACGGGATAGCAGAAAAAGTAAGAAAGGAGACGGATCACCAGAAAATCAGGAAATTAACGCATGCACCACGCACTCGGTCTGTCCTCTCCCGAAACTGGTGGAAAGGGGGAAAGTAAGAGGTCTGATGAAACAGTGTCTAAGTTAATTTCTGCAGAATCAAATTTGGTTAATGATATTACAGATTCATTTGCCAGAAACTTTTGAGCATAATCTTTAAGGTTTGCGATCTTAAGGAAATTCTTAGCACAACAGTTTCCCTATGTCTTTTCTTGTTTAAATGAGAGCCAACAGCAGAGAGTGGGCAGCAGTGACCTGGTTCCACCCTGGCCTAAGCCGTTGGGCCTCTTATAGATGTGGTGGCCATTTCTTGCTCAGTTAGGATTCACTTATTTATTCTTCCCATCCCCAAATCAAAAGAGTAAAACCAGAAACTGTCCCTGCCTGTTTAGGGGCGGAGACAGTCATGCAGTGATCACATGCTGCTGCTGCTGCTGCTAAGTCGCTTCAGTCGTGTCCGACTCTGTGCGACCCCATAGACGGCATCCCACCAGGCTCCGCCATCCCTGGGATTCTCCAGGCAAGAATACTGGAGTGGGTTGCCATTTCCTTCTGATCACACGACTACCCACTAAATTACAATTTGTAAAAACCTTCAAAGGGAGCTCTGAGGTCTTCCTATGGGACTGGGGCCCAGTGGGGACAAGGGGAAAGGGCTCCTGGAAGAAGCCTGGGCCTGGCAAGGTGTGAAGGATGTGGGGGGCGGTCACCAGGCAAAGCAGGAAGGAGCTAGCACACAGGCAGAGATGAAAGGGCTTTCCTGGTGGCACAGCTGGTGAAGAAGCTGCCTGCAGCTCAGGAGACCGGGGTTCATTCCCTGGGTTGGGAAGATCCCCTGGAGAAGGGAACAGCTACCCACTCCAGTGTTCTTGCCTGGAGAATTCCATGGACAGAGAAGCCAGATGGGCTACCATCCATAGGGTCGAAAGAGTCAGACACGACTGAGCGGCTTTCATTTTCACAGAGAGACTGAGGCAGAACAGGGGCCCAGTCAGGGTGGGGCGGGGCGGGGCGGGTCTGTCACGGCAGGCGCGGGCACCTGTGGCGGGGCTGGAGCACAAGGCCCAAGGCAAGAAGCCTGGTGTGCTGAGGATGTCTGGGCCAGCCATGCCGGGATCTGGGAGACCACATGGCCAGCATGCTCCCCTAAGGTGGAGAGAAGCCAGTGATGTGGTTTTATATCATTTTGAGCAAGGCTGTTCCAGCTGCAGGTGGCAACTCACCCCAAACAGACAGCAGGGATGTGGGCAGAACGGTGACTGCAGTGGCCCAAGGGGAGAACTCGGGGGCCTGGATGGGGCGCAGTGGGAGTGGGGGGGGAGAGGGGAGGGCTGGTGGTGACCCCAGGGTGCTCACAGGCACACCAGTGTCTGGCTGGTGGTACCTGCCATCGGGATAATGAGCTGAGCAAGCACCAGGCTCTCAAGGGAAAAACTGACTTGGGTTTTGGACACGTCAGGATTGAGCTGCTCTGGAATATCTCAGAGGAAATGTCAAGCGGGCAGTGGGATACATGGGCCTGGGTCTCAGAGGGAGGTCCAGGCCAGAGGTAGACACGATGAGTTATACAGCAGGTTAAAGGTTAAGCATGAGTATAACTGGCATTACTAATCTATTTGCAAACACGATGCTGGAAGCAAAATTTAAAGTAATAAAAACATCTGGACACCTCGAGCTGTTATCCATCACTCCTAACGTGGCCCTCCCCTGCCTTCCCTCCCCTGCAGCCTTGACACTTCATTACTGTTCCCTCAGGCCCTCCATCCGACACTGGAATCTTCTGGGAAATCTGTCTGACTCTGGCTTTCACACGCTAGAATCATTGTCTTGGTGCTCAGCTGGGAGGACTGGGGATCTTGCTCAGCAAAGTTCCCGGATGTCCATCCTTCCACAGCCTATCACTAAATTCCCCCAAGAACTTGAGCAGCACTCCATCCAGAGAATTCCTCCTGCCCCTTAAGGGACTGAAGGCCCGCTGAACAAAGAAATACAGCATCCATCAGACAGCATGAAGCCCAGTCATGGTCTTTGTCCAATAAAACGACAGTTTTCTAGGCTCTCGCCCCACTCTTTAAACTTTCTCAACAACTTTCCCCTCCCTGGTGGCCCACAGCTAAAATCCACGTTAGGCGTTACATGCTCGAGATTGCAAACGTTATTCAGAGCGTCTGAGAGCATCACACAGACTTCATTCTGGAAAGAGTCTGACATTTTAAAATCTAAGTACACCAAGCAATGGATTTCCCTGGTGGCTCAGATGGTAAAGAATCTGCCTGCAATGCGGGAGACCTGGGTTTGAATCCTGGGTTGGGAAGATACCTTGGGGAAGAGAATGGCACCCCCCTCCAGGATTCTCGCCTGGAGAATCCCACGGACAGAGGAGCCCGGCGGGCTACAGTCCCTGGGGGCGCAAAGAGCCGGACACAACTGAGCGACTAACACTGTCACTTTCACACCAAGTAGTAACTTAAAAAGTTTTTGATTTAAAAAATTCTCAAGGTTTTTAGACAAACAAAACTTTAATTTAGCTACTGATGGTTGCCTTCCGGATCCATCTGAATTGAAAATGCATCAGCCGGGCCTACTCAGAAGCAGGCGTCATTACAGACAGAACTGAACTGTCAGAGGATGCGGTGTTCAGGCCCTACTTCTTCCTTGTTCTTCATTTATGACCTTCAAGAGGTCACTCATTCTCTTTGAACCTCAGCATCTCCATCTGCTAAGTGGGAATTTAGTTCTTGACCTCGAAACTATGTGTCTATGTAAAGCCTCTCAGGATTGCATATAAAGTTTATCATTTTATTATTATGTGGATGTAAAATATCATTGCTAAAACTTTCAAAAATATTTTCCTGTAACTTTCCTCATGTCTGTGTCTTCTTGGGGTGACAGAGGATGAGACGGTTGGATGGCACCATCTACTCAACGGACATGAGTTTGAGCAAATTCTGGGAGACAGTGAAGGACAGGGAGGCCTGGCGTGCTGCAGTCCATGGGGTCGCAAAGAGTGGGACAGCACTGAGGGACTGAACATCTTTCTCCTTGAAAAGATTTATCTAAAATTCTTTTACAATCAGTACTCTGATTTTTGCATTAACTTGTCTGGGCCACCAAGGGACCAGATATTTGGTCAAATGTGATTCTGAGTGTGTCTTCTAGTGTTTGAGGAGGGATTAATATTTGATTCAGTAGACTGAGTAAAGGAGGCCGCCCTCCCCCGTGTAGGTGGGCCTCATACAACCAGTCTGGATTAATCCATACAAAAAGTCTGGATTAAAGAGCGTTCACTCTCCGCCTGGGGCCCTGGTCTTTTGCTGTCTTCAGACTTGCCTTGGATGAGAATTTGCTCTGTCAGCTTTCCTGGTTCGCAGGCCTTCCGACTGGGACCTGTGGCCACACCATCAGCTCCCCTGGGTCTCCTCTCATCAACCAGGATCCTGGCTGCCAGCCCCCAAGACTGTGTGAGCCAGTTCCTTACAGTAAACCCCTCTCTCGTGAACATAGAGGGATGATATATGCATGATCGATGAATAGATAGATGATAAATAGATGATAGGTAGGTAATACATACATGACAGATATAGATAGATAGATGATAGATGGATGAAAGACAGACAGATAATAGATAGATGATAGATGGATAGATAATAGGTATGATAATGGATAGATGATAAATAGGTAGATAGATAGTTAACAGATACACGATGGACGGATAGATGATGGAGAGATGATAGATACGTGTCCATCTTTTCGGTTCTGACCCTTTGGAGAACCCTGACTAGCACAGTGTCCTTCTTCCAGAAGGAAGCAGTCAGAGGGCCTGAACTGTCTCAGCAGCTGCAGGAGGTTTGAGACTGAGCTCCGTGGAGTGTGGAGGAAGCAACTTGACAGACTCGGCCGTGTGCCCTTGAACGAGTTAGCTCAGCTCCAGGAACCTGACCTCTTGAGGCCTCAGCAAGAGAGCGAGGTGGCTGGCCCCCAGCAGACCTTCCTGCCCCCTCTCTGCCCGTCTTCCCCTGCGCTGTGCCCGCCCCTCGGGGACAGCTGTTCCCGGCCGGGGCCGTGGGCACGCAGCTGCGTCAGCGCTCCGGCTGCCAACCACAATGTCTGCACGCGGTGCTCTCGCCTCCCTGGGGGTTCACTGACCCTACAGGCTCCCGAGGCAATTCTAGATCATAAAAACAGGAAACATTAGAGTTACGCTTCAGAAAATAATTTCTAAATGTTTTTCACTCCCCAGAAACAACCCGCCCTCGCTGTGTGCCTGCCTCCTTCCTCGAGAAGCGGGGGCCGTGGCATCTGGGCTGCCAGTGAGCCCACCCAGTCCAGGCCCAGACCACCAGCCAGCCCCCTCCCCTCATCCCTGCCTTGGCCCCGATTGGTGTCCCCTCTCGACTCCGGAGGCTCCATCCTTCCTCCTGGAGGCTTTTGCAGAGGGCAGACAGGAAAGGCCCTCTGCGGGCACAGTCAGCCTGGCTCCTGGCTCTTCATGGCTCTGGCTGAGTGTAAATACCTCTGACCCAGTGCAGAGAGGGGCTAGTTTTGGAAAGATGCTGCTGTTTACTCTGGAGAAAAGTCACTACACTAGGAGTGACAAATACTTTTCCCTTTGCTCAAAGATAATTTCTCTGGGCAATTTGGCGATAGCCACACTTGTAGATGAGTTTTTTAAGTACCAGCCTTGGTCATGAGTGACAACGTGTTGGTGTTGACCTGCTCTCCCGAGAGGGATGGGGAAGTGGGTCTGCTTCGAGGACCAGAAAAGAAGACACGGGCGACACTGGGCACGCGAGGTCCTCCTCCTCCACGTGGTCCCTGCAGGACGTGCCGAGACCCAGCAACGAGCGGCACGGCTGCTGATGCAGGAGGTCGGTCTGCGAGCCTGTCCTGTCGGCCTGAAGCCCGCCTGCCTGCCCTGAGGGCTGCCCTCCCATGAGGCACGGCTCCAAATGCTTCCATGTGTCACTGTGATGTCATCTCAGTGTTCTACCAGCTTTTCAAAAACACTGAAGATGCTTCATGAGGACAGAGTTACAGTTCGGGGAAAGGAAAGTTCTGGAGGCAGATGGGGACGGTGGCTCAGCAGCGTAAATGCAGGGAACGCTCCTGCCCCGTGCACTGAAAGATGGTGGAAATGGTGCATCTTGTTTTATGTGTTGCAATAAGGAATGAAAGAAGGAAGGAAGGAAGAGAGAAAAGAAGAAAGGAAGGAAGGAGGAAGAAGCTACATTATCAGAGTTTTCAGATTATGGTTCATCTTTATGCCTTTGGTTCAGTTCAGTTCAGTTGCTCAGTTGAGTTCGACTCTTTCCAGCCCCATGGACTGCAGCATGCCAGGCCTCCCTGTCCATCACCAACTCCCAGATCTTGCTCAAACTAACGTCCATTGAGTCGGTGATGCCATCCAGCCATCTCATCCTCTATCGTCCCCTTCTTTTCAATCTTTTCCAGCATTAGAGTCTTTTCCAATGAGTCAGTTGTTTGCATCAGGTGGCCAAAGTACTGGAGTCTCAGCTTCAGCATCAGTCCTTCCAATGAATATTCAGGACTGATTTCCTTTAGGATGGACGGGTTGGCTCTCCTTGCAGTTCAAGGGACTCTGAAGAGTCATCTCTAATACCACAGTTCAAAAGCATCAATTTTTCGGCGCTCAGCTTTCTTTATGGTTCAACTCTCACACCCATACATGACTACGAGAAATGTCAAACTGAAAATACTTTAGCATAAGTATCATAAGTAACACAATTTTAGTTAGCAACCTTTCATATCCACACTGACACATCTCTGACACATTTCCCTGCACTCTGCCCTCATCTGATGGAAAGAGTTTTCTCTACCAAATCTGCATCCGTAAAGTCAGTCTATGGATTTACCTTATCTTGTTTCTATGCGTGGAGGTACCTTCACAACTCAGTGGACTTTGGAAATAAAAGCAAGACTCAGCCACGCAGACCAGAGAAGTGAGGGGCTGACCACACACGCGGAGGCCTGGGCCCAGCATGTTTTCCAGCAAATCTCAGTAGGTCAGCTCAGCCTGAGGGCGCGGTCCCGTGGTAGGGACATGGCGCTCCGCTTTAGCACTTGCGTGTCACTAAACCTTCTCAGGAGGCTGCTGAAACTTAGTATCTGCTGCTCAAAATCCTCCAGAATCCATTAGCTTATATTAAATGTGAGGCCGTGAAATTCTTTCCTAATGACAGTCATTCCATGGGGCAAGTTTGAAAGATGTAACTTCCCACCAGGGAGGTGTCACCGAGCAGCTAGACCTGGGCGGTGCCTTCCTGAAGGCTCCCCTGGACCTGCCGACAGGGGTCGGCTCAGCCCCCAGGAAGAGCGGGACATCAGTGGGAGCGAAGCTCCTCGTCTTCCCTCAGCTCCAGGGCTCTTCACAGCCGCCGGGGGCTGGCTAGCTTGCTCACGAGGTGTGGCTGCTTAAGTCTGTCAATCACCAGAGAGGACGGTGGTCACATCTTTATGTTTATAACCCATGTTCGTCCCGAATGCTGGGCGGTCACCGGGAAACGCTGTCAGCCACTTTCCCTGCCTGCGGCTCGGGACATCCTTGGAGACGTCGCTGCTTCCGCAGGACAGGCCCAGGCGGGGACTGAAGGCGGGAGTCGCTTCCCCCGTTTCGATTAGGTGTTGCCATTCGACCCGGGCAGACAGTGAGAGCAAATCTTACCAATCGGAGAGGGGAGGAGCTGGCGGAGCCGTGAACGCGGGGATGACGACAGGCGTTGCCCGCTCTTGACTCCGTGTCGTCCAGAGTCGGGCGCTGGTGGGCGCCCTGGAGACTCCGTGGGCTGGGGTGTCTCAGGCACCCGGAGTCTCCTGGGCAACCGCGGACTCCTCCTCTTACCGGGACACGCCCGCCTTCCGGCCTCCCCGCGCCGGGTGAGAAGGGAGAGGCTTTGCTCCTCATCTGGACGCAGACGCCAGGCCCCGCCGCACGTCGAATGGAGACCCACACGTCCTCGATGAAGACAGTCACAGCGGCAGCTCCCCCGTGAGCGCCAGGCCCCGCCCGGCCCTGTCCTGAGGCTCCGCATGCGTCCGCTCTTCCCACCCTCATGGCCGTCCTCCGAGGGACGTTATCATTTGGACGCTGTTGGAAACAGAGAAGGGGAGGGGCGGGAAGGCAAGGGGCTCCCACGGCTCGAATGTGCAGAGCTGGGCTCCGGACACAGGCAGCTGGTCTCCAGTGCGTCTTCACCGTTTCTGTCCCCAAGTGGCTGTCCAGACAGCTGCTCCGACACCATCAATGCCCCCTAGTGTAACTGGTAGAGCACCTCCTACTCATGGCCCACCCTGTCCTCACTCTCCGTGCAGCAAGGAGACAGAGTACACGCGCACACACATGTGTACACACACCCGGCGTCTGGGAGGATGAGGAAAGGATGCTTTGTGTTTGCATGTGTGTGTGCTCGCGTGCACGTGGGTCTTTCTGAGTGCCAACAGTGCACACACCTGTATCCCTGTCGCTTTGCAGGTTATTCTACTTTCTGGGACGTCTGTGCTCTGGTCAGCAGAGCTGAGGGGACCCTCGGGGGCTGTGACTCATCACCCCGGCATCCACCGCTGTCCCCTCCTGGGCTGGTGAGCACCAGCCCTTCCTCTGGGGCTCCACTCCACCAACCCTTCCTCCAGATCAGCTTCCAGACCAAAGAGAAAGTCCCAGATGAGTAGGCAGTTGGTCTAACCTGAGAAGTCGGTCCCCGGGGGAGGTTAAGCCCATCGTCCTCCTGCCCCCGACGCCGCGAGCCCCCAGCATCACCAGCGCGAGGAGGGACAGACGTGTGATGAATGTGGCTGGGCTGCCAGGCACCATCACGCATCTGCAGTGGCTGTGTCTCCAGGGACATTAAGACCCCGGGTGTCTTCGCCCTTTGTGTCGAGTTTTGGCCAGAGGAGTGCAGGGTGGAGATTGTGTAACTCAGGGGTCAGCGGGGCACACCAGGTCCTCTAGGACTCAATCAGAACTGGCTGAGCCTCCTGCCCACATCCTGTGGGAAGGCTGGACCTCCCCAACATTCCCGTAAATGCTGGGGGAATGATATTCCCTCGGTCACTTCAGGTCCAGTTTCCTGTCCCCTGACCTCGAGACGTCCTTCCCAGCTCACCTTCAGGGACAGCCTCTGTCCCACACCTGGCAGCAGCCTTTCCCCTGATTCCCCAGCCTCCACCCTCAAGCACTGGGGGACCTGCACTCAGGAGGAGTTAGGGGCCTGGGCTGGGGCGCCCGCAGCACAGCAGGGCATTCAGGTCGGAGGCCGGGGCCCTCCCTACCTGCCCCCGGGAAGGCTCAGCTGCAGACCTCCCCCTCTCAACTGACTGGACACCATTGTTTGCCAAACCCACATCTCGAGTCCCCCTTGAACTTCTGAGCTTCATTTAGCATCAGCTCGTCTCGCAGTGACTTGCACTCCTGCCCCAGCAGACCCTGATTTATCTTCAGTGATCGCAACGCCCATTTTCCCAGAGAGGGAAACCAGCAGAGGGGCCATCTTTGAACTTTCTCCTCTCCTCCGCAGCCCCCATGTCTGGACAAGGGCCCAGACTGTGTAGTTGTCCTGCGTTGGCCACACGGTGTCAGGATGGGCAGGAGGAAGAGAAGGGGCGATCTACCTCTGAACACACAATTGTGTACAATCATGCACACTTTTACACATGTGTCCATACCTGTACACACTGTGTGTGTACATGTGTGTACAAGTATTTACATGATTTCATGAGTGTTCAAATGTGCAAGATTGTGTACAAGTGTGTATATATTTGTACAAGCATGTGCATATGTGTGTAGAAGTGTTCACAAGTGTGTACAATTGTGTACAACTGTGTGTGAGTATGTGCTTATGTGCACAATTGTGTACAAGTGTGTACTTGTGTGCACGAGCGTGTTATCATGTGTGCACATGTATGCCTGGGTATGCCTGGGTGTGCATTTGTGCTTATGCATGTGTTCATGTCTATGCATGTGTGTGCATATGTACATGTGTGTGCATGCATGTGCCTGAATGTCTGAGAGCTGGCTGGAAATCAAAGCTCACAAGCCTCAGCTCCTGCCCACAGGCCTCACAGAAAGGGCGTGGTGCTGAAGTCCATTCGTGTCTCTGGCTGGCAAGGCTGCCTTTCCATTGGCACTGGGAGTGAAAGGAGAAATGGCCAAGGAGCTCCTAGCCAAGCAGACTGCAGTCAGCATGCTCCACCTAGATGCCCACCGGGCCATTTCATTTGACACCTGAAGTGTCCAGGGCTTGGTGGGAGGCAGGTGGACGAGTTGGGACTAGGGGGCCATGCAGGAGCCGGGCTGGATTTACAGAGCCTCAAGCTGCAGCCCTGGCGGCAAAGCCAGCGTGCTGTCCCGGGGTTGGGCCATTCCCCAGGGCCCCATCACACCCAGATGCTGCCCGTCCTTCGTGTCCTGCAGTCCAGGGGCAGGCGGAGAGCCTCACAGAACTGCAGGCTGTCCCGGGCCCAGGGGCACCTGCCCTCGCGCCCCAAGGCCCCCACTCTCCTCTGCCCTCACCCCCACAGGCAGAGGCTTCCTGCCAAACCGAGGACATCTCAATCCCAAAAAAGGGCTGAACCTCGGCCGTTTCTTCCTCCTGTCTCGGCTGGGTCGTGTCCGCTCGGAGGAGATGCTCCTTCAGTCTCCCCTGAACTGTGAGGCCCCTGAGTCTGCGTGTCACCTCCTGAGAGCGTCCGACCTCCGGGACACCAGCCGGCTGAGCTCTGCTTCCTCTGCCTGGCGGTGGGGTTGACACTGCGAGGAATTTTCTGGTTACTTTGTGGATACAGTCATTTGGCTCCAGACAAAACCGAGCATCCATCTGCATCTGATTTCAGTCGATCGTGAGCTTGTTGTCTTTTTTCCGAGTGGTTAGGGTTGGCTATGGGTGAGTGGGGGGATGGCTATTGGGGGGTGTGTTTCAAGAGAAGATGCTGGGGGCAAAAAGAGAGAAAACAGAAAACTTCATGGCTAATCGGAAATTAGAAAGAGCCATCACGCTCTTCACACATCGTGCTTGAGGGGTCAGTGACTTAGGGAGCCAGTGGTGGATCAGCTGAAAATGTCACCTGTGCCCCTAGGGATACGCATTCATTTGCACAGCCCTTGAGATGGGAGTTGTTTCATCCTGATTTTAAGAAAATATTTGGAAAAGCACATACTGGTATTTGCCCTGCATCTTAGAGATCACTACCGTGTCATGATGAAAAAATCATAACCCCTGAACTGGCCATTTACTAAGCAAAAATAAAATCCCCATAAATTCCCCACATAGAAATCACACAGGTAAGTTTTTTTCTCCAATAAAAGATAAAAATCATTTTTTAATGATTTTTTTAATGTTTAAAAGGTAAAAATCATCATTACTAGAGGGAAAATACAAAATGAGCACATCAGAGATTTTACTTTCATCATCAACTAGCGAGGAAACCAGTAAGATGTTAATTACCATGAGTTCAGGAAACAATTATACACACACAGAAGCGATTAGAAATGCTGAAAGGAATTTACAGATAGATCAAAATTGGTCAGTATCCACAAGGCAATAGTTATCTGAATCTCCAGTAATTCAGACATAATATATTTATATTTCTATGGTCAAGAACCATTTCGCATTATCATGTAACTTCTTCAGTTTATAGGTTGTAAAATAGCTCGTCAGAGATGACATGGAATGGTATGTTCCTGTTACAAGGGATACCTAATAATGTCTGCCCATTTCAAACTTCCCCCAAATTTTCATATGTGTGTGTGTAATTTTTAATTGAATTTATGGGCTACTTATTGTTTGAATAATAAATGAGTTAGCAATAATTATTTTTACTATTTTTTTTATAAAGAAGCCCTAGTCACGTAAATAAGTAGTAAGTAAAAGATTTGTCAAGCTGATGTCACTCAATTCTTTTAACTTCTTCTGAGTTATATGCCAAAAATCACGTAATGATCAATCACCAAAATTATTTTTAATGATCCACTTGCTGATAGGTAGGTTTTCCTGTAACTGTATTGAAAGCGAAGAGCTGAGACAGCCTGCCTTGCTACCCGCAGTGCAGTCCTTGGCTCCCTCAGCGCATATCGCGAACTGCTCCTTGGTTGCCTCTGAGGCCGTCACAGCCGAGACCAGCGCCCAGGGGACAGCTGAGTGCCAGCGCGCCCTTTGCGGAGTAGGGAGGGGCGGGGGATGCAGATGACAAGCCAGCGTCACTCATGTTCCTCATGGAGTTCTTGATGTGTTTGGCGCAGAGCAGACCCTTTTAAAATTAACAACAACAAAATCCTGAATGAATAAATAGATGTCTAAGGCAGATTTACCATAAAACTAACAGAGCTCAAGCTTCAGGACCCTTCATTACATGGGCTCCTTCGGGGGGCCAGGTGGATTCCTCAGGAAACTGTCCACACGAACGTATGTTTCTTGAGTGACCCTTCACAATATGCTCTGTGACCATGTGCAATAAAATCTGCAAACGTAAGATCATTTAACAATGATGAACTAACGTCTTCTCCTGTTTTTATTTCCTATCGATCACACCTTCCCTTTGGAGGGTGAGCTGGAGTGGCTGCAGGGCACACGGGCTCCAGGGAAGGGATGAGTGGACCTGGGGAAACAATGGGATAAATGGATGTGATTTCTAGGCCTCTCCTCTGCCAACTTACTACTGAACACTCTGATGGAGGGTGGCTTCCTTGAGCGTCTCTACGGCATGCTGTGTCTACTGGCCCAGCCCCTAGACTGGAAGATGTAGGTCCAGAGATAAGAGTCAATCCAAGGGCACCCGCTGTGGGTATCGAGGAGAAATAGGTCTTCATATGCACAGATTCAGAAGCTAGTCTGCAGGAGGCTCCTCCAGCCATCACTGTGTAAAACTGTACACAGAGGATCATCAATGTTTGTCAAAAGTTCATTCTGCTTTCTTCTTTCTTTTTGGATGGGGTTGGAACATCTGATAAAAAAGGAAGCCTTTTTTTTTTTTTTTTACTGGATTTAGAAAGAAGAAACATTTTAATAAAGCCAAGGAGAAATCACAGAGCCTTGATTTGGACATATGTAAATGTATATCTTTTGAATGCATATGAATGTATCTCTATGAATGTGTCTGGGTGTGTATCTTCTTTTGGCAAGCCTAAATTTGTTAAAGAATGAAGAGAAAATTAATATTAAATTCAATAGAGTACAAACAAAAATGAAAAGTTGTGCAATGGAATCCATAAGAAATATTCTGATATAGAGTACTAAATTTTGACCAAAGGAATGTTCAGATCGCTTCAAAGCCAGTAATTCATCAACAGGAAGAGATAAATTCTGACTAGAAATTCTGAGTAGGATTGAATTATAGGAAAATCTAATCAGTGAGGATGCCAGAATTGTCTGAACACTTTGAGGAAAAGATTTCAAGTGAGTTAATCAACCCTGCAAGTGACTGTGTGCCCGTGAGAAATGGCTCCCATGTGACGGGAAAATGGGGAGGCACCCAGGTAGAAGGAGGCCCTCCAGACAGGGCAGGTGGGGACCACTGCAGGTCCCAGGCACACTGTCACTTCCGTGTCACCTTCATTTACAAGGTTAGTTTTTCCTTGTTAGGACAAGCTTTCCAGGACAGCCCATCCTCACAGTCCTGCTCACTCGGGAAGGAGCTGGGAGGCTTTTTATCCCCTGGAGATGCCCGCCTGGGTGAAACCTCTAAGCATCCTTGGGCACCGAGCCTGAGCAGTTCTTTCTGCCGTCCCGAGCGGTAGGCTCTCAGCTGGCCCGGGTTCCCATGCACCCCCAAGGCCAGCCGTGTCCCCGTGGTCATTCCGGTTGATTGCGACTCCCTGTTAGGCTGAGGCCAAGCTCAGCTCAGGACACAGCAGAGACGAGGGTGGCCCCGGCAGCGGAGTCCATGGAACGTCATCTTGGATAGATTCCTCTCACGTTGCCAAAAGACTCCCTTGCCCTGGAGGACTTTTAAATGAACACGTGGCCAAATATGGGGACCTCCAGTAACAGCTGATGAGCAGGCCAAGTTGGGATCCTCGGCCAATGTCTCCTGAAGTCCAGTGTCAGATGCAGAGACCTGGCTGGACGGTGACCCCAAGTGACGCAGGTTCACGCCCTCTGCTCCCCTGGCGAGGCTGACAGCGGGGGATCGGGTCTGGATTTAGCTGGACCGGTCACTGCTGCGTGACCTTCCTCTCCACCCTCTTTCCTGTCTTTCAAGCTCCACAGTCCGATGTGCCGTCCATCCCGCCTCAAGGAGGAGTCTGTGTTCAGGCTTTGTTTCCTCTGCTGATGCTCCCTTTCGGCGTCAGTCTGTGTCCATGCTCTGAAACGATGGGAACTGGTGCTCCCGACCACAGTGGAGACACCCCCCCCCAACAGTGTCCGTCCTGCCGTGAAGAGTCGGGGGGAAGCACCCGGGGCGGGGTCGTGCAGCTCAGCCCCCAGCCCAGCCACCCCCCACCGTCCTGCTGACTCAACCCCGCCAGCCCTGCTCTGCTCACAGAGGTCTTCCGGTTCGCCCAGAGTAAAACCTCTGCCTCAGCATTTTCCTCCGGCTCAGGAGGGAAAAGCAGAGGGTGGAGGGCGCTGGGCCCCCGGCCCCGCCAACCTCTGGGGGCGTCCTGCTGGCTGGCAGGGGGGTGATGGACGGCGCCCCTTCTCGAGTGGGCGGGGAGGACAGGGCGCCTTGGCCTGAATCTGTCCAGTTAGCAAAACAGGGGGAGCTGCCAAGACAAACAGCTGAGGTATGAGGGCTCGCAGCTCGCGATCACTGCAGGGTGACAGGCCTCAGGGAGCAAGACGTCAAGGATGCTGCTTGGAATAGCTGGGATGGCGAGCATTCTTTCCCAGAGGAGGGCTGGACCCGGCTTGGGGGGCAGGCATGCACGACCCCAGCGCCCGGGGGTGAGGGGCTCACTGCTGCTGCGTCCCCTCCAGGGATTGGGGGCTGAGCAGCACCCACCTCTCAGTGTCTTCCACGTGGGGGCCCCGTCCCCCACCTCCCTGCTGTGTCCAACACCAGCCTGGCCCTGAATCGGTTATATCAAAAGAGCTGTTGTAGTGCATAATCATTTTCATCTGGTTTTGGGGAAAAGCGGCCGTAAAATGTCTGCCGGCCGGTGGCTCGGGCCAGCAGGGCAGGCCTGCGGAGCTGGTGCTCTGCCGGGGGAGCAGCTGACAGGCCAGCCGGGCCTGCTTTACGGCCTCCAAAGCCTGTGCTGACACGGAGGATCCGGGCAGGATTTATGGTCAGCTCAGGCCATCACCCAGCGCCGAGAACTGGTCATTACAAGCCGCCTGACAGCTGGAATGCAGTCGTCACTTGGAGGAATATTTATTTGGTTTTTAAGTTTTTGGATGAATCTGGTTTTCAGAAAGCGAGGGCCCCCTAGGAAGTCAGACCATGCCATTAGTACATGCAAGCCATTATGCAGTCGCTGGCCAATTATGTAATCCTGTATGGAAAGCAGGGCCGAAAGCGGGGCAGGGACACAAGGGCTCATTACCAGCCTCGCCCCGCGGCTCCACGGGGTCACACGCACCCGAGAAGCCAGCGCGTGTACCGTCTGCCCGGCCTCGCCACCTCCCTGGACCACGGTGACGGTGAGCTTGACAGAGCGGTGGCATCCGTTAGCGCGGCTCCCTTGGACTCACTGCTGGATTCCAGGTGATAAGCAGCGCGGCACAAACAGAGCCGGACGTTCTGATTAAGCCCCCGTCAGCCTGAAGCTTCCCGTTAATCTTCTATAAACACATCTTCTTTTTACGCTAAAATCATCCCAAATGTTAACATTTCTGCTCTCAAGCAAGTCACAGTTTGGAATTAACGACGTCCGCGCGTGCCTTTTTTGAACAGTCCTCACGTCGTCCAGATAAGAACCCTGATGTGCATTGACGGACACACCACCACGTCTGTAAAACACTGCCCAACACTTCCGGAATCTTCTTCAGCTCATCCTGCCCCACTTAACCGTCTTATTTTCCTTTCCAGAACTTGAGGCCAGCATCTTGCCCTGACGGCACTTCTTCTCAGGAAGATCCATCCTTTTCCGAGGACCAGGGAGAGAAGGCGGGTCGCCCTTGTAGCCGCATCCAGCCTCTTGCCATCACGCAGTCCCACGGGTCGGCCGAGGGTCCCCTAGCCCGACCCCCCACGGGCGGGCAGTGCCCAGTGTGGAAATCCTCCGAGCTGTTGGCTTCTGTGGGCAGCTTCTGAGTGACCGTCACGCTCTAGCTGCGTCATTCACGGCTTACGTGGCCACCCTTTGAGAGTTCTTGAAAGCCAGGGGCTGTGCAGAGTTTCCTGTGCGAGTCACGCGCGCGACAGAACAGATTCGTGCTCTGTGTCAGGAGCAGCAAACGCCCGGGTGCTGCCCTGACCGCTCGAAGGCTGGTCGGCCCGTGGGCTCTGCCCCGAATGTTCACACGGTAACGTCTTCACCTCGGGATTCCCCGGAGGGAGATGGGCACGTGCTCGGTGCAGGTTCAAGTTCAGAAGAGAGGCAGAAACATCGCAGAAGCAGACGTGAGGAGCAGCCTAACCAGGAAGCTCAAATTGCGCTGAAAACACCCCTGGTGTCCTGGTTCGTGGTGGTGCGGCGTCTCCCCGGCTGCGAGCTCCTGAGGCCGGCACAGAGGAGGGAAACAGGGGTCCCCTGGAAGACCCTCAGAAAGGCCCACGTTGTTGAAGTGTCGGTTGCTTCTTCAAACACCGTGAGGCATTCATGCAGGTGTGCGCGGACCTCCTTTCCAGGCCTAGAATCACTCAGCTCACAGGCTCCTCATGCCAGGAGCAGCTCAGCGGTCTGACATGGCCCAGGGCACCGAGCATCCAGGACCAGCCACCTCGGTTCACTCCAGGGTCTCATATGGTCACGACTGGGTGTTGCCGACCAGGGTTTAATATCTGTTTATTTTTGCTGAGCTCACAGAGTCAAATTCATAGATGTGAAATGTTATTTGCACACAATTCTAGCCTATTTCAAATCGACATTCAATTCTGAGTGCAGAAAGGAGTGTGCTACCTGCACACAGGCATGCTGGGTCTGTGGATTTCACCAAAAATGAACTAACAGATCCATTTACAGTTATTGGTTTAATAACCTATTTTAGTTCCACAAAAATCTAGAATTAAAACTAACGAACTTAAATAAATCATTGATTTTGTGAGGCTTTAAATCTATGGGCTGTAAACTATAAACTTTTAAAGATATGTTTTACTAAAGGTTATGTTACTGCAAGTTGGAGGCAAGGAAGAACAAAATAAATGTGTCATCGATCTGAAATAATAGAACTAATCAAGTGTTGGAGAGTGAGAGAGATAAATAGGTAGGTAGGTAGCTAGGTAGACATAGATATATGATAGATACACACACTTATATATACACATAACAGGTAGATAGATACATACATACATAGTAGATAGATACTGATTTTTGTTACTGGATACTGGGCTATAAAATAAACTGGAATATAATTTATTTTTAGCAAAAATTATTTTCACCCACCAAGTAAAGAATAATAAATTATGATCGCTGGAGAAATCCAGCAATGTTTTCTAGCAAATATAAATTTAAATTGTAATGATAACTACATGGTCACTTATTTTAACACATTGCCATCTTGAAGGAAGATATTACTGAATTATGTATGATTTTGAATAAATTCCTCGTGGAAACAAGTGGAATGCATTGGCAAGGCTCATGACCTTTGTGGGATTCTCTGCCCCCGAAAGTCCATGGGAGAACCAGACGCCCACATGGACATCTCACTGGTTCTAACATCCTCACTTCCTGCTCGCCAGAGTCGGCAAGCGTATCAGTTTCACAGGACTCCATGAGGTTGTCCCAGGAGCCGGTCAGGAAGACCTGTGGGAGCCGGTGGCTCCACGTGGACAGAAAACACCAAAAGATTGAAAACGCTTCCTCGAATCTGCGGAATCGGAGTTCTGTTCCGGAGGAAGAGAAGCAAACGAGCTTCACGTTGTAGGGCAATAGCTAGTAAGCGGGCCACGTGCTCGCCCACCCAGGGCAGCCCCCAGGGAACCGGCCGCCTCGTCCCAGGGCTGGGCCGACACAGCCCGAGCAGGAGCCGAGGCTGGGCACCTGGGCCCTGGATACAAAGGGCCGTGTCTACTGGATCGTTTGTTTCGAGACAAGCAAAGGACACGCACTTCCCAGGAATAGAGCGCTCGGGAGCAAACTCGATGTCACAGAAAGATGGCTTGTCAGACACATGCGAGCAGCTGTGACCCCGTCACGGAGCCCACGGCCCCCAGCGGGACCCCCACCCTGGCCCATCACATGTGTGCGTGCACACACGCACACTCACACTCACACTCGCGTTCCCGGGCTCCCTGGCACCTGAACCGCAGGGCACGGACGAGACGCACTAGACCGCAGCTCCCGTGTGCCCGGCTGCACTCCTGCCCACATGCACGGCCTGTCTGGGTGTGGCTCGGGGACCTGACTCCAGTGCTCACCACACACACAGGACCTGCTTCAGGCCCACACGGCGAGAGCCAGGCTCCTCCAGCACCCCCCACGCAGCGCTTCCTCCCGGTCTGCCCCGGGACGCCCCGGAAACGGCCTCAGCCCCCAGAGTGCTGCATGTCAGCTCACGTGGACAGAGGCCGCAGGGTCGCGGCCACAGCCTTCTCTCTCTGAGCTAAACCAGGATTCGAATCCAGGTCCCCGGGGGGCAGCGCTGGCCCGGCCACCCCTGTAATAACAAGTGCCGTACCCACGGGAGCCGGGGGTTCCGGGAACAGGAACAAGCCCGGAGCAGAGAGCTGGCCTCCACTGTCCCCGCAGCCCAGCCGGCCCGGCCTGACGCTCAGGCGGGTCCCTGGACGGACGCTGGTCCCCTCGCTTGTTTGTGTCCCTTCTTCCCTGCGTTTACCCCAAACCAGAGAGAGGGACAAAGAGACCGATAGTAGTGGTGCATTCCTGCCATTTTTCTCATCCGTTCAGATCTGGGAAGCACCAGAAATCTTGTGGGAAAGCCGCTTCTCAGGAGGTTTCTAACCCGATTTCTCAACAGCAGTGGTCTGGAGTTTTTGCCTAAATTCTAGATAAGGTCCTAATTCCTGGTTACTTAGCTGCTCAAATTTCAAATCTTAGGTTCGCATCAATCATTCCAAAAGACAAGCAAAACATTTTGCAGAACGAAATTTGTTTTTTCTTTTTTTTTAACATATGTTTGGTCTGAATTTATAAGACTTCTACGTCTTTGAGGGAAAACACACATCTCCTGACAAAGGCCTGTCTCTCAGTCTCTCTGTCTCTGTCTCTGTCTCGCTAGTAACCTGAAGCCTCCCCTCTCCACCACCGCAGACTCCAATACTGAGCTGCTAAACTGTGCGCTCTAAACAAAACGTATCAGGAAACCACAGAAATGAAGACAATTAGGGTAAATAAGATCCGGTGATCAAACATAGCTAATTTGTATCCATAATATTTGGGAGTGACACAGTCTGCTTCAATTTGAAAGATACCTTCCAGACCACACTGCTTCCTTCCCAAGGGGACTGACTTTTGCTTTTAATTACTGAACCTTAAGAATTCTTGCTACAATTTGGGGTTAGCTTGTAATTCTTTGAGAAGAAAAAAAAATCCAGCCCATAAATCCTGCTGTATCCCATCACTTCCAATAATAGGCTTCTGTGGCCCAATCCACCGTCAATTAACTGCATTTTTGAGAGGGAGCTGGGGTGGGGGGCCGCTCACAGCGAGCACAGCCTCAAATAGCAGCGGGTGAGTGGACACCCCTTGGCACAGAGCCTTGGCTGAATCGGATGTGTAAGAATGTCTCCAAAGCAGAGCACGCAGTGAGAGGAAGGGACACTGTGGGGAAGGAGACGTGGCCCTCCTGCCCTAAGAGAGCCTGAGCGTCCTTCCGGCAAACAGGTGGGCTTCCCGCGTGGCGCTCGTGGTGAAGAACCCAGCTGCCAACGCAGGAGACGTAAGGGACCCGTGTCGGGTCCCGTCGCTGGGTCGGGAAGATCCCCTGGAGGAGGGCACGACAGCCTCGCCAGTGTTCCTGCCTGCAGAACCCCACGGACGGGGGCGCCTGGCGGGGTCTGTGGGGTAGCACAGAGTCAGACGACTGGAGTGGCTGAGCACAGCGCGCTGACGGGGTCTGAGCGCCATCCACGCTCTGAGACGCTCCGAGGCTCCATCTTACTGTCACCGCGGTCCCTGTGGCGGGAGGGGACTTGCCCTCGGTCCCACCCAGGGGTACGGCCGTGCTCGGGGGCCCCACGGCGAGCTGTCATTCACTCTGCAGCCCCGGCCTCACTCTCCTGGACGGTAAGGAGGGGGGTCACAGCCACCCCACCAGACTCCAGATAGTCTTCACACCACGCACTCTCAGCACACACCCTCCGTGAGCTGGTGATGGGGTATCAACCTCACCTTTCAACGTCTGGATCTGATTGGTCACCATCTTGGGGCCTGGCTGACCCTGCAGGGACTGGCCAGTTCTCAGACGCGGTGAAGGACGTGCCTGCAGGAGAGGCTTTTATGCACAAATGAACCATCCAGAGTCCATACCCCCACTGCTTTCTTCATGAGGCTCTGGGTGCTGCCCACCTGCCCTCTTCACCAAGTACCAGCCGACCAGGACAGCCTCTGCTCCCACTGCGGTGTCTCCGCCCGGCCAATCCCAAGCCCACGTCTCCTGCCTCACCTGCTCCTTCCCAGGAACTGCAATCAAGGCTCTTGCCTCGTCTCTCACCTCAGCACGCCCCATCCTCGCCGCGTACCTTAGAATTAGTTGTCAGCAACAGTCCCAGGGCGCCTGGCAGATGCAGACAGAGGTCCCCACAGTCCCCAGGGACCTCCTGGAGCTCCTCAGGGCTGTACCTGCGGTGCTCCCATAGAGCACGGCTGCCCGAGCCAGTGCAGGGGTGCGGGTGGCCAGCAGACCTGCTCTGTGCCAACCCCTCCTCGCGACGTCACACCGTGCTCAGCACTTCCCATCCCATCTCCCTGCGTGCGGCTGAGGAACTCCTCACTGTCTGCAGAACTGACTCATCTCATAGGTCTGCAGACACTGGCCATTTGCTTAAATTACTGGCCGGGAGATACTGTACACTCATCAGAATTTGAGTTTCCAAGCTCTGGGGCGGGCCTGTGAGTCCCTCACCTGTGTCTGCTGGACTGACCCCGGAAGCAGGGCTGACTTTTAGTCCGGGTCTCAGGGCAGCAGGTGCTCGGACAGGATGCCGGGTGCGCGGACGTCCCTGGGGAAGCACCTATAAGGACCGGGAAGCCGTGTGGCCGGAGCACGTCGGAACTGGACGCCCATTGGATGCCAGATGGAGAGGAGGGGCCTGAGTCGGCGCAGCGTCCAGACAGCTGCGCAATCAAGGCCTTTCCCGCTGGTCCCTGCAAGTCCCCCCGCCAGTGCTGCCCACCGGGGGAGCCCTGGGCTTCCCAGGAAGAGGCTGCCTCCCTGCCGCTTCTGCTCAGAGGAGAGGAGGAACTCCAGAGATGGGCTCCAGAGCCAGCAGCTGGAGCAGGGCCATCTCAGCCGTGGAGCTGGAGCCTGTGGTGCCTACCCTGGAGACTCGTCCCTCTCGAGGGCTCACACGGAGCGCCCCTGAGCCCCAGGAGACCTCGTATCACTTTCCCACAGCACTCCATCCTTTCCAGCCCCCACCCGGGTTTTCTCCTCAACTAAGTCCAGCAGCTGCCAGTGATGGGGCCAAGCGCTGCGCTGGCCCAGGGGGGTGGACTCAGGGTCTGTCCTGTGGATCCAGCTGGGTACAGAGGCCTCCACAGCCATCCAGGGGAGAGACAGGCCGGGAGGAGAGAGGTCAAAAGGAGCAGAAGGAGAAGGCAAGGCCAGGAGTCTTCAGGGTGCAGCAGAATTAACGTCAGGTCTGCTGACGGATGCCAAAAGGAAAGGGGGTCCACGAGGCCGACTGAGAAATGGGAAGGGGCTGAGGAGCGTGAGTCGCAGCGTGGTAGGCTGAAAGGAGCCCGCCCACGTCTCTGCTAAGGACGGGGCGTGGAGACTTGGAGGGTCTTTGCCTGAGTGCAAGCTTCCCAGCGTCCCACACAGAGATGGCCCAGCCCCAGGCTCCGGGGACCCACACAGGGACCTGGCTGCCACATGATCCGCCCTCCTCGTGGGGCCAAAGGGTAAAGCGTCCCTGTTGGTGGGGGATGGACAGGCTGCTCAGCCCCAGACAGTCTGGGTTCGGAGTGTCGGCCATTCACAGGATTAAACACAGTCAGTGAATGTCAGCTGCCTGACCTGGGGCAGGAGGATCCGTGAAAGATGCAGTGTCCGTGAAAAGGGAGGACTCAGTCCTGGCCCCAAGGAAAGCAAGCCTGGGGTGGTCTCCCCTGCTAGAAAAACTGGGGTCCCTGGTACCAGAGAGCTCATCTGTCAGGCCACAGAGCCGGCCCCCACGAGACCCTTCAGACACCGGCTCGACGCTCCATAGAGAAGCTAAAATAACCGAAAAACACAAGTGACAAGGGGCCTTAGGGTAGGCGCAGGATGGAGGTGCGGGCTGTTCAGATGGTGGAGAGAGACCTTCAGCAAGGGAGATTACGGGGCCACACTCCACGGAAGGCAGCGAGTCCAACCAGGGCCTGCAGGGGTGGGTGCAGCTTGGTGGTGGACACGGCCGACCGAGACATGATGGCTAAGTCACGGAGAGCAGAGCGGAGAGTCGAGGCACGTCCGCCAGGCCCTGGGGGCTGTCCACACTCGCCCACCCCACACTAGAACCTCACGTAACCAAAGTGCCGGAACCGCTTCCCCTTAGAACTTCAGGACGGAATCGAGAAACGCCCTCGGAGCAGGTGGCTGTGGGCCCTGGGATTCAGGGCGAGTGCTTGCTGGTGTTTGCTTTGCTTTCTCGAACTTTGTCTTTTGTTCCATTGGAAACCAACATAACTTTTTGGCTTTTCCTTATTCTACTTGCATGTTGCTACTTAGCATAGAAATCCCACAATGGAATTCTTTCTTCTTCCAAATGCTCTTTTCCCTTCAGCTCAATTCAGATGTTTTAATTTGGAACGTGTCCTGCTGTCCTGAGGGCAGGCCTGGTTTGAGATATCTCAGGATAAAGACCTTTTGGAACAAAACCTAACTTTCTAAATCCTGGCAAGGAACATCTGACAAGAGCACTTTCTGCACAGGGAGGGCGGGGTGGGGGGCGCTGCAGGCCTGAGCCGCCCCCTCCTCCCCATCCCAACGTCCTGCAGCCCCCTTGGCCATTTGAGCTGTGACGTCAGTCCTTCCAAGTGACCATAAAATGTTTTCCTTTATATTGTTTGTTCTGAGGTAGATGGGGGTTAAAGATAAGCCAGGTTTGGGACCAGGTTGGAACCAAGAGTGACTAATCACTGGCCACTCGTGCAGGGAACACCTCCCCCCACGCTCTCACAGCTCAAGCTGGGTCACGTCCTGCTCTGCCTCCCCCGTCCACCTCCAAGAAAGGGCCTCCGGTGGACAGGAAACTCAGCGGGAGCCAAACACCCTCTCGGAGAACAGGATGGACGCTGCACAGCCAGGCCCCCTGTGCCCCTGCGGCCTGCCTCCGTCCACAGGTGAACACACGGCTCCCGCCCCAAGCTCTGCAGGCAGCTCACGGGACTTCCTGTAAGTCTGCGGATTCTGGGCGGATGAGTCCTCATCCTCAGAGAAAGGAAGTCAGCTAGTAAGAGGCACTGCCTCTGCCCCCAACATCCGTGTCTGCAGCAGACGTCATTCCTGGACCAAAACCCTGAGCCCCAGCATGAATCCCCTCCACTCAGACTCCAGGCGGCCACCTCCAACCAACCGGCACTGGCTTTTCAAAGAAAAATCGTATGCCGTGGGACTTCCCTGGTGGTCCTGTGGCTAAGAATTCACCTTGCAGGGTTCATGGGTTCGATCCCTGGTCAGGGAACTAAGATCCCACATGACAGCTGAGCCCACACCTCACAACGAAGACCCAGACGACACAGCGAAGATCCTGAATGCTGGAAGTAATAGGCAGTTTGATAAATAAGTATTTTTTTAAATTAAAAAAAATTATATTCCATCCTGGGACCAAGCTCTCTTCCAGGTCTATTAAGTCCATTAAATGAATGTAACAGCAATAAGGTATTAAGAACAGTGGATGGACCAATGAATTCTAGCAAATCCTTCTTTTTGTCGTTAACATTCACTGAATATTGACTTATTTCTTAAACAACATGTACCCTCACTTGAAGTAAAATATCTCTAAATTCAGTGAAGAAACCTGATGCCCTTTCTCTCAGACAGTAGAATTTCCTTGGTGTGCTTTGAACTTGTTCACAAATAAGGCCTGTTAATAACATGGCTTGTGCTAATTCACTTCAGTCGTGTCTGACTGTGCGACCCCATGGACTGTGACCCACAAGGCTCCTCTGTCCATGGCACTCTCCGGGCAAGAATACTGGAGTGGGTTGCTATTTCCTCCAGGGGATCTTCCCAACCCAGGGATCAAACCCTCCTCTCTTACATCTCCTGCGTCGGCAAGCAGTTTCTTTACCGCTGAGCCACCTGGGAAGCCAATAATATGGCTCAGGGCACTGATATCCAGTTAGATCTGTCGAGTCCTTTTCTTCTTCCCAATTGTACATTTTGCAAAATTTTGCTCTAAAGCAATCAGATACGGACAAATAACTAGTGACAAGTCTTTCTTTAGCGAACTCACACGTGAGACAGGAGAACACCATCCCGGGTGTCAGAAACCATCAGATCTAAGTGTGGGAAGTTGAACCTGAGCTCTCGGAGCCTGAGGGCGGGAGCACCCTGGTCTCCCGGCTCTCACGCACCTCCTTCTATAGCTTGTAAGCTCCCCAAGGACGCGGACGCTGCTTTATCATCTCTAAGGCCCAGGAGGCTGGGACATGGCCCGCCAGCTGTGGACAGACAGTCGTGGGTGGATCTTCCCATGACTCAGGGCCTTCAAGGAGCAGACTTGAGATGCACGGCGATTCAGAAGGCAGCCTGCATGTGGACGCGTCCCTGGTAGGCAGGGTCCCAAGAATCCTTTCTTTCTCAGAACACTTCTTGGAAGAGGGAGCAGGAATATTGCTTCCAGGCTCGACTATGGTTTCGATCACGCTGATCCAATTTGCAGCTGCTCCAGCGGGCACTCACTGTCCAGGGGTGAGGAGGGGGCGTCTTTGAAGAATCAGTGGCAGATGCTGGGAACGTCCCAATCTTTGGCCCCCGGGGCAGATCACATGAGCTTGAAATGACAAAACCCCCGAGAAAGTTCATGAGAACATCTGGGCACCTTATCAGGGATTTATCGAGCTCTTAGGAGTTGATCCAGCCCTGTTTTAATGAGAATCGCCTGCCCATGGACAATGCATGCCAAAGGTTTTCCCTTTCTTCTCCTCCTCTTCCTTCTGCTTTTCTTTCTTCTTCTCTCCCCTCTTCTCTGGCTTTTATTGCCGTGAAGTTAATCCTGAGACAATGAACAAGCCTCACGTTTCCAGGCCTGCTACGTACTCTGTGGTCATCAAACACTTGAACTTGGGTTAACCACTCTGTGTCCAAATAAAACGGGCACAGCGGACACCCAGCATCACAGCTTGAGCTGGGGAACTGTGTGAGGTTGAATTACCCTCTACTTGTGCAACTGGGTCCTTGGCCAAGACAACATAACCTTTCAGTCCTGATCTGTGTGAATAAGAGAGATCTTCAAATGTTTTACTGATTTTTAAACTGGTAATTTTATACCAGGCACATATTTCAATTAACTAATTGTTATTCCTCTGTGTTTGTGCCTTGAGATGACTTAACTTAAGGAGTTACAATCATAAAATTAAAATAAATAACCATATCCCACTAGAGCCCTGCCCATCTACCCCAATCAACAACCTTTGTTCCCAGCCATGGGGAAAATAACATTCTTTGAACGATCAAAATGTTATAACTGTAAACTCCTCCTTCATTTCTAGGCTCTGCCCTGATTTAGTTGGAGTGTTTTCTTTCCTGACTCCTTCATTTACGTGAATAAATTAAGCGAGTGGCGGCCAATGAGACGAGGAAGCCAGACGCAGCTGAAGGCTACGTAAGGGCCGTAGCGGACCCAGGACCCAGAGGGCGCCTGGGGTCTGAAGATGGAGAAGGAGAGGTGCCAGGGCTGGGCAGAGAGCCAGCACCCAGGGGCCCGAGAAGTCAGCTGGCTAGGAAATAAGAACATCCCCTGAGTTGAGAAGATGAGAATTAAGGCTCAGCGGACAAATAGATCTTACAAAAGCTGTGGGGTGACAGAGAAACCCCCCCTGAAGAAAGTGGTGAGGTTTGCACTAACCCCCCTTCCAGCCTGTGATGGATTCAGAGTTCAAGAACAAAGTGGGGTCAACAGACAGACGTGGGTATATTCTGGTTTTGTTTTCAATTGTATTTGCAAAATCATGATGTGTGGTTTGAATACTTTGAAAAAATGTTAGCGATCACAGGGTGTGGGATTTTCCATTTTTGATTTCTCAGCAGCGCTCACACGTGGTTTAAAGAGACTTGGGACGCCCCTCAACGATGACCACGTGACCAGACCAGACCTCCTTCATTGAAAACAGGAGCGCCTGGTGTCCCGAGAGGTGGCTGACGGCAGCAGGGCCCTGGGCGCCCCGACCTCCTCAGGCGGGACAGGCCTGTCCCCCGGCCCTCTAGACGCGCGGCCTCGCTGACCCCAGGAGGACGGGCCCGCGGCCTTCCGTCCGTGGGGACCCGCCTGGGAGAGGAGGCATTTGACTGGCGCAGGACCGGAGTCAGGCTTTCCGGGAGCCTCCGCTTGCTCTGCCCACTGGGCTCGTGCCGCACACTCGCTGCCACACGCGGTCCCTCGCTCCCTCGGAGGCCCTTCCTGTTCGTCCTGCTGGACCCCAGGCACAGGCTCTGCGGGTCTCGTCGTTGTTCAGTCGCTCGGTCATGTCTGACTCTTGGCGACCCCGTGGACTGTAGCCTGCCAGGCTCCTCTGTCCATGGGGTTCTCCAGGCAAGGATGCTGGAGTGGGTTGCCATGCCCTCCTCCAAGGGTTCTTCCCAACCCAGGGATCGAACTCGCGTCTCCTGCATTGGCAGGCGGATTCTTTATCACTGAGGCACCCAGAAGGCTTAAATAACCAGGTTGGCGTTAGTGTGGGGTGAGGCCGGGGAGGCATTTAAAAGACTTCGCTTCTCCATTGAGTCCTTGGGGAGGGGAGGGATTTCTGGTCAGTCAAGTGATATATCAGCAGAGAAACTCCTTAGAGGCACATTTATTCCCGGCTCCGCAGGTTTTCCTGGAGGGGATGGAATTTTCACTATGTTCCTCTGGAGGGAGAAAGATGGGAAGAGTTTCTTAGCTTCTCTCCGCCCCACCCTCCTCTCCCTGCAGAAGGGGGACGTTTGTGTGAATTGGTTCCTTTAGGCACAGGAAACACAGCCAGTCCAGTCGCCTGCTCCTGCCTCGCCTGGGTTCTCTGCCTTGGGGTCGGGTTGGTGTCCTGCTCCCGTCTCTCCCTCTAGGGAGCTGGTGGGGAAGCTTAGGCATTTCCGGGGTTGTTTTTTTAAGTATTGTCGCTCAAGCTCAAGCTGCAGGGTCCAACAAAGCTGATGTGTCTCACGCCCTCAGGACCCCCGGGTCCTAGGTCATCTCTGCTTCCACTCACGGGGGAGATAGAGGGACCCAGGACAGCATGGGCGAGGCGAGGCAAGGCGAGGATTAAAGCCTTGCCTGTGGGTCTGGCAGGCGGGGCTTCGTGCCTGAGGGCGGAGGCCCCTGGCTGCAGGGTCTCTGGCTGCAGGGAGCACTGGAGGCTCCTGGGGAGCTGCTGGGGTCCCGTCCCGGTCGGGCCCCCAGTTCTTCTCACGCGTCTTCTGCCCACATCTCGGCCTCCAGCCCGAGTGTTGAGCACAAGCCAATCAGGCTCCCTGTCTTCATTTCCCCCTTCCTTATAGCAGCTCACTTTCGTATTTCATAAATAGTGTTAAGTATATCCTTACAAACATTTCAAATGCTACAGCGTGAATGTCCTCCTGAACTTCCCCTACTCCCCCAAGCCCAACCCTCTTCCCTGAGAACCAGCCCACACCCTTCCTGGGAGCAGCATTAGGGCCTCAGATGCAGTGGGGACCACCCTCCTGGAACCTGCTCCCTGCCGCCCTCCTCTGAGCCAGGCTTGGTTTCCTGAAAACCCAGTGAAGCTACACCTCAGGGTTCATACAGGCTGTGTACTTAGCACAAATGAAGAATCAACCACCAGTTTAGCAGAGAAATAATTTGCCCACCTCAATGCAGTTAAGACTGAGGTTACGGGAAACTCCACAGGACAGACAACCCAGTTTCTCCAACAAATCCATTTGTAGGGAAAAAAGAGAGATGGGGGTGAGGATCTATAGATTAAAACAAACACACTGAGCAAATGCAACGTGTGAACCTTCTTTGGATCCATGATTCAAACAAACCAATCTTACAGTAATTAAAAAGATGTTGATGAAACAATTAGAAATGCAAGTGAAGTAGTTGTCAGACAATGAGGAACCTCTGTTAACAACGCTGATGTATGATCATGGGTTTATACCTTTATACTCACAAATTCAGACTTCCCTGGTGGCTCAGTGGTAAAGAATCTGCCTGCAATGCAGAAGATGCAGGTTCAATCCCTGGGTTGGGAAGATGTCCTGGAGGAGAAAATGGCAACCCACTCCAGTATTCTTGCCTGGAGAAGGCCATGGACAGAGGAGCCTTGTGGGCTACGGTCCATGGGGTCACAGAGTCGGACACGACTTAGTGACTAAACAATAATGCTCACGTTTATATCTTTTAGAGATATAATCTGAAAACTTTATGAATGAAATTATATGAGGCTTGAGATTTGCTTTAAAGTAATACTGGGCAAGAGAGAGTGGGCGGGTGAAATTGAAACTAGACTGGCCAGGCTTTGGTGATTGTTGAAGCTGGGTGATGAGTGCCTAGAGGATTCCTCTTGCACATGCTTAAAATTTTTCATAATGAAAGTTTAGAAAAGCACACAGCTCTGGCTAAACTTCCCTGGCACCGTCCAGAGGAAGGGATCTCTCTTTGCTCCCCTCTGGACCTCCGAGCTGGGTGCAGCTGGGGGAGCCGCTGGCGGCAGGTGTGGGCGCAGACCTGTCTGAGAAGGGGCCTGGGAGTAAGGGTGGCCCCGACCCTGTTAATGAAACTTGACTCTTCTCTGCAGAAGGCCAAGTCCAGCCTGGGACTCAGATGGAAAACATGACGGCCTGCTTTGCCGTGACCCCAGCTTGGAGGTGCCTGTCATTTTACTGCAGGATGAGGTTCCCACACCCTGGCTTAATTGGAAACACTCATGCACATCTCCCCCCCTCCATCCCTAGGACAGGGAGATGCAGGCTTTGAGAGCCGCGACGGCCTGGGCGGTAGCCACAGCTGGACATGCGGGGTGCTGGACACAGACACGGCCGAGCAGCGCTAGGACTTTGCTCAGCAGTGAAGAGATAGCTGGGATATTTACTTTGAAGAGCAGCCTCAAATGTGGGAAATGATTAATCCACCACGAGGAATTTTCTCTTCTACAGAGTGATGCCCTCCGGAAATGGAGCCCTGGGTTGAGAAGGTTGCAGTCTGTCCCTCCAGCTCCACACTCGCTGGACCACCTGACGTCCTGGGGCAGAGGGGCAGCGTGAAACCCCGGGGGTGGAGAAGAAGAGGAACAAAACCACTTTTACCAGCTTTGAGAAAGCCGTAAGTCGTCAAAGGATTTTATCCGGAAAGTGAACACAACCTAGATTATAGGAGAAACCATTTGGAAAGCACATACCTGATAAGGGTTTATTCATACACCTGACAAAGGTTTAATATCCAGAATATATAAAGAGAATGGGTAGGATAAGGTTGGAATACGCTTGGCCATGCTTTGGTAACTGTTGAAGCTGAGCCTGTTGCTCAGCTGTATATGTAACATAACAATGTAACCAAAAGACAAACAATTCAACTTAAAAATGGGCAAAAGACTCAGACAGACATTTCTCCAAAGAATCTTTACCAATGGCCCAGAAGCACACGCGAAGATGCTTGACATCACTGGGCACAAGGGGAATGCAAATCAAAACCACGGTGAGAAACCGTTTCACACCCACTAGGATGGCTGTCAGGAGAAGGCAGTGGCAGCCCACTCCAGTCCCCTTGTCTGGAGAATCCCAGGGATGGCGGAGCCTGGTGGGCGGCCGTCTATGGGGTCGCACAGAGTCGGACACGACTGAGCGACTGAGCAGCAGCAGCAGCAGGAGCAGGACGGCTGTCACGATATCGTTTAATAGGAAAAAAGCATCAAGGACATGAAGAGATTAGAACTCTCACACGGCTGGTGGGAGTAGAAAACTGTTACGGAAATCGGCTTGGTGTTTCCCCCGCAACCATGAACACCATATGACTCAGCAGTTCCACCCAAAAGAATTGAAAGCAGGGACTAGAACAGACACCGCAGGCAACCCACATAAATGTCCCTTGACAGGTGAAGGGTAAACACAGTGTGTCCATCCATATCATGGAACCCCAAAACGGGAGGAAATGCTCACACAGACTGTAATATGGATGGATCTTAAAGACACTGTGCTCAGTGAAATAAGCCAGTCATGACAGGACAAATACTGGATGATCAGTGTACGTGAAATATCTAAAACAGGCAAAAGCGTAGATACAGAAAGGTTAGAGGTTACAGAAGCTGGAGGTGGGGGGAAGTAACTGGTTAGTAACTTGAGCTGAAGGTTCTGGCTTTAGGCACAGTTTCTGTTTGGGGTGAAGAACAAGCTTTGGCAACAGAGAGGTGATGGCTGCGTCATGCTGCCCATGTAACTGTTGTCGTTCAGTCGCTCAGGCAGGTCGGACTCTTTGCAACCCAAGGACGGTAGCACACCAGGCTTCCCCGTCCCTCACTAGCTCCAGAAGTTTGCTCAGATTCATGTCCATTAAGTCAGTGATGGGCTTCCCTGGTAGCTCAGACAGTAAAGACTCTGCCTGTAATGCAGATTACAAGCAGTCAATGATAGTAAGTAACCATCTCATCCTGAACATAATTAATGCTATGAAATCATTCATTAGAATTGTGAAAAAGACAAAAAATTATGTTGTGTAGACTTTACCACAATTTTTTAAAGTTAATAATGTAATATACCAAAACCTGTTGCACACTGTACATGGGTGAATTGTTTGGTATATGAATTTTATCTCAATGAAACCGCAAAAAAATATAGGCACACTTCAGAAATATTGTGGGTTTGGTTCCAGACAACTGAAATAAAGTAAGTTATACAAATTTTTTGGTTTCGGTTCATATAAGTTATGTTTACACCATACCATAGATTATTACATCTAAACATAATGTACTTACCTTAGTTAAAAAATACTTAATTGCTAAAAAATGCTAACCATCATCTGAACCTTCAGCAAGCGGCTGTAGTAGCATCAGTGATCACTGATCACAGATGCCATCACAAATAGAGTAATACAGAAAAAGGCGGGAACGTTGCAAGAATGACCGGACTGACAGAGACATGCAGTGAGCCGGGGCTGCAGGGAAAACGGTGCCAACTGACTTGTGGCGGCCACAGACCTTCAACTGGTAAAAAACTCGGTATCTGCGAAGTCCCAAAGCACAATGAAACAAAATCTGCCTGGATATCGATCACACACATACAAACACAGACACACAGACACACACACACACAGACACACACACACACACAGACACACAGAACCGCCCCAGACAGACACACACATACAAACAAAGGCACACAGACCACCCCAGACAAACACACAGACACACAGAACCCCCCAGACAGACAGACACAGACACGCAGACCCCTCCAGACAGACACACATACAGACAGACACACAGACCCCTCCAGACAGACACACACAGACACACAGAACCCCTAGACAGACAGACAGACACACACACACACAGAACCCCCCAGACAGACACACATGCACACACACACAGACCCCCAGACAGACAGACACACAGAACCCCTCAGACAGACAGACACAGACACACAGACATGCACACACCCCTCAAAAGATTCACAACTCTCCAGCCAGGCTGATGTCCACCCAAGGTGTGGCCACGGCGGGGACAACACACCCTCGCCCCGTGCGGCGTTCTCAGCCCCAGGGCAGCTGCCCACCGACTGCGCGGCCTGGCTGGCCTGAAGCCTGAGGGCTGTGCAGCTGGCGCCTTCCCAGCAGCCAGGGCTTGAGGGGACAGTCTCGTGAGTGTCCACGCAGCGTCTGTGAGGACACGGGCCAGCACAGGGTCGGTCTGTGGCCCTCTGGAGAAGCTGGACACCTAGGCCGTCCCTCATCCTTAAACAAGACTCAGCAACAGGGGGATGGCCGACACTTCCAGGAAGCAGTGGTTCTGGAGAAGGGAGAGGCCCCCTCCTCCTCAGATGGCCGGGCTGAGGGAGGACGAGCCAGAAGCCCCCGGCCAGCTTCCTGGGCCGGGCGGGGCTGTGTCCAGCCCTCCAGGGCAGGCTCCCGCTGCGGCGGCTCTCAGGCCGGGCCGGCGGCCTCCGGGACGTCCCCCGGTCCCGTCCGGCTCTCAGTCACTCCTGCCTCATCTCTGACCTCCAAGCCCCCAGGTAGTCGGCCTTCCCCTGCTCACACCTGTGCGAGGACCCCCTTGTCCTCGGCCTCCCGTTGAAGGAGACGCAGCAGAGGATAGGCTGCCGCTCCGCGTCCCCACGCGGGGGCCCTGGCTGTGCAGACAAGCTCCCCCGGAGCGAGTGAATGAATGAGTGGCCCCCGGCCCGGGGGGGGGCCCTCACCCGGATACTGAGAGGACCCCTCCCCCTCGGGGTGTGTGTCGGGGGCCTGGCTCGGGGAAGGAGACTGGGAGGGCGCTTTCGGCTTCTCTCTCCTCCTTTTGGCTTCTCTCAGCCTCTTCAGACCGACTCTTCTATGATTGCAGTCAAAACCCACAAAAATAAACTGCATTTTCTAATTTTCTGAATCCTACATGTTTCTGTGGAAAGCAACATCAACTGTCATGTTCCCATTTCCCCTGAAATATCTGGATGTCATTTTACCAGCATATGGGATACACATCCAAGATCCCCCAAATCAAAGACGCATGACTACCACCGTGGGGTGTCGCGTGGATTCCTACCGCACATTTCCATTCAAACCCACATGTCCCCCACAGTTTTCAAGTGCACCTCAGAGTCTTTGGCTGATTCCAATTTGCGCCCCTTTGTGAGAATATGGAGACTGCAATCAACTGAACATGTACTGTTCTCTTTTCTGCAAATGAGTGTGTGTTGGAGATCTTTTACTGCTTAAGAAAAAAACCAACATAAAATGCATTTGTGCTGGTGCTTCCTCAGGCATTAAGACTTCGAAGCCTCTCCAGTCCTGCTCTTATTGGCGTCCTGCCTGGACCCTAACTAGGTTATCAGCCAGCGGTGGCAGGCAGCCCCGAGCCTCAGAGCCCTGGCCGAGCCCGAGGGTCCTGCCGTCTGCCCACTCAGGGGTCCCCCAGTCCAGGTGGAGACTGTGATCCGTTTGCACTCCCTGGGGCCTTGCACACAGTGGATGCCGCTTTTATAGACTCTGGTTGTTTCTGACCCTAGGTTTTTTTTTATTACATTCCTTTGCAATTCTAGCAGCTGTTTTTGTCAAGAGTCTTAATAAAGTTTGAACTGCTAAACGAACTTTATGGAAATTGGTCACAGAAAACCAGAGGCCCACAGCTGCCTTTCACAGAAACAGTAGTGACCAAATAAGCCCAATAGCCTGGGTGAAGGAGGATGGTTTGCAACCAGTTCCTGACGAGATTTCCAGACAAAATATTCGAGAGAACACTCTCCGCACGTGATTCTCTTCTCTGGCTCTATTTACCGTAACTTGAAAGTCTGGCAGCCGGGCCCAAACGTGAAGCTGTTTTAAAGACTTTCCCTTTCAGGACAGTCAGCGCAAGTTTGAGTCTTTTGGGCTCTGTTTTCAGGCTCTTCATTTTTATAAACCTAAGACTCAGAAGGATTAAACATGCTCAGAGTTCTTTGGTGTATGAGAGAAAACTGAGATGCTATGAGTTGATCTGTCTTGTTTAATTTTACTAAAATATTGCTCCATTTTAAAAAGCATTTTAATTCAGTTGTGAACTTAAGTTGATCTACCTGAGCTCGTAAAGGACTCCAGTCTGGCTCCAGAACCACCTTGAGTGTAATGGTTTACCCTCAACTCCACATACCAGGGTCATGCAAGAATAACTCACCAGCAGACCAAGACTAACCCTTCATCTGTTTGGGGTGTGACTTCATACATTTCTATGAACCAAACAGACCCTAAAAGCAATAAAACCAAGTGTCTGAGGAGGTTTGGCCGGGTACCTGGGCACCCACCTCCCAAGTCCCTCTGTGAAATCTGTCATCTGTCATCTCTTTGAAACTCAATTTTGCCGCCAAACTGAGAAGTTTGTAAACAGAACAAGCTACTAGGTCATAAGCCATGCTGCAGCTGGTGGAAATAAAGTATCTGTACAGAGATGTCACTGGGACTTTAGACCAGTCACCCGAGGCTTACAGAGACCAGCCGCATGCCTCTGACACCAGACGTCCGCGGGGAGAGGAGAGACTGGCCAGAGTGCCATTGGGTGGGTGGGAAGCCTGCCGATTTCACGGGGCTCCCACCAGGAAAAGGGGATGCTCCTACCACTTGGGGGGCTGCAGCCTCAGATCTGACCCCAAGGGGCCGCAGCTCCCGGGCAAGCTGAGACCCGCCTGTGGTTGCAGCTCCTTTCACTCTGACAACTGCGCCTGATTTTAGTTCTCTTTGTCTGCAAGCTTCTGTTCCAAGGCAACGGAGAAGGGAAAGCTGAGCCCTACCCGCTCTGCCATGGTGCCGTGCAGACAACCCCTTTGGATGATTTGGTGCTTTGCTCTTGGTCCCTGTCTGGAGTCAGTGGGTGCTTTTCTAGGTCGCCCTCCCTGGTTTTATGTTCGGTACCCTAGCACCTGTGACTCAAACAGCAAAAGCATCAGAAGCTCTGTATGGTCAGCAGACACAAGACCTGGAGCTGACTGTGGCTCAGATCATTGGCTCCTTACGGCAAAATTCAGGCTTAAAATTGAAGAAAGTAGGGAAAACAGGTAGACCATTTAGATATGACCTAAATCAAATCCCTTATGATTATATACTGGAGGTGACAGATAGATTCAAGAGATTAGATCTGGTATACAGAATGCCTGAAGAACTATGGATGGAGGTTAGTAATATTGTCTGGGAGGTGGTGACCAAAACCATCTCAAAGGAAAAGAAATGCAAGAAGGCAAAGTGGGCTTATGAGGAGGTTTTACAAATAGCTGAGAAAAGAAGAAAAGTGAAAGGCAAAGGAGAAACAGAAAGATATACCCAACTGAATGCAGAGTTCCAGAGAATAACAAGAAGTAAGGAAGCCTTCTTAAAGTGAACAGTGCAAAGAAATAGAGGAAAACAACAGAATGGGAAAGACTAGAGATCTCTTCAAGAAAATTAGAGATACCAAGGGAACATTTCATGCAAAGATGGGCTCAATAAAGGACAGAAACGGTATGGACCTAACAGAAGCAGAAGAGATTAAGAAGAGGCGGCAAGCATCCCCAGAACTGTGCCGAGGGTCTGGTGATCGACCTCTCGTAACTGTCTAACCTCGGAGGTGCGCACTCCCTCTAAAGGACAGCGGGGGGCGCTGTGGGACTTGATGTGCTTCCAAAGGCAGCTCAGGGACGCCTTCCTTTTGAAGGGAAAGGGTTCTTTCCCATGGTAATAAGAACATGATGTCCAATAATGAAAACAGTAACTGCATCAACATCCTTTCCCCAGCAGTCGGGGATTTTTTTCAGAGTGCGAATGCAGGGCTCTTAGTTATAAGTGGACGGATTTTAGAAAAGGGAGGAAGGTACTGAAAACAATTTCGAGATGACTGTGGGCTTCCCAGACCTTGTAACTTGACGGTGTGGACTCCCGTGTATCAGGGCCGCCGTTCCGGGCCATTGTTCTGCCACATGAAGATGACACAGCAGCAGCAGCAGGAGAGACAGCAAGGTTGACATCTGGCCGCAATCAGCCTCGTGTCATAGAGTATCCTCCTGACCCGAGTTTCACGGGGCGTGAGCCTGGCAAGAATGATAGAAAGATGCACTTTTAAACCCAGTGGTGACAGCTGAGTGCTGTTTGCCACCACTGCACGTCAGCTCTCTGTGGGAACTTCCCCTCCCCGAAGCCTGAACCCCAAAGACCCAGTTCCATACTTGCCTTTTCTTTCCCGCAGCAGGTTTCTGCTTCTACGTGACAACGCCTTTTGTATAGCTCCTCGCTGCCAGACACTGTGCGTGTCGCACAAACACCCCGATAAGTCAGCGTGGGAAGCGCAGGCCTGCCGCGGCGTGCCCAGGAGACTCGAGAACTGCATGCGAGTGTAACAGTAATTCAGGCCCATTTCATAAGCCCCACAGAGGGTTCCCAGATACAACACAGGACACACATTTCAACCTGGATTTCAGATAAATAGCAACTCACGTTTTAGTGTGTGTCCCATGCGATCTTGAGGACATACTTCTGGGTGCATGCCTGCTCAGTCGCTTCAGTCATGTCCGACTCTTTCCAACCCTACAGAGTATAGCCCGCCAGGGCCCTTTGTTCTGGGGCTTCTCCAGACAAGAATACTGGAGTGGGTTGCCATTCCCTTCTCCAGGGAGTTTTCCCAGCCCAGGGATTGAACCTGTGTCTCTTGCATTGGCAGGCAGATTCTTTACCGCTAAGCCACCTGGGAAGCCCGTGATATACTAAAGAATTGTTCGTTGTTTATCTGAAATTCAAATTTAACTGTACTTACTGTGATTCTGTTTGCTAAACCTGACAGCCCTTCTCCCTAGACACAGGGGTACCTACGCTGACAATGAGCGGGCTGGGCCGTCTCTATAAAACTTGAGACCTTAAATCCCATTTGTCTACGTTGCATGAAAATATAATGAGAAGCCTGCGGATTTACAAACATTGACAAACTTGTCAGCTCCTCAGCTTCTGGAGAAGACAGAAGATGGGTTTTCCTTCCTCTCCCAACTTATTCTCCTGCCAGGAGCCAGATGGAGATATTAATAACTCGGGTAATTCAAAGCTCTGTTTAAGGAAAGCTCAGCTTAAGGAGTAATGTTTTGTGAAGCCAGACTGACAGCTGACCACAGAATTCAGCCCAGGACGCACGGAACAAGACTCTTCTGCCGAAGCCAGGTGTAAACCTGGGGTCCGCACGGCCGGCTGCCCGGTGAGTTCCCTGACTGCGCATCTGTTACTCATTAACTCTGCTCCCCAGCCCTGGTCATCTGAGCAGAAACCCAGCTCTCGCTGCTTCCTGGTTTTTCCCAGGATCAAAGTGGAGCAGGTGATGTGGGACACTCAGAAAATAGGGGTCCCCGCCTCGGAAAGGACAGAGGCCACTGGCACGGTGGCCACAGGCGCGAGGCCTGGAGACGCTCCACAGGGCTTCAAACATCGCGGAGCAGACAAGACGCCTGCGAGGCTCTGCGCTCCTGAGCTGCCAGTGTCACACTGGCTCAGAAGCTAAACCCTCACTCAGTGTCACCCGGGGGGTCAGGGGCCGCAGACGGAGCGCGAGAAGCTCCTGCAGCCACGGCGGTCAGGAGACAAGCGGGGCGTGAAGAGCGGAGACCAGAGCCTCCGTGTAACGATGACCGCTGAGTCCCATGAAATACCACCCGTCTGGGGCTGCTGTTTAGTTGCTAAGTCATGCCCAACTCTTTGCAGCCCCATGGCCTACAGTTCACTAGGCTCCTCTGTCCATGGGATTTTCCAGACAAGAGTACTGGAGTGGGTTGCCATTGCATACTCCAGGGGATCTTCTCCACCCAGGGATCGAACTTGTGCCTCTTGCATCTCTTGCATTGGCAAGTGGAGTTTTTAACCAGTAGCATCCGCCGGGAGATCATCACCCATATAGTCACTGTTAATTAAGCCAAAGTAAGCTCACTCGATCTCCCTGCATCAGGAGGGTGCCACCCTGACTGGTCTTGGCTGGGTCTCACAGGGCGATGTCAGGGGACCCTTTAGAGGGTTCTAGGCCTGGACTCTATTCCTCAAGGCCAGTCCTCAGGACAGGGCACTGAAGGGGACATGTGGGACTTTGCCTAGAGCCGCTCCTCCCTTGTGAAGCCCCTCGGTCCCCGCCCGAGAGACGTGCATGTGGGGTCTCTCAGGTGAACGCTCTGACCCTATGTCTGCCTGTCAGGTGGGCCTGGGCCCAGCCTCACGCTCAGTCTGAAGCAGGTTCCCTTCTTCAGCGTGGGTTTCACGGGAGCCCTGAGAACCAGGGCGTTGCTCTCCTAAGGAATGAAACAGGCCGTGCACTGTGGCAACTCTGCTTCCCAGGATAATTTGTCAAAACACAGCCTAAGTCCGGATAACACTGATCCCAGATTCTCAAAGTAGGACATGAAATTATATCTCAGTGACTTACTCGACCCGAAAGAAGAATGCATAGCTGGCCTCCCCCAGTTTATCTTTGGGTTAATTGTGGTGGAGGGTGTGTTTCAAATGCCACACAGAATAAGGCCCTTTTCAACCTTTTCCTCACCATGTTAGAGGGTTCTTGAGCCACAGTATTTGTTTACGGCATCAACTCCAGTGACCTTCCTCTCTGTATTTATTATGCTTTGGGTGAAATAATATCATAGTAGTTTCTACTTTTTAAATTCCATGCTACTAAAAGATACACACTGAATCTGTCACTGTTTTATAAATCCATTTATGACTTTGAAATTATAAACAGATTCGCTTTCACATCTTCCTTTCTGAGAAAACTAGGATAAACTCATCTCTCTTGGAAAGCGCTGGTTTCTTTGTTTTAGATACGCAGCTCATGTTTGTGTTTCCTTTTTAGTAGAAATTTCTGTTTTCCTTTTGCCTCACCTGGACCATCCTCTCTGGAAAACAAAACTGCTTTTGGACAAATGCTGACACCACAGATGAAAGGGAGGCATGTAACTCTAAACATGAAAGGGAAAATTTTCCTTAGCTCTTGGCAGTAACAGCAGTAACACAACAATCTTTATAACAACTTCATTTTAACTCATCACAAGTTATAGGTCTATTATTGTCTGTGATAAGTGGGGTAAGATTCGCCATTCTTTCTTTTTGCAAAAGGTCGTTTTATTCTTTCTCATGAAGGTAAACTTTACTTTGTTGTTGTTCAGTGGCTAAGCAGTGTCCAACTTTCTGTGACCCAACACACAAAGCCTCCCTGTCCTTCACCGCCTCCCAGAGTTTGCTCAGACTCACGTCCGTTGAGCCAGTGATGCTATTTAATCATCTCATCCTCTGTCGTTCCCTACTTCTCCTGCCCTCAATCTTTCCCAGCACCAGGGGTCTTTTCCTGTGAGTCAGCTCTTCTCATCAGGTGGCCAAAGTATTGGATTTGCTTTCAAATCTTCCTTTCTGAGGAAAATAAGATAAACTCTTTCATTTACCTTGAAAAGTGCTGGTTCTCTGAACACGTTCCCACACTCCCCTGAACAGTAGCTTCACACTTGAAATTCTTTTTTTTTTTAATTTCAGCATCAGTCCCTCCAACGAGTATTCAAGGCTGATTTCCTTTAGGATTGATGTCTTTGATCTCCTTGCAGTCCAAGGGACTCTCAAGAGTCTTCTCTAGCACCACAATTCAAAAGCATCAATTCTTTGGTGCTCAGCTTTCTTTATGGCCTAACTCTCATATCCCTACATGACTACTGGAAAAACCATAGCTTTGATTATATGGACCTTTGTTGGCAAAGTGATAGCTCTGCTTTTTAACATGCTGTCTAGGTTTGTCATAGCTTTCCTTCCAAGGAGCAAGCACCTTTTAGTTTCACCATCTGCAATGATTTTGGAGCCAAAGAACATAAAATCTCTCACTGCTTCCACTTCCCCGTCTATTTTAGCTGATATACCAATGTGAACAACTGGTGCGTGTTCACCTACACTATGTAGGTGTGCTACACTATGTAGGTGTGCTACGCTATGTAGGTGTGCTACGCTATGTAGGTGTGCTACGCTATGTAGGTGTGCTACGCTATGTAGGTGTGCTACGTATTGTAAACCATTAGCAAATTTGAAGCTAGTTTAGTTTAATTATAATTAAAATAGTTGTATTTTGCCCGTTAAGATTGACCAATAATTATCACACCTGATACATCTACTATTTCTACCCTATGCAGCCTAGAGGATCTCTTCATGACTAAATGGAGGCCTAGATCTTGAAACTGATTGGTGGTGGTTCGTCGCTAAGTCACGTCCGACTCAAGCAACCGCATGGACTGTCGCCTGCCAGGCTCCTCTGTCCATGGGATTCTCCAGGCAAGAACGCTGGAGTGGGTTGCCATTTCCTTCTCCAGGGAATTTTCCCTACTCAGGAATCGAACCTGGATCTCCTGCATTGCAGGCAGATTCTTTACCAACTGAGCTACAAGGGAAGCCCGAAACTATGATTAGTGTTACAAACAGAAGTGTTATAAAAATGGGACCTCTGGGAACAGTGTTTCTGCTGTCTGACTGGACAAGCTCTACCGGACAAGCTCTATCTTAGGAGGTAAAAATGCAAAGAAGGAGGAAAAACATTGGAACTTAGTCATGCCTCTGATGAGACTGCAAATGTTAGATGTGCTTAAAAGAATAAGTAAATCTACATCTTCCAAAATATGTGTGTCTAAAGGGAGAAGCGTGTTGCTCTTCATAGAAAAGAGGCAAGGTGTCGCCAGCCGGTGGTGCTGAATCCCACTGTCTCTGCAGACGGCCTCTTGGACAGGCCAGCAGAAAGCAAACCAACAATCTGATTTTGGTAATCTGCAAGTGTGTGAACACATCTGCCTTGAAACCAAGTTGCCAACGTCTAAATGATGGCTTTGAAGCGCTCGTGAAAGTGGTGGAGAGACGTGTCACGCGGCGGTTGGCCTCCTCTCTGAATCTGGTCGTTCCACCCGTGTCAGCTTGAAATACTGGTTCCTGGAGAGATAGGCAGGCTCCCAGGGTTCAAACTCCCCGCCCCCCAGAGCGCCCCCCAGGCGCCCCTGCTTTCAGAGTCCTGTCCCTACTGCGGGGCCCTCCCACCCCCGACCCCCACCCCCGACCCCCACCCCACACAGCAGCTTCACCCTTGCACTTCGTTTGTTTCTGAAATGCTGGCAGCGCTGAAAGAGGCTCCTGCTCCACCAGGGGCAACATTTTTCTCCAGGAAAATTGTCAACACGGGTGAAACAGCTGCGCACAAATGAAGAGGAATTAGCTATCAAGCCGTCTTCCTGTAGCTCAGGATGATGTTCATGGACATAAACATGTTCCAGAGTAACAAAAAGTAGCATTTCCCGAGCGAGATCCAGGGATGCCGACGATAGCCTGTCTGTGATGGACGGTCCATCTGAGGACCACAGGGGAAACCACATCATCTCTGACTGCCTGGCTCCTCCCACTCTTGCTAACAAGGGCTTCAGGCTCTAGCGATTAAATGGTGGGAGGGAGGTCAACACGGATGGAGATTTGAGGACAGACCGTCTGGCCACCAGAAAGGGGGCCGCTGTCCGACCCTCTCACAGAGGCTCGCCTCGCCAAGCTTATGAGATGGTCTCCATCTTTCCTGTGATTTAAGAGCTGCAAAGCATATGGATATTGTGAGAGACAATTTTGAGAGTGTAATTATTAAGTCTGGGGAAAAAGCAATGGAAGAAAATAGGTATGGCCTTTCCAAAACTGTGACTGGTAAGTCTGGATTTCAAACCTGGCTGCTGTCTGTGAGGAAACAGTGACGAGCGCGTGCTCTGTGCCAAGAGATGAGTTACAGAGAAGGGCGCAGGGAGAAGACAAGAGGGAGAGTCCAGGCCTGGGACTGGAGGGGACGTAAGGGTTGTAAGTGGCTACAGAGCCAGAGGGAGGAAAACACAGTCGGGGAGTAAGAGCATCTGGGGTGAGTGGTTTGTTTGGGTCACGCTTACGCTCAGTCGCTTCAGTCGTGTCCGACTCTTTGCAACCCGTGGACCTTAGTCCGCCAGCTCCTCTGTCCGTGGGATTTTGCTGGTAAGAATACTGGAGTGGATTGTCATTTCCTTCTCCAGGGGATCTTCCCAACCCAGGGATCGAACCCATGCCTCCTGCCTGTCCTGCCCTGCAGGCGGATTCTTTACCACTGAGCCACAGAGCAAGCCTGTTTGTCTGGGTCAGCATTTCCCAGAGTGTACCTGTTCCCTAGACCGCGAGCTAGCTCTATCTAGAAACGCACGTTTGGCTCCCACTTGGAGTTTCGGAGTGTCTCTCTCCGTATTAAATCCTCTAACAAGTCCCACCGTGCAGGGCATTATACTGGCACTGAAACAGAATGTTCAGAGTAGACAGCTATGTTGTGACCTGGTTGTTTAATTTTCAGGAATTTGCAAACAGGTTTTTAAAAAGAGTCATTGTTTTGAAAAATAAACTATATGCACATAATTAGACACATTATCGTAGGAACACTTACATTATCTTAACAAGCTCATCCACTGAGGTTTTGTTATTACATTTTCCAGTTCTTTCTTTTCATTTGTTTGAAGTGTATTCTCAACTGTTTTTTGGAATATTTTATTAATAGTTTCTTCTAATATCTTTGTCATATAATTCCAACATCTGTGTCACCTTATTGGTGTCTGGTGACTGCCTTTTGCCACGCCATTTGAAATTTTTCTATTCTTTCTATACCAAGTAATTTTGGGTGACATCCTGGACATTTTGACTATTACGTAATGAGACCCTGGGTGAAATGTACAGAAAGTATTGCTGCTTTTGTTTTGGTAAACAATCAACCCAAGGAGGTTCGGGCTGCGAGCTCCCACCCACTGTCTCTGCGGTCTTCAGGTCAGGTCGCTTTGAGTCTTTGCTGAGGTGTTTGGATCTGCCCAGCGCACGTGCTGCCCGGTGACTGGGCTGGGACCTGCGTGGTCAGTCTGTTAACTCCAAGTCCTTTAGTCCTTTATGTGCAGATTAGAGTTCGCTTCCCCCACGGGCTGCTCAGGGTGAGCCCAGAACCCATCAACAGCGTCCCAAGGTCACTCCCCATGCTCCTCCCTTCCCTTGCGTCCTTTGTGAGCGCTTCCCAGTGTCCTAGGGGCCCCTCTCATCCTCCTAGAAATCTGGGGCTCTAGTCACTCCCATTTCCTTTCATGATCCTATAAATGATCATTCCCAGACTCCTCTCCAGCCCACTCACTTACCTCTGGACTTTCCCAAGTGTGCCAGTGCCTTTCTTACAGTGACCATGACAAGGAACTGTGACGTGGAACTGTCACGTCCCTTGATATGGACGCTGTAAATGCATTCATGCAGTTGGACATGTGTTGGATTTTTTAGTAACTGCATTTCCTTCAGGCTCAGACCAGATTCTCTGAGATCTCAGGCCTTTTGTATATGCCTAACATCCAGGCTCTGCTGGACAGTTGACCATGGTACTTCTCACCCAAACGCAGGCTGCAGAACTATTAATGCTGTGCCTGACCTCATTGGGTCTAGATCCTGATTCTTGCCTATTGAAGTACTTTCGAATTCTGATACTATCATCTGCCTGTGATTTTTTTAGTTATCCATCCTATCCTTATCCAGAGAGAATAAAAGTAAGTTTTGTTGAGTTCTGAGGAGCCTGGCAAAGTGGAAAGGCTTGCAGAGGTCCAATTCCAGCTATCTCTCCTGACTCCAGATGGTTATGCCCTCACCCAGACTTCCCATTAGCTTTTTTCTGAGCGTATCTAAACCTCAATTGTGGCCAGAGTTTGAATTCATCCCTTTGGAGATTGCCCAGTGTCAGAGAGGTGCTGTATGGTGACACCTATTCCAGTGTGCTATGGGTTTCAGCAGGGGCCTTAGATGAATGCCTGATGGTGGCTGAGCGCATGCCCACCTGCCCTGGAGTGCTCTGGGTTTGAGGACAGTGATGAGCAGACCTCCCCTCACCTCTAGGCAAGAGGGTTGAGTTGGAACTGAGAGGAAGGGAGAGAAGAGCAGTGATGGGAAGAGACACGGCGGAGGGTGGCGGGGGGTGGGGGAGGACACAGAGCTGGGCCTGAAGGGGGGAAGCCCCTCGTCCAAGTTCAGCCTGGGCTCCTGGTGAGGGGGACCCACTCGCTCCGACAGAATTAAGATAACACTTGCTCAGACACACAGAGTGATGAGCACTGTCTTATCAGGCTGGGATATCTTCAGAAAGACCTCCAAAAATCTCACTGTCAGAGCTGGTCAGCTGGGCAAAGCAGCATCCTTTCCAGAGTAAACACTCGGGGACTCCAGGAGAGAACCCAGGGTCCAGTAAAGGAGAAAAGTGAAGACTGGAGAGAATTGAGGAAAATATTTCTATGGAAAATTTCAAACCCATCCTGAAGAGAATAACGTCACAACCTCTGAGCGCCTCACGTGCAGCTTCAAAGATGCTCAGCTCACGGCCAGCTGGTTGACCTCCACCCTCACCCACACCCCCTCCACCGCTCAGCCCCTTGCACTGCTTGGAAGCAAATCCCAGGCTCTATAGCATTTCCCTCTTGATCCTTGGATATGCAGAGAGAAGGAACTTAAACTGAGATGAATTCTTCGCAGAGGAGGTGCCTGTAAACTCCAAGAGAAAGAGAAACTTGAACAAAAACGAAAGTACAGCCAGCCAGGAGAGATCTGCAGGATGGAGAAGGAAGAATAGGAATTCATTCCCAGGAATTACTCTCAGATTTTGACAACGTTTATTCTTTAAACAAGATGTAATAGTCCATCACCAATCCTTCCCCCCACCCCCATCAAACGCTACAGCAGAAATCAGATAACTAAGAAACAAGACTGATATTAGGAGTGAGTCTATCCAGCCCTGAACAGTGAAACATGAAAGGAACGTATTCGAGCTGCACTGGTCCGTGGTGACAACACTTTTTAAAAGATATGGGCCATGACCATACTTTTAAAGTTTATATTTATTTTGCTTCGTTCCACGAGATGTAAACTGGAATATTCAGTTGTAAAACAGCATTTTATTGCTTCTGGGTAATTCCCCAAGAGAGGACAATAAAGTTTATTTCCCCCCAAAAAAGTGATAAATGTTTAATGAAACAGCTAGCCCTTTCCCCTTAAAGGTTAGGCATGACTTTTTAGAGTATTTTTATAAGCATCTGATTTTTTCCACCTGAATTTGGCTGATGCATCAGAATCCAGGTGTGAGTGTGGAAAAGGGGGGAGAAACGCCTGAGGCTCTAAAATCAGGATTTACTCTTCAGTGCACAGAATCGTCCAGAAAAGTGAGGGTTCTGTCCTCAGGAAGGGCCAGGAATCGTTGGGGAAAACACCCGCCCGGAAACCACGGAAAAAGGTTCAGAGCATCAGCTTTCGCTCAGCTGCTAGCTGCTGGAAAGACAAGGTATGACTATCTTGTATTTCACACACGGAGACACCTTTACCCACACCCTCCATGAGGGGCTTTTCAGGCATCAAGTAGTTTTTAACGCAACGAGTTTCAGGAAAGTATAAAGTGAGCCAGAAATAAACGTGTGAATTGTTTCTTAGAATAAGGAAAAGATTTCCAAGGGAAAGAGGAAAAGTCTTGACAAGGCTTGTTTGGGATTTCCCCAAAGGCCACCCCTTTCTCGGGATTTCCAGTGACCCTGGGGCACGCTCTGCACCCCCATCAGGGCACCCGCGGCTGCGTCTCCTGCCTGTGGCGGGGCTGAGAAAGACCACACCCCTTCTCTCCCTGCCCCCTTTACCTCTTGCCACTCGGTCACTGGCTGCCTCAGCTTCCTGCCTCTGGTCCCCATTAAACAAAAGCCAGGAGTAGCAGGCTGCAAACCCCACCCCCTACCCGAGGACCTGCCCCGCCAAAGCCTGCACCCCCATCCCGCCCCGGCCTTGCCTGAACGCGAGGCCACTTTCCCTCTCCCGGGTTTGTTTGCTCAGCTGGTGGCATGCGCGGCCTCAGGCCCGGCAGGCCTGGTGGAAGGCGGCTTCCTCTAGAACCTAAGGGACCGTCTTGGAGCGGTGGTTTGGAGCCAGGAGGAGGGAGCCCCATGGCGCCCTGGGCCCGTAGTGTGTGGCAGTAGCTGTGTGAACATTGGTGCTCCCCTCCACCTGCGGAGCGGCCCGAGGCAGGCTCCTCAGGCCGCCCCCTCCGCTGCTGTCTTCCCACCTCCCTGACTGCACGCACGGCCACCGCGGCCCACAGCCCCAGGGACGTGTGTCTTGTAGCATTCCGCAGGGCCGCGCAGGGGTGAGAACGCTGTAACTACCCTGAATATTTAAATATCAAACTCTTTACATGGCCAGGTTGTTATGAAAGCATTCCTCTTCATGAATACGAAAATAAACACAATATTCTGGAAGGGGTATAATCCTCTTTACCCGATGGCATAATAATCGGGTAAAGAATGTGTTTGAAGTCAGGAACAGGTAGATTTTTTTTAAATATGTACAAGCTTGCACACAGAGCCGTCAGCACTCATGCCCTCGACTTTTTTTTTTCCTCTTGTAGAAAATAGAAAGCGTACCATACCTCCTCCGTCAGCATGCCTGTCCTCACAGCCCACACCGACTCACGAGCCCCCAACCCGCCAGCGCGGCTCCACAGAGTGGCCGTCCCTGCCGACGCTCAGGCCCGCTTCTCCCCTCTGACCGAGCCCCGGTGATGGCGGCCTTCACCAGCCTCTCGGCAGCTCCCGGGGCAGTGGAGCAGGCGCAGCCCTCGGGGCGGTCGGCTTTCCCGGGCTGCCCCAGGCCGGGCCCTGTCCCTCCTCAGTCTGAAGGCGGTCCCCAGGGCTGGTCCCCAGACCCCTGCCCGTCACACACGGCACGGCTAGTGGACGTCCAGGGATGCCGGTCCCCCTGCCGTTGCGGCCCCAACCACCCCCACTCAGAGGGAGGGGTGTCCAGGCTGAGGCCAGGCCCACCCGCTGACCTGCACCCCGGGCCTGAGCCACACTCCCGGGAGGGCAGAGGGCGTCAGCCCCCACGGCCTTCCTGGCGCCCTGACCCAGCCCCAGAGATGGACAGAGGAAAGTGCCTCTGGGCCTCGTGTTCTCGAGGGTCAGGGAAGCGTCACCAGGAAGATGGGAGAAGAAGGAGACCACAGGAGGGGCAGGGACACACCGGCCCCCGGCGAGCTCAGCCTGGCCTCCCACGGGCCCTGCACACCCGTCCTTCAGATTTCCTGTCGTCGAGCCTCGTCTCCCAGAAAGTCAGAGCCGAGGAGAGCGCGCAACCTTCCTGAAAGGGACCCCACGGCTTCTGCAGACGGTTCGGTTTAAGCTGCGGGGAGGGGGCAGGCCTGGGTCAGGAGAAGCAAACCTGTCCGCTCCCTGGGAGGAGGAAGGTCAGCGAGTGGGAACAGTTTATCCGCCTCTGGAAGGATCGCGTTTCGGCGGAGGGAGCCAGGAATTAGACACTGTTTGTTATCTCTGCTAATCCGGTACGTGTACGTTGGACGGCAGAGCTGTTATTCCGGACTCTCCGCTACGTGCCCATCACGAGGAAATGGTGCCCCGCTGAGCTGAGGCGTGGGCTGTGCTAAGGCTACGTGAAGCTTCCAGCAGCGTGGGGCCACGCCGGTCTGCACTCGGGGAGCAGCACACAGTGACCCCTGAGAGTGGGCACTCCTGCCGCCGGGACTGCAGTGCTGGTAACTTCTGGAAGCTCCTGTGTCTTATGGTGGTTTTCATCAAACTGACTCCAGAGGAGAGGATTGGGTTGCTGTGTGGGGTGAGTTTTCTCCCAAGTGAAATAGCCCAGCGTCAGAGAACCTTGCTGAGTTCTACTAACAGAAGTGTTTGTGTTCCCCTCCTCAGGCCCAGGGCGGGGTCATTGCTGGCATGAGCACCGGGGAACCTCGGGACGGAGCCCCCAGGACAGGACCCTGGGCGATGCCCCACGGGACCTGGAGGCCGCAGAGGAGCTGGGGAGGGTGGTCACCCACCCCCCAGCCGCTGGGGGCTCCGTCCACTGCCGGCCTCCTTGTGGCCAGGCTGCAGGCCCACAGCTCTGTCTTTTCTCCAAACGCCCTGTCTGTTCCTCGTCTGAGGGGACAGGGGGTGGAGTCAGGGCCCAGGCGGGCGTGAGGAGGGGCCGGGGGTGAGGCCCTGGGCCCGGCCCTCAGGAGCATCGTTCTGGGGACTGATCCGCGATGCCGGCCTGGACCGGCCACTACAGGTTCCTTCCTCGTCCCCGCCGCAGGGGACCTGGCAGGGCAGGTGAGGACAGGCTGAAAGAGTCCTTTCTTTGACTGCCGTTCCCCTGACAATGACCCGTCCTAGGAAGTGTGTGGCCGGCAGCAGAGACGAGTGACGGGCAGGGTGACTCAGAGGCTGAACCGCAGCCCAGAAGGAAGGCTGCCCGGGGCTCGGCTCTGGGTGCTACTGCCAACTCAGGGCGTCGCCAGCACCTCCCTCGGGGCTCAGCAGGGTGGCAGGGGGGCAGCCTGGGCTTGGCGCCAGCTCCCAAGGTGGGCTCAGGGGCAGGCCAGCACCCCGGAGCCTCCACCCCCTGATCACTGGTCAGTCCGAGGGGAGCCTGTGGGCCCAGTCAGGACAGAGACTCTCTGGGGAGGTTTGGTGAAGAGACATGGAGAGACCTGCCAACCACACGGTCATGGGGCATCGGAGGCTTCCGTGACCCACCTGAGAGCAAGGCCCGCAGGTGGGAGAGCAGCTCTGGGAACCAGAGCAGATGGGAGGGCAGAGCCAGGACTCAGCTGCTGCTGCTGCTGCTGCTGCTGCTAAGTCGCTTCAGCTATGTCTGGCTCTGTGCGACCCCAGAGACAACAGCCCACCAGGCTACCCCGTCCCTGGGATTCTCCAGGCAAGAACACTGGAGTGGGTTGCCAGTTCCTCCTCTAATGCAAGAAAGTGAAAAGTGAAAGTGAAGTCGCTCAGTGGACTCAGCTGCACCCAAGGTCAAACCTGGCTCTTTCGTGCCTCCTCCTTTTGCTCAAGTCAGTGATTACTGTTCTGAGACCAGGGCGAGAGAGAGACACAGCCCCGGACAGACCGGTCAGGGCCAGACCCGGGCAGGGAACCGGAGAGGGACAGAACCAGCCGGGCTGAGAGGAGGAGGGGATCCACCGGGAGCCACGAGGCTACGTGAGCAGAGAGCGCTTCTGACAGCGGGAGCAGCTGGCAAAGCCAAAGGCCGCGGGGAGGTCAGAGGCAGAGCGGGAAGCATTCTCTGGACTCGGGGGCTGGAGACCAGCGTCGTGGGTCCCTCGGCTCCTCCTGCAAACCGCTCTTCTGGGGCAGCTCTGGGCCCCAGGCAAGGACGCGATCCCTTCCGTGTGTCTCTCTTACTGGACTGTCAGCTCCCGGAGGTCGGGGACTCCATGTTGTTCATCTTTTCTTTTTAAGCTATTGAATCACAGCATAACATACGTGTAGAAAATGCACGCGTCTCACCGTACGGCTCAGCCGTGTTTACACTTGCGCCCACTGCATGGCCCCGGCCAGATCAAGATGTACACATTTCTAGGGCCCCAGACACCCGCCCCTGCCTTCCCAGACGACACCCCAGGGGTCAGGGGTCAGCTCTCTTCTGGCCTTGTCGCCACGTAGAGCTGTGCCCGCTCTGACCTTCTGACCTTGTCGCCGCGTCAAGCTGTGCCCTCTCTGACCTTGATGTAAAGGGAGCCATAGAGCGTGAGCTCTCATGTGCCCCCTTTTGCTTCCTCACGGCCACCAGAGGGGAACGTCCGGGCTGACCCGCCCTCCTGTCACCAGATGTTTGACACCTGGAGCCTGGATCACGGCTTGAAGACGCTGCCGTGGACGCTCTTGCACACGCCTTCGGTGGGCGCAGTACTCATTTGGGGGCGATAGGTCCAGGAGCAGAAGCCTGGGCCTGGCCTTTGACCTTCTATTCCCAGCACTCCATCCTGTGTATCAGGCCAACAGGGTAGGTATCTAATAAGTAAAAATTACCCTTGATATCATAAATAACTTTTCAACAAATCCCTTGAAAGAAGTTAAATTGAATGCCATTTACTAGGGTCTTTATGGCATTATCAACAAATTTTTCAGATAGACTTCCAAGTAAGTGAATCAAAATTGGAAGAACAGGCCAAAATCTCAATTAGCAGAAGACATAAGCACCTCTCCTTAAAGAATTCATATACAAGCTCAAAGTGTTGTTTTTAAAACTGTGCTATTTCAGGAAAATAAGCTAAACAGCCTTTGAAACGAATGAGAAGAACATGGAGGACTGCTCGCAGAAGGCTCGGGGTGAAGACTGCGGTCTCGCTGAGAGGAGCGACGAGGCGGTTCTGGAAGGAGCTCTGGGTCGGGGCAAGAAACACGTTTTGGCAGGAACAGAGCTGCAGCAGGTACGTCGACAAATGCCCCGGGAGCTTCACGACGAGAAAGAGCCTCACCAATCAAGGTACCAAATCTGCGCTTTTCTTTTGAATGCCTGTTAGAAGAAGCAACCGCTGGGCTGCGCCAAGGGGCAGGAGAAGTGCGCTCTCCCGGTGGGAGCTGGACCTGCCCCCCCCCCCCCTCATCCTGGCTCTCCTGACGGGCAGGGTCTGACTGCAGATTTGGCCTGAGTTTGCATGAAAGAAATTGCGGTCTTGCCTGAAAGAAAAGATGAAAGAAGCTGCCAGATACGTGCGTTTGGGTTTGGACCCAAGCCTTGGTCTTTGTTCCGTCTCCTCGCTTCCCCCGGCCCGCTCCCTGAACCACCACCCTGAGGCAGGACTCAAGTCCAAGCCTGAAGTCAAAGAATTTGGGGTGTTTTTCTAGGCCTCCTCCCATCCCCTTGGAAATCCTTACAAGCAGAAGGGAATAGCCCCTTGCCTGCCCAGTGTAAACCTTCAACATGAGAGGGTTAAATAAATAGTTGTGGCGGAGGGGGACGATGAGGGTGAACTCCAGGCCAGTGGACCTTGTGGCTGGCAGACGCTGGCACGGAACAGGGGCAAGATGAGAAAGCAATGAACATAGGGAGAGCGGGGGCCCCTCTGGTGAGAGGGCCCAGAGAACACGTGGACGCGTCTCCCGTCCCGTCGTCGGTCAGACACAAGGGCAAGGTCCCATGCTCTGTGGTCCCACACGACAACGACAAGCAGGAGCTGAGAGAAGACAGCCTGGAAAAGCACAGCGTACGGGGAACAGAGACCCTGCCCTCACATGGGCACAGGGGTCGAGGGGCCGGGAGCCGCGCGCTTCCTGTAACGCCCGCTGGCCGTTCAGAAGTGCCTACAGGTGTGTCTCGGGAGGCACAGGGCCACTGTGGTCACAACTCTAAGACACTGTTTACTGGGTGTCCCTGGGGGACAGAACTGGAGTAAATGTTCTCATGGATTGAATTCCCATGTTGAATGTTGGTCACATGTCCTGAAATACCCAGAACACTTGCATTTTTAAAGGAGACACCTCGTCTCGGTAAGCTTAGCCAAAACGTCAGGGTCACAAGTCCTGTGTTTTGGGGGCAATAAAAACACAGTAAGACACATACATGCTCACAAAATGCGAGCCTAGCGGATGGAGCGGGGAGGAGGCTGACGAGGCTGCGAGAAACGGTCCACAGAAGCATCACTGCTCATTCCATGAGCCAACGTCGTCTAAGTGATACCACAAAATCACACCCGTGTAACATAAAGACAGACATACTGACCAATGGCATAGAACAGAGCCCAGAAATAAGCCCTCACACACATGGTCAACTGACCTTCTGCAAGGTATCATGACCATTCAGTGGAGGAAAGCACATTTCTCAACAAATGGTGTTGGGAAAACTAGATCTCCATGTGCAAAAGTTGGGCCTTTACCATAAATATATATATTTACACACAAAAATTAAGTCAAAATCCACCAAAAACCTAAATGTAAGACCTAAAACTATAAAAGTCTTAGAAGAAACCATAGGGGGAAAGTTTCATGACATTGGTTTGGCAGGAACCTCGTGAACACAACACCAAAACCACAGGCAACAAAAGTAAAAGTAGACAAATTGGACTTTATCAAAATTAAAAACTTCTGTGTGTCGACAGACACCATCAACAGAGTAAAAAGGAGACCTATGAAATGAAAGAAAATATTTGCAAAGCGTATAAATGAGAAGAAGTTAAGAAGAAGATAAAAACTCCTGCAACTCAACAACAAAAATCAAACAACTCGATTAAAAAATGGGCCAAGGAAAAGATAGTCACAAGCACATGAAAAGAGGTTCAACATTACTAACCATTACAGCAACAAATATCAAAACCACACTGAGGTATTACCTCACACCCATTAAGATGGTTACTATTTAAAAAAAAAAGAGGGGGGGAGTGTTGGCAAGGATGCAGAGAAATTGGAATCTGTGTTCTGTTGGTGGTGGGATTGTAAAATGGTACAGACACTATGGAAAATAGAAAGGCATTAAATTAAAAATAGAATTAGCATATGATCCAATAATTCCACTTCTGGGTATCTCTCCAAAAGAATTGAAGCAGAGTCTCCCACAGATATTTGCACACTCACGTGGTGCAGTGCAACAACGTTCTCAGTTGCCAAGAGACAGAAGCAACCAACGTGTCCACTGATGGATGATGGGCAAACACAGTGTGGTCCGTCCGTACAAGGGCCCTGAAAAGGAAGGGCGACTCTAACACCTGCTACAACACGGAGGAGCCTGGAGCACGTCTGCCTGATAGGAGGTTAGCATCCAGAGCACACGAAACTCCCACAGCTCAACGATAAGCGACAGATGACCCGATTTAAAATGAGGAAAGGATCTGGACAGATCTGTTTATCCTCAAAGATAAACAGTGGGCCAACATAGGCACGTGAAAAGATGGCCCACTGGTCCTTAGGGAGCTATCCCCTCATACTGGCTAGGTGGCTGCTGCGACGACTCGTCTCATGTGTCAGCTTGAGGGGCCCAGACGTTTGGTCAAACACTATCCTGGGTGTGTCTGTGAGGGTGTTTCTGGGTGAGGTGAACATGTGAATAGAAGACTGAGTCAGAAGGATTATATCCCCTGATGTGAGTGAGCCTCATCCAATGGGCTGACAGCCCAACCAGACCACAGTGAGTGAGGAGAGCGCAGCCCTCCTGCCTGACGGCCCCCCCGAGAGACAGTCTCCTCCTGACTCCGACTCAGACTTGAACCTCGGCTTTTTCTGGGTCTGGCTCCCGCTCGTCTTGAGTGAGTTCAGTCACTCAGTCACTTCTGACTCTTTGCGACCCCACAGCTTCCCCTCTGTCCATGGGATTCTCCAGGCAAGAATACTGGAGTGGGTTGCCATTTCCTCCTCCAGGGGATGTTCCTGACCCGGGGATCAAACCCTGGACTCCTGCGTGGCAGGCAGATTCTTTGCAAGCTGAGCCACTTTGGAAGCCTGCTGGCCTTAGGACTGGGGCTAAACTACTGGTTTCCCCTGGATTTCAGTCTTGCTGATGGAAGATCTGGACATTTGGTAACCGCCATAATCACACAGGCCAATTCCTTACAATAAATAGATATAACCATGTATAAACATAAACATAGATAAACATTATGTGTCTACACACACAGATACACACACATCCTATTGGTTCTCCTTCTCTGGAGAATGGAGACCCTGGACTAATAAGTTATCAAAAACAAAAGCTAACAAGCGTTGGTGAGGATGCAGAGAAACTGGAACCCTTGTACACGCTTGGTAAGAATGTAAGATGGTACGATTGCTACGGAAAACAGTTCCTCAAAAAATTAAAAATAGAATTGCCAAACAATCCAGCAATTCCACTTTTGATTATATAACCAAAAGAATTGAAATCAGGGTCTCAAAAAGATATTAGTCCACTCATGTTCATAGTAGCATTATTCACAATAACCAAAAAGTGCAAGCAACTCAAAAGGTCACTGAAAGACGATGGATAAGCAAAATGTGGTCAATTCATTCAGTGGATTATTATTCTGTCATAAAAAGGAAGGTAATGCCAACACCTGCTACTATGACATGGGTGGTCCTTGAGGACATGATGCTCAGTGAACCAGGCCGGTCACAGAAGGACACACGCAGCTTGGTCTCACTTACAGAAGGTGCCTAATGCAACCAAATGGACAGAAAGGGAAAGCGGAGTGGTGGCTGTCCTTGGTGGGGGCAGGGCAGGGGAGGTATCATTAAATGGAGGCAGAGTTCCAGGTTTGCACGATGAGGAGTCTCAGAGACGGATGCTGTGATGACTGCGCAGCAGGGGAATGGACTTAAAACCACTGAACTATTCACTTTAAAATGGTGAAGATGGTAAATTTTATGTCGTGTATATTTTACCACAGTTTAAAATAAGCAAACAAATAAAAATCATTTATGGGTGAAAAAGATCCATATAAAGTATAAAATATACCAAGGGATTTTATGCTAACCTGGATCCAAAAGTTGACTGATATTTTTTCAGAGTCTACATTACAACTAACTTTTAAAAATTATAATTTAATTTTTAGAAAAAGTCAAAGAAGAATAATCATACTTATCCAAAAGTCTATTAAAATTTTCTTCCTTATGCAACTACATCTTTGTGAGTCCAGGGTTTTCTCCTTGGACTTTTTCTCTTGATACCTTCGAATCAAAACAATGTATTGCAATTGATTAAATGCAAAGCAAATAAGAGAAGCCAACAGTTTTCTACCAAGCCAAAAACAAAGGAAATTTGCAAAAATGAAAACAATGCCACTCTACTCACTAATTTTTTCATCTTGGAAAGTATAGCCGTTTTCACAAATCATGGTTTTTATATCAAGATGCAACAGGTTAACCATTTTTATTTTTATATGAATTAATAAGTATTTTTCAATTTGCTCAGTATTAATTTCTAATATGATGAATGCACGTGTGTTTGCATAAGCTCTCTGTCGTGTCTGACTCTGCAGCCCCAGGGACTGTATCCCACAAGGCTCCTCTGTCCATGAGATTTCCCAGGCATGAATACTGGAGTGGGTTTGCCATGCCCTTCTCCAGGGGATCTTCCCAACCCAGGGATTAAACCCGTGTCTCCTGCGTCTCTTGCGTTGTAGGTGGATTCTTACCTGTAGGTGAATATCTGTAGAAAAACTGTACATAAAGACAAGCTCTGTAAGGTCGTCCATAATTTTTGAGTGGAAAGGGCCCTGCAGCCATGGCGCTCACACCCCAGGACACGCACACGCCTCTGGGAGCCACTCTCGCCAGAGTCCCAGGGGCGGGGAGGCCGTTCTGCAGGTTGAGGCCTGGCCTGTCTCTGGGAACTCGCAGTATGTATTTATGGAGGAGAAATGACAGTGTGCTTTCTGTGAATAGCTACTTCACTTGCATTCCACTTCCTGTTTCCACCATTTGGAGTATTTATAACGTTTTCCATTTGATCCTTTTTGGGGACAAATGGCTTGTTTCGGAAAAACGGACAGATAACAACTAAGTAACATGGAGCCCAGGGAGCTGCCCGACGGACAGCATCCTCAGCATCCTCAGGGGACCCTCTTCTCACGGGTGGGAGGAGGCCCCTCCCAGTTAGGACCGGGGAGCTGGACCCTGAGGATGGGACCCGGGGCCTGTGTGGGGCCGGCGACCAGCCTGCCACGCCAGCTCCCACCTGAACCGCGTGCTCAGTCGTGATGTGTGAAACGCAGAGGTGGTTCCCAGGAGACAGGACGGGGAGCCAGGGTTGGCGCAGACCAGGGAGGGTAGCTCAGTGGTCTCTTTCCCCCGGGAATCCAGAAAGGAGAGGCTTCGGGGCTGTCTCCAGGTCATCTCTGGAGAGAACCGGTGAGCAGAAATCAAGACCCGAGTGTGAGGGGTGAAGGAGAGACTGCAGAGTGGACCCCTGGACAAGGGGAGACCGGGGGCCACCGGCCAGCGACCCCGGGGGCGCTGACCTGAGGCTCCGTGTCCGGCTGGCCTCTCGGGGCACCCGGGGTCTGAGAACAAATGAGCCCTGTGTTTCCCAGAACGGTTCTTCATGCTGGCTTCTTCTCTGGTTTGGAGGCCCAACCTGTCCACTTGTCACGTGCTGACTTCAGGGCAGAGTGCGAGCCACCCGACCGTGAGCCCGGCCCAGAGCAGAGCCGCAGCCCCAGGGCCTCGGTGAGTGTCCTCCTTGGAGCCCTGACCCACAGAAAGGCCTCCCTGGTTTGCCCATGTGCCCGCGTGTCACGGCACAGACACGCGTCACCGGAGGCGTCACGGACATGCTGCGATGCCTTTCTTTGTTTCCCCTTTAATCTGTCTGTCTGACCTTTAAGGAGACAAACGCCTCTAGACTTGGCTCCTGACCCTGTCGCCACAGAAGCCAGAGAGGGGAGCTCATGGCCAGGAGTTCTAAGACCTACCTCCTGGTCTGGCAGCCCGAGGTGCCGCCTCTCCAGCTAGCTGGGCGGAGGGGGCTCGTCCTTGGTCAGCCGGGCTCACGCGGGGCCAGAATCGGAACCGGAGGGACGGGGCGGGTCCGTGCTGCCCAGCTCTCCATGAGGACCGGGGAATGTCCGGGAATCCCCGGCAGGATGCAGGGCTGGCCAGAGCGGCAGGTGCTGGCCTGTGCTCACGTGATCCTCCCAGAAGCACCTTCAAACACTCAAGTGCTCTTCTTTGTAGGATTCTATTCAAAATTGAATGGGTATTATAAAAGTCACAGCAAAGCATTTAGCCCTATTAAGTAACTGGACCATTTATCACAGTAAAGGGAAGGGAATTGGGGGCTAACGCACTTGTAAGCATTTCATTCAACGGAGAAAGATGAGGGAAAACACTTAATATATCTTAGGAACGGTAATGTCCTGTTATTGTTAGAAACGGCTGGGACCTCATTACAGCCTATGAAAACATCATCTGTGAGGACTGAAAGGCAATAAATCTTCCACAGCCTGAAGAGAAGGTGGGGAAGGAGGGACTAAACGGAGGGAGAAAGAGGGGAAGGGGAGAATCACCTCCCGCTGCTGGATTTTCTCACCGAGCCTCGGGCCAGGCTGGGCTGCAGACTGGCTCCTGGAAGGGCTCAGCTTCCTGGTGCAGGCTGACGTGTAGGAGGCTCTGTTAACGATTCTGAAGTCATTATCGACAGTTAATAAAGTCAGTTTAGGATAGGTCCCCCCCAGCCCCTTTTCAGTTTTCATATCATATATATATATACATATATATAAAACCTCTCAGCAGTCTTGGTTCTTCCTTGGACATGGAAATTCCTTTTCAAAAACTTTATCCCGGGACTAAAATTGAGCCAACTCTGAAGAATTGAGCCGAAATTAAGCAGTAAAAGTTAAAGTTGCTCACTTGGACTCACTAAGCATTGTCCCTGGGGCCTCTGTTATCGGCACACAGCCGAGGAGCATCCTGCAGGCCAAATGGCTTCACAAGATTACAGGGACTTCATCTATTCTCTTGTGGAATTGAAAAATGGTCACAGATAATAAGTAATGGAAAAAATAAAAGAATGACAGCTTCAGCCATGAGCTATGTGGGAAACAGACAAGCAGAATCTGCAGACCAGTCACATCAACAAAAACGTGTCCATTGAGAAAGGAATCTCTTGATAAATAGAAACCACAGTGTATTCTATACCCAATAAATAAGATTCTTTTACCTATAAAGAGATTAGTTGGCTATTCAACGACCAATCTGTTTTATGATTCTCCAGTGCATGAAAGGGAAAAGTGAAAGTGAAGTCACTCAGTCGTGTCCGACTCTTAGCGACCTCATGGACTGTAGCCTACCAGGCTCCTCCGTCCATGGGATTTTCATGGGAAAAATTCTTCAATATCTGAGCAGTATTTATATGTGGAGAGGAAAAGACACTCGCCACTGTTTGCATTTTTTTGTCCATTGACCATTTCTAAACCCTTAGTGAGTGAGTGAGGTCGCTCAGTCGTGTCCGACTCTTTGCGACCCCATGGACTGTAGCCCACCAGGCTCCTCCATCCATGGGATTCTCCAGGCAAGAATACTGGAGTGGGTTGCCATTTCCTTCTCCAGGGGATCTTCCCAACCCAGGGATTGAACCCGGGTCTCCTGCATTGATGGCAGATGCTTTAACCTCTGAGCCACCAGGGAAGCCTTCTAAACCCTTAACACTTCTCTAAATAGTTCTGCACACTCTTGTCATAGACCTAACTATTACATAAAAAGCTAAATTATTAATAACTATGAAGTATAAAATTATGAAGTTAACTAATTTGACTCAAAATTTAAACAAATGGCTGATAACAAAAATTAATCAGACTTTTCCAAAGATTTAATGGGTGTAAGTCTAGGCACATTAAGGGACACATTTTGACAATGAAAATAAAATGGATCAGTGCACTAACAGCCAAGCTGGTTTACTGAAGATGTAACTCTGTGGATTTAAATTTGCTTCTCTATTTTCATTCACACATGCACACACACACACACAGTTGCAAACACACACAGCGACACGCTTGCTCACACATTTACACATGTGCACACACACAGTTACACAAATGCACACGCACATGTACACCGCCACTCGTGCACCAGCAAACGCTGTTGACTGGGCTTTTTGAGAGCAGTTGCCAAGCCAGACTTGGGATACAGATGCTTGTAGGATCAGCAGCTGTGAAGCAGAGGGAGAAAAAGCAAGAGTGAGCAGAAGGAGAGTTGAACTTGCTGTAGCTCTGACACAACCCTCTCTGCAAAGCCAACAGACAGCATGCGTGAGACTCTAGTCCACGAGAGTCATCCTGCACCAGGCCTGACACCCTCACGCAGCCTCCAGGTCCAGGCTGCTGTGGGCGGAGCTGCACAGGGGAGGCGGGGCTTTGCACGCAGAGGCTTCCTGCCGACCTAGTGCCTCCATGGCTGGGCATCAACTCCTCCCTTGAAGAGGAATATGGTGGGACATCTTGGGGTCATAGAGATAGAGAGAAAATAGCCAGATAATTGACAGATAGGTAGATAGATAATAGAGAGATAAGAGATAATCTATAGCGACAGATAACAGAGATAATAGATAGATAATCAATAGTGATAGATAATAAAGATAATAGGTAACATAGATGATAGAGATAGACAGATAATAGATTGATAATGATTGATTGATAGATAAATAGACACATAGGTAGATTGATAAATGATAAACAGATGATAGCTACCCACTCAGAATAAAGATTTTAAATATACAAATTACCAAACAATATAAAATAAGTATCTTAATCTTTTAATCACTATCTTAATCATTTAAACTTTTTTAAATGATCAAGCATGTTTTTAAAGAGAACCAAATTTGTAAACTAGAACTTCTAGAAATAAAAATAATAATAATTAAGTTTAAAAAGGCATTAGATATCTTAAACAGCAGATTAAACACAATCAACAAAAAATTTCTAAACTGGAATATAAATACAAAGAAATTATTTAAAATGCAACCAAGAGACAAAAAGAAATGGAAGAGAGAATGAAAAGATGTCATTTATGTAATTAGAGATTAGTAGGAGATAAGAGACGGAGAAGGCAATGGCACCCCACTCCAGTCCTCTTGCCTGGAAAATCCCATGGACGGAAGAGCCTGGTAGGCTACAGTCCATGAGGTCGCTAAGAGTCGGACACGACTGAGCGACTTCACTTTCACTTTTCCCTTTCATGCACTGGAGAAGGAAATGGCAACCCACTCCAGTATTCTTGCCTGGAGAATCCTAGGGACGGCGGAGCCTGGTGAGCTGCCGTCTATGGGGTCGCACAGGGTCGGACACAACTGAAGCGACTTAGCAGCAGCAGCAGCAGGAGATAAGAGAGGTGATGGAGAAAAGGCAACATTCAAAAAAGAATGAATGAGAAATTCCCAGACTTGTCAAAAGACTCAAGTTTTCAGATTAAGGAAGCCCAGTTAATTCCCTGTGGGACAGACAAAGAAAACCAAAGGTAGATATAGCATCATAAAACTGAAGAATATAACAGACAAAGATTTTAAATGTGAGTTAGGAAGAAAAGATAGAAACCTTTAAAAGAAAGGAATTACGTTAAAGGCTGACTTCTTATCAGCAATAATGAAAGCCAAGAAAGAGTAACATTTTTTCCAATATACTAAAGGAGGAATCCTCCTTAAATTCTATACATAATCAAATTAATTTTTTCAAGAATCAAGAGAAAATCATTTAAGTTTTTGGAGAGTTTGGCTCAAAAGGCCCCTATAAACAGAAATTCTAACAAATACAATTAGTACTAGAAATTAAAAGAAAAGACACACTTGATAAACTTAAATTGTAAAATTTTTGTCAAATGACATCTTTAAAAGAGTAAGAAAACAAGGCAAAGAATAGCAGAAGATGTGTGCAATATGTATCTCTCACAAACTCAGGTATCCATCACATGTAAAGTGCTCCTACTAATAATTAATAAGAATAAGACAACCGAATAGAAAAATGGGCAACCAACTTAAACAGTCATTGCACACAACAGAGAATCAAATTGGCAATAAACATTTTAAATGACCCAAATTTATTAGTAACCCAAGAAACGCAAGCTAAAATCGCAATGGGATGCCACCATAACGGGTTGTCAAAAACCTTGAAGTTTGATAACACCATGGGTCGGCTTGGGTATGAGGCAACCAGGGCTTTCCTACACTGCTGATGGGCCTGCAAACCAAGAGCAGGACGTTATGGAAGATAAAAATGGAGAGAGGTCTGAGACGACCTTTCTAAAAAGCTTCAGCTGAGTTTGAAGAATGAGGAGTGGGTCAGACCAAGTAAGTCGAGGAGAGAGCTGTTTGTGCAAAGGTCTGAATCGGAAAAGAACTCAGACAGTTTGAGGGCCCTGAAGGACAGGCAGCAGCAAGGACCCAGCGCCAGAGCGGCCCGGAACTAAGCCTGAAGGCCCTGGTGAGAGACCAGGGAGACCCTAGTGCCCCCAGGCCATGCTAAGGACCCTGATTGTTATCCTGAGCCTCAGAGGTTGGCAAAGGGCTTAAGCCATATATGATGCTCTCAGATTTGCATTTTTCAGAGATCTCTCTGGTCAATACAAGGAAATGGGCTGAGTGTATGCGTGGGCAGAAGTGGAAAACCACTTGGCCTTTTACAGTCATCCAGGAGACTAATAGTGATGACAGAGTCTGGGGAGAGGCAATCAGATTGTGACTGTTCAGGAAATGAGATGAGCAGGCCTTGGTGATGGTTGCGTGTGGTGGTGGGGAGGACGGGGACGTGAAGGGTGACCTGAAGCCTGGGGGCTGACTTGCGTTTGGTGCCGTGCATGCAGAGGGGGAACCCTGGCAGAGACAGGCTGGGTGTGAGACAGACAGACCGCTAGTCCAGTTCTGCATGTGCTGGACTTGAGACGCTCGGGCTGCCTCCAGGTAAAGATGCAAAGGATGCATCTGATGCGTAAATCTAGGCCCAGCGGAGTCCAGGAGTGGGCTCACGCACACTCCGCCTCTCTCACCGGCTATGCAGAGATAACGTGTCAGTGCCTTGATCATGGCCATGAACACTCACACCACGGGAACTGGCAAATGCTGCTGTTCAAGGCTGTCACCCCTCTGCCTGCACCCAGCCTTCGGACCGGAGTAGAAGCTGGGCCTGAGACACAACAGCTGGGGGGCCTCGGGGCTCTCAGTTGGGCGTCGTTAGCAGCAGCTCACTTTCCACCCAGAGTCCAAGCGGGGAATTTGCTCCCGCCATCCCCATAAAACTGCCTGCTGTTGACACACGAATGGCTTCCAGACAGTTCGGACAGGTTGGGGATAGTTTTATACGAAAAGGATTGAGAAAGAGATGTTTGTGGATGAAACACAATTCCCCTCCAGGCTTTGGCCAGCTAGCGCGGCGAGGAGGTGAGGACAGCGTGATGGGTTTACGTGAACGCTCCCTTTCCCGCCTCGGGGCCCTCTGGACCTGCTTCTTTGGTAGCCTCTGTGTCCTGACGCTGGCCCGGTGGATGCCAGCCCCAGGTGGCGGGCCTCTGGCACACCCAGCCCACCTGCGCTCCCATCCAGGACGAGAGCCCAGGCCATTCCCCCCGCAGAGCCTGCCCTGCCGGACGGCACAGGGGGAAACAAGGGGGCCTAGGGTCTGCCAATGGGAGCGAGGTGTGCGGCTCCAAGTAGGGCCCCCAGGGCTGCAGAGCAGCGTCGGGCGTGGTCCTGGGGCGCCTCCGCGATGCTGCCTGAGACTCGGCCGCAGCCAGCACGTGCGTCTGGGCCAGGACACGCCGGCTCCCCAGCGCGTTCACGTGTGGTGTCTCATCTTTGTTTCCTCCAAAGGCTCCGTGGAGTTGAAGGCATGGTGTCACGGGCTTCCTCTGTCTTACAAATGAGGCGACTAAGGTTCAGAAAGTGTGGCTTTCCAGCCCCTTTAAATTATCGTGGACCACCTAGCGGTTCGGGGCTAAGACCCTGTAAAATTCACTGCAAGCCGTCCCCACTTCGCCGCCACCCAGCGTCTTGCGGTTGTCATCCTTGGATTCTCCACCGCCTATCTTCCCCTGATCTGAATTCCAGGCAATGGCACGCATTTGTACTTACAATGGACTATGTAATTCTACATGTAACTGTGGCAGTTAGTAACAGCATACAGTTTGCCTCCGGAAGCATCTAGACTGCTTCCTATGAGGTCCCAAGAATTCCAAGTAGGAGTCATCATACAGGCTTTGATATGTACATGTTAAGGATGGCTTTAACAATAACCTTCTTCTAATTGATTATGACAGTAGGGCATGGGTTCATATTATAAAATTTTAAAAAATCAGGCATGATCATCCATAATTAATGTTCAAAATAAAAATATCGATGTAATGAAAACAGTAAGATAAACATCAAGATAATATACAGTCTACCAAGAGGGTGATTATCTTAAAAGTTCCCTCATTTGAGTATGCGAACAATGGCATTTACCGTGTAAGGATACTCACGAGTGTGCACGCTCACATGTGTGCATGTGTGCGTCTTGTCCTGCAGTCTCCCTTCAAAGGCGCACCCGGGGTGGAGGCTCCGGGTGGCTTTGGACAGTGAGGCACACACTGAGTCCAGGGGGCCAGTTGGTCCAGAGACACCCGCGCGCCCGCCCGCCGTGAGCACCTGTGTGGTCCCTGCCTCTCGGAGGAGTGGGGCTGACGGCACAGACAACAGGATATTCCAGAAACACCAGGTCGTGATTCCTAAGGCTGGATATCGCACGCATTGTGGCTTCCTCTTTGCTCTCTTGGGCACCACTACCTGCAAGGCCACCAGCCACCGCATTGGGAGGACCTCGTGGGGAGGTCCTGGAGAGGACCTGGACTGAGGCCCCCTGCCAGTGGCCGTGCGAGGCGCCATCTGGAAGCGGGTCCTCCACCCTCCTGACACCCCAGGCCAGTGTCCGAACCATGCTGCCCCAGCGACACCTGGCCCGTGACCCCACAAGAGACCCTGAGCCAGAACCACCCGCTGAGATGCTCCTGAATTCCTGATTTGCAGCAAGTGTGAGTTAATCACCCTTTATTGTTGGTTTAAGTTGGCGAGTTTGCAGCAATAGATAACTAATAGGCTGGATTTAAACCAGGCAACTCGACTGAAATGCAGACTCTCACTTCCCTAGATAAGAGGCCATGGGAAACACATTTCATCTCTTATTTACGAATTGTCTGAAATTGAAATAATAATATTTACCTCAAAGCACTGTTTTAAAAACTAGTTGTGAGCCCACGACACAGAAGTCTTGGCACAGCGTCAACATTCTTGGGGTGACTGATTCGCACAGTTTACGCAGAGCTCTCGCAGTTTAGCGCTGATAAGCTGGCACTAGGACCCCTCACCCTGGGCAAACTAACCACCCGTCCCTCTAGCATGACTGGAAACCGGCTGGGGGTGAAAGGTGACCATGGGATGGAGCTAAGAGAGAAAGTCTAGAAGCTTCAGGTAGACTAGCCCACATCCTCCTCGCCCACACATAGAGAGAGACTCAGGCTGCAGGATTTCATCACCATACCTGTGAGACCTGGGTTCCAGGCCGCGTCTCTCAGAAGTTCTGTGGTGGCTGCAGCAGCGTCTGGTTGCCTGGGAGCTACCCGTGGTCCCCGTCACTCTGGTCTCACAGGGAGGCCCTGGGCCTGCCCTGAGCCATTCTCTCTGAAGGATGGGATAGGGCCTGCTCCACACCTTCAACAAGGCCATCGAGGAAGCCTCATGTCTCACATATGGCTGGAGATGGGGGTGGCTGAGGAAAAGGCCACTCCTTGGATGCTGGAAGCCGCTGCTCCAGAGCCCAGCACTCAGGCCTGACGTCAGAGGCCCCCAGCAGGCCGGGGCCCTGGCCGGCCCCTAGTCGGCCCCCTCCAAGGCCTCGGGCGTCCTCCAGCTCCCTGGAGTTCTCTACCAGCCTGAAGTTCTCACCGGTCACCTCCTCCGCTAGCCATTCCTGCCCACCCACCCGATGAAGGACGGCTCTCTTCCCCCTTCAGGTCTGCTCTGAGCCCTTTCTCCCTCTTGGAAGGGTCCTCGGCCTCCCTGGGAGTGTCTCGGGGGCCCCGCGCTCACCCCAACAAACAAGACCATTTACGTCACAGCTGCCGCTCCGTCGGCCTGTCCCTGCCGGCCCTCCGCGCCTGTCTCAACCCGCTGGTGCCCATCACATAGCAGACGCTCAATAAAGGATTGTCGATTAAACGTACAAACACACGAATAAATGCCTTTCGTTCCCCTTGGCTCCATTTTCCAAAGAGTAACATCTGGGGAGCAGAGGAGAACGCTCCTTCCTTCCCTGGAGCATCGTTGGCTGCAGCGAAGGAGCCAAGGAGGCGAGGAGGCAGAGACGCTGGCCGGCGGCTGGCCCAATGCCTAGGTGGGCACCCACTGACAGCCCCTCAGATGGGGGAGCCCGCCCTCAGGCGAGGCCAGGTCTGTGGGGACGGCTGCAGAGCAGCCTGCTCCCTACCCACAGGGATCACTTCAGAAGTCAAGAAGAAAGGGAAGGAGTCTTGAGTGAAATTCTTTCTTTTCTAAACAAAATGACACCGACCTGGGCTGGACCGCTTGACATACTCCAGCGCTTTGTGGGTTCCCTGTAATGAGGAGCCCTCAGCTACTGAATGACCCACCGCAGACACACCGGGGGAGCCAGGGAGCCCGGGGAAGCGCAGGGGTGACGGGCAGGCACCCCGGCGCAGCGGCCCTGCAGACGGAGGCAGGGCGCGCGGGGGCAGGCCTGCGTGAGCCCGTGTGCGTGGCAGGGCTGGCTTCCCGCCAGGGGTGCCCCTTCACACGTCACACAACTCGTCGGAGAGACGGGGAACGGCTTCCAGAAACCCAGGCCCCCGACATCTGGTTTAGTGTGCTTTCCTGCAGCCTGAATAAAGGGACTCGCAGCTTGCAAAGTCAGGCCAGGGTGAACTGGGGGGAAGGAATTTTTGACAAACAGGCTTCGTTCCACCTGGTAAATGAGAGGGAGAGGACAAGAAGTCCAGGCAGGCCTTGCAAAGAGCAGTGGTGAGTGGGGGGCGCGCAGAATGCAGGGCAGACGAAGACACTGGAATTCAGGCCGTAGGACAGCACGTCTGCCTGGGTGCTCAGGAGATGGTTGCGGGCAGCACTGTCTCACAAGCTTGCTTCCTGAGGTTTGCTCTTGCAGGGCTGGTATTTGGGAGCCAAGAATGACACTCTTTGTGGTTCCCCAAGATAGCGTGAAGCATCAGGGCCCGCAGGACGGGCCGACTGTGGCGGCCGCCCTGGGTGAGGGAGGGGCAGGGAGCCGACGCTGACTGAGTGCCCTTGAACTCCCACGTGTGTTCTTTGATGTCAGCCATGAAACACAGGACAGTGTTATCACCCCAACTTTATGGATCAGATCAAGCGACTTAAGTGCTCGCAACTAAGAAGTGGCAGCTTCCAGTCTGTCCGTGGCTGTTGTTCTGGAGTGAGCCGCCTCCTCCAGGCAGTGACCTCAGTGCTGACCATCCGAGAGCACCTTCCACGCCAGGGGCAGAGTCGGGGTTTCCTGGCTCAGGGCAGGTTCCCCGGACCGACAGCCTGTCAAAGCAAGGCCGGCCTGGGCCCTCTCAGCCTCCGCCCTGCTCCTCTCTCGCAGTCCGCCTTCTGCAATATTGGAACTTAGTACATTTTCCATGAGATGGAAGAAGGATCAAGGTAACTGCATAAAACTCACACTCACTTAGGCTTTTTTTTTTTCAAATTCAAAAATCCAAATTCCCCATCTGCTCACAGAACCTGATCTGGAATTAACCAGACAGAGCGATACCCTTACATTACAGAGTGGGTGCAGAGTCAAGGAAATGAATTGCATTTACAGCAGTTACCCCTTTTATGCCAAGAAACTCATCTCACTGGGGTTGGAAAACCAACCCTCAAATGTTGGGTATTAACTGGACCCTTGGGTGAAGCGGTCGCTCTATCAGCCAATTAAGGTCCTTGGAGCAAGGGTACCCTGCCATCCGAAGCCAATCCACGGGGCTCAGCCTGGTCACACGCCATTTCCCCCCTCTCTGGCCCCTTCATCCCCAGTCTGCCGGCAAAACCAGGGGCTTTGAAAGCTCTCCAGGCCCCAGCTACTCATGAGTATTAAAAAAGAAGCCACAGCCTGTTACTGAGACCTGCGGAACGTCTGTGAATGTTCACGGAGGCTCCTGGAGGAGCATGAGTTCTTCCCAAGAGAGAAGCAGCGAACCAGCAGAAGTGGGGATTCCGGGGCAGGCGGGCGGGTCGAGACAGCACGGAGACAGTCTCCACCACCCTTCTCTCCAACGTGGAGAGGAGTGTGTGTTTGGGACCTGCCCGCTTTCGGTCGTGCTGGTTTTCAGATCACCCTGTACTAGCAGCAAACGTGGCCATCGCTTATGGGTAAGGGGCACAAACCACAGGCTCCAGCACCACTGGCCTCCCACTGGAATCCACACTGTCACTCTCCAGTCCGGAACCCCGGGAAGGGAACCGAGACGTTCAAACGTCCGTGCTGTCGACCTCGAGTGCCAACTGATTTAAGTGGAAACTGTCTCACACGCTTAACACAGAGCACGTGCCTGACATGTTACTCACCACCGCTCTTGTTCTCTGACAATTGTTTCCCCAAATCCTCCTGGACTCGGTCAGCCTCCCTTCCCCATGAAAAACAAGTCTAAGATCGGACACAGATTCAAGCCCCAAATCTGGATGCTGAGAGCTCTGCGCCTCAGTGGGCCAGGCCGCTGCGGTGTGCAGGTGCACGGGTGTGATCCTGGCCAAGCCCTGGAGCTTTCTGGTGAATCTCAGAGGACAGGTGGGCAGCCCCAGGGGCCAGAGGCATAAGTCGGAGGAACAGAGAACCAAGGCAACTCCAATATAATTTTGGACGAAGAGTGTGGGTCCACTTGAAATACTCCAATCGTTGAGCAGGAAGGGGAGGCTCTTCGTGGATGGGACTGGGTGGGAAATGGCTTCAGGCTTCCAGCGCCCCAGTCTCCAGGGACACACAGCTCCCTGCAGCACACAGTCTGTGTGGCTACCCACACACGCAGGAGTGACCGGCATGGCAGGCTGAGCTGGGGAGGAGAGGGGACAATCCTGGCTGACCGTCATCAGCTCATGGGTCTTGATGGCAAAAGAAGCTGTCACTTGGCTGAAGGGTGGCTCCTCGGGGAGCAACATCAGCAAGGTCAGCAAGGTCAGCAAGGTCTACGGCTGGAAGAAGGTCAACCTGATGCTCAAAAGTACAGGAGATTTCTTCTTGACCTTTATGGTGTTGTTCCTGATAGTTATCCAAGATTTGGCCCAATGGGTTTTGTCCAAGAAAAATTCAGTGGCCGCCGCAGTAACTCACGGGGCAGCCTTGGAACTCTTTGCCTCCAAGCCAAGCATGAAGAGAGTTATGGGAAAGGAGCTCTGCGTGTGTTCACCTGGCGCCGGACTCCCCGCTCCTTTGCCTTTGGCAGAAACAGCCCGGCGGTCCTTGGATGAACTGACGTGGACGGTTACTGAAGGGAGACCTTGGAGCCGCTCCCCGGCCCGTCCTCCCCTGAACTGTCTCCAAGGGCAGAGGAACTCGGCAGGTCACAGTCCGTGTGTGCGCAAAAGAGTTGGACACGATTGAGCAGTTAAACAACAACAAATCATCAATAATGCTGCAGTGAACGGTCCTATGCAGTGTTTTAAGCACACGTGTCCATTTCTCTTGAGTACGTTGAGGTCCCTTGGTACCTCAAAGATGACGTGTCTGCACGTATTTTACATCTTTTTAGCTTTAGTTACGCTCTGCCCTCCTCCCGCACCTCTCCTCCAATATGAGCCCCATGGAGGCAGCAACTGTTGGTTCGTGCCTAGGTCTCCAGTGCGCAGGAAGCAGGTGCTCAGTTAAGTATTTCTGGCCACTGAATGAACTGGGAGGGCTGAGGTTACGACCGCCTTTAGCCCCAGGAGCCCCCAAGGACTGAGTGAGACCGGCTGCAGGGGACAGGAGGCTGCAGGTGATGCTGGGGTCAGATGGGGGAAACCGGTGTGAAGGGCCAGGACTCGCCAAGGAGCGTGGGGGCCATGGGAAGGAGGTCCATCGGGGCAGCGGCCAGATTCATGCAGACAGCTTCGGCTGGAAAGTGTGAAATTCTCGCTCAAAGCAGCCGAGGCTGCGAGGGGGCTGCGCTGGAGGGACACGCAGCCCTGGGAGGGGCCAGCTCCGCTGCCGGACCTCTGGGTCGGGGGTGCGCTTCCCGCCTCCCTTTGCATTTGGCCCCCGTCAGGGTCTAGCCCTCTCCTTGTTGCCGGGGTGCAAAATGGTGAAGGAGGTTCCCCGCCTTTCTCACCCTTTCAGACGCGGCTCCGGGAGAAGAGCGCCCACGGCTTCTTCCAGAAGGTCCTTCAGGAGTCCTGCTGGGCGGGGACCCACAGGGATGCTGACCTGCCCACCATGGCTGGTCCCTATTTACCTGAAAATGTGTGTGCCCGTGGGTGCTCCTGAGGGGGGCGGGCGTGCACGTGTGTGATGGTGGAGGGGAGGCCAGGGGGTCAGGGGTGGTTGGGGAAACTGGACCTGAAGAAGCTGGCGCCGTGAAGGTGAAGAGAGACAGGTGGGGGACATTAAGGGGGTGTCCCCCCACTGGAGGGGGGCAAGGAGCTGCTGCTGGGCGCTGACACGGGGACTAGACGGGTCCCTGTGTCACTGACTGAAATAAAGGGAAATGGAGTAGAATCGGGTTTACTGGGGTGGTTTCGGTTTCCTGGTTTTGTTACTCTCTTAACACACGTTCAGACTTATTTTTAATTTAAGTCAAAAGAATATACCTGAAAATTGTGATCAGTAAGAAGCAAAGGAATCTAAGGCATATGGTGTCCTTTTCTTTGAGGTTTGAGATCTAACACAGACAACATTAAAAAATACCCAGAGGTGGCACAGATGAAAAATGAAGATTTTTTTACCATATATGTAAAAATTTAATATATGCAGGTGTGTCATAAATGGAGTACAGAGACAGCACACCGCCTCAAATCGAGAAGGATGAGAATTTATGAGTTTTCAGTTAATAAGTAAACTATTTTTAGTGCTCATGGAATAATTAAATACATGTAATTAAAGAAATGAGAATAAATCGACAAAAAATGAGACTATAGTGCAAGGGTGCTGCTGCTGCTGCTGCTAAGTCGCTTCAGTCGTGTCTGACTCTGTGCGGCCCCATAGACGGCAGCCCACCAGGCTCCCCCGTCCCTGGGATTTCTCCAGGCAAGAACACTGGAGTGGGTTGCCATTTCCTTCTCCAATGCATGAAAGAGAAAAGTGAAAGTGAAGTCGCTCAGTCGTGTCCGACTCTTAGCGACCCTATGGACTGTAGCCTACCAGGCTCCTCCATCCATGGGATTTTCCAGGCAAGAGTACTGGAGTGGGGTGCCATTGCCTTCTCCAGTGCAAGGGTAAGTGTTGATATTTAGATAGATGTTAGGTGATACAGGTAAGTAGGTGGGTAGATGGATAAATAAACTAGTTTCCAGTAGCTGCCATAACAAATCCTCAAACCCTGGTGGCTTAAACAATAGAAATACATTCTCTGTCAGTTCTGGAGGCCCCAAGTCTGAGATCCAAGTGGCAGTGGTACCACGCTCTCCCCAGAGATCCCCGGGGAGAACCCTTTGCCTCTTCCAGCTTCTGGTGTCCTTGGCTTTGGCTACATCACTGCAGCCTCTGCGCCCCCCACCAACCCCGTTCCAGGGCCTCTCCTCCCCTCCTGGGTCTCTCCCTTGTGTATTTCCTATGAGGACACCTGCCGCAGATTCAGGGCCACCCAGATGACCCAGGAGGACCGCATATCCAGATCCTTCACTCGGTCATGTATGCAAAGACCCTTTCTCCAATTAAGGTCACAGTCACAGGTCTGGGAACGAAGACATGGACACATCTTTTGGGGGGATTGCCACTTCAGCCCCTACTATGCGGATAGATAGCATTTAGGGTTTCTATGAATAAGCTCCCTTTCATCCGCCCCTCCAATGTCCGCCCCTCCAGTGTCCGCCCCTCCAGTGTCCATCTCTCCAGTGTCCGCCCCTCCAGTGTCCATCTCTCCAGTGTCCGCCCCTCCAGTGTCCGCCCCTCCAGTGTCCATCTCTCCAGTGTCCGTCTCTCCAGTGTCCATCTCTCCAGTGTCGGCCCCTCCAGTGTCTGCCCCTCCAGTGTCCGCCCCTCCAGTGTCCGCCCCTCCAGTGTCCATCCCTCCAGTGTCCATCTCTCCAGTGTCCATCTCTCCAGTGTCCGCCCCCCCAGTGTCCGTCTCTCCAGTGTCCATCTCTCCAGTGTCCGCCCCTCCAGTGTCCGCCCCTCCAGTGTCCATCTCTCCAGTGTCCATCCCTCCAGTGTCCGCCCCTCCAGTGTCCATCCCTCCAGTGTCCGCCCCTCCAGTGTCCATCCCTCCAGTGTCCGCCCCTCCAGTGTCCATCCCTCCAGTGTCCGCCCCTCCAGTGTCCGTCTCTAAAGTGTCCGCCCCTCCAGTGTCCATCCCTCCAGTGTCCATCCCTCCAGTGTCCGCCCCTCCAGTGTCCATCTCTCCAGTGTCCGCCCCTCCAGTGTCCGCCCCTCCAGTGTCCGCCCCTCCAGTGTCCGTCTCTCCAGTGTTCAGTCTGATTTATTCTCTTCTCCTACTTGCGTAACTACTGCAATTCACGCAGCTGCGAGTCTCCAGCATCAATCTTACCGTATCATTTTGGGCCACAAGGTCACAAAAACTGCATTTTTAAAAAGATGATTGTCAAACCAGATGCCAGGAGCTCTCATGAGACGCCCTGTAACTCACACCACAGGCTCCCAGGCTCCGTTTTGAGGACAGTCCTGTACTAAAAACACCGAGCGCACCTCCCCTCCGCCTTCCACGGCCGGCCGACGCACGTAAACGTCAGTCACCTGCCCGCAGGCGAGCTTCTGGAGCGCGAGGGGCGGGGCGTGAGGGGCGGGGCGTGGGGGCGGGGCTAAAGCAAGTACGTACTTGGAATCTGTCTTTTGGCCAAGAAACAGTCACCACGCCCACAGTCCCAGGACGACGGTCCCAGGGACCAGCTGTCGTATAAAACATGTCTATGGGGAAAAAAAAAAAACATTTTTAAAGACTATCCCATTTCTTTACTCTTCCATTCCTTATTGCTAAAATAATTTTCTTTTAAAAAGGAATTTGCTTGGGCGAGTGAAAGAGGAAGACTGGGGTTTGTCTCTGCTCAATTTCCAAGCTGCAAACAACCTAAAGGAAACAAGGTTTTCTCTGCATCCCAGATGGGTCAGGGTGAGAGCTTCCCACAGGGCTGTCAATGAAGGCAGATTGAAGAGTGATGGGGTGGCTGAAAGACGGTGTGCCCAGGAGAAAGGAGGAATGAAAACTGACTGGAAACACTACAGGAAATAAAGATAAATAAGGCTTTATTAGGGAAAGATTTAAATACACAGCGGTTGGGTAGAACAAATATATTTGTTCATTTTAATTGATTGACCATTTCTCTTAATTTATAACTCATTTTTCTTTGTATGAGTGAAAATTCTGACTCAAAGTATAAAATAGCTAATTGAGTTATTTTATAAACTAGCCATATTTCCATCAATGTGCCAAAATGAAACAGAGAAACTTGATTCTTGTTTTTTAAAGAGTTAATTCTGATCACCATAAAACATCTCTCTCTGGCAACAGGACAGGACCACTTAGCCCAGCTACGAGCACAAACCCTCAACAGTAGTTCTGCTTCTAAACACTGTCTCCTGTCCGGCTCACTTCTGTTCCATTTTCTTTCACTTTATGCAAGCATTTCCGCTTTTTCCAACGTGTTCTTGGGGGTATATAAATATATATATATACATATATATACACACACATCAAATTACACGGGGAATTAAGGAAATGCTCTAAGTGAAAGTCACCTTTATGTCTGTTTTTTTCTGAATATTTCAGGCAAAGAATATTTAATTCATATAAATACTCATGAGCATCTCCAACAATCCACATACATATCTCAACATGTATCTTCTTTTTTTCTCTGTGTTTCTGCTGAAAGCTTCTTTACTTAAAAATGAAACCTTGTAATACAGCATTATTTTGAATAGAAACTCCATTAATAAGCCAGAATTATGTAGGAAATAAAGTGAACTAGGACTAGTATTATTCACTTATACTTACAGTTTAATACCATATTATTAAATTTTCAGTTCCTATTATTAAAATGACATTTATATCCTGTTCAACTGCCAGGATAAAAAAAATCAGCTCCTGAGAAGCATGGTGTCCAAATGTAGAATAAACTATAATGCCTCGAATTAACTGCTTCTATTACTCAACAAAAATAAAAGGTATAATGCAAATGGTAAAGGTTGCAGAGAACAGCTGGAAAATATTGCCCTCTTGATGGAAGTTACCTTAATTGTGAAATAATTCCCAAGCCAGGATATCATTATTTAAATTTGCTTTTCTGTCCCCTGGGCAATTTTTTATTATTCTGTGTCTAAGTAATAAAGTTTCCCTCTGTTGTTTACTTACAGTTATTGCTGTCAGTTGCCTGGCCAATAAAATACATAAACTACTATTTATCACAAGAAATACGTGTGTTTTATAGACATCTTTGGTAAATTTTCAGTACTTTTTACAGGTTCTGTAACCAATACCAAGTCTCTAAACATCCAAGACACCTTCTGCCCTGAGGGCAGCATTTCCCAGCTGCGACATTAAACATTAGTCACCAGCTATTTTGTGAAATTTATAAATTAATCCGTATTACGACTCCACATCTAATTAGTACTCCATTCATTCTCTTGAGCACCTACTGGATGCCAGGTGCTGGATCGGATCTGGGATAAATAAGGTCTCACTAGTGATAGAAGGCTGGGTGTTTCCCCATCATACAGACAGTGTAGACCTTGAGGTTACACCTGCCAGTTCTTACCTTAACTCAATTTTAAACAGAACTTCTTTTCTGGGGAAGTAACAAGCCAACTACTTAACTAAACTAAAATAATAATTATGAGGATGATGATTATAATCATCATAATTAGAAGAATTCTTGAAGAATATCAAGGATGACATTTAACAGTGAAAATGTTGGCCGCTCAGTCATGTCTGACTCTTTGAAACCCCATGGTAACTGCCAGGCTCCTCTGTCCATGGGATTCCCCAGGCAAGAATACTGGAGTGGGTTGTCATTTCCTTCTCCAGGGGATCTTCCCACCCAGGGATCAAACCCAGTCTCATGCATTGGAGGCAGATTCTTCACCATCTAAGCCACCAGGGAAGGGCTTTTTAAGTGAACAATGCAAAGAAATAGAGGAAAGACTAGAGATATCTTCAAGAATATTGGGAGTTATCAAGGGAACATTTCATGCAAGGATGGGCACAATAAAGGACAGAAAAGGTAAAGATCTAACAGAAACAGAAGAGATTAAGAAAAAGAAGCAAGAATACACAGAAGAATTATACAAAAAAAAATGTCTTAAAGATGTGGATAACCACGATAGTGAGGTCACTCACCTATGGCCAGACATCCTGGAGTGTAAAGTCAAGTGGGCCTTAGGAAGCATCACTGCGAGCAAAGCTAGTGGAGGTGTTGGAATTCGAGCTGAGCTATTTAAAATCCTAAAAGATGATCCTGTTAAAGTGCTGCACTCAATGTGCCAGCAAATTTGGAAAACTCAGCAGAGGCCACAGGTCAATTTTCATTCCAATCCCAAAGAACTGAAAGGCTAAACAATGTTCAAACTATCGCACAATTGCACTCATCTCACATGCTAGCAAGGTAATGCTCAAAATCCTTCCAGCTAGGTTTCAACTGTATGTGCACCAAGAGCTTCCAGACGTACAAGCTGGATTTAGTAAAGGCAGAGGAACCAGAGATCAAACTGCCAACATTCTTTGGTTCATAGAAAAAGCAAGGGAATTCCAGAAAAAACATCTACTTCTGCTTCATTAACTATGCAAAAGTCTTTGACTGTGTGAATCACAACAAACTATGGAAAATTCTTAAAGAGATGGGAATACCAGAGCACCTGATCTGCCTTCTGAGAAACCTGTTTGCAGATTAAGAAGCAACAAGTAGAACCAGACATGGAACTACGGACTGGTTCAAAACTGGGAAAGGAGTACGTCAAGGCTGTGTATCGTCACCCTACTTATTTAACTTAGACACAGAGTACATCATGTGAAATGCCTGGCTGGATGAATCACAAGCTGGAATCAAGGTTGCTGAGAGAAATATCAGTAACCTCAGATGGCAGATGGCAGATGGCATCACCCTAATGGCAGAAAGCAAAGAGGAACTAAACAACTTCTTGATGAAGGTGAAAGAGAAGAGTGAAAAAGGTAGCTTAAAACTGAACAGTCAAAAAACTAAGATCATGGCATTTGGTCCCATCACTTCATGGCAAATAGATAGGGAAATAATAGAAACAGTGACAAATTTTAGTTTCCTGGCACTGTGGCCAGTGACTGCAGCCATGAAATTAAGATGCTTGCTCCTTGGAAGAAAATCTATGACAAACCTAGATGGCATATTAAAAACCTTAGATGTCACTTTGCCAACAAAGGTCTGTATAGTCAAAGCTATGGTTTTTCCAGTACAGATGTGAGAGTTGGACCATAAAGAAGGCTGAGTGCCAAAGAATTGATGCTTTAGAACTGTGGTGCCGAAGAAGACTCTTGAGAGTCCCTTGGACTGCAAGAAGATCAACCAGTCAATCTTGAAACCAACCCTAAATATTCATTGGAAGGACTGATGCTGAAGCTGAAGCTCCAATGCTTGGGCCACCTGATGCAAAGAGCTGACTCACTGGAAAAGACCCTGATGCTGGGAAAGATTGAAGGCAGAAAGAGAAGGGGACGACAGAGGATGAGATGGTTGAATGTCATCACCAACTCAATGGACAAGAGTTTGAGCAAACTCTGGGAGATAGTGAAGGGACAGGGAAACCTGGCGTGCTACAGTCCATGGGGTCACAAAGAGTCAGCAATGACTGAGCAACTGAACAATAACAACAATAATGACCACAAACCATACTGAATTTGTCATAACCAACAAATGGGAATGATATATATGTGTAAGAAAAGCCTCTTATTAAAAAAAAAAGAAAACAGGGATTAATGGCTGAAAAGAACTTATTCATCGAGAACGTTAATGCATGCTTCCTGTCAGAGTCCCGCATGCATACATGCACGCTAAGTTGTGTCTGACTCTGTGACCCCATGGACTGTACCCCACTAGGTTCCCCTGTCCATGGATTCTCCAGGCAAGATTACTGGAGTAGGTTGCCATGCCCTCCTCCAGGGGATCTTCCCTACCCAGGGATCGAACTTGGGTCTCTTAAGTTTCCTGCATTGGCAGGCGGGTCCTTTACTACCAACGCCACCTGGGAAGTCCCAGTTAGAGTCCTGCAGGAGACTAAAGTCGACAGCATCCAGTGGCCAGGGATGAGGCAGCGATTACCCACATTTGCACAGCGTTTTGGTGGATTTTAAACAACCTAATGCACTACAGAAAGCTGACCCCCAAAAGCCCATCCAAGTAAGTGTCCTGGTTGGAAAAATCAGATGCAAACCCACATGTGGGCTATGTGTGTGTGAAATTACCATTCTGAGGAATCTTTTAATTTTAAACAGAAACCTCTTTACCCAGAGTTTGCAATGCCAACTGCCAATGCTAAAGGAAAATTACAATAATGATGATAAAAACCAAATCGGTTAGAAAGAAAGGAAAAGAAATCCTTGTTGGGCAAAGAAGTTAAGGATTCCTTTTCTCTAAGTTTCACATTCATCTTTTTAGAAACTTTCTTCCCATAAAATGTCACAGCATAGTAAGCACTTGTACCATAAAATCTCAGGGATATTTTTAAGCAGTTTTGTTTTCACTGACATTCCTGAAATGAATACAGAAATTGAAATGTCTGCCCCTTGCCTGTGAATTTCAGACCCTAAACACGTACCTTAGCAGACTTTCAGAGACTAACTCGTTCTTAACCGAAGACTGTTTAGATTACCTTCCCCCTTCTGTTCACGCCATTCTCCATAGCAGGAAAATGTATCGTGTATCCTATCATTTGCCCCAAACCAATTTTTCCGAGTTTCATGGTCATCATCTCCCTCTTCCTGGAACAGAACGTCTTACAAACGTTGCCAACAGTAATTCAGACTTTACCGCTGGTCACTTCCTAGACAAGGCTGTCTTGACAACCAGTACCTGGTTTCCTGACGACCAGTCTATGTAATGAGATGTTGGGGTCCTGTCGTGTGGATGCATGTCTGAGTGGGATGCGAGAGAGAAAGGCTCACACTCGGCCTCAATTACCTACCCCCGACTAGTCAGGAAAGACAGAAATAATTGGCATAGTGCTTTTGTGGGGGGAGGGGAACAAAATTTAGGAAGCCAGAAACCAAACAGGACACTGGCCACATGTTAAAAAACGTCTCTGTAAGGCACCGGCAGCGAGGAGTTTCGGGAGAAGTGAGCCAGCATCAAATTAGGGTGACTGGCTGTGTCCTTCATCAGCCCAGCGCTGGCTCACTTCCTGGACCATTCAATCTGTCTTCATTTTTCTGGCAGCTGACATTTGCCTGCAACACGGCATAAAACGATACGATCCAAGAATGTCTTTTATTTACATTATGATATTCAGCACAGCCCTTATTCCTTAATTCATATAAGTAAAGACATCTTAAACTTCTCATTTTAGCATAAAGCAATAGTCTGTGCTCTGATCAAAGACAGTAACTTTTGGGTTCTTTTCCCCTGATTAATTTCAATACAATATTGTCCTTCACAGAAAAAGCAGTTTTATTTCTAAAAGAAAGAATAATAGAAAAGAGCAGGCAGTGAGCCTATAACTTCAGCAAGGAGTCAAATTTAGGATAATCATTTAAAGATTAAATGTTCTCTGAAAGGATCAGTAATAGTTGGAGAATGAGCATTACCCACCCAACTGGGTTACTTTCTTTAGTAACATTTTTATCTCGGGTTTGGACATTGTAGAGTGTTTGAAGAATTAATTCCTAATTAAAAAACTTTTAGTATCAACTTCTGCTTCAATTGGGGGAGGTTTTTTTTCTACCAAAATTAAATAGACATATCTACTTGTATAATTACTCGGTATTGTTGATGGTGAAAATTTAATGTAATCAGAATTTTTTTTTTTTTACTCAAAGAGAAACATCATCACGATACTCCTCCCCTAACTGATCTCCTTCACATTGCATAGTCATTATTTCCTGAATCAAAGACAGTGTGTACTTCATACATTAATCGTACACCTGGGTGATCCAGCTACCTCTTTTTTGACGTGTTTGTGTGTATATGTGTGTGTGTGTGAGAGAGACAGAACTTTATTTACTCCATCAGCCTTATCCTTATTGATGCCTTAACACAACTCAGCCATTCACAGCTGGTTACATACACATGTATGTTTATCATGTAGACAAAATCTGGGCTTTATCTATTTGATTTGCTTGGGTCGAGGGTTCACTGGCCACAAGCTAGGTTCTGTTGTTCAGTCTTTCCACTGACTAAAGCTGCTGGGGAAACCATTCACACTGGCTCTGTGTTTGCAGAGGGGAACAAGATACTATAATTTGAGTTTAACAGAGCATGGCCAGAACGTATGTACATTACCCAGAGTGCGCGGAGGGCACTTGGCCAGGAGAGCAGATGCGTGGAGACAGGGGCTCTTTCTACTCGCCTGGGCGCTGGTCCGGACCTCCCTCCCTCCCTTTGGCTGCTTCCCTGGTGGAACCTGCCTGCCAGACTCCAGCTCAGCTAGCGGAGAAGTCGGGAGAGCGCTTCAAGATGCGGAGAAGGAAGTGCCTGCCCTCACCTCCTCCCCTAACACAACAGTCGACAACCACGTGTAAAGGAATTCCCTCGGAAAGGGACCTAAAAACTAAGCAAAGAGTCTCCACCTCGAAGGGCAAAGGAAGCACCAGGTGGGTAGGAGAGCTAGAGCGAAGAAAAGCCCACACCCCAGCCATGGCGATCCACCACTGGGCGGGGTCACAGAGGCGTGAACCTTTTCCTTGAAAAGCGAGGGGTTGAAACTCCAGATCAGGCACCCCAGCCCCTGCATCCTGCACACGAGAGACAACCCCGCAAAGGCCTGGCTTTGGAAAACAGAAGCAGAACTGTAAGACTACAGGGAACAGAAAATTCGCCCCTAAAAGGCACACATGCAGACTCACTCAACCTAAAAACCACCACAAAAACACCAGGTCAAAGAGCGCTTGGACCGTCAGTGAAGGGAACCCACTTACTCATCTTGAACCGTCCCCCAGAGGCAGGAACCAGCTGGGATGCTCCCCAGGGACTGAGTCGCTGCTGGAGCCATTTCTGCCATTTCAGGCCGCTTTGTTAGCGCCGGGGCCAAGGGTGCCGTTTTGAGGGTCTCCCTCTAATCTGTTAGCTCCAGTGGGTGCACCCTGTTGAGGACCCTGCCCACTCCAGACGCTTCAGTGCTTGACTGGGGCCAACTGGCTGTTTGCTCTGCTGGCTATGACAAAATTCAACATCCCTTTATGAAAAAACTCTCAACAAAGTGGGTGCAAAAGGAATGTGCCAGAGCATAATAAAGGCCGTGTATGCCCAGCCACAGCCGACGTCCTCACTGATGCAAAGCTGAAAGCTCTTCCTCTGAGATCAGGGACAAGACAACGATGCCCACTCTAGCCACTGTTTTTCAACACGGTGCTGGAAGACGCAGCCACAACAATTAGGCAATAAAAAGAAGAGAAGACGTTCATGCTGGAAAGGAAGAAGTAAAACTGTCACTGTTTGTGGATGACATGATACCATATATAGGAAAACCTAAAGACTCCGCCAAAAAACCATTAGAACTGATAAATGGATCCACGTAAAGTCACAAGGGATTTTCCCACCATTCTAGTCTCATCTCTACCGGCTTGGCACTTTCGATTTTAATGAAGTGACTAATTTTTGCTTAAGTTAACCATCTTCTTCTCTTGTTTTTAATGAGGTTGAGCAAGAAAAGGCTGCATAATAAACATTAAGTTGTAAACATTCAAGCACAATTTTATTTTTTTCACATCAGCTCACCTGGGAGGGGGGTGGGGAAAAGACTCTTCATTCATGCCGTGGACACGCCAGACACACCCTCTTGTAGCTCTCAGGTGCAAGAGAGTTCACGTCAGACCATTTGCCCGCAACTCGTAATAACTAAGACTCAGTTCCTGAAGCAGCTTTCTGTTCCGTCACAGGGAGCTCTGGGGACGTGTGAGTGAGTCTCGTGACACCTCTGGCCCTGACTCCTACCTTCCATCCCCAAAACATGTCCTGGGGCAGGAAGTCAGATTGAGATGGAGCATGATTATCTCAAGTAACGTGGTCAAATTAATGTGAGCGCTGTGATGCATGTCAGCACAGAAACCACATCATCCTGGACGCCTGTACCCATGAGGTTTCATTTAGCTGCACATCAAACGTCAACAGACAGTGTTTGGCGTTGAGAAATTGTAGCTGAGAAAGCTGTCCGTCTCCTGCACACACAGCCTGTGTTTCTGATTCTCCAGCTCATCGTTCACATCCCACAGGTTCTGTCCTGAGTGGTTATCACTATAAATAACTCTGTGTCAGGTCACTTGTCACATGAGTGCACCTCTGACCTACCACAAAGGTTGGCTGGGGCAGTGAAATTCTGTGTTTATGTTTACCATTTCTTTTTAGTTATCATCGGTTCAGTTCAGTCGCTCAGTCGTGTCCAACTCTTTGTGACCCCATGGACTGCAGCACACCAGGCCTCCCTGTCCATCACCAACTACTGGAGTTTGCTCAAACTTGTCCATTGAATTGGTGATGTCATCCAACCATCTCATCCTCTGTCGTCCCCTTCTCCTCCTGCCTTCAATCTTTCCCCGCATCACGGTTTTTCCAATCAGTTACTTCTTCGCATCAGGTGGCCAAAGGATTGTAGCTTCTGCTTCAGCATTAGTCCTTTCAATGAATATTCATGACTGATTTCCTTTAGGATGGACTGGGGTTAGATCTCCTTGCAGTCCAAGGGACTCTGAAAAGTCTTCTCCAGCACCACAGTTCAAAAGCATCAATTCTTTGGCACTCACCTTTCTTTATGGTCCAACTCTGAAAAATTTTTTCCAGTAGTTATCATCACCACCAGTTTATTATAACAGGCAATGATGCTTTCAGCATTGATCATTTAAAATGTTTTATAGGAAACCTTGCATGTCTTAATGATATCAACCTCTTTCAGGTTGACAAAGACTTCTAGTTTATTAAATTGCTGGTTAGTTCTCAAGTGTCTACAAAATTCCACCAAGATCTAGGGATGCCCTTATAGTTTTCTATAATTTTGCCCGCTCTTCAGGACCCACACACACAGTACTTTTATTAAGGTATATCTTCCCCTATCTGCTAGCACAGAGTAGATGCTCAATAAACCCTGCAAGAAAGAACAGACAATCTTACGTGACTGTCTCAGGTACCTACTGCTGTGAAAGAAAATATTTAAGGAACCATCTGCCTTAAAGGTGTTAAGAATCCCTAGGATTAGATGCACTTGAAAAAGAGGTCTGCCTTGTGAGGAGGTTGTTGAAAACCCTCATGGACGACTCCAATACAGACGGACACAGCCAGCTCTGCCAGCAGTGGGGGTGAGATCAGGTCTGGAAACAGGCCATGCAGGCCTCCTCAGAGAAACAGTTCCAGCCTTGAGAAGTCCCACCGTGAGGGCCCTGCTCAGCAGTTCTTAAACCGTCCGTTTCTGCCACCTGCCTCCCTCTGTTTTCCTTCCTTCTTTCCCCTCCTCCCGCCCTCTCCCTTTCTCCTTTCCTCACTCTCTTTCTGGCCTCAGAGCCCCTCACGGGGCTCGTCGAGGCGCACTCTTTATAGCAGGACTTTAGTCTCCCAGCATGGCTTGTGGGCAGAGAACAGAGCCTCCATCCAGGGAACAGAGACTCCGCCTCTTCAGGGAGAGTTTCCTCCAGGAAAGGGAGAGCAGGAGCCTCCCCGGGGAGGACTGTCCCCGAGACAGCACACCGGGATGCTTGCTTAGGGCAGCAGTTCACAGCAGTAAATACCCCACCGATGGGCGCTGCTGTTCTCCTATTACATGTATTATCACGAACTGCTGAGGTTAACCATCGGGCCAGGCCGGAGTGAACCTTCTCCGGAAAGTTAACCAGCTTTTCGTCTAGAAGCCCCTTCTTGGTGGCAAACATTTTTGAACCAACAAATGAACTGACTACTCCAGGACTTGCTATTTTTAACATCTTCTAAATGACCGCTCTTACTGTTCTGCGGTGGCTGGGCAGCTGTTTGTAATTACAGCCATCCATGTGGTCCGCAGGTAAGCCAGGCTGCGGAATGGGGCTTTTTGTGAAATGTTTTCAAGTAACCCGCTGCCACATTGCACTTGGCAGCCAAACCACACCCAGTGGAAATGTGCTAAAAGAGCTGGGCCGGGCGAGCGCTCCCTAAAAACAGAAGAGTGACTCATGCTCGTAAACCATCATCGCCATGGCGATTCTTTAAACACACGGCGGGTACCCGCCGGTGGGAGGCAGGGTGGGGCCTCGGGGCACCCCGGGAACTGTTCACTGGCCGGTTGTTCAGAATGTCATTTTCCTGCTTGGGCTCCTGCAGTCCTTACTGGTGTGGCCAAGAGTCAAGTTGCCGCTGAAAAGAAAGGCCTCCCCCGCCAGGTGGAGAGGAAGTCTCCCTCTGGAATGGCTGCAAACCCTGAAACACGTGTGTCCATCTGCACCCCAGTCACATCATCGAGAGTGTGCGTGGCCCGGGGCGGGCAGTGCTTGGCTTTGAAATCAGGAGCTATTGAAACCAAGCAAAGAGTCAAATAAAAGACCTCCAGAAAATCTGCCCACTTTCCATCACTGTGACGGCCACCAAGCCTGAGAACGTGGAAGAGGCAGTTTGCGAGCAGCACCCTCTCCTAGACCCACATCCACTCACCCTGCCCAGGTCCTGGCTGGGTCTCTCTGGAACCACCTGATTTCCGGGCCAGCTAAGGGTGTGTGCACCAGCTTGTAGACCGTGTGTGTGGCGTGTGCTGGGTTGTGGGGGTTTATGTGGTGATGTGTTGAGTTGTGTGGGGTGTGTTAGGGATGTGGATGTGACCACGTGTGCGCACATGTGCGTGCACGTGTGTGTATAGCAAAGTGCAGATGCTCCTGGCATAAACAGGGGATTCCGACTCCAGACAAGAAGCCAGTGGTCAGCACCGCACTCATCACTCAACCAGGGAGAAGACGGACCCACCCGAGCACACACGGGGGAGGGGAAAGTGTGCAGATGGACTGAGCGCTGCCCCTGGTGCCCGCAGCTCCCTGTGCCGCCTCTGCCGGGGACCATCACCTACGTCAACAGGGCATCGTCTTGACTATCGATCTATCGATCCTTCTTTCTTGTTTGCCCACGTCTTCTGCCCTGGAACAGAGGGGAGGCAGTCGAGAAGAAAGGGTAGAGAGAGAAGAAGTGAAGATGCGAGCGCAAAGAGCAGCACTTTGGACCCAAGGCCGGGAGCCAGCCAAGGAGGGGGACGCGCTCCAGCCTCCCTGCCCCTTGGAACCACAGCCTTCGAGGGGCCGGGGCCGGGGGGCTCGCAGCTCCGCCCTGACGTCACCCTCAGCGCGCGTTCTCGCCTGCGCGGTGTCGCCCGAGTGTGCAGATTCAAGGCTGGCTTTGTGCGTCCGTTCCCTCGGGCAGGTGTTGAATTTGCCCCAGTGCACGCTTCTATAATCATTCCTGTTCTTGTTCTTGATCAGAAGAACACGATCCTGCTCTGGGGAAACCAGGTGTCCCGAAACAGTCGTCTTTCCGATGAAAGCGTGGGGGGTGACGATCATGGGATGTCATCTCTCTTCCCCCCAGTTCACAGCCATCCCGCACTGCCGTTTTCCTCACAATAAAGCCGAATCAGAGCACGATCCTCACCAACAGCTGACGGGCAGACATGACAGCAGTGTCAGGATGGACGCCCCCGTAACACGTCGACTGGACAAGCTTCAACCTCTGTGTCCATCTGTCTAGGGATTTTCAACACATTCAACAGACTCACTCAGAACTTTACAGCCAGAAGGGCCTTCGGAAATCATCTGTGCAAACACCTCATTTTTGGATGAGAGTCCAAGGCCCAAATGTATAAAAGGCCCTGCCTGAGGGGCCTGGGCCGGTGCAGAGAGCCAGGCCAGGTCCTGAAGGCACGCTCTCTGCTGGGCCTTCCCAGTCCCCGCCAAGGACACGGGCCCCCGGGGCAGAGCAGGCGGCTCAGGGCGGTTTTACTGGCTTCATTGAAGAGGTGTTTGTAAGGGAGCCTGGTTGCAAATACCTCTCCGGAGACAAGCGCGCGGTTGGTGGTGAGCAAGGACGCACCCCGACCTCCAGGAGGGTCGCCGGGAACGCGCGCCCTCTCATCCGTCTTCTGAAGAACAAGATCCCTTTCCACGCCCTGCGCGGGCATCTGTGTTTGATCGGCCTGGATGAGGAGGCAGGAGAAAACATGGCCGGGGAGCATTCCTGGACTTGAGACCAGGCGCTCCAGCTCCCGTGAAATATGTGTCTGCACATTTGTCTTGCTCAGAAAGAAATACGAGAACAAAGTTTCCTTCTTTAGGGGGAGGAGAAACAGGCCAATATATTACAAGCTCAGAGCATAAGAGACTTTGGCAAATACAAACTGGTCTGTCTGCTTTATTACTTCTGAGATGATGTGGAAACTAGGTGGGTGGCAGAGTGTGACTTCCTCCTGGAAAGGGGGTGAACTTGACTGCCGACCCACCCCAAGCCGTGAGGCGTCTCAGGGGCGGGCCTGGACGTCCTGACCGGGACCCCAGGCCGAGCAAGGGGAGGCTGAGAGGCAGGGTCCGCCACGCCTCGGATACATGATCCGCATGTCTGCAAATGTCTTCATTCCTCAAATTTTCCACGAACATACCTGGTCTCAGGCTCCATGCTGCACGAGTCTTGCGATTCTCCCAGCCTCTCTAATCCGCACTAACTCAAGGCCTCAGCCAAAGTCCGATGTCCCCTGCCGCAAGGTCCCATGGTGCTCGGGCGTCCCTTCCACGCTCTTGGGAACTGCCAGCCCTACCCGGCGGGGACTCACCGGGCAGATGCACACCTGCCCGCGCACACCTGTCTCCACACAGGAGCACCATGCTCAGCACACGGAGAGCCCTCGACAAGGACTGGTCGGCTGGAAGCGTGGACACGCACCCTCTCTGCCTGCGGAGGCTGCGATCCAGGGGCCTCTTCGGACTACAGAAGGAGAAGCCCTTGTTTCTCCCGAGTCCTGTTTTCTCGACCCTTTTCTCCATGAAAGTGCTTTTACGTGGAGCTCAGACTGTGGCCCTGCCACCTGCACTGGCTTTGAATTTAATTTAAAATTCCCAGAAAACAGTTAGGAGTGGGGAATTAGTGGCCCCTTGAATTCAAATCCCAAGTCTTGAAATAAAGCGGACCCCTAAACTCCATCTCCACACAATCTTGAGTCAAGAACTTTTTCTGGTTCTTTCCGAGGTTCTGAGTAGGCTTTTCAGTAAAATTTTGTTGAATAATGTCCATTTTCCTCCTATACCAAGAGAACACTGTAATGTAACATGAATGTGCAGATTAGATAAATTGTCAACGAGTCTGCCTTAGCCAATAAACTGCCCCCCCCCAACCTGAGCACCAGTGCTGCAGACCTAGCATCTGGCATCGTGAAGCAGTCCAGAGACGGCAATCTGAAATGTTCTGAATTGGAAATCAACCCTAAATATTCATTGGAAGGACTGATGCTGAAGCTGCAGCTCCAATACTTTGGCCACCTGATGCAAAAAGCCGACTCATTGGAAAAGACCCTGATGCTGGGAAAGATAGAGCAGGAGGGGAGGGTGGGGACAGAGGATGAGATGGTTGGATGGCATCACCGACTCAATGGAGATGACTTTGAGCAAGCTCTGGGAGATGGCGAAGGACAGGGAAGCCTGGTGCGCTGCAGTCCACAGGGTCACAGGGTCAGACATGACTGAGGAACGGAACAACCACAACAAATCTGGGTGCCTATAGCTGGGAGCTGCCTCAGTACAACTTCCATGCACCCACTGGGCTTCATGAAAAGAGTTGCCTTAATTTCAGTGTGTTAATATAATAACCGGTTTATCATAAAAGTCAGGAGTGGACACAGTTTTTCTGTAAAGGGCCAGAGAGTAAACACCTCAGGCTCCCCAGGCCCTTTGGTTCCGCCGCAGTTGCTCAGCATGGTGAGTGCGCGGAGAAGCCAGAGGCCACACCTCAGTGAGCGGCCTGGCTGGGTCTTGACGCAGTGCTACCTGCAAAATCAGGTGTGGGCAGGGTTTGCTCCACCCCGTCCCCGAGCTGAGTGATACACTGAGGCGAACGGCACAGCAGAGAGTTCCAGGAAACTTCCCAGTGGTTTGAGCAGACAGAGATCGTGAGAGAAAAGAATCGCTTTGCAGAAGAGGATGAGATGATGATACCAAGTTAAAAATGGAAAAAGATCTAAACCTTAGCTGTCAACATGGTATTCACATTGAAAACCGTGACTTGATATAGAGTCCCTTAGTTAGAGCACTGAATAAGAGATAAATCATTATAAACATAAATGTCCACTCAAAGTATAGAATCCTGTAATGGACCTACAGAACGTGTAAGTAAAGGGAGTTTAGACATAGTTTTATGATTGTATATACTTACATATTAAACCAAAGATAATTTAAACTCTGAGGGATTCCGTGAGAAACTTTTTCTCTAAAGGAGGTTCGTCTGAACATCTCTGGAGGCTGAGGACCACTGGGCTGGACGGAGCGGGTGCTGTGTCCACCCCTTCGACAGCCGGGAACCGAGCAGCATCAGGGGATCAAAGGCCAGACTCCCGGCCAGACTCGTGCAAAGGCCTGTGTGCACAGCGCTCGGGGTCACAGCAGCTTCTCAGCAGGAAGGGGGTCCTGGTGGGGTGTCGGGGTTCATTTTGGCCTGTTTGCTTTTGTTTCCTTAGTTGCAATGTTTCAGATAGCGTTTTAATCAACACTGAAGCAGGAAAACATCCAAGTGTGGGTCTTTTTGGAGAGACAGTGTAACAAAGTCTATGAAGCTGAAACACGTGTGTGTGCATGCACACGCACACACACGCGCACACACGCACACACATGCACACACACGCATGTGGCAGGGAAACGAGATTCTGTGGGGGCTTGGCATGTCCAAAGTCTGCTCGGTTAAGGCTTCAGCATGCTTCCAGCTGTCAGCTCCACTGCTGAGCATGGGTTTTTTTGTGTGTGAATATTTTTTATACAATAAGGGAGGTTTCTCTCAATTTCTAATTTACTGGGAGTTTTTTTTTTTTTTATCATGAAGGAGTGTTGAATATTGTCCAGTTTTTTTGCTTCATCTGTCAACATGGTCATATAATCTCCCCTTTTATTCTCTGATAATCTGATGAATTAGATTGATTGAGTCCCAAATGTTAAACCACCCTAAATTCCTGGAATAAATCATACTCAGCACAATGTATTATCCTTTATATATATAACTGGATTCCGTTTGCTAATAATTTTGTTAGGAAATTCAGCATCTTGTAATTTTCCTATTTTGTAATGTCTTTTTCAGATTTTGATATTCAGGGTAGACTGGCCTCATAAAAAGAGAAAGTATTCTCTTTTTCCTATGTCCTGGAAAAGTTTGTGTAACATTATTACCATTTCATCCTTAAATGTTTGGAAGAAATGACCAGTGAAACCATCTGGACCTAATTTTATCTCATATAAAGGATCCTAGAAATCCAACTTCGTTTTTTCACAACAGGACAAAAGTGAACACAGACATCAGATCAGAGACTGAAGCCCCCGCCCACCTCCGAGCCCCTCCTGGCCCCCGTCGCCCGCCTCCCACTCTTACCTCGTCCCTGGACGTGCTGGAGTGGGCCCGAACCACAGCCTCGTCACAGAAGCCCTCCAGCACATCTCAGCCACACGGCCACGGGAATGGTTACTAAGATAGCCTGTGTGGCACGCTTGGCTTGCTCTCTAGGGATCTGAATCTTATAAGACTCGAAGTTCCGAGGGCCCTGAACGGGCCAGCATGAGTCACCTTCTGCTGGGGGAGCAAACAGGCCCTGACCCCCAGGGCCTCCTCCAGCGGGGACGCCTCCCACGCTTGCAGTGCGCTCTGCTCAGCCCATCCAGGGCTCCCGCTGTGCCTGAGGCTCTCTGCGCCCCACGGACGGGGCGGCGCCGGCCTGGAGCATCCGTGTCCTGGACACAGTGTCCCAAAGGGCAGGCGTCACCCGCACTCACATCCCCCCAACCCCAGCGGGACGGCCCAAAGGAGCACCGAGGGAATGGACACACAGACACCCGCACACATGCACACACACACACGGATACACACAGACACACATACACACGCACACATGCACACACACACGGATACACACAGACACACAGACACACAGACACACGCACACATGCACACACACACGGATACACATAGACACGCAGACATACATACACACAGACGCACGCACACACACACACAGATACACACAGACACACAGACACACGCACACATGCACACACAGATACACACAGACACACAGACACACAGACACATACACAGATACACACACAGAGATACACACAGACACACACACACACAGACGCGGACACACACAGAGTTACACATAGACACATACACATACACACACAGATACATGCAAACATCATACATGCAGACACATGTACACACACATCCACACCCAGAGCTACACGCAGATACACAGAGACACACACAGAGATACACACACACAGACACACAGTCACACATACACGCACACACACACAGACACTGACCTCCCCTTCTCCGTGAGGAACCCCAGGCCCGCCTGCACGCAGGACAGAACTCGCCAGGTTCGGGCTGCGTGACGGCGCGCCGGCTCCCCAGCACGGCGGCAGGCAGGGCCCATTCCCTGGTGCCGCCACGTTGCTGACCGGACGCCCATTTCAGGGTCACCCAGGGTGTCACTTGGGTCAGCTGGAGGGTGTTTTGCACCCCTAAGTCGTGCCGAGTCGTTACCTCCGACGCATGTTATGAGGGTTTACAGTTGCAGATCCCTCTGAAGCCCATTTTAAATGGCATGAGGCCCAGGCGGTGCCAGGCTGCTCTCCCTGGCGAGCTGGGGTGTGGCCAGGTCACAGCCCTCGGGTGCCCAGGGTGCTTCTGTCGGCGAGCCGCTGGTGACTGGCACTCCTCTTCAGAGGCTGGAAGAGCATCATCTCTAGAAAGACGTTTCCGCTCCAAGGTTCCTTTGCGATCTGGTCCATGCTCATTAGCATTTGCGTTGTTTCAGATGTCTCGCATCAAAGCTTTGTCAGATCTAGAATCTATAGGAGATACTAGTTGAGAGAGGGATTCAATCTTATTTAGATGCTTGTCCTGCTGTCCTGACTTCGTTTATTGTATGATCCAGTCACGCTTCATAGGTTCTTCATGGAACCTTTTATCAAATACTGAATCTCTGGAGCTGTTAGGGCCGTGCCTCCCACAATTTACCTGCTAAGCTTAAACCCGTGATTATTTCTCTCGCCTAACTGCACAGGCTAGTGTCACCAGGGTGATGCTCGATACTAACGGTAAATGGGGACCCTTGTCTTGTTCTCACTGTAGTGAAGATGTTTGTGTTTCCTCAGGAAGCATGATGTTGGTTTGAAGTCTAAATATTTTATTTTAAGGAAGTAACCAACTATTGCTAACTATGGCAAAATCTCAGTGACGTAAACAAATGCAAGTGTTTTGCTTTGTTTTTTCATCACTCAAATCACAGCCCACCACTGGTCACGGGGCAGTGAGGGCTCTGCTCTCTGCAGCCTCTCGGGCCCATCCGCTTACTGCTGCTACCACTGCCCGTGGCCACCAGCGGCCTCCTGGAGTCTCTGCATCTGGAGGGCAGGACAGAGAAAAGAGAGAGGCGATTGTATGGGAGATGCTCCGTGGGCCAGGCCTGGAAACGGCTGACATCCCCTCTTCCTACATTTCATTGCAATGATCTCTAGCAAACAAGAGAAGCTGACCAGTGGAGCCCACCTCTGGTCCAGGAAGGAAAGGAAACAGGTTTGGTGAGTGCTTTGCTGTGTCCATTACTCTTGTTACTGTCCACCTGTCTGCATGGCCATCCGTACACTCACTCTTCTGTTTCTGAATGTGTAGCTTACTGTATCAAAACTGGCTCCATTGTGCTGCAGTAACAGACAACCTAACTGTCTCAGCGCATTTCACACTAAAGACCCACCTACCCAATGCGGGTCAGAGGAGGGACTCTGCTCACCCCAGTTACTCAGGGACCAGCCCAATGATGCCTCCATGACAACCGTAGCGTGAGAAGAACAGGCTGGAAAACCGGGCCCCACATCCTGCTGACCGAGGATGTTGGCCGTAGCCGCAGCTGGCAGCGAGGGTGAGGAGTGCCGGCCCCCAGGAGCCTGCTCCCAGAGGTGCGAGAGCTGGGGTGAGCTGCGGGAGGAGCTTCCCCACTTTGTGCGCCTAAAACCACGAATGCGTGTTTCAAAGCCCCTCTGGTGTCTGATCTAGGGATGTTTTCAAGCCCACAGACATGCATTACTATGGTTAAAACTGCCACCTCCCTCCAAGGACAGGACTGTGTTCTCAGATGGCTGAGACCTTGGTCTGCTTGTGCAAGAGCAACACCATTAATCTCGAAACTCAACCGAGCCTGTCTAGGAAGTGTGTCTGCATTTGTTTGTTGTAAAGCAGATAAACCAAACATAACAGGTTGGACTAAGCCATTCCATAAGCCTCCATTCCAAGGACTAACATTTATTGTGGCTAAAGCCTGTAGTTCAGTTGGAATCTGTCAAATAACACAGGGAAGCCAAGACTGAACTCTCTGTTAGCAAAAGTCAAGATTTGTGGAAATTAAATACAAAAATAAAATCTCTTTGGCATTTCCATTTTCAATAGTCTTCTCCTTCAATTTCAGAAGCAGATGAGCCCTCTTTGCTTTGTGGACGGTCAGTCACAAAGCATTACAATAAAGTGTTATCTATTCCAGGGAAGTAAGTCAATCTACAATGCAAATGAAATTCTTATTGGGTGTAGCAGCTCTTGGAATGTGGGCTATTCGTTTTTCCACTTCCAGCCATTGTCCAGGTTCCTAACATGAACCTTCTTGGTGGTTGGATAGGCCAGAATAGGTCAGCGTTAAAAATGCAATTTGGGAGAGACGGGCTTTCCAGATCAGTCCAGAGTAAGCACGTGGTGTTGCAGGAGGGTGTCATCCGTCCACCCCCATGTGTGTCCCTCAGGCGGGTTTAGGAGCAATGACTGCCCTCACCCGGGGTTTGAGCGGACGGTCTGGGTTAGCTGGGAAGCCTTCTGTTAAAGAGAAAGATGACAGGGGTCTTCGGGGAGGCGCTGGTATCTGGACTCTGCCTGAGTCCTTGCTTTTCTCTGCCCCATCGGGTCCACCCGACTCTGCAGCCCCAGTTGACCCCGAATTCACCCCTTCTGCTCACACAGACAGAGACCCGCCACGTCCCGGGTTCTGCACCGAATCCTGGAGCCACAAAGCAGAATCAACCTCGGGCCTGACTCTTGAGAATGTCGCATGGAGGAAGAGAGCGGGTTTGTGAGGGGGGCAGAGACAGGTCAGGTCGTGCTGACAGCACGTCCTTGGGGTCCTCAGAGCCGGGGCCCCTCCTCCAGGCCAGCGGGACTTCTGGGAGCAGAAGGGGGCTTTTCTGGGTCCTCTGGAGACCCTGGAAGCCTCCTCCACAACCTCCTTCAGAGGAAGGGGAGGCTCTCCATCAGCAGGCTCTTGCTGCACCCCGAGGTCACTCCACACTGGCCCCTCGCTTGCCGCCCTGCTGACCATGCTGAGTCGGGGGGTCCTCGAGACCTTGCAGCCTCGGCGTGCGATCTGGGCAAACCCACTCGGCCCGCATCTGCACCCCGCCCGGGGCTGTGGATCCCGGGTTCTGTCCTCCCAGGGCCTTTCTGCACTCTCTCCCAGGGTCTTCCTCCTCGAGACCCTGGGCCTCACCCCTCCAGGGGCCCACGATGCCCTGGGGGTCCCCAGTGGCCTGACTGCTTTCCTTCAGCCCTGCAAGCCCGCTGCCTCAATCTCTGTTTCCGGCCCCACGGCTGGGACAAGCCTGGGTCTCTGGATACCTCGCAGGCGGAAGGCCCTCTTCCCAGCTAGTCCAGCTGCCCATTCTGTGGTCTGGAGTTGGCCACGGCCCACAGTTGTGCAAGCGGCATGTTGCGCAACCTCTGCTGGGTCAGAGGACAGATGCACACTCAGCCTCGCGTGGAAACACATGGCTTCACAGAATGCCGGCACGGCGTGCGCACCGGCGACCACGCCCTGTCTCCCTGCGTTCCGGCCAGCGCCTGAGTCATCGGCTCTCTGACCGCGGCCGTCCTACGGGGCTGAGGTGGCTTCCATCACTACTGCGTCTAGACTGGGACCACTGACGGCACTAGGCTTGTCCTTTACAGTCTGTCTTGCTCACAGACCCACGTCTGAGAGGGCCATCTGGAACAGCCTTCCCCTTCATGGTGTACTTCACAGACGACCCCTGACTGAGAGCAACCCTCCCAAATAGTGACTCTGCACGACTTCCTTGGGTCCTCAGAGCCACACGGGTGCAGTGAGGCCAAGCCAGCGCCTGGCCAAGCCAGGGCCGGACTGGGCATCCTGCAGTGGAGGGTCAGGGGCCTGGGGACACAGGCACAAGCCTTGCCATCAAGTTCTCGAAGCTGATGTGGTGATGGCTGTGCAGCAGTGTGAATGTACTCAGTCTCGCTGAACTGTCCACTGAGCCACGATGAAATCATGGGTGTGAATCCTAGGTATGTTTTACAACAGCTTCTAAACTCACTCCTTGCTTTGTGGAGAAGTGTCTGGAAAGTCCGAGAGGAAGCCAGGAACACCAGCTTGAAGTGACTGCAGTAGAGGAGGCAGGCGTGGGGTTCAGACGGGAATGGATGAGGGGCAGGGGTGGGTGGGGACATTTGGGAATCCCCGCATTTCCTTCTTAACATCACTAATTGGCTCCTGAAAATCACACATTATGCACAAAAGCACAAAGAGCATGTTTTCTCTTGTGTGTGAATGGAAAATAAGTCATATTACGCTGCAGGATGACAGATTTCCCAAAACATAAGTACAGCCATGATATGCGTGATAGCTAATGGTAGGATGCGCAATGCTTAAATAATCATTTCCTGATCTTCAAATAAGCGATGTGAATGCTACAGGCCACACGTTCACTCGGTGTGTAGGCAGTAACACACACAGGTTGTCATGCTGTAACACACACACCGCATTTACTATGGGAGGTGGCACGTGACACATGAACTCGTTTGCTTACAAAATGCACACATTTTAAAGACACTTTTTTTAGAAAGCTCTTTCCTGTGATGAGCGGTCACACACTGTGCACAGGTTCCCGGGCTGGGGTGTAGACTGGGGTGGGTGTGTGTTATTCTGCATCACACCAGCTGGAGACCCCAGCAGGGAAGGACAGAACCAACCTGAGTTTGTCATGGTGATGCTGACCTGCTGACACTGAGGCTCTCATCTCTGATTTCTTACTTTGTAAAAGAACAGGTTTCCAAATTGTTCAAGGGAAAAAAGCACTTATGTTAGTCCACTTTGGATTTTCCAACTGATATTGATGGTGATTGCAGCCGCCAAATTAAAAGACACTTGGAGGAAAAGCTATGGCAAACCTATATAGCGCATTGAAAAGCAGAGACATGACTTTGCCAACAAAGGTCCTTATAGTCAAAGCTGCGGTTTTTCCAGTAATCATGTACAGATGTGAGAGATGGTTCATGAAGAAGGCTGAGTGCCGAAGAATTGATTCTTTCAAATTGCGGTGCTAGAGAAGACTCTTGAGAGTCCCTTGGACGGCAAGGAGATCCAACCAGTCCATCCTAAAGGAAATCAACCCTAAATATTCATTGGAAGGACTGATGCTGAAGCTGAAACGCCAGTAATTTGGCCACCTGATGCAAAGAGCTGACTCATTGGAAAAGACCCTGATGCTGGGAAAGATTGAAGGCGGGAAGAGAAGGGAGCAACAGAGGATGAGATGGTTGGATGGTATCATCGACTCAACAGACATGAGTTTGAGTGAGCTCCGGGAGATGGTGAAGGCCAGGGAAACCTGGAGTGCTGCAGTCCATGGGGTTGCAGAGTCGGACACGACTGAGCAACTGAACAACAGCAACTGATACTAGGAACGTCTCAGCGCTGTATGACTTTGCCTGCTGATTCTTTTCAGACTAAACGTACACTCATGAACACCAAAGTACCAGACTAAAGCTGCAGGCAAGTTACAGGAACAAGGGAAAAAAGCTTGTCTTTGGATAACCTGCCATATTATGATTCCTACTTGTAGGAATTAAAACTAATCTTTATTATTAAAGTATTTTTTGAGAAGCAAGAAAGATTTGCTGTTTTATCCTCAAAGAGTTGAGGTAAAAATATAGCCAGTCCTACAGGGGCTAATCCATATTAATTTAATATAAAAATAAAGTATGCCAGCTTTTTCTAAATTTGCTTTTCTAAGTATGTATCTGAACTAGACGTCTCAGGAGTCCTTATTAATAAAACATGAGGGAGCCCTGCGGAACAGCGTTCAGAAGAAGAAAATGGCAAAGAAACTTCAGAGTCCAGTCTGCTCAGAGGGGACTAAAAATACACACAAGAGGAAATGCGAGGATTAGAAAGAAATGCAGCAGCACTGTTTAAATCTCTCCTCTTTCCTCCTCCCATATATGATTTAGCAGAGAGGTAGGCTCTCAGTAAACACAGCAGATACTGAATGAATGAATGAGTGAGTGAATGAGCGGGTGAGTGCCTGGGAGGCTCATCGCCTGGGGTCCTGCCGTGGAGGGTGGAGAAGGGAGCCGGAGGGGCCGTCCTGGCTAAGAGTTTGCAGGAACTTCCCGCCCCTTCCGCGCCCCCCACCCCACCCCCGAAAGCGTGCACCCTCCCCTCTGTGAGCAGATCTGTATCCTGGAGCCTAGCTGTGACCTCCTTCTCTTGATGTGCGACCCTAACTGTGAGATCACACGGACCCTACTGGGCTTTTGTGTTGCGTATTTTATGCATCAACATACAATATAGATAAAAAAATAAAGAACCCAACGACTGTTTCAAAATACAATGAAAACAAAGTGGCCAATTAATGTGTGACCCAGAGTCTGAAACAATAGTGCGGTTATGCTGCATTAACCTCCCTCATTCAAATAGGAAGTGTAGTTCAAACACCCACTGCTTATTTAAACCTACATCACAGTCCTGACTCAGAAACCCTATATGCGAGACAGAATAAGAGACACAGATGCATAGAACAGTCTTATGGACTCTGAGGGAGAAGGTGAGGGTGGGACGTTCTGGGAGAATAGCATTGAAACATGTATATTATCATATGTGAAACAGAACACCATTCCATGTTCGATGCATGAGACAAGGGCTCAGGGCCAGGGCAATGGGATGACCCAGAGGGATGGGATGGGGAGGGAGGTGGGTGGGGGGTTCAGGAAGGGGAACACATGTAAACCCATGGCTGATTCATGTCAATGTATGGCAAAAACTACTACAATATTGTAAAGTAATTAGCCCTCAACTAAAATAAATAAATTTATTTAAAAAAAAAAGAAACACGTTTTGACAGTGAAGACGACCTAATCTGGCATCCAGGACCTCTGCTTCCCAACAAAACAGGGCTAGACCAGGGGGTTGCCAGGGAGTCTCTCAGTCCAGAGACCCACACCGTCCTTGCGGTGAGCATAGGATGAACTAGCGTCTGAAGGAGTTCACATGCCAAGAATTCCAACGAGACTCTGACCACGGAGGAAGAAACCTGGGCTGTTCTCCAAGAATCTTAAAACTTAGAATTTTAAGTTGCCTTGTGGATACAAAACAAATCTGTTTTTAACTGAAATATTTGATTGGTGTGTTCATACAGACATACTTTTAGGTATCTACCCCAACTTCCAATATTGAAAAAGTTATTTTAAAGTCTGAATCTGTAATTAATAGGTCTTGTGGTGGGGAAGGGTACTGTTGTTCCTTAGCTCACAGTTCTAAAATCCTGCCTAGGAAAAGACTTTCCTGTCTTCAAGTTACACATGTTGGAAAATGTAAGTATAGCATTATCATTTTGTGCAGATTTAGGTATTTTAGCTGATCTAAAATTATAAAATATACAAAATTTTTGCATTTAAGGAGATTTCCCTAAATCAATCCTCCCCTTCACCCCCACTTTTAAAAAATTTGGCCCATTATAGCTGCATAAATTTTGCTTATATGTGTTTCTTTCATGCAGCTTCTATGTTTTAGTGTTTGCAAAGATCCTGTTCCAAAGCTAATACAAAAGTAATGTCAAATACAGCCATGTTATGAAGGTAGAAGCAAAAATGATTGGTTAAATTAATTTCTAAAATCAAATGTGCAGTTCCCAGCACATTTGTTGAGAAGTGGCTGTTTGCAGCCGAAGGGTATATACAGATAGAAACTTCAGGGACATAATGATTAAATCTAAATAACTCCATTGAAAGTATAGTGTTCCTTGTCAATGAAGCTTACTGGAGAAGGCAATGGCAATCCACTCCAGTACTCTTGCCTGGAAAATCTCATGGACGGAGGAGCCTGGTAGGCTGCAGTCCATGGGGTCGTTAGGAGTTGGACATGACTGAGCGACTTCACTTTCACTTTGTCAATGAAGAAATTTAAAAGATAATGAGTCAGTAGCTGTAGACTCTCACCATAACTGGTAATTTTAAACATTCCTCCCAAAAAACAATTAATGAATGAGATGCAAACAGCTAGCATAAGTTTCAGCCTCATTTTCTTAGTTACTCTTCACTCTGGGTACATTTTCTTAATGAAAAGACAAAAAGAAAAAAAAAATACCCTGGAACTAGAACTATTTACAAAAGGAATTATTAGCACCACAAAGATTTATACCTCCCATAACTTCCATAAGAATATGGAAGTGTTTTGGGGAAAATGGATACATGTATATGTGTGGCTGAGTCCCCTGTTCACCTGAAACTACTACAACATTGTTAATCAGCTACACCAATACAAAATATTTCTGGTGTTAAAAAAATTTTTAAAAAGAATATGAAATGGTTTGTAGCTATATGTGATCCCAATACATATCAAATCATATAGAAAAAAAATCACACATCAAGGCACATTTCTGTGAAATCCACTGGCAAGCAGAAGGAAAAACAGACTCTTTCCTTTGTAAATAATATTTATATAAATAAATAGAGCTTTGCATTTGCCAGTCTCTATAAATGCTGATGTCCTTGATTGGGCCAGCAGGTGGCAGTATGGACTGCTTGCCAGAACAGCCGGAACCTGGCTGGAATTTCTCATTGTTTCAAAAGCAATTCCCAAGAAATACAAATGAGTTAATCTTATCTGTGTTTTGAAACTTTTAAAGATATTATTCCATCCTATCAGAGACTACCGTGAACTCCCTTTGTAAAGCCTGACGATCCATCTATTTCTCTTGGCTCGGTGTGGCGCATTCAAGGGACGGGCGTCTTTCATTTCCAAGTCTTAGTAGCGGTGGGATACGCTTTATCTGTTTCACAGCCAGACAAGCACCACTGTTTACCTTGCCGAGGACAGAGCTTTGGAACCATGGGGGAATTTTCCTATCAACACGCAGAGCAACATACCCGTGAAACAAAAGCAAGCGTGTGTTTGGAGTGACAAAGACAGGAGTGCAGCCCGCTGATTAGCGTCTAAGCCCACTATCGAGTCAGGATCTTCTGACAAGCCTCCCTCTCCCTGTATTTTTATTTGATATCACTTATCTGTGGGCGGAACAGCCTCTGACAGGAGGCCTTTGGATCCTATCAACAAGATACGAGACGCATTTATCCACATACCGACTGGTGCATCTTCTGAACAAAATTTTCTCACTCTTTTTTTATTACCAAAGTTTCCAGGCTTGCTCTACACATTCCTTCCAGGAGGCATTGCTAAAACCACAGATGAGTTATTTACCCCTTTCAAGCAGGGCGTGGGGGTGGGGGGGGGGGGCGGTGGCAAATTTTTCTTAAAGGACCAGATGGAAAATGTTCCAGGCTTTGAGAACCAAGAGGTAAAACTGAGGATATGATGTAGGTGCAGCGATAAAGAATCACCTGCCAATGCAGGAGACTCAAGAGACACAGGTTCAATTCCTAAGTCAGAAACATCCCGTGGAGGATGAAACGGTGACCCATTCCAGTATTCTTGCCTGGACAATTCCATGGATGGAGGAGCCCGATGGGCTAATAGTCCACGGGGTCCAAAGAGTCGGACACGACTGAGTACAACAAAACAACAACTTACACAATTATTTAAAAATGTGAGCACCGTTCTCAACTCAAGAGCAGGGCGATACCCAGCCCAGGCCAGGCTGCACCTACCGGCGTAGTCTGACAGCAAGTTTCTAGAGAATAAATTCTGTCATGGGTTTTTCTAGCCAAGCACATAAAAACTCTCAGACAGACTATAGCCTTGTATACGGCTTAAAATGCTTTCCTGTTTAAAACTATATGGTAGAATTTCATACTAATCTTATATTTTAAAATATATATTGTATCATTATCATTAAAAAATAAAACTCTCATACCTGAGATCAGAAGATTTGGTCCAAAAGACATTTGTGATGTTGTCCAGCGGGCTGGACTTGGTGAGGGTCCGCAGCGTGGGTGGGGGCCTGGGGAGGGGAAAGCAGCCAAGACTAAGCCACCGAGACGTGTTTACAGCGCGCGCTTTGCAGTAAAGGCCTTAGTTAGAAAGCCTTTAAGCGCTCTGTGTGCATGAGCTTTAATTTCAGTTTAAAATCTACACTTTTTAAGAGTGATCAGCGCCGTAGGCCTTTAAAGAAAAGATCCCTGCTCCGGCCAACCTTGCACAGCCAGCTCCCCTGCGGCTGGAGTCCTTGTCTGTCCTCCGTGGAGATTTGAGCGGCTAATGAACTAATCTGTAGAACTAACTTAGAATGAAATGTGAGTTTGGGGTTCACAGTTTCTCTTTCTTTCCTTTCACGAGATCATAGGCTGTTTTGCAAAGTAGATTAGCTAGTAGGAAAGGAATGGCATAAAATAACAGACTTGGTCAATAATTATTTTATCTTTGACTTTGCAGTTTAGTCAGAAATATTCTTGGAAGCTTGCTCTTTAGAAATGAGGAAAAGAAACCTAACTCACTCAGCCTGCGTGCTCAGTCCTGGCGTGGAGCTGGGAGGGGCCTTCGGGAAAGCCCCGTGCAGCCCCTTTGTCCTGCAGGCGAGGAGACTGGGACCAGGGCACGGGCGCCCCTGCCCCGGAGTCACATGGCGGGGGCCGGCTGCGCGCCTGCCGCCTGCTTGCTCTTCACTCACTCAGTCCGTCTGACTCTTTCGGCCCCACGGACTGTAGCCCACCAGGCTCCTCTGTCCACGCGGTTTCCCAGGCAAGAATGCTGGAGCGGGTTTGCATTTCCATCTCCAGGGGATCTTCCCGACCCAGGAAATCAAGCCTGCTTCTCCTGCTTGGCAGGTGGATTCTTTACCGTTGAACCACCTGGGAAGCCCAAATTAATGAAATGTTGTTGTTGTTTAGTCACTAAGTCCTGTCCGACTCTTTTGCAACCCCGTGGACTTTTGGCCGCCATTTATGGCTCCAAGGGTGGTGCTGACAGCAAGTTATCTGTCTTTCAATGAGCAGGTCTTTACTTAGACTCACAAGATAAACACGAAATACACGCTAATTTGAATGCCCCCTGGCATTGCCCAGAGAGCCAGTATGAATGGGAATTCGGGGCACACATCTCTCTACTCCATGCTGTGCCCACCCTGAGAGTCCTGGGCAGTGAATGCTCCTCAGCCTGTAAACACCCAGGGACCTGAGTTCTGACTCCTCTGGGTGGGGACCAGCCACCCTGCGTCTGTGGGCTGCCAATCATGGCTCAGGGCAGCCCACGTCTGCCTTAGACCAGAGCAGGCAGAAAGCCCCTGGGCCTCACTTTGGGATAATCAAAGGAGGGACCAGAGTCCAGGCACCCCAAACCTGGGCTCTGCTCACAAACAACAGGCCAACGCCTTCAATAGACAAAGCCAACAAAGCCACTCGCACCTCTCCGTATAAACACATCAAACTGCGTGCTTTTAACCAAGTCACATCAGCAAGGTTTGTCTTTAGAATTAAGGCTTGTACTTTATGGGACACACTGTGACCAATTAAATACATTTTTATCCAAAAGTGTTGTTTGCTCGTGGAACTCCTGGCTACCCAGGGGGCTTGCCCACAGTCTGTGCATCTGGATTCCAGGCTTTTGTGTTACCGACTCAGACCGCCTTCAACCCAGCACCTCACCACCAGCACCCAGCTTCTCTGCTCATCTGCCCACCCACTCCAGAAAGAAACAGGGTTTTATCTCACTCTCTGACTCCTTCCAACATGAAGGCAGACAAATGCCAACATAATGCCACATGCAACGTGCCACCCCCCGGGGGAGGTGCTGCCCTACCCTGCCCTGCGTGCCCTCAGCCAGCTCCCGCTTCTTGGAGATGTTCTTTCCAAGCTTGGGGCCCAGAGGAGCTGTTATCATGTGACCCTCAAAGCGCCCAGACATTGGCTGGGCTAATCAAAGCCTGGTGCAGGAGTGGTTCCAGCTGGAGTGGTCGCCAAGAGCTCTTTCTTCTTTGGCTGTAAGGTCTTTAAAAAGTGAACCTGAATCCTCTCGATCCCCGCCCTGGATCTGTGATGGAGCCCGTCTGGAGCAGCAGAGACAGGAGAGAGAGAGAGAGACAGAGGGAGACCGAGGGAGAGGGAGACCGAGGAGCAAGGCCGCAGGGCAGGGCCGCCCGTGGACACGGCGCTAGCTCGCTGGACACAGATGTGAGCTCAAAGGCGCCCCGCCTGCAGCAGGGCAGGAGGAGGAGTGCCTGGCAGGGCTCCATGGCCTCCAAGAGCCTCGGAGAAACCTCGCAAGCGCCGTGGCCCACACGGGGTGACACGTGGCCGTGGGCTGGCTTCCGCTCGCCTACGTTTCATTTTTCTACACAATCGTGGGTTTTTCAGGCGATCAGGTGTCAGCATTTACCAACCACCCTTTTCTGTGTAAACCTGGGTGCCGATGTCTCAGGGACAATGTGTGGAGGACCCAGCCCTGGGCTGGTCCTCTCCCCAAGCAGGGGATGGGCAGGCTATAGTGGGGGTACCCGGCCCCCAGACCAGGCAGGCCCAGCGCATGACTTGAGGGTCAGTGAGTCCTGGACCTGGACTCGTGCCCACAGTCTAGAGGCCAGGAGGACACCAGACCTGCTGGAAGCCACCCTGGCGAGGTTGTCCCATAGCTGCCATCTGATGGGAACGCCCATCTCTCAAAGGGTGCAGTTAGGATGCATTCTCAGCTGACTGCTAGGCGCCCAGCCCAACGCTTTCCTTTTAAATCACATGTCAGGATGTCAAACATTCAGGAGGATTGTTGTTGAGATGCTATACATAGAGTGCACTAACTACTATGGAAAACAATGTTGTATCACTTTTTACCAAACTTCAAAGTGTTGTTTTGAATCCTAGAGCAAATTTCCCCCAAGCTGACTTGTCTTTAAAATATTGTATTTATTTGGCTGCACCAGGTCTTAGCTGGGGCATGTGGGATCTTCAGTTGCAGCGTGTGGGATCTAGTTCCCTAGCCAGGAATCGAACCCGAGCGCCCTGCGTTGGGAGCACAGAGTCTTAGCCGCTGGACCACCAGGGAAGTCCCACGGCAAAGCTGACGTGACTGGTGATTCCTGTCTTCTTCACATACACTGGAGGTGGGCACGGCCTGATCAGAATAGGAAAATCCTCTGGGCTGTCAGGAAGTAGTGTCCCTGGGCTGCGTTTACCATCACAGCTCCGCTTGCAGAATGAGTCTATCTCTGCAGTTTGCAAGGTTGGGGTCACAGGGCAGACGGGACTGCAGTTCAGCCCCGGGCCCAAGGGTTGTATTTAAGGACTGGGTGACTGGCAAAATAGTGGGTTATTTGACACTCCTGCCCACCGTGTGGTCTGTTTATCCCCAGGAAGAGGCTGACCAGAGGCCACCTGATGTGGACAGCGCGGCCAGCAGCTGAGCAGCGCGCTGTCTGCTCACCGACGCAGGACACTGGGCGCGCCTCCTACGTCACAGTGCCCTCGCTGGGGGGGCTCCTTTGTCTTCACGTTTTGCCTCTGGGCTGCTGTGTATAAGACAGGATCTTTCTGAGATCTGCAAGCATCCCTGTCAGTAGGGGTTTGGCTGGGACCTGCTGACTGTGCTCTGCCGGCCACAACTTTGCTCCGGGCTCCGTCTCATTTTTGTTCTAAAGCTCTTAGCAAACGGTTCTGCCAGACTTACAGTCCGGCTGAGGGGCTAGTTCCCATTCTTGCTTCTCTTTTCAGATTAGGTCTCCAGTGTCAGTCTCAACTCCATGGACAAAATGAGATGAGAGCCCTGCTTTAACTCCCAAACGTCATCCAAAGGGATATTCTAATCTAGCCTGAAAATCTACAGTTTCATCATTTTCGATTTTTGTTGTTGTTATGGAGAGATAATTGACATATAATATTAGTTTCAGGTGTACAATGTGATCATTGATAAGTGTATATATTGCAAAATGATCACCAAAATAAGTACCGTTAACATCTGTCATAATGCATTGTTATCAGAAAAATTCTCTTGTGGTAAGAACTTTTACGATCTGCTCTCTTAGCAATCTTCAAACGTGCAATCCAGTATTGTTAGCTATGATCCCACCATACTGTACATCACTTACCCATGACTTACTTATTTTACAACTGGAATTTGTAATTTTGACCTCTCCCACCCATTTCACCCCACCTCTGGCAACTACCAATCTGTTCTCTGTATCTATAAACTTGGTTTGGGTTTTGTTTTTTTTTTAATTCCACAAATAGATGAAATCATGCAGCATATTTTTTTTTCTGTCTGATTTATCTCACTTAGCATAAGATCTTCAATGTCCATCTATGCTGTTCCAAACGGCCAGATTTCATTCTTTTTTTATGGCTGGATGATATTCCAGTGTGTATATATGGGGGGTGGGGGACGTGTAGACAGAAAGGAATAGATAGATAGGCAAATAAAATAATTTCTTTATCCAGTCATCCATCAGTGAACACTTGGGTCATTTCCATGTCTTGGCTATTGTAAATAATGCTTCAATAAACACAATATCTTTTTTAGTCAATGTTTTCATTTTCTTCAGATATATGCCCAGGAGCAGAAGTGCTGGACACATGGTAGTTCTATTTTTAATTTCTTAAGGAGCCCCCGTGCCATTTTCCACAGTGGTTGCACAAATGTGCGTTTCCACCAACAGTGCTCAGGAATTCTATTTCTGCACATTCTCAGCAACACTCGCTATTTCTCATGTTCTTGATAGCAGCCAGTCAGGCAGGTGTGAGGTTACTTCTTGCGTGATTGACCTGCATCTCCCTGAAGATTAGGGACAAGGATTAAGGCTGAAGACAGTGCAGAGAAGAGGACTTAGACAGTCCTGTGAGAGCTGGAGACCGTCAGTGGGACATGACGCTTGTGCACCCCAAGACTTGGGCACCCCGACAGTCAGCCGCCTCCAAACATAGACCCCACAACCTGTGCCACTGGCAGGCAGGACAGCAGCAAGAAGACTCCTGAAGCTCAGCTCTCAGGACATAAAATCAGGACAGAGGGGAATCGTGTCAGTCTTACTGATGCCCCACAGCAACGTGTGTCCAAGTGGACGCGGGTCTGATGAGAGCGGCAAATGCACGAATCTGTGAGGTCAGCTCAACACCAGGCTTCTAGAGTCTGGTCCTACCCCGCTGGTCTTCTTAGAGCCCAAAGCAAAACAGTGAAGCAAAAGACAGCAGACGGGGACGAAAGGGAGCGGCCTGACTCCACCGAGGATGCCAAAACAACGGGCAACAACCGCAGAATCTGGGCTGCAAACTGAGGGTCAACGGCCGAGCACCTCGAGGCAGAGCCACCAGGCCAGCACCGAGGAGGTGGGGGCGGGGGCGGGGGTGGGGGGCCCCCCAGGCTGCAGGCTGGGGTCCAGGACAACAGGAGACGCCGCCCACCGCCCAGCAGGACCATCACGCCAACCGGGAAGACAAAGGCCAGCAGAGCCGTTCGTTCAGAGCTTGCTCCAGCAGGGAGAGAGCGGGAGAGCTTCCTGGGGGAGAAGGGGAGCTTCAGGGCGCCCTGGCTGCAGGCTGTCGGTGTGGGGAAGCTGTGGACAGGCTGGCCAGGGAGGCGTCCATGGGACTCATCGGGGCTGCGTTCTCAGATTTCTCTGGTTGGTCCTATGTTGGAAATGGCAAAAGTTAGGGAAGCTGTCTGCTGGGTTCCTCGAGTCCCGGCGCTGTGGGGCCGATTGTCACAGGGGCTTGGCCTCCTGGGCCGGGGCTGCTGAGGCTGGCTGTTGGCGGCACTGTTTCCCGGGCCAACGCAGCAGGCCGAGGTGTCCAGTCTCTTAGCCTAGAGCCTTCAACCCAGCAGGGTCCCTCCCTGAAATCTGTCTTTTCTAGATAAAACGGGCTGCATACGAGGCTGCACAGGGCAGGGTTCTTTGAGAGAAGAAAGGAAAGACTGAAAACAACCCAAACGTCTCCCCTCCAGGCACAGGCTACGTGAGTGGAGGTGCAGTCCGGCCCCAAATACTGAGTCAACAACCCCTTCTCTGTTCCCAAGCACCCCCCCCACCCGCAGCGCCCAGTGGCACCTCTTTACCCGTCAGCCTTCTCCAATGCATTTTTAAGGACTTGAAGCAAACTTCAGAGTTATTTACCATTGTGTCCTCTCAGTAAATACTGCTCAGCTGAGCGTGAAATGCAGGGCAGCTATTTCTTTCCAACCAGAGGCCGGGCAGTCACGAAAAGCAACAGAAAAACAGACACAATTCCGCAAATCAAAGTATTGTTTTTGAGGAGCAAGTTTATTTTGCCATGAATATGGATGTTAGAACACATTTACGGAAGCAATGCGGTGTCTTAATTTGAATTAAACAAGGTTTAATTATCTAAAAGATACGGTCAACGGACTTCTCCAGAGGTCCAGACAATGAATATTTCAGGCTTTGAGGGTCATTCTGTGTCTGTCACCTAGCTTCTTTGTCTTGCTTATTTGTTTTTAACAACATTTGAAAATGTGGAGCCTTCCTCATTTCTAGGGCTATATAGAAACAGATCATAGACTGGATTTGAGGCTCACAGAGCCCTGCCTAAAAGCCAAAGTTCCCTGACTTTGTTCTTAAGAGAAGAAGAGAGAATATTGGAGAAATGTCTAAGTCTGAATATCTAAATATGTAGGCAGGTTTGAAGTGGACTCTTCAGGCAAAGACACTCTATGACAAAAGAGACTGAAGTGGTGGCCGAAACGTTAGGATCTCCTGGAAGACTGCCTGAGTCCAGCTCGCAAGGGGCCGCGCTCCCCAAAGTCGCCATGTCTGCGACACACTCTGAGAACCACTGCTGCAGGGACAGAAATGCCAAATGCACGTCTCCGGGTCCTCATTTTGTGTGCTCTTGCCTTTGCTGCATTGTTAAAACTCTTCTCACGGCTGAAACAAGACTGTAACACATGAATTCTATCTCAGCGGCCAGCGAATCAGGCCCTTTGCAGGTGTCACTGGAACTCTGGTCTCAACGCGCTCTGGGGACCAGTTTACCCAATCTCCAAGGTTCCGAGGCTCCAAGATGGGAGGGGGCTTGATCCTTTTCTTCTATTTTACACGCATTCATTTTATCCTACTCACATTGTACAATTGTTATACAGCCTATAAAAAGTACCAAAGCCTAATCCATTTTCCAGCACCAGGTCAGAGCTAAGTTGTGAGAAGGGAAAACAGTGAGGAAAGTCCAGGAGCTGGGTGTGGGTAGGAGGCCGGCTGCCTGGCCCCCGATGCGTGGCAGCATCTCTGTGGGCGCGATTCCTGCCAGGAGGCCTCCTTAGGACCCTGTGTCTTTTCTTCGGGGCGCAGGACCAGGAGACCGACCAGGCCTGACCCAGGTCGCTTCTACTTGGGGCGCAGGACCAGGAGACCAACCAGGCCTGACCCAGGTCGCTTCTACCCCGTCCAGGTAAAATCCACTGGGCATTGCAATGGAGCTGTTTGAAAGAAACCTTATTTTTTCCAGAAACACTCTGTACAGAAGCTCCGGCCCACCTGCTCTTATAATATTTACAGTGAAAACAGCCCTATTTTTGGATCCAAAACTGGCAGTTGGGCTTCCTGAGCTGACCTGTGGCCTATCTTTTCCCCAAGACGCTTGGGGTTTAATAATAAACATCTTGCCTGTCACCTTTCACCATGACCTTGGTTATAGCGTGCATGGACTGTGAGGACTAGGCAAATAAACCCGTCACAGAAGGACACATACCATGTAGTTTCACTTAAATGAGGTACCTGGGGTTGTCAGACTCGCAAAGCAGGCAGCAGAAGGGTGGCTGCCTAGGGCTGGGCACAGAGGGCCACGGAGCCTCACTTCTGGGGACACAGGGCCACAGAGCTTCAGTTCTGAAAGGAGGCAGAGATCCGGAGTCTGCCCCAGAGCAACGCGCCTGTATAATGTTCACAGTGCCGGTCTGTGCGTGTAAGAATTTGTTAACTATGCCTCACTGTATGCGTTTTTTACCACAATAAAAAATAATTTAGCTGTTCCAATGGTGAACACCCAAAAGGTGGGCAAGAAACTGTTGACAACGCTGTGGGGTCATAGGCCCCTCACGTGAGCCGGCAGGAGGGCACACCTGTCTGGCCTGTAAGGAGGGAGGGCACCGCTTGGTGATACCACAGGTGTGGGTCTGCCACGTGTCCTTTGACCAGGCGGCCGCACTTCTAGGAATCTGTCCCACAGATACACCAGCAAAGGTGTAAGACAACGCACGAAGCTGTTCTCTGCAGGGCTGTGTGTAACCCAGGGCCAAAGCGTGAGGGAGCGACTCCACAGCACGGAAAAGGACTGAGGGGGAACCTCTCTGCTGTTATGAACCAAATATTTGTGTTCCCCCCCAAATTCATATGGTGAAGAGCCGACCCTTACTGTAATGGTATCTGGAGGTGGGGCCTCTGGGATGGGATTCGATTTGGAGGAGGTCATGAAGGTGGGTCCCCTTGATGGCATTAGTGGGCATAGAAGATGAGGGCTGTGTGTGTTGTGATCCAACTAAAATATTTGCCGATGCAACGGTAGAGTTTCTTGAGTTTTCTCCAAAAAGTACAGAGGAGAGGGGATAAGTGAGGGTCCAGAAGAAACGAGATGAGTCCTGGGTGCTAAGTGTTGAGACTGAGGGGTGGGTCCACAGCACTTCACTGGGCTCACTGTCCTATTCTACTCGTCTGTGCACGCAGTGGAAGACCAGCTGACGCATCCTTCCAAACAGCACGCCAGTCCTGTATTTCAGTTCCCTTGATGTTGTGGAGACAAAAAGGAAGAGCCCCTTTCCTCTACCCTCTTAGCTCCAGTGACCTGTGAATCAAACTTGTAAAAGGCATATTAATAGGAGAAAAATGTTCACTCTGTATGTGGAGGGGAGGAACTCACAGAAGAGTGAAAATCCCAAAGCAGTGATCAGATCCAGAGGCGCACGTTCTATTTTAACAAAGGGTGATAAATACGTGTGGAAAAGACAAGACCAGGGGAAGGACCCGGGCTTCGGGGGGCTGTGTATTTGAGAAGGTACACGTTCGGGAGAAGCCGATGGAGGATAAGGGTATTCACAGGGCTTGTCTGTGCAGACGCATCTCGATGGGGTCGCCACCCCCTGTGATAAAGGCTGATTTCCCCTCCTGGTTTGGGGGGCGGGTGGGGGCACCTCACAGGGGAAACGCACACCTGCTTTTAGGCAGACAGGACGGGGCCGAAAGCTCTCCTGCTGCCTGCTCTTCCTCAGCTGTTCTCAGTTCAAAATAATCCTGTGCTCAAGCGGCATATTTGGGGGCAGCCTATTCTAATCCCCGTCAGTATCTCCCTCAAGATGAGAGCCAGGCTGGGCCTCGGGAGCCAGGCTCCTCCCGCCGTCGCTCTCCTGCCCTCGGGGCAGGGCCTCTGCCAGGCTCCCTCCCTGGCTGCTCACCCTCCAGCCACACCATCTGCATTCTGGCTGGCGACACGGAATGACAAGAAGCAGCGTGTCCTCTAGGTGCAGAGTTCTACGAATCCATCACCTATCTCAGTGGGGCCGATTGGTGTCATACACTGGATTCCTCTTGCAAAGGGGGAGGTTTCTCACATTTCCACCTTATGGCTACTATTTTCTGGTAGCAGTAAAATAAGATTTCACACCCTTTTTTTCCCCCCAATCATCTTTGCCAGCGTTTGAACAGAAACACACCCTGGTATTCAAATAAAGTAACTTCTGGTATGAAAAATGGCAAGCCTTCTGCCATAAAACTTCAAAACCAATCTAAAATTGGTAGAAGAACTCCTAAAGAGCCCTAACATCATTAAAAACAAACTGAAGATATTAAAATTGAATTTTCAAAGGCCAAAGATATGCAGTATTTTTGCACAGATGTCAGTAAGATGTTCCTGATACCACCTTGAGACAAATAAAACAGGGCTGATGTTTGTATGTATACTCATGTGTGCTCTTTTTCCTGGATTCTCATCATCTTTAATTTTCTTATTCCTGGAAAAGGCTTACTCAATCCTGAGGCTTTTTTCGTAATAAGACCTTTCCAAAGGCCTCTGGTTCAATGGCACTCAATAAATCTTTTAAAGTAGTAAAACTGAAAGCAACATTTTTTAAATGCCCCAGGACAATATCCTGTCTCATAAACATAAGGATCAGTTCTCAAGGAAGAGAATTTTTGTAAAACACTGATAGAGCTCAACACAGCACACTTCTCAACTGTCTGGAGGAGATCTCTAAGAGCTCACTGTCTAGTGAGAAAAGCCAAAATTTTCCGAACAGGATGGTGATTAGATTATTAAGGATAATCTAGTCCCTGATCCAGCAGTGATTCTCTACCATCAACAACTGGATGATGAATCGGCTATGAGGAACCATAAAGAAAGAGTAAAAGACCTTCCAACCTCTTCTGTGATATAGACCCTGTCATTCCAGGCAAAGATGAGATATCCAGCTGTTAAACAATTTTTTCTGAGTTTCAGAAAAGCAATAAAACGTATGGTTATGAAGAATGGAGTATCATACCTATCTGTGGAAAATATATCCTAGAGAGACATTAAATATAATACTTTTATTTCCTTAAAACCTTGAAGTTGTAGGTCTTGAGATGTGAGTAAACCACACACTTTACTATGGTGGGGACCCATTGGACCCCCATAGTTTGTATAGATAATAGTCGCTCAGTCGTGTCTGACTCTTTCCAACCCCATGGACTTGTAGCCCCCAGGCTCCTCTGTCCATGGGATCATCCAGGCAAGAATACTGAAGTGGGTCGCCATTCCCTTCTCCAGGGTATCTTCCTGCCCCAGGGATCGAACCCAGGTCTCCTGCATTGCAGGCAGATTCTTTACCATCTGAGCCACCAGAGAAGCCCAAGAATTCTGGAGTGGGTAGCCTTTCCCTTCTCCACGGTATTTTCCCGATCAGGGATTGAACCTGGGTCTCCTGCACTGCAAGCAGATTCTTTACCATCTGAGATTATTTTAAAGTGAAAACATTTGGTCTTGGTGCAGCTCAGGACAGGCCACCCCAAAATATGCTGTGTTGGTTGGTATAGTGATTAGTTTTAATTAAAGTTATTCTAGAAACAGCCAATGTGTGAAGGACAATCTCATCTCCCTTGGTCCCCATGAAAATGCAAAATAAATCTCCCCTTGGAAGTACCCTTCCTGCACCAGGAGGCAGAGAGACAGCTCATCACCAGAGATGGAGAATTTAAGGCAGAGAAGGCTGTGTAAACAGTCTGGTTACTTCATCGCTAATTCACTGCCCCCAAACCCAAACCTCTTTGTCTTGTCAATTTCTTTTCCACAAATTTGCTGTTTCTTTGTCTGAAAAGTATAAAAGCTGCATGCTTTGGTCACTTCTTTGAGTCTCATTTCTATGAATATAGGAATCAATTTGGTTTCCTCCTATTAACCTGTCATATCAATCTAAAGAATGCTGGTGTGATAGTATACAATTGCTTCTTAGTTTTCAGTAGAAATAAGGGTTTCTATGGGTCAAATTTTCTAATATGTAATTAAAACTACTAGAAATAATAAGGGAAATGTATGCAGCAAACGTAGGATATGTGTTTCTGGCAAGAAAAAGTATGAGGAATGGGTCTCTAATAATTTCCTTCTCATTAAAGAACTTGTTTTAAGACAGTTTGTATACAAGATGTAAAAATGGAAAACAAGTACATGAAAAGGTGCTCACTAATCAGCGGGGAAATGAAAATCCAAACTATGGTGAGCTATCATCTCACACTTGTTACAAGGGCCATAAACAAAACCACAAGAAACCACAAGTGTTGCTAAGGATGTGGAGAGAGGGGACACTTGTGCTCAGGCGGGGAGGATTGTGAATCGGTGCGGCCACTGCGGAAAACGTGGAGGCCCCTCAAAAAATTAAACACAGGGCAACTCTATGACCCAGCAATTCCACTCCTGGGTATTTGTCCAACAGAAACAAAATCATCACCCTGAGAAGATATCTGCACCCTCATGCTCACTGCAACATTATTCACAACACATGGAGACAACCTGTGTTCATCAACGGATGAGCGGATAAAAGATGTGGAACACACACACACGCACATGCATGATGTGCCGTGGAATATTATTTAGCCAGAAAAAAGAAGGGCATCCACAGGAATTCTCTGGTGGCCCAGGGCTGAGGGTTCAGCCCTTTCACTCCTGGGGCCTGGCTTCAATTCCTGGTTGGAGAACTAAGATCCTGCCAGCCATGTGGTATGGCCAAACAAAAGAAAACAAATCCTGTCATTTGTGACAACAGGGATAAGCCTCTGAGGGTATTAAGCTGAGATAAATCACACAAAGAAAGACAAATACCGAATAATCTCACTCAGTGTGCGAAATCTTCTACAACGTTGAACGTGAGAGGGTGGCGGGCAGCTCCACCTCCTTACGGGATGTGAACTGATGTGAGGTGACATGAGAGTGAAACTGAGCTTCTTCTAAATTAGTGCTTGTCGACAAAAGACTGGGTCTCTAGTTTCAGATGTGGAGCTAAGAGGATCTCAACCTTGGCTGCAAACCAGAAGCGCCAGCGGAGCTGTTAGCATCTCCAAGGCCCAACTCACCCTCTGCGATTCCGAGCCCATCTGTCTGGGTTCAGCCCAGGCATCGCTGTTTTTAAGGCTCTCCAGGTGCTTCGATTGTGCAGTCATCCTGCCAGACGCGTGGTTCCTTACGCAGAGCTCAGTCTTGCAGCTGGTGATACACACACAAGCAAATCCACTGCGGCGCCCTCCCTACAGAGACCAGTGGGGAAGGAAGAGAAAGCTCAGAGCCAGGGAGAATGAGGGGCCTAAGCTTCTTACCACTCCTGGCCCAGGAGGAGCACGTGCGCAGCGCAGAAGGGAGGACTGGCTTTTCCCGCCTGCTGCAGGTTCTCGGAAAGCTGGGCCCTTGCCCTCAGGGCTGGGGGAAACGCAGATCAGCGGCTACCAGGCAGGATCGCATCCCTGGTGAGGCTCCCACCAGCCCCACGCTTCAGGCTGTCCCAGTGAGACGCCCCGGGTGGGATGGCTCAGTCACACAAGAAGTGACCAGCAGGGAGGGGCTGAGGGCCTGCAGGGAAACAGCATCAGCCCTTGAGAGCCACACAGCGGGAGGACAGCCACAGGTCGCATTCCCAGAGCAGAGCTGTGTGTTCGCTCAGTCGTGTCCGACTCCCCTGGACCGCCAGGCTCTCTGTCCACGGGGTTTCCCAGGCAAGATTACTGGAGTGGGGTGCCATCTCCTTCTCCAGGAGATCTTCCCGACCCAGGGATCGAACTCGCATCTCTTGTGTCTCTTGCACTGGCAGGCGGGTTCTTTACTGCTGAGCCACCAGAATGGAGGAGGCATTGAATGGATGGGGTGAAAACACCACCACATTTTCTCTGCACCATGTGATAAAAAGAAAAATAAAATGATAAGCATTCAGGAAAGTGCTGAATACTGAATCTGTGTAAAATTTCCAAACAAAATCCGGTTACACATTTTAAAAGGAAAATTGAACTTGGTCTGGCAGCAGACAGACCTCCGAGGGGCCTTCCCGGGCGCAACGCCTCCTGTGCCCTCCGGTCCTGTCTCTCTCTCGTTCCTTGTCTTTCTAAGTTAATTCTTTTTGGCTGCACCAGGATGTTTAGCTGCAGCGTGCGGGGTCTTGTTTTTGCTGCGGCAGGCAGCATCTGTAAGTCATGGCATGCCAGCTCTTAACTGAGGCGTATGGGGTCTAGTTCCCTGACTAGGGATGGAGCCCAGGCCCCGGGAGCGCAGGGCCTCACCTTACTCGGGGGAGAAAGGCTTTCATCTCCTCGGCGTTCCCCGGTTCCGAAGAGCAGACTCAGGAGTAACAGGACAGTAGGGTCATAGGATCCCTGGTCCCTCCTGAAGGGATATAGATAATCTGACACATATCCTTGAGCCATTCTGCAGAAACTAAGACCTGCCCGCTCCGACCTCCATCTGCCCACAAGCACATAGACCCCAGACAGGCTGAAAGCTGAAGGTCGATGACCAAGATTCCTGAAACGTGCACCCTGTTGCCTCTCCACCAACCAGTCAGAAGCAGGTCCGCGAGCTGATCAGGCCCCTGTGACCTTCATTCCTAACACTGCTGCTAAAACCCTAACCTGAACGCCCCGAGGATGAACTGTCCTTCCCAAAATGTCAGAAGCTGTCTGGCTCCTTGTGGTGGCAAATAAGACCCATCACTGTGGGATGTCCCTGGTGGTTCAGTGCTTGAGACTCCAGGCTCCCAGGGCAGGGGGCCTAGATTTGATCCCTGGTCAGGGAACTAGGTCCCACACGTTGAAACTAGGACCTGGCACAGCCAAAATAAAAATAACAGTAAAAAAAAAAAAAAAGACCCACTCTGTCTGTTCTCAGCTTTCCAGCTTCATTTCCAACTAGCCTTGTGAGGGTCACACTCTTGTTTTACCTTTGGATGCCATTTTGCTCGTTTGTTTTTAGATCCTAATTCTGTTATTCCAGATCAAATTCAGAATAGCAAAAAGGATAAATAACCCTTTACTTACCTACTCTTACTCCAAGATCCACTCCTGAGAGTGGTCCTCCAGGAGCCCTGGTGGCCCCCGTGGCGGTCTGAGAGGGTGCAAACATCTGGAGATCCTTAAGAGGCCGGTGGGTCTAGAAGTGTCTTTCAGCCAGACGCTGCTAGTTCCTCAAGAATGGAATGCTCTCGATCTAGTTTTGTGCATCACGGGTTTTCAAGTGGTAGAAAACTCACCATTCGGTTCACTGTGGTTGTGGAGTGACAGCAATAGCTGATTCACTGAACCAAATCATGTTATTCACTAACACCTTCATCTCCCTTGACTTCATTCCTGGAGGTTAGGTAACAGCAGAGTGCCCATGGCTTTCCTTCACCCTATCGAACTTGGTGATCTGTTAACACCTGCTGAGTCAGAACCTCTGAGATTTTCCCGTTTGTTCATGATAAGCACAGGGTGAGAGAGTGACAGAAGATACTTAATACCGGGTCTTATTTCCCTGTAACCTCCCCCGCCGCCCCGCCCAGAAGAAGAATTATCTCGCTGCTATTGATCAAAGATCTGCAGTGATTCACATCATACCCCTTTCCAGATAACCCGGTGTGAACAGCTAGCATCACATTGCATGGCAAGCAGTTGGCACTTAGAACTATTTTCTGATGAAAGTTGAACAAGGAGAACATTCGGTCTCAGTGTAAGTCCCTTTTGTCTCTCTCAGAATTGAGCAAAGAGAAAACTGCTCAGCGTTTTCCTCCAAACCCTTTATTGGACTTGAACAGAACACTAAAGTTTTCTCTCTTGACGAAATGATTTTTTTAAAACTTTTAATAGGAGCATGTATTTTTGTTTGTAATTTTGCATGGTAATTCCGGTGACCAGGGTCTGTATTTTAGGGGAAAACAGTGGATACAATAAGCTGAGACAGCTTCACCAGGCTCGTGAGGAAGAGGAAGGAGGGCATTCCTGACCTTGAAGGTCATCATCTCCGTGGATTGATTTGTAAGCCACCCCCATAAAGCGCAGCCGATAGAGGAACAGCGCAGGACTCAGTTCAGTCAGCATTCACTGAACATCTTTCCAACGTGCGCTGGGCAGGTTGAGAGAAATAAAATGCACAGTCCTGCTTTTGAGGAGCTGGTCAGTCCAGAGGTGCTGGGCCGTCCTGATAGTTTCTTGGTTCGTTAAGAACTCTGTTTTGATTTTATATACTCTGAGAAGGCTTTTGTAGGAAACACTAATTTCTAGTCCTTGCATGACTTAGATTTTTGAATCAGAAGGCAGAGAAAGAATGAGGGAGCTGAGAGACTTTTTGACCAACCGGAAGTTTCCATTCACTTCGAATTCTCTCTTTTCTTTTAGCTATGTTATGTTTTGTTTGTTTGCTTGTTTTTCCTTTTTTCTAAACAGGATCAAATCTTCATATTGGATTCCAAAGATGCTCATATAAATTTTGCATGTATTGTGCTTAATTGCTCAGTCATGTCCAACTCTTTGTGACCCCATGGACTGTAGCCCGCCAGGCTCCTCTGTCCATGGGACTCTCCAGGCAAGAATACTGGAGAAGGTAGCCTTTCCCTTATCCAGGGGATCTTCCCAACCCAGGGATGGAGCCCAGGTCTCCTGCATTGCAGGCAGGTTCTTTACCAGCTGAGCCACCAGGGAAGCCCAAGAATACTGGAGTGGGTAGCCTATCCCTTCTCTAGGGGATCTTCCCAACCCAGGAATTAGGCCAGGGTTTCCTGTATTGCAGGTGGATGCTTTACCAACTGAGCTACCAGGGAAGCCCCAAACTTTGGGTATATAAATGGAATTCCCAGCACAGCAGAGTGGGAAGTGTGCTGTTGTAAGTAAATGCTTTATGACTTTTCCTTTGATTTTCGATGCCCTTTACAACTCCATCAATTAGCCCTTTATGTGAAATTTTTTCTGGAGATTTTTAAAAACACAGGCAACAATTTTTTACAGGTTGCATGAACCGTTCACTATAAGGTTTTGGACCCAACTTCAAAGCGTGTTTTTCGGGAGCGTTCCCGCACCACCAAGGGGCAATTGTGCGTGAGTGCTCAGTCACTTTAGCCCGTCCCGACTCTTTGCAGTCCCATGAACCGTGTAGCCCGCCAGGCTCCTCTGCCCGTGGAATTTCCCATGGACAAGAAAACTGGAGTGGGTTGCCATTTCCTTCTTCAGGGCATCTTCCTGACCCAGGGATCAAACCCGCATCTTTTACGCCTCCTGCCTTGGCAGGCGGGTTCTTTATCACCAGCGTGACTGCAGCTGGGTGTCTGTCCTACAATCAACTCAGCTCTGACACTGTGTGTCTGGGGACAGCTTCGGATCCCATAGTTAGGGGCTCAGTCCCACGAGCTGCCTTCCACCAGAGACACAAGCCTGGGGCGTCACCTATGTTTCTGACCAACTAGCAATAAATCAGTGGCTTCCAGGATCCCCTCCTCAGGTTCAGTCAATTTGCTAGAGCAGCTCATGGAACGCAGACTGTATTTACTGGATTACTGGTTTGTCCTGAAAGGTTATAGCTCAGGAAGAGCTGGTGGAGGACAGGCACAGGGCAGGGGTGGGGAAGGGGCGGAGATTCTACGCCCTCCACAGGTGCCACCTGCTCCCCAGGTGACTCGTGTTCAACACGGAAGCTCTTGGAACCCTTATCTTCCAGGTTTTATGGTGTTTCCATGATGAAATCATGTGTGATTAAACAACTGACCATGGGTGACTGATGGAACATCCAGCCTCCCCTGCTTGGAAATCAGGAGGTAGCCCTGCGGTTCCAACCTGTTTTCATGGATTGGAACCTGCCTGCATCTCTCCGTCCAGCCCACCCCCCACCCCCTCAGATGCTTCCAAAGTCATCTCATTAACAAAATCTCAGTTAACGTGGGGGGAAGGGCTTGTTATGAACACCAAGACAGCCAGTTCACCTTTATGACTTTGAAGCAATTTCAGGACTGAGAACAAGAGAGCAAATACATTGATAAAAGGTATTCCTGTTCTCGAGTTGCCCAGGGAATTCCAAAGGTTTGGGGGGAACTGTGAGCTGGGCTCTATGGACAAAAGCCAAATGTATATGAAAAATATATGCTGGTCACCTAAATGATCAGATAAATATGTATTGTAAGTCATAATACTGCACACATTAAACCAGAAACTCAAAATAAAAACATTAAAAAAGTATCTGTTTTGCATATTTTATCAGATTTATTATTGTCTAATGTTAGTTATTCAACAATATTGTTTATTTGGGCTTTCCCAGTGGCCCAGGAGAAAGGAGCAGTGACCCCACAAGAGACTGACCCAGACTTGCCCGGGAGTGTCCAGGAGTCTCCGGTCGCCGGTGGCCTGCTGCAGGGCTGGGGGCAGAGTGCAGCAGTGCGCTCGGGACCTTTCGAAGGAGGTCACCATTATCTTCATTACCTCCTGTTTGGCCTCAGGTCAAGCAACAGGGAGTGAACACAGCCCCACCCATCAACAGCAAATTGGATTAAAGATTTACTGAGCATGGCCCCGCCCATCAGAACAAGACAGACCCAGTTTCCCCCTCAGTCAGCCTCTCCCATCAGGAAGCTATCATAAGCCTCTTATCCTTCTCCATCAGAGAGCAGGCAAAATGAAAACCACAATCACAGAAAACTAACCAATCTGATCACACGGACCACAGCCTTGTCTAGCTCAATGAAACTATGAGCCATGCCGTGTGGGGCCACCCAAGATGGACGGATCATGGTGGAGAGGTCTGACAAAACGTGGCCCACTGGAGAAGGGAATGGTAAACCACTTCAGTATTCTTGCCTTGAGAACCCCATGAACAGTATGAAAAGGCAAAAAGGTAGGGCTCTGAAAGATGAACTGCCCAGGTTGGTAGGTGCCCAATATGCTACTGGAGATCAGTGGAGAAATAACTCCAGAAAGAATGAAGGGATGGAGCCAAAGCAAAAACAATACCCAGCTGTGGATGTGACTGGTGATAGAAGCAAAGTCTGATGCTGTAAAGAGCAATATTGCAAAGGAACCTGGAACATTAGGTCCATGAATCAACGCAAATTGGAAGTGGTCAAACAGGAGATGGCAAGAGTGAACGTAGACATTTTAGGAATCAGCAAACTAAAATGGACTGGAATGGGTGAATTTAACTCAGATGACCATTATATCTACTACTGTGGGCAAGAATCCCTTAGAAGAAATGGAGTAGCCCTTATAGTCAACAAAAGAGTCCGAAATGCAGTACTTGGATGCAATCACAAAAACAACAGAATGACCTTTGTTCCTTTCCAAGGCAAACCCTTCAATATCACAGTAATCCAAGTCTATGCCCTGACCTGTAATCCTGAAGAAGCTGGAGCCAAACGGTTCTATGAAGACCTACAAGGCCTTCTAGACTAACACCCAAAAAAGATGTCTTCTTCATTATAGAGGACTGGAATGCAAATGTAGGAAGTCAAGAGCTACCTGGAGTAACAGGAAAATTTGGCCTTGGAGTACAGAATGAAGCAGGGCAAAGGCTAATCGAGTTTTGCTAAGAGAACGCACTGGTCATAACAAACACCCTCTTCCAACAACACAAGAGAAGACTCTACACATGGATGTCACCAGATGGTCAACACCGAAATCAGATTGATTATATTCTTTGCAGCCAAAGATGGAGAAGCTCTCTACAGTCAGCAAAAACAAGACTGGGAGCAGACTGTGGCTCAGATCATGAACTGCTTATCGCCAAATTCAGACTTAAATTGAAGAAAGTAGGGAAACCACTTGACCATTCAGGTATGACCGAGATCAAATCCCTTATGATTATACAGTGGAAGTGAGAAATAGATTTAAGGGACTAGATATGATAGACAGAGTGCCTGATGAACTATGGACAGAGGTTCGTGACACTGTACAGGAGACAGGGATCAAGACCATCCCCAAGAAAAAGAAAGGCAAAAGGGCAAAATGGTTGTCTGACTAGGCCTTACAAATACTGAGAAAAGAAGAGAAGCTAAAGGTAAAGGAGAAAAGGAAAGATGTACCCATTTGAATGCAGAGTTCCAAAGAAGAGCAAGGAGAGTTAAAGCCTTCCTCAGTGATCAATGCAAAGAAATAGAGGAAAACAACAGAATGGCAAAGACTAGAGATCTCTTCAAGAAAATTAGAGATACCAAGGGAACATTTCATGCAAAGATGAGCACAATAAAGGACAGAAATGGCATGGACCTAACAGAAGCGGAAGATATTAAGATGAGGTGGCAAGAATACACAGAAGAACTGTACAAAATAGATCTTCATGACCCAGATAATCACGATGGTGTGATCATTCACCTAGAGCCAGACATCCTGAAATGTGAAGTCAAGTGGGCCTTAGGAAGCATCACTATGAACAAAGCTAGTGGAGGTGATGGAATTCCAGTTGAGCTATTTCAAATCCTCAAAGTTGATGCTGTGAAAGTGCTGCACTCAGTATGCCAGCAAATTTAGAAAACTCAGCAGTGGCCACAGGACTGGAAAAGGTCAGTTTTCATTCCAAACCCACAGAAAGGCAATGCCAAAGAATGCTCAAACTACCGCACAATTGCACTCATCTCACACGCTAGTAAGCTAATGCTCAAAATTCTCCAAGCCAGGCTTCAGCAGTATGTGAACCGTGAACTTCCAGATGTTCAAGCTGGATTTAGAAAAGGCAAAGGAACCAGAGATCAAATTGCCAACATCCACTGGATCATCCAAAAAGCAAGAGAGTTCCAGAAAAAACATCTACTTTTGCTTTATTGATTACACCAAAGCCTTTGACTGTGTGGATCATAATAAACTGTGGAAAATTCTGAAAGAGATGGGAATACCAGACCCCCTGACCTGCCTCCTGAGAAATCTGTATGCAAGTCAAGAAGCAATAGTTAGAACTGGACATAGAACAACAGACTGGTTCCAAATAGTGAAAGGAGAACATCAAGGCTGTATATTGTCACCCTGCTTATTTAACTTATATGCAGAGTACATCATGTGAAACGCTGGGCTGGATGAAGCACAAGCTGAAACCAAGATTGCCGGGAGAAATATCAATAACCTCAGATATGCAGATGACACCACCCTTATGGCAGAAAGTGAAGAAGAACTAAAGAGCCTCTTGATGAAAGTGAAAGAGGAGAGTGAAAAAGTTGGCTTAAAACTCAACATTCAGAAAACTAAGATCATGGCATCCAGTCCCATCACTTCATGGCAAATAGATGGGGAAACAATGGAAACAGTGACAGACTTTATTTTGGGAGGCTCCAAAATCACTGTAGATGGTGACTGCAGCTATGAAATTAAAAGATACTTGCTCCTTGGAAGAAAAGTTATGACCAACCTAGACAGCATATTAAAAAGCAGCAACATTGCTTTGCCAACAAAGGTCCGTCTATTCAAAGCTATGGTTTTTTCAGTAGTCATGTATGGATGTGAGAGTTGGACTCTAAAGAGAGCTGAGTGCCAAAGAATTGATGCTTTTGAACTGTGGTGTTGGAGAAGACTCTTGAGAGTCCCTTGGACTGCAAGGAGATCCAACCAGTCCATCCTAAAGGAGATCAGTCCTGAATATTCATTGGAAGGACTGATGCTGAAGCTGAAGTTCCAATACTTTGGCCACCTGATGCAAAGAACTGACTCATTGGAAAAGACCCTGATGCTGGGAAAGATTGCAGGCAGGAGGAGAAGGGGACAACAGAGGATGAGATGGTTGGATAGCATCACCGACTCAATGGACATGAGTTTGAGTAAACTCCGGGAGTCGGTGATGGACAGTGAAGCCTGGCATGGTGCAGTCCATGGGGTGGCAAAGGGCTGGACACGAATGAGCAACTGAACTGAATTGAGTGGCTCAAATGGTAAAGAATTTGCCTGCAATGTGGGAGACCTGGGCTCAATCTTGCTGCTAAATACACGAGGCTTCCCTCATGAATGCATTTATGGACTTTTCAGTATTGACTTGGGAGATACATAACAAGCATCAAGGGGCAGTTTGATGACTGTATGTGTAGCAGGATGCCTTTTCCGAAACAGAGGTGTTGAAACAAATAAGATGCTGGTATAAAATTCATATGTAAACTGTAGTTTAAGTTACTATGAAGCAAAGCCAGAGTAATCAATAGTTGGCTCTGAGGTAATTGGCTATCATTTGAGAAAAAACACACTTTATTACATTTTAAATAAAAATGGAAACACTGAAAAAAACAGGTAACAGCTGTGTAACCCCGCTGTGGGGAATATCTTTCTAAGTAAGTCCTAGAAAGAGGGAAATGAAAAGCAACCTGAAGGGAGGGAGTATTTGTAACACATGGAGTAGTGGCGGGCACAGCAGTAACCACCACTCACAGAAAGTTCCTGCAAATCTGTAAGAAGACAAGCAAGCCAACAGAAAAGGGACAGAATGCATGATGTAGTGATTTAGAGAAAAACAAATAAAAATGACAAAATAAATTTGAAGAGATGCTCAACATTACTCATAATCAAAAACATATAAATTAAAACAAGATACACTTATACCATCAGATTTTGAAGAGTTCTAGATTGAATACACAGTTTGTTGACTAGGCTGGAGAACTGGGTACTTTAAGTGCCGTTAGTGGAATTACCTTGCGGAAGGCAGTGTGGTCTGGTACGTGGCATAAGGTAGGCATAAGATAATGACTTGTTGACCTCACCCAAGATTACTTTCCTGAATGGAAAGAGCATGGACTTTGCTGTCAGACAAAGCAGAATTTTTTCCTGGCCTTGCCTTTATTTACTAAGCAGTTTAAGCAATTTACTTAACTTCTTTATGCTCCAACTTTCCTTTCTAGAGAATGGAGCTACTTCCAACCTTTTACAATTGTGACATACAATGTGAGAACATAGGCAGGGCTTCATCCAGGGGCTGCCCAGTTTATTTGCCAGGTGAACGGAAGAATTTATTCTCTCTTAATTTCTCTGGCCACACAAGAGAATTCCATATCCTCAGAAAATTTCACCCAGGCTCTCTTCACATTCTCCTTCCTTGCCATCTGAGCACCTCTCCGTTTTTTTTTTTTAAATCCAGCCTCCCCAGGTCTGCCCTTTTATGCCTCCCACAGTCCAGTCACATCTCCAGTTAAGGATGGCTTATCACCAGCACTTCAGTTTTTCAGTAGACTCACAAACATTGCCTTTTGTGGGTTGCGTTGTGTCCCCAAAAAGATGTGTTCGAGTCCTACACCAGGCTCTTGGGAATGTCACCTTATTTAGAAATAAGGTCTTTGCAGATGTGATCAAGTTGAGATGAGGTCAGACTGGTCAGAGTTCACTGGGGTGATGTGGGCCCTGAACCCAGTGTAACTCGGTGTCCTTATAAAAGGAGGAGTTTGGACATGAGACCACCCTGGGGGAAAGCCAAGTGCTGATGGAGGCAGAGGTCAGAGGGAAGCATCTCCAAGCCAAGGAATCTCAAGGCTGGCTAGTAACTCAGGAGCCAGGGAGAGGCTCCTCTCAGAGCCCCGAGGGAGCACAGCCCGCTGACGCCTCTCCTCCGGACTTCCAGCCTCCGGGGCTGGGAGCGGCTGAGTCTGCTCCAGGGAGCCCTTGGTACTTTGGTGGGAAGCTGGAGGAGACTGACGCACTGCCCCCAGAGGTCACTGGGCCCCCAGTTTTGACTCTGTCATCGTCTGTGGCTCAGATGGCGGCGGCACCCGGTTTTGACAGTTCTGGATAAATCCCCGAATATATAGTCCTGATGTTCCAACAGGGAGCCAGGCTTAGAAAAGGGGAGAATATTTAAGGATTAGATGGGCTGAAAAAAATTCTAAGGAAACAAAGCAACGAGCAAGGTTAGCCTCGGGAGACAGGGCTCCGGGGGCGAGTTCCCGACCCGGAGCCCGAAGGCCCCCACTTCCCTGGCCGCATGCCGGAGGGCGGGCTCGCAGTGGCCGGCCAGGGCTCCTGGGGCTGCCAGGCTCCTTTCTGCCTGCTGCCGGTGCGGGCAGCGTTGCCCACGGGAGGCGGGGGCACCAGGGCACAGCAGCAGGCCCACGTCACCAGCACACTTCACAGGACAGGGCTGACCGACGGGAGGGGTCCGTCCGTCCTGACGAGGGGACGCGGTCACCCTGCTGGACGCTGACTATTGGCGCTCCCAGGGTCCCCTCTCCCCACAGTGGCCGCTCAGTCCTCGTGCTAGGAGCCCAGCCCCGCGTCTGCCGGAGGGTCTGTCTGTCTGTCTGTCTGTGGCCTCCGTGCCCCTGCTCCCCCTCTCTGCCCCCACCCCACCTCTCCAGTGAGGTTCCTGGAGGGGCAGCTTGCGTCCTCGGGGCTGACGTCTGCTGTAGGAACTGGGGACGAGTCTCGGCAGAGCTGCCCTGAGGATCACTGGGCGTCTCCGTCTACCGTAACGTCTCACTGAACCTTTATACGGACGATTAGGACACAGTCAAGGACACAGCCAGGCACACTTCAGCCCTCCTGCAGTGACCAGCCGCATGCTCAGTCCTCCCCAGTCCACAGAAACTGATCGGAGGCCGGATGAGAAATTCAGGCAAGGCTTTACTGGGGCCGCTGCTGCAGCAGGAGGCAGCGAGAACAAACAGGTTCCCTTGCTCACTCCCTGAAGGAGAGTGGGCTGGTTCCTCACATGGAGCGAGGGTAGGGTGGGTCCAGGGGTCAGCTGGAGGGGGAGCTTAGGGGGTCTGCCCACCCCTTTGGCGGTGTTGGGTGCAGGGGGCATGCACAATACCCTGCTTTTGCTACCAACACTGCTCTTCGGCAGTGGGTTTTTTGGCCTTCTGATAGCTTTTTGTTCATAATTTGCCCCCACTGGCATAGTTGTTTTCAGTCCCTTGTCGTTCCTTTGTATTATATTTTGTTGCTCGAGGAGACATTAGTCCAGGTAAAAGCACTGGGGCAACGTCTCCGGTCTGGCGCATCTCACTTTCCGTCCTGGAGAAGACCCCTTCAGGCGTGTCTCCCAGAGGCTCAAGGAAGCTCTCTCTGGGTGGGGAGGAGGGGGCCATTAAGAAAATTTACTAAGATTCTAAGTTTTCTTACCATCTCTCCCAGCTGGTCTAGCAGATTCTCTAATGCACAGGATTTCTGGTGTGAGCCTTTATAATCCTAAAGTTCCTCTGTTACCTGCACCCACTGGGCCCTGAGCCAAGAACTTTCTAGGCACACAGGTACTGCAGGCAAGATCAGAAACAGAGGTGGACTCAGCCTGGAGGACCTGGAGATTTATGACAGCGTCTCGAATGTGCTCAACATGTCAGCATAAAGTTTTCTGGAATCAGAATCCTTACCATTGAAAGTGAGACCTATATCATAACCTTGAGGCAATTTTGACATTTCATAAAGATCAGACTAGTAGCCAGGAACTAGAAGCGTCCTCTAGGCCGTCAAGGGTGTTTTATTACCTCATCTATTTAAATAATAATATATTACTTCAATTCCAGCGTTTTGAGTTATTGGAGATTCACTTTTTATTAGGCAAGGCTTTGGGAAACATCACGAGGAGTGGAGTGAGCACGTGTGCGTCCTCACGTCCAGAGAGAAGGCTGCAAATCAGGGCTCACGGAGGCTGAAGGCTTCAGGTGCTTCCCCTTGGGTTTGCTGCCAGTAACTACGGAAAAGCTATGCTGTCTGTGTGCCTCGAGCGGAGATTCTAGTCAGACGGTCCAGGAGGGACCCACGGCCCTGCTCCCTGGGACTTTTTGTGAATTAAGAAACTAAGATTACCAGAGGGGAAACCTTTCCCAATGAATAGCTCTTCTAGCGTGAAAGCTATTAGTGCAACTAAAAACTTTGGAAATTCAAAAACAAAGAAGGCAGAGGTGAGGTGGCAGCAGGCCCATGCCCTCCACTAGAGACAGAGTGTCTCTGACAGGGCCCAGAAAGCAGCCTTCTCCGCTCGTCTGCCTGGAGCCAGAGCGCTGTCTGAGGCAACTGTACGTGCGAGAATGTGGGAAATACAGGTCTTCAACTATTTTGGTTACATTTTCCCTTTTCTGAAAACATGATCTAAACAGCTTGCTGTAGTGGGATCTCATTTGTCAAAGGAGAAACCCAAAGCAGAGGTGACAGGTTTCAGGAAGTCCTCACAAAGCCCAGGGGTGGCTCATCATTTTCTTGTTTTGCTTCTAAAACTCTGCCGCTTCTGCCACAAATCCCAGGACGGGAGACTTGCCCGAGTTAATTTTATTCTGAAGAGAAACACAGTGAAAGACAGGGGTCTGAGCTGTCTCTTCTTCAGTGGGACTTATAAGATTTGACTTAAAAATTCACTACTTCTATCTATTGTTTTCTGGAAAGCTGGTATAAATCCTGAAATAGAGGGAAAGTAAAAAGAAAATGGTGTCTTCTTTCCCCCTGTATGTTTGCCCTGCTACAGTCCTCACTCAGTCACACACACACACACACACACGTAACCATTTCACTGGCCTTTCAGTGGAGATTCAAGGCCCCGTGTTTGGAGTTTCTATCTTGTCGGCACTGCTTTGTTCATCGAGCTCAGAGTGGGACGAAGGAACCACCGAAGGCAATTGAAGTGGAAAAAGGGGTTTTAGAGCAAGACATTCTGTTTACAAACTCTTTGCAAGACAACAGTTTGGAAGTTTAAAAACAAAACAACTAAGTGTGCAATTACCACGTGGCCCGGCAACTACACTCTTGGGCTAAATGTAAACTATGGCCACACAAAAACGTGTACATGAATCGTGTACATGTTCCTACCCACAGACCAGAAAGATCCAAATATCCTTCAGCGGGTTAGGGTCAGGGCTGCATGAACTATGGGGCACCCACACCGTGGATGGGCTGCTGATATACAGCATTGGGACACGGATCCCTGGAACTCAGGCTCAGTGGAAAAGGCTGATCCACAGATACTGAAAGCTGTAGGAGTTCATTTACAACACTTTGTGAAGGGACCGCTGCAGAAGTCAAGGACAGAGCAGCAGTTCCCAGGGACAAGGGATGGGCTGCGACAGGGAAGCAGGAGGACCTTTGTGCTGTCAGAACTGTTCCCTACTTCGAGCTGGAAGATAAACAGACCCACACGTGCGATAAAATGGTGTGGAACTAAACACAAGCACCTACACGTGAGTACAAGCAAAACAGGAAATTTGCACAGTATCAGTGTATTGTCTCAATGTCGGTACCCTGCTTGTGATGTTGCTCTGTAGTTTCTGAGTGACCATAGGGAAGATCGGGTAAGGGTACGTGGCGTGTGCCTGCGTTATTTCCTACAAATACATTTCAATCTACAATCATTTCAACAAAAACATTGGTTCAAAAAGAAATCTTTGTAAGGAGTGGAGCAACAGAAGCTGGAGGGCTGTCGCTGGGCTGCTGATGTCAAGGGTGTAATGTCCCCTTGCTCCAAGCCAGGATTCAGGAAGCCACTGCTGACGCCACTCCCTCTGGCTCCTCGTAAAACTGGTAACAAACCTAAACTTGGAGTCCAGTTGCCAAAAATCTTTCCACTGTGTGACCAGCAAGGAGAAAGATGGTGCCCGTTTCCCTTCCACCTGTCACAGTCTGACGGTGGAACTCAATTTCTAAAACTCTAGATGCAAAATAATCTGGGAAATGTGGGTTTCTGCTGTTGTTATTCAGTTGCTAAGTCATGTCTGCCTCTGTGACCCCATACCAGGTTCCTCTGTCCTCCACTATCTTCCAGAGTTTGCTCAAACTCATGTTCATTTAGTCAGTGATGCTATCTAATCATCTCATCCTCTGTCCTCCACTTCTCCTCCTGCCCTCAATCTTTCCCAACATTGGAGTCTTTTCCAATGAGTCAGCTCTTTCCATCAGGTGGCTAAAGTACTGGAGCTTTCAGCTTCAGCATCAGTCCTTCCAGTGAATATTCAGGAGGGATTCCTTTCGGATTAAGTCGTTTGATCTCCTTGCAGTCCAAGGGACTCTAAAGAGTCTTCTCCAGCACCACAGTTCGAAAGCATCAATTCTTTGGCGCTCAGTCTTCTTTTTAACACTTCATTTTTTTTTCCCAAATAGAATATGGAACGGGATTGGAAGAACCAAGCATGGTTTTTACCATTACCAGCTACTAGCTATGTGACCTCAGCAACAGCTTTCTACAAATTGCAGTCACCATTCTTAGATGACATGTTACAAGGTTCTGGACACAATTCCAATCAATGTGTGTTTTGGAGAGGGTTTCCCATAGCACCGAGGAGCAACTCTCCAATATCAGCTGGGTGTCCTCCAATAAAACTCAGTTCTGACACCTCTCACCCAGAGGTGAGCCAAGAAGAGAGGCTGCGGAAGGAATCAGCCCTGCAAACACCTGACCTTGGACTCCAGCCTCCAGAACTGTGAGGAAACAGATTTCTGCTGTGTAAGCCCTCCTTCTGTGGCCGTCAGTGCAAACCAGTGTGCTGGCCTGCGGCTGTCCCTGGGCTCCTCCGGATTCGGGGACAGTGAGGCCACAGAAACGTGTATCGCTCCTGCAAGGCTCTTTGGTAGGCAAAATTTTATACTGGAAAGAGAGCTTGTGCACAAGGGAGAAGACAGAAACAAATACCAGCTGCCTGAGATGTTCAGGAAAGGGGTTCCAAAGGCCGCGGGAGGGTGGGGGCCACAGAAACCTGATTACCTGGTGCTCAGTTGTCTGATTGGTTGGTGTTGAGGTGAAGTTTCAAGCATCATCAACCATCTGACTTCAACAGGGCCGGGGTCCGCCTGCTTGTCCTTGGCAGTTTTCATCTGATGGGGGTCTGCTTCCTGCAGAACAGCTTGGGAACACGCGTCAGGTCTTTATCTGTATCTTTCAGGGAACTGGCAGTTCTGTTGGGTGGGGTTGTACAATCCCGCTTTTGTTCTTTAGAAACTGTGTACACACATCAGGGAGCAGAGATAATCTTTCAGAAGCCCAACCCTTTGGGTGCTCTGTTTTACTGAGCCTGCTTACTCAAGGCCATTCTTCCGTCTTTTTCCAAAATGGCTGTACTCTTGTCTTACTGTTTCATCACCTTTTTTCAGAGACATTTTCTAGGGAAATACCCTTCCTTTTAAATTCCCTCAATACTTTGTTATTGTTTACAGGCCCTAAAATATAGTCAATCTTCTGTCCAGGGGTCTTCCACCATCGGGGTTCTTAGCAGGACAGGCCAGAGATGTGACGGGGGTCTCAGCTGCAGATAAACTTGGCACATCCTCCCTAAATATCCATTTTTTTCCAGAAATTTTGGGGAAATGTTAAATAATTTATCCGCAAATTAACTCAAAGTATATTTATATCAAGACAAACGTCAGTTTTCGTAGACTCTAGTAGATTTCACGGACATTTCTTGCTTATAGTGTGTTCCTCCAATGACAGTGCTTACTCTCCTCTGCTTCAGGCCTCTCTGTTCACCAAGGAGGCGAGTCACAGACCTTCCTTAAGTCATTCTTGTGTAGAATGGACAAAAGAGAGGCAAGTGAATCCAAAGATGAGTCTATCCACAAAGCTAAGGAGTATTCCTGAAGAGACTTAGGGGACAGAGAGATTTTTCATTAAATCCTGAGCTTTTCTATTTGGGGATTTGAGGTCTGCAAGGGTCCTTCAGGTTAGGTGGGCACCTCCGAGTCCCTCAGCATGTGATGTGAAGCTGGTCTGTGCGGGTCTGTTGGGGAGAGGAATATGCACAATGCTAGGAGGCCGAGCAGGGGGACCGGGATCCTCCCTGAACTCCCACCAGCGCTCAGGTACACACACCTGCTGCCCTGCCAGGGTCTGAGTCACCTCCGCTCGTTTCCCTGCCCTACCTGCCTCTGCCAGGTGGAAGCCACATTCAGCAGGCCTCAAGCTAGGACCCCACCTTGCATCAGAATTATTTTTTGAAATTGGACATGTCCAGGCTTACTGACCTGTGCAGTCTTTTCAAGAATTCGTTATGCTGCACATGGGTGAGGCCAGAGACTCTTGTCCAGCTCTGCCAGTCCCCTGACTAGAGCACTTTGAATCGAGTTACTTGGAACCTCCTGCCTGATTCCAAGCCTCAGAGAAACATGAGAAGAGCCAGAAAGCAGGGTAGAAGTGAGGCCGGTCATTGCCCACATGTGTGACCCCATTCAGGGGGCTTATAACACAGTGCCCTTCAGGAAGTAGAGAACCAGACTCCTCAAAGGTATTACAGCAGGTTTCCAGGAATTACAGCTAGCTTCCTGCATAGCTTAGTCTGTAAAGCATGTGCCTGCAATGCGGGAGACCTGGGTTCAATTTCTGGGAAGTTTCCCTGGAGAATGAAATGGCAACCCACTCCAGTATTCTTGCTTGGAGAACTCCATGGACAGAGGAGCCTGGCAGGCTACAGGCCATGGGATCTCAAGAGTCGGACATGACTTAGCACTATCTTTCTTTCTCCAGGAATTACTTGTCAAAGCTGATGATCCAGGGCTGTGACCCCTGGATCTAGAATTAAGGGCCTTCTCCCTAGGTAAAGGTCAGCCCCTAGTTCGTTCCAGCATCCTCGGTACAACGAGGATTCTGTGAGATTCGGCCATGTGGAGGAGAGGACGAGCAGCGTGAGATGGGCAAGTCCAGGCGGCCGACGGCCCGCCGGGTCCAATGCCGGCCCTGGCGCGAAGACCCAGCATCCTAGGGTCTGCCAGCGATCTGGACCAGCCCGCGCGGGCCCGCCCGACGCCCCGCCCCCGGGCGCAGACCCCGCCCAATCCCCGCCCCTCCCGGCGAGCGCGGCCCCGGCGGGGTGGGCGGGGCTCCACCGTAGTGGGGCGGGGCTTGATGCCGGGGGCGGAGCCCTGGCGGGGTGGGCGGGGCCCGGCGGGCAGCGCGAAGCGTCGTGCGGTGACGCGACCCCGGCGGGGAGGGCGGGGCCCCGGCGGGGGGCGGGGCTTGTGGGCGGGGAGGGCGGGGCTCGGCGGGCGGCGCGGAGCGTCGCGCGGTGACGCAGCCACGGGGCGCCCGCCGGGCCGCATCCCGGCCGCCCCGCCCCCGGCCCGCCCCGCCGGCCTCCGGGCGGCCTGTCAGTGTGGCGGCCGGCCGCGCGGTGCTGGTCCCTGCAGCCGGCTCCGCGGCTCCGCGGCACACCCCCGGCGGTCGGCGCCTCTGGTCAGCGCGCGGACATGGCCCAGGCGGCGGCGCACTGCCCCCGCGCCCGCGGCGCCGGGGACGCCGAGACGGGCAAGCCCAGGAAGGTGGCGCTCATCACGGGCATCACGGGCCAGGTGAGCGGGCCGGGGGTCCGCGCCGGGGGCCGGGGTCTCCGGGGCCGGGGGTGGGCGCCGGGGTCGCCCCGCCGGGGTCCGCGCGCGGGGGCTTCCCTGCCTCCGCGGCCCCTCGCCGGTCCCCCGGTCGCAGAGGAAACGAGAGGGAGCCGGGCTGTGCGGCTGCAGACCAGGAAATGTGCGCCTGTTTAGTGCTTTTTAAAGAGAAAGCCCGCCTCGCAGGAGCTGCTGTGAGCGCAGGCAGTTCCGCGTCCGCAGCCGCACATGCACGTGGGGCAGCCGGTCCCCTTCCCGCCGGGCCCGGAGGAGGGTCCGAGCCCGGCCTCTCGGGTCCCCACACCCTGCGGACCCCGGCGCTCAGGTAACGATGGGCAGCGGGAGTAAAGGCGGTGACCCCAAGGCGCCGCTGCCCTGCCCACTGCGGCCGGTCACCCGCTGATGCCTCTCCTTTGGTTTCCCAGCTGCTCTTCCAGGGGGTGCTCTTATGACTCCCACTTCACAGACGGGGCAACTGAGGCAGCGATCGGAGCACTAGGAGGTGCTCAGCGAGATTCACTCTGCGTTCAGACTCCCTGGGGCTGAAAGGAGAAACCATCTAGAGCGTTAGGCAATGCTGACTGCTGGCTACCTGATAACTTCCTGGTTTCTCTTCCCTCGCTTACCGTGTTTACCTTAATTACAGTAAATGCGGGTTTAAAAACTGGTGGCAGAGGTGGGCGCGCTGGAGATGTGAGGTTGAGGAAGAGAACCCTTGAATTCAGTCAAGAGACTGCATGCTTTCAGTATCCCCGGAGAAGTCAGTTAAGCGGTTCTTGTAACTCTGTTGGTATGGCTCATGGCAAGTTAAATGCCAGCAGTGTGAATCCACCCGGGTTAGAAAGGAACCCTTGCTCACAGCCCTGAGCGCAGTGGTCTGGTTGGTGCTGACTGGCCAGGGAGGTGCCAGTCAGCACCTCCCCCCTCATTGGCACCTTTCAGCCCCACCTCTTAATCTCTTCACCAGTGTTCCCCGCTTGCCCCCAGCACCCACCCTGTCTGCCTTGTCCCCTCACTTGTTGGGTGTTGTTGTTGGCTTCTGCATCCCTGGCCCGTGCTGAACTCTAGGGGCCACATAAAGCCCTCCTGGTGGAGGTGACTGGTTTGCTCTGCACTTATCTTCCAGGACAGGGACTCTCCCCATGGGTATCGGGGGTCTGGGAGAGCAGTGAGGTCAATGGGAAGGGTCTGGAGATCCACACCCGCGGTCCATTTTCTTCATCACTTTGGGTGAGAGCTTACTGAACGGCTCACTCTGCTAAACATTTGATATGTCTCTATGTAAGAGGCAGGTATGTTTTCTGTCTCCATTTTACACTTGGCTTAGTAAGGTTATGTTCCCTGGGGGTGCATACCTCCTGAGTGTCAGGGCTGAGATCTGAGCCCAAGAGTTGCTCTAAGGCATCTTGTTACACTGCCTCTGTGGTGAGCCACCCACGTGAAATTACAGCTCTCTGTGTGTGTGTGTGAGTGAGAGAGAGAGAGATGGGAGGGGGATCGTTTTTACTCTGAGAAGGGGATCTCTTAGAGGAGAGGTAGAAACCGCTGCTCTGGCCCTCAGGGCTGCCACGGCCACTGGGCCAGCGTGGGCTCTCGGACGGGTTGTCCCAAGCGCGCTCTTGAGGATGCGTGCAGGCAGCCAGGTGCCCGTCTGCCGGGCGTCTCTCGTCTTCACTGTTAGCAGTCACCCCAGCTTTCTCCCTCCCGACTCTCCTGACAGGAGCCGTGAATGGTTCCCCGGGGTTTTTTCTGACTAACTCTGCGTCGCCGCCTCCAGGCCCTCTGCCCTCACCCCCGGGCTCAGTCTGTGGTCTGATTGCACCTGCTTTTCTTCACTGCACCAGGGATGTTCCCGCTGGTCTCCGAATATTGCTGCCTGTACCTCTTCAGGGTCATTATCTGTGGCTGAATGCCCTCCCAGATCTCCCTCCTCTTAAGTAAACGCCTCTGTGCCTGCACGCATCCAGCCAGCTGCAGCCATTCCAGGGTTTGTATTTTCATTTCTTTGTATTTACAGAAGTGCAGTCTCTGTTGGTTACATAGGTGGTGTACATACCTTAGTTTTTTGTTTTTTTTTTTTAACTTTATTTGGTTTGTAAACCCCTTTAAGATAGAAACCCTTTTCTGACCTGTTACGTCCTGCATGACTTCTCCGAGTGGGCTTCCAGAATGTTGACTTACTCTTCTCATTAATGGAGCACGTCTTCACTGTGTGTCTGCAGGATGTACGGCTGGCTTTGATGCCTCTGGGAACGTGAGGATCCGTAGGGTGTACTCTGCCCTCCAGAACTGCGCAGGTTTGGAGGGACTTAATGCACATGACGAAATTTGTGTTGTCCAAGTATTAGAGGCCCCATGACTGGTTCATCCAGCCTCAGGACTCTGGGAGAAGTCACTGACTGCTGGAAAGAGGGGGATTGTCTTCTGGCTACAAGAGTGCGGGGGTGGGGCTTGGGGGACAGTGAGGATCAAATATAGTAATAATGGGAGGATATTTACTAATTTATCCTGGACAAGGAAATGAAAACCCACTCCAGTATTCTTGCTTAGAGAATTCCATGGACAGAGGAGCCTGGTGGGCTACAGTCCAGGGAGTCGCAAAGAGTCGGACACGACTGAGTGACTAACACACATGTAATAATTTATGAAATTCCGTACTCCTTGCTCCTTTCCAAAAAGATCCTGAGGTGGCTTCAATAAAAATCCCATCATCGGACCTTCCTAAGAAGAATGAAAAAAGCAGGTGTCTGCAGTGAGGGCCGTAGAAAGATGGAGATTGTGGCCCCAGCGCCGAGGACGGCTGTCAGGTGGGCGTGAGACTCGGCTCTGGGCTCCCTGACAGTCGAGACAGGGTGGGCGGGCGAGGGGGGCTTCATTAGCCCTGAGCTCTCAGGGGAACACAGAGCAGAACGACACACAGGAGCTCAGGAGAGTCACCCCCCGATGGACCGTGGGAGCACACTGGTGGGTGGAGACTTTGGAGAAGTGAACGGTCGGCATTTGTAGACTTGTCTTGGTCCTTCTGCTGTCGGTTATGTCAGGCTAGTCTCTACCAGGAGCGTAGGCAGGTTGGAAACAGGTTGGAACTTAGATTGCTTTGTCGGGTCTGCTTGGTCGGACGTGGGTGTTTTAAATATGGCGGAGTTGCACCGGTAGGTACCCTAGGTTTTCCTCAGGAAGCGGTTTCGATGTGCTTGGACATCTCAGCAGGCCCGAGTTCCCGAGCTGTGCACTGTGACACATGGCAGACAAAGCGCTCTTCTGTACGTGGTTGGAAAGGCGGTCCTGGTCAAGAGGGGTCATGTTGCTGGAAGACCGCACATGTGTGCCGAGTCTTGTATAGAGCAAAGAGATGAACCGTTTGAGTTGTCAAGGTCAGATTATTTAAGCTGTAATATTTTGTCTTGGAATTGCATTTTTATGGGCTTGTTTTTTATTTTCACTAATTTGATTATGTTCTTTTGATTGTGTTCTAGCTGCTGTAGGTCACCCGTAGCCTTTAAAGGGAACATATGTGAAACAGGTGCCTGGGCTCCCTGGACTCGGGTGGCTCTCACAGGCCTCATCTGCTTCTGAGGATGGATTTTGGAGGCCAGGAGATGATAGCTGAGGATTGGCAGCGAGCACCCTTCTTCTCGTGCTGCTCTGCTCCCTGCAGATAGGGGTCTGTCCTTGCTGACAGCCCCGCATGTCCGAGGAGACTGGCAGTCCCCTGCGCTGGTCTCCTGTACCCCGACACGTACGCTGGGAAACCTCCTGGCCTGCTCTTGACACGCACTGCTGACCTGCCTTTTCCCTGGTGGGGGTCCACTCTGCACAGACGCTTTCCTCACTTAAGAGAGGCCTCCCGCTTCTCTCCTCCAACAAGCCTTGTGTTCAGGCTGAGAGTGGTTCTCCATTTCGTGTCTCCTAAATTTCCAGGAGCAATTTTTTTTCACGCTTAGTCAGTCTCCTCCTGGAGGCAGTTATGTTCGGGGGCACATCATCCTCTATTTAGTCATAGACGTGCTAGTGACCATGGTTCGGTCAGCGCCAGCCACGTGTCCAGCTCCGGGGGTGCGATGGAGCAGGCAACAGAGGGAGGCTGCCTGTGGCCCCGACGTTCCGATGGTGACGTGGTGGTGACGAGGGGCGGATGACGGTGACTGAGGTGCGCGGGGTGGCCACTGTGTGCCAAGCACGCCCAGTGGGCTTTGCATCTGTTTCCCTCTCGGAGCAGGGGAGCCCTCCTATGAGGCAGTTTTCTTGTCACCCCCGCGGGAAACGCAGAGGTTAAACACTTTGCCCAAAGGTCACTCCCATCCTTGTTTACAAAGTCAGGTGTGAAATATAAATCCCAGTAACTTTATTTCCAATCAAGTTTTTAACTAGCATTAACAAATTCTAAGGACAGGTAAATACGTTTTAAGGAGAGGTGGAGAAATTGTCACATTTGAAATAAAGCATATTCAAGAGTCCTTGTTTTCTTTTTGCAGTTGTGAACAGACGTAGAGGACGGCAGTGAGGCGAGTCTGCATCGATCACTGTGTTCTGTGCTGCTCATTTTCTTTGCTGTCATCTGGGTCATACTTTCTTGGCAACTTACCTTGTGAACTCTCTGCAGGCTGGGACCCTGTCCTGGGCAGGGGAGAAAGACTGGATTTCTTGGCTAGTGTGGGTTTGAGCTACTGCTTCACCCCGTAAGGGCTGTGTCAGCTTGGGCGTGGTGTTTATCGTTGCTGCCCTGTTGGAAGAGTTACTCCTACCTGATAGAAAAGAGGTCTTAGCAATGACAAACCAGCAATGACAAACCTAGACAGCATATTAAAAAGCAGAGAGATTACGTTGCCTACAAAGATCTGTAGAGTCAAAGCTATGGTTTTTCCAGTAGTCATGTAAGGATGTGATAAAAAAGGCAGAGCACCAAAGATTTGATACCTCGAAACTGATGCCTTCGAACTGTGGTGCTGGAGAAGACTCGAGAGTCCCTTGGGCAGCAAGGAGATTAAACCAGTCAATCCTAAAGGAAATCAACCCTGAATATTCATTGGAAGGACTGATACTAAAGCTGAAGCTCCAGTGTTTTGGCCACCTGATTCAAAGAGCCGACTTATTGGAAAAGACCCTGATACTGGGAAAGATTGAAGGTGGGAGGAGAAGGGGACGCAGAGAATGAGATGGTTGGATGGTATCACCGACTCAGTGGACATGAGTTTGAGCAAATTCCGAGAGATGGTAAGGGACAGGGAGATCTTGCATACTGAAATCTGTTGTGTCACAAAGAGTCAGACACGACTTAGCAACTGAACAACAAGACCAGAGGTCTGGCATGCAATAGAGAGCTTCCTAGGATGGACTTTCTCTTCACAGAGCAGCCAGGTAGTAAGAGCTCTTGCGTATGAGGAGAGGGCATTGCACGTGGAGGGTACAATAGTCAGCCTTGCTTTGTGCAGGCAGAAAGTTCCACGGGATTTGGATCAGCTGCAGGCTGTAAACCGCTTTGCCAGCCGGTGGGTCTTACAGGCAAGCAGATCCGGGAGCCAGGCTTATCCTCCCGGGCGAGAGGATTGCCAGCCATTGTCCGACGCTAATCCTGTGTACCGTGAGCGCTCCTCCAGGATGGCAGGTCCTGCTTTGGTCAGAGACTTACCTGGTGGGAAGTTTTTTATGTCTTTACACATAATTAGTTGATTAACTGAGGAAAGACAGTGGACCTGAGTGAGAATCAGAGGCTGGGTTTTGACACCGATTAAGTGTATAGCCATGACTTTTTTCTAAATGTGTCACATGAAGGGGTTGCCTGGTGACCTCTAAAATCTCTTCAGAGTGAAATGTGCTGTAACTTCAGGATTGAGTGCTAATTGTAATCTATTGAGGGCAAAAAATCTTGTATTTAAGCAGCACAGTCATTTAATATCAGTTTTAAAGATAAGTCCAACAGGAGAATTTAAAAAGAGTGACTGTTAACTGTAGTTGTTCAGTGGCTAAGTTGTATCCAGCTCTTTTTGACCCCATGGAAGTAGCACCCTAGGCTCCTCAGTCCTTCAGTATCTCCTGGGGTTTGCTCAAAATTAGCTGTAGTGAATTTATAATTAAATGTGTACACTGGAAAGAGATGAGTCAGTATTTTGCTAGAAATTGTAGGGTTAAAGCAGAAAATCTATGCTGTCTGCCATGGTAGGTTTTACCAAATGAAGTGATTTTTTGGTGAAGAAGGCTTTTAAATTCCTGTTATTTGTTTTTTGGATTGAGATGTTAAAAGATACAAGCATCTATATTTTGCGCTTCGTGTTTAATAATGGGGTTTTTTTCATGCAGTAAATATCTGCCAGCCCCTTCACGGATCACAGCCTTGTCGTGGCAGAGGGGCTTGCATAACTCAGTGAAGGTCTGAGCCATGCCGTGCAGGCCGCCCAAGACGGACGGGCCGCAGGGGAGAGTCCTGACAAAGCGTGGTCCACCGGAGAAGGGAATGGCAGGCCACTCCAGTATTCTTGCCGCAAGAACCCCATGAACAGTGTGAAAGGCAAAAAGATACACCACCAGAAGATGAGCCCCTCCAGGTTGGAACGTGTCCAGTTTGCTACTGGGGAGGGTTGGAGGGCAGTTAGTAACAGCTCCAGACAGCTAAGTGTCTGCGCCGAGGTGAAAATGACACTCCGTTGAGGATGCGTCAGTTTTCACAGGAACCAGAGATCAAATTGCCAACATTTGCTGGATCACAGAGAAAGCAAGGGAATTCCAGAAAAATATCTACTTCTGCTTCATTGACTATGTGGAAGCCTTAGACTGTGTGGATCAGAACAAACTGGAAAATTCTTAAAGAGGTGGGAATACCAGACCACCTTAACCTGCCTCCTGAGAAACCTGTATGCAGGTCAAGAAGCAATGGTTAGAACCAGACGTGGAACAACTGACTGGTTCGAATTTGAGAAAGGAGTATGTTGAGGCTGTATATTGTCACCCTGCTTATTTAACTTATATGCAGAGTACATCATACGAAATGCTGGGCTGGAAGACTCACAAATTGGAATCAAGATTGCTGGGAGAAATATCAACAACCTCAGATATGAAGATAATACCACTCTAATGGCAGAAAGTGAAGAGGAACTAAATAGACTCTTGATGAGGGTAAAAAAGGAGAATGAAAAAGCTGGCTTAAAACTCAGCTTTCAGAAAACTAAGATCATGGTGTCTGGTGCCATCACTTCATGGCAAATAGATGGGGAAAAAGTGGAAGCACTGACATACCTTATTTTGGGGGGCTCCCAAATCACTGCAGATGGTGACTGCAGCCATGAAATTAAAAGACACTTGCTCCTTGGAGGAAAAGCTATGACCAACCTGGACAGCATATTAAAAAGCAGAGATATTACTTTGCCGACAAAGGTCATTTTAGTCAAAGCTGTGGTTTTTCCAGTAGTCATGTATGGATATTGAGAGTTAGACCATAAAGAAGGCTGAGCACTGAAGAACTGATGCCTTTGAATTGTGGTCTTGGAGAAAACTCTTGAGAGTTCCTTGTACTGCAAGGATATCAAACCAGTCAACACTAAAGGAAATCAGTCCTGAATATTCATTAGAGAGACTGATGCTGAAGTTGATGCTCCAGTACTTTGGCCATCTAATGTGAAGAGCTGACCCATGGAAAAAGACTCTGATGCTGGGAAAGATTGAGGTCCAAAGGAGAAGGGGGCTGCAGAGAATGAGATGGTTAGATAGCATCTCTGACTCAATGGAAATGAGTTAGAACAAACTCCGGGAGATAGTGAAGGACAGGGAAGCCTGATATGCTGCAGTCCATGGGGTCACAAAGTCGGACACGACTTAGTGACTGAACAACAACAACCAATACCTGCTGAGATTTATCCTGTGCTGAGTTAGGTGCTGGGGACTTGGCCACCAGCACAACGGCTGGGATGTTTCTCAAGGGACTGATCATCTGGGGGGCACATGTAATCTGACAGGTAATTTCACTGCATGTTAGTTTCTGTGATCAGAATAAATAAGTCACCGCGGCACGCGTGTAGCACACGCCGTGGTCGTTCGCACGAGAGGACGCGTGGGTGGCACTGCTGCGGGGCCGTTGGGGTTCAGCTCGCGTGCTGCGGGCACACTGAGGAGCAGGGGTCCTGGCTCGCTGTCTCAGCAGCGGCGTGGGGAGTGAGGAGAGGACGCGCCTGCCTTGCCCCGTGTTGGGTCTGGGGGGATGCGCTAGGAGGAGTCCTGAGTATCAGCCCATCCCAGATTTCATAGACTGAGAAAAACTTGAGAGTGATATGCCGTGGCCAAGTTTTTATCTTGAATGTAGGAACTTTAAGCAAATTTCTCCGTGGTACCAGCCACTTCACACGCTGAAACGTAACGAGGATGTGTTGTCAGAGGAAAGAACAACCACCAAATTACATCCCCTGGGCTGTGGGACCTACTTTTGTATTAATATGTCTCTTCTTCTCATTTTGTAAAAGTGTGGGTTGTAACTGTGTCATGGATTGGTATTGGTCTATTGATAACATTTGGGGACCTCCACTGAATACTGCTTTATTAAAAATGAGTTACTTGTCTGATTCTCAGGGCTCAAGTATAAGTCTCCTGGCCTGCGGTGACCGCTTTTTCTGGACGGCAGGGTAGGATACATCCCATGACTTATGCCCTGGACGGGCCATGTCCTGGAAACCAGGGCTGTCGGGAAGGGCATGCAGGTCCTGCCCACTGTGCCCTCCTGGTGCCCGTTGACTGCTGGGTACCATGCACAGTGCTTGTGAGCACTCGGGGGCTGCCTGCTGGGGATTTCATTTGTCACCACGTTCCTTGGCACACTGGGCAGACCCCACTTCACAGAGAATACCGCAGCAGCCTTGGGGCCGGGACCCCTGCCCCTCTGACAGCTGTGGACCTGGGCTGCCTCTGAGGGTGCCGGAGGGAAGATGCAGATTCTTGCTGTTTCAGGTCTAAATTGGGAACCTGAAACTGAAATCAGGTTTGGGGTGCCTCTGACTGGTTTTGACTTGGCTTTATGACATTGGTCAAACAAGGGTACGTGCAGGGCGGGTATTGAGTGAGTTTCTCAAGGGTACATAGGAAGATTTTGGGAGGGTTTATTTTTCAGGGGAGGTGATAATGCATGATGGATTTTTCAGAAAGTTTTGCTTTTTAATGTAAACATTGGGAAGGAGACATAGAAGTTAGAACAAATACTGAACCATTTCTATTGTTTTCTTTTAGCTTTTTTGTGGACTGTAGTGGTTTTTCATTTCACCTCCCTCATCCATTTTGCTGTTTTGACTGTTTAGGAACTTTTGAATTTATTTCAATTTATGTAGTATTTTTTTTTCCATTGAGTTGTGTTTTAATCTTTAGTAATGTTTGAGCTTATAGATTTTAGTTATTTAAGCATAACCAGAAGTTTATTCTATTACCAGACTGTTATTTTGGAGATTTTGGTTTTAATTTCTAGAAATAAGTGGGTGTCTTAGAAGGAACCCTTGTATGGCGAGCAGGCCAGTGGCGGGGGCTCGGCTGGAGGGCTCATAAGGCCCTGTGTGGCTCCGTGCTGGGTGGCAGCTTGGGCTTGTCTCCAGGAAGCCTGGGGTTCCCGCTGCGCTCTCTGAGCCACACAGGCCACTTCTGCCGTGTTCGCTGGTTTTCTTTTCTTTAAATACACTTTCTGGAAGAGGCGGATACACGCAGGGAGTGAAGGCCTGGATGTCTCCCCTCATTTCCTGGCTTGAGTTTCCAGCGGGTGTAATGGGAACTGGACTTGAAGAGGGCTGGCCAATGTGGGTGACATCTGGTATGGCTTGGGCTCAGGGAGGACTTGGGGAACAGCCTCTGGCCGGGCTCTTTAGGGGCTCTCTGGGTGGCCTGGGCCCTTCGCTGGGGAGCGAGGGGCCTGGGGACCGATGCCTGGGTGTCACTGAAGGATGGGCTCGTGTCCCTCCGTGCCCAGAGCTGAGCTGCTGGGAGCAGGTATAGGAGCCCGTGCTCGAGGGGCGCAGGGGAGCTCTGGGCAGCCACACGTGGCCCAGGCCCAGGGGAGCTGGCCTTGCCGGGTCCTCACTGGCTAGCCTGGCTGCTGAGACCAGCCGCCCCTACGGCCAGAGATGCGCCTGTGCAGACACACCCTTTGTTTCAGAATCCCGAGGAAGCAGTCCTCGCCTGTCCACCCTGTCCTTCAGTCCACCCCACCTCACTCCCTGCTCCCATCTCCACGGCTCCGGCTCACTCTCTAGGAATTACTGACATTCTGCCAGCATCAGCGATTCTCTAGATTTGGGGCTCGTTCCAAAAGAATGCTTTGTTTTTCTCCTTGGTGTTTGATCTTCAATTCCAGTCCTCCTCGAAGATGCCCAGCTTCTGCAGTTGCAGTAGAAACCAGCTGGGCAGCGTGGACAGCTCTCAGCTTGGATAGTCTCGGGTCCTCTCCCTCCAGTCTGCTGGCCTCGGGGTGGGACTCACCCTTGGCTGCTTGTGGAACAATCCCAGTGACTCAGGAGCGAGCTTGAGCCGAGCAGATGGTGGTGGCAACTTGAAGATGCAGCTTGTCTTTTCCTGAACACTTTCCCCAGTTTTAAAAATAGTAATATGTGCTTACTGTAGAAAAACTGTGGAGTTTAAGAGGGTATAAAGTATCCGGGGAAAAACACCACCATTATCACACCAGTCAGAACCAGTCACTGGCAGCAGCAATCTCACTGCTCTCTTTCCTTGTCCTGTCTGTCTCTGAATCGCTTCCCTGCCTTTCAGCAAACCTTACAGCCTAGGCTGGGACAGGCTCTCACGGCGGCTCTGGACTCCTCCAAATCTTCCATAGGAGTCAGCGAGGGTGGGTAGGGCCGTTCAGGGGTGAGGGACCCCATCTTAAGGTTCCTCACCCCACGGCCCACGCGGCACCTCCTTGCCTGTGCCACAGCCGTCGCAGGCAGCTGCTTGTAGATGTTGGCTCACATGTTAGTCGTTTGTATGGTTTTCTGTTTTCAGTGAGATTATGTAATTTAGGGGAATACATGCGAATAGGATCAGAGTTCATTAATTTTGACATGTTAAAGGCAAAACCTAAGAAAACTTGCTGTTGTGTCTTGAAGGTCACGGTTTCAGAGACTCGGATCCCATCGCTGCTTGTCCCGTCGGCAGTTTCCGTGCCTTGGGTGTTGAGACTGTTGCTGTTGGTTTACTTCTCAGTTAACTGTTGCTCATGGTGTGTTCCATGAGAGTGCTTCATTAACTTGATTTATTAACATTTAAATTTAATTATAGCACATAGCAATGCCAGGATTTGGTTTTATTTGTATTCTTACTCACAGTTTTCATCTATAAATCTAACTCTTAGAGCCCATGGTGGTCTCCTGCAGCTCTGATGAATTCTGTCCGAGTTTGGAGCCTGAATCCTGGCCCCTCTGTAGAGGAGACTCTCTCTTCCCAGGTTTTCTGTTTTTCTACCCAGGAGCCCAGGTTCTGCACCCAAGGCCAGTCCCAAGAAAAGACAAGCTTGTGCAGAACAGGGAGAGCACCGGGGTGGCTCCTCATGCTGGGACAGCAGTGGGGGAGGGCCGCCTGGCGGAGGACCGCCTGGCCGAAGAGCCAGGCACTGTCAGGATTTCTCCTGAATTTTCTCCTCTTGAGACTGGCTGTGTGGAGACGTGGTGAACTGTTGGAAAGTCTTGGCTGCCGACCTGGCTGGATGTCACCTTTTAGAAAAGGTCCTGGCTTGATTGTCTGTTTTCTCTCTCCCTCCCCCATTTCTTCTTACAGTCGTCTCCCCCACCCCCTACACACACACACACACACACACACACGCACACACACACACATGCGCGCACACACACACCCCGTCTTCTCCAGTGGAGGCCTCAAGGCCTGCAGTGAGAACAGCTTATCATGAAGGACAAAGGTTACCTACCCGAGGACGCAGTGCTGTAGGGGCAGGACTCTGGCCCCCTGATTGCCTTCTGGGTGGTGACTGTGCCCGGAGAGCTGAGAAAGCAAACAGTGGGTTCTTATTTAAACAGTCCCGGAAGGGGCATTAAGGATGTTTGCAGGTCTTGGTCCGGGTGGAAGTGGGTGCTGGCCTCAGTCCACCCCTCTCCTCTCACCTTTAAGCGTTTCCTTATTCTACCCTCCTGGTGCTTTGCAATCGCTCCCTTCTGGTCTCCAGCTCAGTGTGTGATTACAGGTGTTTTGCTACTTCCTTTCTGCTGTGATATTGATCTTTAGTGTTGGTCTGTAGCAAACACATGGATCCAGACGCAGACTGGAAAGTCGGAGGGCTGATGATGAGTCACCATTGCCAGGGAGCCGCCAGGAGCGGCCCGGAGGGGCTGTGTGAGCGTGGGCCCGGGGCGAGGCGGTTTAGAGGGAGCCCCCTGGGGTGCTAGAGCACAGGCTCTGGTCCAGTTTTGGGACTTTGTGACTCAGGCTTTACCCTCTGGGAACCTTGGAGTCTTAATCTATTGAATGAAGATAATTCACCCTTAATTGCAGGGTTGTTGGTCCATAGGCTAGTTTACAGTAAGTGGTATGGCATTTGTAATCTGAAACACTTTAAAATACACACACATTAAAGTATATAAAGTATCCAAAATTAAAAACATACATACTTGAGGTTATTGAAGCATTATCAGATGGGGAGGATAGAAGTTAAGGTATGTTAATGTCCTATCGTCTGGGAGGTGAGTGATGTCAGCACCTGCTTTCCACTCCAGGATGTGAAAGCATGTTGCAAAAGTGAATCCCTTCTGGCCAGACAGACTCTCGGTCCAGGAAACGGTTATAAATGCAAGTGCTCAGTGATGCCTGAGCTCTGATCTGACTGCCTGGCCTCCATCCTGCCTTTCCTGGGGCGACAGGGTTTCCATCCCATCGTTTTCCTCTGTACCTGGGGGAGAGGGGACTTGAGGCGATTTGGGCACAGAAAGCTGGGGTTTGTCTTGTCCTTTATCACTTTCCTTTGACCTCTGAGCTTCCAGAGGGGTTTCTGGGTATCTTGGTTTTCAGATGAGTTCTTTGTGACTCTTCAGCTTTCTTTTCCTCTCGTTCCCTGAGATTTTCGTTACACCTCTCAGATGTTTTTTAAAAAGGGATGAGTGAGAAAGTGCCTTGTCAGGCTTGGGATGGAGTGACTGCCTTGCCCGCAGGAAGGGTGTGAGGGCCCTCAGGCCATGCCCACGGCTCCTGTGGTGCTACCAGGACCAGCCGTCTCTCAGCTCCTCTGCAGCTGAGAGCATCTGTTTTCCGTCAGTGTGTCTTTCAGACGCAGCTGGAATAATTCCAGAGCCTCAATGAATTTGGTTGAAACACGGCCTGGCTTTGTGCTCTCTGCAGCATAGCCCGTCTTGTCTTCCTTCTTTCGGGGACTGTTGTTTCCTGACGGCTTTGGCACACGTTCCCCCTGAGAAGGGCTCCCTTGCAGTCTGTGTGCACAGGGCCCTGTGGGGCTGGGAAGCTCAGAGAGGGGTGAGAAAGAACCACCATACCCGCACGGAGCTCACTTACTTGTATTAAAATGCCTGGACCTCAGTTACTCACGTCAAAGCCATTATACTTATAGTTTAGGTAGTACTAGGATTATCATTAATAACAGCAGCTAAAACATACCCAGTGCTTCTATGTGTCAAGCCCTGTGTGTGCTAGGATCTTTGCATGTTTAATCCTCACAAGGGTACCATCGCTTTAAAAGCCATTTACAAAATTATAAGCACAGTTGGGTGTTTACTATTTAAAACAGGGTTGGGGGAACTTTTTTCCCACCTTATACCCCAGTAAAAGACAGTTCAAAAACAAGTTGGTGAAATTATATATATCTCCTTTAAAATTAAACAGTAAACCACAAATATAAACCTTCACCTAATATTAAAATATTTTATCTGATAGCTATTATATTTTATTACATAAATGTTATATTGTATTATAACGACATTACAGTATATTAAAAATATCCCGCAGTCCTGTATCCCAGGAAAGCACGTGTAGCAGCCCCTGGCTCTCCTTCCTCGGGGAGGGAGGGGGAGTGAAGACCCCAGAGAGGAGAGCAGGCCGGTGGGGGGGGTCAGTGTTCCTGGCGGTGGGGTTGGGGTGGTTGGTGGGAAAGGAAGAGAGGAGGGGTGGTGGTGGGATGTCAGGGGGCTCGGGAGGCCAAAGCAGGTTCCAGGACATCACAGCCCGGGCTGCAGGGAGACCGGCCTGAGGCCCGAGGCCCCCCCCCCGCCCCCCCCGCCCCGTGAGGACAGAGGGCAGCCCCGGGCCGCCTCCCTCCACAGGTGTGCGTGGGGACCGGTGCCACGTAGTCCCGGCACAGTGGCAGGGGCTGAGCCGTGGGCTCCGGCCCCAGGGGCACGGTGGGTGGGAGGAGGGCTCCCCCCGCCCAGTGGTGATGGCTGAGTTCAGGTCCTTTAAAGCGGGCGGAGTGGGTGGGGGTCGTGGCAGGTGGGTGCCTGCTGGAGGACAGTCGGGTGTGCAGTGCGAGCGTGTGTGATGTGTGGTGGGAAGGGGTCGCCTGATCTCAGTGGTTCTGTTTGTCCGTAGAAATCACAGTTTCTTGTGTGAGGATTGGCAGCAGCAGGTTTCAGGGAGGCAGGGTTTTTTCATTTTTGTAAAGGTCCTTGGATGGGAGACCCTTCTGACTAAATCCTTGATCTTTCTCTGCAGAAAAGCGCAATAAGTATGTGCACACGTCTATCTACATGCTCAAACACACTCACTCACACACACACAGCCCTCCGTGTATCACAGAGGCCTGAAGGTCTCCTGAAACACATGGGTGTTCCTCTGATTAAGTTATAGTCAGTTTCAGGCAAACCATTCATCACCATAGTAATCCAAGTCTGTGTCCCAACCACTGGTGCCGAAGAAGCTGAAGTTGACTGGTTCTGTGAAGACCTACAAGACCTTCTGGAACTAATACCAAAAAAAGATCCTTTTCATCATAGGGGATTGCGATTCAAAAGCAGACAGTCAAGAGATACCTGGAGTAACAAGCAAGTTTGGCTTTGGAGTACAAAATGAAGCAGGGCAAAGGCTAACAGAGTTTTGCTGAGAACGCACCGGTCATAGGAAGCACCCTCTTCCAATAACACAAGAGATGACTCTACACATGGGCATCGCCAGATGGTCAATACTGGAATCAGATTGATTATATTCTTCGTAGCCAAAGATGGAGAAGCTGTATGGTCAGCAAAAGCAAGTTCTGGAGCTGACTGTGGCTCAGGTCATGAGCTTCTTATTGCAAAGTTCAGGCTTAAATTGAAGAAAGGAGAGAAAACCACTAGGCCATTCAGGTATGAGCTAAATCAAGTCCCTTATGATTATTCAGTGGAGGCGGCAAATACACTTAAGGGACTAGATCTGGCAGACAGAGTGCTTGGAGAACTGTGGCCAGAGGTTCATAACATTGTACAGGAGTGACCAAAACTGTCTCCAAGAAAAAGAAATGCAGAAAGGCAAATGGCTCTCGGAGGAACTTTACGAACAGCAGTTACTAGTTTGCAGCAAAATTCATTTCATGTGTAGCGCTATATTTTTCCGTGACCCCCACCCCCTGCCCCATCCCAGCTTTTTAACAGTAAACTCTGCGCACATTATCATAGCTGTATTTAGTATCGTATTTACCTGTAAATGATTCTCTTACAAAATACTATGCTATCAATACTGTATTTAACAACTTAATAATAATTAATACGATCGGATATCTGTCAGTATTCCGATTGCCCCAGTTGTCTCATACTTGTTTTTAATAATTCATTTGTTTGTACCAAATGACCATGGCTGGCTCCCTCCACGGCACTCTTTCTTTCATTCTTGGCAGGTCTCATGATCAGATGTCTAGGTTTACAGACTTGATAAGGTTCATCCTTGGTTCAGGGGTGGGTGAGGGTGGGTGAGGGTGGGAGTCCCTCCCGTCTGGTCCTGCGTCCTCCCGTCAGGAGGAGCACACTGTCTTGTTTTTCTTCTTATAGCGTCGGTAGGTGCTGAGGGTTATCGTCAAGGTTCATTGTTTTATTAGAGGCTGCAAAGTGGTGATAATTGAATTCTGTAATTCCTTCTTCAATGATGAGCTGAAATGCTTCCTAAAAGAGAAGCTTGCAAGTACTTGGTTACCCTGAGGTATAGGAGATTCAAGGTAAATCATCCGTTCTTTTTATCAGTTCTTACTGAGTTGGTCTATACCATCCTCTAAGGGCCAACTTTTTTTGGATTTTTGTGAGCTCATGGAATTAAATCTTCTTCATGTGTTCCAGTCCTTGGTCTGTTGACGCTCCCGTGGCCTCGTCTGTGGCCTGGAGAACCTTCCGTCCGGCCTCTGCGTCCCTCGGGGCCAGCCTTGGTGGTCCCGGCTTCCTTTGCTCTCTAGGGGGACGGGACAGTCTGTGTGTTTTTCTGCTCCAAATCTGGGATCAGTTATTTTTCCAAGGAGCTCAGGGGCAGGTTTATTTTAATTTTGAAAAGTCTTAAACTAAGAAATGAGCAGCCTTTACTGTGTTTCTTCCGCTGCTGCTGAAGCAGTGGTTTTGGGGGAAGGTCCGCAGTGTCGGGAGCTTCCTGTCACTGCTCGGTCTGAGTCGTGCGGTGCGTCGCACATGATGGGGACTGTGTCTGTGTTTGCCAGATTGTTGTACAGATGTTTTATTCGACTGGCCCCATGAGTGGTGGCAGTTTGGTCCTTCCTGCCTCCCACCTCCAGCGGCTGCTCCGTCACCCCTGCTGTCCCACGCTCCCCGCCCTCCGCGCGTCCAGCCGGCGGGCCCGCTCCACGGGGAGGCAGCCCCTGGCCTCGGCTCTGCCGCCTCTGCAGCGGCTCTCTGAGCAGCGGGCCCCAGGCCTGCCCGTCCAGACCTGCGGGTTTCACGGTGCTGGTTACCCGCACCCCCAGCCACGCCCCCCCCACTATAATAGGATCACCTTCTGCACCTTTGTGACAAAGTTAATTTGTATTTTATTTGCTCTCTTTTCAAAGTGAGTTCAGGTGAGAATCTCATTTAATTCCCACAGCTGCTCTTTCAAGACTGGCGGGTCTGCATCATTCTCATTTTAGGAATGAAGGGAGTGGAAGGCAGACGGCTTCCCGGCCTCGGTCCCTGTGTAATTGCGGAGTGACGGGTGGCAGCGTCAGGACTTGGCTGCAGAGGTGTCCGCGGGGCTCCCCGCGCGGGCGTCCAGGGCCCATGTGCGCGAGTCAGGTACCCCCGGGTTAGGATGTCTCCAGGGCTTTCCTGAGAGCTGTTTGCTCCCTGGTGCCAAGCTTGTCCTTTGCATCAGGGTTTTATGATGTCCGGTACATACTGCAAACAGGGGTTTTCAGGGAGAGCCTGTGCTCCCTTCAGCGAGTTAAAACATGTGGGAGATAAGGTTCAGTGGGGAGTATTTTTTATCTTCCTGACCCTGAGGTTCTTAAGTCACCTGGAGAGGGAGTGCCCTTGGAGAAGAACACACAGAAGAAATGACAGGAGAAGATGATGCTTTTCTGTTAAAAATGTAAGCAGTGTTGTTTTTTTTTTAAACCAAGATAACTATTTAGAAAATGACTTCTGCTTTTACTTTCTAGGAAGATAACAGTTGACCCCTCTGAGGTCAGAGTCCATGTCAGGCTACACAAGTGCCAGATTTTTCTTGAGGTCATTGTCAAGGTAAACTCAGTTTTTTGAGTTTTTTAAAAAGTTAGTGTAACTTTGGTGCACCAACAAAGGCACCTCTTTATACCAATTTTATAGGAACATGAGTTCCGGGCTGTGCAATTTTCAGAGAATTTGCATGTTTAAGGTTTAACTCTGTAAGGAGTATCCTGTAACTTGTATTATGTTCTAGCAGTTGTTGTGATATTCTTGACATTTTTTCCCTGTGAATTCCCCTTTCTTTTCCTGTCATACACACCCTTTGAAATCCTAGTCCTGCAAATGCTCCTGCTGCTGTAGTGTTTTGTCTAAATTTGGGAAAATTCTAAGCCATTAGTGTGTTCATGTGCTGGTCTCTTTAAGTCACTGAGGAAGAGCTTCTTGAAGCCTAATTTTCCCAAGGAGAAAATAACATCCAAGTCACTTAAGGAGTGAGTTAGTTGAGGTATTGCTGTTTTATAATTGAATCCAGATGTTAAAAAAAGTTCATGTCAGAGGTAGTATAACTTTTCTTTATCACATCACAAAATCTCACATCTAGTTGACTTTTTAATCAATTGAATTACAGCGAAATTTAACACAGATTCTAAATGAAAAACAAGTAAGTACTATACAATTCTCTACACAATTCTACTATATTTATTTAATTGAATGAACTATAATTCAGAAGGGATGGGTTAAATTGTCAGTTGTTAAAGTTTAATGAAATTTTTGGTGACTGGACTGGGCTAAGTGATGGAAAAGTTGCTTATGTATTATGGCTTTTACAAAAGTTTACCTGACAGATTAGAACTCTTGCTTCCAAATGGAATGCATATTTATGGGGATTTAAAATTCAGTAATTTTATGGATTCATTATCATTAATGTTTTCTGATCCTGTAGTATAGGAGATTTTAAGAATACTAACATGAAAAAAAAAATATTATTATTTTGCCTATGGGGCCTTTGGGAGTTTAAAAAAATTGCCTACTGCTTTTTTGAAGGAGGAACTTCAGAAAGGAGCATTGTTGGAGAGCAGCACAGATAGCACTATCTGGTCTTATCTAAAGTTTAAAATGCAAATTAGAGGATTACAGGAGAAAGTCATTGAGAATGCTATCAGAACACACTCAAAATAATCAGATGTCCTTTGAAAAACAGATACCTGCAGGGGAGGAATAAAATTGCTTTAATTACTTCCTCAACAAAAGTTTGGTGGGCGTCCTGCTCAGACCCAGAGCTGAGCCGGGCTGGCAGGCAGAGGCGGCCAGGCCCCAGGGTTCAGCGCCCATGTGGGGCCTGATGTGGCACCAGGGCTGTCCCCCAGCCCTGGCATCCTGCGGGGTGGGCAGACGTGACCTCGAGGAGACAGCGAGGCCGCTGTGGGAGGGCGGCCGGGCGGGAGGAAGTCCCCGTGTGCTCCGGAAGAGATGAGCCGCATGCGCGAGAGAAGGCACGGGGGCCTCGTCTATGTCTCGGGGTCAGTGCTGACCCTCGAGTGCTCCCCTGACCCGCCCGGGCCCCCCCAGGCCCGCTTGCACTGGGAGGGGTGGGACCACCTGGGACTGCGTGAGCCCCGGGCCCGGGGGGGCCAGCCCCGTCCAGTGAAACTTTAAACCTGCAGGGGCTAGAAGACTCCGTTTAGACGTGCGTGCCCAGGTTGTCTTGTTTAGGCGGAATCCTCAGTTCTCGGTCCCGGGGGTGAGAAGTGGGTTCCGTGGGTGCTCACCGCCCACGGCGCTCGTGCCCAGCCGGCCACTCACGCGGGAGCCCTCGTTTCATCAAAGCGGCTTGAGATCAGTCTTCAGCCTCCTGTTAGCCTTTGTGATGAGCTAAGATTCCCAAGATAGATTTCCCCTTAATATAAGGCTTAGTCTGTCTTACTTTGTAGCAGTAGCAGGACCACTTACCTGATTTCAGAGTATTTTTTTAAGTGAATGCTCATGTTTGATAATGATAAATATAAGGAATATAAGCAGTGGGCGTTCTTCTCCAGTTCAGTTCTTCAGTTGAAAGTGAAAAGTGAAAGTGAAAGTTGCTCAGTCTTGTCCAACTCTTTGCGGCCCCATGGACTTATACAGTCCGTGAAATTCTCCAGACCAGAAGAGTGGGTAGCCTTTCCCTTCTCCAGGGGATCTTTCCAACTCAGGGATTGAACCCAGGTCTCCCACATTGCAGGCAGATTCTTCACCAGCTGAGCCATCAGGGAAGCCTGTGTGTGTGTTAAAGCTCCATCTCACTTCAGGATTTGAGCATGGCTTTAGTTTTCTCACTTGGTACCTGCGAAGTCCCAGAAGCAGGTATGGGCCTCCGTGTTGGGGAGGAGGCTCTGGATGGGGCAGCGCTGTGCAGGACTGCGTCCCGCAGAGGGAAGGGCGCTGGGAAGTCAGCCCTGAGCTGAGGGACCCTCTGGAAGGGAGCGTTGGCAGCACCTACCCCCAGAGGTGTTAATTCTGGGTTGTATGTGGGGCCCCCAGAGCTCTTACCTTGTCTTCTAGGTTTTGACCGAAGAAAAACCCCGTCACCCACTAATACTGAATATTGCCATCGTTTAAAATAAAGGGCAGTCCGCAGCGGAGTACTCAGGAGGTCACCTCGAGAGCAGAGGTCCCAGGAGAAGGGTTGAGCAGGGCTTCTCTGACCTTATCCCAAACCCTCCTTTCCGTGCAGCAGCCCGGGGAACACTCACTCAGGGACCCTCCATAACAGGGATGGCAGCCTTGGAGTGGCGGGGGTGTGTGTGGAGCCGAGCGTGGGGTCTTTTCAGTCGCATCCCCGCTCGGAGCCCAGACGAGCCTGCAGGCCGTGCGCTTGCCCGTGGCGCCAAGGTTAGGGCCTGTGAACCCGAGGCGCTCTCACCCTTCCTTCCATCAGGGATGGGGGGATGGTGGGCGGTGTCCAGACGGTGGTTTCAGAGCTTCCCCAACGCAGTCCACTCTGCAGGCCTTAGGATTCAGTGATTTAACAAAATTGTGCCAGATTTACTTGAAGAAAATGGTTAAAAAAAAAAAAAAGAAAGTCTTTCTAAAATTCTGCGCTCTCAAATTACGTCTCGGGCATGCTATTTTCTAAAGTGCCTTCCCTTCCCCTGGGAGTTTCAGCAGTGCCGCGCGTCTACTGTCGGCGTGTTTTGAGCAACCGTGGCCAGTTCCCTGGGAGCGTTTAAGATGCGCGGACTGAGCAGTACCTCTTTGAGGCCCTGTAAGTGGTGAGGGACGTGTGTGCATCCTGTGTTAAGGGCACATGTATATACACACGTGCTTTACTTCTTGGTTCCCAGGATGCTGGTTTAGAGAAATGATCTCAGTTTTTCTGACCCAGAGGAATTCAGTTGAGTAACCCCATCGTCCTTGAGAAAACTGCTCTGGCAGGCTCGTATCGCAGTCTTCCTGGGATAACCTTCTCATGGGAAGCCTTCCAGGGCAGAAGAGGAGGGGTCTACTGTGAGAACCCCGGTTGTTTTTATTTAATGGTGGGGTGTAAGTTGCTGTTATGGGTGGTATTCATTCCTTTAGCAAATATTTGTTGACCATCTTCTACCAACAAAATGCTTGTAGTAACAATGTAGATAAATGAGCTAATGGACAATTTGGATCTGATACAGACTTTCTAAGTTTTACTACAGTTCCAAGCTCTGTCATTGTAACATAGTATTTTGTTTTCATTGTGACATAGACAGCCAGTTAGCTGATTGCCATTCTTCTCTTCCTTATGAACACAATTCCTGTGTTATTTGGATCAGCTCTGTGCTTGGTTAACAAATGGCATTTTCCAGCTTGCTTATCAGACACTCGGACTCTACTGAATTCCGGCCAACGAGTGTGAGTGGAAATGCTGTGTGGGCCTTCAGAAAGGGATGTGTAAAAGGCACTGGGAAAAGTGCCCCCTTGGCCTTTACCTTCCTTTTTTCTATACCTGGTATGTGGATGTGATGTCTGGAGCTCCAACAGCAGTTCTGGATGATGAGGTATTCTTGAAGACAGAAGCCAGAAGGACGGAAGGAGCCTAGGTCCCCTGATTACTGTTGACTGAGTGACCAACAGCCTTGCCATCCCTGGACTGACTGCCTCCAGACTCTCTTTTCATGTGACATGTGTTAGGGTTTAACTTACCTGCAGCTGCAATTAATTTTGAGTACCGTAGGTTTCCATGCTCATCTTCAGGTTCAGTGGCATGGCTGCGAACACCACTCTGAGCGGATCTCTGGGGCTTCAGCAGTGTGCTTGTCCTGCCTTGTGGCACCTGGAAGCAATCATTCCAGATTGCAAGTAAGGAAACCCTCAGATTAAGGAAAATTAATTGCACTGGGCCTGAACAAGCATGCCTGGAACCCTTTCCGTGGCAGCTCTCGGACCGCTCCCCTGATCAGCAGCTCTGGCATCAAGTGGGCGTTGTGACCGCCAGGCCACCCCTTGGCCCTCTGAGTGAGACTCTGGAGGGAGGTCCGGCCGTCTGAGATTCGACGCGTGGTTCAGATGCAGACGGCGGTCTGAGATCGCGGCTTTGTGACCTGCATCTTGTCACTCAGACAGACAGATGGGCACACACATATGGGGCTGGGGTGGCTGTGGGCTGGCTGGGTCTGAAGTTGCTGACGTGGCCCTTTGGGCCCTGCTCGCACTGTTTTCCCTTGCTTCCTGAGGAGCTGACAGAGGAGCCGGTAAGGAGATGCGCGAGCTCATCAGGCTTCTGAGGTCTGCTGGAGCTGCCTGGGGCGCGCAGAACCCAGAGCCGCGTGGTGGCGGAGGAAACAGCAGTTTGTTTGAATGGGGACATCTGATTTCACATTTGGATATCTGTGCTTTTCATTACGTCCTCTGTTCTGTTATCAAACTATTTCAATGGAAAATGGAAAAATTGCTCGGAAAAACCTGTCTGTGAAAACTGACACGTGATGAAACAGAGCGCGTACGTGGCAGTGCGTCTGCGGAGGAAATCGGCAGAGCCCTGAGAGCAAGAGGGTGTGGACAGCACAGTGAAAAGTGGTCGGCCGGGCAGGATCAGGGGAGCAGGTGCCGAGGCCTTCAGCCTCCTCATGTGCAATGTGGAGATTACTGGGGAAATTAAGCCAGGAAAAGTATGTTTAAGTGTTGAGACCAATACATGTCAGATAGTAAATAATCAATACATATCAGTCATTACTATCTTCCTTTGTAAAACTTTTCACATAAAATAAGTCATTGTTGAAAAGTGAAAGTCGCTCAGTCGTGTCCTACTCTTTTGACCCCACGGGCTGCACAGTCCATGGAATTCTCCAGGCCAGAATACTGCAGTGTGTAGCCTATCCCTTCTCCAGCAGATCTTCCTGATCCAGAAATCGAACCAGGGTCTCCTGCTTTGCAGGCAATTCTTCACCCGTTGAGCTGAGCTGCCAGGGAAGCCTTTGTAAAACTTTTCACACACAAAAAATGTCAGTGTTAGGTACAGCTTTGTCAAAACACATGTACTATACATGGGCTTTTGGAAACTGGTTGTCTTGGCTTTCGGCCTTGAAGTAGCTGTAGCAGAGGGCAGACGACAGTGCCTGGCGCACGCTTGGGCCTCGGGGGAGGGCTGTGGTCAAGCCGTGGACCCAGGGTCCCTGCCACTGTGTGCAGTAAAGTAACGACAGGTGGTGTGGCGGTCCCTGCTCTTCTGCCCCGGTCCCAGACTGTCAGCACAGACATCCCCCCGCCTGCCTACAGCCGGGCTGGCTGTGGCCCTGCGACAGGAGCCTCATACGAGGCCCACTGGGCCCCACTGGAGCAAAGGCAGCCCAGGCCCCGACCTCATCCCTGCGTGAAGCAGCTTCCTTTCTGGACGCACATCACCAACTCAGGACGTTTGAAAGGCAGGTTGTTCAGAGGCACCTCAGCCTCACCTCAACCCCTGCCCTACTGCCCCCTTGAAGAAAAGTGTTCAATACTGGTACATTTTGGTCCATTCTAATTTCATCTTACTGATTATTTTATTTGTTCAAAATGGATTAGTTTTAGTTGCGCAGCCATTTAAGGTGGTTCATTTCTCCTCGTGTTGTGACGGTGTCTGCTCAGCTGCCCCCAGCCTTCCATCCTCGGCCCAGAAGGGCGCCAGAGGCCTTCTGTCCCAGTGCACCGTTGAGGAGGCGAACCCCGGGGCCGCTTGCACTGTGTGTGACTGGGGTTTACCAGCTAGTTGTCGTCGTCGTTCAGTCGCTCAGTCGTGTCCGACTCTTTGTGACTCCATGGACTGCAGCACGCCAGGCCTCCCTGTCCTTTGTGATCTCCCAGAGTTTGCTCAGATTCATGTCCACTGAGTCAGTGATGCCCTCCAGCCATCTCATCCTCTGTCGTCCCCTTCTCCAGCCTTCGATCTTTCCCAGCATCAGGGCCTTTTCCAATGAGTAGGTTCTTCACATCAGGTGGCCCAAAGTATTGGAGCTTCAGCTTCAGCATCAGTCCTTCCAGTGAACACTCAGGACTGATCTCCTTTAGGATGGACTGGTTGGATCTCCTTGTAGTCCAAGGGACTCTCAAGAGTCTTCTCCAACGCCACAGTTCAAAAGCATCAATTCTTCAGTGCTCAGCCTTCTTCATGGTCCAACTCTCACATCCATACATGACCACTGGAAAAACCATAGCTTGGACTATGCAGACCTTTTCTGGCAAAGTGATGTCTCTGCTTTTTAATATGCTGTCTAGGTTTGGAATAGGTTTCCTTCCAAGGAGCAAGCATCTTTTAATTTCATGGCTGCAGTCACTGTCCTCAGTGATTCCGGAGCCCAAGAAAAAATCTGTCACTGCTTCCACTTTTTCCTTGTCTATTTGCTATGAAGTGATGGGACTGGATGCCGTGATATTAGTTTTTTTGAATGTTGAGTTTTAAGCCAGCTTTTTCACTTTCATCAAGAAGTTCTTCACTTTCTGCCTTTAGAGTGGTGTCATCTGCATATCTAAGGTGGTTGATATTTCTCCCAGCAATCTTGATTCCAACTTGTGTTTCATCTCGCCTGGAATTTTGCATGATGTACTCTGCATATAAGTGAACAAACACAAAACGTTTGTTTTCCTTCACAAAACGCTCTCAACCACTTTCCCTAAACCATTACAGAAAACATGGGAAGGACATTTTAAAAGTCATCTTAAAGAAATCCTGACACATGAAACAAACTTGCTGCCTACGTGTGGCAGGGCTCACAGGCGTCCCCAGTGGGGCTGCCGTGCTGCGTCTGAGGAGACGTGGCGCTTCGTCTGCGGGTGAGCCAGCAGAGGGAACTCAGCCATAAATGCCCTGGTTTCCTGCTGGTGCGGCGCCCCCAGAGCCCCCTCAGGCTGGCAGGAGCACATGTTTAAATAACAGCTGGCAGCCTGGCCTGACAGGGAGGCCTGTATTATTTCTAAATTGGGGAATTGTTCCTCAGAAATTTCTTTTCTTACATATTCTTTTCCAATTTTACCATCATTTTTCAT